>NC_073723.1:44260823-46883323 GCF_023634155.1 Falco peregrinus
TACTAATAGAGTTCACTGTAGAAAAATCGTATTCTTGGAAAGTAAAATATATTGATCTTAGCTTGCAAGTTCTTTGTAAGTACGTTACCACAATAAATGATTTCTCCTGTGATCTCCTGGATCAGATTTTGTCCTAGAACAAAACTGATACAAGACTTTCAGTAAACAATCATCAGAAATACCACAAGAGACTCCAGTTCTTGCTCTCTTTTGGTTTAAGGTCATATGAGCTTTAGATTTAGAGATCAAAATGCTACTGCTCCCAAAATTACTTTGTACCAGTATTCTGTAGCATGTTAAAAGTACAAAGGGAAGAAGGAGAATTTTACAGATGTGGATGTGGCCCCACATGGACTAGGGCAATGCTTAGTGAAGAGCCAGGAAACCTTCAGGTAACTCTGTGCTTTTCAAAGTTCTGAGGTCAAGTTCTACTCTGAGTTAACAAGCACATAGCCTTCATTGAGGACTGTATGTGAATAATCTGGGCACAGGGAATGCTCAAACTCTGATTAGAGGAAACAATTCCAGAGTGTTATATTGTGGGTTACACTCTATGCTTTTTTCCAAAACAGTTTAACTGCAGAAAATTCTAGACTAAGGAAGAAAGTACAGCTGAGGGGAAACCAGGAGATCTTGCTCTCTTCACTCTCTTCTTTCACCCCAATTGCTAGTGTTTATACTTCACAACCCTTATGAGTTACATTTGTTGCAATGTGGTTTATTCGCTTTTTTTTCCCCAATTCCTCATTGTGAGTGTGGTACTGAGTCCAGGGCTAAAAAACAGCCATTGGAAATGTGACTATATTTGAAGTTCTTACAAGACAATTGTAGTTTAATGCCAGAAAATGGGGTTTCCTCTCTCTGATCATTTATCACAAATTTTATTTGATTAAATGGTACACTTTCAAAGGTCATTTATTACAAATTGTGTTTCATTTAATTGTATGCTTTCAGGTTTGAAAAGATGTTGTCCAGACATGCTGGGTCTTGTTTCTGTTGATCTAAGCTTTTTGTTAATGGCCTATCTTTATGAAGTAAGTGTTTTCCTTCACTATTTTTTGCCTTTTATTTTTACCTTCCCCCCCCCCCCCCCCCCCCCCCAAGGGGAACAAAGCAAAATGATTGGTGTTTCAAGTCTCTTGGAAAGAAGGCAAAATATCACAGGGAAATGCTTTGCACTAAAGCAGGAGGAGAACAAAACCTTTGAACAAAAGACTTAAATTCCATCTGCCATTTCCACCCACTACTAAGCTACCAAAGACTGAACATTTATCCCACTGAGCTGAATGCGTTGATATCTAACTGCGGTGCTATTGATCACTGTAGAGCATAGGCCTGGCTTTTTAGCTTTTTGAAACTGTTAACATAGATTTAAGTGCAACAGAGGAGGCATGAAGCCATAAAATGTTTTATTGGAGAGCTCCAGATCATGTCTCAGCAGGTGAGTTCAGTGCCGTCACTTAAAAGATTAACCTCCTATCCCTACAACAGCAATTATGACAGGAACTGCCTTATTAGGTAAAGCATATTAGATAAATTGAAACTCTAACTCTATTGATAAATTCATTCAGTAAAGCTGACCTCATGGCTCCCAGGCTACATGGGAAAATCTGTAGTCTTTGTCCTTTCATGCATAGGAATCAGCAGGCTAATGAAGAATTAGTGAGTGTTCATGTGACTTAAAGTGCATATTAAGAATGTGTCTATTTTGCAAATATCTAACCTTTCCGTGTACCATACAATCTTTAGGGTCTCACTTCAGCAGTCAGGCTCAATAAGACGTAACACGTGCCCCTTCCCTTTCCTAGGAGGAATTTGCTAAGTAATCATTCCTCTGAGGCAGCTTCTTCTAAGAGTCTTATTTCTATGATTTTATTTCAGCTTCGTAATGCCCTGGTGTGTTGAGCAGGTACAGCATTTTTTCTCTAGAGGGGAAAACTCAGAGGAAGGGTCATTAATAGCGAAATTTTCAAAAGCAGCGGTGGACTTTCATGTGTGGCTCTTCTATTCCTTGATCTACTTGAGTCTTCTCACAACCAGTTGTCAGGGAAGCACAATTTGGCTGTACTTTCAGTATGAATCTGGAAGTGCTCAGTGCATCTGGACACCAAGCTTATGGTGTCTGAGGATGTAGAATAAGATACCACCATGGAAAATACAAGACAGTGTGACTAGTCTTGGGAAAACGTGAAAATTCTTTGCCAAATCAGAGAATGTAAACACCCAGTTCCAATTCTACAGATAGTCCTGTAAGATTGTGTTTTCCTATTGTCTTCAGACAAAAAAAGGCACTAATTTTTCTCTTGTTTCTTTCTAGCAGGATAGAGCACATTATTTTCCAGACCAGAAATATTGATCAGTTATCAGCAGTTGTCTCTGTAGAGCATTGAAAGTTAGCGTGATGTTTAGAAGCAGCTTAGCAAGGTGACTGTTTTGAGGGTTTCCTAGTTTAAATCAAACATATGCTGAATATTTGATTGCAGCGCAGTACCTCTAAAAGGAAGGGGAGAAGATGGGGGGACAATTTCTTCAAAGTAAAAACCAAAAAAAGCAATTTCAGTTCTAGAAGATAACTGATACATGGAGGAATTGGTTTAATTTTTGAAATACCAAACTTCAGTGGTAGAACAACAGCTAAGGAACAGGAAACCCAAGAAAAAAATAATTACTTATTGTCCAAACCTTTGTTTTGTTGTCATGTCATGCCATTCACTGTAGTTACCATACATGAGAACTGTGAAAACTGAAAATCATTACTGGACCTGTGGAGTTGAAATACTAGTTCCTGCCAGAGATGTATGTCAGCTGAAATGTTGATAGTAGCGGTTGTGGGCTGTGGTCCACTGGGAAAGCTGCCGCTGCAGCTGGCCTGGAATGTGAGGGTCAGAGGGAAGCAGATGCTTCTCCGTACAGACCGAAGAGGTATCTACACAGCTTACAGTGTTCCTGGTTGCAAATTTCAAGGATGCCATTTCCTCCCCGCACACTCTCCTCTGCTCTCTACTCCCAGAAAGGGAGGGAGTGGGAATGACTCCTGCCCCAGGTGAGACGTCAGTGGCTCTGAGTGTCTCGTACTCCTCTCACCAGTTTTTCAGATGCACCGAGTGTGCATGTGTGAGTATATGTGTGTAATATTTGTGGAAAAAAACCACCAGCTTATTTGAAAAGTCAGAGTGATGAAGTAAGACTTTTGGAAAAAATATTGTCTTGGGAAGTCAAATGATGGCTCTGTCCTGACCACACAGATGCAAAATATTAATGAAGTGCAAGAGCCAAAAGTGGGAAAACATTTTAACTACCCTTTTCAGTGACAAACCTGTACCATCCACAGTTAATAAGTGATTTTAAAGTAAATGCCTTCTCCCCAGGGCTTGTTGCTTTCAAAGGAAAATATGGAAGTTGTTACTGTCACATATGCACACACATGCGCCACATTTTTGTATGTGAATATCCTTTATCTTAGGCCTTCAAGGAGATTTAAATTTGAATGGATGACATGAATACACATGAAGTGCACATTACACCTAGGTCACACCTGAGCTGTCTGTCATGAGGGAAAACTTCAGATTATAAGAATTCTTGGGGAAAAAAGAAACATATTTAGATGACCCATATGGGTTGGGAAGCTCCTTGGCAGAGATGGCAGGGGCAGCAAGGCTGGGACACTGATGAGCATCATGACTAGGAGAAGGTGCATGTGGGAATGGGGGCAGGAGGACCTGGAGTGAAGACTTAGATGGTGCAGTGAGTCTTTTTATATAGTGGATCCATCTCCCCTTAAGAGAAAAAGGCCAGTCTGACAATGGGAAGAGGGGCCTATGTATAAAGCTGTAGACCAGGTATCTCTGCATCTGATGAAAGGACTCATATGTACTTGCCTTCCTGTGGGCATCTGATGAAAGGACTCATTACGTACTTGCCCTCCTGTGGGCTTGCTGGATCCAGCTTTGCTCCATCAGCTTTGATGGGACTGATGTATAAGCAAGTTCCTATAAACTCTAAAGGAACTTTCAAAATCTCTTTCTGGGTCTGACAGCATCTTGCTCTGCCTGTAGTGGCAGTAAGTCCTAAAATTCTGACAACTCTCTGCATTTGTAGCATAGGGTTATTTGTCTCGATTGATGTGACACAGAAAGTGTAGGCAGATATGGCTCTAGTGCTGTGTGTGTTATTACAGGGACCTTTCGCTAGCTTCATTTATTGTTACCAAGTGCTAACATCCCAACTTTATAGGGAAAGATCTGAGGTACACAAACTCTCAATGACTTCCTGAAGGCCAAGCATAAAGCTTGTGTTTATAGAGGTACTTAGGTATTTAAGTTCCATTTAACTTAACGGCACAGGATACCTAAATATGTGTGAATATGTCCCATGAGTTTTAGCAGAAGTGAAAACCAAACCCAGTGGTGCTTGATTGGGGTTTCTGCTGTGACTATACTACTGTGACTGTAATAATCTTCTCCACCTCTTTAGCACCTTGGATTGCCAAAGGCCAAAAATATAGTGACTTAAGCTCTGCGGCATAACAGCAGAAGGGTTTGGGGGACCTTCACAAATGTTCCTTCTTCCCTCAGGAAACACCATGTATGTCTCTGGTTTATGGGTCGAAGCTATTCTCCTAGTGTCTTGCTGGATTTGTGCTAGCATAAGTGCCTTTTATAGGGCAATGAACTGAAAAACTAGAGACATAACAAGCTATAGACCAGTCAAGCACTAGACTTCTCCCTTTAATTAATTTGTGAGGTGTGAAAATTGCTGTTTGTGTAGGAAGATGTGACAAGCCTCCATGTACCCATGTGTCTAGTCAAACTTGTCCATGGTTGGTTTGTGTGGATATCAGAACATCTGAAAGTTTTCCTTGGTATGCAGTCCCACTACACGAATATATCTCTTTGCCTCATTGACTCTCTCTCTTTTCAAAACCTCATCTTAAAATATACCTTTTCTCCTTTGCCTATATCTCTTATTTTTCTTTCCCTCAGTCATTTGCCTTATTACTGAATGGTTTAATTTATTCACCATGTATATCTTTATGACACTGTTTTCTGTAATTTATATCAGATACAAGACAGTGTACAGCATTATTTAATTCCATAAAAGGCTTTATGATGTCATTTGTATAAAAGATACTTATGAAATAAAGTTGTGAGTCTGCAAAACATTTATTTGTGCAAATGGTTACTTGAAAATTGATGGTGCTGGTTCTGTGAAGAAATTTCCAGGCTGGATCCTAATGTTTTATACCTGGATACTGAAGTGTCTGAAGTGGATTGTCTTCTGAAAGTCTTCTAAGGAATTTCTGATAGCTGTTTGACTTACAGCTGGTTGATTTATAGCGTACTGTGAGCCCAGAAAGGTGTTATTTTATGGCTATGTTGGGCGATATTTACCCCAGCCAACTTTAGGTGTTCTGGAAAGGTGTGTAGGTTGGTTGTTGGTCACTGCCTTCAGAAGGCAAGCCAGAGCACGAATGTTCAAAGTCTGCCTTTCCCCATGTACCTTATAGGAAGAGTCCCCCTCAAGTTTTCTCTCTTTGCTGGCCTCAAACAGATGTTTTCTGGAGGCTTACTAAGTCTCAGGCAGGCCTGGCTTAGCTTGGGAGAATCTTCCTGTTACGTCAGTAAAAAAATTAAAACCACCACATGCTTTAAATTTATTTTAGAGCTAATGCTTTTAAAACTTGTGGTTATATTGTTTAGTGTTAGATAAATCTTTTTTTTTTGGAGAGTGGCTTTATCTCCTGTTAGGTATTGCGGGTAATTGGCAGACCAGACCAGAATTACAAAGAACAAAAGCAAACAAACAAACTAAAAATTAACTCAGAATTAAAGAGGAATAGAAACCCCCAAGACTCTGGGTTTTTCTGCGAGTGTCCCTTTCCATGTTAGACCAATCTCAGCTGTGTTAAAATATTCCCTGCTGGCATGTTTCTTCTCCCAGAATATCTCCAGTTCACTAGTCTCAAATTATGACATGTATCCCTGAATTTGAAAGCTTTTGGCTGAGCCTGAATAAGCTTTCTGGTAAGACAGATGTTCACGTCTTTAGATATGTAATAGAAAAACCCATCCAATGTCTCATCAGTACAAAACTGATGATGTGATCCAGCTTCAGGTGCTTTGTCTCCCACAGAAACTTTTATATGTATTACCTGGAAGATGGCATCATGATTTCAAATTGCATTCTAGATGCTGATGGAGGCTGTGCCCTGATTCACTGACAGCACCAAGTCTTCCCATTTATCTCCCTGTTGGGGGTGAGGGGGACAGGAAAGCAAAAGGAAGAAGGACACCCATCAGCTGCATTCCCCTCCCCCCCCCCCCTTTTTTTTTTTAACCTTTCTTAATGTTTCCCTTGTCCTAAAGCAGACACCTGATTTTTCACTCTGCTGCATGATGGAGGAGCAACTCCATCCAAGCCCCCAAACAGCTCCTCCTGCTGACCTTGCTGTCATGTCTCTGTTGTCTCACAGGTGACTTCCACTGTCTCAGGCCATCTTTTTAATCACATTGATTGTGCTAGCCAAAATCCATCAGTGTGCTTCACGGATTCAGGGCTGGAGAGGTAAGAAGAAAAATTTAGCAGCTCAGAATAATAGATCAGGCACTGTACAGACTTCCCATTTCCCTGACCAATGAGCCAGAGATTTTGTGAACCAGCTTTTGGGGACCACATTGAGTAATCCATTCAGTAACTGGTCTGTTGTCTGAATCATTTTTTTCCCGTAGCTTCCTATTTTAATATAAACAAGGAAAATAAAAGATAATTCTTTACATCTTGAAGTAAAAATGTTTGCTAAGGGTTAAGAAATGTTATAATGTCCCTCAAAAATGAGACCTATTCTGCAAACAACAGTGACATCATGGGGCTGTGAAGGATGCTTTAGATGTGCAAACATTTCTGTAGGTTGTATTGGGCCTCACTCAAGGATTATATCCAGCTATGATATATAGGTGCTTTTTAGATAACTTTTCATGACTTCTTCCTTCATAATCACTTGGCTATGGAAGCAGGGGGAAAAGCCAGTTTTAACGATTTAGGTAACTGTCAGGTGATTAATTGTAAGCTCATTTTGAAAGTGGTATATTTTGCTGCCCTGGAAAAAAAATATCTCTGCATTGAGCGGTTCTGTATGTGTCTTCCAACACAATCTTATTCAACTGTTCCTTAAAATAGCTCACTGAGGCAAGGAAAATAAGTATTTCAATTAGGAGATAAAAATTACAGTCATGGAACAGACTAACGTTTATGGTAAATATTGTATTATCTTTTACATTCAAACTTGGTTTCTGAGTATAAAGAAATTGGCTGGAATGTAAGCTTGTAATTTGATTTAAACAAGGAGGTATTTGCACAAAGACAGCAAAAGCAGCTCCCCCTTCCTGGGGCAGACAAGGAGAAGGCAGCCCTTGACAAAAGAAAGGGTCCTGATCCCTTGCACAAGCGTTCCCGTGTGGAGCAGGGAAAGTATGTGTCCTAGCAGTAGGGATGCCAAGCAGCATGGGTTCAGGAAGAGTGCAGCTATGTGCCTCGTTGTAAACGAGTGCTAATAAGACTAATATACCACATGTTACCCACACCATTTTACCACCGTCTGCCGTTCCAAGGAGAAAAGCGAAGTGGAGGAGAACAAAAAGGGTGGGAGTGACAGTGATAAGAAAAGAGGGTTGCTGCTGTAATCAGCATTTCACTGAACTGTGAATTTTAACAGGTTCTCTGTAGTTCAGATTGTTATTTTGTCCACTAGGTACCTGTACAAGATAATGATGACGGCTGACAGAATATTGCAGTGCAGCTGAATTCTCATGGACTTTGCAAATGGGTCTCTTGTCCAATATGCTTCAACCTATATGATCACAGCTTAGTCATATTGCCACATTGTTTTTGATGCTACATTTAATTTTATGAATAAACTAGTTTCTAAATTGCTAACCAGTTGTCTGATTAGCTGCCACAAATACCATTTAATCTAAGTGCTCAAGTAAAGCGTAACTGCTGCTTTTATGATATTACCAATACCCCTGTCATGTCTATCTAACTGGCATTTATGCAACTCATGCTCCTGTGATGAAATGCCTTTAGAAATCATTAAAGAAAAGTATAGGAATTTGTGATAAAACCAACGGTTATATTTAGTTTTTTGTAAATAGTACATGCTATCCTATGGCTTCATGGCTGGTTGAATTTCAGTGCAAAATGTGACAAACCGTGAAGTATAGGAAAGCATCACATATCTTTTGTTCTTTCTCTTCAAATATCTACTCTTGCTTCCCTGACCAATCAAGGATATGTTTTTTCAGGGTTTATTTTCCAGCCCCCAAGAAATGCTTATTTTAGTATTTGTGGGGTACAATTTGAAAACATAGGACTTAACCTGCATTCAAAATGAGCTACTGGAACAAATTTAGTTGCTGATTTTCTTGAGATCTGCAATTTGTTTCATTAAAGCAAACATTATGATCACCAGTCATGCCTGTAAAGGGAGAGCTGATCACCTGATGACATGCTGGAATACTTGCAGCTGGTGAAGTAGGTCTTGTCATCCTCACTTTGTAAGTAGAGATACAGAAAAATGAAGTTGCATTGTGCACCAGGAATGTGGACAAAGCATAGTAACACAAAGATCATGAGCAGGTGCTTACATTGCCCAACCTAGATGCCTATGATGCAAATTATTTGCAGCTAATGCAAAGAGAGAAGCTCCTTAGAGGATCATTCAGTTAGCCCTGTGAAGCCTGCTAGAATAAATGCTTTCTGACCTCATACTCTGTTGGCAGATTTTTCATAGTTCAGGGTTCAGGGACATTGAAAAAAGACACAAGAACTGAACAGAAGCCATAAGCTACAATAAATACTACAGGCTGGTCAGGGTGCATACAGCCTTGATGGATGTTGGGCAGCATCACAGGACAGTATGTGGAGTGTCTTGTGAATCAGCAAGAGTTAATGTGAAGAACATCCCCTCCCCTGTCCCTGTCTTAAATCTGTGCCTACCAGCTATTGCATTTCTCAGTTTCTTGCTTGGTCAAGGTCAAAATGTTTGTCAACACATGGTAGCAAACAATGTGTGTTACTTTGTGCTGTTGTTTGTTGCAGGGATGTTTGCTTTTTGCACAGCATAAAACAGTTAAATACGGTGTTTTGCCTACTTATGGCTAGAGCTTTTGTACTTGCTTTATATGGTTACCTGAGTTATTTTCCATCTGTTTCCTCACATCACTTTCAACTGGCTTAATCTTACTGCCTGATTGTGGCACCTTCCACGATGCAGTGTAATTAACCACAGGCAACAATTCAACAGATTAGAGATGAAAGCAACGTAGCGTGGGGTTTTTTTCTGGCTTTGTGACATGTGGAGGCCAAAGGAACAGATTTATTCTCTCCAAAGCTTCTCTACCATTCTTTGGTGTGTGACCAGAATATTTTTAGATGGCCTTGCAGGTATACAAATATACCTAGGACACCTTGCAATAATATTGCTTTGGCCTCATAACCAGCCTTTCCACACTGAAAAGAGAGGGATGTTGGCAACTGGTTAATATGTAGCAGAAGAAATTAAATGCCTCTGACAGTAATTGCTTGAAGAAAATTCAGAAGATGAGATAGCAACAACACAGCAGACACAAAATAACTAGATTAAGAGCATAATAGCCATATGTCAACATTATATTAAGAAAACAGTGCTTAAAATGTTGAGGTCAGAACCTTTGCCAAGAGCCTGACGTGTGGTAGCCAAACTAGTTCTGTTGGAGGAAGTGGTGTATGGAAAAGGTGCAAAAACCAGCCTCCCCCTCCAAACCCTACGACTTGAAATCTCAGTGTGTCCAGCTGAGATTGATTACTGCAATTGATGAGGAGTATTAATGGGGGAGGGAAATGTTAAAAATGAAAAACAATTCTTTTTCCATTTCTCAGTCTACTTAGAACTAAATGATGCTAATAAAGCAAGCCATAGCTGGCTAACAAAGTAATTTTTTCCCCATGTAAATCTTGACTCTTGAAACATTTGTATTGCATTATGATCTTCCCCCTCTACAACTAATGTGAGTAATAAACTTGTAGCTTGCATTATAAATGAAGCTCATTTTTGGTTGTGTGTTTCTGACAAGACTGAGTTTCCTGATATCTAAGGAGGGGGTCTATTTCATGCCTCCTTATATTTTAATTAAAAATGGTGAATCCCACTACTCAGTCAAAAATATCCATCGCCAGGAAGTGTAAATATGGAGACCACTACCATAATACCATTTTCAGAACAAAGTTATGGACTTGTTTTTAGTATCACAGGATGTTACGTATACCTATCAGTTAACTTCTCTAAAATTTAGGTATATCGGTACATGTTATTCAATACCTGTACCCAACAAGATTATTCTTCCTGTAAAGGTTCCCTGTAAACATCAGGAAACACTTTTTCACTGTGATGGTGACCGAGCACTGGCACAGGTTGGCCAGGAAGGCTGTGGTCTCTCCATCCTTGGAGGTATTCAAAAGCCACCTGGACATGGTCCTGGGCAACCGGCTCTGGGTGGTCCTGCTTAAGCAGGGGGGTTGGACCAGATGACCTCTAGAGATCCCTTCCAGCCTCAGCGGTTCTGTGATTCTGTAAAGAGATGACTGATGCAAAGGGTCTCTTAATGATCATCTCTTTTTTTTGGGAACTTTGGAATATGCCTAGACTTACATGTAATCTGTATTATTTTGATAAGAACAAATAAATAGGCGGCCTGCTGTAAGGTGCCATAGCTATAGAGTTTAGCCTGTTTATTCTAGCTGAAAATCAGAAAAAAAGCCCACCTTCAGCGAGTATAACATATCTGGGTACAGATTTAACCAGATCTACTTTAGGTCTTTTAAAGGTAAAACTGTCAGCAAAATATCACACCCCAAACTAACACAGCTGCACCAGTGTGAATTTTCATACGTAGGCCAACTCTTTCTCTACTATGCGTAAAATGAATCACAAGCTGCGGTCCAAATCCCTTAATAAAAAATAATTGGCAGAAACCTCTGTTGCCAGGTTTAGCAGTACTTAACCCTAACCCTAACCTTAACCCTCACCCTGTGCTAACCCTGCATGCTGTACCGGCGTGCAGGCTGATTTAGTCTCACTTTCAGAGGCACTTCTTCAGAACAACATTACCCTGTGCAAGGGAGGCACCATTAGGAGTTTACCCTGCTGTTACCCATTTATTTAGGATATTTAACTCTGCACCACTTGACCACTCTCGTGGGGACTACACACCCTGATGCTGGATATTGCTCTGGATATTAGTCCATGGGAAGCTCAGTAGCACAAGTGGTATCCTCTGTCTGCCCCATCTTCTTTGCAGGTGCTGCTGCAATGGTGCCACCTGGACCGCCAGCAGCTACATCTTGACATGGATACTTTAAATATGTGTGTAACAAGTTTTGCCCACTGTACAACACAAAAGCTGTGTAATTTTGAACCTAGCACACTGTGTTCTTTTTTCTTTGCTGTTTTCTAAGGTGTTTTTTCATATCAACCTTTTGTAAGTGCAACACCTAGAATTGTACCTTTTTGCACAGTCCCCCCAAATGAAAGATTTAATTACTGCCTAATTAACTGACTCTAAGATCTAGGGTTTTATGAGAAAAAACAGAGGATTTGTTAGAATTCAAAGCTTGGCATCATTGCAATGTATGAAAAAACATTTTTGTCATTGGTTAAATTATCACTTACTCAATTTCATCTATCTTATTAAAAGCTACATTGGAACAGCCTGTTGCTTAAATGAACATACCTCCCCATGAATATGTTGTTTTGATTCCATGGTTCTTTTTTTGTTAAATCTGTTTATGAGCTGAAGGAAGTGAAAGACAAGTGGAAAAAATCAGCAGCTGATATATCTAGTTCTAACTAGATAGTGCTACATGTTTAATATTTAGTTGATTTTAGATTTACAAATAATCTTGATATGTATGCAGTACTGAAATGGTAAATATTCCCTTGCTGGGTAAGGCTCAATAAAAATAACAGTGAATGTGATGTTTAATGGTAGCTATTTTTTAAAAGGTTTTCTTGCTTTTGAAACACATAGGTGACTACTTGGTTTAATAAAAGCTCACTGTAATTGGTGATACGCACTTATAAGGAGCCCAAGTGTTCCAATTCAAGCCATGTTAAGGCTTTCTCATGTTTAAAATCCATCCATTAGATTAAGTGGAAGGGTCGTAAAGCATTCTGTGAAATCAGGCGCTGATATATCACTCTTGAAGGGTGTTAATTTGGTTCTCCAGTTCTGATTTGTTTGGAAGAACATATTAATTGCTTGTTAGACAGAATTAAACCATTTTGTGCTTTAAAAGAAAAAAAAAGGAAGAAAAAAGATAAAAAAGATAAAACAGAATTGCTGAGAATAAAAAGCTGGATCTTTGCAGAGCGTTTTCATTCTGATTACAGCAGCTTATTTTGCAAAAGGCAGAACAGGATGACTCTGTCTTTTTGGATCTTTGAACAGCTCTGAGAAACAAAAGCCGATACTGCTGAGAGATGAGAAACAGAATTTTATTCCCTGCCAAAAGAAATATTCTTAAGTTCATAGTATCATGCGGTCTGCCTCAGCATCTCTCCTGGTTCGCAACTCAAGCAGTCAGGAAAATGATTGCAGAATAGTTATTTTGCTTGAAAGCAAAAGTGCTTGGTTCTGTTGCAGCTGCAGAGATGTGATTGTACCTGGGGCCTGATCCTGTATCTCCTGGGCAAGGGCAGAGTCCTATTAAAGTTAATGGGGCCTAACCTGGGCCTCAGGACATACATGGAATAAGTCAAGAACAAAGTCATGACTACCAGGAATCCAGACAGAGGGGTGTCTTAAAAATGAGATTCTGCCACAACAGTGTCCGTTTTCAAATACCAACCATTTCAAGCAGGCATGTAGGTACATGCTCTGCAAGGCTTTGCAAGTCCTCTGTGGCAGGACTGTAGGGAAGAAAGTGACTGGACAGGCAACAAAGGGAAGGGTGAATGTCCTCATGTTCTCATCAAGTTCTTTTTTTTAGAAAAATCATGGTGCTGAATGAATTTTCTAGAAACTTATAGAATTTGCACAAAACCACACAGAACAACCAACCCATATTCTCACAGTAGAGTTGTAAGCACTGATTTAAAAATGACAGGGCAAGGCTGTCCCTCTCCACTAAATCATCTGACGTTCTCATGAGGGCTACCACTTCTGTCATGCAAGTTTATATATGCGTGAGAAGTGTATGCTGGAGCTGTATGCTGGAGGAAGGACCTACCTATTCACATGAGCCTGTCTTTGCGCCTCGCTGTGTTTGAACAGAAGCTCCTGGTGTGATTAGTGCAGTGAGGGGCAGCAAGCTTCACAGGAAACCTTAGAAAATATGGTGCTTCTTTGAGGCAGACCACTCTAGTGTATTGTGTCAATATTATATCCACTTCTTTAATAACAGGTAGATGAAAAGAAAGCAAGTGTGTGTACCTACTTGCAAATCTACCACATACCTAGCCATTCTGGGGGGGGCTTGATTGTTGAATTAACTGAGACCCAAATTTTCCCGTTCCATTTTTTTGGAAGGTCTTCTGTTTGCTTGGTGGTTAATCTGTGTCGGGCGGGTGATTTTTCTGTGTGGGTTTTCATTTTCCTTTTGCCTAGTTTCAATCTCTGGCTTCTTAGAACATGTTGTGTTTAAAGCTGAAAGGAAGTTAATCAGCTCTTCTTGACAGTGTCAGTTTGCAGTGTTGCTCTCAAATGCGTGTGAAGAATCCACTTGGGAATTTTATGGATTCAGCATTTGTATTCAATAGACTTTACAGAGTTTGAATACCATGGGAACCCCTTCCAAATCTGAAATACATGTGCATAGCTACAAAACTTACTTTTGCAGCGGCCTTACCGTATCTTGGCTCTCTGCCTTTACTGCTTCAATTCTTACGTCTCCAGCAAAAAGCAAGCTTTGCTGTCTTCAAAACATCAATGGGAGAGTTCTTTTCTGTAATTTCCTTTTGTATGCCTTAAAACTAGTGACCCAAACCTTGTGCTTTGTTGCTAACAAAGGTATGATTTGCTCTTTCCTCCTTAACTCTTTAGCAGCCTACCAATCCTCCTGTTTTGTCTGCTTGCTGTATTTCTGCCTTATCGTCACCCTGGAGCTCTCTCAGCCAGGAGCTGTTGCCTATAACTTGACATTGTCACTGCCAGTCACTTGATCTTGGCTATGAGTCCATCCATGCAATGCAAAAAAACCCAAACAACCAAACCACACATCTCCTTTATTAGGCCTGATCTTATCCTTAGGTAAGACAATGCTGTTTTTTGAGGAGGGTGGTGGTTTTTTTAAAGGCATTTGAGATATTTGTGCTTTAGGAATGACATGTGTTGGCGGTAAGGGCTAGCTACTAACTTAGGTCACCCAGTTTAAAGTGATTGGCTCAAGCACAGATACTGAAATTTCTCCACTGAAGGAAACAACATAACTTTTGGCTTTTTCTGAATTTCTGTAACTTTGTGAGATAAAGGTCATCCAATTTTTCAGATTCACTTGTCTAAACTTGTTTTGTCCATCTGTTTTTGTCCTGGCATGCACACCAGTAAATCCTTCATGTAAGTGCTGTTTCATTGTTCTTCCAGAACAGTGAGGATGAACACTCAGAATTATTATTGGTCTCTAAATAAAATAGAATTGTCCTCATTTTCTCTAAACAGGAAAATATCTATTAGCAAGACAGATAAGGATGTGAAGTCCATAGCAAAATAAAAATGCTGTATTTGTTAGGAATCAAGATAAAATATGGCTTCATTTTTAAAATTATACCTAAGATACACCGAAACAACAGAGATGTAAATAATTAAAATATTTTAACATCAGTGTTTGTTCTTTTTAGCTTTTTTTTTTTTAAAATTTCTGAGGGACTTATTCATAGCCATATTCAGATTTGGCCACAATTTAGTGGGCATGTATTTCGGCACTTTGCAGTGAAGCAAATTGCTGAAGCCTTTATATATTTATAAAATATATATGAATTATAAATGTTGTATAATTTTACACTGTAAAAAACTAATAGTTCTTGTTATTGTCACCCCAATGGGTAGGTGGAAACAGTGTAAAATTTATGAAGTTTCTGTTGATTCAAGGTTTTGGAGTCACATTCTGATCTATATTTAGGTTTACTAAAATACAGAAGAGTATAAGTGACTGTCAAAGGCTTACATGTTGTTTCAGAGAAAACTGAAAACAGGAATGCCTTGAATTGTTAGAAACTAATGATACAGTCAGTGTGGGTGAGCAATTTAACAAAGGAAAAGATAAGGCACAACAAAATGCTTTAGAAATGTTAAATGTTGCTGTTTTCTGGCAGTAATGCTTTTTGTACCTGTGATGGGGAAAGACAGTGAAAGATGAAGTTGTCACCACAGGAGCATATGACTTTCAAGCAGGATGGGCTGGGTCGAGAGGCACATGAAGATGATGTTGACAAGCAAAAGTAGTTCAGCAGGGCATGGCACAGTGGCACGAAGGATTTACCTTCACGTGGCAGCAGCCCTGCTGTACTGCAGAGCTTCAGGTCATGCCATGGCACAAGGCACAGCAGAACCTGACTCGAGCTAGTATTGTCAATTCCTTTGGAGAAATGCTAGTTGGCTTGAAAAGATACTGCCCTTTTTAAAATAAATAATTGTATGGCTGAATAACTGCTGTTGCATATCAGCATTTGGAGTGATGTGAAGGAAACTTTCTCTCTAGGATGCCTCTATGAATTGTTGCTCTCTGGAAAGCAATCAACAAAGAACCAAAAAGGGCATGTAAAAAACTCTAGTATTTGGGTGAGATTGAGGTAAAGACAAGCAAAAGACAAGTTAATGCATCAAAATTATTTGTGTAACACAGCAGCAACAATTTTACATAATTTCCACAGGAGAAAACATGGCCTGTGAATTTTCCTTTTCCATGTCAATTGGCTTTCCTCATGCTTCACAAAATGCCTTTAGCAGCACCTAGAATTATTGTGGTAATGGAAGTTTAACTTGGCAAGAGGCAGAGGAACTCAGTCAAGGCCTGAATAATGAAACAAACCCTTCACGTTGACGAGGAAAAAAAACCAAAACCAACTCTTTCTCTGTCTCCTGGGCTGTGGCACATGAGTGGTCATGGCACTTTCTCATGCAGCATGGGGGTTGTTTGAAGTGGTAGATGGGCTTTTTACAGGCTACACCAGCCTGAATATTGTCCTGCAGTCAGGCTGAGATGAAATGGTCTGGATTCTTGACTATATGGACATTGCTGCTATGTATCCAGTTTTCATTGAGCATCTTTTCTTTTTTCACCTGCTTGGTAGGAAAATAGCTCTTTGCTCTTTGCTTAGTTGATTTTGGCTTGGCTGATGCCTGCTAAAGGTATGGGGCCTGACCAGACTGTGTGTGCTCCAGAGGGTGGCTGGGCATCCACTGTTGAATTCTAAAGGCATAGTGAGCTTCAAGTGCTGGGATATACTGGTATGCCTATATTTGCATAGCTGGTTGGATATGACCTGTATGCATCATCTTTCTTGTACCTGTATTATAGAAGAATCAGGAGCAGAAATATGGCAGTCCCAGATATGGCCGCCAGTTCACATGCTGTTGTCTTTCCATTGCTACTCCAAGTGGGAAAATTTCACTGTATGCTGCTCTTAGGACTACCTTCAAACAGTGGCCACAACAAAATTCTGTCTTGGTAGACCTTTTTGGTTTACCATATCCAGGCCTTGCCATGCCTGTAGATTGTTACATGCCAGGATGGGTTTTATGGATATTGCACTGGCAAGAATCCCCAAAGAAAAATAAAACAAAAGTGACACTGCCTCTCATTTTGCTTATAATGGAACACAGCACTCAGGCTTCATCTTGTAAGTTCTTTGAATTGAACCCTCAGCTGGGGCAAATTGTCTCCAGCTTGCAGCGGAATGGCTTTTCGGTGTGCCAGTGCTCCCGCTGGCTTCAATGGGAGGTCTTCATACTGAATGTTTGCAAAAGCAAACCTGTGGCAAATGAGCCTGACTTGAACGTGTGAGCATAGATAGATCTTGCCACAAACCAGAGAACAAATTTTATTTGAACTCTGTCCCCCTTGTAACTTTTTCTTTGCAGTCCTCAATATGTTTTTGCATTTAGGGACTGGAGAGACCTTCTGTAGCTGTGCTAACACATGCCAGTTCCCCTGGGTTAGAGTAAAAAGCTGTTTAGCCTGGTAAAATTCCTCACAGCTGTTAACCAAAGATTGTGTTGGATGAAGGGCATGCCCCATATGTCAGAGAGTGCCAAGTTCACATGTTGATAGGGTTTCACATTTTAATTTTGCTCTCTAAACCCACAAATAACAAAGAAAAAACTGCAAGCCTGCCATGGCAGAATGATTGCAAATAAAGCAAACTATGATTGATTATAGTTTGACATCTGATTATTGTTTTGCCTACCTAGCCCAGGAACACATAAATATTCACTGGAGAAATGAGTGACCTGCCTCATCTTTTGCCTTGTGAAGTAATTTCGGCCACAGTTCTGCAAAGGCAAGTACATGCTTAGCTTTCAATATGAGGGCTGTGATTAAAAGTGCCTTTATCTCTTCCTGAATGAAGTATGCCTGGGTATGAACACACATCTGAACACACCACCGAGTTACAACACCTCTACAAGTAACAGCCCATCCTCTGCATATTGTAATCAATTGTGAGTTCTCTAGTTCCCCACCTGCTTAGAGAGTAAAATACATTATTAAAACTGTTTTCATTAAGATTTAGGTTGAATTACATTACCTCTCAATGTTGCTTCAAACTGATTGTGTGGTTTTACAAAAATTTAAAAGGTCTTTACCTAGGATGCCAATATATGTTATAAATGGATTTTGATTTAATTGAAGAGATTTTCTCTCCTTTTTTTGGCATTTCCTTTACAAGTAATTCAGAGGGTTACTTACTATAAAATGACAAAAGCAAATCTGAACTACTGATTTACACCAGCCTAAGGGTTTTTAATAATTAACAAGAAATATATTGTTCAGGGTAAAACAAAATTATGAATGTGTCTGCATAGCAATGTATGAGTTAATTCAGACTGACTTGGAAATAAGAACTATTTTGGGTGAATGAGGAAGGCAAAAGCAAACCTAAAGCTCGCAATGAAGTAGACAGTGACTACTGAACAAGCCCTCTTTCAAGCCTCTGTGCCTTATGTGGTGGCTTAACAACGTGCAGACAACCGAAGTAGGTGTACCATTGCCTCAGGTTTAAAAGAAAAGTGTGAATACACCCAGTATATTAGAAGCAAATATTCTGAAGATGACTCACAGGCATTGTTGGAACATGTCTAGCTCTCTGCAGCACATAAACACCAGCACAGGGGTTGATTTTAAACTTGTCAAACTTCCAGCCAAGTGTGGGTTTTCTGGGGAAAGTCACCTATGTCATCACCCTATGCTGACTTACAGCCTAGGACCCTTCCCTTAGCTCTACTGATAAATGAGAATGGTGGACTCCCTCCACTGATTTGGGTATCTAGTATGCTTTCAAGATGGTCTTGTAAAATTTTACATATAATATTTAAAATTAAGTGAGTCACTGTAAATACAGCAGAGTGCTATACATCCTTTTTCTTAATTCCCTTAAACTTTAGCATGAACAGTTGTGCTGGGTATACAAGGAAGAATGATTATAAATGACTCACACAGAAGGGGAAAAAATGTTCACTTGTCCTTTCCTAACTTTCATTCCAAGCCTAAGAACACTTATTTGTGTAGTTTAATTTAATTTATGTATCTAACTGTGATCTCATGGAGTCATCTGAATGAATCCTATGAGCAAAATTAAGAGTTTTATTTCCATTCTTCTTTTTCCTAATCACAAAATTATGTCCAATAAAAAAGAAACAAGATTTTAAATATTTAGGAGATGAGTTTAGACTGGCACTACGCACAAAGTTTATAGGCCAAAGTTTTCAAATATTCTGCCTAATTTTACATTCCAGATCTACCTCTTCCATAAAAAGCCACTATACCTTTTGGTGTTAATGGGAAATACAGGCATTTAGTGGTTTTAAGTCAAACCATTTTTGTGCAAATATCAGGTCCAAATATGAGTCTGGTCATTATTTCTGAGTCTTGCTTTAAATGTCGAAGATTATACCCCTGAAGATTTGCTCCAGAGCAACCAGCTTCGGGGGCTGAATGACTTCCCAAAGCCTGCAGCCCTTCCCTGGATGCTGGGAGCAGTCTCCTTCCTGGCATGGCCGGCGGAGCTGCTCCATTCCCTCCAGCCACACCTTGGCACAACATGGATCCAGCAAGACCATTTTTGGCAATGCTTGGCTCCTTCTCTGCAGTGACAGCAGGTGCCTACTGAAATGCTGTAAGGCTCCTCTGCACAGGGCTTAACCCCCTTTTTTGGATGAAAGCTGTAGGACTAATGTGGGCTTGGGAACCTGCTGCCAGTCGCTGCATTTGAAAACTTTGGTCCAACCTTTGTCAGGTCATTCTGGACTTGCAGATTTCTGCTTCTGCTTTTACAAGGAGTGCTTGTGTCTGGGTAATACCCTAGCTACCAAATCTTTCTCTATTTGTATGTGGTACAAACTGCAGAATATTTTACAGTCTCTGTATTAAATTCACCAAAGGTAGAGCAGTTGGAATTTAAGCAGGTTGCATTGCATTCCCTACATGGACATGAGGTTACCAGTGTACAAGTAAAAAGTGTTCTTACTGCTGTACACTCTGCATCTTTAACTTTGTAGCTTGGTAAGAATAAAAGATACAATACATCAGAGGAGGGCAAAGAGGGAAGGAAAAATACTTTACATGAGTTACAGCGAGGAATGAATTAATGGCTTAAGCTCGAACATGAGAGCATGAATTTCTAAATTCCTACTCTGAATTTAAGGATATGGCTTTTGACAGGTTGCTGAGAGCCAGATTTTTACAAATTCCTTCAGTTTTTCAGCTTAATTATTGTGAGATCACTTAGACAACTGAATGCACCTGTAAGCTGAGAAGGTAAATGCTGACGCACCGTATTTGGTGCCTGCAACATTACACTGCAGCTAATAATCAGGATTCAGATGGAAGTCATGTTCCCTATTTTAAGAAGTATTGCAAAGAATCTGTCATGCTTGATTTCTTAAAAAAGAAAAGGCTAAGTCTGTACACGTGCTAATGTAAATGAAGTACTCTATTTTAGTTCAAATCTGTTGTATTGCCATTAAAAATAATATAATTCTGATGTTATAAACTAGAACGTTCTTTAGACTGTAACACAAAGGGCTTAGCTCAAACTAAACAGCATGCTAATATATGCTGAAAGCCCTGGAAAATGGAAAGAATCTGATCTGGGTCAGATCAGTTAACGATATTGTTCCGCTTTGGTGGATGTTGCTTAATTTGGCCCAAGATGATTCTGAAAACTCTGGGTCTGATTGTCTGGAAATGACAAGGATCTAATTAACTGAGTATAATCTGTTGTGTAACTTCCTCATAGTCAGGTACTCTTCTATTCTGTAAAACACAAAACTACCACTTACACACCAAAAGACACTAGAATTACAAGTGGTTTTGACATCATAATTGCATTGACATTATAATTACATATAGTCTTATAAATTTTTAAACCACAGTAATGTAGAATTCAAATGTATCTTAAATAAGGTACCCTATGAAATTGTAACTCTATGTGTTTGTCATGAACGCATTTGAAGAGCTTCTCACTGACCTGAAGAATGGCAACTTCAGTGTTTGTTCTCTTACTATATTGTATCTTCAATACCTTACTGACACACATGCAAGAATTATAGCTTTTCAAGAGCTAACAGGATTTTTCTTCAACTCTGTCTAGATAAATCCATAATAAAGAGTTGATAGTAGTTTTCAGCTAAGTTTCAAAAGGGATTTCTTCAAAAGGGATTCAACTTAGGAAAACAAACATTTGTCCCAAAGAGAATAAAAATGGTTACAAAATAAAATAATGAGTACTGAAGACAGTGGTAGGTTGTAGGATGGTGAAGCTCAGGTGCTTGGGTCCCCTTTTAAACTTTTCTAATTTATTAGTAATTTTTCTGCAATTTTTTTTCTTTTACATTAAATATTTTCAGTAATTTTAAGTAAATTTTGTGCATTCCCACCTATCCCAAACAGGAGGTGCCTGGCACATCCAGGACACTCCTGGCCTCAGCCCTTAGTGCCAATGGAGCAAAATGTAGAGTTTACATGCAAGATATAGCATGACACAGCCCATACACCAGGCATGTCTTGTGATCCTCAGCAGAACCACTCCAGAATGGTGTCACTTGGGCTCCCGTTGTCTTCACTGACCCCAGAGGGCTTGTGGAGCAGTTAGCTGTGAAGGACCTTGCAAAGGTTTTCCTCCTGCAAATGACACCTTCCATCAGAAAAAGCTTCAAATATCCAGAAAATTCCAGCCTGGTTTTGGGATGCTTTTAGATCCATTTGGCTGAGCTGTCTTGCTTTGGTTTTGTGCCAGATGTCTTCACCTGTCCCTTGTGATAGCCATAGTCAATGTAAAGCTCATGTGTTAAAGGGCCTGCAAAGTGCAGTGACTTTAACAAGGTGTTTTCTGAAGTCTACAATGGAAATTGTAATCAAAGAGGGAAAGAGGGGGCTGGTACTTGCCATTTTAAGCTCCTAGCCAGTGGTTACTGATATTGACCCACAACTTTGAGACTTTAGCCCCAAGACACCTGTGTGCCAGCCCGTTCAGAGCAGAGGGAACCATGATCCTCAGGCAATAAGACAATTTGCAGTGTCCATGTCAGTGCCTTAAGCTGATGTTGTTCTGTGTTAACTAGCATTAACCAGTGTGGGGATGTGATCTAGCTCTCTTACTCTGTTGTTGCATACCACAAGCACTGATGGGCAGTCAGTCCCTTGGAGGTTTGAATGGCTGTCTTACTAACCAAAGAGAGACTGAAACAGTTCATGATACATGACAAAGTATCTTCCTGTGTGTTTAGTTCTGAGTGGATTTAGTTTCTCCTTCAAGTCAATCTCAATCAAAGATTTCAACAGCCTTAAGGACCAGCCTTGATCCTGCTAAGCCTTACTTAAAAGAGGAATCTTAATTCATGCACGTCCCAGTGACTTTGATGGAACTGCTCAGATGTGTAAGAGTCTGCAGGATCAGCAACCCTCAACTAACAAGGGAGTTCTGTAAAACTGAATGACATCTGTAAATAAACACAACACTACAGACCCTGGTGTGCTGCTCTACTCCCTTTTGGACACACTATCCTGTCTTCGCTGAGGCAAAGTCTTCCCTGCTCTCTTTGCATCACACAGATGGGATCAAAAAGCTGAAGAACTGCTTTTTCATGATGGGAGTCCATCACAGGAGCATTAGTATTAGTCTTTGCTAGCCATCAATGTCTGGAAATTTCACAGTCAAGTTGTTAGTGATTGTATTGAAAGGGTTTGTGTGTGGGTGGTGGAAAATATGGTGCTTGGCCTCTGGTGCCAAACTCTCAGGCAATATCAGCTGTCTTTATACAAGTGATGAGGCAGAATATGTTACTCTAAGTTTAATATTCAGAACTTTGTCTCTCTTGCTATCAAAAAGCTATACATGTGGAGGGAATTGCTGACTACAGAAAGTGCATAATTAAACATCTGATCACAGAAGAAAACGTCATGTAGTTTTCATGGGGAAAGGTGGTGTGAAGTGGTTCTTTCATTGTTTGCATTTAAATTACTCTCCTCGAATGCTTTTTGTAAATACATATAACAGCAATTTGTTGTTATATCAAGACTACCTTAATTTTAGACTCTGGTTGTGTGGTTGACTTTCCTATGTTTTATTATGCATACACAGATAAGTCAGATGCTTGGCTTTTCCCTCCTCACTTGGTAGAAATTCTCCTATTTGTTTTTTATTCACTGTATTATTACATAGCATTGCTAAAAACATGGGAGAATTGAAACTGCTGCATTCTATCCCTGTTTTTGCTGGTGTTTCTTTTTCTATTATGGAATTGAGTCATTTGTAGCTTAGATGAGGAGGAAAAGGAAAGCAGGTCTGAAAAGGAGAAAAGGAACAAAAGGAGAAAGGAAATCCTGAGGAGAGTGGAAAAGGCCTTGAGATCAATTGTGTGTAGTAAAAGAAGGCTAAGGATGAAAGTGTGATACAATGTATGTGTAAGCACATGGACACTGGTCATAGTAAAAGTGAATGTCAAGGAGGGATGGAGAACAGGGGGAGGGAATGTTGGGTATTTTGCAAACCATTGCTTTTGCATTTTCCTTTATAATGCTTGTGAAAGATGGCAATACCTTCCAAAGGACATTCAGCACATGGCTGGCAGGACAGCCTCTTCTGGGCCACCATTTAACCTCAGATACGGGAAAGAGGTAAAATGGTGAATGTTGGTGCTTTCTCCAGGAGGGGCTTGTATTGTGTTCTACCTGTGAATTTCCACAGGTAAAATGCTTATCATTTTAATCAATTGTTAGCTGAGAGTGCTCCTCTCCCCTTTCTCTCCAACACTTTTGTTTGCATACTTATGCTTTGCAATAATGGCCCCTAAGCTGTTTAAACAATCAAAGCAGACATTTTTCTCTGTCTTTTCTTAACTATTTTAGTTTAAATTCACCATAAACAATAGACTTGTTCCTTCAGGACTTAGAGGTAGCCTACTAAAAAGTTCAGCAGTGAGTTGTTTGGAAAGAGATAAAATATATGTATTTAAAGATAAACTGTTCTTTATTTCCCTCTGCAGCAAACCATATTGCTGATTAACCACTGCTTTCATAAACTACAAGTGGGCCATTTAAGCTGTTTCACTGCTGGTTAATGTACTGTATTGTGCTCCCTCTTTCTACAGTACCTAGCTAGTGTTTTGTTTTTATTAGAAATTCACCTATCCTTGTCTACTGAGGAGAAAAGAAATTACACTACAGAGCCCTACAGCCCATAAAATGGCAGAGATTCCTAAATAAGACTGGCCCGAAACTGAAACCTCTGTCTGCCTGCACTGTAATGAAATGCATGACTACAAGAGATAATAATAATTGCAGCAATAGCTCGTTACAGCTCCCAGATGATTTGGTGCTGTCAGGAGTGCACTGTCCTCTGACATCCCAGGAGGCGAGCAGCATCACTGACTGCAGGCCCTGATTGGTGTAGTGAAATATTGCTGGCAAAAATTAAAAGGTCTCGGTGTCAAAATAATTCATGATATGCATATCTTCCATTCTGATGAAACGGCTGATATCCGGATTAGCAAGATAATAAAACTGATCAGGCTACAGTTAAACAATTTAAGCTGGAGAGCTGTTCATTTTGTAGGTGTCACTTGTCAGATCAAGGGGTCAGAGCGGGATGAAAGGCTCTCCCCAGTAACCTTCTGATGATTTGGATCTGGAATGTTCTTCATGATTTGTCCAAAGTTTTCATCACTGTGCTGCCGGGTAGCATTACCGTGGCAGGCTCTGTTCTGACATTCAAATCCTGGGAATGACAGGTTATTAGGAGAAGAGAACTGGCTGTACATACATTAAGCCCCATATCTTTGACCTGTAATTTGAACTGATAGTGATATTGTAATTGAGTGAGTATAAAAAGGAATTTTTTATTAAAACACAGGAAGATGAAGAAAACGTTTATTTTCAGGAGATTTATGGGTTCATAAAATAAGCTTTTTTGATGACGATTTATTTTACGGCTCTTGAAATGCTGAGCTGTGTGCTTACTATTTATTTTATGGAACAGTTATTTAAAATAATGCAGCTTCCCATGTATTTCCAGACTATTTGCCAGTACCCAAGTCTGTGCAGATGGGGAGATATCCGTTTCATATGGGAGTTCATGTATTTGAATAGTTCAAGGATTATCCCAATAAAATGGACCTAGGAAAATATTGCACCCAGTTAAAGCTCATTGCTTCAGAGACCCCTAATGTCCTTTCTTGACACCTTATTGCAGGCTATTATTATACAATGGATCTTCAGTCATATGGTTATAGGGAGTGGGGCAGAGCCAGGCTATCCGGGTAATTGACTCCTGTGTGCAGCAGTGTTACACACTTGAGTAACTAATTTAATGGAATGTGTTTGCGTGTCTCCCAGATCTGCCCCGGCATAATTCCTCTCTCGGGGCCCCAGCAATTCAGGACAGGTGAAGAGTGGCAGTTGGGCTCTTGATTTCTCAAATATGGGGTTGAAGGCTCAAACAGAGCCATCTCCCATGGTAAATCTGCTGCCAGTGAAACAACTGCCTCTGAACCCAGTAAATTAATTGGGGTTACAAAGAATTCATTGCTCCTGATGAAATCAGACATTGAATGCTTGTATGACAATGTTTGTTATTGCTGAGTACAGCGATAATGGTTTGGCATAGGTAAAGCATTTAGGTGACCCACCAATAGCAGGAATCAGGCTGGACATGTGTTCAGTGCAGAGTTCTGCACCTGTGTGAAAAATCCCACTCCCTTGAAACTCAAAGGAGTCTTGCGCTATTTCAGTGTGAGCTGGTCCTCGCATAGATTCGGGCAGAGGCTTTAATTTTGTTTTCTGGCATTCACGAAGATGCAAAGAAGAAGAAATGGCCAGCTCTCTAAACAAGGCAGCTGGATACTTAAAAGCCAATCACAAAGGACAGTGATAGTTTGTAGATGTCATTTTTTGCTTCTGAACTGCTCCTAGAAGTGCAGCGAAGTGAGGATCAGAAATCACTGTCAATAAGGTTTTTTGTTTTCCGTTTACTGTGGTACAATTGTTATCTAAATCCTTGGTCATAGAGTATACTTGGTTGCTGTGGGTTTATTCTCTGTAAATTTTCATAAGCAAGATTACTTATCACTGAGAAGTTATGTATTCACTGCATTTACGTGATGGCTCCTTCTACATAAAGGGTACCAGGTCTTCTATTCACGTACCAGTCTTATTTTAAATCAGAAGCCAAGTCCTGCAGACTTGTGTATTAATTTTGTCTGAGAATCATTCTCCTGACTTCATTTAATATTCAGATATTTTAGTAGATTCAAAAGAAAATACTTCACAGAAGACTTTCATTTCATTAACCCCCCCAAGCACAACTACCTCTTCTTTTGCTTATAATTGCATCATAGTTTTCAAGTGAATATTGATGCTTATATAATTAAAGAATTGATCCTTAAAGCATAATAGCGTTATAGTAATATTTGCATAATTGTATTAAAAAAGGTTTCCAGAATGTAAATTTTATGGCACATCTTTCCGAGGGATTTGTATATTCTTGCCCTCACAGTTGGGTCAAGTATGACAGAAATTTGTGGGCTTACTCTCATGAGTAAAGTCAAAAATAAGTAAGCATATATTTTCAGAACTAAACCTAGATATTCTCTCCAATGCACTCTCCCTAGACTACAGTAAATGATATAATGGTCTTCAGCCATAAACCCTTTTGTAGTTTTGGAAGGACATAGAGTTTAGACCTTGTAAGTAGTTTTGCTTTGCTCTGTACCATTAAGATATGCGCACAGTTAGCTTTTATGATGTTTGCTGTCATTTAATTACTGATGCATCAAGATGATCATCCCAATTCAATTAAGTTAAAATTAGTGGTTATTTTGGTTTGTTTTCAAGTCATCTGAAGATTTTGGGATGTTGCCTTCTCCAAGCAGTAAGTATGCTCATAATCTAAACCAGAGGACTATGTGCTTGAAGACTGTGTGACAGACTGCCAGATGAAGCCTTTCTTTAATTGTTAGTTTAAAAATTGAAAATGGTGGAAAATAGCAGAGTCTGGTTATCTGACATGTCGAGCAGAATAGTTTAGGAAGGTCTTTCATGAAGCTCAGGGGCAGTTTCACTCAGCTGCAGAAAGTCATCATTGGTAGGCTATTTACTTTTGTGGGAGGTTTGGTGGAGGTAGTCAAAGTTAAATATTGTGAACATCTTTCTAATAATGGTATAAAAGCAATATCAACCTTTCTTTCTCTTAGTTTTTCTTCCTGTTAGGTATCAGGACACAAAGAACTCAATTTTTCATGATGTAATACAGTTATTTTAAAAAATATGTGGCATGTCATACTCTGATTTTTTGCACTTTCATAGGGATAGCCTGGTTGCTGGCTTTCCATAACTTTAATTACCACCAGTAAAAGAGAAAGGCTAATTGCTTTTGAGGAAAGGCTGTTGAAAATTTTCAAATTTGTGCAACAATCAATTGGATATTTTCCCTGTTACCTTATCACAAATTTTTACAGAAGTTCAAGTGCATTCCTGATGTAGGCCAGATAAAGAAACAGGCTAGGAAAGGCCTGGACTTTGTAGGATTTCCATTTTAAAATACAGTACAAGCTGGATTTCATCTCTTAGCTTCCAATTAAATCCAAACTACTTCATTTCAATAAGCACAAGTTTGATTCAGATTTATTTCTCAGAGAGAGTATGTAAACATAGGTATCAACCTAGTTAGAAAACAGTAGATACTCAGTGAAATTTATATATATTTATATACAATATATATTTATTGGGAGTAGATATTTATATTTGACTCTACTTTGATATGCAATTCAACCAGCTTGTAATAAGGACAAACCTTTTTTTTTTTTTTCCCCTTCCATTATCTTTCCTATGTCACAGGCATGTATGTGAGTCTACACATACCAGCTATAAAGATGCAAGAAGGTATGAAAAATGGGGACATCAGTTGATTACATACATAAAAATATATGAATTTATTGTGTCCACATCAGCTGTACATTTTGGGGGTACCTAGGAAATGACTCAGTAGCTTAGCTTATTTGATTCCCTTACAGGTTTTATGTCTTTACCCCATTTTAATTTTTCATTAGAATATAATAATAGCCACAGGAAAAAATGATTTGGTCTGTGATCTATTTCATTATGTTCTCGTCATAAGGGGAGAATCTGAAGTGGGAGAGCATCACTAATTTTTCGGCACAGTAATTTATTCTACAGTATTTAAATGTTGTAATTTTCACACTGAGGCACATGCTGCCACATCTATCGTCCCCTGGACCAGTCTCTGTCTTGCTCTTTCCTTTTCATCTGTTTTGGTTTTGCATTTTTTTTCATAAATTCGACAGATGGCCTCTTGATGAATCCTTGATAATACTGTCATGTAAAGCAGCTAAGACTAGAAATCATCTCACAACAATTTTTCATTGCAAAGAGAAAATTGAAGGCAGACAAACATCGCTAAGTCCATAACAACAGCAACAAAATATCCACTTCATGTAAATAAAGAGGACAAGCTTTCCTTCTAATGCTCAAACGCTAATGCCAGTATCCTTTAAAGCCTCTGGATTTTTTTTATGCTACATTTAATTCGTCTTTCAAGCCTTGGGTTTGTTTAGTGTTTTGTTGGTTTCATATTCAGAAACATTTTCCCGTCTCCTAATGTGCTCTCCCTCCTCCTTAGTCCCCCTCCTTTTAGGTCTTTATAATTGTGGATCAGGTGAAGTTTGCTTCCCCTCATTTCAAGGTCATGCACCACTAGGACCATTTTCCTGACTCAGAGGGCACGTAATTTCACAGCCGTGTACTCCTCATTAATCCACCCTGAGTGGGTGCTCAGGAAGTTCCAGATCACAGATTTGTTTTTGTCTTGTTCTCTGACTCAGTGCTTCACAAAAGGATTAGATTAACCCCTTTTGATTGTATTTATATCTTACTGCATCGTGATAGAAATAAAGTGATTTCTTCTTCTCCCCATGTAACCTTCCTGCCCCTTCCACCTCTGACTGGAGACCCACAGCATCTCTTTTCAAATAGGCTTCAGTTAGTTAAAGTGAAGCTTGTGGCAGACAGAATTATTTCTTTTCTGTTTCCTCTCTTAATGCAGCTTTAAAGCATTAATCTCTTTCTTCCCATTTGCAGAGACTTGTTTATTAACTTTGAACAGTTTCTGTTTAACTGGAAACTGCTGCAGTCCACTGGCTCTGAACTTGGTCTCATCTGGACCTGAATTGTCTGGGTTCCAAACAAAGAAGAAAACAAACAAAAAAAAAAAGATGACACACTGACTGCTGGAGGAGATCCATCCTTTCCCCCTCAGTCTAGTGCCCCAGCTAACTGCATCAGCCAGACGCTTTCACCCAGGAGCTCTCTTCTGCCTCCTTTTGTTGACCAACTTATCCTTGCGCCTGTCGGTGGAAGGGGTCTCCTGCTCGCTGCTCCAGGTGTGGGCTGACCCCCCAGGTGGGGTCTGTGTGCCCTCAGGAGCAGGCAGACTGGCTTGCTGAGGGGCTCTGGAGGGTCTTGCATCCCTGTGCCTCGGTTGCCCTATGGCAAAATGCAAAGCATGTGGGAGCTGTGAAAAGTATTTTTACATGGAGCTGAGCTGCTGCATTTAGCATCTGAAGGCAGCAAGGTTTGGTATTCAGAGCAACCTGCTGGGAGACCCTGAGCTGGCACAAACCCTGGTGTAAGTACTTAACATTGGTCCTTCTTTCCTCTGTCGGTAGTAGTGAATGAAGTCTGTAAGTTATATAGAGCAGTTTTTGAATCCTTCAGGTAGGATTTGATTTGAGATTAGAACACATAAATGCAGGTGTATACATATAAGTTTTATGTCTCAGATGCCATTACAGTCAGTGGAGCCTGCAGGGTTATGGAGCGGACCAGCTGTAGGTGGGCAGCTCATGATCTTAACTACATCTCCATTTTTTGTAATGGGGGTTTAGGTCAGTGGTGCACTTATAAACACCTAAATTCAGGTGCCTTAATCTCAGTATGAGCCCCATCCTTTGTGTTCTTGTACTGAACCTGTCTTAAAAATACATACACTTAGTTTGTGATCTCTTGTTATTATTATGAATAATTGTGTTTCTTATGGAGGTGCCCATCAGCAAATCAAGACTGGAGCCCCCTAACTCCAGCTGCTGGTCAAAATTAAAGTGGCTAGTCATCCCTGATCAATCCACCAAGACTATCTCTGAGATGGCTTATTTCCAAGGTGGGTGTTGGGGTAAGGGGATGATGATAATTACCGTGGGAATTACCAGAGAAACTCCAGAGTTTCAGGAGGGAAGATGGGAGACAAAGGGTGAAGAAAAGTTTTGGCCAACTGCGGCGAATAGAGAATTGAAAGGCAATGCAGAAAAGGGTAAAAGATGGCAGGGAGACAAAACTGAAATTAATTTACATTCATTGGTCAGATAAACAAAACTGAGCAGCTTGGAGGTTAATGGGCTTTACCCGTCAGCTGACTGGTGGGACTTGCTGAGTGCAGGTTCCTAACTGGCCATGCCTGGGCCACGCTGGGGAGGGCTGGATCATTGTGCTTCATTTTGCATTTGTGATGTGTTAGGTGTGTGCATGCCATTGGTCTTTGTGACAGCAGAAAAGGATAACTTATTACGTCCTGAGGGGGAAATCACTTATTATTTCATATTGAAACCTGAAAAATGGTGGGGAAATGCCTCGTCAAAACTGTAGAAAGTTCTTGGAATGTCTCCCTGCGTCAGCTCCATTTGGCCTTCCTTGTGGCTTCATTGGTGCATCCAATTTTGGACTCCCCAGTACAAGTAAGACATCAATAACCAGAGCAAATCCAGCAGAGGTCTTGTCCTGGTTTCAGCTGTGGTAGAGTTTTTTTTTTTTTTTAGTAGTTAGTACAGGGTATGTTTTGGATTTAGCATGAGAATAATGTTGATAACACACCAACGTTTTAGTTGTTGTTAAGAAGTGCTTACTCTAAATCAAGGGCTTTTCAAGTTCATAATTCTCTGCTAGTGAGCAAGTGCACAAGAAGCCAGGAGGGAGCACAGCCATGACAGCTGACCCAAACTAGCCAAAAGAATATTCCACACCACAGAACATCATAAACTGAGGGGAGCTGGCTGGGAGCCGCTGGTTGCTGCTCGGGGACTGGCTGGGCATTGGTCAGCAGGTGGTGAGCAACTGTGTTGTGCATCACTTGGTTTTTTGTGTTGTTCTGGTTTTGGGTTTTTTCCCCCTTGGGTTTTATTCCTCTTTCTCCCTCTCCTCTCCATTATGATGATTATAATTATTTTTGTTATTATTATTACTTGATTTCAGTTATTAAACTGTACTTATCACAACCCACGGGTTTTACCTTCTTCTGATTCTCCTCCCCATCCTACTGAGGGTGGGAGGTGGGGAAGCAAGCAAGTGGCTGCATGGTACTTAGTTGCTGGCTAGGGTTAAATGGTGACAGGGCCATTGAGATAGTCAGGGGCTGAAGCACTTGAAGAGAGGGTGAGGGATCTGGGCTTAGTCAGCCTTGAGAGGAGATGGCTGCAGGTGGACCTAACAAAAGTGTGCCAGAACCAGTAAGGAGGTTATCAAGAAGATGGAGCCAGGGTTTTATAGTGGTGGTGGAAGGACAAGAGACAATGGACAAAAACTGAAAGAAGAAAAGTTGTGTCCCAGTGAATACAAGGAGAAGCTGTTTCACCGTGAAAACAGTGAAAGAGTGGAAGAGGGTGCACAGAGAGGGTGTGCTATCAGCTCACTTGGATGTTTACAGGATCTGTCAGGATAAAGCTTTGAGTAACATCACCGATCTTGTAGCTGAGCCTGCTTTAAGAAGGAAGTCCAACCTGAACTGCCCTCTGAGGTGGAGGAGAATCCCTATCTTATTCTCATATCCTTAAAGCAATAGAGAGAATCTTTCCTTTTCTGCAGCTCTGAGTCCAAGATGGCACAGATGGAAGGTAGGACCCCAGCTGGACCTCCTTTTTCCTTTTACCTTTGGAAGAGTCTCTCTCAGTACTGGTCCTGCAGTACTGAGGAACCACAGCAGAGTTTGCCCCTGTGGGCTGTAGCCAAAAGTGGCTGCACTTCTGGAGGCTCCTACCCCCAAAAGCGATGTAACCCCAGATGCTGCAAGCTGTTCTGCACAGTGAGCACAAAAGAAGCTTTACTTGGATATAAAGCTATGGAAATTTCAGAATATTTTTGATGGCTCCTCGGGGTTTTGTTAAGGGAAAGTGAGCACAGTGAGCACAAAAGAAGCTTTACTTGGATATAAAGCTATGGAAATTTCAGAATATTTTTGATGGCTCCTCGGGGTTTTGTTAAGGGAAGAGGGAGCATCTCAGATGATATTGAGAGGAAGACTTGCTCCCAGCTGGGACCTGTATCATGCTGAGTGCCATTCACTGTGGTGCAGATGGCTGTTGACTGTGACGCAGGATAATTTTGGACTACCTGTGGGGTACGCAAGCTTATGAAAAATTAACAGCATAGAGTCACTTATTTTGCATGGGAGGGGACACTACACTGCAGCTACTCTGCAGCTGAGCTGACTGCAGTGCACGCAGCTATATCCTAGCTAGATTTAAACTAGCTTGCCTGGATGTTCCCAGTGGCATAAAAGAGACATCTCTGTGCAGGCTGTAAAGCCTTTCTGAGGAACTCAGCAAAGATCGGGGCATTTAGTCCCACTGATTTCTGTGCCACAGGAGCTATCATGTCCCCAGGACCCTTAAGTGAATACAGTTCTCTCTGCCCAAACTGCAACAAATACAGTATAGGTATACCCTAAAACACTGTTTCTTTAAAAATGTGATTTGACAGGTTTCCCTTTGCTACAGGAATGTTTTTTTCTCTTTGCTTCTCCATCCTGATCAGAAGACCCTGTTTCTTTCTTTGGAATCAGGGAGACAAAAAGCCATGACAAGAACATGTCTAGCATTTAAATGATGTAATGAGAGAGAAGACCAGAGCAGAGCTGTGTGAAGCAACCAGCTTTCTCCCTTCCATGAAGCAGCTGCCCAGAACACTGAAATTCACTTGGAGATACTGAAATTGGGATTGTTGCTTACATTGCCACTGCTGGGTGCTTTTAGTGCTACAACATTTGGTAAGGTTTTCCCCCATGAACAGAGTTTGTTTTTCCAACGGTATGAAATACCAGGAATTGTAGGTAGATAGTGCACTGTAGAGGGTCACATTTGTGACTCACAGGTGTTTTATCTTTAGTCATTATGCCAATATTTTAGGGGTAAGAGGAAGGTACAAGATTTCATAGGGCAGTTTTTCTATTATGTTGGCCCCAGCACCAAAGGCATGGAAAGATTTACAGCAATGTTGGTGTGAAGGAACAAAGCAAGAAAAATCTAAAATGATCATTAGTTATAGTGCAAAACTAACCATTTAAAATGTGACTTAGGTGCTGTTTCCATAGTAAATATGACCAGTATTAATCACAGATTCTGAGTTTCACAAAGTGTACAAACTTGCAGCAGGTAGGACTCATACCAGACTAGGCAACGTGCAAACAGAAAGCCACGCTCACAGAGGCTGGCACGGCCTTCCACCACAGAACCTACAACAAACTTGGGACTCCAGGTCCTTGCTCACTTGCCACCCATATATCTCCAATACACTTAACTATTTGCTGTATTCTCTGATCATATGGCGTAAGATATTCAAAATTCCTTATATAGTAATTTTCTGTTAGACTAGACCTGGATTCACATCTCCTCCGACCCAGCCAGTGGAGGGACATGTGCAAGCTCAGGGGGACACTTGCACTAGGTCAGTGCTCCAATGGATCTAGGGTGTAAGAACGCCATTAGCATTCATTATGCTGGTACTTGTGGATTTCCTTCAGAAGTACCAAACTCTTCTCATGCTTTGCAAGGGTGACATAGCCATCTCTTATAGCATTCTGCATTCGTAATAGGACAGACAGGATAGTGTTACAGTGCCTAAGTCCCCTTTGGTGAATTTGATCTATGAAACTTAAACCCACTCACTCTGCTTTGCTCAGTGAAACTGTGGATTAAAGGTGGAGGTGTGGTTACCATCTAGCAGCAGTTGGGAGGTTAATAATTGGGTAAGAACAGTATGCTTGTCACTGAAATCAGGAATAAAGAAAACTTCTTAACACCAAAGTAGCATTATGAAGCAGGCATTCCTTTATGGCAGTGCTGGATGCATGGGGGAGAGCTCAGCCTAACGTGTATACCATATGTTACATTTTGGCTAAGTTATATAGACCATACATATGTTTATGCATTTCTTGGGAGAGTCATACATAGTCATTCATCTTCCAAGAACAAGCAGTGTGCATGTTAAGTGTTGCGCATGCCCCTTACATGTGTTTTAGAGTTTTCTGGGGGTCTCAAACAATAGTCGACACCCTATAGTGACAGCTGACCAAGAACTGAACCGCAGTTTGCTTTCCTGATATAGACTATCTATGTTTATTCCATTGGTTTTGCATACAAGTCTCCTCAGCGATCTTAAATTTTAGTTTTTCATATGACACTTTTCCTCTTGGCATGAAATCAGCAAAACTATGTTACACAACCAAGGTTTGATAGTAATTTTTCCACAGTGATTATACTCAAACAAACAATAATACATGATAACATGCTTGTTAATAACTGGGGATCAATAATGGAGGCAGAATGGTTATGTCTGGTTTGGATTTCGTAAATGGTATGTCTATATGGAAGACCATTTAGTGTGAATAGATTATAGCCATACCATTATTGAGTTTAACGTTCTTGTACTTTAAGTAATACAAATAGCTTTAGAGAGTCCAAGCAGACAGTGATCAGTCAGAGTCCCAACTCACACAAATGGTACTGAAGATGCAAGAAGAGAGTCCTCCAGCCAGTGGTGAAATTGTCTCAGCTTTATTTCAGATGGAGGTTGGCAGAATGCCCACTTGGAGGAAGGAAGATGGGAGCATCTTGTGCCTTAGCCTGTTGATGCTAGTGGCTTCAGGCTCCTCTCTTGTGATGCACCTGAGAGCTCTGAGTAGCCTGATAAAACATCAGTACTGGCTGCTTGCTTATCGTCTCTTGTACAAGGCCTCAACAAAGTTGAGAGATGAAAAGTGCAGTGCCCCAGAATGTCATTTCTGTTATTAATTTTCATGGCAAAAGCCCTTCGTATAGAAAGATGAGGTTAGTTCATATTTGCTTCTTCATGGTCCTTTTCAGTTTTCTGCTGTATTTGTTCGTGCAACAATCTTCTTCATACGGCATTTGCTCCCAGGCTTTTATGCTACAAACAGGAAGGAGTGGACATCATCATGGGCATCAATTGTACCTTAGGAAAAAAAAAAAAGTTTTGGGAAAATCCTTTCACTCCATTGAACAGAAACAAAGTAGTTAGCATTGCTTGAAGCAGTTTGGGAGGTGAAATGGATTTATGCTTTGCAGGCTTTCCTGGGGTCACACTCTTTCTGCTGTGGGAATGAGTGAGCTGCAGGCATTGCAGCAGTACAAATCTCAGCCACTCCTTGGATCTAGCGCTTCTTCACCAGTGCTCAGAGCTCAGCCAGGACACATGGAGCGGAGTGCTCCTGGACCCTACTCTGTGGTTACAGCCATACACAAGTGGTGGCGCAGTCGCCTTCTGGAACCCTGAAAAGTTCTCTTCATTCCTCTTTTTCTTTTTTTTTTTTTTTTAAGCACTTAAGCCCAACTGCTAATGGAATTTCATGATTTTAAATAATTTACATTTCCATCTGGTTTGAAAAACACCAGGTGGAGATGGCAGATTAGGATCAGTCTAAGTGGAAGGAAATGTTTGTTTAAAATATTAAAGCTAAAAACAAACATTTATGTGAACCACATTTTTGCTGTCCATTGTGCTGTGTTCTTGTATCTTCTTTACCATCACTTTAAATGTGCAAATAGTATTTTGCTTTGAATGCTTTGCTCATGTTGCTTATCATTATGATCAGGGGAGAGGAGGCCAGAATGGGGTACAGGAAGGAAGGAGAGCCAAGACTAAAGGGTGAGGGAATCAGGGTTTGAAGGATTTCTTCAGCATGATCTTTTGATCATTACATTTGTTCCTTTCTGCTTTTCTACAGACCTTGATAACTTGCTTACTTGGAGGTGGAAATAAATTTGAAGCATGGTTACACAAGGGTGATTTCAAAGAAAAACTTGTAACCCCCAAAGACTGATGAGTTTTGTTAGGGTGAGGTCTGAAGGTTTGTTAGTGTACAGTCCAAACCACCTACAAGGACAAGAATTTTCATTCTCTCCCACTTGCCAGCTGGCAAGCTTTTGTTTAAAATGGAGGATACTGAGCTGTGGTTTGTAAAACTGCTTCCAATACTTGATCCTTGGCTGCCAGTTCCTTGATGCACTTTCCCAAGTACAGCATGTAAACACAAACTCACAGTGAGGAGCTAGTCTAACAGCACAGTTCCCGAATTTGCTGTTCCATGTTTTTCCCTGTACTTTGAAATATTTCATTTTATGAAACCACATCTGATAGTCATTGTAAACCCTGCCCTTCTCCTCTAGCTAAAATCCTTGTATTTAAGTTCTCTGGAATTGGGATGTTTTTCATGTTATAGAATGCAGTAGAAGCTGCAGAGACGTTCTGGTGGGTGTGTGCCTTAGCATGACATGATTCAAAATCACACCTACATTGTAATGACAACATGCAAGGCTAAAGCTTGGCTTTGCTGTACAAAACTCCAAGTACAATATTATGGAAATGATCAGTGAAAAGCATGAATAACATGAAGTTGAAGTTTGATGAGGAAAACTGTATTTAAACCAAACAAATTAAATGTCGGCCAATGTTGTTCATGCTTGCAAATTGCTGATTCAGAGATGGCAATGGTTCAGAAGGAACTACCTTTACCAGCCTGTAATCTGAACCTGGTTTACTTACCACGGGGTAAAGCAGTTACTCTAGCTGTTCCAAAGATCTACTACCATCTGTCCAAAATTGGTAATACTGCTCTTTACTGTCCATAGGTCATCCATGTTTTCACCATTCAGAGTTCTGTTAGGACATGAAAACTCTTTGTTGCTTTAATCATATTTGAAAAAAAGTAGAAACAGAACATTGGCTCTTTGCCGGTGTACTGTGAACCCTATTGTCCTAAGACACTACATGACAGCTGAATAGTGAGATAGACATTGAAAGTTATAATATCCCTTGGTAGATCCCAATTTGTGGTGGCTCTAAGTTGAACTATGATCCAAAGGACCAAAGTATGTTTTTTATTAGGTATGAAATAGGAGAACATATTTATTTTATTTTATTTTTTTTTTTGAGGATTTGGCTCGAAAACCAGCTAGGCTGAAAGTTCTTGAACAATGAAGTTGATTTGTACTAGTATAGATGAATATTAGAATAGGTCAAAATTGTCTGCAGAAAATTACATGAATTTAACAAAGGAGAGGATGCACAGCGTAAGCAGATTTTAATTTTTTTGCATTTGTTACAGAGCAAGCTGACAAGTATAAAGCAGTGGATGTAATTTGTTAAGGCAAAGATTTACTGTTTAGAGAAGGTTCATTTTATATGATCAAAAAGTCAGATGCTGCTCATGAAATATTTGATAAAAATAGTTTGGTAGGTGAAAGGGAGGTGAGGAAAGTAAATGGTTATTTTTCACATCATAAGGTATTGCAGAGGCGTGTTTTCTAGGAATTAGTGTTGAGTCACTCTCTATAATCGTGCCTCTGAATGAGGAATATTGGAAAACCTGAAAGTTTGCCAGTTACAATGAGGTGAAAGATCTTACTGATACCAAAAGGAGAATGAGGTTACATTTAAGGTAGGGTAAGTGTTGAAAGTGACTTTGGCCATTTAATATATTGTAGCAATGAAAGTGTGATAAGAATTAATGTTTTCAGTCATCGGTAGATGCCAATTACAAATCAGAAAAAGGAACTGATTTTTTTGTAAGAATCAATAAATATTAGTAGTCAAGCCTTGAAAGACAGGTGGCAACCCAACATCCATGGATAAGCTACAGGAGCCATTTTGTCCTGAAGTGCTATTTGGATATTGTCTGTCATGGTCAAGTCTAGATTCTCATTTAATCATTTCATTCCCTGACCCAAGGACTCTGCCTTTTGACTGTGAGGGGTTATGGGAGTTGTCTTTAAAGATGTTGTTCATTTTTTCTCCCACATCCATTATTTTTATAAACAGCTTTTACCATACTTCATTAATAGTAATTGCCTGTGCGGTCTTTGCAATCGGAGGCATAGCTGAGAGCTCTTCATCTGTACACATGAAAGAACTTGCATTTTGTATATTTGCATCTTGAGTTTCTCCAATTTTGGAATGTGCAGTAGGTGACTTTAAATGACTTTCTTCTTGTTTCCATCCCATTTGGGAAAAAAATAGTAATCTCACAAAAATACTCTCTAAACAATATCATTAAAGGTAAGTAAACTAATAACACATAGATTTCAGTGTTTGCTGGTTTGTGTCAGCGTCTGGTAATACAATGAATAATTCATATCAAACTAGTAGAATGTAACATTTACATAAAATAATACTTTGCAAATTTATGGTAAGTACTAATTACTTGCCTTATTTGCCATGACTATGATATTAAATATTCATAAAAATGTGATTATTTCTTTGATTTGGCAGGCATTTAGATTTCTCTACAGCTTTTCACACTGCTAATTTTAATCCAGTAAATTATCTGGAAGAAAACAGTATGCAGCCTAAAAACTGTTCAAAATTCACTCCAACATTGAGCACATTATGGACGTAATGATCCATTACAACCAAACTTCAAGAAGATCTTGCAAGAAAACTGAGAATTAAACAAAGAAATATGGAGACTATCATCATTATTTATCAGATATATTTATTAATAGTTCAGATTTTTATATACATTGAGAAACTTTTAAATAATTAGATCTACTTTTATATGTTTTAATTTTGTGAAGTTTTCTCAAATTCTTTCGGTGTTAAATCTGTTGCTCATCTTTATTTTTGGTGTATTTATATTTTAACCAGTTAAAGAGTCTAAATTCTGTTTTTTGAATACAACAGACATACGCTTATTTTTAACTGTCACTTAGAAAATAATCCTTGTGAACATTACTTGGGGTTGTACGATATATAATCTTAATACCACCTTGTACTTTAAAGCATGTATGAATGGGTATGTGTGTGTATATGTATACATTGATTCCAAAGCTTCAAAGCCGCTTAAATAATTAAATATTCCTATCTGTCTGTGAATATTTAGTACCTGTTCCTGTCTCTCTAGCTGTGTAATGTGTATGCATGTAAATCTATGATGTTTAGTTAATAAGAATAAAGTATCTAAGACTATCTACTGCATGTACGTTCTATATGTGCCCCAAAATGAAGAGCAGTAACAACATGAATAAGGATGCTGTTTCTTAGACCCCCATGCTTAGATTATTTCCCTGCATTGTTTGCATCGTTCTCTGTTGTTTCTAACAGCAGAGGTATAAATAGTTATCTCAAATGAGGTAATATAACCAAATACAATCACCAGAAGGTAGCAATAGCAAAACAAAGAATCAGGGAACGTGTATGTAGAAAGATTTCTATAACAGAGTACAAAAGAATTATGTAATATTAAGGATATACAATCTTTATATAATTTATGTAATATGTGTAATATATAATAAACTGTATCTGTAGAATTATCTTTACAACCTTTATAATCAACAAAACCTGTTCTTGCTTTCTGTTTCGTTGTTTTTTTATTCTTTACAGACATGGCATTAAAGGAGGTGTGTTGTCAGCACACCTACTCTCACCTACCTGTACTTCTCAGACACTCCACGACTTGCTACCCAGGGGTAGCCCCAAGCTATCTCAGGGAGATGTGCCTCCATCCCTGGACACCTGTTTGATTAAAACTTTGTTGCTCATCAAGCTGCATTTAAATATGTATGAAACTTTCAAAGATACATAAACCTTTTAAAATCTTTGATTAAAAGTCTTTTGATTAAAAGACTGGTAACTTGCAAACAGCATCACCAACCATATGTAAAAATACAGAGTTCCTGTATCACTGCTTAAAATAAACATTTGGAAAAGGTTTTGAAATATCAATCTGCTGCTTTGCTGTACAAATAAGGAATGTGAAATGAAATGTAACTTTGTTAAGTCTAAACACAAGAAAACAAATTTTGCCTTTGGTCTTACACAGCTCAGGCCTGCATAAGACTTGCTGGATTTTGGCAAGCCGTGCAGGTTACTGTAGCAAAATTCAGGTTCCAGAGCTGCATTCACTACAATATCATCCTCAGTAATGCCCTGAGCTGAGGATATGTCGCTTGAGCACGCTGGCAGTGAAACCTTAGGGCATTTTCCCCCACAGCAGAAGGTGGGGCAGAGCTGGGGCATGTGGTATCTGCCTTGTACTGACGCCAAATGCCCACACAGAGATCCATTGCTCCCGATTTCAGCTGTACCCGGGACCACGGCTCAGTAACTCTCCCCAGAACAGCTCTCTGCTATATTCCCATGGTTACACGCTGCCTCTTTCTCTACAAGAGGATTTTAAAGGACAGAGGCATCTGATGAAATTTCTGCTTAACAGACCGCTTGGTCTTGAGGCACGTTGCATAAAGATGATTTTACTCCCTAGCTAAATCAGTCAAATATCAAATAGATAACATGAATCTAAATATAGATATCTAAAAACCAACACCATGCTGTCCAGGACAATGGGAATGGGCAGTTCATGGGACACATTCTGCATTTATTCTGCTGCCAGTTCATTCATCCCAGGGTCCTGCGTGCTCATTCTACGTGTAGTTCTTGACCTTAAATAAATGTGATAGATACGAGCCTTAATTTCCCTGTGTTGGAGGAAAAATCCTTCTGAAAGCTTGCTCAGGTAGCTTTTATGTGTACGAATGCTAGCACCTTGTTACCTGTGAATACACCATGTAATTAAACTCCTTCTGAAGTTGCACACTTACTGAAATGTCTTTTGTAAGTGGAATGAAATCCTTTGTTTTTACGTGTTTTGACATTGTGAAATGGGGATAAGTGAAGCAGAGTTGTAAAATCCCCTGTGCAGCTCTAATGGAGCCTCTTCTGGCTGCTTTCTACTAGTCTCCAGGGTGAAAAGAGTTCATTTAAAAATAAACATTTCCCTTATGTCAAGATGAGAAACTATTGATTTGTATTTGTATTCTCCAAGAAAAAATCACTGATCTCTTCAAATGGGAAAGAACCTCTGCATTGCAATCCTGTGAGCTGGGTAAAAGAAGCCACATGCTCAAAGTCAAAGGGAAGCCAGAGGAAAATGGCATACAGGAGGTCAAAGCAGTTCACATGGCTCATTGGCAGCTGTTTGCACCATATGACAGATCTAAAGGCAACTTCGGAGCTGTCTGTACAATATGTGGAGCTTACCAGAGATATAGAAGCTGCTGCTATAATGTCATTTCCCATAAAAAAAGAGTTGATAAAGTTGGCACCAAGTTTTAGGGACTGCAGCGCTGGTGATAGCCTTAATTCATGAACTTGCCTAACTGGATCTCCCTCTATGACAAGATTAGTGGGTGAGGGAAAGGCTGTGGATGGTGTCTACATAGACTTCAGCAAAGCCTTTGATACCATTTCCCTGGAGGAACTTTGATACCATTCTCCTGGAGGAACTTGCTGCTCATGGCTTGGACAGGTGTACTCTACACTGGGTAAAAAACTGGCTGGATGGCCATGCCCAAAGAGTGGTGGTGAATGAAATTAAATCAAAGGGTTTGAGTGCACCCTCAGTCAGTTTGCAGGTGACACCAAGCTGGGTGGGAGAGTTGATCTGCTTGAGGGCAGGAGACTCTGCAGAGGGATCTGGACAGGCTGGACTGATGGGCCGAGGCCGAGTGTGTGAGGTTCAACAAGGCTCAGTGCCGGGTCCTGCACCTGGGTCACACCAACCCCACGCAGCGCTACAGGCTGGGGCAGAGCGGCTGGGAAGCTGCCCAGAGGAAAAGGACCTGGGGGTGCTGGTCGACAGCCGGCTGAACGTGAGCCAGCAGTGTGCCCAGGTGGCCAGGAAGGCCAACAGCCCCCTGGCTTGTGTCAGAAACCGTGTGGCCAGCAGGACCAGGGCAGTGACCGTCCCCCTGCACTGGGCACTGGTGAGGCCGCCCCTCGAATGCCGTGTTCAGGTTTGGGCCCCTCTCTGCAGGAGGGACATTGAGGGGCTGGAGCGTGTCCAGAGACGGGCAGCGAAGCTGGTGGAGGGGCTGGAGCACAAGGCTTATGAGGAGCAGCTGAGGGAACTGGGGTGGTTTAGTCTGGAGAAAGAAGGTTCAGGGGGGACCTTACCACTCTCTACAGCTAGAAATGGAGTTGTAGCAGGGTGGGTGTCCGTCTCTTTTCCTAAGTAACAAGTGATAGGACAAGAGCAAATGGCCTCAAGCTGTTCCCGGGGAGGTTTAGATTGGATATTTGGAGAAATTTTTTCACTGAAAGGGTTGTCAAGCATTGGAACAGGCTGCCCAGGGAAGTGGTTGAGTCACCTGGAGTTCCTGGAAGTATTTAAAAGACGTGTAGATGTGGCACTTAGGAACATGGCTTAGTGGTGGACTTGGCAGTGCACAGCTAACAGTTGAACTCAATGATCTTAAAGGTCTTTTCCAACCTGAAGTATTCTATGATTGTATGACTTTATGATTAAACCTGACAAAAAGAGACAAGGAAGAAGTGGAACTGGATGGTCACTTTAGAAGAAGTTCTGTGAGAGCACAACTCCTGGCATCACTTGTGCTGCTCAGCATTAAGTCTGTATCATAGCCTGCTTTGCTTTGGTCTTTTTATATCAGAAACACAAGAACTAAAAAGAAATTCAAATTCTCTGAAGGCCACTTGGGTTCAGCTGGCTGGAGTCACACAGGTAACAAGTCTGATCACAACCTAAGGTTAGCTGGTAAGCGTGAGAGTAGGGAGGTGGAGAACCCAAACAAAATTATGTCCGTTAGCCACTAAGTGGGGCTTGTAGTTGTCACAATATAACAAAATCATTAGAATATTTTCACTTGACGTGGTGCTATACAATTTCTAGTTATATTGTCATAGCAGACAGTAAGACTGATAGAGGGAATGAAATGAGTTAGGAGAACTTTGAGAACTTTTCTTTTTCTAACTAATTCTGTGACCATTGAAATGCACGTTGTTTAGAACTGTTGGTTCTTAACAAACAAAACCAGGACATTCTAGTGTGGTGTAAAGGCCATTCTGGCTGGTGTGTATTTTAGGCATTTCACTGCCTAAATTGAACCATTCATTTCTGATCCTGGAAACTTGTTTACACAACATTTAGTCACCTGAATAGCATCATTGTTACAAGCAGAACCACCCAAATTCATCAGGTTTCCTGGTGTGTTTTCAGTACCTTAGATCCTGACCTAAATATCTTTATCAGGCATAAATTCCCTTGTCTGACTCTGGAGGCTGATACTTTTATGCATGGTTTGTGAGGTAGTTAGCTCATATAATTCTGAGATGAAATGCACTGTATAAATAGTTAATTTATTTCAATGTGCATTACCACTACATCTCAAGACGCATACCAGAGCCCATCTTGTGCTGTCCTGCTGGAAAGACAATCTGCCACAAGTCTGGACTTCAAGGGATCATTTTGAGAAGTGTTGGAATTGCTATATGCAGAAATAGATGTGTTGCAAACTTCAATCACTGTAGGAAACCTGCTAGAAAATGTGGCTGCTCAGTTAATGAATCTGGAGAGTCAGATGGGCATATTGAAAGAAGATTGGAATGCACAGAAACTGAATTTCCACCTGAGGAGCTCAGCATGACATTTTCCAAGGTTCATGAAACATTATTTAAATGTCTTATTTTTAACTTCTGCCCTCATCTCTTCACTTGGGATATCTTCATCTGGGGAGACTGGGTGAAATCAAGGGAATATAGCGCTGGTGCTTTCTTGACAATGCTTTTTTAAGTAAGGATGGAATTTCTACAACTCAGAAATTATTACTCCTATTTAGGAAAGAAACAGCTTTCAAAATTGTAGTGGGCTTTATGTCTAGGCTGACCAGGATTGTCCTTACTATGGAGATCCTCTGACTTTACCCACGTAGATGGGTATCAGAAAAGATAGCTCCAACAACCAGGTCCACCTGACGCAATTTTCCTCTGCACCCTGAAGCCTTCTACTGGTGAAAATCCTCTTTAGCTATAGAGCAGTTGAAACTCACCTTGGAAGATTGGGCTTGTTGTCTACAACTTTGTAAGTTGCAATAGTGATTGCTCTTGCACCTCTCACATGAAGTTCCTCCAAAGAGACGTGTGGAGCAGTACTTTCAGAGACAGAAGAGTAATGGCTTACTGTAATTTCTGGCATTGTTTAGTAAAACAGAAATAGCTGAGAGAGATTTCTGCCATATTAAATACATTTTACAAGATGAGTGACTGAGAGGGACTTTATCTGAGCAAATTTTCAATACTTTAAGTGTTTATTCAATATTCTTTATGATGAAACCCAAGAACTGGTGTAAATGAGACACTCTGTTGACATAGATTCCTTTAAGGGTAATGAATACAAAAAGGATAGATTTTAGCTCAATCGGGTGAACACTCTTCTGTGTGTGTGTGACAACTAAATATAGTGAAAATGGATTCTGAGCGTATCTATTTAGAAATCAATACAACTATAATGCAAATTACTGAAACAACAGTGAAATAGATATGAGAAACCTTTATTGTCTGAGAGAAAATAATGCAGAAACATTGTTTAACATGTAAGGTAAATACGATCTTAGAGGTCATTTGTATATTTTTGCTTATACCAGTGGAACCAAATTGAGTCTGGGCTCCTCAAAACACAGAAACACAGATATTAAGAAAATTAAATCAATGATACTCAGAAGATTAAGCATGTTGTATGAGGGGAAATAATCCTATGTACTGTAAAATGTAAAAGGAGGTGGAACTTTATATGTATAAATGAAGATTTTTTTTGACAATGTTTCAGTACCTCTGCTAGTATAAGGTTGCATCGGGAAGTTGCACAGTAATTGCAATCAATATTCTTTTCCAGTTTCTGCTAGAAGCTCTAGTATACTCATTTTCCTTTTTTCTGGATGTCATAAGTTATATGGAAAAGATATTTACGATGTAAGCCATTTGAATGACTGGAGGACTCTGTTGATAAAGACATAGAGTGCATATTCTGCTGCAGAGGTCTTTATACTGTGGAATTGATGGCTGATTACAAAGCAGCCTGAAGATCTAATTACAATTGGCAACCAGGAGATGAGGGAAGACTGCAGACAATTTTCCTCTATTTTTATACACAGTCCTTGTGGCATTCACATTGCTTTCAATAAGCGTGCTTCTGGCAAAAACTGTCAATGATGGTAATCGTCTGGATGACTGGCTTTGGAGAGGCTGCAAGCCTGACCTTTGCTATTGTAATCATCACCGTCATCAGTGTGGGGATGCATGCTACCCCAAAGCTAGAACAAGCGCTGTAACTAGGCAGTAATTGCAGATTGTTAATGATGATGCTATCGATGATGCATTTTTGTTTGTGTTAATTGAAAATACGTTATGCTGGGCTTAACTCTACAGTGGTGAATGATTAATGCTAAAAGGAGGAGGAAATGTGTAGCTGAAGAAAGCCAAACATTGCATGTGTGCCATTCTGCTATGTCTACCCCACCAGGTACATAATCATACAAAACATCCTTCTGTTTGAAAAGGAGGGCGTGAAATTTAAAGTTTGATCAAAAATTAGTTAAAATTCTATAGCTAAACAGTGTGGTCTTAAGCCTATTGAACTAGCCAGTGAGTATTATTAAAGCTGTGTAATAATAATTGCAGCTCATCAGTGTCGGGACACCATGGATGCTGAATAGGGCCAAAATACCAGTTTAGATACTTGTGGATCTGCTCTGTGAAGGCAGTGGTATATAACTGGAGTGAGAGCACAGACTTAGGCTATATAGGATTCTCTAGAAGTTCTAGGGTCTGGAATTCTCTGCCAAAGTTGTAATAATCTCAGACTGAGTACTTTATTTTCATAATAAGCATGAAGGGTTATATCCTAACTCATGTTTTCAATTTGTAGGAATTTTTAAAATTTACAAGATACTTAATCCTCTGGATAGCTATGATGAACATCACAAAAGTTAGTGGAAGACGAACACTTCTGTGTTTCTTTAGTCTTTTTGCTCTTTCTGAAACTTTGAAAATATAAAGAAAAATGGCTTGTTTCAGCTTTTAATTGGAGGAATCTCATCACTGCTGGAGCTGAATGCTGAGTAAAATGGTTTAAACCAGAACTTCCCATCCAAACAAAAGGTTTGAGCTTTAAGTGAAGGAGAATCTTTCCCCATGGTCAAAAGCTGAGTGGCTGGAAGTCTCACCTGGCACAGGGAAGTTTTTCCCCCTCTGCCTGAAGTGCAAAAAAATTTGCCAGACTTCATATGCAAACATCAGGCCAGGGTGTTTGGCTTACTGCTTCTAGCTTTTGATTTGTCTGCCTGATCTTGGTTGCATTAGCACTAAGCCAAACACATGTACATTTTTCTGTTGCACTATATCATGGGTGTAAACATCAAGCACACGCAGTGTCAACTGTATAGACTTGTCTGTGACAAAGTGTATGTTAATTACTCTTGCACATTCCCTTAAAGAGATATCTCCTAAAAAATAACTCTAATGAAATCAATGGGTTTCTACAAAAGTTGTGCTGAAGACTGATGGAATGTAATCAGAGATGAAATTTCTGCTGTACAGTGGTACCTATTAAAACTTCATTGTTCACGTTGTTAAAGGACCAGCCATTATTAAACAGTTGAAAGACCAGCCAGTCTTATTGAAGGGTAGCCCTGGTTCAAACTGTGAAGCTTCTAGAAGTTTAGGATATCCTTCAGAAATTTACCACTATATTGTGGCTCTCACTAATGGAAGGTGAAGAGGGTAGAGTCATGCATGCAGCTGAAGGCGGGAGCCTACGGAGAAATGTGCCTCCAATGTGCTTGTGATTTAGTTTAGCTCTAAGATCTTGTGAGCTCTTGCAAGTGAAAGTCTTTATCATCTAGCCATGTCTCAGCACCTCTTACAAAACAGTCAATCTCATTTCATTTCTATAAGCCTAAGTCCCCAGTGTGAGAGAAATGCTGATACAAATTACGATAGCTCTGCTGGCAAGTCCAGGAAGCCCAGAGATGCCAATGGCCATGAAAAACAGGATGCAAACCTTTTCCCTGGAGCCTCTCCCCAGAAATAGACTAAATTGTGTTGTTGAGGAACACCACTGACACTCACGTTGTACCCCTTTGGATAAATAAAGGGCATTAATACAGTGTCTTTCAAGAGTGGTAAATTCGCATTAAAATAATTGGGCCAAATTAGTTTCTCCTTTAACTCTGCTACCTTGTTCAGCTGGCACTAGATTTGAATTTGCTTCAATTTCTTTAAAACTCAAACCTGCAAGATTAATTTGAGTTATACCCAAATTGATTCTGGCAGCACCACCGTGTATTTTGGTCTCTATACAGGTAGGAGGATGATTTTTCCTCCTCTGATATTTAAGGGTCTTATGGGCCTATCAGGATAGCTACTAAAAATTGCCTCCTGCATGATGTGATCCTCTGAAGTGAAATTAAAGGTATGTGGTCATATATACCAATAGGCAGTTTCTTGGCCAAACCTGTGCAGGTTTCCTGAGACTACATCATCTGATGACGGGAGGTAATCTTTACGTGGAAGGCAAAAACAGGAATAGTGACAGCAGACAAAGGTAAAAGACCATTGCCCCTCACCTTCTACATATATTCATGTCAATACCTTATTAACAAGTCATACACAACCTGTTTTTCTAGGGACACCAGTGACACACTCTGAGCCCTATTCCCCGCTCCCCCAGCTCAGACTCTGTCCTCAGGACCAGAGCTTACCTTCGCCATCTAAACTGGTGTAGCTCTTTCCTCTTCTCCATGGAAATGATTTTATTATGGCAACACCTAATAATTTCGGTGCTGAAACCTCTTCTTTTGCTAGTGGATTCCAGAGCCCTTTCCAAATGTAACACAGTGGTAAGCAGGATTCAGACAATACAATGCTGTGAATGCCCTTAAAAGCCTTGGCTTGCACTTCCCACATAGCAGAGTCCAAAATCCAGCAGCCCTTCACCATTCTTATGTAAATTATTGCACAACATCTCACCTGCCTTTTGTAATGTTGGTTGGTAAATATTTACTTTTTGTTGGGGCCACTACTTAAAATGGAATAAGTCTCTGTAAAATATTCCACACACATCCTATGTTAATGAGGCCTTAAAACTTATAAAGTACAGGAGACAAGCAAGGTACTGCACTTAGTTAGACCATTGATTAAATTAAGCCATGAAATTACTGCCCATTATGAAAAATGCATGCTCATTTTACTGTTATCTCCTTTCCTCTCTTCCTCTGCGTTTGTGTATTACATCTGTATGTCGTCTGGTCATAAACCTAGCCTGTAAACTCTCAGTGGAGGAATCCGTCTTTATTACTGTGTGTGCGCACAGCCCCAGACGCAGCGGTGGTTCTTGCTCTTGATAGGCACGTCTTTGCATGAAGATGGCGTGGACTGTCAATAATGCATCTCTCAGAAATGACCCGACGACACCGTAAAACTCTCCTGCCCTTCTCATTCAAATGCTGAACTGCATTTGCTACCAGAAGATGCCTGCTCATCTCTCCCCAGCTCCTTTGAACCAGCCGGTTGATCGTACTGAATCATCCTGTTGTTTTGCCAGTTGCAGTCCCACCAGGGCTAATAAGTGATACTTCAGAAGATGGCAAAAGCCTCCTACCATGCAGCTAGGTGATTATGTGGTGCTGTACGCAGGAATTACTTCTTTTCTATGAGATGCCAATGTTATTCAGAGACACTGAGAAAGTAATAAGGCTTTTTTGTTTGTTTTTTTAAAGAAGCATCTATGTATGAGCACATAGCAGAGGTGTAAAATGTACAGCCAGGTCCTTCTTGCAGTGTTGCCCAAGGGGCATTGGAAACAGAAATTAGTTCCTCACATTTTGTTTTTTGGTGAGGTTTATTCTTTGCAATGTTCTTGAGTATTCAGCCAACACTTCAGCACTCCCCGCCTTCCTCTGGGTGTTTGGGAAGGCAGGCTCTTCACAAGCAGCTGTTGCCTGTGGTGCCGCCAAGGTCCTTCGCTGTATTTCCAGCACTGTAATTCAGTGGTACCAATAATTTATGTATGTATATCTTCACATACGTCAAAAATAAACCCTTAAAAATCTGAACCTGCCCTCCAAAGGTTTAAATATTTCAAAATAGCATTAAAATGACTTTGTGTTGTCCTAAATTCCTTAGTATTTTATGAGAGTACGGGTTTACTCAGTAAGCATAGGCATTTGAAAAATAGACATTTGTACAGGTTTTGCTGGGAGTAAAGCAGATACTTGTTGACAACAAAAAAACTATATTCCCCATGAAGAATTTAGGTAAAATAGAATGTTTAAACCAAAATATCGCAGTGGATCCCTAGCCAAACAACTCTGAGGGATGATCACAGTTAAAATATGTGCTAAATTGTTTCCCAACACAACCTGTGAATAGGTAGGAAGAGCAGATCATTCAGAAAATTCTGTTCTTATCTTTAGCTGATGTAAATTCATGAACTTATCTAATAACTGCTTTTGAATGTGGCTACTTGTTTTTCTTCTGTATGATGTTTTGTTGTACATTAGAAAATGTGCAAGTGATATAAGAAAGATGATGCAATGCTTATGTTTCCCAGCTTGGCCAATTTCTGGATAGAAGCTTTTGCTTTTTTTCACAAAAAGGTCTTCATTTGGCTTTAAAAATATTTCTTCTGCAATGTTTAGCAAATCTAGACTGGATTTCCTATAAAAACCCTATAAAAATACTCAAATACTTTATCAAAAGCTGTGTTAGCAGTGCAGCAGCCACCTTAGTGCCGGGGGCTCAGAGCCAGTTCTGGTGTTACCCAGGCGCTGTGTTGCGATGCGAGACGTACGCACCATCCTCTCTCAATTGCACGTAGCGGCCTTCCCAGGGCGGATGGGGAAGCCTTGAGCCCTGGGCAGCTGGGCAGAAAAGGAGAGGGAGCGGAGAGTGGCAGCAGCCACTGGGCAGCCTGGGGACGGTGCCCAGCCCGCTGGAGCTGGGGCACAGCGGGAGGGTTGTCCTTCATCAGCAGGGGGGCCCAGTCCCATGGATCCCACCGCACTGTGTGGCATCGCCTGGGAAGCCAGCTGGGTTCACTGGCTGCGCAGGACCCATAAAATATCTGCCTGATTTTCTTCAATAAGCACAAGCTAGAGGTTAATAATGTGGGGATGTTTGATTCCCTGCTGTTTTAAATAATTTCATGGGGAACCTAATGTGATAGGACACCAGTTAGAAAGGTTATTACCCTCATCAAACTGCAGCACTTCTTTCCTATTATTTCCTACCAATTTCTCAGCCTTACACCTCCTCTCCCTACAGGTACTGCAAATGAGTCTTCAAAAGGACACTCTGCCATGGGGTGGAGGCAGAAAACGTGATCTCCAGCTGCTCCTCACCCTGCCAAAGGGCTGGCAGCACCCTGCCCACGCTTCCCACTGGGGCTGGAGGATGTTCTCACCCCCATGCTCTGAGAGGCTCGGTGGGCAGCCCCTCACCTTGTGATCAGTTTTAGGTTGTCTGAATATGATGGGGTGGTCGACCACATCCCCATGACAAGCAACCTGCTTGCACTGTGTCTTTCCTCCTTTTCTTTGCTTTTAATGTCATGTAGCTGTTGTGGTTTTTTCAGACTATTTAGGTGATTTAGCACCCTTGTTTGATTTTTTTTTCTCTTTCTTTCCTTAAACTAGATTTCTGCCTATCTTGATTTCTCTTTGGCACACTATTTTTATCCTTAGCCCTTTTCCTTCTCTCCCCTCCCCTTTCTCTCCTTTTGGGTGCTCTTGCTCATCTTCCACCCTTTCTTCACTTTCCCTCTCTTCTAAAGATGATATTTGGTACCCTGCTTGGCTTTTCAATACTGTTTTTTGGAATGTTTTGTTGTGGTTGATAATGGGAGACTACGTTTAAAATGGTGCTTGCATGGGGCTTCAGTGCCTTGGCATATCTGTTTGGCCAAGGGAAGAACAGCTTTCTCCAGTAAAAACCACAGGCTGCAGTTCACGTGTAATTAGTGAAGATATTTGTCTGCATTTTTTGTGTGTATGTGTGTGTGTACATATATAAAAATAAATATGTGTGCCACTCCAGATTTGAAAAATTCTCTTAAATAATTTTTATGGGGAAAAGTTCTTTTTTTTTTTTTTTTTAATTTCAAGACCCCTCTTGAGACAACAATGTGTTTAAGAAACAGAATATGAACTAAAAAAAAAAAAAAAAAAAAAAAAAAAAGCAGATGTATTTCATGGGCTTTTTTCAGTTAGAAAAGATTTGAAAAATTTCTTCATTTCTCATTCTGTTTTCCTTTTTTAGTGGCAAAAGGGTAGTGGGGAACACTATTAAAACAGAAAAATAATTTTAAGATTTTTAAAAATCCAGTAAAAATATTTTGACAGTTATTTTTTTAAAATAAAAAGCATTGTTTTTGAAAGCAGCAGAGAGGAAAAATTATCTTGAAGTCTTGAAACAAAAATTACTCTTTTCACTATAGCAACCATGTGTTACAGTTCTATGCTACAAAAAATATTCCGGACCATACTGTGATTAAGTGTAAAAGAAAATAATTGTCTGAACTTGAGAAATTTGATCCAAAGCCTGGCATCATTGTGTTCATTGACAGACCACACTGAGCAAGTGGGTTAAGTACAGTACTTCATTTTATGAGATGGTTACATTGATCAAAACAAAACTTGAGGTGGAGAATTGGGTCTGTTCAGTAGAATCCTGCAAACTGGATTTGAAGGGATGTGTATTTCTTGACAATAATATCCAGTCCCCCTTTGAGCATTGGGTAAATAATCCGTTCATAAAAACCTGTAGCTTAAATGCATCCTGATTTGTGAAGATATGCTTAGATTTTCTAAGTCAAACTCAAATGTATTTTAGTTTTCTTTTTCCAACCAGCTCAAGACATGTGTAACAGATAAAATCTATAAATATGTTTACAAAATAATTCAAATGTTTTTGGAAGGCACTTGATTTTCACATCTGTTTGTCCCTTTCTGTTGTGCATTTATAAAGCTGAATACACTGCAGCTGAAACACACAGGGTCTCTGTGATATGAGTGTGAGCCTGAAATCTGTTTACAATTAAATGATTTGAAGTTATTATGAGCTTCTAGCTGAAGGGGGGCAGGTAGGAGTGGGGCCAATATAAACAACCATTCCCAAGTGAAATTAGTGGTAGGAAAGTGGGTGAAGCTCCCCCAGAACGTTCTGCCTAAAGGCACTTATGTACCGAACATCACATGTGTTAATCAGCAGGCCCCCCAGTAAAGTTTGAATTCACACATGCGGGTAAAATAGTGAGGCAGCAATTCAAGATTTCACTTGTTCTCAGGCACATTGTTACCTATGAACCATATTTTAAAATGCATTCTGAGATTTGAGCTAATAATGTGAATGACATTCAGTGAGATTGCCAAATGCTGGTAATTTACTTTCATTTTCACATTAATGTGGGCCCACCTGTGATGAATTGGAAACTAAATAAGCACATCAGTTTTAATTAGATATTTCAGTGGCTGGATCTAGTTAAACAGCAGCATTCATTCTTATCTATTAAACAGCCAAAGAGACTTCTGCATTCTTCACAGTAAGTTCTCTCTCCTTCCAACTCACCTTCTTTGCACTGCTTTCCTCTCCTTCTTACAGGAATATTTTAGAGGAGGTTATCTAAGCCAGTGGCATCCTACTGAGTTAATAATACAGTTATCACTGATTTGGCTGATCTAGATGATTTTCCAAATTATACAGAAATTAAGAAGGCTCTCAATATTGTTTTATTCTGCAATGAAAACAAAACAAAACCCCAAAGTAATTGGAATAAGTTCACAGTTCAGGCTTCACAAAATGGAAATGGCTTTCTTTTGACAGTCATGGATTTGTACCATTGCACCTTTGGGATCCCGGTTCAGTTAACCGGTGACAATTTGGGTACCAGCTGGAACAACTTCCACTCCTGGAAGGGCAAGGAGCTGCAAGAGGGATGGAAATATTCAATGTTGTGTTGGAAGGAGTCAGGTGAACAGCCCTGGAAATGCTTTTTCTCCTGGCATGGGCACTGACAGCAAAACCTGCCTTGTGCCTCAGTTTTCCCGCTGACGAGTCACCAGTAAGGCTGAAAGGCAGCTTCATCCTGCTTAATACTCCGTGTTTCTGTTGAGGCTACCAACAAGCAGTTGTTGTTTTCTGTTTCAGTAGACAGTCATTCACTGAAATAACAACGCTTCATGTTTCTGTCTGAGGAATTTGTGTCTATTTGATGCTCAAGTGAATGCAGAGAAGATTTTTCTCTGTCTCAATTCCACCTTTCCTCCCAGGGTTTTGCAGTCTGACACTCCTTTCCATGGCAGTTTTCAGTAGAAAACTGAGGTGTGGGCTGCTGCTGTGTTGAACAAGCACATTTCAAAGCAGCCGTGAAAGAGAGAAAGGACACCAGTTTGAATCTTGATCTATTTTTTTATTCTTCTATAACATCTTGATAGGTTGAATGACAACTTAAAAAAAAAAGTTTATGCAATTATATTTCTCTCTGTGAATAATATTAATTGAGGTGACTATTTCTAGATATATTAATTAATGATTAACAGACATAGCAGATGTAGATGTAACCTAGCAGGAATGATTTTTGAACTAGAGCCTTCATTGTACCTCTGACTTCATGCTTACTGTTCCCCTAAGTGCTGAGATGCTTAGAACAGCTTTCAGGAGAGCAGCTGATACTGGTAAAGCTGATGTTTCAACTTAAAACTAGCTTTGTGTCTTCACTACCTCTGACTATTTTTCTGATTGGTATTTTTGAAGGAAGGGCAAACAAGTTCATAAATACAGAGGATACAGGGCTAGTGAAAAACAGTTTTATTTAGAGACAGGAAAACCTGTGTAAACACCTTGAAAAATATTTGCCCAAGTCCTGGCTTGTTGCACTGACATTTCAGCCTACCAGCTAAGAAATGCTTTTTTCAGGGTGCATTTTATAAGTAACTGAGTTGTTCAGAAACAGCACAGGAAATAGCAGGGAAAGCCTGAAGCTAAATTCACATCAATTCAGATTTCAGGCAGTTTCATTTAAAAATATATATGTTCTTATGCAAAAGTATTTAGCATTAAAGCTCAATACTAATGGTCCAGACTGACCCTGCTCTCTGAGCATAACCCATGACATTATGTCTGCACATACCCCTGCTATGGTGGTCTAGGAGATGTCGTGTAAGAGATTCCCAGAGGAAGATCCTCACAGGCTTTCCTTCCCCAAACCCTCTCTGAAGGGGGGAAGCAGTCTTCCAAATAGTCATAACCTGCTGAAAATAAAATTGGGCTGACAGCTTCCCAAACCCAAATATATTGCTTGAAGCATATTCCAAAGCATTTAAATAGACAAACACATTTTGATGAAAATGTTTCGTGCAGTAGTTTTAAAGAAATAGAAAAGATGCACTACATGAACACATATATCTAGTGTGGAAAATATATTTTAGTATGCCTGGTTTTGGATGGCCTTCCTGCTTCCAGATCAAGCAGAGTTCTATAAGAAAGCCTGGCTGAAGCTGTATTCTGACAACTATGGGCAGTCGAAGGGGACTTAAGTTCCTCTCTCCATGTGAGGTGGTTGGTTTTTTTTTTGAGGTCAGAGATCAGTCAGATGTGAATGGGAAACTATCTTCTGTTTTTGGTTTTGTGATGTGCATGGTACAATAGCAGCTCCTGATTTCTCACATGCGTGTCTCTGTTGTCAGTCATCTATGTTTTCCAGGTGTGCTGCTGCAGTTCAGAAGCAGCTGTTTTGTAATGAGCTTGCACTCCTCAAATGTTGCACCATAACTTCCAAATCTTGGCTATAATTTAGTCATTTCCCCTCTTTCCCTCGGCTGAAGTAAGTTGAGGGTGTTGTCTGTTCTGCCTCTCTGCTGTTTTTAAAGAAGGCAAATTTACTGTTCCTTCATTTAAACAGATTTTCTATAACACAAAGAAATTACTAAGTACTTATTAGTAGACCCCACATGATAAATAATTTTCTGTTCACCTTCCTATCTAAGTAAATGCTCCAATTTGTACTTTAGCAATGGTGTTTTAGCTCAAAGGGAAAACGAGGTAGACTTAGCTTCTTTACCCTGCAGGAGAGTAACGTGGGAAAGGTCTAATTCCTCTCTTCCCTCCACCACGTTTTAGACATCTGTGCAGTCCTGCCCTGGATGCAAAGGTTAGGGAGAGTTAATGCTACATTGATGTATCTTTTTCTAGCACGAGTAGTCCTTGACTTCAGATAGCCCCTTTCATACTTAAAACATCTGAGTTAAAAAACCACACCTCTCCTAGGTCCTAGTCTTGCAAAGCACTGTACAGAGCAATATATATCGATTGCTAGATTATCTGAATCATCCTGCAAGTCCGCCATGAGATGGCACTTTTTGCAAAACTTGTGACCCTCCTTTAATTTGGGGTAGTGCACAGACTGTGCAATGAGGAAGGTGTGGCCAGGAGCAGCAGCCTGGTGAGAGTGGTCTGAACCTGCCATGCATCGGGGGGGCTGACCCCAGGGCTGTCCAGCAGAAGCCAGTGAAATATCACAGCTCTCTCCCTTTTTCAGGACTGAGGGTGGGGGATAGTGTTTAGCTGCCTAAGAGAGGGCAATTAAAGCTAAATCTAGAAAGCACCTTGAATCTTGTGTTGAACTACTCCATGGAAATGTCGGAGAATAAGGCACGAGCATGTGCAAGTGCTGTGTAAATACTGAGGCATCAAAGGGTATTTTATGATTCAGATGAAATGTCGTTCAGAAAGGCAGACATTTCCAGGATAGAGCTTGTTCAAAATGTGTGTGAGAGAAAAATGGGTGAAATTTTCTAGGCAGATATTGACTCATCATATCATAACAAAACCTGCTAGAGCTGGTTAATGATGTGTCTGATACTTCAGCAAGTGACATAATGTTGAAATTTGGAATCAAAGCTGTCAGGAAATAGCTCCTTGCTCAAACACAAGATATTCATGATGAAAACCTGTTGTAATCTCCCTCTCCTGAGCCATTATGCTAAAGGGGCAAGAGGGAGTATTGCCTGGTGACATTTCTTTCTGATCTTTCTTGAAGTGCTGCAGCTTTTCAGAGAAGTTTCTAGGCATGGTTTCCTCTGATGACTGCTAATATGGTACAGCAGTCCTTCAAAGGAGCAAAACACGTAGGGTTGCAGCTTTGGGCCTTATTTTTGCAATCAGTAAATATGATTCCCCCCCTCCCCCCAGATAAATAGCTCAACATACAAATACTAAACCTAAGGGCACAGTCCTTTCCACACTGCACTCTCAGTTTTCGGTCTGCAGTCCCTCTTTTTGGACTAGCAACCCTGAAGCTGCACTTCCCCCAGCTTGCTGCTTGGAAGTAGAGTGGGATAAAGCCAGGAAAGAATCTGTTTTGGATTGTCTTTTCCAGAAGGTAAAATTACAAGCATTCTATCATGTATTAATGTTTGTTATTCAGGTCTACCAATGAAGTGATGCGATAGGAGTGCTATGGAAAGGAAACCATACCTCTACCATGGTGCAAATAATTAAGCAAGAAGTGTGTTAATATCATTAAAGCTACTTGCATGACTGAGTGGCTAAATTCTTGCTGCCTGTGATGTGAAGAGAGGTAGGTGGAAGGTTTATCTTTGAGACTGACCCCCTTCTAGACTTCTTCAGATCAGCAAAGCTGTCTACCTTTTCTTCTTTTTCTTTTGTTCCAAGATTAACTCAATGGTTTAACACAGCAGGTAAACATGTAGTGCCCAGTGATGGAATCTATTCTCTCTAAGGTCTGAATTTGGGTCACTGGTACATCTATGATGGGAAATTAAGGTGAGTGATTCTGTCTCTGCCTGCATTCCTTCAATGGGAATTGCCATGGCTAAATCAGGGATGTCTGGTCCACTCATGAATCAGTTCCTGAGCTGCTGCTCACACGTGCAGCAGGTGCTCCATGCCCACAGTGCTGCGCTGCCTGTGGGACACTGTGCTCCCACTTCAAAACCAGCCAAGCTGCTAAACTCAGGAGTAATTACTGTCATAATTAAACATAGGTCTGACCACATTTGCGCTTTGGGAAGATTTAGGTGGAGCTCAGGTGGGATGACTGCTTAAGCCTGAATCATGATGAGTCACTTGGTGATGTGCTTTTTTTTGGTTGTGTATATGGGATTAGATGTAAGTGCCCAAGGATTATCAGGCTCTGCATAGAGGTGCCTAATGAATGTAAATATCTAGAAATTTGGGCAAATTGCTCCACTTTGATCCCCACAACACACACTAAAGGTCTATGATAAAAATAACAGTTTAGTTTAAAACAACATTCATTTACAAAACAATCTTAAAATCATGCTCCCAGGGTAAATCACTACAGTGGTTTTTCTAAACTGAGAGGCAGGCATCCTTATGGCTCTGAGCCAGAAAAAAAGGTCTTGGAGCCCCAGAACCAGGGCTGAGCTACACAATGGAGATGGCCAGAGTCCTCACGTTTCCATTGTCTGCCTGGTGCTTACTCCAGTTGCTTGCATGCTTGCAAGCAGTTGCCATGCAGTCCTGTGGCACTGCCTGCTCGGTGTGGGGCTGGATCTTACCACGCTACAACCACCACCAGTTCAGACCGAACAATGCCTACCCCGGGCGGTGTCACTGGTACCGGCAGTTATCAGGACTGTGTTTAAATTGTCCCATTCTCATAATGCAGCTCTACATGTCTCTAACCCATACATTTATTGTGAAAATTAATAATTTTTTGGAAGAAGAAAGCAATATTATGTTTGCAACATTTATTTATAGTAGTTGCCAAACGATACTTTGGGGATTCTCCTTTGTTAAAAACAGCTAACAAGGGAGAAAATCCTCTATCGAAACTGTGAAACAGCTTCATGGTTCTTCTATAAACATTTTGGTGTCACTACAAATCTTGCTTTACCCCTTTCTTCCTAAGTCAGCCTTGTTCCTATTTTTTTTTTCTTTCTTTAGTTAAGACTTCTGTTGCAGGGATGCACCAGTAGCAGGGAAAGATTATTGACTCTATTTTTGAAAGAGGATCTGCTTTCAGCCTGGCATTTGATGCCCACTCTCCTGGAAAGGGGGCTGCTTCAGACCTTCCCATTCTGCAACGTTTCTTGCTCACTGCCCAATGTGACTTGTTGCTGGAGCTGTTGCCTCTTGAGAATCGCTCTCTGTACCAGCATTTGGCTGTTCCACCGAAGTCATTGACTATGGGCTTCTGCTTCTAGGGGTTTTTGTCTCCCTTTTCCCCAAAATATAAGTTAAATGCTAGATCACCTTGCTGAATGGACTTGCCCCCCTGCCACGGGATGTCTAGGTCTGATGCAAAGCTGGGAGAAGGGAAAGAGAAAATAAGGCCAGGTTAAGTGTATAAGCTGTGTCTCTTCAGCCTCTAAAAGGCTGCCCCTTTTAGAGGTCACCTACCTTTACCCCCAATGAAAGGACAATGCCAAACTGTCTCCTGTGGCACTTAATTTCCTCTCCTTGCAGTCTAGACATTTAGATGGAGGGCTCTCCGTCCTCCTGCAACCACCCTTGCAGTGGTGCCCAGCCTGCAGTACAGATGGCTTGGCCATGCCGCAGCTGCCCAGCCACCCCTGGCAAGGCTGGGGAAGCCTGGCACCAGGGCTAGTTTTCCTCAATATACCCTGCTGCCATGTGCAGTGGTCCAGCAGCTGTTCCAGGAGCAGCCCATCCTTCTGGTTAGCAGCGATGGGACAGACGGTGGTTGGTAAACCCTACAGCTGCCCCAGAGTCCTGGCCACTGGTGGGTGCAGGCCATAGACCCCGGTCCTCAGGGTGCATCCCTATGGCTCCAGAGAACAGCACCCCATCATAGCACCACCTGTGCCTCCAGGTGTACAGATACAATGGGAGATTTGCTGGTAGGAAAATTACTGGTCTACCAGTGTGCTCCTCAGCCCACGGTTGCAGATGCCAGGAGTAGCTTGATGGTGAGAGATTTTTATCCACAGGAAAAGATCGTGGGGCTATTTAAATCAATAAATGCCTCGCTGAGATCCTTAGAACAGCTTCAGATCTATAACGCTACTTCAGTGAGTTCATTTCCTGAATAAATAGTGTGCAGTTAGCTTCTCCCCCGTGTACTAAAGTATGACAGCATGACACCATGTTGACAGGGAACGTAGCACAGGAGTGTTAAGCAGATTTTAAACAACACCAAAAAGAGCACCCCGTTTTCTTTCAAGTTAGTTATCTGGATATTTTCAGATTCCTGTGTCTGTGGGTGAAAAGCTTCCTGTGAAGGAGATGTATGTTATTTTCTGGCCATCTTAAATGTCAAAATGAATTTTAGTTCGAAGTGTTTCATATCAAAAATAAATGTCTGTTCTCTCAGCAGAAGTATATCATATTTTAGTGCCCATTGCTCTCAGGTTTTCAATTAGAACTTTGAATCACATTCCTGATTAGTAACAAGCAATCAATCATAATTAATTAGTTAAAATGTTCAACCGTTAAAATCATTACCATTAATTAAAATAATTATCTCTATTTTGGCTGCACTTCATTGCCATTTCAGGGAAATGTGTTGCTTAACTCTACCTTTTGCACTCAGTATGGGATTGTGGTGACTAAAATGTGTATGAGGGGTGATGGCATGACTTTCAAAAAGCTGGCTTTTGTAGTTTGGATTTAGTTAACTTTAAATAGATGTAAGTATATAAATTACTTATATTCTTAGTAAAGTTATTTCTCCTTAGCTTAAGAATATATCTAATAGCTGAAGAGACACAGTGCCAGGAGAGTTAGTTCTTTTCTGAGGAGTTTATTCTTTACACGTATATCTTCATAAGTCTCTCCATAAATAAAATACAGCATCGATGTGGGTTTTTTTCCCAATATTATGTTGGATATGCTCATTCATAGATAAAGACCGCTTTTGTCAAGCTATACGCTGATGAAATTAAACTTTGATTAGATACTGCAGAAAAAGAGAGGTTCTGCTTCTACTGAACAAATGTTTGATTCAGGAAGTAAAGGATAAGGATACATCTAACAAAAGGACTTAAGCTTCACAAGAGGGGCATAGACACACAGCATGAAATCCCAGAACTGCCATTACTGTTGCTGTCCTCTGATCAGGTCAAGTATCTCAAGCCCTGTTGTGTATCTCAGAAAGCCAGTAGCCCTTGTGTTTGGTACAAAAGATTAATAGAGAAGTAGGAAATTAATCCATGTGTGTATGTGTGTCAGATATACTTCATAATGTACAGGGTGATATAAAATTCAGGAGTCGTTATAGTGACCAATAACTGCTTTTCCACTACAGAAGCTCCCCAGTTTCATGAAAGACATTTGTAACCCCAAAGGAGTGAGCTGATGGTGCCACTCAAACAGAAAGGATTAGACAAGTTTTGAAAAGAAAGTCTGAGTCTGCCTAGGTCCCCTGGGAGGGCTTAGAAAGGGCTTTAAAGTTTAACAGTAAAAGGAATGCATGCTACTAGGAAAGTTTTTCTGAAATATGCAACCTGAGAAGTAATATATGCAGGAAGATAAAATCCATCAAAGAGCAGGTCTTTCAGAATTTGTAAAGAGAAAGACAAACATTTCCAGTTAAAGTGTATTTTACATATTAAATATAAGAGGTGCATCACGTTCCCATCCCCTGCCCCCCCTGCCCCCCCCCCCCCATTTCCTTACCTGCCTCTTAAATGATTACTTCAAAAAGAGCTGTCCATTTTGAATGTTATGAAAAATGGTTGAGTAAAGAGTTATTTCACTGTAGCTGGATATGAGCAATACATTCTTCACTGTGGGTATGGTGGATCTGTAAACTACAGCATCTCTAAACTACAGCACTGCAGCACCTCTGCATGCTCCCTGCTCCCCAGCAGTCACTGCAGTGTCAGGGGTGGTAGTATGAGACCTGGAGGGGCAACACGAGGTGGATGGGGACCTCAGAGGTCAGCAGAGGAGGAAGCGCCTTCTTTATAAATACTTGTGGTTGTAAACTGATTGCAAAGCTTTTCTGAGCAGGCCAGGAGGCTTCTGTCTTATGTACCACTGAATTCTTCGAGCATAAGAATAGTTATTGAGGCCATCTAGTCCAACCACCCTGCACAAGTGTCAGCCAGAGCAAGTTGTTCAGCACTGTGTCCAGCTGGGTTTTGAATATCTCCAAGGATGGAGATTCCAGAGCCTCTATGGCAACCTGTGCCACTATTTGACCACCCTTACAGTAAAAAAGGTTTTTTCTTGTGTTTAAACAGAATTTATTGCACTTCAGTTTGTGTTCATCACCTCTTGCCTTCTCGCTAGAAATCTCTCACAAGTGTCTGGCCACTTCTTCTTTGCCCCCTCCCATCAGGTTATTATTTCTCCTGTTATTCCTCCTCTTATTTCTCCATGCTTCAGTTGGTGAAGATTTCCTGTACTTACAAAAATGGTCAGCACACACTTGGGTCACTTTGGTCTGAAATATAGCCTTAATTTCCTGGAACCGTGATTCAGATAGCTGTTCACTGCGAGCCCTCTCTGTGCCCACCTGGGACCTTCTGCTGTGTAGCTATTTCTTTAATCCACGTAATATCACCTTACAGGTTTGACACTCCTCTATGAGGATGACAGGCACAAATGTGCCCTTTGAAAAATCTTTTTTATATGGAAGGGGGACGATGTCTACCTAAGACACATGAATTGAAATAAGGACACTTGAGTTCTGCTCTTTGTCACAAATTTTTTGTATGACCTGAGATGTCTCATTAGCAACTAACCAAAAGCCTGCTGGGAGCCTTTTCATTTGCCTTAATGGGCTTTGAATTAGGTGCTTAACTTTCTCAGACTCACTGACCAATTTATTTAAAGGAGATGGTGTTATTTGCCTATCTCGTTGGGCTGTCACAAAGTGAAATACACTACTAAAAAGGATTTTGGGATCACTGAGTAGAGTGCTATTCAAGTGTAAAGCATTATATAAACCTTTAGAAGCAGTAATAAAAGTGCTAGTGTTTCCTTGAAAAACTGTGATTTCTTTTCACCTTTATATTTCTAGAAAGACTTGTCATTTCATGTTTCTCCAAGGAATACAGCATCCTCTGAAGCATGCAGGGTCCAGTCTAGCGTCATATCTCAATGGCCTATTCCACAGGACGGTGTGAGGGAAGAGACTGCTTTCACCGTGCTGAATTCAAAATTTTGTGAATTTAAACTTTGAGACACTATGGTGGCAGGGGTGTCTCATAATGTGTTTTGGGAACATGGTGTGGTGTTACAAAGGGAATAGGGTAAAGCTTTGTGCTTCTGTATTGTTTTATAGAAGTGATCTAATAAAGAGGAGCTTCTGAATATTTAGAGGCTTAAGTGGACACAAAACTTTCCCCTTCAGATAACTGGGGAAAAAAATGGAATGGTTCAGTTTGTACCTGCTAGATACAATATAGAAAAAATACACACTAACATCATTATAAAGTTGTAAATGCAATGGATTTCACCCCCATGCTTTTGTCTGTCTCTTTTTTTGTTGTTGTTTGTGTGTTTGTAATAGGTTAACTTGTTTAAAAACGTAATCAACTTTTGTGTATTAGCTTCTGCTTTTGTCTAGGGTGAGATACAGTTATAAAACGAAACAGGATATTTTCATGCATGTTAAATCTGACTAAAACCAAGCGTACCTTCTTCAGGCACAAGTCTGATATCATTTTCAATCACCAACCATACGTTATTTGATATTCTGGTATCTACTTTTATTTTTTTAAAAAAACAAGTAAATCTGAAGCAAAACTCTAAACCATGTCAAGTTCAACCATTGCTGCATTGTCCTCGTGTGGTCTGACTTCCTGGAACACTGGCTCCAGGCTTCAGACTGGAGCAAAGGAACCAAGAAGTTTGTGGCATCTATTTGTTGTGAAGCAGCTGTCAATACCAGTTTCCAGTCTGCAGCAGGATTTAAACTTGCACCAGTCCAGAACACCTGGGCCTTTTGCTAAACCAGACCTTTCTTGTTCTGTTTTAATTCTGTAAGATTTTGGTAATTTGAACAAAAGTGGCAAAACTGAAAACCTCCTCATTACACCCAGCTTCTATACAAAGGAGGAAAAAGGGGTTAATTCCACTGTAGCTTCTAATGAAATAACTCTCTCCATATCTTTGTGATTCTTAATATCTTTCTGAAGTTCATTGCTAACTTCCTGTGCTGGCTTGTGTCCTTCAGTGTCTCAAATACTAGCATTATAAATTATGTCATTGCCAAAAAAGCATTGTAGTTTTATAATCCTGCATGAAGAACCTGATATGTTGGCAGTAATGAAGAAAGCTACTTGAAGAACGCAAGAACTTGCTAATCAGATTGTTAATTGAGTACATGAGCTTCACATAATACAAAGGCAAACTGTGAAGGTGAGAATGATAGCCAGACTTCATCTGTTGAGTTGGAATTAACGATGAACAAAATCAAGATCCCTTTGTGGTTGATTCTTGTCCAGCTGCAGCCAACTATAAAAGACCCATCAAAGAAATCAACTCATTAGTTGGTAATTCTGTACAACTTCAAAAAGAAATTCTTAACCCCTCATCAGCCTTTCTCTGACAACCCCTTAAAAGCTGTGTTAAAACAAAACAAAAAACCATTATTTGCTTCATCAACTCAAAGAAATGGCCTGCAGGAACATAGTATAAACTGAAGCTTTTAAAAACAGATCTATCCATAGGTAGAACAGTCAAAGCACAAATATATTGTGACACGCAAAATCTCCCCCAGTCACCCATGTCACACAGCATCAATAGCCTGTCTGCTTCATAGGAAAACTACCCCCATATTTAACTAATTTTAATATTGTAACAAAAACTGACAAAAAACAGTGAATTCAGAAATAAGACTGCCATTGTGTCCTTATTGCACTGTCATTTTGTCTGTAACTCTCCTCACTGGGGGAAGTTGCCAAACCAAGGATGAATTAAGGATTATGTCTGGGTAAAGTTGGAAAATAATGTATTTTCAGGGCAAGAATTCATAGGTTATGGACAGCCCATTCTGTTGTCTCGTTGCCACTATAATGTTTCATTTATATCAGCGGGACTGCTATGATAAACGATTGCAGGTCTGGACATCTAGTTTACACTTTTAAGATTTGATTATATGAGATAGTATGCCACCCTCAAAAGGTATTTTTTTCAACTGGCAAAAATGCCTGTTAAAGCTCTTACAACTTACATCTTGCAGGCTTTTAAACAATCTGAAAACTTATTAGGTATGTGAGTGAAAGATTAGCTTCCTAGGAAGCCTTATTTTGGGTAGTCTCATATGAATGATGTGTGATTATATAGATATATTAACAGAGGTTGTTAATGGAATGTCCATTAGTTTTGGTTTAAGACTCTGTATGTTAAGTTTTGTGTGCCTCATTAGGGCACATTACATCTTAGAAGAAAATAGTTGTTGCAGAAAATTAAATAATGATGGGGAAATATCCTAAAGATGTTATTTTGATCAGCAGTAAACTATGTATTGAATAGTAGGCAGCAATTTTAAAATTCTTTTTTCACTTTATTTATCTCCTTTTCCACTGTTAAAATTTGTCTTCCAAATAGGTATTTTGCAGAAGGCACTATGCACATATTTGTTTTTATTAGTTTAGGTAGGAAGTTGAATGCTTAGAGATTTCGTTTGCTAACTTTTGACAGACAGACTGATGTAATTGAACATGACCACTACTATAAAGTCTCACCTGTATTCTTCTGGGGTGATTCCAGTACTGTGTAGAAGAGACCTGACAAAAGATGAAAGCAAGAAATTCAGTATATTGGCAACAATAAAGGTCAACATTTAGAGGGCAATCGCATCTGAGTTCTGACTGCTGAAACTTAGTTTCCTCAGTGAGCAATGCAGGTGGACTGCTAATATTGTTCTCTATGGAAAGTGGGAAGATGTGAAATTTTGCTGTGCTTTTGTTGAATCCAAGATAGGAGGAGACCTTTCTTTCCTCTCTAACTTCTAAGACCTGGCTGGGTCTCTGCATAGTGGGGTGTGTGTGACTCATGCTGCAGAGGCAGTACTGCTGGTAGCCTCTGAGTAGAAAGAGTGTGCTCAGAAAACAGAGCAACCATTCAAGGGAAAAAAATATTGGTTTTGTGTCACACTTTAATTCTGCTTTTACCCTACTTTTTAATCCTGTTTTTCATCAGCCTTGTACAGGCCATCACTGCTTCTAAATGGGGCTTCACTGCTCATGAAACCATATTTCATGAAGGAAGACTCTTGTCTTCCAGCCCAGGGCAGAAATCTGACTCTGAATTTAAATATTTAGAAACACTCTTGGCTAAAACCTCTAGCTGCAGCAGCTGGAAAGGTCTTTGTAAGAGAAGGATGTTAATGCTTATTCTGTGATTGTGGCTTGTGTGGATGCTGAACAGAGTGGAGAAGTGGACTTCTTCGTGTTGGCATGCCTGAGACTTCTGAAATAAAATATTTCTGGTTTGTCTTTGGGGACCATCCTTGAAACTAAACTTCAAGGAGTTCTTGAGTTTCATGAAGATTTTCAGAGCTGCCTGACCGTTTCCCAGTGCTCTTGCATCGGAGAGCTTGTGGGGAGGTGAAAATGATGCTTTCATCTGGAAGACCCATTCAGCTGTCAGAACAGCTCTGGTTCCTCGGTGAACACAAAGGATGAGCGGCAATATTGAGGTAGAGGCAAATGGAAAGTAATTCAAACGGGAGCAAAATAGGTGGGTGGGCACATGTTAGTGCGAGGGAAATGTTTTGTACCGCGATGTGTTCCTTCCTGCTGGATTCACAGTCCGCAAGCGAGTCTCCTACAATTAACACATTGCTATTACCAATAAACGGTACAAAGCAGGATCAGGGAGAACTGGTGAAGCCACTGCCACTCACGCAGAGGCCTCCCCAACCAAAACCAACTCCCACCACGTTGAGGAGCCGGTGGGAGCTCAGGAAGAAGACACCAGGAGTCGGTATTCTGGGTGTGAGCCATTCCCTCCCGCATCCCCGCCGTTCAGGCTGGCTCCTGCTCAAGCCACATTGGCATGTGCTGTCTCTTAGCAACTGCCAGGCGGATGCTCCTGGCCAGCTGCTGGCTGTGTGCCAACCGCCCACCCAGCTTCGGCTTCGGTGATGGCGGTGGGGGACCCCTGCTCGGCCTCCCCAGCTCTTGAAAATTACCTGTTGGAAATGACCTTCTGTTTTCTAGAGAAATAGGTTTTGTTGGCTCAGACTAGCAAGTCTGAGCTGCTCATGGCAGCAGAGAGATCCCGGCCGTGGCCGGAGAGGTGTAGCTCTGAAGAGCTTCCATAACTTAGCCAGCTGCTCCCAACCGATGAAGAGTCCCACCTGAATTTTACACCAGCTTAGTGTGTGAGCTAACGGACGTCAGCGCACTGTGGGCACATGTTGAACAGTGGCATTTAAAAATCTTATGTATGTTATAAAAAGAATTTACAAAAATATTTTGCTTTTAATTTTTGTTTGGGTGTCCTGTCCCCCCACCCAATCCCCCAGGATTTTTTGGGTCCCTCCTATACTGGCAGAATTTTCTCCATCTATGAAGTTTTTTTCTTTTTTCTGTCTCTTACTTTCTCCCAAACCCCTTAATATTTAACATGTTAGGTTCAACTTCACAGCTCCTCATGAGAGTTGCTGGGCTACATCTCAAAGCAGTGGTCTCAGAAGGTAGGGCTAGGTCCTTGTGTTTTTCTGGTCTTGATCACTGTGCTACTCTGTACCAGCCATCAAAAATGAATGCTGTCATGCTTATGCAAATGTATTCCTCTAGTTTAACTTTCCAACCTTGAGTAGTTTTTTATAATTGCAATGATGGAGCAATTTAGATATATTCTATTTTGCTATGCAATGTCTTAGAGATTATTTGAGTGCTTTCACACACAGCATACTAAATGATATTTTAGTAGTGAAACCAATGATAAAAACAGCATTATTCTTTTTCTAGAAAGTGTAGGTCCTTGGGGAAATAAATTTCTTTGAACCATGCTGTGACTCAATGTTAAAAAAAATCCAGAAAGTCTATAGTTCCTAGGAAATGCCCCTAAGCATCTGTTTTGCTCTACAATGTCTCTATTATTTTAAGTTCCTGTACAGGGAAAAATTATGATTGAGATTATTGCAATGATCAAGAATTGACTCTTTGGGCTGTAGCTTCCCCTAAGTCACACTTATTACCATACTATCTTCCTGAAAACTCAAATAAGAATATTTTCTGGCATCAGTCAACAAAGTCTCATTTCTGCTCCCATTGGGCTTCTTTACATTTTGATGCAGAAGCTGAAAAGGCTCCCAAAAGCTCTTAGGCTCTTTCCTACCCATTGGTAGAAGCTAAATCACTTAATTCACTGTTAACAATTTTGAAAATAATTTGTGGGTTTCTTAGTTCCTTGTTGAAGGTGGTGAGTGCTTAAAAGTGCTCACTATGGCAAGCAGACTTAAGATAGGTGCAAGCTGGACACTTGAGACAGGCCTGAAGAATTCTATGTATACCAGGAAGAGGAAAAAAGAAGCCCTTAATTCATAAAGCCCTCAGTGAGTCACCAAGGTTTTCCTTTATGGGCAGGATAAAGTGAACAGCTGTTCTACTACATTCCATTTGCTTGAGTCAACAGGCCCATTCTAATAGTTTGTTGATTATCTTACATTTTGTCAATATTGTGGTATGATTTCAGTGTTTGTTTTAATATTACTCAGATTGACAATGTTTTATTTTGTGAGCTATGATGAGATAGCATTTAGGGTACAATGATAAGAATGATTTATTGTGAATTGCCATTTTTAGCAGATTGTTTTGTAGTAGCTACCGCCCCGCTCTAGCTATTTAATGATTTTTGCTTTATGCTTCTCTCGTGGCCCCCAATCAAAACAATGTTTTTCTTGGCAGTCAGTGATTGAAGCCATTGGCCTTATCACACATGGTTGGCTCTTCTTCTTAGGGGGCAAATCATATTGTCTGCCTCTTCTTGAGAGAGCTCCTTTCCATGCCCTAGGGACCATACTAGAAGTATCCTGACAGGGAAGTGATGATGTGGCTCTCTGGACTACCACTGCTGCTCTCCTTCACGCCTTGGTCTGATGATGATGGAGAAGAACTGAATGGTGACACCCAAGCATGGAGGATCACAGTCACACCTAGACGGTGCTGGAGGCTCAGGAGAGAGTGGTGGTCATCCTTGCCATCTGCAATGGGCATAGCGTAGCATTAAATTTATAGTTCTTTGCCGGTTAGGTATCTTCTGTGACATATAACAGTAACGTGTCTATTTATCTGTTGTAGGGACATGAAATGGCTAGTGAGTGCTAGAAGACCCGCTATTAAATACCTAGTGAAAATACAATAGGTTGCATTGTACGAACATGCAAAGAGGCATGTGATGCAGAAATAACCTCCCAATAACTGAGTTTGAATTTTTACCGCTACCAATGGAAATCCAAACCACAGTATGGACATCAGATTTACAGGCCCCCAAAACAAATAATTAGTAAGATTCTGGATCTGAACCTTGCTATATTATATATTTAGCCCTAACTTGCTTCATTCTAACTTCTCCCTATAGACATACTCTATTGGAAACATATGAAAAGGTTCTAAACAAAAATGGCATATCCCTAATAAATAAACGATTATGCTGGGAGCAGCAAGAATATTTTTCTGTTTTCTTTCAGCTAGTATTTTGCAAGTGCTAGCAATTTTCACAACAGTTCAGAATTCCCATACTCATCTGTGGTGATTTTCCTCAGGCACCCATAAACCCACTTTCTGAAATTTCTTATGTATTTTTACCTATGCTAGTAGAAATCTTCAATTCATTTGATGTACATAAAGCATACTATGTTGTCAAACTATTTTTAAACTTTAGCAGCAAGCACAGTAGCATTAATAATAGTCAGGTACCTTTCTCTGCCTTTTCAAACTACCCACTTTACTTATCTAAGATGTTCCAGTATCTTCTATCACTCCAATCATTAGCAAATTTATGTTACTCTCCTACCTTCTCATGCTTGCCAGGGCAAAATATGTAATAATAGTCTGTAATTAAATCTTCCTCAACTTATTTTATCACTGTACATCTTCTCTATACATTTTCTTCTTTCCACCGTCCATCAGATGATGGAACTGACAGAAGGGAAAGATACTGCTTGAGCTGCAAAAATACCTATATGCAAATTAATCTAAAATTAATCTGCCCCCTCCCCCCCAAACACATTAAATTAACATTTAATGAAGCTCTCAAGTTTTAGGATGTAAAACCTCATTTGGCTGAGATTTGAATAGCGTTATTGATGTTCAGATCCTGCAGTGATAGTAAGTTTGATTAGGAAATGAAAAGTTTTTTAGCTTGAAGTAGCACAACAAAAAAATTGTCTGTTATGGTGAATCATTAGTAATGTAGCAATCATGGTGGCATCAAACCTTTCACCTTAGCTGTGGTGAAAAATGTTCAAAACAGTTTCTTCCACTTTCTTTTTTTTTTCTTTAAGCCAATGGGAAAGGAGGTTTTTCCATTCTGCTGTTGATCTCACATTAATCCTTAGTAGTGACCTGAAGTGTTGCTGAACTAGTGTGACTTTCTAAAGGCATGAACTATGTGACTGAGAAAAGGGAAAGATTTCTAAAATTTTGCAGGAATGTGTGACTAGAGTCTAGCTACAGCTTTTGGCTTGTGTTCAAAATGAAAGTGAATGCTTTCACTCACATGTGATTCAGAAGATTACAGGGAATGTGACCAGGAAAAGTAGGGGTTTTTCCTTAATTTCTAATAGTTACACTTTAAAAGAATGGCATAAGCAGGTGACATTTTTTGCCTCTAAGGTTTTGGGAGCATTTTTTTGTGATGGAAAGTAGAAGCAGCTGAATGAATTTCTTTACTAGTTAATATTGTATAAAGAAATTTCATTTAGACTTCCACTTACACACAAACTTGCAGTATGCTATGTACATATGACTGACTCCCTTTGTGGGCTGTTCCAGCCTCAAAAACTCTTTCGGAACTTCATAAAAGGATTCAATTAAAAGTCTCAAAGTAAGTCCTATAAATTTACTTAGCAGGTACAAAAAAAAAATACAAACTGCAGAAATTGCCAATTTTAAAAAAAAATCTGTAATAGGGATTTACATGAAAGCAAATTAATGAAAAAGGTAACCTTACAGTATAAATAAATCATATATCTCATTTTACTTTCAGTTGTCAGAGACTTTCCCCATTTCTCTCTTCCTTGATTGAGGCCCTCTGGCTTACATATGAATATGGAAGCTGCTCTGAAAACATCTTCCACTTTCTAGGCTTTGGGGAACCAGGTATCAAACTACAAGATGAATTATTATTATTATTATTATTATTATTATTATTATTATTATTATTATCGTTGCTGTTGTCATCATTATTATTACTACTACTGCTACTATTATCTGGTGGACTCAGTGAGGCTAAGACTGTGAACTGGACTTCTGTACAGTGCTTTGGATTTCACAAATCTGGACTGGTGCTGCTAAGTCCTTCCAAAAATCCAAACTCTTCCAAGAGGTAAGAGAGGCCTTCTGACCTGGCCTGGCTTTTGGCTAACCATAAGAGATGATGCAGAGTAAGTTGTTATCAGCTGGAGCCTGAGGCCACCAATCTCCTGGCAAAGAGGGGATGTGGCCAGCTGAGGGCCAGCAGTAGCCACCACAGAGGCACTTTGGGCGAGCAGTTACCAGTGTCTGTGCAAACACAAATCTCCTGTGACACCTTGCAGCTTCCTTTCCAATTTTTTCCCAACCTTCCCTTTTCTTGTTTCATCCATACATGGCTGGAACGGATGGGCAGGCATCCTACAGCTGGACAAAGTTCAGAGCTAGCAGTGGGTGCCTGGCTCCACTTCTGTGTTTGTGGAAGGCTGTGGACAGTTTTCATGAAAGTTTTGTTTCTCATACTAGCCTGGATGCTTTGAACACTTCCAGTCACTCTACAGTCACCACAGCAAAATATAATGGATTAGACTTTGGCTTCTGAAAAGATGTGAAGCCCCACTGTATTCAAGAGAATCCTAATGATTTGTGATCTTGGGTGTTGTTAAAGGAAAGAAACAGTTGCATGGTTTTTACTTTTTTTATGGTACCAAAATGAATTCCATTAAATATTATTTATAATAAATTTTAAAAGTCTGCAACTCTTAATCTGATAATTCATGCCAAACATTTTTTTTCTTGTAAATTGAAGAGATAAGGTGAGGGGTGATATCTTTGGGGAAGTTTGCAGGAATGAAATAATAGAGATCACTATAGAGATCACTATATTCGCATTGTATTTGTTATGTATTCAAGGGATAGCAACTTTAAAGCAAACACAAAGGAAACTAACTTCTGAAAATGTTAACCTGCTTGAAACTGCAGAGAGCTGGAAGTCCCTTACTGCACATTGAGTTCAGTGCATCAGTATGGGAATGTCTTCCTTGTAGTGTCATGTGGTTATTTCACCAGAGAGCACTACCTTTCCTTGCCTTGTTTGTAGAGTTGAACCTTTGTAGGTATATCTCTACACTGAATAAATTTCCTACACAGCTCATTTAAGCAATATGGAGGAATCATTGAGAGTGACAGATATAATACCGAAATAAACAGCCAAGCCAGGGGAAATGCGACTGGAAAGCCAAAACCTCTACATCTGCAAGTGTAGTCTCAACGCCCAGCAGCAAGTTACAGCTATGCTGAACAGATTCGAGTAGAGTGAGAAGCAGTTTAAAAGATTAGATGGTCCCTTATCCTTAACACACTAGTGTTAAAGCTTTGTCTCTCTTTACCTTATACTTGTTCCAGATACAGATGTTTCCCTGTTTAATGTTTTCAGCAAACAAAATTAAACCCATAGATACACAGTGCTTAGGGAGTAAATGGATGGCGGGCAACAGGAAGGCTGCTATCATGACTGTATGTGTTTATTCAGTAGACAGATACCTGCAACCCATTAGGTAAATGCTTGTGTCCTGCTGGGTGACAGCTTGACATTTCCATGGTTCTGTAGCTATGTGCAGCACTTTACAGGTGATGCCAATGGAGCAGAATTGCCATGCACATCATGTGCCCTGCTATTTTTAATCCCATTTCAATCTCTGTATGCATATGCAGGGATAGATCCATCCACTTTTTCCTTGAACATCATTGCTGCTTATACATGCATGACTTCAGGGATGTGGAAAATAAGACTTTGAGTCATTTTGGCACCACACAGATATGCAGCAATGTCACACTGACCAACCATGTTCTGTGATCTCTGGTCCTACTGTATGGTGTCTGTGGGCTGTGTCTGTGCAGGTTCATTACTAAAGCATTTCAAGGTTTTGATAGAAGTGACCACTTGATCTATCTCCTTTGGTATGGCAGAGAAGTGTAAGGGGGAAAAAAAGACTGTTAAAAGGGTAAAGATAAAGATAATAATGGGTCAACAGCATAGCAAAACATGTAGCTGGAAACTTAGGCAAGATACTTAGAGCAGGGGTGAGGTTTTTAAACAGTCTTCCACTGCAATGGAAGAAAAAGAAAACATGTTTTTTAAGTGGGATTAGTTTGTAAAGTGTCTGTCTGTGACAGTAAAGTCTGCACTAACTGACTGAGGTGTGTCCCAGTCCTGTTTTGTGATAGGGTAGTGATTTTCCTCCTTCTAAGTGTTGGTTTAGGATTGGAAAATTGTTAGTACTGCAGGTACAACAGACTAGAGGGGCAAACCTGACTGTGAACAATATCTTTATAACTAGAAAAATAAAACCAGAATTGCTAACACAGTTAAATACAAATAACGGCAATATATAAGGAAATATGTAGGATTTTAAGCCAGCTTGCAGCTCCCAGTTCTGTTTGCAGCACAGCACTAAATGGAAGTGTAAGTTTGAGGACCATTGAACAGAGTTCTTATCCCCAATGAATCACAATTAGAGTAACACCTGGATTAATAAATTTGTGCTGATTCATTGGGGAAATTCACCTTGTTTAATAGCCCTCAAATTTCTAAATAAAGTTGTTTATCTGTGGCAGGATGAACTACTTTGTCCCAGGCTGGGCTGCGGAGCTTGTAGAAAGATGTCTTCAAGACCATTTGAAGGACTTTTCCAGTCAAACTATGAAGTACCATGCTGTCCTTTCATAGGTTGGCCATGTTCCCTTAGTTCTCCCTTTTCAGTAACTGCAAGTAACCTCATTAGGTTTACAGCATGGTTCAGACATAGTAAGGCTGAGATTTTGAATAAGCTTTCACCTCAGAAAACACTTGACGTATAGAAGCGTGAGAGTTACAGCTGCTAGACTGTCCCTGAGGGATTACCGAATATCTAATTTGTCTCATACATAGCAGTGCCTGAGTCAGATCACTTAGGAGATGTTTTGGTGATGCAGATGTGTTATTTCAATATTTGGCCATCTTTTGCCATTTTGTGCCTGATGGGTTACCTTTGCATGTTAAATACTCCCTGTTGCCAGACAGGTTGGTTTCGGTCTTGTATGTGAAACTGGCTAAATTTACCTGATTTGTGCCATTTTGCCAAAGCTTCATAACCCTTTCTTTCTGTTTTTCAGTATTCAGACAGATACTGTTACCACTTGGATTATTTCTTCTCAAAATGCAATTTTAAGTCCTTAGGAGGCAGAAGCTTGGAGCTGGATTTTCACTGCTTCTGCAAGTGCTGTCTGGAACCTAACTCCAGTAGGAGATTAAGAAACAACATACATACAGCATGTGAGATCCTGCGTCTGCTGTGGTCTGTGTTGGAGGGTGGAGCGGTCCCAGGCTCAGGGACTATACATCTGCATCTTCAGCCTCGTGCATCAGGCAGTGTGAGAAGTAGGGAGCAGCATCACTGGCACCTTAGTCCCCATCCTGTCATTTGGCACCTGTTTTACTGGCCTGCCACCAACTCAAAACTGCAAAGGATAAAAGCATCTTTATATATTCAGATAATGATATGCGAATGACATCACAAAAGAACCCCATAAAACTGAGGCTGGTTGTGTGAACAGACTTCCCTGAATTACTTTCCTGAGTCTGTCAACATAAGAAATCTGATGACATGAGCAGTAGGATCCATCCTAAAGAGTTCACGAGCCCATTCTTGAAAGTTATAAATAAATTAAATGTATTCTTATGACTACTGCTGAAGTTCTACTTTCCCACCTTTTCTACATCTTTCAGACATATGTGGTTCTGAATAGGTTCAAACCCCTTGTATTTTGGTTTAAATGATACCCACCTAGAATTATTTATGCAGTAAATTCCCTGCTTATTCTGCACAAATAAGACATGTCAAGAATAAACAGGCTCTGCGCTGGTGATAAATGGCACTCTACAGAATCTAGGAACATGTATCATTGGGGTTTGTTGATTATTCAGATGACATACGGTAGTGAGAGTGATTAACGCTGTACTGCTCAAATTCATCAGTGAATAAAAGCATTACATTACTGTGGTTCGCACTGAAACAAGCTACTAAATCAGACTCTTCCAAGACAGCGAACATTCACTTTTCTTAAGTACTAGATAAACCTTGCATCTTTAGGTTAGAGGAAATTGGACAGATGAAGAAATCAGGGCCAATGTTATCTCTGTAATTCTGAAAGGTTTTTAAAGAAGATCCCTAAAATTGACTGAGTTTTATGTCTGATTGTTAGTATCAAGGAAGTGAAGCTGTATATATTTTTTTAAGAAACATTATGAAAATTGTATTTGTTGAGACACTCTGATTAGCTTTTAAAAAGATCAGAAAGTTGGTACAAAAGCAGGACGGAAAGGGGCAGAAAACTAATGCCTGCTATTTTCAAGATTTTTTTAGGTGGAAAACAAGAAAAAAATTGAATCTTATCAAGCATTAGAAATATGAAACACAACAATGAAATACAACAGTAAAGTTGTGCAAATTATGCATGAAGGGAATAACCTACTCTATCCTTGTCTATTTTCCACTTCCATACTCATGAAAAATCAACAGGAGCTTAGCTGTCTGAGCTGGATTTATGGAGTTGCTCTCCAAAGACAACATCTGCAAAAAGGTCAATGGCAATTAGCTCATTTCATTCACCTGAAGGTTCAGCACTTTTCCTTAACATAGTCGAATAAATATTGAGATATACATAAAATTTAGTAATTTTTAGCCTGTCTTATGACTGAGGCTGGAATGCTTGGAGTTGGCACAAATGTCTGTGTTACAAAGGTGCGCATGTGTGTTCATGCACCCACAAAAGCTTTTATGTGGATGACAGTGACATGATCCATGCAGGCTAGGCATCTCATTCACCATTTACTAACCCAAATTCCAGTTCCTTCAGCAGTCAGTCTGAAAGGGTTGCCAGAGAAATGTTTTTCCTTGCAGTTTGTGCACTGAAAAACTGTACTGCAGCTCAGAGTGGGAAATAGTCATGGGGTTTTTTGATGGATTTTAGGCCTACTACTATCTGAACAGTCCAAAGTGAAAAAATAGTCTTGCTCTGTGTTTCAGAGAGGCAGGAAATCTACTTTCCAAATGTAAAAGGCTTGTGCATAGGTTGCTCTGGGAGAGCTCAGGAGAGCGACTGTCACTTTCCTGATGTTTTAAAGAAGGCATCTGAGACCGTTCTAGGAATTTCTGAAATATATTTATTTTCCTCTCCCTAGGAAATGTGAGAATCTGACATATTTTACAGACATGCACGTATACACTGCTAATGAAAAACTTCAGAACTAATAAAATCTTTCAGAACCAGCTTTTATGTGGCATGTTGACATATACTGAATACAAGACAATGATGTTATTAAAGTTTCATTGACACACATTTGGGCTGACCTACATATAATCATTGTGCCTTTCTTGCAGACAAACTAATACCCTGGCAAATATACCACATCAACTAATCAGCTGGTAGAAAGTATGAGCAATGGCAGAAAACTGGCAAGTGTATCTCACTAGAGCCCTGACTTGCAAAAGGTGAAGCAGTAATCCCTTTCCCAAACTTAGCTGGTATGTGCTGTTTTTTGTCTACCTCAGAACAACAAACTATTTAAAAAATACATTACTTACAGTTACAAACTTACCTCAGGCCTGTCTTTGCCAAGTAGCTGGGAAAATAAGGGATGTCTTCATCTTGATTTGAAAGACTGAGGGGAAATATAGCAACAGTCTTCAGGCTGTTACACAGCTGAGATTCATGCTGTGGAGTGAATAAATCTTTCTAATGAGAGGAATAGATAAGCATGGGATGGTTTACGTACGGGAAATGCGGTAGCTCCATTTCTGAAGGCTTTTAAGACACACAGCTCTTGGAAGTGGCTTTCCATATAGCTCATCTTGCTTTTACGCAGGCAGCAGCACACAGCATGGAAATACCTGAGCTCTGGCATTCCTGCTTGGACCGAGCTGGCTTGAGATTTGCCGAGCACAGTCCGGGATTGCCGGCTGCAGTGCAGCATGGCACAGGGCTTATGAATTCAGGTCCAGCACTGGGAACGCTTCCCAGGCCAACGCGCCCGTCCCTCCACACACTCTGAAACACCACAGGGATATACTAGCAGTATTTCAAGTGTAAACATGGTTTATCAGGCACAGGGGAGGCCTGAATACAGGTTTCCCACATCCCAGGCGATTGTCTAATCACCAGAATAGACAAATAGCTGCCTTCTCTATGATTTATATAGTTATTCACACAAAACAGCTCAATTAAGGATTACTACTGCATTATAACCAAGCAGTTAGGACGCTAACTCAATCAGATGAATTTGTTAAGCATTGGGTGATTTGTACCAACAGAAATTCTGCCCTGAACCTAAGTACCCATCCTAATAAAAGATTTCTTTAAACGCAAAAATTGAGAAAAAACATTGGTGTCAATGACTTGAAAATTTCTCACTATTTTATTTCTTTGAAAAAAGTCTGTGCCCCTTCCGTAAGTCTAATTTCTGTGTTGATTAGCTCCTACCCATTTGCTACTGCTATATTTCCATCTCTCCAGAAGGCAAGCTGGCAAGGTTTTCCCCTTCTGGTAAATAATGATCACTTCCCAACCTTCATGACATAGAATGTAGCTCCACATTTGGATGGAAAGAGCCCTGCTTACCAAACTGATAGCTACTTGTTACAGGGAAACAGATTTTTAAATGAAATCTTTGCACCTATCTATCTCTCATATTTTAAGTGGAAGAAACCCCTATATTAAACAACTTCCCACAGAGAAAAAAAAAATTTGGGGCCATTATCAGACTTTCTGGTATTTTGTCAGGCTTGCAATTTGTTTAGCTTTGTCTTTAGGATCACTTGGGTTTGATTTATAAATACCCCTGCCCCTGTGCTTATTTCTTTTTTCTTCTGGTTTCCTTGATATATTAGAGATACTATTTAGACCACTATTGGCAAGATAAAAATATAGTAGTTCTCTTTTCCAAAGTCTGAATCTTGTCCCCATCCAGTACTGGCATGTCTCTCTGACTTGCCAAAACAAAAAATAAAAAAAGAAAAAAAATCTGCTTCTGTCGCTCTTCCTTAATTGGACATTATCCAAATTTCATCAGGCTCCTAGTTTTGCCCAAATTATATTTGTCTGGTCCTGCCACCAATAATCTGATCTAAACCATCAGGTAATTTTGTCCACCTATGCCTGTTAAAAGAGAGCCTGGGATCTGGCTTTGGCTCCGTTCCCACAGAAAATTTCCATTCCATTCAATGGCAGCTGGATGAGCCCATTAGTTTGCAAATCAAGGAAGGACTTTAAAGAGTGATATCTCTTCCTAAATACCTTGGAGATATTTGGGAAATAACTCTGGTGATTATTTTTGTGCTAGGATGGATGAAACGTGAGTTAGATTAGGAGCAGTCCAGTTAACATTTAGAACAGCCAAAAACTGTGGTCCAAATGCCAAAGATGCAGCTCTAGCCTGCTATTAATTAATATACAAAAGAGTTATAAGAAGTTACTCCTAGAAACAGCCTGTACAAATGCATACGACACTGCAGACCATCTCATCCGCACAAATACAAGAAAAGGAAATAAGTTCTAGGAACTAGGGAAATCGGTACTAACTGGTGACCTGTTGCCCCCCTGGCAGGCTGTGCGGACCAGGGAGGCTGGGCAAGGCTGGGGCAGCCAGCTCTCCTCGGAGGCGAACAGGTAAACCCAGACCTACCACAAGGGTCTTCAGCTGCTCTGCGATGTACGTAGGAGCAAATTACTCTCTGTTGCTGAGCTTAAAAGTTTTCAAGGCACTTTTTTTATTTCTTTTTTCTTTTCTTTCCTTTTTTTTTTTCTCCCTTCATGACAGACTGAAGAACTCATTGGTGCTGTAATGAAAGGCAGACTGCGTTCCCTGTCATGTCAAGAACGCTGCATCGGGAAAGTCGACATGATTTCATGGCTAATGATTCACTCGCTAATATCAATGTGGGCTGCAGTGAGGATAACCAAGTTGAGCTGTCTTAGATCAAATGATTCAATTAGGCCAGCTGTCCCTATTTGTCATGGCTCAACTCGCTTTCAAATTACCTTTCCAAAGTGTGTACGTGCCTTAGCATAGAACTTAACAGCTCAACTGTTTTACAAAAAGGGGATATTTAGCCACAATGATAAGGGGGAAGAAAGACGTCCCTTTTAATCTGCACTGAATGTTTTTCCTTAGCAGCTACAGTATGCATTTGCCAGGCTAAACTTTAAACATCAGTGTCGAGTGTGAATCACTCGACTGTCCTGATGACGGTGCTCTTTCAGATTTCTAGATTAACTTTGGCAGGTTAACAAAAATAGAAAAGAAAATCTAACAGAGTGTGCATGTGCACAGGGACAGAAAGGAGTAAATGGCTCATAGAAACTAAAATAAATGCATAGTCCCTCGAATGCAGCCTTTAGGCTTAATCTGGGCTGAAGTTGATAGTGGCCAATGATTGTTCATGTGATGTCTAGCAAAGAGCTTTTCTGCAATGTGTTGGTTACCTTGGTTAAGCCACTTATTCCTCGATATGTTACCTGCAGGAGAGCCACCCCGTCGTCCCTTGGTAGCAGCCCTCGATGCTGCAGTGGCGAGCACTCTGCAGAGGCAAAGCGGAGCTGGCATCTGGCAGTGTCAGTGCACAGACCCGGGGCTGAATAGGCATGGAAATTCAATTACCCTTGGTGGTGGTCCCTGCAGTGCCAGGCAGGGAAGATTCTCCTGCTGAGGCTGAGGCAGAAAAGAGGCAGTGGCTGTGCTTGCAGAGCTTTCACCCGTGGGCACTGACTGGCTTTTTAGTATTGCAGTAGTGATAAATGGGGAGAAGCACAACCTGGATATACATGAAACAGATGAAAGTTATTACATACAATCACAGCTGTTGATAAATTCTCACATATTTCCTTTAGTTGGATTTGGCTGATAATTTGGGCCTTCTCACTTTAAATATTTTAATAAGGTTCCAGTGGTGTCTGAAAAATTCTCCCCTGCTGTCTGTATGGCTTATTTTGCACTATATATATTTATTTTGCCTAAGCTCTCTCTGGCAATCATACCAAGTTGGAAAATAGCAGTAGTATTTACTAGAAAAATAAGACAGTTTCTCTCTGCTCTGGACTGAATGTCTTGTAATTTTGTGATCATGCTGTCAAGCAAAATATACTGTTGGTTTTGAGAAGTGCTATATTAGGGAAGTATTTTCTGTTCATCTAAGAGGAACAGTTAAAACTGGAACAGGCTGAACTTTGGTTCTGAAAATTTGTGAGGGTTTGGTTTATTTACTACCCACATCTTTCACTGAAAACAGATATGTCAAATACTTTAAAAAGTGTGATTGAAATACTAAGAGTCAGAAAATTTTGAGGAGCTCTGTTTAGGATTTGTTCATCTGGTGGATTATGTTGAACATTGATCTGTGAAGTCCTTTGAGCTAATGGGTGGGAGACACTGGGCATGCAATGAACATGCTAATGGGATGGTAATATAGAGAGATGTAATAAATCCTCATTTGAGTTGTATACCGCAAACCAGCTCTCTGAACCCTTTTATTCAGTCACAGTTAGTGTTATAGACCACTGAGATCAGTGCCCTGACACACAGAGTTAGGAATCTGCAAAGTACTCAGCAATGATAATTGAAGATACTTCTGAAAATGAGGGTATATGGATCCAAAACTTTCTTATACCAAGTTTTCCATTTTTATTTGCAGAAAATTTGAGGAAATTTGCCGGCTTTAAACCAATGTGACTCATCAGGATTTTGAGAGAGTAGGTGGAGGTACTGCTCTCCCTCCTGCCCCAGCATAGATGTGTTGCTACTTTTTACTCAAGCCCTAATACTTCTCTGGTGCAGCCTCACAAATTTTCCCTTTCTCATCCCCATTGGTTGGGTTTTTTTCCAGTGGGAAGGGGCAAATCAACACAGGTTGTCCTCTGAAATAAAAACTATTTCTGACTTTTTGGATCTCAATCTTGAAGCAATCAGCAACATTTTACAAGAAAAGCATGGAAGACTGAATCCATTTATCCCAGGCTGTCACGTTCATGCAGCAATAATGTTTATGTGTATAGTTTTGCTCTTTGCCTCCTCTCTTCCATTTTCAGTTCTGTAATGCTTTTTTCCAGTGATAATGGAAAGATCAGTAGCATGTATTTGCCTCCTCTTCATTTTAAGGAAAACTTAAGATACCACCACTGGTTAAAAAGTTGTAGAAAGACATAGGAGCTCTGCTCCTCAGATTGCCTCTCCCTGTGCTCAGAAGAAAAGCCAGCAGTTCCTTGGACAAAGCCCACTGACTTCATGAGATGCACCCTGAAGCAATTTTCCTGTGATCTCAGCCCTGGCTTGGAAAGTTCATGGCACACTGAGAGTCTGAAATATCTAAATTGGCCTTCTGCCTCCTGCTCCTGTGAGACATGTCCATGTGTGGGAGCAAAAGTAATAAGTCCATATATATTGCCTGGCTCACACATACTCAGTACTAAATAGAGTCCAAGATGCACCATGCCATATTAGTTGAATGCAAAATATTAACTCTCAAGAAGTAGAACGTAGTTTGCCTGCTGTCTAAATTAATAAACACAGGTAAACAGATTTACCAGCCTTATGCCTGATATTTATATTTGTTAATTAATTCAGTTAATAAAAAACACAATGCATTTTGCAGCTTGTAGTCTCTGGCTTTGACTGCAAAAAACATAGCTGTGGACGGGAAGAATTACAGTCAGGAAACGTGGACTGACCAAGCTGGTGCATTAGGATTTTCATTCATTTCTGTCTGCTATGTTTTCTTTTTTCTTATTCCTGATTTACAAATCTTGGCAAGGAGATAGACTTTAAAAAAAAAAGTTACATTTTCCTTCCAGAGATTTTAAAATGCAAAGAGACTTCTAAATAGATTTCTGACTATATTCAAAAATTCCCTTGAGCTTTGCCTTGAAAAATACCTTTCAGTGCTCACATTTCAGCCTCCCTCCATTTTCTCTTCCATTTGGCCATAGCTTAGGGGGGAACATTTCCAGTCTACAGTCTCTGCTCACTTGGAATAATGTTTGTTTGCATGAGTAAACCAGCTAAAGTGGCTATCACTGAAGTCATAACTAGAAGATGAAACCAGTTGGGACTATTCCCATGTGAAGTGAGTCAGGTTGCTGAATCAGGCCCGCGTGTGAATATTTCTGTGTGTCCCAAAGGTATTTTTCCCATCTCATTAGAAAAAAAATAATGTTCTTCTAGAGCACCAGGCAACAAAAGCCTGGGAATGCAAAGTATGAGGGAACATAATGTCCTTTGAGCTTTTCCTTCTTCCCTATCTCTCATTTTTCCTTCCCACAGTGTGACTAAAAAGGAAACTCTCTGGTGAATTTTGTAATCCTAGGCTTTTATCAGTTTGCTATTTTCATTCAATTCTTGCTCAAATATATGGTACATGTAGGTGTTTTGTGGTGGTTTTTTTTTTTTTAATCTAAGCATCCTCCTTGTGTCCAGTTTTATCTTAAAAACAACCAAGAATTGCAAGGTGTTAATGGTGTTCATTGTGCAGTATGTATCTTAGCTTCCCCCTCTACAACAAAGCAGAGCTGGAAAGTGTAAAAACAGAAGAAATATGAAAACTGTAAAGACATTTAATGTGTAAAAAGGACCAACCAATGCGTGTCAGCTCAGTCAGATGCCCAAGGCTAAATCTCTTGATGTGAGATGGTGATTCAGCTGTCAAGGTTCCTGAGTAGACTTGTAGTCATCATAATGATTGGCTATGGATTTTTTTGGTTTTTTTGGGATGGGTTTTGTTGTTTGGTTGTTTTTTTGGTTTTTTTTTTAGAAAGGCAATAAACAGAAAAGGTCAAAGTTATTCAAATGAACCAACAACCCATTTTGGTGGAAATATAGCAGGGCTCGTTAACTCAATTCACATCTTTTGTGTCAGTTTTCTAACATACCGTACATCTGGAAAAATGCAGTGATTTGTAAAAGACATAATGTGCCTCTTTCCCCCAAAGGTTTTGTTTACAGTATGTAATAAAATATGATAAAGTTTTTCATGGAGATGGGATCTGATAATTTGTTTAGATATAATATGAAAGTATCAGTCTGTGAAATGAACAACATGAAAAGTAAGCAAATGCTCAAGATGTGTCAGCTAACAAAATGGCAAGCTCCAAGACACTCATTCAAGTGAAAATCAAAGGCTTTGGCAACAATTTTTTCCCCCTTAAAATCAGCCCCTTCAGATATTGTCTAATATTTTGATGTTGATTGCCATTAGTGAGGCTGTTGTTATACTGTGACAGAGACCTTCCTACTCCAGGCAAAACTTACCTCCAGTCAGCTGAAAACCCAGGCAGTGAACAGAGAACTCAGGTTTTCAGGTATTCCAAAGTATCAACACTTCATAAGAACGTACACACTGAGTCAGCCCAAAAGTCTTCACCTAGTTTTATGTGCTGCTGCTGCTGCTTGCTAATACTGAACATTTGAGGAAAATCTGTAAAATTGACTTAATTTGGACAAGTGGTTAAGTCTTATTTAACTCGTGGGTTTAGCCTATATAGACTTCCCTTCATATTTCTTTGTTGCACTTCAGATTAACAGCCTTGAGGTGTGTGGTGTTAGCCTTTAATTGTGGAATATTTAGCATGTGTGTCAGAAGTTTGTGATTCAACCCCCACTCTTCCCTTTTAGCTTGTGCAGGTGCTCTCAGTCTTTAAAAGCAACTGTTGGAGTATGCTTTTGCAAACTGTCAGGAAGCAAATGACATTTGTGAAAAGCAGGTTTTTCTTTTCTGCTCACAAATTGGAGGCAAATGTATTTAAGAAGTGGTCAGATCTATGATTTATGCCTTATCTGTGTCAAGACATTGAATTGGGTATGTATGCAAAGATACATCAAGAAAGCCAATTGCCACTGGGACCAATGTGATTTTAAACCAAACAAATGAGAAGCTTTATTGTTTGTAAATAATCCTCCTTGGGACAAGCAGCTTCACCTTACAGTGAGCTTCTCTGCTTTACGGTCACGCTGGCCTGTTTCAGAGTCCTTTAAGTCGTGCCCCATACACAATTGCTGTTTCTGAATGGAGCCATCCTTGTCAGATGGCATTCATTTTGCTCAACTTTAGTTTCCTTGTACAATACAGAAATTAGGGACTAGTTTCTCTGGGTTGTCTATATGTTCAACAGAGAGAGGAAGGATGCTCCAGAGAGTGATTCAGTGGGAGTAAATTAGCTAAGGCTAATTGACACAACCAAGTACCTCCTCTGTATACCCTCCCCTGCCCTGAGTATTATTACTGGGTTCCAAAATCCCTATGAAAAAGCAGACACCTCCCTCTCCTTGTTGAACTCAAGTGAATCTTGCTTGTATCCATGAGAATCATGAGCGGAGCTTTCATAATTTATCACCTGGATGTCTGGACAAGGGCTGAAAATTGGTGTGAATAAAACCAATCAGCTCTGGTAAAGAGTCAGGAAAGCTCATGAGATTCCTCTAGATGCAGGATTCCTTGCAGGCATCCCACTGCAGAAAAGGCCGCAAAGCACCAAGAAAGTTATTGCACCAGGCACCATCTGCCTAGAATGGGGAGAAGCTGATCAGGGTGTGGACATAATGGTTAACAAACAAAATATCTTAGACTGGCATTGCAAAGTGGACACAGCTCAGTTTTATACAATCAAATTGGTACAGGCAGTGTAAATTACATAAGTGTATAGTCCTTGGGTATATGTAACTTTGCTTGTGGCACTGCAAAACACCTAAAGAAGCAGCAAATAATTATCAATTTATCAGTAAGCTTTCATATAGCTACAGTAGACTGTTTCTACTTAAAAAGAAATGTTGGATAGGGGAGAAGGTAAAAAAGAGCAGATTTTCCTTCTGAAAGGTGCAAGTAGGCTATATGCTGAAGGCATAAACCATTCCCTGACTGTTGACTGCATTTTATCTCCAGCTTTCAAGTATTCAAGAGCTCAAGGCAGCCCAAGCCGCAAATGCTGTGACTGCAAGGGGTTAACAGACAATTTATGTAAAGTCTTAGTATTCTGCAAAATGAAATGTGCATGTGAAATGGAAAAAAAAAAAAAAGGAAAAGATTATATTTGTCAGCTGTGCTACCATATGTTGCTCTGGCGGAAGCACAGCAAAATGGTGACAATTTCTATTTTATTGAATGAGGATCTGTGTTGATTTCCATTATTTGAGAGCGTCTCTGGACAAACAGAGGTATCTTCATTATCACATAAAACTGTGCTCACCAGTAACCTAGAATATCCGTGGCTACAGGGTGACCTGGGATTGCAGTCTCCTTGAAAATAAAAAATCAGAGAATCAGTTCAATCCATCTGCATATTTTAAGGGATTTAGCCTTTGGAGGGCATGGGGGAATAGTCTTGTGAAAAGACAAGTGGCAGATACAGGAAATATAGACAAATTTGAAGCTCTTTAAAATCTGAGGAGAACTTATCTCATCAGCATGATTAAAACAAGTGTGTGTAAAGGCTTTGGTGGTTGCAGACTACTCTCAGCCATCTGGTCATGCTGGGAGGCAGGGCTTCATGGTTTGGGTGCAGAGCTGCATAAATATAATTAAATTTCTCTTGGACATAGGCTCCTCTGTGTCATACTGGTTTCCTTGTTGCAGGGTGAGGGGTATCTGTGCCATTCCCTTTTCCATAGTATAGAAATGTCCTAGAAGATGCTGCTTTTGTTATTCTGGGATCACAGCTTTCTCTCAAGATTTTTCTCAGCTTGCCAGGACCTCAACATGTGAACTGCACTGAGCTGGGTGCTAAGTGTCGCTGAGCATCCAAGGCTCTCCTTGACTCCATGTGCACCATGGGAGCACAGCATCTCTCTGGGCCATATGTTGATTTCAAGGCATGAGAAAACAATTCCATGGGGCACTAGAAATGATGCTAATTTGTTTTCAGGGCAGGAAAAGTTAGGCTTTTGCTGTCTCTCCTGCTTAATGTTATTCAGCATCCCTTGAGTGTCTCTCCTTCCAGTGACCACATCAGTGACCACTTTTTTCTCTACATCAACCCTGCTTCTGAAGTGGCACCATCATTTTCTGGATAATGACACCACAGCACACTACAGTACACCTATTTTGCCTCAGCAAACATGCCAGGCTGGGCAGCCCAGGAAGGTAGAGAAATGCCTGCGCTGGCACCACGTGCACAAGGGGGAACAGCTCGGTTATGTCTGTGCAGTTCTGTACCAAGTCCCTTAATCCCTGCCAAAGACACAGCTAGGCCATACCCAGACAGGGCTGGCTAGAGCAGGCACCCAGCCCTGAGCATCCTGTCTCCACATTGGTGTGCTCTGTGTTATACAGCCCAGGCTGCAGGAGCTCCTGCAGGAACATGTGGAATGTGTCCTCCGGGTGCTGGAGCGCAAGACGCTTGGAGAAAAGTGCACTTTGTTTTACCTGGGTAAGGTTAGCACCACCCGGTTCTTGGCCAGGCAGGGAAGTACTGCGGTAAAGAATGGTGGGGAGGGCTTCTTGCCTTTGATCTCACCTGAGGGAATGAAACTGTTCAAGCCACCTTGATTTTCCTGCATTCCCAAACAGAAAAGGTATTTGATTGTACAAGCTGAGCATTCACTGCCATAATGGGTCAGTAGACCAATTATTTGCCAGATATTGACAGTTATTTGCTAAGAGATATGTTAATAGGCCATTTGGTTGGGAAAGATATGTTTCTATTTCAAATTCAGCCCATTGCAATTCTTAAAGGGGAATAAATTGCATTGATTTGCTAACCTCTCCCCTCCCATTTCGCATCAGGCAGGTTTTGGGCCGCAGAATCATTTGCACTTCCCTTGTGATTCTAGGCACCAAATCAATACCACTGCATTGTACCGAGGTGAACTTTGCACCTGCTGAAGAACCACCTTTGGAAGAAGCAGAAAAGCAAAATCTTGTTTTCTTACAACCATATTCCTTGGTGTCTCCAAAACCACTCTGCCTTACACTCCCATGGCATTTTGTTAGTGGCTAGAATTTCTATTTTAAGCAATTACTAAGAAGCCTCATGAGATAGTGACTGTGATTTGCTTTTGACATGCTTGGCCCAAAAGGTGACGCCTGATCCTTGCCATTGCAGTGAAGGAAGTGCTCGTGTCTCAGCTTTGCAACTCTCCTTTGGCCATGGTTTTATATGCTAAATCATCTATGCTGTACAATGGGATACCTTGTACTGAGCAACTGTAGCAAAAACTTTTCTAGATTAAGCTTTTTTTTCTCCCTAAATCTGACTCTTTAGTTCTGGGGACTCTCTATATAGCACTTTTATAATGTGGCAATTCTTCATTGCAAATAATAAATAATTTTTCATTCCAAAAAGCCACACCTCACTACTTGTCATTTAAATTGCCTTTCTTAGGACACATTTGATTTCTGTTGTTTCTTCTTAATATTGTGGGCTTGGAAGAGAAAAAATGAGGACAAATCACCTACTGTTGAAGTGAATGATATTTTTTCAGTGTTTCTGTCCTAGTTTCTTTTCCAGTCTTGGTATTTGCTTTCTGAGTGCTTTTGTACATCCAAGTGAATCTCTAAGAAGTCCATATTATGCTCAAGTTTGGGAAAAAGTATCTACTCTGTCCTGGAACCGAAACATCATAAAATCATTAAATTTAGGAGTTGGCAGTATTAGTAACTATTTCTCAAGCAATAGTTTCCAGGACCTCTTAATAAACTGGCAAGATGGCTTTGTTTTTAATAATTTTCTTTGAACTTAGACTGAAACCCAGACAAATAACTAATCTTTTACAGAGCTAATTGAGCTGATCTGTAAACTAGATTATCCTCTTAATCTAAGTGTGTTAACTGGAATATTTCTAGTGTCTAGATTTTCATTAGGGAAGGTGATATACAACTGAGGCCATTCTACAAAATGCGTCTTGGTACAGATCTCTCCATACATCACGGTGCATGCACTAATGATTGCAAGTCTGTGTCATAACTGCTGACTATGAAGCAGAAGAAATTAATCATTTATTTAAGATATATGTTTTACTTCAGTTTGACTGTCTTTTGCATACATTTCTCCTTGTAAATGTAAACATAATAAAAATTAAACTTGAAACTATGACAGCATATGTTTAGACATAACTTCCAATAATCTATTTAAATAACTTACGATGAGTAAACCTTAAACAGCACATCTCTGAAGTAAGTCAGATTGCTAAACCAGGAGAAATTATTTGTTCAGTGTCTGAAAAAAAGGGGGAAAAAATTGCCCAGTTTGGAGAGCTGTACCTTTCTTTGGAGACTGTACTAAATCAGCTTCAGCACAGTCAGGGGTTTTTTTGCAATTCTGAAATAATTGAATGGAAGCTAAAAAGCTGTTTGGGAGCTGAAAATGTAATAAAAGTAATTTTAGGAAATATTATGTTTTACCACTTTTTTATATGATCTAAAAAATAGGTGTCAGTGTCTAAGAACAGTTACTTCTCTTGTCTTGAAGGACTTTCTAACTACAGATAATCAAGCCTTTTTATAATAAATCAGTCATTTTGAAATGAATTCAGTGTTGATATTTTTATCCAGTATATTTGAAAGAAATTTAACTACTGTAAATCTGCAATGTTAATTTTCTGCATTATTAATTGAATTTTGATATCCACCCAAAAGCAGTCTGGCACAGATGTAAGTAAAGTCACCAGCTAGTAAATAGGAAAGGTGTTTTAACATAGTATTGGAGAATAAAATAAAAATAAAGACAATACATGTACATTAAACAATATAACTGCTTTCACCATGAATAGTTATTGTTCTGAAAATAAATTCCAAATTTTTTTAAAAGCTACTTCGGAGCATATTTATTTGCAGCTAATGGTTGACAAATGGTGAATCAATATTTTTAAAAAAATACTGAACGAGGCAGCTTGCATTAGAGTTTCCTTATCGTGTTTGGAGTGAAGTTCTTGACTGTCACCATGTTCGTGCCATAAGCAAAAATCTGTGGCACTAGTGAGGGAAGTGCCTGGTCCCCTGTTAGTGTGCTATCCCTGTGTTTGTGCACTTGAGAGAAGATTTTATTGTTCTCATGTCCGTCATCAGCTGGTGAGCTGGAGGTCTGTACATGGGTGTGGAGACTGCAACACTTCTTAGGATCCATTTGGAAGCCAGTTTGAAAGAACATCGTAGCATTTGCTTCAGATATTTTGGGGGAGTTGCTTGGAATCATTCAAAAATATCTTCCTGGATTAAAAGGATTTTATTAACATTGCAAAGTAGAATTCTGAATGTCAGAATTAAAGCTGTTTGGCAAGCTGTGGCACCATCAAGGGCAGGCATTAATATGCTGGGGTTTATTGTATGAATTGATTTTTTCCCTTAGGCTTCATCCCATGCCTAAGTCAGATCTACTTTCAGTCTTGTGACAAGATTTGGAGAGTGTCATGGTTTGTAAGTAGTGTGATGATATTTTGATTAATGAGGTATAGACAAATAATCAAGTATAGATTAATCTGAGAAGAGTTATGAAAAACACCGATTTTAAACTAATAGAACTGAGTGTTGATAAATGTGAAGTCATATATATGGTAAAGAATAATAAGAATTATAATTTGCATATCCAGACTCAAATTGTAACAGATTAATGCAAAAATCTCTTTCATGTGTGATATTGATATACTATTATAACAAAAGAAAGTGGTGGCACATGTAAATAACTGTAATAGAAAAAAAGGGGAAACAATGTAAAACCACACACAAATATATATCACTTGATGCACCTTATGACAAAGGTAGTGGATAAACCTTATATAAAAAAGATCTAAGAGAAAAATATAAGGTTTGGGGATAAATGAGGAAAATTATTAGATGTATGTCAAACTTCTATCTGACAAGAGAAGAGATGCCTGGGTTTGTTCAGGGAAGGTGAATGGAAGCAAAAATGTTTGATAGCCATAAGTCATGAGTGGTTAAGAGAAGGTGAACCAAACATTCACATTTTCCATTCTTCATAATCGCAAAAGAGGTATTCAACACATCTGAAATGTGGTGCATTTAAATGTGGCATAAGGGACTTCTCTGCATCACTCAGAGTTGATCTACGTGCAGGGTGTTATGAAAGTGCAGGATATTAGTAAGTGTAAGAATTTAATATTTTAGATGATTCATGTTTATAGATACGAACAATCATAGTTATATAAAGCATGTAAGCACTTTTTTTGAGAGATAAAACTCTCATGCTTTAAGGCATAAGCTAGCTCTAGCTCCAAGCCTGACAGTTTATAAAAATAAACTTTCCTTAAATTAATATATTCCAAACTTGCTCATTGCAAAATGCTCTGCTCTTTTCTGAAACTCTTTTGGAGTCCTTTTTCTGAAAACTTTGTCAAGGTATCATATGTGTCTAATCTAGACCTGGGTCCTATTCCAATCATCTAGCAGAATCACATCTGGAAAGAGGGTTCAAATGTAGGAAATGAAACCAGATATATCATTGCAAAGGCTGTCTAAGCCTAAAGAATCACTAACTGATTCTTGTTCAAGCAACCTTCTGTAATTTTATTTTGTGCCTTACAGGTGACATTTCCCAAGCTTAATAATTCATGTAAAATGAGTCAATGGGTTTCCTGGATAGCTTTTGAGTGGTGTACCTTAGTACTGCTACTTTATGATTATTTATTGTTTTTAAGTATTTTGAACTATAGGCAAAACTCTGTGAAATCTTCCACTCCTGAACAAAAGAAAGCAAATATTAAATGATCCTACCAACTTTGCTTTACATGTGTAGACAAGGCACAGTTTTAATACAGTTTTCTTTCTGCAATGTGAATGCTGCTCTAGCTGGGGACCAACGAACCTGAGGAGACATCCATGTGGCATCTCTATGGAAACTGAGGATGGCAGAGTCAATGCATCATCATATCTGATAGTCCAAGTCTTGTAACATTTATTTTGTATCAGGAATCCAACCCAAGAAGTTGGTTGATTGCTGTGACTCACTGAAGTGGAATTATAATATTCTACAAGGGACAATCAAATAATTGAAACATGGGCCTGAAAGGTACCTGAAGAGACCAGCTAGTACCACGGGTTGCTCTGAGTCAGGATCCAGTGCAGCTTGGCAAACATATATATTGCCCACATAACTACAGACGAGACAGCCTTAGTTGGGTACTGGTATCTGGGTACCATAGGGCTACTACAATGTGAGTAGATAGTGAGATGGTAGATTAGAAGAGAAGTTTGCTGCAAACCCTGTAAAGCCTGGGAAGCCACCAAAAGACTACCTTCAGGAAGATGTTAGTCTGCAGAGAAAGCTTCTGCTGAGGCCTCTTAGATCATCGGTATAGATGAAGAAAAGTAGCATTTTTGCTGAAGTTATTTTGGGAAGATTTTCCTTGCATACATGAAATGTCTTTCCTTCTGTTATAACATGTGTATATAGTTCAACACTTGTTTGTGTAATTCCCTGTACATATTTAGCCTGTAGTGGTTTATGTTAGACTTTAGAATAAACTTGTTTTGTCATTTTCCGCTTACCTTCTGTCTGCTATTTATAACTATATGCAACAGTAATTAAGGAGGGAACGAAACAGTCTAATGCGGTCGCCCTTGAAACAGTACTCTGTAAGGAGGAATAATAGAACTCATTCAGTTTGTGGGCAAAAATAAAATTTTTTTGACAGATATTTTCATCATGTTTTCCTCCACAAGTGATATTGAATTTTTTCATTACTCTTTAAAAATGTAGGGTATAAAGGGAGAAAACCTGATGCGCTGAGTAGGGGTTACTGTCAAAGGAGTTACTGTTCCTTTCTTCAGCCAAGTACCATTTGACAGTTTTAAATGAAATGTACAAGTAATTTATGGAAAAATGCACTGGTATTTCATAACAAGGAAAGTACTGCATGTTTCAGGCACCATAATGACAGGAGAAAATCCTACCTGAGAATTTCATGCATCTGACCTCCTCATAATGTCCCACATCAAAATGCTGGGGGGAAGGTGTGCAAGAAGGATATATACATTTCTACTGTAGTAAAGCAACAGATGCCTACTGTGTACTGTTCATTGTCTGGTTTTTTTTGGTAATGCCCACATTCACAAGGTGATTAAGATATGCTGGAGCTCTACTGCTTAAAAAACCCCTATGATTATAGATTATGATAGAAGCAATTAGAATGTCTTTCAAAGCTGCTCTAGTCTGTTCAGGTTCTTTACCACACACAGTGCCACAGTACCTGAGTTTTTCCCTAGAGCATTAAATAATATGAGTAGAATCTGTCACATGTGGTTTGTTCTCCCGGTATAGATGCAAGGTTAGGTCAAGATCTTCTTCAACTTTCATAGTTAGACATGCTCCATAAATATGAGCTAATATACATATGTCATTTTTTTGATTGCTCTTGGACTTTTTGTTTTGTGTGTCTCCTCTTTAAGATATTTTTTTTCCAGTTTGGTACATATTACAGTGCTGAATGGCAAATGTCCAGCATTCAAAAAGTTGTTTTGAATCACAACATTGGATCAAATATTTGACTGCCTTGGACAATCAAAATTTCCAAAGACATGACAAATGCAAAAATTTCTTTTCTGTATGAAAACATTGCAAGCATCCCCTTACGGAGTTGTTAAAATTTTAGCTACATTTTTGGAGCAAGGGACATTGGAGATTATATGGTTGTTGTATTCTGGGTTATGAATGCTTGCTTACAACATGAAACCCAAGAAATTAAGGCAATAAATATTAGGACTTAATCCACCCCTGCAAGATGGTGACCTTCAATACTGGTACACATCTGCAAATAAGTCATCAATGTAGGCAGCTGTCAGGAAGGTACGGAAAGTTGCTCAGTTTGGTGATTTTTCCTCAGCATGTACTACTTATGGCTTGCATTTGGAAATCACGATATTTTTGAGTGTCAGGGTCTACTCTGTATCAGCTGTCATTATTGGCTAATGATAATATTTGATAATCATGTTGGAATCTTATAGATTTTGACAATCTTTAACTGTTGGCTTTGTTATGGCAACATTACTACTACCCCAGCCAATTGATGTGTGAATGTGCCCAGTAACTTCTCACTTTATCATTCACTGAAGTTCAGACTCTATCTCCTAGTACTAACAGAGCAAGCATTTTGATGGCACACTGAAATCTCTGCAACTGTGATACATTATATTCTTAGAGCCTTGCAGATTGCTAACTGCCTCATCAGATTCTTTAAGAATAGCTTTTGAACACTGTTTTGTAGACAGTTATACCACTTCCCTTCATCTTATATCTTTCAACAGATATCTTGTGCCAGTATGAGTTCATACGTTCTACGCCCTGTCTACTTTTTGTGATTATTTTATGAGGAAAACTTAGGTTTTGCTTTTAGCACTGGGAGGTCAATCTTAATTTTGCATGTGCTTAGAATGATGATAATGTGTTTAGCTCCAGTATCTATTTTGAAATTTACTTTGACTGGTTATTTCCATTTTCACAAAGCCAATCTGTTTTAGAATCTTGCTTTGATCAACAGACCCAACAAAGACCTCTGTTTTGGTATCAACATCATCCGAGCTTTGCCTTGTTATGGTGCACTCATGAATATGTTTCCTTTTTATGTGTCTTTGCAACTTGTGCTGAGATTGACACACTTTGGCAAAATTTTATTGGAGATATGAGACATCCCCCCCCTTACTCTGCATGCTTTTGTGTCTTGTTATGATTGCCTCCATATGGTGAACAAAGAACTTGAAACTCAGCCCAGTAATGTATAGTACTGGCTACCTAAATGTGTTCAGCCTAGTTAGATCAAAACTTATGGAGACTCAGTGATACTGTAGCATTGGAGGTTATTTTAGTCAAGCTAGGAGGTAGTGTGCAAGAGAGAGCTGCTGAGATCTCAGGCAACAGTTTGACAGCTGAGTTATCAGGTTCTTTTGCATTTCTGTCATTGAACGATATCTCTTCAGTACCCTTGGAGAACATGATTGTTCCAAGAGGGTTAAATAAGTACGAGAATTCCAGAAATCCAAGGAGTTAAGTGGACAGACTAGGGGATGGTTTGGTAAAGCAATGACAGACCTTCAGTTGGGTGCCCGTGCTCAGTTTCGATTTCATTTGCACAAGTAAGTCAGAGTCCTATGACTGGTTGTTACTTCTTACTTCCGAATGAATTTGTGCTTCTGACTGGTGTGCATGGGGGGCTGAGCATAAGAAAGAGTTTGTAGCACCTTCTCCTCTTATATTTTGTGAATGTTGAGCCTTTTTCTTGATACAACTGAACTTCTATGGTGAAAGAATCTCATTGCTGTTAAGAAAAAAATAATTAAATATTTTGTCCAAAACTCAGGTTTGTTGAAAACATCAGAAAACTATATGACTAATTATTTTTGATGGAAGAGATGAACACAAATTACAACGGTTTTGGATTACGAATGTTACAGCAGTTTGCTTGGGCCAGAGGGCACAGTCACAAAATTAACAGGAAAATAGCTGTAAAAGAAAGTGAAGTTACTTAATTAGATTTCATTATATAACATAAGTTATACCTTATAACTTATAACATAAGCTAAAGGATATGTCTGACCTATTGTGTGGGATGGGATACCAAGCCAAATGAAAAACCTCTGACATTTTCTGATAAGTTAAAAACTGTAGGAGTGAATAATCCTGTTATAGACAGCATGTGTAATGATGAACAACAGGTACCCATTTATTGACAAGTAAAAAGGACTTCTTTTATTTTAAATTTTGACCATGTAAATTTCCCTGTCTACTTACTGAGTCCAATTAAATAGTAACTAGAAAACTTTTTCTTTAAATCAACAGATGCTGGTAGCTTATGCAAAATCATTGTGTTAACACATGGCAAAATTCAACTGCTCTGTTTTTTGTGTTGTTGATATATGACTCTTTTCTTCTTGTGCTACCTGTTTTGTTGAGATAATAAATTCTTAAGGGCAGGGGCCTTATTTTGATACTGGCCTGTGAAATATTTCATGTGGATTCTCTGCAGAAGTAACGTAGTACTGGTATAAAAATGGGCTAGAGACTTTCATGATTTTATTTTTTCTCAATTTAGATTCCTTCAGATACTCTAAGTGGGCTTATACTCCAAAACCAGTAAAAGTCCTGCACCAAAAAAAGAAGCAGCATCCTCTTCAGCAAAACTCAGCTGAACACTTTCTGTAAGACCGTATCTCACTAAAGCCATCTGTTCATCAGTGTTCAACATGTAAAAAAAAAATATTTTTCAAAATTTATGTAATGTCATGTAATGGGCTTATTATTCCTACAGATTGATGCATTTCAAAGAAATAAAGAGACACCGAGATGCAATTTTTTTCTCAGTAGCTTAGAACTCTGAAAAAATTATTTCTCTGTGTGAGACCTCATTTTTTATCAGTGGGTTCCTCTTCAAGTATAACTTTTGATAGTATCTGATGATAGGCCAGAATGTTATTTATCAAATGTTAGAAAATCCAACTTTATTTGGTAATGCTGGCTTTTTCCCAGTCTTTTCTGATGCTAACCTTGGTATAGGCTGCAGGAATAGTTGGATATCTTGACATCTATCTCTATCTCTTTCCACTGGGATCTTTGAGTTTCATGATTCTTGATTGCAAATATTTGTTTTATTGTCCTAAATTTAAATGTCAAAATCATCCTTTTATAGCAGTTGGAAAGATGCTCTTCACTTGGTAATATACAGGCATTGCAGAATCTCTAGGGATTACAGGTAGCTGTGATGCCATTTCCTGCTGTCATGCTCTAAACCAAGAGCAGCTATGTGAAGATTTCATTTAAATATAACCCAAGTGGTAATGATTGTCAGTTAAATACAGTTATTAAAACATGCTGTCTAAATGCTTTGTATTTACATTATAAATAACATATCTATTCCAGACTTTCTTTGTCACAGAAACGAATACTGGTATTCATGAAATGTATGATACATATTCAGTTAAATATATGCTAATAACATAACATATAATCTTAAAACAACCAAGGCGGTGGTTTTGTTAGAAAGAAACAGCAAATTGTAACATATATCCTAGTGTGTGGCATTAAATCTGCCGTGTTTTGCACTTCTCACATGCATAAGTGAAATGGATTTCTTTGCATCTGACCAATGCATAAACCGCAGGGAGATGTTTTTAGTAGGATTCATTGTGATTAGAAGCTGTGGAATAGCCCCATAGTCATAGCAATGTTAGAATGCCACAACTATTTGATAGGAGACATTTCAATCTGTCATCATCTTGTGTGCCCTGACCCCGATAATACACCCCATTCAACCTGAGGCACAAACAGAAATGGTGAGGTAGGGTTGCATTTTTTTTCTTTTAGCACACACAGCACCAGTCACAGCTTTTATGGGTTCCTGAGAGAAGAAAAAACATTTTTATTTCCTGCGCTGTTCATCCCTTATCTAACCATTTTGAAAGATATTCTGTTTCCTGGAACACAATAAACAAGTGGAAGGGGGAGAAAAATCCTTCCTTAGGTAACCTCAGAACAGAAGAACTTTGTGCATTATGCAGCTCAGGCCATGCCAAAATGCAATTTGGAGGGTGTCCAGCACTTCATTGGAAAGTAATGGTTTTCACTGAACTGAGTTATGACCAGCTGTTTACAGACAGTCTGTGACATACTGATAGAGCAGAACACCGTATGTTGCTTTCCAAATCAAATGATACAAGAAGTGTGACAGAGTGGAGAAACATCTGTCATTAGCAATTTTCAGCACGCTTCACTAATTCTGGACAAAATACGAGTAATGAACTTACCGCAGGAAACTTCAAATACTACCACTGCTGAAACAAGGATATAAACAGCTAGTGCTCCTAATGGCGTCTAATTTAATTCATTTGCAGTAAGAAACAAACAAAGTGGGTTATTTGTTTTTGATCATGGGGTAGTAAATAGTAATGCTGATCACAAACATTCATTTTAATCAAAGAAAAAGAGATCGTGGAACTCAACTTTCCTGAAGTTCAGACAGAAGGTAATTATCAGGTGCTTTTTTTTCCTAGTGTTTTTTAATATCAGTGATTTGGGTGTCCTTTTTTTGTTGCTTTTTTGTTTTGTTTTGTTTTGTTGGGGTATTTTTAACCAGGTTGTTTCAGAATAGGCCAAGGAGTTCTTACATTACAGATACCATCATTCTTTGCCTTGGTCCTCTCCCTCACATCTCCCCCCATTGTGTCCTCCTCCTGAATCTTCAGGGAGAAAAACTGCAAGTTTTCTGTGCAGTGTCACTCCCAGTGGGCATGAAGACATGCTGAAAGTAGCCCAGCTCTGGCTTTTACTCAGTTTTTCTGCATTATGGTGCTGCTGCTACTGTTTGAAATCTCATGGTTCCAGATGTACTTTTTAAAAGCTGCACTTTTATGTGTATGTGGGCCCTATATATTACACACTTCAGTGTTTTCTGGTTGATTTCTCCATTTTCATCATATCTGGAGCCCACCCACTGTAATTTTGTGATGATTTTCACTTTATGACTTCGAAATCAATGGAGTTGTTCTGCCATTCGCATTCAGGGGCTTTAGTTTCCCCTTTAACACTGATAACACAGCAAATTCCTGAAACTGTTAGGATTAAGTGGCAGTCCACAGGGGAAAAGGGGGGGAAATGAAAGGACAGGTTGTTACTCTTTATATGAACTTTCAACTAATGTTCACACAAAGCTATAATATGAAATGCAGAGGAAAGATTTAGTCCAATCCATTGGTGTCCCACCTATGGGACTTCTCTTGGAATGGATCCCAGACCAAGAGAGTGAAAGCCATTCCGAACTGATGACTGTAAAATGAGTGTAGGAGGTCTTTGAGTAGCTGTGTAATAGCAAAATTATTCATTATAAAAAAGCACTAATCTAGAATTCCCAGTTTCTTGTAGAATTTCCTGAGGTGCCACAGGAAAATTGTTTAACTTTCTAACACCTTGGATAACCAAACTGGTCCAAGCACAGTATGTTGAAGTGGAGGAGAAAATTTATGGACATATTTTTTATGGTGGGAGTTTATGATAGAAATATTTTTCTCCCACTTTAAGAAAAGGAAAACTACTTAGCAGCAGACATTTCAAGAACTGCAAATGTAAAGTTCCTCTAATTCTTATAGTCATCTACACAGGAGAGCAAAGCAAAGGGAAGATATAGGTGCCATTGACACCCATCATTACGTTTGTGATCTAGATAATAAAGTAAGCAGACCCAAGCAATTCGCTAACACTAACGCTATTCTTTACATAAACAGTAAATGTTTAGATTTTCCTGTTCACTGACTAACAGCACACATATCATAAACACTAAGCTGTTATAGTACGTTTCGTGTGTTGATTCACTTTAACAGTTGTTAGTGTGAAGACAGGAAAAGAAAAGTGGGTGTAATGAGACCATGTGCAGTATGCTGTGAAAACAGAGGCCCTTATTTGGCATAATGGGTTGCACCATAAGGGCCATAAAATTGTGCATGTGTTAGTATCATTTTAATTATTACGGGTGCCACATGTTAAGCAGAATAGCGGAACTACTAAAACAGCTTCAAAATCCTTACTGCTGATCGCTGCATTTAATTACAAATAGGAACATTTGGAGATAGGTCACCATAAAACCCTTCTGTTGTCAAATGAGCTCAAATCTGATTTTTGTAATTATGTTTTTATACCACAGATCCTGTTGAATAACTATAGGGAATAAAATTTTAATAAGTACTGATTAAATGCAGGTACATCTTGCTTCCTAAGAATATTTATGAATGTTCTTTGCCACTTACATCAAGGTACCATCACTGCTTATGTTTTGGTCAGTGGTGATCATTCAACCTTAATGCAAATAAGCTGAATAACTTTATGTGCCATGAAATATTGTTTTTTTTCAGTGAAGCATAAAAGCACTGGATTTCAATTATTCATTTTGTTTGCTAGAGCCGTGTACAGTACTCTAATCCTCTAGTACCAACACACTTCCATTATAATGTTACATGTCACATGCAGTAGAATATGATAATAAACATTCCTAAGGCAGAGTTTTGGTGTAAGGAATGACAACTTTTATTGGTCTGTACCCTTTTTCATTGTAATAACATCTTCCTCGGTTCATACTGTTAGTATCAAAATGAAAATTGTAAATATATCAAATCTGCAGTTTAATAGGTAAAAAATACTAAGATATTAAAAGGTGTTAAAATGGTAATTTCCTATCTAGATAAGTAAATCTTCATTTTATGTAAAGACTGACTACAAAGTTCTTTAAAATAAGATTTATCTTGGGGGGAATGAAAATTTAAAGAGGTATTCAGTGATACAAAAGGGAAGTAGCAATTAAATAAATATATAAAATTTATCGTAAGTTGTAGGCTGGATTTTGAGTTACACTAAGGACAGCAGCATCATATTTGGCTGTATTGTTCAAAGAAGATTAAAGTCAGAATATACATGCCTATATATATCTCTGCTCATATATTTGTTCATAATCCCCATTTCCTTTTTGGAGATACATGAACAACTGAACCCGACCTTTTGGTTTTTCAATTTTAAATACTGTCATCGGATAAAAAGTTAAGAACAACTACACATGATTGTAATGTCTAAGAAAGGAAATCTGTTTTGTGAGAGATTGCCACTGGAATCATGGGCAAACATTCAGTTCAGAACATGCTCCAGAGCTACTGCACATACACTGGCTTCAAGAGACCATCAACTGGAAATAAGGAAATATACAGTGCCTCCTGGAAAGAGACTGATGTAATTTGTAAAATTATCAGTGGAAGAGAATTAATTTGCTAGTTTTGATGCAAACTGACTGCTCTGCATCATTTATAGCTGCATGGTAAAAACTCTCAACCCACATAGCAGTCGAAGAATCTATGCCTTGGCTTACAAGAAAAAAGGAAAACTCTTGTTGACTTTCATAACCTTTTCAAAAATGTGGTTGAATGAGTGCTACATAAAGACCTCTAGATGTACTCAGAACCAGGAAGGCAGTCAAGAAGTTTTGGGAATGGTCGTAGGCAAGTAACACCAGAAAATAATGGGCTCCTCTGTACTAGAACATTTGCAGGTTATGTGCTACATACGTTTCTACAACCCGTAGAAACAGTTGTACTCAGTGGTGTAAAAACACAGATATTGATGAAAGTCTGGCTCCATTCTGATCTTATACCAGTTTGTGCACCAGTACAACTCCATCTGAGCTCATATTATTTGTATTCCTCCCTGTGAGGGCAGAATGGAATCCTTGTTGCAGTCTTGCTCAGTGCTGGAATAATGCACTATCTACGTCTAATGAAATTGTCTCTCACTAATGTGAAATCCTCATCTGATAATGTCACCCTCCTTCAAAAACACAGGCAGCTAAAATCAAATGTTTGGCTTCAGTACTTCCATTCTAACTCTGAATCTCATGTAGCTCTGGCAGTGATCCTATTTCACGCTGTAAGGCGTGTTTAGTGTTGGATGGCATTATGTCCTTGCACGGGAAAAATAATAATAAAGGAGTTTAAAGAATACTCAGCTGATTATCTGCCTTGTAGAGAAGGAGAAAAAATGAAATAAAAGGGGCATTTTATCTGTGGGGTTTGTTCCAGGCTAATTCCATGAGTTGGTCTTGGTCTGCAACTGCAAGAATACAGATCTCTTAGTAATTAAAAGAATGCAACAGGGGCTATCAATATAAATAGTGGATGTTAAAGAATAGTCAGACATTATCTTACACAGTAGCACGGCTGAGTCTATAGGAACCCATTAAACACATATCTGAGGTCTATATTGGAAGTTATCTGGAACATAATGGCCCATACCTGTGGGTTTGGGTAGGAAATTCTCTGTCAGGAAAGCAGAAATCCTGTATAACAGCTACACCAGCCCTTGCTCCTCTGGTACTTGTCTTTTGCTGCCTAGGGGTGACTTGCTTTAGAAATTTGATTCTATACAAGTGATATCTCTGCTATATTGCTCTGTTTGGCCCAATCTCCCCATCTACAAAGTGGGAAAAAAATCAAGAAATTAGACAAAGTAATTTGTGGGTTTTGTTTTTGGTTGTTTTTTTTTTTTTTTGGGGGGGGGGGGGGGAAATCAATGCACCACTTCATATTTTAACAATTTAATTTTAAACGGAGAGGGTCATAATATTAAAAATTAAGATGATAATCTATATTGCTACTGTGTCTCAGAAACCCTGTCACCCTTTCCTGCTGATAAAGAAGATCATGGCACTCCTCAGTAACAGTCCAGTTGAGACTTTTGCAGGGATTGCATGTCTTGGTAACTACAGCAAAACTTATGGTAATACCAACTCATACAGATGGACCTGAACTCACATCCTTGATTTTGGACTAAGCCAGGTTCACTTGTGACTTTGGTCCATTCCTCCAAACATATGTTGGTTTGTGTGAACTTGAACCTTTATTACTCTTAGGAACATTTCCTACCACATTACTAAATAATCCCTCTTTCTAGAAAATTTTGGTCACTTCTAGAGGACCTTCTTCAGGGCCTTTTCTTTCCTGCATTCTGCAGCCAAGGCCTGCTGAATCTTTCATTCATGTGCTGTGGAGATTATTGGGTTTTGGGAAGTCAGGTGAGACCGTATTGTCTGCCAGCTCTGCTCCACTTCCACTTCCCAGGCTCAGTGCTCTCTTTCCTCTTCTCAGTGGTTGGAAGATGAGCTCTAGGCAGTGGTACATCTTAGGTTTTTGAAGTTGACATGTGTTGAGATGGAGGGAAAAGGTTAGAAATAGGAAAATAAAGTTTATAAACATTTATTTGTTTTCTGGGAAACAGACAGTATTTTACACAATTATTTATTTAGCTTTAGTGTTTGGCTATATCACCCGCCAAATCAATCACATCTTATCTTATTTGTATAAATTCTTAGGGAATAAAGACCACCAGGAAACTGGTCATTGGTTACATTTAGAATCTGACAGTATTATTGAATTTTTAGTATAGAAATTCTTTGATTGTTCCAATCAGAGGAAAAATATCCTAAGCAGTATGTTGCCATAAATCAAAAAGCTTCATCACAGGGGCTTAGTTTCAGTGACTGCATTGGATATATTTTCTGTTCTTGCTTCTCCATAGCGCCTTGCGGGCAGTTGAAATTTTTGCTGCTGAGTTAATTACATTTGCTGGAATTTACAGCTACTAAAGCAGAAATGTTTGTAGTAACTTCATTTTCACCACCAAGTCTGTGATGATTGTAAGAGTCATAATTCGAGTTGGTTTGTAAACGAAAGCAGTTTTGCTACATAGATTTTATTTCATTGTAAGGATACCTGACAGAAAAATAGACCAATATTGGTTCTCATTGGATTTGCTTTGCAAAGTATCTCCTGAACTCTTCATTCTCAATCCAACTATGGAAGCTTCATTTCATTTTAGAGTGTTTGGCCAAAAACATTTGTGGGGCTGGTACCCTAGCTCCCGCAGAGCTACTTCAAGGATAATAAGAAAGAAGACAAAGTTTGCCTCTTGAAAAGCACAAAGGAGAATTTTTGCAGCTCTCAGTGTTTCCCAAAATTTAATGCCCCACAGAATAAGAAAATAGAGTGGATATTTTAGTGAAAAATGACAGCACCTTATCAATCAGCTGACCAAATGTCATTAAATGCAGAGAGAAAAATTTTTGCTGCATAATGAGAAGCACCCTTAATAAAATTCTAAAATTTTTCCAGTTGGGTCACTCTTCTGGCAAGGCTACTAATGAGGACTGCTGCTTGCAATTGTACATATGTGACATTTTCCCCTTGCAAAATGTTAATGTATGCTGAAATGGAAACTCACTAGTCCACTACCTTTGTTTCTCTGTTCATATTCAGAAATATTTGTAAAACAGTCAAGGACCTTTTAGATACTGGTCTAAATGTACTTTTTATTAATGGCCCTGCTTGCTGTGTCATCCAATTACTATGGATAACTGACACGTCAGTGCCTTTTGTGAGGCATGTTGTGTTGTGCTAAAAATACAAGCTTTTAATTTTGGACCCTGTCAATAAATATATTGTAACCTCCAGACCTGGTCTGGCTCCTTCAGGTGCCTTTTCTGCTCCATTGGCTTAGGTTTGGTACTTTGTGAATACAGAAAGCAGCTAATGCCCATTGAGTTAAATAGCCCTGCAGAACCCACCCTGCTTTGGACCAATGATCTTGGATTTTTCAGATAAGGGAGAAACTTCTGCTGCTTTGTATTTTGTGCATTTTTTAAATGATAATTGAAAGGAATCTCTAAAGTTTTTCACCTGTATCATGCACAGATTCGCCATTCTTCTGAGACAAATCATGCCCTAAGAAAAACTATTACTCTTCTTCCATGAAATGTTACTTCTTAATATGCAAAAGTGTTGCCTGTGTAGTTTTATGTGGAATCTTTCTGTTCCTCTCAATCTTATTATGATTGATTTGGCTGAGCTCTCTGCAAATATCAGATTCTCTGCTTATCCAGCTCTGTGTTTTTGTTTCATGGTGAAAGTCTATCAATCACTTTAATAAAGACATTTAAGACTTTCTCTTTGTGTAATAACCCAGCTTATGTGAATCACAGTACTTCCCCAGTTGTTATATGATGATGGTTGTGAAGAAGAAATGGCTTGCTTTCCTTAAGAGACAACGTAAGTGTATCGTGGTACTCAGATGCACACAAAATACCTGAATGGCCCTTTAAAAGGCTCAGAAAGCAGGCAAAAGTGCTAGCATTGGAGTAGGATGTGACAGAAGGCAATTATTACTATTTATAATACAGTAGAACCTAAAAGCCACCAAGAGGTTGAAATTCCATTCTGTGGAACTGTTCAAAGGGATAGAGAGATGCTTTCCTAGATCAGAATCCTTACTATTTAAAGAAAGATGCCAATAGGAGGGAGGCTTTTCATTACTAGTTAGTGCAGTTAGGATAAACAGGATAATGTTACAGATTCGCATATTCACAAACTATTAGTACTGATTGCTTAAAACTTTTTATTAGGGGCAAAAATGGAATTTGTAAGAATTCCATGTCAACCCATATCCCTCTGTGCTCCTATTTTACATACTTTTCATCCCAGAAAATGTCAGTGATATTTCTACGGTCATTCTTTCTATGCTATTTATTCCTTTTCTTATGCATACAGTTGAAAAGATGGATAAATTGTTGGAATAGGTAAATTATGAGATGGCATCCATACTGAAGCATCTGAAAATGGGATAACCCAAGAGGATAATTCATGTACCAAAACAGGAGCAGATGTCAAAAGAGACAGCTTGTCTGGTTTGTTTGGATGATGATTCTCTAGCATGTATTGACGGAGCAAGATTGTCAGACAGCCTGTTTGTGAAGTTCAGTGTTGCCTGTCTTAATCATTCTTTACGGGGAGGTGACATTTTGTTGCAGGCAACTGTAGAGTGAAATTTGTGTGAATTGTTTAAAGTAAACCAAAACTGTCCTACAAGGTGGCATTCTTTGCAAATATCTAAAGTCCAGTGAGAGCAACTGCCATTTTGACTCCTTAAAATTAAACTGGATAGGCTGCCCCATCTGTGCACTGTGTGAGAGTTGTTCTGTTCACTTCCTCTGGTATCCAGACAAGGAGAATTCAACTGACAACAGTGACAAGGAAGGAGAGATCCATTCAAGACAGAAGGTGGGGTAAACTGAGTCGTTTAGAAAGTAATATACATCTGCTACATCTAGGGAGACATGCTTGCTCAGGATGCAGCTTGTGTTATGATGCAGTTTTAGAAGAAAAGGAAATGAGGAATTTGAATAATTGGGGACATTTAGTAGTGCCCAGAAAAACAAAATTCTACCTGGCTGACCTTGGTCAGTCATCGTATTTTCAACCCTCTGCTGTCTCATGTAAGTAAACTCAAAGAAGTGAAACATGGAGATTGAAAACTGATGTGAACTTGTTAAAGGGAATGAAGTTATTCCTCAGGTGTTGTGAATCCCAGTGATATTAAGGATCAAGGGTCTTAGGATCAAGGATTAACTCCTTTGTAGCAAACTGAGGAATAAAGAACACTCCTTTCCAGAAGAATGAGAAAGGAAGGTTTGTAAACCACTGTCTTCACAGAGAGAAATTTGGGTTTTAAGCTAATTTGACACGATCATGTACACCCACCCACCTCCCACAAATTATTTCCTTGAAATTACATCTGGTTCTTTAGCTACCTAAATCTTTTCAGTAATATTCTCACTGAAAGACTTCCTTTGCCTCCAGTTTTTTCTCCTCTTGGTCACTTTTGATTGATGTACACAATATTCTGTTCCCCATCTCCCTTCCCTTTTTCCCAGTTTCCTGAAGGCCATAAAATACTGATGATGACTTCAGGTTTCTTCCTTTTAGTTTGAAATCCTTGTCTTCTACAAGACTAGAATTCTTCATGTCCGAATTGCTGGATTCTGCCCTCTCTTCCTATTCCTGGTTTACTATTAGTAATGTGCTTTCGTTTCTCTATCCATGCACTTCTCCCATCATCCTTTTTGTGAGCCTTTCCATGTCCTTGAAATAACCTTCTGCCTCCTCTATGTCAGCCATCAGGCCCCTCTTCTTTCAAATCCATCCTTAATTCACACTGTTGCTTTTCACCTGCCAGTGACCATTTCTCCATATCATGGACCAGTAGACCGTTTTCTCACCAAGCAAACAACAAAACCAGAAAAAGATAAATCAAGACACAAGATTTGCAAGTGTTATGGTCTGTTTTCATTAAATACTAACTTTCCTGCTCAGCATAATCTGCCCTTCCTTTTTTGTATCTTCCCTCTTTAAAAGGATGCATGTAAGTAGGCATTGCCTTTGTTTTTCTCCTTTTCATTTTTTCTCTGAAAATGATCAATTGGTTTTGATATCAAGGTTTATACTAGCAACATATCAAGGCCTTCAGCTGAAAGATCCTGAGGTCAAGGACTTTGTTGTACTATTTCCTTGCAAAGTGAGATCTATATTTCATTCAATATACAAATAATAGTAGCAGACTGAATGAAAAGGCCTTCAGAGGTTAAACTTAACGTACTAGGAAATCTGTGAAAACACAGGTGTTTTAACTACTGGTGTTTTTGTGCCAGCCATGACATATGGAGCAGACACCAAGGAGATGGAACTGAAGACTATTGTTAGAATGCATCAGTATCACCTTGCATTTTGAGCATTGCAATCTAATTTACTAATCCAATTTATATCAGTATATGCTTGCTTATGCTTAAATAGAGGGTGAAACAGCCACATATTTTTAAAAGATGACATATTTTTATTTACACTTAATTTTGCACCTCCCAGAATTTTTCTGTCTTTTCATATTTCCTTATGGTGTGTTGCTTGACTCCGGTTCTCTGTAAGTGTGAAAAGTCAGGAGGAGAGTTCACAGCAGGATGATGGCCTGGAGATTAAAAGTCTGTCTAAGGACATTTCAAAGTTGTAAAGGTATTATTCTCACATGTACTTATTTCTTGGTGGGTGTGAACAACAGCTACTCACCAAGCTGGTGTAGTGTGAAATAGTTTCCTGTGAAATGATGTGCAGACATATGCAGAAAGCCACATGTACAGCACATGCACAGACTCATCCCTGACTTATGATTAGTGAGAGTCTTGCTGATAACTGAGTTAGGAATGACCAGTGGGGCATCCAGTGTTTTAATTACCCACACAACTATGTGCATTTTCTATACTTACCAGACTAAAAGCATGATCCTGTCCTGATGCTTTGAGATTAACACACTGGAAATGACCTTGACTTCTCAGCGGTAGTTCACTATTACTAGGCCAACTGCAGACTGAGAATTTGCTGTGTGCATGGTTATTTTCTATACATTCCTTTGTTTGTCAATGCCTGGGATCAATTTTTCCCATGCTCCATAAATGTAAATTTTATTCTACTAAATGCTAAAAGTTATTCTTAGTCAAACTAAATATGTCAGCTAAATTAAACAAAAGAAAATTTAAGTCTTTTGAGCAATTTTCAAAACCTGGATAACTTTATATCAGGCTATTATGGGGATGAATACAGAATATAATAGAACTGCTGCTGCTGATAATTTCCTTTTATCTTTTTAAGGCAGTGAATAGACACCAGAGCAAGTCAATCCAAGGCTTTTGACAAAGCCTGCTCAATCACAGATGCCCAGTGTGACTGTGACCAGAATGAGGGGCCTTTTCAACATGCACGAAAGTGATCTCTTCCTGCCCTACTGCTGTACACCATCACAGCCACACCTTTCTGGTGGGCCAAAAATTAACGTGACATATGCCAGAAATGACAATAAGGAATGAAAAGCCCATATGGAGCCATTGCTGCCTGCCAGTCATTGCAGTAGGTGGCAACTGGGACAGGAGATGTTTTGGAGAGGTCTCCACGCATTAGGGGACTGAAACCTGGATATGATTCCTGGCAAAATTTAAATTATTTCCCTCTTTATGTTACTTTGCTCAGAAGTAACATATTTATTATGCTAATAACCCCGTATGAAGGTTATACTGAGTTTTGCTCCAGAAATAGAACTCGGATTTGCTACAGCTGTTAGGACAACAATTTTCTTGGAATAGTATCTGGTGGATGTTTACTAACATATGCAGACACTTCAATCACCTGAAAGTCAGGCATTTCATCTCAAATAACTGTGTAGACTTCCTCTGAAGTTGTTGAGGAGAGCTAGATGACTCCAGGAGGGGAATTCTCTTATCCTAACAGAAGCAGATTGGATAAGTCATATTTTAGTGGGGTTCATCTCATTCTAAAGTACTTGTCCTAGAAACCAGATGAAACATACCCTGGAAAAGCTGGATTCTCTCCAATTACTAGAGTGACTGCTTAGATGTGGATAATGCTCAGATGAGATTAATCCAGCTCCTGGTAAATGCTTTCTGATTGGGAACTTAGTTGGATGTATCAGCGTTGTAAGGTCTTCTCAGATTATTCTTGGATAATTTATGCATAAAGGATAAATTCAGAAATGCGGTGTCGGAACTAATGACATTTAAATGGAAAGAGGTACTGCAGTATGAATTTGTATATTGAACTCAAGATACTCAGGCACATACTATAGTTTTGTTACTTTCATAAGAATACATTATTTTATACTGAACATCCAAACAATCTTCGATTTTGATTCCTAGTGTACATCTCTGATGCTGCTTTGCTGTGACATTACCAGATCTCTTTATTCCTTTGGGCTCGCAGCTTAATTACTCTTTCCCTATTTAAGAAATACTTTTTGCTAAGATTTTCTGCATATTGCCTCTTCCCATCTTTCTGTCTCTTCTTGTATCTGATCCACTCCCTTTCATTAGCAGAAAATTATAAAAAAAGTTTGATAACTTTTGTCTTGAATACTGAAGAGTTTAAATGTAACTTCTGTATCAGTTAGCATGCTAAATACATATGCTTCTAAATACTAAGACAAACATGATGAAAATCAAATCTTAGTGCTTTAGCTGTTTTCTGGAGTACCAGGTGAGGCCATTCTTATACAGAATGTATAAGTACAGAAGTTTTTATACAGGAAGACCTCTGTATATGTAGCAAATCACGAATAATTTTACTCTAAATGATTTCTTAGAGTGCTGTACTGTGCCACACTTCCCTGCCAGCTGTCCCACCTCAGCTCTAACCTTGCACCTTGTGCTGTGCAGATCAGCTTCTGCAGAGCAAACTAAGTTGCCACATTGGAGGAGATTACTCTGAGAGCAAAGAACTATTCAATGTGAATAAGGCTGCCAGACTGCGCACCTAAAAAGAAGGTATCAATTTTTGTTCAGCTGTAACTTAGCTTAAAGCAAGGAAGATCCAAATCAAAGTTCTTACAGGACATTCATCAACCTCCAGGTGAACAGCCCCATCCATGCTCGGCAAGCATGTTTCAGAATAAGGCTTATGCTGGAAACAGTCCCAGGAGGAACAATTAGTATCAACGGCCTTAGGTAAAAAACCTCTGCCTATAACATAAATAATTCTGTTGCATTTTGAAGGTATATTGAAGTGTTAAAATTTTGTTAAATGCTTATTGGCAAAAGAAAGAGAGAGCACCCATGCTATCTTCTATCAGTCCAACTATTTTGCATATTTGTTTGCTGATGAGTAGAATTTCCCTAAAGGAAAATAGAAAAAGAAAAAAAAACCCAAACAACAAAACCCAAACATAAAAGCAGCCCATTTGGTATGCCATTATCTGCGATCAGGCACCAATCTCATAAAAAAATGAATCCCAGAGGTGTTCATCATGACTTACGTGTTCTCATCGTGGTCTTATTATGAGGCTGTGTGTCCGGAGTATGGTAGATCTTCCTCTCTGGAAAAGAGGGGAGGGGTTTGTATGTTTTTCTTGCTTTGTATTCAGTCCCCTTTTTATTTCACATGTTAGCAATAAGTAACTTGGCTTCATCTTCATCTTCCTTCTAGCTACAATAAACTTTGTGGACATGACCACAGGTTATAGGCAGATGGTTCCATTATAAACACCATTTTCATTTGTTCCACAGTAACTCAAGGAAGAGGTGATGCTACTGATTTTTTTCAAGAAACGTCATTGAAGTGAAAGGGTAAGGCTTTCCTGTTTCCAGCAACTTACAAGGTGGCTCTGTAGATGCATAAAAAGGCACAGAGCAATTTAGGAAGGAAATTAACTCAAAAGGCCATCTATCTGGTCCAAACCCCTATCAACACAAGGCTATTTGCATCAAGTAGCTTGTCTGGACAAGTCTGAGTATCTCCAAGGGAAAAGGTTCCACAGTTTCTCTGGGTAACTGCTTCCAGTGTCCGACTTCCCAAACAGTGAATATTTGTTTCCTGCTATCTCATTGCAATTCCTCTTGTTGCACCTTGTGTCTGTTGCCCTTGTGCTGTCTCTGTGCACTAAGATCTGTTCTCCGGGCTGTGCAAGGCTGGCTTCCTCTATTGGATGGGTGCGGTGCTGACTCATCCCCAACTGTTGGTGCACTTGACTCATCTTGCAAAACACATGATGAATTTCCACATTTGGAGAAGGAGGTGAACATGTTCATTTCCCTTCAATTACTTCTCACTTTCATAGTTCACTACAAGAAAAGACTAATGCAGAGAAAACAGTCACTTACAAAATCCCTACATATTTCTTTATTCATGCCACAGAACCTACAGTAAATCTGTTGTTTGAACTCTTCATCATTGAAAACTTTCATTTCAAGGAACCATTTATTTTCCTGTTCAACGAGAGTGGGAATTGAACACACAATTTCAGATGAATTCGATAAAACGTATTTCTATGTTTGAAAACTGTCTAATTATCAGACAGATACAAGCTTTCATGCATAGGTTGAACTGGTTGGAACTGAGAGTAAGGAGCATGTTTCTGCTACAAATCACCGTTAGGTTTTGAATAAATAATTAAAAGACAACTGTCTTGATACCTCTTTCTGATGCTTCTTACACCTTGAGTAAAAGTTAGTCTCAGAAGTAGTCTGCTCAATTGTAAAGCCTGTGGAATGTCAGACTGTGAGCACATCTGCAGAAATCTCTTCTGTACCTGGTTCCTGCAAAATAAAAAAAAAAATAATAATAAAAAAGATAAGATGAAGAAAAGAGGAGAGAGAATGAAATTTAGTAGTAACTATCTGCTTCTAAAAAGCATATTGAATTTATGGGTGCAAGATTCTACTCAGGCAAAACCAGTGCTGCTTTAATTTTAATTGCTCTTATAATTTATATTTCTTTAATGGACTTCTAATTAATCAATTTCTATATATAAATGTGTGTCTTATTGTTTGTAAATGGTTGCACCAACAAAAAATTGGGTTCTGCTTTCTTTAGAGAAGAGAAAATTAGGCCCTGAAGAGAGTCAGCTCATCATTGTGAATTAAATTAAGTCTATTGATTAAACCTTCATATTGTGGTTGGGCTTTTTTGCAGGCATGAAGTAGTCTCATTTACATTACAGCAGTGGGGTGGGAAGTATATTTAAGGGAAAATGAATTGCCTGTCCTCTTCAGAATAAATGCAATATACACATTTTACTGAGTAATAATTTTAAAAAGTCATGCATTTATAAACTAGGAGGAATATTTTTCTGTGAAATTTTGGTGATAACCTTTTCAAAAGCAACATTTGATTGACTTCTCAGGTTTCTACTGGAGATCTTGTGCTAGTCCTACCAGTCCCTCCCTTGTCAATACCATGGTCATCTGAAGGACACAAAGATCTGATATTGAGAGGTCTTTTATGGTTCACGTGCGTAACAGCCTGCTGAATCTGTGGACGTCACTGCAAACAGACTTCTCTTAGCATCTCTTTTTCTTCTCTCCTTGTCTAATACTGTTGCTGCATCTCCTCCCCTCCCTTTCCCTATTTTCACTGGGAAAGCTGAATAATTAAATTGCATGTCAAATATTTATTGTCTAGCTGAGAACTGGAAAAAAGCATAAAAATGCTTTTACCTGAGTATCTCTTTCTAACAGTCCCCCTAGTTCTTAAAGTCAAAAGTTACTCCTTTTGTGGGCAGTTTATGTTTACAATTCAAGAAAAAAGTTAAACATATTGCTAGTAAAATCCACAGTTCTGTGTCAGCTGTTGGCTAAAGCCATGCAGTGCAGAAAGACATTCTCCTTACGGCTTTGCTGCTGTGGCTGACTTACAAATAACTTTGTTATTTTGTTCCTGGGTGTGGAAGGGAGAACACCAGCTGACCTTAGCTGCCTAATAAGGCTAAACTTCCACCAGAGATTAGGGTAAAAGCAAAAGACTCAAGTCCATTTGCGACCAATGGACAATTTGGACCTAGGTCCTTCAGAAGTGCGAAGATACTTTTCACCAACAATAGCAATTAGCACCTTTCTTATATAATTTTATTGTTTAGCCATGTGTTGTTCTGTGTCAACACAGATTGACAAAGTCATAGAATTTTATTGGACAATGTGAAAACTCATTTGCAAATTTTATTGCAGTCCATCATTGCCTGTATTCACAGTCCACAGGCCTTCCATTGTTGTGAATAACAATTGGGAGCAATTTCTGGCTATGGTCAATGTAGAGGTTGCAGTCTTCCACCGACAGGTGTTCTTTCCTAATTGCTTCCATTAGTTTCTCTTTATTGCGGGGCTTCATCGCCCGATGAATGTAGTGCTTCAACAAATACCAGACCAGATCTATTAGCTCCAATGTGTGGCATGATAATCAATGTACACTCCTCAAGCCCAACCTCAGCAAAATTCTGTAGTCAAATGTACAGTACTTATTTCCCAATAAAATAGTTATTATACCAAATGCAATATTTTAAATAGAAAAGCTATTGGTGCAGAATTTGTGGCAAATACAAGTACTTGCCAACATTTGTATCAGAAACAGTGTGGCCAGCAGGACCAGGGCAGTGACCGTCCCCCTGCACTGGGCACTGGTGAGGCCGCCCCTCGAATGCCGTGTTCAGGTTTGGGCCCCTCACTGCAGGAGGGACATTGAGGGGCTGGAGCGTGTCCAGAGACGGGCAGCAAAGCTGGTGGAGGGGCTGGAGCAGCTGAGGGAACTGGGGGTGTTTAGCCTGGAGAAAGAAGGTTCAGGGGGGACCTTACTGCTCTCTCCAGCTAGAAATGGAGTTGTAGCAGGGTGGGTGTCCATCTCTTTTCCCAAGTAACAAGCGATAGGACAAGAGCAAATGGCCTCAAGTTGTTCCAGGGGAGGTTTAGATTGGATATTTGGAGAAATTTTTTCACTGAAAGGGTTGTCAAGCATTGGAACAGGCTGCCCAGGGAAGTGGTTGAGTCACCTGGAGTTCCTGGAAGTATTTAAAAGACACGTGGATGTGTCACTTAGGAACATGGCTTAGTGGTGGACTGGGCAGTGTTAGCATAACAGTTGGATTCAATGATCTTAAGGGTCTTGTCCAATCTAAATGATTCTGAGATTCTATGATTTGTAAATATGCTGATAAGACAAGACATGATTGCCATGGGAAGTGAAGAAACTTCTGACCTGGTAATCTCACTGTACCATAACACTTGATTTCATTCTAGATAAAAACCTTCTTGTTCTTCAAACCTTTGCCTACTTTGAATCAGAATCATATGTATTTTAGCAAAAAGAAGAGTGTATTTTGAGTCCTCTTCTTTTCATACTCACTGAAGTATTAGCACAGGTATCAGTGCAAACTGGATTTTTGCTTGTATCTTGCATTCTGGTTTATCTGAATTTTGTGGCACTGCACAGATGTAAATGAAGGCCTTTGAGGCCTTTTGCTGTTTGTGGTGATACTCAAACCAGAAACAATGTAACTTGTTTTTTCATATCTAAGGCTACATTTGCAGAAATTACATTTAAAAATAACAACAAATACCCAGTGTCTTCTTACTGAGGAATTGAAAAAAAATACCAGTTGAGAGTTCTTAAAGACAAAAAGCCCAGAGAACCATTGTATGCCTTTTTAGCATCTTTCCCCTGAACAGAAGCATAGTTTGACCAAAACCACAATTACGTAACTCCATAGCTACAAGGAATTTATTCAGAAGTCCCTTTCTGCCATGGTATTACTTCCAAAATAGTCTTCAGTGCCAACTTTCCATTAAAAGAAAAGAGTGATTTTTGAGTGATTCCATTGTACTTTCAAAGGTAGATGTCTCTAAATGCACTGGATTTTATTTCTGAAATAAATTGTTCTCTACCATTGTCTTTTTGGCATTTGTTCTCTCCTTGTCTCTCTTTTTCTCCATGGTAACACAGAAGTTGATAATAATGTATGACACTTAACAGCAGAAGGATTCAACAGGGAGAAGCGTAAAGTCCAAGAAATGCAGAAACCTGTGCCTAGAGCTGCACACTAGCTTTCTAACTTCTGCAGGCTTTAACCTTTTTTTTTTTTTCTGCTCTATTCACATTTGGCTTATTCTCTAAAATGGATGGGTCTCACTGGTTTTACCTGTGACTTACTTTACCCTTCTTCTCTTCCCTTTATTGTTTCCTCAAAGTGCAAAACAATTCCTCAAGTTTTCCTGTTGAATGTTCCAGTACTAACAGTGAGGGGAGAGAATCATGCAGCTGCTTACCTAAACTCAAAGGCATATATCAATATGGCTAATAACAGTGGAGCCTTGCAAGTGGAAACAGAACCAATCAGCAGTATAACCATGAAAACAGCAGCCAGTCTCTGTTTTGCAAGCATTTTTAAGGACAAAATAAAACCTTAACAGATCAAGCTCCTCTGGGTGATGTATCGGTTTTGTGGCAAACTCCCAGCTGACCATCCATTGGCATACTTGTGGTTCTTCTGCCTTGACCAGACTCTGTTGCTGGGAAAATTCTTTGCACCAAGAACAACCAGAGGTTAGCTTTTTCAATCAATGTCTTTTTATAATTTTGCTCTAGAGGCAAAGTTACAGAATGAAAACCTTTTAGTTCCCTGATTTTTTTCAGCTAGAGTGCATAGAAGTGCCTCAAAATCCTCATCGGCTGATGCCCTTCCCTGCTACCTGATGTAAATAGGATGTCTCATTCATTGTGCTGTTCCTGTACCTGTATGTTTTTGACCATGTTGCTTGTACCTCATCATCTCACAACTGTGTTGGCCGAACACTTAGCTAAGTGAAAGGCCAAGTTGGTCTGGAGAATTCATAAAACACAGTTCATGACTACTTTGTCCCTATAACTGCAGTGAATTCAAATAATCCCTATTTTCCATTGGTCTCCCAGACAGAATGTAAACATCAGCATGACTATATGGATTTGTGTTTGTTTTTCACACACACGTATGCACACACATGCACACACTTTCAATCTCCTTTGTTTTTGGGCGTGTATCCAACAGAACAATATGTGTCACTGAAGTTTAGAGCCATTTGCTTAATTCTACCTTCTGGCACTCTCACCTGTAAGTCACAGCCACAGTTACTGATGGGAAAGACAAATCCTCCAGAGTGCAAACCCCTGTTTTAGACTTGCTTTCCCTTAAACTAGCTGGCAGAGACAAGAATTTGCTGGCATAAAAAAAAAACCAAACAAAAAAAAACCCCAAAAAACCCCCAACAACTTAGGTGCTGCAATACTCATAATTGGAAAATAGGGCTTTTGTACACATTTTGGAGGATGATTTTGGTAAAATGTTTCACTGTGATGTTTTTCAGTCCAGAGTATTACTATTTTTGGTACCAAACCCAGCTTTTCAAAAACCAATCTTCATTTCAGCTAGTGAAATCAATTATTCATAGACTTTTATTGCAGAGTGAAGTTGACTAGCTGTGTTTGGACCCAGCACTTGTAAGCTTGTCTGCCTCTGCTCTCACATTTATATTTTTGCTTGTTTGCTTCCCCAGATATGTATGCCTTCGGAGGAGCACATTTTGAGAACAAGGAGTTATTTACTACAAAGAGTTAAAGCAGCAAGCGAATCCAACCTAGGTCACAGCATACCGCACTGCTTTTCCAAGTTTAAAAGAAAGGGGGATTTGCCACATGAGGGATCCCTTTGTGGGAGCTGCTGGCTTGCACAGATGTAGACCAGTGAATATAAAGCGCTTTGGGGCAATGTACAGAGGAGGTGTTGATGCTGGTTTGAAGTCAATGGACTACCTGTTGGGATAGGGTGAGTGATACCTCCTCCCACCGCTGCCAGTCTTACCAGCATGGCTACGAAGTTGCCCTTTATATGCCAGAAGCCATGATCTCATATTTGTTAGGTATTGGAACCAGTCAAAGTCAAAAACACTCCTACAGTTTTGAGGACACAAGGATATTATTCTACTGCAACGCTACAGCTAGTTATGCTGTGCTGCTCTCACTTACTACCTCCTGTGCCACCACCTGCCAGACCCAGCCCGCCTCATCCAAGCGCCGTCTGGCATTGCTGGAGCGTGAGGGGCACGGCCTCCCCGTGAAGGTGGAGTATGTTGGCACCGCAGGCCAACAACCCTTCATTCTTCAATATGGCTGGCGCCCAGGGTCAGCGCAGGAGAAGTTGTGGGTTTTTGGTTTTTTTTTCTGGTCCAAGTAGCTCAAACAAAAGCCAATTATTGCACGTACGATGAGTCTAACAGTGCTCGCTGAAAGCAACACTGTGACTGTATGGCAGATACGTGCGAGTCGCCAGTGCACCGTTGGATCAGGAAATGTCACATTCACCTGCAGGTTAAGAATTTAGACACTGTGCCTGTCTTAAGACAGAGTAGAAATAGAATGTCCTTTTATCGAATCCACAGAACTGCTTCTGTGAATTTGCATTTACCTCCTTCCTTTCAGTCTTTACAGCTAGTAACAAACGGTCCAACGGGTCCGAGGATTTTTTTGTCCTTTTCTAGGACAAACCCGCTGCTCCCCCTCCGCGGTCAGGGTAAAACTGCAGAGCAGAGGCATGGCAGGGCTCAGGCATGCGCTGCCATGGAAGAGCAGCACAGGCAACAGCGTGGCAGCTTGTGGCGTTATGGTATGCAGCCCATACAACTGCAGAGAGGCAGATTGGCTGGCCCGAGCAGAGCCTCTTCTGCCGAGGTGCACTACCACCGGCTCACTGAAGTGGGGACCTGTAGGCTGGGCCCACTCCCCAGCTCACCCCCGTCACTCACTGCCGTGGCCGCGGTCCAGATGGACACTGCGTTATTCAGGCTGGAGATGAGGCTTTGTTCCCGCTGTCAGTACTGTGGAGCCCATTTTTCTGAGGAAACAGCTTTCAAATATTTGGGGCTGTGCCAGGTCCTGATAATCCAGAAAATCCTGAATTTAAGCACATTCCTTAAAAATTGTGTTCCCTGTACCTTTCTGCCTCAGGCTCCAAATGCTGCCCGAGGAATAAGGGCACCTTGTTTGGCAGAGGTTTTTCTGGGTTCATGTGTGGCTTTTGTTTTAAAATATATTAATTTATTATAATGTAAAATCATCTGCCTGGGGGATGTGGGATGTAGTTGGACTACAACCAAGTATTGGCTTGTAGCCTTCTAAACCAGGGTGCTAAGAAATAAATCCTAAATAGAAATGGATGAATGGTTTATGTTGAAAATGTATTCGACAGACTTCACCCTTCTTTTCTAAGGGTTTTCCTCAAAATAATTGATGTTTTCTAGATTTGTTCAGCACATGAAATGCTGTATGCTGATACTGCAAACAGCAAAAGTTGTTTGTTTATTTACAAATTATTTGAAATGTCTTTTCCCTCTTTGGGGGCTCCATGGTCTTCTAATTGCATTGCATTATCCCTACTCTCTGATGAAATGAGTAAAAAATTCATAGACAAAAAAGACTTTAATTATAACTAGTTTCCTTTAGGTGTTATCTTAATACCAGTACTCATATGTAAAGCAATGACCAGAGAATGTGGGTAGGGAAAGGATACTAAAAAGCTATTGTAAAATGACTAATTTAAGCATTATGACACCAGCACATTCTTTTCCTTCCAAATAATTCTGCAGTGTACTTTCTATGCCTTGCAGTCATTCCTGTACATTTTAGTTTTCATTCTACCAACCCACTGATACTAATTTCCTGAGGTCTTACAAAAACTAGTTAAAAAGATCCCCAAAAGGCAAGGATTTAAAGATTTGTTGGTTGGTTTTTTTTTCCTTCCTGGTGTTTTAGCAGGACAATGCACTGTTCTGAAGTGAGATCTTGGTATTGGCTGTGATAGCTATGACCTCTCTCATATGTTCATTTACAGACTTTGTCAGACCTTTTTAACATGTTTGGTGAATGACTTTTTTTTGGTTTAGTTGCTACCAAGTGAAATGTAGGTTTGCATGTAACATTACTGATGATTAATTTGCATGTTTATAACATCTGCAGATCAATGAGCAGAGGGTACCATTGTGCCACTCCCTTCACAAACATAAAAACTAAGCAAGCAGGGATTTTTAACAGCACAGAGTTTTTCAGTCCTGCAGCACTTCTGCAATTGGTGGTATTTAAGGCAGCTTGCTGCATCCACGGGCACTGCACTGACTTTAAAGGATCTTCCCATGGGAATGGCAGTCTTCTCATATCCTTCCAGTGACAAAGTTGGGAGAAAAAGACAGAGGGAAGACTCATAATGTGCAAGCAAGATTGATAGACACAAATTAGCCCAAGCCAGCCCCATGCAATATGAGGTATTCAAATCTGTATTTGATGCGTTTCACATTGATTGTTCCTTTTGCAAACCAAAACTGGACTAGAATGTTATGAAGGAATAGTTAAAGGAATTAGCTTTGACCTTAACTGATTTGTAGAATGATCATATTAATGGTTACAGGAGCACCTTGGTTTTAACTGGAAGCTATCAGAAGGAATTCGCACATTGGGGGTTGAAAGGCTAATCACAGTGTCCAGAGTTGAAAGTGCTGATATTGCCTCAAAAAATTCAGAGATTTCAATAAAGAACATCATTACCCTCTTCTTATCAGCACTTGTTATGCTTGAAGAAAAGCTTCTGTCTAAATCCAGAAATCTGCCATGCTATGCTCATGTAATTTCATCTTTACAATTAGTTTTTAATACAGTGTCAGCAGAAGAATGCCAGTTGACAATGACTAAGCAGAGGGAGAGGAGTCTATTTTTTACATCGTGAAACATTTTTATTTTTCATTTCCTCACTTACCCACACTATTTGTCTCTTTCCATCATTTGTTTTGTCTCTTCAGAAAGCCAGGCTGTGAGCTGTCTATGGCAGGCACCCATTTTTCATTATCTGTGCAGGTAGGTAGTCTAATATAAATAAATAATAAAGAGTCACTTGGCAGACAATAAAACATTTAGTGTAAGTGGTGAGACTATCACTCGGGTGTGAACATGTTACTTTGAGGTTCCAGCTACAGATCATTTATATCAATCTAGAAACCCATGCAGAAATTTCCACAGACTTCATACATGCTGAGTTGAAAATGACCCTCACCAAGCCCCCTGTTGTGGGTTGTCTGTGGGGAAACCCCAACTCCAAAAAAGAAAAAGAAGGACTGTCATCTTATAACACTAATGGCAGCAGCATAGTTACCTGCATGTCTGGCTACCTCAGAAGGGATTTATAACTTTATGCTTGGCTACCTCAAAGATCTTAAAATTTACATTGATAATCAAAAATATTTTGATTGCAAGCTTTCTCTCTTGAGATGTTACAATAAGGCACTAAATTCATATAATTAACTAAGTAAATAAGTAAACCAGACAATTATATAAGGAATCTTAGCTAAAACAGGCTTCTGAGGGATTTGACAGATTACAGGCTGCTAACACTGTCACAATCACTGTTAAAATCTGTAATCTCGTTAACATGAAAGAACTGGAACCAATCTGAGCAAAACTGAAAAATGATTGGAAAATGATAAGAAATCTTTTTACTATAGCCTTCAGTACTGTTATGAAATATAAGAGGGAATAAAGGAGAGCAAGGACATTTCAGAAGAGGCTTATGAAATGAAACCGGTGATGAAATATCTCCTACATTCCTTTCCAGCACTTACAATTGAAAATCTCACATTTACTCCAAACTAATGTTTGTTAAGAGTGTGCTGTCATGGGGGACAGGGGGTGTATCCAAATGATGCATAGCAGTAATAAAAAAATCAGAGAAGACAGGGTGGTGGAGCTCATAATTTTCTCCATTGTTAAAAATCCTGCGTATCTGTTCAATGATTTTTTACATCAGATTACTCGTTTACGACAAAATTTGTCGGGTTAGAAGCACAAAATCAACATTATTGTACTTACATTTTTATCCAGGGTAGAAGGAGTTGGTGAGATTAGCTAGATTGCATACCTTGGTTATTGTTGATTTTGCAGACAGGATAGCAAGATTTTTGATGAAGATAACATCATCAGGTGGTTTTATGCCTTTTTGTCACTCATGGTATTTTTATAATATTTTGAAGATTCAGTATTTACGTAGATTAAAAAAAAGGGGAGCTTTCTATTTGATGTAAGCATCCCTACTGCACAGACTCAAGAGAAACCCTAAAGGTGGCAATTCAGCATAAAACAAATCAATTCTTTTTGCATTACAATACTCTCTGCATGTTACAAGCAACATCTTGTCAAAAACCAGGATGGGAAGGTGAGGAGATTCTTCTATGTCAACACCATGCAAGAAAGAAACTCAAAATTAAGAATAGATTACAGATAAATAAGTAAATCCCTGCTGTTCACGGCAAGAGGTATGCCATGGAAAGACCTCTCCAGGACGTATGCTTTAAATCTTTTAGTGCTGTGAAGTCAAAACCATCAAGTCCACGGTCAGGATGTGCTGGCCGTGGCACAGTGCTAAAGCTCTGCTGGTGAAGAGCAAGCAACAGTTCTGCCTTAGCTCCAGTTTCTGTGATTGTTTCAGTGTATAGTCTTCTTTAGAGTGTGTTACGATAATTTAATCTGAAACATACAAGAGCCGCATGATAGATGATGATCAAAAGATACAGTTGGTATCTCTCTGTAGATACATGCTTCTAAATGGGCAGAAAACTGACCAACTGACCTGTTCAGAGCAGCTAACTGATTTTCAAAGAATTTAACTAGTTCTTAGATTGTAAATCTGGTTATGTAATATTTTATTGGAAAATCAAATCAAAATGTTATGTGGGGTGTTGTTGCAGAAAATGGAGTCCAGGCCTATGATCCTGAAGCATTTACTAAAGCTGGCATCTGGTTGCTGGATAAGAACTCTAGAATGGTGGCTAAACAACTAATTTCAGATAAATGGCATGCTCCAAATTAAGGCTGAGGCAGTTTCAGAGAGGTCATAGATAAGAAATACACATTTTTTACTCACTGCAGAAATGCAACAGCAAGGTTATTACAAACAAGACAGGAGCATATTCATACAGCTAATTATGACTGTTATTGCAGAGATGTTAACTTTCTGGTCCCTCATCTATTTAGACTTTTTAAAATCAAGCTCATGTGAAGGTTAAGCAGAAAGAGGGAGAACAGGGTTTCATGTGACAACCCCATCTGGGGCCTTTGATCAATCATTCCAAATGATCTTCTGGGTGTGGAGTAGGAATGGTAGAAAAACTGCAAAGGCAATATAATCAGCAGGTAGGTTAACAGGACCTCATGGGGAGGGTTAGCAAAACCTGCTCTCAGATTTAAAAGAACAAGGATGGACACCTGGCTGTTCTGTAGGGAAAATGAGACTAGTAAGCAACCCACTACTATGCAATCTCCTGTCTTAACAGCAGACTGAATATCATCCTAAGCTTTTGTCTCTCTGAATGGGCTATCAGAAGTGCAGATGCTACCAAAGCTGCCTTTTTGCCACTTTTTCAATGATCTTCTGTTTACATCTATCTGCAGAAAACATGGCTGTGTGTACAGGGGTCAATTTAGTGAAACAAAAACAGGGCTTTTGCTCTCTGCTAGGACACAGAGAGACTCCTCCTTCAATAGGTGCAGAAGGGAAACCAGATTCCCAACACCAGGAGGTTTGGTCCAATGAACACACAGTGGTAAGCTCTCTCATCCCCAAATCCATATGATACCTGAGGCTTGGTGTGACTTTGCTGCAAATCGGGGAAGTGATAACTGCTTTCACTCATGCCACCAAGGTCCCTATGTAGCCTCTGTTGCATTGTGACCCATGGGAAGACCAGTGTTATCCTTCCTTCCCTGAGTCTGTCTTCACCATGTATCAATGCTTCTGGGTCAGCTACAGGATCTGAAGCTCTGGGCACTGTCTATTTGCTCAAACAGTAGAAGGCTTATGTTCATTAATCCAGCACTGCTAGGTTCAGTCCCTGTAGTTGGGGTGCTGTTGTACTACAGCTGTACCTTCCAGTAGGACAGATGGGCAATATCAACAATGGCCTTTTGAAAACAACTAAGAAGCATTTTTGAGCAGAGGCCAGTGTGCCCACCATCATGGTAAAGTAGTCAGTCTATCTTGGGTACCGTTCCTGTTAGTCTGATTCAAAGACAGAGAGAAAGACAGAAAAAAATCTATATGAACAAAATGGGTCCCATATTTGGATGTATTAAAAGCAAAGCCTGCATTTTTCAAAAATTGAACTGGGTACTGTTCAGGCAGTGCTCTACCATTTTGATGTGCCATGTGGACTCCGGTGTAAAAAAAAAAAAAAAGAAAAGAAAAAAAAATAATAATGCATATGTGTGGTAATAATCTGCACATGACTGGTTGCTGTAATGTGCACTGCTGTACTGCCAGCAGGGAAGTGAGTGATTGCCTCTCGCCTACACAATGGACGCTGGCTTTGCCTCACATGGCTTTTCAGCAGAAGAACAAATAAGAGGGAGGGAAATAAGGAATGAAAGCCACTGTTTGACCCCACTGCCTCCCAACCCTTGAGGCTTGATTAAGTAGTCAATAAGAAGGTTTTGGCTTGTAAAAATTTTTTAGGTGGGCTACTGTGCCTAGGGAACTTGCTGAGTGAGAGACAAAAGGCAACTACCTGCCTTTTGCTTTGACCTCTGTGTCTTTTAGCCTAGGTGGTGAGACATATGCCACAGAAGCCATGCTCATCAGGAAAGTTTTTACTTGTTTTACTAGTCTGGTGGCTCATCCGGAGCAGTTTGATATTCAAATGAATGTGTCAGGAGCAAGAGTGTGGTGCTTCAGTTCTTGCTCGGGCTTGATGACATTGATTTGTGAGCATACTGCTTGACTACGGGATGTGTGACAGATAAATTTTATCAAAATTAAGGCACAATTAAACATTTCATCTTCCTAATTACTGGCTGTAGATTCAGCCTGATGACCATGTGCTGTAAGAAATCAGCGACCATTACACATTTTAATGGAGCACAGCTGTCTTACAGCTTGGTAATATTTGCACAGTGCCACAGAACTGTAATTTATGATAAAAAGAAAAAATGTGTATTGGCTCTTTTTTGCCAAAATAGATTAAGGATTCATATACTTTAATGAGATTTGGACCTAGCCTTGGATTATCGTTATAAATGATTTATGTGCATGTTGGTGGACTCCTGTAGTTTTGAGTTGATTTGTGTTTTGGTCGACCAATATGTAATTCAGTATTTCCTTGTGTGCCAGTATTTGCATTCTTTCCCCTCTCTCCATTTCAGTTCTATTTTTCTGCCATAACTTAGTGAGAAGGGCAAGTGGGAAGGTTAAGAAAGCACTGAGGCGTGTTTTCCAGGAGCCTCTCTCACAGCAAAATCCAAGCCCAAAATCCCTCCCCTGCCTCCTTGCTCCACACCCTGAGTGCTGAGAGGACAGGAGGGAGGGAGGTAAGGGGAGGTGGGTGACACCGGCCTGGATCAGGGTCACTCCTGCAGCCTGGAAAGCAGGGCACAGGGGAACAGATGCTACCTGAGCCCTGCTCAGGCAAAGACCTGCTCAAACGTTGCCGTATCTCAAGGCAGAGTATCAAAAACCTTCCTCCTGCTTGTTTAAAGCATGACCTACAAAAGGGTGTTTGCTCCTCCACGTGGTATTTTTCCTGTTCCAGTCAGTTTTTCCAGAAAAGGTGCTGCTTCCCTAAAGAAAAAAGAAACCTCAAACAAATATGCACCCAAGTTATAGTTTTCAGAACCACCTTTCTTCTTTATTCTTTTCTTCACTAGGTTTCTATCACAGATTATTTAGAGAGTGTGTGGAGAAGGATGACAGTAAAATTACATGATTTATATATACACGTATATACATACATACACAATGGCTGTGTTTGTATTTGTGCATGTTTTATTTTTACATTAAACTTGGTGAACCAAATTCTCACTAAGTTTAACTACCAAGATTTCCAAGGAGTCACACTTAAGTCCAGAGTTTGGCCCCATATGTTGCAAAACCCTGAGATCCATATGTGCAGATGAAAAGAGAAACTAAATTCTAATTTTCATAATAAAAAAAAAAATTCTGTCCAAGCTTGATTTACTTCAGTGTTCATATGCTGGAATGTTTCATACTGTACCAGGTTGCATATGCTTGCACACTAATTCTCAATTGCCGTATGCAGTTTGTGACAACCATCTGCTAAGACCTCCCTTAGAGTTCTTTCTCCCACTCAGCCCAGCTGAAATAAAAATATGGACAGAAACAACTTCTGCAGGGAGATGAAAAAGTTAATAGGGGACGTGGAGTTAGACTGCGTATCTGATTCGAATTCAATTGCTTTTACAACTTATGCCCGACTTATAAAACATTCCTGAGGTGTAAAACATTAAACATAATGGAAAACTGTAAAACAAAGCCATACTTCCTTGACAGACTTGACTGTGCTAGAAAGGTAATAATAAAATATGTACGCACAGTGTACATGCATTAGCTAGTTCTCACAATTCTGAAACAGCAGCTTAAGCTGTGTATGGCACCTTATCACATTAAAGCACCCTAAAGCAGGAGGGGGATGAGTGGTGAGAAAAAGAGCGTGTGAGAGAGAAGGGGCTGAAAAATGTGGTCTCAGTTTCATCGCCAGAGACATAATTCCATTTAAGCCAATCTCATCAGAATCTCTGAGTGCTGGATGTCAGCTGCTCCCATTCAAGCCAGAGGCACAAGCCAGCAACCAGAGCATCTGAAAATCAGGTGAAGTAAATGGACAGAAGAAAAAGGGATGAGCAATGATGGAGGAGGGAGCTGGATTAAGATGGTGGAGGTGAACTGTTACATTCAAGTATCTGATCATCTCCAGTTTTCCATTTCACCTTATTGTGCAGCAATGCACAATTATGTTTTTTTACCATAAGGTAAAAATGACTCCAGGTGTCTTCTGGGCAAGAAATCTATATTTACATACCAATACAACGTTCATCTAGTTCATAAGAGCATGAGGGTTTTGCCCCATGTTTGGTTTGTGAGAGGAGACTAGTGGCCCAATAGAAGAATGAAGAATTATATATGTTTCGAGGTGGAAACCATGGGTCTTGGTCTTAATTTCTGTGATGACCTGACTTCAGTGGGTTTTCAGTGTAAGATGAGTGAAAAATCAATCCCAGTGATGAAGCCTAACAGCTCAGAATTAAAAAGGGGAAAAGGGAAAAAAGGAGTAATTTTAGATCTGGTGAAAAAAGAATACCTGGAACTCATGTTTTGTTAGATTTTTAAAGGCAACACATCAGGGTATTTGGCAAACACAGTGTTCTTAGGTCAGACTGTCTCAGGTGATAACCTTGGCTTTTAAAGGCTCAGTAAGTCATAAGGGATTTTCACCCTAGAAATTGTAAAGGCTGCACATATGTAAACCCTGAAGATGAAATAGGTCTGAACTATTTTAAGAGCTTTTGAAAGGCTGGCATATTAAATTATATATCAATCTGTCCCCCATTGGTTATTATCTTAACAGCTGCTATAAGTGTAGCCTATCAGTTTTAAATATAGGAGCAGCAGTAAATAGTGCGTTATGATATTCCAGATGGAACACTTAAAATAAATTGAAATATCTGTATATTTGAGAGTTTTCTACAGCACTACTATTATGTCATCATTTTCTGTAGGTGGTGTAACAATCTCTTATCCCTACAGCATTAAAAAGTTTGAGGACATGGATGGGTGGAAAACTGATGTCAACCAAATATTCAGCAAGACCTTTTGACTGCAAGAAATTGTTTCAGGGTTTGATGCAGGAGTGGAAGAGAGGAAGGAGTGTACCAGGCTCCAGGATCTGGTTTCTCTTCTGGGTTCTACCTACTCATGCCAACTGTTGAAAATCTCTATGAGGCCATGGCATCATGACCCAGATACTGCTGACCAGTAGGATGTGGTGCCTTTAGGGATGTCTGCTCTAGGAGGGGGATAACTACATTAAATGGAATTAGGGACAAGGTCAGCTTTAGCAACCCAGCACTTCTGATGCAAATCCAACTGAAGGTCGCACGGTCTTCCCATCACACAGCATAACTAATGTGCTTTGTTTATAAAGTGAAAGAGAAGTGAAATGACACTGGTCATCTTTCCTCTGCTGTAAAATTAGCTGCACTAGGGTATGGTAGGTTGCTTTTGAGGGACTGGGGCTTGTTGTGAGGTGGTGAAATTCAATAGCTGAGCCGAGCCCTGGGTGTGATACCTGTGCTAATTACCACGTGGGTTAGTATTGCACTAATAACCACAGACAAGCCTCTGCAAATCTGCATTTTCTCCCCACTTGCGTTGCTTAGGATGTCAGTGCTCACCCCATTGCACAGACAACTTTAGCTGCTGACCTTACTGTAGTTGCTCCAGAGGTCCAGTAGCTCAGGAGCTTTAGAAACACAGATGGCAAGATACCATGTCTCTTTGTGCACGTGTGCTTCATCACTGGGACATCGAATAGGTCAAATTAACCTTGCCATAAAACCATAAAAATATATCCCAACATACATCCTACAACAAAGTGAGGAAGAAAGGACAAGTGCCAGAAGGTATTGTAACTGTGATGTTGCCAAGATACCCAGGGAGCCTTGTCTGTCACTGCTGGTTGTGCGTGCAGTTGAGTTGAATTTAGAGCACCAGGTTCTTTGGAGGATGCTTGGGAAAGACATCCAGCAGGCCCAGGAAATACTGCTTTTATTGCATGCAAATACACATTACTTGCTATCTGCTTCAGTTTTCCTCATCCCTTTGAAAGCCACTTCCTGCACTGGGATGATGCGGGCACTTACCAAGTAAGATACAGGCAGCATCTTTAACATGAAATCTGCACCACTATCCAAATGGTAAATTTTTGTTACTCTTGCCCCTACCTTTAAAATTCAGTGTCTTGTGCTTCAGAAGATGCCTCAGGTGGATGACAACAAAATACCAGTTGCTGATATTCCTTTTGCTTAGTTGATTTGGTGTTAACCCACTGCCCAGCAACTATCTCAGATGTTATTAAACATACAGTGGATAAATGGGCAGGTTTCCTTTTCCAAATTGATGAAGCTAATAGACTACAGTCTGTATGTCTGTAGTTTGTCTGAGGTACTTTTCAATGAGTTGGGTCTGTGTTTAAACTTCTGGAATTAATTAAAAAAACACTCTGATGCTGTGACCAGGCAAGCTGCTATCTCCTCTTAGCCTCGTATGCAAAGCTGTTCCTGTCCAGTGGTTAATTCCCCCTGCCATGCCAGTGGAGATTTCAAAACGGGCTGTACTCGTACTTGTTAGGCATGATGTAAGGGAAATGTGTCAGCTCCCATCTCTGTTGAAAACGAGGTACCATGGAGCTGGCTTATGCAGAATCACAGAATAACTTCCTGGCTCCTCTGCAGAGCACAGCTGGTTAGCACCATATACCTGTTCTGTTACTGCATCTCAGCCAAGGCACAGGGATCTTCAGCTCACTGGTGAAAACCTTCTTAATCAGGAGCGCACATGCCCACCTGATCATACCAAGAGACTTGTGTAGTGTCATTCTTAGGAAAAAATTCAGCCTCCAGCAACTTTCCTGGGTAAAGTTAGCTACAAAAAGTTTCCTTTTGTAAATGGGAAAAAAAATCTCAAAACTCTCCAACTCCCCAAGGTCAGGCCAGGCCAATATAAGTCATGGAAGCGTAGCTCTCAAATGATCAGTCCAGTTTTTCTAGCTATTGGACTGTGCTACACCCCAGCTTTATTTCTAGAGAATATGATATTTACTTAAAAGAGGCCATGCTTAAGTAATCAAGACAAAAATAACACTGCAATTAATTGTAAGACCTTTCTTAGCACCTGGTTTGTGAACTCTCAATTCCTAACTTTGGATGCAACCACAGCAACCTCATAGTTTTCAATAAAACTTCCATTTATTGACACCAGTGTGAACTGCTGAAAGCAATTACCTATACATTGCCTTGTACGTGCTGGGAAGAAGCACATTAAAGGATGCCTATAGCCACATAACTCAGTATCAGTGGCAAGAGTCACTACAGGAGCAACGCGATAACTGAATGCTGAAAAACCTCTGGCAGATTAGTTCCTTTTACTGGTAGGTGTTACTGTGACAATATATCAATCTTTTTAAAGTAATGCATTGCCATTCACAGGTCCGTGGGCTGCTTTTGTACTTCCATCATCGTATCTGTGGCCTTCAAAGTTACAGCTGATGGACCTTCTGTCAAGACCCAGATATTTAATCAATGTGACAGCATCCTACATTTTTTGAACCCCAGAGGCCTTGGAAAAGTTTAATGCAGCTTCCAGGTAAAGTTCAATCCACATGGCTGAGTCCCCTGAAGTATTTTCTGCAGAGAATTCTCCTCCCCCACGTTTTAACATACCCAATGTCCTTTACATTTGAAGAAAGTGAAGAGCTAAGCTGAAAGGCCAGGTATTATTGCAATAGAAATAAGTGCTTTACAGAGGTCTGCTGCCCACTAAGAGGTTGGTTGCAAGACCTATAGTTAACCTCCCCATCTTGAAAGAAGAAGGACTTTCACCAACGAGTTTCTCCCCATCACAATAACCTAGCATTGAATGTATGTTTGTGAGCATTTGTAGCTTAGAATATGAAAAGGAATATTTTTTGAGGAAAGGAAAATGTGTACTACTATTTGATGGGTACAGCAACAGTTTTACTAATAAAGAAACATCCTGAGGCTCATCTCAGTTACAACGCCCATGAACTGAGACAACCTCATCGGTGACCTGAAGTTATTTAACAGTGTTATAACTGTAATCCCCAAATGATGCTAGGGAAGTAGAATTACTTGAGAAAGCCACTGTGGGCCTCAAGGCCTCTCTGCTTTCCCCAGCTATAGCATCTGACCTCAGAAAAGACCCTCTTTCTACATTTCTTGCTCCCCCAGGATAAAGTTATTCCCTCTCTCTCTTTACATGTACACATAAACATGCACACAAGGTCAGAATCTGGCCCACAGTTCTTTTGTTCACAGCACTTGCCAATGACTGCCAATTATATGTAAAATAAATAAATGCTAGCCACATTATGATATGAACTTCCTTTCAGAAGGGAATGTTCCAGAATCCTAATGGGTGCATTTTCTTTGTCTCTTTGAGTTTTACCCTTTACATGCAACATTATTAAATATAGTCATTATTCGAGTTAAATAATAATGTCTGTAATTATAGCAGAAGCCAGTTCATTTATGGTTAAGTTAAAATGTTATATATGGGATATGTCAATGTGATGTGTATAATACCAAAAATTTAAACAATGAAGAATAGCATTATCAAACATGAAAATCCATTAATGCTAGTCATTAGATTTTAACTATGCTTTTAGGGTTGCTAATGTGGAGAAGGGGAAGACACTTCAGCTGACCATGCCTAATGCTGCAAGCATGCAGCAGAATTAAATTCTTTATTTTCTCAGCACTCAATACAGAAAACATGAGTATTGCTTATTAAAATAAAACACCTTTGCTGAAAAGATTCCTTAATTCCTAGTCCCTTACAATAGCTTCTACCCAGAAACTGTGCTGCAGGTACTACATTGCATAAATAAGCTGACCTGTCAGGATTTTGGCAATTTATGGAGCTGGTCAGCCTGTACATTCGTGCAGTTTTTTGTTGCAATGAGATGTAATGGCTTTTCAGCGCACCATAAGCACAGTTGTGACCACAGGCTCACTAGTGTCATTTTGTGTGCAGTAATGAAGCCTGACGAGTGGTCTCCTGCTTGCAGATAGCCGGCTGTTGTCCTAAAAATGCAAACCATTGCCTCAGGCCATGGAATCAGGAACAGGCAAAGGACAGTGGCACAGGCACGGCTCCCCACTGCTCACCCTCCCTTTAGCACACTGTACTTGGATGAAGTAGAACAGTCTTTACCCTTGCACATAAGGACACAATGAGAAAGTGATAAAAGCAATCGTATGAAGGCCATGTTGGAAATCAGGTTTTGTGAAGTTGCTGAGCTGACGTTCGGGTAAAAAAAATCCATTGCCAATGCATTTTCCCCCATGCACAGAAAGTCCTTTGAGGAAAAATGCTGCTACTTCATCATTTCCCTTCCTGGTTTTTTTTTGTTTGTTTGTTTGTTTTTTCTTTTTAATCTGTATAAATATTTGTGCAGAAATGTGCATGCATGCTTATTTATATTTATTTATATTTTGAGAATATGTACTTACACCCACACTAGCACACTAGTACACTAGCACACATGTATACATATATACAGAGAGACAGAGCTAGCAGGCACAGCAAATCACAGGAACAAGCCTCGCTGCTTTTTTTCACAGCTCATCAATATTCCAGGGTCCAGGAAGGCCAGGCGTGCACGGAGGTTCACACTACCCACGGCACAGCCGGCCCCACCGCTGATTCCCCTCCTCGCTTTGACACCCGAGGGTCACCAGAGAGCCACTCTGAGCCGGGTAGCACAGTGCTGGGAGACGGCTTGTTTTCCAGAGAAAAATGAAAAGTAAGCCTATTCTGTCAAATAGCAATTAGGCTCTGTCCTGGAATTGTGTGATTTGTGATTTAAATCAGCCCCTTTCCGTGCACCGGGCACCACCGAGAACCCTGGGCGCTCGTAGAAGGGGAGCTCCCCAAATCCTGGCACTTGAAGGGTGGTTTGTTCTTCAGGAGAGTAGGATCTGCTTTTGTGGTTTCCCCATGCACGCCCAGTATTTTGTAAACAACTACAGGCAAAGGATATTCGAGCAAAAGTTACAAACCTGTTTCATTTATAACCTCGTTCTCGCATTCCTTCTCACCATTTCATAGATCTCTGGGAGTCATCCTACCCCCCGAAAACTTTTTATGTGGTGGGAAGCATCTTTGTAAAATGCCGTGTTAAAGGAGAGGAGGGAGCCCAAGGCTTTCATGCTTGTCTTGGCTAAGAACTTTCTAATCTTCTTCCTCAAAATATTTGTCCCCTCATGTCACAGACTGCAAAAAGCTGCAGTTCATCTGGTGTTTCCTGGGCAGAGGCAGTCAGGAGGTGCGCGAGGCTGAGAAGGAAGGAGGTATGAGGGAGACACTGCAGGGGATTGCTTTCAGGTACCGCTCATCAGCCGCATTTTGGTCTTAAAAGTGAGACCCTGGCCCTCAAATGAAAACCCTGGACTACCTGTTTTTACATTACTTCACTTCTGAAAGGCAAGGAAATATTTGGTGAAGTATCAGGCCTACCGCAAACCAGCACACCCGGCACAAACAAGCGGTTCACAGCATTATGCGACATGAAAACATCAAAAGCAAAAGCAGCAATTTCCATTGTAAGAGTCAGTCAGTAACGTGGCTTGTGTAGCAATGCATTACATTTGTCTTTATTTCTTAAACGTGTAGCTTAATATTGATATTTTTGAAATGTTATATATAAATCAGAAAACATACAGAATGTACAGCGTTGCCTTGGGAACCTTTACTTTCTTTTTTTTTTTCCCCCCATTTGTGAAATTTTGTGATAGAAACTTTGCAAAGTTAAGGTAGCATTAACCCAGCCTTTGGGTATATATAATACAAAATGCTTGAACTTCTGGGACAGCAGCTATTTCTATGGATACAGTATGTTGAACAGACATGGAACAAAGAAAACCAAAACAGTTGGTTCTCTGCTGTCAAGGAAACAAGCTGCTCTTTCTGCTTAAATATCTTTTACCAAAACTAGGAGGAAAAAATCCTCCAAAACTTGAGTTCACACTTAAAAAGAAGAAATCTGACTTACAGGCACTGGAATAAATGTATTTTCACACATTTCAGTAGGTGATACTGCTATGTCTGATATAAATCAAACTATCTCCCTGAAAGCCCCTAAAGTTAATGTTATTCTTAAAGGTAAATATTAAATCATTTTTTGAGAACAATAGGAGTCCAGAAGGAAAGTGAGAAAACATTCTGCAGTGTTCTGTTTTTTGTGCTGCATGCAGATTATGTACTTAGATTAAATTCTGTTATCTATGCTCCTGTAATTAATTTGTTGTTGTTGTTGTTGTTGTTGCCCCTATTCAAGCCACGAGGAGCTTTATCATTTAAAACAATGAAAACTAAATGTCACGTTTCCTCAAACCCGGAAAATTATAATGGCTATATTTCTTTCAGAAGTATTAAATAAAATTACTTCACCTGATAACAGGATAAGTGAAGATGCAGATGCATGTCTTATGTGACACTTCCAATGTACAAATGACGTGGGAGACACAGCTACTCAGAAACATGGTTAAGGTTACATGAAAGAAAGGGGCTATAGGAAAAAAAGAAATTACTCATAACATTCTTAAAATCTTGGAGTTATCTCCTTGTGACTGACATTCTTGTTCTGGTTGGAATAATCTTCACCTCGAGCTCCTGCACTATAGTGGAGGATATTGCAAGACTCCCAGGGAAGCACCGCACCAGAAAATACGTCTCTTCGAAGACAGAAAAATATCCTAAGGAAAAGATTGTGATCTCACACATACCACGTAAGCTTACAGCATTTCTAGATGTGTAAGTAGACACAAAGTGCCCAGCTAGCTTTGAAACAAGGTCACGGACACGAATCCTTGCCTATTCGCAGCACCATTTCTAATTTGAATCAGGGAGCACAAATGATGTCAAAGGCAAATGATCTGCTGAGTCAAAGTTGGCTTTGTTTATGGGCCATGTAGGCTTCCTCTGGCAGGTTTTTTAACACCACTTACATGTATGATGGCTGAATATGGAGTGTCATCCTAGCACTGGGTACTCTCCATGCACACGTTCTTAGCTCCCAGTATTGGAAAAGTTATGCGTATTCAGTACTTTACCCTTCTGTAGAAAAGGAGATGAAGTAAAACTTATCTCTGTACCCTTTCTTGGGGCTAGGAGCTGCAAAGGAACCTTCTTGTGTCTGGAGACAGCTCATGCCTTGGTAGGAACTTACAGAGAAATTCAGTGTATTTGGCCCATTGCATACAAGTCATTAAGGTTGGTTTTGAAAAGAATTGCCGTGAAAATCCCTGCCTCTTATAAAAAGTGACCAGAGGTAAGCCCTTTGCCTAGGTATTCTTTCTTGCTATTTTAGCTTTGTTTGTCTTGTAGGCTAGAATTAGTTTTTAGAGTGTTTTTCTTGAGAAAAGGTTGTGAAAAATTTTAAAAACACAGCCTTTAAGGAACAAGAAACTGATAGATTCAAAAGGCATATTCTGAAATGTCGTTAAAGATGTTACACACAACCTCACTAAAATAAGAATTACTACCGAAAACTTAGTATTCATCCATAATTAACTTTACAGTGTCTTCTTCACAAGTGCATGGATTATAAAATTCTGTATATTAACCTTCTTATCTTTGAATTTCCTGGCTTTTCTTACTTTGTTTAGACACCACTGTAGCAGAAAAGAGGAGTGGGTTTAGAGGGGGAGGTCTAGTTTGTACACTTCTGAATCTTTGAGCTGTGTTTAATCATTCTCATGTGTGAAATCCTTTATTAAAAAAAAAAAAATCAGTTTATCTGATACTTACTGCTCTTTAGTACAGCACAGCTTGGTAGCACTAGGTACGTCTTGTTGAAAGTATGTCCATAAATATGTCCCTTGCAGCACAGAACAGCTTGTTAACTTGGCAATCCTCAGCAATTTGCTTTGAAAAGTTTGCCTCAGTTTTGATAGTCCAAATGTAGGGCAAAAACTCAGAGTAACTTTTTAAGCTAATTTTACCAATTGACACTTTCCTCCTGGTTTTAACGGCCTGTTTACTAGAACAAGGACTGCAGTGCTTCCTCCTCTTCATTCAATAAGCTCTTTTGCAAGGTTGGTTTTTTTATTATTTTTAATGGGCTGGGACTACTGATTTTCTGTTTTCCTAATGTACAATCTATAAAATAGAGTCGATTACCCTGAGGAAATATTATTCTACTGCCTTAACCATATGTAAACCCAGTGCCAGTATCACAGGGGGTGGCATTACTTTGAATTTGCAGTGCTTTCAATATAAAGAGAACTACAGAACCAGGCAAATGATATCTGTCCCTATGTCAAAGGCGAAATAATCGGGGCACAGAGAGGACAAGTGCATTGACCAGTGCCCAAAGGCTACAAAGGATCAGCAGCCTTGAGAAAAGGACAGATTTTTGCATGCCTGGTGCTGTGGAAAACTTCTACACTCCCTTTTTTTGTTTCAGTAGCAGTTTTGGCTAGCTTTTTTGGATATCCTTTCAATGGGAGAATGGAAGTAGGATGCCTACATTATTTCTATACCAGATACATTAGGCTGGCTTATGGGAGAAACCCTGAAGTGAAAACTCTTGAGTCTATGTTTTAATTTAACCACATGAGGACTGTGATTGGAGATACTTCAAAGTGGGTTACGATGGTTAACTAAGTGAAAGATAATATCCCTTTGCCATTACTGTCTAGTAGGTCTCATTACTCCTCTGGGCATGCTCCTTAGAATAAATTAAAAGGATCCACTGAGAACCATTTTGCTTTGGGTTTGTTTTTTTTTTAATGATTGCCAAAAGCCATTTGCTAGAATAGTACAGAATGTTTACAGATGCCTTAGGAAGAAAACAGCAGAATGTGGAACTAATTGTGTTTATTCAAGATAATTATGAAACACAAATGACCATTACTTACAACAAGTCCCCTGACAGCTAGAGTTTGACTCAGGGGGGCAGGATCAAACTCAGTAAAGAAAGGTCTTAATGTTAAGTTATACTGTCCATATGGACACCACATATCAACACTAACTATTGCAGTTATTGCTTGCCCCTCAGTGTTCTCGTACCCAACTAGTGTTCAGTACAGAATAACCACAGCTGCTAACTTTGAAGAGGAAAGGCAGGTGGAAATGATGAGTGCTTCAGAAGGAAGATCCTGCTGGGGTGAGAAGCTCTGAGAAATGCAACCACAGACATTTCTGGCAATTAAAAGTAGAAGTTCTGTCATAGGAAAATGAACCAGCTTTGCTGCACCAGTGGTGGGCATTTAATCTCGTCAGAGAATGGGACGCATAAAGGAAATCTAAAGACATGATTATTAATTCCACACTAAAGAAAAATGCTATTCACACTGTATCTGAGTTCATCCCAAAATGGTTTGTCAAGACATCCCTACATATCCACATAAAACTGGTATGCATACCTCATTCTTGAGTAAGAGCTCAAGAGAAATCCAGTGCAGTGCTGTGTTAGAATTGCATAAAGGTAGAAGGAAAAGGGAAATAGTGAAAAATTTAATAGTGAATAAATGTAAGTAAATTGGATGCAAGATTAAGGGAGATAGATATAATCTAATTTCCTGGTTTGGTATGGGGCACTGAAGTGTGTTTTTTTAATATATCTAGGAGGTTTTCTCTAATAACGCTTAAATAGGTCAGTATTGTCATTACAGTTTCATTTCATTTACTTACATTCTCGCAGATGCTGTACTTGAATTGTCTTTGCTTTGGACAAAAAAGAAGATATTTAGACTACCAAAAAATTTATTAATATGTGGTTCTCATACAGAGAGGTCATTTATATCCTTAACAATGTGAAAACATTATGCAGTCTGTATTGTTTTTGTTGATTTCATTTTCTGGCAACGTACACAAAATTCAAAGCTCAGCAATGTCCAAAGGAAAAACCAGCAAGTACTTTATTGACTTTGGATCTTGCTTGCCCATATGGATGAGGGCACACCTTGGTGAATTCCTGGCCCTTAAATCACTGAGTTTTGTTTCAATGGTCACTTAACATACCATGCATATAACTTATGTTGAATGCTATAAATCAGCATTCAGAGTAGATTTGAAATTTCAGGGAAAAGGATGAGTGTTGGAACTAGTGCACTAATACAGTATTTTTGGTGAGGGTTGAAACTCACCAGCAAGTACACTGTGACTGAAAAATGTCAGCAGCTCAAGGGGACCAGAAATGGTCTCAGCACACAGGTTGGATCTTAGCAGTCTGGGTCCCAGTTAACTCAATTCCTGTGTTTCAGTCTTGGTGCTTTTCCCTTGGAAAGAAAACCTCCACTTAGCTCAGTGTTCAGTATGATCAGAAGAAATTGGACCAAGACATCAAATTAATTCTCAAAAATTTTACAAATGGTTTATCGCACCTCCTGTAGTTGTTTGATTTCTAACATAAGTAATAGTAAGTTTACTCATATCCAGTAATTAGCCCCTTGTTGTCATTGGTTTTCCTTGCCCTTTTTTCTTACTCTCTTCTCAAGGTACTGCCAAGACTGCAGGCTATTGCTGGTACCCCCACATATGTGCTGATGCTGGGCAGGAGGGACCCACCATGGGCAGGAGTCACTTCCCTGGAGGAGAAACAGAATTTTGAAGAAAAACAAAAGGATTGTCAACCGAGACTTGCCCATCCTGGGAAGCAGACACAGGCACCATTCAGTTGTTTTGGAGCATGGTTGTGAGAAAGCAGCAGAAGAGCTAGCTCCAGCAGCAAGGTCCACATGCTGCCAACACCCAGGGAAGCGCCCTGGCAGGGTCCCTTCCACCTTCCACTGGACTCATGGCAGAACCAAACACCTCTCTCTGGAGACTGAATGAGCAAAACAGGTTGTTTCAGCTGGGCTGAAATGATTTATGGTGCTGGGCAGAATTTGCTGACTCATTTTTCATTATTTGGAAGAGGCAGGGAATTAGAAGAATTTAGAAAACATTCACCATAACAATTCTGCTTAGTTTTTTTATTTTTCATATAGCTGTAAGAAGGGAAAATTATTTTAAAAGGCCTGGAGAACACCAGAACAAAGTTAAAAATATAACCATGTCAAGTGAAAAGCTTCTGCAGGGTTTGAAAAATTTTCAATGGGTTTTCATTTAACAGCTTTAAACAACGTTTTACTTAGACCCAGACTTAGTTTTTCTCACTGACTTTTCAGTTCAGCCAGCTCAGACTGGAGAGTCAGTCCCTCCTGCTGACAGCCCTTTTCCCTGCCTGTTACAAGGGCCAGGCTGTGCTGAGTTCATCAGTTTCCCAAACCACCCTTTTAGCCAGAAGGAAGCCTTACCTCTGCCCTATGGGGGTGTTACTTTCTTCTACCACTACACTACATGTTGAAGGGATACGTGAGAAGAAAAACACGGGGGGAAGCAGAAAGCAAATAGCATCCAAGTATGAGCAGTTTATACTAGGCAGAGCTCCTTGAATCCCTTATCCAGTACACTTGGGCAAGGAAGAATGGGAATTAATTTTATGGAAGCTGCAAAATCATAACAAAGTAAACTCGGGGTTTTGTTTGTTTGTTTTTAAAAAAAAAGCTTGTCAAAATCTCCCAAGCAGTATATGGGATCTCTTAGCAAAGCAAAACCACAGCCAGGTGAGCTTGACCTCTAAGCCCACATTTGAGTGGACTGCCTTCTCAGAGGGGGCTGCAAACAGCTTCTAGTGATGCCAGTCAACTGGGCAAAACTGGAGATAAAAGGACCTCTGCCTGCCTTCCCTTCCTTGACGGTGGTACCCCACAAGGGTTAACAAACTGCCCACCACCTGCCAGGCCCCCATAACACTGCTCTCCTCTCAGCCACCAGCTGATCCCCTCCCCCAGCCAAGCCATGAAGTGAGAGTTAACTGATAGAGGTGGATGAGGTTGAAGATAATAAGAGTCTGAACTTCCATAGGGATTTCAGCTCATGTACAAAGTCATAATTACATAAGCCATTACCATTGTCCGGGTTAAAAGAAATCACTGCGAGCAGGGGTAGAAAACGTTTGCAAAGACAGGCTTAAGAAGCAAGGATGGAAAATATCAGACTTCCTCCAGTGGCTGCACCGTGGCTTTAGCTAGGCTATAAAATTAGGATTGTTTGGTTATTCAAGTAGAAACCTGTTAAATGGATAACCTTGTTGCAACAAATCTTAATTTTTTTAGCAGGTCTGTTCTTTCAACAGGTATTGGTTCAAGCAGCCTCTGCTATTTTTATCAAATGCATTTTAGAGGCACAGAAAATGCCATTAAGGATTTAAACCTCACTGTGTAAGCTACACAGAGGCAGTGTTTGTAATACACTGCTTGCTGCTTTCACAAGCTGGACAAACCTCATACATTATGGGCCAAATTATGCCCTTGGATGACTATGCCTGATTCCCACTGCTGTCAATGTGGCTGTCATAGAAATCTGTGGGAGACCAGCCTGTGCATCCAAAGAGGAATCTGGCCTAAAATCTATTGTGCTGATATTCCTGGTTACTTAGATATTTCTCGTGTCTGCCTGACTCACTCTTTTTTTGTAAAGATAAAATAAACACATTTAAAGATATTCTTAAAAAAAAAAAAAAAAAAAAAAGCATAAAAGACCTTTAGTGCTACAATGTTTTGTTTGTGTTTGTGACTGTAATTAATGGATGTTCTTTATCCAAGGCTAGCTTGAAAAGTCACTATATAGATAGGTTTATAGAAATCTAGTGTTTCTGCAACCTTTTTAGTTTTGGACAGGCCGGGCTGATATCCCCCCTGTGAGCAAATGTGGTCATTTCACCCCAGGTTTTACTCTGCCAATCCTCAGTTGCCCATCAGTGCTGTCCTCCCCAAAGAAAATGCCTGAAAAGGGCCATTAAGAAAACATTCTGCTGCCTTCATGATGCAGGAGCATCCCCCCTTTTCACTCAGGTGGCTTGCCTGAGAGTAAAGGATGGTCTGCATAAAATAATTTTAAAAATATAATATACCAGGAAAAGCCAGTTTTGGGATAGGTAGCCCCATGAAACTCTGGCTGAACATACCTTGTGCATCCCCCATGGGTACTATTGTGTATAATGTGGACCTGAGGCTGCGTGGATGATGGCAGGAAGGACAGCACTAAGGGCCAGCTCCTCTGGAGGTATTTCCATTAGTCCCCCTGGTGTCCTGGTCACCTCTGTGAGCTGGATACCAGGTTCAAGATTTACTCCTCTCCACACAGTTGCTTTAAATTTATTTTATTCCTAGGAAGCTAGTTGAAGTGGTAAATTTATACATGCATTCAGCATTGTCATAGTCATATCTTGCCTGAGGGCATATTGATCCTTGTTACCATATTGACTTGATGCTTTTACATCTGCCAGCAATAGGTCTACACTTTTTTTTTTTCTACAAAGATTGCACATTTTCCTTCCCTGCCCCAAATCTCCTTATAAAAAGTTTCCTTTTATTAAGGCAAAACTCCTATTTTATTTTTTTTTTTTTAGTGCAGCTTTTTAAATGCATCTAGGTTTTGCTCAGAAGAAGGTTATCATGGTTTAACCCCAACTGGCAACTAAGCATCACACAGCTGCTCACTCACTCCCCCCGCAGTGAGATTGGGAAAAAAATCAGAAGGGTAAAAGTGAGAAAACTCGTGGGTTGAGATAAAGACAGTTTAATAGGTAAAGCAAAAACCACACACATAAGCAAAGCAAAACAAGGAATTCATTCACAGCTTCCCGTCAGCAGGCAGGTGCTCAGCCTTCTCCAGGAAAGCAGGGCTCCATCACACATAACAGTTACTTAGAAAGACAAAATGCCATAACGCCATAAGGCCGAATGTCCCTGCTCCCTCCTTCTTCCCTCCACTTCATATACTGAGCATGACATCGTATGGTATGGAATATCCTTTTGGTGATAAGATACAACTGTCCTAGCTGTGCCCCCTCCCAACTTCTTGTGCACCTCCAGACTACTTGCTGATGAGGAGGGGTGAGAGGCAGAAAAGGCCTTGGCTCTACGTAAGCACTGCTCAGCGATAGCTGAAACTTCTCTGTATTATCAATATAGTTTCCAGCACAAATCCAAATCATAGCCTCATGCAAGTTGCTACAAAAAAAATTAACTATATCCCAGCCAAAACCAGTACATTCTCCATGCCTTATTCCATACCATTTACATCATGCTTAGGTCCTGCACTATCCAATACAACCTCATTAACCACCACAACCTTTCCCATCCTTTGATCTAGTACACACATATCATTACCCTAGTCTATGGACCAGCCCTGTAAAATGTCTGTAAAATATCCAGAAATTTCCACTGAATTCATATAGTTCATGACCTTGGCCTCCATCTGTTATGGTGGTCACCCAGGGCCAGAGAGGTGGTGTGCTGTATGGAGTTACTGGGCACCAAAGCCAGCTCAGGCTGGGTCACTGCTGTGCTTGCACTGCTTCTTGTAAGGCTTGTTCTCCACTGATTCGGGTGGTGCTTGCTACAGTAATTCCTATGACATGCGACTCACATCCTGGCTTACAACAATTTAAAGGTATTTCCATTACAATCTCCACCCCTGGTCCCTTTGGAGCAGACCACAGGTTTGAACATTGCAATGGACTCCTCCCCTTGCCCCTGCTCCCACTTGGATGTACCTACAGACCGCAGTCCCTTAAGGGTGTACCTGCTCCAAGTGCAGCCTTATCTATGAGCCACAGCCTCTCCAGGGGTATACCTGCTGCGGCACAGACTTATCTGCAGTCACAGATGCTTTGAGGTGCACGTGTTCCAGTGTGGCCTAATCCATGGGCCACAATGCCTTCAGAGATATACCTGCTCCAGGTGGCCTTACGCACAGCCACAGGAGTACCTGCTCCAATGTGGTCTTACTCATGGCTGCAGTCCCTCCAAGGGTGTACCTGCCCTGTCATGGGTTTATCCACGGCCACATGCTTTGAGGTGCTCCAGCACAATCTCATGCACATCCACTGATGCTTCAAGGTTTACTTGTTGCAGCATGGAGTTACCCGCAGCCACAGATGCTTCAAGGTGTACCTTCTCCAGCACGGACTTGTCCTTGAGCCACAGTCCCTTCAGAGGTGTACCTGCTGCGGCACAGGCATAACCACGGCCACAGACACTGCAGTACCTGCTCTGGCATGGGCTTATCCATGACCCCAGAGGCTTCGGGGTGTCCTGCTGCCGCACGGACTCATACACAGGTGACAGTCCCTCTGACTGGAGTTCCAGCCTGTCCAGGACAGCAGCACAGACACACCAGCGATGCCCTGGCCACCTGCCAGCCCCAGCGCATGGCCATTGCTGTTATCAAAATGTCCCCGGGCACAGCAGAGTAAGACGATAGGCGGCACAGCCGTACAGCAAGCAGCGAAAGCAAAAAGCAGCCACTAACAAGCACTGAACTCTAATATACAGTAAGGGCAGCAAGCCCCATGGCAAGCATAGAAGTCTGCCAATTAATATCTAAACAGCAATAACAGTTATAAATTCAATCTAGCACATTCCAATCAAAACTGTCATTATCTCAAACTCTTTGAGCCCCTTGTTGGGTGCCAAAAAATGACTGACATGGTTTAACCCCAGCCACCATGCAGCCACTTGCTCACTGCCCACCTGCTGGGATGGGGGATAGAATCGGAAGGGTAAAAGTGAGTAAACTCGTGGGTTGAGATAAACACAGTTCAATAGGTAAAGAAAAAGCCATACACGCATGCAAAGCAAAACAAGGAATTCATTCATTGCTTCCCATCAGCAGGGCAGTGCTCAACCATGTCCAGGGAAGCAGGGCTCCATCATGTGTAATAGTTACTTGGGAAGACGAATACCATCACTTCGAATGTCCCCCTGTTCTTCCTTCTTCCCCCCACTTCATATGCTGAGCATGACATCAGATGGCATAGAATATCCCTTGGGTCAGTTGGGGCCAACTGTCCCAGCTGTGTTCCCTCCTGGCTTCTCGTGCACCCCCAGACTACTCGCTGGTGGGGTAGGGTGAGAGGCAGAAAAGGCCTGGGCTCTGTGTAAGCACTGCCCAGTGATAACTGAAACATCTCCATATTATCCGAATTGTTTTCAGCACAAATCCAAAAGATAGCCTCACTCTAGCTACTATAAGGAAAATTAACTTTATCCCAGCCAAAGCCACCGCAGCAATGATGACTTTAATGAAAAGAAAGTGTAAAGCAAACATCTAGAAATTAATTAGCAACAGAACTTCCTTTCTAAATAATAAATACACAGAAAGCATGATTTGCGTTTGCTTTCCAGAGTAAAAGAAACAGAGCAGAGGGGAAATTACCTGTTCATTTATAATTAAATCACTGAAGAACAGGGGAGCAGTAGTAAGTTGGGCCTTGGCGACCGATACACTTGCAGCAGCAGAATTGCCACCACAGGCAATTTCTTGTTTTCACTCATGTTCTCGATACAATTTCAACTATAAAGGTCACTAACCAAAAGCAGATGCTAAAGTGGATCCAAAATAGTTTTTGCTTAACTTTTAGCATTTACTTAACTGATTACCAGTTACAAATCTGACACACAGCAGACATAACAGTGCTTTCAAGGAGATTAAAGGATTAGTCACTCACTAGCTTAATCAGATTACTCAGAGATTTTGAATACAATATATAAATCTATCCACACAGGGGATACATGATAACCACATGCTAGCCTAATTTGGGAAGGGATACTAGGGATGAACAGATCCAGACAAAAGAGGGGGGAAAAAATTGCTAGTTGTTATCAGAAGTTTTCTATGTACTGCACTTGTAATACCAATTAGAGACCTTACATCTTCTAGTGGAATTACAAATTCACAAAATGTAACACCAACAACGGCTAGTAGCCTGTGCAAAACTATAAGATGACTAACATAATGTCCTGATATAAGCTTGTGATATTGGTATACAGTAAACATATGTGTGTGTTCTTCCTTATTTGATTTCATGCTTGAAATCTTGTTTTTAATTTGGGGGGGTAAGTTCTTTTTTTTCTTTTGATGCCACAACATCCAGGATTTGAAAAAAAAAAAGTGTGGGGAATGACTCTGTAAAATATTAAAGCTTTGTGACAACACTGGAAGATGCTATTTGATACAGTAAGTTATTCAGAAATAGAGGGAAAACAAAAAAAAAAAAAAAAGTTTGCTGTCATCTGTGAGAGCTGCCGAAGCTAGCATGCAAACCCGGTTTTACCTGTGGAGAAATCTAGTATTTTTTAATAAAACCTGTTTTTCTCTTTCACATTATTTGAATAAAGGGAAAAGGGGAGTGGAATCTCAGCATATAGAAACTGGGGGTTTCCCATAGTAGAAGTCACTTAACTGTAGTATTTCTACCAACAATTAGTAAAGAAATCATAGACAACATTGAGACGAGCCCTATTTTTACATGTAAAGAAAAAGAGCAAGGAAAGATCAACGCAACTGATGCTATCTTCATCTGTCACCCTCTTCTTTACAAAAACCCAGAAAGTTCTCTTCTTTCTTAATCGATTTTTTTTTCATTTTCCTGGTTTTTTTCCATTTCTGCGATAGTGACCTCAACAAGTTCCCTTAGCATTTTGCAAGGTGTCGGTCTTGTGTCTGAATCTTATCTCCCTGACATTCAGTCCTCAGAAAAGAAGCACTTTTAAGAAAGAAACAAACTAATCTCCATGTGCTTCAGGAAAGACACTGTAATTGGAAACAGGCCAGGTTTTCACTCTGAAAGATGCTCTGTGCTTGGCAAAGCCCAGAAATGTGTGTCTGCAATGGTTCTTCTGCTAAGATTTTGAGATTTAATAATTACAGTTCTTTAAAGGAGGAACTGCAGCTTAGTGGGAACATAGCGGCTAACAAGGAAAAGCCGTGTTACCAGCAGTTGTTTGTTATGCAGAAACTGCAAAAAGAAAACTGAACTCTCGGAGACAAACGCTCAAACTGTGCAATCTGGCAGCCTGTACCCAGGGTATATGTACTAAACGAGTTGAGGTGAGCGTCTGTGCTACGTGCAGGCTGTCGACGCTCCCCACTCCCTCAGCAAAGAGCAACTGTAGGATCTCTCTTTGCTGAGAGAATTCAACAAACCTATTTAAGTGGTCCACCGATACGCTCAGCGTTTGCCATTGCCTCGCCGGCAGCTGCCCTGCTCTCTCTCCCAGCCAGCTCCAGCCACGGCATGACTCCCCGCGGCCAGTTACTCTTCCCCCAGCCCCAGCAGCCAGATTTCAGCCACGCAACCCGTGGCAACCAGCATCCCATCACTGCTCTCTGACAGGAGAAACACAGACACAAACACAAAGCTGCCTTTGGAAAAACAGCAATTGTGCACTCAGGCTTTGCTTTAAAGAAGGAAAGTGCTGAATTAAAAATGTGCCAAGAACAACCAGGATGGCATTGCTTTATTTTCACAAAGAAGTCTCTCCTAATTGCACATTAACTGTCTTTTTGCAAACAAACTTGTTTCCACCTAACGCTGACAGTCGCAGGAGCCCGAGTGTGTGTGTCAGGAGGTGGGGGGTGGGGGTGGGGGGGTGGGTCTGCTTTGTGGCAGTGTCTGTACATCTCGTGCCTGCGCTGATGGAATTATTGTTTATTTTTTTAATTTTCAGAGGTAGGTTGATGACAGCTGAAGAAGACTGTATTTGCTGAAGAGCAGCATGATGGTAGAGAGGAGCGGAGCTCCTGAGGGAGATCTAATGGTGCCTCTCCTTCCTGCACAGAGATAAAGACTTATAATAAGCGTGTATGTTCACCATCTGGCTCTGTGCATGTGGTCCTTATGGAGGCGAAAGCAGCACAATCTGTAAATGATCAGGAGCCATCGCACTCTCTCCAGAGAATCCACGATGCAATCAAGGTGACAGATGGCATGGCCGCTGCTGTGGCCTCATGGAGAAGATCAAAATCACCTTCAATAAACTCTGACTGAAATGGGCATGAGCACCTCAAAAAAGTCAGTTTGTCAGTCAAACTGCGACAGCAAGCTGCATTGGGGAAACATAGCGGCCAGCTCTCTGTTTTCAATCGTTTCCGTCTGACTGAGCCTGAACTATGATCTTTCTCAAATTGTCCTTTCTGTTTAGCTGAAGCAGGCCAGCAAATTGCCAGATTCATAGCTTTATTGAAGGAAATTGAAAACATGATGTCCTCAATTCAAGGGACAAACAGCTGGCAGGTGCTTGGACACCCAAGCACATAAAATGCACCCTTAGTCTTTTGGATAAGTTTGTCCAACTTTTGTCAGAATAAATATAGATATGTAATAAAATAGATACAATAAAATTCCAATTTAGGCAGGGTTTATCAGGCATTAGCTGACAGTGATTATATGGCTGCAAATGAACCTTGCACTACATGTTAAATGCTGGGTTTTCCCATTTATGCTCAAAATTCCACATCTATCACTAATTATAGTGATTTTTGTTTCCCCAGTTTAGGATGAATTCCTTAGCATAGCATTTTTGCCATGACTGCTTATCAAATATAGGGATTAAGGGCCCAATCCTGCAAGGTTCCCAACACCCCTGACAAGGTGGCTCAGCACTTTACAGCATCAGCCTGGCCGGGTCAGGCTCTCCGAAGCACCCAGCTGCTCCCCAGCCACCTGGCCCCGCCGCCTCAGCCCACACCACCAGCAGCCCCAGCGCCGAGCTTCCACCCTTTGTGCAACTGCGTGAGCAGCCAAGGGGCTAGGTGAGCTTCCCCGAGTGCGGTGGTAAGGAAATAATACCCATTATTTTTGTTTTCCTAATTCTTTCTACTTTTTTGTTTGTTTTCTTTTTAACTTGAAAAACTCCTTTCTTTAAGGGAAGCTGAAGTAATGCACTTGTCAGTTTTCAAGCTTGCATGAGGCTTCCAGGCTGAAGCCCTACCACTAGGCTGAAACACTGAGAGGTGACAGAGGAAGAGAAGGGCAGTCTTCCCCCCACCTGTGGGGTCCTGCCCCAAGATCTTCCTGGGGCCCCCTGCGGGTCTGCTTCACTATGAGAAGTGGATCGACGGCTGCGTCACCGCTCCGTGTGGCAGATGGTCACTGTCTTTCTCGGTTTGCTTGCTTGCGTGTTTCTACCACCACATTTTAAAATGTCCCTGTCGCCCTTGGCCTTCCCAGCTACTCATTTTTAGCCCTGTTACTTGAAATATTCTAGAAAGTCCTTTGGCCTGCTTCAAAGTCTGTTAATGGCAGTGAGTTTTTTCATCAGCTTCACTGGCTTTGAACAATAAACCCTTGGAACCTACTTCTGTACAACAGAGCGTTACCAAAGGCAAATTTTAATTTATTTTTTTTTCTGGTTGGGTGTGGAGCATGGGCCACCTTTTAAACTCCAAGTTGCTGTTCTATCTGACTGATTTTGCACATGTAGCTGACCATCCTGGGTTGTACATCTTATGGCTGCAAAAGAAAGAACTAAGTTGCCTTTCTAAGAGCTGCCTCATTCCTCTCTACCAATGCGGCTTTTTGCAGGTGTGGGAGAAGAGCTGTGCTCCCTCTCAGCGGCACACAGGCACCAACAGACTGGGACAGGCATAGCCCAGTGTAAGCCCATTGTTTTCACCAGGCAGAATGGCATTTTGCTACCCCAGCATTCCGAGAGCTGGAAAAAAAATACACTGACTAAACCTTTATCAGGCAAACCAACAGGTGCTGCCAGGAGAATGAGGAGGGAGTTTTAGAGCTAAACTCCTGAGGGTTTGTGCTCTCTCTATTGAGAAGTTTAATTTGGGTTTACAAGGTCTTGCACTACTTTTTACTGTAATGGGGTAGCAGGGAGCACAGCAGACTAGGTATATGAGCAGTTTCTCCCAAACCTGAACCTTTTCACAGCTGACTGTGCTGCTGGTGTCCATCCTCAGGGAAACGTCTGAGTACTGCAGGGACATTTCCTATGGTGCAGTTTCCAAGACGGAGCTAACGTAACAATGTAAAAATACAAATGTAATACTATAAGCTTAGGGTCCCTGTGTGGAGCTTATCAAAACATCTGAATATCTGAAAATTTTATTATGGCAACCAACTTGCACGGTGAGACATTAAGACATTTGGACATTAAGATTTTAAAATTAAATTATTTTGAAAAATTAATGCACTTGCCACAAGCAACACCAAATTGGGGTCTCTCTAAGTTGTAGCTAAACCCTGGTAGTTTTCTGTCTTGGGCTACCTCCTCACTCACTCCTATTTTATTTGCTGCACGTTTCTCACACTGATGACAAAGGCAGTAGCAGGGAAGCCTGCTTTGCTCCTTTGGTAAAGATGGCAAAATCCAGATCAGGTAATTTGGTTGAGAAGCCTCAGTCCAAGTTATGCTGTGGAGGGCCCTCTTTATGGAGTTTATTTTCCCCCACCATGATCTTCAGAGCATCCCTGCAAGGACTCTGGCTTCTGTTGGAGAAGAGTCCTGAATAGGCTCCTGTGTGGGAAGATGAATGTGAAATCACCTTCAGACAATTTTTTGAGTATAATAAATGGGTTTATTTTTTGTTTAATGGGCAACATAGTGCACATTGCATAATGCACAGTAAATTTCAATAAGCACGTGCATTAGAACAACAGAGAAAAAGCCAAGCCAGACTGAAATTTGCCACTGCACGGCTGAGAAATCTGGAGGTCTTCCCCCAGCGGATGGAAGTTTCACTTAACACATAGAAATTCCATGTCATATATTATGAGGAGGAGAAAAAAATAGGTTTCTAGATAATTGAATGAAGGGAAGGCAAATTTAGGGCCAGAAACGCTTTTGCCCTTGAATGTTCTTTTATCATATTCCAAATAGGGACTCTGTGTCATGGACCTGTGAATACAAAGACTGCTTTTAAATCTCTACTTCTTGCATGACTGACACTTACAATTCAGTAACATCTTTCAAGACATCCTTTGTGCACAGTTATTTCAAAATAATGTATTGAACCTGTAAAATATTATTAGAATATTTTTGCTGCAATTACACCGCCATATGCTGTGATCAACATTTACGTTGATTGTCCCTTGGTTTAATATGACCTTATACCACGACAGTATAGATACAGTGACAGTCACTGTCTGAAACTAAACAGCTTTTATACCATGTACTGTGGGCATTTTGTTACATACTGATGGAGGGGATAGTTGATTGAAAAAGGAAAATGTTTTGTTTTCTGGAAGAAAAATACAGAATTTGGAGCCTAGAAATGTTGCCCAGGGAACGTTTAATAATATTGCCATGCCTGCCACATACCAGGGAAATTAACTCCCCAGCTATGCCTACGAACTTGGGATCACTCCTTACCCTCCTTTTGTTTGTTTGCTTGCTTTATCTCTTTGAACCCCATTCTAATTAGAAAAACATATTGCTTCAATCTTTTTTAGAAATAATTTAAAATGGAAGGAAATCAGGAGAATGAGAATATCAGCATAGAGCAACCCACTCTCAGGAGTGGAGTCTCTTCCATTGGCAGTTCAGAGCAATTTCCATTCCAGTTCCCTGGACAGCTTTATGGGGAAATAGGATGTTCTACTTCCATGGTTATCATCGCAGCAAAGGCAATGAAATAGCCCCTTAAGACGAGGTCAACAGAGTCCAGTATCAAGAGCAGGAGGTTTCAGTGAAGAAGAGTGCATGAGAAAATTGAAATAAGGGATTGATTTTGAACAACAATGGCAGTTCTTCATACATATGACTGTCTTTCATCTAATGAAAGTACCTCATAGAGGGGAAAAAAAAATATTCATAAACACAGCAGATATCTTGTGCCTGTGAACTAACATGAATTTCTCACATTACTTTGATCAACTATCACCAGGAAAGGAGAGTGGCTATCATAATGTTCTACTGTGATTTTATTATTTTTTAAAAAATTTCTGAGACATTTTACATAGTCTGAGTGGTGGATATGCTGGGATCAGCAGTATGAACTGAAATATAGATGATATCAAACTGGTATGGAGTGGCCATTTGGAAATATTTGGGTGTGTGGATTAAGACTGCAATAGTTGATATGGGCAAAAAGGAGATGTTTTGCATGTGATTTTTTTTTTTCTTTTGTGCATGTGGACATAGAATTACAATCACAAAAGGTAGATAGATACATTTGTGGATGGTATTAAATAGCTACAGAAACCATACCGCTATTTAGAAAGGTCCATTTACACAGTGGTCTCAGCCTAATTTCTAATTGTTCATGTATCGTTATTTGAACATAAAATCCTTAATTGCTCCTGTGGTCAGAGCAAATTAGTGAACTCAGAATGGTCTATCTAAAATCAGAAACCAGGAGCTGAAAACATTCGGTATGATTGTTGTATATTTTGTGTTATGAATGAATGTACCACAGAGCCCTCAGACCATTATGCACTTGCATTACTATTTTAACAGCAGCTGCTACATCTGGGTGGTATGTAGGGTCTGCTCCTGCCTACCTGCAGCTTCACCAGAGCCACAGAATGGAAGTCGGATAAGAGGAGATGCATTGCTTTGTATGATAAAAGGTACTTTCTTTGTCTGGCAAACCACTCCTTTTGTATGCACATCAACCAGATGGCCATTTCAGTTTGTCTCCGGCTGTGAATCAGACAATATGGCAGAATTAAGGGAAAAGCAAAACCTTCCCCTCCACCCCTCCTCTCTGTACATAAAATTAGAAATCAACAACCTTTAGGGGATTTAATTTTAATATTTCATTCCTTTGGTAATTTAGGGACTTCTGACTTGCTCAGTCAGCTACTGCGCATCGCTCTCATTGAGGTGTGACTAGCTAAATGCTTAAGGACCATTAAGACAGAAAAAAAGGTGTTAAGGGATAAAGTAACAAAAAAAGGTGTGAGAGGCAATGGTTATTAAAAAAAGAGAAAAAAGGGGGTGCTTTGATTTGATACAAACTACATCTTGCATGGTGAGATTCCTGATGGTGTTACATAGACAGGGATTGCAGTTCCCTTTCATGTTGTATCAAGAAGTCTGGGGCTTGTAGGATGAAACACAGGAAGTTCTTTGCTGATGATCTACACTGTTTTATCCTAAACCGGAGCCCCTTCTGCGAATTTTGAGGAGCCCTATCATTGCCCTCCAGAATTTGCAGAGAATTTGGAAAACCAATGTATTTTGGGACCAGGAGGTGAAAGGCAGCTACCACACTGCAGGCAGCTTCCACACAGATGGGGAATGTTACATGCTCTTGAAATATAAATTTTCATTTATGTTCAAGGGTTCAGCTTGAGAGGAAGAAACAAGGTGAGGAAAGAAGGCCAACAGAAATCTCAGTAAAAATAAATCTCAAAAAAAGACTGAAATTTGCTTCAGGAGCCCTAAGACCTTGGCTGTTGGACTTCCAGGGCAAAAAGGCCTTATCACATTTACAGAGACCTACTGTATACAGCATGTAGTTACTAACATCATTTAGAGCCTCCTGACACTGTTCGTTTGGCTTAATTGGCACAAAATTGTGGGATAAAATTTGACAATAGCTAGAAACAGACCAAAGCCACTATGCCAGAAAAAAAACTCTACTCCCTGGTAGGAGATGTCAGGTCTATATTAATTCCTATATTTGACTGGAGTTCATTTTTCACTTTTCTGGATACCGTACCAGAAATTTTCAATCATATACATTCTGATCCTGGCACATCTCTCACCACAAAATTATGTCTGAGTACCAGTAACTTTTGCTATAACACAGCAATAGCCGTGTGCAGTTGTGAAGAGACAGATTCCTCATTGAAGCATATATCCATTTAGCAACAGCTAAAACTATATCCATGGGTTTAGCCCTCAATTTGCCTGCTGTTTCCACCTACTAGTTACCAAGGTACCAAGAAATACAAAGGTATTTCTCTAACGTGCAAGTAACCTAACATCCTCTTGGCTTATAGAAGATCTCCAAAAATGACCAGAGAAGTATACATAAAATTAGGTCCTATGAAATAATGAATCTGGGCACTCTCAGGATCCTTCCTACAGTTGGCAAGAATTCCTGTTGACTTCTATTAAAACAGAGTTTCAAATCCTGTTCCAAACCTTTAGTTAGCAAACACTGTAACTGTGTCCAAGTGGCGAGCGAGGGCAGTGGAGGAGAGCACTTTCCCCTGCGTCCCTTCTTGGCCACTTTGGATTTATGCCAACAGTGACAACAAGCAATTGTATTTCGTGTTTTCCTTCATGTTTATATATACTGGTTCAAGTCTAACAAAAATCACACAGTATTCCGTTTATATGTACAAATTTTGCCAGAAACCGTGGGAAGAAAGCAGCAGTAAAAAACATTCGGGAACACATAAAATATTAGTGAGTACCACTCTACAGAGGAATGAGGGAACAGGTTATGAATAACTCAATTTCAAGATAATTTGGGATATTTTACACCTTCAATCATTTATTCTAAGGGTCTGAAAATTTGATTTCCTGCAGTTGGCTGCTGTTGCAGTGAAAATAAACATAACAACAGGCAAAAGAAAATGAGACATTCTGCAGTTTTGAAATTATTAATTGCAATTCTTACGCGTTAACTTGTGTTAAGAAAATGGTGTGAGGGCCAACAGTCATTTCACATTTGGTGGCAGATAGGTTTTGGCCCTAAAGTTTGAGGGTCAACTTGGCGACGCAAAGAATGGATAAGATAGAAAAAAAAAAAAGTCATGATTTTACAGGAAGGAAGGTTTGGTTTCATCCAGAGATATGTGAAAATTCTCTGCTGAAACTGAGGTTGAAGTCCGGAATGTCAGATCTATGCCACCAAAGAAATATCAACCATATGATGCCTGCCACACTTTGCTAATGAGGCAAACATTCTGGAAAAAAGTTGCATGAGGGTTAGTAGAGTAGTTTTATAATTAATTTTCTAGTTGGGGAAAGATAAAACGTAGAAGCAGTAAACATACAACTAGTTCATGAATTTTTTCTCCTTATCTCAAGACTTGTATTCCGAAATTTAAGCAGTCACACTAAAAGGGTTTGATTTGTAACAGCATTTGATACCCATTTTCAGCTTTACATTAGATATCTTTCACTTTACAATCTTAAGTTTTATCTGCTCTTTACTGTGCCTAGGTCAAGTAAGACATCCATTACTGTCTCAATGCTGTGAGATCCTTGAAAAATATGTGAAATTAAAATACCTCAGTGCAATTCTAAGATCCATGGGGAGTAACCAATTCTGATGAGGAGCTTCTTTATACATCAGGGTTCCCGTCATGTAGAAATGAGACTGTAATATGTAACTCCTTTGCAAAGTACCTTGAGATCAGTAATCTTTGAACATACTATATAATAACTAGGTTTTGCTATCAGTTAGCAGTGCATTATTGGTACCAGATGTATTACAGAAAGACAGAAGAGTCCATGTTATGTGTGATATGGAATAAACTCCCCAAGGGAAATTCCTTCTTTATGCATGGCATTTTTACCTAAATGTAGAGGGGAAAAAAGAATGGTGTTCTGAAAAGACTCCCACCAAACTTTTTTTTTATCCAAGGAGTGGTAGAATTCACATGCTATCTGGTACATGGCAACTGTTTTACTGGGAGAAAGAATACATTTGCTAGCATAATATCTGCATTTTGATAGCCCTGCCATATAAATCTGATGCACTAGAGCTTGAATATAAGGACAAGAATCTACATATCCATCTTTATCCTAATGATTACAATAAAAAGGAGGAAGAATGTTGGTTTGCTTGATAATTAAAAAAAAAACTTAATGGGCAGGGAAATTTTAGCAAGGTAGCTGTAAATCTCAGCACAGTTCTCTTATCTGATGATCTGTGATCTTACTCTAAAGTCACTTCAAACCTATGGAAGAAAATCCCAAAGGTCAACAAAAAAGTAATTTTTCTTCTTTGAACTGACATGCAATTTTTATGTTAAATAAAATTTATATCTCTATATAAACAGATTGCTGAAAATTAATGTCTTCCTACCTTTATCCAGTTATCTTCTCACGATTTTAAATAATCAGAAGTCATAACTTACGGTATACGAAGACTTGAGTGTTTTATATGTTGTTATCACTCCTGAGCATGGCTTCCATAGATATATGTATAGCCTGCAATGTGTATATATACATCCCCTCTCTAATAACTAGTGAGCTTCCGGAGACAAAGCCACCTCTTGTGCAGTTCTTAAGTACATGAATAACCTTAAGCACATGACTCATTCTGTTGACTGGGATATCTCATGCATTTAAAGTTACATACATGCTAAAATGATTTGATGGATCAGGGCCAAAACAAGCAGGGACTATAGCACTGTGGGGCTAATGATGCTCTTACTGTGAGACTCATTATCCCTGTTTTTGCATGAATTTTAACAAAACAAAGGGTTTGTGATTAGTGGGAATTCTTTAAGGTTTATTTTAATTTGTTTGATTTCATTCCATTGTGCATGGCCCATTTTTATGCCTGTGTTTCCAAGGAAACAGTTGTAAAATGGAATTTGATATGATGTGTTATCAGGTTCCTTGTCAGCAAGTTTCAAGTGATAGTTACGAACTTGACAAATTAAGTTAAAAAAAATTATGATATGAGTATTAAGATAGAGCTACATGTATAATGTTTGTTGTCATGTGAATTATGTTCTAATGCTTTAATTTGTTTGGGGACACAGAAATTGTTCTAAGCACTGCAAGGAGGTCACAGTATCCATAGGACATACACAATATACAATGTATGCAACACTGAAATTAATATTTGAGTATGCTGCTGTTTCAATCCCAGTAATATAATTTCATGACGAATTGCATTAAATTAAATCAGACTGACACCATTTAAGAAGTCCTTTATCTTTACAGGACAGCAAACAAGAAAAAGAAAGTGAAATCTAATCAGGACCCATGTCTTACATACAAAAATTCAGGTAGGGTGTGTATATATTATAAGTCTAAGTGGATGCAGTACTTTGGATGGTATTTACAATCTGTTAATTGCTGTGCAAGCACAAACACAAATGTTTATTCCAAAACATTTGTACAAATGTATGTGTTTTAGAGAGCAACAAACAAACTGAAGTTCTGTTCCTCAGTTCCTCAGCTTCTTCATTATTCCTATTGCGATAATGAGAGTCCCTTGAGTAAATATACTAGGGAGAAAAAAGGCATTGCTAGGGAAAAAAAAAAAAAAGGCATTGCTATTAAAAAAATGGCTTCATAAAAATGGCTGTAGGTCCAAGTTTGTGTCTGTGCCATTTTTCACAGTTATTGATCTCAGGAAAATGATGAACAGGAAACTCCAAACTAATACTGAGGACTCTGTTTTATATAACACTGTTTTTCAATGACACTTGCAAGACAAAATATTTCAGGAATAGTTTTTTACTGGGAATGGCTTTTTTTTAATAAGAAATATAGGCCAGTTACCTTAACTGAAGCCTAAAGAGCTAGGCAAGACCCTGAAAATCCAGAAAGACTTCTGCGAGTGAAATGAAGTCCCTGTGAAGGGTAATAGGGATATTTTCACTGGAGTGTATTCCAGCAGTGCTCCCTCTCTATGTCAGGAAATTATTTGGTTTACTTTTACTTTAAGTAGTATTGGTGTTTCAGGTATTTAGTAAAAGTAATGACAGGACTCGCAGAACTCTTAATATCATCTTTTCTTTGTCTTTTGTCTGAACATTCCTGCGAGGTACACCAGGAGTGGAGACACTGGTGTTTGGACCCTGACTGCTGGTACTTGACATAGCCTGCCCTGAGGGCATGGTCTCCCTGCGGACAAGAGTAGGACCACAGCAAAGCTCACCTCCTTTCTCTGGCTTCTGTGCTCACTTTTCCATGCAACTCAGGGTACTGGAGAGAGCAACTGGGATCACCAATAGGGGCATTACTCCAGCGTCAGGAACTCACAAGACCAGAAGCACTCCTGGTTGCCCACATTTAGAAGTGTGAAATCTTAACAGATTTGGGGAAGGAGGTGGGGGGCAGTATCTTAATTAAAGCCTAAGGAACAGGATCGTGCAGGAAACTGTCGGCCAAGCAAAGAGTGACACCTGGTTTTCCTCAGCTGTAGCTTATTGTCTTAATGCCTGAGCTGACCTTCCTCCCCCAATTTACAAGTGATGTGTAAATGAAAATTAAAAAAATCTAACTGGTGGTTATTGAAATGTTCACATCTTGACATCTTCAGAGCACAGAGAATTCTCTGCTAATTCTTGTTCCCAGTCTTGTAAATTTAGAGGCTGAGACTCCTAAATTCTAGCTTTTTTACACACTGCTCCTGATTTGGTGTTCTTATCTTGAACCTTTAGCGCAGGGGTCCTCAAACTATGGCCTGCAGGCTGGATACGGCCCCCCAGGGTCCTCAATCCGGCCCCCGGTATTTACAGAAACCCCCCACACCCCCCCACCGGGGGGGGGGAAACCAAGCAGCCGCAGATGACTGCCTGCCACTTCATCCGCGCGCCGGCCCCCTGGTTAAAAAGTTTGAGGACCCCCGCTTTAGCGTGATCCCAGGGAGATTAATCTTAACACAAAAAGACAAAATAATTTCCCTGTAGACTCACCTAATGTGTATGGAGCTGCCCAGAAATGTGTCATTTTTAATGTTCTTGAAGAGAGAGTAGGTGAAATGTCATAGCTGAATTAATTTCAGACATGGCCCTGCATGGAGAAATCACCACTACTTGTGCAGTTGTATTTGTGCACACACACACACGCACATACACATATATGATGCATTTTTTGGTTTTCATATATTAAGACTAAAACCAGTTTATGTTTTTGCATTAACATTTTGAAGTTCATTTCAAGTCACAGTAGCAGGACTTGGTGAAGGAAAGGTGAAGTGTATACTCTCAGTCATAGAAGCCAGCCATTTCATTAAAAATGTTGCGTGATTGTAGTTACATTTGTCTTAGACTTTTCCCTTTAGTAACAGTTTAAAAGAAGGAAAAGGAAAACGATTCGTCTTGAAGACAATTGAACCTGACACAAAAGACTGTAAAAGCTTGAAAGATGGTCTAATGTGGAAATACATATTTCAACAATTTGTAAATTGTGCATTATATACTCAATGAATAATTGTGGTCTGTTTACCAAATATGAATGTAGACAATTGTTAATGTATTATCATGTCAGTCCTTGCGACAGAGACATTATATTGTTGATAGAAAAATGCACATTGAAGAAACAGTAGCAAAGAAATAAATACTTGCCACTGTTCAAGCATTAATAAAAAAGCTGGTTTAATGTTCTTAGATATTGGAAGAAGTCTCATTTTGAGACAGCTAAAACTTTTAAGATTCCCTTCCCTAAATGCATGTTATAAAGTGCAAAATGCATCCACATACGATGTGTTGTTGTCTGTCTCTTTTTCTAATTCCATCTTTTGATGTCATTTAAAAATGGCTAGGGGAGTGTTTTGAAGGCTTGTAAGAAAAAAAAAAAAAAGCTGCTCTCATTTCCAAGACAAGTCTTGCTATGAAGTCTCAGGAATCAGTTTGGGTGAGTTATTGCAAATCCTTTAAGAAAATGGGAATGCACAAGCTATAACAGTTCTATTTAAAATAGAAAATCTACTCTGTGCGTGCGTGCGTGCATGTGTGTGTGTGTGTGTGTGTGTGTGCAGGCAAACATGGCATTCAGGAGAGTGAAATGAAATGAGCCAGAAACTTCTCACATTTTCCTGGCATCTGTGGCGTGTCGCCATATGAGAACCATATGACTGCTGGCAGATTGGCATGTCAGCTCAAGCATGTACAACTTGACCTCACTGAGCTCTGTGTTTATCAGTTTATAACAGGAATATTGATACAATTTTAGCTGCAGTCTTTCTGTGCAAGGACACTTCATCCTTTCACAGTCCTAATTCTCCTTTGCTAAGATGACAGCACCTTGTTTTTGAAGTTGCTTTTCCACTTGGGGAAAAAAAAAAGTAAAGGCGGCAGAAGACAGCAGAAAGCCGTTCTGTGTGCCAGAATGATGTTTCATTCATTGTTTTGTTAACTGTGAAGTCCTTAGTGGAGTTTGTCATGGGATTGCCTGGATGACTTCAGCCGTCTTTGTGGTTGAAAACCACAGCAATATTAAAGACAGAAGTAGAGACAAAAATCTGGATTGTTGTTAAAGCTGAAAGTCAATGATGAATTATATATGCACAGAGCAGGCTATTGTCCCAGCATTTATTCACTCAGAAGAAGGGTAAAAGGATAATACATAAAAATATGGATGGGCAGGTTTTCACCTCAGGTTGGCTTTAGATGTCCTGATCATCAAATGAGTGCAATGTAAGCATACACGTAGTTGTCACAACTCATATATATGCAGTTAAATACCAGAATGGTGAACGTGATATAAAACCTGAGACAAATAGCTCTCCATCAAGAACGAGAAACTGGATAGAAGTATAATCATAAATCTGAATTTGCTTCAAAAACTCAGGAGTTATGCAAACTTGTCTGGCTCTTTATGGCTGGGTGAGACTTGGTAACAGTGAAATAACATGGGTACAGCCTGACTATGATCTGGATTGCAGACAGAAATAAAAAGTACAGAAAGTACTTCTGACCATACAATTTCATTTAAACTGCCTTCATCACCATCATTTCCTTCAAGAATAAGAGCGTATCTTTGATCCTCAAGCACTTAAACATACCCTTACACTATGACTTGTTCCACTTAACAGTGTGGAAAGATGTTGCAATGAACATGCATCGCTTCACATTAGCATCTGCAACTGCACTCATACCGTCTTTCAGAAATAACGTTACGTGTATCTGCTCAAGCTTCCTTGAAGGTTAAGCTTTAAACTGCTGTGATTTTCTAATTTTCTTTATACTGCCAAATTAATTAGAATTTCATCAGGGTAGATTCTAGGGCTGAAGTTAAAACTTTCTCCCCATCGTCTTGACCAGAAATGTTATAGAGATGGTACTATAATGTCTAGTTCCTGTGTAAGGACTGGCATGAAGGGCAGAGAGAACAGCAGTGATGAATACTGGCAGAGAATGAATTAGATCATGTCCTAAAGACAAAAAAACAAACAAACAAACAAACAAACAAAAAACCAAAAAAGGAGCAATTTTGCTTGTTCAATTTTTTTTAAAAACTAGGAACTGAATGAAAGTGAAATCCAAAATTTTGATTCCCCCAGATTATGGGACACTAGGGAATAGAAAGAAACATCCTGCCACGTGCAACTATATCACTCAATATAACTCAGACAGGCAATCTGTGGTGATCAAAATTGTCACTTACAATGTCCTTGAGGGAATTTATCAGAAAGCCTAAAATATTTGGATGCATTTTCCAGAATTTCATTCAACAGTCTTTTCACACTGATGGATTGGAAAAAAGAGAAAAATAGAAATAAAAAAGGGAGGGGAAATGGCTCTGCTCTGCTCTGCTGAAAATGGAGAGCTATTTATTTCTAGTTTGTTTTGGCAGGTGATATTTGGCCAGCAAATCTAATATTGTGGTAGGGCCAAACATTTTTGAGTTTACCCATCTGTAACCTCCACACAAGGTACAAAATTTTAAAAATTCAAAGTTTCAGAATCTGTCATGCATGGTGAACTCTGATGTAGTTTTCATTATCGTCTGTAGTCTGAATCTCTGCTGATAGCTTAAGAAAACTTGCCATATCAAATTACTGCAAAAAGATGTCCCGTCTCTGGAAATGAACAATGAGCAACCTCTATTTGACAATTGCCTTTTCTGTTGGCCGAGAAATGCTCTGTCAAAAGCACCACTAAGGACCAATGATGGTACCTAATGGGGCAAAGTGCTATTCAGAAAGACCACTGAAATTCAAGTATGATCACAAATTCACATGCATGTGTCACTTCATGAATTTACACACACATTTGCAGTGGTACACACTCATGTTAAGCTTTGAGAACACACTGATGTTTATGGATGGGCAAGAGTCTCTCCAAAATGTCTGTATAGGTCTTTGTTTCTTCTCTATCAGGAAAAAAAAAAAAAAAAAAAAAAAAAAAATTTGCAACTATGCGTCTACAGCTCTACAGACAGACTTTCTTATAATGTTTATTTTCTATATAATTCATTATTTTAAATGGCAACAAAAATATTTGAGAAACAGTAAGAAATGAAAGCATGACTGTGGTTCATAACGGTGATATGCCTTTTTAAGGAAAGGTAAAAGGACTGCTGATCATTGAGCTCATCTTAAGCCACAGGCACAGAATAATCAAATTGTAATTGTCTGGAGAGAATGACATAAATCTGCATAAAACAATATAATAGATCTTACAGTCATTACAGTATAAACTTGGCCAAATGGTAGGTTTATACATGAACAAGCAAAGCCCCTCATCATTAAATAGTACTTAGTGTAAACAGGCCAGTCAAGCTGTTTATGCCTTTTTGTTTCTTTTCATAGAAGTGTAGTAGGGGGTGCTTAAGTGTATGATTCAGAAGGGAGGGAAAATCATTTGCTGCAACATGTGGACAGGTTTAAGTGAGAGCAGATTTCAATGCATGAATGAAATATGAGCCAGGGAAAACACCCCTTTTTGCACACACTCACAAGCCCTGATTACATGGCCCACAGCTGGAATAAATCCAGATTCCTGTTTACGTAGTAGCAGGCATTCTGCTGCATTACATCAAAATGTACAAAGATGGAAGTGAAATACAAACCGTGATGTCCACCTCTCTTCACTGATACTGAGAAAAGATAAGATTTGTTTAAAATCTTTTAATGAAAATCCATGAACTGTGCAGGATAAATTCTAACTGCATAGAGAAATGTATGTGATAAAGTGATGGACTGATACTAACATACCGAATTTTGTTATTGAATAAACTCTGTATTAAATAACCTATGCTATAATTTCCTTGAGAAAATCCATCCTATGCTGGGCCCATATTATCAACCTGTTTCTGAAAAAACATAATTCAAACTTTTTTTTCCTCCATAGCAACAAGAAAAAATTCAGCTGAAGGATCTGTATATGAAAAAACCAAAATACACTGTCCCATTTTAAAGCTGGACACATAGTTATCCCATGTACAGGACCTGTCCTTCAGCATCTATCTATCTACCTACCTATCTATCTATAAGGTTAAAGGGTATGATAGAAGTAACAAGGTGAGAACTTTCTTACAAACTTAAAATGAATATACATGTCCTACTTCTCCCTAGCAAGAAGATCTTTTCTTTATTAATCTGTTCATCTGTGGCACAGCTACCCTGATGTCATTGCATACCAGAAGCTGCCTGATTTAGAAGACACAGATACTTGGGGAAACACAGATTATGGATTTTTCCTTTCATTGAAACATCCATTTTTTCCAGCATTATTATCTCATATAGGAAACAGTAGGGGTAGATATTATGGCATTATGCATTTTTATAACATTGTATGGTAAACATGGCTAGCACCTTGGAGAAATAACAATAACCACCACCATCTTGGTTTCCTCCTGTCATGAAATATAAGGGTTGACTTCACTTTGTTATTTAGCTGAAGTCAAGAAGCAAAGAAAATTATTGACCATAGACGGCAAAGAGGTTCTGGCTTCTTGAAGGGAAAGACAACTGTTGGGTGGGTAAGCAAAAACTGGAGATTAGAGGAGCAACATTTTCCCCACAAAAACATCTTGGCCCACTCTTTAAGGTAAGTGTTTTCTATTCCTTTCCTTAAAAGCATAAAATAAGAGCAATTAATGAACTTGAATTGCAGATGTTTTAACAGTGATCAAAGTTAAATGTTGGTTTTGTGTAACTCCTTATTAACTGGTGGAACTCCTTTCACAGATACTACTGAACCAAAAATCAGCAGGCTTCAGAAAATATATAAAACCTTTCTGTGAATATTGAAAGCATTTAGTCACATTAAATTAGAATAAATTATTTCCTAATAGTATGAGTAGTCCTACCTTAAAGAATTGAGCACCCTGACTGCCTGCTCATCCTGGCTAGGACATTATTCCCAGTGCAGGCAGATGACTTAATATGGGGTTTTTAACCTTGCTGTGACATGTCAGAGGTCAATAAGATGTACTATTGCTCTGACCTGGCATAGTTATTCTTATATGCCTTCTGATGTTGCTTATATTTCTGTCTGGTTTAGCATCATCTTTCTTATCATTTAGGCACATCTCTGAGCATGTAAAAATATATTACTTACTTCACATACCTTGTCTGCCACTATCCCATTGCCCTCTGCTCCATCTCTAGCAGTATGAATATGCCGTGTCTCCCCAGAGTCCTTCTGTATGTTTCTCCTCAACCCTTGAAAACTTTCAACTCTGTGGGAACAAGCCTTAAAGGCTAAAGTAGTAATTCATTTCCACCTTTCTCCACACCTTCCTTCCACAGGCTTGCCACTGTAGCAAGTTTGGCAGGGGTGGAAAGGATGGCAATAAATGCATTCAAGGTTTCCTGACATGTAGAAAAAAGGGCAGCATTTCAGAGGAAGAAATGGTTGGTCTAACATCTGTAAAATCTTTCCAAGGTACCTGCCTGGTTTCCAAATCCAGCCTAAATTTCCCCCTTTTTCTTCTCTGGTTTTGAGACCCCAGGGTTGCCTCCCACCACACAAACCTCAGAGGGTCTTCAGAAGCTATGCTTTGCTGCAGGTTTCCTCTCCTGGGTAGCCCATGGGGGGCAAGGTGCAGCTGGCCTCGGCTTGTGCTACCCAGCCAGTCCTGGCTCCTGTTTCACCCTTCCTGATGTTCCTGGCGATGCAGCCAAGTTCAAAACACGTTTCTGGGCACTGTGCTCTGGGCAGTGCCTGCTAGGATACAAACCACAGGTAAATCATGTGTTTTACAAAGTGAAGCATTTGGATCCAAGAGTAGAAGGACATCATCTCCCTTTTCTTGCCAGCCACCTTGCAGCCTGCACACTAAGGTTACTTCATGACATCTAAAAAGGATAAGGATGTGCCATCACAGCTGCTGCATTTGTATGTATTTTGTGTGTGTGCTCTATGCATATATAGTGTGTCTGTGGCCAGTCTGGGACTCCCAAGAAGCTTTACAGGGCTGACAATGCTGGCAGCATCTCCCATGAGAGACAGTGGGGTTTCCTGGCATGGGGGATGCAGGCAGGGAAGGCAGGAACAGGCAGGGATGCCCCAGCCTGGTAAGGCTGTTGTCCTACAGCTCAGTCCTGTCTCTTGGTGCTGCTGGGAGAATCCCAGAGCACCTCGTCTAGTTCATGTTTTTTTCATTGCATTGCATTGGTTTGGGGTTTTTTCTCTCTGCTTTTTTTTTTCGCTCCTTCAGACCATATTTGACCAACTTTATCTCTTTCTCCAGATATGTGTCCTGTTTCTTTCCTTTTCCTGCAATGGCCTTATTTTTCCAGCTGTTTCTTTCTTTCTGCATTTTTACAGCTCCTTTTCTGCCCAAATCAGAGAACTTAATTTCTTAAGCTAAACAAACCCTAGGCTGAAACCTGAGCTTTTGGTTTGGGGGAATGGAGTTTCCTCTCCTCATGGCAATTTCCCTCTTTCCTTCAAAACCAGTTTTAAAAACTATCGGAAACATAAGCCAGACAGGACTAGAAAGAAACCTGGTTTTAATAAAATGTCGTTCAAGATTTGAATGGCAGGGTGAGGCTGTGTACTTGATATACTGTAAAAAGCCTTAAACACCAATATATTATGTGAAAAAGTAACTGCTATTCTTTGCGAAGGTGCCATTTATCAGCATCTGAGAAGGTTATTCAAGTGAATAGATTAACAAACATGAACTAAAGTGTAATGTTTATCAGCTGTCCTGTTTAACTCTAAATAACATAGCAGAAGATGGCTCTTAAGAGTGAAATGGCCATCAATCAATACGCGTTGCCATTTTACGTGAGGGGTTGTATATAGCCCTATGGAAAAAGCACGTGTGAAGTGTGCTGCCGGGGGTCACTCCACTAGGCAAAGGAGAGAGGCTGAATCACACACCTTGGGCAGGCACCGACAAGCACTCTGTCATTTTAATAATGCTCTCATTGCAGAAAGTTTCACCAGTTATGGCCATGATGCCTAATTGCTCTCATTTATCTCCCTAATAAATGATGTCATTGACTTAGAGCTGTTGTACAAATACAACCGGCAAGTCAGTAAGTAAACCTGCTATCCACATCTACTGATGCGAGCAGGAGAATAAATGAGTATAAGAAATGCAGCAAAGGCCTTAACAATGTAGACATGAAATTTAGGACAGCAAAACAGGTATTTTATTGCCTTCTTTCTCTATTTGTCTGAGACCACCTAAATTTATTGAGCAGTGATAAATTAAAAATACATACAAAGAAACCCCAAATGCTCCGAGTGCAGAATAAGTAAGCCTATTTTGTAATGCTGGCTTGAGAGTTTGAGGGGTGGCAGTTGTCCTTCAGTCTTGCTGCATCTTCACATAGGTGGAGATAGCTGCAAGTCTGTGCAGTAGATCCCTCACTCGAAGCACAGAAAAAAGGCTTTCAGATCCATATTTTCCTTTGTCATGAGGTTTTATTCTTGCATGAGATAGAAGAATGAAAACAATAAAGTGAAAAAAGCGAACAAACAAACAAAAAGCCCCCCAAATGGCTTTACTCAAGCTGAGTGAACAAAAAAAAAAAACACCAAACACACACACACACAAAATAACCAACCAAATACATTCTTAGAAGTGATGCTGCTTTATCTCCATAGGGTACAAATCACTGCCATTTCCAAGTCTTTATCTCCTTTGCAGAGGTTACCACCTGCTGCATTTCCAGCAGGTCTGGATGGCGTTGCCGTGTCCTGGCCAGGGGCTGTCAGAACTACTGTGCCCAGGCAGGATGATCTGTGAGCAAGCAGGAGATGTGTCCAAGGTGGCTGGGGTTTTGGTTACTTACTTGTTTGTTGTCCTATATTTCTAGGGAAGGAAACTATCTCTAAAAGGAATCTGACAGAGCTCAGCTTTTGGAGCCAGTCTGGACTTCTCATCTCAGCTCTGCCCCTTAACAGGGGGCAAACACGAGAAGGCCATTAATGTCCTTCTTCCTAGAAATCCTCCTTTCCCAAGCTCAGGGATTAAATGGCTGGAGTTTGACAATTAAGAAAAGTTGCCTAATCTCTGATAACCTTTGTGCCTACAAGGGCAGAAAGCAGCAGGACTTTACAAGTCTGAGCGCACTGAAAGTGGTCATGCAAGATGATGGGAGTCCTGGGGCGTCCTGTGCCACTTCATGCAGGAAATTAAATGATTATTGGAAATCAACTTCCTGGGAATTGCTAGGTTTCTCAACACAGGATAAAAAAGATGAAAACTCCTTTAAGGAAAGCATAAAGGGATTGAGGGAGGCAGAGCATGAGCGGAGAAAAGCCAAGGGGCTTCTGCAGGGCCAGAATTAGGTAATCATCTACATGAGAAAATGAGAGGTAGGGCAGGGGAGGATCGATGACTCTGCAGCAAAGCCAAGCTCCTCAGGCTGCTCCTTTCTCAGAACACTGTGTTTCTCTTTCTATTATTCCATTGCTTTCCAAGCCAGGGAAAATTACTTTAAAAAATGCTCCTTGTTTATGGCATGGCTTTAGATTTTATTTTTTTTAAGGTCTTGCACCTCTATGTGGAGCACTCAAACTGCCGGTGGGCAGATAGCTTGCCACCGCAGCGCCGAGAGACTTCCTCAGCAGAGTTCACAACTGCAGCTAACAGTTTGGGTGGTTCTACTAAAAATACATTACACCTGGAGATACTTGATGACTCTTTTCCCAGAGCTGATGAAAATTACTGTTACTTTTTTGAAGGGAATTTTCAGGAAGTGTTAAAAACATCTATAATAAGACGAGTTGGCTTTAAATGTAATATTCGCCACAGCTTTGAACTGTTGGTAAATCCAGTTTGCTTCCTACAATATCCCCCCATTTCTTTATGGAAATAACTTCACACAGTTGGAATCTGTGAGAAAGAAGGTGATACGGGTCACAAAATGATGCCAGATTTTAATTTCTACTGTATGAAATTCATAGTGTGCAAGATCTCAAACAGCAGCTAACAAGTTAGATTGTATTCTTAATATAGACTCTCAAACCCTTATATGATTAGACATTGACTTTTCCTACAGGAAAGTACAAAAGGTTGATGCTGTGTGGGAAGTTCAAGGCACCCAGATTACGGGGTGTAAAAATAAGGACTTTTTTTTTTTTTTTCATTTTAGAGTCCTTTTAAAATGTTGGGAAAATTTTCAGACCATTTCAAAACTAGTGTTTTTGAAATGTTGATAAACTTAAAAAAATGGAATGAAACCTTTATTTTAAAATGGCTCTCACTGGTTTTAAAGAAAATTGTAAATGAAGAGGAATTAATTATTACAAACCCACAAATTAAAATTTCTGTTTAAAAATACTGAAGAAAAATACTTAGGTTTGTTCCACAATATCTTTAAAGCTTTTTAATTTTCTTAAGTGAACAATACCGTAAAAATAATGCAACTTCAAAAAATGCTCAGTTTTGCTGACACAGATTTGTAAACACCTCACAGAGGCGTCTGTGGTAGGGACAGACACTTGGTCTGTGAAGGGCTAGGGATTTACTAGGACCAGAAGACTGCAATAAAATTAGAGAATAGGGACAGGGAAGTCAAGAAACCATTGCACAAGTCAGAGAGTAGTGGAAAATGGAGACATCGGAAAGAAAGTCCATAACATGAAAGGAGACTCAACAACTGAGATGAAGGAGCTGTAGAGAATATGAACTGTAGGTGGAAAGCCAACGAATTGCACCAGCATTGTTAGAGGAGCATTAAAAGGTTTTAGGAGAAAGACATGAAGAAGCAAAAGAAGCAGAAGAAAAGACCATGGTGGGTGACTGGTGACATCAAAAAGAAAACCTGCAAGACAGCAGGGCTACGTAAGAAGAGAAATATGATATAGAGTTAGTGGAGAGGGTATGGATTGACAGCTGGAAATGTCTGTGCAAGCCAACTGTCCATACATGTTCCACAATAACACATATTCATTTATTCACTCTGGGTGAGAACCTGGCTCAGTCACAGACCATGGGAGTTTTGCCATTGACTTCACTAGGGCCAGGATTTGCTGGTTTTGGTTTAGTTCCACAAACAATATCTGTCTCATTTTAAGTACAGAAAGATGTTTAAAAATTAAGAAGAAAATGAAGTTTGCAAATCAACAGTGCCATTACTTGAAAGGTTGGACCAGGGCTACAGGAACCCCTTGTTCAGAAACCAGTTGGGTGGGAAGCTTCTCCATAAATGAGTTGGAATAGAAAAAAATAGACTGTTTCAGCCAGGAGGGACTACAATGATCATCTAGTCCAACTGCCTGACCAATCCAGGGCTGACCAAAAGTTAAAGCATGTTGTTAAGGGCACTGTCCAAATGCCTATTAAACATTGACAGGCCTGGGGCATCGACCACCTCCCTAGGAAGCCTGTTCCAGTGTTTGACCAACCTCTTGGTAAAGAAATGCTTCTGAATGTCCAATCTAAGCTCCCTGGTGCAGTTCTGAACCATTCCCACGTGTCCTATCACTAGATCCCAGGCAGAAGAGACCAGCACCTCCCTCCCCACTCCCCCTCCTCAGGAAGCTGTGGAGAGCAATGAGGTCGCCCCTCAGCCTCCTTCTCTCCAAACTAGACAAGCCCAAAGCCCTTAGCTGCTCCTCACAGGACATGCCTTCCAGCCCTTTCTCCAGCTTGGTTGTCCTCCTCTGGGTGCATTCAAGGACCTTCACATCCTTCTTAAGTTGTGGAGCCCAGAACTGCACACAGTGCTCAAGGTTTCTCTTGCCTGTGCTTAGAAATGGTGATTAATGCACCAGACACTGACCATTTTTGTTCTGCTTATGTATGGCTGTACAATAAGCATATTTTTCCCTTCTATTTTTGTGTTCTGCCAGAAAATTTCCACTAATGTGAAATTTTAATAAAAGTTGCAAAGATTTTTTTCCTACTCAATGTGTAGATAATATGTAGTAATCAAGGAGTGAATGTTTAATAACCTGTGAATGAAATATAGTTTTATGATAAATGAAGTATCAAGATGTATTTTAAACTAAAGAAATCAAATCCTGATCTTTTATAAAACAACAGGGTTTCTTAGCTGGGCTTCAGTGAAGTAGTTCTTGATACTTAAATAAATATCACATGGAAATATTAGCATAACCAAGGAGGATATTATTTGATTCAAAACATAGATATATTATATACCAAATTATATCATGCAAATAGAACTGCTTTGGGTGTTATCAGGGTAATGATGTTGTAAAACATTCTTCCTGACTGGTAACCTTATCTTTCACACCCTTTGCAAGATATCTAAAATGCCATATTAAGAGAGTTTTAAAAATAAGTAATTTCTTCCACTTCCTGAAGTGCTTTTCACCAAAGCATAAATTCAGTATAAAAATAAAAAGAAACCTTTGCAATTTTTCTGCAAAATTAAACACTGTTATCTGAGCCACTGACAGAAATATGTTTACATATTTCAGGCTAAAGATCTTTTGTAAATGTTTAGTTACCACATTCAAACCTTTCAACACTTCTCCTGAAATCACATTATTCTTATGAAGATACAACGAGAAGTCAAAGAATAAAATGTAAAAAGCTCCACTTCAATAATATGAAGGTTGTGAAATGAGCTGACAGCATCCAGGAAGCTCAAAGTTATGGCTGACAGTCTGTCCTTAACTCATGCTGTGTGAAAAAAGCAAAAGGCACTAACACATATTAGCTGAGCTCACAATTTGAACCCCTCGGCCCATCCCTCCTTCTCTATTTGAGTTATGGGAGCTGTTGTTTTGAGGTCTGATTTTCAAACTTGGCTTCTGTGCTGCTGTTAGAAGGCGTGTGGCACGCACTTACACACAAAATACATCTTTGCTCCAAAAGCTCTGTTTTGTCCAGGCATGTGCTGGTGCAGCAGCCGGGACGCAAGATGTTGGTTACAAACATTGATGCCTTTCCACAGGCTTCAAAGGCTTCAGCAAATGCAAAACAGCTTGCTGTACCCCTATTCAGAAAACAGTTGTCTCACCTGCTTTCCATCTTTTACCCCTGCTCCAGTTTATTGGCCTTTTATGTATTTCTAGCTTGTAACACTCAATAAACTTAAAAACCAAAGTACACCATATATGTTTAAAGCCTTGGGGAACTCAGAGATGACCTACAGGTGAAATGCATTCCTGAGAGCTGGCTGATGCCTGGGACAGAGAGCACTTCCTACGGCAGCTCTCTTCCCAAAATCGGCTCTGGTGGTCCTTAGGGAAAATAACTGCATCTCAATATGCTAAGTAGCCACCTTAAAGGAAGCAGGATAGCCTTCCACTTATGCCTTGGGAATTTTAAGAGCAGAAATAAGTTCCCTAAAAACTGAGCAAAGCAGCATTTACTAGTCCACAGCCTAAGAAATCTCTCTTGCACTTCCTAATATATCACCAAGTACACTGTTTCAGCTAACAAGAAACACTTTCTCAAACTGTTCAAATCCTGCCAAAGTTTTTAAAAATATAATTTATACTGGGCAAGATGGACAGAAGTCTGTGTCTATCTTACAGCATTTCTTTTTTCCAAACTAGTGATCAAATATTCAACACTGTAATCTATAAAAATGAAGGATTTCCTGTAACTCAGTATAAGCAAGGTGTCTGCAGGATTTTTACGATTACTTTGAATGTTTCTTTTCTTTAGCATTGCTTTCCAAGCTACTGTGTACTTTACGGCAGATTAATCTGAGCATTTTCCATCAGAGTGAGCCTTGACAATGTTCACCAGTTCTTGTGGGATAATGCTTCTGTGACCCCTATTTGTGAAACCTTCCTGCCCATTCCTGGTAATGTCTCCTTAATAAACCTGAGCTCAAACGAGTGGAAGGTTTTGGTAGCAGAAGAAGAATAATATTTTGTAAAAAAAAAACAACCAGCCAACCAACCCCCACTAGAGAAAGTATTTAAAAAAATTAGAACATCTGAGATAAAAAGGTGTAGAGAACATGACAGTCTGTCAGTAGAAGTCTCAGCTGATAAAGCCAGCGGTTTGTTGAAATGTAACGGCCTTCTACTAAAATGCTAGGAGAGTATGCAAGCAATGCAAGGCACCCGTGGATAAAAAAAAAAAAGGCTGAATGAACATTTTAATTAACTCATGTGCAATTTTAATTAAAAACATAATGTGTCAGGAAAATGAATAATGCCTTGGGGCAATAAAATAGCTAGATTTTCTGTTCAGTCTTCTGCTTCATATCTTTTATGGAAGTAGGATATTACTGTTAAAGGGAGAAACCCACCCCTTCCTTCCAGCCTCCCAACCCCTCTCCACACACTTCCAACCAAGAACACTTAATGTAACAAAACCCAAAGGTGTGGATGAAAGGAACGGAATTAAATCAGCATATGGTGCAAGATATTCTGTATTGCTATCATGTTGGTTGTGCCGCAACTTTTTTGGCTTTTAACACAAAAGCTTTGACCTGCAACTTCAAAGTGCCGGTGTTTTGGTCTTAATATAAGGATGCTGAGAAAGTGTGGATGCCCCCATTTTTTCAAGTGAAAACTTATAAAGTCTGAGTATTATCAGGCCTTGATGAAGAAGTGGTAGTCTCCACCTTCTACAGATGAAGCCATTTTAAGTCATTGAAATTCTGTAACCTGAAATACCAGAAATCACGCAACATTTGAAAGGAGAGAAATAAAGCTTTTAAATATTAGAAAGAAAAAGGAATAAAACAAACCAAGGAGAACAAAAGTTGAGGAAAGTTAACTTTTCCCCAAATGGAAAATGTGGAATGTCCAAACCTATTTATTTCTTTTCTTTGCTCATACACCACTCAGCCCTCCCTGAAAGAGATTTGAAATTCTAGCAGCTAAGCATAGCCTGGGGCAAAGGCAGGGTCAGGAGCACCATCATGTAACACATTTTAAAGGCTGTCAGAGAGGTTTTTTCAGTCTCTGTGTCCTCAGCAGTCCCAGAGTCACTGGCTTGCTGCAGGGACTTGCTACCTGGTCATACCTTTTCTGTGGCTCACATCATTTTGACCGTAAATCACATCTAAACTGTGAGAAATATGTTTTCCTTAATGCGCTCTGAAAGCATATGAAGCTTTGTGTGCAGTATTGGGCCACGTCCAGTCTGCACCAGATTTTGCAGAGCTCTGGTCCCGTGGGCTTCCATGGGAAGTCCTGACACCCAGGATCTCCTCTAAATGCCCCCATATGTATTTAAGACCCTAAATTTAAGCCTGTAACTTTGAAATCCTGGTGCCAGTTATAAGCAGTTTCTGGTCTGTTTTTCCTTTAGCTCTTCCAAAAGTAAAGAGGAAAAGAAGGTGCAATGCTATGATGAGCTGGTGCCCACGGGTGTCCAGGAGAGAAGTGCTGCCCACACTAGTGCAGCACAGGCAGCATCAGAGACCACTTGCAGTCTGAAAGCTGTCTTGTTCCACAACTTTGGGAAAATGACTGATTTGAAAGTGGAGGTAACAATACTGAACTTGGGCAAACACTCTGAGAGCAAATATTGCTCCTCAGCAGGAAGTACCTATGCCAGAAATGAAGCAAAAATCCCTGCAGGAGCTGCCTGTAACAGTCTGATCTTACAGCTTGCAATGAGCAGCCCATTCCCCAGCCTTTGGGTCAGTATTTCCCTGTATGTTTGCAAGCAGAAAGGAAGCCCTCACCCAAACCCCACAGCTTTTATCCACATGAGTGACAAACCTTTTCATACCATAGCACTGCCAAAACCACCTATTACAGTGATATTAATAACCAGTGTCTGAAACAAAGTAAAGGACTGATTTGTCTTCAGGCTCTGCAAGGAGCAATGCTGACAACTAGCCCAGACAGAGCATCATAATGCACAGGAGAGATGCAAGTGCCGTGAGGCTGTATCTGCCAGACTCCCCAGATAACATACTTCCATAAAATCTTCCTGGTGCATTTAATTTTCTCTTCCTGGTCCATTTAATTTCCTGTAATTGTGTCATCTCTCCAGCTTTCCCATCAGTTTTTGGTTTTGTTTTTTTATTAAAGGAACTCCTCACACTTGTTGAAGGGTTATGGATGTGGACTGAAGCAACAGCACAAGAGTCCCTCTTCCAGTAAATGTTCAAGGACAAACAGTCGCAGTATTTCACAGCAAGTTTGTCTCTTCCCCAGGGCAGGTGGTGGTGGAATGCTCATTACACAGCCTGGTGCCCACCGTGCAGAAACACCTCTGCCTCTGGAGCTGCAGCGGTGTCAGCTGTACCCTCAAGTATCATCTCCACATCACCACCATTCACAGGCCAAACTCAAAGAGCCAAGCCAAGTTGTGCATTTTAGTCATCCAGAAAATAGTGGAGGGATTGCTACAGAAACATGCAGGGTTTATGAATTTAACAGATGGGAGGTAAGGATCAGCCTATAAACACGAGCCTCTGCCTCTGAGGTCACTGCATTTAGGGAGTGTATATGTCTGTATTCACTTAAAACACTGAAATTCATGAGTGCAATGTTGTAATGTCTGTTTTCCAGAGCCTGAGGGGAAGATCTAAATTGATTTTCACTGTTCAGAAAAATAAATGCTTTTTTAATGCCTCCTCAGACCTGTTACTTGTCTTTTCCCCTTTTTGTTTCCCATCAAATTATAGGCTATAGCACACCTAGTAAATAAAAAGTATAATTCAAATTTGCACGCACTATTGCTGAACAAATATGCTTTAACAATATGCCTGCCACTTATGTTTACTTCTCATAAATGAGCTTGTTTTTGTCATGGCAGGAGTGCCCACAGTAAGAGTTAATTTTATGTAAATTCTGTAGAATATTCCAGTTTAATTCTTTTTTTTCTTTCCCCCACCAGTCATTCACTTGATTCTAAGACCGGCATTCACTGAAGGAACAGTAACACGCCATTTGATTTAGGAGAGCAATCACAGTTCATGTTTCAAATCCTGAATATTCACAATAAGCTGAGACAAATTGTTACAGAATTATTCATCAAATTGCTTTGAATAACAAATAAATGCCATGGAATTACGGTCTGAACGCAGACGCTTCACAAAGAGTCAATACAGTAAAATGACTTAAATAAATTCTTCTGTGCTAATTAGGGTTTAGACTGCTATATTCGTGGAAACTCTGAGATGCAAGTTCCTTTGTAACTTAACCCATTGATTACAATGGGATAATCTGTACTGGCATGATTTGTAATATAAAGGTTTTTCCACGGAAATGCTGAGCAATAGAAAAGAAAAATAATTTGATAGCTTGACTGAGTATCTTTGTTTCTAGCCATAGGCTAGAAGGACCTGAAAAAATGTACTTATTCTCATGAACCATAAAGCAAATCCATTTGCCTGTGTGTCGGAGTCTGCTTATAAACTTGAACTAAGGGGCTGACATTTGTCCACTGAACATTGCAGGCCTCTCTACACTTGGCCAGCCTCAGAGTTCTCTGAAAACTATGTCCTTATATTAGCTGGGATGCCTGGTCTGTATCTGTGTCTATAAGGGACACGCTGCCTCTGATGACAGTGGGGTTGTGTCCTCTAGCTACAGGGATTTGTACAGCCTGAACAGAGCAGGCAAGGACTGAACAGGGGCTCCAGAAGGCTAATTCCAGATACTGGCTGACAGTTATTTTCTCTCAATTTCTATTTAAATCACTTTGGTTAAAAACTATTAAAACCATTTATTTGTATTTTGCTTAGTAAGGATTTGTCTGCATCAAAACTGGAGCCAAAATTCAGTAGGCCGCCTTTGTTTTGGTAGAAGTCCACATGGGGACACTGCTGCAATAAATGTGCCTGCTTTTGAGGCAGATTGGAATGAAGTGAAATAAAAGTACTGCTAGTTGCAAAATCAGAATTTTTCAGACTTCTTCAAGAAGGTATAGCTTGTAGTCAAATTAGATAACTTGTTCCCAGGTTACACGTAGACAAGTTCTGTATCACTTTATAGCCTAAATATAAGATCTGATTTCTAGAAGCATTCTATGAGAAATGCCTTAGGGTACCAAACAACTGACCGACCCACCTAAACATCTGCTGATTCCTCTGTGCTACTGAGGCCTTCAGTGGTGGTTAGCAGAGACTTTCCTCCTGTGTGACAGAGCTCTCCCTGGCAAAGCTTCTTTCTCCTTCTGTAGGCCATTTGCCTGCAGGTCAGGGGTGGAAGCGTCAGTGAAACACAACTCTTTCCTCTGGTTTAGGGGTCCAGAAATTACTCGAACCACTGTTGTAAACCAAAACTGATTATGATAAGCTTTTCCCACCTGATTTCTCCTAAAAAACTTACATCATGGCCGTGAAATACATGTCATGATACAAATATGATGACACTTGGACCTCCATGTTATGTGGTTTTCAGCCTTTTGCAAAATGTTAATGAAGATGGTAACTATGAACGGACCTAAACAGAAGTAGAAGAGATCCACATTCCTTTTACAAGGACTTTTCATGCCTCTAAAAGACTCCAGATCACCTTGACTCCTCTTCTATAGATCCCTACAAATATTTTGCATGACAGTTTAAGCTTGCCCTAAAATTCTACTTATAAATGGAGGGGACCAGATCATTTACAGACAAGTCTTTCCATACATTATCTATTTTTTTGTATACAGCACTTCAGAGCTGGAAGTCCATAAATATTTATGTGTTTGCAAGTACATAAACAGCATCTACCATTATTCTGACTAGTAGATATAAGTCAACGTTTTGCCTCCAGATATCAACTAATCCTTATAGGATTTATACCTTCTGCTCGGCACTCAACATTTCCAGACTGTCCAGGTAAGTTGCATGGGTTGACAATAGTGTCTCCCAGCTCCTTGAGAGAAGATGTCACACTTACAATTAGTCTGCAGCAAAATGAAAAACAGTGGTCTTGCAGGTTCCAACAGCAAGCTCTGCCCATCCCTCTTAAACTTCCCTGTATGGCAAATACACATTGTCAAGAGGGAAAAAAAGAAAAAGAACTTTTCAAAAATTCAGAGGAATGAGGTTTGCATTCACTGTTAACGTTCTCTGTTGCAGATGCAAAGATAATTAATCTAATCTAACACATCTTGAGGTAAACTAATGTGCATACAGATATAAACAACAATTCCAATCTTTTAAAGAGTGCAAATCTGGTGCTTATTAGAACAGTTCATAATCACTCCCATTTCAAGTTCTGCATGAGAATATGCTGTAATGAGGAATTTAAAATCTTCTAATTAGACATGATTTTATAAAACAGACAGATAATTAAAATGGTGAAACTTACACAGGAAAGGATGAGAAAACACTGTTAAACAGACAGAAAGGAAGGAAAAAGGTAAAATAAAGAAAAAATAAACACAAAGCATCACTGATGTATCAAATTTATCCTACAACATTTAAAGTGTACTGCAGTTTTAGATTTCACAATGCAAAAAACTACTATCAAACATTTTTTATAAGGTTATGCCACCATAGGTAGATTCATACTGACAATTTTATTCGATTAAAGGATGCTTACTAAGCCTTGGGGTTTATTTTCTTAAGTTTTAGCACTGCAGAACAGGAAATTGAGGTCTATAGACCATTGCTGTTGAAACTGATCAAAATACATAGATAATAGTCGTTAGCTGTAGAGCCATTGCAGAGCTATTTACTCTGATTTGTATTCAGTGAGAGACTGGAACAAATAAAAAATATTTTTTATACATTTTAAAGAAGGAGAGCAATATTTTGCTAAAAGACAGGAAGGGGTAAGAATTTGTCTCTACAGTGAGTAATTCTTCCTCTTCCACCACAGTATGGGTGCCAGGTGGGATGTTGAAGGCTTGTTTATTCCCCAGAAATACACAAAAACCCACTCTGCAGAACAGTCTACTTGAGGATGAGGGTGACAGAAGATGACTTACCCTTCTTAGCAGGATACATTGCACCCCAAGAGAAGGGTGGTCCTTTTTCCTTCTTTTTAATGCATTTAGGAAGATGAGTTCATTTTACCTTCATAGTTTTAACAGAGACATTTTAAAAGGCTTGGGAATGAACTTTTAAACTGGGAGACTCATTTTGGTTTGTGTTGTCACTGAACCAGCTGATTTTCCCCAACAGTTTAAGCAATTTCCAGATTGTAACAGGGTATGCCACACACTAGCTAGATACTGAGCAAGCGCTTATCCAAAGAGTGGTTACATTTCCAAATGCTCCATACCAGTGGGAGAAATTCAAGGAAGTACATATGCTGCTTCTAGTTTCCACAATATTTTGGGTGTGACTGACTAGAGTCATATGTTCCCGTATTTCACCAGCAGATATGTATTGGACTCGGAAACAATTCCACACTATCAATACGAAAGTGATGTGTGAAGCCAAGAATGCTATTACTTAAGATCTTGCCAACTACCCTTGATCAATACATGAAGGTCAACTCACTCAAACACATATATCTATTTCTGTTCAACCAGTTCTAGCTACATAGCTGGGAAATTGTTTATCAGTCAGGAGCTAATCTGCATGTATTAAAAGAGCAATATTCCTCTTTACTGATAAATAAATACCCATCAATATTGCAAGTGATAATATTTATTTTGTGAGAAATTGTTGTCTTGGCTAGATCTATGAATGATAGCAAAGAGAAGGCAGTGAAAAACTCATGCAAAAATGAACTTTTTGTGTAAAAGGGTCTTAGTATGATGTTTTGATCCACTTGTTCAGCAAGAAGTGATCAGTATGCCATAGCAGATAAAATCTGCCTTTTTTTCTTCCTCTTGCAAATAAAGCTAAAAAGTTTGTTTTCAAAGAGAAGTCTGAAATTTTACTAAAAAGAAAATAATAGCTAAACCAGAACCTTTTGAGAACTGAAATGATATGGGGGAAAGGCTCCTTTCTTCTTTCATACTGCAGCAGATAAAAAGTAGAGACCTTTGACATTGCATTAATTTTACTTTTGACAAAGACATGGAATTTCACGAAGGAAAATCACTAGCAACGTCATTCCCCATTTGAAAGCTAGTAATGACTTTTCTATCTTCTTTTTTTCACTTACACATTGAAATGTTGTCTCTGGCTTCTGACACTTTCATATTAAGCTTCAACAGGGGTAAAATTCCTATATGGATTTTGTCCTGATACTGGTTAAAGTGGAAGCAGTGGCAAAGGCTGTTGTTTCCTACGGGTGCAGTATCATCCAAAGGGTTATTTCACTTTCAGTGGTCAGATCTTGTGGATTGTCTAGTTGTGTGTGTGACTGCATCGAACTCCACCACAGACGGCAGAAGGACCATCAGTTTCTGCTCTGGCATGATAGTATCAGGGATGCCTTCTCAGGTCAGTTGTCTTCTTAAGAGGAGGGAAATAAAATTTTCAAAGAAAAAAAATGGTTTAAGTTAGTCAGCTCTGCTTCTGTGCTTGGCTTTGCAGATGCTGCAGCGAAGAAGGTGGGTGTGTTCACTCTGTTCTAAGACTTTGTCCTGTTAGAATTGGTTGTGTGTCTTCACACTTCATTTGAAATCAATCACTCATGAATTCTGGTGAACGGTGAGACTTGCTTACTCCTCAGTATCAGAGGCAGGAGTAGTTCGAACCAAAGAGGCTCCATACAGACTACAGAGCGTGACTTTTAGCAAATTACCAATGACCTAGTTTTTCTGAGGGTTTGGTAATGGGGGAGCTTTGGCTTTGAAGACATGGAGCTGGAAAGAGCATTATATACATTTATGGTATGTGATTTTAATCAAAACCAAGGTCAGTAAATTGTTTCTTTACATAATCTTTGCGGCCTTCAGGTTTGTCAAAAGTGTTAGAATTTATGGAAATTTACGTTTTCTGAGGCACTGAGGTAAGGTGGTATTGCTCAGCAGGTTTTGATATGAAATAACTCGAGGTGTGGGGCAGTGGTCTAACAATGCTGAACTTCTTTCTGTCATCACAGGTAGATTCTCTTGTTTGATTTCTTCATTGAAAAAGTCTTACTGCCTCAAAGTGCAGAACAGATTTCCATATCATGTATGTCTACTTCTCTCTGTCTTGCCGATGAGTATCTGCAATGGTCTTTCTAGCAATCCAGGACACAGTTGCAGTGGCTTGCTATTCTAACATGCTTTGATCTAAAAGCAAGTGCCTGAGACCATGCTGAGAACCATAGTTATCTTCTCTCCAACTTTAAAACCAAACATTAGTGTTTTTAATCCCTAGAACTGAGATACGCCTTACTTGAACAGAGGCCATCCAGCTTAACTTCTATGTACAGTTGTGCAGGACTGATGAATAACAAAATTGTCACTGTATAGAGAGACACAAAATATTTCTATATACAGTTGCTCAAAATTTATAATGGAAGCTACCTGTGGCTGCTCAAGGATTTTTGACTGTTGGACCAAGGAAGGAAACTACATAAGAGAGCCTTATTACCCACAATGGGAGATAGGGAAGGTAATCAAAGTGTGTGATAAACTGCCGTTCTCATAATGTTGTGGTTTATTGCATTATGTAGTGTGTTTATGTGGTAGGGAAAGCAGAAAAGTGAGTATTCTATCTCAGTAAAGCCTAGTTCTGCAGTACTTTGAGAATTTCAGTAAGGCCAGAGAGACCTAAATAAACTCCAAGATGCTAACAGCTCATTCATGGCTTGCACTGGAATGTTAAAAGTAGCATGAGCTCTTGGCATTTTTATTTTATTAAGCAAAAAGATGAGTGAATTCTTGTTTCTTCTCATTCCAAATCCAAAGATTCACAAATTAAGCTCTGTTCAAAGTGTACAATATTTTCAAAAGGATTTTTCTATTTAGTGAACATCTGATTTGTTCCTGTCAAAATGCATTTTTAAGCTGCATCTTCCTGATTTTGCCCAGTAGATAGTTTAAATTGGAGTATACTCTAAAACATTTTCACACTGCAGGTGGGCTATTGGGAGCTTTAGAAGGTAAGACCTTATTATTGAATAGCCATGGAGAATGTGTCAGCTCCAGATGGAGAAGAGGGAAATAAAGAGCAAAAATCCTCTGATGGAAATAATTTTTAAGTAGGGGGAAATAATTTTTAAGTAGGGAGACTGGCAAGGATTATCTAAGAAAGAAAAATGTTTCATCATAGATATTGAAAGTCATGATTTCACACTGTAACCACAAAGGACTCTGTTTTTTAGCAGAACTGAGAAACTGGCTTTCACTGCTGCTGTAGTCCCCAGTTGCAGAGGTGTGAAATGTTTACTTAGGAAGTACAATTCTTCACAAACGACAATGCAAAAACATTCATACCTATGAGAAAAAACAATTTCCATACGCATGAATATATCTAAACCTCCTGGATTATATCCACTGAGTCTGATGCAGGAAGAAATGTTTCCTGGACCAACCTCTGCTGCTGTGTCTCGCTGGGGTCCTTGCCCCCATGGGTGGAATCTGATGTTGTTCCCCGTTGCTTCTGCTCCCATCAGGGACTGCACTGAAACCCAGTGACAGGAGCTGCTAAGCCTGTGTACCGTTGCACCATAGCATGGCCCTTCTCCTGCCCCAGCGTCATCTAGCTTGAGGCCATGCTGACTTTCTCCAGCCCTACTTCAAACATGTTTTAACTGCAGGCAAAGACATTATAAAGGGCAAAGATTTGCTCGAGTTTCACTAAGAACACTGTCCTACTCATCTGTTTACTTGATACCTTTGAGAGCAATGACAACCCAACTGGCCTTGGATTACCCATTCATAGCAACACTTCGCCTCATAATTGAGTTAAACAACTAGTTATTCCTATAGCCAGAAAGCATGAACAGGATGATAAGGGAAGACTGATTTATGATCACTTGGTATCTGAAAGGTGTAGCGTTCTATTTAACAAATAGTATTCCTCTAGATTGGAAAACATCATAAACACATTGGAAAGCCTTCAGCCCAGACCCATAAACTACATGTATTTTTTTTAACATTTTAATTTAGCTATCTGGTTTGGATTACATAAATAAAAAAAATGAATTCTGTATTTTCTTTCTAAAATAAATCAATTCTGCTACATTGGAATTACCGATTAGATTGAGCATTAGGGAATGTATAAAACTGCATCTTTAACAGGCACGACAACATTTCTCAATGAGAATCAAGCAGTTTGCAGTGACCTTCATGTTGATCAGTGGGGGGTCAGTACTGGCATTAAATCATTTTGATTCACAGATGAGATCAACATATTCATATTTGTTTGCCAAATGTGTATTTTAATTTAAGCTTCCTCTGATTGATGCATGTAATTTATGCTGCTTAGAACTAAGGCGTCATATTTTTCTTTTTTCCTAACTAACCAGGGGAGACTTTCTTGGAAACAGATAAAGGAAAGAGTCCAGTAATTTGTAGCAATGTGACTACAGCCACACATGTTCTAGAATTAATGTTCTTCATTAGGGTGAGGAGTATCAGCTGTATATATACATCAGGATTTTAATTAACTTGGTTCCCCACAACAGGACACATGATTCAAACTGTTTTTCCTTTATTCCTTATTAGATGAACAAAAAATAAAATACCAAACCAACATCATGTAAAGTTAAAACAGAAAACCAAAAAAAACCCAATGCCATGCACATGCAAGAAGAAACAAAATTTAAGAGTTGCTGTCAAGGTCAAGAGTATTTCTTTAAGTTGGAATTAGTCATCTGGAGTAACTCGACACTGACTGCTCACAGAGCCATGCTCTGACGGAGAGGTGAGCAGTTCTACCTACCCTGCACAGCCCAGTCTGACACAAGGGTAGTGTCTCATTCATGGGATAGTTTAAATTCTGTTCACATGCTTCTGGGATGGACACAATTCCATTTACAAACAACTTGTATTTGGCCACAAAAACTGTAACTGCTGAAAAAGAAGAAATATTTGGACTATGAAGTAAGGTATATTTTGAGAAAGAATTACTAACCTTCTATAGAAAAAGGTTTCCAAGGCCTGTGAACCTTACCCATCAGCCACATTCACCACATCTCCAAAATTTCCACAGACATTTTATCATGTAAACAATTACCACTGAGAAAAGGAAGCTCTTTTTAAAATTACGTGGGCAAGAGCAGGTCAGTGTGTTTCATGCAGTCTCAGGTACAACACACATCAGACCCCAGATGGTTTTGTGCATTCAGGCAGGCAGACATGGAGCTGGGTATTGGATTAGGTAAAACTGGTACTCACTCAACGTAACTCCAGGGCTGGGAGTAAGAAAGGGACTTACACAAGTGGATCCACCACTGAGCTGCACTGTGACAGATGGGTTGTCCTTCAAGCAAGCACTGAACACCTTGTCAAGAGAAAAACACATCTTATGCTGTGAGTGACTGGTTCACATTTCACCTGACCTCTGCGTAACCAAACTGATGACCAGATTTGCAGCCATGTTGTCTTTGTATTTCACTGAGCAAGAACCATATATATGAAAAAAACCTGATGGGTGAACCTCCACTGACTTAGCATTTCCATGAGTTTGAATACATAACTAAAGTCTGGATGCTTTTATGAACTGTAGTTGAACAAATAAGCAGGGACTTATGGATATGTGGAACTTCAGTACACAACTTTCAAGGTGGGCTTAACAGCTGTAGAAAAGCAATTCTTCCAGAAATGAAGACTGGAGACCTTATGCAGAACTGCCATTGTTTTCCAGATCCACACTCTCCCAGTTTTCTATTGGTTCTTTATACAGGTCATCCTTTAGCTACATAAATAGGGTTATGAAATCTGGGGAAGCAAATTTCATTATGAATTTTTTGTACCTCTGCCTCCACTTTCAAACAAGTAGGAATTCTAGAAGAAATAAAAAAATTAAGCAGGAGTTTGTGCAATCTTTGCGGTCTGAAGTTTGACTATTCATGTGCATTGATAGCAATAGTGTTGCTACCATTTGGTAAAGAATGAAAAAAACATTGAGTTAAACAGACTTTCAGAAGATTTTATCCATCAAATTTCATTTTTCTAGGTTAGTACTTTTTTTTTTTTTTTTTTGGGGGGGGGGGGGTGGGGGAGGGCAGTGGGGTGGTGGTTGCAGTCCTATATGTGTGAAATAAGGCATGTAGCCTATACCTAAAATTGCTTTTTAAAGGCAAGTATAAGCATTACATTTCTTAATTTCATCGAGTGTTTAAATGGCAGTGGAAAAGCTGAAAGTTTGAATGAAGGTATATCACTTACAAGAAAACATTTCTGAATATTCATTTTGCCTTTCCTTCTGATTTGATAAAGCCACTGAAAATCACAACAGGGGTGATTTGCTTTTGGAGCTGTAGGAATGTGCAGCTGAAGAAATCTGGGCTGTACAGATTTCTTTGCACTCTATATTCTTCTACTGCTTTCTTAATCTTAACATCTGACCAGCATACAACAGCACATGATGAAGCATGTCTGGTGTGCTGTGTTTGTTCTCTCCCCCTCTTCCCAGAGGGTGAAGCTATAGAATATTTTTTATTTCTAGAAGTAGCAAGAATGGTGATATATAATATGCATTACACATCCTACCTTTGTACTTCCACATGGTACCTTGTTTAGTTCTAAGCATGCTTGCATGTGTGTGTATTCAAGAGAGAAATAAATTCAGATGCAATGCCATTCAGACCTCACCTGAGTACACCTATTGCTGGTCTGAATGCAAGGAGTTGCATTTGATGCTCCCTGGTCTCAGACAGGCTCCAGAGAAGGTTCTCCCCTGCAAAGACGATCTTTATCCTTTCTGTAGAAATTGTTATTGTGCTAGAACACTGTGCCACACACTACCATAGAATCTACCTAATTTATATAATTTGTATAATATTGTTGTTCAGATGCCAAGGCAAAGTAAGCTGAACAGTTGCACCTTTTATGATTTGTACAAGAACCCATGTTTGAACACAAATATCTGCACTGGTGTGGCGGTGATCCTCACCTTTAACAAGGACTGCATCACAACGGTGACAGTTTATTTAAAGAAATTCAGAAGACACAGACAAAGTCTGCATGCAGCTAAATCTTCTGGAATTAATTTTAGGGGTTTTGCTTTCTAACACAAATTCAGGCTGCCGTCTAACTTCTTATTACATACTTCCTACCCAATCTATTTTAGACATCTAAGATGTAATTCAGAGCAACTAATATCTTAAATTCTTTTTACTATCAATGGAAGAGGATATTACCTCTTTCCAGCAATATTACAATATGCTGGAAAGAGGTAGATTTGATGCTAAAGTTAGGACAGATTCCCATAGCTCTGAAACAGTGGAAAATAGATATGCTGCAGAAAAATGTGAAGTATCCTAACATGCTGGCAAAATATCCTAGGGATCTTGGCACAGACTTTTAAACAGCATAATACTGGTAAAATAACACTAGTCTTTGTTTGCTGTTTTCCAGTAAGCCTTCTATATTTTTTTTCTAGTATCTTAAACTGTCCTGCTAATCAAAGTGATAGAAAAGATGCTTTTTACGCAGTGGAGCCACTGCAGCCAGACGATACTTTAAATCTTTGCATTTCTGATAAAATAAATTGAATATTTAAAGGACAATAAATAACATAAAGTTATGTTTCAGTCTGTCACAGTGATATAGAAAACCATTTTGAATTATAAACTGATTTTTAAAAAAAAAGAATTAGGCATTTTTCTATTATAGCACACATTTTCAGCTGGTAATAAACAACTAAAAGCTATTTGTCGTGGGTTTAACACAAACATGTTTGAGGCTCATCTGACAACAGGACACTGTCTTTATTTTATTCTAGGGGAATTATGTTATTAATTGTTTTGAGGGCAAGAAAAAATCTAATTGGGTAGCTATGTTTGTTATATAATAAATCAAGATGCTACAGTAAACTTACAGTATATCTAGAGATGTATGCTCGGAAGCAGATCTGGCAGTCATAATCCAGGTTGCACACACCCTTTGTTTGTGAAAATCACAGGCCATCAAAAAATTGCCTATTATCAAAGCCACTTATCAGCTGATTATTTTCCATACTACTATTTCTTACACTGTTCCAGCCACCAATATTACAGAAATATTGTCAAATATTTCTTAAAAAAAAAGCTCACGCTGTCTCTGCAGGTTGATCAGATGAGCTCTCTCTCATACATCGGAAAGCTGACTACTTTCCAACAACTTGATTTCACAAATGGAAAAACAGCATCTGTTTTCCTGCAGCTCCACATATGGCTCTCACTGTTGCCGCGTGGAGCTGAAGCAGGTAGCCCCCGTGAGCATGGTCCTCCGGAGCCCCACAGCCCCCCGGGACCAGCCAGCACCGCTCAGCTGCGAGGGACACCGGCTCCCCAGGCAGTTGGAAGCCCATACTTCATCAGCACATGCAAAGCATCCCTCCCAATGTCAACTTGTAAACATTCAAACGTGTATTTAGAGCTCCCGCTTTGCCTTTTTGGTGTGGAGATTTCAGTGTATCTACTCCAAGGCATGATTCCTTTAGAAAATGTCTTCTAAAGTGCATGAGGGGACCTCAAATAATTTTCAGGCAGAATGGTGTGCACATATGAAGAAAGGAAACAGACCATCTATGCTAGAATTAAGATTAAATGCATTTATTTTTTCTCCATGGCACATGATTATTTTTGGCTCTCTAATGTATGCTATCCAGCAGCTCTTGCTGGTCCATTTGGAGGAGTTTGAAGCTGAAGTCAGATAAAAATATCCGGGGGGGGGCTGGGGATTTGGTTTTTTTGTTTTCTTTTCATATGTTTTGGTAAGCATGTGTGCTTGTGAAGGTCACGGGACTGGCAGCATCAGAAATTGAATTTCTGAATACATCTGCAGTCCAGGTATATTTCAGACAGATGCTCTCATTCTCAGGCTGCCCTGCCAATGACCTTAACCCTGATTTGGAAGGACAACTCAATCTACTATAAAGAGGAAAGGTGATTTAGTCTCCAGCCACACTGACAGAGTCTTGGACCTCTCTGAACACAGTTTGTCATTCATGTTGAAACATCAAATCATTTGATAATGTGAACTATCTCCCGCTAGTGATTAAACTGAGACTAATCACTAGTCTTTCCCTCTAAAATCTGGCTCTGAAAAATCCCAGTGATAAAATACTCTGTGTTTTCCCTCTCCATAACAAAGTGTAATGCATAACATCTATGTAACCATCTATCTATACTGCTGTTTCAGACTTCTTGAAGGCCAGACTCAGGAAAAGATGGTTTTCTGTGGCCATTGCTGGAGACACATTATAGCAGGTTATAGCTTGATAAAAATCTGATTTGTTCAAAACTATCATTCCTTTCTTCAAAGCATTTATCCACATCTTCAAACCCACCAGCTGGGCCCCAAAATCCTGAAAGCAATTTAGATCAAACCTAACAACGCTAAATAACTGTACACCCTCTGGTGAGGCAGCATCTCGGCTCACAGCATCAAAAAAGCACCACAATCCAGGAGAAACGCTGACACATGGCTTCAGCAAGGCATCTTTAAAAGGGAATAGCACAACCCTGAAAACTGGATGCAGTCTACCTTTGGGGCAGGAGGAAGTAAACAAAGCCCATGGCTGTAGTCACCATAGGAGAGGGACAGCCAGCAGCACCTTAGAAATTACTTCAGAGATACAGGACCAGCAGGTAGGTCTGGAGAAGCTGAAGGTAATCAGGTAAGGGATAAAGAAGGAGTGAACATGAAGAGAAAGTGGGAAGAAAAGGGAAGGGAGAAGGAAAGAGAGGAAAAGAGAGGAATTAACATCAGTGAGAAGATGGGTAAGGGGGAAAGATAGTGCCAAGCATGGTATTTCGAAAATTAAACATCTCCTCTGATCTCTTACATATCAGCTGAAGGGAAAAAAAAAGCTTTACATAATTTCATTTCATGCAGGCAAAAGAAACATCCTGCTACTGAAAACTGTGACAGGGTACAGCATTATTCCACTTTCCTATGTCAGGAAAGAGCTGCTATTGCTTAATCAGCCAGGGCAGACATCAGCCTGTGAGGGAGAGGGAGAAAGAGAAAAGAGACATGGCAGCTCAGCTGCTGGTTTGCAGGATGGTAAAACTCTTTGTTTTGCAGTAAAATAGGGAGCTGAGATAAAGCAGGTCTTGCCATGGCTGGCAAAAAGCCAGCCGGACTGCTTTGCTTGGCCCCTTGTGGCTTTGGTCTTGCTCTGACTTAGTGAATCCTGTGTTGTGAAGCAAATATTCTCCGCATGCGCTGCAGAACTGGGGAAGATGAAAAGTCCACAGATGCCTGAGTCCAGAGGGAGAGAGAGTTTGAGTTTTAGGGAGTTTCAGCCTCCCATATCTAGGAGGTGGCAGAGTTTTCCTATCAGTGTGTAGATATCTGGGTTCCTCATTTGGAAAAATACTGGGACTTACACAGAAACTGAAAGGCCAGGAGGGGAGCAGAATCAGCATGTTCTGTGCCTGCCGCGGACAGGCACTGTGGCAAACAAGACTCAGGTGTTTGCTTTGCATGGCTGCTGAAAATCTTCTCATGTACTGAAAGACTGATAGATGGAAAATTCTGTTGGAGTCATTTAATAAACTTCAGCACTTAGAGAGTCAATGCACTGTAAGGCAATTACGGAAATCCAATGCTTTCCAGAAAATTTGCAGAATAGCACAAACGATCATTGTACAACTTCCCTTTAAGTGCCAAAGTTTCTGTTTGTTTGATAACCTCAGTGGTGAACGTATTAGTAAATACAAGTTTTTATTTGCCCTGTGGTAGAGGTGGCAAAGGGAGATCATTCTTTCTGTCAGGCTAGTTTATCTACACATAAACCTCTTTGAAAAGAAAATATCCAAGTCCTGTCAAATATAAAAACTGCTTATAGGAAAAATAGTGAAATATAAGTGATGCAAAAACAAGCATTAAAAAAATCCAATCCCCCTTTAACACCAAGGTCTGTTTTTTATGTTGAATCAGGCTTCCATGCAGCACTCCATTTCACCCAGTGAAATGCCACGGTTGTATTCAAAATGAAGAGCAAAATTCCTCCCTCACAGAGCAGTAAATTTTCCAAGTGTTTGCAGTTTGTTCTTTTCAGATGGATGAAAAAAGGAGGGAATCCACCTCAGAAATTATTAGAATACTGTCATAGTATCATTCCTCTTGGCAAAAGTTGACTGAGCAGATGATGAAGATCCACTTAACTTGGACTCAATCAAAGGTTTTGCTATTTTCATTTCACAGGCCAGATGTAGCTCATCACCAGTTGGAGCTGATTTCAGAAGAGGTGTTAGAATTTGCTGGTCCAAGAGAGGATCTGATCCAGGCATCAAAGGGAGCCATGAGAGAAGTGTGTGCTCTCCCCCCTGCTCGCAATTGTCTGCAGCACTGGCTGCTCACTTCTCACAACCCTGTGCCACTGTCCTGGAGCAAGGGCTCCCGTACTCCACTTCTCAACCCTTCCCTGCCCATCACAACCTACCATCCTGCCAGCAGCCGGCTAAACAGTGTGGAATTTGTGCCTGCACAGAAGTGAGGAGGAATTGCTAATAAACACAAGCCTGTGCACTGGGAAAATTAGGAGCCAGCTTCCTGCTGTATGTTCATTTGACTCATCCACGCCCATACACTGAGCAAGGAGGTAGCTATCTCCATGCCACTTCTCTTGGTGGCTCTTAAACTTTTCTCTGTTTTGCAGGGAACTCATTCTGTGTTATCTGTGCAGCATCTGTTGACTGGTCTTTCTGACCACTGCAAGAAGCTTTGTTATTCTAAAATGACTGAAATGGTTTATTGGTGATGTCCACAGCACTGAAGATGCAAAAGGTTCAACAACACTCCAGCAGGATGCAAAATCTGTGAAAATTTTTCTTATTCTGTCTTATGCCCTTAAAAAAAAAAAAAAAAAAAAAAGTGTGCCTGAAACATTATTGACACCTCTTCTCCCCTATTTCTACCACTAATTCTAATCAGAGTTCAGTACATCTCTTGGAAACAAAAGCCCTTGCAAGCAGTAATGAATATATAGTGTCAGTTATTGCGGTATTCATGCAGTACAGCTTTGTTTCGTTAGGTTACAATTCAGCCTCATACACAGGGTCCACCTGAGACCCAGGCATGACATTGTGAACTTCAGAACCTAACTGGCATTTCTCTGGGTTTTACATTTTTTCCTGACTCTTCACAGAGTGACTTTTCTCTCTCTCGTAGGTTTTCTGTGAGTGGGTCATGGGATTACCCAACACATTTATAAAACTTTGTCAGCTTTATCAACTTAAAGCTTTCTATCTATTAATGTTTCTTCTACTTCAGATAGTAATTGTAGTAGTAACTACAGAGTTACTACTCTGACTGGGTAACCGCAAAGTGACTAACCATCAGAGCAGGAAAACTTCGTAAGGATGTTGCAATCAAACAAACTAGTGAAATAGTTGTTTGGGTTTTCCAGCGCATTTCCAGCACAGATCTATACTGGGGTCAAAAACTATAGTCCAGTCACAGCCGTCACAAGGTCAAATCTCTTGTCTGTTCATGAAAACAGACTGCATGTTGGTTGCTTGCAATGTGCTGTTCCAACAAAGACTATGCAAATTCACCTTCTCCAAGAGTGTAAAAGGATGAACCAATTGAAATTCCCATTGTAACAATATATTATAGGATATTAGAACAGTAAACATATTTATCAATGTTAGAAAAGATGGGCTGTCAGTTTTGTGCTTCTCCTTTTACATTTCTTCATTTTCTTCCTTACCATCATGCCAATGACAGCAACCAATAAAACATCTAAAAAATGGAGGAAAAAAAAACCACCATTGCCCCAGCAATCACCATTTGGAACACTTTCATAAATGTTCTTTTCAAGACATGCCCTACTCAATGAAATAGATGCCTGAAATCATGCATACTTCAACGTATTTCCTTTTCACATTCCTTCTGGACGTGTATTTATATGCCAACTCGTCTTCATAAATTTCATACTGGCCTTATAATAGCACAAATTAATGATGCCACTAGAAAAGAACTCAGCTGCTTTCAAAGGAGCAATAATCATGTCAGAGGTGCAGTTGGCATGAAGATGATTGAGTTGCACCTCTTCTCTGAGATATTCTCGGGGATGAATCATCCCTTACATAACATATAGCAATGGACAAATTTTCCATGTTACTCTGATACCTCATGTCATCACATTTAATTGTGTAACAGTCAATCACTATCGCATAAATTTGCTTCCTCAATGATTTGTTGTAAGACTGGTAGATGTGGTTTTGGTTAAGCTAGCTCAAGATTTCAGAAGACATGTGTCTGACACTACGCTGAATTACAGGAACTGCAGGATAGTGATGCACCTTTCTGGAGACAAACTCTCCTGACTTTTTGATGTGAGCTAATTGGAACTCCTGTCTCGAACATTAACTCCTCCATTGTGAACAATTAAAGGGGAAAATTATAGACAATAAAAAGTCACTTTACTGTAAATAAAAGGACCTTATTACATACTTTGCCTAACAGACTTTTTCATATCCTCATATATCAAAGATCTGCTTTACTGCTTGTGATATTTTTCAGGTTATGCCTTGCATCTCTCCTTTTAAAGAAGTTTAGATTAATTCATCTAATTTTGCAAGATAAATATGCTCACCAAAAGCCCCATGATTTTCCTGTGCCACAGTACAGATACAGCATTGCTGATGTGATGCAGACTATTATCAGACTTCCAAGCCAGTCTTATGAGCATTCTTTGGATTATTAAATATTTTAATAAACTAGAGTTTATTTTAACAAAATTAATACCTTACTGAAGTTTTTCGTTTTGGACTTCGTTGAAGAATGCAATTACACAGGAGTCATTTAAAGCCAGTAGATTTATATTAAAGAGTTGTTATTCAAGTGGGTTCCAATCCTGGAAAGGCCAGGAACGTTGGCCTTCCTCAGAAAAATGTTTTCAGTAGAAAAGTGTAGATCTGGCACAGTGCACCAGGCTGCTGTTTCACACAGTGCTCCACAGAGTATAGAATATCTATAAATCACTCACTCTTCAGGGCTGATAACATCTCACATCAGCTTAGTACATGACACTCCAGTATGCCAGGGAGTGGTGAAGTGGGTTTATATCTACATTTTTAGCCTGTCTGAGGGTGATTCATCCCATTTAACCTTAGACATGTAACTGAAGTGACTGTTAGCAATCTAGGTGACCTACAACTTAGGCTGATTGGGTTTTGTGCTGGTACATTAAGACTCACATCCCTGAGCTGCCTCTCTCTCCTTCCACTGAGCCTAGCTTACCCCAGTGAGGTGCCAAAAGCTACATGGGATAAATTGAAATTAAAATAGAATGATATTCTGAAAAAAAAAAAAAAATAAGACCTGCAACTATTAAAGGGGAATCTCTGTTAACAACAGAAATATTAGATCTTAGCTCCTGTGATGAAGAGGTCTGTTGATTAGGCTGTTACTAACACTGATAGTTCAAAATCTTCAATAGATACCAGGTTCTTTTCACCAGAGGAGAGGGATGCATACACACATGTTATCTCACATACTCCACCCCACTGACACCTCCATGAAAGACCACAAATGTCATCTAGTCCTGGTAGACATTCATTCTGTGATAGTGATTTTAACATAAATCTTTACTGAATGAGTTCTCCATAGGTTCAAAAGAGGGTTTATCTAAGCCAGAGCAATCCCAAAGAAGGAAAAATCAACCTATGTAACATAACATGCAGATAAGGAAAGGACCATAAATTTGGAAACAAGTCATACGTAGGATCTTTTCCCTTTTACAGAAAAACTAATTTCAAGCCAGAAAAGTCTTTAAAATTCACTGAAAACATAACATTTTAAATTATATTTAGGAACTGAATTCTGCTAGAGCATAGTTCTCCTTCCACTGCAACATTTCAAACTCTGCAATACATTTCCCTCCTCTCCAGTTACTCTTTCTACATATTCAACATGCAGTTTAGCTGCAGCCTATGTGATCTAAGCCTCCATACAGAAAGTCATACTGTTTTTAACTGGAACTATATGAAATGCTACTGTATATTGAACTTTTCCCTTGATACACTCTCTTTTCCTGCCAGAGATTTTGTCCAGATAGAGTTTAAGGATCTTGAAAATCTGCCTAGAAATTCCAGATATTTGGCAGCCTGTCTGGGGTAACAGCTCTGCCTGGGACACACTGAACATTCAGAAAACCTGATTGTGTCTGGTTTAGACATGCACATCAACCCTGAAAGATATGTATGATATGGCCAAGGTTCTGGAAACACATCCATCAGCTTGTGCTCAGGAGACAAGATAGCCAAACTGCATCCCACCTCAGTCTCCAGAGCTTCCTCTTGTACTTCACACTTAAAATGACCTGTGCAATAAACCTTGTTTTACCAGCCTTCCCTACGGCTCGTTTGTTACAGCACTGTCAAGGGGATGTAGTCTGATTCCCATCAGTTTGGGGAACTCAGGTTACCCATTGCGCAGAACCTGTTCAAGGCTGCTGACTTTTCAGTTTGGCCAGTCTGCCATGCCCTTTTGGGTTGGCATGTCCAAATTGCTCTGAACACAGCTACTGGACCTGACCCTCCAGGGGCTTCTTCTCCAGTCTGCCCAGCTGGGCTTCAGAGGACACTAGCTGGTAAGGCAGTTCTTAGCACCCTCAGAAACAGAAAATGTATAAAACGAGGTTATTTCTGAATGAAAAGGGAAGTGTCTAGCCAACACAGACCTCTCCAGTTTAGACCCTTTGCACAGCAGACTAATATCATCTTTATATCTGCATTTCTCAAGACTCTTTAGACCTAGATGTTCCAGCAAGTACTTCTAGAGTCTGACAGAAGTAAGAGAAAAGTCTGCTATGAATGACACTGTTAGTGAGAAAAGGTATTTTGTGTTCATATTTTCTGCAGGATCCCTTCCGTGTCAATGAATTGTACCTTCGGGTGAAGCGGCTGAAGAAGGCTCTGGCACTGCTTTACACCTACTGTCTGAATTCACCCCTTATTTGGTATTGTGGCAGACCCATGAAAGTCAAAGTAATTGCTCATGTGTGAGCCAGAGTGTAATCCAGGATGTGGATGTCCATTTTGAGGCACTGTATAAAATTTTTGACTGATTCAGTCCACAAGATTTTGGACTCGTATAAAACATTCATTCCACTTTCATAAAGATCTAAGCATACAGATTTACCCACCTTTTCCAGTACCACTTTGCAGAGCAGAACATCAGACTTAATCTTACATTTTTACAAAAGATCTTAGTAAACCCAAGTTGTTCAATGTACGTGGGACCATATGTCAAATCTTTTATATACGACTCTGGATAAACAGAGAGAATCAAGGTGAAAACTGGTTAGAAAAGACATCTGACTCATGTTCTGGGAAGTTAAATAAATCAAAAAGCAAGCCAGGAAAGAGTTTCTTCACTTTGAAGATGTTTCAAAATTAATAGACAATAGCCTTGGCTGACCAGAGATGGATTTCTTTGGTAGCTTGGCCACAAAAACACTCCAAGAACAATTAGTGCAAGTAATGGACAATATTTTTCTAAAAATTATTACTTGAGTGAACAATCATGCTTCTTTCTACAAATGATCAACATGAGTTTAAGTTCCCTGTTTAAATAATCTGGTATTAATTTCCCTGTTTTTCATTCTTTCAGAGTGTTCTTCAGTGGCAGTCCTCTCCCTGCTGATGGGAAGCTCACATATTTCTGTAACTCTGTGAATAAAAATAACCTTTTTTAATATAATAAATTAGAACAGGATTCTTTATTTTCACTGTAGTGCTTTGGCTCTGTAGTGATGTAGTGAAACTCAGTAACTTTTATTTTTATGTCTTAGTGGATGTTACTGCATGCAGAAAACTTCCTAACTTCTAAATATTATGGGGTTTGCTGTCCTTTAGTGCATTTCTTGACAATGCAATCAATCTTTCATCCAGTTTTCTTTTTAGCAAGAAATGGAACCTTTTTAAAGGAAAAAAAAAAAAAAAACCCACACCCAAACCCAACCTGATTTGAGGTCTGGATTCGCACAATTTTCTTTGGGGTAAGGATGAGGAAAGACATAGAGCCTGAGTGACATCTACATTATCAGTTGTGTGAAATGGGCTGCCCTTGCCAGACTCTTCCAATCCAACTGTTAACCTCCCATAGCACAGAAATTGAACATTTGTATGTAAACAAAGGGGGGGTTATTTGTTTCATGTATCCTCTCTTCCTGGACACTCTATTTCTTTGATTTTTTTTTTTTATTTCCTTTTGTTCTTTATAGTTTGTCAGTTTAACCAACAAAGGAATTTGTAATAGCTTCTTTGCATATATTTACCAAAAATTCAGGTGGTTTTTTTTTTCCTTTATTAAAAAACTATATCTCATTAAAAAGAAAAAACATAATGCCCTTTGGCATTCCAGCCTCCTCATGCGGCCTGAAAGATGTCAAGTATTTCTGTCCCTGGCTTGTGTAACTGCACAAACTGGGAAGATGGCACTCAGGATCTGATGTGAAGCACCTAGTCTTTATAGTTTTAACCACGTTTTAAACATTCCAAACTGATTTTAGGGTCTTAAACCAGAAAGGATTGCTTTGGTGACCTATCAGCTACACTAATTCAAGCAAAAGTACAAAATTTTTATTCAAGGATTGGAAAGAATTGCTTCTTTTTCTCTTTCCAGAGAAAATTTGCATTGACTCTCCAATGCGAATCTTATTCAAAAGAGCTGATTTTATTTCCTTGGAGAAGTAAAATTTCCTATGAATATTTGTCACATAGTAGATATTTTCCCCTCTATGGTTGGTTGACCTTGGCTGGATGCCAGATGCCTACCAAACCCACTCTATCACTCCCCTTCTCAGCTGGACAGTGGCAGGAGAAAAGAAGGTGAAAGGCTCATGTGTTGGTATAAGCACAGGGAGATCATTCAACAGCTACCATCATGGGCAAAATAGGCTGGACTTGGGGAAAATTAATTTAATTTATTACCAATCAAATCAGAGTAGGATAATGAGAAATAAAGCCTAAATCTTTATCTTTAAACACATTCCCACCACCCCTCCATTCTTCCTGGGCTTAACTTAACTCCTAATTTCTCTACCTCCTCCCTCAAGCAATGCATCGAGCTCCCTTAATTCATCACACATTGTGCCTGACACTCCTTCCTCCTTGGAGTAGGACTCCTCACACTCTTCCCCTTCTCCAGCTTGGGGTGCCTCCCACAGGAGACAGTCCTCCACAAACTTCTCCAACATGAGTCCTTCCCATGGGCTGCAGCTCTTCACAAACCACTCAAGCATGGGTCCCTTCCACCAGGGTGCAGTCCTTCAGGAACAGTCGCAAGTCCTGCCAGCAAACCTGCTCCAGCCTGGGCTCCTTTCTCCCCACAGGGCCACAGGTCTTGCGAGGAGCCTGCTCCAGCAGTGCCCATGGGGTCACAGCCTCCTCCAGCTGCATCCACCTGCTCCACCATGGGGTCCTCCACCATGGACCTCCATGGGCTGCAGGGGACAGCTTGCCTCACTGTGGTCTTCACCATGGGCTGCAGAGGAATCTCTGCTCTAGTGCCTGTGGCACCTCCTGTTTTTCCTTCTGCACTGACCTGGGTGTCTGCAGAGTGGTTGCTCTCACATATAGAATAATAGATAATAGAAAGGTTTGGGTTGGAAGGGACCTTAAAGGTCATCTAGTTCCAACCCCCCTTCCATGGGCAGGGACACCTTCCACTAGACCAAGTTGCTCAAAGCCCCATCCAGCCTGGCCTTGAACACTTCCAGGGATGGTGCATCCACAGCTGCTCTGGGCAACCTGTTCCAGTGTCTCACCACCCCTACAGTAAAGAATTTCTTCCTAACAGCTAATATAAATCTATCCTTTCTCAGCTTAAAGCCATCCCCCCTTGTCCTATCACTACGTGTCCTTGTAAAAAGTCCCTCTCCAGCTTTCTTGCAGGCCCCTTTAGGCACTGGAAGGCTGCTATAAGGTCTTCCCAGAGCCTTTCCTTCTCTGGGCTGGACAACCCCAACTCTCTCAGACTGTCTTCATAGGAGAGGTGCTCCAGCCCTCTGATCATCTTCAGGGCCCTCCACTGGACTCACTCCAACAGGTCCATGTCCTGGTGGCTTCAGATGAGCTCTCAGGGGAGTGGAGTAGAGGGACAGAATCACCTCCCTCAACCTGCTGGTCATGCTTATTTTGATGCAGCCCAGGATGAGATTGGCTTTCTGGGCTACAAGTATACATTGCTGGGCCATGCTGGGCTTCTCATGCATCAACACCCCCAAGTCCTTACCCTCAGGGCTGTTCTCAACCCATTCTCTTACCAGCTTGTATTTGTGCTTGGGATTGTCTTGACCCATGTGCAAGACCTTGCATTTGGCCTTGTTGAACTTTATGAGGTTCACACGGGTTCACCTCTCAAGCCTGTCAAGGTCCCTCTGGATGGCATCCCTTCCCTCCAGCATGCCAACTGCACCACACAGCTTGGTGTCATCGGTACTCAGCAGGGCACACTCAGTCCCACTGTGTATTACCAACAAAGATGTTAAACAGAGCTGGTCCCAATACCAGCCCCTGAAGAGTCCTTGGCCAGTGGTGGGTTGTCTTGGAGCCGGCTGGCATGGGCTCCATCTGACATAGGCTAGGAAGCTTCTTTTGCAGCTTCTCACAGAAGCTACCCCTGTAGCCCACCACTACCAAAACCTTGCTGTGTGAACCCAATATACCCTCAAAATTCTGAAATAAACCTGCTGTTATTAAAGGCTTACCAAAGTAAAAAAAGTGTTCAGTTATTTTCTTTTTTTAATTGAAGGCTAGAACTTGGCATGGAGTGGATAGTACAGTGTGGAGTTTTTTGAATTAGGTTTTTGTCAGAGATTTGATTCAGACAGCTAAGGGCTGGGCAGTTAACTGCTTTTGATCATATTATTCTCACAACTTGTGTCAGCATTGCCTAGAGCTACAGAAAGCTGCTCAGTATTGTAGAGATTGAGATTCTAATAAATAAAAATCAGTGTAAAATGTAAACAAAACCACACCAGTGTAGATTTAGCCAAAGGGAGGTGGGCAAGGGTAAACTCTCACTTACCTTCTACCCCTAATCTGCAAATAAGAGGGGGAAATGGATGTAACATGGGCATCATTAATGGGTAGAAGTGTGTATGATTTACAGAAGCAAAGGTGAATGGAGGTAGGGGGGACATGGTAGCAGGGAAGACAGGGAAGCCAGAGCCCAGCTGCTGTGTAACCATGGGCAACTACAAGGACTCACAGGGAATTTCAAAGGTGCCAGCACAACTGTCTTTGGGGTCTGCCAAAGAGCCAGATGCTGGTGCGGAGTGAATATTTTAGACCATTTGCCATACTGTTTTCAGAATTCTACCTAATCATCTTCCCATCTCCTTTGCAAAACCCAGCAGTGTGCTAATTACCAACTTCATAAAAGAAAAAAAAAAATCCATAGTAAGCTTAGTGAGTTTACAGAACTTTTGCTGAAATGCAAGGGGGAAAAAAAAGCACATTTTTACAATCAGTATGTTAAAATTCATGGGCAATGTATAACATTCATGTCCTCTTTGATTAAAAATTAAATTCCTTCTTTCTGTAGCAACTTGGGATTTTTATTAAGCAAAATGGAGATCTTAACTGTGGTTACTAAAAGCAGCAGCTGACTTTTCTATTGGTAGAACTGTACAGTCTGTGACTTGTTCTTTCCCTACTTCTCACTTCCAGTGAGGCAAAACATACCTGCTCCATCTTCCCTTCTTCTGAAAACCCTCTGACCACTGGAGAAATATGAGAGTCCTGTAATAATTCGTGATTAAGTTGTTCTGATGAGAATGGTAAGCTGAAGGTACAGATTTGCAATCCGTAGATGCCTCTCTGTTGATAAGATATAACTGTGTTTTTATTTCCTTCTCTTCCAGATTAAAGGATATAAAAGCAGTCACCTGTCAACTCAATCCAGCAATGAAATTCAGCAGCCTATTGTCCCAATCACTGCTTTCAATCACTCTAAACGGTCTCCAGAGACAATCATTATTATAGGACATGTTCCTAAGAGTAGATAAATGGAGCTCAACCTGCCAGCCTGCATAGGGAAAGATGGACAGTCTTGGCCAAAAATATGAAAGGGCCTGGAGCTTTATTGACATTTACATCAAAAATAGTTAGCAATGAAAGCAGCTGTTGTGGAGCGCTTTCACCACAACGTGTTTGGAATATGCTGTGAATTGAAATACAGACCTCCTGACAAGCAATTTACCTTCTGTCATTCTCCATGTGCTTGCAGCATTACTGGCTACTTGCTGTGATAGCCCACTTAAAGCTGCACATGTGTACAGTTTGGATGAAAGATTAACTGCAATTTGAGGCAGGAAGTAACGAATTGTGGAGTGTCATTCATAATGGCCGACATTGTCATCTGCAGGGTGACACCACAGCAAGAAGGTGCCTCTGTTGTGACGAGCTTATAGATTCAGATGTCATTCATCCTAATGAAGATCTGCCTACAGTTCTAATAAGCAGAGTGTGAGACAGCTCAGGATTATAAGCATTAATCTGCCTTGTTTGTTGACATTAACATGATGACTAAAATGCCATTATGCAAGAAATTCATTCTAAAGCTATTAAAAAGGGGCAATATTAATATGAATATTACAGCCCAGAACAAAAGATGTGCCAGGAGTTAATATCCCTGTTTACTCTTGTCATTTTCTACATCGTATTGATTTTTTTTCTCCTCAAAATAACTTATGCTGCACAAAAGTTTTTGCTATTTCATGAATATAGTACCACTTATTGTAGCTGAAATACAACCCACATGCTGGTTTCCCCTAATGCAAAAGGTAAATCTGTTAACCCCCAGTGCCAATTGCAGGTTATGTTAAATACAAACAACAATGCGATAAATATTTAGCTGATATTTTGTGAAAATAACAGAGCCAGATCATTCCAAGCATACTTAAAAGGAAGACTTATTATAATATTTATTTAAATAATTGACCTAATATGTACATAGATTGAATGTTCTTTTCAGCCACACAAATTAGCCATTTTCAAGCTGATATGGTGCTCTTGACTATGGGGGTCAGTGGAGAACTGACAACGCTGATTTTTCCAAAGACATTGAGACTCTTACAAGTCATTATCAACTGAAATTGAAATAAATCTGTGTGTAAATCTCTGTTTAAAGAGGGCTAGTATTAGGATATTAAGGATTTTGATCATTATCCATGCAGAAGTGGATGACATATAAAAATGTATTTGTGTGCCTGCCTTCACAACTAAGCTTAAATACCATTTGTATCTTAAAACTGTACTCACTAGCAAAGTCCAGACAGCAATATAGCATACTCAGACATGGGATAAAACACTTTCTAGATGCACCTAAGAGATTCAGGGGTCAGGTTTCAAAGGACAGTGATGCAGGTGGGGGATCTCTTTGCACTTTCAGATGCCTCAGCATCTTTCTTTTTTTTTTTTTTTTCTTTTTTTACGTCTAGTTCTTAAAACCAACATGAAAATTCTTAGTTCTTAATTTATGTAGGGCACATTTCACCAGAACATAGATTTTTTTGCTGTCTGGATGTGGAACAAATTACACTCAGCAGTAAGAGATTTGGGTTGGGGGCAGGTTAGCAAAAGATCTTCTAAAAAGGTTAATCAAAATCTAGTGGCAGCTGTTATCTTTGTAATGTGTCAGTGGAGGACAAGGTGAAAGATTTATCTTGACATATGTTTGCCTATATATCAATGGATGTGGGTGAAGCAATTTAAAAACAAGGAGGACCTGGGAGACACATTGAGGAACAAGGAGAATATGCACTGTGTCTTCTTAGTCTTTTATATCTCTGCAAAATGGACAACACTAAATAGTCATACTTACTAGAGTCCAGCAAGAAAAAGGTGGGAAGTAAGTCCATGCTATGTGTGGGACCAGGCAGTCTGCTTCTACTGAGAACCAGGATGTGGGAGCCTTACTGTAATTCTGCAAGTTAGTGACTGAAAACTACATGCTACAGCAAAGCTAGGCATGGATTTTCATTTTTCTTCTCACAAGGACTCTTTCTACTGCTAAGCCATGACACCTTTAGAAAGATCCTTTTGTTACAGTAGCCTAAGCCCATCTAAAAGGGAAACTAAACTTGCCCAAGGGTGCATTTATTCCATGGGAGATCCAGCTTCCTTCAGGAAGGAGGTAAAAGAAGTTCCCATTTAAGGAAGGGGAAGGATAAACTGCCAGTTTATGTCAGGTTTATACTTCTGGCCTACAGGCCGAGCGTAGTATTGCAGCTAAAAATGATAGAGGCCTTCAGACTGGGAAGCCACTGGGTTCCAAATGCAGTAAGCGGGATGAGTTAAATGTCTTGGAGTGGAGTTCAAAAGGGATACTACTAGAAGTAAGGAGCTGCCAGAAGCCAGCAGGGGCATGGCACAACATTTGAAGCCCAGACAAGTAAGGGAATATCACTGACAGGAATAATCCTAAGTATCAGGTCACAGCAATCTCTCATGAAAACAAGGATGTGGTCTCCTTTCAAGCAGTCAGGTAGGGCACAAGTTTATTAAATGACAGGACCTGGAGAAGGTGGCAATTCCCTTCTCCCCTGCTTCTGGGGTGGAGTCAAAGCTGGCACGTGGGGGCTCAGGTTCATCACATATCCTCCATTTAGTGGGTCCCTAAATTCCCCCTAGGCCTCTTGGTAGGTCAGGACCTCTGGTGTGGACTCCAAGTCTCCCTGTGGATGCATGGGCTTTTTCTTAGCAAGTGAGACCACCATTTTAAAGGAGAGGGTTGTGCTGAACGGTCTGAGCTGCCAGGCACGAAGCTCCCTTGTGCCAAGGACTAGCAGCAGGGCAATGAGGAATGCCTGGGGGGCAGGTGGGGGCTGGCCCCTGTTGTCTACATGGGCTATGCTCTGAGGGTCTGCAATGCAAGGCTGCACTCACACAGAGGCATCCTGCACTGCTCGTTGTCTTCTCCGTCCCTCTGTGGTGTGACTCCCCTGGCAGTCCCTGCTGGCTGTTTCAGCTGGGTGGAACTTCTGGTTGAGCTAGCACTAACTCCCTGACATATTTCTGACTAGAGATATGCTCAGTCCCGAGGGGAACGTACCTCAGAGAGCAGCTGTTTGCTGCTCATCCTACCCCCTGCACCAGCTGCACATCTCTGGAGCACCAGATGCACACAGGAGCTTTCACGGTGTCTACGCAGTGGGCTGAAACAGCACAGTACTGAATCATTTTCCTGCTCTGTTTGAACAAGTCTACTATTCATTTCTTAAGCCTGTGTCAGGTAGATGAGGACAGCACAGAATTATAATTTCAAGTCCTTCTGAGCCTATCTCCTTCTTGTAAAACACTGTGCTGCTTCATGGTGGTGCTTGGCTGTTCCATGGGAAGCGTCGCGGAGGTAAGAGTGAAATGACAGTTGTAAGGGTGCTTCTAGACCTTCTCAAAAACTGTCTCAATTACTTACCATGAGAGTTATTGCAGACCTTCGAAACCCTGCTTAGGCTGCATGTAAACTGAGACGTAGGTGTATGCCCACACCAGGGTTCTAGTCCTCTGAGCAGGGAGGAGCTTGGAAGCACACGGCCTCTGCACACAGGTAGCCTTTCTGTGGAAGAAAACAGGCTCTGGGATGGTGAGGCAGAGAAGATAAACCCCCTGAATTTCACCCAGACAGAGCCAGCTTGCTCCTGGAAACCACCTGCATGCCACAGGCTAGGCAGGGGGCTAGGCAGGGCCTGGCTGAGCCCAAACCAGCTCTGCCTACATCGTTCCTCCAAACAGCAGGCCCAGTCCAAACCCAACAGATCCACAGGATCTCGATGCAGTGGGAATAGTACCTGTGAGATTCAAAATTCTGTGAATATTTTGGGGAAGCACATGGTAGAACCTTTTTTTTTTTTCTAATTTATCACACGTTTGTAATCATTTGAAGTCAGTATGTACTTAAGTTTGTTTGTTTGTTTCCAGGGAGCAAAATGAAGCATTCCAACAATCCAAAACCAGCTGAGATTTGGGTCAAAATAGATCTTTGCTGGGAAGAGCTTTTGCTTGTGACATGTTTTTATCTTCTAGTGGAATCTAGCTGTAGAGAGATGTCCACAAGCTCTAAGTGTAGAAGGACAGAGTCTACAAGAACTGGGCTCTCGCCAGGCTATCAATTCTAGACTTGGACAGCAAAAACATAGCTGATTTTTTAGACATTTCTAGAAATGTGTGATAGTTATTTGCAGCTAACTACAGGTTTTAGTGGTGTAAATGCTCCACAGATCAGACTGATTGAAGAGATGTGAACAGGTGAATAGTGTCCGAGTTACTGATTACTTTCCATATTTAAAATAAGAGAGTGGAACTTTTCTATAAGGCAAATGAAAGTGATATCTGAAAGTGTGAGAAGAATTTGAAGGAGGAAAAAAACCCCCAAAACTGGGAGATATTTTTAAGATAAAAGTTGATAAAAAAACGAAGTATATGTTATTGAACAGACCCATAGTATTTTTAACTAAGAGTTTCAGCTGTTTTGAATTAATTCACTGAATAAAAACATTGCCTTTTCTAAGTAAATTCTGATGCATATTTTTCACAGAGCTTGGTAAAATTTCCATCAGATGACTTGTGTCTTTAATTAGACCTTGTGCTGGGAAGAAGCTGACTGTGACATTAGGGGTCAAGATGCAACTTCTTATTTTTAAGAGAGAATAATAGTGGGTTGCTGAACTGCTGGGTAAGTGTTCAGAAAACAGGAGTATTTGACTACCTATGAATCTTCTATTTGGATCTAGGAGTAGATCAGAAAAATTCCATGAGCCTGGATGGAAAATCATCAAAACTTGTTGCAATGTTAAGGGAAGCAACCAAGATAACTTCTCCTGGTGATCAGACTGACCTGACAGAAATTCTGCAAGGGCTTTTAGTCTGTACTTTTGGGTTTTTTCACATCAGAGAAAAGTACTGGCCTTAATAATGGAAGGAAAGAAAATCAAAACTAAGGTTTGAAAATTGTTTATTTTCCCACAAGTATTAGGAGAAGCAGCCAAATGAATACACTGGAGGATTATTTTTTTTCTTTTCAAACTGAATTAACTTTCAGCCACAGCTATACAGGCTTATTTCTAGCTCAGAAGCTGGACCTACTTTTGCTGCCTCTAACACTGTCATTAAACAGTAACACTATCTGGCAGCAACAAACAGCACAAAATAAGTCTAAGATTATCCACCAGCACACACAGCTGAGAACATTCAAAACCAGCTGGCAAATGTTTGGAGTTACTCCAGATTCTCATAGTTGTCTTCTTTAATGCAGACAAAGGTAACAAATGTGTAAGAGGGGCCAAAGATCCCTGGTTTGCTCCCACGCTGAGCTTTAGCCATCAAACTGATTATTGGATGATCTTTGTTAACAAGGACACGCTATGATTTTCTTTCCTTAAATCCCCTGAATTTTGCAATTTCAGCAAGTGATAGAACAAAGTTTAAGAAAACAACATCCATGAACACAGTGTGTGACAGAAAGGAAATACCCTTCCTACATATGCTATCAAAACCTTGCAAACTGGTTATGTTGAGTATGACTTCATCTCAAAAGACTATGCAAAATCAGTCCTCTAAAACCTGAAGTCTTGGCTTACTGCCATCAGAAAAATCCAGACTCAGAAAACAAGTCCTCAAGCAATGGACTTGTCTCTTTCATACAGCTCTTGCAGGAGAAAGAAAGACTTCAGTCAGGCATTGTCTGACATTAAAACCTGCTTGTCTGCCTAGTGGTAAATCTGTGCTTGACACACAGATACTGATGTCCCTGTGCTTGCCTTTCACTTGAGACTGTTCATTGCTTGCAGCTGAAATTCAAACCAGGAAATAGAAGAAAAGCTCAATTGTCCCAAATGCACCGAGCATGGGCTCCAGTCCCCACTCTGCAGTACACCTGTGCTGCTGGCAGCAGTAGACTGCTCCACATGACACTGGTAAAAGAAAAATTGTTAATGTTGTATTATTATGTATTTCTACTCTTTCTATTGTATTATTATTTCTACTATTTCTATTTGTCCTCAGGGGAAGGCACGCTTTTGAGCTCAAGCACAACTGCTTCTCAGTCTCCCCAGCCCTACCAAGTTCCTCCCACACACTTGGGAGCTGCAGGAATCACATCCCCTGTGAAACACCGAGGTTATCAGATATTATGAGCTCCTGCCATTCAGCCAGACAGTATATTTTCTCTGTGAGTAGTCATATATGAACATAATTTTCTAGCTAAGTTCAGCAGTGAGATGTTGTTAGAAAGTGTAGGTGAATTCTTGCACCTCCAAAGAGCAGAGGTGAAATGTTCCCTGGTCACAGAGGTCTTGCTGCTCTGGAAAGAGGTGTCCTATTCGGCCTGGCTGAAGGACCTTTGTGGAAATACCTGTGCCCCTTTCTGAAGGCAATCTGGTCAGAAGTCACTGATTCCTGGGAGGGTAACACTCCACTACAAATGGTGGGGGAAAAAAAGGGAGTGCTGCTTATTTTGATGTGTGCCTTCTCTGGACTCTAAGTGCGATCAGGGGCCCTGTCTTAGCATCTGCATGGGCAAAAACTCTGAGAGGAGCCGTTTATTTCAAGACAGAGGAAAAGCTAAGCTGTTGTTTAATATTCATAGTATGGCAGAACCCAGGAGCCTACGTCAGCCTCAGGACTCCCTTGTGCTAACCTTCATTCAAACACTTATTGTCCTTTATTCTATTTACCTGTTCATAGGGCTTCTCTCTGCTTTTTACCTTCTTACAACTTTGCTTTTTTCCCTTTCTTTCTCAGGGGCTTGTCACCCCTTTCTTGTTCTTGTTTCTAAAAATCAGTGGAGAAAGCAGAAAAAGTATTTAATTTAATGGGCTTACTAGATTTTATTTGGTGACTGTTACAAAGAAACTCCCCTGCTAGGGAAAATTTCCTTTGAGGTCTTCCTTTCTCGTAATAGGAACAGTTTGAACAAGCAGTATTCTTTGTTTCTTTTTAAAGGCATTTTCTGAATAAACAATTTTAGTTGGAATTGTTTTGTTTTACTCCCTTATGACTTTAGGAGTACTGATTGCAAAAGTTACCCTCTAAACCAATTAATAACTTATTACTCTGTTTCGCAAACACATCATTCTGTTGCTGTTTAGCCACAGTCAGCAACTCAGTACCACGAAGCTGGTCAGTCACTCCCCTCTCCTCTTCAATGGGATGGGAAGAGAATCAGAAAAAGGTAAAACTTACGTGCTGAGATATGAACAATTTAATAACTGAAATAGAGTAAAATAAAATAATAGCAAGAATAATAATAACAACAACAACAACTGGGGGGGGGGGGGGCACGGAGGAATAAAACCCAAGAAAAACAAGTGATGCACAATACAGTTGCTCACCACCTGCAGACTGATGCCCAGCCAGTCCCTGAGCCATGACTAGAGGCTCCCAGCCAGCTCCCCCCAGTTTATATACTGAGCATGACGTTCTGTGGTATGGAATATCCCTTTGGCTAGTTCGGGTCAGTTGTCCTGGCTATACTTCCTCATGGCTTCTTATGGACCTCCTCGCTGGCACAGCATGGGAAACTTAGAATCCTAGAATTATAGATTCATTTAGGTTGGAAAAGACCTTTGAGATCATCAAGTCCAGCCATCCTTGACTAAGCACTACTTAGCAACCACTAAAACATAAGTGTGTTATCAACATTATTCTTATACCAAATCCAAAATGCAGCACTGTACCAGCTACTAAGAAGAAAAATAACTATCCCAGCTGAAACCAGGACAACTGGTAGCTCAGCTGTCTCCACAGACAGGTGAGGGTTGCCTCACAGCAGGCACAAATTGCCCCAAAGATGAGTGAGAAGGGGACTAGGAAAGACAGCAAGAAATGGGCAAGAAAAGAGGACTAGTCATAAATTTGGCTGAGATATCCAAGAAAACATAATTTCCAGGCTTTTATTCTATGGTACAGATGCACAGACTGAGAAAAACTTGAGTGCTGTGGAACCAGTCAGCTCCACTGAGCTCTCATTTGATTATAGCTATAAATTGACAAGCCTTTAGGAACAAAACTTTTTAAGGTAAATACTGTCAAAGAAACAGCTGACAGTCTGTGATGTCCGTTAGGCAATCACAGCTGGGAAGGTGCAGATCCCTGGTTTTGCTCTGGTGAGATGGAGGTGAAACCGAAGTGCCGCCTTCCAGACCCGGCCCCCTCCTGCCCCGAGGTCAGAGTTTGCTGCCATTTTATGTTGAGCAAACAGATTGAGCAGCAGCTCTGGATGGCAGGGGGCCAGCATGGACCCAGTCTCTGCAAGAAATGACCCAATGATGCAGAGGGCTGGGAAAGCCCTTGAGATGTGCTGAGGCCATACTGATTCACCCAGCAGTGGGCTTCCCAGCTGCATCCTCCTCCTCCTCCTCCTCCACAATTTTGTCCTGTCCCCCTGCCCATCTGTACATAAACCCCAATACCTGTGTTCTTTTTGCTCCAGACCCACTGGTGTTTTAGGCCCAAGCTGTCTCTCTTCCACATTGTCAGACAGAGCCTTGTTCCAGGCATAAATGACTAATGATAGCAATTGTGGCGTGAGGCAGGATCTGGGTTTCAAAGTCTAGAGTAAAGCTCTGTGATAAGGGAAGTTGTGGTCATTTGAGCAAACAAAATATTGTACAAGTAAGGAAAGTTCTGGAGAGAACAAACACATGAATAAATAAACAGATAACGTGCCCATGTGAAGTCTTAACTAAAGAGTCAGTTGCTCCATAAAAACAGGAAGCCTTTAAAATATGATGAGAAAGAGGCATTTGTTTTCTGTGTGCAGAAAACCAAGGCCTTGCTGAGATGGGGAGAGCAGTGGTTTGAGTCTGGGTACTTTCATTTCCACTCTTGCTGGACATGGGCATAGGAGCAGGTTTCTGCTCTAACAAGGCTGAGAGAGAGAGTGTTTAAGCTTGTAAGCTGAGAAAGTCCCTACGGACAAAGGGTATAGCTGTGTGGGGGTTAAATGCAACCTGAATCAAGCTTCAGGACTACTGAGATCATTCCAGTTTCCCTTCATGCCACTAGCTTTTTATTTTTGCTTAGTTATTTTTTCTTGAACTGAAATACTTTTTAGTAGCAGGACTGGTTATAAATGGCTCTGAGTGATCAGTCTGGAGGAGCATGAAAAAGGAGAGGCATCTGCATTATCTGCTTTTGCATTTCACTAGTCTGTTTCTAGTTCAAGTTCAACATAATTCCCAGTTTCTCATTCATACAATAGAAGGAGTGTCCTCACACTAGGATAGTTCAAATATTGATATAGATTCAATATAGACATATTGATATGCCATTTCTGACATGAAATGACATATTTCTTCACTCATTTATTCACCAGAAGAACAAATAAAACTTAAATTGTGAAGTGTGTTGCATTAAGAGATCATCCCAAAGAATCTCTTTAACAACATTCACAAGTGTTCCCTGTGAACAAAAGTTTATGAAACATGTTTAAATATTTATGGAATGTTAAAAATTAGGCATTAATTGGCAAACAACTTAATTAAAATGCTTTCTCGAGTAATTAGGAGCAAATACTTTCCTCTCTGTTTTGCATGCCATTTGTCTTGTTCTCTGTTTGATAAAGCCTGCCTGTCAGTCAAACTTTGCTGCAGGTAATTTTTTAGCTCTGTGGGGAAAATCTTCAAAAATTACATCTGAATTTAAAATATTTTGATTATCATTTTTGTCTAACAAATTCTCCTTTTTTACTTCATCTTCTATATGTCCCAGTAAAGCAGCATCCTGGGAATTTAGGGCCTGAAGATGAAATTCTGCATCAAGGCATTACTGAGTTTCCAAAAACACTCTCCTGAGAAAAAACTGAATCAATCTAGAATCAACAAACAGTGCAGTTAATTAATGAGTACACCATAAGGGAGCTTTTTTAAACAATGTTGACTGCTGCTGCCTCAGGACCAATAGCACCAGAAGTTATTGCTGGTTTCAAAGAAGTGATTCTTAGGGTTCCCCCAAGGCACCTTTTGCTTACATTAGCTATTTACTACAACTTTTCCTCTTATTTGCACCCTAGGGAAAGTATACTTATTTGCTAAATTACTTTTTAAGTGATGCTTCTTCATGCCAGTAGCCTGAGGTATATGAGGGAAGATGCTACAGCATAAATAATAGCAGAAACTAAGCTGCTTTACAGCAAAGTGCAAAGAAAACCTTTGAGCTGGACACCACCCAAGCAGTGCTTCCAAGCCAAGCTGAACCTGGAGGGCCAGGGAGAGCCACAGGGACCGACTGCCCACCCAGCCAGCTGCATGCTACCAGTGGACACAGACCCACAGAAGTGCAGGGCTCCCCAGTGGGAGCAGCCCTGCAGATCACTTTGGAGAACCAACACAGGATAACTGAGAAAAAAAACCCACAGACTTCCAGCCACTACAAACCAGGGAGGCTGAATCAGTCTTAGGAGACTGATGCCAGTTTGTACCAGGTGAGATCCTGGCTACCAGATTGTCTCTAACAACAACAAAAATGTGCTGAATATTCTAACTATAGCCTTCCATGTAGAAAAATCCAAAGAAAAGAATTTTTTTAAATGTGACTGTGGTTTTTTTTAAGGTCACAGTGTTACACAATGGCAATGCAGTGATTGTTTTTCTTGTGTAAATTTTGGAATTTCCCTTTTGGGCCACTCTGTAAGAGGAGAAAAAAAAAATCTAAAATAGGATGCTGTGTTTACCAAACACCCTTCAGAAAATAAGCTGGGTAGATCATCATGTTCTTGCAAAATTATGTTTTCTTATTTCAGCTATGAGTTTAAGATTATTAAGTAGGGTCAAACCACCACTGGCCTGGCGTAAAGTTATATTTGTGTACAACAAATTCAAATGTTGGATAAACCAATGAAATTCCTTTTTAAAGACCCTGGACATCAATTTTCCCTACCCCAGCCATGCTTTGAGCTCTTTGAACCGTAACAGCACCTGTCCTTCACCCAATTTAAAATGTCCCATGAAATGAAAGTGTAGAAATACTAATCTAAATCTGAATGGCAGCATTATATGTTATTAGGTCCAAGAGCCTGTACAAGCATTGGGGATAGCAATAACAGTTGGTATTACTGATTGGATCTTACTGGAAGGCATTTCCAGTCTTCACATGCTTTTAGTAACATTTACTTATAAATTAGCACTACCATAAATATTTCAGTGGGGATTCACTGGTGTAATATAATCCCTAAAAGTTAGGAATGATTAATGTTCAGGTTTGTTGCTGTTATAGCATTTTAGCCAGATTTTTGTAGGACCAAGGAAAGAGTGATCACCTGCAGGATGAGGATGAAGCTGGAGAAACCTTCATGTTTCTGGAGGGCTTTCTCTGCAAAGGGTTCAGGCAGATCTGAAAAGGATCCTGCTAAATGCAGCCTTTGCTCCCAGAGAAGACAGACAGTGAAATCTGCTGCCAAGAGGGCAGCTGCTATCTAAACCCAGGAACTTAAACTCAGTCATTTAATTCTCTTATGTTTATGTCTAGTTGTGTTAATTTACTGCAAATTCAAAGGGACTTTGCAGCACAGGCACCATGACAGGGTTTGACCCAGGCAACAATCATCTGCTGGGAGGGAACCAGACCTCTCGCTATCAAGGCTCGAGCACATGGCGTGTGAGACTTGTGCAGCCATTAGCTGAGCATGAGGATGCCATTTTGTTGAAGCTCCTCCTGGCATTGCCACTATTTATTTATTTTTAGGATCCAGTTTCACAAAGCAAGCGCTGCCATGTGCTGCATACCAGAGCAGCTTAGCTCAGGAACTGAGACCAGAGGTGGAGTGTGAGGTGGCCCCAGGCTCTAATCTCAGTGGGCAGGTGCTCCGGCGGGTTTGGCTGCAGTGAAATGTTCCCAGAAGTTGCCATTTCCTCAATGCTATTTTGGGGTCAATTCTGCTTACTTCAGACTGCAGTCACTTTCATCTTGACATCAAGGAGCAACTTCTAATTGTGTTTTTGATGCTAAACAATTATACCTGTTCAAAAACATAAAGCAAAAGCCATTGCTTAAATATGAAAGAAAAATGGAATAAAAGTGCGTAGTAAGGTGGGAAGCTGAAGTATTTCTGTTAAAAACAAACAGGAAAACACCACCAGATTTGTACTGTTACTTCTGATGGTTCTGGTTTCACCCAGCTCTCAGAGCACCTTTATGAAGCAGCTTGTACACGCTGTTTTAAATTTCTCAGTAATGTATGTTGCTCCTCCCCCCAAACCTCAAGTAGAAGGTTTATTATATTTGAAGGATGTGACTTCAGATTAGAGGTGTTCATACCAAGTCTTTTTATAAACAGTATTTTTTGTATCAAATAGAAACAAAAGCAATTCACAATTGGCATTGACACATTGAATACTGCCTCAGTAGAAAAAAAATGGATCATCTCTGTATCTGTTTCTTCCTTGATGTATAGTCAAAATCTGCCTTAGACATGTGTATCAGAATGTGTCATGCAAAAGATGGAGATGTTTACCTGCTTAACTTATGTAATATTCCAGTAATGTAAGTCATCAAAATCCTGGGACAGAATTTCTGCTTTGCAAAAATTATTGTCAGTATCTGCTTTTATTTGTGTCGTTACTGCATAAGGTAAAGTACAGTATTGACTGAATATCCTGATTACCAAAACCCATGTCACGAACTAACAAATGATGGTTCTTATTTCAATAGATTAAATATTTTAACAGAAAAAAATAAGTCTTTTCAGCTCATGGCTATAGTTTCATAGAAGCGGGTCTAGGCAATGCAACCCTGACAAAGTGAACCAAGATGATGTGGTGAAGTAAATGTTCTACCATGATCTGTACTCACACTACACATGCAATTTTTCTTATGGACCAGCCAACCACAAGTACAAGGCACTGGGCTTGATCCTCCAATGTGGATGTGAAAGACTCCATATTCGATTATCAAATCACTCAAAATTTCTAGTATGTGAAGAAGACTGTTGACAACATGTTTTGTGGCATCCCTTGCTGTCCTGTCTGGTCTGTTTATAACAGCAATCCCACCTCAGCTCTCCAGGCTTCTACAATGAACATGATCTATTTGTGTTCCCAAGTCCTTGCCTTTCTCCCACTGGATATGGGACACTGTCACCTCCTTTGTAATGGCTATAATAGGTTGACTTGTTCGCAGGGCTACGAGCACTTCTGTACTTCTGCCAGGCTGTGTTCCTTGGCCTATGCTGACTGTACAGCCTTGTAAAAGTATTTATAATATGTGCAATTTGGCTAGCTGATTCAAGTTGCTTTGTAATGGATCTGGTTCTCAAAATTATCTATTAGTTTACAGGGATGTTTTCCTCCCTAATGTTCTTACCAGCACACTATCTACTACCAGTAGACCTTGCTTGCACCATCCACTCCAGAAACACAGTATCTGCTCTTCCCTGTCCACAGTAACTCTATCTGGCATGCAAGATTCATCTAATACTTCCTGAAGGGTTTGGACTTAAGTACTGTTATTAACCTTGTTATTAATGTTATTAATACAAGGAGTATATCTAAGGTTTCTAGATAGACTTCAGTATAAATACTTGGTAGGGCCAAATGGTAGCTCTCTCTGGACTGCTCTGCTTCTGCAACACTTAGAAAAGTGTGAAGCTCTCCACATCCTCATAGAGGAGATTTCATGCAGAAGAGAAAAACCTGGATTTCTGACTCTGCAGGTCAGGTACCTAAAAGTTAGGTATGATGCTGGATCCAACACCAGATCCTATACGGATTGATAGTGCTTCGCCAATCTTTGAGTGCCTAAGGATTTGGTTCTTGACTGACCCCAAATCCTGAGTCCTCTACAACTTTAGAAATGCTGGCCTAATATGAATTCATTCAACTGGTTCAAACCCTTTAAAACTTTTTTGAAGAGTTGTCTTTGTACAGCAGGTTTTATGACAGATCAAGTACTGTCTATACATGCAGATGTAATTGCTTGCTAAATCAGGCATCACCTAGCCTCCCCCGGCTGACACAGAGCTACATAGAAATATATGGACAGAATGAAATCTGTATTCTGACTAATATGACAGTTACGAATCTACATTTCACCTTGAATCAATCTTGTATTGCCGTTGATTCTATCATGAAGATGGCTGGCATGAAGGACTATACAACACAGTCTCTGACCTGTTCATGGTGAAGTTTAGAAAAAACATTTACTTTTTCTAATGCCAGTTTGTCTGAATTAGTGGAAGATGATGTCTAGTTTAAGCTGTTTGCTGAACTAACAATTTTAAGTATCAATGTAAGTGAATATGAATACTGACACACAGCTAGGCTCTGACTAGACCCTAAGAATTCCTGAAAAACCTGATCTTCCAAGCACCATGACATTTCTGGAACATGTATCATCATTGCCTGGGTTCTGGAAGAGGTGTTACAAAGCTGGATCAGTTGTGGATAATGTAGCAACAAGGTTTGGGACTGCTAGATTCCATAAAGTCCTTTGCTATAATCACTTGGCAAAAAGACCCTGGGTGGTGCTGTTGCTGCTTAACCGTTTATTTTTTTTAACTCGTACAACATCAGAATGCTTAAGTATTAAGCATATGGCATGTGCAGGACAACCAGGTGATCAGGCCCAGCCCACATGGGTTTATGAAAGGCAGGTCCTGCTTGACTCACCTGATCTCCTTCCATGACAAGGTGACCTGCTTAGTGGATGAGGACAGGCTGTGGATGTTGTCTACCTGAACTTTAATAAAGTCTTTGACGTTTCCCACAGCATTCTCATGAAGAAACTGGCTGAGCTCATGGCTTGGACTGGTGTACTCTTTGCTGGGTTAAAAGCTGGCTGGGTGGCTGGGCCCAGAGACTGGTGATGAATGGAGTTAAATCCCGTTGGTGGCCACTCACAAGTGGTGTTCCCCAGGGCTCAGTACTGGGGTCAGTCCTGTTTATATTTATATCAATGATCTGGACGAGGGGATTGAGTGCACCCTCAGTAAGTTTGCAGATGACACCAAGCTGGGCAGGAATGTTGATCTGCTTGAGGGCAGGAGGCTCTGCAGAGGATCTGGACAGGCTGGACCGATGGGCCGAGGCCGAGTGTGTGAGGTTCAACAAGGCTCAGTGCCGGGTCCTGCACTTGGGTCACACCAACCCCACGCAGCGCTACAGGCTGGGGCAGAGCGGCTGGGAAGCTGCCCAGAGGAAAAGGACCTGGGGGTGCTGGTCGACAGCCGGCTGAACGGGAGCCAGCAGTGTGCCCAGGTGGCCAGGAAGGCCAGCAGCCCCCTGGCTTGTGTCAGAAACTGTGTGGCCAGCAGGCCCAGAGCAGTGACCGTCCCCCTGCACTGGGCACTGGTGAGGCCGCCCCTCGAATGCCGTGTTCAGGTTTGGGCCCCTCACTGCAGGAGGGACATTGAGGGGCTGGAGCGTGTCCAGAGACGGGCAGCGAAGCTGGTGGAGGGGCTGGAGCACAAGGCTTATGAGGGGCAGCTGGGGGAACTGGGGGTGTTTAGCCTGGAGAAAAGGAGGTTCAGGGGACACCTTATTGGTCTCTACAGCTGCCTGGAAGGAGGTTGTAGGCAGGTGGGTGTCAATCTCTTCTCCCAGATAACAAGCAACAGGACAAGAGGAAATGGCCTCAAGTTGCACCAAGGGAGGCTTAGATAAGGTATGAGGAAAAATTTCTTCACTAAAAGGGTAGTCAAGCATTGGAACAGGCTGCCCAGGGAGGTGGTGGAATCACCATCCTTGGAGGTGTTTAAAAAACAGTGTTTAGGGACATGATTTAGTGGTGGACTTGGGACTCCTGGATTAACAGTTGGACTTAATGATTTTAGAGGTCTTTTCCAACCTAAATGATTCTATGATTCTAGCTGCAAGAGTTTGACATGCTGTTTGCAAGTCAAACTGTTTCAAAGTAACCCTGAGGGGAAGGAAAACAAATACTCCCTTAACCTTCATTCTAATTATATCAGTCATTAAAATACAAGTAACAAAGAACAGTGTTTATTAAAATCCCTTCTGTTGATAGCTCCTCTTTATAGTGTGGTTCATACCAGCAGATGTTTAGTGGAAACATTGTTGTGGAAAGGAGGAAGAGAACACTTATACATTGAGATCAGTTAACGAAATATTTCAAAATATTCAGATACTCTCTATAATCTTTTAGACTATCTATAGGCAGAAGAATTCTTTTAAGAACGCATTTCCATTACAGTTTTCTCTGTGATTGTTCAACTTAAATGTACAATCCTGATGAAATGACAGCATTTCATAGCTGCTGACTATGATCCAGAACTGGCATTGTATGCTCTTCAGATAAGCAAACAGGAAGAATAGAAATAGCTGTTTCTCACTGAATACTTAATTTCCCTTTGCTATGAGAACTCTTGATTCCGCAATCATAAATTAATTAGGTTAATTTTGAGGTTATTAGTACAACTGCCACCTACTTCAAACCATAAAGCCATCTGCTTTTATAGTGGCTTTGGAGAGGTGCAGACTTCTGCTCTAGATCATTTACTCTCTTCCTAGGTCTGTCTTTTTTCCCATGCTGCAAGTTTCAGAGGGAGCTTCAAAGCAGGTGCAACTATCCTGAGTTTGTGACCAAGGTGACTACTGCATTGCATTCAAAATACACTATGCTTTGGAAAGATTGATTTCAGGCTGTCTGGTGATCCATAGGCTGTCTGGTGATCCATAGAAACTACTAGAAGAACAGGAACACTCTGCTATTTAGCCAAAATTTGCACCTGAGTGGATGCTTCTCTGTAAATTCAGTGGCTTTTCATGATGATGACTAGAACAGGCTGTTGATCTCAATTTTTTTATTATAGAAGTTAGATATGAAACCCTTTATTGGATTCAGTTTTTACTTTTACATCCTAGATGATATATTCCTTCTTAAATTGGTTATAATTAATGGTTTTAAAAATCCTAACAACTTCAGATTTTACTCTGCAGGTGATTTCTGTTTGCTTGCACTTTTGCTTTCATAATCCACAGAAATGAAAAGTCATAAAGCTTTAAAAAAAAATATTTAAATATTTTTAAACAGTATGTACGACTGGAAAAATGGAAGTTTGGTATGGTGTGCACTACTAGTCTGATGTAGATAGCAATAGTTCACTTTCCTTTCTTGGTATTCATACCACAGGGCCTCCAAGTGGCTTACAAGATGATTCTGGTATACTCAAAAGCAGTCAAAGCAATCAACATGGGACTAAGGGACTCTATCTCTCAGAAAGGTGTTGTGTTGCACATCTCTACTGCACAATACCTGTCTACCTTCATAGGGAAATACATGCTGCTTTTGATGAACATGATGGTGATGGTATATGCTATTGATGTGTTCCTCCTAAGTTGGGGAATTCTAACATGCAAACTAGGTTCCTGAGGCTTGTATGAAATTCAGGTCACACCTGACATGAGAACGACAAAGGAGATGACTTCTGGGAAATTGCATATCCCCGCAGTAAAAGAGAGGCTAGAACAAGCTCCTTAAGTTGAGTTCTTGAAGCTCCATGGCATAAAAGTGTCAGCTGGTATCTTGAACTCTGTCATGTTTTGTGGCTGTGAGTATGAAGACCATTCAGAGTGAAAAGAGCACAACAGCACCAAGCATAGGGCTGATGGTATGAAAACAAGCTGTTCAGGGAGCAGGTGGGAAGCAATGGGGGCCAAGCACCTTAACCCCACTTCAAGCATATCTACTGCCTCAGCAGCAGAAGGCAGCTGTAACCAGGGTGGATCCCGAGGCTGCTCGGAGCTACTACAGTGACTTGTAGATCCCTTATCACTGGAGTATAGGCTGAAACTGCCAAAGCATTTCTGTTACATTTTAAAATTCTTCTTCATCCAATAAACATATTAAATTATTTCCTCTATTGTGCCTATGATATCAAAATATGCAAGAAGTGAGCCTACAACAGCAGAATTTTTGCTTTGCTATCTGCTATAGAGGTATATTGAGACAGAAATGGCCAGAAACTAGTTTCAGTAGCCAACCTTCCAGAGTTCTTCAGTAAATTTATCTTATGTCATTTAAGAAAGCAGTGTTGATTCATTCTTTTTTTTTTTCTTAATCTGTACCTCATTTTCTTAGCTAAAAGAAAACCAATATCTGAATCTGTATTTCTGTTTTAAAAATAAAACTGGCAGATAGGTTAACACTAGTATTATTGGTATCTGTTTTGTATGCCCAGTGAACTTGCTTCTGAAGACTTTTATTGCCTAGAAAAAGGTAATTCTCAATCCTCTGTGAGGAAAATCTGATTTGCAGCAGCCTGTTCCATGTACTGCTGCACCACTGTGTCTTTTGCCTCTAAAATCTGTCCCTTGTCTTTTTCTGTAAAAGGAAAAGCAAAGGAAAGAAATTGGTTCTGACAGATTTTTATTTTACTGAAGTGCAAAATTATTATGTAAGATATGGAACCACACAAGTATTTTCCCATCCTAATCCATAAAAAGTGTTCCAAGTTTCCAAAAGTCAAAGTCTGACTGAATGGATGAAAGGAGAAGCCTCATGGAAGAATCCAAAACTAAGAGAAAAGTGTTACAAAGACAAAATGCTTGAGGTTATCAACATACACAACTTGCTTTCAGAAACAAGTTCCCACATCTTGTTGAATCATAGGTAAAGAATTTTTGTTTTAAACAGGTCTTAGCTTCTCTTAGCATTTACACAGATACTGGTACGCTCAGCTCTGGCTTTGCTTTGTGCATAGCAATACAGGCAATAGAGTGACTTGTTCTTCCCAGATGAGGGGCCTAATTCCTTAAAGGTAGATTTCCATAGCATTCTGGAAGATACTGCCTTACACATGCAAGTCTGATGGCATCCTAAAAAAATAAAAAGATATGGATATTTAGAAGCCCTACACAAGCTGTAACTTTTTTCCCCTGAGGCTGTCATGCAAATAAGGTTTTCAGTGGGGTACTATTTTATGTAAAACTAAATGCATAAGGATTGCAAATCAGTGGTTCAGATTCTGTTCTGTGATACTGTAAATGTATTTAAATTAAGGATAATGCTTTCTACTTACACACATACAAGAAAAAGCAGCTGTGGGGTTTGCTTGTTGCTAGATCTTATGGGAACAACATGCAGTAAGTCATGTACACTCTGGTTTTATTTCTGAAATATCACAGACAGTATCTGCTTCATTCCGCTTGGAGACTTATGTAAAAAAACACTTCAGTTTTTAAAAATCAACAGCAAAATTCAAATAATCCAGTATTACAAGTATTTTGGAAAATAAATATGACCAAATTTAAAATGTGAATATAGAGGTAAAAGCACCAGTTGCATTCAGTAATTGCCAGCAGTCAATGTTATTGCATGCAGAAAATTGACTAGTACACCCAATATAAATTATTGATGCACTCATATTGACTTATTCTGACTTTGATGGATAGAAAATGTGACACTACTGTAATATGCATATTGTATTAATAACACAACTAATCAAAGATAATTTTTAACAAACTATGACATAACAGCTTAAATTATTGATGGAAAACAGTTTAGAGATGGTTAGTGCATTAGTTGAATGTGTTCATTTCACTGACCATTTGGTCTGGTCCCATCTGCCACAAGTTAGCTTCCTCGTCTCTCTAGTACCCATTCAGGTGCATTTGGAGCAGCTGGGATATTAGTTCTCTATGGAGAAATAAGATCTCACCATGACTCGCCAATGCTTCCTGCAGTTCCATGCTCCCCAGTAGCCTCTTCAACAATGGGACAAGGCCCCTCTCAGTTCCAGGTCTAATAATTTAATCTCATAAAACAATGTAACTTAGTCCCTTGGAGAGGCTTGCCTTATTAATAAAAAATGCAAGCATACAATTTACATTGTTACAGTGACGTTCCCCGTACAGCTTTTTTTTATTCTGTCAAAAGCTTCTGGAAAAACCTTATTGAGACTTATTCAAGGAAATAATGTGGCCATTTTAGCTAGTTGGCCTACGATTATAGCATGAAAATGAAGAAAATGTGGGGGCAGGGGTGGGAGGGATATGAGAGATGGAGGAGTTACTGCATTAAAGGAGATTGGTTTCTTTAATTCCTCAGTTTGGCAATGCCAAAAAAAAAAAAAAAAAAAAAAAAAGAGTATGGAAAAAGAGTATGGATTACAAAACAAGAAATGCTCGCTTTTGATCCACCTTTGCAGTTAAATGCTGGAATAGCAGACAGACTATATTTGCTGAAGGACTCTTCTTAATACTAGTAGCATCATTTAGCAATGTTGGATAGTGAACCTGGACAATGCATAATGTGGATAAAAGCCCTAAAAAAGAGTGGCTTCCCTTGACTCTTAAGTTTTGTGGTACTAATTGGCCATCCTGTAGCATGCAGTGTTTGCAGTCTGTGTCCATTTCCACAGATGTTTTAAGTCTGAAGTTGTCCTTTGCTGTTAACCCTGAAATAGTATCTCAAGAGGAATGTCAAGAAAAAGCAAACGTTTGGAAGCTTAGAGAAAACATTACCTGATGGCAGGCATCTTTTGAAAGAAAATAGTCTTCATTGCCAACCTTCACTGGGGGTGGTGGGAAATAATGCTCATTAGCAGGCAGCTTAGTAGACCTTCCAAAACTCCCCGCCTCACCCATCCCCACACTCTGCTGATTTTCTGCTGTATGCTGACTTTGAAAAAGTCTACATTTTCTGAGATCAGTTTTTTGACAAGGCAAGTCCTCTTTATGCTAGACAACTTGCCATACTCCTACATGGTCTTCTAGATCAGATCAGCTTGCCCTCGTAAGCAGCACTCTGATGCTTACACTGGGTCTCTGCCTTAGTTAATCCAGAGTGTGCTAAATGGGCTTCAGTAATTACCAGCAGCAATCCAAGGCTTGAGTCAGAGGATGAAGTCAGCCTCTGAATGAACAAAAAGACAGGTCAAAGAACTCTTTGATTAATGTTGCCAAAAATGTTCTTACTTTTGTGTTCCATAATCAGAAATCGTATGATTTCACTTGTTCTTCCTTTATGTAAGCTGCAGTTACTGCCCCCATCAAAACAGAATACGGCAGATCTGAAAAAAACAGAGAAATTTCAGGAAGTATTCATATAGCAAGCCACTGTTTACTGTAACAACATGGACACAGGCGCTAGCGCTGAAAAAGTATCTGGGTTATCCATGTGGCTCCAGAGAATCAAGACAGTGTTTCTGTCTCCATCCTCAGCTCACTTGCCTCCTCACTCTCTAGAAAGAAGCTATGAAGGACTTCTTCAGAGCTGGATTCTCTGTTCTAGTCACAGGTGAGAAGTTATTAAGGGCCACTGAGAAACATCACATCCCAGCTGCAGTATGATTTGTCTTATGTGACTAACATATAATGAAGGAAGCTGTGATTAAGATTCCAGCTTTCCAGCTCTGGTGGCACACGCTGAGGATGTCTGTGGCTCTCCAGCACAGTCATTCACCAGGGGAATGCTTGGGAACTTCCAAGAGCCCAAGCAGGACTATTTCCCTTTTACCCAAAAAACTACATTTGGCTTCCCCATCCTTGCCAGACATGACTAACTCTCAGGACTCATAAAAGCACTTCTGAAGAACTGTTTTCTCCAAAGTATATCAGTTGTATAAAATGAGATGAGCTTTCTATTTTTTTGTCTTTCTAAATGATACAAAGAGGCTGTGTCCCATGAGACAGCAGAACCATCAAATTTTAGCTCAATTTACTGCTCAAATCTCACAGGTTGAACACGGCTGTGATATCAGTATGTGATTTTAGGAAACATGGTACAAAGTACAGAAGGGACAAAAAAAGTGTTTTCCTACTGCTGCTGGCAAAAGGAGTACTTATTTTGGTATTCTAACTGCTAGAGAGCATATGATCTCCAACTGTTTCTTCCAGAAGAATTAAAAATTGTCAAGTGGCATTCTGCTTTTCTTCCTGGGTTTCACAGAAACAGCTGGCTAAACTTCTGTGCTCACTCACCCTTCTGCTGGAGCCTGGTGTTTCATCACTGGCTCACTTTTTTGCCCTTCTATTTAAACATTGTTTATGCATTATTACTCTAGGCAAAGTAAGACATTCTGAAAGGTTTTGAAATGAAGGACAAAAATTGTGTGGTAGATTTGTCAAAATGCACTGGAACAAGGACTGAGGTCTGACACACCTGGTGTAAGTCAAAGGTCTCATCCATATTGACAGAAGTTATTAAATCCCCGTTTGATTTTACAATGCACATGAACAGCTTAATTCATGAAAAGAAGCAGTAAAAGAAACTGCATTTTTTCTGAACTATGTATTTTATGATTGTTTGTTCCCATGCCAGAGAAAGCTGTGGCCTCTTGACTGTCTATCTGCATGCTTAAATCCTCACTGTAATGCAGATTAGTCAGCAGTTGGGGCTTGATGTATGTTCCTGCTATTTGTTCACAGTGCCCTCCTCAAACTACAAAACCCAACGAATTTGTGTTCCTGTCATTGGTGCCTGAGTGCAGTATTCATAAAGTAGTTTTCTAATTGGAGCTAAAATGCTGTGCAGACAGGTTCTTGCAAAACAAAGCTGAGGTTAGTTTTAAAGGGGACTTTTTTAGATACTGAGATCTCTCCATGCAATTTTATTTATTCAGGCTTAGTGAATTGAACAGTACATTCCACACACATTCAAGCTGTCTCTCAGTATATGGATGCAGCTTTTCTGTTGCCCATTTTCTCTATAGATTATTACAGTTATGAAAAAGTGAATAAGAACCCAACTCCTATAAAGACATGATACTGTCTCTCTTTGGAGGTGGCTTGGAACGCATTGCATAGACAACAGAAGGCAGAGGTTTAGGTTGTACCATGCAACATCTCAGAGACTGCGGTGTCACAGGCCGTGCAGCAACATGAAAACCTATATGGCTTAGGCAATGTCTAACCTATGTAGAGCATACAAATCAGAGTTAAAGATATCCCAGGGTGGGATTTATTTACCCATACAGACTGTCCAAATTAAAGCACCAGAACCTTATTAGAGACATTGGCTGAAGTGGTCTGCCCTGCCAGGACAAACAATATGAGCTGATCACATTTCAGTGGAGGTCTCAATTACCCTTCCCACCCACACAGCACTGACAAAACCATCCTGCCCATCAGCATCGCCTTGCTTCAGGATGGTACATTAAAAAGGTATGACTACAAATATGCTGTGGTTTTATATGCAGATTTCTGAGCCTTTCTAACATGTTTTCTAGAGGGACTTGGGTTTCATTGGCTATAGCTATGTTATAATGAGTCTGTGCTTAAGCCCAGAGCATATGGACACAAGCCCAGGCTGTGGCATGGACATTCAGTGAGTTGCAGTGCTTGTGGAGAGAAAGCCTGATCCCGCCTTCCCCCTTACAGAGAAGCCATGTCCTTCCTGCCCGCAATGTGAAGTGGCTTTGTGCAGTCGTCCCAGTCACCAGCCTGTAACATGCAATGCCTTATAGCGACTGCACCTGGATGAATTCAGGCAGCAAAGTCAGGACAGGGTCATTGCAAGAGCCAATACCACACGTAGTAAGGACTGAAGAGGTGCAACAGGCAGCCAGCGTGGCTATGGGCAGGTGGGAAGGGTGCTGTGCCGTGCCCTTGGTGGTGGGCTGGCCTGTGCTCTGCTGAGCAATGCAGTCCCTTCTGCTGGCTCCAGCAGGGCTGCAACCCTCACACTAAGGGTACAATCACTTGGTACCAGCTGGACATGCAAGCTAGATCTTTAATAGCAGAGAAAAATGTCCTGTTTCCTCTTTAAATTAATAAATATGGTGCTTTCTCCTGCTAAATAGTATGCAGTTATTTCATCTACTCCTTCAAAAGCATTTGAAAATTGCTACCTGTACTATTTGGTCAACAGAGGTGCAAACTTAGAAGAAAGCCATGATATTTTTTGTGTATTTTGCTCAATGTAGCAAGGTGATGCTCAGCTATGGAGCTAAGGAATTGCACTGTGTCATGAAATATATGGGAACAAGATTATATCTACACTTACTGCAATCTCAAATTACTAATTTGTTTTCATGAAATTCAACTCCTCTCAAGATTGCCCCAGAACTATATAATGATTTGAAGTGCTAATGCTTGCACTGGGATCTTTACATTAGCAAATAAATCTGGGAAAATAAATGTATCCATTTGTCTGCCTTACAGGGATATTCCTGAGGAGGCAGCTGCACGCTGTTTCGTTTCATTGTGTTGTTTTGGTTTTAACCAGCTTGGCTTTCTTTTCAGCCATGCTGCAGGACAGGAAGGCTCCACGTCAGTGGTAAAAATGTTTCTTTTTAGCCAAAAAAATAAATGTGTCAGCTCCACCACAGAAGCTGTATGGCCAACACAGTGCAGCTCTATTTACACTAAGACAGACTATAAAAGCACACCACCAGAGTCAGTGTCCTTCACAACTTCATTTCTGAGTACAACCCCTGAAAACACCCTGTAAGACCAAGGTGTTTTTTATTGTGTCAGCCTTTCTGAAAGTGCTAAAAACCCATTGCAGAGTTGAAGTTTCCCAGAAATAATAAATACAAGTAACCAATGTGCATCACATGGATATCAGATCTTCAGAGACAGCTGAAATTAATTGCTCAGCTAAATCCCACACTGAAATATAACTGAGGAATTCAACACTCAAAATATACAAATAAAAACATTGGGAAGTCTTATGCAGATGATGAGATTCTTTCAGCAGATAAATGATGTACCCCATGTTAGGACCAAGCTTCAGACTTCAGTGGGGAAACCGGCAGAAAAATGTCAGAAATATCTTAGATAAAGTAGAAATGTGAATTAATTTTTAAACTGAGAACCCATCTTTGAAGTTCAGCAGATTTGGGGGTTAGCCTAAAGACTCCCTTCTTCAGGAAAAGTATCACTCACCCAATCACGTGAGACATATAGAAATCAAGATCTGTAAGCAGCTGAGAATGTTGTATCTGACTTTCTTTAGATATCAGCTAAAGTGTCCGAAACTATTTGGCTCAAAAAAAGGAGGTTAATAATAAATCCTGTTTGCAAGTAATTGTTTGACCAACTCCAGATGAGGACAGACCTTGGGAAAGAGATTCCACAGCCGCAAACACGTGTATAACTACTACGCATCTCATCTCTTGACTTTGCCAAGTAATATGTCTTTCTCTCCTGTATCAATCTTCAGAAATGGACTCTCCCTCTCTCCCTCTCTCCCTCTCATTTTTCACTTGGAAATTGGAGACTGCCCCCGTTCTTACTTCCATTGCTTCAGATGAAGACGCACCCACATAAGCTGTTACATTTTCTTTAAAGGATATCTACCCTAGCAGGTGCCTCACCTAGTTTTTATTTCAAAATTTATGCTGTTTTGAAGAGGGAGAGACATAGTCAACCCCTCCTAAAATCAATCTCACTTCTCCAGGCAGTGAAAAGTTCAATGCATCTCTAGGTAGCTAGTTTAGATTTAGGTATGTAACCTTTGGTCACTTAGATTAAATGAGATTAATCCCATCCTCAGTGAAGCTATGCTGCCAATTGCAGATAAATGAATGTTTTGTCTAAAATCTTCAGTGTGAAGATAAACTGGTGTTTGGAATGTATAGGCTTCTTTCCTGTTTTTTCTGCTCACCAAAATAATGGCTGTACCTGTCACCCTGCAAATAACTTGGGATATATAAATATATACATTTCCCATTTTGTGTCTAACTGCCATTACTGCTAGTAGGAGATATAGGTGAGTAGTGACAGCAGAATATACCCAGTTTCAAGTAACTGAATTATTTTTACTTTGCATGGAAATATGATTAGTTGTAATGAGAATTCAGGATTCAATGAAGGTAAGGTAGCTTAATGGTGAGAATTTAGTGCACTTTTACAATCTGATTATCTTAAAATGTCTCAACTTATAGCTTTTTCAAGCAGATATAATGGACCTTATTCAATAAGTTTGCTTAATCAGGTGTTACTTGTGAAGAAATATTACCATTCTTCTAAAAATAAAATATTATGCTTCCATGTGTTACTGCTGGGCTTTTTCCTTTTCTTCCTATAAAAGGAATTTCTGATAGCCCTGAAATTCTTGTATTAATGTCTTTATTTCATTGAAATCAAAACAGCCTGTAGAACTGACTCCCCTGTGTTTAGGTTTTCATATATATCTTATGATGGCAGTAACGCAGAAATATTTTACCATCTATAAGTATTTTTTGTCAAAACCAACATAATTAACAAACAGTGGCTTTGTAGGAACCAGGAGATCCATGGTCTTCAGGGCTGAGGCACTGAAGAATGGGCCTCCTAAATGTGGCTTTGCCACTAACTCATTGCATTATTTCAAGCAGCTCATCACACCTCTGCCTCATGGTCTTCATCTGTAAAATGGAGGCAGCAACACCTCCCATATTTTTTAACCAGTGTTTTACCTGCTGCTTGAACAAGCTGCATGAAAAAGCTTAGCTAGTGTGTTACAGGCATCGTCCGTGCCTTTCCCCACAGAGAGGGCACAGACTCTTTGTTTGTGCACAGAAATGAGGTGAAGTTTGTGAAAATGACTCAGTACGCCTGCTGAAGGGCACAGACTCTGTCCGCTTTCCTTTGCTCCTTTGGGAGTGATGCGCCTAGCATTACTAGGCCTAGACTGAGTTGGGAACACTCCATTTTGTGGTTGTAATAATTCAATGTTTTTCCTAGGTGCAGCTTGTGCTTATGCTGGCATTAAGCAGTCTCAAGTAAAAAATGTACTTAGGAAGGCCACAAGGTCACCTACCCAGGGCTGGTTTTTTTTTCATTTTAGATATATTGTGCATGTATATATATATATATATTTATAAGCATATGAAACACCTAACAAAGAAAACATCCTGCATCCTTTCCATGTTTAAATATCAAGACAAGCAAGAACCCAATACCTGCCATGTTACCAATGCAGGAGGGTATGAAGAACCAGAAAAGTGGCTTCCACATGTGTTGTCTTGTGGTATGCTGTGTCGAGCTGGATACTTATCTGTCTGTGTTAACTTAAGCTGCTTAAACATAAATTTTCTAGTCTAAGACAGCTGAACCTGAACACAGCACTTCCTCTGCTCTGAAAATCAGTGTTTAGGAAGGTATAGTATATTGTCCTTTGGAAGCACTTATCTTTCCACTGAGTATATAGGGGCCTAGATGACCATTTTATTCTAAAATTAAGGAATAAGTCACAGTAGTGTTGAGCAAAATGAAACCAGTCTTCAGGTTGCTTGAAAACATTAAAGATGTAAAAATGATGTAAGAACTGTAAATACACAGAACGGTTTTAAATATATTCATAATTAACTTTCAGTCCCATCAAGAGAAGGTTGTTAATGTTACGGAATATCTATGGATATTTTTGAATGCCTGGTTTTCAATAGAAAATAGAGATATTGCTGATGAAGGTATGAACCATATAGATCTCTGGCTGATGTCGTATCATGTGAGAAACCCACTATCATTGAACAGACTGGTATCCTATGAAGAAATACTAGGGCAAACAAATTACTAACATGTTAGGGATGAGAAAAATCTGTCATCTCACTCTATCAGCATCCCAGCATGGTTTTTCAGTGCTGCTATTTAGTATCAAACAGAAAGTCTATGGAATATAGAAGACTAAAACAGAAGAAAAATTTTAAATTTTTGAAAGAAGAAAATTATTCTGAAAATATCAGGACAGGGCAAACTTATAACAAAATTTCCCCTTATTTTTCAAGCTGTGAAAAGAGCTACTTTAAAAAAAAACCAAAAATAACGCATAACTTCAAACACGTGAACCCATTTTAAGTCTTCTGCATTAACTGTACAAAGGATTAAATCCTGTGTCCATACTCCAACATTAAAACTGATTGAAGTTCTAGGTAAGTAGGAAAGATCGCATCTTGACAGTACTTGCCAGGTGGAAGTTTTTACTGACGAATATAGGAGATTGGCTGTACCATTTCAGCCTGTCGATTCTCAGTCTATGTATCAGAAAGAAAAACTAGTCTGGGACTGAAATGATAAAACCATTGAAATACAACATAGATCCAAAAAATGTGGAAAAGACTGAGAAGCAAGAATTGTGGTGAGTGCTTTAACTGCAGCAAGAAAGTGCTAAATGGCAATGTGACAGAAGTAGTTTAAAGAATATGCCAGGACTCTTAGTGCTTGAACAAGTTTAGGGCTATTTTGGACCGCGATCCAGAAGGTCATTCCTTATTCATATCTAGAGAAGTCACTGGAGCAGTTCTGCCCTCACTAATGATGTCAGTGGGAGAAGAGTATCACCCCCATCTTTAATTTCCTTTACTTGACGTTCTGAGTTTTCCTTTGTCTCACGTACATATACTCACATTGTTGCAAACAGTTGCCACGAAAAAAGACAGTTGGTGGAACAGGCATTTTGGGTGATATCTGGGGTACTGTTATGATATTGTTGTCCATTTTGAAGTCTGCCATAGCCTGTGAACCTCCATGCACATTTAGAGAAAGTCACTTTCCTATTTCTCCTGTGCCATACACACATATAGACACGTATATGTTTTTGGAACTAGAGCTTTTAGTGATTGGCTCCGCTAGCACCATCCTTAACAAGCTTGTTTTAGTCTATTACTTCAAATTAATTTTTTAAGACTAGAGCATTAGAGAGTATGTCTGCTGAGGCTACAGTTGGAAAGACAAGTCTGAGGGCTAGACTATGAAATAAAAACAGCACATAAGGGAAGAAAACTGCCTAAATGAAACATGCTGCTGTTTGAATAGCAGGCGAGAGGTGGGAGGCAACCAGTTGAAATAACCCTTGTTAAAAAAAAAAACAAAACTGGGGAAAAGGTCCAGATCCTCTTTAATATCCCAAACTCAAACTGAGGCTTTGCCAGTTCTAGCTTATCCTACACATTTTTCTTACCATAGTGGTTGACTTTTGAGAAGTGTTGGTAAAAAATCTTGAAAATTGCAAGTGCTTTATGGATTGCACCCTGCGTGTTGGCACTGCAACAATGAGGGGTAAAGGATGCTGTAGTTGCCTTTTTAGCATTCCATTGTTTGATACATCTTGTAAGGCGTGTGGCAGGGAAATGTAATTTTGTGTATAGCTTTGTGCACCCATTAAACTGTGCAAGTCAAATGCTGACTTCCCAGAACATTCCCGAAAGGGGAGAAGCTTTATTTGTAAGATAAAAAGATAAACAAAGCAGATATGACAACCAGGAGATTGGTGTAAGGACTCTGAGATCACAGAATCACAGAATGGATGGGGTTGGAAGGCACCTCTGGAGATCATCTAGCCCAACCCCCTGCTACAGCAGGTTCACCCAGTGCAGGTTGCACAGGATCACATCCAGGTGGGTTTGGAATATCTCCAGAGAAGGAGACTCCACAGCGCCTCTGGGCAGCCTGTGCCAGTGCTCCATCACCCTCAAAGTGAAGAAAAGATTGCATGTGAGGCTTCTTTTCCTTTTCCTTTTCCTTTTTTCCTTTTCCTTTCCTTCTGATTTCTGGACTTTGAAAGCTCACTTTTTAGTTTATTTTTATAAAGTAAATTATTTCTTAAAGAAAACTGAGATTCTTCTGCGGCTCCAAGATCTGGAGCTTAAAGAAAATACCTTCTAATAACCATGAGACTTGTGCTAGCAAGGAGAAACAACGAAGTTGGGTCTAAAAGTCTGTCCAGAACCTGTAGCTCTGACTACACTCAAAACCTGAGTCCCTTTGAGGAGCTCCCTAATATTAGTCAGGTGCAAGCAGAGCAGGTAGTACAGGACATTCCTGAACAAGGTCTTTCTAATAGAAATATTCATCTAGGACAGAGGAGACGATGCTGTTGCCTCAGCCTCAGATGTCATTTGATGCCCATTCCAATTCCTTGTGCTTGTACTGTGGATATTTAATACCCGCAGCTTCAACAGCCTTCCCTGGCTCCTGAGGCACCTAAGAAATCCAAGCCTGAATCCTAATGCAACTTCAGGGACAAATAGGAATGGCCACATTGATGTGATTATCACATTGATGAGATACATATCCTAAAAACTGTGTCTGACAGACTACCATCAGTTGAGATTTTTGGACTTATATGTAGCTAAATGGCTGTCAATACAACTTCAGCTTTCATCTGGAAAAGGGTACCTGTAATATTATGCTTTACACTCCAGATCCCATATTTTTTCCTCTGCTGAGCACTTTGCCTGTAGTTCTCCAGGATTTGTTTACATTGGAGATCTCCAACCTTTAAATTTATGCCCGCATCCTCATATTAAACTTGTTTTCTGTCTAATAAATTTCACACTAAATTAGCTCATATACATCATGCATGTAATTCTTACCAGAACAAAAGCAATAATTAAGACTGAATAATAGTTAATATGCCACTCCTAACTAGCTCTCTTCCAGAGCAAAGAGAGGCAGTTTGAACTTATATAGCCAGAAATTAAATATGAAAACAGACACCATCAAAATGACCAGAAACTGGTAAGATTCCTATTTTAATTTGACAAAGAACTCCTTCTAGAATAACAAAGCCTGCAAAGCTGCATCCATCCTGCATCATGTAATCCTTTGTGGGAGAATCAAAGGAACTCCATACCACCTCAGAATTAGGTATGTGCATACGTGCATATGTGTAGAGTTACTTTAAGTGTATGCTGCTCTCTCTCCCAAAGGAAAAATGGGAGTCAATTGAATAGTTTGCTGTTAATTGAGTGATATTCACATTTAACTCCTCTACAAACTAACTCTGTTTAAAGCAGGACAGAAATATTTTTCCTAATGTGATTTAAGAAAAAAAAATGCTGAAAATTGCCATTATATCCATTTTTCAATTATGTTTAACAACATAATTCCTGCTAAGCCTCCTTTTCCTCCACCTCCCACCCCCAAAAAGAAGTACATTTGAGGATACAATATGTCATTGAAACACTAGGAAAAAAATTTTATACTGTTCTGTTGCTAGCATAGTATGGCTATAGCAAAACACATACTAGTGAGTTGGAATCATATCATCCCGAGCATCTGCACTACTCCTCCTTGGAGAGTGCATACTAATCATCTCTCTTCATGGTCAGTAACCACATAAGGACAACACCAGACGATGCCAGTGGTTTTGGTCCTGTAGCATTTATATGCTTTCCTGCAAAGATAGTCATGCCAGATAATATTCGTCAACCTTGTCTTTGGTCTTCTCTCTTGATTGAGGCAGATGTTTATTTTCCATCTGCACTATATGTCAGTGCAACTGCAGTCTTCATCTGGCAAAGGGTGCCTGTAATATTATGAGGCCATCGCATAAGCTGCTGGAAAGATTACTCTTGTGAATAAAATCAGTTTATGGCTAAAAACATTTATTCTTCATTTTGATAAGCCTTTAACAAATGAAAATTTGCTTCCTTACACTTTTGCCAAGCATAGGACCATGTTTATTTCTAGCTATATGGGTCACGAAGGATTCCCAGCTGTTAGATAGAGTCAGTTGTGCATTGCTGCACTCGACAACATCTGTTTCACAAAAACAGTATCCAGCTTTTAGCGCTCAAATGGAGGTTATACCATATGCCAGCAGACCACTTAGTTTTTACCTTGGGAACCAACTTTACACTAGTCAAGGTAACAGAGGAAGTACTGAGTATTTAAATGCTACCAGGCTTCAGTCACATCTTCATGTGCTCTTGTCATTTCCAACTATATATAGTAAAATTAGTTCCAAGCATATACTGCAAGCTGTTCCTCTGTTTAATTATTAACTGGAAGAAAGTTTGTTTGCAAAACAGTTAAAATGTTTTTTGTGATAGACTCTGATGGTGCAAGCGGTGCCATAAGATGCTTCTGCAAATACAGAACCTTGTTAAAATGTCAAATAAGATCAGCTATCAACAAAGGCAGATCGGGTTGAATACCCTTTAACTACTGAGCAGGATGTTAAAAAGCCATACTACCGTGGAACTCTTCAGAGCCTCACAAACCATTCAAAATGTCTGGCGGTGTTATACTACCAGGATGGTTTTGATTATGATTTATGTTGTTCTACCAACTGTCTTTTTTCCTCTTATTTGGTTTTAATCACTTAATGGCTTTCTAGAAATAAAGTTTTAAAAATACATATCTTTGACAGCAACAGATAAATTAGATTAAAGGAAATGCCTCTGATAGGTGAATCAATTTCTAGGGAGCTTGATTCTCTTTAATACCAAAGAATTTTATGCCATTACTAGTAGTAGGAGTACCAGTTGTCGCTGGTAACATTACATGGTATTACGTTGCACTTAGTGATGTAGTAAAGCAGATTTGTTTGCTGATGATTCATTTCTATCATAAATGTTTGGTTGCAAAATACGTTCCTTAATGCCCAGTTAGATGTTTTCAATAGCACATGGATTAAATTTGGTGTGTATTCCAGAATAGCTACAAGATTCACATTGTACTTGATTCTACCAAATTGCATCACTGAAAATGTGGATTATGCAGGTGAAGCGAATGAGTTAGAGTCTGTTAATACAGACAAATTTTACTTGTATGTAATTCAATTGACTGCAGTGGAATTATTATTCATTGAAATGATGCAGAAAGCCAGTCATGATATTACAGGCCAGTTACTACAAATCCCATCCTGAGTTTGTAAAACTGAAGAACAAGATGAGTCAAGCTGCACTACGTAATTGCTTATATCTATTTCCCTGCCATTGCACAACCAAGTAAGTAACAGGTTCATATCACCAAATAGATACTATCCTGCCAACTTCTGGGGAGCAGTAATAACTAAATTCACTTGGTCCATTGTAACTCTTCTGTGAGCATCACATCTACATAGTACAAGTTGTATCTTCCTTAGGCTGTCTCTTTACTTACCTTCTGAGTTGCACTATGGGCATGCTTCAGGCTCCTCTTGCTCTCTTCTGCTGGCATAGGGACTAGACCACCATGCCTCTTTCCTGGCTGTTCATGTTTTTCTTTCAGATTAAAATGATGCGGTGTTCACATGCGGGTATGGAGTTCATATCTTGATATGGAGCAAGCTATAGCCAGAAAAACATCCACCTCCAATAACAGATGCTCTCACTTCCATATTACAGACATTGCCAGAGCCTTACAAAACTGTGCTTTGGGGAAATTGTCAATAAATCTACAAAAGGCAAACCAAGATTTTTAGTATGCCAAGACATAAATTATATTAAGACTTCAGGGGATTTTTCCCCAAAAGGGTTACTGAGAAGAACAAGGATTCCAGGGCAGATCAGAGTATCAGCGGTGGCAGATTTCTGAACAGGATGATGTGACCTTATGGTTTAGTTTATGTACCCTTTTGCGGAAAACACATCTTGAAGCTTCAGATAGCTATGGAAGAGGAATAAATCTGCCTAGCTTTTAAATTCAAGTTAGGTACTTGATAGATAGAAAACCTTCCCAGATAGCTAAGTGCACACTGGCTTAGCAAAACAAGTCAGACAGTTACATCCGTTTGTACTGCATCAGGACTTGGCCTCTTAACTATGGCTTCTTTGTTGCTTTTTCATTTTGCTTACTGTAGTAAGTATGTAACTGAGCTACTCCTGCAAAAACATTTACTCAAATCATGGGTGAAAATCTGAGGTTTCAAACCTGTTTTCAAACCTTAAGGAAATCATCCAGCTAAGAATGATCTGCTCCAAGAGCAATGTAGAATACTTCACGCATTGTAAAAACCTGACAAATTTGGGTTTGAATTTATCAGTTCTGTCTACTTAGGATGGAAGAAAACCCTCTTTCCTTATACTTTGAATATTTTTTTCTGTCTTCATCAACATTAAGTTCCTTGGGGTAATGATGCCTTTTTCTAAGTGTGTATCATGCCTTTGTTTGGCTAATTCTGTATTACAAATAGTAATAATTTAGTTTGGTTTTCCCTCAAGGGCTAAAACTACTGAAGTTTTGGGTCTCCCATTTTTGTCACTAGCAATTGTCTGAATAGTCATGCCCTGCACAAAATAAAGAAGGGATTTTATTTAAAAATAATCTTTGCAAAAACGAAAGGTATACTATCATTTTATAGATTTCATCTCAGAATGCACCTTATTTTCCAAAGAAGGTGGGAAGTGTTAGTGTTTCTATTTTTCAGTCTTCAGAACTTTATAGGTTGCTGGAAAATCTTCCCTTCTTTTCATTATCACTTGCCATCCAGCTCAGTTTTGAAGTGTTGGCCCTCACTCCGCTTGGAAAACACGAAGATTCATGGGAATTAAAATAGTATTGAGACAGCTAGAGTGCTGGGAATAATTGCTGTCCCAAATCAAACAACAGCAAAAAATGTTCCCTCCTCAACCCGTGACCTTATCACAGAATTTTTTGCAATATTTCCCACCAAGCATGCCAATCTTATAACAGTAATGCTGTACATACAGCATTCAGAGGTGCTCCTGCTCCCATTGATTTGATAGGAAAGCTGTTAAGCACATTAGACTCATTCCGGACTTTGAAACTTTGCTCTCCTAGTGAATCACTGCCAGGAACAAAGGACCCCTCGGTGAGCCTTTTCAGCCCCTTCATTTCTACCACACATCTGTACAGTCTTGCTCCACATGAGAGGAACTGCATGGGTATTTTGAAAGCCAGTCTTTGGCCGGGAGTATTTATGCTGCTGCTGCCACAAAGCCATCATGTCTCACAACTATCATCGAAAAAAAGCTGCTCTTCATTTGTCAGCAGAAGACAAAATGTCAATATTGAATCTGTGAACTTGACTGAATGCTTAGTCCCAGGCCGTCATTTTTCAGTCTGGCGTACTTCTGCATGGAGTCCCACAGGCTCAGCAGGGTAGCAGAAGTGTAGCGGGCAGGTGTCCTTTCCAGACAAGGCAGAGAGGTCAGACAAATTCCCGTGCAACCTTTTGGTGGTTCCACTGTCATGTTCTCCACTCTTTATACATTTCACCTAACAAATCAATGCTGACTGGCAGCATCCACTTCTGACTGCCCATGAACTGTTTGTCATCTGGTCTTTTTATTACAGTTTTGTGCTTAGTGCCCCTTTCCCCTCTCCCTCATTTAAAACTCTTCACTGGTTTTATTTAAGCTCTCCCTAAGCCTACAAGTTTGGTGAGCTTTTCTGAACAAAATATATTAAAAAACAAGCTGGTTTTCCAGGTGGGTTTTCCCAAGCTCTCACAGCTCTCATTAGAGTAAAGTTTTTACAGTTACATCTGTGCAAACAGTGAAAACAAATACAGTGTAATGGTACAGAGCTGAAGGAAGTTAAGTGCACCTCTCCACCTGCCAAGGCCCAGATGTGGGAAATAACATGGCACAAAGACCCCAAATATTGGGACACGGCAAAATTACTGCTCAGAAGGCTTTGGTACTATGTTAGTTTAATTTCTTGAAGCATAATGTTCTCTACAACCATTGTTTCCCCATTCCTGCTGCAAGCAGTTTTAGAGCACTAAGCATGAGGTAAGATTTATAATGTCGCTAAAACCAGAAATGTGCAAAATGTTTGTCTGCAATGAAGAATGCCCATCATTAAGAGAGACCATAAAGAGAGATGTTTGTGCCTATTACCAGACATAGGTAAGACATGAAACTTACAGCAGGATGTACTGCCTTACAGAGTTTGGTTGTGTATTAAGAGTGAAAGAAAAGTCTGTTTGATGAAATTTCTGAGATTTCCTCACCTCCCTCCAATCCCACAAATGAGGCCAGTGATGCTCACACTGAGTCTCTTTCTTTTCATAAATCCTCTTATTTATTCTTACCAAGTGATGCTATGTGGCACATAAAGGCAGTGTTGTTTCTTAAAGTTGTTTCACAAACAGAGAAATCCCCTGTTAGTGCTAGATGCTTATATCTATCAGACAGGCACAGACTCATATTAACTACTGATGGTGAAAGCCTGGAAAGCTTCTTAGATGTGCTGGACTCATCTTCTCATACTGGGCCAGGCCACAGTTCTATTGTATCCAGTAGCTGACCTTTAATAGCAAATATGACACTGCTAGAGCACGCACACCACAACACCCTCTCCCGTTTTGTGCAGTCTTATGGACTTTATGGGCTGGACATGCCAGCCGCATCTTTCCATTTAAACATTCCTCTTGTTACACCAATGCATACATTCTATGATATCCTCAATATCATATGAGCTCTATGATTTAATTACCATGCAAAAAAAACAACCTCTTGTTTTGCTGGCCATAATGCAATTGTTTTCCTCTTGATTTTCATATTAGAAAAACAATTACTAGTTGTTTCCAGTTCTTACCACGCCATTTGTGACTTTACAGACTTGCCCTTGACCTCTTCTTTTCCAAAGGGAGGGGAGCTGGGTCTATTTAATCCCTGTTCATGAAGGAAGCCTTTCTCTGTTCTTCTGATTGCCATTTTCACACTCTGCTGCTGCCATAGCCTTCCTGATATGGAGGGGACCGAAACCGCATGCAGTGCTCATGGAACACATGAGGGGCTCATGATGTTTCTGTTTTGTTTTCAATCCTTTTCCCAATAATTTCTAACAATCTCTTGGGGGGGGGGGGGGGGCGGGGTTGTTGGAGTTGCTGGGGGTGTTTGCCTCTGAGTTTTGAGCTGACATTTTTATACCCACAATGAGTCAAGATCTCTTTGCTGAGTGGTATTAGCTATTTTAGAGAGTGTCACTGTGTATCTATAGTTTATAATTGTTTTTCCCTATGTGCATTATTTGGCATTTACAGATATTGAATTTCCTGTATTATTCTTAGTCATTCAGTACTGCAAGAGCCTTTTGTAAGTCTTTGTAGACATTTACTACCATGAATGGTTTTGAATCATCTGCAACTCTACCACCCTTCTTTCCCAATTATTTATAATTTGGACAGCAGAGGTTCCAGCTCCCATCCCTGCAAGACTCAGGGTATTCTCCTCTCATTGTGACACCTGATCTCTTCTTGCTACAACTTGTTCCCTGTATAGAAAAATTCCTGTACAGGAACCTGTGTGTCTTCTTCTAGAGCAACTACCAATATAGAGAATCTATTCAGCTTTTCTGCTATGACTTTATGATCTTTGACGTCTCTTTTCACACTTGAGTGATTTGTTAGCCCTCAAAACTTACTTCACATAATTTCTTCTCTGCTATGAAAAACATTCTTGTTATTGGTTTTATGCTTTTATCAGATTATTTGTAAGTATTTTATTTTGCTTTCTTTATTAGCGTTTACATTTACAGTGCTGGAATTTATGCTTTCTTATTTTTTTCCTTCTTTGGACAGTTGACCAGAAGAGTGTTTCTCTGAAGAAGGTATTTTGTTCCTACTTGCCTTTCCTATTCAGTTGAGTCTTCTCCCCTGATTCTTTTCCAGTCCTTCAGGACAATCTATGTCTTGGTGCCCATAGGTTTGTTTCTAAGTTAACAATATAATTATATATTCAATAATTCAGAAAATCAAGAAATCTGTAGAGCGATAGGAAACTAATTGGCTTGAAAAATCACAAAATTACAGCTGTAAGTAATACAAGACAGAATATAGATTGTACTGTAATACACAGCTTCCTTTTAAATGTTACCAACATCTGGACTAATTGGGATGAATGGAAAAGGCCAAATGAAAATATAAAAATGCCTTGTATTTACCTTCAGACAACACAGATGGCCCACATCTGCCAAAACAGGATTGGGAATAAGGCCAGGTACCCTTGATTTCTGAAGGGAAAGCTTTGTTTGTTTTATTTTTTTTTCCAAATAGTTACTATATTTCAAGTATTATCAATGGGAAATAATTTGTTGGTCTAGTAAGAGTGAAATCCCATGCTTATTCAAAAGCCTGGATTCATCCTTTTGTTAGCTTATGGTAGTTGGAAGAATTGGGACAAGAAGGCTGTTTAGATTTCAAGTGTAAAGATTTGCTTTCTGTCATGTTATATCAGTCTTGGGATCTTTTTAAGAAGAGGTATTTATCAAGTTGCCATGTAAGTTTCAATCATCTCTGTCAGTGGAGGACAGTGGAAATTGATGAAATGTGAACAGAAGTGTGGGAAAAATATAGAAAAGACCTTCACACAGATACTGATGTGTCCAAGTTACTTGACTCTTCAACTAGCCCCAAAAGCTGACTTACTGCAGTAATTTTGCATGTTTGTTCCTAACCTCACATGAAGCCTTTGTTCTTCGCATGTGACTAGTGTCTCATATATGATCAAGTAGTGTTGATATTTATCAGCAAGAGATTAATAGTCACATGGACTTGACTAATAAGGAGTATATTCCGCAAATAATAAATTGATACAAGAAAGGTTATTTGGAGAATAGGGTGCCCCTAAATGTACATTAAAATGTGGCCTTATATCAACGGGTAATGTGCAACCAGCCAAGTGTTCTCCATTTGTATTTAGCTCAGAAGTTACCCTTGTCTGTTTGAAAAAGGAGATTTTTTTAGAGCTGGGAAAATGTTTGTATGCCTAAAAGCTTGTAGCTTTCTCAATGACTTCAGTTGTTCTGATGGCAGATACTATCTCTACCTGCAAGCCATGACTTGTGCATGTTCTTAAAACCCTTTGGGTAGTGATCAGCAGTAATTCTATCATTTGTTTTGATTACAGTTTCTGAGGTTGTTGATCCCCCCACTGCAGAAAGACTCAAGACTAATGAGACTCAAGACTAGTTTATTTGTCTACAACTTCTCTGGAAAGTCTGAGACTAAGTCTTCCTTAGAATCCTGATATTGCACACAGGAATAACTGTTGTCAGCTAAATGGATGTGTAAAGACTGTTTAGTTAGTTAAAACCTTCTGTTTGGGTTTTGTGACATGCTTTGAGTCTTCAGCTTTTGGGTTTGCAAAGTCCTAAAAATAACCTTCTTTTTGCCATCCACCTGCTCCAGTGCCACTGCCTGCATGCTTGGGGTATTTGCTCAGGCATGTTAAATATGCTTTTTTGTACCTCCTCAAAAACAAGCTCTTTAGGTCAAATGCAAGAACAAGGGGAAGAACATAGATCTATCTGATCTTGACAGCAAACTCTATTGTCCAGAGCTAGTATCAACCAGCAAAGTACCAGCCAGGAAATTAGGAGACAGGGACTTACTAAATATGGATTTGCACTCGTGTCTTCTACTACCTTGATACAGTTTTTCAATGCCAACTAAGACCTTTGTCCTAATTTTGCAAATAATCCATGGTTTAGCCCCCAGTTGTATCAAATTTGCATCTACGAATCCTGCTGCCAGCTGAGCTCTTCAGAGACTACGCTGACCACAAAGCTAAGAGTGAAGCTGGGGATGCAGCATTCTGCATTCAGGGTATCTGGCTAAGGAATAACAGTCCAGAGGAAAATAGCTTTAGGAAATGTTGCAAAAGCCATGTGAAAGCCTTTCAGCCCCAGAGATTGCAATACACCACTTGAACATCTTTCACTCTCTCCATCTCAAATTCTTCTCTGAGAAAGCCATACCCCAACACAGCTTTGGCCTTAAAGGTATTGGAGATTCCCTGAATCCCTCTGTGCACTTTGCTGTTGAAAATGCCTTCATATAGTGCCAGGACTTCTGGCAGCAGTATAAAACCCTTAGATGTACAGAAAAAAATATTGTGCTTCCCAGGACTATAGCCATTGAGTGGGCACACGGTGCAATTGCACCAGGACCTGCAGGTTGAAGTCAAGGTGAGCAAAGGTGGAGGCAAGTACCACACAAGTTGGTCAGCTATTTCATTTTCCTCATGCCAAAGACCATGCCAGCCCCTGGTGCTTCAGGTTACTTAGGGAAGACAGTAGTCTCGTTGCCTGTTGAAGAGGTTTACATTATGCGCTGTTCAATTTCCAGGGGATGTTACTATGTGCCTGGCAAGACTAGAAGACAGTAAAAGGATTAAAAATGCAACTTTCCTTAAAACATTCATGCAAAATCTGTATCTACATAGTTGAATGCCTAAATTACCTTGACTTTCTGAAGATTATATAACTATACATTTTCCATACACAACACTATATCAAGGAGATTACCTGAAAAGGCTGGCTATCCAGAGCCCCCCACACAGAAGTGTTAATATATTAATAGCATCTCTTTGTATAACTGGGGAAAAAAAGCTGCACAGAGTTATTCAATCAAGTGATACTAGACAAGTTAGAAAATGCTTGTGGTTTCATTTTGAAATGCTCTGATTACAAAAGTGTTCATAATGTAATGACAGTGCCATTAAATCCTGGGTTCATACCACTGTCACACAGATGCCCTGGGGGGTTCCAAGAGCTGTTTTCTGCAGGCAGTGAGACCTCACAGGTACTCAGATCGGTTTTGTTGTCTTGAGACTGCCACTGATTACTAAGGAGAAGAAAAAAGTCTCTTAAAATGCCCATTATTGGTGGTGTCCTATTCATTAAAGGTTCCCAGCCACTTCATTAGTGCGGAGATGCACAAGCAGTGGACATGAAGTCTGTAACAGCTGCAAGGGTAGATCTCACAGAGCAAAGGTAGGATGGAGGAGGTGGCTGGTGAAAGAAACTCTGGAAATCTATGTAATAAAAATGTTTCCAATCATAACCTTAAAATAATAACTACCTTGTTCATCAGGCATTTCAGCCAATAGCTCATGCTCTGTCCCATTGCATCATACACTTGCATCCCACTGGTAATGACTTGTTCTCTGAATTGCAATTAACCTATTTAAGACCAATTAAGAAACAGATCTTGAATAGACCTGCAGTATTACAGCTCAGTACTCACAGAAGATGACAATGATGTTTTAATTAAATATGGGAGCAAAAGGTCTCAAACTGAAGCTTACAGCTAACTAAGCAGCAGTCATTTGGTTACTGAACAGGCAAGAAGCTTTATGGTCTCCTTCCACATGGTTCAGCCTCCATAGCTCTCAAGTTTGCTTAAGGCTAAATAGCTTTCCTAATCTATTATTGCACAGAAGAAGTCCCTCCCGCCCCCATTTTCCAGATCACAGTTTGGTATGTTTTAACAAACTACGATAATCCCTTGGTTTTTGCAGGGCAAGAGTATTGCTGATAAAGTGATTTCATTTAGGCAAATTAACTCTGTTAGTTACATGAAAGATTGAACACTGTTATCTTATGCCGGTATGTGCAAAGTCTCATAAGTGCAAAATACACATCAAGGGCCAATTTCACATGAAAAACTCCTGATAGTATAAGAGCTGGTTAATATTTCTGAATTATTAAGTCTGACAGCATAATCATGCTTTTTTGTTGTTTAGGCTGTTGATACCAGATGTTTAATGCACAGTAAAATGTGATAGTGTAATAGGAAGCATTTTAAGGAAGTGCAATTTTGGAAAATGAAGAAACTACTTGGGGTAATTTAAAGCATAAAAACAGATGCTGGAACTTGGAGCTGCTTTAGTTTCAAATAAAGTGGAATCCTTCCCTTAGAAACCTACGGATATTCACCATCATTTGCTGTTCTCTCCTGGACGCAGACCTGGCTGATATTGCTGTGGCCATCTTAGGCCGGGAAGTCAGGTCGAAGTGTCCAGTCTCAACTATCATGCAGTGTTCAACACTGCGCCTTGGCTGTGGTCCCTATAAAAGTGAAGGAGGGATCGCTCCCGCTGGGTTAGGGCTGATTGTTCTGCCTCTGCTGGTCATTTAGCCTGACGAACACAGGACTGAACTAAAAGCTTGACAGTAACACCCTTCCCGATGTAGTACTGGATTCTAAGAAAGTCTTGCGGGTATTTCAGGGACACCAGATTTAAATGTGGATGTGTTACAAATCAAAAAGGTGGATGAATTTAGACCACATGATGCTTTTGTTAACCATTATAAATTGAGATTATTAAAAAATGCTGCACAACAGGATAAAATGGTATCTATGGTTATATATTTATTTTAAATATCCATTTGATAAGATATATCTATGTATAGTCAGTGAGTTGTGCATTAAAGACTCGCTTCATATGGAAGCAGCAGACAATGATGAGTGCTGATCAGTATTTTGGGACTGCTGAGTGTAATAACATAATCACACTTCCCTTCTCCTTGCTGCTTCTTTTGGCACCAGATGTTTAAAGCACAGTAAAATAGAACCTTAATGTTCTCTGTAATTAATGGGTGAAAGCACAGAAGTATATACAAGCGGGTTGTGTTTCTATTAAGATGTTGTCATATAATTTATGAGAGAAAACAGCTGTTCCTTTAAACAATTTTCACTTGATGTGCCTGGAATTCCCCTTGAGAAATGAGAAGCTGTGGGAATTTTCCATAACAAAAAGGAGTGAATTTCATACTTAAAAAATAATTGTTATCGTAAAGAAATTCTACACAGCTGGAGACTTTGTCACAGCAAGAGCCATTCCAGCTTGATTATACAACTCTTTGCACGTTGCAGGAAGTCCAGACATCTTAGGCAAGGATCTCACAGAGCTCAGCTGAAGGAGAAAGCTTACCTACAGGAGAAGGCAGGGTGTCTCCTGATCTCTATTTAACATGTTGATTTGGCATTTTTTTCTTTTTTCTTCTCTTTGGTAGTTTTGTTTGGTTGTTTGTTGGATTTTTTTGAAAGTCACTGCTTCTCATTGCCTCAAGTAAGCTCTGTCAGATCTGCTTTGATACCCATCTGAACACAACTGGTACTGCCAATGTCTTCAATGGCTCTGATTTTTGGAGATCAGCTGCTGAGATCTTTCTAATGACTGGGGCTTTTTTAAGCTGTCACAATTCAAACACCGAAAAGAAAGCACCCAGATAGGTCTTAGTTCAAATAGGGTTTGGGTCATGGCACAGTTAATTACATCCTCAAAGCACCTTGCAAGTATTTTTTTAGCACAACATCCTTCACAAGTGAAGAAATTCTTTTCAACTCATGAAAAAGTGTGTCAGAAATGAAAAAACGCAGTGAGAAGCTACACAGGTAGAAGCCAGGCTCAAATCAGAACTCAGGGCTCAAACTCAGGACATCAAATTCTTGCAGCTTTCCTATTTGTCTCACATCAGCTGAAAGGCAATAACCATCTATGAATACATGCTTAGTCCATGGCAAATGAAAGCTTAATTTGCCTATCTCGGTCCCTGGTGAAAGAGGTGTAGTGGCTTAGATCGTGCACAGCAATGTTTCCCCTTGTCACCGGTCTTCAAATCTTGTGCTTAGGTTTCTCAATAACGACTTGAAAAAATCATGAATTTGCTGTTATAAATTGGGAGAAATGTTTCATTGACTTGTCTTCTGATCACTGGTTTCCCCAAGGCTGCTGCCATGTGGTCTAGCCTGATAGGCAGGAAGATAACAAGCATTACCTGTTCAGCACTGTTTTTCAGAGTAAAACAGAGACTCGGGATCAAACCCTGGGTTTAAGATTGTCCCATTATCTCATTTCATATTAAAATAAGCTTCCCTAATCTTTCATTGCACAATTTGCTAATATTTTTTGTAAACAGATGTGTAGTAGACAGCTGTTTTGTTTAACAACCAACTGAGAAAACCAGGCTCCTGCATGTAGTAAATAAACAGATGAAATGTTCAATTTAGAATTGCTTCTTTCAGAAATAGCAGCCTGAAAATACTGAGGAGGGCACAGCTACCCATGTCTCTTCTCCTTAGCAATTCACATTCCTTTTCTGGAAGGCAACGCCTCTGTTGCCAGCACATGCAAATGAAAAACATAAGCCACCGAGTTTTCCGGTCCGTACATTGTTAGTTTAGCTTATACAAATATGATTTAAAATAAAACAAATTCGGGGAGCTTTGATGCAAAATTGCACTAATGGGCTACTTGTAAACGTGGATTACAGCAGGAAGTACAAAAAATAGTATCCTCATCCGAACCAAGAACACCCACCCCTCAAAATCCTACTGACTCACCCCAAGATTGCAAGGGGTTTTCCTGCTTCCAGTCGCTTAGCACAGTCTTGTCAGGACTTCTGAGAATTATAGTTGATACCTTTGGGAAATCCTCTTTTTTACCTTCTCTAGGGGGAAAATCTTAGAAGAAAAAACAATTTTTGTATGGTTTTCTGGATTTGACATTTGCTTCCCTCATTTTTTGTATTCCTGGATTGCTAGAATGTCCAAAACATCATTCCACTATGCTTCCATATGGCCAAGATTAAAAATGAACAACTATCAAAAGTAACTTACTATTTGATGAGGAATCAGAACTCCAGGAGGAAAAAAAAAATCTTTGTTCCTTTCTTACAATACAAACTTATTTCTCCTGGCAGACTGGTCAACTGGGCATTGTTCTCATTAATTCGCATGACTCCCAAAGTGTCAATGAATTATTTGAGATGCCCAAAACAGAGGAAAGAAATATTTTCTGAGATTTTTACACATGCATATGCATATATTTATTTGCATAACATAGTAACTAGTAAGATAAAGAGTCCCACTTCAAAGTTCAGGACTGCTGGAAATAATTTATACAGGGGTACTGTACTAAGGAAAATTCTTGAAAAGCATGGGAAATCTTCAAGTATGTTTCACCCTTTTTAAAGAAAAAATTCAAAAAAACACCTACATCTCACCATAAGCTCCATGCAAATCAATAGGTTATGATAGAACCCCCCCTCAGGAGGAAAGGAGCACTAAAAATACCCTGAAACTGAAGTCATGCTGATTCCTTTGCTCGGAGAAGCACATCAGTGTAACAGGAGTGTTCTCTGCAGCTTCCCTAACCCCAGCTGTACTTTTCAAGGATACCGAAGACTTTGATGATAAGCCAGGCTGGCTCTACAGAGCACTTTGTTCATTCCCCGAAAGATCTGCTGCTCGAGGACTTGGTGTCAAGATAACTTACCTTGCTTTGCTTTGCTATGCCCCGGGAGACTGAAAGAACTCCTGCTCCCCAGAGGTTTCATGAAAGATGTATTTTTTAAAAGTCTGTTTAAAGTCAGGTGTTTTTTTCTGTTTCCTTGCGAGAGGACTATTCTTGACAGTATTTATTTATTTCCAGAAGGTTTAGGTCAATATGCCTACTGTATTGATTACATGAGCAGATCCTGATCTCAGTTAGGCTGGAGTAAAGTAAATCAAATCACTCCAGATCTAAACCAGGGCAATGAAGCTCAGAATATAGCCCACAGTTTTGTTCTGTGTAAGCTAGTCTTCTCCTACTTGTTCAGAGAGAAAAATTTGAGGAAATGTGAGGGTTCTCCAGTGTTGTTGTCATCCTTTGTGCATTGTGTACAAGCTCTACTCTTTGGTTGCTTTACTGTTGCCATGCTATTCATATAGACACAGTCACAAACCACCATAGAGAAAACCCATCACAGAAATCAGGAGACAGATTAAGCTTCCACAGCTCCCATTGATTTTAAAGGCTTGTAAACGTCAGCATGCCTGAAGACCAGGCATGTTAACAAGACTGTAGGCAGTGTTTGTTTAGAAATGGTTAGCTAAAACACTAACTAACCAGTCATGACAAATTCACTTTTCTTCAACAGAACCTAAATTTTATAATCTCCCTCTCTCAGAAAACCAACCAACCAAACATGTTTGTATGTTAAATATGAAACAGAGGTAAGAGGATAAATGATTTGTGTTAAACACTGTCAGGAGGAAGAAGTCGTGCTATCGGAGCAGCAGTTAAACCAGGTATGAACAAAGGTTGTCATTAAAGAGCAGATTTTTAATACATTGTTCCAGAACAAATGATGGCATGAGACAACAAAACAAGGAATTAAACAAGACATGTAGGAGCAGAAGAACAGAAATGGAAAGAGATAAAAAATGAATGGGATTTTTTTGGAGACAGTACTGCTGGCAATCAGCCAGGGTGGGATTCAGCTCCATATTGAGACACCTTAAGCTTAAGCGTTTTTTTGTAGGGGTCTGCATCTGCTTTAGGTGTCCAACTCCCTTTGGTGCTCACTGGAGAGCTACACTACATGGAGCCCAGAGCTAAGGACAGTAATGTCTGTCCATTGGAGGGTAACTGTCTCCATTGACCGTAATGGGAGTTTAACTACCTACCTCATCTGTAGATACCTACATATTCATCTTTGCATATTAAAACACATATAAGTGGCCTGATCTTGAACATAATAGGCTATGTTGAAATGGCAGGTAATGATGTGGCAGGAGGCAAGCTGAGAGTCTGGCAGTAGAAGCCAAGCAAACATGCCATTAACCAGAGGAAAGAGGTGGATGGAGAAGGCAGCTGTAAACTTGAAACTGGCTGAACACATGTAGAAACTGTGCCTCCTTTTCTTCCTCCCCACTCCTACAGTGAATAAATTGGAGAAAAAATCAGATGAAGTAGCCTACAGTAAGGAAAGTGAAAGTGATAGTAAAATGTTCATTCAGTGTGGTTTCAATTCACAAATGGATATATTTCAGTTTGTGTATATATGGACCAGTTAACTCTTAGAAGCATTTGTGCTGCTAGATATTAGGGAAAAAAAACCACCCCAAATCTAATGTTTTCAATATGGAACAAAAATATAAACATGGTGTGACTTTCAAATCTTAGTGCTATTCCGACTTGTTATTCCTCATTTGCAGTAGTGCCTGTGAGAATAAGGGAATGGTACACATTCAGAGGTTGATGATAAACAGAGAGGATAGTCCTCAAGGTTCTTCATTAGTGAAGAATACATCACATTTCCAGATAGCACTTTTGCTGAACATGCTAGGCCATCTGCTCATGAGGCTTTTGGTTTCATTTCAGACACAACTGGCTTCAGCCCATCTCTAGCAGTCAATAAAAAGAAAGTTTCTAAAAAATGAATTACTGTCCCAAAACACAAATCACTTTTTGCAAATGTTGTGATAAAGTTTCCAAGCAATGCAAAGTGGGCTACCATATGTGCAAGCCTCTGTGGGCTGGTGCGGAGGGAGATACTCCCATTGTAGCTCTCTGAGGTCATATATTTTAATTTTAATATATCAATATTAGAATCTATATTCATTCCCCTTTTTTGTTAGTCATTGCTGAAAAAAACTTTTGTTCAGTTTAAATATCCAGGTTTAACAATTGCTTTTCTTTTCCAAAGCAGAATGTTAATGTCAGTAAAAAAGGGCAAATGTTTCATGTTGGTTGGAAGGGATTTATGGACATTTTTTAGTGCGGCCTCTCACTTGAAACAGAACTATCATCAACTCAAGATCAGGCTAAATGTGACTTCTTCCAGCCAGCTGCTGAAAGCCTCCAAGGGTGGGCTAAACCCTGATTACTCTGGGTAACCTTTGCCACTGCTGCATTACTCTCCTGGTGATGAATTGTTTCCTAATGACCAACCTGAGCATCCCAAGACACAGCTTGAGTTTACTGTGGTTTTTATATTATTATTACAATATTAATTACTATTTACATAATACTATGTAACATATTACTATATTAATAATACTGTTATATTATTATATTACAGTATAACACAGAGATCCAGCAAAGGCTGTAAGAACAATTCAAGTATCAGATAAATTTGATCAACAAAAGTCAGGTAAACCTAAGGGGACACAGGTTCTGTCTGCACATTAGCACTAAAGGCTGAATCTTCTGCATGCAGCACTTTGTTAATATAATCCTGTGCCCCCAAGCATTTTCATCCTGCAAGCAGTATCAGAAGGGAACATCAGAGGAAATGAACTATCTGCTTTTGATCTAGTGTTAGTTACTACTTTTCGAAATGCCATACATCAAAAAGAGAGGCTGATTAAGACAGTGAAGATGTTAGGGATCAATACCTTGCTTGCCACAGGAAGGACTGCAAGGAACCACTGGGTCTGTTGCTGTGGAGTATTACCAGTAACTTGTTTTAAAAGGCAGGTTTCCTGCATGCCTTGGCAGACTAAGTACTCACTGTTTCATAAGTTTACACCAAAAATTTGACATAGCTGATTTCAATTTCCCATATAGTAATCTGTACATAATTAAAAATGGCATTTATGGTTCATCAGTGGTCTCCTGACACTGGAAGAGCAGGTGTTTTGTTGACATTTTAAGTTCGGGATGGTCTTTGAATTTGAATTTCTCTCTCAGTGCAATAACCTGCTGACTGCCAAGTTGCAGCACTGAGAACCTTTCAGCAAGGGAGGAGGACAGTGCACACTGAGCTTTGGAAAGATACAACTTGTTTTGATTGTTCTGGATAGTCTGGAATCTAGTGCCACGTTTTATTGAAACTCTATTACCTCTTAGTCAAAATAAGCACTATCTGGGCTAGGCAGCTGTTCATAGAGCTGTTAAATAAATTAGTGGACAGCTTGGTCTAAGCTGAAGAATTGAGGCTCTTGACTCGTTGGATCAAGCTGAATGACCCAATGGCTGAAGCACCTTCTCAGGGCTGACATAGCTCCTGCACAGCACTGTTTGCTAAGATGTGTGATAAACCTTGCATTGCTACTGTCCATGTTGTTGCTATTTTGTGAATATACAGAAGATTTCAGCCTTGAGGACCACTGATCTGGCACCTTTCAAAAGGACAACACTTAGAACATGTCAAATGGACCAGACCCAAAGATTTAAGGTGGAGCTGAGGCACCCAGTCCCCAGGCTGGAGCAGCTCTATGCCAAGATGCTGGAGCCAGAACATGGGTGCACTTTGGACTCACATGCTCAAAGCTAAATATGAACACAAAATTTTTCAAGATGAAGGCTAAGGGTCAAGTGATTAGCAGGATCAGACCTTTTATAAAAACAATCATCAGGTATTTCACGTGAGCAAAATCTATAAAAGCGTATGGGGGGCATATTAATAGGGTAATAATAACAACTATGTCCATAGTTGCAATACTATATATTACGGTAAAATCAGGTGTTTGGGAAGGACTGCACTTTCTCATTGTTCCAAGCAGAAGCAAAATTTCCCTTGGGAAAAGAAGGAGGCTTAGTTCTCACACAAATTACTCTCCAGCTTCTGCAAGGATCTTGTTGCTTACACTACTGCCTTTGATGCCAACCACTGCCTAGACAAAAAGAGCAGGCCACCCATGACAGCCAGTATAATGATACCCGAGTTTCAGAGTTCTAGGTCATACCCTCAGCTGATGTAACCTGGCATAGCTGTAGTGGAGACCCCAGAGAGACACACCCATCGGTACCAGATCATGAAGGACCTGATCGTTGCCTCACTCCATCTGCTGTCATCTAGAGCAGGAATATTAATTTGGAAAGGGAAAAGTTACTTTTGCAAACAATTTCAATACAATTCCTTATTTTCATATCTGCAATAACTAACATGAATTGTTACACAGTTAATAAGTGAGAGGTACCACAGTTATTCACATCTGAGTGTACTTTCAGAGTGTCTTTTCTCCAGGCTGCTCTAGAAGACAAAGAGTTCACTTGAAACTCAACATGTTGCATTGCCAATAAATTACAATGCAAAATGCTTTGTTGTACTGTCAGTTAACATTTTTTTAAATAAAAGTGAATTGAGACATTTTATTTAGTAGTTTGTCATTAATATCATTCCCTGAGCTTTTGCTTACAAAAACACTGTGTGAGAAGATGGATACCATTGCAGTGGAGAAAATATTTCCCTCATATTTGACTTTCTGTAAACTTTTAAGGACAAAATTTCAAGATTCAGAAAAGAAAAAAATACTTAACAATTCCTGCACATATTTTACTGCTTTCAAAGTTGTTGAGACAGAAACTTGTAAAGGTATCAATTTTATTTTAATAGGTGATAGAATAATATGCCATCTTCCAGCAGATGAATAATTACACTATTACACTTTTCTGCTTCATGAAGATTTCCCCTGACTTTGGTAGGAGTTCTAAATGTGAAAGACTTACAGGCTCAAGTCCTTGGTGCTGTTTTCAGAGCTTAAATAGTTATCTGTTACAAGTGCAAAATTTCCAGCAGATGCTCCTCACTATGTCATTGAACTTAAGTAGTCTCTCAGTTTGAGTTCAGTGACACTGTTCAGGCTTTTAAAGCTAAACATGTGCTTAAGTGATATATTGGAAGAAGACCAACTTTTTTCTAAAACATATATATACTGAAAAATACAAAGTTTTATAGAATGAAATGATTGATAGGGATACTTAAGCAAGTAACTGATATAAACAGATTCTTTAAGCAAATCAATTTTCATTCTCCTCTAAAGTCCTGGGGTTAGAAATCTAAATGCAAGTCGAAGTAAACTTTAATTTTGAGAGAAGCTCAAGAAAAACAGAATTTATCAGGAATTTGGTACCACTAATTAGGAATTTCTTTTACTTTTTTAAAGGCTAATTGTAATTTACCTAGAAAAAAATGCATGGAATTCTAGGGATAAGTCCAATGTAGTATTAGAGAAATGTAATTAGATGTAACATAAATTAATACAGAATTCAACAGAAAATAATCACACCATCATTATGCTATGTAATATAAAATTGTGTCTGAGGCGATAGAGAATTCTGTAAGTTATCACAAAAAGCAATAGGAAAGACCTGTTTTTCAATTAAATGGAACCTTTTCCAAAATAAGGAAGGAAATATAACAATTTACATTCTGAATAGATATAATTTTGAAATTTACAGGGGCCTGTTAAATATATTTATCACCACTTAGTGTTTGTGAATAGAATAGACAATGGATGCAGGGACGACAAGTCTTTGGTTGCTGACCTCCACAGGGCCTCCTCCTACAAGCATAGGAGCAGTGATGCTTCTTATCTGGAGTAAGGGGAAGGAAATGAAGCCACAGCCTAAAACACAGCTCACCCAAAAACTGGAACTGGGGAAACTGGGCAGGAAGATACCATTAGGTGTGTCTGGAAGCAACAGCCACCTCTGATCTACAGAAGAGAAACAGTCTGAAACATCAAGCAAAGAGCAAAAGCAGGAAGTGGTAGACCTGGCAGAAGAAAAAAATAATGGCTGGAGAAGGGCTTGGAAATGCAAATGAAGGAAACACCCTGTTTTAGTCTGAGCTGGAGATCAGGCCTTCGCTCTCTGTAAAGAGATAGGGCTGCATCAAGGAAATGTCTGATCCCACTCACTACAAATTTTTACTCCTGGAAGGAAAAAAAAAAAAATCACAGGATGATGAATGTCTTTTAAGGTAAACAATTATTTCCCTTTTTGAAATACTTCTTTTCTGGTTTAGGAGTTTGTTCAAGTGTTCTCACTTGCTTACTATTGGCAGCAGCCATTTGTTTAACTGGTGTTTGTGATCTCCATCTCGGCCTACTTTTGCAGTGTGTGATATGACCAGGAGAACCTGTTGCTTTGGTTAAACCTCTGACATCTGCATCTGATAATATATTATTGCAGCTCCTCCAGCCTTTGCAGAGTATAATTCAAACTATGAACTGATCATTTAAATTAAAGTATGGACAAGCCCACAAATTCAAATACCTTGCCCCACAGGCAGAAAACTATACTTTTTTACAGGTTTTAACTAGGCCTTGACTATTAAGCCAGAAGCACGCTTCTAGAGAATATTTTTAAAACCAGAACACTTTTCGAAGACAAGGTTTTCTAAGTGCAGCCATTTTTAACTGGCCTTAGAAAGTCTGTGTTATCAGGGCAAAAGACACATAGCGATAACCAATGAGTTCCACACAGCTCCGGCTCACAGCTTTGATAGAAACTGAATGGATTCAAGCAGTTTTCGTTTTTCAAACTCCTTTTCCCTAGTAATCAAGCATTCCCTTGGCTGTGCTATAGACATAAAGCAGAATAACTTTCAAGTGTTCCTTCCATCACTTCAACATTATAATCAGCTCAAACTCCACCATTTAATTTTGGTTATAGCACAAGTGTCCACACACAAATGAACCACTGAAAAGGTGTCTCTGAGTGGCTCTAGATACCCAGAAGGGTATAAATGTCTCCACCTCCTGCTCCCTTCCCTTCATCAACTACTTAATGTGATGACCCACAGACTGCATTACATGCTGATGTGTGGAGATTTTTTAAGAGGTTACGTGGTCAGCAGGTAGGTGACCAAAATGCCACGTTGCTTTTACCATCGCACTTGCAAGTGTGTATAGGCTAAAGAACAAATCCTAATCCAACTCAGTATTTCTGCTTGGGAATTACATGTTCTCTCCTATTTTGAAAGCCCAGTGCTTGAAGTCATAGGGCTGCATGTACTTTCTATTCCTCTTTTCTATTCCTACATCTTAGCAGCATCAGTTCTGTCTATGGAGATGACACCCAGGAAAGTATCATCTCCCTTTGGAGGCCAGTCTGAGTACATGTGTAGAGGGGAGTTCCAGTGCCTTCTAATATCATTATAAAGTGCACATACCTGGAAGGTAACTCCGGGCATATGCTGGCTGCAAATATATTTCCCGCTTCCCTTTTTAAAGGATCTGTGCTGGCTCCACTCTTTACTTGAGGGAGAAATTAAGATAAAGTAGCTTCTGAGGTCTGATTTTAGACCTGCCTGAGCTCAGTCTTTATCCAGCTACAGAAAATTTAATGGAGCAAAAGTATCTATTTAGCATAGAGGCCGAAGTACAGACTCCACCCCACCCCTTTCCTAATTCTTTTAATAAAAACACCTTCCATAGGTGTGCCCCATGCACAGCAACCCCAAGACCTTCACCGGCCAACTTCAGGCTTTGATGGATTTGCAGCACAAGATGAAAATCAGCTGACTGATGTAATTATGGGTCATTAGTGCCTGTCTCAGCTTTTCTATGATGTCTCTGGGGCAAGAATGTACATGTCCCCATGAACGAGCAGAGCATTGCTCATTAAAAGGCCTAACTCAGATTTGGTTTACTTTAATACAGACAACTGCAAACTGATGCATCAGAGGCTGATTCATGAGCAAATCAAATCTCTTCGCCTTAAGAGTGTAAGCACTGGTTAGAGAGGTCACAGACAGGTGGAAGAGAACAGCTCCAGATTTTAATCCTCGGGTACACTGCCATCAAAACCCTACACTTTGAGACTCAAAACACTTCTGTATTGGCTTCAAATCAAGAGAGTTCTCAGAATAAACAGTAAAGGTAATAAACCCAGAGACTAATGGACAACAAAGAAGCAGCATACAAGTCATCTTGAAGTACATCTGTTTTGGGTTTTTTTAAAGTCAATCATAAGAAGTGCTGAGCAATTGTAAGGGCCCTTTCTGAGAAAAGGCTTTGTTCATTGTCTGGGTGCCAGGTTGCAGAGTGAGTATGTCTTAAAATGTAGTGCTCTGAGCTTACCTGCAAATCAGTTCTGTGCACACCTGTCTGCAGGGAGGGGCGTGCCCAAGTCTTCCCATATCTTAAGTATTGGGGAAGAAGAGACCTCCTCAGATGAACACAGAGGGAGTAAACAGCTCTGTGGAGCATGAACTGGCTCCAAAGGTGCTTTGCTCCACATAGGCACATGCCAGGGCAGAACTTGGGTGGATAAGCGATTGTCTATAACCAGCACTTATGTATGCAATGGGGAATCTCACTTGGGGTCCATGCCTTCGTATGCCACAAGCAATCTCAAGTACCTTTGACTTAACTGGTCACACATTAACTCTGAAAAACTGGCTTGCTAAGCCAATTTTTAGATTCTCCATACACTGTTCAAATTTGCTGTGCTATGATATTTGATCTTTGTTTTTCAGTTAGGTTTAATTCAAATTATTCAGTACAATAAAATATAAACCCAAATCCTTTAAATAATATCTTAATCATGACATGACTGATCAGCAAGACCACTAATGCAAAGTAATAATCAGTTGAACAAGCAACGCAGTAAGTTAACAAAACTCAAACACAAATTTATCACATTTAAAGGCATGGTTTTGGTTTAAAAGATCTGTAGCACTAATGTATTGATAAACTGTAGTCCAGAAGTGACTAATAAGAAAAAAAAAACTGATTGTGCAGGAGTATAGTTAGCACCTTGGAATCATTATCAACTCTAGATTTAGAAATCCTCTGAGTCAAGTTGTTCAAGTCACATTTCAAGCCTATATGAGTTTTTGTTTCTTGAAACTTTGCTTGTTAACTGCATTTGTTTTCAGTGTGAACACGAACACACAAGCATGCATTCAGAATTTGTGTGTATCTCCATTTTTTGACATAAAATGTGATTTTAGTTGATAATTACCCTGTATTTTATTGCTAATTAACTTCTATGTATGCAGTAATTCTTACCACTGCTCTTCAAAAATTTTCTTTGCACTTTGAACTGTTCAGCACTGCTCCACCTTGCTTGCTCTTGCCAAGACAGCTCACAAGTTGTTGAGTGTACTACTGACTTTGTTTCGGTTTAGAAGGTCTAGTCTCCTTTTTAAACATTTTCTATTTTTTAAATGTACCTGCTATATGTATTTATTTGCCCTGTTTTGCAGCAGTTAGCATTCCTGACACAAAAGCTTGATTGTTTTAGAATGGCACCCCAGCCAGTGATTTTTCTTTTGTTTGTGTTGTATATTTCCTGCATTTCCCTGTGTGGGGTTTCAGAAATTGTGGGTGGATTCCCAGTTGCATTGAAGCCAGGAGTATTATCATCCTTGTTGACAAACCTGTCGGGATTTTACAATTTGGCTCACATAATATGCTTACATCACAGTCCATCAGTAATACACTTGCTAATCATTCATTCTTTTCTCTTGGGGTAACTGTGTACTCTTAAGACTTTCTCTTGAACTGTTCATGTTTGCAGATCAGGGTATTTCACCCTGTAGCTGATTCTTTCTTATAACGGACAGGACTATAAGAGCTGAAATTTTATGTTCCCTTCCCACCCAATCCTTTTTCTCTCTTCTCCCTCTCTTCCTATTTGTGCTGTAGCTATGTTCAGTACTCCAGAGAAATGAAAACTGTCCAGATGTTGTTTATATATGTACACCTGCCAGTTAATGAGTTTATACATGATACTTGTTTTTATAGTAGTACAAACATTCTTTATTTGCCCCAAATATTTGTTGCTAGCAAAGACTGTACTACTCCCAAGGCAAATATATCTGAATTATAGCAATGAAAAGTAAAAAGCACATTTTGAAGGTTACAAAGTCAGCTATTAGAAAGTTAGGAAATCCCAGAATTTTAAGCCTTTAATGAAGGTAAGTATAACATAGTTTCATTTATTTTTCATCAGAACTTTGACAAATTCTGTCTACATAATCCTGTGCAGGGAATATGTCATTCTTCAAAATTTTGGGGGGGGGGGGGGGGGGGGGGGGGGGGGCGGGGGGCACACCAGTTCTAATATTTTCATCCCTGCTCATCAGTAGGGAAGCTAAATGCTGGGTTTTTTCATGCTGAGAGGTCTTTATGGGTTCAAAGGGCAAGTCCCAAAGGCACCACTGCTGTTTACATCTAGATATGTACAGATACATGTCTCTTTTGATGTGCTTAGCTGCTGCGGGCATTTCGGGCGAGCGGGAGTCAGATTCAAATACTCACAGAGTTCAAGATCTGATCCGTTTATTGTACAAACCAGGTAGACTTTTATAAGGCATTCTATAAGCGTGCAATAATGTGGTTGGCTATTTTACAAACGTATAATAATATGATTGGTTAACAATTGTTTACTGGGAAGATTTCTGTTTCTGCTTGTTCTGGCATGTAGGCTCCTTTCTGCGGTTTCCCAGCTCCTCTTATCACGTCCCGTTGGCCTTGGTTTTGAGCAAACATCTGCAATTTGCTCCTTTTTCTTCATCCCACTGTTCTGGCCGTAACCTCGTCTTATTTCTTCAGTATTTTTCCACTTGCTTCAGAGTTCAGTATAATCATTCAATACAGCAAGAGCCCCAACACTTAGCACTTTGGCAAATCAAGACTCAGGCTCTCAGGCTGAGCCTGCAGAAGATGAGGGACTATCGGATAATTAGCCTATGAGTGGTATGGTGTTATATGATTTACACTAAAAGGGGTGGAATATAACTCTCAAGGACAGTCTTTAGTGAGCTTAGCCAGGACAGCCACTGCTCTTGCAATCACTTCCTTGCCTCACCAAGTTTCCAGCTACAAGAAAAAAGCAGGAGCTCTCCACCCTCGTCTACATAATCTAGATTTATCTGTAAAGCTCATTCTTAAATTACTTCCTTATAAATATGCGTATATATTAAAATTTTCTCATTTAAAAGTCGGAGTGAAAATGTGAAAATTCTCCCACATGGGATCATATTAGCATCCCTCTGAGCATCACCAGGGCTGAGAACCTTGATGCTGCAGCACAGCTCCCTTTCATTTAACTCCCAGAACAGGATGTCTCATTTTCCCATAGTCCACACGTTAGAATGCCAGCCCATCTCCTTGCACAAGCTAGTGACTAATGGCTTCAGGATGAGTTGAATCAATGGCTTATCTGGTGGCATGCTACTCCTCCTTCGGTGAGTGACTTCTCTGCCATACTAGGAAGTAACCAGTCCTACATGACTGTTAGATACAAGGGAAGATTGCATGACTTGTGGCACAGGTTGCAGCAAGGAGAAATGTGACCATGTCTTTTGAGGCTCTTTGCAGTCGTACCATCTTAGACAAGATAAAACTGCAGCCAGGAAGATGTAGCCTCTTCTCTCGGTCCCTTCTTCTCTTGATCCTCTTGCCCACTGCTTTTATCCTTTCCCAGTATCAGTTTTTGACCCAAATCCCTTTCTTCTTTCCCACTGAGACCCAGCCTGTAAATTGTAGGAACCATCCCAGTGGTTTTGACCTCAGTCCTCTCGGCTTCAGCTCTCCTGTACTGTCACTCCCACACACTTCCAGTTCCATCTCTCTTCTTTGATTTTACCTCTGAGTCATATGGCAATTCCACATCTTAATTTCTACACTGGGGCGGTGTCAGTTCTGTCACACTCCTCCTCAAAATCTTTCCTATTCTTACTCTCCTCTCCTTTGGTTCCGATTTCATCTTGCTCATTCATCCCCAGTTTCCACGCATCTGTTCCTAATCCTCTTTTCTATTTCCCTCTGTGGCTCCCATTCATGATCTCTTTGCCTATTCAGTTCCCCAGCTCTACCAGGCAACTCCACCACCCCGTCCCTGTAGACCTCTCAGCTTCTTTTTTTCCCTGACATGATACAAGTCCATGTGTTGGTGCATGTAACAGGTATGTGTTTGGCATGTTGGTACACACAACAGTGGGAAGTAGGACTACAACTTTTGAAGTGCAGGGGCAGATGAGTGGGACTCCTTGCCCCTCTCAGCATGGGGACTTGCACAGAGCTCAGGCCGATTGGCTGTGATTGGCAAAGGAGGCTATGGGAGAGAGGCTGCAGCACTGTCTTACACAAGCATTAAATGCAGATTGATCTGTTCTCGGAGAGAACACAAAGTGAGAATCACATGTATCAGTCTTAAATCTAGTGAGTGAGATTTGAGAGGTCTGTAGCCTTTTCATCCTACACTTAAATCAGTGCACTTCTCTTTGCCTGTATTCTAGCAGGAAGGGAGACTGAGAGCAGTGAACAAAAAGGCTTTTAGTTTCGTTGCCCTGAATTCAGCCTGATCTCTATTAGCTCAGAGTTTCACTTTTAGAGAAAATAGCTGCTGAGCTAAGAGCTGGAAGCAGACCCAGTTCCAGTGGCATCTTCACGGAATTAAGCTCCAAAGGTCCAGCGGGTCACTAGAGTATACAAAACCTCTCTTCTTGTGGGGCTTATAACCTAAATAAATTTGGACAGATTATCTTTGACAGAGAGGTTAATTTGTTGACCCCCATTTCAAAGCCTGATGCCACTGTCGTTTCTCAAAATCACTAAAAATGTTACCACCGGGTATTTTTCCTTAGCATTGTTCACATAAGTACATAGACGGTTTTGGTTGAAATACTTCATGTGCATTTAAACTGAAGGCAAAAATGGACTTGCAGTATTGCAAGTGCAATGGTTACAGCAGAGCAAAGCTATAAGCTGTTGAAACTAGCCTTACAATGAGTAGCACTGGGTGAGTAGAAAAATAAGCCTTGTTTCTGCCGTCACTTATAACACATATGTCACTGGTGTTTCAGTGATGGAGAATCTGCTCTTGTCTAAGCCTGGTAGTTTAAATCCTTGTGCACATGAAAGCTACCCAGCAGAACAGGCATTTGTCCATGTGCTGCATATAGCAAAATCACACTGTGATGTGTAACATACAGTACAGATTGCAGTATATACTGTTCGAAGTTTATTTTGAGTCTTCTGCATTTTCATAAGACAAAAAAATATGATCTATATCATCTTACAACATTGGCAGTATGAAACATACACACAGTATGCATTTTGAACTGTAGCATATGTACAGAATGTTCACAATTTAAACAGGAGAAATGTAACTGAGCATCTATCTATCTATCTAGGCTTACGACCATGGTATTAGGAACCTCTCTGAAATCTTTGGTGTCTTCCAACTGAAAAGCCCTCCGAGCTTATCTTACAAATTTTCCATCCCTCCCCCCAACCCAGTGTAGATATGCAAATGCCTTCACCTCTCTCCACCCTGCAGTTGTTTCTAGCAGCTTTCTAAGCATGTGAATTGCACTTCCAGAAATTTGCAAAGGAGCCAATACTACTGCCATGGAACAACAGCCATTACACCCCAGCACTATGGATAACAGGACACAGTAGTATTCAGCTGGAGAGTAATGTTATCCTTTTCCAAATGTAACAACATTTGCGTTCTTTCTGCTCACTTATGACCATGCTGCAGTGAGAATTCCATAAAGATCTCATGACAGCTTGAAACTGAAAATCCCCCCAGTTCTTAGGAGAGTCATTTTTCAACAGGAGACCGTATAAGACTAGGCTTGCACCTCCTGAAAATGAAATAAATACCTTCTTTTCTGCTACAGTTGTGTTAAAGGGGACTGCTCAGCCTCCCCTTCTTTCCCCAGTTAGCTGAGATGCCAATATGTACAGATACACCTATTACAATTTTAACTGTGTACACGATGTGCAAATATCTTCCAGCTAGATCTGCACTGAGGTAGTTCATACTACATATGACACCAAACTTCAACAGGTTTGGGATTCTGACTCTTGGAGGTTCCTTTACTAGTTTGAGGAGAAATTAATCCATGCTCTTGAGCTTTTTAAAGGCTTGACAGAGAAGAATACACAGCACTCCTAGGGTACTTAGGACTTTTCAGGTTGTGTTCCTTGTATTTTAAGATAACACAGTCTTGCTTGTGGTGTGGTGCTTTTTGGTGTGCGTGTGGGTTTTTATCTGCAATTGATCTGAGTAACTTTCAGCAAATATGAAAAGTGCAAACTGAAAAATGTAACCCTCTTCACACCCTCTGCCAGACCTACAGTGATTTTCTTGATGTTTTGAGTCTGGATGAGAGCTTACTCTAGCTGCCATAGCTATTTAATTGTATGTGAACAGTTATTTCTCAGTATACTGAAGTGAAACACTAAATTTTCACAGCAGAGGTCACTTGTAAAATGAGTCATATTCTACACTGTGTAATGTCTTACAGCACAATGCTTTTCAGTCCTGTATTACTCCTTTTCCAAGAATTACCAGTACTAGTAGCTAAGAAACTCCTTGGGATTCCCGCGCTGGGGATTTCAAATACAGTTCCCTGTAAAAAGCCTGACAGAGCTAGAAGTAAAACATGAAGTTTTTCTTACAGTTTCCTTTCGTGCATCCTATTGTGCAATAGCAGTGTCTGATCTTTTGATCTCAGGAGGCACAGCTGATGGTTTTAAGCAGTAGTGACCTGATTCTGAGACACTTTAATATTAGACATGTTAATTAGATTTCCTAACTAATACAATGGCATTTCTGAGTATTTAATGGAAATCAACAGGAATGTTTAAGGAAAAAGACACACTGCACTGTCAACTGCACACCCTCAGCTGTGAGTCAGGCCCCTAAAAATTATGAGACCTGCTGAAGTCAGGAAGGTTATTAGCAAACTAATTCTTTATGTTCTAAGAAATATTGGGTCTCTACAATTCAGAGAAAACTTACAACAGGGCAATTCAGAAAACTGAGCGTTGTACAACTTGTTTCCAAGATGAAACCACCAAATATTGTGAAACACGTAACGTGTGATACTGCATGCAGCTGAGAATGAGTAAGGTATTGAACTTCTGTCTTCACTCAATCAAACCACACAATTCCAGAGACCGAAGCATCTTACTCCATCTTTCAGCGTGAATTTGCGCCGAACGGTACAGTACCTTACCTAGAGCAATACTTCTGAGCGTACCTTGTATGAAATGGCAGCAGAGCTGTAAGGTACCACTGCTGTCCCGGGATGCTGTTAGCCCTCCGCCCCACCATGAAGTGCCAAACTCCCCACAGCTCTGGCCCTCTCCACCCTGCCAGGCTTCCTCAAGCTGAGGATCTCTCCATTGCCTCAGTTTTGGGTTTCTCACCTCCTCCTCTCTTGTCCTTCTCTGTAACACGCCAGAGGGGCTGGCACGGTGGGAGGACTGGACCCAGCTTCTCACAGGGCACAACATCAGGAGCCAACCTCCACTATTCGTGCCTCATCTAGCCTACATCAGGTTAAGCTTTACGAAGCTGGGTTTGAGGGGTGGGTGAGGTGGCTTCTTGTTTTTTAAGCAGGGGATACACATCGGGTATCGGTACCAAAACCCAAGTGTAAGTCAAAGGGCTGCCGGAGCCACTGCCGGCCCCAGCCCAGCACCGTTCGCGCTGGGGACAGGCCATGGCCGCTCTGCCACCCGGGGCCGCGTCTGTGAGGGCACCGAGCCCCCGCCGCCGTGCGGGAGGGCCGCTTCCCGGCGCGGCGGCACGACCCCGAGACCCCCCTCCCCGGGCTCCCTCCTGGGACCTTTCCGCCGCATCGCAGCCCTCCCGCGCAAGCCGAAGGCCGGGGCTTCCCCTCCGCCGCCGGGAGGCCGCGGGGGCGGGCAGGCGCCGCCGTCCCCGCGCCGGGCGCTCCCCGGGGAGGAGCCGGCCGGGTCGCACCGGGCCCGCTCGCCAAGTCCGGCTCCGAGCAGCCAAACCCAGCCCCCTGGGCTCAGGGTGGGCGGGGAGGGCCGGCCGGCCGGGCGCCTCTTCTGCGGGGAGCGGGAGGACGGGCGAAACTTTCCTTCCCGGCGGCGACGAGGCACCAGCGGCCGCCGAGGCGAGCGCTGCTGGCATGGGCCCCGACGCGCTGCAGCTCGGCACCTACGGCGGGGCGGCCGCCGCCGCCCTGCTCCTCTGGGCCGTGTGCGTGCTCTGCAGGAGGAAAAGGTACCGGGGCGGCGGGGGGTGGCGGGGGCGCCCACCGCATTCCTTCACGGCCGCGCCGGGGGAGCGGGGCTGCGAGGCGGGAGCCGCGCCGCCGAGCCGCGCATTGGGCCGCGCTTCCCTCCGCCCGCCCCTCCGCGCTGGGAAGCCCTATCAGCGCCCGCCGCCGCCGCCCCGCCGGGCTGGGGGCGGCGGGGGCCCCGGGGGATGGCGGCCCCGGCGGCGGGGGCGAGCGCGGCGCCGGGGGGCTGCCGCTCGGCGGGGGCTCCGGCGCCGCGGCTGGAGGCGCGGTGGGTCGGGGCGGTGCGGGGCGGCCGCTGCTCTCCTCTCCTCTCCTGGCCGGCGGGGGGGCCGCCGCTCGCACGTGTGTGCTCGGCGCGGCCGGGGCGCCCCGGGGGGCCGGTCTCGCCTTTCGTGGGTGCGTGGAGGAGCAAGGGGCGGACGAAGCCCACAGCCCGGCCCCTGGCACTCTGGCGTATGCGTATAAGCGACCCTTAGGCTGGCTGAAGAGCTGGATGTCGTGCGTGCCGTGTGTGGCACCAGGGAGCGTGTGCAGCCCCTGCCAGCCTGCCCCGGGGTGCTGGGGGTGCCGACCCACCTGCCCAGGCGAGGTGGGCACAAGCTGCGGCGGCTGGGCTGCAGCATGAACGGCGCTGTGCTGTGAGTCCCTGGCAGGGGTATAGCAGAGCCCCTATAACTCCGGTCATGGACGTTTTGGTGACTTCTCCGTAGTGTCTCCCACGGTGTTGTTACCTTTAGTTTCTAAGGCTTCACAGGAGGTAGACACAGGCTTTGGGACAGTTGCAGGGTTGATGGGGGAAAGAAGCACTCTCTGGAACCGTTCTTTCTGTTTCTGAACAATACCTGCTTCTTTATAGGCCAAACTTTTCCTGGGTATTTTTCACTTACGTTGCCAACACTTGGTGCTCTTCAGTGTCTGATGAATAAACGTGTGTAAAGGCTTGGTGGAGGAGGAGTGAAGAAGGGGAGGGATCAGTATTCACTGTATTGTTTGCTCTTTTTTTTTAATTTGCATAATGAAATGCATAGCAAATACTAAATTTAATTCTGAATCGTAAACAGTTACTTTTGCTAATCATTAAAAGTTATTTTTGGAAGGTGTAGACATACAAATTCAAAAAAGAAATTGCAGTACTAGTGTCTAAAATGAAGAGTCAGAAAGCCAGTCTGGCAGTTTTTAGACCAATAACCCTAACTTTGGGACCATGTATAGAATGAATCAAATAACAGAAAAACAGTGAAAGTTCTTGTTTTGATGCCAGAAGGCATGTGGTCACTGATTGTAAACAGAGATGGATTATTTCCATAATGTCTGTTTTGGAACTGTTATTAGTGTGGTTTGAGTTAGAAAGCCCAATCCGTCTCTTAAGCAAAGGCATCTATCCCAGCGTTCCAGCGGGATGTGGATTCGTGTTTCAGCTCAGCTTATGGAATGGATAGCTGCTGCTCCTCAACTCCTCCTCCCTGTTGCTTGTCTGACCCCCTGTGAGCTGCTTCTGGGAGTTAAACCAGAAAAAAAGTACTTACTTTTTTTGATAGGTTTAGTTTCCTGCCAGTTTAGTTCCCTAAAAGAGGTCAGCACAGAAAACAACAGGGGAGCAGTGAGGCCAAGTGGGATTGAGTGTCATTTTAGGGCTGGAAGCTGTCATACTGGCCCAACCATATTCTAAAATTGTACCTGTCGTTAGTAGAAATTCCAGTAGAATTGTAAAAGGCTGGATTTCTGAAAATGGAAACAGGCAAAGCTGTTGCATTTAAAATTTTCAGCCAGATGTGAGTGGTAGGAAAAAAGGACTAAAGAACCCATTTTGAGTTATATTCATAACCCTTGTGGCTATAGAGTTTAAGTGCGCTTTTTAGAGTCCGCAGCAAAATTGTTTGGACATTTGTGCCACAACGGAATGATATTATACAGGAGGCCACAGCAAGAAGGCTGTTGTCTTGCCCAAAAAACCCAAACTGCTGTTTGATTAATAAACTACTTGTTTAAATCCTGTGCAAACTTGCAAAGCAACTGAAAATAAAATGGAAAAAACCCATCAACCTATGTGTAGCACAGCCTTCAGCATAAGGTGCTGGTGTTGAAGTGCTATCCTGCTCCAGTAAAATGTGCAATTAATTTCTAATTTTTTTAGCATAAAGGAAGAAAAGAAAATGTACATGGTCTTGAGAGGTGCCTGGCAGCCTTCAGCAGCCAGTTCTGATCTGCAGGAAGAAAAGCCATAGTAAGGGTGCAGTGGATTAAAACATGGGGATAAGGCTTAGTTCATGCTCCTCAGATTTGCTGCAAGTTTGTGATCTCCTCTTGCTTATCTGACCCTTATCTGTTTATCCCATGTGTCCTCCACATGTCGGATTTCTTTCCCTTGCTTTTATTTGAACCTGACAAACCCAGCAGCAGGCGGTGCTACCCTCCCCAGGAATCCACAACCACCATGTGGGAACCTGGTGACACAGAGGCTGTTGGTAAATCGCTGCCCCAGTAAATGCCAAAGACAAAGTTACATTCCTGGTCCCGGAACATACCCATTTGAACAGAAACATGAACAATTCTGGTTTTGTAGAGCTTGTCTCTGCTAGAAAAAAAAGTTGCCACTTCACCTATGCACATTTTTTATAGAACTTAGTATGTCGCCCTAATGTTGGTATGCTTGCACCAGTGTGCAGACTCTGTATAAGTGGATTGTTGTGTTTATGGTACAAAGATAAGCCTTACCAGAATAATCAAATTTAATAACCACAGCCATGCATGGATTCCATCAGGATAGCAACAGTAGCCGTGTCTGTATATGTATAAATGAAGAGTTTAAGTAAGTAAATATACACCACAAAGTGCTAACTTGTACTTCAGAGTTCGTTAAGTTTTCTTTGCTGGATGATTCCTGCTCAACTGAGGTGAGGCATAAGCACCTACGTGGCTCTGAGAGCTATGCATCCAGCATGTAACAAGGGTTGTATGTCCCAGAGAAGAAAACTCCCCAAATCCACCCCTAATGTTCCTTAAACAGGTGTTACAGGTTTTTACCTTTCCTCACGTGAGATGCTTCTGCTTTGTTTCCTTTCAGGCTGAGTGCTCATTACTGGACAAAAGATTTTGTTAGGAGGGGTGTTGCATTGGCTTAATATGCTGTTGCATTTTTCTGTAGTACAATTGGTGTAATCTGGCATAACAAGATTTCAGGGTGAGTTCAGTGCAGGTTTTCTTATCAAAGTATTTAGATCTACTCTTTGGAGACTGCAAAGAAAGGAAGAGGAATTTCCTTTCGTATAAATGTTTATCATTTGAGTGCTGGTGGCAGCAATAACACAAAGGAAACTAACTGGAGACTTTGCCAGGTTTTGTATCACAGATGGTGAAGAAACAGAAGTAGAACAAAAGTTTCCTTAATCACGGAAAATTTTATTTTGAGTTAAACTTCAGTGTCAAATGAGGCTCAGTGCCTTCTGCATGCTACAGAAAGATCTCCCTTGTACTGTTTAATGAAGAAAAGCCTATATAGGCTAGAGCAAGCTTCCTTTGTGCCACCACGTAAAAGTATTTTTGCTATGGCAAAACCTGATGAGTTCCTAGTCCCGAGGTTGCACAGATTATTTGCTTTTGTCTTTGTAAAATGCCTAATTCGGCTCCAGCTTTATGGCTTTTTTTGTTTTCAAACCGTTTTTCCATTAGCTGTGCACAGTCTCACAGAGCAGGAGGTGAGACGGCAGGTGAAGCCAACTCCTGCTTGGCTTCTGCAAGTAATGCTGTCAGGGAAGAGCCCTCGAGGTCAGCAGGGGTTGGCTCCTAGTGACTTCTATAGGTGTGGTACTATTCCACTTTTTCTTGCTCAAATTTATGCTTATTTTTGTCTGCTAGTGTTTATTGCATGTCCATGGCTGAAACTGATCACAAACTGTAACCAACAGTTTGGAGACAAGTCTGGGACACTCTCTGCCTCCCTCTTTGCGGGGCAGATGCTGAAAATTAGCAGGAAGAGGAAGAGGTTCAGGCTGACCACAAATTAAAACCACCAGTTTTGGGGAAGGAAACAGCGGAGAGAAATGGAACAAAGATTGTTGTATCTATCCATTGAAATTGGATCCCGCTGTCCTGAGGTTTGCATCCCAAAGTTCTGTCAGATAAAGAGGATACAGACCCAACCTGGAAATACTCATCAGAGGTTTATGTCTGCTTGGAAAGTTAACACACGTCCTATGTGAGCTACGCCAATGAAGGAGTTTGTAAAAATTATTCCCTCTGCAACTCTACAGGTTGGTAAGGTTGGTATTTTAATTATTATGTATGGGCTTCACAGTCATTGCTTGCGAGGAATGAATACACTATATGGCACATGTAACCTGTGTGGGTTTTACTGTACAGCAGTGTAGGAATTCCCACGCTGGGTTGGATGGGGCACATATGTTCTAATATATTATTTCTGACCAGTTTCTAATGTGTCAGAACAAGGTATAAAAAAGGCTTAAACAGTATAATCATAGATTAAAGTCAGCATAAGAAGAATTACTTGATAAATTTCTCAGGAAGGATTTTGCTATGGCCTGAGTTACAGATTTAAAGCCTTGTTGCAGCAAAGTATCTTTAATTTTTCTCTCTTATTCTATCCTCTAAAATAGCTCCAATCTATACAATCACATTAATCCAAGATACTTTTCCAAAAAGTTGCTCTTTTGAACCCAGACAGATACTCTTGAAAAGAATATAGATTTCGTCTTTGCCTTCAAGAACATCTTATCCTTCTCTGTGACAAGCTGTGAGCTTGCTAACAGCTCTCTTACCAAGCGAATTGTAGTTCACAAGATGTCATCAGCCTGTCTTTTTTACCACTTCTGCTAATTTAGGCAATATGTTAAGGTAGTTTTCAGTTGGAGGGAACATCAGGAAGGACAGAGAGAAGGATACCAGAAAAATCTAGCCTCTCCCTTCTTACCTTGGCTGTCTGCAGAGGCCTTTTTCTCCATCCTTTTGGTTGGAGTTCTAGGAAGCGCATGCGTTTTCATGACCTTCTTATGTTCAATGTCATTGTCCACTCTTACTCCACTGTGAAAAGATTAAGACTGGAGACTGAAACTGTTATAAGGGAGAAAAGTAATAGTTCTGTTTCTTAAGTTGCCTTAAAAAACCTTTCTTTCTTGCCACCACACTTGGGTTTTCTGTCAGCTGTTGACTGCTGTGCCAAAATGTGGTGGAAGCTTCTCCTGGTAAGAGCATAGTGAAGGTCAAATAAAACAAAGTAAGCGAAACCATAGCTTTCTCAAGATGTACAAGACTCAGTTCAGTGGCTTTTGGGTTCTCTTATGGCACTAATAGATCTGGAGAGCCGTTACACCATGGGTCTTGTACAAAGAGCATGTCTCAAAACAAGTTTTTCTTATTTTTTTTCAGTGCTGCTTCTCATCCTTCTCATATGTATCCTGGGTATCATGTACATCTTGGGTTCTGCTTTCTACCAAGTCTTTCAAGATGACATTGAAGATGACACCTCTTTTAGCAGATAACAAACTTTTCCAATAATGTATGATTTACAGTATTCTTTACTTAAGGTACACTGCCACCTAGCAACAGTTTTCCTTTCTTCCCAGTTTTCTTGACCTACTTTGTCAGGGGTTGTTCAGTGTTAGTTTGTACCTGGTCTGGTCTTGATTAGCATCCAGAACCCATGGGTGGGTGCCATCTTGGTGAATGTATGTGTGTATGGGGTGGAGATATTTGTAGTGGCAATAAGAACTGCTAGCTTCAGGTTTCTCACTAAAATACAATGGTTTTTACTTTTACAGTGGTTTTTCCTTCCAGTGTTTTTGTGAAAAATGCCTGTAATTATTTTTTTTTTCCCCTTTAAGTGCTTGGTCTGTCTTTCTTCTGTTCATTACTCTTTGGAGGAAATAAAATTAAAGAGCGAGAATTAAAGAGAATTGCTTTCAGCTCCTTTTATTGTTCCAGTGCAACCTCAAGCATGGAGCATCCGTCCACCTAGAGCACTGTACGCAAATGCATATAGCTTACAGAAAGTGCTGAACGATTAACCCTTCTGCTCCTCCTCCAAAGGCACGTAAAGTAACGAATGAGGAAGACCCAAGCAAATACAGACTGCTTCAAAAATGAGATTCATGCTTACTACTGTATTTAGAGGAGGAAGGCATGATAGTTGGCAAATTTTAGCTGAAACATTCCATGTAAAGGCTTGTGTGAAGGAAGACACCAAGGGGCAAATCTTAATCCTGGTATCCTCTCACAGGCATTATTAACTACTTCACCTTTAAGCACGATGGCAAAGTTTGCCACCTGATGTGTTTTAATTGTTGGTGATATAACCAGAGAATTGCATCATCAGGCAACTGCAGGACAGACTGGAGCCCGACCCACAGAGCTACCTGGGCCTCTGGCATCCCCATTGAGGACTGACTTCTTTGGGATGCTGGGACTTGGATGTTTCCTGACCTTGCAGTCTTGCCTGTGGACTCTGCCTCAGTTCCCCTGCTGTAAATAGAAGGTAAATGTGCTCTCCTCTTGATTTATGGGTGACATGGCTGAATGCTTCACAGGGCCTTCAGACAACTGTCAGAGAATCTGAAAAAAGTTCTTCCATGGTATAACCACTCAGCATGCGCTGAGGAACTGTTGCCTGCCCATTCCCTTTCTCCTGTGTGCTGAAGTACAAGTTCTAGTTACTGTTTTAAGCCAGAAATGCCACACTTTTTTGCAATATTCAGCTAAGCTGTTGGATCGTGTCAGCCGCTTTAGTGTTTTGCTCAGTTATGAGAATACAGCCCCATAAAGATTGTTTCGGGTTTTTTTCAGTCAAGTATTTTGATTAAGAAGTTGGGCAGGGCTTGGTTTGGTAAAGTAATATAAGTGTTCACAGTACTCCATTTACTCTCTTACTAAACTTAGTGCATCATAATGCCAGGGAGTGGGGGAAATATAGAAGCTAAAAGAAACAGCGTAAGTGCAATGTTAATACACTATATGAAGTTAAGGAAAATCTCAGTTAACTTGGCAGTCTTTTTCTCTTTTATCCAAATTTTATAGAGCTACTTGGTACTGGAGCCAGGGTTGGAACTCATTTTCCTGACTTCTAGTTTTGTACTTTTAACTTGCTGCCTTTCCTTTCCAACACACTTACCATATATGACATTATAGCTGTCTGGTAAACTAACTTTTTCAACCATGAGGCAGATTTTGAATTCTGATTTAAAACTTGAGTAGTGCTCCTTTTCTTTCCCCACCATTTACTGATCCTTCTACAAGATGCATGTAGGTTTTTAGGCTAATATCCATTTGCACGCCGTCTGGGAGAATTTTGGCTGACTGAGAGTCCCATAAAACAAAAGTTTCCTCTTTACAAACCACATGGAGCTTGGCTGTAGATATTCAGTTCCTTTCTCCACAAACTGTTTTTAATGGTGCCAGATTCTTCTGTTTCTTCTCCTTGTTTGGCACATGTCAGGAAAAAAAATCTTGGCTCTTGTATAGAACATATCTTGTTTCCTCTTAACTGCTCGTACTTTCTATTCGTAATTCAAATCAGCAGAAAAATGCTATGGTTGTGCTTCTCGTGATTTAATCTTGTAGTTTCCTAAGCAATATTCTGATGTTCTTAAAAAATAATGCGCTTTCATACTGTAGGCTGGGCAGTAGGAGGTTTTAGCTGAATGCAGTGGATCTGTCCCTGTTTACTTGGGAGAGTATCGCATGGTGTCCTGACAGGGCAGCCTGCGCAGGCCCTGTGGAGGCAGATGAAGGAGGGACAGACAAGTAAAATGAAGCTAAAATGGGATGTTAGAATGTCCTCTCTGTCCTAAGCTGTCCCTTTCTGATGCTGCAGCAAAAACCCATATTGCAACACTGCATGTTGCAGGCTCATGTCCATAGCGGGAAGTTGAAGAAGAATCTCCTTCCTGGTCCATGGCATCCCAGGGACTTGCCGGAGAGCCTGTGAACGATTGTCACGAGCTACTCATGTTGCTTATTGACAGCCTCACTCTACACCCATGTTTGTGTGAATCAATCTGCTAGTGATGGCTAAGACAGTGCAGCACAGCGAGGTGTGGTTGTCTATCTGATTTCTTGTGCCTCTCCAGAAAAATCAGCAAACCGCTTCGTGGTCTGCTCTTTCCTTACCCCAATTCCTTGCTTTTCAGAAGCCCTTTTCCCAGTTTTTTTCTTGTGCGGTCATCACAAATTCTGATGTCACTAGCCTTGCAAAAAAAGATTGAACAAAATATGAAATTTTTTAATAATATGTTGAAAAACTGATCATAGAAAATTGCCACATTTTCATTACTTTTTAAGGTGAGGTAGTATTTAGGAAAAAAAAGTGATGGTATTAGTTCAACACCGTATGAGAATGCAGAAGTTTTGCAATTTATTAGCTGTGGCAGTAATTTAAAAAAACAAAAACAAAACCAATACGAACCTGTCTATTCCATAACAAGAGGAGCTACTGCTGTTAGTGCAGTAGACAGTTGACAGAGAATTGGTCATTAAAATTAAGTTCCTGAGAAGTCAGTATTTTAGTCTTTTTGTACTCTTTCTTCCCCGTCATATGCATGCTGGCAGAAGGGGGGATTTGCCCCTTTAATCACAGTTTATTACAGTAGTTAGTCTCTGAAGGCTTCAGAGAGATGATTTCCAACTTTCTAATAGGGCTGCAAGGATGCTTACAGAAGGGAGGACAATTGCTGGTATCTGCTCCAAGAGCATTTAAGTGATTTCCATTGTTGCTCCACTCAACCGATGCTACAGTAGTGTTTGGTCATCACTTCCCTAGCTGGGAGGTACTGCTCCATGTTTTCCTCTTCAGTGCTGGCATGGGTTTTTAGGTTATAGTAGCTCCTTTTCAGAGCTTCTGGTGTGTGATAGATCATAGCTGTACTAATTCTCTCCAGCTGGTTTTTCAGCATGAGAAGCTTTGGGAGTTGCATTTGGGAAGCTTCTCTGAAAATAACTCAGTGGATTGATAATAAGGTATAATTTTTTCCTTCACTTGTTCAGGAATTGATCTGTGATATGTACTCTTCTCAGACTTATACTTCATTAAGACAGAAAGAGCCTCCCTTGAAGATTTACATTTGTTTCGGTAGGTACCAGTATTCGTAAAATGTTTCCAGTGGACTATGTGTTTTTTCCTTATTCTTTTTGAAAACTTCTGCTATTCTGTTGGATGGGATTTTTTCCAATTTTTTAAAGATTTTCAGATGTCTAGGTTAGTTTTCAACATGATGACTGTTTTGCTTAAATAGCAAATTTCCAAGCCCTACAGCTGAGGGTGAGGCATGTTGCCAGAGCCCGCACTGCAATGTTCATGTGTGATTCCCATTTTAAAAGGAGCAGCTGTGTAGCTGTATGAGAAGTGAAAATGTCTCTCAGTTCAGGAGTCATCCAAGAACCACTTGAAAAACACGATGAACCCACAGAATTGATACTTGAGCAAAACAGGGAGGAAAAATGAAAGTACTGGGGGAGCAGGCTTGTACATGGTGCTTTTCTTAACCCCAAATACATGCCTGAAAGCTTCTGATTCAGCAGCAGTAGGACTTAGATGTGTGTATGTGGTGATGAAAATTAAGCTTACAGTGCATGACAGTACACAAAAGATGTTTGGGCTTTTCAGTAACAGTTGCCATCAGGGCATACGTGACTGATGGAGATTCATTTTCAGACCCTGCAACAAGTGCAACGAGCCAGGTTCAGAGCCTGGGCTCCTTCTGAGGACTGAATGAGGGAAATTTGAAGTTTGTGTCCTAGCAGCTTGCACATAATATCCTTTAAAGCCAGGTTAAATTATCTGTTGCTGCTAAGGGGCAACACAGAATTGTTCACAGCAGGACTGGAGAGGTTCCCCATGTATTTCAGCGTTCAGTGGCTTGGGAAACAGCTGCTTGTGCAGTGTCTGGTTTGTGGTTGAACAGACAGCTGAATTTCTGGCATTGCTGCTTTAAGATACAAAAATGATAATTAAGCTTCAAAGAAATCTTGCATATGTTGAATGAGTCAGAATTATTTTTTTTCTGTAAGCTGTTTAGTTTTCTGTGTCCTATGTAGTAAAAATGCTTCTAGATCTTTGTTTGACATTGCCACATTATGAGTGAAGGAGTTTTTTTCATAACCTGTAGACTTGCTCAGATAGAGCCATATCAGCTATAATAAATGTAGAGCCTTAAAAACTTGCTGTTATGAAGACTTTAAAATAGAACTGTGCATGCCACTCCTGTTGGCTCTGCAACGGTAAGAAGCTAAAATAGACAATGCTCAAAAGCATTAATGGTCTGTTGGGCTCAGAAGAAAGTTCAGGCTTCCTACATACCTTCATGTTTTGCCCTCAGGGACAGATGTCCAATAAAGCACGGTTGTTGTGACCCATCCAGTTTTATCTCCTGCATAGTCTAGGCCATAGCAGTGCCTTCCGCATCAGCTACAGTAAATTGTGCTTGAACACAATTGTACTGGAAATTGTGCACAGAAAGATGTCCTACCTTTGGTTTGTTTTTTCTTTTGAGTGATGAGTAGTACAGTGCTTATCACATAGGCTGTTCTTACCATTCTGCTTTTGCCTTAAGAAGGGGAGGTAAATTCATTCTCATTAGTGGATGCATATGTTCTTTTAAACCTTGAAAAGGCTTAATTAAAAGTAATGAAAGACAGCCTAAGACTGCATCCAAAACTAACAAACAAACCTATCTCCTGTTCAAAGTGTTGAATACTGCTGTTGCAAATAAATACCTGCTTAAAGGTGCAGGCAAGCTCATCTGATGCGGCTTTATTTGTGCCTCAATGACAAGTTAGTATAGACAGAATTAACTTGCTGTCTACCCTTTCTCCCAGCCCCAAGAACATTTGGGTGGACCAATGTGTGTCTACTGCCTGTTGCTGCTTTGTAGTCTCTGCATTGCATGCTTGCATGCTTGTTTTGGGAGAAAGGAGAAGAGCAGCCATTTTTTTTAACCAAGGCTATAAAAGACCAGATAATTCAGATGGGACCTCATGAACCAATGCTTCAATTTTTTGCTTAGAGAGTAAATAAATCTTTTGTTTTGTTTTGCACACTGTTTCAGTGTATTTTGTGATTAATAATACCTCTGAGGCTTATTTAGGAGCCAGGCGTATGAGTGATCTCACGACTCCAAATTGTGTTTCAACAGTTCCAGAGACTCAAATGCACTGTATACAATGGTAATGTGAGCGATAAGCCAACTTAAACTGTAATGATAAGACTCATTTCATCAAAACAAAAGCCCACAAAGATTTTTCTTGTAATTGTTTTCAGCACAAATACAGTGTGTTGATTTGGAACATCAGATGGTTTCTGTCATCAGGTCATGTAAGAAAAAAACCCAACCCAACAGTATGCTTATAGCTGTAACTTTGTAGGTAATTGGTGGTGTTAGGAATGTCTAACAGAGATATGGGTTTGATCCTTCAGTCATTGAATTGAAGACTTCACACTGGGCTCAGTTTTCAATGAAAGACTGAAATGTTGGAGGTGGCAGGAACATGGAAGTTCCATGTGCATTGTGATGATGGTGACTTCCAAAGTGAAAGCTGCCCTAGGATTCCCACACATGCAGGACATCGCCATGTCCCATAGCTTTTCTCAGTGGGCAGAACCCAAGGCTTTGGGTAACAAAATCCCTGCTGTTACCACCCGTGACCATTTGTACCTCTGATATCCTATTTAGTCGCAGGCACACCAATCAGATACTGCTACAGATTCAGCTCTGCTGTATCAGATGCTTCTTTTTACTTTTGGTGGCAAATATAAAATAATCTCTTTAAAGGCAGCAAGGTACTGGAAAGTCCTCCCTGCTCATGGCAGTCAGTTAATTTCTCAAAATTGTGGAAGGGACAGATCACTTAGTTCTCTGCCAAAGTATGAATTTTACTGCAAGCCAGTACAGAATATGGACATCTCTCTCATTTTCCAAGGTTGGGCTGATCAAAGCAGCCTCAATAAACATGACTTTGTATGCTAAATTTCTGAAAACTGCTCTTTATATGGAAGGCAACCAGCACAGTTGGATTCTGTAATATAAATAAGGTCCTTGGGCCCTACCACAGTTCTGCTGATAGTCATTGCAACCTGGCTGCAGAGTCTGGCTGGTGGGTAATGCTAGATTTATGTCAGTAAAAGATAAAGTCTGTATTTATCACTCTGCTCTTTCCACATACTTCTGTATCATCCCTTTTTTTCAGTTAGGTGTTAGAGTACTTTTTTTTTCTGATTTCTCAGTTTGCTTTTTCACTGTTCACAAAATTCACTGCGCGGTATAGAAACTGTTCTATGAATTCCCATTGCTCTGCTCAGGGGGTAAGCTAGGGTAATGAGACCCTTCATTGTTTCATTTGAGTGGGTTTTGCTAATTGCTTTTATCACACTGGAACCTGTAAGGGGATTTTCTGTAGACAAAATGACAATAAAAAAATGAAGCGCTTTTGTTGGCAAGTCACCTGGCAATTCCGCCTGGACCCTCAGCATAGCTGTCAGCAGATGTGAGTGACTTCTTAACGTCCAGTGCCTCTAATTGTCCTTTATTTCCCCTCTGTTCTCCTTGTGTGGGATTTATTCCTCAACTGATGGGATGAAACCCAAAAGCAGGTCATGATGGAGTACATATCCAGTCAGCAGTAGGGAGAATGAAGGAGCAAATTAGGATGGTCAGCATGCAGCAGGAAGAGAAATTTCATCCTGCTTCCTCCCCTGTCCTGTGGTCGTGGCTGATTTCTCCCCATCCCACTTCATCCTTGTATCATCACTTCCTTAACAGCTCACATCATGCTGAGAGCCTGCTACTTCTGCAGACCTAAGGGGCAGGTACTTCAGCATTTTATCCTTCCCAAATAACATGCTCCTCCAGTTATCCATGTGTATCCATCTTCTTCCCCAAGTCTTGATCAGTATATGATCATCAACCTAAGCGCTCACGTACCACAGGATCATATCATTATTTTCAGCATGAAGATAGTATTAGGTTTTATGAACTTCCTAAAAATAGATGAGTGAATGAATTCCAAGCCCCAGGAATGAGATGGCAGGTGTTGGTCAAACATACATAGGAGTGGACAGCCTCTATGAATCCCAGGTAGACCTGTGCTCTGGCTTTTGAAGAAAATTTACATTGAATCCAAATAGAGTTGACTGAACCATTGAATTCGTAATTATTGATCTTTGTGAATTTCACTAGGTTTATGTTAAGTGAAGGTGTATTGGGACTTTTTTTTTTGCTAGCTTGAAACTTTGCCCTTGACCTATGCTGTAGTGCCTTCTTATCTTTGACATGGTCAAGAGTAGCTTGAAAGCTTCTTGCTTTTCCTGCAGCACCTGCCTTCTGCAGGACTCCCTCCTTCACCCAGGGAAGGGGTTAGATCCATCATTATTCTCTTCATTTATTTAATTCTGTCATTGCCCTGACACCAGCGTAATCTTCTTGACTGGCTGATCAAACTGATTTTCAACAGTTTTAGACAGAGTAAAAAATTAGTGCATTTAAGTCTTCCGTGATTTTTCTGGCAGTTTCTCTGTCATTTCAGTCTAGCATTTTATTTCTTTATCCGTAGTCCCTTTTGTTTTTCACTGTGCTTATCTTCCTCCCTATAAAATATCTACTACAGCTGGTGTTTTCTAACCTTTAGGCCTCTAATTCTCCTAATCTCATGTTAACGAGTGATAACAGACTCTTATCAGACTCTATATTATTGTAGTGTCCGATATGACTTTTTGGCTTTACTTTAGACATTTGATGTTTTCCACTAATTTCAGGAAGCCCAGGATTTTACTTTAGATATTGACTCACAGCACAGAGCTGCTATGGTGGCTGCAGCTTTATCATATCGCCAAATGAAATAACCTCTTCCGTAAGTGGTGTGTATAGATTTAGCATTTTTGTGGTTCATAACACATCAGTGACAACTGAAATACTTTTGCAGTAAGAAAAACTGTTCAAAATCACAGCAAATCCTGCTACTGTGGGCTTTTGAAAAGGGAAGAGAGCTCTGGTTTGTGGGTCCTGCTTCTACCAAGAAGTGGCTTTGGGTTTTGTTACAGAGGGAGATTTGTGTTTTTACTTTGCAGGATGCAAATACATAGTAGTTCAGGGTGCTTCTGGGAGAGTCACAGTCACTGAGTTTCTCAGTGACACCTTAAACAAGGTTTTGCTGACCTGGCCTCATGAGACAGAGTTGCAATTTGTACCTCTTCCCACCATTGTAGCTGTGCCTGCAGAAGCAGTAGTACTTTGGGGACAGGAGGCGTTGCTGCTATCACTTTTTCAGGTTGAGGAACCAGCTTAGTGTGTCTGTTCGAGGTGTGTTTGCTCACATGGCATTTACTGATGAGTAGGGTGGACCAGGCCGTATGGGAGGGAGTGGAAATCTTGATGCTAAAGACACGCAGCCTGACCACGCACTAGTTCTTTGCTTCTGCTGGACCTCACCTTCACCAGCTCAATGTCTTTACATGGTGACTCACCTCGCCATGTAAGGGATACTTGCAGGTTTAGTTGGGGTTCATAAGAGTTCCTTTTGTGTTCTGATTTAGTGAACTGCTGAAGCAGTGGCTTCCTTTTAAGCCTTTGAATATCTTCTGATTTTAGTGGGACTTGAGCTTCTAAGTAGAGCAGTAGCTCAAGTTTTTTGACAGGTCAGCACTTTCTTGCTAAGGCAAATGTGAATGTCTGGTTTGATGTTTGATACAGAATATACAGTAGGAATTCCTCACCTTAGTGCTACTGATTTTTTGGGGAAAACATGTGGTACTAATTTTATGCTTTGAACAGATTTCAGAACTCAGTTTTGATACAGTTAAAATGCCTTCGTTCATTGGTTCTTGAAGAGTTTGCAACTCAGTATTTGGAATGCAATTTTAATCGCCTAGAAGGTCATGGATGATGAGACCCCTTGTTGCTGGTAGCTGAGTTACTTAAAAATAGAACTTTCACTTCCATCTGCATACCCATGCTGGTTGACAGCTTAAAAAGCTGGGGCTGATTCTAGGTTTCCTTTCATATGCAGTATTACATATATTTGAATTGTGTGGATTGCATGGAATTATACTGGCTGCATGGCCCTGATGATGAGGCAACTGTTTTTTTCACATTCCTAACACTGCTTCCCAGTGACTTGTCTCTCAAACTCCTTTCTGAGTCTGTAATGCTAGCAGCTGTGGATGGCTGGCCAGAGTTGGCACACTCACTGTCCTCTGCTAAACCCACCCCTTAATTTTCTCTCCGTAAACTGGAGCTTAACCATATCTGCTGAGGAGTCCAATCTGGTGTTTCCCAGTGGGAGACTAACCTTTTAAAAGCAATCTGAAGCTTATTCTCCTTTCATAAAAAAGATGGGAAGATGTAATTCTACTGACTTATACAGAACAAAAGTACTCTGCTTCAGTGATTGAGAAGGCTGAAGCCTTTAGAGCCTTTTTTCATTTGTAAACAGTAAGATGCAGAACAGTCAAGGGCTTCTGTCTTCCAGCTGTGGATGACATCAGATGTGAATTTTCTGTAATCATGATAGCAAAACTGATCTTATAGTTGTGAAAGTGACTAAGTGGCTTTTAAGCCACAAAGATTTTGTGACATCATAGTATTTTTTGTTTGTTTTGAGCATCTGGAAACTGAGACAATACTTTAACAAAATCCATCCTGAGTTTGTGAGTGAGTTGTTCCATGAGAGCTCCTCTGGTAGCCTTCAGCTTCCCAGAGCTGGCTGCAGATTGTTATCACTGAATTTTTAAGAATTTCTTCTGGTGACTTTAGTAAAAGGTAGTTCCTTCCAGTACGAAAAAAAAATGTGTGTGGGTAGTAAAAATAATGGGTTTTTTCAGTTGTGAAATGTGCATGGGTTCTTTCCCACAGAAACCAGCTGTGAGAGGAGAAGGAAGGGAGGCTGGGGGAAATCCCAGCATGGGCTTAGGGTGTGTGACAGGACCTAGTATCTGGGAAGTGATCCTTGTCCTACCCTGTAAACAGAGCCACACTGAGCTTAATTAATGTTTTCCAAAAGAAAGGACATTTGCCTCATCAGCAATCATATTTATGCCATTGCAATCATGGAGAGTGTAAGTCCTCTGCTGTTTTTTCCTTACTGTCTGGAGTATCACTTCTCCTAATCCTCATGTTCAGTTCTGAACTGGCAACTTCTGCTTCAACTTCGGAGTTGTTCCTTTTTTAGCTAGGCAGTTTTTCCTAAATTAATGAGGACTATAAGCAAATGGGAAAATAACTCCTGGGTGTACGATGGAAAAGACATAGGGTAGGTAGTTTAATTGGGGTGTAATAGGTGGTAAAGCTTTTGGAAACAAAAAAAGCGCATCAAAAGAGAGTAGTAGACCGAAAACCCCAACCATCCTTTGATTACTATCAGATTCAAACATTCCTGCAATCTACCACGCTAATTAACCATAACTGATATATTATGAATGCTTGTAAATAAGTTAATTCTCCTTTAACTCTGGATTAACTCCTAAAGATACTATTTTAGGTGCTTATTTTGATGTAAGCTTTACATTCATTTGGCTAAACTGTTTGGTGTCAAAAATGAAACTTAGCTAAATTGAGAAATGTTTCATGACACATATCTTTTAAATAATATTAATATACAGGTCTTCTCAGCCTACAGCTTTATGACAATAACTTAAAAGGATCTTTTTTTTTCCCTTAAAACTGATTTATATTGTTTACCATTCTCTTTAGTGTCATTTGCCATTTATCATCAATTCAGACACTTTGAGATCTTTGGGTGAAAATGGAAGCAAAGGCCAACTCCTTTAAAGTGAGTTTCTTATTAATGTGTTGAAATTAATGTGTTCTGTGAGTTCATGTATGATCTTCTGAGCTCCCATTTTTCTCTATTTTTTTTTTTTTTTTTTTTTAACAAAAAGAGTGTTAAGGGAACCAAACTGTTAGCAGTCTTTGGCTTTCATTAGATTTGTGGTTTAACTGTGCTGCCACAGCTATGGCAGTGCTGGAAGCCTGTTGTGTGTGCCGTATTGATGATCTCTAAATCAAGTCATCTGTGGCTGAGTGTGCTGCTGCTTGGTACCAGCAGGTCATCTTCGCTCTGTGCCTGCAGTGATGGAACCACATTGGGGCTCAAATCACTGCTATTTCAACAAGACCTCACTGAAATAAAAATGCTGAGTGTTCACTGCTAAAGTTCATGGGAAAATGCAGTTTATTATCATACAGTCACACAGCCTTATCAGAAACTTTTAACCTTTTTACAGGCTGATTAGTCAAGAGTTCAGCAAGGAGTTAGTCCACACTTGGAATTTCTGTTCTGGATCATCTACCATGTTTCTCTGCTTTGGCTGTGAGGGCACCTGGTGTGTACTTTTTCAGAGAAAACATAGCTAGTTCCTCACCCTCATGCTAGTGCCAGGAGTGCTGTGAGGATCCAGCCTGGTTTTTGTGCCCGTCGCACTGTTTTTGGACTGATGGACTTTGCTGACTTCACTCAAGTCACCCATTTACAGCAGAGATTCAGGTGATACCTAGTGTACCTGGCTCCTGCAGAGCAGGGAGTGCCTCCCTTGCTCAGCAGGCAGCACGCTGTTATGTAAGGAGGCACTGTCCATTCTTCCTGAGTAATTAGAAAGTTATCTGGGTGGAACTCATGTACAGTTTTGTAGGATCACTTGGATTTTCTCACGGATGAAAAGTAAAGGCTTTCTCATGAGCAGGAGCAACAAGAAGATGGTTGATGTGGCATTAAGAATACAGTCATCTTATCTTGGCTTATTGAAAGTGATGCCTCCATTAATTAACGCTTTTTTAAAGTAAGAAAGAATATGGAGCAAAGGCACTCAGGCAATTTGTTTGTAATTCCCCTCAATGTACTCTGTCTCACAAAAATTACTGTAAGAAGTTGTAAGTCTTTTTTGCTCCACAAAATCAAAACAAAATTGCTTTCCATTTTTCAACCTGGTGCTTCTGCCAGATTTGTTATGTTGGGAACATGATGTGGTGTAAACGGCATCTGTAACCTAAGGCTCTCAAGAGAAGGCCCATGTTTTATACATTATTCTCTTCTCTTCGATGGATACCTTCTAGGAAATGTCTTTGTTAGTTGTTCTTTTTTCCAGTACAGAAATACTGCTTCAACATGTTCCGTGCTGAAATGTCAGCGTTGTGCTGTTGTGTAGGTGGTAGTATGTATTATACACGGTTTTCAAAACCTGAATAATCAGTGATGTGCATGACTTTGCCAGGGAAAACAAATGGCTGTGTCATTTTGATTTCGGTATATCAAGAAAATGTAACCTATAAAAGTTAATTAGCATTCTTCCAGAAGGGAGTTGTTTAACTTACATCTTTGTTTCCATGTTTTCGGTTTTGTCAGAAGTTGGAGGGGAGTGTTTTATTCTGTTGCTAATATATACCCATAGATTTGCAGAGTATTTCATGGAGCTTTAGCTACCAGGCATCTGTCCTTCATTCCAGCGAACAGCTAGATTTTCCATTCACTTGAACAACCGCTTAGATCCACTGAGAATTTTTATTCTGGTTCTCATGTAAGATTTTACATAGGTTTTATAAATAAAATTCCTTGAGCCTGATGATGGTGGTGTTATCTATCAAAATGAGGTTTTACCAGTAATTTTACCAGGAGAAATCCTGCCATTGTCATTAAAATCCTGACCATCTGCGTCACTGGTCACTGTGGGGAGTTGATGGATCTCCACCTCTCATGGTTTTGGTTCTCTGATAGGCTCAGTTCTTCTTGTTTAACCTGGATACTACTGGTATTTGGCTGTACTAGATGCACCAAAGTTTATGGTCTGAAACAAAACAAGTTTGAGCACACGTAATACTGAATTAAATAATCTTACTTTATTTTTCTATATGACTCTGCAATTCATTAGCCTTCCTCCACCACTTTAGAAACTAATTGATGGAAGACGTAGCTGTTTGCACACCAGCATTATTTACTGTGCTAAGGTAAGTTGTAAAAATTGGAGAACAGGCTTCTCACACGCTAACTGGTTTGATAAACTGTCTAGACTGAGGTCTTCCCAAGGTTTATAAATCATATAAATAAATAAAATTGTCCTTTCATAGTAAAATTATATTGGTAGTTTTACAAATATTCTGGAAGTGGAGATGAGGTTTTATTCTGGATATTACTTTGAATGTTAATATTTACAGAAAGAGTTTAAGAAAAAGCAGTCAGTAGAAAAGTGTAATTTTTGTTTTAATGAGGCCCTTACAGAAACGATAATCCTTAGAGGCCAGTTTTTCAAGCCCACTAAGCCTGCTGAGATACACTTGCTGTGTACCAAATCCTTCCTTAAATGCTGCAGTTAAGATGGTCCTATGGATAACTTGGCTTCTTTTCCATTGCTCTGTAACTGCGCGCTTGAGACTTTGATTTGGGAGTCAGCTTTGATATTGTCTTACTAAGCTGTATATTGAAATGGTTGGTGTTCTTTAATGCAAACCCTGGATGGTAGCTAGAACCCATGCAGAGACTTCAGCATCATAACTGCCTGTGAAACTGCCTCTCCTCCTCACTTAACCAAACTGCAGGGAATTGGAGGTCCCTGGAGCTGGGTGAAAAAGTGATCAGGAGCAAATATTTGAGAGAGAAGGGGATGTATTAGTCCCAGTGTGGGAGAACTGAATAAATGGTGGGTTTTGTGGCAGGGAGCGGGACTCAGGGCAAAATAATTTGGGAATTAATAATAGACGGAGAGCTGTTGTTTCCAGGTTGCTGTTGTTGAGAAGATGATTCTTCTGCCTTGAGAAGTGCTGCCTTGCTATGCTTAGGCCTGTTCTGAGCACAATCTGTTTGATTTTAGCATCCCTTTGATTACAGATCCAAGAGCCTGTGAGAGCATCTAGTGTGACCCTTTGCTTGAAGCAGGCTTTAGCATTTCACTTGGCGGTGCCATGCCAATGTGTTTTTGGAGAGTGTGCGTCTTGAAGACATCCCCCTGGCTTTCCTGAAAGCTGGTTCCTTTTTGTTCCTCATCCTTGTGTTTAAAATACCACATTTATAACTAGGGTTTGTCATTTCCTCATCACTGGTGGTTGCTATGTGTTTCTCCTGTAAGATGAAAGCCTGCTAAGGCTCAGGTTTTTAAATTAAGACTTAACTGAATCTTTGAAGGCTTCTTTATTTACCTGCATGGTGGTTGATTCGCTTCCCTCTTTAGAGATGGTGTCTTCATAAGAGATTTTGGGGGCTCAAACCCTATTTGTCTGACAGCTGAAATTCAAGCCCTGCCTGCTGATTACTAATATCCTTGCCCATATGTCTAAGCTAATATGCTTTCTTACAAAGTTCAGTTTTCCTTCTTTTCATAGTTTCCACAGTTTCTAATGTCCTTATTCTTTCATCTCTAGTCCTACCAACCACATTACCATGTTTTGAACTTTACCCTGTGGTGGCTCCAATTGCCCATAGTTAGTTACAACAAACTAATTTACTCAGGGGTTGAGAAAGATTGTTACACAGGATTAAATACAAAAGAGAATAGCCATTAAAAATAAGGGATAGAAAGTATAGTCTTTAAGGTAAAATAGGGTATCCGTTTCTGTCCACAGTAAATGGGGGTTTTTTTCAGTTCTTTAGTGACCCAGGTTGTATAGTTTTCTAAACTTTGGCACTTTGGCTAATGGAAATCTAAGTCCTCTTGAAGGATTTTAAATCTCATTCACATTTTCTCATTCTAGTTTTGCCCTCCTGAGTTACTATTACTAAGCTTTCCCCTAGCATTTGGAAACTGTTCTTTAAAGCTGTTGACTTTGGAACTGTCCACATTGGACATAGTCCAGGACATGATTACTGATTACTGCAATAGCAGCCTCCAGCCCAAAGATTTATTTCATCTATGTATGTTTGCATAGTTACTCAGTCTTGAATAGAGTATCTCTAGTGATGATAAGAGGTGGAAACTTTAATGGTGTTTTCTGACTGTCTGCCTGGCACCCAAAGAGAAGCCCCTTAGAGCAAAATAATTTTATTTCACATACTGAATAGTTGCATGGGAATGAGTGCTTTCCTGAAGTGTGAGAAGAGCTTTAATAATGATGCACGGTTTCTTTATCAGCTCTTCATCCCCAAACCACTCAAGCACAGAACTGTAGCTATGAGACTACAATGAAACTGGGCAATAACGTCGCTTTATTGGGCCATGGGGTCTGCAAACCATACGTAGCCATGAACCTCCACCCCACCATGCCTCTGATGCAAGGTCCAGCACAAAGAGCTGAAGCTTGGGAACACAGCTGGGCAGCCACAGCATGAAGCAAGCACAGAGACAGCCTTCAGGAGCTCTCAGACCCATCAGCGTCTGCCCTGCTGATTGCCAGCGCCTGTTCTGAGCCCTGCAGTTCCTCTGCTTTGACCGCCCTGCAGCCTCATTGGTCTTAAATGGCTGAAGTTAGGGCAGCTGTTGTTCTTGCAAAGCAGACTGCTTTGCTGTTGATATTGTGTTAATGTATGTCATTTAACCATTTATTTCAAGCTCTTTTGAACTTTCAACTCTAAGGAGTAGGTGACATTTTGAAAACACTCAAAACAGACCACTAACAGGTTTGGGTTTTTCTCTGCTGTCTTTACACTGTACTATGCTAATGCCAGATATACTATAATAGGAACAATTATGAGACAAACTCAGTAATTTAATTTAAGATTTTAGATTATGTGGATATTTGGTGAGGAGGAGAAAGACTTTTTCCAGGGTCTGGAACCAGGAAAAGTTGTTCCTGACGAGATGAGAAGACTGGGTGGAAGGATGGGGAGCGTGCCGGTGCCAGCACAGGTGGGCAGGAGGACAGTGCAGTGCAGCTTGTGGGATTGGCTAGCACCATTTTTTTTGTGGGCATGGATGGGTTAATAAAAATCTGAACAGTAGCAAAGTTGAACAGTACTGTCTCATATGCACAGGCATCTCATGGAGGTGGAGTAGACTTTTTGTCTGGACGTGGGAGGAAAATGAACACTGTCATTGGGGTCAGGCTTCCTACAGGCTTGGGCCTTCTGGAAGTATCTTGGAAAAGCCCTAACACAGACAGATGTTTGTGTGGTGGAGGCACAGGGAATGGACAGGAAGATGTCCTTAAAAGTGTGAGAAGATTTGTGCTCAGTTTAGAATCCTCTTCCTAAAATGGTGGATTATGAAAGGAGAAATTGCAGCAGAAGATGATGACTAAGAGGAGGCCACGGACATTTGGTTGCCTTTGTTATAGTACAGAATATGTTTAAACTTCCTGTTTCTGTAGACAAATTTTTACATTCTGGGTTATCATTGTGTCAGAGAATAAGATGAGATCTTGCTGTATTTGAGCTCAAACCAAGAACTACCCGAAGATTTCACAAAGGAAGAGAAAAAGAGGATTTTCGATTTTCAATAAAATGGTGAAGGCTTTTCTGGGCTAAACGTTCCATCTTACCCAGTTAGTGACCTCACCTAAAAAAAAAGTTAACGTTTTCTTTGCCAAATACAAAAAATTATAATCTCTACCTACATAAATATTCAGCACAGTATTTCATACAATTCATGATGTCATTTTACCTCAATTATGATGAAAAATGAAGAAGTAATATTTATGTATATTAATGCAAAATAGCATGAGCTTCCCTTTAAAAAGTTTTCTTGGATAAACAAGCAGACTTCAACCCATCCAGTACTAACACAACTGGAGCATTTGCTCTATATAAAAATTATAAGTCCCTATAAAATATGTCTATCTGAATTAACTGGAGGAAATTAATTCTAAGAGAAAGGGTTAATATGTCATTATTACAGTAATTACAAGTCTTGGAAAAAGAACCATTACTAAGTGAGAAAATAAGTGTTGCATTCAGTTCAAGCTCTCTTTGAAGGGTTGCATTTCTTTTTTTGAAACTATTCTGCACTTCACTTCCATAGTTCTTAATTCTGTATTTCAGTGTGAGGACAAAAAACATACCTTCCACAATGAGCCCCTACTGTAATAAGAAATACAGAAATGTGCAATAGTGTCTTTATACTTCTATAGAAGTGTAACATTTATTTTTATCTACCTATATATATATAATATTTAAAACTAGTCCTTTCTCTCTTGTCAGTGTGCTGTGCCATATGGTGCCGAGCAACATGCCAGATGATAAAAATATTCCTAGAACATATGATATCATCAGTCAATTCAAGAGGGGTGAAACTTCTTGACCAAAGCATTTGTGGTTTTGATACATTTTCCTAGGTGTAAAGTGTATATTTTGAAATGATGAAGTGTGTCCAAGAGGTCTCCTTTTATGCAAATTCTAAAATACCAGTTTAGAACATTTTGCTTGTTAAAAATGTTTGAAACTAAAGAAATTTTGTTTTAACAAAGGATTCATGGCAACGTAGCAGTTCTTGTCATAGCGAGAAATGATTCACCTTCTTCCTTTCAATATATATTGCTGATAGCTGCTCCGGTGTTGGAACCTTGCCATGAACAATGGCATCTCCCCCTCTCTCTTCACCACTGGCAGAGAAGACAGAACATAGTGCTCAGTCAGAGGACGTTTATATTCAGAGTCTCCTTAGTGTCAGGTCTGGCATTCCTGGGTTAGTTTTAGACTCTCCATAAAAATCAAGTATGTATTGCAGCATTCTCTTTCTATATTCACTGTTTTCCAATTTCCAGTCCTTAAGTCATCCTCACATCTCCTCCCTATATCTGTTAGGGCTTCGACCTACTTATTTGTGGTCAAAAATTGCCTTACAAGAATTCTTGAATATCCCAGAATAGCAACCGCAGTTACACAATAATTGCTTTGAAAGATCGCATCTGATCTGATTGTTATGATCTAATTTATAGAATGAATGAATAAACTGGGCTTGAATGAAAAGTAACATTCAGAAGTGTGGTTAAAAATCTGTTTTTCACATTGCTCAGGCTCAGGCCTCTGATGTTACAGTCCCACTGATTCTTCAGTCATCCATTAAGTTCCCAAAGACCTAGTATGTGTATTTATAACTAAAACCATGAAAAAATGCATATGTGAGGAAAAAAAAAAAAAAAAAAGCAGGGCTTCTTTGGCACAGTGTGAAGAGGGAAAAAGGGGTTCAAAGTACAATTCATAAAACAGGGAACAAAGTGTAAATGCTGTCATAAATTAGTACCTGTACACCAGCATGAATGTAAAAAAATGTAATGGAAAAAATGCAGTCCTGATTTTCAGTTAATACTTTCATTCCTTTCCTTGTTGTCAGTAGTCTGTCATATTCAATGGTTCTCCCAAAAATCTCTTTCAACCCATGAACCCATCAGCAATTTGTTTTTACAGGTTAATATACTTAAACATTATTTTGTAATAGAATATCCTCATTAGAGGGCAGATTTATTAACAATCCATTCCCCCTCAACTCCCCGATTTTTCCTTTGAAACTGAACAACTTAATTTAGTGCTTTTACGGTGACCAATTAGTTTGGCAAGGAGTGCTTTGCCTTGTGCTTGAACTCTTAGCCGCTTGAGTGTCTCCAGAGATACATCACACCACTGGCATTTTAATGACTCAGACACTGTGTGGTCAATGATTGTTTGGGTTTTGTGTGGTTTATGCAGAACTAAATGGGGTTAAGATCCAGAACTCGTTAGATTATGTCACCCTTTAGGATTTGGGGTTCTGTTCTGGAGACCTATATTTACCATGCCTGCGTTATCCCCTCACAGCTGCCACTCACAGCTGGTCTCTTCCCAGAATCAGTTACTTGTGTACATCACTTATGAAACAGGACACATGACATTTTTGCATGTATATATTTGATAATACCTGCCAATTCAAATTCTGAAAATGTAGCCATCCCTCTTGTACCCCTTCTTCTCCAAAGCAAGATCAGATCTACAGATCCTGCCTAACCCCACGGTTCAAATATGAATATGAACTTGTCCTTTGCCTGGAACTTCTGAGTGGCATTGAGGTCTTCTAAGCAGAGGTGATCAAAATGCTGAGGGACAAACCATGTTGCAAATGTGATCCACTCCTTTCAGGCAGGGAGAAGTAGCTGTCTGTATTTAAAAGCAAAAGACCTAAAATGATTTCTCAGTGTGTTCTGGTGACTAAAAATAGTCTTCATCAGTAACTTTAGACTGAACCGGGCCATTATGTCAGAGCAAAAGACACAGTTGTGATTAAAGGCTAAAATGACCTATGCTTCGTCTGCTTCAAAAAGAACAAAGCAGTGCTTAGTAATGTTACACAATCATCTTTCACCTCCTTTCTGAGGATCCTGTCATCACAGGTTTTCGGGGCCAGAGAGCACTGTTGTCCGCAACCTACTGATGAGGGGACGGAGGAACAGACAGAGACTTTAAAGATGCTGTTAAAGTGAGTTAATGGATTCTGGACTGGTGTGGGGCTGGGCTCTGCAGCCAAACTTAGATGCCACAGGAACCATGTCTGACCCCTTGGCAAGGGCATCTCCCATGCATTGGATCTGATAATGGACACTGGTCACCACAACTGAACGTTTATTGATTTACTGTCTTAACCTGCAGACCATCTCAATTAATTTGCAATGAAGTAGAAACAACACAGTGGGAACAGAAACACTTCTCTAAACAAGCAGGAGCTGACGAGGCTGTGTGATGCTCGCTGTGTGATGCTCGGTGCAGCTCTCTCTGTGGCGGTGACCTGCCTGCGTGGTGTCAGCAGGCACGTTAGAGCACACGCTGCTCCCAGGCAGTGAGGCTGTTTCTGGGCTGCAGCTTGCTTGTTTGCTATATATGTAATGTACCTAAAGAAAGCAAATCTGATACAGTTTGCTGTGTTATTATTTTTTAATATTTATGAAGCAGTTCATAAACCTTACCAACCTTGGCTAACCACACTGTAAATATTTTCAGTGGGGCTCAACCTCTCCTAAGTGGTGAAGAGTAACTAGAGACAGCAAAGCTCAGAAGTTACAGGCAATGGTGAAAGGGATTTTTAGGCTCTTATGACCTTGAATATTCATTCTCATAAGAGATCACGTTTTCAGAAAGTAGAGGAACACCATTATGAGCACAGAAATATGCGTGCTGGTATGGATTAGTGCGGCTGGTTCACTACACAAGCAAATGCATATTTCAGCACCTAATTACCCCTTCTGAAGTGTAGTTATGCAATGTATCCACCCACTTGCTATAAACCTGAATGAAGATATAAGCTGCATATAGGTTGTTTACATTGCAAATCTCTGCCTCTTTTAGAAAATCCAGCTTTTACTCGCTTCATATGAGCAGCTCACAGGATTTTAAGAATTCATCTTAACAGAAAGCAGATGGTTTCAGAAAGCTGAAATGAAGAAGGAGAAGGAAGAAATTGAAGATCAGAACTAAAACCTGTAACATTAAGTGAAAGCTACCATGATAGATTTTTCTTTTTTAAAGACAGGAGATTACAGCAATTGGTCTTGTGTTCTGGCATGCAGGAAAAAAGAAAGAGCTAAAGATGTTTTTAAAGAGGCACCTTTATTTTTTTTATCTGGGAAGTGTTCAGCAATAAATTGCAGAGTGCAGGTTAGCATTTCTTCTTTAATCATCTATCTGGCTAAGGAGGTGGTGTCTGGTGGCAATACCTGACTCTTCCCTAGGTCCTCCGCTTCTGAAACCCCATGTTTCCTCACTGTACAAGACCCTAAGGACTCCTGTCTCCGTGTTAAGGTGAAAGAGGACATCATCTACTGGACAAGGGAATGCAGAGTTCTCCAGTGCCAGGAAGAGAGCTGTGTCCTTTTGCTATGCTCACCCTCTGTCTCCAAAGACAGGTCCTGCCTCTCCAAGGCTGTGTGGGTTAGGGGAACCTCAAAAGGGCACTCAGCAGTCCTACTGCAAAAATCAACAGCCTGTTCTAAATTAGCAGGAAGAGTAATTTCCTCTCGCAGCACCAACATTTCCTTATTAAAATGAGAGGACAACATTTAAATATAGCATAGAACTTCCAATACTGTGTAGTATTTCTTGGAGGACTGTGTTTGCTATGTTTATTTGCCTCAGGGGTAACACTTTTTTATGTACATTGTGAGGCTCAATAGTCTGGCAGCGGCAGCGCTCAGAACTGCTTTTCTTGATACTGTGCATCTGTCTCTGTTATGGTATCTATAGCAAAGTTGATAGGAAAGAAATAGATAGTGAAGATGTCTCTGGACTCAGTTTTTCAGTGTTGCTGTAGTTAGGTTTTCTAAAAGGTCATGATTAATTTTAATGTAAGGTAACACTAACCTTTTTTTGCCTGTGGCTGTTCTTAAAGAAAGAGTGATGAAAAATTCCCAAAGGAAATTTTGCTGTAAATACTGTGAGGATTAATTGCTGCTTGTTGTCTCCACATGGATAAGTAATCCTTTTGGGCTTGTGTGAGATGCATCATGTGTGCTTTATTAATTATCAGTATCTGATCAACATGACTTTTTTTATTATTTGAAACATGTTCAGTCATGAATTATTGGTCTTATCATAAGAACCAGAGGTAATCCATACGACTATAATCCATATATTGTTCATATTTACTAATTCTGCTATGTCACTTCTGTCATGGGGTTTTATACTGAAGGTTCATCTTTAAATAGGTGATAGAAGTATGGCTAGTGTGTCATCTCCTTTTCACCTTCATATCTACAAGGACTGATTTCCAGTGACTACATGGCACTGGTGTTGCTGCCTGTGATGTGTGGACTTCCAGAGCAGAGCCTCAGCTTCCCAGCAGAGAAATTTTTCAAAACAGGGTTCTATAAATTGGAGTGATGGGAGAGTATTCAAATGCCCAGGTAGGGGGAGAGTTGGTTATAAAAGCTTTTGTTCTTCACTCATGAGCAGGTGATTCCATTTTAAAAATACTCTATTCCAGAGATTTTTCTTTTTATTCAGCCTCAGAAAGTTGCTGTTTGCAAACCATTTTTGGTTCTCAGTAGCAGGCAAGCATTAGGCAGCTGTCTAGCAGCAGTAGCAGAAGCACCATTATTGTATGTCTCCCAAAAGATGTAGGTATATATTATTCTTATTGGGGGAAAATATATATCTCTACATATTCTCTGTATCTTTGTATACCATAAAGAGAGAGATACAATCAGAAAAGGGCACACTATCCGCATGGCTTATTAAAACATACAACTTCAGTTGCTTTTTTTCTTCTCAGGTTATTTACCCAAATATTACCCCGATAGCACAATTTGGGATATACATAGGAAAAGAAAATTGCTTCCTCAATAGATTATTTTTTTTCAAATTCTCCACTGATCTGCCCCAATGCTGTTCATACACCTGTTCAGAATTTTGTGCTTATAAAGGTTCTACAGTTTTTGAAGATACCAACTCCCTTGCAAAGCCTGATGAAAACATGCACTGGAATGGATCCACTTGCTGGTGAATGTAGGAAGTCATAGCATTAATATAGAAAGTAAGGCATGGTATAGTAGTCCTGCATTAGTACAGGACTACAGCAAGTGAATATGGGTTTTCAATGGCAAGAGCAATGGATTAATTATATGTTATTTCTTTGGCTTTTAATAGCACTTATGAGTTGGTCTGGGTCCTGTTTGTATGATCAGGTGGTTAACTTTTGCTCTGGATGCTTTCTTAATCCTTGAATGCATACATGGAGAACTGGTCAGGAATAATTGGTCTGTTTGGAGTTCTTATCCTAACTTGTTCATATTGGCTGTGCACAGGCAAGTTCTGAGAGCTTTTGAAAACAGCAGCAGTTAGTACTGGCTTCTGCTGGAGGCAGTACTGGTCCTGCCTAGCCCAAAAGAAATGGTGGTAAGGTTATTACCTGGAATGCCATTCATCCCCAGAGTCCAAGGGTAAAGTCCTCATTGGACTGAACTCCTCCTTCTTGTGCTTTGAAGCAGCTTGTGTCCTTGGATCTGCTAGGAGTATTTCCTTTGTTCCTTTTATTCCTCAATGTGGGTTATGTTTGCTTGTGGTTCGCCTAAGTAATAATGCAAAGTACCTTCCTGGTGGTTCATCTGACATGCATGCATGTTTGGGGGAAGGGAACACTTATAAAGCTTGCTTCATCTCATTTTAACCAAGTCTAAAACAGATTAGACAAATTGCAGCTCAAAAGGAGGTGGCTAATCCAGATGTGTCCTTGTGTGTCTCTGCCAGAACCAGCCAGATACATGTTAGCCAGGATTTTGTTTTTCTTGTGACTTTTAAAAACTGGCCATTCTGATAGCACATGTGCACAGCGTTTCAAACAGGATTAAAAATATCCTGGAAATTTGGTATCCGATGAATTTTGCAAACACTTTTCTGTTTTTCTAGGCTCTCCTGAGGATAAATTCATTCTGTGTGAATGTCCAAAGTACAATTGCTTCTTGATTTGTAACAGCTGCTGCAAAAAAAGGAGTCTTTTACATTAACAATTCTGGGCAGACAGTCAGATTTTAAACTCTGGGCTACTCCATTCTCTCCCCCTGGTTTTCTCAGGAGACCAGTGAATCAAACACACACACACACAAAAAAAAGATTTGGATGCCTATAACATGTTGTGCAAACTGACAGGCTTTGAGCTTTCTGAAAGGATGCAACAAGTACATGAAGACTGGAAATCTAATTTGGAGACATGACATTATGAGACAGTTGGAATGAGGAAAGTAAATTAAATTTAAAATTTGATTAAAAATTTTACTGGTGCAAATACTGTTGGTTTTTTTTAAAAGAGTTTCTTAGATGGTCAGTAGAGGGCAGGCATATTTTATTTCTGAAGAACCTTTGCTGTTACTGTGTGCAAAGTATATTTGTTCTATCTTCAGATTTGAGGAGTGTAAGTCTACTTTGTCATATTACAGTGATATAAATCAGCAGTCATAATTTAAAAAGACGTTGTCAACCTCTTTGAGGAGCTAAATGTCCATTTTAAAGCAATTGGAGGGTATGAGTTATGACTACAGGCATTTAATTTCTGTGTTTAGATTGTAAAAACCATGGCATAAAAAAACTGAAATACTGCCACTACTGAGTACTAGAGAAGAATCATTTCTCTGCTGAATTCTGTAAAGTGCAGTAGTTCTTTCTGATGTGAACTACTATATCACTAATGGGGTGGAAACACACTCTTGAAAGTCACGATTGTTTAAATCTTCAGCTCGGTAACAGAGATTCTTCTTGAAGATCTGACTAGCCAAGCGACTTTAAACCTAAAGGAGCAATGCCTCTTTTAATTTCTACCTGCCTTCCTCTGTAATTGAAACAGTGTTTGTACTTCAGCTGGACAGAATACCTAACAGGTTCTGAATACAGGATAAAATCAGTGTCATATCTGATTAACTCAACAGAAAAAATTAAAGCAGATTTAAAGAAGCATTTATTCTGAATGAGCCCATTCTTCCCCAAATACATTTTACCCTGGAGCAAAATGCAGAGTCTTTTCAGGAAAAACATGAATATAAACACCTTTCTAATCTTGTTATGGTATACAACTTTTCAAGTCTTGTAATGAGATTTATTTTTAAAGAGGATGAATGGTAAAAACATATATGTTGATGCTGTAAAAGACTAGAAATTTTTGTGAACCTGTGTGTAAGTGTGCATATACATACATGAACTCTTGTGTGTGTATGATCAAACTTGGTACAGTGAAGCTATGCATGTAAGTAGCAGTAACATGAGACAAGGGATATGTCACCTACCATTTCTTTCTGTGGCTTGACAGTTCCATTTTTTTTCTGGCAAGGTTGATGTTCACATAGACACCTTTAATTAGGATCAAAAATTGTTTGAAGATTTGTCCCAAAATATGCAGTTCACATTCACTTTGTCCTCTCTATATCCATCAAGAGAAAGTCTTCATTACATTTCAGAACTATTGCAGCTAGAAGACGTGAATGCTCTGAAAGATATTGGCCATCAGCTCCCAACTTCCTAGGCTTTTGACTTCTTAGTTTGATTGCCACATTGCCTTCATTACAACCACGGCCTAGACATGTGTGAGGTACAGAGGTCCTTGAATCGCACTTGTAACCGAAAATGAAACCAAGTTTGTGTGATTACTTTTGTTCTTTTTAATAAAGTGATGTGGCCTTACAGGCAAGGAGATGAATTTTTATGCTACTCGTGCCTTCCAGATGGTCTCTGGGATTAGTTTCAATTTTTTGTTCTAGAAATTAATGGAGGTCCATATTTTTGTGCAATCCAGCTAGATACTAAGATGATGAATCTTTGCGAGAAATGAAAGCTGATTGAAGAGATGCAAATGTTAGAACCTTCAAATGATTTCAATCAAAATTGGACTTGCTATTATGTGGGTACATGTTACTAAATTAACTGCAATTTTTATCTGCTTGTTTCTTTGTTGTAGTCATCTAGGCAGATGGAAGAACTGTCCATATGCAGCCTATATCATATACCAAATATATAGGATATACTTTATTATAATCTTGCGCTTAACCCTGAATGATCTAGTGTTATGTTTCCTATGAAACACTAAGTATAAAAACTGAACTTACTGCTTAATGTTTTTAGGTGAACGGATTTCACAGCACTTAGACTGGATAGAAAATCTAAAACTTTATCATGTATTGTTCTGTTATGATGATGACTGCAGCAAAATATTTGTAGCCATATGGGTACAAACAGTCTTAATGGTCTTAATAAAAATACTAGGATTTCTGTGGATAACACAATGACCTTCATCAAACCAACAAATAAGTTTCAAAGTTTTAATGCATAAGCTTTGAAAAAAGGACTTTTTCTTTTACAGTCTCTGCCTTTGACTTGAGATAGTGAAACTGCTGTAGTGTAAATTTCAAGATTACTTCCACTGACAACATCAACTTGAAACCTAGTCATTTCATAAAAAAAAAAGAGCTAGTGGTTTCAGGAAATGTTTCTATTTCTATGTTATCTTGCCAGTTTCTGTAATTCTACTGGTATATTTTCCTGCAAGGCTGTCACAAAAGCAGGGGGAAATCCATTTATGCAGAATAACAATAGAACAGACTTAAAACAAAATACTTTTTAACACAAATTCTTATGTGAATTTTTTACACAAATTCTATTTTCACAAATAAATAGAGATTAGAGAATCTAATTATGTTATTAGTGTCACTGCACACTAGTGCAGACCTATTTATTATTATATTAGTGCTTAGGATGGTAAAAGCTGGAAATAATTTCTTCTTCAAGAAACTGCATCTTGAAAACAAGACAAACAGATGGCCATAGAGGAAACAGAGATGAACTGGAATGGCCTGCTCAGTAGTAGGTCAAAAATTTTCATCGAGGAGTACTGGAACAAGGTCCTACTGAATGTCTTCAGTACCACCTTCAAAAAAATCAGAACTGCTGTTTTAGCTTATCTGGGTTTTTTAAGACTTAGGACCATGGTGCATGTAGGCTGCCACGTAGCATGCATTAGCTGTCTACCATAGCCTCCTTAGAAACAGTATGTGGACCACCTGGGGTCTCCAGCAGTTGCAAAACCACCCATCTAAATAAAGCTGAGGAACAGCCGTTACCACAGTCAAGTGTGAACTGTCCTTCAGGTCTGTTTCTCTCTGGTGAAGTTACGTTCTGTGCTGCGAGTTCTTGTGCTCTTCCCCATCTACACTCGCTTGTCTTCAGAGGTGCTGAAATGGCTGTTTCCATGGCCCTTCTTGTGCTATTTCTCTTTGATGTTCTGTAACCTCCCTGATGTGAAGGCTGAGACGTGTTGTAGGAGACATGAATGGAAACAACAGTAAGGGAAGCTGAATTGAGGTAAGCCAGGTGTGACTGCAAGGTGATGTTCAACACTTAGTTCAATACCTGCATAAAAGTCTGTATGGTTAAGAAGATTTGGAAGGGAACTAAGAAGTAGTTCCTGTGCAGTAGGAGAGAAAAAGGCATGGCAGAGGATGAGATACGAGTCTGTGGGGGAGGATGAGTGTGTTGGAGACCGAAAGGGGTAAAAAGGAATAAATTAAGGGGAAGCCTGAGAAGAAGTGATAGAAGGAAGGAAGAAAAGAATCTCTTGTTTGTCTTTTGCGTAAAAACTTGTGCCTGAGGAATAGCTCACTTGAACATTAGCAAAAGAAAGAGAGCCAGGAAAGCTGACTAGGGAAACATTAAACTGGAAGCAAAACAGAGAGGGAAAGGGCTTGCTTTTTTGCTTTTTTTTTGTTTGTTTGTTTGTTTAATTGGCAACAGAATGCTCCCAGATTGCTGTTTTTTTCTTTTCCTCCCCCCCCCCCCCCCCCCTTTTTTTTTCTGGCTAAAAATCTCCTAATTTCCCAACTTCTTCTCATTCTGTACACAGAGGTGGGATTTACAACTTCCCCATCGGTTTTGCAGTACCACCCAAAGTCTCAAACAAGGTCAGGACCTTTCTGGGAGAGAGGCTATGAAAACAAAGAAAGATGATATATTTTGTGTCCTGAAGCCTGGTTCAAAGGCTGTTACAAGCAGTGTGAAGACTCCCGTAAATGTGTTAGAAAACCAGTGACTTCATACTGCAATAACCTGTCAGTAAGAGATGTAAAGCCAGCTCTGAACATCTGAGCAGCAGAAGTCTGAGGTAATTCATCCCTGGATGCAAGACCAAAGTCCTGGTCTCATTGGGGAAAGTGGGAGCAGGATTCTAGCCCTGCAGCTTCTGGGATGGGAATCATCTGGAGTGTTTCTAAATGGTTCTTGCACAGTAGCGATCTGGTGCAGCTACAGCAGTTAACTGCAAGATGGTCCTACTGTAGAAGGTAGCCAGGTTTTGTTGGTTTGATCTTAAAGCATAAGCTATGTTTGCCATAAACAGAAGCAGCCTGGCAGGGCTGAAGAAAGTCAGGCTTATGCCTTGTCATTAATTCCCTGGGTACTCCTTTTTCCAGTTGCCAGGTCCAGTTTGGCCCTGGTTTGATCCCCCAGAGAGATGTTAAAACAATTCATAAGCACCTAGACAATAATCAGGTGATGAAAAACAGCCAGCATGAATTTGTCAAGAATAAATTGTGTCAAACCAATCTCATTTCCTTCTTTGACAGGGTAACTGGTCTGGTGGTTAACAGAGAAGTAGGAGATGTGATGTATCTTGACTTAAGTGAGGCTTTTGACACTGTCCAACATGACATTCTTATAAGCAAGCTTGAAAAATATGGCCTAGATGAAATCGCCATGTAAGTGGCTGCAAAGCAGTTGAAAAAAGTGTTCTCAAAGAGAAGTTATTGGTGGTGCTCTTCCCAGCTGCAGCAGGGGCAGCTCACCTAGCGCAACTCACTGGTCTCATCCATGGCAAGTTCTGCTCTCTAATCCGTCATTCAAAATGCTAATGAGAAAATACACTTTCTTTTTTTGCGGGGACACTGAGTCGGGGAGGAGGTTTGCAACACTTCGGAGGAATGAATTGGTTCAGAAGGATCTATATAAAAAGCAGCCAGGTGAAATTCAGTAAAGAAGTACAAAATACTGCCCTTGGAAAAGATAGGGTAAATGCACAAAGACAAAAGGTGGAAGTAATTGGAAGGCAGAAAGTGTCTGGGGTTTTAGGAGATCACAAGTGAAATATAACTCACAAAGGACATGCTATTGCAAATAAAGCACGTCTTTTTTTCGGGATTCTTTAACAGGAGTGTCATGTGTAAGACATGGGAAGTAATTATTTTGCACCATATGGTGCTGGTGAGGCCTCAGCTGGAGTATTGAATCCAGTTTTGGGGACTGCATATAAAGAAAGATGTAGATAAATTGGAGAGTTTCCAAAAGAAATCATGAGGAAAGGAAGAATTTTAAAAGCATGATTGCAAAGGAAAGGTTGAAGGAGTTAGGTTTGCCTAGAATACTTATTCCCCTTACCCCTTTTATGCATCGGGAGGATCTAGACAGTCTCCTGAGGTCTGTGAGAGTCCTATGTTTTTGTAGTCCTAACTGTAGTATTGGCTATCTGAATAACATGCTCATCTCAGTCACAATTAGTTGATGTCATAACAGAGGCATCTTTAGAGATGTCGTAGCAGAGGCATCAGAAAAGATCTGAACGAGGAAGCAGATACTTGGAGTGGCTTCAGTACAAGTACAGCAGTAAGGAAGATGAGTTCATTGGGGAAATAGAGAAGGCAGCGTTCAAAACTGACATCGTTAGTAGTGTGGAGAAAACCTAATTTATACATGATGATTATTTTTGTGTATGGCCACATGGAATTAAGTATCATAATTTTGACAAGTTGGTACCATCCTTCAACACTCAGAGGTTTCCTTCTGTAAAGTTTTCTTTGCTGGAGATTTCTGCTTGGATCCAGAGTTTTTTTTTTTCCTGAATTGAAATGCAATGGAGTGAGAGCAATGTTTTTAGACAGTACAAATTTTAAAGAAAGAAATAAGTCCATATTTACATATATGGTCAAATTTTTCTTTCTTTCCTTTTTTATGCTTATTTTTCAATTCCAAGACACATCTGGTGAATTTTATGATTTAGAGATTGAGGTATCAGCAAAAATGATTGCTGGCCCTTGCTTCCCGTTTCTCTGCTTTTCTTTAGAGCTGTATGACACCTACTAAAAAGTTCCCAGTATTTGTTCCTGTGTGCTCTGCTGAAAGGTAGAGTTAGAGTAAGCACGTCCAGATTAACTGCGAAGCAAGCTCAGCTCATCTCAGTGGCTGCTGGATGCAGTGCCAGGTATGGCGCATTTGTCTTTGCTGCAGAGTTCGTATGATCACTGACAAAATAGTAATAATCAGTAGATAATAAATCTTTGTAAGCTGTTAAGTGAAGAGTAATAAATATAACTCCTTTTTTTCCCGGAAGCCAAATCCTCCTATCCTGCCTCAACAAGAGTTAGACTTTCCATCGTGGTTTGAGGGAGTTTAAGTTTCCCCAAAGTTGTAGGGATTTGTGGAGCAAGTGGAAGTAGTCTTGCATCCTTGTGAAGGATAATACTGCCCAGACATCCCGGAAGGATAGTACAGATAGTACAGATAGTACTGCCCATTCATCAGCCCTAGATCAGGCTTTGTGGCTGGTGGAGCTGAGGAGCCACGGTCATAGATGCACGTCAGCCTGTCTTTCACGTTCTTCCAGTGCAAGGTGTGGCACAGCTGTGTTCAAGGGAGAAGAGACCCTTGGCTTTGTAGTACCACTGCTTCTCTGCCTTGGAGGCTGCTAATACCTGTGCCTTGGGTGGAAATTATGCGATTAACTGTAGGCATGAGCAGAATCTGTACCACAACTCATCCTGCGCCTTTCCAATACAATGCCTCGAAAGCATTCATGCTGGCCTGGAAAAAAAAAAAAAAAAAAAAACCAAGCAAAAAATATCTGTCTCTTAGATGTACACATAGACACAAACAAAACCCCAAAAAAACAACAAAAAAAGCGAGAATAAAAAAAAAAGCAGAACCTGGTTTAATCCACAGCAAACCCCCAGCAGCTCAAAGTTAAAACTTCCCATTCAATTACTAATTCATTGCTTTTGTTTGTGGATATTGCAGTGTATGTGGTCTGTGAGATTACCCGCTGATTGTCATTTTTCATAGTGATGTGGCTGTCCCACAGAAGGGATTAAGAGTGAAGCTTCCTTTAGCACTTGCACTTTGCAGTGTTATAGGGCACAGGGAAGTTGTTTTGCGTGTGTGCAAGGGGAGCTGCACGTGGGTGTGAATTAATAGAGTTTTTAAATGTATTTTTAATTTTTATCTCCAAGCAGTGCTCTATTATCAGCTAGATGATAAAATGTCTTGAATAGTTGACTCCAGGGCTTTCACTAAACTGCCCATGAATGCTGAAACCATCTGTTTTTCTGGACGTTTGTCAGGGTGAGTGTGGCAGAGGCAGCTGTTTGAAAAGGGACGCTTTGGATGATGAACCAGCCCATTGTTTCTGAACGATTCGCTTGCATTCAGAGGCTCTACCCAAGCGTACTATAGAGCAATCAAAATCAAACTATTGTTTGTCCCAATCATATTGATCTCAAAAGAAGGTGGTGGGATGACCGCATTGTAGATGCAAATAGTTGTTTAGAGCAGCTGTATGCTGGCCAATATGTACCACAGTAGGAAACCCGCATGGAAGCTAGAGGGCTCCCTGCACCCTACTGGGGAAAGAGAAAAGATGATGCCAGATTGAACTCCAGTCTATAGCAAAAAGGAAGGCTCTGGACTGTTGGTATTGCTAGTAATTTGCTTTTTACAGCAATGGTTGACATTAACCCTGTAGTGCTTTAGTAATTAAAGTCAATTGTTTGGAGTTTTTTTTTCCGCAAGCACGTTGCAGAGAGAGTTTATCAAGAAGATAATTATCTAAAGCTACTGCAATGAAATATAAGAGCGATTGGATTGCTTGGATGTCAACTATCAATTTTCTTTTCTATAAAAATTAATTGCATTTTTGTTGTTGTTTTCTATGTGGAATCATTCATGCACTGTTTAAAGTTTTCATAATTTATTTATGATGATGAAAATATAGCAGCTGAATCGAAACATATTGTGGTGTTCGTTTCTGTGTTAAATATAGCTGTCTTATCTCTGCAGAAAGCAGGGGAAAAGATGATCTTTAGTGCATGTAATGAAGATTATAGCTTTTAGTTTAGAGTAACTGAGAAAGCTCCACTTCATCCATTAACATTTTAAGCTTTTTAGTTGTCCTTGTCACTTCATTGCATGCATGCTAATATCTCCTCATATAAAATTTAATCTGTCGAACTAAATGAAGGAATTAGTATCTGAAAGACATCTTTCATTAAGCAATTAACGAATCTTTCTAACAAATCTACAAAAGCATATGTGTTTATATTTAATAAGTATTTGTATGATCAGCCAATTACAATACATAGATACATCTTTTTTGTTTATTTGTGATATTACAAAATCTAAACTTACAATTAAGTTGTAATTATGCTTTAGAAAATGTATTGTAATTGTCAACAACTGTGGTTAGGGGACTGCTGTCTTTCAAAGTCATCACAGTCGCATAAAGCTTAATATGTATTTCTTTGTCTAAGAGTCTTTTTTCCTGTCTCTTCATGATTCATGGATGGAAATGATGAGGTAGTAAAGAATCTGCAGAGGGAATACATTCAAAGATATGTCTTTTTAAAATTAGCAATGACGTATATGTGCATGTAGGAGGGAAGCAAACAAGAAGAGGATGGCAGCCTGGATGAAAGGATGATCACCTGCACCAGCTGCAACGCATTTCCTTTCACAGTTTTAGAGTGGCTTTTCACATGTATTCTCTTTTCAAGCTGCTTGCATAATTTTCTGAAGGGACACTCCACACTAACTTAAACTGTTACTAAACCAGTGCCAGCCTCTGTGTAAAAAGTGAAAAACATCAGTAAAAATAATTATATTGTCCCTTTGCCCTTGTGCCATCATTAACTTCTTCAGAAGTCATTTTTTTAGCAGTATATATGAATGTTTTCTTCCTGGTCTTCCTTCTTATCTGAATTACTTTAGTCTTCAGAACTCTCCATCTGATGTATAAATGTCCAGTCACTGCAGCAGAATGAATTGTCAATTGATTAATAACTCTTTGATATAAAAAAAAAAAAGCTACTTGATTTCCTTGAATGAGGTGGTGCTCCTGTACTGGTTGCTCTCTGATTTGGCCTGCTTTTATGGGTTGTTTTGTGGGTTTTTTTAATGAAGTCTTCACTTAGATCATGTAGTTGTTAGGAAACAAAAGACTATGGTAAAGCAGATAAGCAATATATCATACAAGTGTCAAGTAGTGGCCACTTCCCTGAGGACCAAATTCTGCCTTAGATGGTTCATTTTTAAGCACATACAGTGTATACAACTATTCTAAGCATTTCCTTCTACTAAATAATAAAGAATAATATTTTTCAGAACCTTCTACCCCTCTGAGTGCAGGTAGGTCCATGGTGGTTGGCAGGAAAACTCCACAGAGAAGAATTGGAGGTGGGTAGGAGGAATAAAACCCCAAGTACTTACAAAATACTGCACCTGCAGTTTTCTCCCTGGAGATGAGAGTGAGCCCCAGGGGAGACATGTGAGTCAGGTCAGTTAATGAATTACAGGAAGGCACTTGCATGTTATAAAAACTAATTTGGTCACTGGAAAGGCTTCTTTTTCTTTCCAGACATACCAAGCAACATTAACACAGACAGTGTAGCATGTTTGATTTGACTCATTTGCTTATCTTTTTCATTAGCAGTTTGCTACCTGACTGTTTCAGAGCCAGTTCTCCAAGTGTTAAAATAACTCACCAGCTTGACAGCTATCATATATGTCTGGCAGTATTAACAAAGTGCAATCCTTGCCATAAAGTTTGAAAAAAATGTATCAGACACCTACTCACTGGTTGCCAGAGGACCAAACCTCTGAGCAGGAGAGAGACAGAGGGTGATGCTGTGCCACCAGTGAAGTTCAGGGATGATGAGGATCCAAGGCACCTGCCGTATTCACCTCCTCGAAAGGGTGGGCTGGAGGAATCCTGGAAATCTTTGTTCACTCTCGGGTACTTCTATGTGGCATCTGTGAAAGTCTGCTCAAAGTTTCACCCTTCGCATCAGACTCAGGTTCATGTTTGTCTCATCTCGTGTTGTGGTGGAGACCAAAGTCATCTGCTCAAGGATGCTTTCAGCTATGTTCTGTGCACTGTACAAAATACTGGTAAGACCTGTTCCCATCCTGAAAGAGACCCAGCTGCTTTAAACCATTAGCAGCTTCCTTCTTCTTTTAATCTTTTGTTTGCTCTCACACAGCTTTCTGGATGTAGGTGTTTATTACGCTCCTTTTTTTATATGCCATCAGTGGTTGATTCCAGTGCCCACTTCCAATGCTACTCAATTGCACCAAATATTGGCAGTGTGAAATTATCTTCAGTTAATTTCGGAGATTTTACCAAGTGCAATTCCTGCATCTGCTTTACTTCAAATGGAATTACATGAACAGAAACTACAGAATATCAGTGTTCGGTTATAGTCCTTCAGATGGAGAGCAATGTGAGTATGTAGATAGACAGAAGTCAGTGCCTTGGAAAAATAATATATCAGTAGTGTATTACACTTTAACCTCTTCCCATGACCAGTTTTCATCAGAAAAATGGTGGAGATGCACATGGGTATTTTAAAGCTTGTGGGTTTATGCTACGGTTATCTGAGTGATCGTTCACCTATGGTCACAGACTGAATTAGTCTTCACATTGGTCAACCCAGGGGTCCCCATGTCTGCCATGCATTTCCCCATACAAACATGGATTGTAAAAGTGATAGATGCAAAAAATAATGTGGAACCATTAGTATTGTGTGTCTGTGTATGAACATTATTTAGCTGGGGGTTTTTATTAGGGAAAAATAGTGGGAGTTTCTTTTTGAGAGCAATGGAAGATTCAGGTCTTTAAATCCTAATGGAGATGGGGAAATTATAATCTTATATAAATAATATTTCTTTGGGGTGGGCACACAGAGATAAAGCCTGATTTGCTTTGTTTTCTTTAGTGTTTTAGTCATCTTAGTATAAAAATGCATACATCTGAAGCCATCTTATTTCTTTCCTTATTTTTTTGTTTTAACATGTGTTGTTATAATCCCCTAAAAAAGATTTTTAAGCAGTCTCTTTTTCCTGGTGAAAATTTTCTTCCCAAAGAAGCATTTTGACAACGATACTGATTAACATCCTTTCACAAGGTGAATAATATGTTAGGCGAAAATGTAGTAGAGTTAGAGAATTTGGCACAAAATTGGAATAAGGACAAAATGTTGTCAGAAATGGGTGCTGGAAGCCATATGTTTCTTTTTTGAAGGTGGGTCACGTTTTTAGCTGTCAGATTACTAAGAATCCTCATGTCACCCATGGACTTCAGGCAGAGACAGGTTTTCACCATGGTGGGAAGGCAGGCCTGCCTGCTACCCACAGTTTGGCACGTGAATTCGAAACTTGTATGACAAGGCATCTGATTTTTCAAGACTAATTTGTGACGTGGAAGGACTTCTCTTACAGAGTTTGATTTACACTCTTTCTGCAGCAAACTGTCATTTACTACAAGTTTTGTAAAATTTGGAAGATTGGATTTGTTAGGTTTTGTCTTTCTCCAAAGGATTCAACTTGCCAAGTTAAGTGCTTGCCTAGGAGTTTCATCTTTGTAAGGTCACAAACAAATTTCCTGACTTGTGGCCCCAAGCATCATTCTTCTGTTTGAGAGAACAGAAACAGAAAGAGGGGAAAAGTTTTTTTAAAAAATTAGGCTTCTCATCTCAATGCCAAATGAGATCACAGGTAATTTGCACTCAGACTTTTATGCCCACACTTTAGTACTAGCTTGAATAAATCTGCTCGTTTCACCTTCCACTTCTTCCTGGTGTATTTTTAGAAAGCTGTAATTTTACTATGTTAAATCAGTATATCTTCACATCCAAAGATCTGGTCTCACTCCTCTACCATACAAATTCATCTTTCCTGTTTTTATTTTTTATTTTTTATTTTGTTATTGTCCACTAAATTTTCTTTGAAATTCCAGGTGAGGTTTCATCAGAGATTTTTAGGGGGTGATACAAATACTTCTGTTGACAATATGTGGATTGATAATACTGTTGTTTCTGTGTCTCATTACTAGGAGAAATGAATAGCTGTTGGTCCTTGGCCTCCTGTGTGTTTTCAGTTGTGGAAGCCCAGCACCCAGCAGAAATTCTTTCTGTCCTGAAGCACCTGGTGTCCCACGTTTTTCGTTGTGGTTTCTGGTCCTTTTTGTTGCCAGTGAGTCCCAACTTCATGCTCTCATTAACATCCTCACATTTAATATATTGTGTGTGAAAGCATTAAACCTGACTAATCCTGAAGCCAGTCCCTGAAGTACTTCACTAGTAACCTCCTTCCCATATGAATCATCCTTTTTTCTGTGTAAACCACTGGCTTCTGCAGCCAGTTCCAGTTCTCCATTTAAACTGGTTGTGACTATTGGAGATGCTCTGCAGAGTTCCAGATAGATTAAGAATTACTGGGTTTGTTGGTTTAGTTTTTAACCTAAAATAGCGGTTCTCCTGGAAAAGAAAGATTTTATGTCTAGCTTGCTTCTTTCAAAAATCGTTTCCAAACCTCAGTATCTGTAAAGGTGTGTAGTACCCCCTAGTATTGCTTTTCTACAGTATTGCCATTAGGAAGAAATGAGAATTTTCATAGAATCATAGAATTGTTTAGGTTGGAAAAGATCTTTAAGATCATCAAGTCCAACTGTCAATCTAGCACTGCCAAGTCCACCACTAAACCATGTCTCACATCCCAAGTGCCACATCTACACATCTTTTAAATACCTCCAAGGATGGTGCCTCAGCTGCTTCCCTGGGCAGCCTGTTCCAGTGCTTGACAGCCCTTTCGGTGAAGAAAATTTTCCTAGTATCCAATCTAAACCTCCCATGGCACAACTTGAGGCCATTTCCTTGTGTCTTATCTCTTGTTAGTTGGGAGAAGAGACTGACACACACCTCACTACAACCTCCTTTCAGGTAGTTGTACTGTGCAGCTCCTGATTTCTATGAAGAGTGTGTTTATTAAAAAAAAAAAAATCAGCACAGTAATCTTTTCAAAGCAGACTATTCCTGAGTTTAAATCTTTTTTCAGTATTTGGAAATGAAGTTCAGTTGCAGTTTATGGATGCTGTATGTCACAAGAAGGAGTTTTATGCAGCAATTCAGCATGCAGAATTTCCGTTTCTGAATTGGTCTTAATCAGAAACTTGTTAGTCCTGGAAGTTACCTTTCCAGTTTTCCAAGTATAAGCCAACAGATATGGACCCATTCATGCTGAGAAAAAAATTATCCTACTTTCTTGTAAATGAGTTTTTAAAAAGGAGACTGCTTATGGTTATGAAGACATCCTGTCGCAATCTTTGTCCCGCATGCTCATCCAGTTCTGCTTTAGATGCTTACCAAGTCATGTATCCCACTCATCTCAGAAAATACCTTCCCCTTACTAATATTTGCTTTATGTTTAATTTGACAATGCATTCTCTGTTTTATATCTTCATCTGTCCATGGTTTCATTCCAAGCCGGTGAAAGCAGCTTCTGAGTGGCTGCACTGCCATAGCATCTCATGTAACTGAGTGGGGTGGGCCCTTAAAACAGAGCTGGTCGCCAGCAAAACGGGAGTTATTTCTGTTTTCCTCAGGCGAGTTGGCTCTCAGGTAGCTTTGTCATGTTTTGTTCAGAGGAATTGCTGACCTCTCTGTTCCTGTATGAATTCTATATTTGGGAAGGTGGGTGATGTGGCATTTCTAAAGACATAGAAACTTTTGTGTATAGATTTATTTAACAAAATTGATATTCAGTATTCACTGCAGACAAATACGGCACATTCAGTCCTCGATATGCAAGCGTAATAGTAATAAATATCAAATGAGGAATGTGTACTCAGCCTTCAACTTGAAGTAAAGGCATTCCTCTCAAATGACACATGAACCCTCTCATACCAGCAATGAGTGAATCAATGTTTAATGATAGTAATGAGGCTAAATTAAGAGTTTACACATTAAAAAAAAATGAAAGGTTATAAATATCAGTATAGTTCCAGAATCTCAAAGATTTTAGGTCAAAAACCTGCTCCCATCACTTTGGTTTTAGCTGATGGGTATTTACCTCCACTTCTATTTTAAAGCTAGTTTCTATCCTGCACTGAACACACAAGAAATGTGATATAAAATATCAATGGAAAATGCTGTGTAATTACATAACATAGCGATAATTCAAATACAGTGATAACCCATAGATGGTGGTTATAGTAAAATGGGTATTTGGCATAATTTTAAAAAAGAAACAGAGTTTTGTTTAGCTTCTTTCAAAATGGCTTAGCAGTAAAATTTAACTTTTTCTTAATTTTATGAGAAATTTCACTAAGGGTTAAATGGGTTGACTTGTATTGCCACTATAGGAAAGAGATTAAAAGAGTTTAACTTCAGATTCCTCATGTCCTGCAGAACTGAGATATACTGGATGATTTACCTTTAGGAGAAATCACCATGTTATGGCATGTATTACAGGAGAGTTAAAAACGGTTGCCACAGTTGCAGTAACTTTTGCTAAAATGGGTGTTGACACTGTTTAGATACTGTGAGGAAACATGTCAAAGTGTTTGCTTTATTAAAGGGTAAAATCAATGCTGCCACGTGAGAAGTGGGAGTGTTTTTCTGCTCCAGATAGTCTATATGTGATGTCCAGTTTTCAGCATGAGCCCTACCTGAGGCTTGGTGGGATGCATGCACAAACCCCTTGTTTGAGTGGTGGTGTTTGTACCTCAGTGTGCTGAGCCCTTTGAGTCTGCTGTGCATCCAAATGGGTATTCAGAGCAGTTCCAGTGTAAGTTTGTACTCTGGTTTTGTTCTCTCCGTGGTCACCTCTCCTGAGATGCTGTTAATGGTTTTGTGGAAATCATTTACAATGCAGACACATGCTGTAATGAAGACATAAAGGGCACCATTCATTCTCCTAAACAGAGATGTCTGTCCTGCATGGCCTCCAGCTGTGGGTCCAGAAGGATGTAATTCTCCCTCTATGGCAGTGTTAGACTTGCCAACTCTGTGTGAATGTGGAATAAATGCCGTGGAGCATGTCACAGTACTAGATAGACCCCTGTCTTGAGGCAGCTGAATTGAGTCCTGCTTGTTTACTTCAGGTGAAATAAATCCGTTCAGGCTCCATTGACTGCACTGGTCACTGTTGGGAGTGGGAGGAGAGCATAGGTAGCACATCTTTAGATGTCTACATTCCGATACCTAAATTTACAGGATACTTACTGTCATCTTTGGTACTACATGGGATGCAGGCTGGCAACTGTTGGCATGCTGCTCTTTACCAACCTTAAGCCATCGTGGTGTGTACTCATCTATAAGTAAAACGTGAAATTCTGGTAAATGAAGTGTAAGATACATCCACCCTTACTAAGTTAGTGTACCTGACCAGTTTAAGTGAAGACTGTAGCTGTCCCTCTGCAGTCAAGGGGCGTAAGACAGGTACCTCTATAGAGGAATTCAGAGCTTGAGCATCTGAATTGGCACTAGGCGCTAGGAGGGATACTTTCTATCAGCTGTATAGGATATGCAGCATGATTAGGATCCTTACTGATTGCTTAATTTAAGGGAAATGAATCTCAGCCTAAATTGTTTCATGTTAGAGCTTCAGAGAGAGCCCCCAAAACGTAAAACAAGTATAATAGTCTGTGTAGAGCAATACCCCAGCAGTGTTAGGAAGACAGGCAAACAGATCTGGTGGATGGCTGACTCAGGTGTTGGGGCTGAGTCTTGAATTTGAGTTAGGAATTATTTTCTTGCTCATCTTCTTTAAAAGCATGGTCTGATGATTTTGTGTCAGGGATGGGATTAGCAATGGTTTATTCCAACTATCACCATGACCTCCAGTCTGTGTCTTCTCCATGGTGAATTCGTAAAAGAACAATAGCTGACTGTTGGAATTATTCCTGTGGGAAGGAAGGGGAAACGTCTGCTTAATTCCTGGGAATACTGAAATGTCCCTAGAATACACTAATGTTCTTTAGGAGCAATTCCTGATAATTCTTTTTGTCCTCCAACAATGGTTTCTGTTTGCAGGACAAAGCTCTATTCTTCATTTAGTTTTCTTCTCTCTGGAAAGCAGAAAGAAGAGCTCTTCTGGGAAACAAAACCAGGTGGCCAATTAAGAGTCCCATTCCACCTGGAGAGCATCTCTTCTGTGCAGAGGTGCCTGGTGTGGGGACCCCTGCCCCAAAGTTTTGTCCAGCTGCTAGGACTGTGTGCTTTGCTCTTACTTGGATCTGCACAAGGAGTAACCCTTGCAGGCATGTGGCTCTGCTCATAGGCACTTCAGGCTGTAGGTACTTTCTTCCACTGTATTTTCAACCCTGTTGCAGTGAGTTGCCCACTTGACTGCAACAGTGCTGAGTGTTTTTCAAGATTAAGAGTCAAAGCGGAAGGGTAGAGGGGGATGTGGATTGTCCAGATGTGAAGTACTGGTGCCTGTGCTGCCCTGAGTCTCTCCACGAGGCTGAGGCATTACTGGTGGTGGCAGAGAGGCTGCAGCCTGTCTGCCAGCAGCAACCTCCTAGCTCAGCAGCTCGGGTTAATCCCGGTGATGATCCTGAGGGAAAGTCAGTGTAAAAATACTAGGTTGACTTCTACCCATGTTTCGAGGCAGAAACACCCTTGTTTAGGTTTCTGAACAGGACGGTCTGGGATAAATACCTGCAAGCTGCTCCATGTCTTAGGGGGTTTCTTCCAGGCCTGTCTTCTCTCATTGTTGTTTGAGTTGCTGTAACCTTAATTAAGGTTGTCTTCTTACAGTATTTTTTTAAAATATGTTCTTGGAAGTGTTGGACTGCTTGTGAGTTTAAAGCAAATTAACAATACTTCTTTTTTTTCCCTCTGTAAAAGCTGTTTTACAATATGTCTCTTGTAAACTTGCAGCTTTCTAAGTTTCTGTATCAGAATGTGAATTGATTATGGGATTTGACGGATCGTATCCCATTAGCTCTGCGGCTTGTAGGAAACAGCCCTTGACCTATTTTTTTAAGCTTTATTTCATAAATGTTTTCAAAACTGTCTGAAGATCAAAAAAGCAGGGTCATTCATTTAAATTTACTTTAAAGACCAGCAGTTCATGGCTAATGAATGTATGGTTTATTAATCAAATGTATGTAGCTGAAAGAAGCCAACTACAATTCACTTACAATTGCGATTTTACCCTATTTTAACGTTATTTTAATGAGCTACAGATTTGAATGTGGGCTTTGTTCATCTGTTGCTTCCACTCAATTGCAGTTTCACCCTAAGAAGACACAAGACAGATTGATCAGGCTTCCAGTCATTGTGAGACTTAAATGAAGTGAACAGGGCCTTATGTTTCAAAACCAAATGAGAGGATTAAAGCAACAAAAAAAAAAAAATTCTCCTATGTTATCTGTCTGCTGTTCTTAAATTTGATTAAGCTACTTGCCACTAAGCACTTTTGGTTTTACTGTAAATACAGCCTAGAAATAAATTTTCATGGCCGCAGGCACCAATCAGCAAGTGATACCATGAATAATTAGCACTTAGAAACACTTGTTCATGTTAGAATATTTCTTTGATTGCCATTTCCAAAAACACACTCAGATAATAGGACAGTACATTTCTTTAAGGTCTAATTGGGATAAAGCTCCGTGCCAGCAGTTACGATAGTAGTACAAGCAAAGTTTTCTGAATATTTTTTTGTCTGCGTGCATGATACAAGTTTGTATTTGGTGAGAACAGGAAAAAAGAATAGTCTTAAGTTAAACTATAGTAATTTGATGTATTCGTATTTTATTTTTTAAATTACAGCATTCAGTTTTGGGCTATAAAAGGCATTTTTGAACCTGAGTATGACCATATCAAATATCTTCGTAAAATGTAAGCAGATTGCAACCACCTGTAAAATAATGAAATGGCCTGTGAAGACAGTGTAAGCAAGAATTCTGTATCCTATTTTATTCTTATTCTGCTTTATTCTTAAAGGCTTTCCAGTTGGCTTGAGAATGTCTGATAGGGAGTAGCAATCCCTGTGAATTATACTGCACATAAACTCTAGGAACAGCAATGAAGAAGCATAGCTCAGTTCTATAGACTTTGCTTTGGTTTGTGTTTAACTTTTGACATAAGTGTGTTTGAGCTGCAAAGTCCATCAAGAAATACTGTGAAAATACTTATCATGACAAGTAATCATGCTGTATTTTTCACATACATTTAATCTACCTATTTTATAATTTATTTTTATGCCATTTACACATTTCTATATTTTATGCTTTTTTTTGTTCTAAATTGCCTTTTGAATTTTACATGAAAAAATGTCAAGTGGCAAAGCAATCTAACATATCTGTACTTGATCCCTCATTTCTTGTGTACCCAAACTTCCACCCTACTCTCGGATGACTTTCTGTGCAGAAAAACCCTGTCTGCAGATTCTGGTGGCCTGAGTAATGTGGGGCTGTTCTCTCAAATGACCTTTTACATTGAGATTTTAAATAAAAAATACAGGACATAGATTTTTCTAATGCTGAGACATTTTGCATTTTAAATTGTTTAAATGTTTAAAAATGTTTTTAGAGTGGAAAACATCTACAGAATCCCTTAAAAGAAATGTTTTTGGAAACTGATCTTTATATAACTCTTTGACTACATTAAGTACAAGTGCAAACCAATTAGTGCAGTATCTCCATGGAGCAGGCTAAATTTACAGCAGGTGAAACTGAGGCAGAGAAGGAGAAAGTGGGCTTTCTGGTGCACTTAAGCATATCTTAAGTGATTGGCATCTCTGTGCAGCAAATGAAGCGCAGGGTGCCGTAACCATGCCACTTTTAATTTAGCTAGAGTGAGAGCAAGGGAGGGTAGGGAAGCTGTGGCAGCATAGTGGTCAGCACATGGGCTTGGGGGCAGCCTAGGTATATTTTCACTGATGTTGTCTGTAGTACCAAAATGAAAGCTAATCGGGGTTTGCCTAGCTGGAGTGTGAACTGTACCTTCATTCACTGTCCTAAGGACAAATGCAATACAGAAATTGTAAGTTAATGATCAGATTTTGGAGTCCCAGACTCCCAGATTTGCATGGTTTTCTCTTGAGCATTCAGACTCTCCTTGTCTTGTCTAAGTGTTAGACTAATGTCTATCAGCCTCAGGAATTAAATGTGTGAGAATGAACACATTGATAAGAAAAACTAATTTATAATCAACACTGAGTCTTTATGCAAAAATTTAGAATAATGCAGGTCTTAAATCTGTCTGATTCCCACACATTGTTTGTTTTTAAATAATGTGCTGTATGAAGTACATTTTTTGTGTTCTAGGGAGATGTTCATTAATAGACCTTTGTGTTTTCTCTGCCTTTGTGTGGCCATATGTAAACCTGAGGAACCGAGTTCTGTTGTGTGCATCTGTGTCTGGCTTAAATCAAAGGTGATTTGATTTTTTTTCACCCCAAAACCAGAATTTAGGCCAAAAAAATACCGGTGGTGAATCTGAAGCACAAACATATTTTCATCTTCTGTATGTTAATTTTTATGCAAGTTCTGTGCTATTATTTAAAAAGAAAGCTTTAAGAAATACTTGAATGTATTTTTAATAGAGTTCGATTACTTTACATTTCATAGAAGTATATATGAAGACAAAAGCACATAGTGGGATGAAATTTTGTAAAGCATTTGCAGGCTCGTTTTCTGCAGTGCGGGGTGTTTGGTGGTACAGTCAGTGAATATTTCTGTATAGCTCTGCAGCGTTAAACAAATTTCTTTTGACATTCAGTATATGTAAGTAACTGAGAATACAGTTCATTTCATTTAGTGTTCAGTCATCTAAAATCAAAGCATTTTGGATATTATTACTTAGCTTTGATATAAATTAGTAATCTACCATCTATTAAGCTTGCTGTTTAAACTGAAGTTTCCGGATAGCACAGGTTACCATCTGTATTTTTTCATATTATTATTGCCCTCATAATAAGTTCAAGGTGAGATTTTCAGGCAGTAAGCTGCAAGTCAGTTCTCATAGAAACACTTTAGAAAAGCTAGCTTGACATCAGCAGCTTATGAAGTCTTCCATCTATAATGTAAATGACTACACCTGCGTTATTTTTATTTCTTCATTATTTTATGGCTGCTCATTTAAAAATGTTTAAAGCATAAAAAACGTCTCTGCAAATACGTGTGAAAGGAGACAATTGTTCTTGTAGGAAAGGCCAGGAAAACCCACAAAAGAGGCCACAGTGAGACGATAAACATAAAGGTCCAGGAGGTATTATGATGAGGTTCACAGATACTGTGTTCCAATCAAGCTCAATAAGCTCTGAATTCCTATTATGTTTCTCAAGCCTCCAAAAAGACATGGGAAGAAACCAAAAGTTTAAGTCAAATAAAAAGCACTTAAGCCAAGAGCACATGAATGTATAGCTGGGTAATGGAGCTTTCATCTCCGAAATAAAAACAGTTCAATTCAATTGGAACTGAAGTTTCTTCCCCCTTTGAAAAAGTTTATTTTAATGAGTTTCCATTTTATGCGTGGGCTGTTCTTTAATCGATGCTGCTCCATTGAAGTTTTACCCAATGAAGACACAAGACAGATTGTCCAAGCTTGCGGCTATTGTTGCGAGTTGATGAAGTGTATGGGCCCTTATGGTTGATAACAGAAGTAGATGGTCAGAGCCAATAAATAAAACTTTAACTCTGATTGTTGGATGCTTTATGCTGAAAAGCTTTCTATTACCATGAATCTTCGGGTTTGAAGGACTTGTGAACCCAAAGGCAGCTTGTAGCTCTGTCACACAGACTAAGTCGGTCAGACAAGCAGCAATCTGTCCTATCCGATAAACCCAGTTTTGTCTTTTAAATTCTAGACTTCTCTTCAGGAATCAACATTGTTAATATCTTGACAGACCATTAACTTCATAATACATGTATCTGCTGCCCTGCTGATTTATTATAAAAATTTGATGTTTGTGGAAGTTAAATTGTGCTGTCCTTGGTCATGTTTTTACAAAGCAAATATCAGAAGGAACAATTTTAACAACTGGAAGCCTCTGCTAATGTTTGAGGAAATTAGTAAAATATTTTTGTGAGAGAGGTGAGAGTCACAAGTGCAAAAGAACCATAGAAAGATTCATATCCAGTATAGTAAGAAATCAGAATATTAACCTAGGGTTTTGAGGGTTTTTTTCAATGAGAAATTAGGTTTATTTTGCAGATAGGGCAGTCCTAGAGCCAGATTCGTTTGTTGCTTGGTCCAAAGAGATCTCAGTGAACAGAAGAGCAAATAAAAATTCAATTAAAATATTCTGCATATTTACTGAAGAAATGCCATTCATTTCAATTTTAAGGAGAAAAAATGGTTAAATATTTGTGTTAGAACTGGTTTTGTATGAGCAGCAATACTTGGAGTGTGGCAGCTAGTGGCCTCACTTTGGAGGTGTCACGCAGATACAGTGGAAGGTATTTGGTCTTAGGGATGCATTGTGTATCCTGGAGTTTTACAATTCTTGAGGCAAGAGGGGAAGAGAGAGGGTGAGGAACCCTGACCAGCTGGGAAAATGCAGGGGAGTGCAGGTGTGGGTACTCTCAGGATGGATGGCGGAAGGGAGAGGGTAAGGTTGTGGGAAAACGGGAGAGGTTTCTCTGGGAATGTCCGTTGTCCACTTGCATGAAGGTCACTTAAGATCTGTCCCTTCTAATCTTCCGAGGTTCTTACTCTTCTTCAACACCAAGGCATCAGAACATCTTACAGTGGTGCGTGAAGTAGCATGGCTAGTATTTGTCATGTGTGGTGTGTTCTCTGTTAGTCCTTACATGTGGACACAAGGAAACATTTTTTTACCATGAAGGTGGTCAAACATTGGAACACGTTGCCCAGACATCTTAGAGACAGTCTCTCATCTACCAATATATGGTCCTGGACAACCAGCTGTAAATGACCCTGCTTGAGCAGGTGGGTTGGACTGTACGATCTCAAAAGGTCCCTCCCAACTTAAACAGCAGCATGTTTTTGTATGCTGTGCAGTATTTTGCTCTGGTAGGCAAGTTGCTTGGGTTCTTATACTCCATGTTGTTGGCGTGTGTTTCAGGAAAGAGAGCAGAGAAAGGTGCAGTGTGCATATGGAATAGGAGGTCATTCTCAGATTGAATGCCAAAAAAACTCCTCTCCTGTAATGATGAGCTTTTAATCTGCAATAGTAATCAAAGCAAATTCAGCTCATATACAGTACATGGGGAGGGTGGGCAGATCTTTTTGATGCATGCTTATTATGCCTGAAAAAATTCTCTGTTTAGGCTTAATATTTGATACAGTTGCTTTACTAACTGGCACTGCACTGAACACTGTTGATCATTCTTCACTTCTGCATTTGGTGGGGATGAAAATACTTCTTATTTTCTTCATTCAAAGACCTGCATTTTGTCCATCTTCTAGAACAAGTTGGGCTGGTGAGAAGGGGTGGCACAGAAAGGCGAAATACTGTACAAGGTGTGGGAGGTCAAATGGGTGCATTTACTGTATACTAAAGAATCCTGTACTGTAGCTATGTGCCTCTAAACTGTGCACCAGTATGTATTTAAGGTCTGACTTTGCATGAGGTATAGAAGCCGTTTATGTACATGCAATGCAATATGCCAACCCTAGTCTTCATAGCCATAAAGATCTCGTCTTGTTCATGTGCTAAATATGCTGATATTACCATACTCTTGCAAACCATGCTTTAACTCAAAGTGTGTTAGATGTCATAGTGGAATAAAATGTGTGTATCACTCTGTTGGGATGTGGGTAGCTGGAAGGGCTGAACTTAGAGTAAGAAGCTGTGAAATACTTTGAGGAAAGTCAGCTACTATAATCCCTGTGAAGAGTGGATGCAGATGAAGCCAGTTCCACGGCAAATTAACAGTCAGGCTAATTTAGTGTTGACCAAAGTTGTTTAGCGTCCGAGTTGCTCAGGTGCTTGTGAGAGTGAGTGCACTAATTGCAGCCTCAATCTAAATCACAAAAAAATTAATAACCATCACTTGTACTGTGCAGGATCTCTTATCTCTCTCAGCAGATAAGCCACTAACTGAAAGAATTCAAAGGCTTGATTCCATCTGACTGCAACTGATATTTCCATCCTTATTACATTAATCTGTCCATTGCTGTTGAAGAATACTGTGTTCTGGTGGTAGCATAGCCTGTTATTAAAGCAGGGATCATATATTCCCATGAACGAGATCTTCTTACTGGTTCCTGCTTCTCTTTTTGTAACACGCTTAGAGATTTGAACAGGAATAGTGATACAAAACTCCAGATATTATTGTATTATGCTATGCCACATGGCTTTGTGCAAGCAAATCTCCTTGCTGGGGGATATAATATGAGCTCTTGCAGATGAGATTCATTCCCTTGCCAGTGCCTATCCTTACACAGAAGCTTCACTGCCAGCTCTTTCCCAGAGAGGGCTTGTGGCTGTATAGACAACCTAAATAGCAGCAGGCTGTACACCTCAAAAAGCCCAGTGACAGGAAGAGGCACAACTAACAAACAAAGTAATTCAGAGACTCACTTTGCCGTTCCCTGTTAGCACAAAGGGAATTCTCTAGGAAGATTCAGATTCCAGAGTGTGCTCTGAGCAGGGAGAGCAGCACTTCTTCCTAAGGCATCTAATTATGAGTCTGTTCCTAGGTATTACCTGGCACAGGGAGGGGTGCTTGCATTTCCCTCATGAGATAAAATTATTCCTCTCACTCTAATTACATGTGGTAGGAATTTATTCTTTTTACATTTAAATCGGTTTTGTATCAGGCCTCTTTTAGTTGCTAATACACCTCAGGTTATAGAGTTGCCTTAATTCCTCTACTAATGGAATTAGACAATCTGCCTGTTGTTCCCACAAGGATGTCCCAAAGCATGGTTATCTGTATTTTGCCTTGGATGGACTAGTTCACCTGGGGATTTCACCAGTTTCAGCAATTACACGTTGGGCGAAAGACTCCTGAGCAGTTAGAGTCAGCTGGCACCCTAACTCTTACTACCTTCCCCCAGAAAATTCTCTCTTCTCTTACATAGCATCAGTAGAGCTTTGGTGATGGTGTCAAAGAGGAGAGATGTAGCTAGAGAAGACTAGTTTGGGTTTGTATGCCCTGGTTTAGTGAAAGGGAAGGTTGTTGGAAGAGTGCTGTTCATCATTTAATATAATGAAATAAAATGTGCAGTTAAAATACTGGCTGTATTTCAGATAGATTGGCAGCCGTAGGTCCTTCTCCATGCATCACCTGCAGTTGTGGCACCTGAGGACCATGGAATGTATTAGGAGCAAGCATTTTGTCTGTAGGAAAGGACTGATATGTATGAAACCCCTTGGTGAGACTGCATCGCGGGTCACTTGTCGTGCTTAACGCTCAGGCTCTATCCAGGAGCTGCACAACTGCTCAGTAACAGGCTTTGGCGTTCCTGGTCAAGCTGTAGCAGTTAATGACTCAAGCTCTGGAAACCCCTGTTACATTAAGCAAGATGGTGGGTCGTCTCTGTTCAGCAGAGCGCTGACAGTCTGACTTCCAAGTCTTTGGAACATAAAGCAGCATCCAGTAGGAAAACTGTACTTGATAAAGTAAACTTATTTTGCTGGAAGATAAGGAGCGTTAGAATTCGATGTATATGATAGAAGTACTGGCTAGAGGCTGTATAGCTTGCTGTCCTTTATTATAATCCCTCAATTGCCAGATACGGGTCAAAAAGGTAAGATGTACTCTTTTGTACCAAAGCAGTGGAGTAATGAGGACATCTGTTTTCATATGGTACTTGACACACACTACCAGAAATTTGATGTCATGCTGTCCAAACTTGTACATCATTGCAGAATTGCATTAGCTTTTCTGATTGATTCTGACAAGTCACTGACAGTTTTTGAGGTGAAACACAGACATGACAAAGGGCAAGCAGAGGCTGCATATGTCAGCTGGAACACTCCCTTGTTGACTCAAAGGGGTGGAAATCTTTCAGTCTCATCTCTATCTGCCCCTTGCTGCTGTTTAACCTCCCCACCCTTGCCCCAGTGTGCACCGCTTTAGATGTTATTTGGTTACAGGGGCGGGCCCTTTTGAGTTTTCTCTTCCAAGTATAGTGCCAAGGAATCATTTTCTTTACATGGGTTAATACGTGTGCTCATAAGGTAAAAAAATGTAATTCAGTAAATTTATTCATCATGAATCATGAAAGGTTGATTTCATTTATCATATCACACCATAAACATAGTATTTTGTGGGTTTTATTTACACATGCATAAACTTAATTTACCCTCACGGTGTCAAGCGAGTCCTTATTTCCTTTCCAGAAAGTGTCAATGTATATGTACTAACACATAGCGTTTTAAAATACCAGTGCTATGAAAAAAAGGACTTGTTTTTATGTCGTACGGGGTTTTGGGAGGTTTGGGGTGGTTGTTTTTGAAGAAAAATAAGGACAAATTGCACTGCAGTTATGATATATACAGGTTTACCAGCTCTGAAACAACACAGGATTCCCTCCGGTGCTACTGTCAGTAAGGTCAAATGCACCATTTGTTCTCAATATATGTTTTTAGGTATGCTAGCAAAAGAGCAAGTGGTATGCTGTAGCATAGCAAGTCAGAGTCGCATATTGTTATGCCATTTTACATGCTATGTTTCTGCTGCAGCCCTTCCCCATGAGATGGATGGTCATTTTTTGGTCATGACTTGTTTTGTCCATTTCTTGGGAAAAAGCTGATTAGCAAATGCAAACTGGTGGTATTGCAAGTCTTTGCTGCTGAAACACTCAGTGTTCAGTGAACGTAATAAAAGAAGGTTGTAACATAAATGGAAGAATACTGTATTGCACCTGGTTTATCTTGCTAGACATGCACACTGATCTCAGAAAGTCTCAGGTTATGTATGCCTTGGTTTTGCCGATAGGCATATGTTACACTCTTTTGGCTATTTTATACTTTTTCACAATGAAACATAGAAATGCAGTGATCCATTTTAGGGGAAATACTGCAGTTGGCCTTTATGATTTTAATGAAAAGATAGCTTCAAACTATATGCTCTTATTAGTAAAAGATGCTCCCTTTTCACAAGGTTTTTTCAATTAAGAATAGGTCTTTTTACAAAACAATATTGTAATACTATTGAAGAAGCATGTAAAGGAAAACATGAATAAAGAAAAATATAATTAATTGTAGTGTCTTAAAGTAGTATCCAAGTGTTAAACCACAGATTATATGAATGTTCTTTAGATCTGGCTTTTTCATGAGTTTAGAAATTCCATTTTGAAAAAGTTGTGATCTCTCAGCTAAGTTAGTGGAAAGCACTTGTAGATGAACCATAGACAGCGTTATCAACTCTTCCCAGAGAGGAATGGGTGAAAGAAATGCTACTGGAAGCAGAGCAGCAAACTTCCCTGACTTATTGTCATGTAGATTCCAAGAGACCACTTTTTCTTAGTGCCTTCACCCCGCTGAAATGGAGCAAGTTAGATGCTTTCAAAGTATTTGATCTGTGGTCATTTATTGTCTTTTTCCTGTGGAGGTGCAGACCTCTCCTGGTTGCAAGAGACTTGCTTTTCTCAGTTAACCTTTGCAGACATCTGAGATGCAACCCATTGATTCTCAAAGATTCAGGGATTACACTTTGAAAACTCCTGGCATTTGGAGGACTGTGTCATCTCATTTTATGTGCTGTCTAGGCTGCTAAAATTATGCACTGATGATGCAGTCGTCATGGTGGCTATTACAGGTGTGGTAGATATTTCTGTGGCTGTAGAGAGCTATGGTGGTGTAGGCAGACCCACCAGAAGCTGCCTTGCTGCTCAAGCTCTATTGCTGGACTGTCAGACCTCATACAGGTAAAGCTTGCCTGAGCAAGTGTGTAAACACAACTTCCTCCATCTCGCACTTGGAAGGAGAAGCACAGTGTGATCATCTTCATCTCTGATTGTTTCAGATTCCAGACTGAATCAGTCATATTCAGAAATTATTTTGTTCTGTTTTGGACACTGGAGAGACTTGCACAAGTCATGCTCCCGTTTGGGAAGCCTTGCTGTCATCAGTTTGAGCTGCATACCCACAGAGGAGAGCAGCGCAAACCGCAATACAACAAGCTGAGGTATAAAAAAAAGTTGACTTGTTGCTACATTTTACATCCTTAGTGCATCCTTTTGCATTCTTTTTGTATTTACAGTGCAAGTTTATATGCAAAACTACACATCATTATCAAACTCTTCCAGTGTTTAGGAGAAATACATGGAACCAGGTGGTTTTCAGCATATTCCTTATAGCACAGTTTGTTGTGTTTAAATGCTATTGCTTGAATTTACATTATATTTTTTGTGGTGAAACTTACAGATATATAAAAAAGTATTCTCTGTTGGTTGCGCATACATAATTTGAGCTCACCAGCTGGAATCACATGTATATGTAAATGATGGCAGATTTGGGCTCATAATTGTTCAAATTGGCTATGGCATTTGTTATGTCAACCCTGTGTTCTCAGTGCTGCCACTTTGATTTCAATCAAAATTTTGGTAGGCAGGAGTCATGGAAAACTCCATTCTTTTAAGTGTGTAATTCTGCTGGTGCAGTCTGGAGTTAGTGTACACTTAAAGAATTCCTTTAGCAGAAGTCAGTCATTAATACTTTAGTCTATGGCATAGTCTTAACGGGTTATATTCTTCACAGACTTCCAAACTGCACATCAAGTTAGCTTCCAGTACTAATGATGTATATTTTACTTTAATCTATGAACATAAAGTAGAATGTCTTTTTTTTTTTTTTTTTTTTTCAAATCTGTGTTAATATTTTAGCCTCCTCATCTGTGAGGGCATGCTGTAGATATTAATTATTACGGAGAATTGCTAGCTGCAATGACATTTCTCAAATTAAGACCTACATTATATTACTCTTCTTACAGACTCCTGACAGTGTCAGCAGACCCAGTGCTATGGGACCATCCAGACATTTCCTTTGGAAGCAGCTGATTGAAGTTACTCAAAACTACTATTTCAGAGCAAAAAATATTTATTTCCAAAACTAACAAGCACACTGGACCAAAGGTTCACAATAGCAAAAAAATAGTATATATAAAAATACATATGTTCATTTACCTAAATGTGATCTCTATGGTGTAATTCAGATGGGTCCAGTTTAATTCTCATGTCTGAGTTGGAAGGAGGAGCCTGTTCAGCCCACAACATACTCCTGCTTTCTGGTTCTCAGTTTTTCCAAGTTGTTGGCTGTTTCACTGACATACCCTCTGATTTTTCTGGCATGTCTAGAAAAAGCCCTGTCCCTTCTCAAGTCTTTGAAGACGTCAAGTTTCTGTCCCATCGCAGGCTTGATCTTGGGAGGATTGTAGCTTGAAAATCAACTATGGATACTTTTGTCTTCTCTGAAGCTGTGTACCTGTAAGCTGTCATTACTTTTTTAACTTTTCCTTTACATATTTGCTTTTATAGTTGCTTTGATTCTGAGCAAACTCATGCAGATAAGCAGGTGTCTGAGCAAACCTGGGCAGTCAAACAGCTGCTCTCATAATATTTATAGAAGATAACGCCAACAGTTTTTCATTTCATCACAGTTCTGACTCTTCATTAAAAAGAACTGGAAATGCAATGCCATCAGCCTTAAAATCAGGGAGTGACCAGCACAGAAATATTAACTGATCTGGACTGTCACAAAATACATTTTGGTGTCGTAGGTAGGTAGGGCTCAAGCAGAGCAGAAGTGCCTTAAGGCACAGACCAGTTCTGAGCTTTATGCTCAGAAAGCATTTTACAGCCATGATAATGTGTCTCTGAAATTAAGCAGCCTAAGCATGGGTGATTGTCTTTTAGTTAATTTATCGCTATGCAGTATCTGTACAGTCACTTACAATGACAGGCTGTGGTATGAACAGTAAACCCTTCCTGTGGCAGGCTGCGTCTGCAGGCTTTGTTTGAAGCCATGATATAAATGTTCCCAACGGGCCTTGTTTCCCTGCCGGATGAGGCTGGTCATTGTCCCTGTTCGTGCATGCATGTACGAGGGAAATGGAGAACCACTGAGTAACGCTGGAGCTGCTCCAGGTCCTGCTCACCCACCCCAACTCCTCCTGTCCCCTGCTTCCCTCGGCAGAGGCCACTTTGCAGGTGTGCCCAGTGCCTTTGGTGCGTCCCACCTGAGATACTCCTCCGTTTGGAGACCCACAGATTTTTAACACAGATGTTTTCAGGAAAACTGCATTTTTGGAGTTCTTCAGTGTGAAGGTGTAGGTGCGTTTCTAACTAGATAGGTGCTCAGTTTTGTCATCAGTGAAGTGGCAATTCCATCCAGTGTTTGCAGGTCTTAGGCTTTAGCTGCGTTTATAAGCCTGGTTTCTGAGCATCTTGTTACTGTGCAACTGGAAGTCAAGGGTGTATATTTGAAATTGCCCTTTATGGTGGTAATTTCTGGTTTGTATGATTTGGATTTGTATAGTGCCTGTTTAGGAGACCAATGTGTGTTTATGTCCTGAACTCCACATTTGTGTATTCCATTCAAACTGTTGATACTGGCTCGGTGGATAGCCTGTTAGGATGGAGCTTAGCTCCAGTGCCTGCCTGTTACTGGTTTTAGTACACTGCTGACAAGGGAAGAAGTACATTCTGCTCTATCCCTTCCCACACACCTGTAAGGTGTGTTTTGTAAAAATAACAGTTTCTACTGGGGTCTGGATTTCATTGCAAGATATTTCGGAAACAAATACTAATACATCATAACATTTAGAAAATGTTTTTACCATTTAAAAATGGCAGGGCCATTCCAGCGTTAAGTTAATTGTAAGGGAAGTACTCCTGGGCATGGCAGCTTGGTTTCTCTACTGATATCCAGATTGCAAAAAACTTGCTGATTTATACTCTATTGGACCCAAATGTTTTTATGCTACTAAAAGATTTGTCAGTACACCTCTTATTTAGAATGCTTGTTAAGGTGTAATTTGCAGTTAGTTCTATTAATATACTGGGGGGAAGTAGAAACATATTGCCCTGGAAAGAATAGCTTGGTGAATTTTTACCTCAAAGCAACTCTTTGGCAGACTGACAGGTCTAAGGGAGGAAAGGGTAGAGCATGTTATAAGGAGACCAAAGACAGAAAAAGGGTATAAGATTAGGATAAGCAGACACATCCAGTGATCCAGTGATGAAAATGAGTTATTCCTCAAATTTCAGGGCAAATCCCACCTCTCCCACGTTTTCTTCTTTGGAGGAGTGCTTCCACTAAAAGAAGGTCTTAGTTCCTCTGTAAAAATCATGATTATAGGCAGCACAACCTGCCTGTCAAGTTTTCTGTCTGAAAAGTGAAGCTGCTTTGATGAGGAATAATGAAACAATATTAGAAGGAGTTACACTGTTTGTCTTCCAGAAACAAACAAGGCTGTTAACATCCTTTTAAGCCCTAATTTCATCTAAGCAGTGGCTCATTTCAGAGACTGACAGGTGAAGTGATTGGTATCAGGAGGGCAGTTTTCTCTTGGCTCCTGCCACCCTTCCAGTTCTGCGACTCATGCCCCAGCACTGTGCAGCACTGTTACAGTTGCTCTGTTTGTTTTCTTCTCACAGCAGAATTGCAGCGCACATACAGAGGTCTGGGTAGCAGAGCTTTAAGTAGAAGTGTAAGTGGATTTGTATGTAGAATCATAACCATTCCTTATCAATTCAGATGCAACAGTTGTATGGCTGATATGTAAGAGGACAAAGCCCAAAGGCATAGAGAAGTTTGAGGCTTAGAAAACTCCAGGGTGTCCAAAATGTGATAGTCACACTATCATTTAAGATAGATCAGCTTTTTCTCTTGGAGCCTGTGCTTTCAAGGTACTACAGCTTTGGTTTTAAAAGTTTCCAAAATTGAGTGTACAGGATCTGACTGAGTTGAAATTGATTATATGGGTTTGGTTTTTTTTATTTCAATAGCAGCAAAACCACACACATAAAAATAGGGGAGGGGGGATCGGTAGGTCTTTGCTCATTATTGGGCAGATGTTTCCTGAGATGTTGAAGTAAATCCATTTGGCAGTAGGTAAGATAATACTTAAGATGCAAGCAATTGGTGCAGCCAAACATCCATGGAGCCATTCTTTCAGCTGTTACAACTTCTTCAGATCATGGAAGGTGACGGGAATACTTCTGCTTAGGTTCTGAGAACTGTAGGAGCTTTTTCTTCAACCTTTGGTATTCCTGCCATTTCACAACACTGACTTCCCTATGCTTTTCAGTGCACATTTGGGAGTACTGAAGTGGGCTTATGTACCAAATAGCTCTTTAGTTACTGGGGCTTGGTACAAAACCAAACAAGTCGGTGACAAGATTTCACTCCAGCAGACCTTGTATCGTGAACTTTCAGTATGTACTGAAAAGAAGGTACCAAATCAAAGCAAGTTTTCCTTCAAACAAGCCAAGATATCTTCCCACTGAGATAAATTTTCTTGCCAAATGCTGGCTCTCCAACTGTGGCCATCTTGACTAGGGAGCTATTTAAAGCAGGGATGCAATGATTTTTTTTCATTATGGCAAGACTTTATTTCACTTCTCATGGATGACTGAGCTGTTGATGCTCAAGCTTTCCTTAAAAAGTATGTTCAAACAGAAATCAAGATCAGGAAATTTCAGAATGAACGTGATAATCATAGAATGGTTTGGTTTGGAAGGGACCTTAAAGATCATCTAGTTCCAACACGCCTGCCATGGGCAGGGACACCCTCTACTAGACCAGGTTGCTCAAAGCCCCAGTAACTGGGAGGAACTAAAGCAGAATTGAAATGGACACTGTTAGTATAAATATCGGGGTTGTTTCTACTCCTGTAATCATAATAATTTCTCTTTATCTGATATATTGTGTTCTAACTTAAGTCAGAGCATACCCCACATGGTCATTGCATCCACTTGGCTGTATATTGTCTCTTCTACTCTGACACGGATTATAGCTGGTAAAGACAGGACATCATCTAGGTGGTTCAGAAACTGGGCCCAGATTAGAAACTGTCCCTTGTCTGATCCCTTGGATGCAAAACATGGGTGTGGTATTATGTACATTAGGAAGCATCTTGCAAAAACTTGTATTTTCATGCAGAATATGTCAACAGCTGTTTAATGTTTGTTGATAAAAGCTTGGGAAAAAAAATCAAGTCTACTAAGACCTAGAAGCAAACAAATTACCTGGCAGTTGTTCATAAACTGTAAAGCTAGGTCAATTTAGTAGAGATTAGGAAGGAATCGTGAGTAGTGGAACAGCCACTGAAGGGGTTAATTAGTGACCATGGGGCTCATTTCTCAGGGTGGACTGACTTGTACAGGTTTTCCATGAAATTAATGAAGTCAAGACATGCAATGTGCTTAGTCTATCTGGATACAGAATTTTGACCCTTGAGCAATGTAGTCTCTGTTTCTCCTTTTTTAATTTTTGCAATTTGGAGGTCTCCTTTGGTCAGAGCATTAACAACTCAGGTATTAGTTGATGTTCAATTACAGCTTGAGCAGCTATCTAAGAAGGTTGAAAGAAACATTTCTTTGGTTTATGTTTATAATAATTTGTCCTCAGAACTTAAGGAAACTATGGCTAATTCCTGAACCCAAGTCACTCACCTTTGCAGGTCCAGAATGAACATTTCAAATAGCACTTTCATAATTTCCCAGGTAATACTGGCTTCTGGAGAGTATTGTTCCATCTCTGACTGATAGTTGTTATCCTTGATGAGGAAAGTTTGGATTTGGTTTTCTTAAGTTCACTACAAGGTTGCATGCCATACAGTAAGTACTTAGTGCTTCAACATTTATTACTGGTCATATGATGAACAGCCAATCTTTTTGACACTAAAGAGTTATCTTTTCCAAAAATTTGCACTAGATAATCATCTAGGTTATGCAGGCAAATACAGCTCCTAACTCCCTAAACACCAGTAGTAGAGTTGAACTGGTTTATTTAAAGGCATAAATATGCACACACTTGATTTTAATAGGTGTGCCTCGTTCTCTGATTTCTCCCCTCATTATAAGAAGCAGCTTTACATTCTTCCAACCTTCCTTCCAGCCCCCACTGTTCTTGGCCTTTTCCCTATTGCTGTAGTCCCTGCCACCAGTCTTCCTGTGAATTGGGCATGTGGTACAGACATCATTATCATCTACTCGCGTCTTCTAGCCAGACTATGCCAAATCTTACAGATTATTTTGCATAACGTCTTTAAGAGACCACCTTTCTTGTCCGTCTGTATATCTCACATGCTTGTTCAGTTCCCTGCTTTCTTATGACTCCGTTATTGCACCTCAGCATGTGACCACTAGTGATGAATCCATCAAATGCAACATGCTTTTGTCTCATTCTTGCAGTCTCTCATGGTCTCTCATCTTACTGATTCAACTAACCTTTCATACAGTATCCAAGTGTTTACATAGCCTTCCTTATCAGCCCAGAATGCCAGTTCATCTTCAAGGATATTGAGGATATTGCCCTTGAGAAACAACTGTCAGAGTGTGCATTTCCTTCTGACGACACAAGAAATGGTTTGTCTGCTTATGTGCCAAGATGACTGCTAACTGATGTTAACTGAATGCTTTTGCCATTTCCTTCTGCCTTTAAACAGCTGTTGCCTATTGTCTAAAGTAAGATCTTTGAGGAAGAAAGTGCCTTCTTCATTTGCTTTGGCTTTGTGCATTGCCTAATGCAATGGGTTAATGATTTAGGTTATAGACATAGCTCCAAAAACGTACAACGAGTTTGTTCTACTGATTACCTCTAATAGTATTGTTTATTTCTTGTCTTTTTTATAGTTTTACTTGCAAGCAGTAACTTTTAAATTCCTCTAAATGTCAAAGTCAGAATAATTCATTCTGAGAATATAAAGTAAGAGCATCCCTAGCTAAAACCTTCCATAAACATTCAGGACTATTAAACACAAAAATAAAGGACACAAGCAGTTTAAGCTGCATTTTTGTTATAATTCCAAGGCAGTTTACTGTCTTGAAAAAAAAAGGAAAATATTTTTTTCTCCATTTACTTATGTTTTGTAGTACTTTGTTTACAAACTGTTACACTGTTTCCCTGAAGGAAATGGTGAGAAGGGATCCAAAGCCTGTTGAAGCCAGTGCAACATTATTCAGATTTGACATTTGTTTGTTTGTGCCTTTGATAGAGAAGGAAGGTTGGTTTGGTTTTGTTTTTTTTTCAACAAAAATGCACAAATCTGATTGCAAAGCCACAAAGTTGGTAAATTGGCTTGGGGGTAGGTCTGGCCCCTGAAGCTGCTTTTAAATCATGTTCTTAATTGACTGAATTTAAAGTTGACTTCTTAAACAACCTCATACGGATAGCAAAGAGAAAGCCCTAATTCATTAATTGATGGTTGGATATTTTTTTATAATTTTATTTCTAATTGATACTTCAGACTTTGTTTGACAAAATAGGCATCATCAGAATAGTTACCTAGAAAATGAGTTCTTAGTTTCTTATACACAGATTTTAGTTTTGACTCAAAAAATAGTGGCCTCTGCCAGAGGCAAATTGTAATCTGGCAGGCACACAAGGCCCTAAAGACTTCAGAGGAGCTGAGCAGAATGGCCCATATATCTAATTTTAAAGCTTCCTGCAATAGCTTTGAGTCCAATGAGGATCTGTATTTTGGAAAGATCTGCCTCTTGACACAGTAACAGAAGAAGAAAGATTAGACAGGCACTGTATTCCCTGTGTGGAGGCCTAATTTCTTTTTTTATCAGAAGGACCTCAGCAGTGTGCTGTTGGATATGATAAACATGGTTTTTACCTAAATCAGGATGATGATGATGATGATGGTCTTCACTGTGTCATCATAATTTTGTGCTGCAAGTGATGAAGTCTGGGGAGGAGGGGATTTTCAAGATACGGTAAGAAAAAAGAGGAGCTGCATATTACCTGCAAAGCTTTTATATTTCCTAAATCTAATGAATGTGCTATTTTTTTTTAACCATTAATGGCTTGATTACTTTTTGGGGAGACTTAATAAGAGGAGGAGCTTTAACATGTCTGTCACCTCTCTGCTGCTGTGTGCATTTTGTATAAGGCATACGCATTGAATAAATGTACATGTAAAGAGATTGCCTTAGGCCCATTTACACAGTCAGGTGGAAGTGCAGTTGAGATAAATGTGCACAAAATTCAGATGCCGAAAGCTTTTCGATAAATAGGACAGGACCTCTGCTGCTGAAAGTTAGTGGAGCTCCTTCGATAATAGGCAGCGTAAATCGGCAGAGCATCACTGGTGACCCAGCCCATCCTGCCTTAACTCACAAATACCACTCTTTTCATTTCTGCTAACTGGGTGACCCAGTGAATAAGAAATCTCTTACCTTCTGCCGTTGCAGAGGGAGGTTAGTCCCAAGCAGTGTGGAATTCCCAGTTTCTCTCCAGGTCCAGATGTTTAGCCACAGCCCCCTGGACTCAAATTGCCCTTCGCCAGTGCTGCGGGGGTTTGCTTGCTTAGAGGAGTGACTGCAGATTAAACTGAAGATCCAAGGAGACTGTCATCTCAGGTGCCTCTGGCCTTTGTGCAATAACATCTCGTTTCCACTGCCGTTTGTCCTCAAGATGGCCTGGAAGCTAAGAGCTTGCATGCTTCTTGGAGGCGTTCCTTTTGACTTCAGCGTGGCCAGGATATCCCCAACTGAATTCAGTCATCTTCCCATGCAACAATAAAATAAAATTTGATACCAAAATGGACCACAGTTGGAAAAAGGTATATTGAAGGCAGACCATATGAAATGTTTGTTGTAAATCCATGGCAGTCTTCAGGCTGTTTCTTCTGGTGGTTGTAATGACAAAGTTAGGAACTTCTTGGACTGATATAATGATTTATTGGAACTTAGCACAAGGTAGGTTGTCATCAGAAATCATCATAAAGCTCAAGGAGAAACAGAAATCACAAGTATTCCTCCATATTTCCATACAGTGCCCAAGACTACGGTATTAAAACTCATTGGTTATACATATATACTATATACATAGATATTGAGAAAGAGAGATTATATATACATATTTATTTATAGAGAGATATGTACTTTTGTAAAGAAAAGGAAAACATAAAAAGGTTTGCATTTTAAGGAAAAATTACCCTGATAGTTCTTCCTAAAGGGGTAGGATCCAGTTTGTTTTTTCCCCTTAGTGTGAATGCTAACAGGTTGTGTATTAGGCTTGTTGTGGAGGAAGCCAGGTACTGAAGGAGGCTTCTTCTGAAAGCACAAAAGTCATCCTTCAGGATTCAGAGTTCCTGAGGAGCAGAGCTGTCGGGAATGGATGACATTTAAAGGAGAGGAGGCTGCCTTCTATGAATGCTGTGCAAGTCTCTCAAAGGTTTTGAAAACAGGGAGTAAGTGCAAACTGCTCCTGGTAACCTGCATGACTGTAGATGTGAACTACTGCGCTGCATTAGATTCAGATACAGAGGATGAAATGTGTTGCTATCTCAGGAACATGAGTGATGTTGATATCCATTCAGATTCTTTTTACTTACAGAGAAAAAAAGAAAGAGCAGAAATCTTCAGTGTTAGTAAAAGTTGTTGTTGAATATGTTAGGATGTAAAAGAAAAAAATTACAAAACCAGATTGAAATTAATTTGGAGTCACAGAAGGGATTAGAATGCATTTCAGTGGTGCAGTAAATTAGTACAGAGATCTTTCACCTCCAGCCACTGGGTTCAAACCCATGCCAAGCTGCAGGCTGATAAAAAATGAGTGATTTAAACAATATCTTTACTAGGGCACGGCCATGGTTTCTTGTGTATGCCTCTCTTCAGTTGGAAAGCATTTCCATTATATTCAATTTAAGAGTGTGGGATTTTTGCTTTGTAAATTTACAAAACCGATACATTTTCAACATTCATTTTTATAAGAAGAGCTTTGTCCTGACTGAATTAAAATATTTCAAAACACAGCTATTGAAATGAATGCAACTGTTTTAGTATGGGCATTCTTACAGGAATATGGAAGCTCTTTAGTCTCTTATTTATATAAGACTTCATGTCTGTATGTGTGTACACATAGTCTTTTTTAATAATAAAAATACTAAAGAAGGGAAATGTCTGTTTTTAAAAACCTTAAACCCTTAATCTTTCCCTTTCACATAATAGCTAGATTTGGATGTAGCTAATGTCATTTGGATGTTCAGTACAACATATGCTCTGAAAGCACAGCCAGCTATATTGATAAGATAACCCTACTTCTCCGCATACTATGGGTGCAGATTTGAATTTAACACTGTTAAAATGTGGATGTGAAATGAGACGTTGTGTGAGGCCTTTTTCAAAAATCCAACCATAAAACATACATTCAAATGCTACCATGTCATAAATTAATAAAAATGAAACAGTTCCATGTTTATGTTTCTCTCATGCTTCATAACTCAGACATTTTGTGTATATGTTTGGTTGTGGCATACAGTCTTCTTCTATCAGAAAGTTACAAAGATCTGAATAATGTTACATAAAAGTTGGGAGAAAAGCTCTGGTATTTTTCATTGTTGCAATTACGATCTGGTACATGGTATAGGTGACAGAACACCTATATCCTGGACAAGATGAGATATGACTTTCAGTAGGTATCTCTAACTGTGTGAAATAAATATTATTTTATGTATTTATTTTATTTTAGAAATGTATTATCATCTCACATTGCTGAGGCAATATTTTATTAATCGTTTTCTCCTGGAAGAAAAATAACATCTCACTAGTCAGTCAGGAATTCTTACCGTTGTTGAAGCTGCATAAGCCAGCCTTTATGGACAAGAAAAGGACCTTTTAGAGAATTAGAGAAGCATAGATATTTGTTAATAAAAGCCCAAATTTTGCCACTCTTGCTCATTGGAGTAATTCAGTTTACTTGAGTAGAAGGAACTATTCAAGTATCTGTATGAAGCACCTAGTGAAAAAAATACCGATTTGTAATTTCTTAAATAATTAATCTCTGGGGAAGGATAATGCATATTAGAGCATTTTAATTGTAGTGTATTGTATTTTATTTTCAGACTAACAGCTAGGGTTTTCAGGGTTGTTGTGTAATGGGTAATGTCTCTGATTACAGATAATTTACATGTTGGATTTTTATTATTATTTTTATTTACTCCACAGACATACTTCACAAGATATCATAGGCTGGCATCTCTACAGTAGCTCGGAGCTGCTCTTTAAAATGTCCTTGACTTTAAATAAGTATATAGCCAGAATAGGCATATTCTTGGCTTCAATGTAATTTGCCTTAGTCCACTCTCTGACAAGGCTGTTTAGGAAGGAGGATGCCAGTGGTTTCCAAGAGAAAAATTTATACTGGGGGAAATTCAGTGTTTGACAGTAACACAAAAGGACATGAGAGGCAGGTATGAAGGCACCTACTACAAGGGATTTCAAATTTTAATTGAACTTTTGTTTGCTTCTGCAATACTAATAGTTGAAGAATGTATTAATTATTAAATAAAAACAGTAGTATCCTGGCATCATTAGGCTTGGGGGAAGCTACTAATGTACTGCATTACTTTAACAAAGAGTCATATTTTCCGCTTGGGCCATGTATTGGGAAAAGGAACATCAAAGGCTAACAGACTCCTCCATTGCATTTCCTTGTTTTTTCACATGTTAGGGTTGGGGAACAGGCCAGCTAGGAACATTTATTTTTACCAGGGTTAAAACCCCCACAGTTTGACTATTCTATCTTAAATATAAAGCACCAGAATAACCTAACTCCTGGCATTCTTTTCCAATACGGATAGAGGGCAGAGTACCTTTACAGTTTTAGCTTTCTGGGCTTTCAAGTTGTAGTCTCTAAAGTACACCATCCGCTCACGTGTGGTGCCTCCCCTTTCACGCCATGTTGAGAACTTGCAGGGCTCAGCAGAGCTAACAGGTCTCAGGGCACTGTGAGCCTCCCAAGGCCTCCTGGCTCTTTTCAAGACAGGTAGTCCTGAAGGTTAGATCCAATGCTATAAGCAATAATGAGTTTTTTATTGCCACATAATAGCCACTGATATCTTGTTCTTCAGGTGGTTGGTTGGTTCGTGATTGAGGAGGTGAGGATGGTTTAAGAACTTCTTGGAAACGTGCCTCACTGCATTAGCAACTGAAACCAACCCAGACTTAGCTGGGGTTTTTCGTACTTTTCAGTAGAGGATTTTAGAGACCATTAAATGTGAATTTAATTAATCCTTATGATTCCTTTGGGAGATATAAGATTGTTATTAGTTCTGTTTTACAGATGGGGAAACTGAGATAGTTTCAGGCAACTCACTTCTGTGTGGTGAACTGCTGATGGAGCAAAGATGACAGCATAACATCTTCTAACTAATTCCTAGCCCTCCACCTCGTCTGCAAGCCGTGTTGTTTTACCGCTAGACGTACTGCATCTCCAAACCCTTTTAGACCTACGCCAGCTGTAAGTGCCTCAAGCCTGCTTAAGTTCAGGCTCCAGGTACCGCAAATTCTGCATCCAAAGAATGAGACACGTGTTAAAGACGTCTGTCAAAATGTTAATTTCAAGGCCTTGCTACATGTGACATTAGAAGTCTGGGAGAGCGGGGGGCGCAGGACAGGTTTTGGTTTGCTGTTCCTTTCCCTTGACCACACCAGTGCTTCTCTCCAGTTCCCTAAAACCATTTAATTTCCCTCTCTCTTGCTGGAAAAATCTCTGACCCTGAGAGCCGTTTAGAGGCAGGAGCCTTTCTGAAAACAGCCTCATTTACTACATAGTCTTAATTTGCTTCCTGAAAACTATCCTTATGATACACCAAGGCTGTGGAAGAAGAGAACATACACAAGCCTGCAGCAGATGACTGGCTGGTAACGTATAAAATGGTATACAGCAACTGAGGGTAGCTTTAATTCTGATGCTTCCTAACTTTATGCTTGGTAAAGCAACATACCTCTAATTTGAGATTTAAAGTGTCGTTCCTGGAGTTTGTTTCCTTTGTATTCTCAGAAAGTCAAAAGGAACCGTGCTGCTTGCCATTGTAGCAACAACTTCCTACATAGGTGATGATTGCCTGTCCAACCCTCGGCCTCTGAGACTACAGCACATTCTGTTTCAGCTTGTTAGGGGATTAACAACTTTAGCTGAAAGCGTAATAAGCTTTTTATCCTTTAGGCACCGGCTATTACAGGGGTATGCACATCACGTTCGAACAGTGCCCTATCTAGCAGGATTGAAAAAGAAACAAAGGAGGACTGGAGAACAGTTGGGGGGAGAGTCCCCAGCAGCCTGGGACAGGATGTATTGAGCCCTGGATGTTTTTGCTTTCTGAATGATTTGGCTGTTCATGGGGTTGATGCACAATCTGCAAAGAGGAGGCTTCTGCTGGGGTGGTGGCTCCTGGGGACCCTGCCTCTTGCTGCCTTTAAGCATGCTGTATTTCCTTTTTATCACACCTGCAAGTGGTACTCGGGAGCAAGGCACTAAATTTTGTGTACCGTCTGGATGTCGGCGAGCATCACAAAGCAGGGGGTTGTATTCCAGTTAGGATGCCGGTTCAGCTTAGCAAACTGATGCAAGTGGGATGGAATAGCTCCGGGTTTGTTTTGCTCACTCCAGCATGCTGAGCTGGACTAAAAATCATTTTCATCTCATTTCTCAGAGAAAAAAGCCTCCCATTATTACTCCCTCCCCCTCTTCAAGAGGCTGTTTCATTTTGTTGAAAACAGACAGAAAAAGCCCTTTGTTTCTAAATTCCTGTTCCTCTAAAACTCATCCTGGCTGTAAATCCAGGAGTAGTAGCTTAATAGGTTTCTGGGCTACGCTTTTAATCCTGTGAGGTAGACACAGAAACCTGCCTTGGGTATCTTTGTTCTGTTTTTAACATCACAAAAAATGTGTAATGTTTTGGTATTGGAAACATTAAATTTATAATGCAGATCACCAGCATCCTGCTTATGGGCTGAGTTCATCACATATTTTTGCTATGTCCATCCTTGGATCCAACTCTGACCTGAGCAGAAAGTTTCACCCTACTGACTTCCAGCCATTGGCATATAGTAAAAATAGAACTTTCAGCAGCCAAAATGCTGCCCTGTGTCTGCCCATTTCCTGGGTCTTGGATAATTGTTGGTAATATGATCATCTAAGGCCTCACGTCAGAAAGCAGAGAGCGGGACGGTGCTGGGACAGGGCAAGGGGCGGCTGCAGCCATACGGGTGTCAGTGAAGTGCAGAGCAGTGCCACGTGCCAGAAAATACTGCAACTACCTCTTGCATTTTGTATAAGCAATTTTCCAGTCTGTTGTCTTCTGTCAAATGCAATGTTCTGAGACATTTAAATAAAATAAATATTGCTGTTGAGTTATATTTAGAGCCATGTGAAATTTCTCTAGTGAAACTCCCAGCCAGGCAAAACATGCCGGCTTTCAGGTTTCCGTACCACTTGAAGCTTCGTCTGGGTTTGTTGGAGGGGTTGCTCGTGAAATCTGTCGTCGAACGCGGGCTGCTTTCCAAAGGAGGCCGGCGGAGGCTCTGCCTGCTGCTACGGACACTGCTGGGGAAATTTGGGCAAACCAGGGCTGGGTCCAGGTGAGCCTTGGAAGAGAGTTGAGTTTCTCACAGATGGAAGGTCAAAAAAGCAAATGATGAGACAGGCTGCTGATGGAAATTGAAATGAAGGTTTGCACAAACCTCCCACCCCTGCTCATGTAATCACTGAGCTTTCACATTTGCCTATCTTCCCAGACGTGCGTGGCTTATCTAATGAGGAAGGGTGTCAGTGTAATGAGTCCTGGCACGCGTGGGGGCTGGCCGAGGCGAGCGTAGGTGCGTGGAAATCCCTCTGGAGGTGGGGTGGGAGCCGGTGAGGACGGGGGCCACAGCAGGCTGCCCTTGGCTTGGGCTGGCCACCCCCTCCCTCCCTCCCCTCCCCCCCACACAGGGTGGCTCCCAGCACACCGCCGTGCCCCAGGATGTCGCCTGCACCCCAGAATGTTCCCAGGGGCACCATTTCCCCCTGGGGTGCAGGCGGAGCATGCCCATTCGGCTGAAGCCCCATGTTGAAGCTCGCTGAGCACGGATGTGTTAGGCCTGCACACCCTGCCTGCATGGTGGCCAGAGGCCAGCGGCGCAACAGTTTGTCAGGCGGGGGCTGCCGCTGCCACGCAAGCTCCGGCACACGTTCCACTGCGCTTTTCCCCCCGATACCGAAATCCAGTCAAATGAATTCGATAAAGCAGCAAGTGCTATTCTCTCCCCCTTTTCCTGGCAAGGTGGAGAGGGGAGGCTGCGCATGCCTTTAAATCGCTGTCCTCTCCATAAAGATTCCCCAAATAATTTCAAAATATACAAAGGCTTTGCTGTAAAGTAGATACTAATGAGGAAGCAGGCGGATTTGTTCACCACAGTGGTGGTCTAGCTGTAAAGGTTATGTAATAAAATAGCACTTTAAACAGCATTTAACATAATAACATACATTGCCTGAAAGTTTTTTATTATTATTTTTAACTCAGTAGGACCTTTCTTTTGTTCATGTAAAAATTAACCTTGTTTGATAATGTGCTAGGAGGGGGCACAGAAACCTTTATTCTTCCAGAGGGTTGAATTCTTTTGTGAGATATGATAGACAAAGCTGGCATCCCTTGTACAAGATATGTAAAGCCTGTCTCCAGACATTGTGACATTGCTACAGACAGAGTTTGTCATCCATAAATTTACAGCTTATTTCAGTCTATTCATAAATTGACTAAATTTTTTTTTGAAAGAAAAAAATATATATAGGTGTATAAAATACCCAGTTACAGGTTGTGTTCTATTTAGCCCTTGATTGAAACGTATTGCTCCTCAGTATCTTTTAGCTATGAAAATTATAATATGGAACAGAGATTAGAATGAAATTATCATGGCTAGAAGGCATTTACTCAGTGGTGGCAGCCACATAAACCTGAGCCCTGAGAATGATGATAATGCATTAGGTTCTGCATGCCCGATATTATTGCTGTACATTATGTATGTTTCATTTATACTATTTCGCACACACCAGCAACGCTGACAGATAGGTAATTACTCTCTGCGCCAATGAACACTTATCAGCCCCGCCGCTGTTTATTGCTGGGATGAAGTGCGCTTGTCAGTCAAGGTCACTTGTTTGTGTGTCCTTTTTAATAGTTCTTTCACAGTTGTTGAACTTTGCGGGCGGTTCTTATGGCAGGCTTTTGGCAGGTTGCTTTACTACATCGCCTGCCTTTTTAAAGTCATTTGTATTTATCACTTTAATTGATAAACAACCGAGTTGCAGGAAGCAGAACTGGAGAGAGGAAAGAGCATATTTTGCTGGTCAGCTGATCCACAGGGGTGTTCGGTCATGGATGACCTCAAAAGCAGTGTTTAGCAGAGACCCACAGACCCTGCTGTGCCACCAGCATAGGCTAGTGAAATCTCTTGTGATAAAGATAAACATGAATTTAATGGCGATGGGTACCGACGCAATCTGCAGACTGCTGCAGGGCGACTGCTTGTGTTTTTTCGCAGAATATTTGCCATTTCTGAACAGGGCTCTTATTGTTTGCACCCTCAGGACATGCATGTGATAGACCAAGCCACTATGTCTTCAAATCAGGGTTTCCTTTTCTGCAAGAAGCCTCACAGAAACTCTGTATTATTGCATAAAACATGTTTTCCAGGCTATGTGCATGGCTCTAAAATTAAAATATTTTCTATTCTTCAAAGTAATAGTGTCAAAGGCATTATGGCAAGCCCGTAATTTCTTTGGTTGCAAAGAAAAAAAATCAGAAGCTTTTTTTTCTTGATTTCTCTTTCTCTCCTTTCCTTTTCTTCCTTCCTTCCTTCCTTCCTTCATTCCTTCTTTCTTTCTGTTCTGTTTGCTGCTGAAGCTTTACCAGAAAAAACAGAATAACCTCTAGGATATAATAATTTATCCAGTCAAGATAACTGTAGCTATTTCCTTAAGCCTGTAATCAGCCTGAGTTTGTGTGTTGCAAGATTTATACCGCAGTTCCTTATTACCAAAGAAACAGTTAAAAAGGATTTATGTCGTGTGTTCAGTGTGTGTGTCTGGCATTTCTCTGTGTGTTCTCAACTTCTGCACTCTGGTACCTCCTTGGTCCGTTTTGTAGAGGGCACTATTTTGAAGTGGAGACTGAACATTCAATTAAATGCAAATTTTATTCAGGCATTAAAGCAGAATCACATTCATTCATTAAACTCAAATGATGCTTTTATTTAGAAAAATATATCAGCACATGGTAGCACCACATGCTGCTTATAAATAACTATGGTGATCCGGTTGTGCAAAAGTATATAATTTCATTATTAAAGGATTTAAACTCCTTACAAGGTGCGTGGTGTCCATGAATGTTTCACTTAATTTGATTACATCCATAGAAAAAGCATTTCACTTACATTGGAGGCAGTGGGTCTCCTGTCTTACGGCACTGTTCTAATGCGTTATGATCCCAATCTCACACTTGAAGGTGCTGACTTGGCTGGATGTGTTTAATATTTCAGGTGCATAAATGCATATTTGAGTAATTCGGTTCATTTCTGAATCTATCCTGCCAAGCTTTCACATTTTCAAACCACTTCCTTTTCTTAGTTCTTAGTTACCAGAGTGTTACAAAGAAAGGGTTTTGATCTCATGTAGATAGCATAGCATTAATTACCCTGACACTAATTAAACTGCATCAAACAAATACCACCGTGTTCCTCAGGGGGACAACAGAAGGCAGTTTAAAATAATTACTGGAGCTTCATGCATGTGTGAAGTTTTCATTACTCATAGGACACAAGCAAAAGAGATTTGATATCATTAAAATTCCCCCCTTTAGTGTTTGCAAAAAATGACTAAAATTTCCTCGGAGCATATTGATGTCTAAATAGTAGTGATTTCAGTTCTTGCAAATAGTAACTTTTCTTTAAGAATTGTAAGCCTGTGAAGCAGGAACAGGTGTTCCAGTCCACATTCTAGTATGATTATGTATTAGCTTATGTTTGTCAGACCATTTCATTAACCACCCACTGCTATCACATATACATATACTTTGTTCTTTCTGAACCATGAAATGAAATGCATATATCTTCACTAATGCTTGCTATCAATGTAAATGAGAAAAGGAGGCTTATTACCAATCACTGCTGCTGTGAAGCACACACCTCTGTACAGTTACAGGTAATAAACATCTTTTTGTAAGTAGGAAGCAAGATATATTGAGTTCTGCGTACAATAAGAAGCAGACGTGCCTTCCGCTGTACTCCAGTATTAATAGACTGCAATTCCCAGCTGTGTGTACACATTCAACAGGACATCCTAAAGCACCTTTCTGAACCAGAAGGCACTAGTTCTTTTCCTGCTCATTTGTATCTTGCAAACGTTTTGAAGCCAACAAAACTTTGCTGGCCAACAGTTAGCGGGCAGCTTCTCTGAGGAAAATTGGAGCGTGTTTGCACCATTGAGCAAGTGCCGGTTTCTGGATCAGTGGTTGCTGCTGTCAGAGCCTGCAGCAGTGGCAGCAGCAGCTTTATAGGGCCTTTGAGTGGGTGGAAGAGCGACGTCCCTGCCTGGGGCAAGGGGTTGGGCCGAACAGTCTTTGAAAGGTTCCTTCCAATCCAACTCATTCTATATGGTTCCACAAACTGCAGACCAGCAAGCAAAGATGACACCAGAGACAGTAAATGTGGAAAATCTGAAGTTCCAAACTTGATGTAAATGCCATACTTTGCTAATGCTTACTTGACTATGCATGAAGTGCCGCTTTCCCTTTTCCAAGTTTGTGCGTGTGTGCACGCTTCATATTTCCCCATGCTCTAAAAGCCACCAAAACCATTGTACCGGGTCATTTAGCCTCATCATTTCAAGAGATGGATACAGTGTTAGTAAACTTCTTTGAATGTAGTACCGGTGGTGAGTGCCTACAGTGAAAGGTATGCGATACAGAAAGTGCTTTAGATCTGCAGTAGTATTGTTCCGCGTATGTGATTCTTTCTCAAAATTTGATTATGTATAATTTGAATATATATAGTCATGTGTCATAACCCACTTATTTTCTGTCTGCTTTGAGGAACTATTTAAAAGATTTATCTGTAATGGAAGGTCCAGCGATGCTGGTGGTGCTTCTTTTTCTTTTTTTAAATTAAAGTAATGCCTTGATATTACTAAATCTCCTGCCTGGAATATAACATTGCATTAGGGTTGTACAATCGGCAGGCTAAGTAGAGATGATCAAAACTGATTGGAGAGGAAATACAAAATTAATCCAGTTGTAGGATTCTGTGAACCCAACAAACACGCACAGCAGAGTACTTTTATTTCTTTGGAGCCAGATGGTTTGTCCTATTTTAAGCTGATAGATTCTTCATGCGTTTCTTTTGGATGTCATTGGTTTTAACTGCCAGACAGTATCTACTGTTAGAACTTTCCTTATTCCTGGATTATTTAAAGAGTATTTTTGGCACATTCAAATGATCATACTGTACACCAAGTTAATTTTTCCTTACACTTAGCTCATACGTGAAAAAAGTGTTTATATAATGAAAAAAACCCTCTAAAATGAACAGTTCTTTTTTTCCTTCTTTTGACATGATGTTGACAGAAGTCGCTTTGATGTAGTTTAGAGTCATGAATTTTCTATCTGTTCTGTTTTTCCTGGGGCTCCATCTATTCAGACATCCTGATCTGTCATTTTGCAACACTTTGTGAAGTGCTTGACAGATAGCGGTTTTGACAAGTGCTGGACATCAGCAGCAATTCAGAATAAGCAGTGTATATTTCTCCAGGTAAAGTGACAAAACGTCTAAAAGCGTAAGAAGAACTGTACAGTCTTCAATCACATTTAATGTTACAAAGCAAGACTTTTTCTGCTTTCTCCATTTGTTCTAGTAGCATGGAGTAGCTCAGACTTGAGTATCTGCTGGAATTTTGGATTGTGAACTTTGTTTTCTTTTTGCATTTTGTAATACGCAATTTCTCTGATCTGATTAAACAATGAAAGGGCTTGCTGAGACTGAGAATTGGAAGAGTGCAGCACAACTAATATTTCATGTAATAAAAATTTCCAGGGTCTTCTAGTATTTGTCATAAACAATATGTATGTGATCAATTATCTCTGGTTGTTTGGGGTATTTTTGTAATACCATTTTAATTCTACAAATCAGGTGTATAAAGAACATAATTTAGGAAAGTCACCATTATTGATTAGTCAATCTGTTTCCTATTCCACTTCCCAAGTCCTTTCCTGATGGTGGTTTATGCTGTATTACCCATAGGTATTCATAGATTCCATATTTACATTATGTAGTATATTGAAAACAGAAAACATTTCATATAATTATTTTGCATCTGTATTCACTCAAGAAACAGCTGTTGAAAGTTGAGGGGGATGCAAAATGGCACAGCCTGAAGATGTTCTTGTTCATTCAGCTAACTCCTTTTTGATGTGATACCTACTGGCAGGGTTGTGTGGTGAATTCAACTTCTTTGACAGCCATCAGCCCCACTGACCAGTAGTTTCAGTTTTTGTAGTTAGGGGAAAGATGAGAAAAAATATTTCCATAATTTAGATATTTTTTTTCAGCTGCTGGATCGAAAGCCCCTGCCAACAGCTATCTAAATCAACACCATGCCAACATGTTCTGTAGTCCGAAGGTCACTCAAACATCTGGCCCCACAGTCTTGTTCTTTAAGGTTTGTCACTGGGCAGCATCTGTTTATAGATTCTTTCTCAACCTCTCTTTGATCACTTTGACAGCAAAAAGAAGCTTCTATCACCGTTGATGTGTTAAGATAAAAATATCAGGAACGTCGGACTGTTGTAAAATTTGGTGCAATTTCATATAATACTATATCTGCACTTTTAGTTTCTCAAGGTTGATTTTTTTTTTCTTGGCTGAGTTAGAAGGAATTATGTAGTAGTCTCTGCTGTTGAAATTTAAAAAAAATATTGTCAGAGCTGATATGTTCAGTGGGAATGTGAAAATGACTACACTAAGCAGGTCTTGCCCAGCTGAGCTTGGTCAGCATTTAAAAAAAAAAAAAGTTTGGAAAGTGAGCAGAGACTGCATATTTAGCTCTGGTCTATTTTGAGTAGCGTGTTATCTAACTCTCTCTAGTATGTCTGTCCTATGTACTCCTCCAAAGAGTTACCTGTTTCATAAAGGTTTATATATGCTGCTATGTCTTTAGATATTTCTCTTCTAAATAATCATGGGGGAAAATGGAAATGTCATTGCTTCCCTGTTTCTGTTTACTTACTTTCGATTTAAGTTTTAGATCTACCATTTCAAAACAATGTGGAACTTCTTGCTTTATCCTGGACAAGAATTAATAGTCTCTCTTCACCCTGGTCTTTTGCTTTAAAATAACACTTGGTAGTCTTTGACAGTGTTAGTTGTCATATTTATGAATGTTACTGAAGTCTAGTTTGTACTGTTACGGAAAAGATCTCAGGTGGCACGTTTTCTTATGGAGTCTTATGGTCCTATCCTCAGCAAAGACACTGTTGAAGATGCATAACCCAGGGACAGACACAGTCTGTAATATGAATGCAGAAAATTATGTATATGTGGAACTAATTTTTGTTTATGCACTTCCAGAGTTTGTGGCAAATGCTGCAGACAGTCCTGGAGTCCTTTGTAACTCCATGGAATTGGTGCGGCGTGGTGTCGGTTATTCAGGCCTACCCATTTTCAGCACAGAGAGGTCTCTGCACGAGAACTTATTTAAGTGTACACGTAAAGGTGAAGGCGTGTACGTCTGCCATGGACAGTGACCTTTGTTCTGCAATGGTGGTTTTATTGATATATATCCGTTAGATACAAATGAGCCACGAACTCATTTCACCCAGGCTACGATAGCTAAAACTTTTGACCATCATCACCCAGTGTGAGAAAGGAACCATTTGTGAAAACTGGGAGCAGACACATCTTAGTTTGGCACTGTTTAGCTTTATAAAGTGGTACGGGAATGCGTATATCAAATGGCCCCAGTGAGGGGGCTACATCCCTGCTGTTCTCTCAAGTGCCATTGTCCTGGGCATTGGGTGCATGGAGCAGTCTCTTCCCAACCACGGGTAGTGTAACAAGAAAGGGACGCCTGAGTACTGTTGACAGATTGGAGCTTTAGTTTAAAACTCTGTTCCCCAAGAACACAGCTAAGCCATGAAGAGTTTTCGCAGTAGAGAAGGTAAATTTATACCCAGCACAGGGAGAGAAGAAAGTCAAAGGGTAGGTGCAGCCTCCTTCCCCACCAAACACCCCATCTCTGAAGGGCTCATAATGAAGAACTGAATCCTTACGGAACCATGTCCAGTAGCTTTGAGGGGCAATATGACATAGACATTTGATGAGATTTCTTCTTGTGTGAAAGAAGGGAAAGGTCAATATTCAGAGATATTTTCAGGAGGGAGTGGCAACGTTTTATTATAATCTAATATGCAAAGAAGGCCAAGTCTAAGACTGTAGATCTGAAATATACAGAGGGTAGGCGCTTCCATAGTAACTGTGAAAGAGATGTAGGCTTTGAATTTAAATTCCAGCTAGCACATTTAATGGTGTACAAACTGTTTAGGATAGATTACTTCAGAGTAATTCTGCCCAGAATCTTGCTTTTCATTAGAGCAGTGTTGTGAAATGGGTTGATTACATGATCCCGCATCTTCTCTGTACTCCTCCTATCTCTTACTTCGTGCCATGTTTTCCTTGCAGTTTCTTTTCTTGCGTAATCTTTCAAGTACACTTGGAAATATGATCCGTACTCCTTTTCCTGTACCTTACTGCTTTTAACTGTATAATGTTTAATCCCTGTCTTCTTGTCTTTCCTCCTTTCACTCTTCCTCCCTTTGTAGCAACGTTTTATCTATTCTCTTTGTCTACTTTCATAAAATGTCGTTGCTGAAGGGCTGAATTAGTGGCAAGAAGTCATAGTCCTCTCCATTCATTTATAGACAGTATTTGACTCAGGAGATGTCTCAGATGAAGGAGACAATATAAGAAAGCAAAGACTATTGGGTGGGAATATTGCCCTATAATATTTTTGTAGACAGCTGCAGTCACTATCACCTGCAAGAATCAGACGGCTTCGTCCCTAGTATTAGTGCTAGCATCAGAAAGACATAGGTGCATTCTGAGAAAAATAAAGCAGATTTGGACATCAGAATCCTCACTGTATCCTCTGAGGTGGGTTGTGGATAGTCCTTGGAGGTGGTACAGGTGTGAGCAGCAGAAAGGCTGCATGTTAGCACTGATTGCACTGAAAGGTCATATTGGCTGGAACTAATAGTCTGTCATTATATAACCCACAAGTTGCTTATTTTTAAGATGAACAAGTAAGTATTCACACACAAACTCTCCAGGAATACAAAGACCTGAAAGAAAGGAAAGAATCAGATAAATCTTGCATATGGCTTGAATAAGGTTAAAACTTCAGTCAGAACTTCAACTGATGAAGTAAAAAGCTACATAAGAATGAGTTTATAAAAAAAATAACATTGTGAGCAGTGCAGTGAGGACACATGTGAAGCAGTACAGTTTTAATACTGTGTCTGTGAGATGAGACCTCTTCTTCGCTAGCTGCAAAAAACCATACATTGGTTTGCATGTTTTTATCTAGTATTTTTCTTTTGCAAGTAAATTTTAATGATCTATTAATACAGAACGGGCAAGCATTTGGTCTAGGGGTATATCTGAATGAAGACTATATATTCTTTTATGTCTGTTTCTGGCTTCCTTCCTTTCCTCCCCAAGTCAGAAGCCTGATTTATTAACATTTTGTGTTTTTCATTTTATGTTTAGAAGTCAGAATGGTCAAGATGAGACTAACAGCTTCCCTAGCTGGGTTCTGTGTCGACTCCAGGGGCAGCAGCGGGTGCGTGCCAGGGAGTGCACGGCAGGAGAAGTATGCACAGACACGTGCCTTTTGCCTCTTCCAGATTATTCAAATCTGTGACTCAGGTGTTTTCTGGATTATGAGCAGTATTTTATTTTTTTTTTTAGACTTTCCATCCATGGATTTTGCTAATTGTTTGGTTAACATTTCAAACTTCTAGTTCCTACAGTATGGTTTCCACAGACACCCTGCCAGGCTTTAGTTAAAGGACAGCCCTTTAAAGCCTATGAGATCTGGACCAAGTTGATTACAACAATATTGCCTTCTTGTACCCTGAAGTTCAGCATTTTTATTTCTCTTGTTTTCTGGCCCTTGCTAGATCTTTGAGTGACTCCAAAATCTATTCCTTTCTTTTTTAGCATGATGAATGCTAAAACCACTGTTTCATTCTTCATCCTGTTCTCCTTTCTCTTTCTCCCCTTCCCAGGAAATTATCTCAGGCATCTCTGCCCAGCTGGCTGGTTGGGAAGGTGTCTGCTGTGCTTTCACTCAGAGAAGGGACCCACTAGCTGACCACTGGGTGTTGCAGGCGCATCATGGATGGAGCCAGTGCAACCACCAAGCATGCCTCCACTCAGCCACAATGTCAAGCTGGGCAGGGGAGATGAGCATCCTACCAACCCAGGACTGAGGATGTTCTGATGGTTAGAAAACTGGCATTTTACTGGGATTATCGGCTCCATTCTTGAGTCAAAAATAGCTTCTAATTAAGAACACGGGCCTTTAATATGTCAGTGATGTCTTTAAAATGAGATGCAGGCATTGCTCTGTGTTTTCTGGGAGCAGGGAGCACAACTTGTTTAAAGCCCCTAGGAGGACATCCCTGACTCACTAGCTAGCTGTAAGGCAGAGTTGAACTGATGGCTGATGTTTGTTTTCTGTGATGAAACTTCCCATAGATGATATTGAAGGCTGAAGAGCCTTTCCAAGGCAGACTGGAAACATAAAATATTTTATGTAAACAAATAAGTGGACTGAATGCTGTACAAAACAGCATATTACAGAGGCTGTAAGTATTTTGCCACATTTCCTACACAAACAACCAGACTCATAACCATTTATGCCACCTGTAATTAAAAATTAGATAATCCCAGCAATTTGAGAAAGTCTTATATGATTAATATCCATTTCCTAGTTGCTTGCTGCAGTGAAAGATAATTAATTGTAAAGACATTTTTAGAAGCAATGCAATAATCTTCTCTAACCAAAAGCAAATGTTTAAAAAGTAAGAAAATTGATAATGCAATTAATTATGTGGATATTACAATAATCTAACCTCCTTGGTAGAAAGTTGGTGCCTAGGGACAGTATTATCCACACATTAAATTGAAATGAACAATAACATTCTCTTTATCATTACAGCCTAGGAAATGGCAGATGTAATGTAGCTGCAGCCCTACAGACTTGCTTAGGTTGAGATTTCCAAGCAGTTCTTGAAGATGTGGGTCTGTGTTCATGGGTAGATACAGAAGGTCTGTCTCTATATATCCTGAAAGGATGCTTCAGCTAGAGATTTTAAGACTTGCCCTAAATGTATTCATAGGCTTTACATTGTAACGATGCTCCCAGATTTCACTTGTAGATTTGTATCTAGGTGATGGGTTAATGATGCTGTGTCCACCTCCTTTGGAGCTTTAACCTGTGTTTTAAATACATTAACTCCGCAAGTAAGCATTCTTTGAATTAATTTTTGTTAATTGTAAACATTATATTTCAAACTTGGCCATACTATTTCCAAAACAAACCTTAATGGAAACCTAAGGAAACAATAAACACAAACACTTAATTTTTAAAAAGCTCATTTACAAGAAAATAGATAAAATATATTGTTGATAGTAGATATGGAAAATAACACAGAGTTACTGCAAGCTGTTGTGCTGAACATTTTCTTGAAGGACTGTAAACTCTTAACCAATCGGGTATATGGTTATAATTTACCTACAGTATTTTGCTAATATTACAGATGGCAGTAGAAGCTCAAGATTCAATTACTTATCTGATATTCAATTAGACTTCAACAGGTTGCTTATAATATAACAAGAAAACGAGCATAAGTCATATCAGTGGTAACAGTAAAATGATAATGCACAAGTAGGTAAAATACAAAACTGATAGTAACAAAAATGGCAGGAACTTAGTTAGCTCTGTATAGGTGTGTGTAATAATGTTATGTTTTTATATATAATGTGAATGTATGCTTGGAGAGAGGTCAATATGAGCTTTATTAGTAAAAATGAAGAAAACAGATCTGTTGCATGTAGTAGGAAAAAGTTTGCCTGAAATATAGAAAGGTAAAAGGAAGTTTTTGTGGTTGATATGTTGGGTTTTGATTTATTTGTGTGTGTACAGACATATATTTCTCTGATCATAAGTAGTCTTTGCAGCAAACCATGAAGTGTCTGCTGTGTGATTCTCTTTCATATGGAGAATCAATGTGCCGTTCAGAGGAAGAGTATCATGTGCCAGCTTGTGCCCTGTTACTGGGATGTGGAGCAGCAGAGGCTCAAAAGCTGAAGACAACGTGAAGAAGTGGAGATTTACTAAATAGTTGCTCTGTAAGAGCTTTGCTGTGTAAGTTTTGCACTTGGTATCTGATTTCTGTTGCCTTCCAGCTGACTTCATGTTGTGGCACACACAGTATCTCCTGGGCTATGCCTTTACCAAGGGGAAATCTGGATTGGGAGGAGCTCCTGTGGGTTTCAGCAGGTATTTGTCAAGAGAACCCATGATTCTCCTTGTTATAGTTGAAATGGGGCTCAAACAAAAAAGGGTCATTTTTTAACCCTTATTTGGAAACTGTCCCAGATTCCTGGATTAAGTGAATTACATCAAGCTTGTTCTTACTTTCTTTTAAGGTCACTGTGTGGCCTGGCTCTTGGCTTGAGTCAAGATGACTTGAGCGAGCAGAGCTGTAGCAAGACTTGGCACTGTGGGCGGAGTCCATGTTTCACACAGTGCTGTCCATCAGTTCAATAAGGAGGTCATCACCTGCAGCAGGTGGTTCAGAGGTAGCTACGTGTCATCTTTTCCTTATAAACACACTTATAGCAAGAAGTCTTCGAGCTACCCAAGCATCAAATCACATGGAAATAAAACTGAACCCAACAAAAAACCTCAACAACAACAGAAAAACTCACCTTTGGACATTTAGATCCGTAATCTGTAAATAGTTGTGCACTTAATTCTACAGTGTGGTTGAATTAAGCATTTGCTTGTGTTCTGCAGGGTTTGGAGCCATATATTGCATAGTGCCTAAATTTGTTGCTGGCATGTTAAGACCACGATATTGTAATGTACGTGTCCTGAATTATATAATACTACTGAGCACCCTTTCTAATTTTCTTAATGCTGTGAGTCATTCGGCTTCTGGGCATTAGTTAAGTTGTTACATAGATGATTTCCCTCATAATTGTAGACAGTTTTGCTGCCTTGTTTTTCTCTTTTTCTTTGGCAAACAGGATTGTTTCACTAGTGGTAATAGAGTTGCCTGTTGCTATTGTGAGTTTAGCCAGCTGTGAAGCTGCACTTACATTTGTTATTACCCTGCACTTGGTTATGAAACATAGCCTATTAATTATTTCACTAAAATGTAACCACTGGGCCCGATCCTGGGGGATACTCCACTTTCTCCTGCTGCTTTACATTTCCGTTCATTTTAATGGCAGTTCAGGCTGTTCCTTTATGTTTATGTGTAATTTCCCATGGCTGTCACTGCTTGTTCCTTCTAGATACTTCAGTCAATATTTTCCAGTGTTGATTAAATTCAGGTTTGTGCTTAGGACCTGTCATTGTAACTTCTAATCTCTTATTTCCCCGTTGATTAAATTGCGGTTTGTGCTTAGGACCTGTCATTGTAACTTCTAATCTCTTATTTCCCCCTGGATGCTATAGTTGAATATTGAGATGTACAGGGATGGAGATCAGGGGTACAGTGCTTCTGATTCACTGTGGAGCAGCTTTCCAAAATAATACCCATCTTTAAGCATTAAAACATTTGACTTGCAACCCACCTTCACTGCTGCATTTGACATAATAGCTCCATTTTGATTTTTTTTCCTTTGGCTCTGATTGGTATTGCGATGGACTTGTTGGGAAGTTAATAGCTATCATGACAATTTTTATTTTCTAAATGAAACAATGCCCCCTGGTGCTCTAGGATTCGAGAGGTCTGATTTTACAGTTAAAATAAAAATAAAACCAAATAAAATCTTTTCAGACAGATACTTCTTGTCCCTAAATCTGCCAGCTACCACTCAAATGCTGTCACTGTCACTCACAGGGGATGGGGAAGAAGACTGTCAGCACTGAGCAACAAAGAGAACTCACAAGGAGAGTAACAGGGAATAAAACCACACTTGAAAAGAGACGCACATTGATTAGGCAGGGTAAAGGCAAATTGCAGAAGAGAAAAATAAAATTAAAGGGTCAAGACAAGAAACAGTCTAATGAAAGGAACAGTCAGAGAAAAGTAAAATTAAAACTGTCTGCTTAATGAAATGTAAAATCTAGATGGTGATAGAGAAGAAGCAATAATATTAAAAAATGGAAGTACTTTTTTATAAAAAGATTGAATTTGTTAAAGGTATTACAGAAGAAGAGGACAAAGAGGGTAAGTGTGAAAAATATGCAATCAAGAGCATTAAATTAAAATGGCAAATCTACAAAGGAAGAGAACACAGAAGCTATAAATTAAGTGCATGAATACTACAGAAATTAGTAGAATAAATGTAGTGTGATATTTTCTGTACACTAACAAAATAGATTATCAATGCAGGAATTTAAACTGAAGTCCCTCCAGAGTAAAAATATACGCAAAGCTGATAAGCAATGAAATGAAACAGTTGATCTCTCTTCTGTCTAGACTATCACTCTCATTTGATTCTGTAAAAATTAGGACACTAAATTACAAAATTATTCCTGATGGGCACAGCACGCATGTGAACCACAAGAACATCGCTTGTCCTGTTTGCAGACAGCGTACTCCAGCGCAGCATGTCTTCTTGCAGCCTTGCAGCTGACAGGAGCCTCAGCTTTTGAAGACCAATCAACAGAGCAGAGACTGCTATGAATCACTATCTCAGATGGACTGTGGGGCTATGAACACTATCAGAGCTATCTGTAAAGCCAAAACAGACAGAAAAAATGAAGGCACAAGAAAGGCAAAGGAAACCACCCCATTGCTGCAGCTGCAGGATGTGTAAACAACCTGTGCTTTCAGGGTTTTTTTCAGTCACAGGCAAGGGTAAAATAGTACAGCTCAGAAGCAGGGATGTCTGAAAATGGCTTTAAGGTAGCTTTATATTCCCACAGTCCTGGAGCAGCAATGAGTCAGTCAAGTCCCTCACTGCAAGTTAGAATGGCCTGGAGGCTGCTCTAAATAATTCTGGCTGCCAGTGACCCTGCAACAGCAGAGAGGGATTGCTGGGGCATAGCAAAGTCTTGGCTGTACTTCTCTTCCTTTGGCCATGTCCTCTAGCCCAGCCACAGGAGCTGTTGGGAGGGGAGTGAGGGGGAATGGGGGGAAAAGAGAAGGGAAAGCATAGAAACGGCTGTGGTGCCTGTTCTGCTGGAAGACCTCTGCTTCTGCTATGGCTGGCAGAGGTCCAGTGGCTGACTGGTGGGAACTGATCCCAGCACAGGCAAGAGAAGTTCTGTGGCTGGGCAATGGCTGGGTGCAGTGGTAGGGTTTATTTTCAATAATCTGCTTTTCAAAGGCATTTTTTGAGAGTTCTTCAGATTATGTAGAGTCCTCTTTCTCCAGGAATCTCATCATGATGGTGACTGGTATGTAGGTCCTACACGTTGGCAGGTGTTCATATTCTGTGACCGCCACAGTCAGTTTTGTTAGTGTACCAGTGTTAATCAGGTATTATCCTTTACACGGCATCATTTGGCCTAGCAATAGCAATATTTAAATTAATGCTGCTATGGATTTATACCATTGAGTCTAGCTCTTGATTTCAATTGTTTTTTATCTACCTGCTCTTATAAACTAAGTGCATATCCCAGACTGGGAGAAAAACATGAGACTGTGATTGGATTTTTTCCTTTCTTTTTTTCTTTTAAGAAGAAAATTACAAAGAATATAAATGTCAAATATCAGCAATAATTTCTTGTTCAGTAATCCTAACTCCAGATAATTACATTTTAGATTTGGATGTTTTGATGCTGTTGTCAGTCACCTCTGAGGTGATCCTATATGTGATGGAAGCTGCAGTTAAGAGTGATGTGTTTCCAAATTCTTCATTAATGTCCCAATCTTGCTACTTCAGTGTGAGCAAAATGTTTGTGGCTTAGCAGATCATGGTGCTTTCCAAGCCAAGGGGCATACATTCTGGAACCTTTTAAGTAGTAGACATCTCCTATCTTGCATATCTCTGCAGGCATGCAGAAACATATGTATAACCCGCACATCCAATGCAAAGGATACAGTTTATACATCCAGATCTATTTTAGTAAAAGTGTAAGGAGGTACCATCCCCACTGACTAAACCTCCATGAAGACAGAGACAGAAGGTCACAGACACAGCCACTCACTGCCTCTAGTTATTTGAGGCAAAGGGACGTGATCCCTTGACCAGCAAATTGTGTGAGAATGGTAGTTTGTAACTACAGGTGTGGTGTGCATGTGAGGAAGCAGAAATGCTAAAATCCATAATGAAATTTAATGCCATTGATACTGTAGCTTATAATGGCTTGGCTTCTTCTGATTATTTACAACAGAAGTTTTTAAAGGAAAAAGAAAGATGTATGTGTTGGTTGGATGTGTGTCAGCACTGGTTGACACATTCAGCAGCTGAGGACTGGATCTTCAGAGTGTAAATTCATTTAGCTCAGTTGATGCCAGGAGAGCTGTGTCAGGCTGCAGTACTTTAAGCTCTGTCCTGAGGACACCCAGTACCATCAGCAGGAACCTCTTACACAGGATCAGTGGAGTTCCTTGGAGAAGATTTGGTGCTTTCTTGCCAGGAGCTTCAGCACCGGCAGTGGTCCTGAAGATCTAGTGCTGCCAGAAGAGACACATAACCTCTGTCTGTTGCCTTTAATCACAAGTGAGGGGAAAACTGTTTCATGTTATTTTAGAGTCTGAAAACTGCTAACATTATAAATTGTTGAAGATCATCTGATATTGTGTCTTCTCCCTGGCCTTTTTAGGTAGTACAGATTGCAGCAATTAATGCTGGCATGTGGGAGATTGTTCCAGTCTCTTATCTGTGTCTATCCAAACACAAAGACCTTCCTACAATGGTGAGCATTTCATCCCATCCACACTATTGTCTTAAAAACACCTACCAGTTCACTAGGTTGAGCAGTCTTTGCAGCTAGTTCTGGTTCACAAAACAGAGGAATATTTATGGTAGCCTGGGGGAAGTGGTGAAAACTGGATTTTCTCTGCACTCCCAATTAATGCATAGGACAGTACCAGGGAATATTTCCAAATGTATTCCTTTCCATGGGAGAGCCCACTGAGCAGGTATCTTTGATTTAGCAGCAGGATGGAGCTGAAATCATGTCCTGACATGCCACCATTTTGGTTTATTTAATAGCTTAATTTTTCCTTGAGGATTGATGGCTTAGTCTGTCATTTATTTGTTTGAGATATTTTATGATCTGATGATTTCTCCTCACATATTTTAGTCAGGCATATTATGTATCATTGTTGCTTTATGTTTTCTATTACTGTGAATTAATTTTTCACACAGTATCTTCATTTAATTATATAATACAATCACGTGCATTTTGCATGAATAGGAAGAATCTGCTTTAATTTAGCCTTTATATATTTTCCTATCTTGGGTTTTCCAGTTAAAATTCCCAAGTTTTTTGTTTTAGCATAACAATAGTCATATTCATGGCTTCTTACATTATAACAAAAGCACTCAGATGTTATTTCATAGATTGACATAATCAGCTTTGTCTCTTAATTAGAAAAGAGAATAAAGCTGTTTAAGGGTGTCAATAAAATGACAGATGTATCATTAACAGAAGGCTACACTGGATCAGAATGGTGCAAGTGCTAGAAATTGAAATGTTAAATTTTTTTACTGATAACCTTTCATTTCTAATCTTCATTTTCTTAGGGTTTTTTCTAATTGAAAAATAATAAAGCCAAAGGTACATAATACAACATATAAATGGAACCATTTTTGTGATGGAGAACTTAAATTCCTTCTGTAAAAACTCAAGTTTATAACCAAAGTAGAGCTATAGATAGGAAAACCTGTTACTCAGGATTCCTGCCTACCCTCAGAACAAAATTCAGCATGGCCAATGCACAACCTTTGGCCATGCCTTTGATGCACTCCTCTCCATCCCTATGATGTCACCAATTGTTCATTAACAACAGGACAACATGTAGATTTTAATATGAAATTCAGGACATACCCCATACCTTTCTTCTCGGTGCAGCACACAACATGAAATCTTTTCATCATTAGCCTGAATAGTCAGGCTAGTGTTGACTTCAGTGAGTCCTTATTTTGCACATTTCTCCATCTGTTTATGATGCTGTTGATATCTACCCTTTGGTATAATGGAAGTCCATTGTACTTATAAGACACAGTGGCCTTCAGTTGGAACAAATAAAAGTTGCAGAATCTGACTGAATTCCAAATATTCAAATACTGGGACAATGGGAATTACATACGTTGGAATTCGGGCATACAGATGGAAATAAGATTGCAAGCTGCATCAATGATCTCTCTGAGGTGGCTTATGCCAACAGGGTCTGACGTCCAGGGCATGCACAAGACCCAACATCTCATATGAACTTTACTAGCAACCTGAGCTAGAGGATTTTCAGACTTCCTACAGATCCAACTATCTACTGGCAAGCAACATTGAGGTCCTTCTAGGAAGAAATCTGGGCTGTTGTGTCTGTCTGTTCAGCATCAGTTATATGACAAAATTTGAGGTGCAAATGGGCTAGCTGCCAGGTCAGTTTGCTAACCACACAAGAGAGCACCCCTGAGTGCACTCTAAAATACCTACACCTACAGCTTTCTGTACCAGATGAGTGGGTGTATAGCCAGCCTCAGAGGCATTTCAGCAAGGGGAATGATGAATGGATGAGGCACTTGGCCATGATCCCAAGTTTGCATCCATTTTTGCACAGTAATATTAACATGGATGAGGTGTCCTAACTCTGTCTCTTTCTCTGGCTGCATCCACTTTCTTTTCATTAGAACCTGTAAAGCTCATTATCTCCCCAATAGAAATGTTTAAAACTTTTAAGATTTCGTGAAGCTTTGACACTTCAATGAATTTTGTGTCCTGTGTATAGACAACTGCTTCAATTGTTGTTTGGGAATCAGCATTTAATTACGTGGGGCTTTAAAACAGGTGTAATAGTACTCCACTGGAACAGCTAGTTGGAAAATATTGAACATTGCTTTAACAAAATTATTAACTTTCGAATTCAAGCCTCTTACATAATTTACATTATTTACTTACATTAAGTAAAATGGAAATTATGGTTAACTGCACCAGGGAGTTTAGATCTACCCTTGAACTTAAGTAGGGAATTACTCGGTCGCTGATGCAAGTGGCCCCGGTCCCTGTACATCAACAGGGGAGCACTGTAGCATGGTGCCCAGCGGGTTCCCGAACAGGAGAACCTCAGAGGGAGCTGAGAGACCCACCAGGACCCCCCAGCTTGCACAGCAGCAGCTGATGGGACCCAGGCAGGGCCAGGGGCAATGGTGGCCAAGCCCCCCACACCTATAAGAGAAGCCCTTGGGGAGCACAAGCAACAAGGGCATGGCAATGCAGGTTGCACAGAAGGGCATGCAGGAGGGGCGCTGAAGCCCTGCCAGCTCAACCAGGGCGCAGCGGTACCCACCCAGCAGGGAGCCATGGCCTCTCTCAGCTCTGCACCCACCACAACTGACACAGCTGCCCCGGCAGAGCACTGATGGCAACACGCTGCCAGCCAGGAGCCGGGCTGCCGGCTGTGCCCTGCTTTTATACCAGCACCAGCCGCAGCAGCGGGCACAGATGTGGGAGTGTGCCTGGGGACAGGAGCCCCCACTTAGTGACAGAGCCCCGTGGGGGGTGGGGAGCACGAGGAGATCAGGGAGCGTGAGAGAGAGACGCACCACTGGGATCACCCCCTGCCCTCCCTCGGACAGGCAGGCAGGATGAATGATATGGAGAAATCTCTATCCTCTCTCCACCTGGCTGAGCACAGTGACTGAAGGAATAGGAGACAGTGGGACAAGTTCCTGCCCGGCACAGCGGGCCATCTTCTCTGTGCCTGCCCCACCAGCCCAGGTGCCTGTGCACAACGGGTATGAGGCTCTGCAAGTGGAACCCAACAATAGAGTACGATAGTTCATCTGACTTGGAGGTGTTGCTGAGGTTAAGCTGGCTTATGCCCTGCATCAGAACTACTTCCATAAAGAAAAAAAGGTGGGCTGTTGTCAGAGGAGATTCCCTTCTGAAGGGAACAGACAGCCCAGTGTGCAGACCAAACCCACTCAGGTGGGTCTGCTGCCTCCCTGGGGGCCAGGGTAAAGGTGTGAAGGGAAAGCTGCCTGCCTGGGTACAGCCCTCAGACCATTATCCAGTATTGATTTTTCACGTAGGCAGCAATGAAGTTGCAACAAGAAGTCCAAGGACAATCAAGAGAGACTTCAGGGCCTTGGGATGACTGGTTAAGGGATCGGGAGCACAAGTAGTGTTCTCCTCTAGCCTTCCAGTTGCAAGAAATGATGGGGAAGGAAAGAGAATGAGCCAGAAGCTCAATACCTGGCTCCGAGCCTGGTGTCCACAGCAGGATTGTGGGGTTTTTGATCATGGGTCAGTTTATATGACAGCAGGCCTGCTGGCAACAGATGGGGTACACCTGTCTCAAAGGGGAAAAGGGTCTTTGCACGGGATTCAGCAGGGCTTACTGAAAGCTTTAAACTAGGTTTGAAGGGGGAAAGGGATAAACCCAGGCTCACTAGAGGTAAGCCTGGGGACAGCACACCAATGTTTCAGGGATGGTGTGCTAGCTAGGTCCTTCAGTCTGCAGTCTCAGTGGAGGTAGGGGATGGAGATCCATGTGGCAGCAAGGACACAAGGCTTACTGATGTGTTAGAAACCATGGAAACACCCAAGAATGGTCACATAGGAATTAGGGCTTCTCCCCTCAAAAACATGGTGGGATCAATAGCCCAGCTGAATTGCATCTGCACCAATGCACACAGCATGGGCAACAAACAGGAGGAGCTGGAAGCCATCGTGCAGCAGGAAAACTGTGATATAGTTGCCATCACAGAAACATAGTGGGATGACTCGCACAACTGGAGTGCTGCAGTAGATGGCTAAAAACTCTTTGTAAGGGACAGGCAAAGGAAAGGCAGTGTGGTCACCCTGTATGTTAGGGACTGTTTTGATAGCGTAGGGCTTAATGGTGGTGATGGTAAGGTTGAATGTCTATGGGTAAGAATCAGGGGAAAGGCCAACAAGGCAGATATCAGGGTGGGAGTCTGTTACAGACCTCCCAACCAGGGTGAAGAGGCAGGTGAAATACACTATAAGCAGCTGGGGGAAGTCTCGTGATTGTAAGCTATTGTTCTCATGGGAGACTTCAACTTACCAGCTGTCTGCTGGAAACACAATACAGCAGAGAGGAAACAGTCTAGGAGGTTCCTGGAGCGTGCGGAAGATAACTTCCTGACACCGCTGGTGAGGAAGCCAACTAGGGAAGGCACCCTGGTGGGCCTGCTGTTTGCAACCAGGGAAGGACTTGTGGGCGATGTGGTGGTTGGAGGCTGTCATGGGCACAGCAATCACGAAATGATAGAGGTTTTGATTCTTGGGGAAGTAAGGAGGGGAGTCAGCAGAATGGCTGCCTTGGACTTCTGGAGGGCAGGCTTTGGCCTGGTCAGGAGCCTGGCCGACAGGGTCCCTTGGGAGGCAGTCCTGGAGGGCAGAGGAGTCCAGTGAGGCTGGGCATTCTTCAAGAAGGACATCTTAAAGGTGCAGGAGCAGGCCGTCCCCATGTGCCAAAAGCCTGGATTAAAGGAGGTTCAGGGGAGACCTTACCGCTCTCTATAGCTACCTGGAAGGAGGTTGTAGCAAGGGGTGTGTCAGCCTCTTCTCCCAAGTAACAAGGCAAAGGACCAGAGGAAATGGCCTCAAGTTGTGCCAGGGGAGGTTTAGACTGGATATTAGGAAAAAACTCGTCACTGAAAGGGTTGTCAGGCACTGGAACAGGCTGCCCAGGGAAGTGGTTGAGTCACCATCCCTGGAGCTATTTAAAATATGTGTAGACATGGCACTTAGATACACGTTTTGGTGGTGGACTTGGCAGTGCTGGGTTAACAGCTGCGCTTGGTGATCTTAGAGGTCTTTTCCAACCTAAACAATTCTATAATAATATGAAATTTTGGAATTGGGCAATATCTGTTTTTAAAAGAAAAATAAAGGATAATGTATTTCAGCAAATCTAGGACAGGCAAGTCTTGGACTTTTTAGAAAGATGATCTTTTATAAGCCAGGTTTTATTTTGTGTGGGAAACAACTTAGGAAAACAATTAAACAAGTATTCATTTTCAATTGTAATGTCTCTGATTACAGTCCCCAAGTTGACATTTACTCAATTTAATTAAAAAAAATTGAGAATTGTATTTGTATTTTCTACTTCATCTTTCACAGCAGAGGGATTTAGAACATGTTCAGATCTACAATGTCCCAGTTACTGTTCCATCTTATGATCTTCAGTTAATAGTATTTTACTTTCCATGACTGCAGAATGAAAATGTATTCTTGATTTACCTAAAACTGAAATTAGTTAGGTTACCTAAAACCAACACGGATGTTGTACATTCCAGAGGACTCACTACAAATACAAGGCTGGGAGCTACACTTAGAGTTAACCTTTATGCCCTTAAACACAATAGAGTTTACATAAATATTTAAGGACAGCCACAGAGCAATTGAAGGAATATATTTTCCAAGCATCAGACTATTGTTTTTAGGCAATACACTGAAGCTCTTAGATTAATAGATACTATATCTGTTGCGGGCTCAGCAGATTTTTAGGCTCAGGAGAGGGAAAAGCAGATGGGAGTACCCCAAGGGGGAGGTTGGACAGAGATTGCCTGTGAGACGCACAACCCACAGCCCAGCTCGCAGGGTGCCTGCATGGGTTGTGGGTGGCTGTGGGCTGCTCCACAAATCCACCCAGGGAGGAGAGGGCACAACCATCCCTCTTGTTAGTCCTTTCAGCATCCTAGGAAAAGCTGTGGGCATACAGAAAGGCTGCAACTGTCTTCATTCTGATATTTGCTAAATAAAATTGAGGAGCAGCTGTTTTGTGGGAAATATATTTAAATATTTTTTTTTTTTAATCCTTAAAAATAAAAATGTTTTAAGATACTTCAGAATTTCCCTTATAATGAGAGGTCTGCTTTCAGGCTAGTCCTACCCAGGAATGCTCAGTAAAATACTGCACTTCATATTTGCTCACTTCAGACTAGATGCTCCATCCTGTTGGTGTTACATAGCATGTAACATGAATTATAGAAGGGTGCTGCTCATGTGCATGGTAATGTGAAAAGTATCACCACTCAGCCCTAGTAAAATAAATTTGCAAGTAATCAGGTTTGTTGCTCCCTAATTGTGGCAGCTTGTTAAGGCAGGGACAGTACTTATCCAGCTATGAACTATGAGAAAGTCTGGCTTGAAAAAGACCCGTGTGTGCTATTGCAGGCAGGGGCAGAGCCAGAGCAGAGCTCAGGGAAAAAGGAGAAGAAAGGGCACAAATGAAATGGAAAACAGAGTGGGGGAGTTTTGGAAGATGAGGGATGTGAGGAAAGAGCACAGAAGCACATCTAGGAAGAGGGAAGAAAAAGAGAAAGTTGTTGCAACTAGTGAGGAGCAAAAGACTGAGAGCACAGATTGCAACATGCATTTTTCTAAAATAAATCACCTGTAGTTTCTGCTGAGAGAACAAAATCAGTTCAGACGGAGAAACTGATATGTTAATATAGGCCGGTGGCCCAAGGAGATGAAGCAAGAGAGAATGAATGTGTAATGGAAAGTCTGGTTACAAAACTCTCTTAATATGTGCAATAGACTTCCAGTAGCACTGGAAGGAAAAGAGGGAAAACAAGGATCTGGGAAGCAAATATGTGTAATAATTTGAAAGGGAGGAAGACCTACTAATTGTATATTCATCTCACAAACATTAAGGCTTTTGAAACGTTCACCTCTACTATATTCAGTTGCTATTTTCCTGTGATATATGCATTAGTGCCAGGATTAGCCACCTTCTCTCAGTATACAATTCCAACTTCAAGCTGTATTTACAAATAAGTGAACTAAGTAAGGTACTTGGGGTAGTTCCATATTTATTCAGCTATTCAGACTATACTTTGGACTTTTTCAATACATTTTTGAGCAAAACATGTATGTCCTGACTGTTCATTCTGTGATACGATTCATGAAATGTCTGACATACGAAGCTCTTGGGGGAGAGGAGGGAAATTGCTTGCAGATCGCCATGTTCTTCTGTGCTTCCACTTGGGGAATGCATGGCCATAACTGTGGGAGTCACAAAATCATTAATTGAAAACTTCATAGCTGTGTTGCATCCTTTTTTAAAGATAAAATGCAGAATATTTTATCCATCTAAAGCTATGTGCATGCAGATTTTAAGACAGAGTGAGTGGCCCCGTTTTTCTCATTAAACTAATTACCTCCATAAATCAGGAGTGGGCTGCTGGTATTTGAAAATCCTGTGCATGGTAGACAGAGCAAGGGAGAGAACAGGTTTCTGCGGTGTTCTGTTATTGCCCTATAACAGTATATAATGCACTCGGGTCAAAAGGGTGGTGCTGATACAATACCACCATGGCTGTAACATCAGAATTTTACAGCAATAAAATGAAATACTGCAATAAAACTAAAAGTTTGTGTTACCATTAAAAAAAAATTGCCACACTACTCAATCTTTCCCATGGTGAAATTACTCTGTTTGCATATATGCATATATAGAAATAAGTATGCTTATAATCACATAATCTGTGCATAAATGCATGTACACACACAGAGCTATGCATTCCATGTGAATTGTGCCCACTTCTTGAAAATGGCTAATACTCCCTGGAAGGGGAAATGGAGAGGGGGAGTGATTTGATCAATACTAGTCAATCTCACAAACAGAGATCAATTTTGCAATGAACAGTGTAGACATACACTGTAGAGAAGCTGTTCTTATCTTCAAGACAGGTGACAACAGATGAGTATAGACAGACAGGAGAGCATGGTGGGGAAACTGGGCAAGACCCACCAGCAGCCTTGTGCATCCTCTGTGCCAGTGCAGTATGTATGTGGTCCACAGTGGTGACAGCGGTGGTGAGGATTCAAGAAGGGATTTGACGGAGAATGAACTGGAAGTGAAACCTAGTGGACAATATTTGGACTAAGACTATGTTGCAGAAGATTAAAGCAGAGGCTCCCCAGATCTGAACAGGAGCTTGGTTTGAGAAGAAAGTTAACAGTGAGTGAGCGAAGGGGCTCAATGGTGGTGGCAGGTCCATGGACACATCCCAAGAGGGATGGGCAGCCAGGCTGGAAGTACACAGAGGGATCATGAGAAGGAGAAAAAAGTTTGCAGATGAGTGGGCCGGGAAAACTGACATAAAAAAAACAAATGTGGGAAGACATGACAACTAGGGAAATGCAAGGGAGTCATCCTCGCTGTCTATCTGAGTGAGCAACTCTTAACTTATCTGTATCATTAATAAAGACCAGTCCTTCCAAAAAGCCCTTTCACTCCTTTTCTCTCTAGTGGTTATAGAGAACTTAAAAGATGTCCACCTTAACCAAGATACCAAACTTTTGGACAGCTCAGTTACATGAAATGAAAAGTCTATTTTCTTTACCCTTTTTGTTCTGATGGACATCTGCATTTTTTTAGCATTCATACAGTTTTATAGGAAATAATATTTTTATAATTTTTTTTTACTTCTGAAATTATATACTACATACAAAATACAGTTACTGCACACCTGCACACAGAAGTGGCAATATCTTTCCATCTAACATTCTCCTCTCTTTCCTTGTTACCAGGGTTTTTTAAACATGATAATGTCCCATCACTGTTTCTGAGATTTCCTGAATTTATTTGTTTGCTCTTTATTACGTAAGGAACGATTTCTGCCTGTTTGAATACATTTCTGTGGGGAGTGCTGACATTCTTATCCACACTTTACTTGTCATTTCTAGGCCAGGCGGTTAATATGATTTCCTACTATGAGCTACTTACTGCGTACAGTTTTAACATGTGTTGCAGCAAGGCAGTATATTGAAGTGCAGAAATGGCTTATGAAAGAGATGAATATTAGGCGAGAGTCATTGGGTTCTCTTAGGTAAAGTCAGTTAATATGCAGCATAAATATGTTCCTGATAGTGGTAAAAGGGAATACTGGTGGACTTCCATTTTCTGATCCCATCCTTCTATTATGAATACAGGAGAAAAAAATGTTTATTTTTGTGGATAATACCAAAAAAGGAGCGGCTGCAAGTCTGCAGAAGAGGGATTAGTGTTCCAAATGGCGAACTGGAAAACACAGAGGACTAATCAACAGCATCTGGACAGGAGCACGATCTTTTCTCTGGAAATAGGCTGAGGGCTGTAATGGTTCCCAAGATGGATTTTTATCAACACGGCAGTGACTTTGCACAGAAAGCCGAGGTTGTGCTGGGAGGCAAAGCCAGGAGTGTCGCCCTCAAGATGGAAGAGGTAATTGCTCTGGTGCGCTCAGTGCAGGACACTGCCATAGAGGAAAGTGTGGGCTAACATTAGAAAATCAAGAAAGGAGTGACATTAAGTATGTAGAGGTCTCAAAAATAGGTATGAGGAAATACTGGAAGAAGTTGAGGCTGTTTAACCTAAAGAAGAGTAAGGGAAAACATGATCAGTACCTTTAAATACATTAAGTGCTCCTGCAGAAGTGAAGGAAATAATTGATTCTTTTATCCTTTGCAGGCAGAATGAGAAGCAGTGGGCTTGAGGTACGACATGAAGATAGATGTTAGATGTAAGGAGAAACTTTCTGATAATAAGGACAGATTGCTGGGGGAGACTGTAGAGACTCTGTTACTGGGTATCTTCAAGAACAGCATAGACAAATATGAGGGAAGATACAGGTGCACAGCACCCTACCTGGGATACAAGGCATGGTATAAGTAACATCTTGTCATCCCTTCCTAGCCTATTTTTCTTTGATTAAAGCTGAATTAAGAAAGGAAAAGCCCTGGGCTGGACAAGTGATCTCAAATGTGAAATGAGATAGAATAACCTTGGGCTTAGTCAGGAGCAGTCTTGAGTAGTCATGGCTGCTCTCACTGTTCTCACCCAGAGCAGAAACAAAGTAGGATTTCAAGGGTGCAGCCGTAAGCACTAAATTTATATTGATTCTTAGTATTGCTGAATTATTGCCACATTGGTCAGGTCTTGTTTCTGCTGTAACTCCTGCCCCAGCTGTTATGAAACTTTACATTACATTTTGTGTAGGACCTCTCTGGGAATTTTCAGCCTCTAATAAAATCTGAGTCAAAAGGGCTTTTTCAGTGGGTTTATATTTTAAAACTGTTCAGATTACTTTTCCACAATGGTACTTACTTGCCTTTTGGCTTTTTAGGCAATATCCCAACCAGTCACTACAGGTAGTGGTTGAATTTATGCATGTGTCCTTCAACACACAAGTCTGAAGTGTAAAAAGTTGGTACGTACAATGTCAACCTACAATTGTTGAGATAATTTAGCCTGAAAAACTGCAAAGGAGTAAGATCTCCTAGAGAGCAATATTTCAGGGCTATTGAATGAGTTGTTGAGCATCAGTGTTTTTTGGATATTTGGGGATGACCCAAATGAAATTACTGGAAGAGAGAAAAAGAAAGTGCTGCTGTGTTGAACGGATCACAACACAGGTTAGAGATCCTACCAAAAAAAACTTGTATGCTTTTACAGAAAAAAAAAAAAATCTTTTTATTAAAATCCCAGAAGTTCTTGACATGAAAAACTTTCAACAAAAGGATTGCATTTTTCTGTAAAAAATCACTGTAAAAATTCACTGGCTGGTTGGGGTTTTTTCATCACCATTTCTTCCAGTTTGTTTCACAATACCACTAGACTCTGTCTTTGCTGTACTGCTCTTTTTGGGAGCATAGATAAACTCTTCTCTCCTTGGTATGCTCAAAAGTGCATCTGCTACTTTTTCCTGAGGTTTGTTTTATGAGTGATCCAGTTTATTAGGCAAATGTATAGGTGGCAGGCAGCAGTGTGAGGTTTTTCCATTCTGAGGCTCTTGTTTCTTCTTCACCGAGTCAATCCATGTCTGCATCTGTCTGTCAAGACTTGGCCTGATGCATCCATTTACGCCCTGTAAGCCTCCAAATAGTGATCAGATAGGAGTGGCATCTGGTCCGTACCTCCGTAGGAGGTATGTAAGCTGAGAATTCAAAGGTAGAAGGCTGTATATTGCTAAAACTGTCCTCTGGCTTCTTCTGCAGGGAACACTTTTTCATACTGCATGTATTGAGCCTGGAAACTGGAGCTCTAGGAGATCACTGAGGCAGATAATCTGGATGGGGTATTTAAGGCATGCAAAATTTGACAATTATCAAAAAAAATGTGTTGTGGGAAAATGTGGGAAGATAGTATTTTCTTCTGTCCTCATAGATACAAAATACCTAATGTTCTGAGCAGGTCTGAGGGGGAAACTTACTGCTAAATTAAAAATACAGGAAGGTAGACTTACTGGCTTTCTCCTGTCCTAAGTTTCTTTTGTTCTCTCTCTCATAATACAAGACGACACTCCAGACACCACGTTTCTGGGGATTACCTTTCTTGGGATTGAAGCCTTTGGCCTCATTCTTTTCCTCACAGTTAAGAGTGTTCATAAGCTCCTGGAAAGACACTGTCTGTCATGTCTTGTTGCTTAAATATTGTGATCGAGCCTGTGAATAATCTCAAACTGCTTTGACATGTCCATAATAGCTTTTGTTCTCCTTCTGTACCTATCCATTTCCATTCCTTAAAGTCCTCCAGCACGGAGTGTTCCAGCTTGGATGTGGTATGTGGTGTTTGACCACAGATGCTATAGGAAAATCAGACCGATACCTTTAATGTTTGTGGATGGTGACAATGGCTTGGAAAGTGAAAATGACCCCTCTGTGGCAAATGATACTGTTAGACCCTTTTCTCCCCGGCTTGTGAGTTTTATTCACCCTTTGGTGAAAGTTGTTGAGAAGCGGTCAGCTGAACCAGCGGTACCCTGCAGAGTGACATGTTCACATAGGGCTTTTTCAGCTGTGCTGTGTGCAGTGAAGGCTGTGTTAACACCAGATGCCAATCATACACCACCAGTGGATTTGCAAGATTATAGGACAGGAAAAAAGATGAAGGTTAAGCACAGGGCACAATAGAGATTACTTATGGTAATGAATTGTATAATTTTTCTAGACAGATCTGGATTAATGTTTATCCCAGGCAAGAGATTACTGTATGTCTGATTCTAGTTGTAAACAGACATTATTAAACAGAAGGTTTATGTTCATGAAATGCGACTATGGGTGTTAAAGCACTTATGATTTATTATGTGCAAAGAGAAAAATTAACCTGTTCATCTGCTATAGTACGAGATGCGCTGTGGATTTTTGCATAATTTGGAAGGCATCTGCTCCTTTGGAATACAAATAACCAGTGAAATGAGAAGGATTCTCGTCTCATTTACACTGATCCAATGCCCTACACTGCAGTGATGTTGAAATGGTGTAACCAGCAAAAGAATAGTCTTGTGTGCTTTTGTAAAGCAATAACACTTCTATAAGATGTAATGCTGCCAAAGTCTGTTTTCTTGTGAATCTTAAGGGTGTTTTCTCTGTAATTGAATAAAAAAAATGTTAATGTTCAGAGAGCTTAACAAATGATCTTATTTGGGTTTTTGAAATAATTCCCTTTCACTAATTGAAAACATAGTGTTTAGAGACCTTGAATTTCTTAAAAAAATATTTTTAATCTATTTTTCACATGATTTATGTTGCAGCCCATTTTTCTCCTGCTTTATTGTATCACTGCTGCTTAGCATAAATGAGGCATAGGTAAGATATCCACATTTTTTAATACTGCCTTACCTTAGTAGCTAAATAATCACACCTGAGTCAGTGACCTCTGTGTTTTGGGTGAGCTGAAAAATATCACCTTAAGAAAACTAAACAAACTCTAAAACTTTGCTTCTTTGATGGAGTAGACATTGCAACTTTATTACTTGCTAACATGAAAGTATCTTTTCACTGTGAAAGCAAAGAAAAAATACAGTTATCAGAGTCTGTTCTTTCTATTTATGGACTGTATTTGTAGCCGGCTGATTTTTGTATAATGCCATTTGAAATTATCCATTTAACAATGATGGATGATACAACTATGTTGCTTTCCCTCCACTTTGTAACTGATCCGTCTACTTATAGATTGCATTGGACATGTTGCTGATGCTTTATTTGTAAAATTCACTCACATGTGTGAGAAATTTGTCTGTTAAGTCTTACTGACTTCACAGAAGCTTCTCAGATAAGTAAAGATATCCCTGCATATAAGCAAAATTAGCCCAATCTGTAAAAAACATAGGCATGTGGAGCAAAAAGGCCTGGGAATATTACAAGGTATGTTACGTGAATTAGAATTTAAGCAATTACACTAGGTCTGAATAAAATGTAATCTGGTAAGATGTTCTGAATGCTTCAGTTAAAAAAAGTTGCAATCTTAAATTGCCATCAAAACTCTTCATATTGCTCTTCTATATTTCTTAGCTAATTTTTAGATTTTAGATTTAGTACAACAATATATAGTTTCATGAAAAAAAGAAACATTTGTAATATTTGCCTAATTATCAAATTTTACAATGGCTGTGAAGTGTGTGTCTGGTGTCCAAGTTCATAAACAAATCAATTAACCAGTAAAAGTCTCTGTGGGCTTTTTTAATCATTCAGTGTAGCATCTGAAGCTGATGAGAACTTCTGGAGGCACCCAGGATGTGGGTGAGAATCCTTCAGGAAGCCAGGGTGAGCTGCGCTGCACTGCTTAAAAGTTAGTGCAGTGAAGCATTGTGTTTTGAGAGGCACTAAAATACACCCAGCACTCTTTTCTTTGCTGTGTGTTAGCAGACATCAATAAGTCATAGAGATGACCTCCATCTTCCAAAGAGAAGGAAAGCTAGAAATGAAGACACATTTCTGTTATCAGTCTGCTGTGGGTCGTAAGTTGAACTGGTGTTATATTTTCCTCTGAAAGCCGCGTAGCCTTGACACGGTGTTTAACAGTGTTAAGCTTATTGCTGCTGAGCTAAACATGTCTGAAGCGAACGATGACCCTCACGTCTTTGCGATAGCAAAATGTCTCCCTGATGTGATCCCACAGACTTGGAGCATTAAGTTAATTTTCCCCTGGATTTCTGAGCTGCCTTCTTTTTACCCAGTGGAGAGCTTGTGAAGAATACAGCTTCTGACCGAATGACAGAACATGGAGGATGAAATTAGATGCATTCAATTAGAAGATGACAAAAAGCCTATCTAAATATTTGTCAGGATGCTACTTACGAGGCGTAGTGTCCAGCCCGGGAAGTGAAAGGCAGCCGCTCTCAGGACTTTATAGTCTGGAGGGCTGGGAAATGGGTAAATCATCCAGATTCTTTATGGGTTTGGAGGGGATAATTGAGGGTATCGAGTTGGCTGTTACAATTCCAGGGTTGGTGATCCCTCTCGTGTAATCTCAGATTAGTTCTTTTCTTGTATTCATTTAATACAGAATTAACCATTACAGAGTTTTCTGGACCACTTGAGTAAATATGTTATTTGACCACTAGGATGGGTAATTTGATGGTTTATGGGAGGTACTGAAAAAAGAGGAGCTTTATCTTCTCCACAAAATAAAAAAAAAAACCACCTCAAAACAAACAAACAAACAAAATCCCAAAGCCACAAAACCAAAGAAACAAAAAAGCCAGAGCAAATGTGTCGGCTATGAGATTGTCGGGTTTGGACCAGAAGGTTTACTGCTTTTCCAGAGGGCAAAAGAATGTTCTTGAAAACTAATGTTCAGAATTAGTAGTCAGTTAAACAGAAAGAGATTGAGATCTGCAGCTTGGTTTGGCCACATCTGTTTATCTGTAAATTAAATCCATAGCAACTTTTAAAAGAAAGAGGATAAATCTCTGGCTCGTAATTTCTTGCTCGGAAAGTTTTAATTAGGAATATAAAAAATGTAAATACAGCATATCATGTTTACCTTTTTTTTTTTTTTTTTCATTTCTGTTACCGCAGTTCAAGGGAGAATGTGACTATGATAGGGTTAATCCAGCTACATAAAAATCCATGCTGTGTATGATAGTAGTAAAGCTTGTGATCCCTTGATCTTTGATTAGATCCAAGCTAGTAAATATCTTGTGTTTAATCAGAATGAGTTGTTCTGCATGTAGTATAAGTCACCTTCACAGATGGGATGTAGCAGCAGAGTTGTTCACGAATATTTGTTTTAATCCTTTCCAGAGCAACCACGCTTTATGTTTCTTTGTTGTAAATCAGATTCAAGCAACTAAAGACCCACATGAAGGAGAGACATTTACTTGCAGTCAGGAATAGGACAGTGTGGAAATCTTTTTTCCTTTTTAATGAAAAATGTAACTTATTCGATTCTTAAAAGGTATTTTATACTATTCCATAAACATAACTAATACACCATAGCTGCTTTTTTAGACTAGGATGTAAATATCATTATCTAGAATTTCATGTTAAACTGTTAATACACGTTTCTAGCTCAGGAGACTATAAATACTCAGAGGCTAAGATTTATTGTGGTAAATGTTCAGCCTCTATTATTATTCTGTATTTTAAAGATATTTAGTTAGAATAGTAGCTGTTCTGTGTGCTGGCAAACTGAAATTCTTAAAACCTTATCTGTAAGGGTAGTTGTTTTGTGTGGTATGTCAGCGTCCTATTTACCTAAATCTGTCATAATTGCCTTCCGATACATCTTCCTCTGACACGCCAAATATTGAAAATGAGACAACTCTTTGCTGGGAGATTTTCTACCGAATGTCATTTTTCTGTGTTCATAACTTGATGGTAATAACTGGACGACCTGTAGTTAAATGCATCTCAATTTCTCTCACTTATTTTTCCTAATCACCACACAGAGCCTTCTGTGCTCAGAGGTGTGATTAGATTTAACCTGCCATCATATCTGAAGAACTTTCTGTACAACATATTATACACTGCAAGAATTATATATGTAAATGGTGGGACTAAGTGTAATATATACATAGATATAAAGATGAGTTGCCCTCATGGCAAAGTTAATTCCTGATTATTATTTTTTCTGTCTTTAACAGGAAGACTGGAGAGCCCCCACTAATAAATGGCTGGATTCCTTACCTTGGGATGGCTTTGCTTTTTAGAAAAGATGCTTTCAAATTCTTACTGGATCAGCAAAAGAAACTTGGAGATATTTTCACTGTACATATTGCTGGTGAGAAATATTTTAGCATTTCTCTTAATTGTTTCCATCAGTGAAGTTAAATACTAATTCAGATGTTTAGTTGAGAATCTTCCATAACCAAAAACTTTTGCTTAGCATAGGCCGATAAAAATTACTTAAATTCACATGTATTGAATGCATAATAATTATCCATAGGATGTAATTATGAGCAAGGGGGTTTTATATACAGCTATAGGTCTGTATGCTTATTGACAGAATTTGTAGGCATGTAATGTATGAACATGGATTTTGCCAGCACGTTTAATTGTGTATTGGTTTTTTTTCCTAAAGAAGGGCAAACTAACATCATCTTGACACCGCACAGAAAAATATCAGATTAAATTTAGAAAACACTTCAGAAAAAAAGTGCAGAATATGTTCTCACACATTTTACAACTGGTTGACAGGAACACAAGGGAATGAATGACATATTGACTCAGTGATACAATCAGGACTGGAACACAGAAACTTCCTGTTGCCAGCCTCTTACTCTGATCATGCCTGCTGAAAATAACAATATAATAAAGTATGATATAACCTTGCTGTTTTCTGTATTTATAGCTGTACTACTACACTAGCTTGAATAGAAACATTTGAGTGATTTCACATAGACGCTTAACTGTAGAAGAAAAACATAGAATGAAACTGGAATTTTAAATGAAACTTAAATATATAATTTTACATAAATATACACACATATATACAGATGTACTTTTTACCAAAATCAATTTAAAATCCAGTGTTTTCCTCTGTTGACAAAAAGGCAAATTCTTATTTGTGTAGGTGGATGTAATGGATCTTTTGCCTCTTTATATGCCAATATCCTTGTACTGATGATCAAATTTAGAGTTAAGTCTATCTCATTTTTAGCTATACCTATATTTTTAGGGAGTTTCAAATAAAAATGTAAAGTGTATAGTTTGCTTTTTAATTTCATGGCAGTAGCATTATCTTTATATTTCCAAATAAGTACTATTTTTCAATAAAAATAATTTTTTTCATTACAACTAAATTAATTAAATTGCAAGCCGTATGTTTAATTAATAAAATTTGTCTTCCTCTTACCAAATCTGTTCTTTTTTTTCCTTTGGAAAATCCTTTGAAAGAGCACTTTTACTGTTATTAAATGTGTGATTATTTTTTTATTCATTCAGGGTTTTTTCTTTGGAAACTGGTATGCTCAGATTTTTTCCATCTTGAAAGTGAGTTTGACACATTACAAGACCAACTTTCGTTGAAATACAGTCTTTTTTATTGTTAATGTACATTCACACTCTATACAGTTGTGCCTTCTTACGAATACAGATTAATAATTACCATTCAGAGCCTACCTTAATACATTCATAAAACCAGATACAGCCATGCTTCAGAATCCTTAATGTGTTTAATCAAATATTTATTTCTCTTTCACTTCTTCATTATTTTATCCAAAGCTATGTTTAGACATTTGTATATTTAAGCAATCTATGAATATAATTCAGTTTCACAAATTTCCATTTGCATGCTAAACAAAACTCCATTTCAGCTAATCTCCCTGTGTTCAGGTATTCTAAGGAAGCCTTCCTTGATAAAGACTGAGGTAAATGCAGTGAGTTCTCAGTATCATTTTAGCCTTATGCAGGGAAATCTTTGATTTTGAGAAATTGTCATAACAGAGATGCCACTTTAAGTTCTCTTTTTTTGGTATAAAATTACTGACCATCAAGAGAAGCAGTTTGTCATCCACAAGTCAAGGAAGAAGCTGAAGCTAGTTAGTACCTCCTATCATGTCCCGAAGACATACAGGATTTCTATATGTCTTACTGATTTGACAAAGATGATGTTTATATGTTTGGCAAACATAACGTAGCCTGTTGTGTATGGACTATCATTGCTTTATGCCCCTGGTCAGTGTCTAAAGGTCCTGTCAAAAAATTCTATCAATATATATTGTTCTAATTATTGGTTCTCAAACTAGTTCATTTGGAAAATGCGGAACGATGCTCGGAGTTTCTGGCGTTGCCCCGTACTGGTAATGCGATTTCGCTGATCGTACTTTCCCATGTGATGAGCAAATGATTGTCATCCCTAAAAGTTGCAAGGGACATGGATGTCATCTTAATAAAGAAATTAAAAAGCACATCTTTCTATGAGAAACAATGTAAATTCCTGACCTGTCGCAGAAAATAGTTCTCTAATTGGTTTTGTGTGGTGGTGCAGCAGAATCATTTTCCCCAAACGTCACGGCAGCGAAGCACCACTGTACATCATTGTCAGCAGTTCAGCAGAATCTCCCTAATAAGAGGACGATTACGTAAATGCGATTGCCTTTAAAAAAGAGAGAGAGAGAGGGGAAAAAAAAGAATAAGGAGGGGAAAGAGAGGGAGAGAGAGTCTGTGGTGTTGAGATGATCTTACTTCCCAAGCCAGCCCCTCTGCTTGTTAAGGCTCAGCAGCATAGGCAGACGGCTAGGTAAGACCTTAAAGAACTTGAAACAGTTTTGTCATTGTTTCTCGGGATTAAACCTTGTCTCCTTTTCCTGACAAGTTATTAGGAATGATACTGAACTTTTCAACACTCTCTCTGAGACTAACTCAACTTTCAATAAAATAATCTGAGGGTTTTTTACTAAGCACACTTGCCTTTTCGAATACTGCTGCGAAGTCATTCTTTTCTTTTAAATCATGGTACACCTACAGTAACATATCACATTTTTCTCTCTTAGGCAAAAGGTAATTTACATTAACTCCTTATGAAGCTGAAGCCTGCTGCAAGCATTACCGAAATAACATCCATCATTAGATGCCATCTGAAATACTTGTCTTTCATCATTAGCATTAAAAAGCTCCAGAATGCATTATTAGAGTAATTTCTTAACTATCATACAAATACTGGCTTCTGTGCTCAGATTTACCAAAGTTGACAATTTTCATATTTTCCACATCAATCTTTTATTTCTAGGAGACTGTAGAAACTAAATGGAGATAACCAGGCTATTTGCAGCAGGAGTGTAATGCAGACTGAAGGATTGGATGGGGATGTAAGAATTCTCTGTAGCCATATCTTTTAAAAATTCAGAGGACTTTTTACAGAAACAAGGATACATCTCTTACTTTGTCGTGTTTCTATGGTACTAAGTAAAATAGCTCAGGGATTTAAACTATTGGGATGTGGAGTGTGGCATTTCTGTATGGACATTTCTACTTAGTTTTTAGTGTTGAAGGATTTTTTTAACAATTCAACAAGGAAAGGGTTGGTCCCCAGTGGTTTCTACATAAATATCTTCAATATTTAAGGCTTCCTGATTTGTGGAGCGTGTGGTATGCCTCCACTTTTGGCTCATCTGGCATTTACCGATACCCTGATGGAAATTTATGAGCATCAAAATTTGTTTCGGTTTCAGAAAAGACTACTTTTAAGAGATAGTTCTTGGCATTAGTTGCAATGGAAGGACATGGGAGGGGAGGGGGGAAGCTGCATTTTAAAATGCCAAATAAAAGCTGGAGACTTTAGGAAAGATTGGCATTTGTTGGTCTCTGACACCATCAGGGACAGTCAGAGGGAAGAGACCTCATTGGGGACAAAGACAGAATTTAAAAAGCAAGATTAAGGACCATATTGACACTTCCAAAATTTAAAATCATAACTTGAGATGAGGACGGTTGTTCCTGTTTGGATGTTTGCTGCTCAGGGTAGAGGAGGTGTTGGGGCACGGTTTTGTAATTAGCAATCTGTTCCTGGGTGGAAGAGGCTGGGGTAACCAGTGTAGCCGTGTAGTGCATCTGTGTGTGAGTAGGACTGTAACTGCTAAAAGCTCCCAAACCCACACTCACAACAACTTTCTAACTACTATTAATTAGCCCTAGATTTTAGTCTTTTTCTCATTAAGAGATCTAAAATTAGATTCTCAGTGAGGTATATAAACAAGCTGCCTTTGTTATAGAGGGGTTCCACTTATTTCACTATATAGACCTTTACTACATGCAGTAACAAAAGTATTTTGGTTTATGTGTTTATATATATTGGTGACTTCCAGTGATGTGGTCTGGAGCCTGAACTGGTTCTACAAAATGAATTATTTTTTGGTACATACTTACTTTTTGCTACCAGGAACCTGATGAGAATAATAAAAATCAGGATCTGTAATACTCTGCTTCTCTCAGAGATTTTTTTTTTCCAAAGTATGTGCTAGTGTTGAGTGAGTTTTGGTTTAAAATTATTGCTAAAATAGTTTGTTTGTCTGAAAACTCATTTGCTGAAAATCATTTTCTTACTTAAAAATTATAAGAATTGATGTGCGTTTGCTAAGTGTCTGATTAAAGATCACAAAGAAACTCATATTTTGCATCAGAAATAAGCAGATGGTGGACAGATGGTTTAAATTAATATTAATTAAAAATCTTAACTTAAATTGTTTACCCTGTAAATGCAAAGTTAGGAAGCCAGCTTTCATCTTTAGGGTTAATAACACTCCAGATCTATTTATTAATAATTGCTCCAATGGGCATTCTTTCCAAGCTTTTATAGCAAAGATGGTGGCCTCAATAAAGAGCATGAAGGTGGGTGAAAGGTGGAAAGGGAGAGCAATCCTAGGACTCTTAACAAAGATCCTGGAGAGGCTGAGACTAAAAATTCCTGTCATATTCTGTGGTCTGGGAAGGAAGAAATGATCAGAAAAGAGGACTGTGATTTCAGGATCTCTTTTTCATGCCAGTTTCTTGATATATTTATTCTTTAAAAATTAATTATGTCTCTGGTTGTTTATGTTACAGTAAAGCAAACTGTACTTTCTACTTCATACACTGTTGACAAAAAAAGGAGGTCAAATTCTGTCACTATCCCATACGTTTCCTTACTGGGTCACTGGGATTGCAGTGGATGTAATTGGGAGGAAAATTATGGCAGCTGGTAATTTCAGAGGAAGTCCAGAGCACATCCAGATTTACCATAGAGCACTGTGTGTATATATAAGTCAGAATATGGAGTAACTATGATAATTCAAATATAACTATATGGTAACCATGGATACTTGTTGACATTTTTAGTGGTAGTGACTACATTATCTCAGGACATCTGTCACAGAGCCAAATTTGGTCCTCAGTTAAGTGTGTAGTGTTCCCATTAAAACCAAAGGAGATTTGTCCCTTTAGTGAGACAGAATTAGTCTGTTAAGTGCTGGAGTCTTTACTGTTTTCCTGAGTTTATAACTGGGATATTTCACAGAGGATGTGTACATTTTAATGGGTACGCTTTTTCCCTAATGCCCCTCTCCATTCAAGTTAAGGATCGGGAAATCTAAATTTAGACTTAACATGGGAACCATCTATAAAGAGTTAAGTTTTAATCAAACTTCGGGGCCATTAGCATTTTGTTTCATAATAGTTCACCAAAACGCTTTTCTTTAGTAGTGGACTTAAAGATCGGGGAGAAATCACAGGACTTTTCTGGCAGGGGCAGCTTGAAAAAGCATCAGATGATGCTGTCCTGTCCCTCTGTACAAGCAGCTGAAGGTTCAGCTGTTTGACCTCGCTAAGTTCCTTGGGAAAGGTAGGAAGTTGTCGGTACACTGACACAGTGGATGATAGCACTAAGACAGTGTGCATCCCAAAATGGCACCCATGTTAAAAATGGTAGCCTGCTCCATTGTAAGCTGTGGCTTCAAAATCAGATCCTAAGGTAGTCGTTTTACGGATACTAAGCACATTCTTAACGAGAAGTTAGCAAAACTTCAGGGGGGAGAAAAACAGTTGTAAGAGAGACTTTAAATGTTGGGGGGTTGCAGTGTGCAGTTAAAGCCATAACTGGCAGGTTTTGGGGTTTCTGTGTCATCTGCTTGAAGAAAAGCTGCCTAGGTGGTGTATTTTCCATTTCAGCCATCATCATTCACTTCCTTCCATGCAGGTGAAATGTGCGTGTTTCTCCCTTTCTGCTGGTAAAACCCCACAATTTTCAAATGCTGCTATGACTTTAGATTGTATTTTCATATTATACCAGAGTAATAAATGATTTATTTCAGAGTGCCACAACTACAGAGATCACACCCTACTGTTGGCAAAACCAGTTGATCAGTCTACATGGAAATGGCTTCATGCTGATTTTAGAAGAGCTATAAAAGTATACACAGGTGGAATCTGCATCCTGACAAAGGGAATCTAAATAAAACTTGTTACCTCTTCATTTTTTCTTTTTTCTTTATTTTTTTATTTCTTTGCAAATTTCTTTGGGGATTTTCTGGATGCTTTTTTTCCAGGCAATGGCTTATTTTCAGTCATTACTTCTGAAAGTGTCACCAGATTATTAAAGTTCATGTCTATATTTTTTTCTTTTCTTCTATTCAGGTAGATATATTACCTTTATCATGGACCCATTTCAGTATGTCTATGTCATCCGAAATAGCAAGCAACTTGAATTTCATGAATTCGCTGATAAAATGGCTTCCAAAACTTTTGACTACCCAGCTTTGTCAAAAGGAAAATTCCCCGATCTCAAGGAAAACCTGCACAGAATCTACCAGTATCTACAAGGCAAGCCTTTGGATATCATTTCTGACCACATGATGAAAAATCTCCAGGATATATTTGAATGGAAATGCTCACAAGCAACAGATTGGGAAACAGAAAAAATGTACAAATTCTGCTGCTCTGTAATGTTTGAAGCCAGTTTTATAACACTATATGGAAGAGTTCCTGCTGCAGATGGCCACAAAGTTATTAGTGAAATCAGAGACAAATTTATCAAGTTTGATGCCAGCTTTCCCTATTTAGCTGCAAACATACCAATTGAGTTGCTAGGAGCTACCAAGAAGGTTCGGAAGGAGCTTATACATCATTTTTTACTTCAGAACATGACAAAATGGCTGGGAGGGTCAAAAGTGGTCCAAGCCAGACAAGATATATTTGAGAAATATGAGCTGCTTGGAGATTATGACAAAGCAGGTAGGAAACTTATGAATGATTGCTTGTCTAAAATAAAATAATTTACTATAGACCTTTGAAATAAAAAGGCAAAATGGCGACCTTGAAATTTTTTTATGTTCTTTCTAATTGGCTAATGATAAAATGTTTTACTCTGAAACAACCCTCTATGATAATTGATTTTTTTTTTTGTGCTGAGGTGGTAAAACAAGATACTTAATGGTGATAATGAGAAAGATTATAACTGAGCTGCATTTCCTCCCCTTATTCCCCCCACCCCACACGCACACACCCCCCCGACATTACATTTCAAACTATTCTCATTAAGCAGAAAATTAGACTTCAGAAGCCTATTGGTCCTCATTAGCATTCACTGATCCTTGGCTGGGTCTGTGTCCTAACATCTTTTAATTAGCACACTGCAAATCTAATCAGTGTAATAAACGCTATTAATCTTCCTTTTCACTTATTTTCTCCCAGCACATCATTTTGCCTTCCTGTGGGCCTCTGTGGGAAACACGATTCCAGCTACATTCTGGGCCATGTATTATCTTCTGCGGCACCCAAAAGCTCTTGCAGCAGTGCGTGACGAGATTGACCATTTGCTGCACTCAACAGGTCAAAAGAGAGGGCCCACATATAACATCCACCTCACCAGAGAACAATTGGACAACCTGGTCTACCTAGGTAATTTATTTTTATCTGTTAGGAAGAAAAGAAGGGCTCTCCCAGCAAACTCACTTTATCACTCATTTCTGTTTACTGAGAAGGTGGAGGACACAGCTGCCTAATTGACATAATAACACCCATTTACATCAATTATAAATTATGTAGTTTATAGCTGTAGATACTCTCATTGCATGTAAACACTAAAGCCTAGGTAATTAACTATGCAAGGTATGCAAAAGGCTAAATCAAAGCTTTGCAATTATTTGAAAAAAAGTTGATGCCTATTAAGTTGTTTGATTCTGAGCATCTGCCGAAGTGTTAATGCATTTCAAATACTTCTATATGGTACTGCCAAGAAAGACCCTTTTCTGAAATTAAAGCAGGATAATGTATTTAAACTGCAAATGTAATTTTTTTCACAAGCAGTTTCTTTCTTTCTGTCTCCTTAACAAAACAAAAAGACTTCTAAAGCGGGCTTCAGTTGAGCGAATGCCTCCAATCAAAATATGAGAAGGTAAAGCTTTGCAGAGCAGAAATGGTGTTTTCAGTATTGAAGAAAAGTACCTTGATTCAAAATAGAGAGCTTTGAGGGAGATACAGATATTCCAGTTCTGGATCAGGGGTTCAGAGGAAGACCCTTGCCTGTACTGGAATTTGTTTGATCCAGGAGCTGGATAGGCTTTCAGAGCATCAGCTGATGGTTTCATTTCATTTGCTAGTGTACAGGCGCTGGCAAGATAAATGCTAAAGTTAGCCCAAGGGAGGAGAGGGGGTGTAGCAGGTAGGAACCTAACCTTGAAGCATCTGAAAGGCTCCATACATAGTGTTAGTAGGGTAGGCAACAGCTGAATAAAAGCTGAGAGGTTCAATATTCCTCTCTTTTTAAACATCAGAAACAGTCCCTTGTTAAAGCTGAGCTCATAATCTATAGATTTTGGTAGCTCATGTCTGTGTGTCTTGGTAGCTCATGGCCTGAACTGATGTCCCACTCTTAAATGAAGCTGTGTCAAGAGAGGGTGGTAGAGCAGTGCAGTATCTGTGCACGGTTTGGATCTAAGCAATAGCTGCCATTCTCCAGGACCATCCAATGTCGCATGTCTCAGGAATCTGTCTTCAAATTTGATTTGTTTCTTATAGTACAAATATAAAATTGAGTTTGATCCAGTTACTTTTTGTTAGAGCATTAATGTTAATCTTATATAGTGTGAGTCTAGTCAGTGGGTTTCATCTGGAGTCATGGCTGTTTTGGTGCAGATTTCTCTCTTAACTGATGGAGAGGGCTTTTGAAATAAGGGAGGTATTGAGTGACAGGGACACTTCTGAAGAATAACACAGCATTCTAAGTAAGTAATGTACTTTTAAGGAACACAGTAAAACTACATCACATCAGAGTTAGCATCCACCAAAAAATAAGAGAAGAGGAAAGCTACAAAGCGTCAAGAAGATCAAGAGAGCGTTTATTTTGTATTTGGAGACTGAGATGATAATGGCAAAGAAAAATAAGGACACACAAAAAAAGGTACCCCAGAAGTGTAGGAACAGGAAAATAAAAATACATACTTCACTAAAACCATCTGGTGCAAAATGGTATGAACAGTTTAGAAAATTAATTGTGTCATTCTTTTGCTGCTCCTTAAAATCTTGAAGAACCTTGGTTCAATTTATGTGTTGAATGTGCCACATCTTGTTTCATAATATTCTTGTAAAGCTTTTGTTAAATTTTATAATCAAGTTAAACGTAATGTGATATGAACAGAACCTAGATTTCAGTTCTTCCTGGCCCTTAAGTCATAAAGGGCCGGATACTGTCCTATAAAATAATAATACAGAAAAAAAATCTGTACCATAAGAGAATTAAAGTCACGCTTGATTGAAAGGGGAAAGGGATGTTTTGATAATAAATGTGTAGGAGGGACAAAGGTCCCAGTTTGCATTGCTTGTGCACCAAAAATCCGCATGTTGCGGGAAGGCTGGGAGCCAGTACTGCCTTCGCCCTTGCAGCTCGCTGACCCCAACCTCTGAGACAGAGCTTTTCCTCTTCCCACTCCCCTGTGCCAACCCAGAGCATAGGAAATCAAGATTTGTGTCCCTGCTCTTGAGTAAGGCAGACAAGGTGGGATTCTTGTATGTTCATCACCTTGTCATCTCATTCTCCTGTTTTAAGCGCTCTGATTCTCCGTCCTCTTTTTGGCCTACTATAACAAGAGCCTTTTTTTGGACTCCTCATGCTATGGAGAACAAGCAAGAATTGCTAAAAAGCCTTTCTCTGCAAGCAATGTTGTTGTCATGGTCAGATACATGGTCTAGAGCACAACATGGCCTGATTGACTTCTAAATTCAAAGCACAGGTATGTTATTTTTTTAATTAAAAAAATGAAAAAAACCCACCCAAAATTTCAACCTACAGCAAAACTAGCAAATTTTGGCCCTGATTATTTTTTCTCATGACATTTCTGGGGCAGCACACTTGGTTTTGTCTATGTAAGACTTTTCCCAAAACACAAATGTACGGATTTGTGTGCACAGAGTAACATATATTAATAGTCCTTACGGCTCACAACAGAGTTCTAATATGGTAAACGACATATGAGAATGGTCTGTTGGTTTTTATGGTTATAATGGAAATGCGAAGGGTAAAGCAGAGATATACTTAGTGCATGTTTAATGCTAGGCATGTTTAGTCAGTTCGTTTGTTTAATATTAGTCCATTCATTTATATGGTGAAGTATTCTTGCCCCAGGTCATAGCTGAATCCCAGATATTTCCTGCGAAAAGAGCACAGCTTGAAAAATTGTTTCATACACAAGAAAGGGTAGGAACCCAAAAACAGCTAAGACAGAGTGCATAGTCATAACACAAACGCTAAGCTATGAAATCATTGGTTGGATTGAGAGAAATGAATATATTTTCCTGGAATGGGCTGGGCAGAACCATTTAGTTCTTAGTAAGATGCAAATGTACTTGTTTCGGATTATCGTTTTTGTTGGCACACCGTGATGCCTGTGGGTAAATGACCCCCCCCCCCCCAAATATTTGCATACTCGATAGCTATTTTCCTACAATACACTCTAATAATTATAGTACCCTATTACCTGCTATGTGTTAGTGTAAAATTAACAATCCATTATGCACAATAAGTTTTATAAAACATTTACAGATAGATATCATGTTTAATTAAAATTAACTTGCCTACAAAAGCCAAATGCACTTATGATTCGCAATGACCTTTTATTACCTGCAGTCCCTTGTTTTGGCTGGATGATTGACAGCTTGCTGTTTGGCTACCATGTTGTATTTCAGCTGACAAGACTTTTCATTTTAACTCAATTTGCCTGCCTATCACAAGCTGGTGGCAGGCCAGTCTCAAGTCACCCAGCTTTGCCTCAGCAGCTTGCTCTATTTCTCATTAGTACGCATTTATTCAGTGGAAATTGGAAGACAAATGCTTGAAGGCATGTGAACTAAGTATAGCAAATTAGGGTTTAAAGACTGAATATTTATAAGTATATTGAAACAGTTTTTAAAAAAATATCTAGAATGAATTGGAAGCTGAGTGCTAGCTTTAGTATAAGAGAAACGAAGAGAGAAGTGGGAGGATTCTAAGAATAACAATACTATGAGATATATCTCTCTCCCCCCCACCCCCAACCCCCTCTAGAAAATATGTAAAATCTCTCTGACAACACCTTATCAAACAACAGCCTGGCTTCTTTATGTAGCGCTTGCACAGTGAAGTTTAGCATCTCATGTGTGTAAGAAGGGGGGAAAAAAATGAGGGTCATGTTCATTTGCTGCTTGGTTATCCCTTGGTATGCTTTAAATTGCCTTGTTTGTTCGGCACAAGCACAGAAACAGATGTTGCTCTACCGTGCTGGATAATTTACTGTACCTCACGGTGCAGAATGGAAGGCCTCCCAAGCTACCCAGCTGGTCTGTCAGCGGCGATGGCTGGTGTCTGCTGAACTATGACAACTGCAAGTAAAGGCTGCAGTTTTATTGTGCAGTTGTCATTCCTCTCAATGTATAGCTCCAGCATTTGTGGAAAGCTGACTGTCTATTTTTTTAATGTGAGCCTGCAAAGCCACATAAGCTCCATTCTCCTTTGTTGATCATAATGTGACTCATTACTTTTGTCATCTAATGATTATCGGCATGATCGCTCAGAGCAAGAGCCAAGCTCGCCTTCCACACATAACTGGTACTGGAAGGTAAAACAGATTTGTCATTTACGATCTGACCGCTAAGCCACACTTTGTGCTCCATTATTGTGATTAACTTCTGTATAAGATATGCTGCCCAATTGTCATTTGGGATCCGGCAGCGGGCAGGGACTGCCACGCTTTCTGGGAGGATGTCCACCGATAGGATGTGACTGCATCGCTTGGGCGGTAAAACGTAAACCTGCTATTTTGCAGCAGTGCTTTAATAATTTTTCCCCCCCCTCCTTCCCTCTTCCTCATTTGATTTCTGCTGTTGCTACATATGTCACCACTGTTTCCAAATGGTGGACCGGTGTGGAGTTACCAGCTTCATTTTCTGCGGGTTGAGGACAGTCTGGGAGCAGAGGCTGGACCCTTTCTTTGTACTGCGTAAAGTTTTGTTGCCAGAGCGCTGCCAGCTGAAATCTATCGTGTCAGGTGCCTTGTGGCTATCTGCAGTAGAGGCCATCTTCTGGAACCAGGGTTCTTTTCTGGCTTCGTCACCAACAAGCCGATTTGACTCTGCCTGATTATAGTAACGAAGGCAGTCCAAAAGAATATGCACAGACTCACTGTACGTCACATTGAATCACAGTGCTGACCACACAAAGCTGACCGCAGCCTCATTTCTTTAGACAAATGCATGCTTAAGGAAAAACCTCCTGCAAGAAAGCATCCAGGGCCACTTTATTTCCTATGCATGCTGCACCAGATTTAATTTTTAGTGAAAGAGCGTTTGTTATTATTTTTTTTCAGAGGCATCCACACTGGGTAGCTACTGTCTCTAATAAACTAACCTTTTGGGTGCAGCAGCTACAGTGCCTTGGTGAACACTTACAGAAGGCTTATTTGATATCACAGAACATAGATGCAGACACAAATGGATTATTATGTGCAAATGAAACCCTATTTTAGGCTATTTTTCACACTGATGATTAGAAGGAAGCAAGTCACATATAACAGTGCCCATACATGCTGGTGGAAAAATAGTCAGTTTTGATTACAAAGTGAGAGATGCAGCCCTAGACAGAAGCTACATGCTGATATACATGCTATCAGAATGATTTATGCAAATTATGCATATTATTCCCAAAGGAATTCCTCCTCAAACTGCCAGGATAAATTGCCGGAAATTAGCCATAAAATCTGTCGTGCTAGGAGCAAAAGGTGAAGGCCACTGGGAAAGCAAGGACATTCAGCTTCTGGAGCCTTCCAGGATGTGGTGGTGGAGACAGAAATCTTGCTTTTCCTAAGCCTGAAAGGACTATGGTTTGTTTTCTCTTGGCCAATTAAAAGTGTCTTTCTCTCTTAAAATTACCAGGAAAATAATGCATTGCTTTCATTCACTCTGACCATAACAGACACTATCATTTGGCAGCGTGGGTCACTGAAAAGAAAATAAATAAATTTTTAAATCCTCAGGATGATTATGGAATTAACAAGAAAAATTATTTTTCCAACGTATAGCCAGTCCTGCCATTACATCCAACAGCTTTCAAAAGGCAAGCTAGACAGCTCCATGGATGCTTTTGCTGGTATTTGCTTGCGACCTCCAAAATACATGTAAATGTGTAATGTATTCATGTCTTTTGATAGCATTGTTTTCAACATGATGCCTGAATAATGTCTTTCCACCCAAAACTCAGTGCTGCCTACAAGCCAGCGAAATTTCTCAGCACCATCAGTGAGAATCACATCGGGAGGTTCAGCATCATGGCTGCCCCCCCCACCCTGCGGTATTGTTTATTGCCTCCTCCTGGTCTCTGCTTTATGTTTGCTTTGGTTTGTGATTTTTTTTCCTTTTTTTTTCCTTTAGCCTGCCCTACTAAACCTGTCGAGATTCAGCAGCTGTAGCCATGTATAACTTCCAGTCATCTCCCATATTTCTGACACTTCCCCCCCCCTCCACTTTTGTTTAATCGCAGAGAGTGCCTTAAACGAGAGTTTACGAATGTGCTCATCCTCCATGAACATTCGCATCAGCCAGGAGGATTTTGTTCTCAAGCTTGAAGGGAATCAAGAAGTCGGTTTGAGGAAAGGAGACTGGATAGCCCTTTACCCGCAGATTTTGCACATGGACCCTGAGGTCTATGAAGATCCTAAGGTAAACATTCAGCTGGTGCTACTCATCCTACTCCAGGCACATCAGAGCAGCCAAGCCTTTTGTGATCTGTGGGTTGTTTTTTTGTTTTTTTGGTTTTTTTACTGCTGTTCCTTCTTGTGGAACAAATCTCCCTACTTTCAGATGTATTTTCTAGGGCCCTACAGGTCAAAGGATTCATGGCCTGAAGAGAGAAATATGGTGATGAGACTGACTGCACTGCTTTCAAAGGAATTGACAATTGCACATTGACTACCATAAACTTTAGGCTAAATGTGGGTTTTGTTTGGCAGTGGATCATTTGATACCCAAGGAGGGCTGAATAATAGAAGGTGGTTTAAATAGCAAATAATGTGGGCCATTTAGCTAAGTGCCCGCAAAGCATCATTGACTCTCTGAAGTCCTATAATAGCAGTGTCTTACTTGAGCCTTATGCTTTTTCACCTCCCTTCGTAGGGATTCACCCCTTCTTGATCAATTAGTAGAGTGTTGTGAACTCGAGACTGTAAAGCTGTTGCTCTGCAGTGAAGCTCGGAGGGTAATTGTGTCATCTCCTTGTATTTTTCTCTGACGCTTGAGTTAATGAATATCAAAGACTCGAAATTAATCCACCCTGCCTCAGCCTTAATACAGCTTCAGAAGTTCACCACCTGCATGCAAATTGAATAGTCCTCATCTTGGCTAGGTTGCTCCCCTGGATTACTGTCCCCAGCCCAGGATGCCACAGAGGAAGAGTGAGGGTGCATGCTGAGGCTGTTAAATGGCTCTGCTGCCTGAGAGGCAAGCACTCGATCCATTCCTCATCCCCATTTTCCTAAGCAAATGTCTGTCTCTCAGCCGTGCTGATTTCCATCCTTGGCATTTGAGCCAAAGAAGAAGGGAACTGGATTTTTGTACATGTTTATAGAAAACCCACATTAGAGGCATTGCTCCCTGAGGCTCTCTCAGGAGTGTAAGAATATGAGACTGCAGTGGAAAGATTAGATTCAAGTGCCTTGTTGGTGTGGGACAGCATCTCAATGTGCGGGAACTCCACCAGCCTCAGTGAGAGGAGGTGTGGAGCGTGTCATAGTTAGCAGAAGTAAGATATAGTTACTGGGATGAACACTGGACCCGTGCAAATGGAAGTGACATCCAGGAGGGCTCTGCTGGCTGTCCTCACACAAAACTGGAGACAAAGCCCACTGAGAAAATTAGGGTTTTAAAAAATAATCCATATATTGGCAAATAGTTGATTAGTATTTCTATCCTTAAAAAGTAACAACTAACAAATAAGCTTTTTCTCATTTTATTCTTAACACTTTATTTTGGAGAACGTTTATTGATTTGTCAAAAGTCCATCTGTTGTTTAGGTCCTAGACCAAAAGCATCAGCGTCGAAACTGATCCCCTCCCTTATCCAATAATTGCCGGAATATATTACCATATTTCCATTGCTTGAATATATCTGCTTAGTATCAGCTCTGCTCAGCTTTCACAGTACAGCTTTAGTTCATATATTTTATCCTTTTGATAGTGAATGAGCAATCCACACATTGCAGTACATTGATTTCAGCACATGGGCCCTCTCGAAAAGTGGGGAAATCACTGTTCTGTTTGGTTCTTAAAATATGCAGTGTGCTTTCAACAATAACTACTGAGGATCAGATAGAGATGGAAAATGAATTTTTTTGAAAGGTGCAGTCTTGAGCTTGTCAAGTATTTAGGGAAAACTTTCCTAGGAAAACAGGCAGCTTGACGAGATAATTTTGTAGCAATGCTTTTCTCCTGGATACATAAATTTAAGTTCAAACTATCTTCTGCTTTGGCACCGTATTGTATAAGTGTAGTGTATGTATTGTTGACCTCTTCCACCACTCATCAATCTCTAAGTAAATGAGTCCATTTTCTATAAAGTGGGTAAGTGAACCCCTAAAACCTAATTCAGCTAGTTATAGAGCTCAGTAAATAAACTCTGTAAATCCCATAGAGTGAAACATCAGGAAACCCTACATAGTGGCTTCCCAAACAAAGCTAAATACAAGACATAACAGGGAGAGACTTATATCAATCACAGGAGATTGCTCAGTTTTCATAATACTCTTAGCAGGCTGTCCATGCAGAACTTCATCACCTGTTGTTGCTCAGTGTCTTCACTTTTCCTGGCCATCAGCCACCCCGTTTCTTCCAAGGAGGCCTTGTGCATGGCTGAAAGTTCCTTGATTGTCAAAAATTAGTGTTTATTTAGCCACTGAACTAGCTTTTAAGGAAACACTATCCAACCCAAGGGGCTTTTGCAGCACAAGCCTGCCTTTGATGTCACTGTCACTGGCGCCATTCCTGTCTCACACTTGTTTTCTGCTTTCCCAATTTCTTAGACACCAATTTATTTTTTGTTAAAAGCAATTACAAGTCTCAGATGGCTCTTAAAATGACAAAGAAAGCATAAGGTTTAACCCAGTATGTCTTATGTTCAATACCACAGTTCTTAATTGCTCCAGACGCCAGGAGTCCACCTTGTGGAAATGTTCCAACAAAGTGAAGAGCTCTGGGTTGGGTTGGGTTGGGTTGGTTTTTTAAGCTATTACAGTTCATACTTAGCAGTGCTTTTTTGGAGCAGCAGGATATAAAAGTGAATCTTTTTTAAGGAAGAAGTGGTATTCTGGGCTTTCATTTGTTACTGTGCTTCAAATGAAGCAATAACTTAGCACGGTAAAAAGAAAAGAAAAAAAAAAGGTATGCTTCTTTTTTGCTGGGATGTTCAAAGAGACTGAAAAGAATTACTTGTCCATTGAAACACACATATAATCACTTTTATCTTTGTGGAAAATCCAGGCCTCTGCCATTTAGAGAAACAAGCTTCCATTCTTCAGCAACCGAAGTTACATCCCCTCCAGAGCACCTTTTACTTGTTCCCTTTCTCATAGACCACCTCCCCTGACACTTGTTTTTTTCTTGACAGCAAGACCTGCAGTACATGGTTTTCAGAGCCTTTAATCTAATGGGCAGATCGGTATCAGTGTATTTTTCATTGTGATGTGGGGTTTTTTTAATCAGTTGAGGTTGGTTTCTGTCTGACTGACTTGTTCCCAGCCAGCTCCAAATGGCTGCTGCTATAGCAGATGTATGCAAAGCAGGACAAATGCTAATGAGTGACCATAAGCAAGAAGTGTCTGTCATTTTTATTCAAAGCATGCAGGAGGATTTTGTAAGTGGTTAATTTGCCGTTGACTGAGTAAGGATGCCAGATCTCCTCCATTCAAAAACATGAATTATCTCTAAACAGGGATCCTGCTACTGGAAAATAGTCAGAAAGATGTTCAATTTACAGAATGTAGGTTACAAGTGCAACCTCAAGCCTTACTTGAAAGCATCCTCTTTCTAATGGTCAGTGACTGGTGGTTGTCCTGCTTTGCACACAGCTTCCAAAGCAAAACATTCAAAGGTAAGATGTAGCAAATTGAGCAGCAACCATCTCTAACTGAAGGGAAAAGGAACTGCAAAGCATCAGGTCTGGTTTTTGAATAATATGCACCACTGGGTGCAAAAGAAGGATGGATTTTGCTCTAGCTTGCAAGAGCAAGATCGGTGCAGTGCATTAATTTATTCATAGGCATTTGCAGAATTTGGCAGATTATCCTTATTCATGATGTATATACCACACTGAATGCGTATGATGCTCTACAAGAAAATTGTCCTTCCACTAAGGTTCATTGTCCCTGCTACAAAGCGGTCAAAATCTAATTACAATCAATATAGGCCAGACACTCAGTGGATGAGATGTGGAAGTTGAAGGAGCTTCATATAAAAGGGCTAAGCTAAGTAAGTGGATTTAAGGAGCGTTCTTTGCAGAGAAGATAATGTGAGTTAATGAAACTCGAGGGAACCAACTAAAAAGGAGAAGCTGTCAGCTCCTTGTCTTCCTCTTTATCTTATTTACTGGGTTTCAGAAGTGTTACTGTTGTGCAAACAAAGCAACTCATGTAACTGCCTTCTTAGATATCACGCTTGCTCTCTTTTATTTTCAGGAGTACAAGTTCGATCGATACATAGAGAATGGCAAGAAGAAAACCACGTTCTACAAGGCAGGAAGGAAACTGAAGTATTTCCTAATGCCCTTTGGCTCTGGGATCAGCATGTGTCCAGGGAGGTTCCTCGCAATGAATGAGATGAAAATGTTTATTTTCTTGCTATTGGCTCGTTTTGATGTAGAACTAGTGGAAAACAAAGCTGTCAGACTTGATAACAGTCGTATGGGCCTTGGTATCCTCCTGCCAGACGTTGATATTGCCTTTCGTTACAAGCTAAGGTCCTTAAGAAAGTGAGCGGCTGCCTATATGCCTTCTACTAATCTCCATGTTTTCTCTTGTTTCATCACTCAGCTTTGTATTTTTGGAAACATTTACTTTTCCCTCTCTGCTTTTACCTCCCTCCTTTTTGTTTCGAAGGAGAAAAGCCCTTGGGTTGGAGGTAGATATCAGATGCAGCGATATGCCACCTCAATTTGTCCTGCCTGAGTTGTGAGTAGTGAGGTGAGATGACAAGAGTTTGGCCACGTAAGTAGCCCAACGTCCCTACAAGGTGGACCCCCATACTCTTGGCCAGGAGTTGAGTAGGATTTACAGTGAGGGTGACATCAAGCTGAATCCAAGCCATTTATGTGGGAAATGGGCTCAGCACCTCTCTGTCACAAGGGTTCCCCCTTGTTAGATTGGGAGGTCCCGTACACCCACCATCTGAAGGCATCTCTGCATCTGCTCATACAAACATAACAGCAGGAAAGGGGGAACTTTATTCTAGGGGGGTGAAAGAATTTTTAGTAATTATTATTCTAACTTTTTATTCACTGTGTTCCCTTCATGGTCTTGAGTGTCTTAGCCCTTATTTGGGAGATGTGATGGAAGCCGTGCAGGGTGATGGGAGATGATTTGCAAGAATGTCTTGCTGCCAACACATTTCTGACTTCTGTTTTATGTACTGAGGGTGAATGCTTTGCTTTTCTTCTTTTTTTTCTTTTTCTTTTTTTCAATGCAGTGCAAAGAAATTAAGATCTGTGATATTTTCCTGCAGTCATTTAAAGTCAGAAGGGAGGTTCTGTTGATTATAGGCTCTGGATCAAGCCTAAATTATCTGTTTTGGCTTTTGAGCCAAAAAAGTATATTCTTCAGGGAGAAAATATATGAGCCTGTTTGAAATGATTCTATCGTCTCAAAAATTACCTTCTGTTGTCTCACTACTTTCCTGGTAACACGTCTGTGTGGGTTTTTTGACCATTTCCTGTGCTTATTCATTTCTCCAAAAAGGCAAAAGAAGAGGGCTTCTTTAATAGTGTTTTTCTGTGCCGAAGTTATGCCTAGGCAGGGTAGTGTGACCTGTGCTTGGAAACAGACTTGTCCGTTTACAAATTGGAAAATGAGTTTTTCCCTGGGGCCAAAATCTGAGCAAGTGAAAAGCCTAGCCAGCCACAGAAGTTTATCTGTATACTGGCTGCCCAGCCTGCTTCACTGAGTGATCAGCTCTTGTTTCAGAAATTAATTTCCTAGTGCGTAGAATTTGAGATTTTTAGACCCTGTCTCTCTTCCCAGCCGTCGCTTCAGAAACTGATGAGGATTTTCATGGCTGTCCAGTCTGAAGTTGCCAAGAGGATAATTGTGATGGGAGAGTAGCCATGTCTGTGGGCCTTGCCTTGTGTTCCCAGAAAACATCTCTCTGGGATATCCCAGCATGTGTCTTTTAATATCAGGAATTTTGCTCATCTCTAAAGCACTTGATGGTCTATGAATGGAACCTGCTACATACATACTAAGGATTAGAATTATTTATTGATATTCATGTAGAACCCTGTTTAGTTATTCATGTAAAGCACATACCCTAAATAAGCCTCAGTAGAAAGGCTTTCAGAGATTGGCACAGCCACATTCCAAATCCTCCAAGGAGAAAATTGTGGGTTTGTGAGATGTATTAAACATTTTCTCTTAATATATAATATCAATAATGTCTACAGCATTAGAGTACACCTACATTAAATGGGCTGTGCAGTTGATTAAATGCTTTAACTTTGCTTCAACATTTAATCAACAGCAAAAGCTGATTATTGCTTTGTGACTCAGAATAAAATTTGTTTTTATGGAGAGATTCTTGTACTGAAGTTACTCACTCCTGTAGTTACTCTGTAGGAGCTGTTCTAAACTCAGCCATAGCTCACAATCCAGTTTGGACATTAGAGCCTGGTTTATTGAGAGAGGAAATGTTGCTATCATTACACTGTTGACTGTATTCCATTATTGCTTAAATGTAAGCTGTAAAATTTCTTATGCCACAGTTATGATAGATCTTTCTTTGGCATCCAACTTTGAAACAAACCTGAAGCAACTGCAAAAATAACAGTAGGTATTTGTTTTAAACAGAGGAGGGTTTTTTTATGATTATATTTATTTTTAGAATTTTGAATTGTAATATTACAGGCTGCTGCATAAATTGGTAGGACATAATAGGACTGTGCCAAAAGTACATGCAAATCATTAGTAATTTCAGATTAATTGCTGATCAGTTTGTGTAGTATCTATTCTGAAATTAAAAGAAGAGCTAGATTGTCTCCAAAATAGTGAATTAAATCTGGAGGGCATGCTTCTATTAAAAAAAAAAAAAAGACACGGGTCAGAATCTCTTCTAGGAGTTGCAGGAAACCTCTGTGAAGGCACCTGGAGGCCTTGCATCGGGGTTGGAGAGGACCCCTTGCACCATGCAAGAGGCCAGCATTTTGCTGGGGTAAAAGTTAGTTGCTCTTTTTGCTCAGGGACCAAAATAATCAAATGTAAAGCAGGGCCTGCCCAGTTTTTCCTGGAACTGTGTCCCTGGTAACCCATGCTCATTGTAGATTAGTTTTGCTGGTAAGCAATGCATCACTACCCTAGCATACCCCAGCTGCAGAGGAGGTAAGCCTCACCCCCACGTAAAGTCACGAGAGCTAGAGCAGGGCGGAGAAAATGTTAAGCCCTTCTAGTCCACATACTCTGCAGCTGAGGAGGTGACTTATTAAAAGTCAGCAGCTGATCTGACCGGGAGTGACTCGGTCTCTGTCAAGCAGGGAGTGGAAGGCCCACAGTGTAGGTGCTCCAGGTCAATAAGCCATAGCAGCACAACGGGATGAGGGTGCACCATCCCTGGAGGCCCCAGCTGGAGCCAAGCTGGCCACAACGTGCTGTGCTGAGGAAAGCATGTTTCATGACATAGGGCACAATAAGGTTTTTGCTGACCTCCTGTGCCACAGAACCCAGGAGCAACCAGCTCTTGGTGTCTGTCACCAGGGCACGAAGATGCCAAAATCATCTGAGCAGAAACATTTGCAGTGCTGTTTGCAAGCATTCAGGTGCTGGTGGTGCTGCAGGAGTGAGTGGTGAGAGGCAGTCGGACCTTGTGCTTCTTCATTCCTCCTCTCCACCTCAGCAGGGAGGTCTGCCAGGCCTGCTTGTCTCACTCACGGACCCGGCAGGCACAGGGTCAGCCAGGAGGAGCACACATGTGCCCCTTGAATTTGTCTGCTGTTCCTCTAGTGAAATGGTGTGGTCACTGATCAGAGTGAGATGTGACTCAGCCGGTCAGTACCAGCCTCCGACTGTGAGTTGTCGCTGTCTGTGACCATTCTGGTAATCTCTTCTGCTATTTAAAAAAAAGGAAAAAATCTCCTTTTTTTCTCATATAAATAGGTTTATTGAGTCAGTATGGCCCTTTATAGCACCTGAGAAGAAAAGTGAATTCATCATGAACCCATGTGAATGCTAAAATGTGATTTTTCTGTTATTCTTATTTTAATTTACAGATTGTATGTTCTCCATTTTCTTGCTGGCACTCAGTACAGCTATAAGCTTCTGTTAACTTTTTAAACTCTTACATTATTTAAAAGTCTGTGTGTACCTGTTTGCAAATTAGACTTTCACATCTCTGCCAATGTGTCCTAATGTGCTAATGTAAAACCGTGTAAGAGTTGTTCTTTAGTTTATGCTTTTAAGCCAGTTGCATGTCACTATTTTTGGCATTGCTATTTTTGTGAATAACTACTGGTCCGTGAATTTCTCTTATAGAATTATAAATGATCTTCTATTTCATTGTTACTGAACTTTCTGACATTCAAAAGATTGTGAATTGCTCTTAATTGTGCAAACTGACATTTCGTATACAGCTGAGCAATGGTTAGGTTCTCCTTTAATAGTTAATATCCATCATTAGGACTTTTAGATCGAATAAGGTATATTGTGATTTTCTGAGCAAGAAAATTGAAACTTCATTATTTTATTAATCTAACATCTTAAGTGAATTTTGTATTTCAAGGACACAATAAAAATGAATATATCTATTTTAATATTGAATGACTGTCTATGGTATTTTTTCCAGCTTACATTTACACTTCTCTCGCAGATTCACAGCTATTGCTTTAATTTTTACAATTAATCTTCAGCATACCGCATTTTTCTGTTCCTTGATCTTGAAAGGTATTTCTGTAAGGAAGAAAAAGCCTCTAATTCAGCACTGGCGTGGAGCGACTCCTTTGTATTTAGGAAATTATCAAGTCTGGTTTACCCCCCATCAAACTTAAGCCAGTTCTTATCAGATGAGGGGAAAAAAAGGGTACTTCTGACATTGTTAGGACATCATTCAAAATTAATGTAAAGATCTGCAGTTCACCAGTGATTCCCAAATACAGCTCCTAGGCTTTTCCTTTTGCAAACCTCTGTGTAGTACAAGATGTACTACCTAGTGTAAAATATTCTGTCCTCTCAGATCATTCATTTTAAAAGGGGAAATGAAGGAAAATTGTTACAATATACAGCACTGTGCCAGCAAAGCACAACTTGACTTTTCTAGGTATCACTGTAGCTACCGAGTTCTTCAAGTAGATATTTAATATGAAGATTGTACCCTAAAGACATCAGTGTTTCTTCATTCTTTCATGCAGAAATGCTTGTCAGGTATGTCTGCGAGGGCTGTGGAAGATATGTCCTAGAGAAGGTAGACCTGCAGCATTTTTCTGGTTTTGATAAATGTGTTTGTAACTGTGCAATTGCTTTAACTCCAGATTATATTAGAAGTTACTGAAGTTTATAAAGGCGCATTTCTGAGTGAGCTTTCCGTGATGGTCTGAAAGATATTTGGGAGCAGGGGGTGAGGGGGGCCGGATTATTAAGACCTAACAATGTATTTTATCTAATACTTGGTTTGACATTAAGTGCTTTCTTGGTGTTACTTATATTATATTGTGTTTTAAAATTATTCAAGACATTAATTTATGCATAACATATGCTTAATCCATATGAATAGAGCTATTTTAACTGGCAGACCATAGAAAGTGTTTTCCTGCCTATTACTTAAACGAGCCTATGTACCCGGGCTAGTCGTGCCCCGATACCCACAACATAGCAGAAAAATGATCTCATTACAAAAGCACCCCTTAAAACTACCCTGAAGAAAGTATTGTGATCCTTAAGTTAATATCTATGTTTATAAATAATAATAAGTATGAAGGAATGGTTACTGCATATATAGAAGCACATACAAAATAGAAAATGTTCCACTTGCACTTGAAAGCAAATAATTAAACTGTAGTGGCATCTTTATCCTCGTATAAGCCAGTACAGTGTCTGCGCAGCCTATCCTATGTGTCAGGCTTGCCTGGGATCGTGGGTACTGAGGCTGTGTGAATACATCATTTGTAATAGCAGAAATGTGCTTGTCTTCAAAACTATTTACACCAAAATAAATAATCAAAAGAAGCCTAAGCTTCAGCTGTTCCTGCTCAGAGCCTTGCAGGATTCTATCTTGCAAGATTTTGTTAAACAGATTTTGACACTGATGTGTTGGTTTGGGTGTGTGTGTTTCCCCCCAGCCAGCAGCTATTAAGTACAGCAAAGTTGAATAAAGTCTGGGTTCTGGCTACAGGGAGGGTAAAAAACAGTAAGTAAACACTCCGTGATGACTTTTGACAGTGACTTCTTTCCTATCAGTTCATCTTTCCAACTACCTCTTTCTTCCAAATAGTTTAGTCGCTAACCTCCTACAGGCAGCAAGTCTTTCCCCGTCTGATTTCCATCTCGTGAGCCAGCGAATCGGCTATCTTCTCCGCGTATTTTTCAGTTGCCTTCTAAAAATGAAATCTTTGCAGCAGCCTCTCGCGAAATCGGCATGGCAGGTAGCTGCAGCTGAGAGAAGTGCCGCGTCGCTAAAGCGCTGAACCTGGAAAGCGGACGGGCGCGAGTTGTGCTCGGGACGGATGCTGGGACGGGTGCAGGGATGGATGCAGGGATGGATGCAGGGATGGATGGAGGCACGGGGTCTGCCGCCGCTGCGGGATGGCCGCGAGCCGGGATGCCGCCCCACCGTGTCCCGTCCCGCGGCGGGGGGGGGCCGCCCGCCTCCCTGCGTGCTTCCCGCAGCCCGCCGGGCTCCCGGCGCCGGTTTGCGCTCCCAGCTCCCCCGACCCCCTACAAAAATCAAGTGGGAAGGGGTGGGGAGGGGAGGGGTGAGGAGAGACTCCTGCCGCCCCATCCCACAAGCAACCCGTGCTTCCAGGGATGCTGGAGGGGGAAGAGGGGACAGGACTCCCGAGGAGGTTCTTAGGGGACCGGGCTGGGTGTTAGGTGAGTTTGGAGGACTTCGGCTGGTGGAGAGGAGGTTTACTCCGGAAAGGCGATTGTTCGCCCCTAATCCTAAATTATGAGGATTTAAAAATAGTATTAGACGGGCAATCTGTTCTGCAACTTCTCGGAAGAAATAATTGTTGATTTAGATAAGCACTGATCCCTTCAGTGTTTGATGAAGATGTTAATTTATGGCTGTCTAGCAGTTTATGGCTGTCATTAGATTTTCAGCTTTGTCTCTGTTTGAAATGTATCTTTCTTTTTATTTTAATCCGAGACAATTATGTAAGAAAACGGTTATGTTTGATCTAAAATGCATCATTTTCCTATAGCATTTCAAATTATTCACAGATCATAGTTCTTGTATGTGCATATATGAATTTAAAAATACAGCAATAAAGTGCTTGAAACAGACCATAAATTTGCTTCGTATTTTATTACACGTCTCGGAATCAGCTCGAGAGGACAAGGGCAACTAGGGGCTTGGGGAAGGATTTAACCCTTCCCGAGGCTGCAGAACCAGCCACACCAGAGCAAAGCCCCCTCGGGCGCACGCCGAGGAAGGGGGGCGCCGGCTGACACCGAGCTGATGAGTGACCACGGGGACCTGAGGCTGGCCGCAGCTCCCTGCTCACTTAGCAGGTCCCCTTTCCGCGGCGTGGCCGTCTGCTGCGGTCCCCGAGCCAGGCCCGGGGCGGCCACGCCGTGTCCCGGTGCCGGCAGCGGCTCCCGCCTCCGCTGCTGCCCGGGCCGGGCTGGCAGCGGGGCGGCGGGCAGGAGCGGCTTAACCCCTGCGGCGCCTGCCTGAGCCAAGCGCCTACTGCGCAAGGGGCCGGCACGAAGCCTCCGGTGGGCTCCGGGGATCGGGCCGCTCGCCGGGGCCGGGGCCGGGGCCGGGGCCGGGGCCGGGGCCGGGGCCGGGGCCGGGGCCGAGACCTGCGCGACTTCCCCGAAGTTTTGTCCCGCTCCGGCCAGAAGCTGTCCCGCCCCCCGAGCAAAGCCTGAGGACCCCTCCGGCCTGTTGGCAGCGGGTGCGGTCAGTTACGACCGATGGCGGGGAGAAGCGCGGAGTCCTGGCTCGTTTATTTTACCCCCCCAGCAACCCCCCTTCGCCGCCACCGCCACCACCGCAGCAAAAAAAGCCAAACAAAAAACCAGTGTTAATTGCTGTAAAGTTTCCGAGCACGTGGATAATTTACTTTGCCGTGTTTTAATTAAAAACAAACTTATTTATGTTTCTGATGTTTATATTACGCGATTTAATTACGTTTAGAGGCAGCGTCGCACTTTTTTTCCCCCTTCCACCCTAAATCACATTTTCATTAAAGGTTTTAATAAGAAAACTCACTTGACCACTATTCATTATCTAGTCCCCTCCATGCACACAAGTTCACTTACCCATTCATTTATTCACTTACTCATTCCAGCAGATCCGCTGCAACTGCTGCTAGCAGGGATGTGAACACTCATAATTATTTGTCAAAGTCTGGAAAGTGTATTATCCCTTCTTCTAGTGGTAATTAGTTACCATAGCATCTAATACGTAAATGTGCCCAGAGCACACCATTAACAGTTAAGCGGAGGATTCAATTTAACACATGATTATATCTTTCATAAGTCATTACATTAGGAAAGCCAATGTCACTCATGCTGGGACAATTTCAGGCTCCGAGCCGGGGTAAGGGGCCAGGGGCCGGGGTAAGGGAGCCGGGCTGAGCGGCGGGGGCAGCGGGAGCCTGCGGAGGAGGCAGGGGGAGATCCCGGTGCGATGGGGTGGCTGGAAACGGGGAAGAGGCGCTTTGGAAGGGGGACACGTTCATTTCTGGTTAAGCGATCTATCAAGCGTTAAGAGGGGCGGGGGAGCCTCTCTCCTCCCCCCACCCCCGGCACAACACGGCGCTCGCGTTGGCGAGACCTGCCCAGGGACCGGCCCAGCGGCTTCGCGCCGCTTCCCGGCGGGGCTGCGAGGGGCAGAGGGACAGGAGCGAGGGGCCGCGAGTGACAGCACCTCTGCCCGGCGGAGACCCTGCTGCTCCCTCCAGAGCAAGCCAGGAGGAAGCAAGAGAGCCCAAAGTCGGGCGGCAGCCAGGAGTGAAAGCGTTTTCATGCCGCTTTCTCGGCGCTCCGAAGCAGAGGCAGACGAGAGGTGAACGGAGAAACCGCTCCGTCTGACACCGACGGCAGCGGCCGCCCTGGCTTCTCCGAAGGGGCAGGGAGCCATCCCGGCCGGGCCCGCACCCGCCTCCCGCGCCTCGGGCCCCTTCCCACGGGAGCCGGGAGGCTGAGCGCGGGCCTCCCACAGCTCTGCCCCCCAGCCCAGGTCCCAGCAGCTCCAGGAGGTTGCTGGGACCTCGCTTGCCTTCCCCCGTCCCACGCCCAGGCACAGCCGAGCAGCGCCCGCGCCTTCCAGGGGAACCTCTGCGGGAAGCCTGCTCGGTAGCCGGAGACACTAAGCGGTAAATATTGCAGCAACCGTGTCCTGCGGTGTTACATGCACGAACACACATTCACACACACACACACACACACACACGCACGCACGCACCACGCCAAGCTGGTGGCGGTGGTTAATTCCTAATCAGAATGATGGACAGCAGAGACAGAACAATACAAACTAATGGCTGTGTTGCTGATCACTTTACCCCTTGATTAAAGACACCCAATTATGGCGCAGAACAGTGTCGTAATTATGTTCCTTAATCACATCCAGGAGGTTTAATTGCCTTAACGATGTGTTTCATTAAATGAATTTAGGTATTATAGTCGACAGTTTTCATACACAGTTGTTTTCAAATTAACATAATATTAGACATCGTCATGGAAATTGTTTTAATAATCATAATTAGACGCACCCAGCCTTTGTCTAGTAAATGCTGAGAGACGCTTCTCCTTGCGCCTGGGGGCTGATCTGCCCACCCTCTCTGGGCTGCCTTCCCACAGCTCCGTGGCACTTTACAGTTATGTTTCCTGAAAAGTTACAGGTTCTGATTAATCTTTTTTGATGGGAAGTGGAGCAGAAAATATTTATCCCCTTCCCCCGCCTGCGGTGCTGCCGTTGGGAGAGGCGGCTCCGCGGACACCCGGCGCCGGCCCGGGCCGCCCGAGGGGAGGGGGGAGCCGGCGAGGCCGAGCCCCCCAGGTCCGGGCCCGGCGCAGGGCGAGCAGCCCTGGGGGGCCGCCGCACCACCACCACCCCCCCAGCCGTCGGGTTTGGGGCAGGGCGGGGGGCCCACGGAGCGAGGGGCGGCTCCAAGCCTTGGGGGGTCGGGAGGAGGCGGGGGGGGCGCAGCCAGCCCCACGGGCCCGGCAGCGAGCGGCGTGCGTGGGGCCGCTCCGCACGGGCGCGGGGAATGGCACCGCGGGGAAGGGCGCCGCGCCCCCTCCCTGGGGCACCCCGAGCCGGCAGTGGGGTGCCGGGGCGCCTTCTGAGCAAGGCAAAGGGAGGAAATCTACCCGTCCCCGCCATCCATCTCCTTACGTCTGGAGACAGATAGTTAACAAAGCACGGCGGAATGCGAGCGTTTGTTCAAAATATTTTAATAAAGATTCTTTCCGACATAGATACACATACAAACGATCGTACATTGCTGTCATAATCTGATTGACCGATTTAATATATATCACTCTTTACACATCCGTGACCTGCCAACAGATCCATCATGGCTCCTATTTTGCCATCCAACCTGACAGTCCGAATTTGTATTATCTGCAAGTAGTGGAAAATAGCAGGACTCGTTTTAGAAAAGAAAAAAAAAAAAAAGGAAAAAAAAATCTTAATTTACAAATGGCAGAGAGACAGCCACCCAGCCATGCAAACTCAAACTGAAGGCTCACTTTGGGTAAATAGCTACTTCTTGCTTTTCATCTCTCATTTTTCTTCCAAAATAACCCACCCCCCGCCCCCCCACCCCTGAAAAAAAGAAAAGAATTCCACGCGTTCTGTAAATCAGCCTAAAGTATTTTAAAGTATTTCAACTTAAATAATCATCCACAGTCAGAATAATTTACATACACATTAAAAGCTGTTTAAATTATACCTTTGAAAACACAGCGCCTGGGAAAAACATTGGCTTGGCAAGTGTTCTTGTAGCAGCTATTGCTCTGATGCCTTGTAAAAGTAAATAGCTATTACCTGTTATAATGCAAAGAATACCCTCTCAAAAATCAGTTGGTTGAGCAATTAAGAATACACCTTTCCTGTAATTTTTGGACTGAAGCAATTTATTAAAGCTCAATTTAAATACAGGGATGATGCAACTTAAAATCCAGATGACCTTTCATAAACCTAAGCAGCTCAGATACATCAACATTTCTGGTTATACGTTGTTGGCAAATAAACGTTTGAAACACTTGGCACACAGTTTAAGTTAATCCATAAACAGAATTGTAGAAGCATTTAAAGTAACTGCACATAAGACCCATGACCTTAACACATGATAAATATTGTTGGCGTGGAAGGGTCATTTAAAGAATAACAAATAAATAGCATGTCTTGTTTATACATCATTGCAAAGTGGAAAGAAACAAGGTGCACATAAATATTTCTTTTAAAAATGCGATACTTTCAGCCACACGGAGTAGGGGTTTTGATCGGTTATTTTTTGTCTTTTTTTTTTAACTCTCTCGATTTTTTTAAATCACTCTCACCAAACTTTGCGCATTTTCACAGGATCAAAGTTTAGAGACGATAAAAAATACAAAGTCTTCCATAGCAATGGTCCAGTCTCTTTGTTTCTGCGAGTCGCTTAAATAGTAAGTTTACATTTCAAGTTTGTTTGTTTCCTGGCTCAGAATAATAATAATACTGCTAATAATAATAATTTAAAAAAAAAAACCAAAACCCAAACCAAAACAACCTATGTTCAAGTGCCCTCTCTGATTTGTCCCATCCACCTCCGCGCCCGGGTGACTGCGTCCCCTTCCCCTGGCCGGGGCCGGGAGCCGGGGGCGGAGGGCTCTCTCCGCCCCTCTCCCCGGCGCTACCCCCCCGCGCCCGGCCCGGCCCGGCGCCCCCCGGCCGCTCCTTTGTCCGGACCCGCGGCGGGAGCCCGGCGAGAGCGACACCCCCCCCCCCCGGCGCCCCCCGGGCCGGGGCTTCCCCCCCGCCGCGCCTCCGGCCCCGCGCCCCCTCCCCGTCGCCGCCCGCGCGGCGGCTCCCGACGCCGTCCCGTCCCGGCGCGACCCGAGGAGAAGAGCGAGGCGAGGCGAGGCCGGCCGGCGGGCGGCGGGGGCCGGGCAGCGGTCAGTCCCTCCGGCGCCCCCGCGCCCCCAGGCCCGGGGCCGGGCCGCCGCCTGTCGCCGCTCCCCGGTGCCGCGGCGGCGGGGGGGGGCGGCAACGGCGGCGCTTAAGGCTTCTCCGTGCACTGTTTGCAGAGGCTGGAGGAGACGCTGTTGAAAATGGCACATTTCTCCGGGCAGGAGGTGGCAGGGGGCAGCCCGGCGCTGAAGGGGTAGCCGGCCGCCTGCTCGTAGGCGCCGAGGGCGGGGTGCAGCGCCGCCGCCGCCGCCGCCGCCGCCGCCGCGGCGGAGCTGGGCAGGGAGGCGGCCGAGATGGCCTGGCCCTGGTTGAGATAAGCCACCAGGCGCCGCATCTCCTCCAGGGCCTGCGCCTGCATCAGGATGTAGTTCTTGGCCAGGAGGAGCGTGGCGATCTTGGAGAGCTTCCGCACCGAGGGGCTGTGCGCGTAGGGGATGACCGCCCGCAGCTCGTCCAGCGCGTCGTTCAGGTCGTGCATCCGCCGCCGCTCCCGCGCGTTGATGTTGAGGCGCAGCGCCTTCTGCTCCTTGGACTTCTTGCTGCCGCCGTGCCCGTGGCTGTTGGAGCAGCCGCCCTCGGTCGCCTTCAGCCCCCCGCCCCCCCCCGCCACCGCCGCCGCCCGCCGCCGGCGAGGCGACGCGCGGGTCCCCCCCGGCGCCGCGCAGCACTAGCTCGCAGCGGCCGTCGCTGTCGTCGTCGGGGCTCTGCTCGCCGCCGCTGCTCTCGGCCACCGAGCTGCGGCTGGCGCTCTCGCCGTACTTGACGCAGACGGAGCCCGGCGGCAGCGCCAGCGGGTCGCCGCCGACGCCGGGCTGCAGCAGCGCCTCGGGCTCCGCCGCCTCGTAGCAGGCGAGCGGCGAGGGCTGGCGGTCGCGGGGGTGGGAGAGGTCGAGCCCCGGGGGCGAGCGGAAGGCGGACTCCATGCGCTTGGCCGAGGCGGCGAGGCTCTTGTGGAAGAGGTCCTCTTCTGCGGGCAGCCCCAGCGCCCGCTCCATCGGCGCCCCGCTCGCCTCCGCCTCCGCCTCCTCCGCCCCCCTCAGCTCCCGGCCCGCTCCTCCAAGGCTCCGCGCCGCGGCAGGCGGCTCCCCGGCGTCCCGCTGGCAGAAATCGCCTCCCGGCTCCCGCCGGGGCTGCGCGGTGCCCGGCGCCGCGGCTGCCCCTGCTCCGGCTCCGGCGGCGGCGGCTCGGGCTGCGGCTCCGGCGGCGGCGGCTCGGGCTCCGGCTCCGGCTCGGGCTGCGGCTCCGGCTGCGGCTCCGGCTGCGGCTGCGGCTGCGGCTCCGGCTCGCCCTCAGCAGGCGCCGCGCTGGGGCATTGTGCGCTGCCAGCGGAGCCGCTTCCACCGTTTATCTTGCTTGGATTCACCTTCAAGAGATTTCCGGACCCATCAACCAGCAGCCGCCGCAGACGGGGGAGTCTTTTACATCATTATCTCTGAGAGTAGGTTATTATGAAGAAGACTCGCCTGTTGGGACAGAGCTTTCTACCCAATCAGGTTAACGTTTTAATTAATAGGATTAAAACGGTAACAAACAATCCCAGGCGCTATCTGGCCCTGAGTCTGAATAGTTTCATTTCCCAGGTCTGAAGACAGGCAGCAGCTAGAGCTTTATAAGAGGCGCCTGCTCCATTATTCTCCCTGCCATCTGTATACACAGCTTAACGCATATGTTTGCAAGACGTTGTGTCCTGTTAGTAACCCAACAACTGCCTTTAGCTTGACATGTGTGGCGACTTTCACTCATCAATGAGCACACTAAAAGCCCTACTTAGATCGAAGGATGTTCTTTGCCTCCTTCAGCAAATTACAGCCCTGCACTGCAGAAAAGCCCGCTTCAACACTTCCCCTTCCGAGCGCTGCCAGCAGACTTCTGCTAACTTAGCCATGGAGTCAGGAGTGACACCCTCTCCCCCCACCCCAGCCCACCCACCCCCTGCATTTACATTAACTTATAGCCCGCTCCCACCCCCACTCGTCTTCCCGAAAAACATCGCCTGGGAAAGAAAAATAAAATAATAAAAAAAAACCACAACGGACCAACACCAACCGCCGTGCCCACCTCTGCCCACCGCCAAAGTCCACCTTGCGTCCCTGGGAGCCGGATGGTCCCCAGCCCTCTCGCCACCCCCCCCACCCCCCACCCCCACCCCGAGACCAAACTACGGGGAGGTTCCCCTCCTCCCCACCTTAGCCCTTTTCAAGTAGCAGATTGCCGCTTTCGAGTCATTACCCCCCTGTGTCCCTATAAAAAATATAAAGCCCCATCAGTTACCTTCAGAATGAACAGATCTGGGGAGGAGGGAGGCGGGGTGAGAAAGGGCAAAACCCACCAAAGTTTTTTTTTTATTATTGCGATTGAGCAGCTCCTTGCAGCTCGGCCCCTCTCGCCTGCCCCCGAAGCTCCCCGCTCGGCGGGAGCGCCCCGCTCCGCTCCCCAGCGCCGGGATGCCACCGCCGGTGCCAGGGCGAGAGCGGCCCCGGCCCCCCGGTTCCTCCGGGCGCGGCGGCCCCTTGCTCCCCTCCCGGGGCTGCCCCTCGGAGCCGGGCACACGCTCGCCTGCGCTCTCCAGCAGCCGAAGTGGCAGCCCGAGGGTCGGGCTGAATTTTGTCCCGCTGCTCCTCCAAGGCTCGAGGCGAGCAGCTCGCTCTCCCTTTTACTGTTAGCGCTCGGAGTATTTAGTGGCAGGTTTTCATTCTTATGACATCAGTAAAAACAATATTTCCCAACACTTCCAGTAAATCATTCTTATGTGGCAGAATTACTGAAGGCTATGAAATTTTTTGGTTTCTCTGGTTTCATTAAAAACCTTTTAATTGTGTCTTTCAGAGTTGGCCCCAGGTGTTGGACTCTTTTCATTACATTTTGCTCTAATGTGATGAAATTCTAATTCTCTCCTTACCATATGGTTAAATTTCCCCACTGAGAATTAGTTGAAAAAGGAGAAATAATCTATTAATCTCTGTAATAGATTCACAAATGAGGTTTGCCACAGAACCTGTTTTTGAATGGTAATATCAGAACAGTTGGGTGCCTTGTTTCAGGAAAGAAAGGACCAGGCGACAACAGAAAACGTTTGAATTTTCACCTGGAAAGAATGAAAAGAAGCCAAGCTGCAGATTTCAGAGTAATTGACTGAGATTTCATCTAGCGAGGACATGACTACAATACAGACCTTCCTCACCTCGTGTCTCCAGATCAGAGGCGAACACACAAGCCGAGCCCTCCGAAGGAGGGGGGGGATGGTGTCTTACCCCCGCCCCCCCAGCCCCGTTTGGCTGCTGCGCTTGTCCCTGGTCGCCGTCCAAGCGCAGTCACCGAGCGCCTCGCTCCCCTCCCCCTTTCCCAGGGATGCCACTGTTAACCTCCATCATTATTAATCCAAAGGCATTTTAGGTTTATTGTTTTCCAATTAGCAACTTCATTTTCTCTGGGATCATAAGCAAAGGGCTTTATAATCGCAATAGGGGGGGCTGATTATTTTTTAAAATTATTTTTATTATTATTTAATCTGTTTAATATCCAACTTGTAAAACTCATGTGGTCACTTAAGGATGACGGATACTGTTGGTGTAATTTGATGGTTAGGGGAAACATTTATTTCCGAGCAGCTTATTTCTTCGAAGGCAAAGGTGTCCGGCTCGATCCCTCCTGCTGATCCCTGGGCTCACTAGTGCTACCTCCCCTCTTGCCTGCAGCTCTGGGCACGCCGTACGCTCCCGCTCCTCAGGCGGCGGGGCCGGTTGCCCCGAGGCTGCGGCCGCCGCGCTTGCCCCGAGGGGCGGGGAGGCTGCCGGGCCGCGCCGGCGGGGCGGGGGGACGGGGGCATCGCGGAGACCTCCAGGAGGTCCTGGCCGCCTCCTCGTGTCCTCGCCTGCGTTCGCTCAGGTTTGCGCTCTGCGACTGGAATTTCTCTCTCCTCGTCTAAAGATTTCTGCTCAGCCCTGTCCAGCCGTCAGCCTACCTGCTGCTGATCTGTCTGTGGGTCTGTTTATGTGCTTGTCCCCCCTTCTGCCCAGCTTTTCATGCGCCTCGCTTTTTCTTTTATTACTCTTCATCCTTCCCTTCCCCGTTCCTTCTGGGTCTGCCCCCTGTTTTTGAGACATTGATGTATCCCAGTCATCTTGCCGATGCGTTCACCTGTGACTTGCCGTGCTTTAATGATGCAAACTTTCTTCCAAACTTTAGCTTGAGGGGTGTGTGTGTGTAGGGACAGGAAAGCGGAGGAGACAAAAAGAGAGCCCCCTCGCCTCTCCCAGACCCGCCTGTTGTGATCTGCCTCTCCCCCCGCTCCCGAAGAAGTGCCTGTTTAATAGTCTACAGGAACTTTAGTTTGGAAGCAGGCAGAAGAATTTATAGAAGCTTTAAATGCGGGGCTTATAAAAATACCGAGGAATGGTCTTTGAGGTTTATGCACTCGTAAACTTTTGCTGATTGCTTCTGGGAAGTTGTCAGGCATTTAACACTGCGTTTATCTTACAGCGCAATGAAAACACATCTGCCCAGCGTCTCGTTACCTGGTTTAATTGTGCCGCAGCCCTCTGCCACCGGCTTCACTCCACTCGGGTCGTTATTTCGGGAAACGAGCAGCCCGGAGCCGAGCCGCAGCAGGGGCTGCGCCGGCCGCGCTGGAGCACCACCCAGCCTCCGCCGTCAGCGGCCGGGACCGGGCCACGGGGCGTCCCGGGCGGGGCGGGAGGCAGGGGCAGGGAGTGCGAGGAGGCTGGAGGGTCCCAGAGGACAGATGAGAGCGGACAACCCCAGCGATTGCTAATTTTCCATGGCGTCTTTCGCAAGATCTACTCGAGTGTCATTTTGTTCTGCCCCCCACTTGGGAGAGAAGTTAAACACCTCTTCCCTCTCCCCAGGGCTGCGCTTCCCGTTTGCTGAAAAGCCTCCAGGAGGAGGGACGCTCTCCAAATTTTCCCTAAAGGCGCCCAGGAACTGAATGTTGGCGAGGCAGATTTTAGACAGATGAAGGCAGCCTCTCCCTGCCTGCTCCGGGCAGAGACACGGCGTGCCCGCTGCGGCAAGGACTGCCCCCGCAGCAAGCTGAGGGCTTGGGATCACCCGTGAGTTCCCCGTCCTTCTGCCAGCAGCTCAGCCCCGAGCTCCCCTGGCCCGGCACGGCGAGCCGGGCACTGAGCGGGGCCGGGCACCGAGCCCCCGGTGCAGCGGGGGCAGCCCGGCGCCGCTCGGCTTTCCCAGCGCCCGGTGTCGGGGAGCGCTCTCCTTTGCCGCAGCTGCTTCTGTGTCGTCTTCACTCTTAGACAAAGTTTATTGAAGTTCAGGGTGAAGAAAAGACAGCAAAAAGAAATTAAATGGCACTCCCATTACGTTCGCTTCCAGTGCAAACCTCCTCAGAGGTGTCTGTCCAGAGGCAGCCCCAGGAGGCCGGTGAATTCCCAGCCTGGGAGGTGTTTCCAGCAGCCCGCACGGGCCCAGAAGCTCACCGGGCTCTCGGGGCCGCGTGTAGGGGAGGAGAAGGGGCCGATGCTCTCAGCCCCGGGACGCCCGGCGCAGCATCCCGACCCCGGGGCCAGGGGGATCGGGCAGGGCGGTGGGACGCGGCGGGTGCGTGTATGCAGCCGGGCTTGTGGGGTATGTGTGTGCCGAGGGGCTGCGAAACGGAGGAAAGCATTCCCCTCCCCATCCCCGGTCCTTTTGCAGGAGGAGAAAAACGACATTGATGGACTTGACCCCACCAGTGCGGCAGAGCTGAGGCATCTGGGGGTGAGAGATGCCACCCCGATACCCTGGCCCTGTGCCTCGGGAGGGGACCGCTGTAATGGAAAAGAAAGTCTGGAGGGCTGCAAAGGGATCAACGGCACCTGAGGGTCCCCTGAGACCCGCCGGGTGGCCGTTAGGTCCCCTCGGGCCTCTGCGGGGACCTACCGGCCACCCGGCCCCGGTCGCTGCGCTCCCGATCCAAAATCCACAGCACCATCTCCTGGGCAGCGGGAGAATTGCACGGCTGGCTCGGCGGCGCGGCCGGTGGCCGCGGTGGGAGGAACGACCGACGTGGGGCTGGAGAAATATTACATTGCATGGAAAAGTAAAAAACCAAAACCCAAAAAACCTCAAAACCCAAACAAACATGGAAATGTAAAATAACCCTGCAGCCTGTTCATAGGGAAGGAAATAAGTATTCCTCTGGTCTCCCTTTTGAAGGTGAAGCCTTATGAGCTGAAGGCTCTGCTTGGACAGGAGTCAAGAGGCTCTCGGGACGCTTTATGCATTCATTTACATATATATACACCCGGGCATAAACGTACCTGCGGAAGATTACGGCTGGAAGAGCCTGATGATATCCCGGTTTCAGGGACACCACTGGCTGTATATGCAGTGGCAAACCCACCAAGGCATCACACTGAGGTTTGTGGAGAAAGACCAGAGGGTCCTACCACAGTTCAGTGTGCTCTGGTTTGGTTCTGGGAAGTTTGAGGTATTTGTTTCTCCCTCCCTGCTCCCTCCCTCCCTTCCTTCTTGCTGTCCTCCCTTTTCTCCCTCTTCTCTTTCCTTCCTTTCTTTCCCTTCCCCAGAGGAGCCCCTTTAGGCCCTTCAGGCCATCCCCCTCCTCATGCACATGGCTCCCCATACTTGTGCATTTCTGCTGTGGCCAAACCAGTGTTACTGGTGTAGCTTACAATTCCCCGGATCAACAGAGATGCCTGTTATGCTTATTTATCTACTTCAGCCTGAATTCTGTCTCACACAGCTCCGTTTGACTAAATGCTTTCCTCTTGTTTCCAGCTCTCAGAGTCATTCTCTGTGCTCCTTTCAAACACCTCCCAACAAACATCTGGGTGGGTCTCGGCAGGAGCAGAGGTCAGAGCTCTGGCTGTGTACAGTTAACATTTACTCCCTGTCCAGCTTTCACGCTTACACCTGACCCTATTTTGTTTCTGTTTGAAACTTTCCACTGTAAGGAATGTGGCACTGAGCTTACTCTTCCCATCCTTGTTTGGTCAGACTATAGATGTTTGTTTTCAGTTACTACTTGGTCAGCAAACAGTTTCTATAGGCCTTTCCTTTTCCTTCCACACTTCTTGAACTCCTTCCAGTTCACCTTTATTGGTACTGAAAGTGCTTAAATCTGAAAGCAGTAGTTGAGGTGCTATCTCATCAGTATTGTATACTGAGAGAGACATCTATCACTTCCTGGGTACATGACACGATGCCTCTGTGTTAGAAGCCCAAAAATTACATTGGATTTTTTTCTTTTTTGGTCACACTGCTAGATCCTATTTAATTTACTGAAGCCCATACATCCAAATCTATATGTTAGTAGGCACATATATTACACCTACTGTATTCCCTTCAGTCACCACTTTGCAATTATAGGAAGAAAAAAATGCTAGCATGTGCCTTTCTTCCATTCCTTATAAATCCATGCTGTTTGTTGGTTGTGGATCTGTTGTCCCCTAAGTGCTTAGGATTTTTACCTTTTAATATTTTTTCCACTATATTACTGCAGACTGAAGTTAGGCTTACCAGATGGTAGGTGACAGGTTCACTCTTTCTCTTCTTCTTCCCCTGCCATTTTTAAAGACCAGTAACAAACTCGCCTTTCTTTCCAGACCTCTTAGAGCTCGCTAATTCTCCAGGAATGCTTTAAAATAATTGTTAGTAGTTTGGGTAAATTCATTAGTTAATTCCCTTTTCTTCCCATGCTGCACATCACAAGGATATGCTCAGTTTCACATCCTTAGTTTTCTCCCCCTCAACCTTCCTTATGACCTTCTCTCAACAATCCTAGCTACAAGGTAGGTTTTCCTAATTATAATTTATTTTTCCTAAAAAATGCAATTCAATATTTTTGCTAATTTAGAATCATCATTGCTTTTATCCCCTTCTTTGTAGAATAACAACCCTCTTTTATTCTTAGCAATTCCCTTCTTCCCCTTGCAATTAAAAGATCATCTAGAATCTATACACATCTAAGTAGATGCTACACTGAAAAACGGAGGCACCATCACTAGCAATGCTGTTATACTCTATAAATAAGGCAATTTTATATGTTTAATAACTTATCATGGGCATAAAATACAAAAATGTGTTGAAATACAGTTCAGTGAGAGTTAAAATCCATATATTTAGCAGTGAAAAAATAATTTTGTTTCCAAACTCTTCCTATATTTCAACTGTTTTTGAATTAAAGTCTAAGGTCATTTCCCATTACATCCCTTCAGTCGCCATGATAAGTAACAAGAAAGAACAAAGAATTTCCTTCCTGGATTACTTTGCTAAATTCATACTTTAATCTTTTGGTAGATGATGTTTTTCAAACACACTCAGATGTCTGATTGTCAGCTTTATGTCTCAGGAAGTATTCCCAGCAATTCAGATACAGTAAAGTATCTCCCTCCAGCAAGTCTCTGTGTACTATATAACTTTTATAGTCATTATAAAAAGTAATTTATTGAAAAAACTTAAACCTTTTCCAACTCAACTGACTTTTGATTTAAAGGTGTGGGCTCCTGGTTATGGTAATCAGGTGTGGTAGGTGCTTTTTTCAGAATTAGGTTTGCTGTTTATGTCACAAAGTTTAGAAGCCCTGAGAGTAACATCCTCTAAAACATAGTGTGTTCACAGAAACAGAGATACCAGCTCATGTTTCACTGTTACAGTGCCTGGAATCACACAAAATACAAGGTAGGAGAACTTTTCTCTTTTTTAAATCACACTTTTCTCATAGGTATTATTTCTATTTGCCTTCACTAGAGTACAATACAATGATTCTGACTACCAGCTGGGTCTGGGGAAATGGCACGTAACAAAAAAAGAGGAAGTAACATAGCTTTCTCCTTCCTTCCTTCCTTCCTTCCTTCCTTCCTTCCTGTCTTTGTCTTCCTGTCTTTCTCCCTTTCTGTCTTTCTCTCTCTTTTTTAAAACCTCTTTCTCTTTCTTTCTCTTGCTTGCTTGCTTCCTATACCATATGGCTTCACTTCATTTTTAAAGTGACAGGACCCTTCAATAACAGCAGAGATCATGACCAAGAGGAAAGCTCCTTGTAACAGTGCCTAACTCTGATTAGCGCTGTGACACTCGCTTACAATATTTTTGAGCCAAACCATAGCAATGGGATTTGAACTTGCTTTTTGATCCAGAGAGGAGGATGCTGCCAGCTATATTCCAGTCCTATCGTTGATTCTGCGTGGGCAGAGACCTGCTGGTGCAAACGAAAGGACTCCACTGCAGCCACCAGGGCAAGGGAAGGAAAAGCAGGGAGGCATGAGCAGATGAGGCAGGGACCTTGCTGTCTCCTGAGAGGTCCAGCCACTGTGTTCTGACATACAGAGGTGCCTACAGCAGCCTTGGTGTGGCTCTGCATTGTGCTGGTACCTTAGTTAATACTTTGTTCAAACTCGGGATTAGCACACCCCCTGCCAGAGCTTAGCCAGAAACCAAACTGGGTGGGATAAGTATCAGGGCCAAATGCCATCCATGGAGAAAAAACCCCCATACATTTCCATTTTGTGAGGAACTTCTGCTTTCAGAGTATTTTGCAGCACAGTCACAGTTACCAAGGTCAATCCACAAAGTCCACAAAGCTTTCACACAACTTCCTTTCTGAGGGTAAGATCAAGTGACCAAAGAATGCTTGAGGGCTGACAAAAGCTTTTAGTGTCCTTAGTCCAGTCTTAGGCTGTCACAGAGACTTACTGATGTTTCCTTCGCAGAGTTATTTGATAATTCCAGGAGAGGACTGCTGGAGGCAAAGGGCTTCAAGCACCTGCAGGCTGAATCCACCAAGGTGACAGTCATCTTTGAAGAGACAGTGTTTGCACAGAGATCTGAACATATTTCAGGTTGATTTACTTCATTATTGTCCCATTTCCCTCACTGGCCATCCACTTGGACATTTGTTTGAGTTTAAATGGGCATGAGAACAAACAGTGTGACTTGAGGCAAGGCTAGGCGCATCTGATGGACAAAACATGTAAGATTGCATCTGGGGACTTGTGAGCCGAGGCACTGTCAGAGAAAGGGCATAGGCAGCCTTTTCACATCCCTGGCCCTTTACACATCTACATATAGCATCAGACCATGTTAACACAGGAAAGAAGACCTGTTTAACGTAGTGGCTGGTTACCTACTTCTTGTCAATAACCCTGAATTAAGAGCTTAGTGAAGAATGACATGCAGTTTTTCTGAGATGTGAGTTCACTGAGGTCAACTTTACAAGAGTCTGAGCAGCCACTGAACTTGGGGGGATGTTTGCTTGGATTGCCAAAGGATCCATGAGACACATTTTTTAGACTTCCCAAACAGGGCATGGGATTTTCCCTGCCTCCTCCTTTTAATTGTGGCCATAGGAGATTATGCAGGATTTTCCCAGTGTAATGGCAGAAGGATGGGAGATGGAGGCTCCGGCACTGACACTGGCATGTCCCGTGTCCCATGATCCACATCAGATTTGACATTTGGGCATCTGGGCATCTAGCCACTCAGTCCATGTTTTGCTGCTCTAAATTTGGCCTCCCTTCTTTGCACTATACCATACAATTTCCTTCAGGATTCCCCTGCTTCTTAGGGTAGGTTCTCTGTAGTTCTCACCTGAAGTAAAAAAAACCAACACAAACAAAACAACTCCACCCAAAGATAAAACAAAGACTCAAATGCTTTCAGCAGTGATAACTACTTCTGCATGTCAAATGAAGCTCAGGGTGCTGAGGAGTGTAGTTTCAGTGTGCTCGCAAATCTTCTACTCATGCATGGGATGAATCTGGACTCAAGTGCTCATACATCACAAGATTTCGGCACCATTTATAGCGATAACTTCAGAATTATGCTGGCAGTGTGAGACCAGGCACAGTGAGAAGCATGGAGCCTGCAACACATTGTTATCGTATTCACGCTGTTGATTCTGATTCTCTGATAAAGTTAATTGACTGAGTCAGGGCAAATTTGCTCCACACCTGCTCTGGACAGAGCAAGCTCAACCAGCTCTAATCAATCACTCCCACCAGGAAACTGGCAGAAACGGTGCTTGTTCAGCTGGTGCCAGCGGCTGATCTCAGTGGCACTGGTGCAATCCCAAGGTAAGACTGTGGGATGTGCAAATCACCCTGGGGGAACCACAACAGAATCTGTCCCTAAGCCACTTTATTTTTTACCCTTAAAATCATACGTCCCTTTCTAAAAAGCTTTGCTGGTCTCAATGCCATTCAGTTAATGCTCTGACAGCATTTCCTTCAGGAAAAAGTGTACTTTATTGCATTTGCAACTTATCCATTATCAAATTGGTTCTAGGATGAACCAAGGGAGGATCTTTTCCTCTGGTGCCCACACTCAAACTACTCATCTGCGGGCCTTCAGCAAGGAGGGATAGCTGCACTTTGCTCAGTGAGTAGGGCACATGGGCCAAGAGTCTGAGAAAATGTGCCCTGTATTTCCTGGATTTATCGATCAAGGGATTCACCCCACTTAGGGCATGTTTAGATATGGCTATCAGACACACCCAGAACCTGCCTCATCCTTTGTTTCTGAATATTTCTGAGCCCTTTTGCCTGCTCTTCCCTGCTCTGCTGCCTGCACACAAAGCACTCCATCAAAAATCTGTGCCTCTTCCCATAGGCAACATGTATCTAAAGGCTCTGGCGTGAGCCCATGGGAGCCTGTGGCTGTCCTGCACAGCGGTTCCTGTGTGGTGGTACATGGAGCAGTTGGACCTAAGCCCTAAGAGGAACAGAGCTCTGCCAGTCCCCTGCAAAGTGGTTACAACACGGGATACAGCAGCTATAACAAACCCAGGACCTTGAGTCAGACAGAAGACTGGTTAAAATGCCCAGCAGAGATGAAACTCTTCCCAAGGCAGCTGCAGAAGGCTAAACTCTGTGTTTTCAGACAGTGGATGGCAGGAGAAAGGCAGGCAGACAGCAGCAAGCCTTATAAATCACAGCGTTTGCTTTTAAATGTGTTTGCGCTTAAATGTTACTGGGTTTTAGTTAGCAGAGAGAGGAGCCTGACTAGGACCCTTCCCTCAGGGTTAAGTCAGACCACACCACAAATGGGGCAGAAGAGGGATGGGCATTGTGCTCAAAGATATTTTGACAAGGAGAATGGCAGCAGCAATAACAAGCTGCAGAAATCCTATGGGGTAATGGGCAGCTCCTTAGCAGAAGACAAATAGGAGACTGCAAAGGTAACAAGAGTAAATCTTAGGGAAAGACTGTCTACACATTTGGATCCTGTCAGCTCTGTGTTTACATGCTGTGGCTACAGACCTTCATCCTATGGTAAATGTGGATTTGGGTAAATTACTCCTTATGCATTGTGGGATCAGGAGCTTCAGCCAAGGGGAGTGGGCACTCAAGGAGTTATTGTGCTTTATGCCCTGCCTTATGTAAGTTGGTTGTGTGTCCAGAAGCTCAATCAGAAAGCAAGGGGAACATTTAAGATTTTAGACTGGATGCTAACAAACAAACAAACCAGGGCATGGGTAGAAACAATGCTGTCTGCCCTCGTGTCCTCACCATAGCTTTGCTGGGCACATAGTGGTGTGCTTCTCTCTGTGCTGGGCTGTGAAGGCATGAGAAGGAGTTCAGCTGTCCCAGTGAATTTAATTCCTTGAACATTTGTCTGCTACAGGAAAGATGGCAGGCCAGATGGGAACATCCTAGTGGCTGCAGTCAGCCTGGGGAGCACCTATTACATCGTGCTCAAAGGTATTTTGAAAACAACAGATGACAAGACTTGAAGAGCTTTCACATAAAAGACCTAATGTTAAAGTTAAATAAAGTGCAGATTTATTTATTTATTTATTTTTACTTTTGTAAGGGAAAGTTAATACAGTAAGAGGTAAAAGTAAGAGATATAGTCACTAGAGATTCAGCTGGTAGACCACACTTAGGAAAAGGAAAACAAAAGGCCGAGAGTGAGCCTGAGCACGGGCTGTGCACACTGTTTAGTTGCTAGTACACACCCTGCCAGCCTGCTGAAGAGGAGTCTGGCCTTAGCAATGCGGGTATCCATCAGTTTGTGCCACTTTGCCTTGGGGACTAGGGACTGTTCCCCACCCCCTTTATTTGGGAGTGCAGATATAGCAAAAAACTTAAACCTTCATCACTGGGACCATTTCAGCTGAGAAGTGAAGGCTGCACAATTTCCCTGGGATGTCAAATGGTGAAGGAAAGTTTGTCCCACTGAACTGGCCAAACCAGTTAGTACAGGGGGTTAGCAAATTTTAAGGACAAACACAGACTCAAAGTCATTGGTTTCAGCCCTTGGATTTAAATTTTTTTACCTTGCCAATCAATGGTAAAGACCTTTATGGTCAGAGACTGACCATATATTATTTACTCCCATCACTAAGGAGGGCCTGGCAGCTTCTACCTTGGGATTACAGAAATTTTTCTTTCAGCTCCAAATCAGTGAAGCTGCAGATTGAATACAAACCTCAGTGAGGTTTGGTAGTTAATAGAAATGCAATGTAACGAAGTCTAGTGCTAGATCATGTTTATGCTATGCTGTGAGAAAAACAGAAATCCATCCAATTTCAAATGAAAGGTGGACAACAGCTGCCAGAACTGCTGCTGGAATGAAACCCTGGAAGAAAAAAAGAAGGATATTAGCATAGGGTAGACAGAACAGCATATTTCCAAAAAATATTGTCAGTTGAAGGAAGGGACCAGAACAGGCAGGATTTTATTTCACAATATTCACAATACTTATTTCACAGGATTTTATTTCAGCCTGTGTCATGATTCTTAAGCAGTTGCAGGAAAAGGTTTATAAAAAAAATAAGAAGAAATAGTCTGGGAACTGGAAATCCAAGAGAAACGTGAAAGGGATGTTATAAAGGCTGCAAAGAAATGGTGAGTGTTCAAACACTGTTAAGGATTATCATTTATACAAAACATACAGATCAATTAAAGCAAAAGGACAGAAAGACTAACTATCCCCATAGGTGACACAGCTGGTGCAGGGAAGATTTATCCCTTTAGACCAAACTTGACATAGGCTATTCACTGAAATGTTTGAGAAACCTCCCTGTCCTCCCTGTTCTCATATCCCTGAGACAGCCTTGCTACAATTAAACAGGAGATATTGGTATTTCAGGTAATTTTTGCTGGTCTGTCTGAAACAGCAGGCACAGTTCAGAGTCACACAGTCCCAACTGCGTGGACATGGGTTTAGCACTTTGCAGTAAAGTGCAGGTGTAGCTAAGCAACTTTTAGTTTCCTTTTTTTTCAGTCCATTTGTTGGAAACTATGACAAATAATAACATACCCATTGAATAAAAAAAGGGTGACAGAGTTAACTTCTGCCTATGTATAGTGCTTCTGTTACAGAATGGTGCCAATGAAACAGGGTTGACATGACCTTAGAATTTTGCTTGTGGGGACAACCCAGAGATATTGATAATTGCAAAAATAAAAGAGGGAGATAAGGCAAAACGAGAACACCCTTGGAGCTGCCATCACCTGATAAAAAGTCTGCATATCTGTGAGGATATCGGTTGTGTCATGAGAGGTAGCCTGGTGGTCATAGGAGGTTGTAACTCCAGATGGACACATGCTCTGCCAAGAGGAGAGCAGACAAGAGGCATTAAGTCAATTGTTTTGCACAAGACATTTTCAGGCAACAACCAGCAGGTAGAGTTGACTGAGTCCCAAAATATGGTGCAGTCAGGAAAAGGCTGTGTCAGAGTAGACCCAGAGGTCCAAATGACAAATACGTGTCTTTAATTCAGCACCAATTCTGTTAATAGTTAATTTACAAGTATTTTCAGGTCTTTGCTGTGTTAACCATAGGAAAGCAATGACGATGGTGATGGTCCTGCTGAGGGAAGGTGTGGGGAAGTGAGTCGTGAGATGGTACTGGCACATGCCTTTTGGAAACGATTGTTGGGTTGTGCTCCCGTAGTGCTGTACCGATCCGCTCACACACAGGCAATGCGTGGAACAGACCTCTGCTGGGCTCCTTGGCTCTTAATGAGTCTAAACAACAGCTGTTCTCTCTTTCTTTGGGCCAAAGTCAAATGCTGAAGCATAAAACATGTGGGTTACAGTGCCATGGAGGGAGTGTGCAATTCATCTTACTGTAACTGTTGCAGGCATGTGAACTGGTGTGAGCAGCATTTACATGTACACAACAGTCTAGAAGAGGGCAGGGGAGTCATAAAGTACAGATTACAATTAAAAGGCCCAAAGGAACCACTGCAAGCATGTAATAGGGCCTCCTGTGTAATGCATAAGACTGCACTGAATTAATTTGTTTAAACTAGGTCATGTCTATGGGAAAGAAAATTTTAATGTTCCAGTTTCCTATGTTAATGCACAATGACCTTAGAGAAATTGTTGCAACGATAGCTGTTCTCACTGTTAAAAACATGCAACTGCCTCCTGGTTTGAATCTGGCTGGTTTCAGCTCCTTGGCATAGCATTGTTATAGCTTCCTAAGTTAGGCTGAAGCTTGCTTTTACTAATGTAACCAAGCTGCCAACTTCACGCTTGTTAAAGTCAGTTCCTTAAGTTTATCATGATAAAACACCTCTCAGTGACTCTCTCGGATTCATTTCTGAACCCCTTCCGTACTGTTAGCTGCCTTCCTGAGCAGTGAGCAGCATGGACACCATGCTCCAGCTGCACTCGTTCAGGGGGTCAGTTCCTGACTGGCCACTTGAATGCTGAGCCTGAACATCAGTCTCTTTTCTTCTACTTGACATTTCCCTGTTTATGTATCCAAAGGTTTCAGCAGCCCCAGAATTGTGTTTGGAACAGCGTTCAGCTCATTGGTAATTTTTTCCCTTAATAAACCCAGCCTTCTTTCTTTGTCAAGCTGACAGATTTACAATCAACTCAGTAATTTTGTTTAAGATGTAGGCATGATATTACCTTTTAGTCATCGTGAACTTTTCCAGTATTTCACAGATTATAGAAAGCAGTGAGTTTCTTTATCAACTCTTCTGAAATTCTTGTACACAGGATTTCTTACAACATAACCCTCATCTACATTTTGACAGGGAATTCACATCCATTTAAATGCACCTGCTATATCTACAGGAATTTGCATGTGCACTTCAAATATGCTAAAACTTATATTTAAATATGCATTGCAGACCAGAGAACTGGTGTTCAACTACTCACAGATTTTAAAATCAGGAAACACCATTACAATAATTTAATCTAGGTCTGTCTGTGAGGATGCTGGAGCAGGTTCAGTGCAAGAAGCAAAGACAAGCAGCCTGACATTGATTAGAGGTTGCCCATTTTGATCTAACTTTTTGCCTGACTTAGACTGCAGAATTTTTTTTCTGTTCTTGTTATAAATAATGTCTAATACCTGCATGAGCTGGAGCAGCTTTTTCAAGCAGACATTTTCTCTTGATTCAGAAGCTTCAGCTGATGAGAAGCTATCTGAAAGTCTGAAAAATTTCATCAAAGTCTAATTACCCTCACCATTAACACTTTACACAAGTTCTAAATGCAATGTATTCAGTGCCAGTTGCCAGCTATTGGAACTTCACAGAAGCACAGAATGGTTGAGGTTGGAAAGGACCTCTGGAGGTCATCAGGTCCAAACCCCCTGCTCAAGCAGCGTCTGTTATAGCAGGTTGCCCAGGACCATTTCCAGTTGTCTTTTGAATAGCTCCACAGATGGAGACTCCACAACCTCTCTGGACAAGCTACTCCAGTGTTTGACCAGCCTCATAGTAAAAAGTGGTTTTTCATGTTCGGATGGAATTTTCTGGTTTTAGTTTATGCTCACTGCCTCCTTGTCCTGTCTGTGGGCACTACTGAGAAGAGTCTGGCAACCTTTTCTTTCCATCAGATACTTATAAATGTTGGTAAGAACCCCTCTGAGCTTTCTCTTCTCCATGCTGAGCAGTCCTAGCTCTTTCAGCCTCTCCTCACACAAGAGATGCTCTAGTCCCTTAACCTCTTTGTGGCCCTGCACTAGACTCACTCCAGTAAGTCCATCTCTCTCCTGTATTGTGGAACCCAGAACCAGACATTGCCACACATGTGCCTCACCAGTGCTGAGTGGAGGAAAGTCATCTTCCTCAACCCACTGGTAACACTCTTCCTAATGCAGCCCAGGGTACTGTTAGCTTTTGTTGCTGCACTGGTGCACAAGCTCACAGTCAGCTTGCTGTCCACCAGGACCCCAAGGTCCTTCTCTGCAGAGCTGCTTTCCTGCTGGTTGCCCCCCAGCATGTACTGGTGCCTGGGGTTATTCCTCCCTTGGTACAAGGTGTGGCATTTCCCCCTGTTGAGCTTCACAAAGTTCCCCTTTGCCCAATTCTTGAGCCTGTCCAGGTCCCTCTGAAGGGTAGCACTCTGATGCGTCAGACATTCCTCCCAGTTTTGCATCTGTGAACTTGCTGAGGTGCACTCTGTCCTGGTGTTCAGGTCATTAACGAAGAGGCTAAACAGTACTGGCACCAGTGTTGAACCCTGTGGTATACCACTAATTATACCAATATGAACTCTGTGCTGCTGATCACAACTCTCTGGGCCCAGTTGTTTACTCAGTTTTCAATCCATCTCACCGTGCATTTATCTAACTTGTACTTTGTCAGCTTGCCTGTGATGATGTTATGGGAGACTGTATCAAAAGCCTTACTAAAGTCAGGGTAAACGACATCACCTGCTCTCCCCTTATCCACCAAGCCAGACATCTCATTATAGAAGGCCACCAGGCTTGTTAAACATTTCCCCTTCATAAATCTATGCTAACTACTCCCAATTACTTTCTTATTTGGAAATGGTGTCCAGGTGGATTTTCATCATCATCTTTGCAGTGACTGAGGTGAGGCTGACTGGCCCGTAGTTCCTCAGCTCTTTCCTTCTTGCCCTTCTTGAAGATAGGAATGATATTTTCTTGCTTCCATTCTTCAGGAAATTCCCTCCAGTCACCAAGACCTTACAAAGATAATAAGAGTGATCTTGTGATGAAATCAGCCGGTTCTCCCAGGACTCATTGTGTATATTCTATTTGTTTAAGTGCTCCCTAACTGGGTCCTCCTGCACCGAGACTAACTAAGCCTTCCTTACTCCAGATTTTTACTCTTGTAGAAGGGACCTGGGATTCCTGAAGACTGGTTTTACTGATAAAGACTGAGCTAAAGGCAACATTGAGCACCCTGGCCTTTTTTGTGTCCTCTGTCACCAGGTGCCCTGTAGTGGATACCGATGGCACCCATGTCGGTCTGCCTGCTAATTGTGACCTAAGCTCTCAACTAGCTCTGACCTGTCCCAAGGCTGAGCTCCATGTAGTCCAGCTTCTCTGTCACATAAGGGGCAACCCCTCTCCCTATCTTCCTGGTCTGCCCTATCTGAAGAGCCTGTATCATTCCTTTGCAGCACTCTGGCCATGTGCACCATCCCACCATGCCTGCATGATCCCAGAGATCAGAGCCCTGTAACTGCACACAGACTTCTAACTCCTCCTGTTTGTTATGCCTTTGCCTACTTGACAGAACAGATTTCTTACTGACAGAAATCTTTCCCTGGCTCTTGGAGCTCTACTATCTTCTTAGAGAAACCATACTGAGTCGTGTTATTTTCTCACTGTGAGGCAGGTTTTCCAGACCATGGATTGTAACCGTTTTCTGAATCTTTTTCAGTCTGTATCCTAATCAGCATCCTTTTTTCAAGTATAGGTCTCAGTGCTGGGTGCAGCCATCCAGATGTTTCCCTAATCCTGTGCACTGGGTGAATAGTAACATGTCCTTACTATTCCTACCATACCTCTTTGTTGGTTATTCCAAGGACTTAAACTCTATGGGTGAGGAAGGTGAGAATCAATTCACAGCAGAGAGAAACACATGCTTTGTGTGTTCAGTGATCCTCTTCCACCCTAAACCTCCAAAGTTTTAAAAAATTGAGAATGCGCCCTTTGTGTGCTGACAAAATCCCCCATTTGCTCAGTGCAATCTGGAGGGACATCAGCCAACCTGGAATGACAGTGCAGAAAAAACACACCTGTGTATAAACTTCTGAAGCCTAGCCTATGAAGGCTGCTGTGAAAAAGGGATAGAGAAACTGTAAAATACTTCTAGCCAAGAAGTGAGAAGGAAGCTCACTGTATTTTGGGAGGGTATGTCTTTCTGTGGAAAGAAATTATGAGATACATATTCAAAGGATTGCCAAGTTTTCTGTCCACCCTGCAGGGATAATCTTGCCCTACACATACATACATTAATATTAAATAATAATGGATAGATCTTAAATCAATACTGATGGCAAAATAGAATCATAGAATCACAGAATAATTCAGACTTGCAGTCCAAACTCCTGCTCAAGCTCTACAGTCACACACACATGTAAAGGCCTGGATCCCTCTTCTCGAGGACCTCCTTGTAGGTCTTGGAAGGCTGCTGTGAAATGCTCTCTTCTCCAGACTGAACAAGCGCAGGTCCCTTGGCTTCTTTTCACAGGAGAACTGATCATGCTTCTGGCCTTGCTGCTGAACTCGCTCCATTTAATAAATGTCTTCCTTGAACCAGGAGGGGCAAAACTGGAGACAGTACTCGACATGTCATCTAAGGAGTGCTGAGCAAAGGGGGATAATCACTCCCCTTGATGTATTAGCCTTGCTGCTGTTGATACAGTCCTGGAAGCTGTTGGCCTTTTTGTCTGCCAGGGCACGCTGCAGGTTTGTGTTCATCTTGCCATCTACCAAAACCTCGGCGTCCTTTCCAGCAGAGCTGCTCCACATCCAGTGCATCTCCAACCTGTATCACTGCAATGGGTTCTTCCTTCCCAGGTGCAGGACTTGACCTTTGTCCTTATTAAATGCCATGAAGTTCTTGTTGGCCTATTCCTCCAGTCTATCTAGGTCAGTTTGGATGCTGGCCTTGCTCTTGGGCATATGGACAATCACCAGTTTAGTATCATCTGCAAACAAGATGAGAGTGCATTATGTTGCCTCCTCCAGGCCATTGATAAAATTCTTAAACAGAACAGTACAGATCCTGCAGTATTCAGCTTGTAACTAGCCTCCAGGTGGAGTTCAAGTCATTAACCAGCCCAACCATTTTCATGCATCTACTTGTCTGCTTTCCAGACCAAAACATCCTAACCTGGATGTAAGAATACTGCAGGAGACAGTTTCAAAAGCCTTGCTAAAATTGAGGTACATGACATCCACTGCTCTCACATTGATCACCACACCAGTCATTTAATTGTGAAATATGATCAGATGTGTTGGGCATAAGGACTTTAGTAAATCCATGCTGACTGTTCCCAGTCATCATCTTCTTCTTCATGTGTCCAGAAACGTCCTCCAAGATTTTCCCAGGGACCGAAGTGAGCTGACTGGCCTGTAGTTTCGTGGATGTCTGTTTTGGCATTTTCTGAGGATGGACGTAACACTTGCCTTTCTCTAGAAGTCACGGATCTCTTCCAGCTTCCACAACAGATAGAAAAAATTATAGAGAGTTGCCTTGCAAGGACATTGACCAGGTCTCTCAGCACCCTTGGACGCAGCTTAATCAGTCCCATAGACTTCTATGAGTCATGTAGTTTTTAAATAATCCCTGACTGGATCCTCAACCACCGCTGGTAGTTCTCCTCTTCAAACTTTCTAAGCAAGGAGGCTTGGAAGACTTCATTTGTTGGGGGAGGCTGAAAGAGAAAAGGCATTGAGTACCTCTGTCTTCTCTGTGTCCACTGTCACTAGATCACTGGCTCCACTCAGGAACTGACTCACATTTTCCTTATTCAACCACTTGCTACTGCTAACACAGTGGTAGAAGCTCTTCTTGTTGCCCTTGACAACCCTTGTAAAGGTCAACTTTAGATGAGCTTTGTTTTTTCTAACATCATCCCTACATGCTCAGGCAACATTTATACATTTCTCCTTTGTAGCTTGTCCCAGATTCCAGCTCTCATATACTGCCTTTTTGCATTGGAGCTCTGTTGTGTGTTCCCTGTTTAGCCAAGCCTGTATCCTAGTACATCTACTTGTTTTCTTCCTGAGTATTGGCATGAACTGTTCTTGTTCTTGGAGGATGCTGTCCCCAAAGACCTGCTAGCTTTCATGAACTCCTTTACCCTTCAGAGCTGCTTCCCATGGGATCCTACCTGTAAGATGCCTGAATAAGCTGAAGTCTGCTCTCCTGAAGGGCAGTCTTTACTCTGCTACTCATCTTCTTCAGTGAGTGTGAATTCCTGTGGAGTTTTACAAAATGAATGTACAGTTCTTAGAATATTTGAGAGGAAAGAAAGGCCAAGATTCAACAATTTTCAGTTTCTGGGTTATAAATGCATATTTTATTTGTGTTTGTGCCAAAGCAGAATTTCCTTAAAATCAACTTAAAATTCTTTACTTTCCAGATCATAACATGGTTTTTGCAAATGAGGGACATTTTGTCATCTAGGATGTTTTAGACATAAAAGGAATCATTTTAGAATGATCTTCAAAGCAGGACAGGGGTGTTTGATAGCTGAAGTGTAGCTGAACACCTTGTTATTCCAGCTTAAATTAGTCCCATACCTTTGTTACTTTATTGAATATCCACTGTCAGTGGTGGTGGAAAAGATGCTCACTTCCTTGAATATCATGGGACAATGGAGGGATTATATTGCTTCAGACATCCTTCTCACCTTGAGGTCACTACATGGGACGTGATTCCTTGCACAGAATGTCTAGCTTCTCTTGCCAGGTGGAAAGGACTCTCAATAGGCAGTGTGGGTGGGCCACCTCATTTTGGATGGAGAAGAGTTTGGGCACATAGATGCAAACGGTGCTATTCCATTTGCTCCGAGGGTCATCAAATGGCCATGATTTATTTTATTTACTGGCACAGATGTAGCACATCTGACACTAATGAAATTTATTATTGCATAGCTCTGTATTATTATAATTATTGTCAAGCTCTGTATAGGTCTCTAAAGGAGGTCATCCAATGTCTTTTAGATTAAACAGAGGCCTTTCCACATATTTCTGTTACTATCTGTATCATTACTTTCAGTAGTGGTGACCCTGGTATTGGCTCTGTGTAGGGCTAACTTCCATTGGTACTTACAGGGAAGGTAAAAGGGAAAGAGACTGGAGGAAAGGAAAGTTCGGGGTTTATTCATATCTTTTTTTGAAATCAAAGTGAATTGCATCAGTTCTTCCTAGGTTATTCTGAGCTAGCTTTTCAGATAATGGATTGCAGTTTTCTGTACTGTTAATTCAGATCAAATGAACATGAAGTAAATTTTGCAAGTCTCCAACCGAAGGTCCTGTGTTTCGCTTATTTATTAGGGCAGCGTCAGGATACTTGCACTGCAAAGGCCTGTACTGTATATGTTGTATGAATAACCAACATTTCTCTCTTAAAAATCTAGCAATCTCACAATTTTTAAAAGCACTAAAATTATTTCAGATATAAATTACTTGTATTAAAATATCAGAAGCTGGAAAAAATCCAAGGAATATATATTCACTAAGCAGGGGTCATTCCTATGCCTTAGAGAGAGATGAATTTATAACCACACATAAACAATTGTAAACTGCACTGTGTTTTAGAGAAATACACCAAATGAGTGAAAGGTTCTGTTAAACTGGCAAAAACCTGTAAAATTTAAGACAGATATAAACCTTATTCTGACCATTGTTCTTGTTTTGAAAACTTGAAGCTCCTAGGATTTGTAGGTTGAATTTTTGTATCTTTTATTTCCTTTTTTGGAAGTGAACAGTTGACAGTCTGCTTTATATGCAGCATGCATAGCACATAAATAGCATTCAAATTAAATTCTACACCAGCTGTACATACCCCATACATGTGGTTCACGAATGTTGCTGACTGCAAATGGTGCATATTTTGATTTTCAGTTGATATCTAAAACTGTGAATTATCTTCTGAATATGTAGTGTTTTGCTTTCAATCCCTAGATTACATTTATATCAAGCAAAATAAATACAACTGTCTGATAACCACAACCTGGCTTTCTTCAACTTAGGTAAAGATTAGTTTCTGGCAAAGTGACCCCAAATCTCATCTTCTTCAAGGCAACAGCCCCATTTCAGATCTGAAAGGGAAGTTTGAAATGAAAAGTAGCCGCAGAGGAGAAAACCCAGTGTGCTTCTACATGCTGCACCCTGTAAACCTGAAGTGTCTAAACATGGGGCTGCTTTTACTGCTGTAAAGCCCCAGTGTGACTTTAACACAGTAAGATTGGTTCTCAGCTATTAGTTGTTTCAGGCATGTTCGCACTGCGTGACATTTATATAACATTGACTCCCAGAAACCTGTTCCAGCATCCACTGGGCCCAGTATAAAACCTGTGAGGATTTTTTTGGATGTGGCCTATATCTGGTTCTTCCAATATCCTGGTCAGGAATATGGCAGGGAGCCATCGGAGGGAGAAAAGTAGCCAGATGGCACCAGTAGACTGTTGCTTTGGCATTTTTTTCTGGCCAGCTGACTGGCATGATCTCAAAGGAGGATTTTTGTTTGTTTGTTCATTTGTTTTGTATCTTTTCTTTGAGGTAGCCTGTGGACCTGAGTTAAGCTCACTGGTAGCTTGATTGCCTTATGGATTTTCCACGTTTTCTTTTCTCTTTTTATTTGTTGTACATAGCGTTGGAGGAAATTTGCTTTGGTATACTAAAATCTTGCCCAGATTTCATATTCATTTTTCATACAAAAGCCTTGCTGGCTCTAAGGAGAGCCATATGCTTGAAAGACATGCAACACTGATATTTTTTTTTTTCTATCAGCATATCTATGAACATTGTAAAAATTCAAGACAAACCTCTAAGGGAGATAAGACCTTTATAGATATTTATGCCCCAAAACCTCAGAGATAAGACCCATATAGATATTTATTCCCACACCACAGACTTTATTTTAAATTCTGTCTGAGCTGGAAAATGCCCCTTTCACTGGCTGTATCACAGGTGCTGGCATCTTAACGACTCGGTGGAGTTCAGGGAAATCTATGGGTGCACCATTCTGAGGGTGGCTGTAGCTGTGGGATTTGTCATCTCATCCTCTAAGCTGGCCAGACATGAGCCATTTCTGGTCTGTATAACTGTGTTAGCATTGCACTGTGCTCAAGTCAATAAGGCCTGGTGACAGGCTGTGTATATTACCGGTTTGTGTCTAAACAGCTTCGAGACTAGAGCTGGCTTATGTCCAGCCATCTGAAAGCACCGACCAAGCAGCCTGCATGCATCTGCACCTGTCCACGTGGATGTATTATAAATGTGTATGATGCAATATAATTCACTGTTTATAAATGACATATTGTGACACCTCCTCCTTGAAACACATTTTTTTTCCACCAAAGCCTTTCAGCAATAATCCAGCACAGAAACAACATGGCTAAGAGAGTAAGTGCATCACTGGGAGCTACCACTTTTCCTTTGTGTTTGAACTCTATGATCTGCCTAATTGAGAGATTGATCTTGATTAGTTGTGAGCACCCACAGTTACTTCTGATGGGAGCATATGGTATTGCACTGTATGTGCTTTGAGCCAGGGAACAGATCTCTCACTACCCTCTTTACACATAGGGCTGACATTACTACAAAGACAGGCGGCAGTAATATAATGCCTTCCAGCAACTGTGAAAACTGTGTGCGTGATTCAGATGCTTTTCTACTTACTGATAATTTAGTTCTCATAGTGCCTTAAAAAGTGGTTCATCAACCTCCCAAAAGCACAACACTCTTGGGTCATCTGTCTGCTTGCACCTTTACAGGTGATGACATTCCTTCTGGTTTAGTGTATCGACAATGAATGAATGACTTAGATATAAAATGTAATTGTCAAAATATTCAATTTAGAAGCTGCTTTTGGCCAATATATTTTCAACACACAGGTTACTGATTCTTAAAAACTCTGTTCAGACCAAGGTGGTTGATGCTACGCCCATTTTGATGACTGATCTTTGCATAAAGCAGCAGCAGCAGCTTGGTGGTTCTAAGGGAGGCAGAAGATGGGAAGCAGCTGCATTTGTGGTCTGCAGATGTTCAAGACAACACCAGTCAGGAAACTGCTAACTACCTTTAATTGATCAGCACACCAAAGTGAGGGAGTGAGCTTTCACATCTGTGGCCCATTCTTATCACATGTTTCCTCCTCACTAATTCTTGCTACTGTCTGGAAGCTTTCCAGGCTGCTGCTAGTGATCAGTTCTTCCATAAAGAAGCAGGCATTCCCAGCTCTCAAAGGGCTTTAAACAACTAAGCAAAGTTGTTTTCTGTTATAATAATTAGTTAAATTAAATAAACAGTACTTAGAGAGGGTTTTAGCTTGGTTTTAAGGTTTGCTACTCCTATAGGATTGCTAGCCCATGGTGCTTTGTTGGCTATGCTGAAAATCAAGTGGGGTTAAAAGGCTTGCAAAAACTGAAATAAAATGATGCAACTGACCATTATAAAGTCACAGGTGAAAAGAAGCGAAACAAGTCATGTTTAGTCTGCAGGGTCAGATATAAAAGATCTTTCCCCATCTTTTTATTCAGCACTGAAGCTGTGGGTGCTTTCCTGAACCCATGTAGTACTGTGCACACCTCTGCCTCCAGGTACCAGTGGGACAAAAGCCCTGACTTGGGAAGTAAGCATGGTTTCTGATGCTCCCCCTTGCTTAGGGCTTCCATGGGTCCCATTCAGATTCAAATCTTCTCTGTCTCTTTTCCCCTAGGGCTTCCTATAGCTTAGATCTACCAGGGAGGAGTGCTGAGCTTCCTCCTAGGAGACCAGACCTGCAGCTGCCTGGGAAATGCTAATGCCCCCATGGGCATAGCTGGCAGTGATTAGGACTAGCCCAGCCACCAAACTGGAAATTGGCTAATCCCTAAGCAGCTTGTTAGGCTGTGGTTCAGGCTGAGCAAAGTTCCAGTCACAGACTCATCCCATATTCTGCATCTCTAAACATTCTTTAAACCCTCATAGTTTGGGAGGGTGCACAGAAAACATGACTGTCTTTGGGGTGATGATCTGACTGCTCCCAACCTTAATACTGACAGTTTCCATGATAAATATGGTGACAGCCAGTTTAGAAAGGCAAGGATAGATTTAGAAATTGGGGTCTATTCTGTGAATCTGAGAAGTGAAAGGTTCAATAATAATAAAAGGTAACAGAAGGTAGAATTCCTCATAATGGGATGTTGTTGAGACTAGGAATTTAACTAGGACTGAATGCTTATAGAAGCAATGATATCCAGACATAAATAGTTAAAGATACAAAATCTGGGGGGGGGAGACAATTGTTTTTCTTTAGACTTTTTGTCATTTGGTGAAGTTAAACATAGTCTGTTTCTTTGTATTGCTCACGCATCTGGAAAAAAAAAATTATCCATATCTGAAATTTAGCAGCCTTGCAAGATCTCTGACCAGTGTAACTGCATCAAAGAGCATTGACTGGGACAAGTATGGAAGAAGTTTACTGTTGTGTTATTCCAATATGTTTGTTTCCTTTGTCAAGATAATCAATCAAGTGTAGAACACAGAAAAGGATTACCTGAGTTAGGTAAAAAAATGAAATCATGTAATCTATGATGTGAAGTGAAAGTCTTATATATTTATATCAAAATTTTTCAGTTTGGAGCACAAGTTTCTATATAATTTTGAATGACCAGGAAAAGAGGAAATACTGCATTCCTTGTTTTCTACCTGAAGTATAGAAGGTATGAAACTAGACCCTGAACAAGAAAAAGGAGAGGAGGAATTTCTTGCTTCAAAAACGTGAAACTGCTGAACATGAAATATGGGTCTAAAGCCTCACCTATCTGAGAGGAGCTAATGAGAAACTGCTGGAACTATCTGTTGAAACCTGAGGATAAAGATTCTGCTGGGGGTCCAGATTATGTATGGAGAGGTCTCTGAGTGATACAGCTGACTTGTCACTGCACATACAGCCGCTGCAGAGTGTGGGAGTTCAAGCCAATTTAACATGCAAGAGCAAACAGAAGGATGTGGAACCCCCCCGCATCTTTTGGCAAAAGCTTGACTACGCCATGCTTTTGCTGCTACTGAAAAAAAGTCCAGGACAGGCTTCTGGCATTGAGGTCAAGCAACGTGATACATTCACTTCCACATGCCTAAACTCTTGTCCCCCTTGAAACGGGGTGGCTCCATGCAACCCACCCGCCCGGGCGTGCGCCCTGGCACCTGCTGTGCGCTGAGCCGTGCCTGGGCAGCGCAGGCAGCTGCTGTGTGGCACAGGCCAGACTGCGCCAGGGAGCGTGCCAATACAGCGAGTGATCCTGGGCTTCAGCCTTGGCCCTGAAACTTGCTTTATTTGTTAGTATAGACCCTAGAGAGCCTGATGGAGAAGCACTGTGTCTCTTAAGCACGTTCTTCTTAGGTGTTAGTACTCTGCCCGCCAGCCTCACCTCTCATGCTTCTTTATGTTTCTCCTCAACTTTCAGTTAATCTTTGAACTGAAATAAACGGTGCTGGGGACATTTCTGGGGGCAATTATAGTCCACATTGCAGAAGTGGGACATTGGACAGTGAATACCAGCAGCTACTGCTCTGTTTCTTGGCCAATCTCCAAGGATTTCATTGAGCTTTCTGCCTGGGAGCTTCCAATTTTGCAGTTCAAGGTCTAAGGATGCTCCTGTCTATATATATATAAATAGGTTGTATATGTGATCGACGGGCTGGCTGGCTGTTTGGCTGACCAACTGTGTCTGTTCATGGCAAGAAGAGATTTTGGTGTCCAGGGTGCTGCTTGAATCCTCTCTGTTACTTATGCCACTTCAATAAAAATACGGGGTAAATTCTGTAGAATTTGCCCAGCTAATCAACTAAGAGTGTCATGTGCTGAGAAACATCTTAGAATTCAGATATTCTGAATGTTTGGCATGTTTCTGTATTCTGAATGATTCTGTGTTGAGGCAATTACTAATTCTTTGTGTTAATGCTGATGTGTACTGCAAATATTTCCCAAGCATATGCCAAGTGACGTTCATGAGAAAATGGCTTTTCCTTGAATGCAATGTGTACAACAGAGATGCCTAAATGCACTGTCTGGGTGAATTGCATACATTGAAGAGTCAATGACAACTCAAAAAATTTCTTGCAGCATCCTTGTGATGTAGGTTTTTTTCTCCTCCTGAAAGCACATGACTTCAAATGTGTGGTTTCTCTTCTGAACAGTCCTGCCCTCATTATTTCTTGGTTTCAGTTTGGACACATCCAGATTGACTGCCTGCGACTTCATACTCCATAATTCCATGGGATCTTCTGGTTTTAGAGCTCTAAGTTGAAGGGTTGATATATAGATCTGACCAAGAAGTCCCCAGAAGTCCAGTATGGAATAAATAGCAACAATTTAACGTTGTCCCTTTGTTTCATTATTCGTAGATGGCCTGATTCTGAACTTTCAGTGAGACTAATTTGGCACTGTACATAATTCAGCAGTGGTTCAGTTTTTATGGACTGATGATAAAGTTGGACTGATACCAATGTCAGACTGACATCACAGGTTTAAAGATGGACATAAGAGGCATAAACCAAGAGTTATACACTAGTTTGTGATTTCGCCCATAAGGTCTATCTATATATGACCCCACACTGCCCTTGCTCTGAGTCAACTATAATCTACCTGAGCTAGCCAGAACCTATATATTATCTCACATCTCTGGCTTGGTAGCTGGGGCTCAGTGTTGCGTGATCTACAGTCACAAGGTTTGGCATCACCTTGGTGAGCAGACGGCAAGAGACGGTGTTGGGGCTCTTGCTGTATTGAATGATTATACTGAACTCTGAAGCAAGTGGAAAAATACTGAAGAAATAAGACGAGGTTACGGCCAGAACAGTGGGATGAAGAAAAAGGAGCAAATTGCAGATGTTTGCTCAAAACCAAGGCCAACGGGACGTGATAAGAGGAGCTGGGAAACCGCAGAAAGGAGCCTACATGCCAGAACAAGCAGAAACAGAAATCTTCCCAGTAAACAATTGTTAACCAATCATATTATTATACGCTTGTAAAATAGCCAACCACATTATTGCACGCTTATAGAATGCCTTATAAAAGTCTACCTGGTTTGTACAATAAACGGATCAGATCTTGAACTCTGTGAGTATTTGAATCTGACTCCCGCTCGCCCGAAATGCCCGCAGCAAGACGTGCTTCTTTTTGCACCTGCAAGGCACTACCCCCGTGGCACTGGGCTACTTTAGCAGAGAGTGGTTCTGTGCTGCTAGAAACTGCAGTCACTAAAAGTAGTCAGGAAGGTTAAAAAAAGCCAGAGTGGGGAAAAGCATTTAATGTGTGATAAAGTAAGTGATTTTATAACTGATTTTATTACTTAAAGTTCAAACATTATTTTCACTAGTCTTTGTCTGGTGTAAATGAAGATGAAAGAAGTTGGACAAGGGGAGACTTGAGTACTGCAGGATGCTTCAGGGATCACGTCTTTAAGGGTTATTAAACACAATTTGGTTTTGGCAGATTCCAATTTGTCTGTGTTTTAGCAAATCCTAGAAACTTGAGTTCTGACATTTTGTATATCCCTATTAATTATTCATTCCTGAGAATCCGTACTTGTGTCCTGGTTTATTTGACCTTAAGAATTATTGCCTGTTTACATTGAAGAAGACCCAGTAAGACTTGTCATATATTGTCCTTCACAAAAAATAAAAAAATATCAGAGTCTTTCTCCCTGGGTAAATGAGGAAATAAAACAACCTGGGCTGGGTCAATGGTTTTAATACTGGTGGGAAACTCTTAACATGCTGCAGAGGCAGCATCTAAGGAATCTGCTGAGATAGCTGGATCTGCAGTTCTAGGTTAAACTTAGGGATACAGGGCCACACTTTATCAATGTTATGTGGGATGAACTGACCCTTGTGCAGAATGCCACCAGAGGACTCATGCATCACTTACATCTGACAAAATGTCCTAGGTGGGACTTTGGTGGTGCATGAGGCTAATGTGGATACTCTTTGCAGGAGCTAAGTTTTAACCGCTACGAGTAAGGTTAGTACAATCTCTTTGGATACACTTTGTTTTTATTGAGACAAACTTCCACTGAACTCAATGTGTTATTGAGCATGTTGCACAAATCCCACTGACTTCAACAGTTCCAGGGCAGAGCTGGTAGCAGATTTCTAACTAGAACAAGATTTTGCTGGAAAATCCCACCTCCATGAAGCATTTCATGGAAACAATTTGCTTTTGGTGACATCAGCGGTTTTTGCTCCAACTGCATGGAAGCCTGGGCTGAATTTTTGTGGCAGTCTTACTGCTTAGATTACCATGGAGTTGAAAAGCCCAGGGCTTCCAGGGTTTGCAACATTAGGGCAGCCCAATCACCAAACCTTACCATAGCTGGTGAGGGAGCAAGCATCAGACTGAGAGGTCCTGGGGTCTGCACCTCTTGCTGTGGCTGACATCTTGTCCCTGCAGCAGGATTCTGGGACATAATTTTCACATAAGACATGACTTCAGGGTTTCTGGTGTTTCTGTCACTGGACTTAGAGCAAATCATCTTCTTCACAGCCTCAGTCTTCATGTGATGCAGTGGTGAAGAAAGCCTGCAAGCACATTAGTTCTTAATGCTCTCTGGTTTGGGGTTGGGTAGGACTTGGACACTGAACTCATTGGGATGTTTGACTTTCCGGGAAATAGCCAAGAGTTCAGCTGATGAAAGAGTACTATTCCTTTATCTCAAAGAAAATATTTGACTGAAATATGTATTTTTTTATGAAATATATTTTTACAATTTTCTTTCACAGTATGTACATTTACAGTTTTAATTTCAGATCAGGAAAAAAACCCTCTATTTGACCATAGAGATTTTTCTCACAGAAAAGCTTGTGGTGATATTTAGGACTACAGCACTAAGGTTCATCAAGACTTGTCTTCCTCTCCTTGAATGACCAATGATCCATTCAAGCTCAGCACTGCACTACGAATATGAATGATCTCAACTTCCCAAAGGGGAATGGGAGACAAGGGCTAATCAGTGAGCTCAAGAGGTGTAAAGTCCCCACTATGGGGCCTGATCATGTATTTCTTCCTCTGTAAATCTGTGACTCCATTGTTTGTGACAATAATTTTAGTATGAATTAATTCAAAACCCATACAGGTGAATAACTTATAATTTTTCTTTGGGTCAAAGACCACAGTTGTTGATATTCCATTACTTGCTGATGAGTATCTACATCATAGCTAGCTTCCTGAGGTTTTGGCCTGCCTTAGAAATAAGAGCTGGACTAGAACATGGACTTGACTATTGTCTTTCCTAAAACTGGGTTAAGAAATGAGAGAAAAGCTGTGTTGGTGCTGTTGAGAGGAAAGCTGTGTTGGTGTTGTCAGACTGTACTTGTTCCCTGGCTTTGTTTAATATTTCCCGATCTGTGAAAGTATATGTGTTTGGAAAGACACTATGAACTTCCCAAAGTGAGCGGAAAGCAGTACCACTGCAGAGATTGTAGTTCAGGAAAAGCACCAAGACAGGACGTGGGCTAAAAGGACTGAGAGGCAGAAAGCAGCAGATTTTGTTACCTCATTGCCTGTCAGCAGGGAATCTTGCACAGTTCTAAATTAAATATGAACATCTTGACTTCTGTAAGGCCTTTGACATAGTCCCATACAACATACTTGTCACTAAATTCGAGAGAAATGGGTTTGGTGGATGGACTATTCAGTGGATAAGGAATTGGCTGGATGGCTACATACAAAGAGTATACAGTCAATGGCTCAATGTCCAAATGGAGATCAGTTACAAGTGGTGTCCTTCAGGGGTGCATGCTGGGATGAGTATTTTTCAATAACTTTATTAGTGACATAGTGGGACTGAGTGCGCCCTCCACAAGTTTGCCGATGGTACCAAGTTGAGTAGTGAAGGTGATATGCTTGAGGGAAGGGATGCCATTCAGAAGTACCTTGACTGGCTGGAGGAGCTGGCCCTTGTAAGCTTCATGAAGTTCAAGAAGGCCAAGTGCAAAACCTTGCCCCTGGGTCAGGGCAATCCCCAATGTCAATTTAGGCTGAAGGATGAATAGATTGAGAACAGCCCTGTGAGGAAGGACTTGGGTACATTGGTAGATGAAAAATTAGATATGAGCAGGCACTGTGCACTTGCAGCCCAGAAAGCCAGTTGTGTCCTGGGCTGCATAAATAGAAGCATGCCAGCAGGTCAAAGGAGGTGACTGTCCCACTCTACTGCACAGTGGTGAGACCCCACCTGGAGTACTGTGTTCAGCTTTGGGGTCCCCAGCACAAGGAAGACATGGCCTTGTTGGAGCAGGTCCAGAGAAGGGTCACAAAAATTATCAGAGGGGTGGAGCACCTCTTCTATGAAGACAGGCTGAGAGAGTTGGGGTTGTTTGGCCTGGAGAAAAGAAGGCTCTGGGGACACCTTATTGCAGTCTTTCAGTAGTTAATGGGGGTTTATAAGAAAGACGGAGAAAGACTTTTACCAAGATCTGTAGTGCTAGGACGAGAAGTAACAGTAGAGAGAGAGAGCTCTGTGACACCCAGTGAAACCTATCAGTGGATACAATGAGCTGCTTTTCCTGGTGAAATGGAAGACAGGCAGACACTTTTCCTCTGCCACAGTTCACTTCTTGTCCCAACATTACTATGTAACATTTTTCATCTTTTTAGTATTAAGTGATGATGGGAATAGTAAAGTCTTTTCTCTTTGATGACATTAAAACCTACCTATTTAGATACTAAAAGCTGCACAAACAGGCACAAGACCAAAAATTTCCTTAAATGTGTTAGTGTCCCTGTGAATATGTAATGGGCAATTAAATATTTTCAGTCCATGACAGGAGGCAGTGCTCTGTGCCACAAATATGCACCTTGTGCTCTACAGCACCGGTGCATCCACTAAAGGGTGGACCAGATCGTGGGGATGCAGGACACATGCTGCCTTTAGATAGACCATGTTCCAGTGAATGCCACCTTGCATCCCGAAGGGTGTTCTGCTGAATGCAGCTGAGGCTTCAGGTGTTAAGGCTGATCCTGATTCTTATTGTGCTAAAGTGAACTGGGAGATATTTTGAGACAAAAGGCAGAGGTATGATAAAAAGCTACAGATTGTATATTGACAGCCAACAGACTCAGCTCCTATAGATACCTCTATACTCGTAAATTAAGAAGAGCCTCATTTAGAGAATAAAGGGCCATAAGGGAAGAAACATGGATTTCTGTGGGGTCATTTGGGACAGTGTCCTCAGCTGCCTTGCAACGGGCTTTTGAACTGAGTGGGAAGAGGGCATGACTTCTGTTTCAGGAAAGATCCCCGTTACTGAAGATTGCTACAAGTTGAGGATGGATTTTTGGTGACTGCAGGTGGTAAGCAGGGAAGAGAGTGATAGAAAATGCTTTGAGCCTGGAGGCAGGGCTGTGATCTGCAGAGAGCATTGGAAGCAAACCCAGGGTTTCCTGGCAGAAAAGAGGGGTCTGTGGGTTTGAACCTGAGCTTGGGGCTGTGCCTATCAAAAGGGTCAGAATAAAACAAGCTAGACTGATTAGATTACAAAACTGGGAGGCAGCAGGTCTAATTTTTATTTCTAACCTGCTGTACGATTAATGTCAACTCATTGAATTCCTCAGGGCACCAGTTTTTCTATCTGTGAAATGTGGATGATGTGACCACCATCAATAAATTGCCCGATGTAAGTGCAATGTGATACCTACCACCAGTGTCTCATGGACAGATTTTTATTTAGATACTCCACCACCTCTGAAATCACATTGAATAGGTGATTTGAAAGCTTTGTCATAAATCTGAATATTGCTGACACATTAAGAAGAATGAGGTGATCAGTGGATGAACTGCATTAGCACAAGAAATATGTTTAAATCTGGTTTAACTGCAGTGGTATGAAGGTATTTTTATTTAGGCATTCTGCCAAAATAGGAAGCATTCAAATTTTTATCCTTTTCATGGATTTTCTCAGAACATAAACAACATATATATTATTGTAACAACTTTGCAGAAGTAAGTGGCTCAAATATAATTTGACTAATGTTGATAAACTGTATAGGTTTGTCATAGAGGAAGTAATTTCGTGAACATAAAATGGAAAAAAGAAGGAGAGCTGTAAGAGGCATCCATCGTAGGCTGCAGTTTTTGCTTTATCATAACAGATTGAAGGGGAAGCATTTATTCTGCAGTAGACTGTGCACTGGTGTGGGCATAGTCTTTGCACCAGCAATAGATGTCACCCTTCTGAACTTCCCAAACTCTTCTATGGACTTTATAATTTCAGGAGTTGAGTATGTCTTTGTAACACGGGGTAAAAGAAGATTCGGTGAAGTGCAGCTTAGCCTTTTCTGAATAAGCCATTTGGAAGTTTTGTGGAAAAAAGGGACTGGGCCTAAAAGAGCTGAACTGCAACTTCAGTTTTAGTGCTGTAATATAAACTGTGCATTTTAATGTGTACATCGTGCTTGCAGCAGTACAATAATACAGAAGCATAACAATTACATCAGTAGAATGAACACATTTCTAATGGTATTTGTGTTATATGGATATATGGCTGTTGGCCTGTATGCTGATACTTTCATTGCTGCCATATACATGCAATCTACTTATGGTTAAGGTTGCCAGGCAAGTAATTACCAGAATGGAGTGCTAAGCAAGCAGTCCCGGTGTCAAAGAATCTGACCTTGTGAAGATAATGAGACAAGGAGAATTCAGAACAGATGAAAGCCAAGAGCATCTACTTTATCTACTGACAGCCAGAGAACACCTTCATGCTCAATCAGTTCCTGCTAATGAGACAAGATGGGGCAAGATGGTAAAACAGCAGTAACGGGCAAACTTTTTTTCAGCTTAATGATCTATAACTTAGTCAGATGAAATTGTCTTTTAAACTAGGCAGTGACATAAGTATGAACAGAGAAATACAAAGAATGTATTTAATATCTTTTGGGTTTGTTTACATTATAATGTGGAATGATTAATGGGTGGGGAAATATACCCTGTAGTGTGGCTGGGTGAAGCTTAATCCATTTAACTTATCAAGGGGGAAGGCAAAAGGGCAACGTGATCACTCTCTGAGAGCCCACATCAGGACAGGAGCACAGTAATGGAGGTCTTTTCAGCCTAGCTGGCAAACAGACACAGTGTACGCTATCTGGAAGCTGAAACCAGAGAAATTCAGATGACAAATGGTGAGCTTTTATACATTAGGGTAATTTATTACTTAGTACTGGGGGGGGAGTGGGGTGGGCTCCTTCTTCCTCAATTAAGAACTCTGATTTACTTAAAATTAAGAGTGGATGCTTTTTGAAAAGTATATGTGCTTTTTTGTGTTTGTGAGCACCTGTGGTCCAGGGGTTACTCTGAAATGATATAAGAAAGGCAACTATGAAGTGCAAGCTGATTGTCAGCGGGCCTGAAATCCTCATACACCATCTTCAAACCTCTTGGAAAGTTTAAGAGTATGCAAATTGTAAAAGGTGGAAAACTAATGGACTAGCTAAATTGACTCTTGGACTTGAATCAAGAATTAATGTAGGAGAATGTTAAAGTCTCTTTTACACAGAATATCAGACTAAACAATCACTCTGGTCTATTCTCATTTTGCAGCCTATAAATAGGACTAATACTGTGGAGCCAGACTGAGATTAGGAAATTCTGGCATATGCTGTATATTACCTCTTCCAGTGCATGTTAGCTATGCAGCCTTATGAGGTGTTTGCAGGATAGCTAGCTGATTTTCTAAATTACCTTCTTGCACTCCTTTTTTCCTGCTATTTTAAAGCTACACAGGAATTACAAAGTATTCCTGATGCTTACACAGTTGTAGCCTCATTCTTTCCATTCTCTGTTGAAAACCTCTGCATTTATTCTCTAAAGGCCACGGCTTGGTGAGAAGGTGGCATGGGGAGGGGATGAACTCTGGAAAAGAGTTGCCTGTAGTCTCGACCTTACTTGAAACTCCAAACAAAATTATAATTAACAAAGGTCCTTGGCAGGTTGAAGGCAGAGAAGAAAAATAAGCTTGGTACCTGAGTTGCTGTTTGAAGTCCTCTTCCAAAGAATTTAAGCAACCCATCATGAAGCAGACCACCTGAAAAGCACAGGTCAGAGTGTCTGAGAGGCATTTTCCTGCCCAGTTCTCTGGGAGCAAACAGAAGGGCACTGTCCTCTTCTGTGACTTTGGTGGGGAGGGGAATGAGAGGTTGCAGAGCTGCATTTCTCCCCACCCCATTTCCCACTCCATACACAAAGGCTTTTCAGTGCCTGGTGCCGAAGTCCAGACCCATCTCATCAGTTGGAGAAAAGGACGTGTCCTTGCCTTTGGAAGCTGCTGGACAGAAGTCCTGCTCCTTCTGTACTGGGAGAGGACTGGAATGTAACTCCAGAGGCCAAGGTCGGGAAGGAGAGGACATGGGGCACCAGGAGATCTTCAGGATCAGTTTCTCTGGCCAGCCCAGAATTTCACCCAGCATCTGGTTGGCCCCTTTAAAAACAAACAAACAAACAAACACCTAGTCTTGATTTAGTGTCTCAGAGCAACCAGACCACTCTGGGGACTCTGCTCACACTTAGCTGAGGCAAAAAACTAATGGTAACTCCCAAATGCAAGTCACTTCTGGAACTAACATGAACTGTCACTCCTACTGAATGCTCCCCTCCTTTTCTGACCTCTTCTAATAAGCAATGAAATACTTAGCAAAGTTCAGACCTCACCCAGATGGTGAGTTACAATGATTAATTTACAGACCTGTCCGATCTTGCCATGGAGACACATGTTTCTAGATCCTGTTTTGTTTTCCTCAGGCTTGCCCTACACCTTGGTGGTTCGCAATATTGCATGGTAGCCCTGCTCCAGCTGTGGCTCGGGGTGCCTGGTGCCCCGGCTTCCTGGGGCTGTGGGTCAGTGGCCCTATGGGTCTTGGTGGTCAGGCTCACCAAGTGGGAGGGCAGCTGCAGAGCCCCAGGGAAGTGCTGCTGTTGCAGGTTCACCCTCAGAAGACCTTTGTTAGAAGTCACATCTTTTGGCCACAGCTTCGTGCTCCACTTTGCATGAAGCCACTCAGTCTGGAGAAAGATCTGGAGGTAGTACTTCTCTTTCTAACATGTCAAGACTGAGGACTGCAGCTCTTGGTACTATGATTTTAGCCTGGAGTTGTTCAGTAAACTTTTTTTATTGGGCAGCTTAAGAGTAAGGTAATGCAAGTTTATATGAAGGTTTTTTCAGAAAAATACATCCTTTGCTCTCTTCAGATTGTTCTGTCCTTTTTTTTCTGTTCTGCCCAGTTCTGCTCTGGATCCGTCTGACACAGCTGCTATGGGCACTGCTGCCTCAAAGCTTCAAAGATTATTTTTTTTGTTGTTTTAAACTGGTAAGAGTGGAAAAGTGAGCTTCAAGAGCCCAGGTTAACATGGCTAGAAACACCAGACCAGCATTTTGGTCTCACAAGCCTGTCTGCACATGGCCACACTAGACTTAATTCATGTAAGGAATAACATGTGTTAGGAACTATTAGTCAGTCCTATAACTTTTCTCCAAACCCTCTGCTTTTTTTTTTTTTTTTTTTTTTTCCAATTTCTACCACCATGTCTATTATTCTGGTGCAGAGGGGCTATGGGGTCAGCTACCTTTCTACAGACACCCTGACTGGGCACCAGGGAAGCTACCAGTGGAAGCAACAGGATGCTCTGGCTTTTGGTCCTTTAGATTCACACAGCAGTATCTCAGTAGTAGCATGACCCAGCAGACTAGGCAAAGTGTTGTACCTGTGTGGTGGTGTTTCTTTCTTCCCACTGTGAACATTGGGTTGGCCAGAGATATCTTGTGCCTCTGCTTCTCGGGAGCCCTCCCTCCAGGCCTGCACACAGCATTGTTGTGCCTCTTCGTTATTCCCACCTGTACACCCAAGTGATTCTTTTCTCTAACATCGAACTGAACCCCCTGCAACGTGTTATCTTCAGACATCTTTCTTCAGGGTCTGTTTTCTGTAATCCACACTGCTGAGCTTAGCATATGTTTTGGGTCTTACAAGCATCGCTGGCTGTGCTCAGACACCCCGATCACTGTGTTTTGCCTCTGCACGTATTCACAGATTAGTTGGAGAATAAACCCCTAACAATTATTTAAACCTTTTTTTTCACCTAGCTCACTGACAAACATATTTAGCCTCTTACATTATATACACTATATGTAATGCATTATATGTGATGCCAGCCTTGTATATAATTATATCTGTTGTGTACATATTATGTAATATGCATTTTACATATGCATGGATATTTATCTACATTTCCTAAAATATTACTTCTCTTTCAATTTAATTGGGAATCTGCCTCATCTGGGACAGTACACTTCTGGCTCATGCTTTTCATTGCTTTTCAGAACTGTGAGCAGTGGGTTCAGCAAATCCCAATCCTTCCCTTCAAAATGATGCGTAAGATCAAATTCCTTTTAAGGAAGTGTGAAGCTGTAGATAATGAGCTGGATTTGGAGTCTGTAACTTCTTGTCTGTTCCCATCTTAACCACAGCTGCACAGTGAGCGTGGTGAAGGCCCATTGCTGATCTATGCCCACGCTTTGGTTTCCCCACCTCCAGCAATGGGATAACAGCTTACCTCCTGTGCAGAGCACTGTCAAAGCCAGATATTAAGATGAACAAGAGCTGGAAAAGTGGCATGGACTGACAATCACTTCCACCTCACTGTCAGCAGTAGCTCAGCTGCCCAGACAAGCACCAGTTCTCGCCAAAAGTGTTTTATTCACCAAAGGTCTGCTGCAGATTGGTTGTATGTTAGGTGGTTTGGTTTCTTTTCAAAAACTCCAGGGGCATTCCTGGAGGGCTCAGAGCATTTTCCATTGCAGGCATTTTCTTTTAAGGTGAAAATAATCAAACAGCCCTTCACTTGTAGATCAAGTATGGATCTCTCAGCATCTTTAGGTTCTTCTCCTGCTACCCCACCAGGGCATTGTTGTGCCTTTTCTGCTTGTCACCCTCTTGTACCAGAGCCAGAGTATTGACCGCAGCTGGCAAGTCTGGGCCTTTTTTCTAATTCTGAACCGGCATGATGGTACTGTCCCCATGAAGTGGCGTGACCCAGGGTGGCAAAGCCATTCGGATCTGATCATGCCTGCCCAGCCATGGCTTGTCCCATCCTTGTCCCATGTCTGAACTGTCTCCATCCCTACTGCATTGTAGATTTTGTGAAGTCAAATATGAATCTTGTTTAACTTTAAAAAAAATGTAATTTGATATCTCCCCTTCCATCAGTTGTTTTAATGTTTTCCCCATTGCATTTAGAGGAGAGAAGAAAAATGTAGTTTAAGGAAGAGTGAGAAGTAATTTGCACACCCACTCACATACACCAGAAAAAGAAATGAAGAAAAAACATCTTGCTTTCTTCAATGTTTTTCCCAACTTTAGCCTTGCTTCTCTCAGTTGAAAGGGATAAAAAGATCCAAACAATGAAAGCATTTAATACCAATATGATTTTTATTGCTGCTGTCATTCTTTTCTTAGGAAAGTCATGAGCAAATGTAACTAAATGTTGAAAATGGGCCCTCTCCTGCTATTTCAAGCAACTACGGAAATAATTGCATCAAAATTACATCTGGAAATACAGTATTATGACTTTTTTTCATAACAGCTGAGCTGCTTTTGGGAAACAATTCTAAGGTTAATGTTGGATAAGGCAAAGAGGTTGAGGGGCTTAGAGAAGGACCTGTCCATATCATTTAATTCAGCTGTGCTGTGGAAGATAAATTTATTCTTTTATATTTTTTTCTTTTTAAGTACTTAATGATCAGCTTGTAGAAATAATCTGATATTTTACAGTCTTTAAATAAAGTGTGTGTATCTGTGTATGTGTATGTATATACTTTTATATACAAAGAAAAGGAGAAAAAACCTTTTCACATCTTGGCTTCAGATTATAGTAGATATAAACAAAGGAGAAGCTGGCAGCATTGTTATGTCATTTTATTTGGCTAATTTTTTTTAATATCTCACTTTGTGGCTGGTTAGCAGCCAAATGAAACCTGCTTGTGAAAAATAGAGAGAAACACACGTTTCTTGTGATCGTCAGGAGTCACTTCAGTCGCACAGGTAGTATGGCTTGGCAGGGTCATTTTGGGTCTGTCATCTGCACAAGAAGTCAATAATGTGTGGAGGGTTTTTTTGATACATGTAGCTGGACTTGACACTGAAGATTTTATGTGCAAAGAAGTACTTGGAGTCCACATACATTTTCTGCAGAGTTGCAAAAGAAGATTGTTTCATCTCAAAGACCAAACTAGTCAGTGTTTTTCAAAGAACTGGACTATACCACAAGTAGTTACTGGAAAATACTTAACTATTAACAACATAAATTTATTAAGAGTATCCTGTTTGTTGTGGTGTCATTGCACATTTAATACTGGATCTCTTTAAAAGCTGAAATTATTTCTAAAAAATATATTCTGTTGTGTCACTGTGATATACATCTTCAAGATAATGCAGAGAGGAAGGCACGGCCGGGTGCTTTGTCCACGCAGCATCAGGCTGCCAGTGTGTGCAAGGGACAAAGGTGAGCTCTGTGCACCTCTGGTTGGATGTGTGGCATCCCTTACATGTGCTGGATGCGGTCCCTTGGGTGCAAGAGCTCCTCAGGCAGGAAAGCAGCGGCACTGTGTGGGTGAGGCTTCCTTCCCCCCTTCCCTGAGGAACATCCTGCGTGCTGATACGGCCCATGGGATGGTGCTGTGTGTGTCTGTCACCCACAGGCTCGGGGGGAGCACGTGTCCCGTTAATTCCCTTCTGCAGCTTGGGCTGTAGGTCTGAAGCACCCAGGCAGTGCTGTGCAGCAGCGCGTGCCTCAGGTGACAGAGCAAAAGGGGAAAAAAAGGGTGAGAGTGAGCCAGTGCCGAGCTGCGAAAAGGTACAGGGATTCAGAGCAGGAAGGGCCTAGCTTGAAAAGAAGCAAGTAATGAAAAGAATGGCTGTTTCTGCTCTGAAGTTTTGGGTTCTGTGAGCTTCAGATGGCTGGGGCTTCCCTTGCTGCAGTGACGTTATTTCAGTTCGTCGACCCGTGCTGCAGAAGCAGCCAAGTCCCTCTGCTCCGTGTGCCCCAGAGGCAGGGCTGCTTTCGGGACAAGCATTGCCAGCGAGAGAAGCTGCTGGTTAGCACAGCTGAGGTAGCAAGTGGGTTTAATCCTGGGAAGGAGTGCCATGGGGTGGAATGGGGGAGACAGTACCGAGAGGTCTAGGGGTGGAAGAAGATTCTCTGTCAGCAGCTTGTGCTGCTCCATCCTTCTCCATGCAGCTGACCCCCACTGCATCCTGCATTTTCCCATTACTGGGCAGTCCTGGGAGGGAGCACGGCTTAAACCCTACAGAGTGTGAGCCTGGTCCGCAGGGAAGTGGGCTGGCGGTGTGCTGGGGCAGTCAGATGGGCACACGGCAGGACACCTGTCAGTCAGGACTGTGGGGATGAGGCACAGACAGAGTGAAATTCAGCCTCCTGACAGCTAATGTGGGGCTGACAGCTCTGCAACAGACACCAAAAGTAATTGTTAGGTGCAGCTTAGTGAAAGAAAATGATGTAAGGCTGAGCGAGGCAGAAACCGTCACATGGAGAGTAACAACGGTAGCATCAGCTGTCCTGCCATACAGCTCCCTTCCAAAAACTTTACCTCAAATTCTTTTTTTTTTTGTTGTTGTTGTTTGGTTTTTTTTAAACACAACAGACAGTATAAATTGGGAGGTAGGTTACAGACAAATCTGAATTCATCTGCTGGAGGCTGAATCATAGGTGAAAGACTGTCAGCTGAAGAAACTGGTGGAAGAAAACTTGACAGTCCAAGTTCTGTACCTGTTCAGAGAGGCAGAACAATTTGCTTGTGTGGAGATGGTCCTGGGCAGTGGTGGGGAGGGAAAAGCAACCCTTCCTGCCCTGGTCCGAGACAGATGTGAAAACCAGAGGAAGCTCTTATTTGCTGCTATTTTACTGACAAAATGGGATGTGTGAATGTTCAGGAACAACAGAGATGGTCATATGATTGTAGACAGGTGTAGTTTAAATGTAGTTTTCATAGGAGAACATGGATTAGTGTCTTGTTCAGTTCTGTTTCTCTTTCTTTTTGCTTACTGACCTTCTTTTGTGTCACTTTGTGGCACAGTTCACCGTGGTAAAACCAATCTCAAACAACTTGAATAAAATACTCCATATACATGAACTGAGCAAATAGCATAAGTCCAGTTCTTCCATAGTCTCTAAAGGCATGTGCAACTCACTCAAGGCTCAATATTTGATGCTGAAGATCCTTCACAGTCAAAATCTTCACATTTTTCTGAGTCCACATTTTCTAGGTGCAAATCTCTGATGTTACATGAAGAGGAACTGAACTGTGGTATTGGATGTAAATTCTGTACTTTCCTTACTAACAGTTTAGATTTGGAATTGCTGTTTGACTACCTTAGAATAGGAAGACAGAGAAGAAGACAAGATCTGGGTAGTAAATATAGTGTGGTGATCTAACTTTAGAATAACATTCAGGTCTGCGATTCTGGTTTGGGAAACTTGGCCAATGTGCATCTTTTCTGGATGTACTCAGATTGGGAATTTTGGATAAAAATACACGACGTGTAAATTCTTGTTAGGAATCTGTTAAACCTTATGGCTATTGAGCCATTGCAGTTTTGTTTAAAATAGAAGTGTACATAAAGGCAACAGTTATGTGCAAACAAAATTAAGATTTTTCAAAACAATGAATCTGAATTGAATTTAAAAATACCCATGAAAAAGTTGACATGATTTTCAGAGAAGTCTCCCGCGTTCTCTGAATGTTTATTTTTTTCTCTAATCCCTGGAGAAGTGGCTGCAGACAGTATACATTTTATTTTCAACATGTGATGAGACCAAGAAGTTTAGAAGCAGAATAGCTATTTAGAATAGCTTTCAAATTCAACACATTTGTGTGTTTCATACAAAACAAAGATTCCTTGGATCAATAATAGGGAGCTAAAACAGGAGGAAGAGATAGCTTATGTTTTTGGTGAAGAACTGAAGCTGAGCAATACTGTTCACTCTGTAATTTTTGAGCTTATCACATCTTCCTGTGTGTTGTCTGCCTTGATAGACAGCAGGATGACAGATGACATCTGCCTGCATCTGAACACAATGTTAAAACATGCAGATGCACTCAGAAAGGATCCATTGTCCCAGTGATGTGCCAGCTCTAGAAAACCTAAAAAAACCCAACCCAAACCCTGGGGCTAAACCCAAAGCTGTCAAAAACTTTTTACTGAAATAAATTATAGAAATCATATACCTGTATAAGACTATTATGAATTTTTATCTGATGATTAGACATACTGGAATGACTGGATGCCTTGCCAAAGGTTTAGCACGGTCTTTTTCACATCTATTGGTTTAAATGTTTCACAACCCTATTTTATCTGAGACTCATTATTCATCACTTGTTTTCCCTTAACACTTTTCTCCCCTGAACCATTGCAACTGTCGTCTTCTCCATTTCCTGCACTTCAGCCTTATGTATTCTTGCTCTCTTGCCTCATTGCTTATCATGACATGTATTTTCTGTCCTCTGTTTTGAATATATTTTCCAAGCAAAAACAACTCAACAAACCAAACCCACTCAAAACCAGCAGCTTTTCAGTCATCAGAAATCACTATCTACTCAATGAAAGTAGCTGTAGCGTTATTGCTCTTGAATGATGATAGGACAGTTCCTAGGGAATAATCTTTAGTGAATAAATGAAACTTGTATCATCCTGAGCTTTTCATAATCAAGATATATACTGTCAAATGTATGAAATTAAATAGATATATTTTCTACATGGAATAAACTTTCTTTTTAATTGACCATTTGGAGTCCTATGGCACTAACAGAACTTGCATTATTGAATTATTATAGATGCCAGCCTTATAATGAAATGATTATCATGGACTAGATGGAGGGACACAGACTACACGCACCTTCTTCTTTTAGCCCTATTTTCTATGATTATACAACCTGTGCAAATCAGGTAGAACATCATTAAACCTAGGGAAGAACACATAAGGTTTCTATGCAAATGTTGATCCAGGTGCATGATTTACGCTATTACATACCTCATGATTTCTCTGGAAAGAGAATCAGAGTATCATGCGGGTTGGAAAGGACACCTGGAGGCCATCTAGTCCAACCTGCTGCTCAAAGCATTTTACAAGAAGTAAATAAAATTACTTGTTGCTGTTTTCCTGGTGATCCAGGAAAATATCAAAAAATACTAGATGATGACTTCATTATTCTGATTAATATCTTATAGCTATGAGGAAAATCTTAATTATAGCATCACTCCATTACACCTGGGTATACCTCAAGCACATTGAGAAAACATTTTCAGATTTTATAGGCATTCAAAGGTTCAAATGCATACCAAAGTTAAAACTGAATAAATGTTACCTGATAGCATTTGCCAAAATGTTAGCCCCTTTCTTTGCCCAGAATGGTTCATGCCCTGATTTTCCTCTGCACAACCGTATTTGTTATTCAGGAATATTCATCAAAGTTCATACAAACAATTTTCTTAAATTACCTTTTGCTGTGTCATTGATTTAGATCACCTGGTGTTGAAAATACTCTTGATTGCATGACTGAAAACCAAAGGTAGAAAAACACCAAGTGGCAAAGAAACATAATGCCACATGGTACAGTCAATTAATGAAGTCAGGGATTCTGAGATAAGACTACAACACACAATGTTTGTTCAAATATCTGAGACTTCCAAAGAACTCTTGAGCTAATATTTGTAGAACATCTTTGCCATGTCTGAGGACAGAAATATTGGTCAGTTACCTAACCCAAATCTCAGATTTGCTGCTCTCTAGGTTCGTGTTAGAGAGTTTCAAAAGATATTTTTAAATTCTCTTATAGGACTCATTAAAATCGAGAAGAGAAGCAATGGTACAGTCAATTAATGAAGTCAGGGATTCTGAGATAAGACTACAACACACAATGTTTGTTCAAATATCTGAGACTTCCAAAGAACTCTTGAGCTAATATTTGTAGAACATCTTTGCCATGTCTGAGGACAGAAATATTGGTCAGTTACCTAACCCAAATCTCAGATTTGCTGCTCTCTAGGTTCGTGTTAGAGAGTTTCAAAAGATATTTTTAAATTCTCTTATAGGACTCATTAAAATCGAGAAGAGAAGGCAAAACTGACTCCTGATTTTCAAAGAGATGTTCCAAATAATTTTAGAGTAATTCTCCCAAAGGCTTTGGCTCAGTGCTGAGTGAAGACTCTTATGGATGTAGACAGAGTTGCTCATCTTTCTACAAAATAATCCAGCGATTTAAACCCCATATATTCTCATGAAAGCAGAAGCATGTCATTAATGGATCTAAACTGACCTAAAGCAATTCTAAAAGTTTCAAGTTACCTAACCATTCTTTTGTCTTTTTATCATGAAAAAAAAATCCATGTACCATGGCTGTTTAAAAATGAAAGGCTCCTGATTGAGCTATTAGAAGTCAGCAACAATTCATAGTGAACTTGAAAAAAATCTGTAGAGCTTTTGTTTTACAAATTCTTCAGAACATGAATTTCACATCCTGTTCTTTAAGATGTGTTCCCTTTTGTGGTGATAATTATTGAGGATGTGAGTGAATCAGAGTCTGAATCATTTAGGACCTCGACATCCATGAATAATGTTCACTAGTGACTATTTCTCAGCTCCTTATTTATGCAGTAATTCCAACAATGAAGTCTTGTTGTGTTTCAAGAAAAAAAACATTAAAGTAAACAGCTTGTTCTGTATTGAGATGATTAGAGAAGGTATTCAACAAAGACTAGACTTCTGTCAGTCCAGTTAGGAGTTTATTATCCAAAGCTGTTGCAATAACAGTGCTATTTCAGTGGATACAGGCTGTTCAAGTTTCCTGGGATTTGAAGGTAAATTCAGGTCATTTGTTGCTTTTATTGGCACTGTAAATCTGTAGCATTAGGAAGGAGTGGAAAGAGAGAAGTATGCTACAAATAAAGATGGAAGAGATCACTTTCACCTCTTAATTCTTCCTGTATGAAAATCTTGCTCCTCTCATGCTGGAGTCACAAAAATAAGACAGAAAGAAACCCCTGAATTTCCTTTTCCAGCCATACTGCGTATATCTTCTTATGCATGCAGGCCATCCTCTGAAGCCCTCAAGCTTGTGTGCTCTGTGGCTTTTTGTTGGGTTCTTTGAATGGTGGAGTTCAACACCACCAGTGCTAACACCAGAGAAACTGGGGAACATGCACAATAAACTAGTTCTTGAAGAGTGTGCTGTGATTTTTAACAGCCGCAATATATACTGCGAAGACTCCCCAGTTTGTATAAGACTTGTGGAAGATGCTGTGTTGAAATTTGTATTTCAGTTGCAGTTTGAGATCTACTTCTCAGCAGCCTTGGATTGAGTATAGCTGAACATGTTCCTTCATCTTGACTAAATTCCTCTTCTTTTTATTCCTGAAGGAGGTGAAGGAGCAAAAATGACACATTTGCCCCCAAGTTTTCCAAACTGATAGTAGGATCTTCCACTTTCCTATTTGTTTCTGTCAGATAATTTTTTACCTTGAAAAAATGTGGAAAATTAATTTCCTGTTACATGGTGACTAGATGGATAGTTTCTAAGCAAAATAATCTTGCATGTTCATCACATTAATTGCTCCCTTTTCCTAATTTCTTTGGAGTTAGTCTGCTTCTAATTATAGGATGAAAACCGTTTATTTCCCTTTCTCTGATTAACCATGGTAGAGGTCTTATATACTTTATTCTTCTCTGTATCAGGGAAAGGTCTAGTTGTTATCTAACTGATCCAGATGTTTGTGGTAAGTGGAATGCTACAGGACTCAACTGACTGGAAGTTTCATGCATGGAGATAAAAGCAAAGTTTCTGTCTGGAGCAGTGTTAGAAGTATATCTCATGTTTGGGATCTTGTTTAAGCATCCTCGGATACACAAATGGTCAAATGTGCCTCTTCTGAGTGATGGAACTGAGTTTTGTTATAAAGAATTCAGGTTGGAGTTAGCTGTTGCTTTTCATTACCTGGAGATCAACTTGAACTTTGTAGGTAGTTTTTCAGGGGTTTGAAGTTTAGTGTTATCAGTACTAAAGTTTCAGTTTGAAATCTTGGAATGGTCATCACCCCAATTATGCCCACTTAAGGGTACAAGCTCAAAATGCCTTGCCCTTTTGGGACCTATATAGTGTTTTCATTATCAGATTGTGGTGTACAATGATATACTTCCAAAAGATACTTACAAAAAAGCGAAGCATCTGTCACTATCCAAGTAGAGATGAGATATGTGGATACTTACAAAAAACATTAGAACTTAGAAATGCCCTGAAATCCTTTCTATCATGAGCTGTTTTAAATGAGTATCGCTTTTAGGGTGTAAAACAAGGATGCTTTTTTATTTATAGGACCCAATCTGAAAAATGTTTGGGATCTTAATTTTACCTTTGTGTTTCCTGTCTTCAGAATCTATCTTCCAGAGGACTGAATTCAAAACAAGGTCAAGATGAGATGAGATAAGGTGAGATGAGATAAGGTGAGATGAGGTGAGATGAAGCGAGGTGATGCAACCAGTCAATCCCCCCATAATCATCAGGGAACACACTTTGAAAACAGCTTGAATGCTCAGCTTCCCTCTCTTCTGCTCAATGTGTACAGAGTCTGGCATATGACACATTCACTCAACCCTGTGCTTACTATTAAACACCTTACAACAAACTCAAGCAAAAACACTCTATCATAGTAACACTAACTCCTACTTCCAGCGAAAAGCCATCACAGTAACAGGGAGGGAAAGCATCAGCTGTGTGGGGAAAAGTGTGCCCTCCTCTGAGCATAGCTGCTGTCAGGATGGTTAGGTGTCTAGCACGAGTGTTTGTGCAGACTGCATTTCAGCGCAGCTGGGAGTCCTGCTGCCCACCGAGCCCGTCTAACTGCGCAGAGCATAGGCTGGCTGACACCCTTTAAGGCAAATGTAGAAACTTTGCTGTAAAACCTGATAGAATTTTTGACATTGATGGGTATGAATAGTGAGAAATGTCAGTTCAAGCTGAAAAGCTACTGGTGAAACAGCATCCTCCAAACATATTCCCATGATACCACGGCAGAGCTTAGCAGCCTTGATTTTCTTGACACAGAAGCTGGTAACTAGGGGTCTAGCTGTAGCTTCAGTCACATTATTTTCAGTTGCTGGAAGGCTGATTTGCAAAGCGCATTTTAACTCCTAATGCAGAGGAAGATTGTTTTTGTGCTGTTGGATACATGGAATATAATACATATACGTGTGTGTTAAGGCATGTATGTATGTCTGATTTTAACATATAAGTACGCGGGAACAGGACATGCTGCAAAGTGGTGTTCTTTTTCATCATCTTACCTTTCCCTAGCCAATGATCCAACTGCTTTGATAAGAATACAGGAAGATCCCTATTGAAATAGTTACAGATTCTTTTTCTTTCCTCAAAATATTAAATCTTCTCTTCAAAATTATACTCCCCAGGACTGAGAGTTAGAGGTCCATATTAGTCCCTAGGCCTGAGACCCAACGCTATATCTGAGACTACATGATGCTATATCATGAGCAAAAAGATATTAGTGTTACCACAGGATGCCTGATGTCAGGTTTTTGTGCTTAGAGAGATCTGAGATGAAAACTGGGGGGGAAAAAACCCCATCTTTTCTGTCCTGTTTTGGCAGATATATTAATTTTGCATTTTCTTTGATTGTTTTTCTCTTGTTCAAAGTACCTAGGCATTGGCTTCTGATTTTTCATGAACACCTCTGATTTATCAAAAAAGTTTACAAAGAAAAGAAAAGCTTTACCTGATCCTACCTAATGACATTTGAAGTTATGATTTTTTTATCACTTGCTATTTTTAAGGTATAGACTTTAAGCCTTTTTTTAAAAAAAATATTACTGTACTTGAATAGATTTCTAAAGGTAAGAACCTGACTTCACATACAAAAAATACAAAAAACCACATCATTTTTCATCACTTGTTATTTTTAAAGGAGCAGACTTTAAGCCCTTTTAAAAAAATGTTATTACTCTACTTGAATAGATAGATTTCTAAAGGTAAGAACCTGAATTCATATACAAAAAATTACAACAAATAGTTCTCAGAAGACATTGAAAATTCTCTAAAATATTTGTAAAGCTTTCCTTGTAAATGCTTTTCTTACATCTGTTCCTTACATACAGCACGTTGTAGAATAGTACGACAGTCAGAGCTTGAGGATACGCAGCACTTACAACAATTGCAGGTCATTCATCAAAAGAAAAACTTTTACCATAAACCTCCCCCTTTTTATGCTGTAGGTATACTGAAAAGCTAAAAACAACAGAGATACGTTGTTTGAACATTAATGAGGATTTTCGTCTTGCTGCTCATGGTCTCATCATGCCTAATGAGGGGTTAACGATAAACATTGTTTTCTGTCAAGAAATTGTCTCACTCATCCTTTCAGTGGTACTGAGTTATTATTCATAACAGTGACATTTTCAGAAAAATATTTGGCTTATCATTATTTGTGCATTGCCTGATTCACCTGGGGTGACTGACTTCGGGACTACTTAAGCTTTTTACATAGACACTTCATAAGATAAAGTGAAGATAAAGATACTTTATAGCATGTTTCAAGGAAAGCCTAACTTTTGTGCACTGAATCTTCTCTTCAGGATGCTGCAAATACCTAAAGCTTCTCAAGAAACTGTTGGGGTTTTTTTTCTTTTTTTCCCCGGTGGTATCTATCCTTTAGGGTTCCTGGGCTAAGAAGATCAATTCTTTTTCCAGCATCTCTTGTAACTTTTGTTTGTGCTGGCCTTGACTAAGTGCCTTTCAAGGATTGTAGAAGCAACAGGATTGTGTGGAAGTCCATTGCCAGAGTGAAGTCAAAGCCACACATTTCACAGAATCACAGAGTGGTTGAGGTTGAAGGTCTTGGAGCCGGCTGGCATTGGCCTTATCAGACATAGGGGAAGCTTCTAGCAGCTTCTCACAGAAGCTAACCTTGTAGCCCCCTTTCTACAGCCTTGTTATACAAATCTAATACGTGGCCCTTCCCCAGACTCTTGCAGAGGGGAGTCCAAACCCAGTCCCAGCACTTGAGATGTGTCTCACCAGGGCAGACTAAAGAGGAAGGATTACTTCCCTCAACCTGCTGGCAATGCTTTTCCTAATGCAGAGCCATTCCTCCCAGTTTTACATCATCTGCAAATTTGCTGAAGGTGCACTCTGTCTCAATGTCCAAGTCATTAATGAAGATGTTACAGGACTGGACCCAGTATTAACCCCTGGGGTACACCACTTGTGACTGGTCCCCAGCTGGACTTTGTGCTGCAGATCCCTCTTTGAGCCTGGCAGTCCAGCCAGTTTTCAGTCCATCTCACTGTCTGCTTACCTAGCTTGTACTTCATCAGTTTGACAACAAGGTTGTCATGGGAGATGTTGTGTCAAAAGCCTTATTAAAGTCAAGACAAACACCATGCACTGCTCTTCCCTCATCCACTGAGCCAGTCATCTCGTAGAATTCCATCAGGTTAGTTAAGTAGGATTCTCCCTTTGTAAATCCATGCTGACAACTCCCAATCACTTTCTTGTCCTTCTAGTGTTTGGAAATGACTTCAGGATTAGTTGTGCCATCACCTTCCTAGGATTGAGGTGAGGCTGACTGGCTGTAGTTCCTCAGATCCTCCTTCTTGCCCTTCTTGAAGACAGGAGCAACATCCAGTCCTCAGGAATCTCCCTGACCACCTTGACCTTCAAAAGATAATTGAGAATGGCCTTGTAATGACATCAGCCAGCTCCCTCAGCACTGGGCATCCTGCCAGGTCCCACGCAACCATTATGTAAGTTCCAGTTTGTTTAAATATTCCCTAACCTGATCCTTCTCTACAGAGGGTAAGTCTACCTTGCTCCAGACATTCAGTCATGGGCCTGGGATTCCTGAAGGCCAGTCTTACTGGTAAAGACTGAGGCAAAGAAAGCATTCAGTACCTTGGCCTTTTCCATGTCCTTTGTCACTAGGTTCCTTGCCCCTTTCAGCAGCAGGCCTACATTTTTCCTAGTCTTCCTTTTGCTGTTACTGTACTTGTAGAAACATTTACTGTTGCTCTTCACGCCACTCCTCAGATTCAACTCCAGTTGATCTTCAGCTTTCTCAGCCCATCACATGGGGTATCTCTATATTCCTCCTGCTTAACCAGACTGTGCTTTCACCTCTTTATGTTTCCTTTTTAAATCTGAGTTTAATCACAAACTCCTTGTTCCTCCATACAGGCCTTCTGCCACCTTTGCTTGACCTCCTGACAATGGGAATAGAACATTCCTGATCTTGTAGGTGGTGGTCCCCAAAAATCAACAAGCTCTCCTGCACCTGTATTTTCCTCAGAGCTTTATCCCATGGGATTCTTCCAAGCAGTTCCCTGAAAAGGTCTAAGCTTGCTCTCCTGAGGTCCAGGACTGGGAAACTTGCTAATTTGCTTTGCTCCCTCCTCTCAGGATCCTGAACTCCACCATCCCATGATCACTACATCTAAGGCTGCTCCCAACCTTCACATCCCCTGTAAGCTCTTTCTTGTTTGTAAGTATGAGGTGCCGCAGAGCACGTCCCCTTGTTGGCTCTTTGATCACCTGTTCTAAGAAGTTATCATCAATGCCTTCCAGAAACCTCTTGGATTGCTTGTGCCCTGCTGTGTTGCCCTTCCAACAGATAATGGTGCAATTAAAGTCTCCCAGGAGGACCAGGGCCTGTGAGTGTGAGGCTTCTTGTCTGAAGAAAGGAACATCCTATGATCTCTAACAGCCAGGTTGCACAGTCCCTTTTATTTAGAACAAGACATGTTTGCAAAATGTTTTGGTCTAAAGATAGTGTATTTGTTTTTGCTGAAGATGCCATGCATGACCAGCTTGATTTCAGAGACAGAAAAGTTCCTGTTGTGCAAAGAAACATGACTTTTGAAAAGATACACAGATTTATTTCTGGCATACGTGGCTGGGATTCAAAACCAAGCCATCAGTGCTCTGAAGGTAATCCAGAATATTCCAGTTCATAAATTCAAGGAGTGAATGACCAATTTATCTCTGACTTTGAGTTCCTGTTTGACATCTCCTATGGCTTTATTAGAATATCTCTCCTGGACAACATTACACACCTCTGGCCAAACCCTGTTTCTTGCTATGCAAACAGATTTTACAGGAATTTACCTAAAACTCCTGTTTTCAGTTACAATATATTTTTCATCTTTTTTTTCTTGGATAACTTATATCCCCTACAGGAAATGTAACACTAGAGGGTATGGACTATCTCATGATCTGTGCTGCTATTTTGTTGGAGTAGTTCTTAAGAGTCCTTGAATCTGCAGGATTAAACCTGTATTTCTGATACCTGCCCCATCAGCCAAGGTTACTCACTAGGCTAGGTGGTTTGGTCACACCACTTTTTGTAGCTAGTGCAGCAATGTAGCTGATTCCCTCAGAAGACGATGTTTTCAACCCTGCCACCTCTAGCTGGGCTTCAGCACCAGTCTGGCTTGAACATAGGTCTGTGGATGCAAAGCAAAGTCTAAACTTCTCTGATGCCATGCAGTGAGAGGCCTTTTGGGGACATCTTTGTATTCTGTCTTAGAATATTCTTTTTCATTGTGTTATGCTACAAAAGATTTCACTGCCTATCTTGCAGTACTATACTACAGCATTCTGATTTCTCTTGCAGCAAGTTAAATATCTTTGTGAACTTTATAAGTAATTCTTAGTTGTATCTATTTATTTTTATGTAATGGCTTATTTTGCATTAAGATTACTTCAGACATTGCATGTAGATATTTTTTGGAGGGAATAAATTCACATTTTAGTACTCTTTTCTAAAATTTCCCCAAATAGTAGGCTTAAATCACCACTGAGTTTTGTTAAAACATGCCAGTAATGTGACTGGTGTTTTTCAAGACACAAAAACGTGCAAAAAAAAATCTGTTCTCAATAATTTATTCAGACAGAAATTATTTCATTAATTCAGAAATAATTAAATTACAGTGTTTGAGTTTTGTGCCTTCTATTCAGGTTCAGTTGCCTTTAATTGAAACCCTGGTTTTAATTCTTGCTGTGTTGATCCCATAGCTTTAAACCGTATGCTAATAAAATATTAAAATGGCAGATGACGTGTTCTCTAATATTTCTATTGGTGTGTTGACTGGGCTCACTTTTGAACTGGGTTACTTCTGAGGCGGCACGGATTTCTGTAGCCCGGTTGTAACTGCAGTACTGGATTTTGACCACTGAGTGTCAGACACTGAATAATCTTTGACATAGTTCAGCCTTTTCATCTCATCCCTTTCCCTCTGCAGCACAGTGTTAACAAAATTACAGCAGATCTTCCTGGCCCTGCTTTAACCAGGAAAAGATCCCCATTATTTAATAGGTGAAATTCCATCACTGAGGCCAAAAGACAAGAAATTCGAGCTTGCTAAAAAGAGAGCTTTACAACACATGCTACAGGGAAGTGCCTTGCGATGTGGTTTATATGTGGCATGGCACAGAAGAGAGTTGTATTGTACTGCTAAGAAGTTATGCGGGCAGTTCAGATCCTGTTCTTGGTGCAGCTGTTATGTGTTGTTTGCTCTTCCTCAAAAGCAGAGGATAGACACGAACACAAGCTACTTCTCAGGATTATCTGGGGTTTGTTACCCAGGACTGTGAGATGAGGAAACCCTGCACTGCTTGCTGTCTCTGTAGTGTGGTAAGGGTATGCCTCTGTGCCAGAAAGGCTTGGTGGGAGCTTTGTGGGCTTTCTTGGTGGAGGCACATTTTAAACAAGCAATAACTTCTTTGCTAGCATATTTTGTTTCCTTTTTCTCTGAACTTTTAATCATTGCTAGTATTTGAAGCACAGACCAGACCTTATGGTGCTATTGTTGCTACCATGGGGAACCCATTGTCCTAAGGTATAACTGAGGCAAATGCTTAGTAACAATGAAATTATAATTGTCATCTTTGTGTTAAAATGAAAAGACACAGTTGTGTCAGCCACCACTGCACCCATTAAAGAGAGAGCTGTTAACAATATTGGCTGCTTCAGATTCTCTGATGCTTTTCATTGTGAGTCTCTGGCTTTCAGGCGGTCATAGCTGCTGAACTTACACACTTGGTCTTGCTCTCGGTGCTTCCCCTCAGTGTGTCTGCGTGATAAACACAGGGATCTGTCACACTGGGTTGCAAAAGAAATGGTAGAAAGGCAGAGGCTGGAAAAAACTCTTTGGAAGAGCTGGTAGGGCCTGAAAATCTTAGCTAGCCTGCAGCAAAGAGATGATGACTATGGCTAGGAGCAGAGGGAGACACAGGGAGGTGACACAGGGCAGGTATGAGGGGTGCAGGGGTGGGGGACATGGTTGTTAGCTGTGGCTACAGTGGATGTGAAACCCTCAGTTTTGCTTCAACTCATGCAGAAGGAAAAATACAGTTCTGTGCGATGAAGCTTACTGTGGGAAAATACCTGAATCAGCATTGTCCGTGCAATCTTAAGTCACTAGTGGGTGTGAATTCTGTAGTAATGGCCACTAAATGGTTTGTCTGTAAGATCATTTCAGGAATGTCTCAGACAGCTAGGTGCGATCTCGATCTCTGCTCCAGAGCTCAGACATTATGCTGCAGGACTTACGTATACAAAAATTGTTCTAGGTTTCTATGCCACATGAAGTTGTAATATGTTAAAAACTTTGGAAAAACACCTGAAGGGCAATCAACTAAACTGGACCCAAATATCCCTGTGGCTCAGCTTCCCTGCTGTGAAGCATCCTTGCTCTCATCTCTGGGGCATACTGGTTAGACATATTCCTAATGGCTGTGGATCAGTTGTAAAATGACATCATCGCAAAAACTTCCAGGAGGTAAGGAATAACTTTATACTTGATAAAACATCAGGCTGTGGCACTGCAGATAATGCCTGAACCATCCCTCAAAAGAAGGTACACAGAAAGGTTGAATAAGAGCTTGCACGTTAGCTATTTTGCACAGTGGATGAGCCTGGGATATGATGCTGTGGCCACGTCACAGTATGTACTCTGTGTCATACAACAGAATATTTAATCTCACAATGCTTATAGACAGAGGAAATTTGGACAGGCAGCTCTTTTCCTATTGTAAAGTACTGAGTGGTTGGATTTTCTAATTTTAGTTTTCTTTTAACACAGTTTTTAAACTCACAGCCTAAGTGAGAAGACAACTTATGCTTTCCTAAGAACAGGGTGTTTGGTCAACTTACTGTCCAGTGATAACAAATGTTTCTGACAATGCTCTCTTCGGTAGGGATGTCTCTTCCTTTCTTATTCTCCCCATCTATCAAATGCTAGATAAGTCACTTTTAGAAATGCAGGCTTTCAATTTTAACCTGGTTTATGCAGCATTTCCATCACATTTCTGTCCCTTGTAGTCCAATCACTTATAAAATTGCCCACCAAGGCACATTGCTTCCAAGAAGTTTCAGGAAGATGCCATGATGAGGATCTAATAACAAAACCTAGAGTTTTCACTCAAGAAGGAATAGTCTGACCTGGCCTGGGAACACTGGTTTACTATTTTTAAATATGACTATAGGTACTATTAAGTAGTAAAACTTTAAATTGATCTGCTGGGTTTATGGGTTGCAGGGCTTCAAGCTAGTAGGAGAGGACAGAGAAAAATGATGCTGGAGTACAGGTTTGTCTCCCTGGTGAGAAGGGTTTTCCATGTAGTCTGCAGCCCATCTGGAGGCTCCATGTGCTTGCTTTATTCGGGTGTTTTTGTGGCTTCCTGCTCTGTAAGACAGTTTGCATTTTGCCTTGGTACTCTTTGTAAAAGACTTGCTGCTTAGTGCAAGGTATAGAGTCCAAAATACTCTGTGCCGTCCCCCACAAAGAGATTGACCCTCTGTTGCACAGCACTATCTAGCTTCTTTCTCTTTGAGACAAAGCAGGGATCTGAGGCAAAATGTAAACCTTAAAATGGACAAAATAATGAATTGAGAAATAAAAAAATTAATTAGAAAGGAACAAGGCCTTAACAGCAAAAGTCTTGCCTGTTAGCACATCTTCTGATTTCGGTGGTGCTGCAGTTCACGTCTCTGGTTGCAACAGGTACAACGGAAAGAAGAGCAGTAGTCCAAGGGTGGAAGCAGATTACATAGACTTTTAATATCTGAAAACAAATTGCAATGCTTGATGTCACAGGATCACATCTGTTTTCAGCAATGGGCTATAGAGCTAATAACAGAAAACTTGCATTTTGCTCTGGGTTGGGCTAAACAGGACTCAGTATTACACAGATGCAGTGGGCTTTTGTTTCAGGTCTGCAACCTACTGGGCCCCACTGAACTTTATCTCAAGATTTTGGTGGTCTGGAAGAGACGATTCAGACCGCTGTCCAGAGGGTGGCACACTTAAACCGGTGGTGGGGAAAATCTTCCCCTGCTCCCCCAATCCCTTAACCATCACATCTGGCTAGAAGTTCTGCTGCTCTCTGCAGGTTTGTCTGTGTCTGTGTGAGCAGAGATAGCTCTTTGGAGACAGGTATGCAAGTAGTTGAAGCAGTGAACACAATAAGCTCTAATCAATTTAATCAGGAGGCTGTTGGTCTCTGTGGACCCTTTCTAAGAGATCTCAAAGGAAAGCTTAAAAAGGCAGCTTTGTTGCCTGGAGGCCTGACAGAAGTTAACACCTCTCCTTAAAAAGCGCAAGTCAAAAAGGATGAAAATTGCTACATCTAAACCATGGATGAGTGAGTTTGGTGAAGGAATCGCTATGAAAAAACTTTACAAACTGTTATTCAAGAGGACAAGCCTAGAGAGCTCCCTGCTGGCCTTTAAACACCTATGAAGATGTTTTTTCAGTCTTACAGTAACTGTGAAAACCATGATGGGGTTGAGATGATTATACTTTTTGCCCTGTAACATGGGAAAAGCCATGTAGATCTCTGATATTTTGGTATTATGGACTACAAAAGGCTCCTTATAATAGCTACAAAAAGCATCCTTGTAATATTATGCCTAATGATGTTCAGACTGTAGTGAATCCTCTAGGTATGGTTATCCCTTGATTTGCAGGTAGGTAGCTGAGTAGAGGAACTAAGTGGCTGCTTCTGATGTTACACAGAAGGTCAGCGAATGGTGTAGGAAAAGCATGCATGAAATCTGCCTTGCAGTCCCCTCTGCCTTGTCCTACAGCTCTGAAATGTCTGCATTTGAAAAGGCAGGAAGAAAAAGATAGTGCTTATTCTGTCTAACCTACTTGGGTGACTGTCTCACATAGGCATGCATAGTGGCATCACTGATGGGTGATGTAAGAAGGTAGGTGATAATGGTGCGAATGACTGAGTCCCAAGGAGGGAGGAGTGACCCAGCATAAGGGGCAGGAGGATGAGCCCTGCAGTCACAATCCTGCAATTTTTTCCTCCCAGGGCCTCTCTGGCAAAGACAGGAGGCCAAGTTCCACGAATGTGCAGAAAACTTCTTAGGGAAGAGAAAAAGTGGCCAGGACTAGAAGTGAACTACCCTGGACATGAGGGCTTGCAAGGAGCCTCGTGCAGGGGAGCTGTGAAGGTACAAGGGGATAGGAAGGGTGATTGCACCGTCTTTGAAATAAGCTTGGTGTCTGGAGTGCCAATGGTGGTTGGACATCTTGGGGGATCCCCAGAGGGGATTTTATATCTCCTCCCTGTCATTTTTGATAGCCCTCCTGAATACCATGCATGCCCTCCAGGCTCTTCTGGCATGTCCTGTGGGCAGCGGAGCACACTCAGAGGTGCCCAAGCACCAAGTCAGCAGGCAATGAGGTGACCTGGGTCACCGATGGGCTGGCAGCCTCCAGCAAATTCTGTTAGGTTGGGCACTGAGAGGGGTACTGTACTGTGGGGTAAGCTGCATGCCTTCTAACACCCAGCCACTGCTAGCAGAGGATATTTAGTACCTTACAGTGGATGCTGGATGTAGGAGCGGAGCAACTGGCCTCTTACAGTCCAGGCAGCTGTCTGCTGGAAGAAGAACTGATTTATCCTGAGCGTGTTCTCTTACGTGTTTTATTTGACTTCCTGTATTTTTAATTGGAAATTTTGGGGCACGTAGTAATTAACAGGGTCTAGAGCTATGGTGGCAATTTTAAAAGTCCTGAGAGATCTTCTTGTATATTTAAGTTACAGAGTTGGGCAAGGACTATATAGAATCCTGTCATTACTCCTCTTAAACACTGTCAGGTTTGCATGTCTTTTCAATTTTCACTTACCAGCAGTTTGAAGTGTTACAATTTCTGCTTCCTGGACAAGCTTTTTGTCTTTGGGAGTATTTTCTTTGCTGTGTAACTAGCTAACATCCAGGAAACAGCAAAATCATTTCTTCTGTCAAATGGCATAACGTTTTGGGTCAGTGGACCCTGGACATGGGACACTGTGTCTCAGTCACATCATCAGAGTCCCAGGAAAGGGGGTTGATGCACGAAATCTAGAAGTGTCCAGCCTAAGCCCTCCTCCCTCCACACCTGGTACCCTGAATAGCTCTGAGTTCCAGCTGAGCTTCCCTCTAGTAGAGGAGTTTTAGAACTTGTGGATCAGAGCTACATTTTCCTCCAAGACCATTTCCTCTAGAGAAAAAACTCTGCATCTCTTCACAATGCCCTTATTGAGATCAGTCTAGCAAAATGTTTTCTCATCTTATGATTTTTTTCACAGTTTGAAATGGAGTGAAAAGTTGTACATTTTAAAATTCAGTTGGTCAACAAACCAACCCATAAAAACAAACAAAGGCAGTTAAAATCAGGTCAACTAAAATATGCTTGATTTGATTTTTTAAAACCTTTAATTTTTTTGAGGTGTAAATAAAATCAAATTCCCAAACAAAAAAGTTGTCTTCAACTTGGGAATAAAATTATTTGACACTAAAACGCACAAAATTAAGATAATTGTTTTTCAAGATCAGAAATCTTTCTGAGATCAGAAAATTTATAAAAAACTAGCTCAGGTTCAGTTTTGACTATTCAATATTTTATAGATAAAAATAAATCCGGTTACAGGCTCTCAACTACCTCTGCTCACATTTAGCAGACGGGATTCGTTTTTTTCTACTAGTAAGCCTTGCTCCTGAAGATGAGATGCCATGTGGCAAGAAGCTGCAGGCAGCTGTGCATTGTGGCTCAGAAGAGTTTTTATTAATATGAAGTTCCTACTTACTGAGATTACCAAAATATAATTCTCATTTACAACATACCCTGCCAGTTTCCATAATAGAGCCCATGCCTGAGCAAAGGTAATGTGCAAAAATACCAGAAAGTCGTTATGAGCCACAATCAGCCAGACAGGCTAAGATATAAATGGCTTATTTTGCAGTCGGTTAATTTGAACAGAAAAATATCTATTTTGGATTGAAATCTAATCAAGTGTTTGAGACAGTTCTGTTTGGAAAGGGCAGATGATTTTCACTTTGAATTGCTTCATTTCAAAATCTCTGCCAAATTATCTCGCTGGCAAGATGGAGCCACCTGGCATTTTTGAATGGCTGCTGGGGGTGGCTGCATGCCAAACATTTGCCAGACTGTGGTGATTAGCTTTAAAGAACTTGGCCTGTGCTGTTTCTTCTCTGTACAATGCCCTCGGGTCTCTCAAACCAGGCAGATTCCTGCACGCTTATCAGGAGGGACACAAGCCTTTCAAGTTAGGCAGGGTGCTCTTGCATCAGCAGGTTTGGTCACCAGAAGGTAACATGGCAAATGGCACAGGTGTTCCCAGAAATTTCCTTGCTTTTTGCCTTCAATCTTCCACTTCAAAAGTATTTGTTGAGAAGCAGAAGTTGTGTATAGCTGCCTTTCAGCTGTGTGGAGTAGTTGCACTTCTGCTTGTGCAGATATGATGATAACAGAGGGATACATGTCCCTGGAAAGAAATGCTCAGCCTATACATTATGTGTACTATTCACTAACAGGTTTTTTATTGTTCCCTCACTTTGCAGTCCAGGTCCGTTTGTGACGTCTCATCAGAAAAAAATCATTGTTCATATTTAGAATAATTGCCTGTCTTATAAGTTATCTGTTATTTGCGTGTAAGGGCTACAGAGATGCCTCATCTAGTTTTAAATGCAGCTGAAGCAGGGTTTGGTCTGACTCCGCAGCATAGATGTAGTTTTGACGTGTAAAACAGAGACTCCAACGAGACGGGGATATAGAAACTTGAATGAGCTTTTTGCTTCAGAAGTGATTGCTTTGAACTGGGATCAAAACATATTGCCAGGGTAGATGGAACGGGAAAACCTGTGGTTACATGTTGTATATTTATGGTCAAATAGAAGACTTCAGTCTCTGGATATAAGTTTATAAACACTTCAGAAAGAAGTTCTTGTCTGTGTTACACATTTTAGTATGAAATGACCATGCTGTGTTCTCTGTTGTTTAGGGGAAGAGAGCAATAGCAGGGATAAACATGAATAGCAATTTATTCCAGAAATAGTCCAGCGGTACCAGTGGGAGTACTTTTTGGCATAAATTACTGCTCAACCTAATTTAACGATGTCTTGACTTGGTCAACTAAAACTGAAGAGGTAGTTTAGGCAGTGAAATGATATTCAGTGTAAGTGAGAGTGGCAGATCCTGGTCATTAGTAAGAGTCTCTGCATTCTCTCTTTTCAACCAGCAAATCAGCCTTAGGTGCCACCCAGTCAGTTAATTATGGAGATAACTTCAATGATTTAGGTGGTGCACAGCTACCAGAAAACTTTCACTATCACTGTTCTGTTAGGTAAGCTTTTCTACTGTTTGCTGTCAATACCCAGAAGCATCTGAATTTATGTGTAAAACTTTTACTGAGAAAAACACACATCCAAGTTTGACATAGGAAGGGTGCAAGCTTGCAGGATAATACAGAATATGTAGCCCTCCCTTTATTTCCTGGGCAGAGGGTTAAATACCCCACCTGTAAACAAGGCTTAGAGCCAAAGTGGGACACCTAAACGGCCCCTGAGGCACATGAGCCCCAAATGGAGTCTGGAAAAAAACCACCTGCCAACCTGCTACCTAGTGGGTCCTGGAGCTGCCTCTCTCTGTGTGGCGAGGGCTGCCACAGGCTCTCTGTCACCTTAGTGTTTAGTAAATAGATTTTCCTCCTCTAACTTGGCTGAAGGACTCCTTAAGCAGGTGTTTTCAGATGCCACCTGATATGCTCTGATGGTATCGGGCTTCTCCCAAAATGCAGCTGACAAGAATTGCTTGCTTTCAAGACAGCAGTAGTGCTGCCTCACCTTTTCTATGATAGGCTAGTGGTGGGAGCACATACGCAACAAGAGGAGAGCTAGGCTGGTATCTCATTTTCTGATGGGATGCACACTTACTATTCCTTCAGCAATACCCTCACCAAGGACTTCTTACTCCTGCTTGCTCATGTGGAGCAATGAAAAGATATGGCTGCAGCTTCCCTTGTAAGTCTGATTAATGTGGACGCTTACAAAACACACACAGTTGTATAAAGTGAGAGAAGCTCGTGAATGGTTGCAGAGGCTAAGGAGGTTACTGGCATGATAACTGTATTGTTTATTAATACTTGTTTCTTGTGAAGTATGGGGTTGCTATTTCAGACTGTGTTGCTTAGAGACAGAACAGGTTATGCTCTTGGTCATATTTTTGCAGCCTCGCTTGTATTGCTCTTGCTTACCTTTCATTCTTTTTTGAGGGCTTTGTTCACGGGTTCCTCAAAGATTTCTTCACACTGACATTGCCCATCATCAGCTCATTCGTAAGTTACTGCCATGTAGTGGTCCACATCTCCACGTCCAATCCTTCTAAACACTGCACAGATCCTGCTGCATAGGAGGTGGATACCTGTAGCCATAGTTGGCACATTTGAGCAGAAGACCACATGGAGCGGAGATAAAAGAGAAATGAGAAGGCTGATATGCTGTAAGGCCATGATGGGAGGCAAAGACATTCTTGGCTGTATATCCACTGTGAATGCTCCCAATGAAGAGGCTCATGTGCTGCTGTAGGAGCGCCCTTTGTTACAGGACATTTTTTCCTTAGCAAATATGTAGGTTTGGTAAAGCTCCCACATGCTGAATAAGGAGGTGGCACCAAACACTGATTAATAGTCTAGTTTATAAATGGAGATGGAAACAGAATCTGCCTTTTAGCCTTTGAATAGCAATCCTGCTTTAAATGGCCCGACTAAAATCTCTTTGAATTCACCTAGAAGATTTGGGGGCTTTAGCTCATTCCCTGTGCAGATCCTTTGTATACTCACAGGCAGGTTTTCAAGGACCTTGGTGTAAAAGAGGCTTAGGTCTGCTATTTGTGTATTACTGAAAGTTCTTTCAAAACTGCTGTGACAAGTAGAACAGCACCATTATAAAGCAAGAATTTTGGGAAATGTGCCTTTGGAACTTTTTAGAAAGGAGGAGGAGAGACCATCTGTTTTGCTTGTCACAATTCTTGTTTGTTTAAGATGTGAATTGCCAGAAATGTGGAAAGATTGGGTACAACGACAAGTGATAGAGTAATTTTCACACTGGACTTATGGGAAGCATGTGTTGTCCATCTGTGTGATTCTCATTTTATGCAAATTTAGGAAATATAGTCTTATGTCTAATTGTCCAAAGGTAATTCTGAACATTCAAATGGAGGAAAGATATCATGCCATATCGTCAGTGGGCCTTCCTTTGGCTCCACAACACGCCAATGCAGAATGCTGCTTGCTTGAAACTACAAATCATAATAAACATTTATATTTAGAATCCAATAAAATAATGTTTCAGGGTCTGCAAAACACTTTAGACCCATGCTTGGGTTTTCCTGGAAGTGGAAGAGGGTGCACAATTTTCCTGACCCTCCTAAGCAGGTGTTACCAACCTGCCCAGAGCTGCATACTGATGCCTGCTGGTTCACGATGCTGGGGGAATACTAAAGGAAGCTGGTGTGAGTCTTTCGGCTAAAAAATACACAGCTGTGTGTGATTAGAGCTTAAACAAGAAATATCTGAGCTTCTGGGAGGAAGCTTTGATTTAAGGTTTGTTTTGGGGGAGGAGAGTGTTTATTTGCCTTCTTAAAAAAAAAAAATCACACTCCACAGAGGGTGATAGAAGTTTTACCTGGAGCATATTGCATTTTTCAGAGCTGGTGGAAATGATACTTTCCCTTACCCACCCTAAGCACTGTCAGTGAATAGCTCCCAAAAGACACAATTCTTTTTCTTCCTTTCCTTTTATTTTTTTCAGTTAATGATTTGTCTATGACCTGCGAATGATTCTGTGTTTTTTGACTCAATACGGCAACCGGAAATTTGACTGGAAATAATTCTTAATTCCACTGTCACTGAAGTGCAAGTATTTCCAAATTCGAAGACAACAAACTTTTTCAATAAACAGAAATATAGTGATGGTAATTCATAAAAACTCAGGAAGAACTATAATTAATGACACTGATTCTGACTCCTTGCAATCTGGCTGGCTCTTGAGGCGAGCTCTGTTGCGTTTGTGAGCAGAGGGGGAACCTTGTTCATGAGGCCCGTGGCTCAGCTTGGTCATGGCTGGTGTTGGAAGGATAGTACAGGACAACCCCAGGTTTTGGCTCAGTCAAGAGTACTGCTATGACAAATCTCAGATGCTTTTAGGTGTATAAAGCTAGAAGGAGGTAGAAGAAGTGGTCTGAAGGGAAGAGAGGCAGCATCACAACCTAAGCAAATGAGAAATAAAGCAACCTCCTAGCTTGCTGCAGGTCTCACGTGGTGAAGAGATGGAAGGAAGAGATGTTGGGTCTTGTGTACCCAGCAGGACAGGGAGAGAAGCAAGGAAGAAGCAGAAATCCAAATTTCACTGAGATAGAAATCTGTATTTCATAGAGCAGCCCATTATTTGGAGAGGACTCAGGCAGGGGGAGTAGGTTAGCTGGCTTTCAGCTGGGAGAGGCTGGGGAAATGTTTCATGTCTTTTTCGGTGGCAGTATCAAGGTGTGCTTTTTGGTGGTGGTGGTAATCCAAGATGGAGAAGGAAGAAAGGAGGAGCTGAGGTGGCAGAAGTAGAGAGATGTTCCTGCTCAGCTCGAAATGGGTGGACTCAAAGGTGAGGAACTGCAGCCTTGTGGGACAAAATCTTTTTTTTATGTGTGTTAGAAGCTGAGCTCTGTGGTTGCCTCCTACTGAAATGTGTCTTTTACCTGGAGGAAAGATTGGTCCAGACTTAATCCACTCAGGAAACAAAGCCCTTTTTTGTGTTTCTTTTTCTGTCCTAGAGTACTTGTTAAATACATCTCCGTGGTGGTATGTAGATAAGTACAGTAAAGATTATAAGATTCTTGGATACGCGTAATTGGAGCTATAAATAGTAAGTTGAACATGGTGCAACTGACTGTTTAAAAATTTTAAATGGAACAATCAGATATATTTTATATGTAGCAAATAGATACCAGCCCAGCAGAAACAGCACCATAATTCAGAGGGTTTTTTTCTGTTATCAAATTATGCAAAATACATTTACAAAAATACTTAACCGTCATTCTATAGGTTTCAAGTTTAAAGAGAAATTATTATATTTAAGCTACATACAGCAGTCACTTTGCAATAAGCAACGACTTATGAATGGCTTTGCATACTGAAAACTTGGCATCTGAAGGAGTGAACTGCAGCACTAGTTCCGTTTCCTCCTTCGTTGAAAAACGTAAGGATGTGTTTAAACTCTAGCTGATTCACTGAAAACCACAGATTTTCTTTTAATGCTTTCATCATGCATTACCTTTTTTATGCAAAACAAACAAGGAATTCAGGAGATTTGAATAAACAACTTGTAGCTGTCCATGTTTTCTGCTTGCATGTTTTAATCAACCAATCTTGAGCAAAATGTTGCTATGTTACTGCTTTGTCTTTGTCTGCTTGCCTTCAACAGGACTAATTATTCCTAAAGCTGCACCATGTTCATGCCACACTGCAGTGTGCTGTATAGATCTGTCCTAAGCGAGTTAGCTGAAGTATCTCTGTGTTGTAAACTGATTTAGGAAAGCAGGAAAGAAGTACACCTCCTCTGTTCCACACCCAAAATATTGTGGAATCTGCAACAACTTCAGAAATTCTTGCATGTTGCTGGAGGTGGTTTTAGTTTTCACACCAGAAGTAATTTAATTTCAGCACTTAAAACCCAAAAAGCTCCAACATATTGCTAGCATGCAAAAATTCCATGTGTGCTAAAAAACAACAGCATATGGCTGGGTGGGGTGTGACCAAAATGAACATAGTTATCACATTGTGAACTTTCTTTTTACAGGCTTGATTAAATAAGGTGGTGGGGGGGAGGGCATCTAGGACAAGAAGCTGGAATCCTCTTAGAGTCTGCCTGTTCAAATGTTGTGTAGTTAACTGAAAGGTTCATCTCACATAAAATGTGTCTTAAAATAGAAGACTGACATTTCATCTGAACATGAAGAACACACACAAAAGAAAGGTAGAAAGAAGGCAAGATGTCTCTGGGGTGAACCATTAGAGGAGAATGGTACAGAGCACAAGCTGGAGGGGAACTTCAGCCCTCCCTGGCTGCTGGTAGTTTGGGATTATCTGCTTTTTATTTATCATCTATCACCTGGGCTTGAATTCTGTAGAACAAGTTTTTAAGTAGGCTCATTTGCTGGGACTCTGTGTTTCAGGATGTTTAAACATTACCACTGATTCTTCCTAGCAGAGTCTAATGCTGAGGTAATTGTGGGCACAAATAACTTCAGTCATCTGTGATGGTGGCTGTATATATATATGTGTGTGTGTGTGTGTGTATGTATATCTCCACAGTAATTTTTTTTACTCCAGTCTTTTTTCTGTTGAGTCCAATGGTGCTGAAGACCTTATCAGGTCCTCGTACAGGAACCCCTAAAAACTGAGTAAATAAAATCAGAAATATTTCTGGAAACTTGAGCCTAGATACTTGACTTATCCTTCTGAACCCCTGGTGGCAAGGTTGAAACCCTCTAAAATAGTAATTAAAAAAGCTCAGGGAACTAACATTAACATACAGGGGTTTTGTGTAGCTATGTAGTTGCACTTAAAGCCATTCACCTGAGTGTACCTCTCTTGGATGATCGTGTAGGCTGTCTGCTTAGTTTGCTTTGCTCTTTTCTGATTTTTCTGTGCTCTTCTAGGTGTAAGTACCTCTGGAGAAGCAGAACCCTTATTTTCTGGCACATCACTTGCTATTCTATCTGCTGTTCAGCTGTGAATACAACAGTAGCCCAACTTTGCCGGGTAGTGGCTCTTTGCAGTTGTTTTACTGTCAGGTTCTTGGCTATCTGCATGACCAGCACTGTCATCCTGTGGGCAGCCAGGGAAGATGTCTTGTGCTCCTACTGCATGTCAAACTATGTCATTTCTGCTGCAGAGGCCAAATGCCGTCACTGGGCCAAGTGAACTATACCATGCAAAATACGCCTTTATTTTCTGCAATGCAAGCCTGTCAGATAGTTAAAAGTGAAAAAACAGTCCTAGTTTGACTTCTTTTTTTGAATAATTGGTGATTTCCATGAACTCTGTAATCTTCTCTGGTTCCTAGTGATGAGTGTTTTCACACTTTGTGTTGTTCCCTCATCTTCTCAAGTTAATGGTCATCCTTGAGTAGCCGTAATGATTAGAGCTCGGTCTACATTTCTTTATGTTCTTGCAAAGTGGGTTTTCAAGCAACAAAATAAAATTTCACATAAATAGATATTCTTCCAGTTTCAAAGCTAAGAACTGAAAATTACTTTTGATGCCTTTGCAACTTCAGAAAAACTTGAAATGTTAGAGTTTCACCCAGAAAGGCCATTGCTCACGTTAATTATATTGGCCAAGACAAAGCATCTTTTTCAGAATAAAATCCAGGTTACTCTGTGGAACAATAGGGTCTGTCAACATGTGACAAGGCTTTCATATCTCGAGGGGAGGATCCAGTTGATGCAACAAAGTGTCAATCAGGCTGTAGAGCTGCAGGAAGCTAACTCATGCGTACTCCAGGGTTGTCCAGATCAGATGAAGAAAGTGCCAAAAGAGGTTACCCTTCATCACCAGCTGAGAGATGAGCTATATATGAAAGACAGAACAGCTTGAAGGGCCCTGAATGGTGATCTCAGGAGATGTGTCCCTCAAGAGACAGAGACATGCTTCATGTCCTTGTACAGTCACTTGAGCAACTTGACGTGAAAATACTAAATAAAACATACAGAAACCCCAAGAGGGCATTTCACCAAGAGGCCCGAATGGGAATTATCAGCCTTTTAGCAGGTGTAGGGCCCTGCCTGAAAGTGGCATCATAGAAGTCTCCTGAGCCTTCCCAGTAAGCCAGTAATGGATCTGCAGCTTGCCAGATAGTCTGTCATAGGTTGTCAGCCACGGCTGGGAGGAGGGACGGCAGCCTCTTTTGTTCCCATGTCAAGCATGCAGAGAAGGGACTCCTAAGTAGATAATTCAAGGGGAAACAGCTGCCGAGTTCTCAGTTCTCCACGACTCTCTAATTTTGCCTTCTTTTAATGTATTTGCCTGCTGATGGGTGAATACTGCCTGCTGACAGTCAGACAAATAGAGAAATGCTGTAAACTTCATTGAAAACTGCTGTGAAGTGTGACTATTTTGATACTTATGCAAGAACGAGTTGAAAGGCTTTCCTGAATGTGTGGGGCCATGGATGGATAATTTTAAACTCCTATAAAAGGGCATGCTGACTTGATTGCCCTAGTCCTGATCTTTTAAGTCAAACTAAGTATTACAAACTCTTCTGATTTTGTGATTGTGAAGGGATTTTTTATCCCCTTTTACAAAGCCCCGGTGCCCGACATCACTTGAATATATAAGAATCAAACACTTCACTTAAGAGTCAGTAAACATTTGAATTGTGGGCTTGAAAATGTAAATCCTATAGGCATAAAAAGCCAGACAGTTGATAAACAACACCCACCCCCCCAGTTAATGTCACATTACTGCTAGGCTAACATCAGATGCTTTACTCATAGGTTTTGGATATTTTGATTGATTGTACTTTGGCTACCGTGTCACTCAGCATACCACGAAAGTGTTCATGAACTCCAGTAAGAAAAACTTGTCTTGGACAGGTTGTCTCTATGAGACCCTAACTGGCATAGCCAGAGCTGTATAAACAGGAACCCACTGCTGCCCTTGCCTGCACCTGCACCACTGTGTGAAGTATCCCGTGCTTCAATCCTGGGCCATGTTGATTTGTAATTTGTAAAATTTTTGATTTGCTATTGTTCTTGAGTCTGATCAGCCTTGGTGCTGGGGCGTTTCTGGGGCTGCTAACTAATCACGTTATCTAGCAGCTGAACGTGGTACCGGGCTGCTGTGCTCTCCACCCCGCCACCTAGCTCCTGGGGCACGTTCGCATCTGCGTTTGCAGGGAGATGAAGGTAGATTTGGGGCCTTTCTTTTAATTTTTGTGTTTTTACCTACGTGTCTGCTTCGCCGCCTCATTGTGGCGTGCCGTTGTACCGGTTTCCCTCCCGCAGTAGCCGCGGGGACGTGCGGGGCCGGGCCGCGGGGGGAGCGGCGGGGGCCGCGCCGGTCCCTGCACCGGTCACTAGATGGCACCAGGCGACCGGGCTGGGAGCGGGGCTGGCGGCGCGGGGCGGGGGGGCAGCGCCGGGGCGGGCGAGCGGGCTGGAGCCGGCGGGCAGCGGCCGTTCCCCTCCCGCCGCCCCGCTCGGCCGCGCCGGGGTCGCACCGTCGCGCTGGGGGACAGGGACCGCGGCCGGGCCGGGGGCTGCCGGCTGCACGTGGCGCCTGCCCCCCCGCCTGCCTCCCGCCTGCCTCCTCCCAGAACGGCGCTGGGAGACCGAGCCGGGAGCCCACCGAGCCTGGAGCGAGCCCACCTCGCAGGGCAGGCCAGAGCTGGAATTGTGTGAGAGCAAAGTTTTCAGTTTCGGCCAACACTGAATATATTCGCAGAAAGGTCTCTCACCCGCTTTTTCAGGTAGAAAATATTGCATCGTAAGTGAGTCCTTTGAGCCCCATCTTGCACCCAGTCGGAGCAGGCAGCTACACCCACTGCCAACCTGGCTTGTGGCATCAATACCTTACAACGGCACCATCTGAAAACTGGTGTGCTGCTTCCGAGTGCACGTCTGTGGTGGACTGTAGGGTAGTGTATCAAAAACCTGCGGAAGAATGAAATGGGCCTTCATTCCCCTATGTATCCAGCAGAAGGGTGAGGACGACGGCTGATTTAGGCTGCGTTAGCCAGTTTATTTACGTATGATTCAGAGGATGTAAGGTTGAAAGTCAAAGAGTATGTTCATATTGGCAAAATGTTTCCTTGTTCGCTCCTGGACTTCTGACAGTCTGTGACAGCAGCCCCTGTGCCAGCATTACAGTTTGGATCGGGAGCGATGGTGTGACCTTAGCATGTTTTGGTACATGCCACAGGGTGATCTCAGAGCACATGAACCGGTTTTCTTTGGGATGAGATAAAGAAATCCATGTGCAAGAAGCACAGAAGACACACTCAAACACCAAACACACATTACCTACTACAACTGTTAAGGCATGCAGACCCCCGGCGAAGATTAAGGACTAGCCTGAAGAACCCCCACCCAGACTTTCAGTGTGGATGCTCTTGGCTCCAACTGTTTCACTGTATGGAGCAATTCCTACCAGGCTGTGATATTTGTTGATTTCAACATAGCCTAAATTCACTGTAGTGTCAGCTGAGAAAGATAGTGACCCAGATGGGAAACAATGTCTCCGATTTAGATAACCTGCATTTGCCTCAAGTAAGTGGTATGGATAAACCTAGTAGTGATGAAAGGCTCCTGGTTTCCATATCACAGAGGCAATGTGGGCATCTTGTTGACTGTACCACTTGTATTTTGCACTACTGGCTGTTTGGAGAAGAGGTTCAGGAAGTAAATACTTTTTTTTTTCTTGGTTGGTTCACTTTTATGGCATGGTCTCAGGCTTTCTGCAGACCCAGGCAGGTGTTTCTGCATGAGTTATGCTGAGCTGTGCCAGTTTTGAAGGCTTTTATCACTGCAGTCTCAACCTTGTCACCATTTATCTTTTAAAAACAGAGCAAAGACTGTGTAAAGCCGTTGAGAAATTAGTTCTCTTCCCTCTTCCTCTGAAAAACAACCTCAAAGTACAGCGATCTTGGCAATGGCGGTGCTTTCATTCTGCAAGCTGACATTGCTTACTAACTCTGATTTTTTTTTTTATGTTATAGTAAGGCCTCAAATATGATATTTCTGGAGATGAAATTTTTAGTTGCTAGGTAGAAGAGAGTTAATAATCCTTCATTTATTTAAAGGTTATGTTTTCTCTATTCATGGAAAGTTGTACTCAGTAGTGTGTAGAGATGGATGGTAAATGCTGTGAAGCATCCAATAACTTGGTGAGTGGACATCCAGTGCTTCCTTTCTAGAACATATCCCAGAAACAATGCTAAACACATTGAGGTAATTTGCAAAATCCAAAATCCTGGAAGTAAGGACCACCAAATCTGGGTTTGCTGAATTACTTTCACTCCTGCTGTCTGAGCTGTCTGCTGCAGTCACGGCTGGGAAAAGTATTTCATGTAATATTTCTGTGACTGTGCTGCCAATGCCACAAGGAGGGTGCAATGAGACTTCCCAGACAACTGTGACTCTGGTATAGTCAAACTTCTTCAAGTGTCTGATTTTTTTACTCTTGATCTTTCAGCTAAGGGGCTTTGAGTGAAATGTCATTCTGTTTTTATGGAAAAAATTATAATAAGCAGTTAAAAAAAAGTTTCAACAACATTTCTGCAGGACTACTGATGTGCTGAAAAATAAGCATGTTCATAAAACATTGTTGAATTTAACCTTGTTTTTTATGCTGTGAATGATTTTATTTGAAATTGTATTGAATGAAATTTTATTGAATGATAGTTTTATTGAAATATTACTCAACTTTCCTGTCTAGCTATTTTGAAGGACCTCAGAAAACCCAGAAGAGAGCCCTGTGTTCAAAATTATGCTTAAATAGTTAACTTGTTCTCAGTGCTCCTTTATTTGACTGGGTATCTTATCGGGGTAGCTCTGAATTGCTAGAAAATGAGTAAAAAATACTGTCATTTTTCTAAATGCTTTGTTTCTAGTGAATATAAATTGCAAATGAAATCTTAGTCTTTGAGCCTAATTTGTAATAGCTAACGTTATGTGACAAGGATTGTTTTAAAAAAAGTTTCTTGTGTTTTATTTTTAAAGATGGATTGAAGGAAAGAAGTTGAAGGCAAGTGCCAGCACTGCTTAACCTGCTACTATCTTGGAGATTATTTCTGCTGGCTTTGTGGGCCTTTTCAGTGTGATCCTTAAAGATGCTAATTAATTTCAGGATTGCTGTGTGTGTGATACGCTTTGACATACACAGCAAATTAATAATAATATAATAATCTTTCTAAAAGAATTTTGAGAGCAATTTATAGTTCATACCAGATGTCAGTTGACTGAGTTTGACTGAGTAATTTAACACACTTGTGTAACTGAAACGTAATAGCTTTTGCAAGCTTGCCATGCTGTTTATGGTTATGAATGACAAAATTTATGGGGTTTTAGCTATGTGCATAATCCAAAAAATTCACTCCCTGTTGCAGGAATAAGCAGTACCACAAGTGAATGTGTTTTAATCATCTGAAGCATATAGCCCAAATACTATTTTATTTGTTTAAACCAGGAAAAGACATAATACCTCTAAAGGAAGTGCTGTGAATGCAAGACCAAGAAAATTGTTTTTGTCCTATCAGTAGCTGCAGAGACTGCATCTCCATAAAAGTCATTAAAGCCGCAAAGACAGCACTGTCAGCTTAGAAATTGGGCTGGAAGATCTGTTAAGCCTCTGGCCCTGGAATCAAAAGTGTTTCTTTCTATGTTTGTGCCCAGCATAATGGTGCTGAATCTTGCATTTTTTACACCTGGATGTGGCCCTGGGAATGGGGTTAGGGAAACCAGGGGTCCACCTTTCCAGACCTGAGCTGCCTAGAAACCATTCAGCCATAGCGGGACCTCCTCTAGAGTGGATAAAGAGAGACAGGCACCTCTGGGAGGAGGTTCATCCCCAACAGGTAGGTAGATGGAGAAATTGTTCCTTGTAGGGAACCAAGTCTAAGGAAGATTGATATGTCTGTCCTGTCATGCCAATGATGGTAAACTACAGAACTGAGTGGAGGGTGTTCCCTTTACCTCTCAGGAATGATGGTTTCACAATCATCCTGCAAGTTATGACACTAAGCATTTTTAATTTGTTCTAATTTTACAGTAAGTGCATTAGTTGTTTTTCTTTCACCCTTTAAAGTAAAGCACCTCCCTCTGCTCTAGGTTCCTTATAAAGTGCCTTAGAAGCTCATGTCCATAGTGCTCTCTGCAATGTGATGGTTTGTCCTAGGGTATTGGCCCGTGAAAGACTTCCTGGCTCTCCATTCTGCTGCCAACTCCATCTCCATCACCCCTCTTTTTTCTCTCCGAGAAAGGATAAGCCATGCAAGGAGTCATTAAAGTTAACAAATGTGGGGCTTGTCAAGCTAAATTACATGGGGTAACCACTTTGGAGTTGTAAGGAAAGGAGTTGCAAGTTCAGTTTCTGCCTGATTGTCACTGGTTTCCTACAGCTAAGATTCTGTAATCCCAGCCCTATAGAAACTTGGGTGTGCTGGATTGAATCCTGGGTTTTGTTTTATTTTTCTGTTTGGTTTTGGTTGTTCGTTTGGGTTTTTTTGTTTGTTTGTTTGTTTTAAAGGGTGGGTTTGCTTCGCTTTTAGTCTTAAAAATAGCAACTAGCATATCCTGAGGATATTACACCCAGGAGTTTCCCACACATACAGTTAGATGCCCAAGTACTTCTTTGAATCACAAGTCAACAGGTGGAAGCCAGAGGAAGTGAGGAAAGGAGGACTGGAAGTGGATTGGTTTAATCAAGAAGGAATGAGAAGTCACTGAGCTACAAGACCACATTATCTGCTCCACTTAGCCTCCTGCACCAAAATCCCACTGATCTAGAAGACTTGTTCCTCAGATGCACAAGCAAGATGGCTCCAAGATGTCTCCAAGAAACCTTACAAGGATTACGAGTGTTCTGGGCTGTGATTGCTACTTACCATAATTTCCTTCAGCTCCTCACAACTTCAGTATGTGTCAGTTTTTTCATCTCAGGTTAGCAGTCAAGAGGTCCATGAGTGTAGCCCATGTATGCAGTGCTTAGCAGGGAGTGACTGTGACCTTGAGGACCTTCCACGACCGAGATAAAAAAGAGCAGTTACAATGTGTGCTTAGGCTGTGCTATGGATGATTTTCCATTTTTTTATAGCAAACATTGGCATTGTTATCCTATTGACACACGCTATGGTAAACTGCGGGACCCTCAGGGGGTGGGCTGGAAAGCAGTGTTTCTCATCAGTAGCCAGTGTGGAGCTGATGCTCTATAAGGCATCACAGTCTATATGTGTTCTATGAGCTAATTGCAAACAAGAACCTAGGCATGCATTCATATGCACAAAAGCAAGGTGTCAATATGGGGAACATAAGGGTAATGTAAGTGTGTAAGTGCTGCTGAAATTTTATTGGCCTGTAAATGATACCGATAACAGCACCATGGCAGAAGGCAGGCTGTCTCACTTTTTCTTCTCAAAAAACTATGCTCCAAAGAATGCAAGCAGGCCCAGTGCATAACCACTGTAAATTTGTAGTGCCTGTGAACCTGTGTGTTCTCACCATATCTGATAGAGAGATTTTAGTGGTTTTGTATGAGATTATCTAGACATCGTTGATATGAGGGATAGCTAAATCTCTGGCTCTGATGTCCTCATCTGGGGAGGTTTGCCAGTATCACTATAAAGCTGAATAACATCTCTGAGGCAAGAGTATTCTTTGATTTTGATTGAGGACCTTAAATCCAGCTCAGAGGCTCCTCTCATGAAGATAAGAGAGGAATATTGCATTTTCCTGTCTGTCTGAGACCAGAAAAAAAAAAAGAAAAGAAGTAGGGAGTAGACCCATGGTCTAAAAGCAGGGCTTTGGTTAGCTCCTGTTGTTCCAGATGGCCTTTATCTTGCTTACATCTTGCTGCAGATTTGACTGAAGCCAGTAGAGATGTGTGCAAGTACATCAGTACAAACTTTCTTCTGGGTAACAAAGACAATTTAAAACCAATCTGCATTCCTTGTAACAATATCTATGTTTGCCTAAATTATAATGTTACAGGATTCTTGTTAGACATGACATGATTTATAGTTTTGATACCAGGCTGGAAAATCTGCCCAATGTAAGTCACACCTGCATTATTCTAACTGGAACTGTGTGCTGTGGTTCTAAGAAGAAATTTGCTTATTTATTGTGACAGCCCATTTAATGGAACTGTAATGAAGAGCAGTCTTTACGGCAATTTTACGTTTTGTGTGTGTAGAAGGAATTTTGGATCGACATCATCTTTAACATTTTTAGCTTGGGATTTTCATTGGTGTGTTAGTAGAAGGGCTGTGTTTCCAGTCTACTTTTGTGGCAGTGCTACAAACTGAATGTGATTTCTCAAGAGACAAGGACTTGCCAAATGCTGTCCTCATAGTGGGGGAGACTATGTGAGTAGCTGCAACATCAAACTAACCATGGCTTGCAATGGCATGTTTCTTTTTTAACTTCAGAGAGGAGAAAGTCTGTGTTGGGTTTAAGACTGTAGCAGCAAGCCTTGGCAGAAGTAAGGCGCTCTCCTGGGTGTGTGTATATATGGTGGCTCACTCCCTGCTCCCCACAATAATGTATGAGAAGTGTCATTTTTTTCCTCTGTTATGAAACAAACATGAATTTGGAAATCTTAGTGCTTTTTTTAAAAAAAACACCTTGTTTTCTGGCCAGTCCCATTTTATTAAGCTAGCATATTTATACCAAATGGGGAATTTTGAAGTTGACTAGGGATGTCCCTAAGATCACCACTGCCATTATACAGCTAAAAATCTAAAGAAAGGATAAATCCCTTTTGTGGGGCAAGTAGACGTGGTTAGATTGACATATCAAATGCATTTAGAGATTTGTTTTTGTCTGAGCACTTCTGAACTAAGCTGTTCTTCAGGGCATTTGTTAAATTGTGCTACTTCAAAACTTCCAGACAGTTCCTGGGCCATTGTAAAGTGTGACCAGTTATCAAGCATTAATATAAAGTCATAGAATTGTTTAGGCTGGAAAAGACCTTGAAGATCATCAAGTCCAGCTGTCAACCTAGCACTACCAAGTTCACCACTAAGCCATGTCCCTAAGTGCCACATCCACACATTTTTTGAACACCTCCAGGGGTGGTGGCTTGACCACTTCCCTGGGCAGCCTGTACCAATGCTTGACAACCCTTTTGGTGAAGAAATTTTTCCTAATATCCAATCTAAGCCTTCCCTGGCACAACTTGAGGCCATTTCCTCTTGTCCGATCGCTTGTTACTTGGGAAAAGAGACCAACACCCACCCTGCTACAACCTCATTTCAGGTAGCTGTAGAGAGGGATAAGGTCCCCTGCCAAGTCTCCTTTTCTTCAGGCTAAACACCCCCAGTTCCCTCAGCCGCTCCTCATAACACTTGTGCTCCAGGCCCTTCACCAGCTTTGTGGCCCATCTCTGGACACGCTCCAGCACCTCAATGTCCCTCTTTAGGTGAGGGACCGAAAACTGAACACAGCATTCAAGGTGCAGCCTCACGAGTGCAGGGGGACGGTCACTGCCCTGGTCCTGCTGGCCACACGGTTTCTGACACAAGCCAGGGGGCTGTTGGCCTTCCTGGCCACCTGGGCACACTGCTGGCTCACGTCCAGCCGGCTGTCGACCAGCACCCCCAGGTCCTTTTCCTCTGGGCAGCTTCCCAGCCGCTCTGCCCCAGCCTGTAGCGCTGCGTGGGGTTGGTGTGACCCAAGTGCAGGACCCGGCACTGAGCCTTGTTGAACCTCACACACTCAGCCTCGGCCCATCGGTCCAGCCTGTCCAGATCCCTCTGCAGGGCCTCCTGCCCTCAAGCAGATCAACACTCCCACCCAGCTTGGTGTTGTCTGCAAATTTACTGAGGGTGCACTCAATACCTTCATCCAGATCGTTGATAACAATGTTAAACAGGACTGGCCCCAGTACTGAGCCCTGGGGAACACCACTTATGACTGGCCACCAACGGGATTTAACTCTACCACTCTCTGGGCCCAGCCACCCAGCCAGCTTTTAACCCAGCAAAGAGTACACCAGTCCAAGCCATGAGCTCAGCCAGTTTCTTCATGAGAATGCTGTGGGAAATATCAAAGACTTTATTAAAGTTCAGGTAGACAACATCCACAGCCTGTTCTCATCCACTAAGCAGGTCACCTTGTCATGGAAGGAGATCAGGTGAGTCAAGCAGGACCTGCCTTTCATAAACCCGTGTGGGCTGGGCCTGATCACCTGGTTGTCCTGCACTTGCCACGTGATTGTGCTCAGGATGATCTGCTCCATAACATTCCCTGGCACAGAGAGCTCACAGGCTTGTAGATCCCCAAATCCTCCTTCTAGCCCTTCCTGCAGATGGGTGTCACATTTTCCAGCCTCCAGCCAGGTGGGACCTCCCTGGTTAGCCAGAACTGCTGATAGATGATGGACAGTGGCTTGGTGAGCACTTCTGCCAGCTCCCTCAGTATGCTTGGGTGGATTCCATCTGGCCCCATAGAATTGTGTGTGCCTAAGTGGTGTAGCAGGTCACTAACCATTTCTCCTTGGATTATGAGGGGCTTCGTTCTGCTCCTCATCCCTGTCTTCCGGCTCAGGGGTCTGGGTACCTAGAGAACAACTGGTATTACTATTAAAGACAAAGAAGATATTAAGTACCTCAGCCTTTTCCTGATTCATTGTTACTATGTTTTTCCCCCTGCATCCAATAAAGGATAGAGATTTTCCTTAGTCCTCTTCCTTGTATTGCTAATGTATTTATAGAAACACTGTTTATTGTCTTTTACGGCAGCAGCCAGACTAAGTTCTAGTTGGGCTTCTGCCCTTTGAATTTTCTCCCAGCATAACCTCACAACACCCTTGCAGTCCTCCTGAGTTGCCTGCCCCTTCCTCCAAAGGTTGTAATCTCTCCTTTTTTCCTTGAGTTCCAGCCAAAGCTCTCTGTTCAGCCAGGCCAGTCTTTTTCCCTGCTGGCTTGACTTTTGGCACGTGGGGACGGCCCGCTCCTGCACCTTTAAGATATCCTTCTTGAAGAATGCCCAGCCTCACTGGACTCCTCTGCCCTCCAGGACTGCCTCCCAAGAGACCCTGTCAGCCAGGCTCCTGACCAGGCCAAAGCCTGCCCTCCAGAAGTCCAAGGCAGCCATTCTGCTGACTCCCCTCCTTACTTCCCCAAGAATCAAAACCTCTATCATTTCGTGATTGCTGTGCCCGTGACAGCCTCCAACCACCACATCGCCCACAAGTCCTTCCCTGGTTGCAAACAGCAGGCCCACCAGGGTGCCTTCCCTAGTTGGCTTCCTCACCAGCGGTGTCAGGAAGTTATCTTCCGCACGCTCCAGGAACCTCCTAGACTGTTTCCTCTCTGCTGTATTGTATTTCCAGCAGACAGCTGGTAAGTTGAAGTCTCCCATGAGAACAATAGCTTACAATCACGAGACTTCCCCCAGCTGCTTATAGTGTATTTCACCTGCCTCTTCACCCTGGTTGGGAGGTCTGTAACAGACTCCCACCCTGCTATCTGCCTTGTTGGCCTTTCCCCTGATTCTTACCCATAGACATTCAACCTTACCATCACCACCATTAAGCCCTACGCTATCAAAACAGTCCCTAACATACAGGGTGACCACACTGCCTTTCCTTTGCCTGTCCCTTACAAAGAGTTTTTAGCCATCTACTGCAGCACTCCAGTTGTGCGAGTCATCCCACTATGTTTCTGTGATGGCAACTATATCACAGTTTTCCTGCTGCACGATGGCTTCCAGCTCCTCCTGTTTGTTGCCCATGCTGTGTGCATTGGTGCAGATGCAATTCAGCTGGGCTATTGACCCTGTCACCTTTTTGAGAGGAGAAGCCTTAATTCCTATGTGACTATTCTCAGTCCTATGTGCCTTTTCTCAGTGACAGTGTTGCTTTCCCCCCATCCCCTTACACTGTTCCCTGTTGTTTGTTCCTTCCTTGTGCTTTTGTCCTTGTGCAAGTACAACTTGTTGCAGTAGTATTTGCTGGACTGTAGAAGGAAATGCCTGGGTTTCATAAGAGCCCTGCAAATTATGTGTGGGCCCTCAAACAGAACTTCTCACTGCAGCTCCAGAGCTGAGAGAGCAGTGGGACAGAGGGCACGTATGGCTGGGACTGTTGGTGGAGAAAGTGGAAATGCTTTCACCCTGCCACTGTCAGAAAGAGAGTATCTAGCACTGTTCTGGAACACACCTGGTATCACTGGGGTAGGAATCAGCCTGTGAGGCTGGTGGACAGTCCTCCTCCCTTGCTGCACTGGCCATGGACCGGACTGTTTCTGCAGCCCCTCCGCTGTACCACTGCTGAAGCACTTGGTCACAGAATTTATTCCATTCTTGAATTTAACACACATGCTTTTTGCAGAAAAGGAAAATAAGTGGTGGAGAGTGTGTTAGGAAAATCTTTGCTTATACACTCATGGAGCCTTGTCTGACTGAGCCTTGAGGGAAGGGAGGACACTTTGCATGGGAAACACTGGTTTGTACCCGGTACCCTGTACATGCACACACATGCAGATGTGCGCATGCTCGTATGCACATACTGGTTGTGATCAATTCCAATAACTACTCACCATGCAATCAATTGTTACAAAACTGCAGCGGCAAACTGGAAGTTGGGTTGTATGCTGCTATGGATATAATGATTTGCCTAGAAGAGATGTCAAGCTTTCAGAAAAGATTACTGATGTAGGGTGCTCAGATTGTGAACCCAATTTTCTGAAGTGGTGTGCTTCTGAAAATGAGGCTCTTAAAAGCCATCTTAAGTCTTTACTTTCAAAACCATGAAGCCGTCTTTCTATATCCTACCATTTGTCATCTTAGAGGTAAAAACAGAGAAATGTGAAAGAATATGAGAGCAGCACTGCATTGTGCACGTGTATGTATCAAATGGAATTGTTTATTAAGGAATATTTATTAATACTACTTTAAATTATAGCCTGATTCAAAAAGTTGCTTACCTTTAAGAATGTACTTAAGTGTACGTTTAAATACTTTCCTGAACAGAGATGTTTTTCTGAACTGATTCAGTAACAAAGGAACTGCATTAGAACTAAAGGTAAATATCAAGAATGTCTTCAGGTTTTAGTAAGTTACAGGAAGCACTTTTACTTAGATGAAGGACCAACAGAAAAAAAACCAAACCATAAATGAAGTATTCTGGAATTTTTTTCTCTTCTTCTTTTGTAAACCCAGTATTTTAAAGCTTCTTTAACCTCCTTTGTTTTAGTAGATGTGTTATAAATGCATGTGTGTGTATATATACACACACGTGTACATATATATATACACTATATACGTGTATGATGTCCAAATGTAACACATGGGAATAGATAAGCATGTAGCCTGCAGACATGATGCTGTAGCCTGAAGAGGTGGGAGCCGACAGGTAAATTTGGCTATAGGATAGTACCTCCCAACAGCAAGCTTGAACAAATTTTCCGTCTCACCTTTCTGAACCACTTTCAGCCACACTAATAAGAAAAAAGGGAAAAATCACAGGCTACCCAATTTATCCTAGTGCTAAAGTAGATTGGGAGACTTCTTCACACTGAATATCCATATTTTCTCGTTATGCACATCCCAGTCCCCAGAGCTCTCCTTAGAAGTTCGTTAGCAGCTCTGATCCCTACAGAGCTCTTAAGCTCCATCTCTGCCCACACGGAATTTAGAAAACATGTGGCTTTGGATAATTGCCCATACATGAGATTGTCCTGATTAAGCAGTCCCTACTGTCCCTACTTTTCTATGAACAGAGTTGCATCATATAAGCAGTAGAAAGCAGTGGAGAGAATCATGGGAATTAGATCCTGAAAATGTAATTTTTGTGATGTTGCTCCTCTACCCCAGTGCTTGTCCTGCAGAAATACGTGCCTGGTTTCTTCTTAGACACTTCCAATGAAAGAGTGTCTGTAATAACCATTACTGCAGTGCAGCGACCACAGCTTTCTTATACCAGCAACTGAGAAACTTTAGCTGGAAGTTAAATAAGCTGTACTAGTGCTTCCCAAATCCTGGCACTGGGGACACAACCTGCTGAAGGGCTGTGCAACATATATATACATATGCTGATCCACTCCTGCCAAGGTAGGCAGGTCTAGAGAGCTTTACATAGGTAGTCACTAAAGCCTAGACTGAGTACCAGCACTGCAATCCAGGCTTACCAGCAAGTTACTGTCCCTGGAGTTTTCCATGGTGAGAACCAGCCATAAGATGGAAGATTATAAATATTGTTGAATTTAAATGCCAGTTTTCTTGCAGTTGCTGTGTCTGAGGGTGCTGGTGTGGTTCTGCAGGCCCCCTGCGCTGTGCTGTCTTCACAAACCTTCCTGGGCACTGTCTGGAGGAAGGGTGGTTAAGCCTATTGCATCGTATTTGAAGGAAAAAAACAATTGGGTAGATAAACTTAAAATTACTTTTTCTTGTTTCAGTACCTGGGCACCCCTGAGATGGTATATTGAAATAATAAATTAGGGTCCTGTCCACAAAGCTGTGATCTCTTTAGAGATGCAGATTTTTCCAATAAGAGATGGTGTTTTCCAGACACTTTTAAATAATTCATAATCAGAAGCCAGAATATAGAAGACTTTTGACAGTTTTCTTGATTCATCTTGGTCATATTCTTAGTTCTTGCTGTGCATTTTTCAGGGCTTTGTTTTCATAAAGCTGCTTGCTTGGGAGAGCTCAGACAATTTTTGGCCCTGTTAAGACTACCTATTTCATTAGATTTTCTCTCACTGTTAGCAAATAGAAAAAGTAAGAGCTAAATCAGCTCTCCAGAACCTCTCCAGCTTTCCTTAGGTTTTTTTTAATCCAGAACTTTCAGAAAACATGATCTGTTAGCGTGATATCTGCTAATCCCTCCCTACCGTTGCAATCGCTTTCTAAACATGTCGGCTCTCAGCAGGTGCAGGGGGCACAGCAACTCTGTGTGCAACTCGGGCGTTTCAGCTCCAGCCCATCTCACCCAGGGGCAGAAGGTTCATGTCACACAACTCTTCTCCTGACACTGAACAATGTTGATGGTTAAATCCCCACCTTGTTGTTGTCAGCTGGTTGCTAGTAGGACAGTTTCTAAAATTAAGGAAAATGTAGGAAATCACATGCTATAGGATGTAAACTCTGAAACACAATGTGGAAACATGGAATTTTGGATGGGGAACATATGCAATACTGTTGTGCATTCCATTGATTTGTGTTACATTAATTAATGAGTGTTTATGTAACACAATCATGTAATGTTTCTGTATAATTCTAGGAGATTCAAAGCCAACTTTCTACTGCTTATTCTTTAGGGATTTTCAGAAGTATTTCAAAAGATCATCCATTTTTCTCTTTCATTGATAAGGCTGTTCTGATTTATCTCTCACATTTGTATGGGTCCACAGGAGTCATCATTGCCTTTTCCTGCCTGGATTCAGCTAGTGCTGTCCTTCTTTATTGGTCTTTCCAAGTTCCAGATCTGGATGTACGTAAACAGATGGAAGGATTTGCCTTCCTGTTCTTTAGCAGCCTCTCATATCCCCTCCTTCAGAGCAGACTGCGCTGAAATTGCAGTCCCAGAGCTCAAGGTTTATCCCCGCGCATCATCTCCTCTGCCCTTCATCCTACCTCATGTGGTTCAAAGAAGAGATACACTGCAGTCAGGATTCCAAAAGGCACAACTTTTGACATGCTCAGCAGATGTTTCAGTTTTCAGCAGAAAAAGGCTCTTCAAAGGCATTCCTTATTCACTTGAGACCTGTCTGTGATTCTTGCTTGCTGGACAGGATTGTTCTTACTTTCTGAAAGGATGAGTACTTGAATAAATTGAACAAAAACATGTATGTGGAGACAGAGGAATCTAGCAATTTTTGTGGTTTCCCACAAAATGCTGTTTGCTGAAAAGAAACTTGCTTGCATAAATGTCTTAAGCTGAACGTAAAAGAACGAACATGTGCAACTGAAGAAAATGCATTATAAATTAAAAAAAAACCAAAACAAGTTGTATGTAATTTTCACAGTTCTGTTGCTCTCTGAACTATTTGTCTCCTTTCTGTGCTTCTCCATATTGTGGTATAGATTTCTGACGTGGCAGAATTATTTCTCTTCATTTAACTTTGTACAGGATCTCAGTCCTCATTTCTAATCAGGACCAGTTGCAATCTTCCTAATAAATACTCAGCTTCTGTATTCCCCTAATATTCCAGGCACCTTTGCAGTTTCCATGCAGATAAGCTTGTGTAGTCTTTCATCTTTGCTCCTTCACATCCACACATGAGCCATAGAATAGCCTTCATCTTGCAGGCTCATTTGTTATATCTGGAAAAGCAGCAGTGTTTGTAGCTTAAGATGGCAAAAACAGTCAGACATTTTCACTTCTAATCTCTTGTTTTCCTGTATTTAGGATTTCCTCAAACTTTTGCATCCTTTGGTGACATTTCTTCAATGCCAATGCTTGCTCCATCTCCAAAATTGAGGGAAAACAAAAACATTTTTATTATATGAAGGATATGTATTGCTGAAGCTTGTAACATGATGTAACATGCCTTTATGGACTGCTAGTTGTTTGAAAATGGATTAATGTTAATAGAGTTAGTACCTGGGGTGTATTTATTTATCCATATTTTTGAATCTGTATATGCCTGTGTGCAAATCACCATGCAGACAAAAACAGTATATCTGAGCTCTGACATGCATTTAATCATAAATATCCAGGAGCTGTGATTCTTTGCCTGCAGTTACCAGAACTGCATAAACCTTGCTAAATGTTCTTCTATCAGTCCATAAAATCTATAAAGAAATTATCTTTGCCTTTTCCTTATCTCTTTGCTTAAAATCAGAAAAATTAATAAAGATAAAAGCTTTTGAATCCTTTGATTTAGAGAATTTATTTCCAGCAATGTTAACAAAGCCATTAACATACCCTGATTTTCTGTTCCTGTAAGCTTACGATGTTACCGACATACTGTGGTCTATCTTATTATTCAAGTTTTTCATAATGACTGAAGGAACATTTCAAAGAAGGACAGAGGGTTATTTGTATAGCAATGCGTTTAGAATTTTAAAATATTTTTTAAAGGAAAAAAATGCTGATTCAATAAAACCAAACAGTGAGACAGTACCTTTTAATAAATTACCCAACTCAAAAATACCTTGAATGAATGGATTAAAACACCTCGTTTTGAACATTTTTTTAATTTGAAAATATTTCTCTTCCTTTTCTGTTTCTCCCTGTTTCTCTCTCTCCCGCTCTTCCTCTTTCACTTTCTCTCTTGTTCTTGCTCGACTTTCATTCTTTCTCTTTCTCTCATTCCCTCTTTCAAAACAACATTTTATTTTACAATTGTCATAGTTTTAGAGCCCAAAAATACATGTGAAATATTTTACTTGTTCCAGGCTGAGATCCGTTCTGGTTTTTTCTTTAATTTTTTTTGAGACTGCAGCATGTTAGAAAAAAGAATCAGAATAATCTTTCTAGTAAGTGAATTCAGTTACTCACTCTTAAAATCAGGCTTTTCCTACTTCACCAGCTTATGAGAGGGCTATTTATGCATTTACTTCCCTTGATGCTTAGATTAGTTTGTTGGTTTTTTTGTTTTCTTTTTAAGATAACACTAGTGCTAGCATCCTGTAGTACAATTACTTCCTTGCCTATCCCAGTGTTCTTCCTTCTTGGGTATTTACCAAGAGCCATCATACCTGCCCTCTGACTTCACTTTGCTGAGCTGAAAAATCAAGTTCTTGCGATCACATCATGGACCGGAGGTTCTTCATCCTCTTTGCTGTCTTGGCAGCCCTTTGCCTGACCATAACTCATCAGATTGTACATAATATTCCCAATGAAGGCTTGCCTGCACCTAGGGTTACAGTATAAAATAATTTCCTCTAATAGCAACCAGCTGGCCTTTTTTTTTCCAGGTGAATATCACATACCTGGCATACAGATATCATGCAAGCAAGCGACACGCCAAGTCTTTTTTTCTCCCACTGCCTCCAGCCATTTGTGGTCCTAATTTATAACATGAAACAGTTTCATTAATTCCAGAGTCTGATCTTCCACATTCTCATGCAACATTTAATTCTGTTTCTGTTATTCTCGGTCCTTAAAGTAATTCTCTTCTTTCTTACATAATATCCCAGAAGTCCTTCATTTTTCATAGATCAGAAAAAGTGTTTCTGGGCCACCTCTACTATTATTATGTGTTTCTTCTCTTAATGCAGAATTAATGCTCTGTTTTGTGCATATATAGTATTAGGAAGCCCCTGGATGTGTTTAGTTGACTGTGCTAAGCACGTAGTGTGAGCACTGGCTTTGGTCATACCCGTTACTCGTGTGAGCAGTATGAACCTTCAGTCCAAGGAGATTCAACAGTCCCAAAGTGTCTGTGCAATCCTGGCAGTCAGCGAGACTCTGAGCATCCAGCGGCTTTTACCCTGGTACAACACGGCGGGACCTGAGCACAGCTGGGAACCACAGTATGTGCCGCAGTGACATCTTAAATCAAGGCTTCATGTAGGGAAGGATGGAAATTCTTTCCAAACATGTATTGTATCCTATGTGCTTTGAATCTTCAACCTGTGTGCTCAAACCTCGCTCTTGGTCTTAAGAGTGCAACATCTTGTTAAATAGTCAAGCTTACTAAAACCAAGCTTGTGAACATATAGGTGCAGAAGTTCTACCTGAACAGGCACATAAGTTGTTGTGATTTTATACTAACCATGATAAAATTAACACTTCCATCTTCTTACCTGACAGGCTAAAAGGTCAGGATTTTTAAGTATTTCTTAAATACTTGTGACTTGAAGCCTATACCGGATTTCATTGGTTTGACTAAGGCAGGGAATCTGACATTTGAATTGCTTGCAATTGAGCAAAAGAAATGCAAAGAAGGAAACCCCTCTGATTTTTCTGTTTTCTTTTGGGGTTTCGGCACTTTTTTCAAGGAAATTATTTATTCTTACTGGCCTTTAGAATCCCCTACAGAAGAAAGATGAGGAACTATAAATCTTTAAAATAGGTCAGCAACTCACTAATTATTGCTTTAATTAGTGACCGCGACATCATTATTTTTTTTATTTTGTTCAGTTTAATAGGAGTCAGAGATATCCCAATTTTGCTAATTTGAAAGAAGCGGTGCCCTTGATTTTTAATGGACTTCATCCAGTCTGTAAGATTGCCTGGAAGTGTACATGGTAAAAAATGTAAAGGCTGTGCCTTTAGTTTTCCTGTCACTGCTGCTCTTTTCATTTTATCTGCAAATATTAGTAAACTGAACATATTTGATCTAAAGAAAGAGCAAACAGCAAAAAGGTCTTAATTAGGTTTGAAAAACAACAGTATGAAGGTAAGAGCTTTTTGCAGTGACCTGTACACTCTGTAAAAAATATTCTCTTCATTGATTGTCTCATACTCTGGATGTATAACAGTAAATCAAATCATAAATCTTTAAACGCCCCCAAAATACTTTAAATTCCTCTAATAGATGTAGTTTGTGAGATCTGCATGGTGTATGGAGGCAGTTTTAGGTTCAGAAAAGACTGAACAGTTCTTTTATGCAGGTTATGCAAAATGACATATCACAGTGGTGTGTCATAACCCTCTGAAGCAGGGAAGACCTACTTACGTTAGGTTTTCCCATGTTACAAGGACTGTAAAGATGTCTCCAAAGAATTCTGTAATTCTCTGCTAAAATTGCTAAGAAATTAATTCTATTGCCTTGCTTACTAACTCCTTTACCAGCTGCATTCATTAAGATCAGTTTAAATGTACACTAGTTAGCTGCTGTGAATAGAGTATTTAATCTTGTATTTTCTTGTATGAAACACTTGCACAAAACCTGTTAGTGATAGAGTTAACAACCTTAGATTACATTTTAAGTACTTTTGTACAAGTATTAACTGTGTATTGAAGTTAATATTTTAAAACATGCAACTTGGACTTCACTGCCTAATAAACAGAATTACCTTAATACAGTGACTTCTAACCTTAGCATGAGCAGTACATGAAGTTAATTGGGTAGTTTCCTGGTACCAATCAAATTGTCCTTAAGTTACATTTTCAAACATTTAATAGTAACAGTGTCTTTCAAATTTTGTATTTCTTCCCTATTTTCTCAGTGTAGGACATCTCTGGTCATGTTTTTTAAAGACTACTTCAGGCACACAAATATTTAATATTAAGAAATGCTGTACTCTTAATACCCATCATGCTAGTACAACAGTTCTTGATTAAGAGAGAATTAATTCATGTTAGATTGCAATTGCAAAATCTCGATTATCTCACTCCTTAGTTATTGTGGTAATTTATCAGCATCAGAGGAGCTAAGCAATACAGAAGAAATGTAAGGCAGTTTGTGCAGAGTATGAAAATGAGTCTCTTGCCATACCTTGCTGGCTGGCTCATCCACTCTTCTGCACTGGGGCAGTCGCGGTCATGCACCAGGCCTTGAAATACCAGACATGGTGCTTCTCCGCACCCTCTCAGTGGAAGCTCCTGCTGCTGGGACAGGCTCTGCGGGGTGGAGGCAGCAAGAGAGAGTGCTTGTTCTGCTGGAGGGCTTGCTTCGCTTTGCGCCTGACTTACCTGTGCTCTACACCCTTTGTAGCCACCACCTTGAATATAGGACAAGCAAAATGAAATGAAATGTTGGCATTTAATCAACCTGATTCATAAGCTAAATTAAAGGCTTCATTTTAACTTTTTGAAGAGGACTGGTCTGTGTGTAACTGGGCAATACCTGCACTTTGCCTCTTGCTATGGTAGGACTGTTTGTCCCTGAGTGAAACTGATGCCCTAGATTGCCACAGCAGCTGTAGTAAGCAGGTAGTAGCCCATATTTTCATGTCACAGCTGGTATTTGAGAGCACTGAATGTACATGAGGGAGATAGCCTTGATTTCCACTGGGCAGGCATGAAAAGATAACTTTCCACACTCTACATCACAAAGCGTTCAGAATGGCGTGCACTTACCGTCTGAAGGCCATTTTTGATTCGGATTGTGGCTTCTTAATTGTTCACACTTGAAATTCCTCGCGTTCCGGCGCGGAAGGAGCGCTGCGCCGGGCTTGCGCTGCGCCTAGTTTGCGCTGCATCGGGCTGCGCTTGGGCGCCGGGCGCTGCCGCCAGGGGGCGGGGCAGCGGCGGCTGCGGCGGCGGCGGCGGCGGTGGCGGAGGCGGAGCGTCCCGGCGCGCCCTCGCGTCCTGCCCGGCCCCGTCTGGGGCAGCGCCCGGCCGCCGTGGGGCCAGGCTCTGCTCTCGCAGCTCTGGGCAGGCGTTGCTTCAGGAAGGAAAAAGAAAAAATAATTAAGGAAAAAAAAGGGGACGGGGGGAGGGGGTGTCTTAGCGCTTCGAACTGCAGAGGGGGCTGGCAGGCAGCGCTCCCCCTCTCCTCCCCCGGGGAAGCCATGATTGAGTTAGTCTCGGAAATCAGGCTACCCCGAGGAAGAATTGCTGAGAGCAGGGTTTTCGTTCTGTTTTCAGAGCAGGAAGGAAAGTGATGAATATTAAATGCAGGTTACTTTCAGACGCCGCCACCAGAACCTCAATACTCCTACGGCAGCAATATGACATCAGAAGGGGAAATGCATGGCTCTGGATGGCACGGTCCATCACTTGGGTCTTCAGACCTTGCTTACATCCATTTTTTATGTGCTACATCATCATCACCACCATTATTACTGCTACTGCAGTTTAGAAGACAGCAAGGTTCCCTGTCTCTGGAAGCTTTCCAAAAGAAAGCTCCATTTACTCCAAAGAAAGTTCCATCTCCTTCCAAGCGTTAAGAAATATTTTAAAGGCTACATTGAGAGATTGGCAGTGGCAGCTTCACTTACATATTTATGTTTCTTTTGCTATGGAACAATATAATGTTTACAGTGAATCTTTAGCATCAATTTCCAAGAAGAAAAAACGAAGTGAGTTGTGCTGGACATAATGCCTTGGTGCAGGGGTGGTTAGCTCACGTTTCTAATCCTGCAAACAGTTTAACTGAGTGCTTCAGGTCGCTCAGGTCACATTGCATTTAAAAGCCCTTCCCACTCTCTACCTGTGTAGGGGTCAATGTCGGCTGCACCTCATCCTGGCTCACACATGAGCAAGTGAAGATGGACTTTTCTCTGTTCCCTGTGTAGCTCCCCTGAGATCCTGCGAAGTTCTGGGTCTTATAAAGGACACATAAGCAAGAAGTGGTGGTGAATAGAGATTATGACAGTCTGAGGCTGCATATATAAACACACACAAATGTGCATATGCATGTGTAGATAGATATATACGTGTACAGGTATCTCGAAGCAAGAAATGAGAAGTGCTATGTGTCATGGCAGGAGCAGGCAGTGCATCGGGAGAGACTCGACCCCAATTTGCTGAGCTGGAGGGGTAGGACAGAGTAGCCCATGTGCTTCATCTGTCCGCTGGACCGCGCAAAGACAATTACAAGGGGGTGAAGAGGCAAGAGGCTGGGGAAAGGGCAGGAATTGTTCCCTTTATTCCTTTGCAAAGAAGGGCCACCAGTCAGATCTGTAATTCAGTCTCTGGCAAAAAAATACCCACTGCTATCAGCACTGTCTGCTGAGCGCATGAGGAAAGGGGGTAAAGCCTCCGACCTCCGGGTGGATAGTATTGTTATCATTATTGTTCTTTTAGTTACTTAGTTGGTTTGCCTTACTTAGTGTATTAGAGCATCCCCCGCGCTTACTGGCTGTGGCCGCCGTTTGATAGACGGCAGGGCAGTATTAGGCCGCGGCAGATGGCAGCGGACTGAGCCTGGATGGGAGCGGGACCTGCTTCAGACCCAGCTGTCTCGGATGGGGGGCGGAGGCTGACTTGCCAGGGGGGATACGCTGGGGACCCTCCCGGGGCGCCGCTCCCGGGGGCGCCGTCGGGGCGGTGGCTGTGCACCGCGTTCCGGCGGGGGCGCGGCCCGAGCCGCTTCCCTGCCGTCCCGCACCCCGGCCCTGGCCGCAGCTCGTTCCCCTGCGCTTCAGCCCCGTTGGGACGCTGGGCTTTTCTTCCGCCGGGGACGCTCCAGCCGAGCGGCCACCCGATGCCGCAGGGACGTGCCTGCTCGGCCGGGGACGGGCGGTCCCGGCGGGCCGCGGCGAGAACCCGGTGCCGCCGCCAGCACCAGGGACAGCGCCGGCAGCGGCCGACGCCCGGCCCCGGCCCGGCCCCGCCGCTCCTTTGTTCCGCGGGGCGGAACAAAGGCTTCCGCCGCCGACGGCGCGGGGACCCGGCCGCTCCCCTCCCCGCCCCCGCGCTCCCCGCTCACCCCGCCGCCGCGGCCCCGCCACCGCCGCCGCCTCCACCGCAGCCGCGTCTCCGGTGCCCCGGCCGCGCATGCACCTGCCCCCCGCGCACGCTGCGCTGCCGCCGCTGCCCTCCCCCGCGCGCAAGCTGCCCCGCGCATCCGCTCCGCTGCCGCCCCCCGCTCCGCGCTCGCGAGCTGCCGCCTTGCGCCTCGCCCTGCCGCCCGGCCCCGCGCACAAAGCCCGCACGCCGCTCCGCTGCCTCCCCGCCGCACCGCTGCCCTCCGGCACCGCTCTGCGCCGCTCTCCCGCGCCGTGCCCCAGCGCTGCCCCCCCGCGCCCCCCGCGCAACCTCCGCACGCCGCTCTGCGGCATTGCCCCCTCCGTCCCCCGGTATCGCCCCCGCCGCGCACCAAAGCTGCGCAGGGCTCCGCCGGCCCGCGGCACAGACGCTGCTCCGCTGCCCCCTGCGCGCCGCTCCGCTGCCCCGGGGCCCACATTCCTCGGCTTCCAGAGGAGCCCCGCAAGAGGAGGAGCCATTAGCGAGCGGGCACTCCTAGCTACCGGCTGGGCGATGCGCAAAGAACAATCCTCGCGATGATAATATTAGAAAACGTATTTATTTCCCATTAATCAACTTTACATGGTTTAGCCCAGGAAAGCGAGAGGTCGAGCCACCACTACCTTGACAAACCACCACGGCTACCGCAGCGCTCCAGCACTTCCCCCGGCCCCGTTACCTGCTGCTGACAGCTGCCCCGGCGGGCCCCGTCCCGTGGCAGCCGCATCTCCTTCCCGGGCCGAGCCGTTCAGTCCGCCGGTCCTATTTAGTCTCGATTTCCGTAGGTGAGTACAGGCTGTCGAGCTCTTTATTGGTTTGTCTCTCCCTTCTTAAAATTTATTTTAACTGATTGCTATTATTTTTATTATTAACCTTATTGCGATGTTATGTTCTAGCGAAATCTTTCATGCTTGCTGCCTTGAGGATCCGCTCTTGGCATTCACCGCGTGCCTTAATTGTATGACATTAAATCAAGGTCCGCTGTGAACACGGAGAGTCAGAGCCTTGGAGCGCTCTCTCTCTCCCTCTCTCTCTCTGGAAGCAGAATAGCAACCGATCCCCGAAAAAAACCCGGTAATTTCTCTCTGCCCTAGTCCTATCCTGGTCTGGGCTGCATGTAATTCACGTTCGAGTTTTCTTACTAGCCTGACTGTTGTTTGCAGTGCCCAGGAAGCTGTTAAATACGTATTTAATGGATTATAATAATAATAGAAATTAGGCGTGTGCCTATTACACACTTCCAGGCGAGTGCTTTAATTTCGCCAGCGTCTTCGCGTGATTTTAAACGCAGGAGTTGGCTGTCCCCGACTCGACGTCTGTGATTTGGCATCCCTGGCTGGGAGGGACCGTGTCTCTCCGGCTGCCTCGGTCCGCCTGGTCCTGCGGCTCCGCTGGAGCGCGGGCGGGGGGAGCCCGCACCCCCAGAGCATCCCCGCTCCTCTCGGCCGGGGGCGGGGAGACAGGGTCTTTCGGCGATGAAAAATGAAAGGGCAGCACGTGTCATCTTTCTTTGTAAAGCGGAAAAAAATTTACCTCACTCGCACCTGCCCCTTTCCCGGGAGGGTCTGGGCAGCCCATCTGGCCTGCCTACGCTGAACTGGGCGAGTGAGGAAATGAGGGGTAAAGTAATCACAATAATAACAAAAAAAAAAAAAAAAAAGAATCAGCCTAAGCTTTTTTTAATTATTATTACGCTTATTGCCATCTTTCCCCGCTCAGGACGGGGGCCATTCCTTTCCGGTGCTGGTGGCACGTCGGGGAGGAGCGGGGCGGCCGGGCACCGTGCACGGCCCTGCGGGCTCGACCCCGGCCGGACCCCAGGAACCGGGCGGGCTGACCTCGACTGCTGCCTTGGCGCCAGGGCCCGGGAGGGAGAGAGGAGGCGAGGCGGGATGCGCGACGACGGCCGGCGGCGGCGGCGGGCTGGGCTTTCCGGAGACTTTCCCTGTAGGCTTGCCGGGGCATGCGGGGGCAGGCTGGGCAGGCGGCTCCGGCCCCCCTCGGCACCGCAGCTCCTGCGTGCGGCCGCCTGGAAAACAGACAAAGCGAGAGCGTTAGGCAGGCAGGCGGGGAGGGAAGGAAAGGCAGACGGGGAGGGAAGGGCGCCGGGACCCCGCACGCCGCGCCGTTGCCAATGACAAAAGGGAGAGAGGGGGGAGTCAGAGCAGGGGAAGGGCGGGGAGGGAAGGGGAAGGGGAGGAAGAGAAGGAAGGGAAAGAAGGGAAGGGGGGCCACACGGACTGACGCGGAGCTGGGGCCGGCCAGACCCGAGCCTCTGGAGCTGCTCGCTCCGTGGCCGAGGAGAGACAAGGCGGTACGCCCATCACCGCAGCGCCGGGGCGAGCGGGCGCCTGGGTCTCCGCAGCCCGGTGGGAACCAGCTAACCGCGGGGAAGCGCAGAGAGCAACCTTCTTACCCGCCGCTGCAAAAATCCCCGGAGAGCAAAAACGGGAAAGCTTAAAATAAAATAAATAAATAAATAAATAAAAAAAAAAGAATGAGATGGAAGGGCGGGGGGACAGCAGTTCCTCCTTCTTTCTCGGCTTGAAGAGCGAAATCCATGGGGAGAAATCCAAGCATCCAAATAAAACCAGTTATGAACCCACTCCAAATATTAAAAAAATCATAATAAAAAAGAAAATGGCCAAACCTGCCGAGGACTGGCAGCTCCTCCGCCCAGTCGGAGCCGCGGAGCGCAGGAGAGGAGGAGAGCCCCGCTAGGTGCTTTCGGGGGGTAGGAAGCGGTCCGGTCTCTCCCCCTCGCTTGCTGCTCCAGAATTAGGGATTAATGCCTCTCCAGCCAAACAAATAAGGCATCTGCCTTCAGTACAAGAGGATTACACGGGGTTGCTGACGTCACCAGCCAGGCAGATGTTGGCTCCCAAAGTCCTGATCATCTCCCGTGTCCTTGAAACCCGGCACAATCCCAGCCCCGCGCATCCCGGCCGGGTCCCTGCAAGGTCGAGGGGGACCTGCTCGGAGGGGACCCCGCCGAGCCGCTCTCTCCCAAAACGTCCTCTTGCATCGTCGGGACAGAAAGGTGTGAAAAGCCGAGCCCGGCAGAAAGTTCAACCCTCCCCCTTCCCTCCGGGTCCTCTCCCTCCCCCCCCCCGCCTTCCTCCCACCTCCCCAACCTCAATGTCACATGAATCTGTACAGTCATAGCGAGGAAGAAGAGCCTGTTTCCCGGCTCATCCAGAGACCACCCTCCCCGCACAGCAGCCGACCCGCCCTCACTGCAGCACGGCTGCGCCCCCCGGTCCCGCACCGCCCCAGCCTCCGGCCCGTCCTACCGCGGGGCCCGGCACCGGGCCGGGAGGGCAGCGGAGCCGGGCCGGGCCGAGCCCCCGCGGGCTTTGTTCCCGCTGTTCCCGTCGCGGCGGGGAAGCGGCGGGCGGCTGGAGGCGGCTCGCTGGCCCTGCGGGGACAGCCCGCTCCCGCTGCCCCGGAGCTACGCCGTGCCCCTGCGGGCAGGCAGGCCCCTTCGGGCGGGCGGCGAGCCGGGCCGGGCGGGCGGAGAGCGCGGAGGTGGCTCAAGGCCTCCCCTCGCCTCGGGGGCCGGCGGGAGGCACGGAAGCAGAGGGTTTTTTTCCTGGCAAAAGGACTTCGAGGTTGCGTTTCTGCAGTTCTTAGATGCTGGCAGAGCGGCTTGTCGTTCTGGGAGCTCAGCCCTGAGTTTGCTGATGGCTCTTCTGGAGCTGTGGGGTGGGTTGGAAGTGCCGCAAAGTGCATCTGAAAGGGGAGTCCAATTAGACGCGTGATCAAAATAAAAAATTTGCCTGAGAGCCATGTCTGTTGCCTTTGCTGTGGCATAAAGTCCATGACTCATCATCGCTAGTCCCTTTGCATCAAACAATGGTTTCAGTCATTTCAATACCGCAGAAAGGCAAACTGGATGATGTGACATAACGGAGTGGGATGAAGAAGGGATCGCCAGTACCTAGGTTCTTGTTGGGTTGATGTTGTTGTTGTTGTTGTCCGAAGGAGCTGTTTTATAGATCTGTTCCGTATTATCCTTGTCTCTCAAAGTGGCATTTAATTTTTCCAATTGTGGAACCTGGTCACTGATAAAATCAGTTTAATTTACACCACTGTCATTCAGCCGATCCGAGCAGTAGATTTATTTTTGGCTCGGAGTTGAAGGGAAAAAAGCAATCGTATGCAGAATGGAGAGATCCTTTTACTTCTTTTGCGGGCAGTAAGAAGAGAAATCACTAGCTTGGCATTTTAATAGACTTTGCTCTCATGCAGGAGAATGATAAATGTAATTTCTCAAGTCTTTTGTCTGGAAACTTGAGCAGCCACACGAGAAGGAAAACAGGAAAGGCAGACCAGCTCAGTTGCCCAGCGTTTGGGGGGTGGGGGGGCAGGCAGCCCTATTCACCCCCTTTTCTCCCGGGGTGACCACGGGCCCGGGCCCGGCCCCAGCCACGCACCCAGTCCCTGTCCATGGTCCTGACCCGCCGGCGGTAGCGCGGCGCTGCTCTCCGCGCCCGGGCGGGCGGCACTGCGCGCCCCTCCGCGCCCGCGCTGCCAGACGCCGCCGAGGGGCCAGGGAACCCGCCGGTTGTCCCAGGGCACTTCTGAAAACGCCTGTGCTTTATTTTTATTATTAATAGCAATATTTTTAAATTCAGCACCATGGGAAGAGGTGGTGGTGGGGCATTTGCCTTTCTTGGGTTTTATTTGCTAGCTCGCTTGTTTCAAAGTGCTTTTAATCACTGGCGCCTGGGCAAGCCCACATTATAATGAAAAGTGTTTGATATCGGACAACGGTCTTTAAACCTCGGACTCTGATTTGTTTCCTTAAACGGATTAATGTGGAAATTCAGACATGGGTTTTGGTAACTGGTACTTGCTTACCGGCTGACCTGAAAAGAACTGACAACACTGCAAACTATTTCTTTCATTGCATGTTACAGGGGGATTAACTTGCACAGAATGGTTAAATATGCTCTAAAATCTCACGTTACATATATACGACCTCTTTCCGAGACTGAAGTTCTTCCTTGCTATGTGCCTGCGTGCATATGCACATACTCTCTCAGAAACACACATACATGTATGCACACATAAAGTTTAAATAATTTAGTGGAAAAGTCAAACTGTCGCTCAACGGTTCACAAGTCTTTCCTCAGATGATCACTACCACCCCGCCACCACCACCACCCCCGCACTGGTTAACGTTGCTCCTTCTTATCATTTTAAAGCAAGGACAGGTCTCGGATTATTATTTCTTTGGTCCCCTCTACTCTCATAACCTGCTCCCCTCCGTTGAATAACGCGGGCTAAGAGCAGTTGAAACAGCTGCTCCGTTGCAAGAGGCTCTGAATGCAGCAGCTTTAGGAATTGTGCACTAGCCCTGCAAGGAGCAATGAGTGGGCTCTCTCAAATGTGAGGTACTGCCGGCTGGGGAAAAGGCAGAGCTGCAGCCATTCACACTTCGTGGGCTGGGAGACTTCTTTCAAAAGAGCCCTGAAGTATTTAGGATTTGGGGGGAAACCCTTGTACCGGAAGAAAATGGCCTAAACACAATAGGACTCGCCATTTTCTCCTTCCAAAGCACAAAGCAGCGCCGCGGCTTCAGCACCACACAAAGAAAGCCCGGACCCTCTGAATTCTCTTACATTTTCCCCCACGTTTTCAAAAGCCTTCCCCTCTAACCGATCCACTTTCCCAGGAGCGCTCACACAGAAATAAAGAAAGAAAGGAGGAAGGGGAGGGGGCGAAAAGCGGCTAGGCTAGGCGAGAGCGAGACCGTTCTGATTTAGTTTATTTAAATCAAATTCTGCCAGGGAAAAGTACCACTATTGGGGGGCAGATCTCAAAAAAACGAACCAGCTGTGGAAAGCTGCTTTGACCACCGCATTCCTTCAAGCTGGGCAGACTCACGTTGCACCACACAGACTCGAGCAGGACCACGCTGCCGGAGGATGTGTATGTACACACACAGGCGCGCACATCCCCGTGCCAGGAAAAATGCATTTGCAGCCCAGCTAAGCCCACAAATTAATGTGGAAAACAGTCCTCTGCCCTCTGCAGCGCCGGCACCCGGCATTCCTCCGCGCCGCCCGCGCCCGCGGGAGCTCCGCACCCCCGTCTGCTGCTCTGCCTCCGCGACGCGCTCAGCTCGGCTCCGCCGCCCGCCGCTCTCCCTCCCCAGGCTTGTACCTTCTTATCTAAGTAACTCGGCAGAAGATTGATAAAGAGGGGATGATATTTAAAAAAAATATATAAAAGAAAGAGAGAACAACAAAGAGGCGAACTAAACCCGAACAAGCCCAACCTAAACCACAACAGCCTCTCACTATCACTTTGAAAAGCAACAAGAAATTTTGTACTTACAGCCAGCGCTGAAGTGAGTAATCCTCATCCCAGCCTGGTTGGATGTATTTGTTTTGGGGTTTTTTCCTCTCTTTTGGGGTTGTTGTTTGTTTTTTCTTTTTTTTTTTTCTTTCTTTTTTTTTTCCTGTTTGTTTTTAAGTACTCGTTTGTTCCCATCGTCCATGGCTCGGAGTGGATGCAAGCAAAAACGGCCCGTTAGCAGGAATAAAAATAGAAGTGCTTTCATTCTGTAAATGCAGCAACGAGACAAGATGCTGTGTTTCTCCTAATACTTTCTGCTTGGGAACCAGAAGCTCTCAGCTCAGGAAAGCAGGACTCTGAGTCTCCCCCTCCTCTTCTCCCCCCCCCCCCCCCCCCCCCCCGCACACGCGCGCGCACACACACACACACACACACACACACTCTTACTTTTCTTGCTTTTTTTTTTTTTCCCCCCCCAAAAGAGGGCAGGTCGCTCCCTGAATCCCAATGAGTTAAGTCAGTCACTCTCCTTCGCATGCATCACAGCCTCCTTAGAGCTGCAGGCACAAAAGAGCATTTAGCTGCCTCCAATTTGTGTAGAAGGCCTGTCCTTAATTATTTTTTTTTTTTTGGGGGGGGTGGTGCGTGTGTGTTGCTTTTTTTGAAAGTATATTTAAATCATGTATTTCACTCTATATAAAAATACCACATCCCAAACTTTGACGACTGAACCACTAATTGTAACCTTTTAAATACATTCCTGAACTTGTACGTGTAGTTAGCTGGTCTGCAGGTGCTTCACAAGAAACTGATGCACAAAATTTCTGAGCTGTGCAGACCTGCACCCTGCTTCCTGCAAAGGTCAGAGCTGTACAATCCACAATTACTTTCCAATGAAGTCTTATATCAACAAAATCTCCTTGAAAGGATTACAGGCCTTTCAAATAAAGCTTTAATCTTAAATATACATGGCAGCATATTCCATTTCAATCAAATATGAGGGATTGTTTAAAAAAAGTGACCGCACACACCCCCACACCCGTCTGTTTTCATGCAGGGTTACTTTTTCCAGGCAGACAGAGAAAAGGATAAACACGGTCCTCCCCACTTCACATTTCGGCGGCTATGCTGATTCTTTCTTCTAGCCAGTAGGAACATCCATGTGCATGTGTGCATACATATATACATACATATATACTAATTTTATTTCGCTATTCATACATATAAAGAAAAATACGTACACATTCGTGTATGACAGAGTGTGGCTAGCCTGGCCACGGTAAAAGCTGAAACCTGCAGGGCTGGCAGAAGCCTGTCGTGAGGCAAACGATGCGCCAAAGCGACCCAGCGGTGGCCCTTGCCGATGTGGAACTACGGCGAGAAGCACGGCAGGTCCGTGCCGGGGCCGGTGGGCACGGCCCGGCACAGGGCCACCCCCGCCGCCCCGCTCCGCGGCTCGGGCTTCGGGGGCCCTGGGGCACCCCGGGGGGCTGCAGGGGGCCAGGGCCACCCCGACATCTCGGTCATCTCAGGGAGTTCTTGGCACTTTCTTTGCATCCTTGTCATCTCCTAATTCCAGCGGCACTTGCTCAAATGGGTGATAATCCGACTCTAGAGGAGATTAAGGAACCAGAGATAGCTGCATTTAGGATTACCGAAAGGAAATGAAGGAATCTAATCCACTCCCACCCCTTACGTTACTGGGTTTCAATAAGACCTTATACCACCTTTTAGGATTTTAAACAAATGAAATCGCTTCGAGAAGGGGACAGAAAGAGACCAAGTGAAGGAGAGTGTGTTTACCCATTAAATTAATTGAATAGCAGAGGATAAGGTGAATTGCACAAGCGGCCAGGGCCGAGCTGCTTTCTTCTGCATCCCAATAACCGCGGTACTTGAGCGGGCCCAGGGCTCGCAGCTTCCTCAGCGCTCCTCTCAGGACCAGGGCAGGCTCAGGAAGGCCACGCTGGAGATCCACGTAGGAATTGCGAAATCAATCCAGTACTGATCTGAGCTGCAAACCACCCCTCCGCCAAATCTCACACCTCAAAAGCCCAAACCCCATAATATAATGTGAGCCTGTAAGTGTGTTGTTTCCAGTTAATAAGAACTATCAGCAAACCTTAGAAGATACTTAGCTTCAGAGGATTGTTTCTGCTCTATTCTGATTACATAAAGCCAAGAAAATAACTAGCGCTTACTACAGTGACATAAATAAAAGTCCTCTTGTTTTTTCCTAGTTTCACTTTAAACCGAGGAAACAGCACATCCTTTTACTTCCAAAGATACAAGCAGTCTACAGAAAGAGGACTGAGCTAACCTCGTCCTGAGACCAGTTTATCCTTCTTTGGAAAGATTGTAACATAAGTAACACAGAATTAAAAAAAACCCAAAAAACCCACAACACAACCACAAACAAAAACCCACAAAAAACCCCAACCCCAACCCCCGTGAAATCTAAGGGTGTTTTCTTTTTTGTAACTTCAAATAAACCTTTCATTTTCCCAGACGATTCTTATATTTGAAGTGCTAGACTGCCGACAACAAGGCTCTCTAAATAATATTTATGTATGAATATACTTGATTGTATCGGACTTCTTCATATACTGATTATCCTTGGTGCATTATCGGGGTAGTCTAAAATGCTCTTCGGTTGCAAGAAAAGAGCCTTTATATGAGGGGAAAAAAATGGCTAGTCATCCCTGAGTAAGATTTTGTTTTGTAGAGTGCTTGTCATGGTCCTTTGCAAGCCGAGAAGCAACGTGAATCAAAAGCCTCGGAAGAAGACCTACGTCGACAGAGGCTCCATATATAGTAGGCGCTAATTATTAAAGCTCATTCTCTGATTTAGGACTCTATTTTCCTTAGCAAGCCCATCACCCTCACACAACGCAGCTCAGGATGTTTGTTCAAAGCTTATGAAAATGTAACCCAACTCATTGCTAGAAGTTGTTGCTAATTAGTTGATAATAAACTTCTCCGGCCAGGACACAAAAGTCTTTCAGAAGTGCAAGGTGTTCTTTGTGATGCCCTCACAAGGGGAATTAGCATATCAATTCGGCGGGGGAACAATACATGAGGGCGCTTGCCTCCCCGCCCCCCGCTCCCCCCTTTCTCCCCTTCCTAACGTTTTAAGTGGATGTGGTGGGCATGAAAGTGAAAGGCTGGGGTCCCCGACGCTGCGCCGCCCCGGCCCGCGGCTGCGGCTGCGGCAGGCTGCGGGCTGAGCCCGCCGCGCTCATTGCACTTGTAGCCTCGTCCCGCTTTGGAAACCAGCCCCTGGGAGTGCGGGGCTGGCGGACCACCGGGCAGCCCACCCCTCCACACCGCTGGCTTTATGACCCCTCCTCTATGGCGCTGACAAATGGAGATAGCTGGGGGTTTGCGAGCCCCCGCCCTGCCTCCCCCTCCCCTCGCCACCGATGAAAGGGTTTCAGCCTGAAAGCCTTTTGCAAATGGATGTTTTACAACGCCTCCCGCCCCCGCCAAGGTAATTCTGCTACCCAATATCCTTAATAAAGATTGTTGTTCCCCCTCCAGTTGTTAAAGGTTTCTCTGACAGACTGGTCTTTTCTCTCTCACCTCCAAAGGGTGGATATCTAGACCTCCCTACGCAGGTGTAAACACCAAGAGAAAGCAATGGTCCTGATAAAAAATGTTCCGTCAGTTATAAATTCATTATAAATGGGGGAAGAAATCCCATTCCTAGCAATTTAACAGAAATTTGTCCCATTGATTGTAACCTACTCCTTCTCTTCCCCCCCCCCCCTTTTTTTTTTTATGCCCAGTAAATTCAGAACAAGGCACAAAACCTGCAAACACAAGGCGCAACCAAACACCCAATCCTCCTAGCCACTTGGTGACATATGTAAGCGGATGCCACAGAAGAATGAAAATATGTGTATAACAGGCCAGAGAAAGCAATTAAACAAAACTCTACAATCCTGAAGCCTCTGATTCATCTAGCTGTGTTCCTACCCAAAGGCTCGACAGCTGCAAGAGTTACTTATCCACATGGTTAGCGTGCAAATAAATGCCTAGGTTAGAATGAGAAATGTGGTTTGGGCCCTACAGGTAAATCAGAGCAAGTCTATGGAGTGGCATTTGCCCTCCTTGGTGGCTGCAGATGAACTCTTTGTTTGGAGCATGGGGAAGGGGCCAGCCTGCAAAGAGATAAAAGCTAAGCTTGCCTAATTAGGGCAGAAATAAACCAAGAGATTTCAATATTCTGCTTTTTTTTTTTTTTTTTTTTTTTGAAAGGAGCAGCATTCTCCAGTTGGCTCCCCCTCAAAAAAGAGGATGCTTGAATACAGTTATTTTTAGGAACTGTGATGATATGTAGTGTGCTTTAACACAGTGATACGCTAAGAAATAAAAGAAAAGAAATCTTATATTTCCTCTTAAATTGCTAGGGAAGACACAGCCCAGGAAAAAAGTGTTGTGTAATTAAAAAAATTAAAGTATTTATTAAGAGAAAATGTTTGTTTTCTTGGGTTTGTATAGAAAGTCTTGAGCTATGAAAATAAAAGCCCAAATCCTAGGAGTTTTCATGAAATTCAGTTAAGGGGGAGAAAAAAAAAAGTTAAGGATATTTGTTTCCTCAAATGCAAAACATCAGGGTGGAATCTGAAGAGAGCTTTACTTTCTGTGCAAAATCTCCATTGTTGCTTGGCAAACAATGGGAGCTCTGGGCGACTGGAAGGCTGTGAGAATGAATAGGGAATCCGCAGGATGTGTGCGGGTCAGTGCTTGGGGTCTCTGTCCTAAAGCCCCTTTCTCAGCTTGCCACAATAAAGTAGCACAAGGTTTAGTCTTTCCTGGGTCACTGGCCATCTTCTATTATTCAACACTTCACAACAAAACACACTTATTAATCAGCACTGACCAGAGGCCCCTTTTGAAACAAGAGAAGGGGAGAAAGAGAGGGGGGAGAGAGAGAAAAAAGAAGATTGAGAAACCCTGAACAGACCCTCCCAATACAAGAGCAACCATAGGCACTTTCTCAACTGGCCAAAGAGATTTTTTTTTTTTTTTCTTTCTGCCACAACAAAGTTTCCAATCAGGTCAGAGAGGACTGGACTTTCCCCCCTACCCCCACCCTGTTTTCGCTCTCACTTGCTTTCCTTCTTGCTCTGAAGATGATGGAGACTTTGTTTTGCAAGTAAGGATGGCTTTAGGTCAAATTTCCAAGGTCTGATCTTAGAGGTGTATCCTTGCTATATTGGAAGATAAGGCTGTTTCTCATCTGGGCCTCAAGTCTGGAGATGGCGTAGGAGAGAAGAGGTTTGCTTGTGGGGCGCTGCTCTTGTGCTTTAAGAGCTGATGGATGAGGTGTCAGGGCAGTAGTTGTGTGAGGACTTGGTTCAAAATGGTATGAGAGAGAGTCAAATGTGCCATTTATTGACTCTGCTGAGGGCAATCCTAGGCTTGTTGTTGTTGATCCTGGCTTTCTAGCACTGTGTATTGCAAAGGGCTAAACGGTGAGCTTCGGAGCGAAAGGGAACTGGTAGATATAAGAGAAAAACTTTGTATTCCTCTGTGCAAAAAAGGATTCAAAGGCAGCGGTGAAAAGGAACCTAATACGTGATAATTTAATTTGCAGGGGGAGGCGGTTGTTTTTTTTTTTTTCTTCTTTGTTGTCTTCTGATAATTTTTCAGGATCTTTAATTATTCTTAAGTAAATTGCTGTTTCTGTGTAATGAAATATGCATAGATTGTCACACAGCCCACATTATGATGTTCATGCATCTTACCCCCATGAAAATTATCTAAATAACTTTGTACAGATAAGTTTAGTTTGTTGGCTAAAACTATTTTTTGAGTGGAGAACATGACTGAAAAATGCAGGTAGTTCAGACTTTGCTAACAGTACAGGTACAGATGTACCTAAGAGAACAAAGCAATTTGTACTATTTTTTTATTTAACAAATGCATAGAGACAGCAAATATTGAATCCCCTGTGGATTACCTGAGAAAATGAAATTGTTCTCTCAAGAAAAAAAATTAGTCCACAAGAAAGGTAAAAACTTATTTTGCTTTTCTGCTGACTAAATTGTGTGAGTGCGTGTGTCGTGGGGGGTGGGCTTTTTTGTTTGTCTGAAGTCAATGTGCACATTTTAGCTAGGGTGTATCACTAAATAGTATGAACCTAAGGAAAGCTGTTCCTTAAGCCCTCTGACTATCATAGTTTGTAGCATGTAAGCTGTGCACCACAGAACTCCTTACTAAAGGATTTTGTTAGTGGAAACCAGAATGAAGTGTTATTTGAGGGGTAACCTCAGTGGTGCTTTACCACAGCTTACATTGCAAACACCAGGCTGACGTTCATGTTTTGTTTGCAGGAAATGTATTTTACTTAAGTGATTATAGTAGAGTATTCTCTCTTTTCCCCTCAAATATTGTGTTACTCAGATTTTGCAGAGCTTGACGTTCCAGCAATGGAGTAATCAAGTGTTACCTAAATTATTTAAAGCCTGGGATTAAAGGCCTTAGCTCTGAGTGCTGACAAGCTTTCAAATGTAGCCTGGGAAAAGTTTTGCATCCTTTCCTGTGTGTGTACACTTTGGAAATAATTTGGAAAAGTACAGTGAATTATTTGCAAAATGTATGCACAGAGAGAATGAATAATTCTTTTACAAGTTGCTCTCCAAAGGAATGAGTGACTATTAAAAATACAGCAGCAATGTATACACAATAATATTGTGGCACCTGCAATGCTATTTTTAACAGATCTATTCCTTTCACCGGAGCTTGTTTAAAGGAGCTCTTTTGTTTTAAGACTTTGGTTTGGTCTGCAACACAGAGAAGGCATTAATTCAACAAATATGACCATTTCAAAGGTTAAGTTCCTTTATGTTTTGAGGTCTTACCCTTCATTTCTTGTTCCTCAGAAGACTCAGTGGCTTTACGCTTCTGTGTACTGAAAATTAATCATGCTAACATATAAATACCTTAAAATGTTGGATAATATGCATAGAAGTGAATTTTCAACTAGCTAAATTTTATTTCCACCTGTATGTGCATTTGGTGAGCTATGTATGTATTTATTTATTTGCGTTCTTTGTCATATCTTTGTTTTGTGAATGGACAGATTGTTGGTGTTAAACACAGATAATATATTTCTTCTTTTAGATAATATACCATTTCTGCTATACTGTAATATAAAAACAGATGCATAGGTCTGTTGTATTCTGAGCTTTCATTGCATGACCATAATATATTTTGGACAATATTCTTTAAAGCTAATGTCATTCACAGAAATGAGCATTTTTCTAGTTTGTCAAAAAACAAATAGCAATGACAGTTACATTTTTGCTAAGGTTTCATCATTAAGTAGGTTGTTCTGTGCCATCAGAAGACATATATTAGAAATGTTACTACATAATGTCAGCTTCTCTTTCCATTCTTACTAATGGCTGATTGTGTGAATAAGTCCCATTTAAATCAGTGGGACTATTCAAAGGCCGAGATACTACTCTACATGACAAAGGGAATGACAAAATTTGGCCCACAGGATTGAATGGGACTATTGGAAGAACAAGATAGCACTCAGAATGAGGAAGGATGCTCAAATCTGTCTTTAGTCTAATGCACCATCTTTACATTGTGCTTTAAAAACACATTTCTGCATATACAAGTTTGTAGCTTCAGCCAAGAGAGGCAAACACAAGCCACTGGGGATAAGCAAGGCATGTGAGGCTGGTAAGGATAGAAAGCGGCGAGTATCGATTGCAGGCAGAAGTGCAGGTTAAGATGGTGAAGACCTGAAGGGAGAGGACACCAGTACTTTGCCCATGAAATGTGTATGCTAGGCTGAAGGGCTGGTATAGGGCTGGAGATGGGTTTAAGAGGTAAAAGAAGCTTGAGGTAGCTCCTGTAAAGTACTCAGAAAACAGAAGATGTTCCTCCTGTGTGTCTACACAACATTTGTTCTTTTAAAATAGTTTCACATTTATTTACATTGGTATTTTAAGGTAGGGTTGTTTTGTTTTTTTTTAATACTGCCTTGTCTGTGCAGTACACCTTGGTTAAAAATTACTTATTTTACAGTAACTGTTCCAGACATCTACGGGAATTTGGATGCTCTTCTCATTCTTTGATCCAGTGAAGACAGCTTTACTCATATGTGAGTTGTATCCACTCTACTTGCTAAAGGTTTTCCAGACAACTTATTATAGGGAAGGCTTGTTTACAATTTGAAATATACAGATCAAGGTTTTATAAAATGAGTTTCTGAAAAACTGGCCTGGAAAAGCCAAATTTTAGCCTGGTACACAGGTACAAATCTGTCTGACACACTCCTGATGAGCTATACCTTTTACATTTGTTTGCACATATGTATCACTATAGACTGATGAAAAAAAGATCTTGCATGTACATACGTTGGCTTTTAGGTCTGCAGCTTGGATGTGTATAAAAATCTCTGTGTTTATTTTAGTAAGGCTACTCCTTGATATGGGATACAAAGGTTATATTTATTCACTAGAAAACGTGTTATATTTAAATATAGGGAAAAAGGACTTGTGTGTTTACCTCCTAAGGGACTTACTTATTTGTCTACTCTAGAAACTGTAGTGTTATTATGACTGAAGGTGGTTTTGGCAAAGACAGGTGTAGAATAATCAGTTAAAAATGTGGCAGATGTATATCACACTTCCAATTAAGTGAGAGCACAGAATATGCAGAGCTGTGTGGGACACGACAAAATCCGACGTACACAGGCTCAGTGCACCTTCACTCATACTCACACCACAAGTTTTCCCTCCTGTTCTGCTCAGCGGCATTGGACCTTTGTAGAGATTTTGCCCTGCATTTTAATAAAGGCATTTATCTCAAAGGCCTGCGACATGCAGTTCCATTTAAGAGCAGGCTGAAGCCAGCCTAACTGCTGGAAGGTCTCAGCTCCTTGTAGGCCAGGAGTTTGGGACCTGCAATCTCAGCAACTGATGAACTGAAAGCCTGCCAGGAGGAGAGGCAGGGTGTAAAGGGCTAAATCTGTTGGTCAATTTGAAACCTTTTTTTGTAACTTTTTTTTTTTAAGGCGGAATCTGATTGGTGTTCACCAAAAATTAGCATTATCTATCTAAAGAATTCAAAACTAATGAGTTATTCTTTCCAAGGCTTCGATTATTTTTTTTTAATAATGCATTTAGGGCTTGTTTGCCTGTTTTTGAGCCTGGGGCCCTAGTGCTTTCAGACTTTTTGTCTGCAAAGACTGAAAATTTACTTTAAAAACAAGATTTGAGCTTCCCTTGCAGATATCTTGATTGCAGCAGCTGGGGCTTTATGAAACACTGGCTCATGGAAGTGGGAGAGCTGGCAGCATTAAGAAGCTAAGGAAAGGGCCTGGAGTTATTATGAAGTCTTATGGCAGAGAGAGATCAAATAACTATTCAAAAAGCTTTAAAAAGCCTCTGTAATTCTGTGTATGTGTGTGGGGGTTGTTTGTGTAGGGGGGTGAGTTTGTTCACAGATCCTCACTAAAGGACTGTGGAAATGTGGGGAGAGTATGTCGGGGAGAATAGAGTTTGTGGCTGATGTGTTGGGAGCGAGGCTGTGTATCGATGGATGAGAATCACTGAGGAGTGCAGGGATGGTGGCAGTAACTCCTTGCAGAGGCAGGAGCAGAGAGTTGGGAGGGAAGCTACTGCTTATGCACCTGATGACTGGTTGCTTAAACACATCAAAATTGATAATCTATGCAGCAAAATTCAGTTGCTGCAGGCAAGAAGTGCTCCAGCTTGGCTGCAAAAGCTTGAGCTCCATGCAAGGTTGAAATTGCTCAACTATGTCTTTCATGACAAAAATATTTTTTTAATGATAGATGTCATGGTTTTGGGAAAAAAGTACCAGTAGATGGCGTGCAAAAATATTCAGCACTGTTTGTAGGTTTTATTGGACAAATGTAAGTTCTTGTTATTGCAACTGGCTTTGGATATGAAGACATGTAAGTAGTGAGTTTAATGAGGAGGTTCCAGGGAGGATGTGCATGTAAGGGGAAAAAAGAGAGTGAGATTAATTTAAACTATTCTTCATTTGTTTTCACAAACAGCTTTTCAAATGCTGCTGCTTCTTTTTTAACCCAGCCAAAGCATGCACACTTCGGCAAGGGTCATTTCCTTCCCAGGCTTCACACTACAGTCTCCTCTTTTGTAATGCTGCCCAAAATACATGGTTAGACTTTATCTCGGGCAGGAAAACGTAAAGAAAGAGAGGAGCTTCTTTCTCTGCATTTTATTCAAATTTACAAATGAATGTAATCTGCAGGAAAGATCAAGCATTGAATGCCTCATGACAGTATGAATGCTTTGGGAAGTTATGGGTTCATGAAATAGGGTCTGTTTGGCATTCTTAATTTTAGTTGGTGTTGTTATTATTGCATGTTCATCTCTTTAATCTTGTGTAATCTTTCTGCATAACTGAAAACAGTCACTCTAAAATAGTTGTTTGGGGTTTTTTTTTTGTGTATATAAAATATGAACAAGAATTAATTTCGTTTATGATGGTGCCAGTTGATACTGCCCACCTGCAGAGGTAAAAGTAGTATTGTGTGTATTTACTGCCAGTATCATTTAGTCTGTTATAAGAAGGTGCTGAAACTGTTTCTAATTATAGATGATCATGGCTGTGTGTACATGAAAATGTAGTGTTTGATAGGTATCTTTGATCATATTAGTGATGCTGTCCCTCCTGCTCAGTAGATCTCCAAGAATGGTATTGAGGTTGGGGGTGTTCCTCACCTGGTCCATGAAAAGAAATTGTTATCAAACAGAACGTGATATGGGTGTCAGATGACCTACAAGAAAAATTGAGTTTGTTAGTAGTCTGATCTATATTTAAAAACCAAAAATTGGGGGTCACTGCTCAAGCCCCCTACCAGCCAGCTTTGTTCAAGCATTGACAGTGACCAAACACCTTTGAAGATGCAGACTTAAAAGACTCTGAGAAACATTATCTTCCCTTTCTGCTCTTACCTACTTAACGTGGTTCACTGAAATACCATGAAGACATATCAGAATCTGCAGAGATGAGATTTCTGTTGCAAGGACATGATATAACTGTGTCCATGCAAAGGACTGAGAGTGAAAGGACCCGTGGACAAAGCTCAGGAATAACTGTGGTGCTCATGGGCTTTCTAGCTCTAACACACGCTGCTGTTCATGGAAGTTCAGACTAGAAAACATGAAACTCTAGATCATTGCTAGGTTCTAACCTGCTGTTTTGCAGAAGCAGAAGCGGGAGTATGCATGCACTGGAGTTCTTTGCTTCCGGGACAGCAAGACAGGCAGAATTTTCTCCTGTAGGAGATTTGCAGTTGTAACAGATTTGTCAATTAACAAATATATTTTGGAAAGTTTTGCTAGTATTTATAACACATGGTTTCTCTATGTCATTTCTGCTTGTTATTTGCACAGCTGTCTTTATAAGTGGAAGGACATCAAACAAGGCCTTCTAAATATAAAAATTTATCCTGTGATGGCTTTTTTTTCTATTACAATTATATATTCTATGTCTTGCTTATCTTTCTGCAGTGTTCTGTCTTAATTAGAACTCATTTGCAGCAGTCTGCACAAGTTGCCTGTTTCTCATGACAGTACTGCCATTTAAACCAAAACCAATAAAACCTTTTCACCATGCCATTCTTCCTTGATTTCCTGCTTTTATGTGTGTGGTGGTGGTTCTTAGATGAGATTATAGTTTGAAGATGAAGCATACACATAATTCAATTAATTAATTTATTTTGTATTTTAGTCCATTTAAATGGTCACATCTATTTTATTTTCTTGACAACTGAGTATTCCAAGTCTACCAGCAAAGTAATGTACACAGTGATGAAATGGAAGTGGAATTTGCTGAATTCTGCTCTGTTGTATACTTCCCCCCATTCAAAACAAAGCTTGTAAGTATCTATACTAGATGAAAAGTTAACTGACAAGATTTTAATTTTTTATTGCTTACTTGCCCTTTTGGCAGTGGAATTCAGTAGGAGTATACAATCTGAGTTTTCTAGTGCAGAGCTTCAGACTGGTGCTTCTCTCCTAATCTGCAAATTCTACTGGGATTTTTTTTTTTTTTAATTTAAATTTTTGTGAAAAGTAAATGCTTTTTCTGTCAAAACAGGAGCTTTTTGTGGGACGCAAAAGCTGATTTTAATGACTTCAGTTTATTCGAATCACGATTTAGTGTTTTTTACTAGGGCACAATTCTGTGAATTGATGAATCCCATCACTCACAGGAACAAATAAACTGTCTTTTAGGAATTGTTGCTTTGTACGATGAACATTGTATTGATTTTATGCTTATCAAGGATCAGTATTTATAATATGCAGTAAAAATTATTTTTTGTGTTTCCATTGAGAGACAATATGGTTTATTACATGTCCATTAATGGCTTTATTGGGTGCCTTGACACACTTATTTGGGAAACACCAGGTAACAGTGATAATGGTATGTATGAAGGAAGATAAGCAGCGCTGTTGAAAACCATCTAATTTAATAAAGTCTAGTTAACTGAAATCTGAGATGAACTGCTTTTTAGTAATATCCAGCCTAGTCAACACCCTCCAGTTTTTATGGATCTTTCCTCCCCCCTCTTCCCTTTTAAAGGCCAGTCAGCTCTTTGTGCCAAATAATAGTTACCTGAAAGTTTTTTGATCTCTGAGTAAACAACTTATGTATATACTTTATCGCAGAGCAGGTTTTTGTAGGCAGGGCTGGGACCACCGCTCAGGACACTAGCCTTAGTTCCTCAAGGCCAATTCAGAGAAACAGCCAAGCCAACAACAGCAGAATATGCAAGGTTAGGAAATTAATACTCTGCTGTGATTTAGAATAGCTTTTAAGTTTAATACCATTTTGCTTGCCTTTCCATGGATACTCAACTTCATTTCACCAACCAGAGAGACCTACTCACATCTAAAAATAACAATTTCAGAGTTCATGTCTCTGTTGTGCTTCTTTCATCCCTTGGGTTGATAATCTGACTTTGGACAAGAGGATCAAAGTAAGAGGGTAGAAGGGCATTTTTTAACAATTTCCAAAAATGTTTGGGATGACCTCTACATTTTGCTTTCAGACTAGTCAGTCTCAAAGCCAGTTTTTTGTCAAAGGTCCAAACCACTACTGTTACATTTAAAAGTTACAACTCTAAAAATCTCTAAAAGTTTAAGAAAGATGTGGGCTTTTGTCTGTGTTCTTGCTATAAATCCCTGATATTACTTGTACTGAAAAGTTGGGTCTCCATTCTTCAGTACTGCTCTCAGGGCTAGCATCCTTGACTATATCTTGTATCCAATATTTTTCCTCTGTTCTTGCCTTACTGCGTGGAATATCACTCTCTGTCACATTTATTTTACCTGTATAAATGATTTCTTTCAAATTATCCTCTGTCCTCCGAAGCATTTTCTTTTATAATTTTCTAGAATCTTACAAATACAAAGGTTAATTAACTAATAGTCAGATGTTGGTTTGACAGAAGTAAGTGTTCTCTCTGCTTTAGCCTAATAGAGAATGAGGGAGAGAGGTTAGAAGACCTGGCTGGCAGGAGAGGAATTTGATTCAGAGGTTCTGAAGGTTTTTTTTTTTTCCCTCCTTGACCCATGTATGTAGTCTGACAAGGGGAAAGCTTTTTAGAAAGAGGTGTTGCATGGTCTACCCTCTCTATATTTTGAAGAAATAGAGCATCCTACAAGCCATGATTTCTCCAAACTTTAGCATCCTGGGTACCATGAGGTGCCAGGGAAGGTCAGGTTGCAGGGCAGGAGCAGGACCCTCTGCGTGAGCTATCACAGAGGAGTGTGGCTATCTGAAGGGTTTCATCTTTGACCTCAACAGTGGTATGAGCTGCAGCTTTTCCCCAATTCTGAGGCCTGAGAGACACCATCAGGAGGGCTGAAAGTTGCTCAGTAAAGGGGAGTCTGAGCCCAGCTACAGTATGAGAGAAGAGCCTGTTGCTGGTGTTGTGTGCATGAGGGCCTGCACAAGCACCCTACTAGCAGTGGTAGGCAGGGCAAACATCTCTCACACTGTTTTGAAGGTTTAGGGGCTCTTGCTAAAATGACTTGCACAGCGGTTGTGTGCTGACTGCTGGAAGCTGGAAAGCTGGCTTTCATCTCAGCCTCAGTGTCTGCTCTCCGCTTGCCCCACTAGGTGACATTTAGCTGGAGCTAGCATTGGTGAGCGGTGTTTGCTCTTATGAGGCACAAATGGAAGGGGCTAGAGCCATATAATATAATGTGTAAGAGCTAAATCCAGTAGAGGTGCTATATCTGGCTTAAGCTGTAGATTTGCCAGAACAAGGCTTTGCTTCTTTTTTGGGATGTTGTGCTCTTTAACAAGTTCAATAAAGAACATTAGAAAAAAAATTGAAAACCTTACTTCATGTGATACTGTTTACCGAGTCACTTAGTCAAAGATACATTAAGTTCTGTGTAAATGGCCTGTGAGAAAACATACAATCCTTTTCCCCCAAACCCTCAATGTTCTTGTAAATTTTTGTAATTTTTTTTGTTATTCAGATATGTTATTTAGCTTAAACTCATTAAAATTTCAGCTAAATTGTTTAGATAAATTGTATCTTTTCTGCCTGAAAGAAGTGGACAAGTTACAGGCCAGTGCAGAAGGAGCTTTCTGACAGCTTTGCTTGTGCAGTCATATTGTTAGGAGTAATCATAAGTAATGATTTATAGATAGACCATTATATAGATAGGTGTTTGAATATGAACAAAAAAAAGCACAATGTTTACTTATCTGAGACCCCACATTTCCTGAAGATGACATTATCAAGGTCTAGCCTAACTAGGGTGGGAGATTTCTAAACCTGATTCTGCCTTAGTTAAAAACCCTTTGCTATTGCATTATGTCCATTCAGCACCTCTCAGAAGCAGGCTGAAAAATGTGTACAGGGTGTTAATATTTTTATGAGAGGAAACCATTGTAGACCACAAACTCTGTGAGGTAGGTTTCTTCTCTAATTATCTTTTCCCTGAGGTACTTATTATACTTCATGGTGGAATAAATTGTATTAATAATTTTATTCATTTAAATGGGAAATGGTTTCTCAAAAGGAGAAAGTAAAAGAGACAGGATCAGAAAAGGAAATGAAGGCTCCACCTTGATACTAACAAGGTTGATTTTTGAATATCCTGCAGTTACATATCTCCATATGATACCTTGGGTAAATGCACTTGCTTTATTTCATACAAGAAGTCGTACTGACTTTAAATGGAAGCTAATCATGTGAATAATCCCCACAGTACTTTTAAACACCTAGTTTATTTTAAGGCAAGCTTTGGCTATAACTTGTGTTACACTATTAAGACCTGTATACCAAGCAGTATTTTGTTGCATGGTCTAGGTGAGTGCTAATTACTGCATTCTGCATTAATGGCATTTTTAACTTCATTGCAGTCATACTAAATTAAAAAGAGGACATTGATAAGCCAAGTATGGTAACTTGGTACGATTTAAGAGAATATGACTGTGTAAAGAGGGTCAAGGCTCTATCCAGTGGTGGGTAACAGAATTAAACCCGACAGGGGCAACTCTCTCACCTCAAGGACTGCTTGGTGTTAAATGTAGGTAAAACTGAGATTTTAAGTGACAAACACTGAATTGGTAAATACAGTGTTGTTAACTAATTGAGATTAATCACAGCTTCTGAGCAGAAGGACTGTATTCACTGTGATCATCTGACCTAACGAGCACTGTTTGTGGGACAGTGGTGCTGGATGGTTATAGTAATGGCCTTTCATGTAGCTGGCTGTTGCTGTATGAGATTATTGCTGATTGATCAGATTAAATCTCCCTGTACCTGTATTGCTAAGGAAATGGTGGTGGTCAACAGGTGTGGCCACCTGGGGTCGTGTAGGTATGGTTAAATGCAGAGTCTAAGGCTGAAGAAGGGAATTTACCACCTTCTGTCACATCCTGGGAAATGCCATGGGAAGGTGAGGAGTGTTTGAAGGTGGAGACAAATGAGATATTGAATGAGAAGTGTTTGTGGAAATGGCTACAGTATGAGATTGCAGGTTTCGAGCACAGGCCCAGGGCAGTTGTGCTAGCCTAAAATCTGCCAAGCAATGCAGGAATGGAAGTTCCTTAGGAAGCAGCATCCCCTGCTTTTCCCCATCAAAGCCAGAAAATGTGAAATGAGCTCAGTGTGCCTTTGAATGGCTTCTTCAGGAGAGGACGTGCCGGGGATCAAACAGCATTCACAGCAGGTCCCCTCTGCTATGTAGGCTGACACAATACGAGAGCCACCTACATTCCCAAATTTGTGCTTGGGTGCTTCCTGGTGTAAACTTGCATTAAAAGTTGTACTCTTTCACGCAGAAGGCATCATTATGATCATGCTTTGGAATCTCACATGACACAGTGCAGAACCTCACCCTAAATCTCTGTGTCCATCCTACAGGATGAAGCCCATCTTTCAGACAGTGAGAGCTTCAGGAGTTGTGTATCTATATGTAGACGTGTATATGGAGTTGATTAGCTGCACAATTCCATATATGGAATTTGTAATTAGATTGTCTCTGTCATGTCACTAGGTAATCTCGATAGAGTGAACCTCCTTCTGTGCAGTAAGTTTGTTCCCTTTCACACGTGGATACTACAGCCCAAGATGGGTTCCAGTAATGACCTTGTTAACAATGTACACCAGAAGGCTTGCACTGATGCTTTGTCTACTTCTACGGCTGTTACCTCTCCTTATAGACTCAGGGACCCTTTCAGTCACTGTGTCACACCAAGAGCCCAAACCGAGCTGCACCAGGAGGTCCTCTCATGGCAGTAGGGACATTTTTAAAGCATGGCTTGAGAGTAAGTGGTGCAACATTGTTGCCTTTTCTGAGAATCCTCTAAAGAAATAGTTCTATGAGATGTAATTTTTTTCCCCTTTTAAGTGAGATTTAACACAGCCCTAAAGATGAAAATTCAGTTGCCAATGTAGTTTTCCCATTTCTTATTTTATTTTTTATTTTTAAACCGTTATCCAGCTATTGCATTTGTCCTAGACTCTTAAACTGCAGTCTATGACTTCCTGAGTGCACAAGTTCTCCATGTGTGTATTCATTTAAAGGTATGCAGAGCTTCTGACAAATGCAGTAAACTTGGAGAACAACATGGAAAATTTGGGTGCAGCTTCAGTGAAAAAGCATAGTAACTTGTTTGTGTGGTTCCTGAAAAGGCAAGTGACAGTCTCAGACCCATTCTTTGGTGAGTTAGGGCAGAGCTTGGAAAAAAAGGCTTGATCTTGGCTCTATTTTGCATCTATAACTGAAATCCCAGTTAAGAATCTGTGACAAGCAGGTGAGTATAGCTCTAGTATGGAATTGAGGATGGTCACCTCAGAAGACAGCCTCTGTCACACTGAATGTTTGGTTGTTTAGGCCAAGCTGAACAACATCGCTAAGGAATAGGTCTTTCCCTGACTCTCTGCCAAATTTTGATAATGTCATGGTTAGGGCACTATGCTGGTAGGTAGGAAAGGAAAATGTGTACTTGAGTTTTCTATTTCACAGAGAGGTGCCTGTACTACTGGAATTGGTACTGGAATTAAAAGGAGATTCTCGTTCTTGTAACTCTCTTCCTGAAATTTCTCACTTCCTCAAATTTGTCCCCTAACTAAAATAATTTGGGGAGTTTTACTGAATCCAGCATAGATGAAACAACACTTTTGGCATACAGATTGTGCACTGAAGAAAACTCCCCTCGCTCTGCACATGAATAATTGGCATATCCTGTTCCATGGAGAACTAATCAACGGCAGCAGAGTAACATTGCAGCATAAGTTGCTATTGCTGGAAGGAATGGGAAAGGAATGGTATGGTAAAGAGATTGCTCAGAGTCTGAAGCTCTTGGACTTTCAGTTATTAGACTGATCTCTTTTCACAGTGGAAAATGGCAAATGTTTTGATTTCTGAGAGATCCATGGTCTACCTCAGAGATGGGACTCAATACATCTGAGTTCTAGATGCTCTGTATATATTATTTACATAGTTCATGGATATAAAAATAGACGTAAGTGAACATTTCTTTCTCTTCCATTCCCTGTAAAGCAAATTGATGGAAAATATGTAGGAAGAATTTGCATTACTATCTAGGTACGTTCTTCCACAAAAAACCAGCTGTCCTGAAAGGAGAAAGACTCCTCAGAGTGATCTGCCCCTAAGCTCTTTTCATCTGCTGTGGTTCTGCATCATTTCAGTTGCACAAAACTAAACCATCCACACTTTCTTTACATAATTTCCAAACAATACATGCTCTAATACTGTGATATACTTAGGGGATGGGACTTTTATTTCCTTCACACCTGACATCTGGACTGGGTCTGTGAGAACTTTACGCTCTCTCTTTAGACTGAAGTCAGTAACTGTCCTGAACAAAGGATTATGCTTACATTTTTAAAAACGTATATGATACAACAGTAACATCATGTATGTCTTTCTCTGTGATTGCCCAATTTGACCTGAGGATGGTACTAAAAACTGGTTGTCTTACAGACACTTCTTTTCTGGCACTCACAATTAAAAAAACCCCACACCTTCAAAATTACTAGCATTATAATAAAATGGTTACTTTATTCCTGACCATTGTTCACTTCTCTCCTCCAGAATGTGACCTTCGCCGGGAAATGTACTTAAATGATTTTAAGGGCATAGAATAGACTATTTCAATTAGAAGGGACCTACGACAATCATCTAGTCCATCTGCCTGACCAGTTCAGGGCTGATCAGAAGTTAAAGCATGTTGTTAAGGGCATTGTGCCAATGTCTATTAAACACTGACAGGCCTGGGGCATCAACCACCTCCCTAGGGAGACTGTTACAGTGTTCGACTGCTCTCTTGGTGAAGAAATGTTTCCTGATGTCCAGTTTAAACCTCCCCTGGCAGAGCTTTGAACCATTGCCATGCATCTTATCACTGGATCCCAGGCAGAAGCGACCAGCACCTCCCTCCCCACTCCCCCTCCTCAGGAAGCTGTGGAGAGCAATGAGGTCGCCCCTCAGCCTCCTTCTCTCCAAACTAAACAAGCCCAAAGTCCTTAGCTGCTCCTCACAGGACATGCCTTCCAGCCCTTTCTCCAGCTTGGTTGTTCTCCTCTGGGCACATTCAAGGACCTTCACATCCTTCTTAAGTTGTGGAGCCCAGAAGTGCACACAGTAGCAGTGAATTTTTTTTCATAGCAGTGGTTTTTAAAAGTTGGGTGATAAACACAAGTATATGTGGAACTGCACAAAGAATTGAGGCAAATCTGTTTAAAAGTAATTGCTTTCCAAATATTGTCCTTCTGTTCTCCATGACTATTATTTTTTGGCAGAGGTAAAGTGAGAAAGGAGAGAATTGTAGCTAGACAAAATGTGGGGCTGAGAGGCAGGAGAGCTGGAGAGGAGACCACAGAGGCTAGCCACCGTGAGCAAAGGGAGGCTGTGCCCTGCTGTGAGGTAAGTGGAGAGGAAAAGAGACTTGGGGTGTAAAGAAAAGAAGATAAAAAGAATAAGAAAGCGAATGAAATAAGACAAATGTTTAGAGATATGAAAATAAAAAAAATATTTTGAAGATTAGGAATCTAGTATTTAAAGAAGAGTAAACTAAGAGAAGTGCTGTACACACGTTGGTGGAACAGTAGGCAAGGGTTCATTAGCTTTACAGAGGCCCAGACAGGTTCACCTTGCCTCATTGATTTGATTTCTGTGAAGGCTCCGTGCTTAATTAGGTTTTTTTTTTAATACATTCCCAAAGAATTAAAAAAAAAATAATCACCCAAATTTTTGTCCCTGCACTTCAGTGCCCTTTTCTTAGAGAGTAAAAGGGGAGTAGTATTCTGTTAATCCTAGGAGACTCATGGAAGTGCCTTCATTAGAGTATGTATCTGATTCCCCTTGAAATCAGGGAAATTTGGGTGTTTGACTTCCTTTGAGATCCTCACCCTAAATAACCTGCTCAAGGTCACACAAGAAGTGTGTAGGGGAGGTGAGATTTAAATTCAGTGCCTCCGGCTATTGCTTTTGTCTCCAAGACTTTTTCTGCTCTGAGACACAGTAAAGTCTAGAGGCTATTAACCTAAGGGCTCCCTAGTTCAGGAAACAAGGAGAAGCTGGGAAGCACTGTACCGAGTTGATCTAGAAGGGTTATATAAATAGTTATCAGATTTAAGATAAGGAGTGTTGGTGTCTCCCTCTCTTTTTCTCTTACCCATTTCTTTTAGGCTTTGACTGAAATAAGACATCCCAGGATTAATATTTTACTGTCTGGTTGGGGCAGGTTGAGAAAAGCCTTGTGTCTGTCTGTACCAAGACAGAGCAGCACTTCACCTGGAGAAGCCTGTTCAACGAAGGGGCATGGTGCAGCTTTCTGCTTCTTTTCTCCTCCTTTTCCTTTGTACTTGAGGCTATGACCCTGGAGCACACTAATATAATAGAAAACTATTCTGAGGGAAAAGATGGGCATTGAAAAAAAGATGCATTAAGATATTGCAAAGGCATAAAAGATGATGGTAAGAGACCGTAATCCTGGAAAAAACCAAAAGGTTTATTTTATGAAAGTTTATATCATGCAAGTGTTTCGGTGTGTCATCTGGTAAGCGATGTCCCAGTAAAATGTAAACCAGAAACTGTCCTTGGGTCATGGTGGGGCATGCTAAGAGAGCCTGAGGGCCCTTGCACCATGACAGAGGCTACTAGGGAGGATTATCTGAAGACTCAGATGACAGGTACGTAATGCTGAGTGGACAGCATTATCATCCATCATTAGGGACTTTTGGTACCAAACTTCGTCATGTCCCTTTGAAAACCTTCTTATTTTTTCTGAAAAGCTGACATTCCTGGAGGCTTTTTTTGTAACTTCGGAGAACATCCTGTCTCTTGTTATCTTTTGGTTAGTGGATTTTGAAAGTACTGAATGATGTCTCTTTTAAAAAAAAGCAAACAAGCAAAACTGGCAATTCCTTGTTGTTTTTTTCCTTAAATACATAAAATGCTTTGGGTTTTGTTGTTGTTGTTATTTCTTAATAGCTGCCTACAGCAATTCACTAGATTAAGTTGAATTCCTTTTCAAAGAAAATGATATGCAACCATTGTAAATTTGTGTGTTGGTTACAGTTCCCAGTGATGACTAGGCTCTTGTATGGAATTCACTTTGTTCTGGCTACACGAGGGATTGTATTTCAATGTGAAAGATACCCAGAGTGAGGAAGGATTTATTTTAATTTGGAAGGGCAAGCGAAGGTGGAGAGAGAGGAGGATTAAAACTGAGTTTTTCTTTCTGACACTGAGACCAATTTTCAGTCTTGCTGTTGTAGGTTTATGCAAGTCAGATGACTCATCCAGGAGTTAGCATGTCTTTTTTGTAATTTATATATTATCTTGGGTTAGAATGAAAATAGGATTCAGCTGGATATGTGACCTAAGCTGTACTGCCCAAGCTTAACTAAACCAAGTGAGCAGCACAGTTCGAGTTACTGTAAGGAACCCATCTCCACTGGGTTTAGAAAGATTAAAATCTTACCTCAGTAATGTAGCTTAACCTAAAACTAGACTGACCAGTGGTTGCATGTTTTTTGATGACCTGTGTCTGGTCTCCTGGCCATACAAATGAGAAACCTGCCCAGGTATGCTCTGATTCCTCTCTGATGCTCTTTGGGCCTCTTTGTGGTGGGGTTCAGTGTGTGAGGGGCTGGCACGAGTCAGGCTTGGCTCAGGGAGAAGAGCTCTCTGTGGGTCCAGGCTGCTGTGACCAGCAGGCTGGTGAAACTGTGAGCCCTCCTCCTGCATGACCATGCACAACGTCCCATGGGACCATGCACAACATCCATGTGCTCATACAAAATGTCCCACCTGCTCACAGGGGGCTTTTCCAGGCTGGGCCCTGTCTCTGTTTGCCCCAGTGCCAGAGCACAACGGGGATTCACTGGGGCTGAAGAGAGCGCTCACATTTCATGCTCACATTTTGCACACACACAGTCCCAGCCACATCCACCCCCTGCAGAGGGCAGAGGGTGGAGGCTGGGGGATGCTCTACTGGTTGTGAGAGCTGGAGGAGCCATGGGTCTGCTCATGAGGGGCTACATGTCAGAGCAGCAGTTACTTGCATCCTACTAATCCGAGATTTTTTTTTATATTAAAGGAAGTGTTTTGTTTTGTAAAATGCAGCTCTCTGTTCAATGTGACCAGGAGCAAATTTGTCTTGTTAGCATTTATTTACAACTGACAATTCTCAATTAGCATTTGAGCCTAGATTCCCATTTCTATAAATCCCTAATGAGAGTATAAATTACTAATGAAAGTGCTAAATCTCAGGGCCAAAGTCTTACTTCATTAACACACTAATGTAAATCTGAAGTGCTTCTGTTCTGAGCAGAGTTACACCACAATAACACTGGTGTAAGTGATATGGGAATGAATCCTTGAGGCTTTTGTAGTGGGCAGCATGAAGTGATTTTTTTCTGTGTAATTTTCATATTTCATTGCTCTTAGGGAAAATGTCTCAAATTTTTCTGTAATGTTGAGCTCAAACCCATTTGTCTGATTTGTCCAGCTTCAGACTATTTGATTCCTTTAAATATCTTTTTTTCTTCTTGCACCCACTGCTTAGTGGATAAAGGCTATGTGGAAGCCTAAAATATTTGTCACCTTTTGGTGTAATCAGTAAGGATTTTATATTTATTTTAATTAACATTTAATTTCTAAATGGCATGGCTTATAGGAAATAGGTAACAATTTAAATTTCAGAAATGGTAAAACTGAAGTAATTTATGATCAGTTTTAAATTTCTCATTGGTTTTGAATGTCTCTTGTTAATCTGTGATAGTATTAACAGGCTGCTGTAGCAAAGACCTAACAGTAAACTCACTGTGCTGACTATCCTTGGTTTGAACACTTATAAGAGTGCTAATACTTGGTCTAGAACTAGATCCATGTTTGAAGGTCTTTTAGAAAAGACTTTTAGAAAAGGTCTTTCAGGAAATCGCCTAGGTAGTAACGTGCATCCTGTCAGTGATGCTGTCTTTGGCACAAATGGCAAAAAAATCAGTAGGTTTACCAGGTGTCACAATCTCAAAAACACATTAAAGGCACTGCACTTGGTTCCACTGGGTACTGCTCTGGGTCTGCTCATCACTTGCCGCATTATAGTGTCTGGTAAGGGACTTTTTTATCCTGCACTCTCAGTAAAGTCAATGAGTGTCTAGTGTGAGTTAAAAAGTACATGATCCAGCTTCACATTTGATGCATCATGTTCAAAGTTCAGATTTTAAAAGATTGAATGGTACAGGTAAGAGTTGTACTTGAAGGTAAAAAATTAATAAAATGTGGATTACAGTTTCCTCTGTTAGCTTTGCAAACTCTTCCTCTTAATAAACTCCTTTAGTTAAGCCTATTCAAAGTTTCTTGAAAAGTATATGAGGTAATCAGAAATTCTAACTGATATTATAAAGTGAAAATTGTTATGTTTATAAAGAAAGAAAGCTAGCATCATCATGGTGAGTGAAAACAATTTTACTATTTCTCTCAAGTTGGGAAAATTCAAACACATGTTTAGTAAAGGAGAAAAGACTACTAAATATTGAAATACCAGCACAATTACAGTGCAAACTGTTCTACAGCTTTTAAATCATGCTTTATAATATATGACTACGTGAGTTTCTAGTATTCATAGAGTATTAGCATTCAGACTTGTAGAATATTGTATACTGCATATTGCACATAATTGTACTGGTTTACAGGCAACAGGAACAAGTGGGAAAATATAAGAGCATATTTTTAAAAAATATAACAGCTTTGACTACACTGAAATGAGCGTGAGGAAGAACACACTTCCAGACCTCAGGATCTCTCTTCTTTCTAGGGAAAAAAAAAGTAAAGAAGCAAAAACTTGCTGCCTGTTAGAGGAAGTTGCATGAATTTAACATATAACATTCAGCTCTAGTAGAGCAATCACAACCTGGTTTTCTTACTCTCATGAAGTACCGGGCAAGTAAAAGCTGGTTAGGGAAGTTATACTTAGCAGAAGAACGTCTCTCTTGTAGAAGGTCAGATCTGAGATACTTAAGATGAGATTGGTCTTGTCATTTATAGCTGCTGAAGCCATTGCTGTAGCCAGTTAGGTAAGTTAGGACTGTTTGTGTAAGGGCTCTCTGTGAAGTTATGAAGTGATGCATCAGCTTTTCCTCTGAACAACACAAAATATTTATTTCAAACCTCTCTGTGCATGAAGATAACATATAAATTTGGTGTCACATAGTTGGCAAAGGCAGTTTCAGAACTAGGCATTCTGAATCCTATGTGGCATGTTTTGTAAGTGGTTGTTTTTAGTCTAAAAAGATAGTTGTCATCTTGCTAATATACCAATATGTAAACAGCAAAATGATGATGTGAAAAAATGGAAGAACAAATATAAAACATTTTGTAACAGCTTACTTTATTTCTTGTAAATACTTCTTTTTTGGTGACATACTAGAGTAAACAATCATAAGTAGAACTGTAACAATTTTTGTGAGCACAGTGATATCTGAATAGAAATGAGGACTGGAAAAGATTCTTAAGTCTAATGTTTGCCAAGAATTTGTTTTTTTGTGGAGGGTTGTGTGTGTGTGGGTTTGGTAGGGTTTTTTGGTTTTGCTTGGTTTTATGTTTTTGGGTTCTTTTTGGTGTGTGTGTGCTGTATACTCTGTTCAACCCATGATTGTTTTGTGGTTATAAAAGTTCAGAAAGATGTGAAAATGAAACAAAATGATTGTTATACAGTGCCTGAAACCTATATTAATTCACGAAATATAATCAGGTTTCAAAAGAATAAATCTAATTCTGGCCTTTTCTAGTTAAGAAACAAAACCAATTTGAAAACCATAGAACAAACTAAAAGCAATTTTTTTAAACACTCAGAAGCAAAATCTAGTCAGTAAAACTGTGTTTCATGTGTATACTATATATAGGTTTTACAGGAGGCACTTTTAGAATTAACAGTTTTGTATATACCATAAGTAAATAAACAGATGAGGAAGGATATCTGTCAGATACCATGGTGACGGGCTTTAGTTTAAATCTGTAAGGCAGATAGATAGAAGTAGATTAACTGGCCTTAGTTATTTCATGTTCGCTGTCTGAGTGGTAACATGTATCCGCGTTGAGCTGGAGTGTCCTAGCAGCCTGAAGTTGCAATGTCTTTACTGCCTTTTGATGCATCTTGTTTAACATTTGCTTAACATATTTATTCAAATGAGGCAGCCATTTTTTTATCCCGTATCAAACGAAGTGGGACAGCTCTAGGACAAGAGCAAATCGACAGTAGCAGTAGAAACACTTGAAGATGTCTTCTTTTTTTGTGATAATAGTGAAGAAAATATCAACATCAGAAGGTATGCTTGTGACATCATTTGTTAGCCAAAGTTTGGGTAACTATTGCTCTATCTCTTAAAATGTAATAAACTTTAAAGATTGCAAGAAAGCAAAAATGCAACAAACAACCTTAAACCCAAATCAAAATCATCCCTCCCATTCCCAACCCAATGAAAACTAACTAACCCAACTCTGGGAGCATGTAACCCAATCAAATAAATAAATAAGGTTAAGGCTTCTAGATGGAGTATGATTAGAGTTTAATTCAAGTACTTATAAGATAAAGCTCAAAATAACCTATCCTGTCTGGCAATTGTTTGAATTACCTTGAATAAAGAATTGTGCATAGTGTAGCTTTTAACTTTACCATGATGGTGACACGTGCATGCTCCATCCATCACCCATTCTCATCTTCTCTCTCCTGTTCTTTTTCATACTGATTTCTATTCTACCCTGCACTCATCACTGTGATTTGTATAGACAAAACATGTACCAAATCAGTAACGGTCTTAATCATAGCTGATACTGGGTTCTGGCCTCACTCTTCAGGCATCTTCTGTCCCTCTACTTTAAGGATTAAGTGCCCAGACCTCCCCTCAGATCTATCCAGCAGAGTCCCACAGCGTCAGTGGGTCACACAGGTGTGTCGTGGGGACGGCTGTGGAAGCTAAATGCAGAATGCCTCACTATTGACCCTTGGGGAAAAAGCTGCCTGTGTAGCCACAGTAACTTCCTATGCAATCTTTGCTTAGGAAGGTTTACAGCAAAATCTATGCTTAAGTGTCCCAAACGTGTGAAATGTGATTTCAAATAGGAGAAAGAGTACCCCCTTAGAAATTACCTGCTAACCCTATAGCAGTAAGTAGTCTCACATAAACATGCTAATCTCCAGAGAGCATGAGAGGAAAAGATGTCTTAAAAATTATGGTGATTTAATTTTATTTTGCCCTAGAATGACATCCTCCTGAGTATTTGTGAAAATGAAGATGAATATGCAGGGCTACATTTGGTTGATTTTGCGCCAGATGGCCAGTTGCAGAGGCTGAACTAAGCTGAACTGATTGATTCGTTTTTGCCATATTGAATGCTGGCGTTTACCAGAGTTCACATCATTCAAATACTAACATTTTTGGTGCTTTGTCTTTTTATTTATTTATTTATTTGTTTTTCTCAATTTCTTGGGAAGACCTCTGCTTTCATAATAGATTCTCCCTCCTCTCTTTTCTGCCTCAGTCTTTAAAGGAATCAGTCTCTTTCCTACCAAAGTTTGTTTTGTCCACCCCCACCCCCCCCTTGTCTTTAAGAAGATTTAATAAACTGCTCACAGATAGGGAAAGGGGAAAATGCAGAGGGCAAATGTGCATTATAGTATTTTTATTCCTCCAGAGGTTTAACTTTCTCTTGCACTAGATTATTAGATGTTAACAGAAAATTCAACATCTTGTATTAAAATGGAATTCTTAAAATCCTGTTGCTTTAATTTACCTGTTATTTTTGGGACCATATAGCAAATCATTTCAGTTCCCAATGTTCTAACTTTCATGGAGATGTTCCATTAAAAGCTAATGGAGATGATCTCAATGGTTCAAGAGATATTACTCCAGAAGCTTATGTAAATTAACAGAAAAAATGATCTTTCCATCTGTTTTGAGCCATTTTTAAGATATTTATTATAAACAATACATAGGGAGTAGGATACCATGTGTGATTGTGCACATATGCATCTTATAATTCAGAACAGGTGTATTTTAGGGGAAGATTTAAAAGACCTAATGAACATGGGTTTTCTTGTTAAGTTCTGTGGGCTTTGGAGAGGTTTCAGTAAAACCTTATTATAGTGTCTTTCTATGAAAGTGGCAGTGTACATATTTTTATTAATTTCTATACCTGTGCAAAACCTATTGGAACATGAAAGAAAGTAAGACCTACTCAAATTAATTTTAAATTTTCATGTAAAATACAATAGTTTGTTCATGTTGTAGAAGGGAAAAATTATATCTGAATATATACTAGGAGGTAAATATAAGCAGATTAGTCCTTTGGCAAAAGAACATCTGCATTTTTGAGTGGAGTCTTTTCACTCAATAACCAGCTGTAACTCTAAGTGTAATGTCAGAAGCCACCTCTTTGTTAGGCCAAGTGATTTGTAAAGCACAATTCCTTACTGATTTCATACCTTAGATAATGAGGGCTTTGTAAGGTCAGAGAAGGAAAGAAGTGTTGAGATTTATGCCTTATGGACAGCACTACTGGTTGATTAACAGGAGAAATTTGGATCAACACTGGTCAAAAAACAACAGAAGATGGCAAAGCCCTACCTTGACAGAAGCCAGTAGAAATTTTACTGTGGACCTGAAAGGTACCAGGATTTTGCAAAAAGAAGTTTGGGGCATGCTCATTATACAGGACTGAACCTACAGATAGAGCCATCAGCTTAATCTCTAGTGTGCTGCAAAGTCTACCCAGTGCTTTGCGGGGCAGCTGACCTGCATGATTGACATATGCTTGTGTGGGGCTGGGAATCCTCCATATTACTTCAGAACAGATATTTATGCTGGCTAGCTGGCATAGACCAGGTGATTTCTTCAAGAGCTACACCTATGGAGGGCATGACTGTCCTCAGGTCTCCAGTCCAGCTTTAATGCAGCTCAGCTGGATACTCCTCACCAAAATTTTCTTCCTTCGCTCAATGACACCACGCGGGTTCCTCCACTGTGCTGGGCAATGCAGAGGCAGGAGCTCTGCTTGCCCTGGGTCACACACCTCTGCTCTGAAACACAGGCTCTTGGTGGCCCCAGAGCTCAGGTGCAGACATGTTTCTCCACAGGCATCCACTGATGTGGATGACAAATGGGAAGGGGATTTTGAAGTGTGGAAGTGCACATATAAAACAATGAAAAAGTTGATAGAAAAATATTTTTTAGATATCTAGAGCACCACGGATTTACTCTTCAGCCCCAAAACATTCTCTGAATTTTTTCACATATTTTAACAGCTGGCACAGTGAAAAAAGTACAGCAGTAAAGTTTGCCGTCTACCTCACCCCAAGCACCTTGCGACACTTGTGCTCAAAAATGCACGGTAGGATTGATGTAAATCTCAACTTTTCTCAGCAATTCTCTGCACATCTTTGTGACCTATAACAGTTCCATAAGTCAAACAGAGCAGTCAGAAACCCAGCCTATAGGATTGAGAAGGATTAAAAAGGGTGAACCTACAGTACTTTATTGACCTAGGTCCTCACATTAACCTGATCTGATCCTTTAATTACTATGAATAGAATAGGGCTTACAGTCCTACTTAATAACACCCCATGCTTTTTAGTCTATAAAGAGCTTTCCTATTCATGTGGCCTCTTCTTTTCAGATTTACAGATTTGTAGCAAGAAGGAGTGCATTTTTTTTTCTGGCACTCCAGGGGAGAAAGCTACCTAATGTGTATGTGAGAGATACTCGAAAGCATAACCGCAACCTTTCTGGCTTGAAAAAAATTATTTGAAAATCAGTCCTTGTTCAAATTATTTGCTATTTGGCAGGAAAAGGTGAAAGTGGAAAAGGCAAAGGAAACATAAGATCTTAATTTTATAAAGGTAGTAGAAGGAGCTTGGCAGAGTTTTTATGCTAATTGGAACTGTAATGAAATAAGATGCATACCTTTCCCCCTTCCCATGCACGTTTCCCCCCTTCCCATAGGCTCAGAGAACTGGCACGTTACTGTAATCTAGGCAGACTGATATATACACATATGATCACATATATGGGTGATACATGATACTATAATTAATAACTGGTATTTTCTCTGAATTGAGGAAAGCAGCTGCAGCCCACTGATAAGGTACTTTATGAGAATAAAATCAAAGCCGAGCATTAATGATTATAATTTGTTGTGATCGAGAACTGTAAAACAATCAATTTATTTCTTGAACTGAACTGAAATATGAGTGGGCCACTGGGTTAAAAATGAAAAGGGGAAACAGGTTGCGATTAAGAGCCTAAGAAATGGTGCTAAAAGTGGTATAAAAAGTGGGAACAGTCTCCCTAATTTTTACATGAACATATTGTGTCTAGCATCTTGCATGGATCCACACAGAGGCCAGGCTGAGGGAGCAATCCAAACTTGTTTTCAAGTTAAAGAAGGAATGAGTGACAGTAGATAAGTAGAGGGTTTCGGGATTTTTGGCGGGGAAGTAAGAGAGAAGGAAGAATCTGACCAAAAAATTGCTGGAGGTGGGAAGAACCCAACCAAAAGCAGCTTTTTCTCTTTCAGTCATCACTTCCAGTATGATTTGCCTGAGCACACAATCCTTTGACTATTGTAATTTATAAAAAGATTATAGTTGTATACTGAATTTGGAAGAGAAAGACAGTATGCTGTAGATATTTTACCATTTGGAAGTTTTTCTGCTTATTAAGGGACAACACATTTCAGTATTATTTTAAGGCTAAAACTTGATCAACATGCAGCAATGAAAGTGGCCTCATTTTATTTGACTAAAATTGCTGTAAATAACACTGTTAGTAAAATAAATACTGAAAGAATATGGTATTTGACAGCAAAGATGTACTTAAAATGTTTTATTGTAATTCCTTAGCTTTCACAAGACAGGTATTGTTAGCAGCCAGTCTGATTAGTCTATCAAAGAACATCGCTGTCTCCTTCTCCCCCACCCTCCACCCCCTTGAAGATAGAATAATCTTTACTATGCTTTTAAGGAATAAGGATTTAAATTGAAGCAAACCATGAAACTGCCAAAGCATGCTTATTATTGACAGGTTATACGAAAATGATTGCTTAAAATTCCACCCGCACACAGACAGACAAACAGACATATATAATCCCTACTTTAGCATTACAGTCTTTCTCTCTATTGCTACTCTATGCAGCTGTAATCTCAAAAGACCATTTATTAAATGTGAAATATTGTATGCTCCTGTAGCCTTCTTCCTTGATTGTGTTCCTAGGGCCTTGTTGGGCAATTGATTACTCTGTGCACAATCCCACTGCTGTAGGTATTAATGGCAAAACCCCCATTGTCTTCAGGATTTAGGCCCTTTATGATTTTTTAGAAGTTCATTATATTTTGCAAGCAACTGAGTTTAAAATCTGTGATTGGAAAGACTTACCCCTCACATCTTCCTGTGAAATGTTTTACCTTTAGAATGAAAAAGCATTTGGAAACTGTAGAATGGTTTTGATCTGCAGGATTAAAAGGAATCAGTTCTGAAAATGGATTCACATCATTTTCTTTTTGGGTACCCAGTCCTTGGGGGGAGGGGGAGGAGAGAAAAAATAACAGCTGATTTAATATAAGCGGGCTGAATTCCCTCTCCTGGTGGGTCTTTCAAACCTCCAGTTTCTGTTCTTGCCATCGCTCTGTGAATATCCCCCTCCCCTTTTTGTTAAAAGGCATTTCCTATGAAAGCCTACAAAAGCAGCTTTCAATCTGATTAAGCTTCTTCCGTAAAAACATACAAAAATAGGGATATATTTGGGTCAGTATCACCCCTCTATTCATCTGCCTTAATTTGCCTAGGCTACTTACTAAGGATACAGCACATGAATGTGAAAGGCTCCTGCAGTTGTTAGGGGCTACCCAAAATTTCATTTATGACATTCCAAGGGGCAACAATGACCATAACTCAAAATCAAATTGTCAACTGTGGGCTCACTGCTGGCAGGGACCAGTTTTCCAGCCTTACCTGGGAAGAACTGTTTCCTGACGGAGGTGAAGGGAACGGTTGTCTTCTGAGATCCCCATCGCTGGAGGTGTCTGTCTCCGGGTGTTCCCCCCTCGTGCATAGGGGCAGTGTCTGATCTCACCCTCCCAGTCCATTTCCACAGCTTGCTCACAATTGACCCTCAGTTGAGGCAAACCGTGTCCCACCTAGACTACCTACCTGTAGAATGGGTATTTCTGTAGAACAGGGTGATTGTTTCTAACGGGTTTTGTGAGGGAGGCTCAGTACCTGAAAAACTTCTCCAGTGTTGACTTTTCCCAACATCAGCACCTGTGTCTCTCTCTCGCCCAATTATAGACATATGTATAATATTTTTCTCCAGCAGATTAACATCTGTGTGAGATATTTGTGCAGCACTTTACAAAGGTGGTGCGATAACACATTTAAGCACTTTAACAGGGTAGCACTGAAAAATAAGCTTGAACTGGAACTGTGATTTGTTTCTGCCCTTGCAAGAGGTTTGTAATCTTTCTTAGTATTTTTTTTTCTTTAGTACGCGGCAATGTTGAAATGTAATCTTTATTACTAAATGAATGAATGACTGGTGTTGCTTAGGGCACAGACTAAAAACTGTTTTCGTGTGAAGCCCAAGTATTGTTGCTGTTGCAGTTGTCCTGTTTTTTTTATTAGCTCTGAACAATGTTGGACTACTCTTGAAATCTAATAATCTCCATAAAGTGTCTTCCCTCAGTAGCATCTTTGATAATGGAGAGTAGATTCTAACAATACAATAAAAGCATAAAAGAGAATATCATCATAACTGCTTTCAAAAACTAGAAAAAATGAACAACTAAAAAGGAAGCAGAGTGTATAGAAAGCAAAAAGAAGAAAAGATACTAGTTTTTAATCACTTTTGTTTGTATTTATGATTTAATCTGTTAACAGCCATGTTAAGTACAGCTTAGGATTTGGTGGATATTTCAGTGCCAGCTGCACATCCTTTTTTTCTGAGGAGAAAGACAGAGAATTAACCAAAAATGTGATATGTTTTACTCAAGTTATTAGTTGAATTCTAAAAAAACCATATTATTTTCTTTTTTCCTAATGGCCATCAGTTGCCATTAAACATGTTTAAATGGAAAATGGTTGTTTTAAATAACTGTTCTGTATATTCCTTTTATTAGCTAAGCATCTTATGACCTCTGAAGAGCAGAAATGGCCTTTGAGACAAAATCATCTTCACAGTGTGTGTGTGTGTGCATGCGCAAGCATGCGTGCATGTCTGCCTATGCATTTATAGATATGCATGTGTGCAAGCCAGAGAGCTTCACAGGTGATAACTGGAGAGCGAACTCCCGTAGTTTTCATTTGATTTTTAAAAGCAGAAAATATGAATTGTGCCCTCAGAATGCGAGAATGTTACAGCTCTTTTGCTACGTAAGTGGAAGATATATTTTTTTAATTATAATCTTTTATACCAGTGTTTTTTACATGAAGCAACATTCAGATGTTTTATGTTTCACATTTATTTAAACAATCATTGTCTGTCTCAAAATATTTTCCCTGAAACCTTATGTACAGGTAATAAAAACCTTGTATTGGAGCAGGCTCATCTGATAATAGCAATACAAGGTTGTCTGATTATGCCAAAATGATATTGGAGAAAGGAGATTTTATTAACTGACTTAGAATGAAATCCATAACATCTATGAGCTTTCTCTGTTCTAAATGGACCAAAAGCTTCATTAGAGAACAGAAACCTTTTTTTAAAGGATGCATAGTAGAATATAAAATACATTTAAAGTGAAGTCTAGGGAACAAATGATAACTATTACATTTCTTTGCCAGAAAGGTATTCTTTAATTTTACTTCCCCCCACCTCCCTAACGCCCCACGTTAACATCTTGATCCAGCATCTACATGCTAGCACTTTAGGCAACTCACTTGCCTGTTTTAAGTAGTTTGAGAGGTAACCTCAGTTCACAGAGCATCCTAAGACCCAGGTTCAGCGCTACTGGATGCCACACGTGCAAGATATTTTTTCTTGTGTCTGTATAGGTCAGTAGTACCTAGGTTCTGCCATCCACATCAGGCTTTTGAAACACTACTCTTCCTGGTGCTTTTGATGTGCATTTCACCTCAGGAAAATACTTGTTCCAGAAGGGATTTTGCCTGGCACGTTTCTGAGCAGGAACAAAAAAATGAGGGTTGTTAGCTATGTTCCTGTAGAAACAAGGTTTTTCATCCCCGTGTTTACAAAGGCAGTTGCCCACTAGCTCTGGAAGCAATTTTTCTCACTCTTTGACTATCTGCAGGATGACATGTCAGCAGGAGCTGTTAGTAGAGAGTTGTATGTAGTCTTCTGCTTGCCTAATGGTTGCTTTTTGCAGGAGCATTTTGCCTCAGATTGGACTCTTTCTGGTTTTGTAAGGCAGACGTTAGCAGAAAAGCACACGCTGGGGAATGTCCTTCAGCCTTTCTTCCTTTGGCTTTGGCACATATCCCTTTCCATGTCCCAGAAGGGAATCCAACTTCCCTTTTAGGACCTTTACAGGACTTCCCTATGCTCAGGCTGAGGAGGAATCCCTGGTATTCAGGAAGGCTTTTCTCAGGGCCCCTTCACTCCAAGCTATTTGCTACAGTGCACAGGATATTTTCCAAGCAATGTACTTTGCAGTTGTCATGTTAGAAAATGATTTTTTCCTAAATATTTTTAGCATGGGTACATACTACATTTTTATTTCAAAAGACTTTATTTGAAAATATGAGGATAAGTGATTGTGTTCTATATATGAAAGGGTATTTTGCTTAAAAACAAACCCCAAAAGACTTAATACTTCTGCAGAAGTTTTAATACAAGCATTTTGGTTGAAACACTCAAACACCTAACATTCTGTGCTTCAGTAAACAACTGACTGCTCCCATAAAATGAGATATAAAAGTCCAGCATTTAAAAAAAATTGTCAGTAAATTAGGGGAATACATATTTTAAACAAAGCAAAGAAAAGCAAACATCAAAACTTTTGTTTTGTGGTGATTAAAAATAAGGCCACTGTGGGGAAAATATGTTGATTGATGTAGTGGAAATGGTTGTGTGTTGCTAAAACAGAAAAATCTGAAAAATGCTTTATTTTGAACATTACAGTTATTTAAATCTGAAAAAGCTATCTTGTAGCTGGTAAAAAATTATACTGAAAGAAGAATTTTGCAAAACTGACGTTTTAAATTTCGGACATCTTTTCATGGGAGATATGCTATTCATTTCACATTATTTCTGACCTTGTTTAAATACTGAATTCTCAACTAATTCAGCAAAATACTGGATTTTGCAGATGACACACAATAAAATATGAATTCTGAATGCTTGCTGCAAAGGTAATATATTTTGGAGAATTGAACTGTTTTGATAAAACTAAATTGTTTTCAGCAGCAAAATAGTTGTTGTTTGTTGCTCAAAAAATGCATTTACTTTAACAAAACTTATTTTCTGTTACATAATGTAATTCCTTCAATACTGAGTCTTTCTACATTGTCTTGCAAATACTTTGCTTGCTTCTAACCGTTAGATTTTGTACAGCCATACAGATTTGCAGCCTTATATGTTTCTCTTTCCAGGGCCTTATTCTATAGCTTCTGAATATACTTTTAGCAATAAATTAAATTTCCAACATGCGAATGGCCTTCTGAGATGAGCCTTGCTAAAAAAAAAAAACAAACCCCAACAATATGGTAAGAGAATTCATAAACTACTCAATCTGTCTAAATTTGTTTAGATACCATTGAGTCTCCACTATAAATGGAAACAGCAGTGGCCATGCTTGCTTTACCAGAGAAACCTTTTTTGACACTCAGGAGCTAAGTTTGTCTTCAGTGCTGCAGAGCTGTGCTATTTGAAGACAGAACTGTGGTCATCGAAGGGTTAAAGCCAGTTTTGAATTTGAGTTAATCCATATGCTAATCTATTTTAAATATCCCTGCATAACTACCAGTGTATTTTTAGCAGCGCAGTTTGTTGTTTCAGTTGCCAGCTATTTTTGATGACACAACAAAATAGGGCAGATATAGTTTTAAGGTTTATTTTGGCCTCTAACATTAAAAAGGGCAAAATCCCCCCTTGTCCAAGGGTATTTTTGATTTGAACAGTCTATACCTGCCCTCTGCAATCAGCCAATTATTGTAAGCAGTGTGATGGGCCCAAGGTATTAGTGCTGAGAACATTCCTGTTGTCCCTCGGGTTAGGGATTGTTTTGCAATGATCACCCGTCCTGATTTGAAGATTGCATGACAAGACACTATTAAAGTAAGGGCAAGAAATTCAATTTCTTGATGTCATTTTGCCTGGCCTGGTTTTGAAAATAGGTCACTGTATGCTATCTGGATTTGTATATTGTAACAGCACCTGCTAGCATTATTGTAGTGAAGGGTCTAGCCATATTATCATTATAAACCCCTATTTTCAAGGGTTTATAGACTGTAACTTGACCACAGAAAGAAGTTTCTATCTAAACGGTGGCATGCAAGGTCTCTTCTAAGGAGCATGTTTTTTACTCTGCAAATCTCAACAGATACATGTTTAGCCATTTCTTTGGCAATAAAAAATGAAAACATATTTAAGCTGCAATTTGGTATTAGTAGATTCCTTAAGAAAAAGATACCATGTTATGTTTATCTTTTAATTAAAATGATATCTAAAAGAGCTGGATTTCTCATGCAAATCTGAATAAGAACCTGAGTAAGTATAGGTTATGAACATTGGTGACTGGGCATGTATATTTTAATTATGCAAATCCACAGTAATAAATGCCCTTGTATAATGGAAGGATTTAACAAGGTCAAAACCTGGTTGTTTGAAAAGGTTGGTAAATAAATCATATGGATCTGAACATCAAGTTTACATTTATATACTCATTTATACCACTTTTTCCCATAATGTGGAATTGTGTCTGAGGGAGTCAGCATCACTCTGTGGCCTAATATTTTAAATTGTGAGTAGATTTTGCTTACACAACTGAATCAGCACAGCTGTGCACATTTGTGAGTTTAACACTGATTAAATACTTCCACCTATACATTAAAAAATCCAAACCAGAGTCCCTTACTACCCCTAACTGTAGGTTTTTGCAGAATAGCTGCAGAGGTGCATTTCATCACCTGCCATACACTTCCCAATGCAGTTTACTTTTTGTTTTTAATACAACCAGAAGCAGTCAGGCAGCAACAGAGCAAAATGAAACTTCTCCTAAAACAAAGATAATAAAGTATGTTCGAGTAACATTAAAGGATTGTCTGAAGGCTGCCGATGTAAGGAAATTCAGGGTTAATGCTGCGTTACTTCATTTCGAAGCCAACCCCATTGCGCCTGTTTATTGCAGGGGTCTTCAAACAGCAATTGCACAACAATTTGTCAGAGGCTGCTGCAGCACCACGTGGGCTGAGCCCACCGCAAAACTTTCAGATGGCTGAATGTAAAATTTCCAAGTATTTTTTGGAGGGGAGGGGTCCCAGGGAGGGGAAGAGGAGGAGAACGGTCCTGGCCAGCATCAATGCCTGTGGCTGTGCCATGGGGTTCAACGCAGTGCGAAAGAGAAAGGTGGACAAAAATCCAATGCCCGGGACCGTGACTCATGTTGGCTAGACCTTAAGATTCCTAGAGGTATTATTTTTACCCAGTCCTCGAAATACCCACCGGTAAACCAGAATCCCCCATCCCCTGCAAAGCCAACAGTTTGCTACTTAAATGGGTTTAGACTTAATTTTAATGGAAGTGAAACATAGTCGATGGAGGCAAATTAAAACCATATAATTTTGTAATCTTAGTTTAGCTATAATTGCGGCAATAAAACAGTGGAAAGAATAATTGGGGAACATATGTTTGTGAGTGACATTATCTAGGTGACTTCCCTTTTACGGCAATGTGCTGCTGTCCTATTTGTCTCCCCCTCCCTATGCATTGGAATGACAAACCTGCGAGCCCGGAGTTAATGCTGATTGCGGCAGCTGCTTACACACCGAGTCTCCATGGCAACCGGGGACGTTGCCATGCAACCGTATTCTTTTAGGGACAGGGAAAATGCCCAAAGGCTTACTAAAAATACATGGGGGGGGGGGGGGGAAATCTTAAATTTTCTTACTACTGTTAATAGGTATAAGGGACTGCGCTACTGCTTGAAAGCAGAGGTCGCACAAATGAAAACCCAGCGCTGACCTTTCAAAAATTGCTTGCCATTGCTCGAAATCTCGAGCTTTATTGACAAAGATGACTTTTGATCGATTGTAAAATTGTAGCTAACACGCGGCAGCCCTCGCAGACTGCAAGATACAGCGCCGGCCCATTGCTATTCCGGCGGGGTTGAAGGTCAGCCCGGAGCCATCAATGCTGTATTGATCAGTGGAGCCGAAAAATGCCCGTGTTTACAGCTCGGCACACCGTGGGCTGCCGCCCCAGCCTCCAGCGAGCTCCGCCGCCCTGGTGTGCTGCACGCCACCGAGCAAGCCGTCCTCCCAGCAAAAGTGACATCACTTCACTCAGCTCAGCTGTTTCTGCAGTTTTCTATAAATAGCTAGATAAAAAATTGAAGGCTGCTTTTGGAGAATTTAGCCAGCCAATCTTCTGATCGTCAGCAGATGAGACAGGCTGGTGTTCTGTTTTTTTTTTTTTTTACCCTACTAATATCTAATATTGCACTGCAAATTTTTGTTCCTAGTATTTGGAGCTTGACCCTGAATAACAAAAAATTGTGAATGTTACATGGCTGCATTCTGGATTGTCCTGGAATGGATATTTAATTCACCATTCATCACTTCTCTAGCTGTTAAAATGTGATCAGATAGGAGTGAGGGATGGAGGGAAGAGAAAGTGTCAGTGTAGCTGTATGAGATGTGCAGGCCTGGCATTATGCTGATGCAGCATGCTTGCTGAGCTCAGTATCACCCCTACCTGCAGAAAATCCCACGTGCCAGGCTCCCGGGTGCCCCCCTGAATTGAACACACTGCACTGAAGTCAGAGTTACATCAGGGCTCTTGCTGGTCGTAATAAGAGACAAAGTATTTGAAGGAAGCAATTAGAAAAGCAAACAAAAGTGCTGTTAATAAGCACACTTCCTATTTTTCCTTGATTCCAATTTTGCTGCTCTGTTTCTTAATTAGCCCTCTAAGATAGCTGATGAAAGAAAAACATCATCTGGTCTGTAAATAACCCCTTGCTTGATAGTATTTCTTTCTGGAAACAGGAGCAGTAAGAAGCTGCAAAACACAAAACAAAGTATTGAAACCATTTGGATAAAAATGTGCATTCTGCAAGTTTTATGAAGTTTTGGAGACCATGGCAGCTCTTTTGGAAAAAGGAGAGGAAAATAAATTTATGAACATAAGAAATAACAACTGATCCACATGGAGAAAAGCACGTTCTCTGCAGACTCAATCAGCAGGTAGCCATCATGGTGAGTTCCTGTTGCTTACCATGCCTTTGCCATCCCTGGGTTCCATTCCCAGTAGGAAACGAGTGGGTATGAGGGAAGAGGAGAGTTTCACGCAGCCCATGAGCCTTGCTCAGCTCTCCAGATTTCCCAAGCACAAGCCTGTGCTCAGCATCACACAGGATCAATCTGCAACTGACCCCATCCTTATTGATTTGAACAGGGAGCTGAAACTGCTTGGCAACAGAAAAGATGGAAGTACTTTGTTTTCAAAAAAGTTAATGGCACTAGAAATAGAAAACAGACAGCTCCTTGAAGGTGGAGAAGAGGAACCAACAGGGTTTCTCTCCTGGCTGCAGTGCTGGTTGTGGTGCAGTGGGTATTGTGAAGTGAAACGCTATGGCCTGCGTAGTATGAGGGATTAGAGCAAAGGACTATAGTAACTCATGCTGGTCTCTAAATATGCATCTGTCCCTTAGCAATGGAAGTGTGAATGAGTTGCAAAATGTATGTAAAATTATTGATGTATGGGACTTTAAAATACATTTGTTCTCAACAGAAATTGATCTAGAAATGATCCTGAATGTATAATTCAGAGTCTGTTCTAGGGATGGAGATCAGTGAGGGCGGTATTCTTAAATATCTTTTGAGTGTCTGGGTTCACGTGATTCAAAACCAAGCTGCAGCTGTTTGTTGAAATATTTCTGCTTGGGTTAATGTTTAGTCTTTTTGAATGGTGAATTCTGATGCTCTGACTTGGGAGGGGAGAGAGAGAAGGAAAATGACAGAATGAGATAAATCTAATCTATCTTCTCCGCAGAGTAGGCGAAGTAGTATTTGACCCATTAGTTGAATGGAATGCAAATAAAACAGGCTAGAAAAGACAAAAGAAATGGAATTTTATAACTTGCTGAATTTCCTTTGTTGCAGAGAAATCTAGCAGTTGAAAGATGGAGTTTAATCGTGCCCAGACAAGTTATTAAAAATTTATCCTACTTCCAGAACAACTCTTGGCAAAGTATTGCCATAAGAAAAAAACCCCACCAAAACCAACAACACAGTAGAAGTTATTTACCAGGATTGTATTTAAAAAAATAATTATGTTTTAAATTTAATTTATTTATTTTTGCATATAAATAGATGTTTAGCCCTTATAACTTGCTGAATTTTTCAGTAATTTTTATTTTTCAATAATTTTCACCCTTTCTCGTTATTATTAAATTCCATAATGTGTTTTAAATAGTACTGGTTTTTAGATGTGTCTCTTCCACTTTGAAATCCCCACAACTGGGATTTTTGGAGCTGAATCAAGTTACTGGTCTTCCTACTAAAAAAATCACCCATTTGGTAAAGGCAGAATAGAGCGAGCTGAAAATAAATAAGATCTTCCCACATTCCTCAGCCCAGCATCATCTTGTCTTATTAGTCAATACAGCCGGTATGTATTGAATACTGAAAAGTTGGATAACTGCTTTTATTATCTTTGCCTGATCTCAAGCCAAACCCCTGATGGGGACAACAGTCTTGACTCTGCATTCTGTGACCTTTTCTAAATCTCATATTGAAAATATGAGTGGATTAGCCAAAGTTGTGAATCACAGACCTGCTCACTAAGTCAACAAGAGATCGTTTGCTAATTTCAATGGAAGCAGGAGCAAATCCAAAGTTGGATTGTGCTCCAGCAAAACTCCATTTGACTTCAGGTCAGGATAAAATTCATTCCCATCATCCTTACTGTCCTTTTAAGTCTTTTTACTGGCAGATGGACAAGGAACTTGACTTTTCTGAATCCTTTCCCAAGAAAGGAAAGGCGAGTCTATCACTTCTATTTCTGAGCACACAAACATCACCTGTGTAGGACCTCCTCTCAGTCCACTGCTGGAAGAAGGGAAAAAATGACTTATAGTGTTGGCAAACACTCGTCGAGTATTTGCTGGTATGATCAAACCTGGTATTTGTCAGGGGGAGAGAGGAGGAGTGCCTCAGGTAACAGTTCCTCATACTACCCTGAGCACATGTGGAAGACCCTTGCAAATGCTGCTGGGCTCTGTGTTTTCCCTCTCACTCCCTAGCAGGGCAGGCAAAGCAGCAGTCCTGTAAAGAAAAGTTCTGAGAAAGTGTGTCCTAAAACACTGTACGACAACATGTGGAAGGACAAGGGGATTCCCTCTGCTGTCTGCAATCTTCTCCTTGACTTTATTCTTTAATAAAGTCCTTGTTTATTTTTATTCATTGTGGTTTTCTTTTGCCATCTAGTAACCAAACTTTGAGGATTTCTCCAACATTAGAGGCTGACTGAACAGGAACGAGGATGTAACTGTGTGTGCACAGACACACATGGGGACATCAGCAAACATGCTGCTTTACAAGGCTGTTTACCAGTGGAACTATAGACAGAGCAGCCACATTACTATTAAATATCTGTTTATTATCTTACAACTAAAAACAATAGACTGTCTAAGGCTGATTTTTTTTTTTTGAATGAGATGAAGCCTTTCATAAAAATTCCTTCTTTATCATTTTGTATGTTTGTGTCAAAATATCTCAGGGCACAAAGCCCAGCAGAAAGCCAACTTAAAGAAATATATAAAAAAATCTTTGTAAGCGCTTTCATGACAGTGAACCATTAAATCTCCTGAGTAATGTAGGGAAGAGCTGGACCATGCATAGATTGCTCTTTACCCAGGATGCACCGTTGCCTGCAAGATTCTGAATAAAGAGACACACCTGCTAGCTAGCTGATAACACTCTGGGGTCATTTCATTGAAGAAACTGTCAGCCAGGAGGTATTTAAATAAAGCCACAGATGAATTCATGACCTGCACTACTGAGACTAAAAAAAAGGTGTTAAAGCAGAAAGAGAATGCAGATAAATGCACATTCCTTTGTATTGCAACAAAACTTTTCCATGTAAATCAACTGAATGGGAAAGAATGGGGAAAGAATGTGTTTCTCTGTACGGTAGCAGGGAAGTGAGATGGTTCAGCTGCACATCTGGCTACTGGCCAAAGCAGTCGTGTGCCATGCTTGTTTGCCTACTAGTGCTGCTTAGATTGGCAAATGCCCATGCAGTTTGAAGAGGGCAGGCGCATGACTGGATGGCTGCCAGTAAGCGTGCGGGACTGATGCCACTGCTGGACGCCATAGCCTGGTAGGAATGAGGAATACAAAGGCATTCAATAATCTGAATGTCCCTTTGCTTCAAGAGAGTGGTGCCAGGCAGCATTTAATGAGAGATTGCTTTGTTACAAAGTCCTCGACATCAAGTGGGCTGGTGAGCTCATTAACCTGACTGCAGCAAATAAAAAAGGCGCACTCAGAAGACTCCCATGATAGCATACTCAATAGTGTAAGAGTCCTTTTGCTTCCTTTATGGTGATCCATTAGCAAGCAGCAGTGTAAACACCATAAAGCAAGCCAGTTTTCTGATTGTTCAACTAAAGTCTGTTTTCCCTTGGGGATTATGCCACCAGTTGATGCAGAGACACCCCCAACCCTCGTTATCTATTACATAATGACCTTCTATGTAACGAAGGATTTTCCCATATTTCTTAGGAGCGCAACTGCAACTAAGGAAACTACTGACAATTCACATCTCTGAAAGGCGAAAGGCAATGGTGTAGGGCACATCAGAAAACAAATAAACCACAAAGTGATGCCAAGGGGAATGGAAAATACGATTATGCTTATGTTTATACAACTTCAGTTAGAACTTATGGAAATGGTACCTATCTTTTCTGTGTCGCCTTTGTTTCTGTTTACACAGGGCTCTGCATCCATAGGAGAGGCAGCTGACCTTGCTTACCTAACTTGGTTCTCTGCATTTTCCACGAATGCTGTTTGCCCTCAGGAAAATGCATGATAAAGTAGTGCTTCCAGAACAAGTGCCTACTGTGTCTCCATTTGAAACACAGCCCTTTGCTGATTTACTAATCAAAGGAAAAAGAGGGAAGAAGCAAATCCCCAAAGAATTTCTCCTTTCAAAACAAAGAGGAAAATTCCTTGTTGTAGTTATTCCATTTAATCCACCGGAGCTACACTAGTGAAAGCGTCTTTTTTCCAACACCTGAAAAGGTCAAATTAAAATACCTGTGTTTAATCCCCAGGAACCACAAAGGAGTATTGCTTCCCCATAAGCATCCAGCAAACAGAATGAGAATAATAGCTAAACAAGGTCAATGATTTTTCAGTTTTTGGCAGGCAGATGATCAACATGGATCCAGTGCACACTGGTAGCAATGATTTTTGGTTACTCAATTGCACAGTCAAGGTCCTATTACTCAAGTATCTATCTGGCACAAAATAAAATTAAAAATCCCATTAGGCACTAATTAATACCCTTTTCAGAAGAATTACATAGTAGTTACAGAGTTAAAATGTATTCTGTTCTCAGTGACAAGATTGTTTTTAATTCTTTAACAAATTGAAGAATTCTTTAAGGATTTTCAAGGTGCTGCCACCAAACAGATCCCATTATAGGATCAATTTAAAGTCCCCAGGTGGTAGTTACAGCACCACTCTTAGTATGTGAAATTGCGGAAAAAATACCAAAGGAAATAAACTACTTCTTCCTACCTTTATCTACTGTATGATAAAATAGTCTGAATTGTGTTTTGTCTGCAATGTTTAGACAGTACTTCACATTTGTAATCAAAAGATGATTTGGTCTCCATTTCCATATGTTGGCTCCCATCCTTTCAGCCAGCAAAATGTGGTTTAACTGGTGCAAAAAATCTGCAGTGGGCTGCTGCAGCAGAACAGGTGCAGCTTCTTCCAAACCCTTCAGTAACTGTGAAAGGGAGGTAAAGGAAATTATCTTAAATGCTCTTTGGAGATTTTGTGCTCTTAAGTTTCAGAAGTGGTGGAGATGGCATGCTGGACTGAGGCCAGTGAAGGCCACCAAGATGGTCAATGGGCTGGAACACATCATGTATGAGGAGATGCTGAGAGAACTGAATTTGTTCAGCCTTAAGATAAAAAAGCTTTGGAGGGAGCTTACTGCTGTCTACAACTGCCTCATGGGAAAGTGTAGAAAAGATGTAGCCAGTCTCTCTCTGAAGGTGCATAGTGATAGCACAGGAGGCAGCAGACACAGCCTGGAACACGGGGCAGTCCTGTTACATATAAGGGTGGGTTTTGCTGCATTTTCACCATGAGGGTAGTTATAAATTTCAGCAGGTTGTCCAGGAAGGTGGAATTGCTATCCCTGAAGACATTAAAAACTCATCTAAAAAAGACCATGAGCAACCTCATGTGACCGAACCTGCTTCAAGCACAAGGTCCAGTTGGGTGTCCTTCAGCGCTCCTTTTCAGTCTAAATTGCTCCTTGTTTCTGTGCCTGGTCTGGTGAGGGGAGATTGGTCAGGCACAAACTGAGATCCCAGTGGAGGCTGTTGTGCAGGACTGACCTGGAACAAAGAAAGATGGCACCACAGGGTTGCTCTGTTACACAGATTCACAGAACCATAGCTACAGAAGGGTGCCGTGTTTGCAGTATTTCACAGTGCTGTCCTACCTCTTGCAGCACGTCCTTCACACATAAAAAAGGTCACTAAATGCAGGCAGCAATAGCACGTTGTCAATACAGCACCTTACACTTGCATGTGAATTTTTTATTTGAATCATGCAACGTCTGATCCAAAGGCAGTCCTTGAACTGCAGACTCCTGGTGAGAGGACATTGCCAGTGATTTAACCTGACAGTGTGCTAAGATGAAAATCACTAGATCTGCATGCACTCATAATCAGGCCTTAAGCACAACACTGGAAAAGAACAAAAGGAGTGGAAATGCAGAGGCTCAGGGCCACCATGGTAACTATGAACTGAATACTGTAGCAGAACATAGCTTTTTCCTTTTTCTGTGGCAACTTGAGCTGATGTTGGGAACAATAAGAAAGAATATGATGAAGTTGGACCAACTACTGACACATTAGAAGACAACAGGGAGGAAGCCAGGCTCTCTCAGGAGCAGTGTTGCTCTGGGAACTGCTGTGTGGCACCTGACCTGCAACGAGGTTTGAAAGCCAGGGGAAGCAAGCAAGATAAGCTTTAAGAAAACCAAAATGGAGACATATTAAATACTACCAATGCAACCTTTAGCCCAGCAATAGAAAACAGAGGAACAGACATTATCACTTTTGAAGGAGGATAAGGGCAAGTATTAAGCACAGCTAGATTAGACCCAAGATTACATATTTTTCTCTCTGTTCTCTTGCTGTTACATGAACTGCTCTCCTTCAAGCTTGCACAAGGTTATGTTGCAAAGCACTCTATGCAGTTCCTCTGAAAAGTAACATGGTGGTTTGACTATGCTAAGATAACAACTGCAATCACAATGGTAAAAGTCTGATTCACGCATGCATTTGGAAAACTGCTTCAGACAGTCCCAAGAGTAGAGGGGGAGATCCTCATTGCTGCAGCATATGCTGCTTTTAGCTCCCTTGACTGACTTTCCTTCTGTCTTCCAGGCATGTTTAAATATTTTGACCTTGCTGAGATAGGAGTGAAGCCTGTTTGGTTTAAAGCTGGACAAAGCATTTCGAGGGAAGGAAGGAAAGTATAAACAGGAAGGTTCAAGAGTCATTCTGGCAGTGCAGGGCTTGTTTCTCAAATGTGTGATGGACCAGCACTAGTAAATAAGCAAAGAACTCTTTAACTTGTCTTACAAAACTTTGATTCCTTTTTCTCTGCTTTGTTTGCCTTGCCAGCTAAAAGGATTGCACAGAAAGCTGTAAGAGCATTGCCATTTAGAAGCACCCCACAGCATCACTTGTGCTGGGCCAGTGGGCACTTCCTTTTAAGCCTTTCTCCAAAAAACACTTTTAAAGGTGGCTATGTGACTTGGTAGAACTTTATGATGAAATGTTCCTAGGATATCAGCTCAACTCACAGTTCTGATGTTGTCCAAAGAATTGCCAGACTTTGTAACCAGTGTCTACAAATCAATAAATAATTCTCTTCATGAGAATTGGAACTTTCCTCCATGTAAATCCTGCTGTGGTGCCAAGTTGACTGTTGGGCAGAGGCAGCACAGGTTCATCAGAGATTTTCAGCTCTGTTAGATTACTGGACCATATAACGCCAGCCTTCAGCAGTGCAGAAGACCTACCAAAAGCTAGTGGCCAAGGTTCAAAAGGGTCGGGGTATAATATCTTCCTATGCTGCCTAGACACTAATAATGTGTGTCTCCTGCAGCTTCACCCTCAAGACTTAAGGCATCCTTGTGAATTCTGATTGTGTGCTGGTTCCGCTCTGGGAATTTAATAGCATTTGCTGGCTCTTCAGTTATAAAACAATGTAGGAACAGCAGCCCTCCTCTGCTCTACAGTGCTGCCTGTTTTGATGTTCCTACTCATAGCAGAAATATAAGCAATATGTGTAAGGTGTTAAGAAAGATCATTCTCAAAGGCAGACTGAGCTCAGACTATTTCAGTAAGCACAGGTAGCCTCTGCCCATGTTAACAGACAGGTTTCAGACAGGGTTTTCAGAAGTCCAGAGAGTGCTGCTATCAACTGAGTGTGCATTTTGTATGTGAACAGAACAACATTACTCTGATAGATATTTATTCTGGCCCAGATGCACTGAATCATTGAAGGGACAGAGTCAGACAGCTGTTTCAGAAAAAAAAGTCTTCTCCTTGCCACAGTTGTTTTGGGTTTTTTTCTTTTTTGTTCTTTTTCAAGTAGAAAAAAGTGGCAACCTTGATTTTCCTAGCTTTAAAGTGCTGGAGAAGCTAGTGTGATAGGTTATCATGTTAAGACAGGTCATGGGTTTTCATTTCTCTGGCCCTTCTGGCTGTCCTGATGTTTTAGTTCTTTATTCCCTTTGACCCCAAATAAACAGACCCACTTCATGCTGCCAAAACTTCCAAACAGAACCTGAAGCACTCCAAATATCAGCAAGCTGTCCCTGTTTAACCATTTGGTTTTCCTGTGTGTGATATCCTAGAGCCTCTTTCAACACTTGGGCCAAAGCATGGGCATCAGGGAGGAAGGGACTGCATCATGCCTGCAACAACTTTTTACAGATACTCAAGAGCTTCGGTCGGTGGCAGTGGCTCTTGAAGTACAATACATGGGTAGGACAGAGTGAGAGGCAGAAGAGCTATAGTAATTCTCTTTTTTTGAGTAGTCAGTGATATTTTTCTAATTCTATGATTATTTAAAAGATCACAAACTGAGAAGTTATTTAATATATATGTGACCTGTCTTGATAGTTAATTTCCTGTCACGCATTCCACAAATTTTAACTGAATTTTTTCTTCATCTTACATAAGTTTGCTTAAGATAATTAAGTTTTGGGTAATGTAGGGAAATATTCTAATAAAGAGGATTTTTTTTCCTCTTATGTTTTGCATCTGTTAAGGTGACCATTAGACATTTTCCTTTTGCACAGGATAAATTTCTTTCTGCAGCAGGTACTAGTAGAGGAGACTGAACATGGATGAAGAGCGTTTGCTCAAATCTAAGTAGGCACGATATGATAGCCTTTTAAAACATAGAAAAATAGGTGATGTTTATTTTTGTCTTTAACTATTATGCCATATCCTTAAAAAGGGAGGAGAGGAGATAGGTCTCATAGTTTCCAGTCCAAGGAGAAACCTAATTTTGACCTTCCTAATGCCATTTATAGAAGGAAGAAATTAAAACTACTTGTGACCTAGGATAATTTCCTCCCAGGTCTATGTATTAGTTAGTAGTCACAAAGGTCACTAATTTCTGGCAGCACAAAGCACCTAGCATATGTGAGTGTAACCCCAAAAATCTGTATTTTTTTTTTGTCTTCTGTGCCTGTAGAACAGAAAGAAAAAACAAATCTTCACTGATATGGACTCAAGTCTTTTTTTTTTTTTTTTTTTTCTCTAGCTTCAACTGGCAAAGAGGAGTAGACCTGGTGTGATTGTAGCTTGTCTTACAGCCTCTGAGAGCAGAGGGGACACTGACTACACTGGCATGAGAAAATACAGTGGAACACTGGGGTCCAGTTACCTTTAGAAAACCAGGATGGTTTTTCATATCCTAAGAAGCTAAGGTTAGCCTGTTTGCCTAGTATTAGTTTTGGGATGTTTTTGGTGACCATGTGAAGAATCACACAATGTTCTACAGTATTTTAAATCTTGCCTGATGGCACTGATTTGTGCTGGAGATGCTATTTCATCTCACATGTTCAGCTATATGCCTTGTCTGGAGTTGTTCCTCCATGCTATGAAACCACATTACTGAGAACTGTTGGAAACCCCAGCTTTCATCCTCAGATAGGTCATTCTTGGCCTGTTTGAATTCTTACCATCTGCAAGGACAAGACCAGCTGCCAATATGCTCTTTGAAGTAGCAAAACTTCTTCATAGCTTTATAAGTCTGTTCAAGAAAGTCTAGAAAGTGACAATATTCAGATAATTATTTTCCCAGATCTGGAGATAGAGGTCAAGACAGGCATAGAAGTGAATTTCTGCCTGTAACATATTGTTTGCCCCTTCCCCTCCCCTTCCCTAATGTCCTTAGATGAGAGCAGGTTGGGTATTGTTAAACCAAGCAGGGTCAACACCAGTAACAACAGGGCACTGTATTAAAGGATTCATATCAAATTCTGGCCCCACATCTGCCTAAATACCAGGGATGAGCTTATTGTGCTCCTTCTCCTCAATCAAAGATTTTTGTGATAAAGTTAATTTGAATCTGAGTTTTGATTTTTGTCACTTGGACAAACCTTCCCTTGCCTGCAGTGGCATGTTCTTAAGATTGAGAACTGAATGCAGATAGCAAGGTTTCATCCTCTGCTCTTAATGCAGCAGTTAAAAAAGCACAGGTTTCCCAAAAGCTAGCACAAAATATGCATGAGGTAGTATTAAAAATAGACAGAAATGTAGGAGTGGTAACTAACTATGAAATTAGCAGCAGAAGAAAATAACTGTAAATAAAAATAATCAATGTTAGTTTTTTGAGCACTCTGCTAAGCAAAGTGAGCAGGGTGAAGAAGCTGTATGTAGCTGTGAGTCAGGAGAAGCAGCTGCGTCCTGCAGCCGGGCTGCAGGGCCCTCTTCCCTCACATCCCACCACGCCATGCCATCACCTGTGCCTGCCGCAGGCACAGCTCCTACTTTGGCGAAGTGGGAAAATAGATTTTACTGTCCCCAAACTACTCTGCTTGCCAATTGCCACTCGATTTTGAGGATCCCGGTTGCCAGGGAAACACAAATGGGTGTTGCTGTGGAAACTCTGCTTCGCTGACCACCGGGTTTCCCTGCCATCAGACGAGGAGATAGGGACTCTCTGCATCCATCTGTGCTAGCAAGTGCTAGGAGATGGCTTTGACACCGGTGCTACTAATAGAGTTGCAAAACAGTGTTTATAGCTTTTACTTTCAGTTATTTAAGCCTCCTCTGCTGTTGACTTTTGGAGGGAAAAAAGCTGAGAATAATCCATTTAGATAATAGATTGGAAGAAAAAGTCGGAGTAACAGGAGGCATTTGTTTATTTATTTGCTTCAGAAAAGTTTCTAAGACTTTTTGTGCACAAATTACTTGGAAAAAATGAACTGGAAAGCCTCACAAAATGTACAATTTCACATTGCATTAATGTGAGCTTTTTGAAGTTAATATAACTATGCCTTTGCTATTAATGTTCCTGTGTACTCAGTTGGGTTAAACTGTTCATCTCATAACGAATGTATGCTGTCAGTAAAAGCAATAGTTGCTGCAGCATGCATTAACTCCTTGTTTCCAAGACTCATGCCAAGTAGAAATGGCATTGACCATGTTTAACCTTGGTTCCATATTTTGGGGCAAAAGGGGTTAAGAAATCTCTGAAACATAGTTCTGTAAATTCCTCAGTTCCTGGCCTCTTCTGGCTTTGGAAACAGAGCGGCGGCTAATTTTTCTTTCTCTTTTAAGTAACAAATTGAAAAAACCCAATGCTATTACAGCTCACACTGACATCAAGGAAATAATAATAATACTAATACTTTGCACTTATATGGCAGCTTTTATGCCAAGTTTTCAAAGGTTTTTTCAAACATTAATGGTGTACCACTTTATTCTCTGTTGGCAAGGTGCTCACATGGTGGTGTGGGAACCGCAGAGGCATAAGACAATTTGTAGGGTGGTGGGACACTAATGCAGATTTTAGGAAGCACTGCAACATATTGACAACAGCTCTGTGGCTAAATCATTTTTAAGATAAAATAGTCTGTCTAATCTATCACTGTCATGGTTTGCTGCTGTAGAAATGGATGAAATCTCCTCTGTAGTCCATTGATTCTACTGCAGATGCTACAGTGAGGAAAACCAAATTCAGGCTGGTTTAACAATATCTCTTGATCTATTTACTTTGTCAAATGCTGGTGGTGTTTTTTTGTTCTTCCTCAATACTTAAAAATGCATGTGAAAATCTGTAGGAGTTCTGATATATGTACCTATATTCACTGAAGGCAATAATAGAGGGAAAATGCAGAATAATGTAAATAATTGTCCTGGTTTTTTTACACTTTTAGAGCTTCCAAAATATTCTGTGCTTGAGCTTACTCAACGAGAAAAATTTTTGGCAAGTCGGGGAAAATATGTCTCTCTCTTCCCTCCCGCCCCTTTTTGTAAAATTAGAAAAAGTACTTTTTTCTTTTTTTCTCAATGTAATATATTCTCACAAATTTGATATTCAAGTGAGGAAAGGTAAAAAAGGTTGATCTTTGATACTGGAAAGGTGACTTATAAGTAGCCGTGTTTTAAAATGCACCCATGTCCAATTTATAAACAGCCAGTGCTCTGGAGGCATCTCCTAAGTGACTTTATGGAGGCAGGGAATACTATGCTATCCAAGGCTCACAGGAAACCCTGCCATATCTGTAACTAATATAAATCAGAGAAGCTCTGATGAAATCTATGGAGCTACACTAATTTACACAGGATGAAAACCGTGCTCAACTGTTCCCAGATAAACAAAGGCAAGCAATTCCCCATTTGCCTCCACAAAGGCAGATGCTCTACCTCCTTACCTGCTCCATTTGCTTTAATGAGGTGTTCACAGCAAAGCTTAAATGGTACCATTTAGACGTCAACATTAAGCATGGAGATGTTTTAAGAGTAGCACTTAAGGAAATTAAATGCGTAATCTGAGCTAATGCAAATGTTAAATAAACTTAAAATGGACAAAGTAAAATTCTCTAAATGCCTCTGAATGAAGACATTTTAAGTTGTCTGTTATGGCATAATCTTGGTATGCTGAAAATTTATCTATTCAGATTTTTAACAAGAAAACAGATGATTAAGAAGACTATGTCTGTGCCATGATGATGTTGCAACATGTGAAAGGTGTGGAAATACTGAATGTTATGGAAATGCAACTTTTGGGGAGGGACTGTGGCTGTACTGTGTGTGCAAGGAGACAGGTGCTCTATTTTGTGCCCATTTCATTCCCTCTGTCCCCATACATTACAAACCTAAGTAGCAGAGATGTGATTTGACAGATTTACTCGTGATGTATGTGGCATCTTTAACTACGCTGGAATTATTCTAGATTTACTTCTGTGTGGAACCAGAATTGGGACTAGCTAATTTAGCTTAGCATGCTGTTATGAAATACAAAGTGAAAATGTCATCATTTGTGTTTCTTCTTATACTGAGAAGCTGCTGGAGGCCTTGTAGGGATGGAAGTGTTGGTAGTAACAACATAACGCTGTATATATCCATGTGTGTATTTATATATATTATTTTCAATATATTGGTTTTAAAACTGTTGTTAGGAACTGATAAGACATACCTCTGGTTACTGGCTAATCATGTGGTTACTAGCTAATCATGTTTATGAGACCCAACTTCTGATTTTTTGTGTGTGTATATACATATATTAACACGAGGACAACGTCAGAGCCTTTGCTAGACTCAGTAAAGCCCTGTATTCATGGGGAAAGCAATACCACAGATTAAAAAAAAAATCTGATTTAAAATCATTTTCAGACCTTTCTACTACTCTTAGGTTAAAAAAAAAGAAAAAGCAATGAATAAATTAGTAGCTACATCTTTGTTCCAACAACCTAATTTCAATAGTATCCTAATAAAAGGACAAAGGTCACAGATTAAAGTATAGTAATGGAAATGCAAAATCTATATCTTCTTATAGGTATAGGACTCTGTTTTAAAAGATATTACTACTTGTAATGATTATCATTTGAGTCTAGTGTCACTAATAAGAAAATAGTTCTTTTTCATTCTGATTCAAGAACCAATATTTACAAGTGTGCGTGTATACAAGTACAAATAAACAGTTAACAACTTCACTGAGAATATCTGCATGGAGTTCTGGGTCAGCCAAAATACTGTTTGTCTAATGCTCTTATCAAGACACCTGCTAAAATTTAATTTTTTTTTTCTCTTTCTCTTAGTAGGGGGCAAGTAATAGACCCAGGATGTGGATAGAATAGGAAAATAGGAGTATTATTTTCCTGGTTTCTGTCAATATGTTAAAACGCATCAAATTTATTATTCATAAAATGTCAAAAGTATCCACAATGCTTTGCCTAAAATCACAGAGAAGAATGCAGCTCAGACCTACCAAAGTGTGAGATGCAGAGTCCTATATCCTAAATAAACAATCCTGTTATACACGGTGAGAGACCCCAAAGTGGCTTCTGCATCAATAAGTGCAGAAACTTAATCTCTCCCTCCACAGAGAGCAGATAGAATAATTTCCTATAGCTTGAATGTAAACAGTTCTCTTCCTTATGCCTACTGTCCCTCAAAGTCAGAGGCAAAAACGTGTGGAGGAGGCTGGCACAAATACCAGATGCATTAAACTTTTGTCTGTAGTATCTTATGTGTGGTTATTTAAAGGGGGATAAATAATAGTGACTTCCCATAGCACAAAAATAACTGACATTCCCTCTACCTAATGTGATAGTACATAACATGGAAAAAAAATATTGTTTAACTTCTGCCATTTCCTAACAAAATGCGTAACATGCAGTTTGCGGTGCCAAGGCAGTGCTGTAGGACTCTCTCTCACCAGAGCAGAACAGTGATAAACACCTGAAGCATGCTAAAGATCTGCGTTCAGGGGATCTGTTCTGTATTGCGCATCAGGTGACAGATCTGGGGGACATGAGAACATGCGTCGGTGGGAGGAATCTTTTCGTCTTCACCTGGGAACGCAAATGCTTGCAATCCTGCTCTATCAGCTGTCAGCTGTCTTGCTGCGGGTTGGAGGACAGCAGAGAGAAGCGCAGCCTCTGGCCTTCCACATTCTTTTCTGACTCGTGAGGTGTTGTGATGTCTTGTGGCCACTTCTGGTTCTCTGCCCTCACTCTCCCTCACTGAGGTTATGAGTTTGAGAGCAGAGATACATGAACTATGGTGTTTGGGTACCATTAGTGGCACACAGGATGCTTCAAAGCCATACAAAGTGGAGGTGCACAATGTCTGCAGGACTTTTCTTTGTCCACCTTTGTTCTTGCACTCTCAAGTCTCCTCTGTCACTAACAGGACTGACCCCTTAGTCTGAAGTGCTGCCTTTGCAAAGCACCTTCTCGTTTGTCCTGACATGTTTCGAGAGGAAGGGTGGGCAGAACCTCTCCAGCTTCTGGAGGCCAAGGTGGAGAACGGCAGTCAGCAAGGAGCAGGAAGGGTCTGTTTCTCCTCCTGGCTACAAGACTGCTTTGCCCGTGTGGAACTGCCTTGCTGGTGACAAGAAAGGACCCCTGACCAACTTAGAGATTAGAGGTGGAAACCATAAATCAGGCTTATACAACCTTTTCCTAAGAATGAGATGTTTTGGAGCAAGTGGCTGCTCTAAACGGATGTGTGTTGATGGCAGGGCGCAATGCTGGGATGAGGCATATGCTGTGCTGACGTTCAGGTGATGTTTGTGTTAGCCTGTGTCTTTACTGGTCTCTCATGAGCCAGCCAAACTACTTTATGAGACACAGCTATAATTTGGCCTCCTCTGCCCACCTAAATGTACCTCTGGCTAAATACGTTCCGGAGATCACAGAAAGTCACAAATTTACATGGTAGAAGCTGGATCTGTCTTTCTTGTTTTCAAGACAAGAATCTGGATCTTTCATGATTTTCAAATCATGAAAATCTTTCATGATTTTCAAAGCTAAGCAGATTTGGGCCTCATGAATGTTGGAATGCATAAAAAAATTGATTTTTCTCATAGTACAAGCTGTAGCCAACTATTTTCTACAATATATCAGTAGGTATATCTTTGTAATCTTTAGAGAGTAGTATTTTGTATGGTGATACTTAATCTGAAAACACATAGAGCTCTTTAGGCTCCACACAGAGGGCCTGGCCCTTCAAACAAAACTATTAAAGAGAGGTTTCCAAAGCATTTATTCTGGGTTTACATTAGGGAAGGGGAGATGATTTGGATATTTTGTTCACAAAAGTGGTACATACTGCATAAATTCAAACTCCTTCAAGAGCAAGAGGAGCGCGTTGTGTTCATTTACCATTTCTTCCCACAAAGGTACCTCAGGTTGGAGGATTTCTCATGTCGGTGCAGAAGATGCAAATCTGAGTGCGTACACATGTGCCTGTGTGCACATTTTAAAGAAAAGCTGGATTTTTCCATAGAAACTCCTGTAGTAAACTAGTGCAATGCTCTGTGCCCTGCTTGGCCTCATCCTTCTGTGCTATCACAGAACTCAGAGATTGAAAACAACCTGCACATCTTTTTTGGTGTATTCTCTCTCGGTGTTCTGTTCTTTGCACTGTACTGCTCAGGTTTTCCAATTTGTTTTTAAATAGCTTGTAGATATGGCTTCTCCTTCTTCCCTTGGGATACTATTCCACAATCTAATGGTTCTCAAAATTAGAATTTTTCCTCCATCCCAGGTGTAAGACTTTGTTTATAAAGCTGTGAATTCACACAGTAATGCGCATGGTGCAGATGTTTCACATGGGGACATTTATGTGAAGTGCTTCCATTGAAAAATGGGGATAAAACCAAAAAACCTTATTAAGTGAATTTACAATATATGATGTGTAAACATGCTTTTATTTTGCAATTTCACTACAAAATTAGCGATACATACAACTGTAATACTGTACTGCTGCATAAAAATTAATTACCAAGAATTGTATTTTTCCAAAGCTTAGGATCACAGCAAATTAACTAAAATGCTTCATACAAAAGGAATTTCATAATAAGTTTTCACAAAATATATGTATAGTACATTTCAACCTTTTTAAATTTTTGACTGTAACATGAGCTTTTTTTCTTTTTCTGCATTTTTAATAAGGTAGCAATTGAGATCTATCAAGTCCATAGCATATATCACTGTTTTTATTCAAGAATTCTTGTGAAAATAAAGCACTTCCTTTATTCACAAAAATCATAATTGCAACATACATAAAACCTGTCAAAGCTCCAATTTCCAATATTCTAATGAATATCAAAAGAATCCAGCATTTCTGACTTTGACAAATTGCAAATGAGGTTTTATTCATTAAGAGGGCTGCTAATGTTTATTTAAATGCAATTTACTGTTGCATTATTGATTAGCTACTGCAAAATTATCTTACAAGGAGCACGTGTAGCAAGAAGATTTCAGGTTGAGAAAGGATTTATCTAGGGAAGGCCTGTAGGCTTGATTTAGGCCCCAGGACATGAGAGTTTTAATTTATCTGGAAAGAAAGGCCTGGTGGAAGGTTTGCTTTGTTTGCATTTAGACAGCAGATGAAAGGGGTTTTGATGTTGAGCTGGGAGAAAATGGCTGCCACTCTTGTTATTCACAGAGAGAATTGAGCAAAAGAAAAAATCTATTATAGGGGGCAAGATAAAAAAGCTGCCCCCCCCCCCCCCCCCCCCCCCCGCCCCCCATATTCAGCATCAGGCTATATGTGGCTTGTTATTCTCCAAAGAAGAAATAATAAAAAAAAATGTTGCTTGTTATCTAAAATCTCTTTTAAAAAATCCATGTTGCATTTATTACTGAACCCTTACTTCTTCTTTCAGTGCCATAAAACTCAAGCAAGGTTGCTGTATCTGACCTGAGAGTACAAATTAAATTTGGGCCTATATATTTTAATGAAACACGAATGTATAATGTTTTCAGTGTTACCCAATGTAAACACTTTCTGGCAATGACTCATGGAACTAATTGATAACAGCTCAAAGTGCTGGAGAGTGAAACAGAACCTCTTTAGCTTCTACCTTAAGGAAGGAGGCATCTGTAGTACTTACTTGTTTTAGCACTGTTTTTGTCTACCAGAATCAATTAGTCATGTAAACCACGAGCGTGAATCCTATCCTTCCTGAGGGGTATGGCTGCAAGATTAAATAGGACTCAAGAAAATGCATATCAGTGATAGAGATTTAAGAAATTAAGGGTAGTTATCCTATCAATCTAATAAACAGAAGCCTGTGAACACAAACAATGCCACTGGATCAAGTGGAATCCAGTGAAAGCCACCATCTAGTCCTGGAATAAATTATTTTAAATTTCCATCTTGGAGAAAATGTGTTCAACAGAACAATGTGATACTTCAAAAGACATAGTTCAGGTACACAGTATCAGGACCTGAATGTCCTTTTCTGGACTCATTACAACCTGACAGGGCTTTTCATTTCAAATGACAATCAGGAAACTTGGAAAGCTCTCAGCCAATTGCAAGGAGGAAGAATGATCCTACTGAAATTAAATCTGAAACTCAAATATTACACCAAGACCTTTCAACTTGCTCATTATTCCATTAAACCAACTGTAAAGGCACCATTCTTCATCTGAAATTAGTTTAGAAAAACTTTCATTGTGTGACTTGGTCCACAAATGAGAGTGACAAGAGCAGAATGATATTTTCCTTCAGGGTTTATACCTTTAGTGACTCTGATGATGATGACTAAGTATCAGTTCTGACAAGCTGAAGGTTAATTACTTACTCTGTGTTTCAGGTCTGTCAGGGCAGAATATCAGCATCGATTTATTTACCAAAAGTCAGAAGTATTTGGTATTTACTTTGGGCATAGAGAACTGTTGTTCTAAAGACCTGTTGTCTGTTTTCTGCTGGTCTGCTTCCCATTTCTGCCTCATTTAAACGTCCCTCTTTTCCTTAACTTTCAAGGATCTCTTGGTATTTTTCCTCTTCACTTTTGGTTCTTGGCAAACAGTATGATAATTTGCATCACATCAGTGAGGATCATGAGCAATTAGAAGGTTGAGACAGAAAGCAAAGTAGATGGTGCAATTTTGAGATGGATGAATGCATGCATGGTGGTCCATCAGAAAATACAGAAAACCTTAAATCACATTGTTAATGAAAAAGTCTTAAAAAATCAGGTAGGTGACAAAAGTCTTTCCCCATGAATGTGACATATTTGGATTATTAACTTCAAATGGTGAGGAGAACAGGTTAGGTGGTGTTAATGCTACAAAAAAGAAAAGGATGTTTGAAATACTGCAAGTGAAGCTTTGCTTGGTAAACTAGGCATGGCCTCAGGCTTTTCCAATTTCTAATTATTTTGCAGACCACAGTTAAAAGGGAAACAAAAAGTTATAGGAAAAGGAGTCTACTTACATCACAATCCTTTACAGACCTCTGGAGCCTTCCTTAGAAGCAGTGCTCACATCTTTTTTCTGACCCTGTCCTTCATGTGTCCCCATATCCCTCTAGCTCCTCTCTTTACCCAGCACTTAGGTTTCCTGTCATTCTTTTGTGGTTCTTCTTTCTACTCCTCTCAGACATCTTCTCCCTTCCTGATACATGTGTTTAGTTTGACTTTATTTGGGTGCAGTTAATTAAGCCTGGATTTCACCTGGGTCTCATTGCAAACAGACATCAGAATTCTACTACTGTTGTATGACTAAAGCCACTTAAATATGGATGCAGTGTCCTATTTCCTTCTTGTAGACTCTAGTATCCTGTTCTTGTTTGTTTACTCAGACTAAATATAGAGCTGCTCTTCTGTTTCCAGAAAAAAATTCCTTTGCATACATTATCTATCTATAAATCCTCTTTGCTGTGTAAAAACCTACAGCTACAGTTGGAGTCAAGTTATGCTGAGATCCCTGATCAAAACATGCATACTTCAATAGAAACATCACTCATTGGGAATTTGTTCTGATGTTGTTTGTGACAAACATTTAAGCACTGGGGTTTTTTCTGTATATCTGACTTTATTTTAGAATCCAAATGTCCAGTTAGTTACTTGTATATTTAATCCATTAATAATAATACTGAAAAATGCCTTCTATCTAACTACTAGGTCGTAACATTTTTATTCTTTTCTTTTCTTTGACGTTCTCAGTATCCCCAGCCTTTAATAGGAATGTTCTTCTATTTCTTTACAAGGTTGATGACTATCCCAGTAGGTATTTAAGTCCAGGGCTCGAAAACAGATCTTATTTCTTAACTTTTTTCTCCAGCATCTTTGTTCCAAAGACAAAGGAGAACTTCTCTAATGTCATCTTCTGAGCAAAAAGGAGTGTCAAACAAAACAACATTCTGTGAAAAATCAAGAAGAAGCTAGACATCCATATAAGACCTTGGGGAAAAATTTTACTTGTGTATGTTGAGTCTCAGTACTTTGCTCTACTTTGAGTAATTTACCTTGAGGATTTGACAAAATAGGCATATAAAAAACTTGGTAGAAGGAATGTAAAAAGAAAGACTCTGCAATACAAAGGCATAGAAATGTAGGAAAAACAATTGTATTGATGGAGCATTGGTCCTGTGCACAAAGGGCAGCCTAGAGTCATATCAGATAAATAAGCAAACTACAGTCACCAGCTAATGCAGGACACCTATGCTACACCTACAGAGGAAAAGTATGGTATTAAGACTATACTATCTGTCGTGGGATGACCCTGGCTGGATGACAGGTGCTCACCAAAGCTGCTTTATCACCCCGCTCTTCAGCTGGATAGGGGAGAGAAAATAGCGAAAAGCTCATAGGTTGAGATAAACACAGGGAGACCATTCAGCATTACCATCACGGACAGAACAGACTCGACTTGGGGGAATTTAATTTAATTTATTACCAATCAATTCAGAGTGGGATAATGAGAAAATAAGAACTAAATCTTAAAAAGCACACACTCACCCCCCCCACCCCCCCTACTTCTCAGGCTTAACTTACTCCCAAATTCTCTGCTTCCCCCTCCCCACCAGAGGGAGGGCTCCTCACACTCGGGCCCTGCTCCAGCGTGGGGTCCCTGCCACGGACACGGCCCTCCATGGACTTCTCCAACGCGAGCCCTTCCCAGGGCAGCAGCCCTTCCCAGCCTGCCCCAGCCGGGTCCCCCCCCGGGCGCAGCCCCTCAGGCACAGCGGCTCCAGCGCGGGTCCCCGCGGGGGCACAGGCCCGGCCAGCAAACCTGCTCCCGCCTGGGCTCCTCTGCACGGGGCCACAGGCCCTGCCAGGAGCTGCTCCAGCGCCGGCTGCCCGCGGGGCACAGCCCCCTCGGGGCATCGCCCTGCCCCGGCCTGGGGTCCCCGTGGGCTGCAGGTGGGGATCTGCTCCACCACGGCCCTCCACGGGCTGAGGGGCACAGCCTGCCTCGCCAGGGGCTTCACCGCGGGCTGCCGGGGAACCTCTGCTCTGGGGCCTGGGGCACCTCCTGCCTCCCTCTGCGCTGGCCTGGGGGTGCAGAGTGGTTGTTCTCACATAGCCTCACTCTTCTCGCCAGCTGCAACTGCTGTTGTGCAGGGTTTTTTTGCCTTCTTCAATACGCTGTCCCAGAGGCCCCGCCGCTCAGTCTTGGCCAGCGGCGGGTCTCTCTTGGAGCCAGCTGGCATGGGCTCCATCCAACATAGGGGAAGCTTCTAGCAGCTTCTCACAGAAGCCACCCCTGTAACCCCACCACTACCAAAACTTTGCTGTGCAAACCCAACATACTATCAAGTGTGTGTTCTGGATTTACTCTCAGGTGTGAAGGGAACCAGAGAGGCTCTGAGGGTAGAGGCATGAACTCTGGTACTGTTTATTTTCAAAAGGAGGGATTATGAAGAAATGGTGATGCTTATTGAAAATAAATTTAAGAGGGATGTAAAAGGTAAAACATTGTTAAAATGCTTGTGAATAGGACACAGATAGTTTAAAGATACTGTCATGGGTTTATCACATATATGCTAACTATCACAACAGACTCTGGAAAGACAAGCTCCTCACCCCCCCCCACCCCCCCCTCCCCGACCGAATGATATGAAGGACATTATTAAATGTATAAATTCTGACTTCCAAATTGTAGTTCCGTTGAAGTGACAAAAACAGAAAAAAAAAGAAAAGAAGAGAAAAGCTTTGGCAAGTAGGTGTTAAACACAGTAAGGCAAGCCAAAAAGGGTTCTGAAGAGCAGGTTGTTAAAGGCGTAAGAACTAAAAATGAATTCTCTTCAAACACATCAGAGGCAGGACTTGTAAGATAGTCTGTAGGGCCAATAGATGATGGATATAGTAAAGGAAAGCTCAAAAGAAATAAAGCCATGTAGAGAAGCAAAATGAATTCTGTGCTTCTTTGTTCACTAGGAAGGAGGGAGAGAGGAGAGGGGTACCAAAACCTTTGTTTACAGGAGAAATACTGGGGAAGAGGCAACATGACTTTTAAAGAACAGTTGCCTCTCTCAAATCTGTTCCAGTTTCTCAAAGGAGTTACTGGATTTGTAGGCAAAGCTGATCTGATGGAAAGAGTCTGCACAGAAGTCTCCAGGTGCTTCATCAAAGGCTCCTAAAAAACCCAGGCTATCATGCTTTAATGGCCAGATAATCATACCTGAAAGTCCAAAGGTAGGCATGGGGCATTTGAAAATGGGGCATTTGAAAAAAATATTTGCTTTTTTAATTTTTTTTAAATTTTTTTTGTACATGCATTTCTTGCAGCTCATTTCATTAGGAGGAGAACATGGTTTTGGCTCTATAGAAAGTATGGGTTGTTGTATTTAGGAATCCAGCCTAATGCTGGACTGACTGTTTTGCCACTTGATGTCAGAACAGGCTGCCCAGGGACATGGTAGAATCACCATCCCTGGAAGTGTTCAAAAAATGCATAGATGTAGTTCTTAGAGGTATGGTTTAGTGGTGGACTTGGCAGTCCTGGGTTAACAGTTGAACTTGATGATCTTAAAGGTCTTTTCTAACCTAAGTAATTCTATGATTCTATGTCCATATAGGTACACTGACACATTTGACTACAGCCAGCTGCACTAAGTGCAGAAAATAACATCTCCCTTTTGCAGTGTATATATAGAGGTGAGGAACAAACCACTTAATTTTTAGTCTTTACACTTCACTTGATCTGGTGGCAGAAGAGTAGATTACCACTGAATTTAAATATTGTTTATCAGTGTACATTTGTTAATTATAGTGAAGCTCTAGACAAGAAATCTCAACTTCATTGTACTAGCCACTCTATAAAAACTCATAGCAAAGACACAAACACTGTGGATGCAGGAGCAAAGACAGAGAAATGCACAATATACAGGTATAAAGACTGGATGAAATAATCATAAGGTCTAAGAAAAGAATACTATTCCCTGCTATTAATAGTAGCAGTACTTAGAACAGTGACAACATCAACAAATCCTGTCTGGCCTGGCAAAATCTAGTCTGCCAGACTCCCCCACAATCCACACCTCAGGTATTCTTCCATAACACTGTTGTTATTGAGAAGGTTTTACTATTCTGAGGCAAAAGAAAGTAAATTTCAGTGTGCAATCTGATTTCTCAATTCCATTTTCTACTTTTTGCCTGAAAAATGCAGGTTTTTATCACAATAACAAATTAGCCTCTGAAGAGGCTAGGTCGGCCTGAAAGCTTTCTCATTTGATACTGCTGCTGTCATTTTTGAAATGACAAATAACATTTGAAGTTATGGATGTTTATTAATAGAATCCAGAAACTGCAGAGCCTGTATATTTCCAAGTTTTATAAAAAGCCTTTCTATAAAGCCATCCACACAACCAGTTATTTGTGTTGAAAAGCACCCTACGTGAAAACACTGGCTTTAATGTCAAGGCCAGGAATAGCAAAGTTTTGCTAGGTTGTCTGTTTCAAATTCTAGTGTAAATTTGGTGACTTCACTGAAATTATACTAGGGATCACTCCAGGCTCTCCTAGGCAGCAGGTACTCTATAAATTTTATGTTATAGCAAACCAAATTCTGTATCAGAAAGAGCATCACGTCAAGAACATCTCTCTCTTTTATGGAGTCTTTTTTTTTCACAGCCTCTGTAAGATTTGTCTGAGCCTACCAATAAAATAGCAGTAGTTTTGTTTATTTGTTGGTAGTTTTATTAAAAAAAATAAAAAATTAAGAAATTAAGGAACAAAATTCCAATAGTTTGTTGCAACAGTGGCTGAGAAGTGAGAGATGTACTTTGGTGTCCTGTCAGGTAGTCAGGGACAGCCATGTGTGTGTTAAATGCAGTGAAGCTTGCTGGGTCTTCAGGAGTTTCTAAATACCTGTCTGAAAGATGTTGAGGGCAAAATAAAGGAACCGCAAATCGTAGCTGCAAAACTATTTCATTGGTGGTTGTTTTGTATTCTTCCATTTTTTCTTTTCGATTTCAAGGTGTTAATTTTACATGTGCTGAGTATCTTTTAAAGAAACATGGTGATTCCTGCCAAAGAGCTGAATGGCTACCATTTTGCCAGAAAGACCTCTGCCTGCCCCCAGGACTGACACACTGTCCCGCCTGTCTTTGCAGAACTAATTACTTGGAGGAATTAAATTACAGTAACAAATCGGCACCTCATTGTGATTGGAATCTGTTTGAAACAGGCCTTTTTGTGACTCTTTGTAGTTTGTAATTCCTTTTAAAACGGCCTATTGAGGAGATCTCAGTAAGATTCATGCTGGTGGGACAAAATCTGTGGCACACTGCCATTTTATCTTAAATTGCTCTGGAGAATGGTTGCTCTACTTTGAAAACAGATTCTAAAAACAGCCCAGAAGGGGGTTGATGGCTCAGTTTTTATTGATTCAGTCCTGTCATCATGCTCAAGTATAAAGATGACTTTTCTACTTGCAAGCCTTGCAGACTCCCCCAAGCATCTGAAAGTCAACCTGGCTTCTCTCTTTTGCAGAGTCTGTTAAAAAACCTGGCCTGTTTTTGCCTCTGCTGCTCCATTGACTAAGTGCATCTCTGAGAGAAAGGTAGGATTGCAAGGTAACTGCTGCCATGACCCTGCCTTTTTGTCTATCTTTGCCTCTAGGAGACTCAAGGATATTTTTTCATAGATGGAACAAAGTTCTGAGATATTATTAAGAAAACCACAAACAGTGATTCCATTAGAAAATGCCTATTGATTGAACCCCTATTGATTCTCAGAGCAGTATGACAGATTTGATTCTGCTTTCCACCACAGAAAGTTTCCCAGGTTCAAGATGAAACCTGGTCAGAACAAGGGAAAGAATCTGACTCTGCAATTCACTGTTAATGACATTTGTGTTAGATAAACAAAGGGAACTGCATGTTGTCTCAGAACACTGCACTGCCTATAGCTCTATGAAAAAGTAGGAATTACAGGTCTAAATGCTTCAATTTTTAGCCTAACACAATGTAGCATCTCCAGTGTTAAATGATTCTATCTGCATGGAGGATCTGTTATTTTGGTAGCAATTCATCTATGATCAAAAAAGATAGATACCAAATTAAGGACTATCTCATCCTTGGCAAAATAAATATTTCACCTTCCACATGCAAGGATGAAAGAGAGGAAATACAAAGCTTTATTGCATGAGATAATCCAAAGCTCATCTGCCTCTGAGATACTGGTCTTACAGCTTGCTATATGGCTGTGTGTTGTTACAAGCCTGGACTAAATTTGTTCACGTCACCTACTTCAGCAAGCACCTGTCAGACAGGGTCCCTTAATAAAATGACTGTAATTCTCCTGCTCTGATTCCCCACATATTGTCATTTGCTCCCTAAATGACTCCACTGGAACCACTACTCCTGGAACAAGATGATAATTCTGGGTTAACAGAGGTAGCCCTAACGAAGACGTTAAATACAAAATGAAAGGGCAGAAATACAGTTCCTCAAAAACCTGACTATGGATTTATGGCTTACCAGTTTAAGGGAGTGTGATAGGTATGGTGCAGTCTTGCTTTAGTAGTTGACAGAGAAATTTCCTAGGAAAACTGGAGGACCTCCAGTTCTGATGGCAATGTTTGGAAACTGGGCAATTCAAATAATTGGTCAGAGCCTTGCACTGTCATCAGATTCCTGGTTGAAATCTTCATCCTAATATTGACACTATATGTCCTTTCATAAATTGTTTACCTTCCATGTGACTTAGTTCAGCCTCCATCCAAAAGCCATAGCAGCCACTTGGTCTGGGTTTCTCCTGAATCTCTCATCAAATGTTATAGTCTTAATATATACAATTTTTGAGAAGCGAGATAAGTCTGAATTATCTCTGAAATGCTTTCAGGTGGCAGGTTCTAGAGGTTCTTCTATGAAAAAGATAACCGAGGTTTTTAATCACTGGTTGATATTAATGTTTCTTCTCAGTTCATTTTAGTACTTTGGTGTAACAGAAGAGTGGGAAACAGCATGTAAACACTGTTTGTAGCAGGATCTAAGTTTGGAATTGTGAAGAGAGAGAAATAACAAGCAAAATGTGTGGCTGAAGTTAAGAACACAAGCAGGAAATAGCAAATGGACATAAAATTAGGAAATCTATAAGCTCAACAGCTGAAGAAAGCAGCCCATTAAATGAGATGAGAGGACCCAGAAAACTGGAAAGAAGCTGGAAGATAAAAGTAGGTAGGACATTAGTCATAAAAAACAACCAAAATTTTTGGTTTCTGATGCCATTAATTTCCAGGTTAAAATGCAAAATGGTAGATTTGTTATGTGGAAACTGCATTCCAATCCAGGAAAACCAAAGAAGGAAACCCACTGCCATGGCTTCTACATTGCATAGGAGGTTAAGGATGGGGGAAACACATCAGGATTGCTTGAAGTGGCACCTGACAGAGCAGGAGCTACCACACTGTGTAGGATGCAGATTCTATGCAGCCCAGATTGCCTGGCAGGGAGCTGCAGTGGCCAAGTCACCACCATAAAGTCGTGTAAGCGCTGCTCAAAGAATTGCTACTTTGCTCCTGTGGACCTCAGGTCTCCCAGCTCCCAGTCTGTCTCCCTCACTTTAAAGTTCAAGCACCTCAGGGGAGAGGCCTCACTCCCAGGGTCTAAATGTACCTTCTCCTGAATTTCATGAGTAGTCATATATATAGGTGGACCGCCTTACCCAAAGGTAAACTGTGACTGACTTCTACCAAACATGATGAGAAACACTTCTGGAATAAACCAAACTAGAGCTAGTAAAGCAGTAGAGGCAGCTTTATCGGAAGAATAGATCTCAGTGATCTCTCTCATTTTTTTCCCATCTGCCATTAGTAATGAGAAACAGAGGTATAATGAACATTGCTTTCTGCAACAAAAGTGTTAATTACTCCTCCTCTCCCACAGAGTTAGCAAAATGTCATTGATGACTGGTTTGCAAATTCTATAAAATATGCTCTCATCCAATTTTACCATTAAAAAAAATCAAACCATTATGTGGTTTAAATTATATATATCTTTCAGATCACTCTAATTTTTCCTCCTAGGTACAGATGGATTGTTTTTACCTTAGCATGACTGAAAACAGCAATGAATAATAAGTTAGTTTTATCATGCCATTTAGTATGGAGATAAGAGAAACTGGCTTATTGCTAACAGAGATTTTTGTAGTTAAGTACAAGAAATTGTCATTTAGAGTGCCTGATGAAAAACTGGAAACTTCAATCTACAAAAATATTATCAAATAATAATAAATACATGATCAGGAGGTATAGTTTAGAACTATAGTCAGGCAGTTATAAAGGAGGCATTGCTTTTTTATTAGCATTTAATTGAACTATATGTATTAAGAGCATTACATTAAATAAAAAAAAAAAGTAATCCTTAGCAAGAAGAAAAAAAATCAAACATCAATTTTGCAACTCTATGTTTCCACTTGGAAGACAAGACCAGCAAAAAGAATGAATGGAATGATATACATTATACTGCATAATAGCATTCATTACTGCATCAATTTTTTCAGTTTCTTGTTTTGTAAAACACAACTGACTAAATGTAACTGCAATGTAAGAGATCTTTAGAAAAGCTTAGAGAAGATTTTGAAGTGGTTGCAAAGCAAAAAGAACTGATAATGCTTTCATACTAGATTAACAAATCTATTGTTTATTACCTCAATGATATGGCATGCTGCGAGGTGCCTATGCTCATGCAGTAATGATTAGCTAGTTGGCTAACTTCCAGCCAGTGGGGTTATTAACACTATATTGTGAAGCCTCAATGTAAGGTTGATTTTCTTGTACTGTATATTGCATGCAGAAAACTTGTTTTAATCAATATAAATTATCCCCCTAACAATAAGACACAGTGGGGGTGAACAGAAAAGGCTGGAAATGAGGTGTTAGTGCAAAAAAAGCAGAAGAATAAAGAAAGTAACATGTTCTGTCTCTAATTAATGTTGAAGCAAAGTCTTTGAAAGGCAGAAGTCTAGTGGCTAAAACAGAAGACTGACAAACCAATAGCCTATGCTTTGTTAAGAAGCAGGGTCGGGGTGTAACCTGAGGCAAATCAAGTTTTTCTCATTGTGCTTCAAGTTTTACCTGAAAAATAAGGATGGCATCTCTATCCTATTAAAGAATCATTAATATAATAGATGGTTGGCTGAGAAAGCTTGATATTGGACAATAGATGATTTGCAGAATTTAAGATAAGATATTGAAATAATATGAACACATATAGATGAACATGTATAGATATCTTACTGATATTGTGGTTACCTTAGCTGGTTTTTATGTCCCTTATTCTTGAAGTAATAGCCTTAGGCATGTACTTCTTGAACTGCTCACCAGGCCATAAGTCTCACTGCTAAGTAGTGTCAATGCTGTATCTGACACTATTAGCTAGCTTAGGAATTGAAGAAAAGCATGTAGAGTTCAAATGGACTATTGGTGCTTGTAGTCCACCAAGCTTTGGACCAATAAAAAATGGTTCTGTTTATTTGAACCCATGCTGTTTCTGCTAAGGCTGTGTATCGGAAATCAGAAAAAAGGAAAACTAGTCAGCTTGATGGGTCAAGCCAGAAGAACTGTGCATAACTACTGACTTTATATTCACCTTTATGGACTATCAGGTATCCAATTCTGATGTCAGCCAGCATGTCTGTAAGACAGATGTGATATATACCTCACAGGTATGCTTGTGGGCTGGAAGTCTTTAGAGTGGTAATTGGGTTAATGAAAAGTGCTATGCAAAATGTTTCCTTGAATAGACACAGAACCAGTGACCAAAGAGGTCCTGGCTTGAACCAGACTTCCATGTGGTTGGAAGACTCCTCAATACATTTTGCTTTTGGTTTGTTTTTGTTTGTATACAGCTATAAACTCTAAAAGACTTCTGTGAGCTCTTAGCACTGAACAGGTAAATTGAGACTGGTGGCCCACTTGGGTTGGAAACCTTTTCCACACATGCTTAGCACTAAGCATATGAATGGAATGATTGACATCTACGTGACTACGTAAATATTTTTAAATACTTAAGTAAAGCATGTGCTACCCACAGGCTTAAGATTTGATTTTACTAAGCAGCTTGCACACATTGCAGCCTTAAACAGAATAATAATTCTACCCTTGTTGGGCAAAATATTTCAGTACATGCTTAATTTTAAGTTGGACACATAGACCCACTGCGATCCGTGGGACCACTCGTGCGCTTGTGCCTGAAGCTAAGCATATGCTTAATGAACCGCTAAAGTCGGGCCTGACAATAAACAAGGCTGCTGGTATCCTGAAGGTCCATCTGTTTCTCTGGTATCTAAACCTTGATGGAAGTGGTTTAAGCTGACATGTTTTACTTCTCAGTTGGAGTGGTCTGAGGGCAGTTATAGCCCGCATTACCATCTGTCTGGGTTTTCCTAGATATACTCTTTTTTTCTGTCTACCATTTTGGTCTGGAGAGAAGATATTTAATTTTTGTAAATCCTAGGCAGAAATATGGCAACCCTAGGGTCAGCAGCTCAGTTGAGAAGCCATGACTTGGTGTCAACAAGTTTTAATTTTGTGTCTACAGTTACTCTTGAAAAACTATTTCTAAATACTTTAAACTGTATAAAACACACACAAAAGTGTCTTTTCAGAACTGCAGCCTCTTCCACTCTGTATAGCCTTAATTGAATCAAAGAAAACTTTTTCTAGATCATGTTGTTTACAAGGTGTTGCAATACTTGTGTTTGGTTTCCAGGTTCCAATAGTAAGGATACGAATGTTATGAAATACTTACATTTAAGCAAAAAACCACTTAGAACAATTTTTTTCCCACCTGAAAATATGGAGGAACACCAACAGTCAGAAAGTAGTTCTTAAAAATATAATCAGCTCTGCTGAGCAAATAACAAAGGCTTTGTTAGTCCGCCACACAGCAGCGTTTACACAACCCTAAAGCTGAATCACTAGTGGAGCAAATAACTTTGAAAATTATGGTTTGCTTCTTTACACTTTTCACACCATGTAGGTAATATGTGGCTGGTGTATGAAGTTGGATATAAGTGAAATAGCTTCCAGGAACATACATTCACTTTGTCATATACATACAATATATGGAATGAAATATGAGATATGAAATGAAAAAAATGGGGAAGAAAATAATTAGAAGAAATATAATTGAGGGAATGAACAGAGAAGAAAAGTGGATTTACAACTAGAAGAATTTAGAGAACAGAGATTTGAGAAAAGAAAATGGAATGATTAAAAACTAACCATAAAATAGTTATTAGAAATATGTGAGATGAAGTCAAAGCTTAGCATAAGGAACAAGTAGGCACGATTTCTAAAATGTGACAGATAATAAGAGAAAAAATTACAAGAAAACCCAAAGGAAATGAAAAAATAGAGATATGGTAAAAATCTAAATAAAAAGTTTAAAAATTTGTAGCAAATACTTAGCTATTAGCAATTATTTAATATTTTTCTCAATTTAAAGGACTATCAACAGAAGTTGTAAATTCTTGGGGAATATTCTGCCTTGTTTTATACTATAATAATGAAGGGCATATACTTAAGGTGATTATGTCTCTAATTGAATTGGATTATTCCTGAGTTAAACTTCAGTTCCTCTTGGTTAGCCCTGTGATACCCTACTTGTTTTATTGTACTCATAAGATGATAAAAAAAGGAAAGGTCAATAAACACAAAACAGAACCGTGGAATTAGTGAAGACTGCAGAAAAGTGTCAATTTCTAGATGCTGAAAACAGCCAACTAACGGAAGAATTTACCATGGGAGCTAGCAGATTCTCCATAATTTGAAATGTTGCAATTGGATGGATGCTTTTCTGAACTGCATCATTTATTCACAAATTATGTGTCTGATGAAGAAGTTGTTAAGACTTTTTTCTCTGTGGGAAGATTGGCAACACAACTATTGTGAAGTATTCTGTTGCTGCTCCTTCAGAATAGCTCCTTGCGTTGACACACTGTTGCAGTGATACTGTTTGCGTGTCAGGATAGAGTGACTAAGTAGGCGAGAGCTCCTGTAAAATAGCTAAGTCCCCAGTGGCTATGCATGCTTGTTTCTATTGCTAGGCAAAGCTTAGCTAGGACATCCCACATTTCTTGTGATAGCGAATGGTATCAGTGGTGCCTATCTCCAACAGCATGAGAAGAAACACCTCAGTTATCTCCAACTGTATTTTTTAAATAATTTTTATCTACCTGGAAACTATTCAGATACCAAGAGGGGGACATAAAGCTTTCCTTGCCTCTGAAATGCTTAATTTGCAGATTGCTGGAAGTGAGAGTGGGAACATATTACTGCATGCTCTGTTCTTAATGCCTTTCCCCTGTGTTTGTTACTGGACACTGATGAATCTTTTACCTGAGCCAGCACAGTAACTCTTATGCCCTTTGCTCTTAGTTACCATGGTTTAGCTACCCCTAGCACAGCTAGCGTTACTAGTGGTTACTTCCTACCTGATAGCCTGTGGATCAGTTTTGTTTCAGTCACATATTACATCTAACACACAATTCCTCCATGCTTCAGATACCCTGAACAACATCTGGAAGTTGTTCACCATAAACATGAATTTAAAATGGCAATGAGATCCTGTTATCCTTGTTTCTTTGTCCTTCTCTTTCGAGATCTTCTGGAGGTGACAACTAAAGTCCTGCCATGTGTATTAGAATCTCTCCACATATCAAAATATTTTCATTTATACAGGTGGTTTGGTAATGACCGAATTACGCTTTGTTGTCAGCTTCTGATAATATTGGCTTATATATTTTTCTGCCATGTTAAGAAGACTGCCTGCCTTAAATGTTGGGTATTCTTGACTTCAGTAAAAAAAGCAAAATAAACAGCTAAAGCTTTTCTCCACCCTCCTCCCCTAAATATCACAGCAAAATTGAACCCTGTATGAAAGAGAAACCATAGAACTCTCTTCTGCCACTTCTCTTGGAACAACCCCAGGCAACAGTACATACTGGGGGCCACCCCTCTGCAAGTTTTGTGGAAAAGGCCCTGGAGGTCCTGGTGGACACCAAGTTGAATGTGAGCCAGCAATGCACCCACACCTCAGTGTGTAGCAAAAATGGTTAGTGGTGTCCCGGGCTACATTAGGAGAAGTATTGTCAGCAGGCTGAGGGATGTGATTCTTCTGTTCAGTCATCTTCACGTGGATTAGGATTAAAACAACAATAACAGAAAGACATTTTGTTGCTGACTGAATTTTGAGGAATTTGTTCAGGTTTTGCATGTGACACCACTGAAGGTTTTTCAGTAAACTGGAGGAGGCAAGGGGAAAATGAGAGTAGGTAAATGTAGCGGTATTATACAAAAGCTTAATTATGGTCCCCCATATCAGCAGTTTCTGTTAATTTTAGAGGGGTTTTTTTGTGTTGGATTCCAGCTCTCACATTTCGGGGTTGTCCGGTTAATGGGTTTGGAACCTTTCCAGAGTACTCCCCCGCTCCCCACACACTGCAGTTGAGCCTCTTTGTTCTGCAGAAGTGACCCATCCCAAGAGGTGGGCAGTGATAGTTGTAGGCCTCCCCAGGTAAGGGAGATACATCCCCTCTAGGTTAAATGCCAACCCTCTCCCCACAAGCAGCCCATTCTACAATGAGCTATCTCACCTGATAGAACCAGATTATCACCATGTAATTCCTCCCACTTTGCTGTTTACTCCCTCCAAACATTACACTCGCAGATGGTGAGCATCTCTCCTTCCCCTTTCCAATCATCATTTGGCCATGCCACAGCACACATAGTTAGTTCTTTTTAATCTTTCCCCATAATTAAATGAAAAACCAATTTAAAAGGAGCTGTAATAAAGTCACTTCTCCTGAAATTAAATATAAAAATAGTTGCTTCTTTTTATGTATTTTAAGCTATTAATAGGGAATATGGCCATTTCAGTAAGGACTTCAAACAAATGTGCCTTTGAGCAGTGGTGCCATTGCTGCTGGGGAGGAAGAGATCTGTTCTGCCTGCTGACACTGGGTTTTCTCTTTCATGGCCATTTTTCGTACCTGCAAAACAGTTTGTGGATTCTTTAAACAGAGAAGTGGGGGGAGGAGGGAAAGAGGGTTGATAGGTCTACATTAGCTCATTAAAAACTAAAAAACCATTTCTATTTTACATAATTTAACATGGCAAACTATTAAAAAAAAATAAGGTGAAAACTGCAACCCCTAGGCATGCGTTTAAAACATCCTCATTTAGATGCTAATTTTGATTCCTAGTGTATGGCTGGTTAAAAAAAAAGCCATTAACAAAGGGGCAGATTACTTAAAAGGCATTATTAGGCAAATATGTATGAGTTTTCTGATACCAAGTGGCCCTTTTATGACTGAATACAGCTGCTAAGTAGAGTGACATGGAGATATTTGTTTTAAAAGGAAAGAAAAAACCACCAGATTTTTTAAAAAATACAAACAAACCCCCCAATAATTATATAGAGTGTAAATCACACAGGTAAAAAAAAAAAAAGCTTTAAAAGGCAAGTAATACTTTCTCCTTTAAATATTTAGAAAATGTGTGGCTCTGCAGGTGATGTATATTACCAGCTGAATTCTAGGATGTACATAACATTCAGGTAATAGTGAAACAAATGTTAAAATGTTGCTATTTAATTCTAATCATATATCCTGGTTTTTATGTTAGTAAAATAGCATTGACAGAAAAGTGAAATGGGGAAAATAGCAAGCAACACGAGAAGAAAGTGCATTCTTTCCAGCTGAGACTGAACTCATGACTGGCAAAAATAAGGTTATAATGATATTAAAATGAAAACTGTTCAGACAGAAGAGATATAAGTAAATGTACTGTGCTGTATAAATTAAATGAGTAATAGAGGACGGGCAGATGGTTGCTTAACTGCATCACAGTAAAAGAACAGTGAATAGGTCTTCACTGAGAGCTCTCTTTCTGAACCTGAATAAAATATTCCTTAACAGTGGAAAGGCTAAGGGAATTTCTAAATCTGAGAAGAAGAAATGAATTTGAAAAGCAGAGCTAATCTTGACTCTGTCTTGGTTGTCAGGGTGTTTGAATAATTTTTGTGTTCTCTGTAAATTATCCAGTTAAGAATAAGGTGCTTAAGCCAGAAACAACTGATCATTCAGTTCATTGCAGCCCTCAGCAGGCACAGAGCATTTCTGCTCTGGAGAGTCCACAGTGTTCTTCACAAGTCCTTCTCTTGGTAACCACAGGGCAGTTTGGATTTGTTAGCATTAACATGTTTAGACTATATAATGAGAAGTATTAGAAATTAGAGCAGCTCTTTCCCTCCCTCCCTCAGATCTTCCCTTTTACGTGCAACATTAAAACTTGTTAGAGCAGATTCTACTTAAAGCACAGTTCAAGGAATTACACCAGTGTAAAACCGGTGGAGAGAACTCGTCTCAGCAGCACATCTTGTTAGCTGAAGCAGGAGAGAGAGAAAATTAATCGTTTGTTATGAGAATGGGATATTAGATGAATGTATAAGAACAATGGGATATCTATCTTCATGTATTAGTTGAGCTTTTGTATTTCTTTTCATTAATAAAAGGGTTGGAAGAAAAATACAAAGATTTAGCGACTCATGTTGCAATTCTTGAAGATGCATCCAGGCAATCAGTATCAGTAGAGCTACATACATCATCATATTTCAATTGCTTTAGTATTGCCTGGCAGTTTAAGTAAACAGGTAAATGAAGAGTGACCATAGAAGTCTTATCTGATGTTAGTCCCAAAATAGCCGTTTGACTCAAAACAATTATTTTATTAAGTGTTTCGTATTTGATATTTTTAAAGCTTAGCACCATTGAGTATCTCTGAATTATTATATACGCTTACTTCTACCTTCATTTCATTATTTTAAGATAAAGCAAAATAAATTGAGATTTCAAGAAAATAAAAAGTAGACTGGCCTAAACCAAGGATAATTCATGATTATCCATCCCAATAATGCTGCTTTGTGCACTTGCCAAATGAAATTGAAAAGTGAGTTAAAAGCAAATGTAAAGCTTTTTCCTAGCACAGCTGTAATGTGGATGTGGAAATGATTTGGCAATATCCCACACAGCTGAATCCTGACATGGGATGGAGTTGAGGTGAGGATGGAAGAGCTTATACTACCATTTTTAGTGTAGGTGTATATTAGTTTTCTGTTACAGTCAATTAATTGCCAGGTAGCTAGACCTTTGTTAGTTGTATATAAAAGTTATGGTGGCTATATTGTAATTGAATGTAACTTATTCCCAGAGAAGTTTATAGAAGAAATGTTTATTCTAACTTTCAAATGTGCTAATTATTTCAAGTTAATCAATTGTAGTGCAGAGGAATCCTTATGAAACAGAGGATGTTCTGCTTCAGGTATTTAGTAAACCTGAAAAAGCTATTTGAAGTGTACTGCTAAGGAAGCAGAAAGACGGTGTGTTTGTCTACCAAAAGGAATGAAAGAGTTGCCCGTATGCACTACTCCTAGGCAAATGCAGGGTGTGACACTTGAAAAGTGAAAGATGGTAAATGAATGTCACCTGTGGAATATAGAACGGAAGTGAAAATCACAGTTTAGTGAAGAAGAACCAGTGGGAGTGTGCAACAGGGAAACAAGCAGGATGAACAGAACTAAACCAGATGTATGAAGAGAGATTTAACTTTAAATGGAGGAAAATCTGACTTTGCATCATAATGTCTGGAGAGAAATGAGTAAGGGGCTGTAACTGTCTCCTGTATTTCTGTGAAGTTATTTCTAATATCCCACTGTATGGGAACGGGTAATCAGTGTTTCAGACAGTCAGACAATCACAATGTTCAGTGTGGAGGATGGAGGAGAGTTTGATACTGCAATTAAAAGAAGAAAGGCCATTTAGTAATGGAATATTCCATGCAAATTTCTTTCAGTCTTTGGGTTTTGAGCACTGTTCAGACAGGGACAGACTAAAAAAACCCAACCCCCCCAAAAGATACATTTCTGTTTGGTGGGAATCTGTAAAGAAGAACATGCTGAATCTATGGCTGCTACAGATGGGCAGCTCATTTGGCTTCTATAATTTGTGTGAGAGCTAGAGAAAAACATCAAGCATCAAATTGAAGATGCTAAGTATATGCTGGTTTAAGAATACTGTAAAGGAGCATGTGCTTGCCATCCCAGCCATCTAAGATTTACCAATGGTCATAATATGAGTTAAAATGGCACTGTCCTCTTTCCTTTTTTTTTTTTTTTTTTTTTTAGCTCTTTATTTACATATGCAAGTACCTATTCTGTTGCAGGACAATGGGAAGGTTCAGGAATAAGCCAAGAGTCAAGCTTCTTTTTGTAGGTCCTTCTCCTTTCCTAACAAGGGAATTAGATGTGGTGGTTGTGATTTCATGGCCTCCAGCATGTGGTTTAGAAGGTGAGATGAGTTGCTGAAGGTGAGATGAGGGGGGTTGCTGTTTTGTTTCTTTTTTCTTTGGAGGTTTTTGTTTTGGAGTGCTTTCTATATAGATATTTTTCAGTGATAGATATTGTTCAGCTAGGATTTCTTTTATTTCCTGGTTGATGTGACATTACCAAAAACCCACAGGCTTCTACAGCATGGACAAAAAATGTGTATTTTCTATGCCTGAGGTTTGAGCGACAAGGGTAAAAGAAGCAACAACTTGGCTGAGACACTACCAAATAAAGATGAATTAAACAAGAGGAGTGAAAATTGAATTTTATCAAAGCTGCCATTTCTGGCAAGTGTTTACTGCACCAGTTTACGATGAAATATTTAATAATTCTGCTTCCTTTCAGACTGCAGTTTTTATTTCACCTCTCAAATAAGGGGCAAGTCCTGGACAGGAGGTCATTAATTTTCCCCTTCAGTCACCACCTCCTTAGAGCCACTAGAGTTAATAGGGCTGCATATTAATCAGGGCCTTGAGTCCTCTTTGTAGGAGAAAGGCAGGAAGGAGGGGGTCTCTGAATTTACGCCATTAACTTTAGGTGACAAATAAAGGCTGTTCTTCCTGCTGGGCTGTCACTTAGGATGCCTGGTTACAGCTGCACAGCTGATATGTTGTGTTTTTATGTGGTGGTAAAGACGAAGAAGGGTTAAGGCAGGAGGCACTGTGCACAGTGCAGAGCTGAATGCAAGGAATATGTTCCTTGCCTGGAACCAGTCTGAAAATGTCATTTATTCACATTGTGCAATAAACTGCTCTCACATGGGCATCTCAGAAGCACAACCAGAAGCACCTCTGTGCTTGAAACAAAGGATGTGTTTCAAGTGTGGATAATTTATATTTCAAAATCCCTATAATAGTTACAGAGATTCACCTGCTGTCCCCCAAAGGTCAAAGCATCGTTTAAAACTAAAGGATAGAACTAAACCGTGCCACAGAGGGCTGGGCCAGGACTGTGATGCTCCTTGGAGATGCTCCTGAGAGGCTGTTGTCACCGCTTTCCCTGCCATGATGGTCCTACGGGCTGCATGGAGTGAGCAGGAGCGCAGCAATAGTTTGTCCTTGGTTTTGTCCTTTTGAATTTGACTGACACACCCACTGTCGTGATAAGGGCACATGTGCAAGTAGAAATGACAGGTGAAAGGTAAGGTTTGGGAAACTGCCTGCAGAGAGCTGACTGCTACCTCCTCGCACTTTCCTTGCTTTAAAGAACCAAATATTAAACTAGCTATTGAAGTGGTGGCTTTGAATTCTCATGTCAAAGGGCCTCACATTTTTTCTAGAACTGGAGAGAATGAAAGCAATTGAACATAGCTGAGCTGGGGAATGTGCCTTAAAGAAGGTAGACAGTTGGTAATGACCAAAAACAATGCTGCTGGTATAGTCACAACACAGCCAGCCTGGCTGAAAAAACTAATGATATTTTTCATTTTAAACACATGAATAATGCTGCTCACTTCACTCCCAACTGTACTCGGTGCTGCTTGTGCTAAGGTTAGGTAAAACTTAATTGGGGCTACTCTTACAGGAGATACGAACCCTTAATTAGGAAAAAAACAGAGAAAAATTCACAGTGTCCTTACTGAAGTGCAAGATGAAATCCTTTTACATTACTAATTTATTTACTTTTAATTATTTTTCCTCAATAGTTGCCTGAAGGGAAAGTCAGAACCCTCTCACTTTGGAAACTGAAAGCCATGTTGCTAGTATGTTAATAAAACTGTGATTAACAGTGCTGCTAACAATAACATAATCATAAGAGTATTTTCCTATTTTCTATTTTGCAAATTCCCATAAATTTCTAAGGTTTTCATTTTTTAATGAAGATATAATTTTAAAATCGATTTTATGCAGTTAGGTACCTCTAATTTTATTTTCTGCTCCCTAAAATGGAAGAGAAAGGAATGTCAGCTTTCACAGAAGTAGTGGGATAAAAAGACCCAATCTTCATCTTCTTTAATAGCTTTTCATGATTGTCTGGCATGTTTTGACTGAACTGGAATGGGGCAACTTTTCTTCATGCTGTGAAATCTCATTAAACAGTTTTCATTGTAATTGTTACATGGAATAAGTCTTTATTTTCCTAATGAATTATATTCTTGTGATACATTTCAATAGAAAAAGAATATTTCATATCAACAGAGGTTGAGGTTGTATCCTGTATTGTTCTTGGATCCTCATGAGGTTTTATCTACGTGCATTTTCATCCATGCATATTCAATTTGTTCTAGTATAACTAGGTAAGTCCATACCTCTAAAACATTGGTGGTTCCTAATTCCAGGCTCCCTAAGATAACCTGAAATCTGGTTGATTTAAAGGATGAAGCAAGAGCTATTTATTTAAGCACAGTGAAACTGCTTTCATTTGTGTGTTACTTTATACTTTGTATTAGCAACCATTTAAAATATATTTAAGTGGAGTGTTCTTTCAATAAAGTTCACGTCTTGTATCAACTGCAGGAATTAATCCTTTATTCTTCTAGGAATTTTCCATAATTTTTTTAATAAAGACAATGACATGAGGTTCATACTGGAATTGTCTCTTTCTCAGCCCTGGTTGATAAATTCATGCAAGCAGAGGATGCTAACCTGTTATTAATACCTCCTGTTATTGCTACAAAGATAGGCTGGTAGATGAAAAGGAGAAAATATTGTTAATTTTCCAGGGTTTGCAAATGGTGATAATGGAGCCAAACCTGACACTGCCACTTGTCATGCTGACTGTTTCCCTATGCTCTCCCATTTCGCTGCCTTTGTCTAGTTGTATCTCTTGGCTGGCTCTGCAAGATTTTTGGGACAGAGATATTTTTACTGTTAAAATAGGAAGGGTCTGTGTGAGCGGGAGTCTACACACCGTTTCAGTTCAAACACACAGCAGTAATGAACAGAGTATAAAGCTTTGACTAGGCTTTTTAGCTTCAAAACAATGGACAGTGTGAATATTAGTAATTCTAATTCAATCATTTTGATATTTAGGCAGTTTCAGAATCTGTCTTCATTGAATAGTTTTAGTTTTGCTCAAACTTTGTTTATGCTCCCAATTAAAGAGAAGGTCTCCTGCTGTTGGTAAAGCTTTGAAGGTTTTTTTATAGTTAGTTAAATCTGTTAATTCTTTTTGAAGTGATTTCACATGATTAAGGCTGTGAGTGGCCATAATGTATCAGGACAAAAGCTAATTCTGTTGTGCTTTAGAAAAGAGGGTAAATGTCTTTGGTTCATCAATATTTTTGTGCTTTCACTTTTTTTTTTTTTTTTTTTTTAAAATAGTTATTTCCTATCTCCTTTTCTTGGGAGTCCTTGATGATCAGGAAGTCAGTACTTTGAGCTGATGGAGAGTGAATAACCAGCAGTATTATTTGAATTGCTCCGTATTTAGTTCCAGATGGGTTTATCATGGGTTTCAGAGCTTGGAAGGGTTTGGGTTCAAATGAACCCTTTTCCCATTGTCTCCCATACGTCCCTGGGCTCAACTCTGCCACCAAATTCCCTTTCCACTGTTTGCTTAATGTTTTAATTTTGCTGAGACAGCCTGTTATATTAACTAGACCTGGCAGCAAGATGCAGCCTTACCTAAAAGGCATAAGACCATCAGGACCAGTTGTTGAGTATCTGTAAATAAAGATTAGCTGAGTTTCTAGAAACAGAAGTGGGAAATAACTGTGATCCTAATGGGAACTATATCTGGGTAGTCAGATTTGCACTTCTGAAACATGAAACAAATGTGATTTAAATAAGCTGAATTACCACCCACAACTGATGTAAGGGCGGTGGAAATGGACATGCTTGAGAAGTTTGCAATGGAAAAGTACTTCAGCAGTGAGATGAAGAAGCCCAAGTCTCTTCCTGAGACATGTGAATCCCCTAAGGCCCATGTTTCCTTGATTTGAAAGCTCACTTTCTGTGGCTGGCTGACATGCCATGGAGTGAGCATTTTTCCAATGTAGAAGCCAGAGTTGCTGTTTGATAGAACAGGGGAGGAGCCTACAGTGAGATATGGAAATGATCAGGGATTAGAAGGGAAATCTGGAAAACTGTAAGTGGTTTTTGGCTCAGTGAAAGAAAAAATTGGAACACTGTGGAGTGCTGCCAGCGGAGCCACAGGAAAGAAAGAAATGACAGCAAACTGCTTCTAAGCTCCTGCCCCATTTTATGCAACTAAGATGTCTTTTGGATTCCTTGTTCATGTTTATGGACAAAAATGATGAAGGTTGACCTGATTGCAGTGATAAAAATAACACATAGGAAGAGGAAGTTCTTTCAAACCCTGGGATGCTATTTCCCAGGACAGCAAGGGACGGTGGCAGGAGGGTAAAGAGGGAGGTGTGAGGCAGGGCGAGGGCAGCAGTGCAGCTGGTCCTCTGGGTATGGGTATGAGGCAGCACCACTGACATGGGTACAACCACATTAGTCCCCTCTTCCCTGTGAATCTACACCCAAAAAGATTAATATCTTCTTGTTTTTAGTTTATAATGGTGAGAAAAAGAGAGTAAGAGTATGAGGGAAAGGTGCTTTGTTAGCCAACCAGTCTGGTTTTCAATCCCACTATTCAATAATGAGTGCTTCAGTGCAGAGCCTCAGAGAAAAAGCCAGAGGAAGAGAGCAGAAGCGCAGAGGAAAAGAAATCAGGGAGGAGGAGGAAGAGAATAGTAAATGGGAGCAAGTCAGTGGAGAGTGGTCAGAGAGGCTATTCCAGTGTCTGCCCCAGCAGCAATAGGTTTGGGGCAAAAATAACAGCTGCAACAAGAGCACAGTGTTCTGTTACAGTTTGATTCTGTTGCAGACAAGACTTCAAGAACAGCCTTTCAGCTATGGCTGTATGAATGCCTAAAAAAATAATTTAACTATACAGATCCACAGAATATATGAATCCTGATCCAACAAAACACTTATCCATATGTTTAGATCTAATGATCTAAGCATTCTCAGCTGCTGTGACTAATGATATTCTAGATGCTTGGGTTATTCCAAAAACGTCAAAAATGGTTTGGGGTTCATCAATAATTTTTTGTGTCATAAATGCATCATTTTTTGTGTTGAACATTTTTGTGACTTGAAAATATATTTGAAAGGACTTTCCTAATACAAAGTTTTTTAATTAGATAAACTAAAACATTTCTTTTTATTTTGGAACAAAATGTTCAATACTTTTTCTGGTTCTTGCCCAGTTCTTTCTCCTCGCTTTCCCATGCAATTTATCCCATAGCAGTTTGGTGATGCTGGTATAGATTCATAATACACTTTCAACTTCAGCAACTTTTTCTGAAAAGACTTTAAATTTTTTTTAAAATTGAGTTTAAGTTCCAAATAAATGTTTAAGATTGGATTTAAGGCAAAAGAGAGCATTTAATGGTGTGGAACAAAGTCAAAAAGGCAGATCAACAGGACTGTGGCAGCTTAACTCTAGTGGATGCTAGTAAAATGTATCTGCTGCCCTGTACCATTACACAGACAGCATATGGAACAAATAATTCATAGATATCTTATATTAAAATGTTCTGGAGAATTCTAAAATTCTTTACCGTTCCTTCTGCATTCCTATGGCTTGTAAGGTCAGTATTTGCTAATGCAGTATTAGAAGTCCATCTTTAGAGGGCTAGAAGGGAATGAAAACTGCAGCTGAGACATTTCAGAGACCTTTAGAAACACCTATTTTATAAACATCAAATGTTTCAGTTTTAATGTCCAGGATCATGGATAATAACCTTGGGCTAGAAATGGAGTGCCTTGTAACAACAGAAAATGTAAGTCTCTCATTTTTAGCCTCGAGGAGTCTCATGGTTCATGAGATAACATACCCTTAAACCCTTCATAGACTTAAAGTTATTTGTGCTGAGCTTTGGGACAGTGTGATTCCTGTGATGAAACTACGTGTTTGGAAAAGACTACCATTTTTAATGGTGCATGTTCAAATCTTCTTAAAGGTTTGGATGGGACTGAGTAGTCCTGGACAGAGATGGATTAGTGGGCAAAGTGAAGGAGAGGCATGATTAATGCAGCTGCATTAAAAGATGCATGATAAATGCAATTTATCATATGGCTGTCCCCATCACGTATGTGCTATATAATTTAATATTAAATAATAGGAGGTTTGTTACCAAATGGTAGGAGTGTGGATGAGGGAGAGGGTGATTGAGAGGTTAGAGTTGGGAGTGATGTATTCATTGATAAGAGTGTAAAGGATTATAATTGTAAAGGGGCTACTGGGTAATGCAGAGTAATCAAATATTGCTTCTTATATTAACGTGATTTATTGCTCTTTCCTGATATTAAAGCTGCTCAAGGCATTTTATGCTTAGGAACCAATTTTTGGAAAGGACTTACCCAGTGTTAAGGAGGAAAACCATGTAGGGATGAACAACCCTACTCTACATAATTGTTCATGGTCCTGTTACATCTCACAATTTCACATGGAAAAGTAATAAAATAACAAGAGATTTATATTATAGTGCCTGAGTCTTTCCTCTACCTAAGTAATAAAATACTGGGACACAAATTTCTGGGATGTTACTGAAAACAAGTAACACCTTTAAAGCTGTCTTTTTTGACCAGCCATTTGCCTGTCTGACATGAGAGGGTTTGTATTTAATTGTCTCTTATGCAACTAGATGCAACTATTTTGCCTTGTTTGAAGAATTATTCAGACTCTGCTTCAGTGTTCTTTTGTTCACATTGTTAAGCTTTCTAGTGAAAGTCAAGGCATATATTCCTGTTTTGATTAAGAGGTGAATGCTTTATTTAATTCAGAGTGCAGCCTGGTACCATTGTGTTGGGAACTTGAAAGCTTATCAGATAATAATCTTCAGTAGCTTTATAAAAGAATAATAAAGATGCCCTATTTCACCTTCCTTTTTATTGGGAAAACTTTCTTCTGCAGGGCAAACACCTAGGAGGGGGAATATCACAGGCTTCCTAGGCAAGGTCCAGTGGTTGTCATCCTCCCTTTAGAGCAGGGCATAGAGTCATCAGCTCTCTACCCACTAGTCCTAGAGAGCATCTCACAGGGAGGTGTCTGCCAGGCCCCCTCCCTGTCACGGCCTAGCAGAGCACTTCTGTGACAGCCAGGATGCAGAAGATGAGTGTGGTAGCACAGGGCAGAGCAGGACTGAGAGGGGCATGGGTTTGCTGGAAGAGAAATGCTGTCCACAGGCAGCTACTGCAGCGCCTGATGTGACAAGTCCAGTGCAGCAGGGAGAGGTTTATACAGTTTCATGGCAGGGTGTTTCTTCTCTCATGTGGTTTCTGTGTGGAAAACTCAACAGAAGCATGACACAGGCTGGGGCATGTCTTGGAAGTAAAGGCAAAGAGCTACAGGCTCCACTGCATATTTCATAATACGGTTCCCTTTTCTCTTACAGTTAATCTCCTTTGCCCACTGGAAACCAGACATGAGAGGCTACATCACATGTATTCCTCTGTTGTTTCAGCAATTCCAGACAATATTTTACCTGGAAATTTTGGTTGCTTTCTGAGGCATGTGCACTCTAGTAGAATGAGATGTTTCCTTTGGATACACAAGGAAAGACTTAGTTGATGAAAAGAGAGTTACTTTGCTCTTCACTATCCACAGTGAATGATCTATCTCAAGAAAGGAGATTTCCACTGGATGCTTTTGACACCTGCAAAGGAATCCACCAGATATTTTGGAATCTGAGCTCTCAAAACTCCAAACAATGTAGCAGCTGCAGCTGAACTGACAGTGGCCCCTGGTAACAGGGAGAGCTATAACAACCCAACACTGCAGGAAAAGGTGGACTGTGCCTGAACCTGTACCTAAGGCCTGCTTGATTAATTGATGTAGCCATCCCTGAGAGTCTTGGATGCTCCTTGGGCTGGATCTTTACTAAAAGTAAGTGTTGAGAAAAATTTAACCATATAGGTTCCTATAAATGCAGCTTTGTGTGGAATGGAAGCAGTTACAAAAATCCCTTTGCAACATACTTAACAAGGTTTAAAGTGATGAAGAAAAGCCCTGGTAGCCTTGTTCTATCAGATGTAACGTCAAACTTCTAGAAGTTCTGCACGTTCTTTCATTTCCAGGGCTCTTATTCAGGATTTGGGTGCATGCTAACAGTTAGTTCTGGAAGAAGAAATCTGGTCAGTCCCACAAAATACTGTGATGCTCTTCTCCTAGGGAACCATCCTTCTTCTCCCCTTTCTCTGAGCTGCTTTCTTAGCCTTGAGGCAAGATCTAGTCCCATCTGTCCTTCCTCATGCATGTATCTACTTCTTCAGCCATGCCTTGAAATTGCTCCTTTCCCCTTCTGTATCTAAATTCATGTTTACAAAGTGTTTATGGTCCTATGGAGACAGCTTGCAATTTTTGTTTGGCATTTTAATTTCTGTTTTTATTGTTCAAAAATATTTATAGAACACTTCTGTGTGGTATGGCCAAATTTGACTTTACATGAACCTGGGCCTTATTACTGTCTTATTTTAGAAAAGATGTATGTAGCACTGTTATCGTACCAACCACAATACTCAAGTAGTATTGCATAAGCATAAGCAAATATAGGCACAGTGTTTAAATGCGATGACCCATAACAGGAAGGTCTTCAAAAACAGTATATCAGTATCCAGTGTTGTGCTATTATCTTAAGAATGAATGCTTTTGCATAATATTAACCTTCAATACACAAGTTATCCTTTCGATAAGTTACAGGCAAGTAAGACTCCACAAGAGTGATGAGGCGATGTTGCTCTGCAGTATAGATAATGTTTATGCTTATACAGTACTTAGAAATATATATTTAGTGCTTAGAAGTAAACTCATTCTAACATTAGTACCTGAAATTATGGTTCCATGCAATGTCTTCCATCTATTAAAATGCCTTTGAGGAGGTTTGCCAACATTCCATATGACAGTGCAGGAAAAAAAATGCTACTTAATTTCAGGAAATGTTTAAAAAGGCAATCAGAAATAATAAAAAATTACGAAAATCTCTTTTGGTAATGCACTGTGATATAAAAGTTAGAAATAGTAGCTAATTTCATGGAACATTTCAGGAAGTTATAGCTCAGTTGATAGTCTTTGATGGAAATAAGTATCATATATTAATTTAGCAAAAATAGTCCTTTTGAAATAATGAAAATTAAATAATTTTTATTTAATGGCATACTGAAACATTAGAATCTTATTCACTGTTTACCTGGAAGAATTCTCCATTTCAGCTCTTGCCACAAATCAATGTGAACAAGTTACCATTTGTCCAGTTTAGACAGCATGAAAGGTATTTATAAAATAAAGTATATGTCTTTATTTGGACCAAACAGAAGACAACAGAATTTGGAAGGCTTGGGAATGAAATTAAAACAAATCATTTAAACAGCTTAATTGACTGAAAGTGTGAATAACAGATTGTAAGTATTTTCATATATTCAGCAAATGCACCACAAGTGGAATTTATCATTCAGTGGATGGCGGGAGGTTTACAAAATCCTACAGAATTTGTTATTTACATTTCTGCTCTGGGAAAAAACCCAAGAAAAAAGACTACATGGCTAACTGTACATATATGTACTGTGTTCTCACGTCTTTGGAGGACACAGTATTTGTATGGTTATTACTTTCCCAGAATGGAGCCTTTGAAGGTCCATCTGTTTACCCAAGTTTGTCTTTATGTGTCTGAACTGTTATCATCCACAAATGAAACACAGCTGGGACCAAACTGTACATGTGTGTCTTTGGTCATTGGCCTTCTCAGGTTTGACTCATGGATTCAGAGCGTGGGTTTCCTCCCTTGGTCAAAATGCCGAATTGGCTATAATAACCCAGCCCTATTCCCAGGGTAAAGCTCCGTTTTACTTCTGTTGGAGGCAGGGCCAAGCACTACATTTTCACCTCTGACTGTTGGTCATGAAGAAATGCATGTCACCAGAGGTTTTAGCTCAAGTTCAAAGGTTAAATGGAAGGTCCATTCTTGCTTAAATCAGAAAAGAAAATTGTTAGTCCTTGCTGAGTACTTAAGAAAGAATGGCTTGTCATAAACACTCAAATCTCTTTAGCCACAAAATTCCTAGGGTTGCTGTGAAAGGCTGTGATGCAATGAAATAGTGGTGACAGGTGGCTGGTAGATAAAGCAATCACTTGTAATGTGCTTTCTCATAGTTTCCACCAACCATAGGTGTTTGAATCGTTAAATATCTTCCATATTTCTTCGAACTCTCTTGTACTGTACTTTTCCCCTTAGCCTTCCTAAACTGTATTACTGGTTACAGATTTTATTTTATGCTTATGAAACTCCTCGCTGCTGCTGTTCTTCTGACCACAAAAACACAGTAGTATTTTTTTAAATCATATCATTCAGATACCTTTATTCATGATTTTTATAAGAAGTTCTCCATAGAGAAATTTTAGAATTTGAATATATCCATAGATTTTATATATATACTCTTACATGATCTTTCCCATAAAGTGAAGGTATGTTCTTTACCAGGCAGGTCTAATGTTGATTAAAAAATAATCACTGAACAGCGTTTTTAAAAAATATCTTACATACAGAATTAATGCAGAATAAAAAATTCTAATTGGCAATGCAAATTATAATGAATCACAAATTGCAAAAGTCTGTTAAGTTGCAGAAAGTTGTGGATACAATATTAACAAGACAATGAAAACTGTGAATTGTTTTGTAATGGGGCTGTTTGTGTTTATATGTGTGAGGCAGTGGGAAAAGGAGCTTTATACTTAAGTTAAAATGGTAAGTCAAATCAACCCTGTTATTTTTTTTTGAGCATGGAAATCACAGCTTCAGATGTCACAAGTGCTAACATGATATGCCATTCCAGCACTTGTAGCCCTAGAAAGATGTATTTTTTACACTTACTAATCTGAATTTTGATATATTGGAACATCATTACCTAATTTTTTTTTTATCAGAGCACTCCACTAAAATTAAATTTAGCATCTTGTTTATTGGAAACTTAGCTTGTAAAATCTGGCATTTTCGTGTTTTAAGGAAGCATGGAAACATGTATTTCTTAGCGTCTGTACTGTTTAGCAGCTCACATTTTCATTTAAAAGTTCAAATTGGAAGGAATTCAAGTGTTATGCCTAGGTATCGTCAATAAAAATACTTCAAGACATGGTCATACAAACACCAAGTCTATCAACAAGGGAGATGACAGTAAAAGGAAACATATTTAATATATTGTAAATTACTCTTCTTCTTTCCTTCCAGCCCCAAGTAAAAGTTTACTTTTGAAGTGGACTCACTACTTTGGGCTTAAAGGGTGCTTGCCAGATTCTAGCTGTGCTTTCAGAAAATGCTTATTAATGTCCATTAATAAAATGTAAAGGAAAAACCTCTTGGGATAAATGCTGCCCTTGGAAGGAAGAAACTATTAAATCAAACAGCAGATTTCTGCACACTGCAAGGGCATTGACACACCTACTAAATTATGCCTTGCTGTTTTTCCACAGATTTCTGTTGTTTAAGAGACCAAGCTTTGTATGACGTGTGCATGGCTTTCACATACTTTTTTTCTTTACATCGTCCCTTTCCTGCAAGGCAAGGTTGAAATAATCTGTTTTCTGAATGCTAGGTACCCTAACCTAGGATGGAAAGACAGAATGGGTCCCTGCTCTTCTCTTCCCTTGATACTGGGAGCACTGTTATCTAAAACATTTTGATGTTTGATTCTTTACCCTAGAGGTCCAGAGGGAGATGTAACGTGTTCTGCAGGGAGTTATCCTGAGCACTGTGCACCAAGTATACCAGACACCTCAAGGAGAGGTTAAAAGAACACCATGCAAGGTCCCAGCGTATACCTGTGGCCAGTCCTTATGAAGAGGACCAAGGGGTCTGCACAGTATCAAAAGTAAGAGTAGCATTTGCCAGCTTTGTTTTGGCAGAATCTCAGCTTTTCTTTCAGAATTAACATCACTGAGCTTTTATCACTGAGGCGGGCTGCTGCTAAACCCTCTATGACAAATAACCCTACTGCCACCAACTCTGGAGGCCTGGATGTTTGTCATAGAGGTTACCGGGTAGTACTGGAGCAAAGAGATGTGAGTGTTTCACCCCCATTTAAGCTACTGCTTCAACCAGCAGTTAAAACCCCTGTCTTTTATAGAATCATTTAGGTTGGAAATGACCTTTAAGAGCACCAAGTCCAGCTGTTAACGCCAGACTGCTAAAACCATCACCAAACCATGTCCCTAAACACTGCATCTATGTGTTTTTTAAACACCTCCAGGGATGGTGATTCTACAAGCTCCCTGGGCAGCCTGTTCCAATGCCTGACCATCCTTTCAGTGAAGGAATTTTTCCTAACGTCCAGTATAAACCTCCCCTGGCACAACTTGAGGCCATTTCCTTTTGTCCTGTTGCTAGTTATCTGGGAGGAGAGACCTACCCCCATCGGTCTACAACTTCCTTCCAGGTAGCTGTAGAGAGTGATGAGGTCTGCCCTGAGACTTCTTTTCTCCAGGCTAAACACCCCCAGTTCCCCCAGCTGCCCCTCATAAGCCTTGTGCTCCAGCCCCTCCACCAGCTTCGCTGCCCGTCTCTGGACACGCTCCAGCCCCTCAATGTCCCTCCTGCAGTGAGGGGCCCAAACCTGAACACGGCATTCGAGGGGCGGCCTCACCAGTGCCCAGTGCAGGGGGACGGTCACTGCCCTGGTCCTGCTGGCCACACGGTTTCTGACACAAGCCAGGGGGCTGTTGGCCTTCCTGGCCACCTGGGCACACTGCTGGCTCATGTTCAGCTGGCTGTCCACCAGTGCCCCAGGCAGCCACTCTTCCCCAAACCTGTAGTGTTACGTGGGGTGGTTGTGACCCAAGTGCAGGACCCGGCACTTCTCCTTGTTGAACTTCACACAATTGGCCTCTGTCCACCAGTCTAGCCTGTCCAGATCCCTCTGTAGAATCTTCCTGCTCTCAAGAAGATCAGCACTTCTGCCCAGCTTGGTGTTGTCTGCAAACTCAGTGAGGGTGCACTCAATCCCCTTGTCCAGATCACTGATAAAGATAAATGCTGAGGACTCCCTTTCTGGATGGATTGCCCCAGTGGCTTCCAGTTACAGGCTAACACTGGCTATTACCTGATGATGTTTTCAAATTTTTCTTTGCCTGCAAGAACAGATGGAAGCAGTACCTGTGTTGGCAGACTAGGACTCCACACAGAACATATGGATTCTGACTGATTTTATGAATTTTGTATTACTCTGTCATACATTTTCTAGCAAAGCTTGCTAACATACCTCCTAGCAAACACTGGTAACATACCGCCTAATCTTGCCTAGAAGCCACTGCATGTCAATACAAGGCAGGATTGCAATTTTGGATGAAATGAAGGGTTGGTGTCTGAAAGAACTTGTGTATTTCTTCCAGGTGTGACATTTGGTCTATTAATGTTATTATAAATTACATAAGCCTTGCTTACATATGTACTTGCACCACTGTTGCTACAGCAATGCTTCGTCTAAAAGACCATTGACACCAGGAGACTACTCCAGTAGGACAAGTGTGTTGTTATAGAGTGGCCAAGAAAAAAGAAACTGCTTCCTTCTGGTTATTAGCAAAGGCTAGGTTAAAACAACAGAAAATCTTTGGCAGAAAAGAAGTTACAAAGACAAATGAATTGGTCCCTGTTGGTGAAAACAGATTAGCTGCCAGGACAGGGGAAGCTTTTGGGTCCTCTCCTGGCTGAGGCTCAGAGAGTGAAACAGACCCAGCCAGAGCCCAGCCCCAGGTGGAAGAGACCTGCAGGAAGAAGCTGGGATTGCTGAAAAAGCTGGACAAACTCAGAAGGTTTTTGCTGTGGGAACAGGAGGGATTTCTGCAGGGGGTTTGCTATTGCTTGGTACACACAACCCCAAAAAACAGCACAGTAGCACTACCTGGTTGTGAGCAGAAAAATTTTAGCTGGACATATATGAGCTGTGCTGGTAATATTTGCTCTGAGGTCCAGAACAGAGACCTTGGCCTCTTTCATTTATTAGTAGCTTTTAAGTCTCAGTGTGATCCAACCATTTGTACCTGGAAGCCCAGCTTTCAATTTTTTTTTATTTCTAGGAAAGATGTCCTATAACATAACCCATACGCTATCATTAATGAGCTTCATCCAATCTGAAATAACAGCTCTGAACTTTTTGTTCTCCCATTCTGAAACAAAGCCATGGTATAAGATGGCTGCATTAAGTAACATACATATCTAAAACCCAGAGACTCCTGAATTCCTTCTATTAATTCTTTTCAGAGAAATGCACCAAGAAGTAGAATCTTTTAATTGTTTGGTTCATCATCTAGAACTGCCCCCAAATATTTACCAGAAAGCTATAGTTTCTAAAGACCTGACTTGGCTGGAATACATGAAACTGTATTTATAGTTCAAAAATGTGTAAAGATGACTTGTGCATGATGAATATAATGCAGAAAAAGATGTCTAGGAACTTCCAAGCCAGAGATGTGAGGCACATCTGTACTTGAAAGGGGTAATCTACAACACAGCACAGTTGTTGAGATGAAGTTTCATTTGGAAGTGTGCAACTTCTTTTATTTGTTCTCTTGCGCATGACATGCTGTTTTGAAAAGTCAAAATAATATATAACAAACCATGATTCTAGCTTCAACAAACAAAAGTGCTAATTTCCTATTGCAAGGGGAACCCAGTGAGAGCTTTCAGGGTCTGTAGTGTCACCCTAGGCATCTCTGCACTGCTGCAAATGCCATGGTAATTCTCTCTCAAAACCTGTATTTCAGGGGATTTGGTTTTTGTACACCCCAACAATTTCTGATCTTGTCTGAGAGAGGAGGGAATCTATAGCAGAAGTGGGTTTTTTTGGGTTTTTTTTGTTTGTTTGTTTATTTTCTCTGTTTCTAGAACTTCAGCTCAGGAGAAAGCAGGAACTCAGAGATTCACTGAACACCAGGGTTTTGTACTCAGTCTGTCTTGCTTATGGTTTTACAGATCCTATTTACTGTATGGAAATTTGATTAAAAAGGTAATCCCTTCAGAACATAAGGCACTAATAGAACAATAAATGGCTGTTTGTTTATGGGCAGCCATGCTTAGTGGAATACAGAACAAGGAGGGGAGCTAGGAGGAATCCCTTCCGTGCTTGAGATTCCTTATTCCTGATATATTGTGCAGAATGCAGGTGGGAGAGAAGGAGTGGACCTCAAGGGATTTATTTATCTTGCAGAATTTATTGTAATTCCCTTTAGCATCAGTGGAGCCTGTCTTAACAGAGGGAAGAGTTGACTACATTTGTAATTAAAAGGTCTGGTTTATTACTAAAATATAAGGATGTTCTGAAAAATAACAAATGTTCCTCAGTTATGAGAGGAATAAGTCTAGATATGTACAATGCATTGTTTGAAGGCTTGTCTGTGCCTTGAATAAAGACTTGCTCCTATACATGTGAATATTGTACGTGCTGAAGATGAAGTAAAATCTAGGGGATTTTGTCAGGATCCTGCTGTACTGACAGAGGGGATGTCCCTATCATATATTCATTCATTCTTCCCTTCATCCATTCAGTTTTTTCTAACAATGGCTGTTTCTGACAATTTTGTTAGCTGTTGGACTTCCAGGCAGATAGAACTCTGGGATTCATGTTCTATTAGTCTTTTATTTTCCAGTCATTGAGGTAGATAACTGACAGGATAAAAACATTTCCCCAGAGTTTATTTTACCAACTTTCTTTCTTAATTCCTTTAACCAGTGCTGTATGTGTGCCAGCTACAAACCTGATAGGCTGGAGAGGCACCTATTGTATGAGGAAACTGTATTTGCAAGTCTTAAGTGGTACTTGACATCATGGTAAGAACAGTTTGTCTTTGACTTCTGCTATGAGAAATGGTCCTTGTTATACGAGTGACTATACAAACAGGCTAACATGGTTTTGCCAAGCTGCAGAAAGGTGCTATTTTTTTCTTTTCTAGATTACTGTCTGCTTTTAAATTATCCATTTAATGAAAGACTGTTAGCAACAAACCTTGACAGTGTATTAAGCATTCACAACCACCTAGATTTACAGTTTAAATGAAGCAACTGTGTCACTCACAAAAACCTCCTCAGTTAGAAAAGCAGGTTTTCACTAGCTTTCATAAAACATGGTGCTGTTAATAAAATGCCTTCAGTCTGAAATGTAGTTGTTTAGACGGAATAGTAACACAGAGATAGTGCTTTAAATTTATTTTCTAGATGGATGGATGATTTCTCTTTAAAAGACAGCATTTAAATGGTCACCATGTAAGAAAAAAAAGATGTAGCAAAACACAGCCTCCCTTTCTGAAGGATTATCTGCCCAGGTCAAAATATAAACAATACAAAAGTGCAAGGGCTTTGTTATGCATGAGGCCTATTGGCCATTTCAGACCAGTCCTCTGTGTCACTGAAGCGAGTTGATGACAGATGGCGAGACTGTCCTTGTGAATTTTTCACCTTAACGTGACAGGCTATATGGAAATGTCCTGTGATCACTGGGGATTCTCCAAATGTCCCTTGGTAATCAACACAAATAGGAGTAATTTTTAATTTGGAGCCTGAAGCAGTTTCAAAGATTTGTCTTTACATATAAAATCTTTATACTATTTCACAAGAACTATAAACAATGGATGAATACAATGGATTTCACATTGCATTTATAATAATTAACCTTTAGTTGTTTAGTGAAGAAAGGCAGTTTATAAGGTAATTCTAGAATGGAAGCAAAACTCTCAAAAACCTCAAGAAAAGAAAGCAATTAATCAAAAAGGAAACCTGGAGCACTTTGTCATCTATATTCTTGTCCCCTTTAGTACCTCAACAAATTTTCATCAAGCATTTTTATATTGTTAGGTGTACTCAAAAGATAGAGTTAGGTTTTGTGTTACTCTTCTTTTCAAAAGGAAACCAACATCTGTGAATCCAGGGCCAGACACTGTTCCACTTAACTTATGACCAAGAACATCAGTAGGAATGCTTGACATACAAGATTCAGTCATTTACAAATGTTACTGCTGCTCAGGGCTAGAACCACCATACCCCAGAGAAGGAAGCAGCTCAGCCTTCACCCAAAATCAGGCAACCCCTCCACCCACTGGCAAAATCCCTGGATCTCCACCCACACCCTGTTTCATGTGATGTCAGCCTTGTTCTTCCACTGATCTCAGCCCATATATCCTTACGAAAACCATTTTGGAGAAGTGCGTTTAGTGGTAGCTGTGGTGGGACCCTAGGAAGGGCTGAGTACCACCATCTCACCAGAAGTTCAGGTGTGGAAAAAGAGCATTTAGTCTTTGTAGTAAATGGGACTAAAGAGGATGAAGGTTTGGGTTGTGGTGAAGGCTGGGCTGAGGGAAGAGTTGCTGGGTACCATTATCTCTAGCCCCAGAGCATGCTTTGCCTATAGCAGCAGTGGGTATCACAGGCTCTGATGGCATGAAGCCTTTCCATTTTGGCTGATAAAATAAGCATTGAGACACTATGCTGATAAAGATCAGAGCACAGGGTTATGATATTTCATGCCCTGCTTTGGGCTTGGGCTTGGACCCCAGCTTAGCAACTTTCATGGATTGATGCCGTGTTCTTTATTTTTCCTTGCAGCTGCTTCAGGTAGCCACTAGTTAAGTTTAGACAAGGGCCTTGAAGACTTTTTTGCACAAAGCTTCTATTTTTAAATTGAGTGTCATAATAATTGTATTGTGTGACTCCAGTTTAAATTTTAGGCTTTGTGCAGTACTCTAAGCTCAGGTTTTCATTTTGCTTTACTGTACGCTTAAGATATCCTAAATATTGATTGAAAGGTGGTCTAAGAAAAGGCTAGAGAGCATGAGCTAAGAGGTTTTGGTGCTCTGTTGATGACTGAACTGAACCAATCTTGTATATTCAAGATATTCTTCCTGATTTTTGGGGGTGCAAAATATTCAAACTTTGAATTGACCGAGAGTTTTCAGTTCTCAGCAACTTGGTCAGCTGGGCCTTTTCAGTTTTAGGTGTCCAGCTCATTTATGTGGTGCCTGTTTTTGACAATTTTAGCCTCCAAAATGGATTTAGGCATTTGTTTAGCTCTGTAAAACCATATACTTATGAATACATAAATACAGATTTCTAGTCTACAGATGCAGATGGTTTAGATTCAGTAGAAAATCAGTTCTGGGTATTTCAGGACACATTTTCTTAGGTTTTATATACAGAATTGATATATGTTCAGAAATAAAGTATGTGAAGGAACAGTGCTTATTTATTTATTTATTTATCTATCTATTTATTTATGTATTTTAGGAACTGGGGGGGAAAGTTAGTTTTTACATTTTTTCCAGTCTAGATTTTAATGAGAAAAAGTTTGCTTCATTGTCAACATCAGGTACTGTAATTTGCTCATGTAATACATTGTGGCCCAAAGGTATATTGCCATCCTACAGAGTGATTTCATAACAAAAGAATCAATAGCTCATTATTTTTGGACTCAGAATAGTTTGCATGTTGCTTTAGAGATTTCATGACATTTAGGAGATTATTTGCAAATTAAAACGATCTTTGGATCTATCCATTAAATTGTCAGTTAATCTTCTTAAATTACACTTTGTTTTAAGCTCCATGTAAAAAGAATATTAATTTTTTTCCCCCTGCAAAACACAGGGTAGAAGTTTGAACTGGTTATCTAACTGGATGATGATGATGTTAGCTTCTGAGCAGTTGTTCTATTACATCTCTCTATAAAGTACCAACAGCAAAACAGTGGTAGGTATCAAAACTCATCTTCTAAATTTATTGGTCTGACAATTCAAACACATGGTGCTGCAAGTGGAAACCCCTTGAATCATACTGCTGTAACTTCTGTTACACAAGAACTGGGCTTGAATTAGCTTCCTCCTCCAAATTCTTTTTCAGGAGATATACGATACAGAAAAACAAGTTAATAAGTCACTGAGAGAAGAAATGTGACTTTTGAGCTAAATTACACAAAAGTAACTTTTTTAACATCACTTTTTCTATTTAGTTATTTCTGATCTATTAAATATGCACCTGTGCAAAAGCCTCCTTTTCTCCCCACCCTTCCTCTTCCCATTGCACTCAGTGGGCTGCCTGGCTTGAAAGCTAGGGATCCAAATGTACGATGGACCTCCAGTTAAGTAGTAACTGAAGCTCCTTTGTGTGCAAGTAGATGGCTGTGCTTGCATCAACCTCCCCTGAAGCCACTTTTACATTGTAAGGCCACCTCTTTTCCCTGGCATACACACGCAGCTATGCTGCCAGGATGCTTCCCTTCTGGGCAGACTTGTCTCCTTAGGGAGTGGAACAGCAGCTGCAGAGCTGCCTCTGCTTTTCTGGTGGCTGTATTGCCCCTTGACTTGTCAGCAAAGGAGTTGTCTACATCGTTGGTCCTCTCCCCCACTGCCCCTCTCCCTTTACATCCTTCCCTGAATCTCTGCTCCAACAGCCATCTGTGATAGCTGCCCCCTGTGATGCCCAGGGACCTTCCCCAGCTCTCCTGGCAGCACATTTCCCCATTTCAGCCCCCTGACCTTGCACAGAAGGGAGTAGGGAGATTTTCTGCTGATGAGGGTACTTAGTTTATTCATCTGCAGATTTTGTGGCAACATATAAACCATGGGAATAAAGATAGCTAAATTTGCTCATATTTTTGTCATTCCAGCATCCTTGGGTAATAGCTGCACGAATACACTGAAGAATGATTGCTGGAAGGATTTTTAGCTCAGGTTTCCCTCTTGTTTTAGACATCCATCACTACAAGTTTCACTGGCCTGAATTTCCATGGAAAGCAAACTTCAAGTGTTTTCCTTGCAGAAACCACTTTTTGCAGCAACCAGTTTCAAAGCATGCATATAGCAATGTTGCTGATGCATGGGTTTCTGCCTGATCAAGCTGGAAAGCAGACAGAGCACCCTGGTTAGACTAATTGCAGATAACCAGCATCATCTGATTAGAAACTACAGAATGCTTGTATGGGATTGATCCATTGAATGAAAAATAATGGCTCGAGTGTGCCAATGAGTAATGACAAATAACAAATACATCAGAAAATATCCCAATAATGCATGGATTCTTTGAACAGAATAAAAAGCTACATTTGCTTGGTATTTGTACTAGGCTCTTTTCCCTTGGCTCCACATGCTTTGCCATTTATTTATTTGTTTTATTAGGAGCGGTCATCTAACCATGTGACACCAGAGACAAAATTGTGGCTATGTGGATGTCCATGGCAAAACTTTCACAACTTGATTGCCTCTTTTTTGACCAACATACTGAATCAGTTTGATCTCTTGGAAGGTTTTTAATGCACTTCAGTTTTGACACTTGCTGTATTTTCTATCAGTATGGTAGAATTTGTTTTCTTCAAGTACCGAAACTGCTCAAATGCACTGTTATGTCCTAGATAACTTCTGACCATCTATGTTAGAAATGCAAATTAGATTTAGTTCACAAGAATGCTCAGTCCCACAAAAGCACTAAAAATACAGTCTTCTCCCTCTTGATACTGCCCTAATGCAAACAGTTATGTCATACAGTAACACAAGCAAAGCATCTGGACAAAAGCTATCATTTTGTCCTCCAAAATCTGAGTGACTTGAAAAGACGTCATTGTGCTACTCTTTGAATGTACCTTATTGAGTTGGTGTACTGTGGTCTGTGTTTATCCCACTAACTTTCCAGTATTTAAAACTGTCACATTCTTTTAAGAAGATTTTTTGTTTGAAATAAATTCTAATGTATTCAGAGTTGAAAACATCTTTAAATGGATTTGTGATAAGCACATGAGGGAATACAAATATATGAGTTCTGCTGTTAATGTTGTTTATTATTTGTAGCATGGCAGCACTGGTGATCCACTAATGTGCTAGGATGTGTATAAATACAGAAACGAAGCATCCCAAAGAATTTGTAACTCTTTCATTCTTCCCTTACTGATTGCAGTTTGACTTGCTGGAATGAGAGTTTGCTAAATAGAATCAATACCCAAAATGTTACTTTTCCTGGATTGAAGGCCTGCAGCTTTTCTGGAGGTATTAAATTTCTCTATTGTAACTATGAATATCTTCATTTTTAAGCGAGGGTTCTCAAAATTAGATGCTTAATGCATGAGGCTTGACTGTCTTGGGTATTAAGACAGAGAAACTAATCCTCTGAACTGTCCTGTGCTTGTGACCTCCATGCAGCTGCTTCCTTATGTGACAGCCACAAATTTGACACCAACTGGACATCTCAAGAGCTAAAAGCAGCAGTCCTTCAGCCTGGGCTCAAGTTCAGGAGCAAAGCTTTTAGGAGACTTCAGTCTTTTATGGCCTAGGGTCAACATAATAGTTGTAAGAAGTTAACTGGAGGGTTACTCTGGTGCCTGCCCAGATCAATTTTTCCTTGATGCTACTCTCTGCTTCCACTGTGCTGCTCTGGAGGTGAAGGAAGAAAGAGAGCCAGTCTGAGAGCAGCTCTAACAGCATGCCCATGGCACCATCTCTGCTGACTTAAGACACAGAAAAGCTTGTTTTTTAACTCAAAGGTGATGTCATTTTCAACCTTGCATGTAGGAAGAATGGCAATGCAAGAAAGTGAAGGGAGTTCTTTGTCATAGAATTGTTTAGGTTTGAAAAGACCTAGATCATTGAGTCCAACCATTAACCTAGCACTGTCATAGAATCATAGAATGGTTTGGGTTGGAAGGGACCTCTAAAGATCATCCAGTCCAGCCCCCCTGCCGTGGGCAGGCACATCTTTCAGTAGACCAGGTTGCTCAAAGCCCCATCTAACCTGGCCTTGAACACATCCAACAATGGGGCATACACAGCTCCTCTGGGCAGCTTGTTCCAGTGCCTCATCACTCTCATTATAAAAAATTTCTTTTTCATGTCGAATCTCAATCTACCCCCTTACAGTTTAAAACTATTGTTCCTTGCCATGTCACTACAGGCCTTAGTAAAAATCTTATAAGACCCCTTTATATATTGAAAGGCCACAGTAAAGTCTCTCCAGAGCCTTCTCTTGTCCATATCAAACAACGCCAACTCTCCCAGCCTTTCTTCATAGGACAGATGTTTCATCCCTCTGATTATTTCTGTGGCCCTCCTCTGGACCTGCTTTACAGATCGAAGTCTGTCTTATACTGGGAGTCCCAGGGTTGAATGCAGTGCTCCAGGTGGAGGCTCACTAGAGCAAAGTGGTGGAGGGGGAAAATCACCTCCCTCAACCTGCTGGCCAAGCTTCTTTTGACGCAGCCCAGGACAGGCTGGTTTTCTGGGCTGCAAGTGCACGCTGCCAGCCCATGTCCAGCTTTTTATCCCCTAGTCCTTCTTTACACAGCTGCTCTCAATCAATACACCCCCTAGTCTGTGCTGGTACTGCGGATTGCCTCGACCTAGGTGCAGGACTATGCACTTGGCATTGTTGAACTTCATGAAGTTTATATCAGGAAACTCAGCTATCAGTGAGCTGTGCTTGTTCTGCAATGTAGCTGAAGAGCTGAGTTCTTTGTAGCCTGTCAGAATTTCCCCTGTTCCTTCTTTCCACTTAATATTCCTCGGTGCCTTTCAAAGCCCAGGTGACCTCAGTGTCACAGTGTCAGTGTAAGCAAATTTGTGTCAGATGCTCGAAGGATGTAACCAGAAAAGTGGTGCATATATCTCCTCACAGAGAGAGAGAGAGGAAGAGGCTGCCCAGGCTGAACTCTCACTGCAACACCTGCAACTGGTAACTTGTATTTGCTTTTCAAATTGAAATGATGATTGCTTATTCCTAGAACTTCTTTTAACAGAGAAAACAGAACAGTGTAATTTGGGGAGAGAGAGGTGGGAAGAGCGACAGGATGCCTACCTTGACAGTAGACCTTGGTGCTTTGACTGTCCTCTGATAAAAGCCTTTCCTTTTCTCCTGCTGCTCCCTTGCTGCTGGCTGCTGATACATCCATGCAATATGTTGTGGGATGCCACAGCTGTGTCCTCAAAGAAGTGTAGGCTTCCAAAACCTAATTGCTTTGAGTGCCATGTTGTGCAGGTGTTCCTAGGGTATTTCTGGTTCTGGAGCTAGTTTGGTTAATGCTACCTTTGTGTATCACACTTTGGACACAGTCAGATTTATCAGCTTGACACTTGTCAGAGAAAAGAATGTTGGTTGCTTTTCCTCTGCTGCAATTTTCTAGGGAGAGAAGCAGGGAGGACTGAAGCAGTGGTGCAACCTGCTGCTCTCTCCTCTTCTTGCTTGTTCCTGCCAGTGGTAGGGCAGAACTGGTGATTTGTCAACAAAATTCCTAATCAGTACATACCATTCTCACAAGGCTGTCTGCAAGTACTGTTTTTCACAACCCTTATTTGCCCCAGTACCTAAATATTTCTGCTGAAATATTAAAATTATAAGAAGAAATCTTGCTCTGTTAAAAGAAAAGGGGAGGCAAAAAAAAAAAAAGAAAAGAAAAAAAGCAGAGGTCAACCAGTTCCAGTGTAAACTTCCCCTTTCCCTCTTTACCTGCTGGGTGTTTATGATAAATCGTGTGCATCTTATCTGTGACTTGCTTACATAATGACGTTGGTCTTTATTATCACATTGGTGCTCTCTCTAGAAGGAGAAAGGAAGGGTGAGCTTAGGTTTCAGATCTTTTGTAATTACAGGAAAATATGCAGCTAAGTCATGTTCTCCTCACAGAATTCTCAAAGCTTTTCCATTTGATCCTTCTTCCTATTTTAAGAAGAAAGTATTTGGAAACGTTTGTGCTTTTTTATTTTATTTTTTATTGCACTGACGCTTTAATAATGCACATTGTGCAACTGTATTGGATGCATGATTGATGCCATCCTTACCTGCCTAGAAAGATAATAATAAAATATCTTAGGGAGTATTTTCTTCAAGTAATGCATACATGGAATTCCCATTAATGTTAATGTGAGTTGTGCAGATCCACCCAGTGAGCGAAGACAAGGCTAAAGATAGGACAGTTATATTAGGGCTTATGTCTTTCATGGCAGGCAGACTTCTAAGTGCCAGGCAGGTTTCTTTGAATTTAACAGAAAGCCATGCTAAAAAATGCGAGTTCTGTATGATATGCAGATATATTGCCATTAAATTTTATGCCCAAATCTTACAGCTGTAGCTGATCTTACTAAAGAAATAGGCTTCTATTAAATATCTTCCACTAACTAGTTTCCATAATTCCAGCATGATGGCTGGAACTCAACAAAGGATTTTAATAAATTGGCATAAGCTGAAAATGAGGAAAGATGAAACTCAAAACACACCCCATAATGATTCTTTTTGAAGGAAGCAATGCAGATGAATCGAACATCCAAGGCAATATTGAAAAGACCCTGAATCTACATTCCTCCCCTACTTTCTTTTGCCAGCAAGAATCTAGTGTGAACATGTGTGCAGCTTGGCATGTCGGCTGAGGTCCAATGCTTGCACTTACATCTGGCACAAATTGTCTGCAGGTGAAGTTACAGGTTTTGTCATTCTGTTACCCACTGTCCATGAGCCTCATTACCAATAGTGTGATTGTTTGCATTGATCAGAGAAAGGAAAACACACATATGTTGAGCAGTTCTGGAGAATTGTACAGTTTATGACATTAAAGTGGACATAGTATTTTACAGTTGTTACTGCTTTTCCTGAGGTGATGAACTCTTGGTCAGCAATCAGTCATGAACAGATGAAAGCCTTGACAGATTCTAGGAGCTATTTTTAAAAGCTAGCCATGCAAAGAAGTTTAATATTAAGGTATTTTGTTATATTTAGAATCCTTAAAAAAATACTTTGATTTTCCTGTCAGACACCCAGCTGCCCTTCAAGTTAGAAGAGTGAAAACTGCCTATTAAAATGGTCTTTTAAAATTGTTCTGGTAAAAAGGATGGAAACAACAGGACCTTACAAAAGAATATGTTATGTGAAACCCTTCCACAACCATGGCAGGTTAGGTCAGCACTAAGGAAAAACATCTGCTAACTGAGGAATATTTTGTCATAAATGTTCTTATAAGCAGTGTGTGTTGAATTCTGCTCTTCAGAACCGTGGGAGAATTAAGATTTATTACTACAGAGCTCCAGGCCCTGAAATTGGCTATAATTGTGCTTTTGCAGACCTTGCTGTGAGGGCTGAAGGTGTTCACTAAGGCCAAGAGGAATCTGCAACTATGCCTACCCCAGTAGACGGAGCAGAGCCAGTGCAGGGGCTTGAGTGCCACACCACGAGTGTCCAGCGTTTGGCTATTAGTACTCGTCCTTGGCACAATTCAGGTTTGTGCCAAATGGCATTTTCTGAGACAAAGCCTTGGCATATTTTGGAGAATAACTCAAGTTAGGAGCTGCTCTCAGTAGGCAGGTTGGATTAGACCACATTGTTTTGGGGAGGAGGAAAGAGTTTAGCCAGATGGCCATGAGACGTTATGACATTTGCCTTTAGGGTTCCCTAGTCTGTTTTATTTATCAGGGTAGACATCACCTGTAAAGTCTCATATGTTTGTAGCAGTGGGATGCCTGTTAGTAACTAAGACAAAAATACTCTGATTCCTTTGAAGCTCTTACATGCATTGACCCAAATCACTCATTTTTTCAAGGACTTTGTAAAAAAAATCCAACATGTGAATTAAATCAATTTGATATCTCATCTCTCAAGTGTTCAACTGAGAGTCTGTCAGCTAATCCTGGTTGCTTTCTTTCCCAGGGCACCTTGGAGACACACAAGAGCTTGCTCCGGGCTATATTAATTATTCTAGTGAAGGTGGCAGCTGCATGATCCCAGCTGCCTTCATTTCTGGCCACATGATAGCAGTAGGGCTCCAAGAAAAAGGGCCACAGGCTCCATGTATTAAGCTAGTATTGGGGACCCACTCCTGACTGTACCTGTGCTTGAGTCAACCCTTGAACATACATAGTATGGTGCACGGGAGGTCCATGCATAAGTTCCAGAAAGCACTGGGCCTACTGCATGCATGATCAAGTCTACCTCCATTATGTCTGCTGAAATTTGTGGAGGAAGAAGTGGCCCATTCAGCCAGAGAAGCTGTGTTCCATTGCTGTACAACATGTCCTTGACTACTGTCCAAGTGTCCTTTTGTTCCTTTTGAGCTCTTTAACTCAAGAGCAAATATTTGACTCTCGGGTGTCTGGCTCTTTCAGTCTTTCTGGTGTGACCCATCATTTGGACCAGGGAGATTAAGATTTGACCCTGGAAGAGTTTATTCACAGAAGTTTCTAATTTAATAGGTGTGTAATCAACTAATTCCATATTAATGCTTAGCTACTGTTTAACCCTGTTGGTGCCCTGGAAGTCTTGGCATGAGACTTCAGGCAGAGAATTCCTAGCGGCCTTCAGTTCTGTTCCTTGGCATGATCCCTTTCAAGCAGAGCACTTGAAAATGTCAAACTTCTGAGTGCCTAAACCATAGCAAGATTCACAAACCATGGGTGTGTTTTTCTGATCTTCCTGGAAAGTCCTGATGTAATAAAATATTTCAAGATGTCTTTACCAGCTTAGGTCACAAACAAAACCCGATGACCCATCTCAGATGCTCAACAACCCAGTGCATGGAGCACTCACGCATAATACACAGGCTTATTTTCTTCTCCCACTTGCTTTGGAACACAGATTTGAAGCCACATCTTACCCTCCCCACAGAAAATCTTCTACCAGATCAGGAATTCACTGGCTATCACACAATAGCATGCTCTAAGATGAATTCCTCATCCCCTTTCGGTGAAGCTAATCTACTTAATATAAAATACTTAAAATATTCACAGTAAATATTCAGACTCTGTAGCTTAGTGAATATGGCTGTTGCCTGGAAGACTGGGTTTCTAATCACTACCCTAATGAATAAACATCTGAGATTTAGAGATAGTGGACAATGCCAAAGAGAAAGTACTCCTTCCAGAGTAGGGTGCATTATCTGTGATTATTTAGTCAAGAAATTATTACAGCTTCCTTCAGCTCCACAGGGGAAAATTTTGACTGGAGAGACCCCTCTCTCTGGGAGGAAATTATACTTGCAGTGCAGAGATACCTCAGTGATACCATTCTATACAAAAATAAAAATGAGCCTAAGACAAATTCGTTAACCCAGTCTTAGTATTGTTGTAGCCTACAGGAAAGATCTTCAACCGAAATTGCAAAGTTAGACTGACAGTGGTGCTTTTGGATGATTGCTCCTATTCATCAGACTTCCAGTCCTTAGTGAAATCAGGATGAAGAGGTTTACATTGTTTTTTTCTGTAGTGTAGGCTTAGGAAAAAAAAAATGTTGTCCTATTCATTTATTATCAAATTTGAACAGTTTGCTTTCAAAATGCTAAGTTACCCCAGCTGAACTCTCCTTTTTAGGCAGTAACTAGTTCAGATTGCCTTCCATGGGACTCTAAAATCAATACAGAGAATGAGAGATAGACAGGAAAATGTGCATTAATCCATTAATTTAATCTTAATCTTCAAGTCATTATGCTCAAAAAAAATTAATCAAGATTCTGATACATTGAACTTCTTCTTTTCTCCTATGACCCACTTAGAAATCCAGAAGTCATAAAGTTTTGCCTTGTCACAAGCTATAAGTTATGGTGGCACAGCAATATTTTTTACTGTCCAGATAAAAAAGGAAATTACTAACTCCATCCTTGCCTGGTGATGCAGTTAGCTGCCTGAGGTCTCAGTGGTTTCAGTTCATTTAACATGAAGAAGTATAAAACTGACATATAAAAATTCCCTTGAGCAATCATTCATAATTGTAAAAAAACACACAACTTTTTGTAAGGTTTTCTGATATATCCACACATTGATTTTTATGCAGAGAGCATTTTATTTTTTAGAAACAAAAGAGTCCTTCACATTTATTACATGGTGTTCCATTTCGGTTTTCCTTTCTTTTTAATTTTTATTTTGATACTGTATTTAAATTTATCCTCTACACCCATTCTTTATAGTCTCTGAGGTGATGAAATGTTGAGATTTTGAGAATCTTCTGCCTTCTCCAGGCAGTTGCTAACTTTGTTAATGAGGCTTTCTTGCCTTTTCCCGCCCCCCCCCCCCCCCCAGTAGAATCATCCAGACATTTAACAAAGTTACCATTGCCGTCACTTTATGAATCTAGTCTCCCAAATCCAGTGAGGGAGAAGACTTCAGGGCTCTTCAGAAGGAATTCTTGTAAATAGATCACATAGATTTCCAGTCTGTAATTATGGAGTTTACAAGCCTCATGCCTTGAATATTTCATCTCACCAGGTAGGCTATATTTACAGGAAATGTTGGTCACACCATGGTGGTTGGAGTTCACGACTGTAAGGCATGTGGAGAGATTGAAAATATATGAAGACAAATGTGCAAATACTAATGATTTGTATGAAGCACTGAAACCAGTATCAGTGTTTTCCATGTAGTCCTGAATGTGTCAGATCTGAGTGACATCAGTGCTGTGAAGAACGGGGATGTTCTTGTTAAAGAGAAAATGGTTTTGAAAGATACCACTAAAGCTTTGTAGAGCAAAAAGAGTTCCTTTTTCTTCTAACTAGTTACCAGGTAATTTATCCTGTAGCTACTGATCATTTTAGTCAAGGTAAAGCAGTGATGAGAGAGTGACCAAATACCAAAGAACAGCTGAAACAAACAGGTGTGCTTACACATGCATTAGGTGGGAAAGTCAGTAAGGGAAGGTTTGGTTTTCAAGATTTTGTGAGGAAGCTATAAATAAAGGTAAGTTCTAAACAGAGCTCATTTAAAAAAACCCTGAGAATGACAGCTGTTACTTGTTTATAATGAGGAATTAAATGAGACTGACCGATTCATAGCATTCTTAGAGAAACTGTATATACACTTTTAAACTTTATGCTGTTGCAGCAATGGGAAATCATCAAAATCTCAGCTTTTAAGTAGGAAAAAGAAAAATCTCCCTTCATGGTTGTGTAGAAGAAGCTGGAAAATGGGATCCCAGGCGGCTTAAGATAGAAAAGTGAGTCATGAGCCATAAAAAGTTAAATATATAATTCTATTGATTTTTATAGCAACCTCTTAGTTCTTTGATGTCTGCCTGAAAATCTATGAACAGTTGTCACAGAGAGCCCTTGCTGATGGCATCCAGTGCCTCTGAGCTCCTAAGTTTGGTGGGAAAAGCCTCTGAATTCAATATCATGGTAGCAGGTTAGTTCATCTCATCCCTTTCTCTCTACCTCTGCGGTTTCCATGGAAGAAAAATTCATCTGCTGAGTAAATGAATGTAGCATATGCTGCTGTTACCATTTAGGATATGATAGACTGTACATCTTTTAAATTTTCTAGAAGTTAAATGTTGGTTACTCGGGCAGTCAGTGCAAGACAAAGGAACCTGCTAAAGATAATTCAGCCCACCTGCACTAGACACCTGACTTAGACTGAGATGAATTACTCTAGAGAATTGGCCACCCTTCCTCACTGGCTGTTACTGGAACTAGAACAACTAGGTCAGGCAAGCTGTATCTCTTTTAGGTGCTTCATGTCAGGTGAGAGCCCTAATAACAGGCCATTAAGCTTTATCCACCAGTAATCACAGCAGAAGGAAATTCCTCATGTGACTTCTGTGAAGCTAAATGCACAATGTCATCAGTTGGCTGCCTAATTCTGAGTCCCTGTGCCAGCATCCGGTGCACTAAGGATGTCAAAGGAAAGCTTTGTTCCACAAGGAAAAAAAACACTTTTTCCCCATTCAAAAACTAATATTTTCATTTTAAATCTTCCAGTAAATCCTAGATTATCAGGTTGAAGTAGATACTGACTAGGAAGCTGCCAGCCCACAGGGTGAAAATGAACCACATTATAAGCAAATAAAAGTGAAACCTTGAAAACAGAGGTGCCAGGCAATCTCGGGGTGGATGCTTGTCAGCTCCACCTGCAGATAACAAATACAAAAAACATGCAAAAAACTTCCTAACATTGATTATCTGTTTCAGCTGCTTGAGTGGGTGGCTTGCAAATGCATCATATGACTATAACTTATATAAAACCCTCTACATACATTGTTGCAAGCATGATATGATATCCAGATATCATATTTAATCAAGTACCATATATTTTCTCAGGAGGCTCTTTTGTCTCGGGAGATGATGAAATACTTAAATTCTTACAGATGGTTCCCATTCAGAGGAACAATTGATAATTCAGTGCATTTAATTATCAAGGACAATCAAAACTACCTTTTCCTGGATCAGTAGGCAGCAAACTGAAAGAGAATGGCTTTTCGCTCGTAGCTTCAAGCCCCATTCACATGGGGGTTGCTGTTTCCTTGAGCTTTGTTTCAACTTTTGGTTCTAGCTGTAACCGTGGCGTTTCTATCCCAGTTGGCTGTGGGAGTGCTGGGTGTGTGTATCTCCTGCTGATATTTCTGCAGCAGTAATCAAACTTCTCTACGTTACGGATGTTGGAAATATCTTTTGTGCCTGTAAATCCTTAGCACTTGTGTTGGCCACAGATGTGGGAACTGGATGAGTTCAACACCTACTAGAATGCACTCACATAAATATTTTCATATCTGGGATTTCACTGTCTTTATACACATATGTACACGTACTCCATGTGTGCATGAATTGTAATATTTACAGACTATGCCCCTCCAAACTCCTTCCATGTGCCTATAGACTTTCTCCATGGTAAAGACTAAGATTTTACTCCGGTTATATTAAATGAAAAAGTTTTCACTAAATAAACTGTATCTTTAAAATGGGATGAAAGATAAAATGATCAGTGGTGGAACATAGCTCCCAAATTCTTCCTGTCAACTACAGATTATGTGGCATAGCCTGGCGGGTGCTGGCCCTAGGAGTCTGGGTCCTGCCTGTTTTATTAAGTAGTATGAAGCTGGCTTTCAGCTATTAGCATGCAGAATATTAGTAACACCATACCTGTCAAAGAGGAAAAAAGGGCCTCCATACAGCTATATCACTGTAATCCATTCATCAGTTTATTGAACTGAAGCATGATAGGGGGTTTCTCAAATGCATGTGATGCCCCATGCTGTTAAGAGTTTTGTATTTTGTTCACAGATTATGCTGAAAGATTTGTGCTAGCTCCCTTTTAGTTATGCATCTGAAGTTGTTCAAAAGCAAAAGTTATTTCTTCCAGAGTTGAATGTAATTTGCACTCCCCATGTCGCCCCAGAGACACCTGTTTGATGGTTTGGGTGTTGGAGCTGGATAGATATTCATCCTTCTGTTTTTCTGAGTGTGCCACCAGAGGCATCCCCTGTACTCCTGTGGTTCTGGTGTTGGCTTTTAAATCTGGGCCTTGGCTGCTTTGTGTCTGGCCACAGTGCAGTGAAATCTGGCTGCAGCAATGCTGAGGAATGAGGCCAAGATGTGGATTAGTGAGGTTCCACTTGATGACAGGCTGTTGTACATCTTTGCAGAGGTGAGATGGTTTTATGATAAGAAAGGTTTGCATCTGAGAATTAAATGAAATGTGCAAGAGTGAAGATACACTTTGGTATCTTTCTGAAAGCTTCGTTGTCATTCAGCTACCAATCCCCCCTCTCCAACCCCCCTTCATTTCTGTACTTTGTAAACTGTTGGCTGAAGATCCTAGAGCTCTTGAGAGGTCCTGGCAGAGGTTAAAGCTGCTCGAATGCCTGGTCAGAGTTCCGTGTGGAAATCTGGAAAGTTGGCAAGGTACAGTTTTGTGGATATTCTACTTGTTCACTCCATTTACTGACCCAGAACACAGTGGCACCATAAATGCATAAAGGTCATGCAGACAAGTCCTTATGTAGCCTCAGAGTTCAAGTTCCTTGTCTTCTACATCCATGGTTCACATCTATGGTTCTCACCCTCTGTGTCCGGGTGCTCAGACAGTGCTCTGTACCCTTTGAGAGACAGTAAATGTAATTATTAGTCTTCTTGAGCCACAGTACATAGCTGACAGCTCTCTTCCAGCCCTTATGTAGTTCATTAGAAAACATGACATTTACTCAGGAACCCTAAAATGCAGGGAGTTGGGTCTTACATATTCTACTAAATTATATATGCCTGTTTTTACTGGATGACTTTTCATGCTTTGTTCAGAAATGCTTCGGTGTCCTCTCCAATACTGACTTAAAAGTATGTGAGATTGCTTTACTAGCAAACCAGCAAAAACTATTGATAAAACCTGATGGCTATCATGAGGGAGATCCTTATGGATCATGCTATAGAATATAGATATAACATATATAGAATATAGACACAACATACCCTTCAGGTTCTTGAAATTGAAAAGTTTACTCATAATTTGTGGAGCTATCAACCCTTTATAAGATTTTGGTTGGTCTAAAAAGCTGACCCATATTTTATATTATGAATTGCAAGTCCACTGGGATACAAATCTTAGCTGTTGTGTTATTAGTCTACATTCTATAAACTTTATTTACTATGCCAATATGTTTTTCAATCTTAACTTTTATTTTCCTTATGTAGTTTTATTCCAAATAATTTAGAGAAGTCTAAATATATTTAAATAAATAAATAAATAAATATATTTAAGGATATACAGAATCTATATACATATGGTTCTGTAGCCAGGACCTCAATTTGTTAAATATTTTTTTAAATCTGCCATTTCCCTTAGTAAGAGCTGAGGATTCTGTATCTTTCCTGCACAGCAAACATAGACCTTGAGCAAGAAACTTTGTGAAAGCCTGATATACAAGTGGGTGAAACTTGAGTCCCTCCAAAAAGTGGCCTCCAAAATTTTCCCCAAGATGTCTGGCAGGAATACTGTAATGAAAATCATCAAATTTGGCATTTGTGACATCTTGCCTTGGTGGGATACAAAGGACAGCCACTGCAACATAACTTTTCCAAAGTAAAGAATGCATCCATTAAAAAGCTTTTTAGAAGAAAATTTCCTTTCATCTTTGTTTTGAAACTCCTTATTTTCCAGGATATGATGTTTCCTGACAAGTAGCTGAAACGCTGTGATAACACGGCAATGGTAGTCCAATGTTCTGGCAAACTAGCAAAAGCAAAGATGCAAAGATGTCAAAAATAAGCCCAATTGTAAAGTGAATTTACACAGTTTTGTTCTGCATTATAGACACAAAGTTTTACCAAAAGGAAGAAGGCCCATGTTTTAAGTTATAGACTAAAGAGATCAGAGTTCTCCCACAAACTGACTTGGGTGTTTAGAAACTATTCTACTAACCTTTAAAAAACTGTATCTTCAACTATTTAGAAGAACAGTACTCGTTTCACTTTATGTGCCAGGCAATCAGTAAGAACAAAACTAAAATATTTGATTTTGGACTGTCTGCGAGGTGGCCACATGGAGGATGATGAGTCACCCACTGGAGCCGTTTAAGATCAGTCTATCTCATCTAAGATTTTGATGTTGAATCTCTCAGAACTGCAATTTTTGAAGTGAATTCTGACTCTGAATGGAGTCAGAACCAGCCTTTGATAAACTATAAATTTACACATTTGGAAAAGCTGTTTTGTTGTGTGAATATAAACCCTGATGAAAGGGACTGTGTGACAGGTGTGACCTTTCATAATATGAGGAACTGGCAGACCGACCTTGGCATGTTCTGCAGCTAGATACAGGGGGACATCCACCCCATTTCTAGATTCAGAAATCACATTCAGGTTCAGCTAGACAGGATTTTTTTTTTATTTGCCCATATTTAGTATAAGTATTTCTGTGTAATTTTATGTACCTCGCACTTCATCAGCATTTCTATCTGTGCACATGCCTCACCAGAAGATTTTTCTGTTTTGAAGCAAGCCAGAGCAAATCACCGCAAGGATATCTCTGTGACAATTGCACAAAAAGTCTACAAATTAAAAATCTTTTTAAGAAGAAAAGTAACCTGAACATGAGTTTCTCTGCAGAAGGATTTTTTATTACTCTTAATGTCCAAAGGCAGTGGTTTGCATTATGAACTAATGGCCTGTGAAATGTCATTTAAAAATAAAAGATGTGTTGGAGTCAGAGGAATAACAACATCTCTGACTGTCCTATGTTTTTTCCCCAGCGTTTTGAAAGTAATTTAATTTTTTCTTCTATTTTTTTTTAGAAAGATACTTGATCTCAGGCTAAAAAAGGACAGACTTAATTATAGACCATAGCTTTTTTGTCTCAATTTGCACAATTTTGACAACAGTGCTTTAAATGCAGGGACACTAGCACAGCTTAATTGAAATTCTGATGATGTTTTTTGCACTAATTGATACCCGTGTTGGCAGACTGAGCTCAGCGACCCAGGAATGAATGGACAGGAAGAATGAGACTATCAGCTTAGCCTTGCAGGTGGTCTTTCCTGATCGAGATTAAAGAACATTGGCAGGGCACTGCAGGAGAGCCAGCATCGCTGATACCCTATGCTATTCTCATTTCATATTTAAGCACAGGATTTCAGTGTTCAGGCTGAGATTTTCAGTCTGACTCCATTTGCAGTAATAATAATAATAATAATACCTTAAAAAGACTGAGAAATGACTTGATTACACTGCGTAAGGAGGTTGGCAAGGAGAAAATACCAGGTACAAAAGAGCCCTTTAATCCAGCAGAAAAAAAGGATAGGTGAGAACTAATGATTTGGCTTGGGTTTAGCATGAATTCAGATTAGTATGAGATACAATTAATAATGGGGTAGAAGTAGGGTGTTAATAAGCTCTGGAACAAACATCCAAGGATGTGTTAGATTCTGCATCCTTCAAAGCCCTCAGATAGCTGTGTAACACAGGGTCTTGGGCTCAGCACAAATAAAACTGGCAGGATGTACTATGGCCTACAATATACAGGAGATCAGACTAGTCAGTTCTGTCCCTTAAAGGCTATTAATCCTGTTAATACTTACTTCTTACATAGTGTTTTCATCAAGGAATTTAAGAAAGCAGATCAGTAGCAGTATTCCCATTGTGCAGATATGGGGACTGTATCTCAGGGAGGTTAAATCACTTGTCATAAGACATTTAAGAAGCCAATGGGAGAAAGAGTAATACACAGCCTGTTTGACAAATTCTGCCTTATCAACTGGACACAGTGATCTGTGGAAAAAAACCTCACAGATACAGTTAATTTCATTTCGTATTTGAAAACAAAGGAAGGGAATAACATTTGGCAATTGAAAACAAATAATAACAGAACGTTAGATTGGACTAGCATAATGATCTCTTCTCCCAGTGCCTCTAGGATGCACATAAGGCTCTCTTAAAGGGTAGGTTGGTAGGAAGACAAATGTAGCCCAAACCTTATTTCAATAACTTCAGAAGCCTCCCTATATAGAGCCATTTTTAAAGGCAATCTTATCCCATTTGGCAAATGTTTGCATGAGGAACTTCTATTTATTTTTTGAATTAAAGAACGTAACAATAAGTGTCCTAGGGTTAGGGCAGCAACTGCAGCAGTTCACCTTGATAGGAGGAGGCTTTGTTGGAACTGTGGGGCTGAAAAAGCTGACAGGGCACTTAATCTGGCTTCATGATAATTGAAAATGAGATGGCCTATTGGCCTGGGATGTGCATTTGGTTTTTATGGAGCTGCACCAAATCAGATCTTAAGGTGGAACCAATAAATGGCTTTTGTACATCTGTGCCAGACTATTTCTTGCAGCTTTTAATTTCATAAGGTAGAGCAAGTACTAGTATAAACCCCATCCTGAAACCTGGCAAATTTCTATTGATGACAGACTATACAAGAACGTATGTAAACAGAGGGGGACAAGATAATAAAAAAATACATAAGCATTTTGAAATGTTGCAATACTGTTGTTTATATCAAGTTAAATCTCTCTATTGCACAGCACAGACAACTGCCAAGATTTTGTGCACGACAGGCTGTGCCAACATTTAAATTTAGATGCTCCAAAATCCTGGGAGGAGAACGAAAAGGAAAAGACATTTTAAATGAATAGATAGTACAGCCTGTCCTCCATAACACAGTGAAATATTCTCTGGTAACTAAATGTGATCAGCTAGCAGTTCTGAATGCACTATCACATTCATCACTGATGTTTATTAATATTATATTTCTAGGGCAATAAATCCAGGTTATTGTTAAAATGATATTGTTCGCATGAACTAAGGTTCATTGACCTAGAATTAGGTTTAAGAATAAGCTCTTTTCCTAAGACTGAGTTGCACACATGTAGGCTGATGTACATTTTCACAAAGGTGCATTGGTATAAATTTGAATTTAAATCTCTCTACTGTACCTGCTGATCATAGATAGCTGCAGTCTTTTAAAACACAATTAAATCCCATTGTTATCAATTGTCTGCAGCTTGAAGAGCTCACAGTAAGGCACAGCACTTTCAGAGCTGACAGATACCACTTACGCTTAGTTTGCTTTTTCTGGTAGGTTGGGAATGGTCACAGTGCAAGGTTTGGTTTGCTCCTGCACATGTCAGCAGAAGGGTGAGTTTGAGACACCATTAGAAGTGTCACTGGCAGGAGAAGAGGAAACTGGGAGCAGGTTTCAACCAGCTGGAGTCCTCCCCATAGGACCTAAGGAAGGCAGTGTGAAATGAGAGCTTGTAGCCTCCTACAGCCCTGTTTGAAGAGCCAAGCCATTCATCTGAAGGGCTGGTCAGCTGGGCATTTGCCAGTGATATAAAACAGGGGATCAGAGAAAGAAGGAAGTTCTAGAGGGATATAGTCAGGATTTAGGAAGTTTCTTGAGTGTTCATATTCTGTAGTTTGTATGCTGCAGATAGGCTTGTCATGTAGGACAATAGCGATGTGATTAAGTCACGTGAATATTTGATTACAATTAGAATAGATTCATTCTACTTTTCATGTTTAAAAAATGCTGCTGCCTTTCTTGTGGGTGGGTGCTGGTTTGATTTAAATTTAGAAGGTGCAAGAACATGCAAATGCAGCAGCGCAATCGTATCATCATTTTGATTCAAAAGTCAATGGCCCTCTGAGAACTATGCAGTAGCTCATACATCAACAGGATGGCGAACAGGAATATAAAGCGTGCTGGTGGGATATTACACATGCTGAGCCTGATTCTCTTCTCATGTACGCTGTTAAAACACAGGAGTAACAGCGCTGAAATCAACACCGTTATACTGGTGCATGCGAAGGAAGAGTCAGGCTTTCTGTGTGTCAAATTCTTTGATCATCTCAGTCTGGAAAGGAGAGCCATCTAAAATGCTTTGGAAGCTACATTCACCTAAAATGCTCAGCTGAACCAGCACTTCAAAAAATGATATTTTCTTGTGTTCTTTGAAGCACTTAGTAAGCTAAATCATTTGAAATACATTATTACAGAGGCAGTCGGTGTCACTGCCAGAGCCAACGTTCCTTTAGAACAAGCATTACAAACCTTGTTTTGAGTATTTTCTGTAGTAACTCAACCATTTTAATTTGCTTTGGACCGAGGCACAGCAATTTTGCAGCCTTTGTAAATTCCCACTAAAAATGCATGAAAGTCTGTTTAGCTGTGTTTGTTTGTTTCTTTCTTAAATTTAAAAAATCACATCAAAATTTTTTTATCTTCTAGCTGAATATGTATGTAATGACATACAAAATGTCTTTCTTATTTTGAATGTTGAGACAGAGGTTAAAATAGCTAACAATATAATCCTACAATTAAAAAAAAAAAGTGTCATCCGTGAAGTAAATACATATTTCCATCTACTGTTTCTCCTGGCTAGAAATCTCACAACATTTACCTACAGGTCAGACCCAATACCCTATTCTCACTTTTGTCTTTCAAACGAAGAGCTAAAACTTGGTTTGTACCTTAATTCTGGATATGCAGTCTTTCCTATAGTCTTCTGAAGACACGGTGGAATTCAACCATTCCCTTTCTTCAGGTGGTGAAATTGAAAGGGTAGAGTTTTGTAAATTTTATGAGACCTGGACAAGAGAAGCTGCTTCTTCCATAGAAGAGAAAACAAATCCCCTAATGATTATGACAAGGATGAAAGAAGGCCCATAGTTTGCATGAAGGATGGAAGATCTTCATATAAGAATTTTTCAGTTACACTTTCTTGAGAAAGTTAGTTTGCTTAAAAAGCATAACTTCTTACTGCACTAAATGCACAGAGGCATCAAGAAAAGAGGTGCTTATGATACCAATGAAGGAAATTGTAGTTGCTTCTCACATTTTAAGTGGAGTAAAAAGATTTGTGTACATCTTATAATAAGTTACGCATTTTCTCTGTATTCTCTGATTTATTTTGTGATTTTTTTTTAAACCAAGAAAAAAGGTCATAGAAAGCCCCTGACTATGGAAGACACCGATAACCTTCTCTCCACATGGTAGTCTAGTACTTCGGTTCACTGTTTCTTCTCTCTCAATTTCTTTTTGAATCATGCTATCGACATGTTTGCTATGTCTGTTTACATGCTAAAAATGGTCTTGTTGTTGCAGCCTGCTTTTCTGGTTCTATTCCAGCAAACTATTCCTTCACTTCCAAGCTTCTTTCCAAAGAGACTTGCATAGTTAACACCTAGAATTACACACTCATGAGATATACTTCCCAGGCTGGTGGCCAGAAGAATATTGATCTGAGGACATCCACATATTCCTGGCAGGCGTTATTGCATAGGTTGGTTAAGGCCTCTCTTCGACAGCTGTAGCCTGTCTTGGGGTCACGGTGATACCACTGCCCTGACCCCTGAGTACTAAAGGGCCAAATCAGTGCTAGAGATATCCCCTTGCCCTGAGTGTTCTTCAATATAGATGCTGGAGTAGTTAACTGTGGCATGGTCTTTGGTATTTTGCCTGGTATGCATATTATGATTATGTGATATTTTGTATTAAGTATCCTTCATATTATGAAAAATGTTTCAGCTTGCTAAACTTTTGCTAGGTTTTAAGTACGTGGGTTGAAATTTTCCCTAATGGGTATTTGCTTCAGCAGATTTCTTTCCTTTTATTCTCTCTTTCTCTTGATGTTCCTTTAAAAAAAATTCTGGTTATTTTCAGTAAGCAGGTTTGAAAAGCAGCAGAAATACCCTTTTAACCCTATACAAGAAAACAAAGGAAATTTCTGGTACTTTTCCCTTTGAAGACCTCAAGTGTCCCCCTGCTTTGGAGCAAGGCATTTAGCAGAAAGGAGCATTCTGTGCTCTGCTTTGTGGCTGTGCCTCTTGCCAGCCTTGTGTTCGGCAAATTTTTGTGCCTTTGGAAAATGACAGTTTGCACACTCACGCAGTCAATAGAGAAAGTCTGGGTTTCACCAGCAATGTTGCTAACGAGCAGCCTGAGGCTCCCCTTGCAAAGTTTGCTCCCAGTTATAACTGTGGCCACAGTGGGCCAGGCTGGGAGCAGGAATGGTGGCTCAAAGGGTTTGTCCCCATGCGCTCTCAGGGAGCCCTCGCTAGGTGCAGGCAGCCCAGAGAAGGAAGCTGGGACTGGAATGGAGCCATTTTGTGTAACGGCCTTGGAGGGGAGTGGGGCTGGTGTCTTCAGAGCAGGATGAGCATGGTGCTGTGCCAAGTGCCTCCACCTGCACCAGCAGAAGAGCTGGAGCTGCAGGGACTGGCCAGGCAAATGTGTAAGGGTGAGGTGAAGATGTGGCTTTAGATTAAAAGTCTTGTAATCTTAATAAAATGTTATTTTAATGAAGTTTGGTTATAGGGAACGTTGGGAGCACTGATAAAAATTCCTGGACTTTTTGCTCTTCAGTGACAAACAGTGTAGCTGAAATCATGCTGAGTGCCAGTAGTCTGCTCTTGGTCAGAGGCTGCAGTACACTAAATGTCTTGTAAAAGACCAAAAAACATTATCCCGCACATATCTATGGAAGCAAAAAAGCACTTGTGAAAGAAGCATAATATGGCCTGTAAAGTCTCAAGCAAAATATATCTACCATCAGAATTTCTTGTTTGACTAACACTTCTGAAAGTAATGCTTTTTAGTTTTTGCTTTTTTTTAAATTATTATTTTTATTTTGCAGCTGTGCATACCAGCAGCAGTATTTAGTTACTTGTATCCTCTGACTCATTTTAGGATCACCTTATAAGATGAAAAATAAATGTGACTTACCTTTCACTATGTCAGGATTTGGACACCTTCATTACTATTCTTAATACAGCATTGTACTGACTGTTAATAAAATTTTGCTTTTTGTTTACAGCAAGACCTTTGCAGAAATTTGTTGCTGAATTTTTAATTTCATCTACCAGGGAATTAAGCCATGGGATCAAATCATTAACTTAGAAAGTATCATCCCAACAAAATCCACACAACTGGATTATTTTTTTTTTCAAGACAGTTTCACATTTATCTTGAAGTTATTTCAGAGAATGCAGCTTGTCTTGCTAAAATATAACTAAAATATTTAGGAAAGATCATGTCTCATTCTGCTGTTGATACTTCATGTACATAAGATAATGAGATTCATTCAGCAGCTAAAGAGCACTGGAATCAGTCCTTCTAGTGTTCTGCTTCTTTCTGCTTTAATTTCTCTGAAATCGTGATCTGATTAGCTGTTAAATAAGTAAATAAGTATTAAAGTATTAAATATTTGGGGTCAAAATTCTGCTACTTAGAACAGTGTGAATCCAGTGCACTCTACCCCAGGGTGATTATGGACAGACCAAGTCAGGAAAAATGAAATGATAATGATGTACGAATATTTTGTTTGTGAGTTGCATGTCTTTGTTATATATATATATAAAAGCACTTTTCAGTAAAATAGTGATTTATCTTTTACTAACTATGAGTCCAAAGTATTTCTTTGATTGTGACCTTTAATATAATTTTTTTCAATCTGCTGTTTAGCAGCTGACTTTAACATATTTCAAATAGAGCTATTTAATATAGCCCATTATAATTTTCCAACCTCATCATAATCTATTTTTCTAACAGGGTCACCTTTAACATATGACGAGATGAATGTATTTTATTAACATCTATTCTTTTTTATAAGGATGTCTGATTGAAAGCTGCAATTCTTTTTAATCCATAAGATTTTAAAAAAGAATCATACACAACTTTGAAAAATTAAAAATGGGTTATTCTTGGATAAAAGTATACTCTTTTCTGCCAGTCGTCTCCTGTCTTGAATAATATTTTATAATCTTCTACTGACAACTGACTCTAAAAGATGTCTAATCTGTCCTTAGACATGGCATATAGCTGTAGTTTGGACTAATATCTGTTTCTACTGCAAAAGGCATTTAAAATACTTTCTACATAATTTAAATGTACTGTGTAGTTTTTTCATTTTGGGGAGGAAAAAAAGGCAATTCAGAGTTCCACTGCTGGGGGCTGTCTGTTAATCTTCTTCCATTGTTTTATTTACACAGATTTATGAAATCCCAGCAGAATTATATTTGATTGTGTGTAGTGCTGCTAGTTTGATATGAGGAGGAAGTAGTGGCTTTGCCCCTCATACACAAATTCGTCAAAATGTTTATTCGGTTTCAGGCTCATTTGTTTAATCTTTTAGACAACAATAGGCATATAGAAAGCTGATCAACAGGACTCTTGTTTTGACCAAACTCTAAAAATATAGATTTTTTTATTATTATTTTTTATCTGGAAGAAGGTTTATTTCTGGTCTGCTCTGACAGAAGGGTGATAGGTTTCTAACTCTTAGTCTAATTAATAGCTTTAATCTTTTTTAATGGTTAAACAGTCTCCCTTTGGTTGCAAGGCAGAGAAGAGATAAAGGCACATAAGGCTGGAGGTTAATCCCTGTATTTTATTTCTTAATTTCTGCTATAGGGATTCCCTTTCCACCATTTCTGTTTACTTTTAAGCACTCTTCAGATGCTGGGAGAAAAAGACAACAAAAAGTTTGATTAGGGCTATCACTCAAGATTAGGCAGACATTTAACTTTTTGGAATTTAATAAGACATAATTGTTAGCTGAACAAATGGGCTAATCTGGTTCTACATCCATTTTTTATTATAACGTCTCAGAAGGAAACAAAAAATAATACTTTCATGTGGACAGTTTTGTTCAGCTAGTGCTTTCTGCTTTGTATTATTGCAGAACAGATTGTATGTAAAACACAGTAACACAAATAATTACAGATAAAAAACTTTAGGTGGCTGGCTTAGGAAAATACTGTATGCATTTTCATGGTTTTTACTAGTGTCTTAGGTCACTTCTTCATGGACAAAATCTGATGCCAATGTTATGTTAACTTAAGTATGAAGTTAAAAAGGCACAGAACATTAATGGCAATTCATTTAATATGTCCTCACCTTAGAAGTATGAGGTGAAACGTTAATTTAAATAAATTCTGAGGTGGTTTAAAGGACATTCTGAGAAAAAAATCTCATGTAGGTAGAGTCATGGGACTTTCTACCAGTGACAATGGTGTGGGTCAGGTTTTTGTCTTGTTGCTTCTGAAAAAAAAAAAGGAAAAAAAAAAGGAAAAAAAGCCAGGCAAGCTATTTTGCCTTGATAGCCTACAAAAGTATATCAGATACGGATGCATTGTACTGTAAAGATTTTAAGTACTATACCAGAAAGAGTTGGGTGATAAAAATCACCTTTTCTTGACTTTTCAATTTAGAATTTTAATGTGTTTAAGTGAACTGTATATGTGGGAGTGTTCTGCAAATAAGATTAGAAGCTTTGATGTAACCCTTCCAAAGAGATTATAAGATTTAGGATTTGGGCTCAGACATGTACGTGTCCTCAAATGAGAGTTTAAAAAATATTGGATTTGTTGTTTTTATTTTCCTTTGCATACAAAGAAATACTGCCTTCTTCATTAAGTGATGCTTGCATGCTAAGGAAGCTTGAAGAAATACCTTTCTATTTGTTATTGAACTGATATGGACTGTATTCTGAAGAGGAATTCTTTAAGTAAAAACACAAATCCAAAGGCCACCAGCTGGAGATATAAAAAAAGTTAGACATGAGCAGATAGTACACGTAGTTTCTATATGAGGTTTTCTTTTTTTACTTTGGGAGGTTATAACAGCTTTATAAAGAGTCATACTTACTTGTACACTACATACTTGTTTGGTGCCAGCTTACAACAAAAGTGGTAAGTGCCAATATTGCCACAGTCTCTGCAATATTAGTTTTCTGCACTGCAGGGTGCAGCCTAGCTCAGCCACGCTCTTGTCTGCTGGGGCGCACGTACCCCCTGTACACCCAGCAGCCATACGTTGCGCAGCCACAGGGCTTGCAGCAGGTGAGCTACCTCTCGTTCATCTCCTCCCTTCTCCCCACAACAAAGAGCCCTTTTGCTGGTATGATGATTGCTGGTGGTGATACTTTGAGAAGCTGACATGGTGCTGCTCCCGTCTAGGTAGCAGCCGTGCAGAATGTTTGGCAGTTTAGTGTAGGTGGCTGGGGAAGAAGGAATTTTGGGTTCTTCTTGTGAATTGCTATGTGCTGCATAGATGAAATAGGTAAACGTATGCTAGCATTGCTGTGGGTACATAGGCAAAACAAGGTTTGAAAGGAAAGATGGTATTGTCTGGTTGAAATTTTGAATAAAAATATGCAAGTTCTGAGGCACACAAGTCTTTTCATCTCTAAGCATATGGAAGAAAAGAAGGTTATCAGGAGTAGTCAACATGGATTCACCAAGGGGAAACATGCCAGATCAATCTGATAGCCTTCTGTGATGGAATGACTGGTTGGGTAGATGAGGGGAGAGCAGTGGGTGTTGTCTACCTTGACCTCAGCAAGGCTTTTGACACTGTCTCCCATAACACCCTCATAGGTAACCTCAGGCAGTGTGGGTTAGATGAGTAAGCAGTGAGGTGGGTTGAGAACTGGCTGAATGATGGAGCTTGTAGTTGGAGGCCTGTAGCTAGCGGTGTTCCCCAGGGGTCGGTACTGGGTCCAGTCCTGTTCAACTTGTTCATCAATGACTTGAATGAAGAGACAGAGTGTGCCCTCAGCAGCTTTGCTGATGATACAGAACTGGGAGGAGTGGATGACACACCAGTAGGCTGTGCTGCCATTCAGTGAGACCTGGACAGGCTGGAGAGTTGGGTGGAGAGGAACCTAATGAAGTTTGACGAAGGCAAGTGTAGGGTTCTGCACCTGGGGAGGAACAGCCCCACGCACCAGTACAGGTTAGAGGCTGACCTGCTGGAAGGCAGCTCTGTGGAGAAGGACCTGGGAGCATTGGTGGACAGCAAGCTGGCCATGAGCCAGCAGGGTGCCCTGGTGGCCAAGGAGGCCAGTGGGATCCTGGGGTGCGTTAAGAAGAGTGTGGCCAGCAGGTCAAGGGAGGTGATCCTCTGCCTCTACTCTGCTGTGTCCAGTTCTGCGCTCCCCAGTTGAAGAGAGACAGGGAACTATTGGAGAGGGCCCACTGGAGGGCTACAAAGATGATGAGGAGGCTGGTGCTCCTCCCTGATGAAGAAGGGCTGAGAGCTGGGCCTGTTTAGCCTGGAGAAGAAAAGACTGAGAGGGGATCTTATCTTAACGGTGAGTGTCAAGAGGATGGTGCCAGGCTCTCTTCAGTGGTGCCCAGTGACAGGACCGGAGGCAACAGGCACAAACTGCAGCACAGAAAGTTCCCTCTGAATATGGGGAAAATGTCTTTACTCTGAGGGTGATGGGGCACTGGAACAGGCTGCCCAGAGACGCTGTGGAGTCTCCTTCTTGGAGATATTCCAAACCCACCTGGATGTGATCCTGTGCAACCTGCTCTGGGTGAATCTGCTGTAGCAGGGGGTTGGGCTAGATGATCTCCAGAGGTCTCTTCCAATCCCATCCATTCTGTGATTCTTCATGTCACATTTATGAAATATCTTTGAATGGTTTATGTTATGGAGATGAATAAACTAAACACTGGATTTAAAGTTTAGGATTTTAACTGAATGTCCCATCATGTATGAGGTATGTCTGCAAGGTGTTTATGAAGTTGCTGTACTTTGGGCCCCTCAGCTGCTTAAAATTTAAGTACATGCGTAACTGGTTTCCTGAAACAGATGCAAATTGTTCAAATCTGGCAAGAATAAACCCTCAATTGTCAATTATTCTTGTTCATATGATTCACTGTGACTTAACAAACTGAATTATAATTAGTCGTGCCAAAAATTTTGCACTTCTTTTTTTGTTTGTTGATAGGATTACTGCTAGATGGAGGAAAATAGTAGAGTGACTAAAAATGTTCAGTTTTTTTCCTCTGTTTCATACCATTAATTTTTAGCTTTGCTCTAAATTATTCAAGGTGAACAACAGTTAAGCAATGGATAGGATTTTAAAATAGAGCTAGAAGAATGTGTTTTCATTTGCCTCCTTTTCAATTTTTGGAAGAAGAAGTAGCATTCTAGTAAAAAAGAAAACCAACAGGTCCAAACAGACCAAGGGTGTCCAATGTTAAGGACTATGTAGTTCTGGGTTAGCCTTGATTTGTGGACTGAGGGATTCTTGAGTTCCTGATTTAAAATAAATCACATACTAGCTGTGCTAACATCACAGACACTGGGAGCTCTGGGACTACTGAGTCTGAGAGAATCCTGGCCTGAAAGGGACCTTGGAGATCAGGTTTTCCCAAAAGGCACCTCTGTGGGCTGTGGAAATCAGAATGACTTTTGGAACCATGTTTGGGTCTCAGGTAGCTTTGCGGATGTTGCCTACTGAAGTGTGATTCTTCAAAAGGTCTGAAATGCCATTAAAATGAAATGGGTTTTGGTGATTTTCTAATATGCTTTTCTTTTTAAAGTTCCATGACACAGTATGTAATGAAAAAGTTGAAAAAGTCTGAGTCAAAAAACTCGTTAATTTGTAAGGTATTTTCCCCTGTGCTTGATCCACTTCCACTTGTTGTCATGTCTTACACCTCAGCAATACAATCTCTATGGCAGGGAACGTTGAAGTGAGGCACCTACTACAAGAAATATCTAATTTATTATTGGGGCAGCTAGGTACTACAGTAATACAAATAATTAGCGTTAAGTGGCCTTTAATGAGGGATTTAAAGAGAAGAGTGTATTGCCTTTATAGACTAGTTCATTAGACGTGAATGTATGTTAAAAAGTCCATTTTAATTTAGTGCTTCATAAATAAGAGTGTCTTGTCATAGAGTAAAGAGGCAATGACTTTTCTTATACTGGCCTCACCTCATTATCAGGAAGATATTGGCAAATACAGAGAGCAGAAGAAGAACCATGCGATGATTTCTAACCCAACCATGTCCTCAGAATTGCCTTCCCAGATATTTTTTTTAATAATGCTTTGTTGATATTTTAAATACGTGCCTTGTCTCTGCCTCTCTAGGCAGGATCATGCTTGGGAGCTCTTACTTGATTTCTGCAACTGATCCTTTGAAGAAAAGATTTCTCATTTTTACTTCCATAATCTTAATAGAAATAAATTAAAAATTGAAAAGGGGGGTGGAGAAATAGTCTCAGTTATGGTGATAGGCTGGAAATACCTAAAAATGTATAATTTAACTGCAAGATGATATAGGTCTACAATATTCAGAGGGTCAGCCCTTCACAAGAAATTATTTAGTGGACTAGAATTAGGTGTAATAGCCTAAAATGTAGTCTGAACATATGTGAAACTTCCTGACTGGCAAGTCCATTAGTCTTTGGAATAGTCACAAGAGAAGTGGTAGAAGCCAATGACTTGATAATTAAATATTACACTGGAAAATTTGTTATAGGAAATTATTCTGCCTCGGTTTGGGAATAAACCAGGTTACCTAATAAGACTTCTGAATCTGTAGAATACCCCCTCATGAGATAATTTTATTTTACAATAAAGAAAGTATCTTTTCTCCACGCAGCTTTGGAACAATTGCTGTCTCTGTTTTGGTGATACTCTTGGGATCAAAGGCATCTCATGTGTTACCACAACATTAATGTTTGTATTTGTTAGGCTTTGTAAGATAACTGTCAGTTGTACAAAAAGACCTAATAAATACCACCTACCATCACTTTTAGGGCAGTGTATTCATAGCAAATTTTGATCTAAATTTGTAAGCCAAAAATCAAACACGTTAATTAGATATGAGGAAAAGAAAGGATCATTATAAATATTTTTTTTTGTTGGTTGAAACAAACATGAAGTATCTCAATGAAAGGAAGGCAGCTAGAGCAAAATTCCCATTCATAAACATGCATCCAGTATTTTGTTATCTTCTTTATCTACAGGGTATTTTAAAAATGAATTAGATACTGAAGCAATTAAGACATAAAGCAGTATTTTCTGAACTACTCATCGAGTAATCCCAGTCTTAAACATATAATTGTCAATAACACAATAAACATTTATAGCCTGTGTATACCCCTTATGAGAAGTGTTTTCCTGTTGTGATGTTTGCTTTCCAGGGAAAGTGCGCTTTGTCCAAATCCTATTGTATAAAATGTCCTTTACTACAGATGCTTTATGTGTAAAAATAAACACTCAAATTTTATCCAGAAGGCCCTTTTGAGTTTTGGAGAAGCACCATTTTTATATTTTACTCATAAACTAATTTCTGTTTTCCCCATAGCTCAGATTCTGCTTGAAAGTTAGAAACATGGTGATCCTGCTTCATTTTTTTGAAGAATTTATTCTGAAAAATAACATACTCTAAGATAGCTCTGAGTGACACTGATGTGCTCCCCCTGAGTCAAATTCTCTCAGATAAATGTGGTTGTCAATTTTGTTATTGTGAAAGACTCAAGTTTTTGACTGCATCTACTTCTTTGTTTTGGAATGTGAACAACAACAACACAGGGATGAAGTTTTATTAAAGGAAGAATTTAAGTAGAGAGGGTTTGGTAAATGTGGTTGTACATGGGTTTTTTTAGGAATATAACCTTAGGAATTTTTTGGCTTTTCTTTCAGTTTTTAGGAGCAGTAATATTTTAGAAAAGACCCTTTCTCAGTCACCAGGCTTTGAACCACCATTTTTCACCATTGTTTTCTTTGTTTCCTTCAGCTTCCTTTCTAAAGAAACCTCCTTTCATTACAGTATCCACCAGTGTGTGTAAGGAAGGTCACAAGGCCAGCTGGAGTTGTGAATCATAACAGAGACAGAAACAGCTACATTTGGTCAATACCAGTTTTGTTCATCTGTTCTTCCACTTCCCATCCAAACCATTTCTCCAATATACATGTTGTCCAAAATGTCTCACACGAGAGAGATGTTTTTTCTTAAAAAGCTAATCCCTTACAATTCAGAGCACCAGCATAATCTCTTAGGTACCAAATGTGAATTTATCCAACATTCCGAACAGAAAAAAATCCCCCAATATCTAAATTCTGAAGGAGTGTAAGGATCCTACAGCTATAAACAACTCATTAGTAATATTAAATAGACTTTCTGTCCTTAAATTCTTTCATACCCACCTTATCCCAGGTATACCCTACACAGAGCACTGTCTGCTGCCATGAAGACCAAGGTGCTGGAGGTTTGACTGCTCATGAAGGCCAGGAAAATACCTTGGTTTAGTTCACAGACATTTAGACACTGGCAGTATGACACTGCAGGTCTGAACAGACATGGCAGCAAAACAGGCAGAATGGTCTCCTCTCACACCAGCGTAGCCTGAATGGCTCTGGGCATCACAGACCACTCATTCCATGGTGCAGGTGACATTGACAGAGTAGTTCAACCCAGGACGGAGGTGTGATGTTTCTGAGTGGCTGACAGAGCACTGCTAAGAGGGAACTGCAATAATCCATATGTGAGATGCAAAAGCATGGCCATGTACAGTAAAGTCCACTCTGAAAGGAAAAAAAAGTGGCCATTTTAATTGCCTAAGTATAATTCACAGAGTGAAACTTATCAGAAGGCATTTGTGTGTCAGCAATGAGACTAACTTTGCAAAATGTATATATTTACTTTGTAAATTAACCAGAGAATGTGTAATTTATTTCTTTTGCTACTTCTTCATTAAGCCGTAGTGCTGAACTGAATTATATTTGCCATAAAGCTTGTTCAGTAATTTATTTCCAAATGTAAGGAATGCATCTCTGTTTCATACTTTAAATGGAGTAAGCCTGTTACTACAACTATAGTTGATTAGGAATGCTGTCTAAAAGTCCTAATTTAAAATGGAACTAAATGTGCTGTAACTTTAAAAGGTTTGCTACCTTTAAAGAAAAGGAAAAAATGTTTCTTTCAAATCCATAAGCTCCTTTACCCAGAGCTTTTGTGAATATACAAAACTGGAGAAAGATGAAAGCTCTGGCTTTATTTACATGTCACTACAGTAGAAAGACAAACTCTAAATAACTGTCAGTCCAGCCACAAAGTGTTCTCATTAGCTTTACCAGGGAGCCACACCTCTTCTCGTGTTGGAGGGAAATCTCATCAGAAGGGACCGGCTTCTCTTCCCTGCTGGAAAGAATCAGAGGCGGAGGTTTTCCTTAATGCCTGACAGCTCCACAGCTGTGGCTGTGCCTGTCGAACATCTGTCTGGAACACCCTCTTCTAGCTGGGTGAATGTGGCAGCTTCATAAAGTGGTGGGCCTCCCGAGGCACCCCAGAATAAAAGGGGGCACTGAGATACGTTGTCTCTATCAGCAAGCACACGCGCTGCCCCAGCAGGGCGAGAGCTACAGAAGCTCATCCTTGTGTAAATACACTTCATGTAGCTAAAGCCCCTTTCCCAAATGTATTGTCGGTGAAGTAGCCATGGCAAATATGAAACATTCTGAATTTCTTGTTAAAAATTGGCTGAGGAATGTGGTGAATGTTTGAGCTTTGTGTGTATTGTGGCAACTGAAACGGGGCAGGGCAAACTCCAGCTGCCTCTGCTGCAGCCACATGTGCATCCAGAGGAAACACACTCCTGAGCCCTCTTCTTGGTTCAAGCCACAAGGTGATCTATGCGTTTTTGGACCATGCTCTTGGGAAAAGAAAAAAACTACCCACGTAGAACAGCAATGTATTTCCATAAAAACTTTGAGATTTTTCAAGTTGTGTTATCTTCAGTATTTGATTGAGAATCATTGGAGATGGTGCTTAATTTCATCAGTAGTACCTCTGAACTGATTACCAGTATGTTTCCACTTTTAGCTAATAATTTCCAGTTCTGGAACAAGATATTTTTTTGAAGTCTAGCATTGTTCAGGAACTACTTTGCAAAAAATGAAGCACTTCAAGAGCTCACACTTTTCCACTTTCCCCAGGAGTGTTGACAAAGGCCTTCTTTTCCTGTGAGAAAGTTTTTAATTCCCAGCATTGTTATTGAATTGCCATATGGCCTTGGGCAAGTTACTGAACATTTTCTGGATCTTGGTTTATCTGTTTAGTAGAGTGCTTGCACAGCACAGTGCACATACTAGCACTTCAAAAGTCAGCCCAGCCAGTGCCATACCTCTGTTCAAGTAAGTACTTTCAGGGAGGAGCAGCAGAACTGCAGTTTATCATCCTTCTGCTTGGAGGGATAGAGGGTGATATGTACTTTCTGCTTGTCCTCAATCAGCGTAATACATTCCTCAGGAGTATATTTTGGAACAAAAGGGAGAGAAACAGAGGAAAATTGAGAGATGGGCCCCCTTTAGTTGGATGCTTAATTTCCTGGCACGTTAAGTGTAAGTTGTCTCTTCTTGGTACAAGTGTCCTACCTCTGGGAACTTTCTGGAGCCATCGTCTAATGCCTATGACTATACTCCAAAACTGTTACTGGGTGCAGATCGAGGGGTATCCTTGGTGAGCCAAGAGAGGTGATTGGAATACTAGAACTCAAAGCTAAGCAGGAAGGTGAGGGACAGTTTCAAAAAAGCACAGCTTTGGAGAGAATTCTCAGCAAAGGAAGCAGAAGCAATGGCACTTAGTTCTTGAGGCAGCAACTGCAGGAGATGCAAATACAGGGAAACACAGCCACAGATATTGCCTAAGTCATGTTCAGAGGCTGGAGGGAGTAAGAGGAGGAGAGTGGTGACTTTGGGAAAGACCCCTGCACTGGACCCAGCTCCACCCTGGAAACACAAGGCACTCACAGTAGATAGCTGCTTACAACAGCATTGGCTACCCGACTGCTGGCCTTGCTGTGGTTGAAGTCCTCATCAAATCACAGCACAGTAGATCAGTTTTGACTTGCAAGAAGTAAAAGAAGAAATCTCAATGCGATCTGCAGATCAAACAAGACACATAATTAACTTCATCCCTGCTTATTCACACTGAACCTCCCTACCATCTCTTCTCTCCCCATTAGGCCAAATTGTAATATTTGCCACTGTCCAAAGTAAGGCTTGAGGCAGGAGGGTGCAGTATTTACACTGTACTGTGGAAAAATGTCTGACTATATATTATTACTACACTGTCTTTCCAGTGTCCTTTGGATGAACAGTACAGGGAAAATAACAGTGGTTTTGTTTACAAAGTCCCAGAGGAATGAATTTTAACAGGTTTTATGTCAGTTTTCCTAATATCTGTGAGGGAATACACAGCATTGTACATTTTTTACTACCCCCTCTCTCTTAGTAGGATAGGTTGTTGTATCATTGTCTCTTTTAAATGGCCTGTAGTACCAGTTCCTAATACTGGAACAATCTGCTTTATGTGGTGGCTACTCATATGCATATCAAGCAGCAAGTGCTAACTGGGACAGGCCCACAGTGAGCACCACCGCCTCACTAGGAGGGCTGGGAAGGGGAAGCTCAGAGGAAGAGCTTAGGGGTGATTTCTGACACAAAAGAATGTGTAACCAAAGTTCATCTTTTATTTCAAAATTTAAATTCAATATGAAGATGCAGTAGCATCTGCTCTACTGCCTGGTTCTACATGTTGAGGAGCCTTTGATGAAAACAACATCCACTCTTTGTTGAAACTATAAACAAAAATCTGCTGACTTCTTTTAGACAGGAATGCTATACTGCCTATGACTTAATTAAAAACCAAAAAATTATTCTGATGTGCCATGAGAAAATCAATTCCTTTTCTGACCACAGAATAGTTTGCATGTTTTAAATATTAGGTATGTATTTTGCTTAGTGTAATTTTTAAAATTTTGTTTAAAGACACAGTTCTTCAAGGCTGAAAAAAATGCTTCCTTTAATTTATAATATTTTTTTTAATTGCATTAATGAGAAGTGTTTGAAACATACAGCCAACTGATGTAAGAACACAGGTGCGGATAAAACCTCTGGATAGTTATCATGCACTTGTACCTCCTTTTTCTTAGTAGCCCTATGATAAGAATAAAGCCAGTTTTGAAAATACAAGTGTGACATACTGCATTTGAGAGTAACCATGTCTAATGGTAGGAAGTAATGACTTTATCTTTAAGCTGTAACTTAACGTAATTCTTTTTATATACTGTTCATTTTAGCACTAGCTGTTTCCAGAATATGTTAAATATTTAATATGACAATGCCCACATGATATTTATATGTAGAAGATTTACATCTACTAATCCAAGTCCACATAAAGCTCTTATCCAGAGCTGCAGCTTTCTAATTTATGTACATACATGCATACCTATATGTACAAACAGGCAACTGTTTTTCACACGGAAAGATAGCTCTCAGATGTGCAAACCAGTAAAATATTCCACACACTCACTATTGTTGCAAAAAAGGAATTTAACAGTCAGCTATTCTAAGGAATAAAAGCTCTCTAATATAAAAAATACCTTTATTAGAACTAAATTGAGTCTGCTGAAATGAAATAATTGGGCTGTGAAAAATTAATCTAAGCAGTAGGATAAAAATTTGAGATATTTACTCTCTTTTTAACTTGTCCAGCCTTTAGTCAGGTATACTGTCACTAAAGGCAAAGATTAATAAAAACAGGGAAAGCTCACAAACATTGCCCATAAAGAAGACTTACAAGAGGATAGCTGTCTCAGCCTTGCTTATTTTAAGAAAACTTTGCCTCTAGTTTTAGAAGTATTTTGCCAAGGGGACTTAAAACTGCTGTGGACCTTCCAGCAGGGACCACACCTTTGCAGGTACAGATTTATATTTAGAATGTCAAGGGCCTTCAAAATGTGCCCAATTAATCATAGCCTGCAGAGCCCAACCTCCATGGTAATTTTTTTGCTGCACTTTGTGCCCCCAGTCCTGCCCCACCAGTCCAGGAGATGGCAGCTTTAGCTGGGGACAGCCTGTGAGGAGAAGAGCCAAGGGACAAGATGTGTCTGGAGCCTAGGGCTTCTTGCTAGTTTAACCTAGAAAAGGGCTGGAGAAGCCTTGAGCAGAGAAAACGTGCTTTATTAAAGCTCCTCATGTGTGTATTTAAACTGCAAGTCTTCAGAGTACTTTCCAGCTTGTGAGTCCAAATCCTGTGACCAAATACATGTTAGAGCAAGATCCAGGAATGAACAGGTCATCTGCTGTCTTCTGCTAAATCCTGGTTTCCATGGGAAGAAACACAGACACAAGGATCAGAAAGAAGCCATGTCATGTTTCTGAGTATGGTCCTGAATATGGACCAGGACAGGACAATGGATCATACCTGGGAGCCGTGCAGAGGAGCATATCTACCTAGAGGAGGATGTATCCAAATGTACTGTCGGAATATCCAAGAGGATCAATCTATTATGAACCAGGGCTTATGCAACAGTTTCTAGCAAGGCTGCTTTTAGGAATAAGCAAGTGGGCAAAAAATGTCTCTGTTGCTAGATTCCTGGACAGACAGGTTTACTGCTGTTCCTGGTATGGATAAGAGTATCTAAATACATGGAACCATGGCTGCTGCATGTGAGGGAAACCTACTTCTGCCCCTTGATCCTCCTCCCTTCTTTCCTGGTGGCCATTCATTACAGCGGGTGGAAAGTTCAGTTTGATTCTCTTAGAGTAGTGGAAGCGTGCTGCAAATATGTCCTGTTAGTTCTGGTAGGGTTCATCCAGCAAAACTTTCTTGCCCTGATAATTGATCCACCTTATCAGTATTTGCATAAAGCTTTGCTTTAATTCTGTTCCATTTGTATTAGTTGGAAAGGCAAAAGTAGGTTATATAAAGGAAGAAAAAAGCCCTTAAAAAAGCTCAATTTAAGGGAGGGATGGGTAAGAGATGTGAAAATTGAGGGTCATGTTAAGAATATTCCCCTGTCTAAGGTAGAACTGGTTGGTATTTTAGCTGTCATTAATGAGTTCTCATAGTGACTTCTCAACCTTGGACAACAGGGAGAGCACTGAACTCGCTCATTTTGGGGAAAGCTCCTTCTCTCTCTGCAGTTCAGTTTCTTAACAGTTAAAATGAGAGGACTTACATTTCCAGGGCACTCTTTAAAATGTGCTGGTGCAAGGAATAAGCAAGGTATTAGTACTGGAAAGTTGGCTAAAGGTTTCCCATTGTTCATCACTCATTGCTCATCTCATTCCTCTTTCATCAGGTAGCACTCATCATTCTCACACGATAGCAGTCAGCCTCTTTTGCTGTTTATCTTTCCATTTACATGCATTTAAAAAGTAGTAAACACTGAAATTAAATACAGTGTATTAAAACAGCTGATGCATGTTGCATACCTAATGGAGGCTTATTTGCAGCACCTAGCAGAAGAGGAAAGGTGATGAGATAGGCAGTACTGGCAACATTTTAACTTGAAGACTACAGCAATGATCACTGTGTAAGCAGGCTGATTGTGACCAGGTAAAAGGTATGGAGGAGTATAGAGGAATGAAGCTGGGTTAATTAACATTGATAATATACTGCTGTGGGCTGGCTTCAGGGGCGGCGGGTTGGCTGATGGCCGGTTCCTGCTAAGTGGTTAAATAGCTCTAAGGGGTATAGAAGAGGAGCAGCCAATGAAGAGAGAATAGCCAATGAAGAGAGATCTGGAAAGGGAGGAGAGCGAGTGTCCTGGATGAGGAGAGACAAGGAGAAGGCAGCAGAGGCAAGAAGCTGAGGGACTGGCTTGAAGAGTATGAAGAAACAGCATGACCAGTAGATGGACCTTTGAAACCTTGGGGGAAATTGGTGGTTATGCCAGGGCAAGGTGTGCTAACTACCTATTGATGTTATCCTGGTATGTGATGGTAAAAAGACCTTGTTGCAGCTGGCTAGTTTTGAGAGTGCTGTGACAAAGGAGCACTCACTGGAAGTTAGTACACATGCTGTGTACGATAACTCTGTTCTATTGTGAACAGAAATGTATACTGCTAGAAGTCCAATGTTATAGAATTTTTTAACAGTCTAAAACTATATAAATGTATGAGACCAGAATTAGTCCTTAGTAAAATGATAGGAATTTCCATGGAAACCATGAGGCTGCCAGGAGGTGAAGGTGGGACTTGTCCTGGAGATTAAATGTGTGTGTGTATATAGATATATCTGTTTTAAAATGTTATTGTTCTTTTTTGTATGGAGGAACATACAAGCATACTTGTGCTTCAGAAAGGAAAGGTACGAGAGGTAGAAGGAAACAAGGCTGTAACTTTCCTAAACACTACAAGCTATTCCAAATCAACTAATCATGCAGTGGTCCTCGGGGATTATCTAGAGTTTAATCTCTTAGCGGAACAGTTAAAAATGTGTGTGTGTATGTGTGTCTAGAAATGCTTCCTCTAAGAACGTGAAGTCATTGTGGATTGTCTTTTACTATACTTCCCACCAAGCTTCTAGGTCTATGTTTTCCAATACAATTGATGAAATATATTTTGCACTAATACTTCCATCAAGAACAGACTCCTGTCCTTACGTGGATGATGCTCATCAGTACCTGTGTTTGTGTTCAATTTACAAGGGATTCAATCTTAACCTCTCTTAAGACACATAGAACAACCCGCCATGTCAATACTTCATCTGACTTACCCCTTAATGTGCAGAAAGTTGTTTTAACAGCTGTATTAATAGAGTTAAAATATCAGAAATAAAAATAGAAAACCCATTCAGTTTCTTATGAGAGAGAAGGTATCAAAGGTGTATGTCACACAGCATGACAACGAGACAGGGTTCAGAGTTGGGTTATTTTATTCATTTTATATTTATCTCATGCAAAAGGTATTTAAATATAATGCATCAGATGATGGTTATTTTTTTGCTGAAGTCGATGGAAGAACCAGAGCGAAAAATCTGGATTCTTCTTTTTAAGGTTAGCACGAGAGATTTAGTACTGATCTCCAAAAAGGGTATTTTTTTCATGTGCCTAAGCCCATGATTTAGTACATATCCACAAAACTGGTGCTTAAACCCCATCTTTGTTTCTGCCAGTAAGTCTGTGGCAAGCAACCTCCATGTTTCCACAGAGAATGAACTACTTGGAGGACTTGGCCCTACCATCTGAGTCGGTTTTCTTGGATTTACTCTTACTGTGCTGTATTGTGCTTGACAGGTGTGAAGGTCAAACGGATCCAGCATCAAAGGCGCAGAAAGCCAGAAATTTTGTACCTGTGTCCATGTTCCCTACCCCAAAAAATAATCTCTAGAAATGTACTTCAGGAACATGACAGATCCATGTGCAAGAAGAAGAGGGATCACAAGCCCACATTTTCTGCTCTTGAAATTTGATCTAACTTGGTGTCTTGATATTTCATTGTAAGCCTTTTTCTCTCTAGCTTTTCAGCAATGGAAAAACTGGGATAAAATATTTACTGTCAGAAGGGCATGCACTGCTACAGAGCCTGTGCAGAGAAGAGGAATTACCTGTCCAAGTAAAGGTAGGTGCCAAGCTTCCCTCCATATGGTGTCTTCAAGTTCTTGCCACCCCAAGTGAGTTCCTACTGCACCGTTTTCCCCAAGTTGTTTAACTTTCCCTCTGCTCTAAATGGGAGCAGAAGCTCCTACTTTGGGGCTGAAGACTTCAGGGAATCATTGAATGTTTTGACATTCTGAGCTTTTTTTTTTTTAACTGAGGATTTCCGTGTCTCAGGCTGTTTCAAAAGACTGTGAGGCCCTAAAGCACCCAGACAATTTGAAGAATGTTACCTAGAATCACTACAAACAGCTTCGGTTTGCAAACACTTCTGAGGTAAGTGACTGCGAGCAACTGAATAGCCCCATTGAGTTCAACAGGACTGTTGACATGCGTCAGGTTATGTGTATGTGCTTGCTGACCCAGACCTAAGCAAAGATATTCTACCAGGATTTTCTCTTCTTCTTAAAACAATGGCTGTGCTACAGAATAGCATTCAGACATTTCCATTTTGTTTTTGTAAAAGTCCATTGTTGCTTTATTGTTTCTCAGTCAACAAAGTTTCCTCTGTTATTGTCCACAGTTGGCATGGTTTTTTTCTATCTTATTTTCCCCTTGATGTTTATAATTCATTGATATTGTACAAATTTTGTGAGGTAATAAGATTTAAAAAATAGCTAGAATTAAATTGCAGTGCTGTTCTGGGATATTACTATGGTTGTTGACTCAGCAAAAACTGGATTCCCCAGTGTCATTCTAGAATTTGTGTTAGGAGAGCCTTTATGGCTATATATAGGTGTTTTTCTGGAACCATATGAAGTATGAAAACACACAAAATACATAAATAGATGATATAAAAATATGTGAAATAAGGACTAATCTGTAGATCCTCATCTTGCCTTACTGTACCCTTTTTCTGAGATCACTATGATTTCATAGTATAAGGGAGAAGAAATAGCTATTTTGCATCTTGGTACACTTTTTTGATACATGGAATACAAGTTGTAAAGTAGTTGGTACTAATGGATTAAGTAGTATTCTGTTTGTCCAAGTAGTTAGGAAGAGATATAGTATCTAGCTCTGTTTAAACCTATTTTTCCCAAAGAATGTCTGAAGTGGCTACTCCATCTTATGCTGAGCACTGGTTTTTTTTTTTTATGCTTTAGGGATGGGCACATAGGGTGGCACAGTCCAAAGGCAGGGATGGCCTCTGGTGACACTACAGATATGAAACTGAATATACTCAGCTTGCACAGCAGAGTATTTCTAATGTTTGTATTTCTGAATGGGTTTATTGAAAACATAAATAAAAGAAAGGTGACTCTCGCCTTCAATTTCTTCAGGATGGATAGGGCAGAGTGCAGACGTTTAATTTTATGAAGTGAAATAGGAAGCCAGGGGTTTGTGTCTGTTTATTTCAGGTGACTGGTTAATTTCTAAAAGCAGTCTTCATAAGCTGTAATGAAAGAAAAAATTATTATAATTACCACTGGAGGAATTTTTTTTTTTGGTTTCTCGTTATAGAATATTAGTTAGAAATCTTGCAATCGAAAACATGGAGACTATTTCTGGATAGGCTTTAATTTCCACATCTTAGGGAATTTTGATTTAGAAAGCTCATGTTCATAGAGCATCCTGAGTTGGAAGGGACCGGCAAGTATTACGGTACAAATTTATAACCTGTCTGCGGAGGGGAGAATGCGGTTGAGTGCCTTGTGTGCAATAAATGTTTTGGGAAGAGCTACACTTAAAGACTATTCCTGAACAAGGTGAGGTTTTTGGCCATTCTTGTCATGCAAGGGGGACCCCTGTCCTCACAGCTCAGCTTCTGTGAAAGTCTTGTTGTTGGTAAGCACCGGCCTCTTGCACCAATTAGCTGTTGTCAGAGAAGGTGCCCATCATGAGAGATGATGGTCAAAGAAAGAGAGCTCTGAGTAGCAGGGCAGACACCTCTGCCCTAACTCTACATGGTGAAGAGCGTGGTTAGTTCATTGGGTTGACAAGTACAAAAAATTATAGATGAAGCTTCTTCAGAATAAATTGATTCAGAACTGTAATGAGGTGCAATAATCAAAACCAGAACCTAAAACACAAAAGAAAAACTTGGTTGGACGCTCACAAGTGAGTGGTGCAGTTCTATTTCTGTCTTGGTCCTGCAAACATCCTGCAGCAAAGTCTGAAAGATCCTGGGCTGTCACCTAAACAGGGAGACAGGTATCTTTCATCAAGGGAAAGGTTATAAAGGAAGCAAGTTATTAAAATAAATGTATCGCTTCCACTGTCTCTTATTCATGCTGAAGTTGAGGTTTAGCTTGTTGTTCCAGTGGAATATGGGTGGTGCTCTGAGGTGGCCAGAGATGTCTGTGTTACAAGAGGTCTCTGAGCAGCCTGGACAGCTCAGTCCTGGCTTCCTTAATGGCTGTTTAAGAGCGTGACTGAGGGACTGAGTCTTATGAGACTGTATAGGTGGAGGCTCTGGCAAAGAAGGCAGCATGCAAACATAAAATATTAATCTTCGACATTTGTCCTGTGATGAAGTTCATCTCAGAGCTGAGAAAACTGATGTTTGTGGAGAAGCAGGCACTTGTGGCCTTGCATGGCACCTGGTGCTACAGGGAGATGTAGCTTGGGCGTGGATACAGACATCCTTCTGTATGAGCAGAAAAAGCCAACCTGAAAAAGCACCATGCTGAAACCTGCCAAAGATGCTGAGGACTGAGGCAGCTGACAGAGAGATCTGATGAATAAGACATTGTGCAGCTAAATACATTAGCAGACCACGAGGTACTTGAATACCCTGACAATGAAGGCTGCCTAAGCAATCCAGCTAAATAAATAGACACAATCCACTAGTTTGTGGGGTCTGGTGGAAATTGTTTCACAGTCTGTCTATGAAATTCAAGAATGTAGGATTTTGTTGCAAATCGGGTCTGGTTTAATTTAATGAACTAGTATTAACAAGCTTCATGTTCCGCATCTTTCACTCTCTCTCAGCTGTGTAGTATTCATTAAAAAGAATATATGCAAATTTTAGCAACATAAACAGAATTTAAAATAAGGGATAACACAACAAACACTCAGGAAAGCTTTCTGGTTTTCCTTCAGGATGAGTAGTCTCTTTGCTATATCCTATCCTCTAGTTTGTCCTTTAAAATGCTGCCACTGCATCAATTAGAAAAGGCCACAACTTCACCAATCCAACAAGGGCACTGGGAAGAACTTTCCTACCTTTGTCCCATAAAACAGACCTTGGTGAGTGGACCAAATCCTACCTCCACTGGGGTCAGAAGGAGCTTTGCCTGAAGGGCAAGGTGGCCTTCTCTGTCTGAAGCCAGATCTTTTCTCATACATCAAGAACTCTTAATGGTAAAATAGAAGAGCAGATGCCATCCCCTTTCACTGCTTCTCCAGGCAAAGTGTAAACCTCAGTGCATGCAGCAGTAAATTCCTTTAAACATTTATGTGAGCTGAAGTTGCTTCATCTGTTGACCTTGGCTCAATGTGCAGCACTTCATCTAACCACAGTTGCACATATCAGATGGGCAGCACAGGTGGAGTGCCTGTGCTGTATGCCTGAGTTTTTCCTTTTCTTCTGCATAGTGCTCTGCTTCTTCTTTCTTCCTTTTCTACCTGGTCAGTTGAGTCTCATCTGTTGTCTGTTCTGTGGTCATTGAGACCTGTTATGGTAATGGATGCCCTTTCTGGTGAGAGAATGGTAGTTCCATTGCATTGTCCTTCTTTTTTGCTGCATTTACAATTTAAGAGTTTATTAAAGTCTTTTTCTGTACCAGTCCCCACAGCAGTTAGTTATTCACTCTAATAACAAACAGTTTCCATCTCTGTATAACAACAACAACTGAGGTAAAAGTATCTCCTATATTCCAAGTCCTAAGAAAGCAAGATTTGTGGAGGATTTAACAGTAAAACCAGTGCTTGTGGAAGATGCTGCACTTGCAGCTGTGGAGACAGTGGTCCTCTGATGGCATGGCAGAAAACCAGGGCCAACAACATGAAAGCAAAATTACTCTGTTGGCGAGCTGCCATAAATTAACTTGTAGTTGTGACCTTGAGGACCAAAGGGTCTACAGTCTTCTATGTTTTAGGCCCTAGTCCAAATGAGCTCTGACCTCTTCCTGGACAGAGGGGAGTCAGCAACATTTTGCTGAGACCAAATGCAGAAGGTTTGAATGTGTGTCTAGAAGTGCAAGATGAAATTTAACTTACCGATTGGAGGCAAGGGAGGATGAGGGTGGAAAAAAAGCCAGATGCACCAAGTTTATAGACAGCTAAAAAGATGCATTGGCCTTGCTTTTTCTCAATTAAAAATATTGTCTGTTTTAAATCTCTTACTTTGTGATTTGTTCAGAAAAAAGTGAATTCATTATTGCATTTCATTAAATGGTAGATTGTACATAATTTTATCAAATAAGAAGTGGAGCAAAGTAGAAATATAAGCCTAAACCCCATTCTTGTTTAGGTGTATAATTCTTTCTCCTGCTTTGCATGCCTGGAACTAATGTGGCATTAAGTATATTCTAATTTTAAAGAATTTAATACATGCATAATCTGCTTTACAAGCAGAGATTAGATTTTTTCATATTAAAATAAATTGGGACAACTGAGAAGCAGAACTTAGGGCATATTCATTTGAACAAAATAGGCAAAATCCTTAATTTTTTTAACATTCTTTTTAAAGCATTGATATACTATATCTTAAAGAGTATTGTGTGAAGCTTTCATTGAAAAGGACTCATATGTTCTGTGATTTGAAAAGAAAAATTAAGGCAATACAATTGTACCTGTAAGCTTGTATTTATTGTATGCATTAGTGGTCTCAATATTTTAAAACACAGAAACAGGTGCTTATATACAGTTCAGAACACCTGATCTGTTGCAGAATTATTTGCTAAGAACAAAGTCTCAGCTTTGGGAGATATTCAGAAACATTCAGCAACTTAAAATGCCCTCATTTTTTGTTTGGGGTTGCAGGTTGGATCTGACTACCAGCAAGGGGTAGAGAACTTACCTCTGAAAATAAGTTCACTTAGAAAATTACACCAAGTTTAACATCCAAAAAATGGGGTGAAGAGGGGATAGTGGAGCATCACAAGGCATTTTTAAAAATGCTCCACAGACTCCACTGCCCCCCAAACATCCTTTTGTTCTCTCAATAACAGGTCAGTTTTGAAGTTTATGGGTAGAAAACAATTTTTTCAGACATCTGAATTAACCTGTTCTTTTGTTGCAGAACATGGGTAAATCTTATCAGACTCCAGAGAGGTATGGCATTTCAAGTTTTAAATAGGAGAGCAGCAGCATCAAGGAGCTGGCATATGCTGGGACTTCTTTCTAAACCTCACAAAGTTCTTGTCAAAATAAAAAAAACCGTGCTCCTTTCTATGAATAATTTTAAATTATTTGGTCTTCAGTGTTCGAGGGAGTCTCAGGTTACTACTAAAAGGACTTTCAATGAGCGTGTGAGCCTTTTACAGTGTGTACCATTTTATTTGTGCCATATCTCTTTTATCAAATTAACACATAAAAAGTTAAACATAAAGAACATGAAAACATAAAAGTTTTCACCTAAGTGACCTTCTGTAGAGTAGATCTCTGCTAAGGAATAATAATATTACAGGCCTAATCCTGTTTCTGCTGATGTCCTTTACAGACTTGCAAGTAAATACACTTGTTTCTGTCTCTCACAAGTCATAAACAAGAACCTGACCCTACTCTCCCTCGCATACAGGCACAGACACATGCGCCTGAAGACACATCTACATAAAGATTGCAAGTGTTTATGCCTCAGCAAAGTCACAAACAGGACACTACCTGTCCTCTTAATTTTCTTCCATATGAAAAGGCAATAAATTTCATACAAGATTTGTTATGGAAAGGGCATCGACTGCATATCTTTCCTCACTGTCTGATTGCTTTGGTGGCATACACTTGTAACACCACCTTACTTCAGTCTGATATGGGAGAATTTTGGATGCAAAGCAGGTTTCATACCGTATCTTCTTCTTATGAATCCTGATCCCACTCCTCTTTTTTTCTCCTGCCATTTCACAAAGAACAGGTTTTTCCTTTTTTGTCGCTCTATTACGAAATTCACATTGACAGACAGACAGTGGGCTGGATCCAGCTTTTCCCAGTTTGGGCACTGCAGGACCTGAGGTGTGATGACAAGACCCAGCAGCAGGCTGAAGGAGGTGGGGGCAGCTCCTGAGCTGTGCGCCCAGCGCTGTGGGGTGCCTGGCAGCCTGACCCCCACAAGACAACAGAGAACAGCCACCCAACATTCCCGCTGAACTCAAAAAGCAGCATGGGAGTCATTGGCAAGAAATGTCTCTAACAGGGCTCTGCAAGACATCTTAAGGTAGATTTCTGTCCTCCATGCTGCAGTGTGGTGTATGGTGCCAGACCATCACAGGCCAATACGATGAAATATTTTCAAAATGGCACAGCCATGCCTCCATGGTAATGGCAAATGGGGGAGGGTAGCAGTGATAGCAGTGCTGAGCGGCCTCCAGGCCACCTCTGGCAGGAATTTACTTCCTCTGCACTGCAGGAGGCAACAGAAGCAAAACGAGAGGCAGAAGTAGGCAGAGATGGTTCTTTATTACCAGAGTCAGGCTAAATACTTGCTACACAACTTTTTTGTATTTGAGGGGTACTTCAAATCCTACAGTGTGTTTATTTTGCCAAGTAGTCAAGGGACCACAAGGCTTTTCCCCTCCAAACTGGACCAGTATTTCAGTGGGAGAGTACCAGTCTGCAGATATGAGTAGCTCTCTTCTGTGCAGCAACTGGCATGAAAACTTCTGGGTTTCTGTATGCTTTTCATGTAAAAAGTGACGCATATCATGTATCAAAAATCATAGTTTCAATGCATTTGAAAAGATTATCATGGATGAAGTGGTGACATGCTTTTATTTTGGTCTTTCACATATATAACGTACACTTAAAAAAGAGGTTACTGTCACATGTTGCCTTCAGTATCTCCTTTGCCACTGTATACAGTAGCTACTTGTCTATACCTCAGAAAAAGGGCGCCTGTATCACCCATGGGTGTTTTGCTTTGATCCAGAGAGGATCAGTAATGGTGCACACCTCTGGCAGCGTGTTTTTTTTGGAACAGGGTAACCTCCTGGTTACATCCACCAGGCTCTGGGGCCAATGCATTTATAAATATGTTTATAAAGATGTGTTTTTCTGAACAGAAGTGGGCATGAACCATGCATGAAGGAAAATGGGTGTTTAAATAGGGTTTGCTGATCCTAACCATTCTAAAATAGGTATTTCTTCCTATTTATACTTTTAATTATGCTTAAGCAGAGAAGCACTTTCTCTCTCTTAAATAAAAAAAAGGGAATTTGATACAGAAGTCCAGATGAGGTATATCTTTTTGATAAAGACTGTTCTGTGTAAATCAAGTGAGAAATTTAGGAGACATGTTTTTGGATTAGCTGCCTTACGGAAAGCTAACACTGTTGGTATCTCAGACGCGTTCTTCATTCCTCCACAAAGCACTTATCTTTAAAACAATTTAGTGAAATTTATACATAAGTATAGTATGCATATTCCAATTCAATTATATGAGTCATCTCCACAGGTTAAACAGAAGGTGCAGGTATTCCAGTCTGTTTTGTAATTCGGATCATTTGTATGCATTGGGTAATGTGATTTATAACCATATTTGCACTATGAAATAAAAAATGGACTCAGAAAGGGGATACTAACACCTCTTTAAATATATTGCTTTATTTTTCATGCTGAAACCACTTGACCTGTGCAACACCAGGTTCTTTACCTATACAAATAAACTTAAAGCTTAATCCTTAATAACACATCCTGCAAACATTGAAGAGCTGCTAAAGTTACCAAATTAGTATTAGGGGAGGAAAAAAGAATAACTTTCTTCAGGAAAAACAACAACAATAAACCCTCTGCTTTAAAGTATTCTGAGGAGGGGAGGCATTTTTAAGTGAAAAAAAAAGTCAGGAAAAAAGCTTTTTAAAGTCGACCAATACCTTACTTTGAACTGTATTTATAAAATATTTAGCTGTCTGCTAGAATGGAAAAAATATAATATTTTTATTAAACATACTTATAAATCATTGTCAAAACATTTACTGAAGCTTGTGGTAAACATTATTTATAGCATCAGTGAGCAAACAATTGTTGCTATATTCATTTTTTCCAGTAATAGTAAAATGTGTTTCCTCCAAAATCTTACTTAAAGCAGAAATGTATATATTTCCAAGACATATAGATGTAAATATTGTTCCATTTCCAGACAATATTCTTGTATTTGTATTTGAACTTTTTAAAATTAAATTTTTCCTCTCCAGAATTTACTTATTTTGAGATGCAGCTTTGAAAAAACAACGTTAAGGCTGCTACGTGATTGTATGTTGGCAGTCTGGCATTACATTCTATACTCTTTTAATTAGATTAACAGATTATTATTGTAGCTGATTAAAGCTTAAAATGAATTTGTAAAATAAAATTTAGCCATCACATGAGTTAAGATGGACAAGAAGTAAATTTACTGGAGTTTGAATCTATACAGTTGCTTTTGAAAAAAGCTTTAAAAGACTGCAGCCATTCTTATGCATCCATGCATGTGTGCTTTCTGAACATACATAGATTTTTGCATAATGGAACATGGTCATTTCTTTTTAAATACTGAATTGTCATTCCATCACTGGAACTACTTCTTTGAAACTTAACTTTTAAATTAAATAAAAGATGTTCATAAAAAAAAGTATCAGGACTGCACCTAGTAAAGATAATGGATTTTTCCAAAATTAGTGCCTTAATATATTTCTGTATGTTGATACAGCAGTATGCTATGTAAATGTATATATAATAAAAATTATACACATAATGAATACTAGATGCAAAATACATTTTTGCTACTTTTGGGCATATGAGGTACATGACTATAGGAAGTTACATTGTCTGAGGAGTTTATGAAAGTTTTTCATATTAGTGCCTTGGTTTGATTGCAAATCTGAGAGATGTTTAAACTCTACATTGAATTGTGCCAAAAATAAATAAAACACAAAACACATAAAAGCTGTTTATCAACAAAAGTACTTCCATTTGCAACATCCCCCCAAATCTTTTAATTCAGTAGTCTGTTTTACATCCTTTTTAAGTATTCTATTTTACAATATATAGAATTGTGATCAACAGAAATTTTATTCTGTAATTAAAAACTGAACAATCTTCTTTGTGATATTTTAGCTTCCAAAAATATTTATGAAATATCACAGAGATCAAGTGGTGTTTTTGAATAACTATGATGTGTTTTGAATACCTATGACCTGTTATTTTTCAACTAACTATACAATGTCTGTTTTATATTAGCATCCTATTACTAACCTACATATTTGCTGCATACCCTTTACGCTCCCTTTATGAAATAGTTAAAAGTTCTAACTCTGTAATGAGAAAACAGTATTGTGAATAAAAGAAAACACCCAGGGAAAAAATCCTGACTTAGATATAGCATTTATAAAGCTATGGATAATTATTTTCAAAACAGTGATTAATAAGTGTCCATTTTCATGTCATCATTGGTAGTAGATGTAATCTCACTCAGGCACCCCGCCATTCTGTTTAATAAAAGTGTATCCTAGTGTAAAAAGGAGCTTGTCATACTTATCTCTAATGGTGAATGATTTCTTTCCCTCTTCCTGAAGACACTTTGCACCCAATATTCTCAAATCCTATCATGCTACAGGCTGACAAATAAGCTAACAACAATGTAGGTAGCAGGCTACATTTACATGTAAGTGTATGTTCTCTAGAAGATATTCAGAAGATAACTGGATCTTTTTTGCTTGTAAATCAAATACAGACATGAAGAGATCTGCTTATAGGAATAGATGCAAAATTTTTATATTTCAGTGAAACTTCATGATCTGAGGGCGCAATGTATTGAAAAGAATCATTGCATTTTCAGAAAGCGGGAGGAAAATTAAGCATTGTTTTCATGTTGTTACTGCTGAAATTCTTCAAAATGCAAAAGCAGACAGGATCTATCACTATACCAGTGTTGCAATTAATACCTTATTTCTGCTGGTTTTCACATATGTCTGTACTTTCTATGTTTAATTCTATCTTCAAGCAATTGTACTGTGTGAAACAGACAACAATTTATCCTGATTCATGGCTTAGGAGGAGCAGCTGATTAATCCCATGTCAACAGTCTTGACCTTATGCAGAAAATAGAAACATAGAAGGCCTGCTTAACAATATATCAAGGGTACAGTTGCTTATTTTTTCTGGTTTGTAAAATCTAGAAATCACACACAAATGCAGAGTAAGTTAGGACAGCGTAGTGTCATCATTATCACTTTCATCCATTTATTCTTCTTACACAGTAAATGTGTTTTTTCTTTTAAATATTCTGGTGTAAAACAACAAGCATGTTATCATCGTGTTTCTCTGTATGCTATCAGCATATAGAAAGAAATATATGTATTTGTTTGTGGTTTAAGCTCATCTTTTCATGAATGGCAAGATCTGTACAACATAGCAGTCCCATAAAGCAAAAACACCTAAACTCCTTCCATAAAATACTTAAATGTTGCGGCTCAGTGCTGTAAGCGCTGACTCACGTGAGTAGGTTTTACTCTTTCAAGAAGACCTAGTAGCTTCAGTCTGGCCATTCACTCTAATGAGAGCTTGCAGAATTGGATCCTTCCAGCAAGGTACTCACAGATATTTTTCCCCCCATGGTGTAAGGTTTATAGGATATCCTTTTAATTGTTTACCATTCAAAAAGATTCCAATTCTGCCACAATTGTTTATGAAAAAAATTATTCTTTTTACTAATGCTTTTGCTTAAGTATGAACATACAGTATCTGCTTTGTATTACTCTATCTGAAATTGCTGGGTAAACTGGATGAAATAAAACATACATAACAGTCCTTTAAAATGTCATCGTGGGCAAAAGAGAACAGAATGTACTCATTTTCATTTTTAGTAGTGAAACACAGTGACTAGCGCAAGCCAGTTTGGAAATACTAATGCAATTTTAAATTTTAAAGTGTGCATTTCTAGCATTTCTATATGGCAGCTCCAGAAAAGAATGTGCCCTTTATTATTGTAAGGCATACATCGCTCGATAAAAAAAAATCACAAAACGCACCACCAAAAAAACCCCCAAAAAATCCCAGCAAAAAATGTACATAACATAACTAAATAAAGCCAAAATCTGTGGAAATCTTCTCATGTAAACTGCATAATAGCACTTCAAATGGCCCCTTTCTGTCATCCACTGTAACCATCACATTCCCATTTCTGCTGCAGTCAGGTGAACTGTCAAAGAGCTATTACGGTTGGCTGCATAGAATTCCGAGGAAAGACAAATCTGTGCAATTTTCTCCTTGGACAATAAATGGTTCTTTTGGTGCCTTTAGGTTTTCCTAAACAATTTTGGTAAAGAAAAAAAAGAGTTTTAATTTTTTTCATTATTTTTTACATGTATGCGATAATGCAAGGGGCTTTATTTGGGCTGAAACCTTTACTATGAATGTGTAGCTCTTTGATGGATGCACATTAGCATTCCAGTATGTGGGTAAGATTTATATATTTTTTCCTTTTCTGATACATAATGTAGCTTCAAGTAGATACTTAAGATGGTATGATGGCATGTTATATTTTAGTGTGGGGTTTTGCACTGTTAAAAGAATGGGTACACACCGACTGGAACAACGAAATGTATACACAAATGCAAAAATCATCCAATCTATTATTAAAAACTAATAACCCTAAAATATTAAATGCATTTAGTCTTTCATGCCTGTTTAAAATACTGCATGCTCAGAAGTGAATACATTATTGTGATGTGTAATACCGCATCTTTTGATAAGCCTTATCTCATAAATAAAAAAGACGTATAAATGACATGTTTCTGAAAGGTTTTTCTTCAGAGGCAAATATTTTGTCCATTCTGGTGAGGTATGTTGTATAAGCAAAATGAGAGTTTGATTATGTCTTTCATATAGTTAATGAACACGTGGTTGTCAGAAACCACAATGAGGTTTCTTGCTGGTTGTTTTTGTCTTCTATAAAAAAATTAAGGTGTTTCAGAACTGACCTTTGCTCTGTTGAGTCATCTCCCTTTCTTCATTCAATTTACCTTACTGAACAGTAGCATAAACCAGAATTTTTATGTCCTTAGGAAGAGGGCAAAAGACAACTTCTTCCTTTAATTTTTTCCTGCATTTTTTTTTGTTTGTTTCTTATGTGTATGATTTTGCTAACATTTGAGATTTTTCAAATTGTAAAAAGCTATCCTGGATGTTGATTAGTTGATTATAATATTATCTTTTCACTACTGAATTTCCTCACAGCAATTGCCTGTTTTGCAGCTCTTCTAAGTAGTGATTGTTAAATAAGACATTGTTTATATTTAAGTCAGAGCTATGTTAGAGCAGACATTGAGCTCCATTCACTGTTTTTACTCTTTTAGAAAAAAAGATTTTTAATTTGGTACCTCTTTCTGGAAATAGCTTTGTTTACCGTATTCCACATATGTATAACTGCACCTCCCAGTTACAGTGTTAAGGGTGTAGCCCCACAAACAAATCTAACATACACAGGGTATGGTCCCTGCCCCAAAGTGTTTACATTTATGACAGAAACTTCAGTTTTAAAGCCCTGTCGTAACATTCCTGAAAAACAAACCAACATGATGCAGATTAGACAGAGATCCAAGCCCCTAGTCACAGAGGTTGCTTCTTCTGTTTTCAATAGACAGTGTTGCAGAGGAGTTTTTCTGTGTGCTAGTCTGATGATTCTTCCTGCTTTTATTTCCCCCATAAAGGATGTAACATCTACAGATACTTGATTTTTTTTTTTTTTTTTACAGATAGTACAGTTTTGAAAATGCTGTTTGCAAGCTTATTTGCTTCTGTGTTTTGTCTATAAGCAGAATATTATTCATTTCTGCGTATCTGCTAGACTGGACAAATCAAGGTGACAATCCATGGTTAACTCTGTCAGGCCCTTTGTCCTGCTGCTTCTGTGGATTGAAATACAATGGAAACAAAGTGGAATATATAACCATCCAGCTGCCTTGTTGTGACAGCGCGGCCCCGTATTACAGTGCCTCAGCCCCTGTTTGCCTATCGATAGCCAGTCCACGAGGTGACAATGCAAATCATGTGAAAGCTCTCCTGCAAAAAAAAAAAAATGTCAAGAGGGGGAAAAAAAATATCAGAAAAATAGAAACTCATAAAAGGCTCTGTTTTTGATACAGTTACTACATTGAGATACAGGGCCTGGTTTTTTTAACCATGGCGTGCTTCTAAGGGAAGCAGGTAGGCTCCTGCGTTTAAATCTATCGTATAGTGTCTGCTTACAGGGCTCTGCATTGATGTTACTTTTAAAGCAGTTTATATTTCATTTAAGCATGTAATTAATCATCTTTACAGTGTTGATGTGACTGGCATCAGCAGCGTTATTTAATTAAATTTGAAATTATTGTACAGTAAATACAGGCTTCCAACTAACCAGTCCAAATTAAATGCTGAGGTCTATTTCTTACCCATGGTGTTTCCAATTTAAATGTTCATCCAAAAGGTTACACTTCATACGTTGAAATCATTTTTATGTTCTAACTGTTGCTAAACCCAAAAATCAACTGTACGTGAGTCCTGTGCATCTATTAGCTGTAGGAATGTTAGGAATGTGTACACATTATCTATATTTCTCATATTCTATTTCATATTAGTGATTTTATGACTGATGCTCCTTAAGCACCATTTTTCTCCTGATACTTTGTCTCTTCTGTCACGTCAGCCTAGAGCTGCTTTTGCAAAAAAAAAAAAAAAAAAAAAAGTCTTTCCTCCATTTTGTTTCAGCCTGGTAATCAAGCAATTAGCCCACAAAATGGAGGTACTCCGCTCCGCTTCTCATCCTGCGTCTTACTTCGGGTGGGCTTTACCTGCGTGCAAGCAGAAGGCAGAGCACTTTGCTGCCGAGCCTGTGAAATCGGCCCCTGAAGAGTGTTCCCACGATGGCCCGTAAGTGGCCACCGCTTAGGGGGACTCTGGGAGGAGGGAGACCTTCCCAGTGGGATCGCCAGAGAATTACGTACGGCACGTGCGCTACCTGCAAATTCTGCACCAGCTACAGGAGAAAGCATGTGGCTGTGCTTCTTCTCCAGCTGTACTCCCTAAATTTATAACGACCTGAAAACATGTGGTCAGCCAAACTTTAAACAGTGGGAATGCCGTTGCTTTCCACCTCATCTTTTCTTTCAAAAAGGAAAAAAAAGAAACCAAACCAAACCAAACCAACAACACCATTTGTTTTATGTTACAGCTTTCTGCAGACAATTCACAACATGTCTAGCAAGGAATCAGACCAGAAATACCGTCTCACTTCTATCATATATATATAATACAGCTTTTGAATACTGGAAAATCTGTCATCCGTTAAGTGCAGCTCAGGTCTTCTGTGTGAAAAGCACAAGCCTTTTTTTTTTTTTTTTTAATGCAGTGCTGCCGTGTCTGCACTTTTTTGAAATTGCATATTTATCAGGTTATGAATTATTTATGAGTGGGGAAGGGAGGGGGAGGGCTGGAAGGGGAAGGAAGAGTGAGAAAACATATGCTTGGGCAGAGGAATACCTTAAATGAATCCACGACCATGTCTTTTGAAGGATTACTTGTAATTACTTTTTTCTTTTCCTTATTGTTTTGTTTCTGTTGGTCATCTGCTGTTCCTATTGTGTTGTCATCTGGGTTTATTTGGCTTTTACGGAGCACGAAGGGATTGGGGGTAGTGCTTGCTACAAGTTGGAAGATTTTGCCGCGGAAATGAATTGAACATTTCTTTGACTTCTAAAGTACAGGGTGTTTAATAAATATTAATCCTTCAACTGTCAGACTGAATTATTGTCAAAAAGAGGCTGACAGATTGAGGATTAATGACATGTTCCATAAATTAGAAATGAACTATCAGCAGAATGTCCAAAGTAGGGATCAAGAACGGACCTGATTTGTACCTTAGACTAGTTGAACATCCCATCTATATCAGACCTGAGCCCAGATTTATGCAGAAAACAAAAACAAACCTATCTCCCTCCCGCAAACACACCTTCCGCTCTTCATGCACTAGGATCTGACATCTAGATCCTTTCTTCTTTAGGACCTGCATGTACCGAAATAGCAAGGTTGTCTCAGACACCAGGTAATTTGATTAGACAGAGTCAGATCCATATTCTTTTTTTACAGTTTTGTTAGAAGAAAATCAGGGGAGGTGGAGTATTTTCTGTTCAAACATCTCAATGTTGTATTTTCCCACTATGAAAAATATAACATCACAGAAAGCTGAAGACATGGCATTATAATGGTAAATTATAAAAATGGTAACTGCCTCTTCAAAACCACACAGAATTTCCAACATAAATTATGTATTAAAAGAAATATGTTTGCATAAAACAAGTAGCAGTAATTTAATGTAAGGCGACAGGATTTTTAGGAGAGGCTAATGTGTGTCAAAAAATATCATGTATATTCTTTAATCAAACGCATGATCCTCAGCTGAATTATTGCTTGTAAAGCTGATTTTACTGTATTTTCTAATTCATTAAAAGCAAATATATCTCTTTTTCTCGCCCTCTTTTTTCCTTTTGTGATTATTAGGGAAAAATTAACTTTAATTTGTGTAAGACTAGACCTTTTTGGGGTGGCTGAATCAAACGAGCCATCATTTGGGGTGCCATTCTTTCTCTTGGCACAGAGGTACACAATATGAAACTGGGCTACCAGAGTGTATAAAAATGTTTAGCTTAATCACTCCCTAATGACAGCGACTTATGTCCTTAGTGCAGTCGATTTGTTTCCTGGGTTTTAAAAGTAGATTATTTCCATGGTGCAGGCTTAGTGTAAGCTGTTGAGAAACCACAAGCACTGCACTTCAGCCTGAGTTTGGGACGTTCGCCAAGGGTAATCTGATTAAAAGGGCATTTTTTACAACATTGTGGTGCTTTGAAAATTCTGTGCAGCCAGATAGAGTAGGGCCAAAAAAAAATTGCTTTTTCAAAGCTAACAGTTTTGCCTGAGCAGAATTAAAAGAGTGATAAGCAGCATCACTGGAATGATTCTCTTCGACAGTCTTGCAACTGGATAAACAAAGCATCCTTAGTAACACATCTGTTACAGACCCACAAGCAAATTCATGATCTATTTAATGCAAGGTTTTTCTTGTTTGTTCTGCCTTTAATCACATTTGCTTGCTGCATAGGTGTGGGGTTCTGAGGCCTTGCTTTATCTGTAAGAATGAAAATGTTTCCCTTTTTCCACAGTAGCTTTTCTCTTCCATGACGTGACATTTATAAATGTTCCTCTGTGAAAGTGGTTATTTGTGATGTGGTACCATATTCCTGAGAAGTTTAGCAGCTGTATGTTGTTAAAAGATAATTATCCTATCTTGAATCTTGGGTTTCTTATAAGAGATAGAATGTAATACTAATTAAATATGTCATGTTTGCACACATCAGAACATACTCAAAAGAACTGTTCTTGGATCATTTGCCTTATTGAACTACTTTCATATTCTTCTGCAGCACCTAAATAAGGAAGGAAAGGAAACAGATTTCTCTCCCCTTCTTCACAGCCCTGTATTTCTCTGAATGGCAAGTTCATGCTGGTCTCCACACATGCTGATAGTACAGGACTGCTTACAGCAAGACATTTGTATACACAATTTACTTCAAAGCCACTGGGTTCAGTGAGACTATACAACAGATCAGACTGGCACAAGGTTCTAGTATGACAGGCAAAATGAAATTTGTTTTCTACAAAACAGACTATTTTAATTTGCTTAATAAATACTGAAAGACAAGACATGGTTTCTTATCCTCCACTACATCACATGGCTCTCTGGAAGGGGAAAAATGTATAACAAATTAAACTGAATTAAATTTTCCAACTCTCTTGTCTTAATTGTAGCTGCTGAGTTGTAAGCAAAGAAAGAGTGCAATGCATCGTAAACTATGGGGTTTTTTTTCCCCAAAGAGGCCTCAGTGATAAAATTACAATTATATTTCCTTCAAGGTGGAGATTTATAGTTTGTCTTTTTCCACACAGGTCAGAACATCTGTATCTTCCTCTGTGCAAGTGGCAAAGCATGTCTTCCCTGTCTCCAGGAGTAACTTGTCATTTTTCTACCTATCAGCATTTTAAAACTGACAGCCTTATGACTACATGAGCCTTTTAGATATATCACTCACAGTATTAGTTGTAATGTGGGGTATAGACAACACTGCATTTACTCTAGTTTTACTTATCAATATACACATCCCACAGTCACTCATCTGTACATTTGTACCTACATGTATGAACACATGTTATTATACAAAAGCCATTGCCTTCAGTGATGATTTTCATGAAATTCAGCATGTTTTGCTGTGCCCCTCTCAACCATATATGCATCAATGTTTGTGAGATAAAAACGCATGTAAACTCATTTTTGATTTGGTGGATGCAGAGCCACAGGGCAATTCAGCAGTGGCATTTCCAGCGAGAGGCTGTGCACCCCAGAGCCCTGATGGGCCAAGAATAGCTTTGTCAGGGCCGCTCGGCTCAGGAGCCTTTGATGCAGTGCTAAGTTCAGTTTAGAGTATTTACTGATACGTGTCTTCAGCAACTGTCAAAACTGCTTGGAGCTATGAGGTTCAGGCTTTTCCAATCCCAGTGACCAGCCGGCCTCCCGAGGCACGAGGAACTGCTTTAGGGTGGCTATAGCCCACAAATTCACTTTGTGTGACCATAAAAAATGGCAGGGGGTGGGGGGGAGGGGGGGGGGGGGCGGGGGGGGAAGGGAAGCAATTTTACCGGGAGAAAGACTGAATGAAGGTGTCTTTGTGTCACACTTTATTTGCTGTGTTGTTACCACTGTTCCTCAGATATGGAAACAGAGTGCAGGCAGAATTAATTGAGAAACATCTGTTTACTATCACTATTTACTCTGGATAGGTCAGCACAGCCCTTCTTTCTGGCATACTGAACATTGCCAAGCTTTTTTTTTTTTAATCTTCCAATTCAGTGTATACCTTTATTTAAAATTTTCCTTTTAAGACTGAATTTTGTGCCTCTTAAAATGAGATATTCATGCCCGAAAGATGACCTGCTGTTCTCAGGGAGAGAAGGGGAAACCATTAGAAAAGAAGAAGATTTCTTGATAATCAAGGACACCTGTGATTCTGTGTTGCTTTCGAGAGCACAAAGACCTATAGATCTGCTCTTTCTTCCAGAGTAAAATGTCTGTGATCCACAAGAAGCTCCAATCCTTCCTTTTTCTCACCCCAAAGAGAAAAAGGGAAAGAAAGAAAATTATGCGCCATCAGATCAGCTGCTTTCTGTTTCTTCTTTAAAAAGCAGAAGATGTTGCTATTTAACATAAAACCTTGTGACCTTACTACTGCAGCTGCTTTGAAACACCAAGCTGCTTAATGATGCAAATTGCAAACAGAGGGAAAACATCAGAAGAACCTGTCAAGAAATTAGTGTGTTTGACTGAAAATTAGCTAGCTTAATCGAACTTGCAGGAAGTGGATTTTTTATTCAGAAACCTGGCTTAGAGCTTTTGTCCGTTGGGGCTATTCTCAAAGTGTACAGGACCTTTGGGAGCACAAGAATTAGGGCTCCGTGTAACACCCACAGTATTGGGCTTATGTCTCATTTGCTTATATTTTAGAGCAAGATACTTCAACACCAGAGTCCTATGTTATGCAATTAGAAGCTTTCGTTCAGACCAAGTGACTGCTGTGGGTTCAGGTTCCCACTTTCTTAGACCAACAAATGATGACGTTCAGTTAGTGTAACTAAGGGCAGTATGTGTGCAGGGATGATGCTTATCCATTCATCCAGGCGTAGAGGGGACCCTCCACAAACAGACTTCTTTCTTTTTGCGAGGAAAAAAGACCTCAGCTGCCCATGTCACACTCATCTATAGCACCGGGATTTGCATTGAGAGGAGCAGGGTAATTAAGATGAAGGAGTGGGAAGGCCAAGCAGCTGCTGGTGGGAGCAAAGTGCCTCGGTCAGCATGTGCCCATCCTCGCAACTCTACAAAAGCATCTTGGCCAGAGGATGCTCACTCTTTTTACTATTTCTGAGACCTCATTGCCAGGTCTTTTCAGGGACAGAGTGGATATAGTCCATTACCTTTTGCAAGAAAAAGGAAACTGAAGCCACTGCTCCAGGTCTTCCTGGCAAAGGCACATTTTTCTGAATGCATGCATACTCCTCGTTTACCACCAGCACGTATTCTGTCAGGAAATTAAGGGCAGAGCGAAATAGATAAGCCATGTCCCAAGTTTTGTTCAATTCAAAAGCTCTGAGTGTGCCATGTGGACAAAAAAGATTCTTATAAATATGTACTTCAGTAAGTCTGTCTCCCATGTCTACGCCAGTTGTGAATGGTTAACTGTAATCTATTTGGATGAATTTGCATTGCTGCTCTGGCATTAAGAATGGGACACTTCAATATGCTATCACTGGAAAAATAATTTGCCTAAATAAAGGGAATGTTTTGAGCTCACAAAGCTGTAAGCTAAGGACTAAAGAAAACTGGTTAACTAATAAAAAGATGTAAGGAAAATGAATGCAGAAATTGTTCAAAACATTGAAATGGGAATACTTGAAATTAGGACAATAAATTATCTTAAAACACAAAACCCTGAAGATTCTGATTTCTGTTTTCCATCATATCAGTAGGATTTTTGGGCAGTCACAGTCTGAAAACAAAGCTGTTTTTGTTAGGTACCGATATTTGGATTTAGTAGCCTAGATTTCAGCACCTTGGTTTAGACATTTAGTGGCAGGTTCTCAATGAAGATAACAAGAGCTTTATCTGAGTAAGGTTAGATGAAAATCAGTGTTCTGGTATTCTGTCTTTTGAAAACAGGTCATTTTAGAAGTGTAGAGAGATTTTCTAAGTCTTATAGGACATTGCTAAAAAATAAAGAACTAAATAGTGTATTTGTGGAAGTTGATTAAATTAGATAATGTTTTATACTGGAGGTGTTTCCATGAATATCTCCATTTTGCTAGGTCCAGAGATTTGTACCGTTGTATCACGTAAGTGTCATTGATTTTCAGATGATATAGCAGTATTTTATTCCTATTTTCATTTGATTCAGGCACTACATTACCACTATGTCCAAGAACAAATATATCCATAGGGGCATTCATATTTATAATAATGGCTAAAGCCTTGTTGCAGAAGTTTCACTATTAGCAAACATACTGGTGCTAACTTTATCTGTTCCTCTGCACAGCGATATTTCTAACAAAGAAAGTCTAAGGAAAGACTGGTATTGTTATAATTCTACTGTCATGGTGAAACTATCTTTCCACTGGCGTAAACAGCAGAGATAAAATAGATATTTTTCACATTTACTTTTTTAGCACTGAAATTCCCATTTCTCTAAACTCCATGAAGACTTTGGGTAAAAATTGCCATTCCTGAAAACATTTCCTATTCTTCATAATTCTGATGGCAGTGCTGTAGAATCACATCTTTTATAGGTACCTGTCACAGTGTGATAGTGTGATACCATTTCTTCCCTTGCTTTAGTCCAGCATGTCATAAATTTAACTTCCAGGAAATAATTCGTATTGCAAAGTGCTACACTCAGGTACAAGCTTCACATTGAAAGGGGGTGATGCTGTTTTCCTTCTTTCATAGGTAAAAACTTGTCTTTTGTGCTAGCCAGAAATGTTTATAGGTTTAGGTGCTGAGGACATTGCCTTTACTGAATTCACCTTGTATTAATACTACAACAGCACCACAAAAACTAGCTCTCAACAATATATATTTTTTAAATTTTTAATTCACAAAGCAAATTGTAACATGTCTGTGCTCATACCTGATTAGAAGGTTATAAACACCTCATTTGAAAATAGGAGATTCAGGTTTTAATGAAAAAATAGAAACCCAGTGTTTTCCCTGGAAATGTTTGGAAAAAATTAAACAGTAGGGAAATAAGAAATAAGTATATTTTATAGAAGATAGTTAAAGCTGGGGTTAAAGTATTTAAGTTCTCTTATCTTTTGTGATTGCTCTAGTCTGCAGCTTTCTCAGTAGACCCTCTACATGTAAGACTTAATTCTGACTACTATTGTTAGAATGAAGCAATAATCAATGCATAATTCCTGTTTAGAAAAGAAAGGCATTGAAGCTGTCCACATCTAGCACTATGCAATTAGTCTTTTGTAAACCAACAAACAGTATCTGTAATACATAGTTATCAAAAATCACTGGAATAATTTTTAAATCATCTAACACGCAAATAGTAGGGGCAAAAAGTGAAAAAATTTAAGAAATTGATTACTAGTTAGATCTAAATTTGGAGGAAATAGTGAAAACTTCTTTATGCTGTTTTACCTGCCACATGCCTTATTTATGTTTTAAAGTGTAATTCACACCACAGGAGTTAATAATAATCCCTCAGCCAACAGGGACTAGATGCTGTTTCCCTAAAGAGAAGGCAAGGCTTGTGAAAAGTTTGAAAAAAATGTGTTGTAATTGCTGAAATAAATGGCAAATTTTAGAGGAGAAAACAAAAGCAGAATATAGAAATCGCTGGTCTCCTAGGTAAAACTTAGGTATTGACAGGTCTGAATTAATAGAGACTGTTTTTCAAAAGGTTCAGTGTCAGCTATATATTGCATTTACTCATTCAGTTCTCGAATCACTCTTAAGGGATTGCTTGATTCCTGACACTGTGTGACAGGAAGAAACTTTGCTATTGAATAGAGAAATAATGTCTATTTTGTTCTCCAAAACAGAGTCAAATACCAAAACTCCATCATTTTAACATTTTAAGGAGATATACACACGGGGCTATAGTGGATTCAGTTCACAAAAAAAAAAAAAATTATGGGTTTCTTTATTTGCATCTTCACTAGACAGATACTAGTTCCTCCTAAAGCTAATCCTGAACCCCTAAGTATTCAACAGAGGACAGGTTAAAAAGTGCAAAAAAGGACTCACTGTGAGTTCCTTCCTGAGGGAGTGTGCTGGAGGAGTGCGCCAAGGAGCCTGAAGATGACAATAATATATATTTTGTGTCAAAGTAGCACATTCTTTGCAGTGTCCTGAAATAATCCTACAAGGTATTCTCGTGAGGCCAAGTTGAGTCTCTGGACAGATAAGAGGCAGCTGCCAAGACCTAACCGAATGCAGAAATGCTTTACTATACCCACCGCACTGGAGTTCTATCAGACAGGCAATGCAGTGTTATATGCCACATACAGCCTGCTGCAATTTGATGATCGTCTTCAGCTGGAGACAACATTCATCAACAAAATTGTCTTTGAAAGCCAGAAACTGTGCCCAAAAATCTCATACAAAAATTATGAAAAACTGACTCTTCAGACACTAGTTACTGTAAACACAGTTTGTTTTTCAGGTAGGTTTCCAGAACTGTTACAGGATTTCACAGATCAGTAAGTGATTTTGGTGGCAGAGCGTGTTTAGAGATTGTTCAGTTATAATGTGTGTAATATTCAGCTTGTTTGAGATGTCACAAGATTTTTTGGAAAGGCATAGTGAGCTGTATTTTGATCTTCTTGCCTACCTGGGGAGTTTTAATGCATCAGATGATCATTGCATCTTTATACCATCATGAAAACTCAGAGACCACATTCTTGGTTGGTTTTGTGGGGGGTTTTGTTTGTTTTATTTTTTTACCAGACACAACTTCTTTCAATATTTTATGTCCCTTTCCCCCACTTATATGATTTAATATAATTGTATATATTAAATTGTAATATGATTGTGAATAGTCACGGATTTAGCACAGGAAAAATTTCAAAATTACATTCCATATACTAAAAAATAGTTCTTCATACATAAGGCTTTAATATTATATATATTTCATTTCAGACTAAATTATCACTGAAAAAACAATTAATAAGATATTTTCCTTGTCCTTTGAAAATGTATTTTAAACAGAAGCCACCTGCTATTTGTGTCAGCCCCTCACAACTTTACAAGATGCCTGAGATTAGAGCTACAAAACTGGAGATTCTTAAGCATATATCTAATGTGTCTATAGGTAGCTGCATTAAAAGTAGGTGGTCTGGTCAAATTCGTGAAGTTAAATGGAGGTGGCATGTGGAACTTTGTAGCAAAACTTGTATATATTCTATATAACCTACATAGGAGATTCTAAGTGACAGGAAAAGAAACAAAATAGCCCAAAATAAAGGACCTTCAATTTAGGCATTATTTTTCACTTTGATATCCCTCTGGACATTTTTTTTCCCACCCCCAGACTGGTGAAGGTTCCTACACACAGACATCATAACTGGAACAGTTAATTTGTCTCTGTGCAATTATCTCTTGCAGTGAGGGGGGCTGTTGCTGTGAGTCAGAGTTTGCAAGTTTGTTCTCATCATCTTTCTGGCAAGGAGTGCCAACAGTTTCACAAAAAAGTCCAATTTCCCAAAACACAAATCGCAGCCCAACTTTGCTGACAAGTTTGTGCTTTTTCAAGTATTTGAAAGCTGAGGGTTTGAGTTTTATCAGATAAAGAAGCCTGACCCTCCAGGGTTTGCCTTTTACCTGGCTCAAGTAGATGAAACAGTGACTTTCAAATTCTTTGGACTGTAGTGTTTCACGAGTCTGTACCTTTGTTGCCTGTGCCAGATTGACCCAACACATTAAAAATGCTTAGTCTGTTCTCCCACCTGTGGGCAACATGAAATTTAGCCTCACTGATGTGCTGTTCTCAAGGATGAAGTGAATGCACTTGGCTCTGAGCACCTCATCATGGGAACAAAGTTTTGCTGGTTTTGTCACTGGTGTTTCAGGACTGTTCTTACACACGCATGCACACACACGCCAGTTGTTATTTCCTCACTTTCTCTAACAAAAGGAGAGCTGTTGTCAACACTTCCTTCTGCTCTCTTGGTTGTATTTGTCGGGCAAAGATCATCATGCTCTGATTTAGTGTTTTCAAATAAGTGTGCCCTCTGGTGCAGAGCTCTATTGAGAGACAACACAGCCCAGGCAGGAGAGTTCAGCATGGCCACTAATAAAACACAAGTGCTGCTTTGTCAGGCCACGAGTGATTACTTGAACAAGTGCCAACCAAGAAACCAAACATTACAGTGCAGCTCTTCAGACCCTCAAGACAAAAGGCCAATTGACTTTCCTCATTAGTTTTTGTGCCAAACATGTAAACATAGTTTCCTCTCTATCTTTGATGCTCAAAACATGCCAGCTTGTTAACATCTTGGGTGGTACGGTGGTTTATGAGCCTGTAAAGACTATTATGTAGTGGTGGGTTTTGTCCTAGTTGAAAAGATTGGCTTATCCTACAGACGCCTGAAACTGGCATCTTTTTGACCATTTAGAAAACCTGCCTTTGCTCTAATAGACTGATGAAACTGCTTAAAAGAAATTTAACATGCACAGGACCTTCCTCTGTCACACATACACATTAAAGCTTTGTTAGAATTAGGATTGGTCTCCAGCTCGCTGAAAAATATAAACAAAAACCCACCCAAGTGATAAGAGCAACTTTGGCTACATAAACTGCGTGATGAAACCCCATTTGTAACTACTGCGCAGAAAGCTTACTGAGATTTTTTGCGTGATATTCTGTGTTTTACACTGCTTTTATTTTGGGGACCTCTGACATTTTAACTTCCTTTGCATTTTACTCCAGTCTTTCTTGTTTCTAAATTCTGTGACTGTGCAAGATAATGGAAATTGGAACAATTTCAAACAACCTGAAATGTTTGTGAAAGGTGTTGAATTTTAGTCAGTGTGCAGGGAATGTTTTCTGTCTTGGAAATACCCTTCACATATGGTGTGACTGCTGACATGAAATTTTACCAGTCAAACACTGAGTGTGTCTTAAAGTGGTCACTTTATGAATGAGTGTGCAAGGTGGTGAGCTCTATGAACTGGCTTCTCATTTTTGCAAATGATTTCCTTACCTTTTAACTGAAAAGCAGAATTTACTTTTCTTTTCCCCTCTACAAAAATATGATAAAGTTTTAAAAAATAAGCCTGATTATTAAGAAAAATAAGCAACACCACACCCACACATATACTCTGTTTAGCTCATGTTTCCAACTGAAGTTGAAAAAGGTTGATTTGCCAGCCTCTGCCTAGACTGAAAACATAAGCCATATAACGTCCCATTCATGGGTCTAATGAGAGCTTCATTATTGCCAATGAAGAAACTAAGAAATAGGCACAAATAAATTATTTTGGATTTCCTTTCAAAGTGCTAAAGATAAGAAAAGAAAAGAAGAAGAAAAAAGATGTTCTGGTATTCTCTCTCTCTTTCTCTCTCTCTGAGATAAATCTGTCTTTTAAAATAAAGGATTGAGCATGTGTGGAGTTATCTGCAGGCAGAGCAGTCAGCACATTGTGCTTAGTGGGAGCCCAGCTGCTGCTGGGCTTGATGACACTAAATGAAAGAAAAGGTTAGATTTTTGGTGGAGTGCTGGCAGCCAGCACAGAGGCACAAATGTGTCTCTCCTACTCACTTACGCTGAGATTCTGGGTGACACTAAGAAATTTCAATATTAGTTGAACAGGAAAACAAATAGATGGCCTCTACTGTATCTAATATGGTATCTAATAATGGAACTCCGTGGTTTTCCTTCTAAGCTGTCCCACAGCCAAGAGCCCCTGGTGCCCATCTCCCTGGCTCTGCAGCTGCTGGATGGCAGGGTCTTTAGCAGGTGGCTGAGCAGGCTTCCAGATTCCTCACCTCTTCCCTGTTCCCACTGCAGAGTGGGCTGCCAGAGATTTGGAGGTGCTATCTGCAGCTTGCGATTTCTGCTTGGAGTCTGTGTGATTTAGGTCTTAGTCTGTTTGTTCAAGGTTTCCCTGCATCATCTTGAATTAACCCTAACCCAGGAGTAACAGCAAAGAGCTGTTAATCATACTCAAGTGGACCATTTGTGGACAAGCAAATGGTTTTCATCCAGAGCAAGACGGTTTTCCAAGGCAGGGCAGGAAGGATAAGGAAGCAGGCAATCTCTCAGCTACAGATATGAGCCACCCGATGGGGCTGATGGTGGGAATCCTGTGACAGGTTAAATTTCAAGTGTTTTCAAGAGTGGTACCTGTGCCATACACCTTGAGGGGAAACAAAGCAGAGAGCAACCTGCCTTCCTGAAAATAAAACCACCTTTGGTAGGCCACCAGGGAAGGATAGGCAAATCTGAGGGGAGTTTTGTCTGGGGAAGGTAATAAAAGTGCTGTGCAAAATTACATTTTCATGGCCAGGTGCATTGTCAGGTGCTTGCAGAGTCAGAAAGGGGTCCCAGAGAACCTTTCCACCCTTGGTCTGGTGGAAGGGCAGGGTTAAGCCATAAGGAGGTCCATGGGGCCAGTGTGCAATCCAGGAGAGACTGTGAAACACGAATTTCATTTCCCAAGAAGGTTTTACTGAATGACCTCCTCACACAAAATTGCACTGAGACTCCAAGCCAGGGCAGTGTCTAGGCTCTTCTGAGGCTCTTAAGACTTAATTGCTCTGGCAACAGCTGCAAGTGGGACTAAACACCACAGCCTTGTGAGTGTCCAGAATGGAAGATCTTAGATGTTTCTGCGAGAGATGGCAGACAAACCTCTGAAAAGCCTTCTGGAATTTCCTCAGCTTTTCAAAAATATAGCTGTCTTTGGTATTTAAGGAGTTTTCCCTACCAGTGGAGATTCTCCTAGGCTTCTCTGTACTACAGGCAAAATTAACTTCCTTGTGCCAAAGCAGAATCTCAGTGCAAGGGGCAGTGACAGATTTGGAGGCAAAAAGCTGGGAAGGTCCATCTGAGTAGGGTGGGCAGGTACTGGTGAAACAAAAAGAGTCAGAGAGATTAAAGGTGCTTGTGGTGATGGTTCAGAAAAACATGGGTGGGGATCCTCCTTTCGTCTCCTCCTTCCTCAAACCCACACTCCATCTCCCTTGCCCTTTGCCTTGGGTTACAGAAGTCTCAGTTTCTTGCCATATTCCTCCCTCTCCTTCCTTTTCCCATGCCTCTACTTTGTCCTTCAAGCTGCTGATCTTCATCTTGAACTTCCCCTCCCATACCGATGTACGTAGCATGAGCTGGGAAAGTTCAGTTATTCAAGTTCTGCCACATTCTGAGTGGTGCTTTCCCTGTGGGTGTGAGGATGTAATGGCTTACTCAGGAAGGGGTCTTCCAGATATTCCAGATTTTTGAGATAATTTGTGACTGCTTTCAGGATAAGTAAAGCCAGATAATGTCTGAGGCAGATGATAAAAGTTTTTGCTTAGGACTGAACTTGTATATGTGACAGTCTGGGTCAGAAAGCTGCAGATATTGCAGCACTCTCTGTGTTATTCTTTTTGGTGGGTTTTTTTGTGGTTTTTTTTTTTTTCCCACCCCCTTCTGAATTTCATTGACAATATCATGCAAACCTTTTCTGTAACATCGTGGATTTGAACCATAGCTGAATTTGACTCAATGCACTCTTTGTCAAATGTTGCATTTGCAGTTTGTTTTAAAACTTTTCTTTACCTTTTTAGTAAGTTTCCCTTAAAGCCTTAAAGAAATAGTAATTTCAAAATGTGTCCAGTAGCCATACATTTTTGATTGCCTGATGTTCAGGGTGAGTACATTAATAGCGTTCAAAATGTGGTTTGCAGGTTTTCTGACATCTCAACACTGTGGAATTTCAGCAATTGAATTTGACCTACAGAACCCTGCACGCAAATCCCTTGAATCGATCGATCTGTACAAAGCAAAGCCTGCTGTAGTGTTGCTGCTAAAGGGAAAATTGAAGAGTATGGTATTGGTGCTCTTTTGCTACCAAGTTCATCACAGCAAAATCATGAGCTCATGATAGACCACCTAAGTATAATCAAACTCTCAGCATTTTGATGTATAAGCCAAGACCAATGCCTTGACCTTTAAGGGATAGTAAAACGGATACAGGAATTGTAGAAGAGAAGTCTGTTCTTATCCTGACTCAGGCAGTGTGTATAAAGATAGGGTCATTGTGTGCAAGAAACACCATTCTAGATGTGTTAAGATGGTTTCCTACTGAAATTCAGCATTGTACTGAAATGGTAAACTTTGGCAAAAGCATATTTCAAACATCACTGTGACAGAATGAGCAGTGTATGGGAGGTGGGAAAGACAGTCCACATGAGAAACCATTTTCTATTAGTTTTGTCACCATCTAACTCTGCAAAACAAAATGATTGTCATTAGATCAGGAAGATGAAGATTCAAGTTAAAAAAACAGTATAAAAGTATATGTATCTACCTTGCTTCCAGATTTACTCTCTGAGTGTTACTCATTGATGATCTGCAGTAGAGATTGTTGTTAGATTTGTAGGTTCTTAGCAACAGGAAGATTGCTCAAGCTCCAGCAGAAACAACTGGTCAAAGTACATGTTAAATAACATTGGAAACAGGTGAAAATTACTTCTTTGATTCTTCATTTTTTTTTCTCTTTCTTTGTGTATACAGCAAAGTAGCACAAAATCCCACTTATGAGGTCTAAAGAACATGACTGTAGGTGTTAGATTCTTTTCTTGGTATGGTTCATCTTCTCTTCTTCAAATCCACACTGATTATGTAGTGAACTATTAATGGAAAGGTAAATGCAGTTATTCTGGTGGAAAAGAATAAGATATGTACTGTTATTATGACTGAAAAATTGTTATATGGAAAAGGATAGGCTGTCATTTCCAAACCACTTTTATATTTAAGATTGTCTCATTCTCTTGTTCCTCTCTAAGTAGTTCCAGACAAAAATGAAGGAATGGGACAAGGACGAAATTTCTTAAAGGTCACTTAGTGCAGTGGGGACACTCCTGTTGTGCCCATCCTTTCAATGAGGCAAAAGCCTGTGCTGGCTTAGAGCAGGATTGAGACTGATACCCTTTGGGTCAGGGCAATAAGACTAAGGACTATTCAAAGACATTTGAAGAGGAAACTGTCATACTTTTTTTTTGTGTGTGTGTGTGTGTGTGAAAGAAAAAGATGCCAACTTTATAGAAGAAAAGAGTAAGCCTAGTCAGAGAAGTGACAGTCTAAAAATATGAACCCTGGTTCATGAAACCAGTTCTATGGGTACTGGTATTTAAATAATACAGGAAACAAAGAAATATCCTTTCTTTCTTCAGTCATGTGCCTAAATTGTGGGAATGTTACAGGCATTTCATGATACTAACTGAACGATTTATCAATTTGAAAGTATTTTCTGTCTAGTGTAAAGAAAACATTTAAAATTCTCCATTTTTCTTCATCGCTTAAAAAAAACCTGCAGAAATGAGTGTTTTCCTATTTCTGAATTCTTTCTCACCTGTAGTTTATGTACGTCATATACTTTTATCCAGTCTCCCTCTTTAACAGCCTTTGTATGTCATCTGCACTCAATCCAAACCAAACAGAAATACAGTGTGATCTCTTTGTCCGTACGATTACTATTTATACTATATTGCCATGCTCTCTTCTTGCACAGCACCTGTCAAAATGGGATCCCAATCTGCTTTCATGCTGTAAGACTACTTACTACAATGCGGTAGAGGTACATTTAGTTTCTAGTTGCCTATGCACATATATAAAGAAGTTTTGTGGGATTCAGAGTAATACGTTACTCTTCTAGAACAATATTCTTTTTCTGTGAAGCCAAGACTTTTAAGGAGTTAAAAATGTAGTCTTTGTTCTTTGTGACACACAACTTTATTCTACTTATGGAAAAATATCTTTCTGCTTTAGGAAACCCATAAAAGCCTCAAAGTCACAAAACCTACTGGAGAATGTTTACACTCAACAACACCTTTTTCTAAGTAGCAATGAGGGTGGCTGCATAGTTAGAGTTCTGACTTGATCATTTATTTAAGCTATTACATGATTGAATTTTGCTCTGGTTTGTATTCAGGCAGCTCCTCCAAATATGTTAGAAAGATCATACATTGAAATTCCAAAGTGGGTGCAGGGCTCCCTACTTTTGTTCTTCTGCACTGATAGTTCTTAAAATGAAAGCTTTAATCTGTATTATATAGGATCATTAATTTCTGCATTTTACACTTGAGCAACAGCATTCTGATTATCTGCTGCAATGAAAAATAAGCAGCCCTACTCCTGCAGACTTAATTACTTACTGCAGGGCCCATCCCTTCCTAGTTATGGCACACAATCTGCAAATGGGGTCAAAAACATTATTAAAAACCAAATTACCCACTGGAAGGAGAAAACAAACATGCAACTGTGACCTAGAGGACCTCACCAACATAGGAGGCAAGCCTAGCTGCACACATTACACAACTCCAGAGAATATGTTAAGGAGCTCTGTTCTCAGTTAGACAACAAAATAAGCAGCCAAATGAGCTCATCACGTAAGATAGCCATGCATATTATCATGGTATAAAGAGTATTCTGGCTAAGTATTTTCTAAGTGGGAAAGATGACTGAATTAGAAATACAGGAAAGGTGCTCACTGATTAGGTGCCTAGATCCAGTGTGAGGTTTCTAGAAATTCTGGCTTGGGCAGCAAGGACCAGGCACGTGCCCCTAAAATCTTGCTTTGTAGCTGTCTTAAAAATTAAGCTCTATATGCCAGATCCTTCTAAAAGTGTGATTCAGCCTTGAAGAAAATTATAAATAGACTTTCAATAATATAAATATGTTGTATCTACCAGTCTTTAAAAATAGCGTTGGTTGCATTTAAGAGTGAGCAGTAGGAGTTATGAAGGATTTGGGAGATTTTAAAAGTTAACAAAATATATTATTGCTTACAGAAACACATGAAAATGGAATACCAAACACAACTTAAGAATGACTCCTTGGAAAAATTATAACCTATTTGTTTAAAAATAATGTAGAAGAACATAGCATAATAGTTATACGATTTCCTTTGTTGAATGGATGAAAAAAATGGATCTGAGATAAAATTTTCCATGTCTAAAAGTCTAATGGATGGTAATAGAATTGTAAACTATAAATGAAATGCTGATCTATTTATATTAACAGAGATACAGTATTTACTCGCAATATTTATAGCAATAGTAAGCTGATCTAATTTATAAGACAATGGGCCAAGGAATCTATTGTTTTGAAATCACATAAAAACGATAATAAAATAAAACAATAAAATATTTAAAGTGCATACAATGAAAATATGTCCATAAAACACACAGTTAACATTAAACGATCATTCAGTACTATTTGAAATTTGTCTGTTTGAATACATTGCATTTAATTAATTGTAAGCACTGTGAGTTGCTGAAGCTTAAAAATATGATTCAGTCCGGCACATAATAGTATAATATTTTTTCTATGAAATAAAAACATTATAAATTATAAATAATAAAACTCCAGGAAAATGATCAGGTTATAACAAAATGGTAGTAAGTTATCAACATGCAAAAATACGAGAGGCACAGACAGTATATAATTATCTAGATATCAAGAGCAATTCCGTAGTAAAGTTTGTGCTGTAATTTAAAGTTCAAGCAGTATTAAAATAGTGTAAAAGATTTGCATTTGCTGAATTCCATCTGCAAGTCCAGCAGCATGAATCTTCATGGGGTAGGATTTTTCTTCCTTTAATGAGCTACTAATGTTTTCCTATGACCCTGTGCCGCTGAGTTGCTGCTCTGCTTTTCCTGACGAGTCCATCTGGATAGATATCCATGATCCAGACTTCTTGCCCACTGAATTGATATTTCAGCCAGAAGTCACACGGACATTTTGCTATTGAACACAGAAGGGCTTGTCATCTTTATGCTGGAAGCTTTAGAGCTGTGGGCCTCTATTTTGCTTCCTGGTGCTGCACGTCTGTTCCCAAGCTCTCCGGCAGCATCAGAAGTGCCAGCAAGCCCCAGAGAGGATGGCGATGGTGAAGGGAAGGGTGTGGATGAAGAGCTGGTGGGGAGCTGCAGTGCTCCAGCAATCCAAGGGGTGGCACAGGAAGGTTAGAGAAGGGAAGATGCTCCTTAAAACGGATTTTGGGAAAAAAATAGGAATTTGCTCCAGGGCTGGGAGGACTGTAAGGACTAGCAGGACTAAGGTGGATTGCAGTGGAGCAGTGAGGATGGTCTTGCTGTGTACATAGACAAGGAGGCTTGGCAGCAGGGAGCTGGAGCTGTGCGTAGGGGTGGAGGAAAAACCCAACTGCATCTGAGCAAAACCAAGGCAAAGAGGCGCTCACAGCTTCCTCCGCTCTGTGGGTTCAGGTAGCAGCTGGCTCCCCCAGAGCCTGGCTCACAGTCACTTGGCTGCTCTGGCCAGCCTGCACAGCCCTGTGTGCACAGCATCAAAACGGGCCGAGCTTGTGAGACCCAGCTCGCCGAGCTGTGAGCTGAACTGCAGCTCTGAGGGACCCTGCTCCAGCCAGGGACAGTGGGGAGCTTGAACCCCCCATCTCCTCCTGCCCCACACCGGCGGCCTGCTGCGGGTCAGCCTGAGCTGGGTCTCCACTGGCAGGAGCCGAGGCGCGGGGCCCACACCCAGCCAGGGGGTCCCCTCAGCCTGTTCCCGGCCCCCGCAGGGCTGGGCACCAGCTCCGTGGGTGCTGCTGTGGAGCCCGCCTTGAGAGCCCCCGCACCCCCACCCGCTCCGCCACATGAATCCCTGCCACCGGAATGAAAATGCAACAGCCCTGACAAGTCGCTGGATTGAGGATGAGGAGAAATGTTTCAGAAGTACAAGATGATCAGTCCAACAACCTGGATAATTGGCAGTGCACTCTATTTTTATTTGCCTGATGTAATTCATAGTTGCAGGAGCAGCCTTTCAAGGAGGAGGCCTGGAGTCATGTTCCCACTCTCGTTACAAGTATTTCTTGCTTAAATATTTTTTAATATTTAGGCCTGTCAGGTTGGCGCCTGGATTTGCCGGCCAATATCTGATGTTCACTTTCATACTCCTATGGAAAGGTGGAGCAAAGACACGAGGTGAAAGAAATGAATGCAACCTATCACCAGGGCCTTGCTACGTGCCTCAGGAGGAGCATTAGATCACATCACAGCATTTCCTTAGCATTTGCACAATGACAGCATCAAGACATCAGATTTTTGCTATTAATCACATGGATTCTAACTTTCTTGTGAAAAACCAGCTCCTACAAATCTGAAAGGATGAGAATCTAATCTTTTGGAAACAAATGAAAAAGAACCCCAAACATTATCTGTGACACAGAATGCTAGAAATCACACTGTGAAGCCTCAAAACTTACACATTTTAAGAGAAGGATCCCGAGGAAGTGGGATGCACAAGTAAGGAGGAGAGAGGGTGCTAATCTTACAGTTTGTAAAAAAGTGAATCATGGCTTGTAAATACTTGGAGTCAATAAGCTCCTCTAGTGTATGAAATACAATGCTGAATGCACATGAAAAAGGAGGAGCAAAGCTGGTTACAAAGGAAACCAGGAAACACTGGTTGCTATGTTTTACTTAGTAGTGTGCTTTGTGTTTTATTTTACACATAAATTCTTCCCTTCTCTTTTTCTTTCTCTTTATTCTTCTGATGGTCAGCAGTCTATGGCCCAACCTGGACTCATAGGAATTGGCTTCTTGCATCACTAATTAGATGCATTGTGGGTACTTTGTGGGCTGTCTCCCAGCCATGCCATTTCTAGAATGAAAGCTCAGCAAATAGCACTCAGCAAACAGCACTGAGGCAGACATACCATGAGACAGGAGGTCTGAGCAGAGCTCCAGGGAGAAAAAAGTCGTGTTTCATTCACAGCTAGTGCTGGGTCAATGGGTTTTGCAGAAATGAGGGTATGGGGATTTCTCTTCTCTCTGGCATGCCTGCTACCATTTTCAGTGACAAAACAGACATGCCATTTTTGCACAAATTCCTCACTAAAATAAGACATCTGTCAGCTGGACTAAGCCAGGCTTGGGTTTAAAACCTGTAAAAATAGTGCAACAAGGTCATTTTATTCTGATTTACTTTTAATTTTGCAATGAGTGATGTCTCAGCTTCTGCAATGTCTGCCACTTTTGTTTAAATAATCTTAATTAGAAATTATTTCCTCTCCGGACCATTTTCTTTATCATCCTGTGCTGTGATAGCTGATGAAACATACTTTCAAGACTTGGGGACAAAGGGGAAGAAGAGGTGAATGAATCCTGCAGGAAGATTTTGTGTAATGCTATGCTTATAAGGGATAGTGTTTATGACAAATCAGTTAGCTGAGGTGTTTTGAAGGGCTGCAGGAACAAAGTCCAAGGACTTAACAAAAATTTGTTTGAGGTTTAGAAGAAAAATTACCCTTTGGAAAGCTAAAATTGCTTCATTGTAGGAATCGAGCAACAGTGATCAGATTTCAGAAACCCATTTTGTATTTGCATTAACGTCTTCTAATAACATATTTTTTTATTTCTGTTTTCTTAACCTAGAAAGCCAATTTAAGTTAACTTCTTAAGTATATTTATGAAGTTTCATGGTAAACTCAACATTAAAAAAATAATGTGAGTGACCAACTAGCAAAAAAGAAAAATTAGGCCCATCCTAGCAATTATAAGAATTTCTGTTATGAACATAATTTTTAAAAGTGAAAACACTGTTAAAAGCAGTGTAACTTCTTCAGAATATTTTCAAATCTTTCAGGCCATTAGATGAATATAATATGTGAAATGAGATGATGAACCTTGCAGAGTGCCTGCCTATATACTCCCATAGAACAGACCTAAATAAATTGTCAATAGATACAGAATGCAAATGGAAGCAAATACTGATAAAGACAAAACCATGCATGTCAACAACACTGTTAAAGCCACTGTACTTAATTAAAAAAGTGAAGTCAATTAAAATCAAAACAACATTGTAGCATGTACAAATGCTGGAATAATCATTAGGCCTTGCTGAATAATGGAGAAGTATAGAATTTTTTTTTTAAATGAAACAGCAGGGGTGATACATTACACAAAGCAACAATCTACAACAATATGACAATTGAATTACTTCAGCCCCATTAGGCAGGTGCAGAAGAATAATTAACATGAATTTCTTCAATGGAAAGGAAAAAAGATAAACTTTTGTCGAGTACTACTGCTATGTTTTCCCTCCTAAATGATGAGAAAATATAAAAATGAGCAGACCGATTAAAATGAAACCTTTATGCTTATCCTCTTTGTGAGACTGGTTAATCATGGGATAAAATGTGTACACAGTGTATTTTCTCATAGTCTGACAATGTTAAAACAGGCCACCGTGGCTCACATCAGCTTTTGCTCTTCTGCTGAGGTATAAGCAGTGATTGCTTGGATTAAAAATAAAATATAAAAGGCAATAGATTTTGAATTTTTAAACTTCTGATATAAGAAGTATTCAGACAAGCATCAGATTCCATTCATTATGTTTTTCCATTTCAATTCAAAATGAATCTGTGACCTCCAATTTCAATCTGAGCAACAACTGTTCCCTGAAATGACAAGAAAAAGTGAATAAAGTTCATAATGTCTCATGAACTGTAAGCTTTTTCTTAAACATCAATTGCTTCCCAATGTTTTTCCCTAAAAAACCTAAATAATTCTATTTAGTTCTTTTGAAAGAGATTGATTTGGAGACAGATAGTCATGCAGTTTTCTGAGGGACATTTGATTTTCTTCCATTAGAATCAAAAAACTGGGTAAACACTAGCACTGGTCATGTTAGAAATATATTAATTACCGATATGGACAGAAGATCTCAAGTGATTGAGTTAGCACATCTTAAGAAGCTGCAGCACTGCAGCCAGGGAGACTGCAGGACGATTAATGCTCATTTTATGAGCTGAGGTTGCATGCTCTGATAGCTTTAACTAAGCCATTTTACCTTGTGTATGCGATAGTCTGTGAGGGGCTGAAGAGCTCCGGGTCTGTCAAACAATTCATCCTGTCTACACTGTCACCCACCAGCCTCTTCCCCCATGGCCTTTGGGCAGCTGGTGGGCTACTAGTCTGCTATTGTCATGCTCCATCCTGAACTCAGCTACTGTCTGCTGAAGTGTGTCCAGGTGTCTCACGTGAGTGCACATGGGTTGCCTAAGGCCATGTCCTCTTCCCCTCCTCTGTTACTTGACTAGATATATAACCATAATACTATTTTGCTACATTACCCTAGATATACATCTGGTTCCATTCATGTGAGGCGAGTTGCTAGGACCATGTATTGCTATGACCAAATCTCCACTTTGAAGCAGGAATAAGTAGCTACTACCTCTCAGTCAAATGGGATTCATTTCCATTTGAGCGCTGGGAGTCCCCCAAGTATTCAAGGCTGCTGTATAGACCAGTTACATAGATTTCTCATGTTTATGTTTTTGAAAATGAAAAACTATCCAAATTCAGTCATCTTTTGTTTTATTTTCCTAAAAATGTCAAAGACTAGAGAGCTTCAAAGAGCTGGAATGCTTATTTTGAAAAGGAGTCGTGCTTTGGGATGAACATAATTTTTAGAAATGGTATCAGAACGTAGCAGTTACCCAAATGCAAGCAGATGTTTGGTACATTTTCCTGGTTTGTGTAGCTCTTCTGCCACTATTTGAACCAAGTCTTTAAACCACTGATTTCTGGAACCAAGAATGCTAATTTTGTAACTGTCCTGCACCTAATACTCTGTCTCCAATTACCCATGTTGATAGACCTTTGTTCTATCCATGTGCATCTTACGATACGTCTGGAATGATCTGTCTGTTTTAGTGACTTCTAATGTTCTGAGACACGGCTGATGGCATCTCATTTTCCTGTTTAAATGCTGACGCACTTGCAGATACATCCTAGCTTTGATCCCATACCCTCAAGTTATAAAAGCTATGTTGACACCCTGGCACAAACTATGGAGAAACCACAGACAAAGAATGGAGTGGTTCTGCTGCAATGACTGACGTGGGAATGACAGCCTGGACAAGTATCTGTGAAAACAGGTGATTCCAAGATAAAACATCCAGTACAGTTTCCAATGCTACAAAAAGTTCTCCCTCAAAGGATGAGTAGTTTTGGAATTCTTGCTACTGCTCCGCAAGACCGGTGCCACAACATGAATAGCACGAAAAGCTGTCACTCCAGAGAAGATGAAAGAGCCAAGGAGGGCTAACATCCCTTTTCTGCACAAGCTCTGAGGCAAGCCACAAAGGACAGAAGCTGAAAGCCCACACAGATGCCCAGCCTGTAACTGAGATGGAGAAAGAGGGAGACATGACTGACAATGTTTTGTGCTGCACTACAAACACCATGAAAGTGTCATGCACATTTTGCTCAAGGTAATAAACGGCTGTTATTCTTTTGGACCCCTGTGGACTTAGTGCGTCTAAGCCGCCTTATCTTCTATCACTGTTCCATCTTCAAAATGGGATCTGTGCAGCTACAAGTCAGTTTTACATGAACTGCTTTTCTAAAATAAAAATTTTAAAAACAGTTTTTTCTAAAAACAAATCATTTTTTTCTAGACTTTTTTCAGGCTGCTGTATGACCCTTTGACCCTTCCAGTTAACTGCCCCCCTGCCTCCAGCTTCACCAAAGGTGTTCAGATGTGCCCTACTCAGGGCCCTTAGAGAGCTGCCATGTTTCCTCTTTCTTCTACCGCAGGTCTCCATATCTTCAGGTTGATGGCGGTATGGGAGCTGAGAGAAGCAAACATCTGACCATGTTTATTGAAACAGCTGATATGGAATGGAAATGCTCAACACAAAAAAGAATTTGTTTCGCAGATTGAGAAACACCTTGGGTTCCTGGCTACCTTTGCCTTCTGGGTTGTGTGCATACTTATAGAGTATTCGGCAATTTTCTACCTCAACATCATTAACCTCTTGGATGTCAGCCATTACTGCCACAGTTGATTTCTTTTGCAGTGTGCTGCTTCTGGTCACCAACTCAAGGCAATAGCAGACATCTGCCCAGACACAAGCATTAGGCAATAATGCTCACTGCTAGAGAACCTGGGATTTGTTCTGGGGGTCTTTACAGAGGGAGCTTAAGGGGAAAAACATCTACAAGCTCAGCCAGGAGTAAGGAGATGTTGTAGGGTGGTTGCCACAGTGATTAGACTCACTACCATAATCACTTCTTATGTATCTCAGCTGTTCTATCCTGTGTGGATATCCTGCAGCCAGGAATATGGTTGCCTGGAGAAATCTCTCGGTCAGGAAAAGCAGAGAAGAGGTCATCTCTAGAGGAGAGAAGAAGAGGTAGCTAAAAGAAAAGATAGTAACAGATACAAAGAAAAACAAAGAAACAAATGATTGCAGGAGTTGATGCAAAAGTAGGCAATTCTAGAGAGACCTGTTTTATTCAAAGATCTTACTCTGCACCTCAGTTACAACCTCATTATTCCATGCAACCTGCTGAGAAATATTTGGTCTGGCAGCATCATTATACTGTTCCAGGTTCCTGCTACAGACTCCTCCCTTTTGGCATCCCAGCTCAGTCGGAACTCACATTTTTTTCTTGAGTAGAAGCAAAAGTTCCTTCTCATAGCTTTCTGTCCCTTGAATCATTGACCTGCTATAGAAATATGGCGCATACCCATTTATTAGCAGACCCTAGCACATGGGTGTGCATGCATCTTCCAGGGCTCAGGTATTTTATTTTTTCCATTCAGTTCCAGGAGGAATGCATTCTTTTGTTGGTGATGTGCCACAGGAGCAGTCTGTCCTGCCTGGTGTTCAGAGATGACTAGAGTTAGTTCATGGGCAGTTACATGTTTCAGACTGAGATTCACAAAAGCAGGTTGTGAGACAGTTTTGCTAATCCAATCTCTGAAATCCTGCCTCTTCAAAAATCTACATGCCTCCTTCAGCACTTTGGAAAGACTTTCAGCTGAAGGAAGGTACAGTGGACCAAGACCACTTCATTTAAAGCCACTTCTGAAAGCAGAAGTGGTAGTTTGGGTGTTTTGATTTGCGGCTCCCTCCTTCCTTCGCACATCTATAACGTATCCCTGGGCAACAAAAAGAATTAGCCAGTGCTCCTCTTCACTTCCAATTCGCTTTATTTGCAATGTCCCTACAATCACTGAAAATTTATAGGAGCAGAGTAAGAGGTCCGTAATATTATAGCCTAAGAAGATGAAGCTGATGAAGGAGAAGACCTGTTTAATGCATTTTGCCTTATGACCAATTTCAAATAGAATATGTGAACCTTTGCGTACGGCCCTCCCTATTTCATAGACTCTCCTCTGAAGTGGCTGTCTTGATCTCTAGATTAGAAAGTAATACTTTCTGGCTTACTTTCCAGCTTTATTTATGGCTTTCTAAGGATAAAAATTATGAAAATACCTCTCCCATGATCCTTCTGTGAGGGGGAAGGTTCTGAGGTGGATGGGTTTGATTCCCATTTAATAAAGAGGGAATCGAGTCTTGAATACACATCTCATTTCCAACCTTCGTTAGATGGACCCTCTGAGATTAGCTTGATTATTGTGATGTAGGAGAATCAACACCTAGGTGAGTGAAAATACTTCTCTGTGGTGTTATCTGAGTTGGTTTCTTTTAGGAAGTCACTGTCTGGAGTCAGAATGAAAAATGGAAGCTTCATATAAATCAAATGGGCACACATTAAGCCTACGCCAGGGTTAATGCTCCCTGTGCCAAATATTTGGATACAACTGCTGTTTATCAATGTTAGACTCTCAAACACAGTCTGTATTTTGAAAATAAATTCTAACTGGTTCTAAATGTACAACCTATTTATGCAACATGCAAACATGGTACTCATTTTTTGCCTTCATCATATGAGTGATCTCATGGTGTTATTTGTCATGATAAGGTAAGCATCACACTTAGAAGATGAACTACATTCATGTTATCTGTGAACACCATGTACTTCCTTCCCCTCTTCCCATCCCTAATTTATTTGGAGAATAATAAAAAATATTTTTAAAACTGGTACAGAGTGAATCTCCTGATTATTTATTCCCATGAAAAGTAGGTGCTTCTTCCTCTCTATGAATATTTTTCAAATAACAATGCTTTCAGCTGGTTTGCTTATAAAAAAAGCTGCAAACATTACTAAAGGAATTGGCAGCTTTTATTCACAAGAGAGTTTTCTCTGGAAGGGAAGGGAAGGGAAGTGTTTGGTGAATCCTCTTTCTTGCTTACCCGCAGAAGTTATCACTGCATATGGAGAGGTTGGATGAGCCCTGAAGGTAGTAGAAATGTTTGTCCCTATATGAGCATGTTAGAAATGCCAAGTCAGTGTGACTAATGGATAAGACAGAAAGCAAAGCCAGTGATCTAAGATGAATAGAAGCATTAGAGGAAAAGCAGGAATGCAAATCTCACATTGTTAGAAACACAGACCTTATGTCTGCTCCAGAGTTTTGTTTCATCAGCTCTTATAGCTCACAGGCTTCTTCACTGTACAGAACAATTGTAAAATCTGCAAAACCTGGAAGAGTTAGAGACTGTAGAAGCTGATGTTTCTATTAAAAGTTGCTTGATGGAAGCTGCTGAAAATTTTGGCAGGAATCCCAGAGTTCAGAGGGAATTTCCATGTGCTGACTCAGACATGAATTTTAGCTCACTGGAGTCCTACACCTGATTCTACTGAGGTTATGAAATCTGGAAGCAAGACTGAATTCAAGGTAAACTGCTGAAATTAACAGCACACAGAGAAAGCACAAAAGGGAAGAGTGATAGGTGTAAATGCATAGTGTATAGCTCACTATTGTCTATATTGTCTATAAGTACCACTGAGGAAAAATTACAGAGACATTCAGCTGAACACTAAGTTAAGTGACATCATTTGGGAATGAGGGCAGGAAAATTCTTGCCCTCTCAAGTTGTCAAGACAGATTAACAGGCATTTAATCAGCCACAGAGATCCAACTGTGATCAAAATAGTGTTGCTGCTAGAAATACCTTAAATACAGAAGACTGATACCCTTTAAAGGCTTGCCATTTCCTGGGCTGTCTTACTGCCTTACGTGCTTCTTTTAGCAAAGCAAACCTTTATACTTCCATTTCAGTATGGAAGCTAAATCTCTTAACAAGTTTTTTGGGTACATCAGGGTACAAGTCCAAAATCACTAGTGAAAAATCATTTTTCTAACAATTCTAGTGAAACTCTGGATTCCAGTGTTGATGCAGAAGTAAGATGATTTTTCTGAAAGAGAAGGCCATGCAGAGCCTATTCCAGCTCCTGTGAGAGCAATTTAATTGAGCTGCAGGGCAATAATGGGAAGAGGCCCTTCTTTAACTAATGTTTAGGTATTCCTATTGGAAACTTGCAGAAAAATTCTCACAGTCCTGCTATAAAATTTCCCTTTTCATTGTCAAGAAAGATTCCGAAGAGCTGCTTGCTGGTGATATTTTATTACCTAGTAATGCTTTAAAACACTTTAACATCTCTATTTGTGTGGGAAACACCATCTCCTTCCTCCCAAAATCTTTGAAAACTTATCATCAACCACATCTACTTTTCAGACTTTAGTTGGTACCGTTTGTGTCTAGAGCTAATAAAACAATTCAGAAGAAGTAATTTGATAAAATAAGTCTCTGTCCACCGTGGCTCGTCAAATGCATCATGGTTTTCTCAAATTTCTCATTGATTTGAAAGTTTGGTGAAAAACACCCTACACAGAATTCTTAATCTTTCAATCATTTCTCCACAAGCTCTTGCAAGCGCTCAGTGTTTCAAAGACAAGCTTATGAATGGATGTAAACCAGGAAGATTGCTGAAACAGATAAGAATCTCTTCCTGGGGCTAACACTTGCAATTACAAATTGGAAATGTTTGTGGCTGTATAGAAGCTCAGTTAATTTTCTTCTTTCTTTTTTTGTTATTAAAAAAAAATCAAATAAGACCAATGAAGTTTAACAAGCAGTTGATTATGGACATGTTGTTATGAAATGATCTTGCTATTATGGACAATATTTTCAGAAGCAAAGGAAAGTTTTCATCCACTGAGGTCACGGATAAAATTCTGTTTGGACTCAGTGGGAGTGGGTTTTTAAACACTGCCAAATATGTTCCAGAATCAATGAATTTATTTAAAAAGAGGATGAAAGATTTAACAAGTTGCAGTTTTCAAAAAATCTTAGGGAAGTGCTATTGTATGCTCTATTTTGCACACTGAGAGAGGCAAATGTCTATTTTCTTTTCTAAAATTGCACTTATTTTACACATAATAATAGCTAGTTTAAAAACAAAACAAAACTGCATTGAAATATATAGCTTTTTTAAAATTTTATTTCAACTTCCATGACCTTTAGCTTCAATGTCACTTTCTTTTCATTGAGGTACTTGAATTTTATTAAGGTTTCTTTTTACCTGGTGCTAAAATATTTGTATTGACATAATTAGATCTTATGGCCGTGAAATAACATTTATTCAGCCGAATATTCAGCATTTATTCAGTACATGTCCTGTTTCATTAACAAACTCTAACCTGGAGCTCTTCCTCTCCAGTGACAAAATGCAGAATGCATGAAATTTGCCGTAAATTTCCTGTGAATGAAACCCACTGAAAACAGTATGGTTTTTTGATAGCAACTGCACTCCCTGAAGGAAAAGGAATTTTCTGTGCAATTTTGGGTGGGAGATTTGGGTTTTTTGCTTATAAGTAAGAAATTAATATTATTTTCATAAAGTTACAATTCACATCAGACTTTCTTCCTAGAAATAGAGATACACTGCATTATCTTCATGCAAGGCTGGGGTTATGTGCCAGCAGATTCATGCAATTTCTAGCAAACCCTTAAACGACATCAGATTTGTGTTTTAAATGCAACATTCTGAGGGATGAGTAGTTCTGTGTGGACATGGCACTGCTGTAAGCCATGAAGAGCTGCCCCATCATGAGCAGAATGCCAGAAAATATTTCTGCAAAATACTTCTAAAGAGTTACGCCTGTATGAAGCAGCTGCTTACTCGTGAGTCACCTCCTCATGTGGTGTAGGCAACCTACTGTTACAAGCTAACTTGTACCCAGACCCTTCTTTAGGTATCTCACCACCTTTCAACCTACCTAACAGCTTCCAAGAACAAGACATGTACCTGTGCATGTGACAAAGTGAAAGCTACAATTCATATCAGCTGGATAGGTATTTGTGGATTTTGGGAGACAGAGAAAATACTTGCATGGATATATGCGCAGGAAGAGTTCAGTCTTCAGTAGAAAACTTAAGTTGTCATGTAGGTTTGTTCAATATAACAGAGGACTTTGTGTGATTTTTGGCTCAGAGTTCTCTCTCTAAAGGTCTGTAAAAGGAAGAAAGGCAAACAATATAGAATAATCTTCTGGTTTAAAGGAGTACACTTCTCAGTGTGAAAATTCACTTTGCTCTTCTAAGACAAGCAAAAACTTGCAATTAATTGGGAAGGAAAAAATAGTGCAGGCAGCATAGCTTAATTTAGCTGTGAGATTGTGATAGGGTACATCTACAGAGTATTTTTTCAGGCAGATTTGATCTCACCCTACTCATTCCCTGAGCCAACAGCAAAACGCAAATCTCTGTATTGGCAGACATGTAGCTGTAGTCCTCACAACACTCATTCTAAACTAATAAGTCTGGCAGAGGGAGAGAGTATATTAGCTCATTCTTAGTTCCAGCAGCTACCCAGAAGGCATTACAACACACTTGAGATATATCTCATACAAACTACTGATATGCCCACACTGCACAGAAGTGACTGCAGTGTGCTGTAGGGACAGCTCAGGCACCAGGAGCTGTGACAGCTCAAAGTGAGGTATTATACCATACATCCCAGGCAGACTATTACTGAGTTAAAGCTGGTTTAGCTGTAACTCTGTGGTTGAACTTATGAAAAGAGTCCAGTTTCTTAAAAAAAATTAAAAAATAAAAAAAAATATATATATAAAAAAATAATAAATCAGTATTCTCAGGGCAGAATGAATGTTTTCTATTCCTGAGCTCAACAAGCTCTATTTTAGCCTCAGGTACCTCTGAACATTTTCTGGACTTAGAGTTCACGTGATATAACTTCTAAAAAGTGCCTTGCTTACAATCTGCCACAGCAGAGAAAAACCCTGTAGGAGCGGGCTGAGCTAGGAGAAAGCATAACATATGGTCAGAGGAAAGAAAGTAGCACTTTGTTGTCCCTAGCATCAAGTTAAAGAAGACTGCACCCTTCAGAAGCTGATAAGCATCATCTTTTTCCAGCTACCAGGTAGCATACCTGGAGCTGTCAGCTGAATTCAGAGCTGAGCTCAGGATTCCTGATTCAGAAACAGGGTCACTAGTACTGCAGCAAGGCATTTTGTTTACTCCTTGCAGAGATGCAGACTGCGGATGTTCCATCAAGGGAGCATCTCTGCAGTATGCCTGCTGTGTCCCTGTGCAGCCAACAGCATCCTAGGCTGTATCAAGAGCAGCATGGCCAGCACATCGAGAAGAGTGATAATTCCCCTTTCCCCAGCACTCCTTAAATGGCACCTAGAGTACTGTGTCCAGTTTTGGGCCACCTGGCACAAGAAGATGTTGATCAAATGGGGAAAATTCAGCAGAGGCCCACCAAGATGGTCAGGGGCTGGAGCACTTGCACTGTGAAGTAGAGGCTGAGGGTTTTTTGTCCTGGAGGACAAAGCTAAAGACACTGTTTGTCCTGGAGAAGGGAAAGCTCTAGGGGACCTAATCAGGACATTTTAGTACCCATGAGGAGGTCACCAGGAAGACAAAGTCAGGTTGCTCACAGCAGGTGTGTGGCAGGAGAAGAAATGGCAGTTACCATACATTTAAATAAGAGAGGTTTAGATTGGATATGAGGAAAATATTTTTCACCCTGAGGGTAGCCCAGGAGTGGAAGAGGCAGTCTAGGGGCTCATGTGACCTCTATGCTTGGCGGTTTGCAAGAGCCAACTGGATAAAGTCCTGAGCCATGTGGTCTGATCTCATAGATGAGCCTGCTCTGAGCAGGAGGTTGAACTAAAGACCTACAGAGATCCCCTCCAATCTCAATTATTCTGTGATTCTATTGCTTCAACAGTTTTTTAGGGAGGTTACAGGCTACTTCACCAAGCACTTACGTGGTTCAGGCTGCTCCTAAAGCTCTCCTAAAGGCAGCAACTGAAAGCAGATGTATTTTGATCAAAGTATTAGCCAAAAACCTGATTGTTTCATTCGGGGTTTACTATGAAGTAACACTAGATGTTTGCATGAGTTTCATTCTTCCTTCCATAGCGTATGTCTTTTTTTCCAGTTCTTTGTCACTGCTTAGTTCCCCAAATGCATTTTCCTTCTCTTCCCAGATTTTTCCTCTGTTTCAAAGCTCCCATTACATGTAGGTGTAACTTCTTTTACTTCAGTTCTTTACAGAAGACTCTGATACAAAAATACACACAAGGGCAGAATTGGGTAGATCAACAAACACCAGCTGATCTGCAGCAACTGGTTATGTACTCAGCCTGTTGCAAACGTGAGGAGTTTATTAGCTTATGTTTCTTACATTTGTGTGTAAACTGAAGTTTTGCTTCACCCTTTCCCTGGACTAGAGAGTGCACACTGCTGTTCAGTAGATAAACATCAATACTTTAGGGCAAAACCACTTTCTTTGTGTTTCTGGGCTCTTATTCTCTTGGGGATGCTCTATAACAGGGGTCCTCAAACTTTTTAACCAGGAGGCCGGCACGCAGATGAAGTGGCAGGCAGTCATCTGCGGCTGCTTGGTTCCCCCCCCCCCCCAGCCCCCGGTGGGGGGGAGCAGGGGGGGTCTGTAAATACCGGGGGCTGGATTGAGGACCCTGGGGGGCCGTATCCAGCCTGCGGGCCGTAGATTGAGGACCCCTGGTCTAGAACACCTCAAAATAGGCCAATATGACACATACTCAACTGGGAATCAAGGAAGCCACTTCTTCCTGACCTTAGTGTCTTCCTGGGTATACAGGGAAATACAGTTGGTAGAATCAACCTTATTAATTGTGATATTTATATACTTACAATGTATCTAACTTCATTTATCACGGCATGCTACTTTCATGCATAATATTCTCATGTGTATTGTACAACATCTGAATAAGCTGTGTCAAATCTTTGAGTATTCCATGTACAAGCTATTTTGAACATTCAACTATGTTAAAACTGTGAATAATTGAAGAAAGAAAAAGGTAGTTTGGCCTGGGGTGGTGAGGGGGGAACTGACTTAAACGCTAGTAGAAGCTGACTGTAAAATGGTTCCCTATTTTAAGAAATATGAGTTATTAATCTTTCCCTCAATATAACACTGGAAGAAAAAAGAAAAAAAAAACCCCAAAACTCCCCAGCACAGTTCTAGTCACCTGCAATTGGCTACAAACAAGACTTGATCACATCAATGTTTGAGCTGCACTCAAAAATAAGACAGCTTTTTTTGTGTGTTGTTGTTTACATAAAAATCAGTCATCATTACATTTAATTCCTAAGAAATGGACATGCACCATGAAATGAACTTTTCCTTTGTTCTCAATCAGAACCACAGGTACAGCCATTTGCCTTTAGACTGAGATGTTGGTGTATAATATTCTGCCTGCACAAATATATTTAGTCACTTCTCATTCATCTTCCTCACTGGTCATTTCTACAGCTTTAGGAAAGTAGCTAATGTTGGTGAAGTCAAATTATCAGTTGGCTGAATGTCTTGATCTAGTACACTGGCATAAAGCTAACTGCTTAGCCAGCTGGCCAAGTGGTATCATCTGTTTTTTCTTGTACTTTGATTTAGATGCAATGAACTGAATTTTATAAGCAAGAATTTAAGTAAGAAGACTACTCACAGGTTGCTTGTAGAAAAGCTTAGCATAAGAATGTCATGTGGGCTGCAACTTAATACTTGATAGCATTGTTTGTGTTATATTGCATGTAATTATGTGAATAGCTTGAATATGCAGTTATAAGGTTGGAAGTGTAAGGTGGTACTACTTCTGGATCACATCTTCAGTCCTTGCTTGAGCACTATGGATATAAAGCACTCAAGTCGGCAACTAAATAGATGGGAATTTCTCTAAATAAAGGGGACTACCTTAGAAAGAGTTAAAGCAATCAATAATAGCTTACTTTTACTCTCAGATAAACTTAGCCATTATGAGCTACTGGGAGAGCTTCCTAACTGCTTTCTTTTACAGATCAGGATTTAGAGCAACCTGTGGGCTATTCCAACCTGTTACAGCCTGACTTTGGCTTCTGCTCAGCACTCCCCACTGATTAGCTTAGCCAGATCTTCACTTGTCTCACAGACTTACACAGGTGCTATTCTGAAAAGCCTAAGTATTCCCACCTGTAAAAGGCTAAGGTGTCTGACTTGGGGCTGAAGATGTCAAGATGAATGAAACCCAGAACATTTGTTTTGTTAAGACTGCAGCTGAAGTCCTGTGGTGTGTTTAGCTGAAACAGCTTTGCCACTCTGTTTTCAGCTGCAGGCTACCACTTCGTAGCACGAATCACAGAATGGTTGGGATCGGAAGGGACCTCTGGAGATCATCTAGCCCAACCCCCTGCTAAAGCAGGTTCTTCTGGAGCAGTTTGCACAGGATCACATCCAGGCAGGTTTGGAATATCTCCAGAGAAGGAGACTCCACAGCATCTCTGGGCAGCCTGTTCCAGTGCCCTGTCACCCTCAAAGTGAAGACATTTTTCCTCATATTCAGAGGGAGCTTTCTGTGCTGCAGTTTGTGCCTGTTGCCCCTGTCCTGTCTCTGGGCACCACTGAAAAGAGCCTGGCCCTGTCCTCTTGACACTTGCACTTAAGATATTTGTATGGATTGATAAGGTCCCCTCTCAGTCTTTTCTTCTCCAGGCTAAACAGGCCCAGCTCTCAGCCTTTCTTCATCAGGGATAAGCTCCAGTCCTCTAATCATCTTCTGGCTGAGTACTTCTTGGTGGGTTAGTTCAGAGCCAGGTGAACTCCCACATGCTTTAATTATACCCCTCAGTAGGTCACTGCTTAGCAGATCTATATCTTACCCACTTTGTCTACTGTCAGTCAGAATTTGTTTTATTCTAAGGATGGGGTCAGGAAACCTGAGACCTTCCATGGACAAACCAAGAGGTGGAGATAGCAGAGGAACAGGCTGTCTGTTTCCTGTAGCAGAGTTCTGCAAAGTGGGCACAGCAAAAATAAGTCACCTTTACAGAAAAATATGAGTGAGAAGGACAGGAAGACCCTTCCTGTCAAGTAGACTAAAACCTGGTTGTTGGTATATTTAAAATTAGACAAACTCAAACTGAGACCTTAACAAATATTCAAAGTAAGAAACAAAGTGTTGTGTTGTGCTGCCTTCAGACTCAAGAAGCAATAAGGTATTCAGTGAGGTAAGTCTGTAAGAGTAACAAACAAACAAGAAGGTACCTGAGGAAGCCACGGATCAGAGGTTTGATTGTTGTCAGAGAATCTGTCTTTCAAGCTGCTTATCTGTGCTAAAAATTGGTTGAGCGCTTCAAATTGCAAGTGCCCAATCTGCATAAAGTGGAAGTAATATGCTGACAAAGTCCTGTACAGGTAGCAATCAACATCATCCTGGATGAGCTACAATATTGCTAAGATGTTTTAAGGAGGACCTTCCAGAGAAGCATTACAGTAATTAACCCTGATTGTCAGAATGCTGGGCAGGCCTGAGTCTCAGGAGCTGAAGCATTCAAATAAATAAATAAAAGACTACTTGATGTACATCACTGCTCAGGGACTGCAAGTCTGAAACCAGCATCCTGAGTCCATAAAGATAATAGCTTACTCACAACTGATGTGAATAGATGACAACAGGAACCTTTAAAGGTGATCTACAAAGGCAGAAAAAAAAGAGGGGTTGTACTATTTTCACTTCTTTGTAATGACTGAAGAAGGCTTGAAAGCTTCTCCCTCCCTCACATTTCACATCTTATCTGATTTGCTTTCCTGGACAGACTAGAGGGAAAGTATAATTATGACCCCACATGATACCACAGAAATAATAAATACTGAGCTAGGAAAGAAAAGAGCTATGGTTTTTTTTGAAATTAAAACCACTTAACTCTTTGAGAGTTTCTTTATACATATTTTTGTTAGCCACTGGTTAATTCCAAACTCTTTTCTTAGAAGTTCTACTTCCATTTCTTTTAAGATTCAATACTTCCAGTTCTACAATAAAATGCAGAAAAAAAATGCTAAATCAATTTCTTTGGATTCTCCACAGACATGTCCCAGAAAATAAAACTAAACCTGATATGTTTAGTCAAAAAAAGAGTATAAGTGTGAAGCTGCCACTCTGTGATGTCACACAGCAGAACAAAGAATGATGGTAAGTGACATAATGCCATTCTCTCTGCCATCTTTGAATCTGTAAATTCTGCAACATTAAAAGATGTGTGTTTAAGCTCTTAAATGAGATCTGATGTAAATAGCGACACATTAGCATGCAAAAGTTGCTGCAGCAGCCTATTTAGCATGAGTAAGACAACAGAACTGAAAGAAACTTGGAGATCAAAACCATGCTCCAGACAGAGAAAAACAAACCAAAAGCAAACCACACTGCACAAAATGTATAGAAACCAAAGGGCTGGGTTTTTCTGGCAAATTACATTCTCTTCTGGTATCTCACAAATCAAGATTGGTTTCGGGGAGCTCTTTTGTGACTAATGTTATTGCTCAGCAACAGCATTTACTGCTTGAGAAGGAGAAGGAATAGTCAAAGCTGACCCAAACAGTATGAGTAGATATTCCACATGGGGTAAAAATTTGAATGATTTATGATAGCCAAAGCATTCCTTAAATCTCTCCCAAAATAAGCATAGATAGGGAAACAGTCACAGATGGCCAAAAGATCAATCAGAAAATAACCCAGAGGAAGCTTAGTGCCAAAAGTAATTGACATAGTCGTCAAATCAATTTCTGATGGTACAGACTTTGCATTCAGTCTGCTTCCTTGTGCTGTAGATCATTTGGCAATTCATTCAAATCACTGCTGCCCAATGTAAGTGTGTAGCAGTTATGAGAGGTTCAGATGCTTTCTGGAGTTTACTTTCCACACACTTACAAAGACGTCAGGTGAGGAACAAGTTATTGTTTCTGGAAACAGCATTTACATGATACTTACTTTTGAGATGTAGTATTTTTGTCAGATATTTTCCATTCTGTGTACAGAAAAATAGAGCCCTAGGACACTGTGGACCTTTGCACAAGATGTTCCTTCACAATGATTACAGGAAGAGAAGCAGCACACAGATCTGGCTGCCAATGTGTTTTTCAGGCTAAGCCTTTTAGGTCATTAGTCAGAGCAATAGCAATGACTTCTTCCACAGTTCAGAGAATACTGCACAAAGTAATAATGGAGAGCATTTTCCAGAAAACAAATCTATTCTTTCAACATAACTAAAGAACTTTTCAAATTGTGAAAGAATTAAAAGTAAAAAAGGAGCATATTGCCATATCTGGCAGGATAAAGGAGAGAAAAGGGAAATCTACCTGGAGATACACCCACTGAGGAACTGAATCAGAACCTGAGTTTAATGCTTCTTTCAGGCCGCAGATTGCCAACTGAGTAGGAGCATATTTTGTTTGCTGGTGTGATCAGTAGAAATCACACATTAGTCATTTCCAGCTGCCTACCTGTCTATAAAATGCCTATCTATGCACTATCCAGAAGTTTAAAGTTGTTCAGAAGCATAATAATTGAAAAGTTTTTGAGGTATTGACGAATATTTATACCTGTTCAGCTGAGGAAATGAGTCCTTTACTTATTTCAATAGGCCTGAGCACAAAGCTGTGATGTATTTGGTGTGCTTGTGCAATGTAAGAAACGTACTGAGTGTCCGAACATGCACTACGTCATTTGGAAATATCTTGGTGATCTAGGAGTCTGGTATGTTCTGCAGTTAGTGGAAATTTTTGTTACTTTGGGGTGAGATTGGAGATTTTGGACTAAAGAGTCATTCCTGAGTGTCATCAATGCTTGCTGCTCCTTCTAGGAATGAAGGGTATGGAAAGAACAGGCAGGTGCCTCTTCCAGAGGCATGCCAGGATGGAGAGAAACCTTCTACATGAAAGAAAATAGGAGGCAGCGTTACAGACAACTAAAAACAGCAGAGGTAAAGGGCAGATTGCCATGACCAAGATGATATTGTTCATCCTGATACACCTACTAATACAGTGCAGAGGGCTGAGGTCCTGGGGTCCCACTGCAGGTCTGAGCACACTCACTACACCTAATGAATCTGTGACCTCAAACCCGGGTCTCTACAGCTGCCGAACAATGATCTGTATCTGCCCCAAGGGGTAGACCTAAGTATCTCCAGTCCTGCAAGTGCAGGTTCCCGAATCCTGAGCTAAAGGAAAATGTTGTGTGTTGCAACACTGAAGTTTGTAATCCCCTGAGATACATACACACATGCATACGTATAGACATATATATATATATATATATTAAATAGGCCATGACTGTTAGTCAACCTCCAGATACATCAGTTTGCAATCAGGTAGCACAAGTAACGGTTTCAAATCTTGTACTAAAAAGAAAAGGAAACTTTTCCAAAAAAGACAGAGAGTGAAATTACACTTCAAAGTGGATTTTCCAACAAATTATTTCTTCTTAACTTCCTCATACCACAGAATGCTGAAAAACTAACAGGAAATATGGTTGGGATCCCAAGTGTCTGCTCCAAGTAGGGAAACCACATTTGTACTAGGTAAGCCTCAAGTTGTTAGGGGTTAAAATGAAACATGTTGATGCATATAGAGACATCAGGTGGAATGAGCTTTACTACAGAGTGAATGGTGATGAATTGATAGGAAAAAAGTAGACTTTCATAGAAAACAGAGTGTCATTTAGGAAGGCCTAAAGGAAGAAAGCAAGAAGTATCTGAAAAGGGTGTTTTTTGGTTGTTTTGGTGGTTTTTTTCTTCCAAAATTCAGATCCATTATTAGAATAAATACGCACACAATGGATATGATGCATGCAGGCCAAGCAGTAATGCAATAAATAATATAATATTCTGGTCTATATTGTGGTTTTGTGATTTTACTTATATTTTAAAACCAGGATGTTCAATGATGAGTGCTGATTTTGGATGTACAAGATGAAATACTGTAATTATTCAGTGTCTAGAAATGCTGAGTTGATACTTTTCTCTCCACCCTCCGTACTCCAGCCACTTTTCAAATTTCTTTTTAAAAATGTCAATAGATTCTTCTCACACCTTCCTCACTACCTGTAAAGGCCTCCCTTTACATCTGCCTGTTGGAGACACTTCAGTTCACAGACTCCTGGTGCAACAGCTTAAAACAGTTCCCTCAGAGCTACCGCAGTATGTTATGATGTCAGTATAGTTGCTCTGATGCAGTAAATATTAAAATTTATCATGAGGAATTAGACTGTATGCTGTCTTCGCTAGGTTTAGTGAATGACCTAACTCCCTCCTCTATAACTAGTATATAACTTGTAATAAAATCTTTTGCTGTCATTTTAAAGAATAGTGCAAAATGCAGGTAAACCTGCAAATTGATTTTGCACTTATCAAACAAGAAATGTAATTATATTGCACTTCCCCAAGAAATATTTTCTTTTATTTAGTCTCTTTCCTTTAAAAGGTTTATGGACTTCTATATTATTTTCCTTGGCCTGTGCTGCTTAGTTGGACCACTGTGGTTCTGTATTTGTGCCCTTTTATTTCAAGAAAAGCAAACAAGTGAACCCAAGTTTTCTGTGGAAGTAGAGGCTCTAACCTGAAGGCAGCTCCTGTGTTTCCCTTAGATCTCCTTTTACAGACTGCTGCTTTGCAGAGTCTTGTGTCACTCTGCTAGGACAGGACTAAGCAAATTTCCTCTCATTCAGCTCTTGCCACTGATCAGGTAAGCTCCTTTGCTATATTTTGGACTAACTGCATACAGGAATAAAGCTATGCTTTGCATTCCTGTAGAAGATAATTTTGATTTTATTCATTCTTTTAGCAACGTAATCTTCTTGGAATGAATGGGGGGAAAAAAAACCCACACTGATACGAGGTAATAAAAGAACAAGAGAAAAAATTTTCCGTGCTGCACGTAATTTCTTTGTATTCCCAAATTCTGCCACTGTCATACTGTCAGTAGATGGTGGTTAGCAAGGCATCTTGAAGTTCAAAGCAGAATTCTGTGCCCTTGAAATGGTGTTGAAATAGCATATTTATCTAAATAATGGTGAGGATAGCTGACCTGTTGGAAATCAAGAAGTATTTTAAAGCTATCTGGAAAGATATCCGACCTCAGCAGGTGCTTGCTCTGGCCTGAGGAATATCCAGGTAAGTTTTGATGCTATCACATTTTAAATAAAAACCTCAAATGCCAACTGATTCATGATTTCAAAGCATGCAAACTATTGGAACCCAGGTGTCCCTTTTAGGACTACTTTGCAGCTTCTGCAGTATCACAGGCATGGTCCAATGAGTGTAGTCTGAAAATAATAATTTTAAAAGACTTAAAAAAAATCATCTAATTATTTTTCATTTCTCCTACTTGGACTTGATAAATGAACATATTAAACTGTGAAGACTCAGGAGCCTCCAAAAGCCTTTGATATGTATTAGAATAATCTAATAATTAACCTCAGGATTCACCACCATGACACATTGAGGTGAAGTGAAACAGTGCTTATGATGAAGGGAATTCCAGATCTGCCAGCCCAAGATACCAAGCTGGCTTCGTTCTCCCCCACTTTGCCATAGAGAGCTCTGAGCTCCCTTGATCTACCTTTTGTTGGATTTTATTCTTGGTGAGAAGTCCATTTTTCTGAGCAGATTTTTTTAAACAGATGGAAGCATCATGTTTAAAAAGGCAATATTGAGAAATAACACTTGGCTTACATAATATGTATGTAAAAAGAAGTTATATTTTCTCTCTGGACTTTTTTTGTCAGTACCTGATATTAGAGAGCGTTGTTCAGCCCAGAGTAGCTATTAAATACTTTGTATTGTTATGGTTACCTGATCTAAGTGTGAGCCCTCTCTTTTAAAGTGAGAAAGCCTATGCTCACAACTTACCCTGCTTCTTTGGCTAATACTGTACTTCAGCTCCTACAAGTGCCATTGAAGAGGTGCATGGTTTGTGTTAATAAATTGCTCCCCTTCCTCTCAACTGCAAGCATAACGGTTCATAATAATACAACTCCGTATTTGTACCAGGGCCAGAAGTGGTCACTGATTTTATGTACTCAGATTAAGTAAGTACTTTCACCCTGATTTTGTAATGTACTGGAAAGCTTTGATGCCAATCGTATCGAATGGTAACTGAGGACATCAGCAGCTCTTTGAAAAATGAATACCCAAACCCTGGAATTGATTAAGGAGGGGACATTTAAAAATGTAAGCAGTGGTTTCTGTTGTTTGTGACTTTTATAATGTGCTGTGGGAGACAAGGTAGTCTCAGACTCTCTGAAGAGGGCCACAACAGTGAATGACCAGCCAGGGTCCCTGTATCACTTTCATTCACAATATGATTCGGAAGGGAGAAGAGTCAACAGAAATGTCTACAGATTTGTGCAGCAGCAAGACTAACAGAATTACACAAGGTTATGCTTTAATCTACTGCTTAAAGACTACATCTCTGTTAGTTTACCCTCTCTCGCAGCTGCCTGGACATTTTGACAGCCCCCTTCAGAACAAATGAAAAGACACACTAAAATGAGACACAGCAATACCACTTACAATGTATTTCCACTTTCACAGATTGCACCTAAGTCTTTAGAGGGATGTCTAGGAGAAACCAAGGAAGGGAAGGATTGCTCTTGCTGAACCAAGGAACGACTGACCGAGGAGGTAAAAATTTTTGAGGTGTCCTAATATGCTCCTTACCCTTGAACATGAAGTATTAATTTCTCAATGTTAACAGAGGTTGTGTTCAACCTATAGTTATAATGTTTATTAGGAAAGGAACAATATATGTAGCGCTATATCATGCTCTGATCTTTTCTTCCTAGTCCACGATTCACCAACACTGACCAACAGTTTCATTTTCAAAGAACTCATGAATTTTATTGTGCTTTGAACTGAAGGTAGAAGCCTTACAGAAGCTCTAGAAAATGCTCTCAAGAAAGAGGAAAGCTACTCTCTCTCCCTCAGGTAGGCTACATTAAATGTATTCATCTCCATAGTACACCCACTGCCTCTCAGTGCACTTCCAGAGCCAGATCTTCAAGATCACTGGCACACCAGATTCATCCAGAGTTTTTTCCAACACTTAACAGTTCTCAAAGCTTTTATATCTTTTAAAAGAAATGCAGTTTATCCAGACTAAAGGTAATACAACTGGCTGGGTGAAATTTCCTTCCATCTGTGGGCATACCAAACTGAGTCATAAGGAAACTCAAGTTATAATTTATTTATTCCTGTCAAAGGAGCTCACTTTCCTTTTAGTACTTGAACACAGTGAGAAGTCTGAGATAAACTGTAGTTAATAATGGCTGGTAGTCAACTTGAGAGGGCACTTCAAGCAGGGATATATGGTTTTGACCATGTTGTGTTCAATACTGTCACTGGTGGTGTGACCAATGGAGCAGGGAGAGGGCCTGTATTACTTAAGGTGCAGCATTTGAAAGACTACACAGGATTCCAAAGTCAGGTGAGCATCTTCAGTTTGGAAGCAGCAAAGCAGAGATTTACAAAGGACAAGTGGAGCCTGGGAACTTGCGAATGAGGGTTTAAAATGGGCCAGGTAGTAACTGGGCAGAAAAGAATCTGAAGTTTACAATGTGCAACAAATGTGTATGAGGCTGCTGTAGAAAAACAAATCTCATTCTGGTATTTTTTTAAGAGCAGTGTTGAACATAAGACAGAGGAATGAAATTATTCTGCTCTACTGGCCACTGGAGAAGCCTCAATGGAAGTACTGTATCCAATGGGGGCATTGCACTCAAAAACAGATGTATACCAATTGGAGATAATCTGGAAGAAAGCAGCAGGGATGATGAGTTTTTAACAAATGTGACAAGGAGGAAAGGCTGAATGAACTAGCCTTATCTAGGTTAATAAAAAGGAAGAAAGAAGGGCGCTAGTGAACTCTCAGTTTGTAAAGTTTGTTGTAAAGATGAGGTGGTCAGTTATCCACAGAGGCCAGGAGAGGATGGCCCAGATCCTTGTTCTTTGAAGGAGAATGAAAAGGATGACTTTTTGTTGTCCCTTTCAACACCAAAATTTCAAAAGGGTGAATTCCACCCTCCCCCTTCTCTGTGCAAACCTGTAGAGTGGGGCTTCAGAGGCAGTGCTATGTTGGCAAGTAAAGACAGTCATTTAACGTTAAAGCTAATTATCTTTTGCCGTGTGTGTTTCAAACATGCTGTCCCATATCATGGCATCACAGGGGTTGACAAGAAACTTGGACCCAGGACAGCAAATACTGCAGAGTTAGGAGCCGGAAGAGATTTATAATCCATATCCCTAAAATCTGAGAGTCTGAATTTCTCCTGGTTGCCTAATGTCCATCTGAAACACTATTTAGAAACATACCCTGATGCTATGGTGTTTCCTTTAGTGTTTGTAGGAAAAAAAGGAAAGTTAGTGTCAATTCTCTGCAAGACGATCAGGGCAGACTGCCTGCATAAATTGTACTAACTTTCAGATTGTGGGCTGAGACAGATTTTTTTTTTTTAAATTCCTAGCGTATTTATTGGATTTGAAAATTTTGCCTTGAGATGAAATCATAATGTCATGCAAAGATATAGCTAATCAGACCAAAACAGCCAGCTAAAATTTCCAGGATGGCTTTCTACAGCAGGGATCTTCCACAAGAACATCTCTGCCTTTCATAGGCTACAGGACCAAGTGAATATGAAAAAAAAACCCTTGAAAATGTTTCCCCTCTAGTTATTGAGCAGACAAATATGGAATCTCTGAATCAGCACATTAAAGCCTTTTGCCAATCAACACATACTAATGATTAGGAAGGCCTGGAAAGTGTTATGTAGGATTATTCTGGAAATTGCTGTCTGAGGCTGCCTTAATCTGGATATGACTGGTTTTGAATACGGATGTGTAAGTCACTATCAATTTTCATCAAGTTGGCCCAAGCCTGTTTATCCTTTTGCTGTATGTAATGACACGCATTGCAGCCTAGGTGAAAATGTCCCATCCGCCTCCTAGAAAAGCTTAATAATTTATTTGTAGCCCATCTCATTCTAGACTAGTTCACACTGCTTATTCTCTGCACTGCATAGCTGGCCCTTAAAGCAGCAGTACTGAGTGCTACAAACAGCTTTGCCTGACATCCTCCAGTTTTTTATTATATTGATATATAGCCAGTGTGTGCTGTTACTGTTTTCGAAACGAAACAGAATGAAGAATCAATACTGGGGGTGTTTAGGAGAAATGTCATGACCTTGATTACAGCTGGTATAATTCAGCAACTGAGCTGCAAAAGCAATTTCACCCCAGTACCACCCAGGTAAGGATGTAGAGGAAACAAGTTGCCCACCACAAAACTTTTGTATAGGGTATTAGGGCTGCAAAAATAGTGGCAGCTCAGGAGTTTCCTTCTCTTCTGTTGTGCTGAGCCCCTTTGCTGTGTGATAGTGCATTTGGCAAAGGAAAACAATGTTTCCCCTTTTTTTCTCTTTTAAGGAGTTTATGGCTTTATGGTTTTACCTGACCTGATACATTGCTGCGCTCAACCAAGAAATTACTCATGTCACACCCAAAATCATGGTGGGCTGAATGAGGCGATGTTGCCTAGTCTCACTCCTCAGGCTTTTAGTTGTTTGCTCGCTTGCTTTTCTACCTGAGCAGGCAGTCCTATATTCAGCTTCAGGCTGTGATCATCAGCTGTACATCCAGATCTTTAAGCTGCTAGGGTGCAGCTGGTCAGTGATTCAGCAGTTCCGCCTGCAGCAGGTTTGTGGGATCAGGTCCCTTAACACTGTAGCTGCAGCCATCCTGTCTGTGCCGCTTCCAGTAGCAGCCAGCTGCTGTGCTGCCAGGGGACCCCATCACATGCTTGTTGCATTGCTGCCTATCGGACACCTCCTGAAATCTGACTTACCTCTGTCTTTATCCCCACCATTGCTTTGAAAGCATATTTTCATGTGATTTTGAAAAGTACCACTCTTGATCTCTGAGCAGTGCTAAAGAGCCAGAATTCAGAAGCAGGTGAGCATTTCTAAGCTAGGCAAGATAGTCTGGAACTGCAAAACTGAGCTGCAGGGCTGTGCGTACAGTCTCACAACCAAACTCCCCCCTTATATCAAATAAAATTATTGAATTAAGAAAAAAACGGACTGACAGCTTCGATAACTAGAGTGCCTACCCAGGGCTGGATAACTGCAACTATGCAGGCAGAAGTGGGGTTTGGCTTTTTGATGTTAGTAAGTTCACAGTGTGACATCTGTGAGTTTCCCATCCTCTGCCTCAGCTTCTTTGCACTAAACTGCATTTCCTCAGATCATCTGGGAATTTTCCCTTCACTGTCTCCCTCCTCTTCCAGAGCCTTTCAGTCATGGCAATGTCCAGGTTCTCCCTTTCTACGACACACTGTGATTTTTAAGGTTGTAGTCTTCTGTACTGAAGGACCTGAAATTCTATAGTCTGCTTAGAAGGGTTTAGTGGCTTGGGACAGCTAGGGACATATAAGCATTTTTTATGGACCTTAGATTTTGCCTGTGGTTTATGAGAATGCACAAGGTGGCCATTTCTAGACTCTTCACCCTTCTCATTCCCCTCCCTCCCCCCTTAGTGTTTTGGTAACTTAATAGTTATCAAACCCATACATTTCTGTGATAATGTTTGGACTGGTCATTGGTGTCATCTGTAATGCTAGGTTATAGAGCAAGCAAAATGCATGTGCCATTACAAAGTAATAGGTCCTGATGTTCAGAGAAGTCAGGTTACCTTTTTTATTCCCCATGAACTTGACTGTTCTTTCAACCCAGGCCCAGGCTATGTTCTTGCTGATAAACTAAACAGGGCCAGGGCATTTTCCTTTTCCCTGAACAGCCATGCAAAAACATACCTATATAACTATATTTTCTTACCCTCCAGAGTAGTTTCAAATTGTCAATTGGGAAAGATCTCTGGCCCGTGCTAACTCCCAGCTGTGCCCAGGCATTGCTTGTGAAAGAACGAGTTGGCCCAGACCAAAAGAGCAGCAGCAGCCGTGTCAGTGACCCAGCCGTACGGGCACCCACACACCAGGCCAGGGGCCATGCTCTGTGTCTGCCTGCTTTATCAGTATGGACAGCCTGAGGGAACCAGGGGTGGCCAGTCCTGAGGTATGCCTGTATCAGGAGGCTGACAAGAGAGTGAAACCCATGGATCCTGAAGAAAGGTTACATATCTACATGAAAATGCAGGCACATATCTGCTATGCAGCTTGTATGAAGAACAGTAACAACAGTCATACAGTGGCATGGGCACTAGCTTTGCTAGCAGCCAGAGGAGACACAGAGGGGCCTTGGCAACAATATGTTCTGATTTGCATTTTGTAGAGCCAGTGCTGTTGCACTCTCAGTGCTTTTTGTACCTATACCAGTCTCGACAACCTAGCAAAATTATACTAGCTCATTCTCTAATTGAGCCCTCATTTTGCTGCACAGACAGCACAAATGCTGGATTGCCTAGAGTACAAGCAGGAGCTGCCTCATAAGCACATATTGGCTCAAAGTAGAGGTCCCTTTAGCCCATTTCTCTGTCTCTCATAGTGGCCCATAGCAGATGCTCAGGGAGTAGCAGGGCATGCATCATATATCCCAAAGACAGCAGCTGAGCAAATCTGGGACAAGGAAGACTTGAATGAAAAAGTGTGTTTATCATTTGTAGAGTTTGGGTTTCGTCCATGCGCTCTGGCAAAGGGAAAGGGTTTTCTGTTTACATGCATCGCATCACTCCTGTCTTAAAAGCAAATGGCTCTTTCTGGCTTGTTGCAATGCAACAGCAGAAGTCGTACCATCCAAAGCAAACTGTGCTGTCTTTTCCTCCATTGTTCTGCCCCTCCACGCAAGCGTGACACAGACGAGCTCCTCCCTGTAGCCTGCTGAAGCAAGAGAGAGGCCTTGCTTTTTCATTGCTTTGTGGCAAGATCTAGAATAGGATTCAGGTCTTGCGACACCTTCAAGTCTGGAGGTCACCTAGGGGATCAGGATCCACAAAGGGAGTCTAGGTCAAGCTGGATAAAGAACATCCTCCTCCAGCACACTTTTTTCTCCAGCATAATCTGATTGAGGAGCACTCTGTGCACACAGACATTTCTTTGCTGTGGGACAGGGCCCCACACATCTCCATGTGGCCCTGGACAGCCTTGCAGCCCTTGGGTCCTCCGCAGCGACCCTGTGAGCCAGTCCTGCTACCACCTCATGGGCCTCAGTTTGCTCTGGGGACCTGATGGCAGGTGTCCCATTGTGTGTGGAAAGGGTACCTGGAAGGGTCCGTCCACTCTGCAATATTCTGTTTTTTTCTCAGAAACCAGGAGAAAACAGAGCAGATCAAAGGGGTTCACCTTAATATACAGGGGTTTCTACCTCTAAAGGGTAGGGGTAAACCTACAGGGGTTTCTGCTGCCTGAGCCAACCCCTGAGAAGCATGTCTAACTAACAGAGCAGAAAGCAGGTAGGAAGGTGGGCAAAGAAAAGGAGGAGGAAGGTGGTAATGAAATAAACCAGTTTCTTAGGACCTAATGACAACTGCATGCTTACCCAACTAAGCAGGACCTTTGGGGATCCTCCTGTAACATGTCAGTCCCCCAGAAGAGCCTCAGAAATTTAATAGATTTTACTCTTTTTTACTCACTTTTTCTCTCCAAACCAGCGATCCTCAGACTTTGCTGATAATATGGTAAAAAACAACCCATGCAGAGGTAGCTCCTGCCCATACATGTGTAAGCAGGGAGTGGTTTCATCTACTTGTGTGTTTCTGCCCTTGATGCTCACTGGATGATTTGGGTTAAAACAGCACATCTAAGCTTTAGTTAAGATTTCAGTAAGTGGCATGCTGCAAACCTTCAAAAACACTGTGGTTTTGAAGCTGCCTCTGCACCTCACTGATAGTTTCACTATCCCCCAACATTCCCACAGCCGACATCATGTACATAGCTAGTATTAATTGCCTCATTATAACAAGATGGGCAAAGCTATTGCTGGATAAAAGAGCAGAAATTTCAGAAAGTAGCATTACAGCCTGCCAGTTGCAGCCCTGTGTTTTATTTAGCTTCTCAGAGTCCCCCCAGCTGAAAGGGTGGTCAGAATTTTGCGGGAGGATGACAGACCCTAAGCATGTGCCACATCATCTTGCCCCAACTTAAAGCAGAGAGCCATAAGCACTTCTCTGTCTTCATTGCCATTCAAAATGGGACAGTTTGATACAGCCATGCTCCTGATGCTTTTGAGTTGGAGGGCCCATCTCCTGTGTGTGCCCGACAGCCTGTCTCATGTGTGTGGCTGCCCCCTCTGAGCAGGGGCTGGGTGCGGGGTGGGACAGACTCTTGTGTGCCATTTGATGCCAGCCTGGCCCTACAGCATGAAGCTGTGGTGCCTGCAGTTGGCTCACACCATCCCCTGGTGGGCTCAGGCTTCCTGCTCTGAGGGAAGTGCATGTCCTGGAAGAAAAGGGCGATGGACACCTGATTAATATCAGTGCTATGCTACAGATGTCCCTCTGAATGCTGTCAGCATCACTCGGCAAGGTTTGCCTCCTACAACCAGCACCTCTGCGCTCAGCTGAGCCCTTAGCTCTGGTCGTCTTTGGTCTTCCCCATCCCATGTGCTCTTTATGCTCTCAACTGCCTTGTCTTTTTTCTTTCCCTGCCTCTCCCCATTTCTTTTTCCTTTGGGACTTCTCTCTGCCTCTCCCCTTCAGGCTTCCTGTCTCTCCTCCAAGCCGGCACTTCCGACAGCAGGATTTTTGAGATATGGCACGCTCATACATTTTGTATTAGCTCTAGGGGCTCTTAAGCCTTCTGACTTCATGGGGTTACACAAACTAGCAAGTGCTGTAGCCCAGGAATGCACCTGGAAGTAAGAGAAAAGGAGGGGGGGAAATTAAATGCTTAGCAACAGGAATGCCACAGTTTTGAAGAATTAACTAGCTATTCATTCAATCTGAAAGGGTTATTGCATTAAGAACTCACATTAGAATTAAGGGGGGAAAAAAAGCACTTGCTGGCTAAAGGCTGAGGATAAACCCAGCATTTCTTTATCACTGCCTAGGGAAAAGAAAAACCTTAATTACAATACTTGTCTTTGAATAATATTTCAGTCACAACAGCACATTTCTCAGATTCTGCATGATAAGTACATTAATATTTATTCATTTTCTACGACCTTTAGATAATTCCTAAGGGTCCTATATTGCTAGCATTGATGGTTGCTCACTTTTTATGCTCCTGTACACTGGTCCAAAGCTTAATCACTATATATATATATATATATATGTATGCATCTTTCTTGTATTTGGAAGCTTCTTCCTGTGAACAGGGTGAACAAAATTTGGAGCTGACTTCATTCTCAAGCCTCAAAACTAATCCTTAGGGACAGAGATCGTCTGCTGTGGTAGACCCTGATGGACCTCAGGCTGAGTGCAGAAACCTCTTCCTGTTGAAACTGGTGGGACTGGGAAAGACTTGCAGCCACCCTTGTTACACTGGTTTTCCTTGTAGTCTCATTTATTGTCTGCCATTTATTGATATTTAATTCTCTTTGTCAGCTTTAATCCAGATCCTGCTTGCCTTACAGAGGGGGGCTACTCTGGAGACTACAAGAGTAAGACTATTTCCCTTTTATTTAACTCATTTAACTTTTTAAAAACATCTATATTTGCACCCCCAGCACCTTAGAAATGCTTTGTACACTCCAAAACCTGATTAAAATACTTAGAACTTGTTTTTTTTCACTTACTGGCATTCAAACTGAAGAGAGTTTCTTGAGTTTTTATAAATTGAACATTGGCTAGATGAGCATCTTTTGTCAATGTTAGAACCTTTTCAAAATGTTTGGTTTCTATGAAAGTGTTAGTATATCAAATTACAGAACTCTCTGTTGTTCTCCTGTTATAAAAATGGGTAGAGAAGACTGAGTATGCAGACACTGGCACCTGGCTTGACTTTACAGAACTTGTTTACAAACTGTGTTTTGAGTGAAATGACTTTTGTGTTTATAAGTCTGGACTAGATAAGATCACCGTGCTCCAAGTACTTTTCAGGCAAACACAAACCTATAGCCCTCCACACAATGTCTGTGTGCATGTTTGCAAAAAATGAGAGCACTATAAATTTCTAGAAGCAAGTGCATATGAATGAGGCCATGTCTCCTTCCTTCTCTTTGGTACACCAAATACTGAACTCCTAATCATATTGTTCAGTCTTTGGGGATAAAAATACAATTCCGAGAGGAGTGTAAATGCCCTTTATGCAAAGAAAAGTCTCTTATCTGCAGTAATTTGGTGAATAGGTTCTGTGATGATATCTAAGTGCTGTGCTTCACCCACAGAAGCTCTGCCTCCCACCTTTATTTTTTGGCTCAGTAATTTCAAGAAATTGGAGTGATAGCTAGGCAGAGATGCCAACATGGGACATTTATTTGTATATCAGTGGTTCACAGTCCCTTTTTCAACTAGACAATTTAGAAAAACAAAAGACGCTATCTTTCTGGATGGTTGTATTTCTTTCATAAACAACGTCAGTAGATAAGGGCATATTTCTGTCCTCAGCTAAGGACTATTTTATCATGAAAAAATATCAAACTATTATCTAGTCATGCACTTGTCCCAGTGCAAAAAAAGCTTTTCAAAAGCTGAAAGAGAAAAATGCAACAGCCTTAGTATTCAAAACTCTTCTACTGACAATACAGGGCAATATATTTTGAAAATAAATATTGATTTTGGGGTTTTTTTTGTAAATAAAAAAAGATACAAATCTTAGAATCCAAATTAATTTCAACTACATTTACAAACCAGGAGGAATCCAGACTAGTTGCAATTATTTCAATGAGGCAAGAAGAAAGATTTTTTGCTTAGATCAAGCACTAGTTTTAAGCCTGCTTTGGACTTCATACATGACCTTGGCTTTATAATCTGATTTTCAGCTATTCTTAATATTCATAGGAGCTGGAGAATTTTCTTTAGAAACTGGAGCGGTCACTATTCCCGCATCCTTGGCACTAAATTTATCAAACCCGTTTCCAAGACAGGAGTCCCAAATCCCTCCCAGAGCTCGAAGCCTAGATGCCTCTGAGCACTGAAATGATGGATCTTTTCCCGGGAGCAGATTACTAGAGCATAAATACTGTGAACACCTATCTAGCACTGTACTAATCGCTGATGCTATACCTGGAAATGAATTCAATATATTTAATTATTTCAGAGAATCTTATTTCAAAGACAAAACACAAGTTTTCTGCCTCCCCCATACATAAGAAATGATATTCTGACTGACACAAATAAACATATCATATGTATCATAGGTACAGATCTCACAGTATTTGTCTCACTAGGAATAGCTTTTGTCTCTTGGCTCCCAGGTAGCAATACCCTGACAAGAACCTACCTCAGTGACCAGTGAAGTATAACATTACACTGGGACCGAGAGCAGACATGCTTCACATGTAGTTCAGCATGCAGTACAACCTTCCCTTTAATCACATGGAAATCTAAATTCACAGGCACCATAAACATTAAAGGGAGGTGAAAATCCATCATTAACCCATGCACTGGCTTTCTCCTGGCTGTATTAATGAAGGATAAACACAGCAACCTTGACTAATATTTTATTTTAATTAGAGTAAAAGTAAATTGCAATAAGCACACAACACAGGGAATTAACAGAAATTTAAACAAGCTGTATAGATAAACCTGTAAAACCACTCTGAGGCAATTTGAATTCTTCATCAGGCTGGGGACTGTACACATATTTCTTTCTTTATTTATTTTATTGAGTGCTCATGTTTCATTCCTGAGCAGGCTTGCATGTATTGATTCGATCTCATGTTCAGTGAAGTGTGTATGTGCAAATGTCTAATGGGAGTGAAGACCTGAAAGATAAAATGGTCTTTTTTCAGCCAGACCACACACCCTTGGAGATTTGCCTGGCCCAAAGAGGATGTTATTGCACAATTGGCACAACCTCTTTTTGAAGCCTAGAGGGGAACTCACGAAGCAACATTTGTGCATTGCAGCTGAGAAAAGCTCTAATTTGTACTGCTTATCTCTGATCCATGCACACCAGATCTGAGAGGAGGATTTTGCCCTTAATTTGTTCCCTGGTGTCTACACATTTTGACTGTGTTAGATCAATGAACGATGCTACATTCCATATGTGCCACAATACGTAGACCTAGCTAGGTACACTGAAGATGAAGAGGCAGCCTCAACTTTGAACCTCCTGTTTGTAAAACAACTTTAAACATTAGGCACATGACTTTGTAAAGTGAATTAATTAGCAATAAAGACCAAAGGCACATTCTGTGTGAATAAATAACATAGATTTATATTTTAGTTAAAACTTAGTGAGTGTCGACTAATAAGGAGGTCTGTGGAGTCTGTCAGGCTTCGCAAATCCTGCTTTTCTTAAAGGAAAAGTATTACCACTCCCAGCAGAAAACGCCTATGTAAGGTCTGGGTCAGTATGGTGGAGTGAGCCTGCAGCTCCAAGATTCAACACCTTTAGTTTTCTGTGGGAAAGATCTTTTTATAGCTGTTTTATATTTAGCTAGGGGTTTCTCTGGGGAGAGCAGGAGGGTGTTAGCTCTAGAATTCATTTGATAGATTTCAGATCGGCAGCTAATCTGTCACTTCAAGAGGTGACAATGACAGGAGGGAGAGACTTCCTAATTTATTCATAAAATACTTTATCTGTCGATTCCATTTATTTAGTTCATTCTTCATAGGTAAAAGTATTGAAAAAAGGAAATTAATCCTGACCTTGGAGGTGAGAAGCAGAATGCCGATAACTCCAGCTCTGGGGGCATGAGTAGGCCAGGACTTTTTTCACTCAGGAGTGTGAAAAACATGATAGACTGATATTATCTCATGCATTTTACCCCTTGAATTCTTGTTGATACCACAATACCATAGAGGCTTTACTGACCTATTAGCCACACTTACTGGACGCTCATATTCAGTATAGCAAGTCACATACCTTTGTTATTTTTGCATAGCACAAAAATGACTGTAGTACATTTTGTCTGTCTTTGTGCAATTGTTGCCAATGAACAGATTACGTTATGTCAGAAAGGCTAGAATTTGCAGGGGGAATTTTTCATGAAGCTCAAGAATTGAGGTATATTTTTCAGTGAGCTGCAACTTTTTTTTAAGTTCAACGCAACCTTGAAGGAATTAATGTATGATTTGCTGGGCAAAGACTCTGAACAGCAAGAGTTCATTGGCCAGCCCCCAATATAATTTTCTGTCTTTTGTGAGTGTTGGAAAACCATTTAGAATTCAAGTTCACTAGGACTTTTATGTCTTTAAATCTTAGGTGATGTAACATACTATTTATCCATGCAGTTACATTTTGATTTCACAATGATAATATGGAAGAGTGCTTTGTTGCTAAAAGTTAATTCCTCATAACAGAAGAAAGTCCACTTATTTGAGGTGCTATAACTTCTCTTTTAATTGAAGACTTTTTCACCAGCAACTCCCAGACTCAATCCTTAGTACACATTTTGGGAAAACTGAGTCTGTGCAAAGGTAATAAGACTCGAGAACTTGACACTGTCTGTCAGTTAATGAAGTGAGCTTGATCAGGAGCTGAATACCTTATTTACTGATCTACGCTATCTTCTGAGGTGGTAGATGTCCCATCCCTGGAAACATTCAAGGTCAGGCTGGATGGGGCTTTGAGCAACCTGATCTAGTTGGATGTCCCCCCTGCTCATTGCAGCGGGGCTGGACTAGAAGACCTTTAAGGTCCCTTCCGACCCAAACTATTCTATGATTCTATGCTTCACAAGCTCCTTGCCCACTTCAGCTGGTCCTTTACATACAGTACCATCCCTTCTCTTCCAGATTTCAATCTTCAAAGTTCAGATGGTTTGTAGTGATGAAGCATATATAGTTTGGATCATATGTAGTTTTTTTACAGCTACATCAAACTTTATTAAAGGGGAAATCTTCAGAAAATGGGCCTCTACAAAGACCTTAAGGTATGCTTTTCAAAGGCACATAATTTGACTAAGTTTGAGTTTGTTTTGCTGGATCTTTTTAGCAGATCTGTAAAAAATACATGTTTACAGGAGATTGTTTCCTTGCCAGATGTCACAACTTTACACCAAAGAATGGAAATGTTAACATTTCTCATAATATGGCTGTGAAAATGGACATAACAGCATTCCTTTCCTTAATCCCCATCTTGGAATAGCAAATAATGTTTTTATCTAACCTATTTGTCAAAAAAAGGAAAAGGGGGGCAATGCAGACGTGTATTTGTTGTGAAAAACATAGGTTTGGTTTTTTTAAATATAGCAAAAAAACATAGCACCAGCAAACAGAGAGCTACCATGAAAATGGAAGGGCATCACTGAGTGAATTTCAGATACATTCTTCAGTTGTGGAGCTCTCTGCATATAAAGCAGTATCTGTCAAGAGATATAGGAACGGAAAGTAACAGTACATTGTATGGCTGGTACAGTTTGGCAGCACTGGGGACAAAGCTAGTTTTCTGTGATCACTTTACATGTTTTTGCGTGGCTTTCAGTTTTCTTCTTACAGAAGAGTAGGACAGGGAGATCAGTACACAAATTAGACTCATCCCAGTCCAGAGCTGGGATGCAGCTGAAGTACAGAGCAGGACCTGTGAGATGGGAGCTATTCCCTCATCACACAGTTTAGCCAGGGTAGAAAGTCTGTATGTATTAGCCTTCCTAATTAGACCTCAGAGCTCTTCAGCCTCTTGTTTTCTTTTTCTTCATCCACCATTGCTCAAATTGAGTTTTTCAGCTCTTTTTCCTCATTCTAGTATTTTTCCCTGATTATTTGTCTTGAGCCTATAGTATCTGAAATTGCTACATGGCCTCCAGCTCAAATATTTGTCAGGCCCAGGACTCTGTAATATATAAAACATACAGGAGCAACTGCACTCAATACTGCCAACATGACTTACATTCAGTAAGTTCAACAAACACTGCCAACCAAGGTAGTGCAAGAAGTTAATATTTATGCCAAGTTTTTTTTTTTTTTTTTAAATTACTGTTTTAAAGAGGATGCAAAGAAATGTGTATTTAAATGCAACTCATGATTTAGTGATTTATCTACTCAGCTATGCATGAATATATCATTAGGAGTTGCTAAACCAGAATCTCAGTGAAAGGTTTGTTCTTTGAATTAGCCTAATGGTCACAGCACCTATGAATATATAATGCGAGGGCCTATTTATACATATATATATATAAACATAGACATTTATATGACTATGCATGAATACACATGTACATATGATCAGGCATATGCATGTTAATACATGTACATGTATTTACAAATACATACGTGGAAAGCTAATGGAAGAGAAACAAAGCAGCTGAATTCACTTCCACATCTTCATTCACAGGTCTCTGTGTCAGAAAGGGCCACCACTACTGGCAAAACCTATTCCATGAGTGGTCAGAGCTCCAAGGGTCCTTGTGTCACTGCAAACCAGAATTTTGGAGGAGCTTGCTGTGGAGTTCAGGAATCTAGATTCCACAAACTTGTGAGATGGTTAAGCAGGTAGTGGCCATTGATGTTAACACAAGTTCTGTATGTACGGCCCTGTGTGACTCAGTGGGAGACTGTACCGTAAAACACACTGTATTTGCAGATACAAGGATGATCACACCTTAATTTAATTAAATATTAATTAAAAAAATAAGATGGAGCATAGTAACCATTTTTTTGCATGTGAAAATTAATGTGACAATGCTAAAAATGAGGAAATAAATCAGCAAATATCTGGAGAGAGAAGGGAGAAATGCAAGGTGTAGACAGTAGATTTTCCTCACTACTATAGGCAGTAAAACTCTCAGTGAAAGCCTAGCAGCCAGGCTGCTCACCAGTCTTTCCTTCAGTAGCAAAAATCACAGTGGGATTGGTTTTTCACTGGTTTTGCCCTCTGGCTTTTCAGAAACAAATGAGTGTGAGTTCCAGTTATACCACCTTTATTCTGCATCTCCTCTTTGCAAAGTATATTGCAGTAGAGAGCTCCTCCATCTGAGCAATTTGCACCTTTGCTTCCACGTGGAACACCAGGCAGAGCTGTACAAATGGTTATGATTTATCTATTTTGCAGCTATTCAGCAGCACCGTTTGCATAAATAGCACACAGACCTAGCCACAGACCTCTCTTGACTGCTACCAGAATTTGCCAGAGAAAAGCATCTCTTTGCAGAGTGAAGGAAAAAATTGGTGGCTTGTGCTTTCTCAAGGTTTCTTCCTAGACATTTCTGCTCCTCTTGGGTGATGGAATCTATATGAAGACCTGAAAAAAGAGCAGCCCAGTTCAGAAAATGAAAACAAGGGAAAATAAATGTAATTTGTAATTTCAGATTTACTGAAAGATATAAGGAAAAGGAAGTGTCAGGATCTACTTTGTCCCCATCTACAGGTCCCTGGCCATAAAACAAGTCAGGAAAGAAAGTTTCTGGAGATGGGGAGAACACTCAGGCTACATGCAGAAAATGGATGGTCCTCAGCGTGTAACTTGGATCCAAAATCATGGTTATCTCCAGGTACTGGAGAGCTACATTAGATGTCCCTCTTTGCTTTCTAAATTTCTTAGCTCCTGCTTGCCACAGAAACTTCATTTTAAAAAAAAGCATGTTAACCCAAGTCAGATATTGAGTCATAAAATAATTATAGTCAATTCCTTGTATTGACCAATCCTAAGAGTTGATTCCTTTATGCTGGCTGAAGAGTGTTAATCTTTGACCACTTTAGAAATACACTATTAAATGTATCTTGCTGATAAATGTAAAATACTTGCCACAATATGGGAGTGGGTCTAAGAAACTGAATAATAAATTCTATAATGAGAGATAATAGTGAGGCAGATGCTTTGGTTAAACACGGAAAGAATGGGTTGTGCTGGATTTTCATTTTCCTTGTTTGGGAACTGCCTGATTGTGCCAAAGGGTGTTTGTGTGTGTGTTTGTACATATATATATATTTTTTTTTTATTTTATTTAAAATAATTGTTATTTTTAATCAGAGTATTCCACTACTTGTATTTATATTCATTGAAATTCAGGGTTAAATTTCAGAAACAGTAGGATACTCACTTTGATCTTAAGATTAGAAAAACACCCACTGTCATTTTTCCCAGCACTGAATTGAACACAAAATGCTTTCTGAAAATTCAGTTGGCCTTTTTCAGCCAAAATTTCTTAAGCATGTCTGTTCGTTGTAGAGCTGAGGAAATGTGGAGAGGATGAAGAGTGCTGAGGATTTTTTTTTCTATGTCTGCAAAACATTTTCATAATTTTCCTTTGAAGCCTCTGCAAGTTATCTAGTGTTTGTGTTAACTTTCTATATGAAAAGAAAAACTGATTTATCCTCCTAGGAGCCATTTTAAACATCAGAGAAAATGAAAAGCAGGAAATGAAATTTACCTGACTAAACAAAACCCAGCACAGAAAGTGCAGCCATTGTAAGGGTTTATTTTAAATTCTGACTTGACTCCTGCAATAGAGCTATCCAAATTCAGCTGCTACTTAAGTGAACACTGCAGCCTCCACCCCAATGAGTGAGATTTTTCTCTGCATGCCTCAAGGTTCCTTTTGGCTTAAACCCAATATATTTCAGAGTAGCATCCATGGGGTAAAATAAAAAAAAAATGTAGAAAATGTAGGTAGGAACAGTACTTGTAGCATCTTTCATGAGAACTGCTTAGAAACAGAAGGAATTTCACTGCCTGCTAATGGGTTTGATGAAACTGCAGCAAGTTCTGCATCTGTTCCACTGGTTGGCCCCATAAGGGAACACAATGCTCTGGTTAGTTTTGTTTTCAGCAGAAGCTAATTCCTCTCTTATTTCAGCCTCACCAGAAGACACCCCAACAAGTTTTCTTTAGGATTTCTTAGATTTGTTTGTTCCTAAAAACCAGAAAGAAGAATTGGGTGTACAGGATTTAGTCTTTGTAACTCAAATATCACAGAAAGTCATAAAAGCCCTGACCTTCTGTGCTTGATTTGCTGATGATATATGACACATATGTCTGCTTATTAAAGAAATAATGTTAATAGTTAAGGAGTTTGAAGCCTTAATTAGACTGTGCAAGCAGCTAACTACTGTAGCAAAGAAAGCCCTTTATCCTGTATTTACCGCAGGCACACCGGAATGTCACCAATGTAATCTGAGAAGCCTAAAGTCAATCCAGCAGCTTCAACCAGTTGTTAAAAGCTAACCTGTTCTATGTAATTTTAAAAAATTGATATGTTATTTTATTTGCAGGTGGAAGTTTATTTTTTATTGAGACTCAAAAATGAATAATTATGGGACATTTTAGATGGAAAAGAACCAATTCAAGAACCAAAGAACCAAAAGGATCAGTTCAGCACTGTATTTGGAATCACTTCTCAATTTGAGCTCCTGTACATCCTACATTAAAGAAGTTGTATTAGTTTATATATCTATTTCAGAGTTAAAGTTGGTGGAATGATTCAAGAAATATATTTGCATAAATTAATGACCATAGATTTGTTGCTACTCTTGCCACCATGACAGAAGACATTTCCAAATATTTGTGGCCCAGCACTCACAGTATTCAAAACAGTGCCTGTGAATCACAATAATCTCCAAATTTGTGCCTGCAATACATTGTTCATTACTCACTGTTCATTATTTGTTAGTCATAACTCATTATCTTTTGTTAAAGTTTCAGTCAGCTAATCAAGAAGCAGAAAATATACTGTATGACCAATAACATCCCACAAATAATGATTAATCAAAATGAGCAGTTCATGAACAGCATGGTGACTAAAAATCATTCAGCTGAACCAGTTATCAAAGACATACAGTATTAGTGTACTGACAAATCAAGGGTTGTTTGTGAATGAGTCATGAACCAAAAGCCAATTTAATTTGGGGGTCCTAACAGCACTAGTAAATGAGCGTTTTGACATAAAATATGAAGTTTAAGTGTCACATTCCCCTTTCTTTAAATACTATTTCTGTGTGCCTTATCAGAGTGAACTGGGCAATTGCTATTGACTGTGGAATTGCCACTGCCTTTAGTGGGAGAGGGATTAGCTCCTATATCTGTTTTATTGAGACCACTTGCTAGTTAATGTTTCCTTAGCTTGTTTTCTCTGTATCGTCTTGTTCCCATGGATCTCGTCCTTGCCCTCACTTACCTTTTGACATTTTTTATACTGTTTTAGCAGAAATCCAATTTTTTTGATTAAATGATGTAAACAGGCATTTCTGGGACTGGGAATCTGACCCTATATCATAGTTCTAGCCATGCATTTAAATTGACCATTTTTGTATGAATTCGAAGTAAAGAATAATTTTATTATCCTTTAACTATATTTCAACACTCTATGTCTCAGCATTTTGAAAGACCAAAATTCGCAGAGCTGATGGAGATCCATCATATGATTCATTAAGATATTGACTGGATTACCTAGTCCAAATTAGGCTCCAGTAAGACATGACCAAATCAGATACTATATCTGGAAAGAATGTGGTTAAATTTAAAGACATTCTGAAAAGAATGAGTAAAATATGAAGACACAGGGTTTACCCTGGAACTCCTCAAGACGTTAATATGATCTCTGATTTACGTGACTTTTGAGGTCCAAGTTTAAATTAGATGTAATTCCATTTATTAAAAATAACCATGGGAAGATATAGTTTCAAACAATTACACTTAATTATTTTTCCTGAGGAAGTTGATCATGGTGCATAGTACAGTTCCTTTTCTAGAGCAGCTACGCTGAGATGTCCCGAGATTCTACTTGCAACTGGTAAATCCAGAGATGACTCTTTGAATCAGCCAGGTCTAGTTAACTCAGAATTGCTGGGCTAAAAAAAGCCAAGAGCTTGTAGCTTTTTCTAAACAGATTGTGCCATTGTTTACCTGGAGAGAGCACTTTTATTTTTAGGTCATATCTAGAGATCTGTAGGAATAAGAGACCATAAACATAATAAAATTTAGGGCCAGAGGAGGAGAACACCTGCTGTTATCATTGCATGATGTCTACTGATATCCTGCTGAAAAGCCTCTTGTTTTACATGTGATTATACAGCATTATTGTCGTAGTTTATGTGGACACACAGTAATTCATTAGACATATTTTTGCAGTACACTACTGATGTTTTTAAGTAGTTTCTTAGAACTTCAAAGAAAAAACAAACAGCAGCATACTTATTTATAGCTTTAAGCCATATATAGTGCCTGTTATACTTCATTTGCAATGTAATAAGTGCCCTTTAAAGAATAAACAAGGACAGTAATACTAAGTGAAGGTATGCAAATCATAAAATTAATGCACCTGATACCTAAATCTGAAAATAATAATAATCTTTGGCATGGATGTATACTGTACTTGTCAAACGCAGTCATAGCAACTGGTCCCATGGACAGCTTGTTCCCATAGGGTTGGAGGTGTTGGTTCTGCAGTGTAATTCCCCTCAATTTTTCCCTCTCTGAGCTGTACTGCCATCATACAGACCTATTTGTTGGAGAAATTGCCATCTTTTCCCATTAAAGGAAAATGTGTATCCTCCTAGCTTTCCTAATTTCAAGCAGCAGATGCTACCATGCATATAAGAGAGCTCAAAGTGACCTTTTGAGCATTATTTTGATGCTTTTTATTGAGAAATGCCTCATACACATACATCTTTTAAAGCAACACAAATGTTCCTATATATACAAGAAAAAACTCTTAGAAACTACAATATGTTGGTGGTTTGATTTCTTTAAATCATACAGCAATTAGTTTTGAAGATAATCTACAAATGTCCTACTTCTGGTATTTTGCATGTCTGTTATTTTACTAAATGCTTCCATCCATGTTTTCACATGAAAATAATGGAACAAGACTAGAAAAAAAAAAGTTAAATGGGATGAATTTTTAACATAATATCAACAGCTTCTACCACTTAATTGTCTAACAATGGAGAGGTGAATAAAAACAGCAAGAGTGGAAATGAAAGTACACAGTTTATGATGAGAAAAGCCATGACCATGGGCTTGCAGAGGAAATAAGTACCTAATCTTCATACATGGGGACACTTTCTCATTATATGCTAAAACATAAATTTTAAGGATGTATAAAAACTCTCCTTCAATTCTCTAACCTCATATTTATGCTCCAAGCAAAATTTGAAATGCTGTTACTACATATGGGTTAACTATGCCTGAAGGGATAAACTCAGACATTTAGAATAAGAATTTTCCTGATGAATAGTACAATCTGGTGATTTCAGAGCTTGTGCTGGCTAGCTCTGGATAAAAGAGAAACTCCTTTTAAATGAGTGAAATGACATCATTTACACACCATGTCACTGAGATCAGGCCAAGGAAGTCTACAAAGTCCTATTAAATGTAAATAGGCATTTCTCGCCCCTAGTTCTGCATTTACGATATTTATTGCTGTGTGCTTTCAACTCACAAGTATGAAGAGATGTCAGCTGCTGAAGAGATTCTCATTGCTGTTGCAATGGGTTTGTTCTTTCGCTGTCTGTGTTGTATGTTAGTCGTCATACCAGTATGTGTAAGTACTGATACACAGGTAGCTGTACGCTCATAGGTGGTTGTCTTGTCTCCTTTGCCAGATAAACAGTAAATGTTTGTTCCAGATATGCCACATAGTATATAAATATATACATATTCAATAGTCGGGCATGTTCCAAAGGCCAAGGAAGTCCGCTGTTTGACCCATTCTTCATTTTTCCGTAAGAAACAAGTACAAAGAAATGTCTCCCTAAAATGAGAAATAAGGAAAATCAGTCTGATTACATTCAAATTTTAAGGGTCTTAGCAAGAGGACACATACAAATGAACTGCAAAAGTATGTTTGGCATATGACAGTCTTTTCTCCGTAAAAGCATGAACAGCTTCCATCTGCAAGTAAAGAAATCCCTTTTTTTTTGTGCAGTGAAGGAAGACTGGCTTGAGGTCTGCTGTCAGTTCTAAGCATATTAGAGATTTGTCACTGTGGGATCTAACTGTGACCTCCGCAGAGATTCACGGAGACTTCCATTGGGTGTGACTGTGCAAAAGCCAATTCTTTTGTGAGTCCAAAGGATTGCTAATAAAACAGATAGCAGTGAGGAATATGTTTTGATGTTAAGATTTCCAAACATTGGTAATAGATTGTAAGCCACTGTTTATGGCTCTGAATTGGGGCTGGAAACTTTTTCATTTGCATGTGACCTGTGATTTTCAGTGATATTACCCCAGTGTAGACTTTGCATCTAGGATAGAACTGAGCTCACAAAAAAATGGATCCAGAAGTATATGTGCCAGTAGCTCATATGGATACTGAAAGAAGCAATAAAATTGAGTTTTCTCGGTTTAGAAATTATGACCAAGATATATATATGTGCAACATTTACAGTTATGGTATAAAATATTTTTGATGCTATTAAAGAACAAGATAGTATGAGGACTGTCTTATAGCCGTTCTAGTAGTGTTAACATCTACTCACTAGCTGAATTCACACATTACATTCATATTGCTTAGCACTGATCAGAATTTTCTAACTTGTTAGCAAAGTGCATTGATATTTAGTAAACTACACAGGCAGCTAAATTTTTCAGAATATTTGACGACCACCCATTTCAAAATCTTGGAAATATAGGTATTTTGAATAGCAATGGGAACTGATTGCAGGGAATTCTGGCATCTGAGTATTTACCATGTTATACAGGAGAGCCTGAAGCAGAAGTAAATGGCATTTCTGATGTACATTGAGCTCACAGGACAGTCACAGCTAAATGCAGGTAAACAAAGTTTATCTATTTCTAATTTAAGCGGTATGGAGTTCACTTATCAATCACTATTAGGCATGTGAAATTAAACTTGTGGATTTAGTCACTTCAGTGCCACACAAGTGAATTTACCTACTATAATGTTGCCAAGGACCATGACTTTCACAAGATGTGACATTTGCACAGCTAACATACCAGGTGGTATACAGAGCTATAAAACTCAAGGTCATGAATGGAGTATCTAAAACGCAAAAAAATAAAACCTGTATCCACTTTCATTACCTGGGCATTGATATTTATTTTTTCATGTTCTTTTGGATACTGAAGCAATTTATTTACAGAATGTATTTACAGTAATATAATCCCAAATCATTCCTCTAAGGAAAATCTCTGGAAGTTTTTTACTCTTCCAGTGACACTTTTGAAATAAAATCTGAATTTATAAATCTGTACAGAAATTTCTGTCATGGTTGTCAATGATAGACCAGTCCTGTTAATATAGATGTGTTTTAGAACTTAATTAAAATTTTCCATTTTAAAGTTACAATGACTAAGTATACCTGCTCACTTAAAAATTGTCTGTTAGTTGTGTAGTTTTCAATAGCTTAATCATGATTTGATTGTCTCAGTTTGTATTAACAGGCAGTTCACCTGCTCTTCATCTAAACTTAAATGTTTCCTGTTTACACATCAGAAGACACAGAAAGATGATAATATTTAGAAAACAAAGAAAAAAATGAAAGCTGCTTTCAAACACATTATTTATATAATTATCCTATAATTAAAGTAATTACAGTTTATGGTGAAAAATAGTCTTTATTTTTATTTACAGGTTTCTTGAGGGGTGTTTACTGATCATCATAGGGAAGTTACATGGAAAATAATTGGAGATGTTCTCATTTCTGAAAAGATTTTGGTTGCATAAGACATGTTCTTCATGAAACAACTATGCATCTTTACAGTCTATTAATTGACATGCCTTTATAAAAGAGTGTTAGACTGATATTCGAAGATATTTGTGAGGTTTTACAACTAATAAGACTACAGCCACAGCTGCTCTGGATGTTAATTTTCTGAATAAGAGAAGATTTCTAACATACAGCATTGCAAGCGGTAAAAATGGTGTAAATGAAGGATTTCTTGCCTTGTGGTATATTTTTGAACTTCTAGATTCAATTTGTTCTTCCTTTTTGAACCAGAAAAGCTGGAAGCTTAAAAAGTGAAAGTTTAGGTGTCCATGAAACTACCTGAATCCAGGAGCAGTAGTTTTGAAAAAGATCCACTGAACTATCAAAAATACAGAGCTGAGACCCAGAATATGGAGCTGTTACTCAGGAATCCCACACAAATAGTATTTTTTCCTTTCATTGGTAGATAGATAATCTATCACAGGCAGCAGAACGAGAGAGAACAGGACCAGGGACCATCTCAGAGTACCACAGAGGGGTACCTGGCCTGAAGCAGTGTTACTCAGCAGCATGTATCGCCTTCCCCACAAAACACCCTGCGCACTGACCCTTTGGGCTGTTGGGAGATGACTGGGGGGTCCTACTGATATATGGCTGTGGATGGGGGTTTCTCATGGAGCTATCCTGAATTTTTAATCCTGGATTTATTCTTTTTCACCTCCCAAGCCATTCTTTTACTCTTTCAGAGAAATACACAACAAAAATTGTTATGATCAGATTAATCCTAGAAATGAGTCACATACATCAAATAACATATACACGGGTTGTATTCAGCAAGAAATACCAGTCAGCTACTACATTTGCTTGATTACATTCATGTAAATATCAGTATGTGCACAGTCAATATCTGCCAGGACTGTGGAAAATTAGGAAAACTATAAGTCTCATAGCATGACATTTTTTTATTGTACAGCTAAAGGGAAGTGTATATTGACTCGATCTCCAGAGAAAAACATCTATTTATTATTTGAAATGAGCCATATCTCAAAGGCCAAGATTGATATTTCTACAATGATAATAGGCAAAGTAGAATTTGTTTGGGAATTTTGTTCTTTCTTCTTTAATTATGATATGCAGAAAAATATGACCAATTCTTTTTTTTTTCTTCTTTTTCTATCTGGCCTCATGAGCAGTGGCTAAGAAACAGCGAGCACATAAGGGCTTTAAAATAAAGCTTATAAAAAACCTCATCACAGCCTCCAACAACGTACTCTAATTTCCAGAGTGCAATGTGCTTGCACAAGTCGTTCACTGCCATCATCATAATCACCATACATGAGTGCTTTTCATGCCGGCTGGAGCATCTCAGCTAAGCACCATTTTAGGGCACACAAGAAAATGTCTGTTTCTCTGAAGGACATCTTGAAGCTCTAAAAAAATTGCTAGACTTCCATCTGTGTGAAATGTACATTTATCTGAATGAATTTGTTCTTTGGAGACTTACGAGTTCTAGACCTTGCTTTGGCCCTTTGGTCATGGTCCACATGCATCTCCTGCTGTATCTTCCATAGACTGCAAATGGAGAGAAAACTGCCTGTGAGCAGCCAGTGGCTACCTACCCATCAATTTGTAAAGCACGGGTAAGTAGTTTGCTTTTAAGTTATGACGCCAAGCTTGTAGCCTTTAATACTCCAGAATATCTGTGCAAAGTACTTGGCTATTTATGTTTGCACACATCACCTGTTCTAAGTGAATTGAGTGTAACTGCTTTTATGCAAAATATCAGATATCGAGACCTCTGCAACTTTGAAGGCTAAAGCGGCTTTCCAAGACTATCTTTTTAGGATCTGAGGAATAAATTGTATAAAATCAGAGGACTGAGTCAGCTGATCTTCTCAAGGAGTATTGAGACAAGTTAAGAAAAGATTTGGTCATACAGTGCTGAAAAGACCCTGGAGCTTAGATGGAGCTGGGTTCTTGGAAGACCCAGTGTATCACTACAGCAGTTTCATATGTCCCATAGTCAACTGTTTGTAACACTCACAAAAAAAAAAAAATCCATTACCAAATAATTTCTCAATTATTTATCAATAGTTTAAATAATATGGCAATAGGGAGAATTCATAGCTTCACAGCAAGAGACTAAATGAAACCTCATGGATTTTTGTACTCAGTACTCTGACATATGAGAAGACTAACTTTGCTAAGCCCGATCTCTTCCTAAACTGTTGCCTCCTTGGGCAGTCAGTTCCATTTATAGCTAACCCTGCTCTTGAGATGTTTCCCTAGAATAGAAAATAAATCTTTGTTTCAAGTCAGGCTTAACAAAACTCCATAAAATAAGTCAGAAAGTATTCTTCCAACATTGCACAAATACACTTTTACTACCATGTCAACACCTAATAACAGTTTAAATAGTGATATAAGCATAACAGATTACTTTTGGGGCGGTGAAATTTCAGAATAGATAGTCCATCTGTCTTACTGCTTCAAAGAGTTATTTTTATGATTAAAGATTATTAACCAGAGATGCTCAGACTGGCAGTTGTGTCAGACTGGCAATTTACACCTTCATCAGAGGATTTAGGAAAACTACACTGTTTTGACATGTTTCTTTCACTTTGGCGTCTTATTTGGTTTTATGGATCCTCTCCTTTGTTTTAATTTTGACATTCTAGGAGAGATTTAAGATGCACTTTCTTAAAATGTTGATTTTGCTATTCTCACCAGGCACTATCAGAAAACAGAAAACCTGATTATGGATGCAGTATAACCTTCGTTCTATTTTAATGTTAAGAGAAGTTTAATGACAATTTGTTTTACAGTCAGGGATCACTCCTCCACTTTTCTTAAGAGTTCACCACATAGCTGGTATTTGTCATCTGCATGCCCTTGAGAAAGAGAGGACTTCCCTTTGGAATGTACCTGTAAGTCAACAACTTGTGAGTCCGAGACGTTTGCAGAATTGCTTTCTATAGATATAGCATAACAGGTCTGGTGTTATAACAGGTATTAATATACAAAGAAAAACTGAGATGTTGGTTTACTCTAATTATCACTCAAATAGTAAAAGCTTTTCATTTCAACTCTTTCTTAAACTAATAATATCAAATGTTAACATCTCAAGTGCATTTGGTATATGATAAAAGACATGAAAATAGAATAAAAATAGGAGGGATGCTTTCAGGGACCTTAAAATCTAACTGAAACTCCTGAATAAAACACAGTTTAGGAGAATCACAGAGTCACAGAATGGTTGAGGTTGGAAGAGACCTCTGGAGATCACCTAGCCCAACCCCATGCTACAGCAGGTTCACCCAGAGCAGGTTGCACAGGATCACATCCAGGTGGGTTTGGAATGTCTCCAGAGAAGGAGACTCCACAGCGTCTCTGGGCAGCCTGTGCCAGTGCTCCATCACCCTCAACGTTAAGAAGTGCTTCCTCACATTCAGAAGGAACTTGTTGTGTTTCAGTTTGTGCCTGTTGCCCCTTGTCCTGTCTCTGGGCGCCACTGAACAGAGCCTGGCACCATCCTCTTGACACCTGCCCTCAAGAAATTTGTATGCATTGATAAGATCCCCTCTCAGTCTTCTCTTCTCCAGGCTGAACAGGCCCAGCTCTCTCAGCCTTTCCTCTTCAGGCAGGTGCTCCAGGCCCCTCATCATCTTTGTAGCCCTCCGCTGGACCCTCTCCAGTAGTTCCCTGTCTCTCTTGAACTGGGGAGCCCAGAACTGGACACAGCACTCCACATGTGGCCTCACCAGGGCAGAGGAGAGGCGGAGGATCACCTCCCTCGACCTGCTGGCCACACTCTTCTTAATGCACCCCAGGATCCCACTGGCCTCCTTGGTCACCAGGGCACCCTGCTGGCTCATGGCCAGCTTGCTGTCCCCCAGGGCTCCCAGGCCCTTCTCTGCAGAGCTGCCTTCCAGCGGGTCTGCCCCCAGCCTGTGCTGGTGCATGGGGCTGTTCCTCCCCAGGTGCAGGACCTCACACTTGCCTTTGTTGAATTCCATGAGGTTCCCCTGTGCCCAGCTCTCCAGGCTGTCCAGGTCTTGCTGAATGGCAGCACAGCCTGCTGGTGCATCAGCCACTCCTCTCAGTTTTTCCAATTCACTTTTCCCATTCACTTTTTTCCAAAGTAGTTGTGCTTAAAATTTAAATTCCTTAATCTTACTTATGTACAGAATTGCACACAATAGGTTTTATTAATCCTGCAGCAACGGAAAATATTTGTATGTGTTCTCTATCAAAGATGTCTCAGGTCTTTGCAGACCAACCAAGAAGTCCAGTGAAACAAGAATTATCTTCTCATTACTAATTTTTATTTCTCATTGAAAATCTGAATCTTATAATCTAAGCACAAAAAAGTAATTTTTAGGCCCCTCCAAAGTCTTTTGAATGGTACATAAATGATAATCTGCACTTTAAACAATGGCTCAAACTATATCTCCTCTGCTATATGCTGTGGAATGTGGGTGGATGATTGGTTTCTACTTTGCACTGAGATGATTATTCAAAGCCCTTGGTTCTTCAGAAGAAGAACATTATTTTTAAAGCATTTTAACTCCTTAAATGCTGTTCAGAGGAGTTACTTGTGACTGCCATAAACTTGTGCCCAAAAAAGCAGAGTTCAGCCTGAAGCTTTGAAATACTGATATCAAGGGGAATTCTGATAATATATGCAATAATAGTAGGATATCTATCTTTTTAACCATGAAAGAGTCTCTGGTTATTTGATGGAGACATCAGAGCAGAACAGGACTGACCAGAAGCCTCGTATACGGTTTTGAACCCACTTTCCCCAATGATTTTTCTTTTCTTCTGCTCAGCCTTTATAAGATTTTGTATGAACTCCTTCTTGTTGAAATTCATAAGAAAATATCCAAGATTTTTTTCATTTTCCAAAATCCCTGGGTTTATTTATTTGTTTACTTATTGCTTCCTTTTAGGCAATCATCACCAACATCTGCAGGCATGTGTAATTCCAAAGCATCTTTTCACCAGATAAATGGGTCAAAATTATTGAAGCTTTCCTTTTGTCATTGCAACTACAAGCACAGGTTCAAGGAAGTGCTCTTAGCTGCTTGGCTCCTGATGCTTCTTCTCTTATGTCTTCACCACCACCTCAAACCTTTTGGGGGAAAAGAAGTCACCAGAAGTTAAATTACCAGCAATTATCATATTTCCATAAAGAAATGACTAAAAATATGGAGAACAATATTCACAGCAGTCATTACTTCATTAATTTCCTAAGAAAATACTCAGAAATAAGATAAACTTTTTTTTCTTAAAGAAATATGGTCTAGTTGGGTTGACCTATGGTTTCAGAATCAGGAGATCTCAAGTGGTATTATCACTGATTTTCTGCATAATTTTGGAATACTCCTTTTGTCTCAACAAAACTGTTTTTCTGATGGAAAGAGAGGTCTAATATTTATCAACTTGAAAAATGTGGGGTTGTGACAACTGCACACTGATTTAACCATAAGAAGTACTTCACTGCCTGAAGTACTATGGTTAGAAGCTTTATGCATGCTATTATCATTATCCCTTTTTGTTACTGCTAAGGAATAGCTTTTACTTCATGGTTACTAATAAATGTATTTTCTAAAACAAGAGCAAAACACTTCTTAAAAAAGTTGTCTTTAAAATGTGTACAGTGTTGCACATGGAATTAGAAATTGATTATCTTCTGAAAAAATTAATTACTTATTCTATTCAAACAAATGAAAGAAGAAAAAACAATTTGCATATTCCTTAAAAAAAGCAATTGGAAATACGTATAATTCTGCAAATACTTAGCAGAAAGGTATTCTGCTGTGTAGAAAAATAGCAAGGAATTTCTGAATGTATAAACTAAATTGATTTTAACTTTAAAAGCAGTAAACTTGGTCACAGGGAAGTTTTTAGGTCTCACCTGAAAATTTAAGTCCTTCATTGGGAGTTACGAAGCAAGGCAGCCTAACTATTTTTAAAGGTATAAATGTGACTTGTTTATGTTATTATGTTCCCAATATGTCTTTGTCGTACAACATTTTAAAACAAAAAGACTGAATTTTTTTTTCCCTGCAAGATACGAATTAGCCCATGGCAACAATTTCATCAAGATATTATTGTGATATGGTAGTTTTTAGAGAAATAAAAGAGATTGGACATTTGCATGGCAAAGAGAATATCAAGAATTAGAAGAACAAGAAGTGGAAAAGCTTTAAGGATGACACTGAAGACGTAAATGCTAATACTTATTTGCCTCAGCCAATATGTGACTGATGCCTGCCATTTTCTCTAGCAGGAGTCACACAAGTGGACAGATTTAATACAGAATGAAAATATCCATGATAAACAATCAGATTAAAAAAGCATGCCGAGTCTATCAAGACAGTAAATATGTAAAGGGTTTGTAATGCTGTCTATTCCTTTTTACACATTTACTGCTGTTCCCCTATCCCCCCTGGCTGGACAGGACTATTTGCATTCTTGGAGGGAAGCATGCATATAAGCATATCTATGAAAAAAGCTGGAGTTTCCTTTCCTAGAGAAAGTAATCAAGCTGACATGTCATGTGTGCCACACTTTCTGAAGATGCTGATGGTGATGGGTGGAGGTATCCTGTTTTCTTCTTATGGGAGAGGAATAAGGTAGGAAACAGGAAATGGAATAAGAAACAGCATTGGACATCTGTAAGATCAATTTAGTAATTACGGGTTTAACCTTTCAGACACAGATCATTTGGCCAGTTCAGAAGGGTCTTTATTTACAAGACATCATCTTTGAACAAATATAGATAATGAAAATTTCAAGGTTGGGTCTCTCACTGTGGTGCATAGGAGGTGCAAAAAAATCACATTAGCTACTAACAGGATTTGTGCCCCTGTGTCTCATGCACTACTTTGAAAATTCACTTTCAGTCATCTGGAAGCAAGGTAATATGCCAGACATTCAAGATTACATCATTAGAATACAGACAAGAACCTTAATCAGCTATCATGTACAAAGTATTAGAAGCATAAAGAATTGCTTATGGTTAAATATTTCATTTCAGGCTTGGATTTTTCCACTGGATCTACCTGTATGTGAGTGTTTAATCCAATAAATTAGTGGAGCTTTGTTAATTTTTAACTCAGCTTTGCAGCTGGAAATTGTCTCCAATCTCAAAACTGTAAAGTTATCTGAAGTGCAAAGAATTCCAAGAAACTTTACTTATAAATCGTAAATGGCTCAGTTATATAAAAATAAACAAACTAAACCACACATATGCACATGCAAACTGTGCATTTACACATCCTATTCCAAGAGTGTATTATGTTAATAGCAGTCCAGATAGATGTCCATATTTTTAAATCTCTACAATTTCATTCACATCATCAGATTTTTATTGTGATGGAAATTCTTTGGGTTTCTCTTGGAGGGCTTTGGGTAAAAAAAGTCAGCGAGGTATACAATTTGCACTATAACTTTCTCCTAAACTTGAGTGTACTGCTACCTGTAGTAATAGTTCTTATTTTCTGTCTCACATTAGGAAATGAAATTGAAACATGCTGAGCAGGTCCAGAGGGGTATGATGCGTGGAGACCACATTCATACGACATTCAGTCCATGAATTCATACAATGGATGACTGAAGTCAAAACAATTCATGCCAAGACTTCTACTTATATAAACTTCTACCAGGTCTTTTAGTCTAGAAAAAGGTAAGTGGACAGCCAGGAGTACAAGCTTAATTAAAAGTAACAAAGACACTAAATATCTTGACTATAAAACTGTGAAAGACAATGACTTCCAGAAGATTCTTTAGAGCACTTTTCTGTTTTTCAGTGGCAAGCTCTTTTCCCCAGTCTGATAAAAAATGTCATACAGTTGGTGAGCCACTCAAGAGATAAGTAGCTTCTAATCATGAAAAGATGTGTTTGAATTTATAATCATAATCTTTCATATGGTTGAGTATGAAGAGTTTATTGACATATCTTTTAGTGAGATGAAGTAGTATATTGTAGTAGATGTTATCATTTCAAATAAGATCACTACATGCAAGAAGTAGTGATGAATAATACCCAAGGAAACCAAACATTTAAATGCGATACCATTTTTGTATCAAGATGTTTAGTGAGGCTGTCCCTGGAGCCATTGCATACACTGCCAAAATCTTCTTGTTCATCATACTGGAAATCCTTCTGATAGTGTTGCACTGTCTCTCGTCCAAAACAGCACCTGAAGCTGTGCTTAGCCTTTGAAAGATAAGCTGAAGCCATTAGGAAAACCTCTAATGAAACCAGAAAATTTTTCTCTGGTGGAATAGTTAAGTCCTGATATGCTTGCATTAACGTGTTCTCCCTTTTTGCATAAATCTTTGCCCTCAGAAGTCTAGCTCTGAAAATTAGCAGCCACATCCACAAGCCAACTCTAGCCCTGCCAAGCTGTGTAGCTAGCTAAGCAATCCTCTCCTTTTATGTGGAGACCAGAAGGGGAAAATCTAATAGCCTTCCAATGGTTTATGTAGGGAAAAAGCAGGTTTTCCAGAAATTAGCCTTTTTAGATAGTAGGTGGATATTTTTCAAAGTTCTTTTAATTTTAAGTAAAACCTAAGCATTATCCCAAACTTCTCAGTTTTTCTTCAAATACCACCTGGGTTGGTTTAACCTGTTTGAGTGTACAGGACAGTCTCTGATGCTTGAAAGCAATCTCATGAGGTCACTTCTAGTGAATTCAGTGGCATTGGGATTATTCTGCGTCTTGGGGACATGGCACAAAAATTAGTCTGGCTGCTAACTTAGATGACGTATCTTTCTAGTATCTGGCTTACGAGGTAGAGAGAACACCCAGCAGTTAGGCATTTAAGGTCCGTAGACAATGCATAGGAGGATACAGAGTATTAGGACAGAATCCAAGCTACCCCAGGAAGCTAAGCAGAGGAGACACAGCATCAGATAGATGTGCAGACTGTGTAATGTGTGATGCTTGAAGTCTGACAGTTCAAAATTATAAGCAAAAGGATACCTCTTCAAATTTTCTACTGATTCAGGGCTGCGGAGAGGTGCCTCCATCCACACCCCTGAAGGTAGGGAGAGACTTGATTTCACTCAAAAACTGACTTTTGCAATTGCAATGCAATATCAGGAGGAGGCAGGGCTGTTGTCATGGTTTAGCCCTGGCCAGCAACCAAGCACCATGCAGCCACTCGCTCACTCCCCCTGACCCGGAGGGATGGGGAGGAGAATCGGAAGGGTATGTGAAACTCGAGGGTTGAGATAAGAACAACTTAATAGGTAAAGCAAAAGTTGCACATACAAGCAAAGTAAAACAGGGAATTCATTCACTGCTTCCCATGGGCAGGCAGGTGTTCGCCCATCCCCAGGAAAGCCGGGCTCCATCACGCATCATAGTCACTCGGGAACACAAACGCCCTAATGCTGGATGTCCCTCCTTCCTCCTTCTCCCCCCAGTTTATATACTCAGCATGAAGCCATATGGTATGGAATACCTCTTTAGCCAGTTCAGGTCACCTGTCCTGGCTGTGTCCCCTCCCAGTTTCCCGTGCCCCTCTAGCCCTCTGGCTGGCAGGGCCTGAGAAGCCAAAAAGTCCTTGACTTAGTATAAACATCACCCAGCAACAACTGAAAACATCAGTGTTTGTTACCAACATTGTTCTCACACCAAATCCAGAACACAGTACTGCACCAGCCACTAAGATGAAAATTAACTCTGTCCCAGCTGAAACCAGGATGGCTGTTTTTTAACTTCTTTCACAGTCTAGTCATGTGGTTTATGCCCGAGTGAATGGAAGGCAGCCAGTCTTGATCCCTTCCTTCACCTGAAGATGAATCAGCCAGCAATGCTCCTGTGTTATCAGCTAAATAGAACTACTGCTGGGGTAATGGTGAAGGGGGCAGAGATATTGGAGGGGAAAACACTCTTTCGTTTCTTTTCAACCTAATCTACTACAAGGAAAATAAGAGCCATAGGGTCAGAAAGCACAGGGCCTGGGAACACGAGTCTAGCCCATGCTTCAAAGACAGTTCCTATATATTATGGGCAACAGATAGTAAAATGCATTAGCAATCCTGAAAGCAGTTGTCAGACTCAAGTTTTGACCTGCTGCGTGCTCTTGCAACTATATGATACAGAGTCATGCCCCAGCTTTGCAGTGCATTTGAATATTCTTATCATAAGACTAAATATGGCTATTCTTTTACATATCAAGGCCCCTTTACAGAGCTCTGGGTAGTGTAACCTTAGCTAAATGAAAACTGCCCTCAGCTCTTAGCCTTTCCAAAAAGTTTTGAAGACCACCTGAGGTATTTTAAGTGGGAATTATGTAGTCTGAATATTTCATATTACTAATTATCTCCCACAAATCCTTACTGTGTCCTCAGATAGTTAGGTCTGTTGTAATTGCTCCACAGCAATTTACAGAAGGTGAGAGAGTGAGTTCACCTTGTTTCAAAATTCCTTCCCATCACAAATTACTCTTTCATTCTAATAGCAATTTAGACCACTGATGGATAAGTTTTCTTCCTTAACAGTTTGAAATAACCCAGTCATTACAGGTCAGGAGATTATGCTGTGTATAACCATGCATATATAATGATACAACTGGTGGACTGAAGATCAACAAATAAATGTACTTCATACAGAGTACAACAGTTCCTTACTTTCCTTCTGAGTTGTGGATACAAGATTTGTTCCCCTGATATGTGTTTAATTTTAGATTTTGGTGACAGACTCATCCAATTTAAACCTGTTTTGCCTCTGCTCAGCATTTACAGAACACGGAATTCATAGTAAATGACCACATTTCTACTGTATCATCAGTGGCTTCAGTAACACTGTTCTGTGCTGTTTATAAGGTGTATGCAGAAGACATGGCACTCGTATTTAGATTATAATTTGTGGACTGCTTGGCAGCCTTCTTTTCCCATAATGTATTCATTGCAAGATATATTAGTTATGCAATAAAATATTTTTTAATTGCTAGCTTTAGAAATATTTAAGTACCCAATTATTTTTATCTAAAAGACTATTACAGAAAAAAAAGGAAAAGTTAAAAAAGGATAGGGCCATGGCTAGACAAGGATTATGAGTTGCACAGCAAGAGCACTGAAGCTTTGATGAAGTGTATAAATAATTAGTAACACACTTTTAAGACATCTTTCTCTTGGTTCATAGCACCTGTGCTCATTTAATTCCAGCTGAAAATATGGCCATTCATTCACAGTGAAGGACAGATAAATTGGTGACCAAGTCAATGAGAAATGTGTTTAAGGTTGAAGCACCACAGGCCAAATATTTTCTGCACATACACAGATCAGACACTCATTCAGAGATTAGGCACTGATACAAATTTATCCTGCCCTAGCAAAAGATCATAGGGGACATAAGATAGACTTGGATGTGGTAGCCTAGTGTACATAGATGTAGGCATGTGGGTACATGTAATAATTTCTAACATCTAGTTCTGAATATGTGAATGATGGTTAGTAACATGGGTGGGACATTAGTTAAAACAAGTAATACTCCCTAAATAGGCTGCCCCATTTTTTATTCTTTCAGAGTTACACGAAAACCCGAATACCCATTTTTGTTTGTTTTCCACAAACATTGATGGGGTGAATTTGGTCAGCACGAATGGATATGAGCTTCAAAATCAATTGATGTCTTCACTGAGCTTTGCTAAACTGCATCTTGAAAACCTTCATGACAGCTTTTTCACATTTGAAGAAGTACTTTGGCACCTAAAGATGCAGGCAGGGCACCTAAAGTAAGTTCAGTATGTTTAAAGATAGAAGTCTAAGTTCCATTAGTTTCTCAAATTACTTTGAAATTCTGGTCTTGGTGTACATATACTTCTTACAAGGAGGAACAGAAAAAAAGATCTCAGGGGATATGACCAGATAGCTGTTTATCCATCTCAAGTGGTAAATACTTGATCATTGTGGTAAAAATGATCTCATTATCCATCTCAAGTGGTAAAAACGGATCATTGAAGAACCATTCCATATGAGTCCACTGGTTTGCTGAATTTCCAAAAATATTAAACAAATAACAAATAAATATGAGGCCAAGGAAGACTGCTTACTAACTTTGCACCTTGTTCTAGCGATTTACAAATCACTACTGCAGTGTGTCCTCCCCAGAGTTGTTTACAACATTAATACAAAATGAATTCAAACTCTCACAGGTTTTTATATTATATTGTGTAAGTCAGTATTGCTGTCAGCTCCATCTGTGATACTCGTCACTTCAGTGAATTACTCCAGTTGGGATGAAGTGGCTCCATTAAAAAAAAGTTTAAAAGATATCATAGAATTACTTCAGTCTCTATAGATCTTTTTTTAAGCCTAATAATTTTGCTGCAGAAACACATATAATAAAAGTTACTGCATTACAGATACCATTAAACAGGTTTGCACTTTAGACATTACTTGTATTTCTGAGTTTATGCTATAGTCTTGTCTCTAAGCCAACTAGGTAACTGTCCAGCTTTCTGACTCTTTCTACACCATCTTTCTGAAATACAGTCTTTCCTGTCCATCAGCACAGCTATCACTCACCAGGTTGTTTTCTATCTTGCTTATAAAAACACTCCTTTCTTTGGCCTTGACAAAAATGTGAAACAGGAACCATACCTTTCTCGTATTCAAAGAAACATTTTGCAGAAATGATGGTTCCTCAAAGGACAACACTAAATGCTTGTCTTTCCTTATACCCTTCTCCAAACATCTGCTACAGAGCTGTATGGACCTGACCTCATACCATGTCTTAATGTTCTTAAGTACGTAAATAAATCTTTCTTCTTTCTTTCATACCTACTTTCTTATCTTCCTGGTACTTGACAGTGTTTATATGAATCTCATTTCAAGATCCTTTGTAATATTTTAGGATATTTTTTTTAAAAGTATAAATACAGCAAAGGAGATAGAAGCAGCTGGAAATTCTAGGATTTCTTGGTAAGAAGGCTCAGACAACACTTTTTTGAAGAAGATATGCATCAAATTGTCAGTCAATTATGTAGTGGAGTTGTATGAAGACTCTCACTTTTCCACACCAAGGGGGGTGGGGGTGGGGAAGGGGAAGCCCTGAGATAACTATAATTTCCTTTTAGAATGTATGTAGAGAGGAAAAGTCCTGTACCACATCAGCAGATTATAATGAAGGATACAGTGGTTTTCATAAGCACCTGCTTCTGTTAGAGCAACTATGATGTTTCTTTTCCTTTTCTGTAAATAAGGACATGATTGGTGACAGCCAACATGGCTTCACTAAGATAAAATCGTGCCTGACAAATCTGGCAGCCTTCTACAACAGCCTTACAGCCATTGGTGGATGAGTGAAGAGTAACTGATATAATCTACCTGGACTTGTGCAAAGCATTTGACACTGTCCTGCGCAACATGCTTCTCTGTGAACTGAAGAACATGGATTTGATGAATGGACTTCTTGGTATATAAGGAAGTAGCTGGATGGTCTCACTCAAAGAGTTGTGGTCAACATCTCGATGTCCAAGTGGAGACCAGTGGTGAGTGGCGTCCCTCAGGAGTTGTGCTGTGACTGGTGCTGTTTAACATCTTTGCTGGTGAAACAGACACTGGGTTTGAGCGTACCCTCAGCGTGTTTGCTGACAACACTGAGCTGTGTGGTGTACTTGATATGCTGGAGGGAAGGAATGTCATCCAGGGGGACCTTGACAGGCTTGTGAGGTGGGCTTATGCAAACCTCATGAAATTCAACAAGGCCAAGTGCAAGGTCCTGCACATGGGTCTGAAGAATCCCAAGCACAAGTACAGGCTGGCTGGAGAATGGACTGAGAGCAGCCCTGAGGAGAAATACTTGGGGACGTTTGTTGATGAGAAGCTCAACGTGACATGGCAATGTGCACTTGCAGCCCAGAAAGCCATCCATATCCAGGGCTGCACAAAACTAAGTGTGACCAGCAGATCAAGGGAGGTGATTCTCCCCCTCTACTCTGCTCTCACGAGAGCCCACCTGGAGTACTGCATTCAGCTCTGGGGCCCCCAACATAAGAAGGACGTGGACCTGTTGGAGTGAGTCTAGAGGAGGGCCACAAAGATGTTCAGGAGATTGGAACACCTCTCCTGTGAAGACAGGCTGAGAGGTTTGGGGTTGTTCAGCCTGGGGAAGACAAGGTTCAAGGGACACCTTAGAGTGGCCTTTCAATACTTAAAGGGGGCCTACAAGAATACTGGAGAGGGAGTTTTTACAAGGACATGTATCGATAGGACAATTGGGGATGTAGTGATAAGGCTTTAAACTGAAAGAAGGTAGATTTAGATTAGCTGTTAGGAACAAATTCTTTATTGTGAAGGTGGTGAGACACTGGAACAGGTTTCCCAGAGAAGCTGTGGATGCCCCATCCCTGGAAGTGTTCAAGGCCAGGCTGGATGGGGCTTTGAGCAACCTGGTCTAGTGGAAGATGTCCCTGCCCATGGCAGCAGGGTTGGAACTAGATGATCTTTAAAGTCCTTTCCAACCCAAACCTTTCTGTGATTCTATGATTCTTTGGTGACCAAAAACTGGTGAAAAAGACATAATAGGGGTTTAACAAAGAAATTTAGAAAGGAAGCAAATTTTTAGGAAAAATAACCTCAAATCTAATAATAATTATAAACCTATAAATTTTCTGATAGTAAATGCAGAAAATACTATTTATATATTCAGTTATTTATGTTTCAGATTTCAGGATGTTTTTATTATACATTAAGACCAGATTAAAACTATAGTGAGCTTTCCTTATTTGATTTTACCTCCATTTCATTAGTATTTTTATTTCATCTGGCAGAAAAAAAATAAAAGAAATTGGGGAAGCAACATGGCAAAAGCTTTTGAGACCCCCAAACCATGTATAATTGTTACTTTAATTTCTAGAAATAATACTAATGAATCCTCATAATTTTATTTTTGAGGTGAAAGAACATATATAATTTTTAAAGGTTATTTTAATTAAGGCTGCCAACTGTCTTTAGTTTGGTTTGCTTTTACAAACAAGGAAGACTTGACATATTCAGCATTTGAGGTAGACTGTATTAGGGCTTAAGCTACAGGACCAAACTGTATCACCTTACCACTGGTGGAAGCTCAGGGCAATGCCCAAAACAGTGTCTGGCCCTTGAAGGTGGTGTGGCATGTGATGTGACTCCATCTTTTCCTTTAAGGGACCAGAAATTCGTAGGTAAAGCTGTCAAAGGCCTTTGGTTAGTGATAACCCTGACACTGTGACCTGCCTGCCAGGACTGCTGACCATGCAGTGTGACAAGGTCAATACAACTATGACTTGTGCTGCCATCAGAGAGAGGTGACACCCCATTGATGCCTGCACTTAGAGGAACTCATTGCTGGGAGTAGTCCATGGCTGCAGCATACCGACTTGGCCTTTCCCTTCCTTACGTGCTTACCAAGCAACCCACATGCTAAATGTGTATTGGTCAAGCTAACAGGTACAAGTGGATATTTCTCTATGGTTCACTCAAAACCTTCCAAGCTGAGGGATGATAATCTTGACCACAGGGTGACAGTGCAGCATCCATTAAATTCAAGACAGAAGCAGCAGTTTGCACCTCTCTACATTCTTCTCAATGGAAGAAATGCAATTGTAACCTCTTCTTGGCTGCATCTCCGCACACTACTGCTAGTCTTTTCTCCATCATATGGCATGCTGTAATATAGATTTGCAGTGAGATTTCTGGATTGGTTTTTCTTTCTGGATTTCATTGGGTAGAAAATACTTGACGATTATTTAAAGGATTACCTTTTATGAAAATATATAGTTCTGCATTTATTTCCATTTGAACATGAACATACTTACCAGTGCTTTCCATCTGAGGTCTCCAGAGATTTTGGCTGTACCTAATTATTAAGATTTCATGAGACCCGTATAGCAGTCCTGAGTCCAGACAGCCAAATTCATTGAAATGTTTCTGTGGTTGGGCCTCTGTGGCCTAGAGCTGGGTGATAACTTCCGAGAAGTGTAATCATAACATGTCAGCTCTTCAGTGGCTCCAAGTTTTCCTGTGAGTTATAAATCACTAGAACGTAGTCTGAGAAACTAAGTATAAATGTAGGATAATGATTGAGACAATGCACAGAGGAGCTATGGATTCTAGTTGTTGATCTGAAATTTCTGCATCACTAAGTATTTCAGTGTATGAGCTAGCTGCTTTCAGGACCTGAGTTATCCTTCACCCAGGCCAGGGGCAGCAAAGAGTAACTTTGACATTTCTTACTCAGACATGAGAGTCTGAAGGCAACACGATCAATGGGGAACCAGCACAGTTTAGGTAGCGGAGATTTGGTAAGGGAAGAAGGCTGAGAAAGAGACTGATGGGTGCTACAGTCCTTTAAAAGTCACAAAGTCTGAGACATCTGGGGGGAAGAGGAGCTGACAGAATCTTTTTATGTTAAATGTCATACTGATTGAATGTGAAGAAAGTTGCATCAAAGTTTGAAAAAGATGTAGCGCCCAGTGGAGAGGTTTTAGGGTTACAGGAAGACACCATCCACTTACCAAGAATAATCAAATATTATAAGAAAAATCATAGTTACAGTCTATCATCTGCTTGGAGAGTTTCTGACTTTATAGGCATCTCAGACATTGGTCAGAGAAAGCTGCAGAGTCCAGAAGACTCTCTAAGAGGAGGCAGCACTCTAAATCAGACAGAGGGTGGACATTTGTTTCTCAGCATGTTGATTCACAGGGAGCTTCTGGCTGTGCAATAGCAGGTTAAAGTGGAGCTGGCTTGCGGCTCCCCCAGAATGTCACTCTGAGAAACATACATCAAATGCCGAAATCTAATTCAAAATCCTATTCCTATTCCTTCTGTACCCAAGAAATATTTCTGTTTGAATTGTTCGTTTAGGGCTGTTTTTTAACAGTGAGCTTTGGGAGATACTTTCATCAAACAATTGATTTTGTACTTAACTAAAATAAGGATATATTTTTACACATTCAACCTAATGATAACCCTTAATGTATTATAGTGCCCTGAACACATTGTTAAGTTGAACTCACAGAAGATTTGAATTTTAAAGGGAAAAATGCTATGTATTCTGATTATTCATGAACCAATAAGGTCAGACACAGTTTTACTATATGTAGACTTTAGAAAATCTCAAGTATATAACGCTGTTGGGGTTCAATAGATCCCAAGGGTACCAAATAGGGGCACAGCTGTTAAACAAGCATAGTGTCTCTTCAAATCTCTTCTATTTTTTCTAAATTATCATTTTGGGGTAATTTAACACTGTAGGACAAGTAAAGCAGACTTTTCTTGCTGTTACGAACAAGCCATTTATTGCCTGTATAGCCCCAGAAATAACTAAAGGATTTGGGTTAAAGAAATTTAGGTACTTTACATTGTATACTCATGCAGGTATTTTTCAAAGTAACAGAATGGAAAAATGAAAAAAATAGCCTGATAAAAGCCATCAAGATGTGTTTTAACTTTTACACACAGTAAGGCTGTTTGCTACCTCTGGCAAATTTAAAAAGATGACTCCGGAAAAGCAAGTTGTGAAAAAATTCCTGTTAATACTTACCCTTAAACAAGGATGATTTCATGGATCATACATGAGAAAGAAAGATTTTTTCTTTAATTCCATTTGTTGCATTTTACCTCTATAATAGGTAATCTGCTCATTTCTATTTCAAGTGAAAGCAGTGTTAGCCCTAAGAAAAAAGTGCATTTCAGTTTGGAATTTAATTTTAATATTTTTAGCTGATTTTTTACTTTTGGAAATATATTTGTATTGCATAAGACAATATATTAAGTGGCATAAAATTCCCCCTTGGTTTTTTATTTAATATATTTACAATACTCCATAAATATGACAGGTACTTTGTAAGTGTTTATTATTTAATGGATTGATTAACTAACTAGCTACATACATAATTAAGATCTCAAGGTCCCTTTTTGAACTTGAGTCTAATGGCCAATGAGAAGTGATGTGGCTGCTTCAGGACAAGCAAAGCTTTTATACGTTACCCTTCAACCCACACAGCAGTCTCCCTTTCTTCACAAAACTATGTTCTTGTCCATAATTTTAAAGGCCTTTGTAAACGGTGTAAGCAGCAGGACCTTTGGCTCAGCAGCAGTGATTTTTCCAGTTAAATATGTAATTCACCAAACGGAAGGACAGACACCTTGGAGACATCATTATTCTTCACCTATCTGTCAGAAACTACAGAGGATCTAGCTGGTTCAGTTGCAGTCCTTTTATCTTCAGTCTGATTTCCACAATTTTTTCAAATAGATCCACAATGTATTCATCACACCATGAGCAAGAATTTCAGCCCTAGCATCACCAGTTATATAAGTTCTGAGCTGAGTAAACTAATTTCCCCTGATTTTGGTCATGTGAAGCAGTGGGTGGAAAGGTCACTCTCATTAGTGCAGAGATATGCTGCTGCCCTGGTGGCCAACTGGCTTTGCACCCTTTTAGTTATTGATCTGGGAACATACAGAAGTAGGCAATGGCTGCAGGGCAAAGCTCAGCTCTCTCTTCTTGAAGCTCTCCAAGGAAAGCTACCAAAGGTTTCCTTCTACATTCTGGATCTCTGCTATGGGTAATTAAGGTTAGGCAGGTGAAATAACTGAAAGCAAAACATTTGGATTACTAATTCCTCCTGGAAAAAAGCTTTCAGGACAACAAACCAGGGAAAATTTTCTTGGCATAGCAAAACTCCATCAGGTCAAAGTGACTCAACTTTTACTTTTCAGAAAGCAAAATCCTTCCACAACCAATGCCAATGAAAATGTTTAATATCCATCATTTTCTTGTGTACTCCCTGTTCCTGACCTTGAGTGGTGGATTCAGAGCAAATGTGGGATTGGGACCATAATTCCAATGACACTGCAGAGGCAGTCAACACCATTTCTTCTAGAAGGGTCATCCTACTCCTTAGCACCTTGCCAGTGAAAATGATTGAGGTAAATCAAAAAATGAAATTGAGGAACATCTTCATCATCCAAAGAAAAACCAGTTTGTGACAGAGGCAAATGGTAAAACTTTGTGGATTGTGGAAACACAGGTGCACACTAATGGTGTAGGGATTTTTTTAAAGCAACATAAATACGCATTTCGTAAATGGGTCTGGATTGTTAGGCTATCAGAAACACATGATTGCTATAGATTGAAAGTGAAAGAAGAGAAAGGGAGAGGGAAAGCAGGTGATACTGCTTTTCAGGGAACCTTTAGGTAAATTTTTAGTTCTTTTTCTCAGATCACCTGGTCTGATAGCCTGAAGAATACATGCTGGTATGGACACTCAGATTCAACTGCTTTGTCCCATTAGGTTGAAGAAAGATAACTGATGCTCCCTCAGGGGAAGGAAAAGAAAAAATACAGTTGGTTGGGAAACTATCTTTCCTGTGTAAGTCTCTCACAGCCTGTCTATCTCTTACTCCTTCTGACTGTCAAAGTGCAGAGTACAGTGCAGAAGGGAGACCCTAGCAGGAAGAACGGTGAGGTTTCCCTCCCAGGTAGCACATGGGTCTATGTGCAACAAGCAGCCAGAGGCAGCTGTCCTCCACAGCCACTCCGGGGAGGCACTCTTGTTTTAAGGCAGTCTCAGAAACATATGTCAGTTCACACTCTCAGGTTAGGCTCCTGCATGACAAAAGTGTTAAATGGTTTGTGCCTGTTATACACTCTGATGGCAACAGCTATTTAAAATAAAAATAAAATAATAAGTCAGGTGTCTCTAACATTCAAAATATTCTGTTGGATTCAATTCAACTCTAATTTGGGTTAAAGCACCATCAGCAGGAACCCAGGTATACAGAGAAGTAGAAGCAACAGCAGTGTGGGTATTAACCTCTGAGTCCCTGCTCCCACAGGGTACCAGGCCATACTCACTATGTTATCGGGTTAAATCTTTTTATTCCTCTTCCTTTGCTAATGGAGGAATAAGGGATTCCTACTTATCTTGGGATGTATACAGGACCAGACTGAAGGCCAAACAGAAAGAAGCCATTGAAAGGAAAGCTTAAAAACACTGCTTAGTCTATGAAAAAAATTACTTTTAATGATTTCTGATTTTTTAAGAATTCTTTCTTATTTCTTTATCCTTTTTTTCTGTCAATTACTCCTTCCTTTTTTAACCTTCTATTTTACACATAGTTTGTAATTGTGATAGGCCAGCCTGTGGTGGGATAGTACAAAATGGATAAGCCATTTTTTTTCTCATTCCTTTCATTTATTAGTGAGCCAAACAGTGATTTGCATATGAGCTTTCCAAAATAGGTTCCTTGAGCTGATTAGCACTTTATTCTGCTGTCATATGGTGGCGAGGTTGCATGTTATAAAGCAGAATTTCCACTTGTTCATTTCTAGTCTGGGTTTGACAAAAAAGTAATTTTTTTTTTACAGGGAAACTTTAAGATATATAAAAGTTTGTTCCACTGAGAACTGACAATTGCTTTTTAAAGTTTTTCTTAAAAGGACTATTCTTTTTAAAGAGAATCCAATGTCAGAGTTCTGTGAATGAAAGAATGAGCTCTCCAAAATGATTGATGGTGCTGTCTTATTTCTCTTGATTGATTAGTGTTTTGGTTCTGAAACTTTGGTCCACAGACCAGCTGTGCCCTGCAGAGGGCTTGCTACTAGAGTCTTTACAGAAAAGACAGATCCCATGATGATGACTTCTCTACTTGATCCCTGCTGTTAAATCATCTTAAAAGCAGTTTAAAATTCATTAAACATTTTATTAATTGGACATCTTCTAGGAAAGTAATTCTAAGTGGGAAGATTATTTTTGCTTCTGAAGTTGTTTCCCTTTTTAATATACGTAAATAATAATTAATAACTTATTTATAAAGCCCCATTGGCATGACTGAGGTGCTTGGGGTACTATACAACATCATCAAAACAGAATCAAAACAAAATGAGCAAAAGTTCACCCTCATTAGAGTAGAGCCAAACACAAGAAAAATTGAAGACAAGAAAACAGATTCTGCTTCTCTAATCATGCAGTCTTGAATTCATATTTTTTAAATGATGCTGGGATTTGAAATACATCACCATAAGCCTCAGATCATGTACAAATAAGAGTGAAGTCCCTTTGTTCTTCCATAAACTTATTTTCATTTCACATATCCTCATATGTTTTCCTAACTCACCTATTTCAGGCATTAAGCATAAAACACCAAACCTGTAAGATATTTTCTATTGTTGAGGCTCGGCATTGTGCCCCATACAGCCTTCCCCACACAGAGTGGCAGAAAAACAGCTGTTCCAGGAGCTGTGCAGTAAATGATATCACTGTGACCCGCTGTGTACTGGGGGGGAAGTTATAAAGGAAGGAACTGGGCTTTTCCCACTCTTGCAAATGAGGGCTGTGGGCAAAGCCCCCTACTTGCCAGCTTTTTAGGAAGGGGAAAATCATATTGGTAAAAAGATAATTTTTAGAGATAGCTGCAACCATATGAATTTCAGTACCGTCTGTCCCAAACCTAGGAAAAAAGACCTATAAATTAATACATAGCAACACATATATTTAGGCACTGGAATGCACTTGCAGGAGTAATTTTTAAAGTTCCATCTGATTCATACTGCAGGTAAACATCAGTTATTTTTTTTTTACAGTATCACCAGGTACCACTTCCACAATACAGACTTTTAAATATGTAAGCTGGCAGTACAAAACAAGTGAATTTGCAATCCCTCCCTGTCAGGCACCAGCCAAACTGTCACTCTTTACAAATAGGCTAAATAGGTTATGGGAGATAAATACAGGAGGAAAAAATAATGGAAAATATATAGTGAATGTTAGGCTGTCATTAGCAGCAGCTGTTTCTGATAAGGCTCAGCTCTTAAACTATTGAAACAGGGAAAACAGATTAAAGCTTTTGCTTTGATGCCTTAATACAGGATCTATTTAATTTGAGATTACATAGTTCATGAGGCATAAATCCCAAAATATTTTTGCAAAATCCTTTAACAGCCTTCAAAAATATCACAGTGTAATTTGTAGAATTCACTCTCATGAGTCTGTTTTTAGAAATACACCAATGCATAGGTGCTTTGAGAGAGCAAAGAGCTGAACCTCCTGATATTGGATCTCAAGGTGCAACAACAGCTTTAAGCAATAGGTTTCAAGGAAACTTGGCTGGAACCAAGAACAAGTATTAATGGTGGAAGTTCAAAGGCATGGGTGGGAGCAGCGAGGATGGATATGCACATGCTTCACTACTGTGCAGTGAGACTGATGAGGGGAGGCGCACTCCTGTCCCTCCGTACTTTGAAAACATCTAGCCTAATGTATCATCTGACTAATTAAACAGTGCTTCACTCAGAGGAGTCCACATCAGGTTGGAATTGAATACAGAGGCCAGATCCAGTATCCGTTAAAATCCCTTGAGAAGGCACTGCAGAAGAACTTTGGCTTTTATACTATGGGCATCACTGTTACAGTATAGATATCACACTCAGTCCCAGCTACATAAATGTCAGGACACACATACTTAGGGCAGGAGAGCACTGTTTTCCTGATCTACCTTCCTCAGTTACATTTTTTGTTTCCAAGAAGAGTGATGCTGAGCATTTCACAGTATTCGTCCTTTTGAAAAAAATGAAAGCCTTGTAAACCCACATCTTTCCCTACGCTTTGTGGCTGGCATTGCTGAGGTATAGTCTGAGCTCTGATGCCTGGAGATGTTGCAGTTCTGGCCTGCATCTGAGAACATTTAGCTCTATGGGAGGAAAATAAGAAGATATCTCTTGAATTGCCTATTAGTTTGTATAACTGCTTCTCAAAAGCGGTAAAAGAAAATGTAACATCAGCAGAATTCACATATAAGTAGAAAACTTACCTGGTAGGAAGTTAGTCAGCAGCAGACTAAAACTTGTGGTCAAATATGTCCTTCTTACGGTATCTGTGCTTGCCATCCTTTATTGCATATAATTTTCTCCAGAAATAATAATAATAATTAAAAAAGCAGCTGTTTACATTTTTGTAATTTATTACAATACCAACATCACATGAAATATTACAAGCTCAATTACTAATTACCTTTTGTTTTCCTCTGGTTGTTTTTTACCTTTCAGAACCCCTTGCCTGAGTAAAAATTGTCTGTCATTAACCTCTGACAGCTTTGAAAATTGTCTTTGGACTAACACAAAACAAAGCAATTTGCTATGTCCAATCACCTAGAGTGAGTTCAAATCTAGGAAGTCAAAGTCTGTAGTTTACATAGCGTATATTTAAACAAAGATCTAGGGGATCTACCCATTATGCTGTACAATCTTCAACTCTTTCTTGTGTGAAATGAGCGTATGCAAGTCTGGTTCATTGCACAAGGCTATTCAGTTTTGTTGGTCCCTTGAATTATTTTCTAGGTCAGCAAAGCAATAAAAACATTTAAAAAAACAACCAAACAAACAAAAAATCAACCTTAAAACCTAAAAAACTACATCCTTGTTATGCAAGTCTTCCTGCTCACACACTTGTAGTTAAACACCCCCTTTGAAGAACAGAAATGAGATTGCTGAAAGTTAAGTACATGAGAAGAGGAAACAAGGCCAATGATTGTTTTGCCCAGTGGAAAACTCTTAGAGTTTTATTATTTCAGTTCCTATAAACATCCAAATAGAATTTTCATGCTGCATTGGAAAATTCTGTAGCAGCAACTCACAGTCAATTTTATACGTAATTCATTCCCCTTCACACCCCCCCCACACCCTTTCCTTTTATGTCTGGTCATTTCTTGTGTACAAACACAATACATGGTTTACCAAAACCTTTGGTAATTGTCTGAGAGAATCAAACAGTTGTAAAGCCTGCATCGTGACAAAGCTCAGGGCAATACTGAATTTTGCCCTGCTCATGATTATTTTTAATGCTGCCTGTGTATGCCTATGTCACAGAGAGCCAACAGGGTGTACCAGACAAATGTAAAGATGTAAAGCCATTTTTTCTTTCCACTGTATTATTGAAATCAGTGGAGCGTAAGGATAAGCAAAAACACAGAAAAAAGATAAGTCCTTCCCTTTTCCATAGCAGCATCAGGCTACATTCATATGAATATTTTTGAAAAATTAAAGAAGTCTGGATGGCTACTTTGTTTATAAGTATATTTCTATGCTTTTCTATGTTTAACACAGTTTAGGAAACCCCAGAGATGAGACGCTTCTTGGATGAAGCACTAAAAGAATAAGCCTCTGGCCCCACCAAGGTATAAAAAGACAAAAGTTGGGAGCTGCCTGTGGGCTGCCTTGGCACAGTAATCTGCATCTTCACCTTCATCCCTAAACTGCACCCACATTCCCACTAGGAAGACGGCTACCATCAAAGAACAGACAACAGCAGACACAGGGGTACATCTTAAACTCCTGCCTCCCATTCAAAGTTCATTTGTTTCTATCCAGTTGGGACACAGACCTTTTGGTTGTCTTCTGAAGCCAGACATCAAGCTAGGCAGAACAGATCTCTGTAAAGCATAACTTCCTGGGGCATAATGATGCTTGTTTTTTGGAGTGAAGGCCAGGACCAGGGTATTTCCTAAGGGAGAGGAGATTTGAAGTCTGCAGCTCCCGCTGTAGGAGGAATCCATCCTATTCAATATTTGAGTATTGAATATTCAATATTTAATACTTGAGTACTGCATAGCTCAGTTACCTTGCTGTTAAAAATTTGCAAGTTCTTTCTAGCAGATGCTGAGCTGAAAGATATTACTGCTTCAAAAGGGGTGCTAGGCACCAGCCTGGGTTCTGTTATTTCATTTATAACATCTTTGTCTCCTAAGGTAGATTCCTACATTTTCAAATTCAAGATTTGTGAAATGCTGAGAACGGAAACTATTGAGGATTCAACCAGATCAGTGCTAAAACTGAGCCCACTTGAAAAGGAGTCCTTACCTGTCTTACTTCCAGTATGCAGCAAATTGCAAAATTAAGGTGTGTCATTTAGCATTTCTGTGCCTCTGTTTCTCTACAGAGGATGACAGCCAAAATCTTCAGCCACTGTAGCACAGCACAGATTGTGCAGCCTTTCCTTGCCAGACTTCAGCGGAACTTCTCAAGGTGACTGCCCTCATCCATACAGCCAGGGTTTTCACAATCAGGCCCCCAGAATGAAAGCCAACATATTACTGTCAGTACAATATATTAAAATGCTGATACTGCAGAAAGAAATAAGGGTAGAAGGTTCTGGATTCATGGACTCATTCAAAAGCAATATAAAATAAGTATGGAAAATGACTATGTGGTACTGAAGCACAGTGGTGCCCATACTGAGAAAAGAAAGAGACTGTTTCTTTGTACTGATTTAGAGGGAGGCTGCCAAGGCACATCCAGTAAATTACTATTGTTCAGAGTCATCTGAACAAGGATCTCTAAAAGCTGAGTTTGATATACAGGAGAAACACTCAACTGATTGTTATATAATAATAATTGACCGCAGAGAAATGGACTTTCTACAGAAGCTAGGACGGTATTTTCAGTTCAGGAAAGCTTTTTACACTGTGCAGCAAAGCCTCAGGCTTTTTTCTGTTGGAATTTACTTTTGCAGATGGCTCAGAATGCCGCCTGTCCTCACAGACTGCTCCAGGGGCAGGCGACAGGCTGTGGTGCTGCAGTGACAGAACAACGCCGAAGTTTCATAAGAAACACAACTGGGAGGAGGAGGAGAAGCAGAGTCTACTCAAGAACCGAGTCCGCAAGTATCTTAAAAATGAATCTGAGGAGGGGTGCTGTGCCAGTGAAAGTAAGGAGGGAGCAGGTGCAGAGGAGCAGAAACAATTGTGGCTTTGTGCTTTGTAGTGAACTTGATGTTACATTCAAACACACAGCACTATTTTTAGCACTTAGAAAGTCTGAACAAAATGCTGCTATCTCTTCTGTCTGGAGTAAACATTCGTTTTTGTCAGTAAGATACTTAATCGTCAAAACATAGAACCTCCTCTTCCTCTTCCTCTTCCTCTTCCTCTTCCTCTTCCTCTTCCTCTTCCTCTTCCTCTTCCTCTTCCTCTTCCTCTTCCTCTTCCTCTTCCTCTTCCTCTTCCTCTTCCTCTTCCTCTTCCTCTTCCTCTTCCTCTTCCTCTTCCTCTTCCTTTTCTGTTTCCTTGTCCTTTCTCAGCTTTCTGGAGTCTGTAGTTCTTAAGAGAAGGAGTTGCCCCTGAACCATTTCCCAGTTCAAAGTTGTCTTTTTGAGATGGTCAGATGTTTGATGCATCTGATTCTCTGTCTGAAAGCTGAACTGGATTTGCCTTCTGCAGACAAATATTCCTCACAGGAGAAAAAAAGGCAGAGGGAGGAGAAGGGAGGTCATGCATGGAGTTTTAACTTGGTTTGTGACCTCCTCTCCACACTGAGAGCTGCTCAGTCCTAATAGCTACAGCCTTTAGAGGATGCAGTAATTTATTTGCCCCTTGATGCAAAGGTGAAAAAAGAGGAAACATGACTGATCCGTATGTCATTCACATTCATTCTCTGCTCCTTACTGGCCTATTCTAAATAATATAAAATGAGTCAGTCAATTTTGGAGCAGACCATAGATCACAAGAGGTTGTTGAGGCTGGTGTCACATATCCAGCTTTCTGGGACATAGTGTCATCCAATGCCATTCTGGATTGTTGCCACAAACACTGCCATGGGTTGACATTAAGGAAATCAAAGAAAGAATTTCCTTTATTGGAACTGATGAGGGCTGGTTAGAAAAACATCTGCAAGGAATAGTGAGGAGAATGCAGGTCATACATTCTTTTGGATGTCAGATATGCAGACTGTCTAATTTGATGGGATAGTATAGATGACATCCTAGTATGTCACTAGCTAGGTAACTCATGTACAGAGAGTTTTTTCATTCATTTATTTGCATGAGGTGGTGGAGTTCGGGACATAGGACATTTCTGATGTTCCTCACACCAGTGAGTTAGAAGCCTTGTTACATCTCAGGATAGCATATCTGAGGGCACCCAGCACATGCCCCCAAATAAAAGGCACTTTTACAGCTACTGTCTTTCATCCTAGGGTGGGGTGGGTGGAGAGTATGCAAATGCTTGTGGTCTATGTAAAATTTACAATCTATCCTCCATTTTTGAGTCTACTAGAGCCAGCCAGCAGTATGTTGCTGGAACAACATGTCCACAAAGAGCTGCTGACCTCAGTGGTAAGTAGCAAGTTCACGAAGGTGCACAAGCCTTCCTTTTCTGGGACGGTACGATGTGCTGCTGACTCATGGGCTGTGCCCTTGTGACACAGTCTAATCGTAAATTATTAAGAATGATCCAGATTCTGCCACTCTGGCTCCCTCTGAATAACATCTTATTCTGCAAGCAGTTTTGTTAAGTTTCAGTGGGCTGCAACTGCAAACTGGTTTTCAGTATAAGGAAATCATGTCTTTTAACTAAGCATGATTCCAATAGATCAAGATAGGATTTGTAACAAAAAGCAGAAGAAATTAAAGTAAACTTTATCTGGGTTCAGGCTGGGCTAGTAAAAGGAAAAAAGAGAATGAAATCACAGTTCTCACATATATAAATAGCACCTGTTTTGACAAGTTTTATATGTCTATATTTTATGAATTATCATGCTTCCAAAGTACCACTTTTCTCAGAACATAAATGACAGCATTGACAAAAAAATAATACAGGCTGTTACTATATATGTTTATAATCTTTAAGCTTTGCGAGCAAAGAATTGTTGAATTTATCCAGTAATTCTCAACCTAAGCAAACTTGCTTGGTCTTAGCTCCAGGAACTAACTCCTTCAGCAGTGGCATAAGACACAAATATCTGCTTATTGAGGCTCAGATGGTTGTGATCAATAGCACTAATGGTGTGCTCCAGAGGCTGATGCTGGGTCCAGTACTAGGAGATCTTCATTAACGATCTGGTCAGTGACACAGAGTGCACCTTTAGCAAGTTGCAGACAATACAAAACTGGAAAGAGTGGCTGATATGCCAGAGGGTCGTGCTGCCACCCAGGGGGAACTCGACAGGCTGGAGAAATGGACTGACAGGAACCTCATGAAGTTCAACAAGTGGAAGTGCAAAGCTCTGCCCCTGGGGAGCAACAACCCCAGGCATTAGCACAGGCTGGGGGGCTGACCAGCTGGGAAAGACCTGAGGGTCCCGGTGGCCACCAAGTTGAACATGAATCATTAATGTGCTCTTGCTGCGAACAAGACGAGTGGTATCCTGGGCTGCACTAGGCAGAGCAATGCCAGCAGGTAGAGGGATGTGATCCTTCCCCTTTATTCAGCACTGGTGGGGCTACACCTGGAGTGCTGGGTCCAGGTCTGGGCTCCCCAGTACAAGAGAACCATGGGCATACTAGAGGGAGTGCAGTGAAGGCACACAAAAATGATTAAGGGACTGCGATATCTGTCATACAAGGAGAGGCTGAGAGAACTGGGACTGTTCAGCCTGGAGATGAGAAGGGTCAGGGGGATCTTAGCAGCATACATAAACACCTGATGGGAGGAAATGAAGAAGAGTAAGAAAGACTCTTTGTGAGTGCTCAGTGGCTGAACAAGAGGCAATGAACACCAAATGAAATACAGGAAATTGCACTTAAACACATGGAAAACTTTTTCCTGTGTGTGTACGATCAAACACTGGCACAGGTTTCCCAGAGAGGCTGTGGAGTCTTCATCCTTGAAGACACTCAAAACCTAACTGGACACAGTCCTGAGCAACCTGTTACAGCTGACCCTGCTTGCAAAGAGGGGTTGCATCAGACAACTTTCCAGAGGTCCTTTCCAACCTCAGCTCTTCTATGATTCTGTGACACTTTTTACACAACATCACCAATATTGCAGCGTTATTCTTTCAGCTGATTTGTATTTGCATTTCTGACATGTCTGTAAATACCATACATATTTATTGCTCATTGTATTCAAGTTCATAATTCACTACCTGTCTTTAGGACATGGGTGACTTTAACCACATTTAGGTATGAAAACTCTTCAGTTTTAATGACCCAGAATAAAGATTCCACCTTTTGTGCAGGACAGCACTGAAAGACTCACACTTGGAAATGCCTCAGCAGGGTGGGTTTAAACAAGCTTTTTCTCTAGTAAGACCATCACAGCAACTAACAAACTTAAGTGATTTGGCTGATGGATGTCTGTCCATGATTTTCAAAGATGTTCACAGGACAGATATCACCCTTAGTCTGCCATTTTTTTTACAAGGCCCTATGTAAACAAGACTATAAAGCTCATAGCAATCATCATAGCTGTCTTGACCACACACTCTTGAAAATGAGCAGGGCTCAGAACCATACCTGGCTAGTGTTGAAGCATGAGGCCTGGGAGGTGGGGTACACAAGTCCATTTCTGGCACCTAGCTAATTTCCCAAGTATTTAAAAAAATTTGAAAATGATGTCAAGACCTACTAAGAAAACTGAAGAAACTAAGAACAAATATAAACAAATTATTTATAAATACATAAATAAAATTTGCAAAACTTTTTTCTGAAGTGCCTTACAACTCATTTAAAGTTTTGTTCATCCATTCAAGTCAAAATAAGAGCATTACAGTTTACTGTCCTATTGAGCCAAACCAGATGGGATTCACCCATTACTACAGTTCCAACTACCAAAATGACATTTGGCTCTTCTCACTAATCCCTCTTTCTCTGACATTAATGCAAGAGTCATTGTAATAGGTAGGCTTGTTATGGAGAACTCAAAAGTAATAAAAAAATACAAAAATTGCTGTTCTTGTATTCCTCTTGTTGTTGAAGAAGAAAATTATACTGTAAATTAAATCTGATTTTATGACATTTTGCATGCATATAGATCTTCATATGAACTCAGGGGAGCATACTTTATTTGAGCTCTGTAGTCCTTATACTTTTTAATTAATTTTTCTTTGTAATTCAGAATAAGTTTCTAATGGATTCATGGAACAATATGGGGTCACTTGGGGGTGATTTTAATACCTGCAATTCCCATGGTTATTAATCAAAGACTTTTTAGCCTTTTAGATAAATTATCTGCCTTCTGTTTAGAAGATTGAGATTAAGCATGTGAGAGAAATTGTCCCTACTGACACAAGGAAAAAGAGTCAAGAAAAAACAAAATACAGCATTTTGGATATCTCACAGAACTGCAGAATATATGGTAGATTTTCAATTTTCTTTCATCTAGCTTCATGAAAATAATTTGTTATGAAAATCACAGTGATTCTCAAAAGGAGTGTTTTTCGTTTACTGCCTATAAATATCAGAAGCTATCGGAACCAGTAAAAATTTTTTTAATTTGTGATTTACAGTTTACCAGTGACAGTTTAAAAAAAAAATCACCAGGCTTTCTAAACACCTAAGAAAGAGAAAAAGTGTCCATTTAGCATGTTTAGTTGGGAATGCAAATTTCCATACTATCCCCTTAGACAAGGGTGATTATGTTTTCATCCACTGAATCCTGAATCACTTAAACAGAAACAGTTTCTGTGCAGTTGATTTAATTGCTCTTGACTTCATTGGGTTCAATAATTTGTAAAATCCTGGTAGATCCTCTGTTCACTAAAGAAAAAAAAAGTTGTTTTTTTCATACATTTTCACTTATTCTAGAACTGCATAGCTATGGGGTAAAGCCTTCAAGGCACACCAAAGACAAAAGAACATGTAGCTGAAATGCTACACTTACTGGGTTACTATATATGTGAAACTGTATCAGAATATCAAATCTCACAGTTCTGTCCATCTTTCAACAGCGGTTAATCCTATATCAGTAAGTCTCAACAAAACAAAGCATTTCAAGTAACTGTGGACTTGACTCCAGATTTTCAGATGCAACAATCATCAGTGTGGAAATCCAATCCTTATCTGTAGCTCACTTCTAGCTCTCTGTCAAAGAGAAATTAATCAAATTTTACAACAGTATTTACAACATATTCATAACAGCTCTATTGTTATAATGTCTAAGTATTTCACAATTTTTCTTCACCTTCTGAAGAACGGCTCAGTTTATCAGTTTGCTAACCTGAGACACAGCTGTCCACAGAGGACAGTGCTGTGAACAATTCAGGTTAGCGGAATTCGTGCATTGGTTCAGCTGTGTGGATTAACCTGCTCCTATAACACATCCAGGTTGCTCACCAGGCTGAATCAGCCATACTGCTTCCAATCCTCCAACCAGCTTCTTCAGCCATGGCATTTGCAGCACGGTGTTATACTCTTTTAAGTTGTTTGTTCAAAGTTGCACAGAAGACTGTCACAGGACCTGGACGCTGCTTTCCTGAACGTGTGAGGCTGTTACCCATTCTGCATCCTCTCTTCTTTCTTAGCCAACAGCCACAAATAATTTGGAAAGTAGCAAAGCAAGGGGACAAAAAGTAGCAAGTCAGCAAAAACTATCAGCAGAAACATTCCTATAAAGAAAAGAGAAGTAAGCAGGTAAACAAACCATATGTCCTCCTCATATGGCACCAAAACAGACCTCAGAAACATTTTCCACTTTCATGTCTCAGAAGCTTATTTCTGGAAAGGTAATTACAAACAAAAAGACCTTGATGAAAGCCACAGAGAGAGTTAGGGAATAAAGCCATGAGATGAACAAAACAACCAGTCCTTGAAGACAGCTCTACACAGTGACATACAATGTTCACCACAGCAAATATTTACTTCCTATGGAGACCATTGCACACCACTGTGTAAGGCTGATTTAATAAATTGCAAAACATCTTCAGGAAAATGCATTTATATACATTGTAGGGTATACAGTGTATACTTAACTTCATCATTGTGATGTTATGAATGCTGCATGACTTTTCTTCCTAGAACACACACGAGTCTAAGGGGCCAGGTGGGATCCACCCAAGGGTACTGAGGGGGCTGGTAGAGGAGCTCACCAAGCCACTTTCCATCATTTATCAGCAGTCCTGGCAGACTGGAGAGGTCCCAGAAGACTGGAGATTAGCCAATGTGACACCCATTGTTCAGGCCTCTCAGCCTGATCTCGGTGCTGAGGAAAGTTATGGAGCAGATCATCCTGAGCACCATCATGTAGCACATGCAGGACAACTGGGGCATCAGGCCCAGCCAGCGTGGGTTTATGAAAGGCAGGTCCTTCCTGACAAACCTGATCTCCTTCTATGACAAGGTGACCCAACTGGTGGATGAAGAAAAGGCTGTGGATGTTGTCTGTCTGGACCCTAGTAAAATCTTGGACACTGTCTCCCACAGCATACCCCTAAAGAAACTGGCAGCTCATGGCTTGGACCAGTGCACTCTATGCTGGGTTACAAGCTGGCTGGCTGGCTGAGACCAAAGGGAGGTAGTAAATGGAGTAATGCCCAGCTGGCAGCCAGTCACAAGTGATGTTCCCCAGGGCTCAGTACTGGGGCCAGTCCTGCTTAATACCGTTACCCACAATCTGAATGAGGGGTTCAGGTGTACCATCAGTCATTTTGCAGAAGACACCAAGCTGGGTGGGAGTGTTGATCTGCTTGAGGGCAGGAGGCTCTGCAGAGGGATCTGGACAGGCTGGACTGATGGGCTGAGGCCGAGTGTGTGAGGTTCAACAAGGCTCAGTGCCGGGTCCTGCACTTGGGTCACACCAACCCCACGCAGCGCTACAGGCTGGGGCAGAGCGGCTGGGAAGCTGCCCAGAGGAAAAGGACCTGGGGGTGCTGGTCGGCAGCCGGCTGAACGTGAGCCAGCAGTGTGCCCAGGTGGCCAGGAAGGCCAACAGCCCCCTGGCTTGTGTCAGAAACCGTGTGGCCAGCAGGACCAGGGCAGTGACCGTCCCCCTGCACTGGGCGCTGGTGAGGCCGCCCCTCGAATGCCGTGTTCAGGTTTGGGCCCCTCACTGCAGGAGGGACATTGAGGGGCTGGAGTGTGTCCAGAGACGGGCAGCGAAGCTGGTGGAGGGGCTGGAGCACAAGGCTTATGAGCAGCGGCCAAGGGAACTGGGGGTGTTTAGTCTGGCAGAGACTCAGGGGGGATCGTATTGCTCTCTCTAACCACCTGGAAGGAGGTTGTAGCGAGGTGGGGGTAGGTTTCTTTTCCCGTGTAACAAGTGATAGGACAAGAGCAAATGGCCTCAAGTTGTGCCAGGGGAGGTTTATATTGGACATTAGGAAAAATTCCTTCACTGAATGGATAGTCAAGCATTGGAACAGGCTGCCCAGGGAGGTGGTGGTATCACTATCCCTGGAGGTGTTTAAAAAACACATAGATGTGGTGCTTAGGGTCATGGCTTAGTGGCGGCCTTAGCCATCCTGGATTAACAGTTGGACTTGATAATCCTAAAGGTCCTATTTCCAACCTGAATTATTCTATGATTCTAAGATGTCTTCAGAGATCTTAATAATTGTTCTGCCAACAGAGTAAAAAGATTAGCATAAATACAGCTTTCCTCCATGTAATGTAGAATATGTAGCACACGTTTTGCATCTTCATGGAAGGAAACTGTCATAATACATATGATAAGCATGATTAATTTATACTGTAAAAAGGAAGAATAGAAGACACACAAGCTTCAAGAATTTGCGTTAGCAGGTTTTATTAAGGTATAAGATACAGGCTTGGTGTTTTGCAGAGCTGCCTCATTCTTGAAGTGGAGCTAGTGCAAGCCATATTCCTGCCTTCATTTGCCTTATGATCCTTTCATAAACTTGTGGTTAACTTTATGACATTAAACATGGCAGGAGCATATTTGTCTAGTAATTGGAATAGTAAAATGGCTATTAGGAACATCATCCAAACTTTCCATACTTCAGCCACTGGCTTTGTTCAGGACCACAAGTGGCCAAGTGGCTCAGGCTCAAACAAGAAAGAGAGAGAGAGAGGTAGTGTGAGTCAGATCAGGTGGCTTTTGACCTTAAGGCAAGATAGAAAGGGATGGGGAAAGCTATTTGCAGCTGTGTTTCTTCCAGACACTGCTCCAGAAACTTACCTAATCCTGGTAATGGAAGAAGTTTTACTTTTAATATCAGGTACTTTGTTTCTGATAATGCAAATTCTTTTTTTATTTCTTTTAAAATGCGTAAGTTGGATGACAATAGGAAAAGCAATGGAATTTACTTTTTTCAATCATACTGCTACACGGTCTGGGTAATAATTCTATACAGCTATGAAAGCATAATCTTTTCTAAAATCACACACTGCTAACACTTATTATTGCTCCCCCCCCCCCCCCCAAGCTGACCATTGGAACAATGTTCTAAAGAAAAAGGACTTACATTTAAGTTGAAATGCATGCTTTCATTTTGAAACGACTTTGCAGTTTGAAGCTTTTCATTCTGTACTATATGAAATGTGTTACAATATGAAATTTTCAAAAGCTGAAACAGAAGTGTAAGACAAACTTTAATTATCATTATTATTTTCATTTTTCTTTCAGAGAATTAGATATCTACTGAATTTATTCTAGGTAAAAGAAACCTGATTTCTAAATTTCAAAATCCTGTGTAAAATGGACTTATCACTCTCTGTCAATACAAATTTCATGTCTGATTTGAGGTTTGAGGCAAAGACTTTTGAAAACAGTAGAAGCTGTTTAACTCGGCATACTCTGGACTAGACTCACAAAGGTTAAATTTGTGGGCTGTAAGATAAAGTTACATGAAGGAGACACCTCTCTGTAGCTGTGTATCTTGACCAGTTCTAATGTTTTGCTCTTATAAAGGTCTATTCATGACCTAACGGATAAACTGAATGAAACATAATCAGTAAATCACAGCTGAATCATGACAATAGAAAAGTAATCACTTACCCAGTTATTTTGACAAAAAGATGGAAAATTAAAACATTTCTATTTTTTCCTGTGAATCCACTGGAAGTACTAACTAAATATGTTAACTCTGAATGTGGTGTGAAGGTCTGCAAAACCTTCTTTACAGTTTTGTAGTTCTTTGTGTTCTATCTTAATTTTCAGCAGCACCTTTAGTGTTACCAAAATATATTATTATTCCTGAGAGAAAGTGTAATTATAGCATGTTGTATCCTTTTGAGTGGTTCAAATAACCTTTATACCACATTTTCTAAGTATCAATGATGCCTAAGTATCCTACAATATATGCTGCTGACTGGGAAATTAAATTTGTGTTTAATTATGCAGTGCTGTGTGGAATTGAGAATATATTGCACAAAGTCACTTTGACTGACTGTTACATACTTTCTGCTGCCATTATTGTATACTATGCTAACCTAGTTATCTTTGTATTATATGGAAGTTAAGGAGTCCAATACTGGGGTTGTTATACATTTAGAGGTTCACAACTACATAGTTTACTTTCCCGGTTATGCAACACCTCTCATTCAGACAGGTTATGTCAGCTTGCAAAAAATCATATGTACCCTGCAGAATTTGATAGCTGGTAACGAAAGCCAAGTCTGCTACCAGAGCTGAAAATGCTAGTATTTTGTATTCCCCAAAATGTGTTCACTTGACTTTGTGGGAGCTCTGTTAAGTGCCATCAGATGAGAATCTGTCTTTGTGTGCACTGTCCCCTGGGAATGTCATGTGTTTGTTACATGAAACTCATAAATCACTTTGATGTTATCTGGACCTGTATTATCATAGGAACTCTATAGGCTGGTAAAATCTGTTTCTAAATCATGTAGAATCCACTTATTGCTCCTGGGCATTGAGTCTGATATTAAGACTGAACCCCGTTCTGCCCTGAAACACACGTTACATACATTATTATGGTGCATATGTGGCCAGAAGTAGGCCATTATCTATACTTTTGATTATTCTTTCATTATATCTTTACATAGCTATGCTGACAACTCATTCCGTTTCTGTTTGAAAATATAAACAAAGCCAGATAGCACTTCCCATGTTTTTACCCTTCAGTATTTGCAGATTATATTGAATCAAGAAGATGAGTAAATAATGAGAAATACTAAAGGCCAGTATAGGAGGACTGAGAACATTTAAGTCACTGAGCTAATAGATGGCAAATACAGTCCACTGATGATAAAAGCAAAATAATGAGTTTTTAACAAAAAGTAAAAAGGAGGAAGTATCTTCTAAATGCTAAGAAACTGAGCCATCCTGAACACTGAAAGATTTGGAAATTATTGAAAAGTAATATCTTTGTAGCCCTGAACCCAGTGCTCAGGCACAATGGTGAGTTCAGCCAAGGAGTGGAGATGTATTCTCAGATAATTGCATTACAAATCAAAGCTAGAATCATGACTGTGTAAGGCCTTGGTCCAGATGCTGAAGGTATGTCATCATACCGACCACAGTGTTTCAGGAAAGAGAGCAAAGAATCTGAAGTCTGGACATCCCATAATATGCGCACACACAGAGGAGTGCGAACTTAGACTGCAACAAGGTGGAAAATAAATGATGAGAGAACAGAGAATAAACTAATTGCACTGAGAGGGAGCAAAAATAAGAATTCTTAATCACACCATTAGGTATCAAGAAGATTGAAAACAAAAGCCTTGGTAAGAAAATTCACTTCAGGAATTATCTTTCTTTTAAAAACTCACTGAAGCGTGAAGTGCTGCTGAACTTAAGTGACTAGATGATTTTCTAAACAGAGGAGACATAGGGAGCTACATGGGAAGAGAAGAAGTCAGGAGCTGAAAAAAACCTGTAATAATATTTTAACACTTAAAAGCAACAATAGAATCTGGGCAGAGGTGAACCAGACAGTGAGCACGTGCAGAGCAAGAGACAGACTTTTTAGTCAAAATCGTACAGTTTAAATCCTGCTGCAAATTTCTAAACCTGTAACTTTGTATATGAAGTGCATTGTGCCCCTAGCAGGCTTAGGAAGTTCTCCCGGGTGCTTGCTGCTTTAGAAATTTGGTCATGAGGGCCAGATTAAAACATTACACAGAGCTCTAGATCTAGAGGCATATTTGTGCATCTGACTGAGTATCTGGGTAGGAACATGATTTCTGTGGGTCTGTCTGCGTGTTGAAAATACAATTTGCAGTGTGGGTGCCTTACAGTGGATTTCAGATCTCAGGTTCTGACTGCTGGTCTGGAAAAGTTTTGTTCCTTGCCTTCTTTCAAGAAGACCACCATTTCTTTCAGAGATCTGCCCCCTCATACATATTTCATAAAAACTGCTGCCATGAAAACCATATTTCACCTACTCAAAAGGATTAATACTATTTTTAAATCTAGTTTTAAACTACAGGAGAAGGATTTTAAATCTTAAGAAAGTCCAGATGAAAACCTTTTGCCTAACTCTTTTTGCTCAGTAAGGAACAAACAAAACCTTGATATAATTGTGCAAGCCAAATACTTCAAGTTCTCAATTCTAGATAAAAAAAGATGTAGCTTAGAACTTGTCTTGACAAAAGTCTAATCCAGAACCTATGAAAGACAATAGAAGTCCTTCAAAGTGCTTTCTAAGCAGGCAGAGCTGTTACCCGTTGGATCCAGCACTTAAGCTTTTTTGAATAGTTATTGGCGCTCTGGCCAATGAGCAATTGCACAGAAATGTAATTAATCCTCTATTATATTTCAGATATTTTCTTTTCAAACTGTTTTCCAACACTGAATTAATGAATGAGAGTACCAATATTATTTTTATTACACAGAATCTGTTTCTCAGTCCTTTAAAATATTTCTCCCTTTTTAGTTACACCTTTTCCCTCCCCTTTTTTGTTTTTAAGTTTTGTTCTTAGACGGGTTGCTTTTTCAATAGAATCACAGAATCATGGAAGATATTAGTCAGATAACAGAACTGGGTTCCAGCTCATGCTGTAAACCATTTCTATCTATGATCTACAATAATGACAATTATCCTTGTGCTTAGTTTTTGCGGTATTCATTACTACTTATCTCCTCCTCCACTCAAGCATTTTTTACTTTGTTAGACTTTCTTCCTCTAGGCAAAACCTTCATATATCAAAACTCTTTAAGACTTACCAATGCTACACAGCTAATATAACCTAATGTAACACAGCTGCCGGAATAAGGCATAAGACTAATTTTCTTCTTAACATGCAATGTTAACATGCAATGGCTCATCTTCCAGTGTCTATCCCAAACTGTTGATTCAAATACTGCGAAGAGGGCCAAAATACATTTATTTAGCAGGGTTTGTTACAGTCATTTCACATTTTCTTCTGTGGATTCCATCTTTCTTTTTTATTCAGTTTCATTAAGAAAAACAACTGTGCTTCAATTTTCATAGAGCACAGAGATTTGAATTAAAAGTGGGTTCCTGAAAATATTTCGTTTGCAGTAAGTAACTCTTCATTACTGCTATTAAAATGGCAAGTGTCAAAAATGCCCTTTTCTTACACAGTTCTGCTTGTCTTTTCATTATATCCTGCTTTTATTTTTATTCTATATTAATTTGCTTTACATGAAAACTACCTTTTCACTTACTTCTAAATTTATACAGTGCCTAGTCTTGGTTGGCTCACAGCTGGAAGCATTCATTCAATTGCCTATGGTGAAGAGACCAGCAGGTCAGGCGCTCCCGCGCTGATCTGTTGACTAGTTTCTGTAGCAGTCTATTGGAGCTAAACAAGAGGTTAGGCAATGGAAATGACAGGAGAGCAGCTCTGCTTCTGCACTCACTCAGGCTTGACCCTCTCTTCTGCGACCATTAGAATGTGTCCTCATTAGTGTCAGTTATAAAGAGCAAAAATTTGTGTATGTTAAAACACATAGTGAAAGTTCCAGCGTACTTTATGTGAGTTGCAAAGTAGCCATTGCTGTTGAGAAATTTCAGTTCTCACATACATGAGCCAAACATAGACTAGCACTCAATATTTAATTTCTAAGTTATTGAGGAATGCAAAATGCCTCCCCCCCCTCAAAAAATATGCTTTCTAGTTTTTAGATTGTCTAATAGTGGTCTGAAAAGAGGATATAATTAGGAAAAAACATCTCTATTTCTCTGGAAAAAAAGAAGTCAAAAAGAAAAAAGGATATGCATAGCATCTACAGCGGATTGTATCCTTTTCCTGGTGTATCCTTATCTTCTCATGAAGAGAATTCATGAGTGAAAGCAGCTTCTATTGGAATGTCAGTATCGATGTCAGTTCATGGGAGACAACTTCAGCTGAATTTCCTTGTGGTGTTGCTGTAAATAGCTTGTGTTGATTGGGCTTGTTGTGGTTTGAATTTTCTATTGTCTGAGCTAATTACAGGTTGGAAGCATAGCACAATGTAATGCATGTGAACTACTGATTTAACTGGAGTTTTATTCTTCTTGAGCCACAAAGCCAGAATCTAGTTTTCTTTTCAGATGGAGGGATTCTCAAAGGAATACTTACCCCATGGTAGGCTGTAGCTCCAGTTCTGTGGGGGGAAGAAGGAGACATGCCTTGACACTTTTACACACAGATCTCACCTTGGATCACAAATGTTTTGTTGGATCATGTCCAGAATGTTTGAGGTGCAGGTTGAAGCTGCTATGTGCAAAGTGAGCCAGGAAATTGCAGAACATTAAACTTCACAACTGAGAGATTGAAACACTTCCTGAAAGATAACTATTTTTTTTTATTCATGCTGTACTGCAGCTTTCCAGTATGAGGTTAACATTTTCTTAACAATACTGATTTTTCAGATATGAAAGCATTTCCTTCTTACCACATAAGCACACAGGAATTTTTGCATTGACTTGGATGATGCAGGTTAAAGATCTGTGTGAGTTGCTTCAGCTTAAAGATGAAACTTCTGGCAATGGTGGGAATAAATTTATGAGCTCATATTCATATTTAAAAACTAATCCTAAAAGTGGTTTATTTAAAAATCACCAAAACCCTTTATGGTATAAACCATAAAGACAAGGATGATAATTACTGTGAGAAGTTGCTTTAATATTCTTTCTTGAGCAAAGTTGGGGTTTGTCTTTAATATACAAGATGATACAACAGTTTGGAATATGAAATACTTGCATATCAGCACATGTAGAGCTTTAGAATTTTTTGATCTGATATCATGACATTATCTCCCACCAAAACTCTACCCACAGTGGCATACCAAAACGCTGTTGCTGGCAAGACCCCCAGCAATCAGAAGGAAAAGAAAAAGAGCTACAAATAGGATATTCTTCCATCAATAAGTGAAGTAGTGTTTATTCCTATCTTAATCTCTTTGTGGATTCTCTTTTTCCCTTTTTTCTTTTTTTTTTTTCCTTTTGTTTCAGTGACTGAGAAAAAGCTTATTCCAATGTGTTTCTGAGAAAAGTTCTTTGTTTCTGTAAACTCTCTGATGGCACCTACACCTCTGTTCTGATAGAGCATTCATCTTTGTAGCAGGTCGCTTATCCTCATGTGCCACAATTATCACCCCACAGCTTCTGGGAGGCAGCTTTTCTAAAACCATGTCTCTGTGTTGTCTCTTCAGCTGGTGTGTATAAATTGGGACTTGGCTCTAAGCTATCTCCTACATATCACTCAATTTTCTTAAGCCAACGTGGCGCATGATCCCACTGTTCATATGCCTTGTCATCTCTCTTCCTCCATCTGTGTTACTATTTAATATAAAACATTCCAAACTTTTGTGGGATACACTTCCCTTCTTTACAAATTACAGGAGTAATTAAGACCTCTTTTTTATATAAGTTTTCCCTTATAATTTTTCTCTACCTCTATAAGTATTTGAGACAAAATTATCTTACAGAACTTCGATTTTTTGGTTCTATCCTCTGCATTATCACTTTTTTTTTTTTTTTTTTTAGTATGCTAAGTAAGAATTAAGTACAGTGAAAAATGACATTTTTCCTTCACATAGATCTCACGTGAAGCTTAATGATCATTTCCAAATAATATAGCAAGGATTTGTAACAGTTCTGGATCCGCTTCTTTTTCTCTGAATTATGCTTTAGATCCTGTGTTAATTTCTTCTGACTGTTTTTATTTCTAAGGGCACCGTAATTATTTCTTCCATCCTTGCATGTCAGAGTTATCATCTCACAGCTTGTATCCTTGGTTTTATTCTTTCTGATATAATCAATGAGCTCACATTTTGGATCTTGCAACTTTTTCATAGTCAAAGAAGATTCTATTTATTATAATACTTATTTCCTTTATGGAATCCTTTTTATGGACAAGGAATATACACAAAGTCCTGTTTCCCTGGACACAGTAGGAATTAGAAAAGAAGATGGTTTTATTTGCCAGATCTTTCAAAATTCTTTTCCATACACCCTTTGTTTTTTTCGTTTTCACTTTTCTGTCTTCCTTTTTGCCTTATACCACCTGTATGACATTAAAGTTGGAAACTAACACAAGCCTAACTTGCAATTCAATTAGCAGAAGGTGTATTTATAAGTGAATAAAAATTATTCAGCCATAAAGAAAAAATATCTTTTGTTTGATTTCATCAGTTAAGGTGCAGGCATAGCCTTGAAAAATATATTAAAAATTATATATTTTCTATTGTATCAAAATCTGATTTATACAGAATATATGTAAAGTGAAAGCAATTTATTGGTGCTAGAAATACTTTATGAACCATGTGGTGGGTTTTTTTTTCTTTCCCACATGTGGTCATGAATAAAAATGAACCTACAAGCCAACCTCCATTGACTTTGCAATTGCATTATCTTTATTTAGAATGGTCACATTTTAACTAACTTAACAATTTTAACTAAATGTGTTTGTGAACAGAATTTCAGCTTGATCATAGACTTGCATTGTTATAGAAATAGCTAATCAAAATGAAATCCAGCTCACATTCCAAAATATGTTGTTTCTTCAGAAAAAAAGAAATCAAATTATTAAAGCCTATTTGTGCTACTGGAGAAGGTTGAGAAAAATTTCAATGATCCTTGCTTTCTGTTTAGCAAGAACACAATATTTCCATAGTTAGTGTGAAAAAAGACCTCTGCATTAAATCCAGAATAAATAAGCTAACTGAATTTAAAAGTTTCTGCAGTAAGAGTTATTTCAGTGTAATAGTTTTATGCTGGTCTCTCAGTACTCAGGGATTTAGTACTTTCTAACAGAATTGGCATAACAATCAGTGGAGTGAATGATGTCATTTCCCAAAAGGGCAATTCAGGTTCTCCTTTCCCAGATAGATATTGTATGCCCCAACTTTGTTCTTTATTAAACAGAGATATGTAAGCCTCAATAAGAGATTAATTTTGAACTTTCAAATAGACTTAACACTGAATTATGTAATTCTAAGGTTAAATCTTCTCTATCAGTTTGGTCTAGTTGAACAAAGAAGCTAAAAAGGACAATTAAGAAACCTAAAAAATCTCCTGCCTACCCCATCATTCTGCTTTGGCTTTATTCAGCTCTTCCTCCTCCCTTTCATTTCAATTCCTCTTTCTTTCTGTTTATGTCCATTCTGGTTTTCAGACAAATTCTTGGACCTTACAGTTGGTCTTTGGTTGAAGTGATACGGGAAGGTAGCTTTGAAGAATTTTCTTGGTAAATTTCATTATTTTATCCCTCTCTGAATCTATATTTACATTGTTGGCAAAGATGAGATTTAAGATATTAACACTAGTTGATGACTCATCTTAGTTGCAGTCCAAGAACAGTGATGATACTTCAGATTGTGTTGCCCTGGATGTTGAATTAAAAATGAAATGTCAAAGTGTGTGGTATATGTGGCCAGATTAGGAATTCAAATAGATATTTAACTATTTTATTTCTCTTTTGAAGGGTCTCAGAATACCACAGACAAGATCTATGGACAGATGTCAGGTTCCACAGTATCTTTGTATGATCTGTAGATGCAGGTGCAAAACCTGTGGTGAAAGGAGCTGAACATTAAAAAGCTTCATTGTTACCATAGTACTTGTAATTGGTTTAATTTCATCAATTTCTTGGATGCTAATTTTATTTGTTTTAGCTTATCCTCCTTGGTCTGGATCAATCCTACTTAATATTAGTCTTTTCACCTCAAGATACACTTCCAAGAGCAGTAAGATGAATTATCCTTTGGAGGTAAATGTTTTTTCTACTTTAAATTTTGAGATATCTAAGACAACTCACTGTAACTAGGTGAAACTCCATTTGTTTCATTAAAGGACCATTACCCAGCTTTGTAATGCTATCACCTCATGCTCAGGAAAACAAAAATGGTACTCTGGGACCAGGTCAGTTCCTAAGATGAACATTAATTTCCAGGAAAATGCCTTTCTAGGGTGAATGTAATGTGCATCTATGAAAATATCTGTATGCCCTGTCCCCTGGATATAGGGTAATCACTACAGAGGCACATCTTCCATGCCAATAAAAGCTTTATTAAAGTCTGGTGTGTTCCTCAAAAAGATCAAAGCCTTAGCGTTTTTCCATCTTTTACTTTGAACTTCAAGAAACCACACTGAGTGGGGCACATGCAAATGCACATTTGCCCATACATCCATTCACACAGAAGGAGCATCAGCTTTGGATATGCTCACACCGAATGTAATGGCTGGGAACCACTACACTGAGTAAAATTATTTTGCACCTGAAATTGCTTTGGTAGTTGGAGCTATGTGCACTCAAATATAGAAATACAAGCATGTGACCATTATTGATGCTGGTAATTATTCTCAAATGCTTGGTAACATCAGATGGTTATAAAATAACTGGTGGTTGCAGGCCTTCACTCTGTTTGTTTGCTAATCGCCAAGTTAATGAACTGTTTACTGTCAGGAAAGTATCAATGATTGCATAGCAAAAAGCAGAAATTGCAACAGTGGGCATGACGAGTGATGGAAAGCAGTAGGTGGATGTCCTGATAGCCTTTTGTAGCACTCATTTAAATTTCAATAGCCTTTTATGCATAGATAGAATTGGCATATTCAGTTCATATAAACTCTTACTATAAAATTCTGGGGTTTTACTATGAGATTATTTATTTTAGTAGCAGAGTTTTCTTTCAATCTGTTATCAAGTGACAAATAGCTACTTGTGAGGTTGGGAGCTGGGTTTTGTTTAAAGGTAAAGGTGAAGAAGTGGAGAAAATTCAGAGAAATAATGCCATGCAACAATTTAGAGTAAGAGCAGAGAAGTTTTCAACCAGTCCATCCTAATTAACTATGGAGCTTACTGTAAGTTCCCTAACTGGGTTTCTTTTTCCCAGGTAGCTGCAGATTTTGAAACACAGGGCTAGCAAACAGGGATGCACATTTAGGATTTCAGCAGTGTATGTTCAAGCTGCAGAGGGTTTCCTTCCCTAGATCTGATCCCATATATAACCTCTGATCTGAACATAGCTTTCAAAGACATGGTTGCCTCTTCTCACTGTTACTGGGAAAATGCCTGACTGTAGTACCAGGTTAGGGGTGGGCTAATATGAGGACAAAGGACCAAGCCATATAAGAATATCACTGTTATTCAGTTGTATCACAGCGCTTATGGAACAACAACACAAGGAAGATAACATTGGGCTCCATTTGGTACCACCCTTGGAAGGGGATTGCAAGGCAATGGTTCAAGAGGAGGGTGAACATACCTGGTCTTTGGGCATTGTTACTTAGAGATCTAAATATACACAGCTTTTTGCAGACATGTTGGAAAACAAATTATTACCCCAAGAAGCTTCCATTTGAACTAGTAATCTCAATTTATGGAAAAATAAGAGCAATAAATAAAGTACTGTGTATGTTCTTTATAAAATTTTGAGAATTTAGTATACATAAGAGGATGGTAAGGTGATTGTAAGTAGCTTTTAAACAAAAAAAAAAGATCTTTATACCTGTATTTTTAGTCATTTTCAAAAGAAAGTAAAGCAAGAGATTTATTTCCTTTTTATTGGAAATATAATTTATTTTTATTATTTATTTTTATCTATATAGCTATACAGTACAATAAATGGTAAAACCTTATTTTAAATCACACTTTAAGTTTTATTTTTAATGGTTGTTCTCTTTGTATTTTCTTCTCAATAAATACTACTGTATAATAAAGCTCCAGAACTCAGCATAAAATTGCAACTGAACTATAGTTATTATAGTGAAACCACTGTAATTATTCTGTAGTTTATTAAAACTATAGTAAATCAGTCCTAATAATAGTAAGACTACAGTAATCATATTGAATAATAGCTGCAAGTTATTATCTGTATATTTACTATACTATTATAATAATTACAGTTCAACCATAGGGTTTTATTTAATACAAAGTCTAAATTTACTATGGTAATTTTATTCTAGTTTCTTCCTTTGCATAATTCCTAGAATACAGTAAGTATAACTTCTGGTGTGAACTGTGAAAGCTTCATATCTATTTTTAAAAAATGTCATTAAAACTATTAATAATTAGACAATATATTTTAAAATTAATACATATGAAATATTTTTAAATTTTAACAATATCTTCCTTTTACTGTAGTACATGGAATTTTTGCAACAAGCTGAAACTAACTTGTGAGCCTGAAAGAGAAAGTAAATGATATGTTTAGAAACATTTGATAGATACATTTTCCCTAAAACTCTCCAAATATTTATTAAAGTGGCAGACAGGCAAAACAGCATTCTTCTACTATACTGTCTCATGATAGTCATATAGAAGCTCCAAACAGTGAAATTACACCACTTTGGTATAGTCTTGAAGACAGAAAACTGGATAGGTTCTGCGTGTGTCCATGTGCAAGTACACATGAGGTTGTACATTGGTGCAAAAATTTTGCAATGCCTGTGCTTTAATCGGGACACGAGAGAGTGATTTCACTTATTTTGAGAGCTGGATATGTCTCTGTGTTGGCCATTCCAGTTTCACACATTCAGAGTCTCGTGTCTCTCTGTAAGGCCATTCATTTTTCTAATCTTTAGCTTGCATATCCTTACAGTTCTTGCCAGAAGCCCACTGGCACTATTTTTGTCTATCCCCCTCTGTCCTCCAATATTTCCTGCAGGTCCCCCTTTACAGGTTATTATTCAGAACACGCTGAAGCCACCCATAATGATGGATCTGATCAGACCAAAATTAGTTCTCAGTCTTTGAAGAGCTGTTGACACTTTCAGGAACAGCTGTTCCAGCTGGCGATGTAGAAAATAGTTCATCGCCGCCTCACTAAGCGTGATTCATACGAGTGTCCACCCACGACCTGTCTTGCACCAGCCCAGTGGTTAAGCCAGCAGGGCTGCACAGGTCTTCCCCACCTGAGCTTTGTGAGTTACATTTGTAAAAGCAAGAAGTCATTTAAAATTCCTGGGTTAGAGTCAGACTGTGTATGAGTTCTTCCATCTGAAGATGGATGGGGAAAACAAGCAAATAAAGAAGGGAGAAGTGGTTTCTAAATCACACAGTGGCCTAAGCACAGGCCATTTCATATCCTATGGGATGAAAGCAAGACCCTTTCTTGAAGTGGGACACAATTCAGACAGAAACGTGCTTTACCTGAATGTTTTAGTTAAATCAGGAAGAATCAGGTGTTTGTTAAGGTATTCTATTTCTTCCACGTACATAACTTGCAATGTCACTCTACACAGCCAGTCTCATAGCCTTTCATAGTGTAAATAGGGAACTTATGCTGCAATGAAAGGGAAAACAGTTTAAGCTTTCCCACCACAGGAAAACAAGAATTTTAAGGTTAACCAGTCACCATGTTAATTCAGGATTTAGCCTTTAAGCTAGACTGGCAATGAGATTGCATGCTCGGTCACATGCAATTGGCATCACTTCCAGAGAGCCTAAATCTGACAGAAACTAAAGTAGCTGAATTCATCTCATGCACTTAGGAAGGTGATATCTCCAGTTTAGCAAATTGTAGTAAAAATAAGTTTCAGAACATCTCCCACAAACCTCTAATGTACATATCTATGTAAAAATAACACCCTTGAAAGAGAAAAGTCTTTTTTCTATATTTTAATGAGTAAGAAAATGCATAATTTGCTAGATAGGAAAATTTTTTGCAGCTTGAGGGTTTGTGAGTTATTTGCAAACATAGGCAAATAATGAATAAAATAATCTCAACTGATAAATACATTTAACAAAAAATTGAAACAGTGTTCGTATCCTGATTTTCCTGTCATACAAGTTCTCTTAGTTTAACTATTGAGTTGGTGGGGTTTTTTACTTAGCACAGAAAAAGCACTTTACAGGGGACATTTTGAAGTTTGTCTTTATCAAATTACGGGAATTTTAGTCAGCAGGTATATCGATGTGATAAACAGCTCCTGGGTAGAAATGCATGCTCATATGAAGGTAATCAACTCCAGCATCATGGGAAAGAAGAACAAGAAGTGGAGCTGTAGGGATTTCTGACTCACAAAGAAGCAAGATGAAAATATGGCTAGGAACAGTCTGGGTGAGCCTATGAGAAAGAGTTCACTCTGCCATGACAAAAGAAATCACAGGGGAACATGATCTTTGCCAGCGCAAAGAAATCTAGCAACAGGCAGGAGGTAAAAGTCAAGAACTGATGTGTATGGGGGGTCTAAAATAAATTTAAATCAGAAAGTGACAGGAGACTTCCCCTGAGAGGAAACCCTTGTTTTACGTTATCACAGAACAAGCAGAAACACAAATGAAGAGGGTATTGTTCGGTCTGCCAACTGGAGGCCAGTCACTGGAGCAGACTTTATCATTAAACAGGATCCTTCACCCATTGGCGGGCTCTGATGGACCAAATTCTCAAAACCCACCTCTGATTCTGTGATTGTGTTCAACCAAGGGTGTAGCTTGGCAAGACCAACCAGATGCACAGGATAATATTAGGATGAAGATGATTTATTTATTAATTAGATAGCAGTAGCAGCCGTAAACCTCCACATAGACAAAAGCCTCTTTCTGCATAATCCTCTACAAGCACACAAGGACTCAGGGCTGGCCCTGAGGAGCACACAGCTTAAAAGTGGAAATCCTCTGGCCAGGTCACTGGTCATTAGGATTTGCTAGTTCACGGGACAGATACAAAAATGCAGGCATGAAAACAGAGATCAGATGCAGCTTTGTAAGAACGCATCTGTTAAAAGATGGCAGAATGAGCAGCTGCCCTCTGCTGCGCTAAACAAATAGGAGTTTTTTTCCTTCTGCATGTTTCATTTCCCTTTCACATCTGCAGCTGCACACGGGATCGGGGTTTGACACCTGGTACTCTTGGAGCACTGCCACAGCCCATTCTTCCCGTAGGTGAGTCAACAATATCCAGTCCCTGCTCGTGCCAGCAGTATTAACTTGCCTGAGCTAGAAGTTGTTCCTTGCTAAAACAGTAATGCACGGGAAATGCTGAAGACTGCAATGTATACCCCTGAATGCCCAAGCAGCAGGCAGCTGAGTGGCTGTGCCATGGCACTGTCCTTCCAGCAGAATAAAACCACCATTTAAATGGTGTTCATACCTACCTGGGCTGCCATGCAAAGGTGCTCATTCAATATACTGTAGTCCTCCTTTCTGAATTTGGGGAAGGTCTTGTAAACAGGTAGGTTAGCGTGCAGTAAGGCAGTGCCTAGTTTATAAAATACTCTGCACTAACTCTCTGAACAAAGTGTGTTGAACTATATGTGCAGGCCCTGTCCTGGTGTCAGCTGGGATGGAGTTAACTTTCTTCTTAGTAGCTAGTACAGTGCTGTGTTTTGGCTCTTATGTGAGAACAATGTTGATAGCACACTAATGTTTTTAGTTGCTGCTGGGTAATGTTTATGCTAAGTTAACGATTTTTCTGTTTCTTGGGCTCTGCCAGCCAGAGGGCTGGAGGGGCACAAAAGACTGGGAAAGAACACAGCCATGTCAGCTGACCTGAGCCAGCCAAAGAGGTATTCCATACCATGGGACATCGTGCTTGGTATATAAACTTGGAGGTTTAGCTGTGGGGGGATCATGACTCAGGGACTTGCTGGACATCAGTCAGCAGGCAGTGAGTAGTTATACTGTGCATCACTTGTTTTCCTTTGTCCCTTTTCCTTTGGATTTTATCCTTTCCCTCACCTTTTCTTTATAACTGTTGTTATAATTATTATTGTTATTGTTTTTGTTCTTACCTTCTTAATTCTGTTTAAATTATTAAATTGTTCTTATCTCAACCCTCGAGTTTTACATTCCTTTCAGATTCTGCTCCCCACCCTTCTGGGTGGGGAAGGAGTGAGCAAGAGGCTGTGTGGTTACCTGCTGGGGTTAAATCACGACAGGGCCTTAATTTACCTCTTAATTTACTGAACATATTCAAAGAAGAACGCTCAATGTGGCATGAAGAATGTCAAGGAAAGAGACTGGAATAACTGGAGATTCCCCTGTCACTTTAGCATTTCTGTTAGTGGTCCCCCAGCCTGGGCTTATGTTTCCCTTCCTGAGGAGCCTCAACAGATGGAAAAGAGCCAGTGACCCTCTGCACAGGCAGCAGGAGAAAGGAAGAAGGAAGAAACTGATTTTGCAGCTTCAGAATGACAGAATGTCAGCAATAAATCACATTTCTCTTTCTCAAAAAAGAAAAAAAAAAAGAAAAAGAAAAAGAAACAAAAAAAATTTGCAGTGCAGCCTGGATATCATATTTTCTAGAAAGCCTTTGAAAATGTTTTATCACATCAGTGTTAACAGGCAAGTCTTTTTACATGGGAATGTAACAACGGCTGTTCTGGGTTAGATGACGGGTTTATCTAACTCAGGTATCTTGTCTTTAACAGTGGCCAATAGCAAACGCCTGGGGAGGAATAGAAGAGCAAGACATGCAGTGATGCTCCCTGGGTATATGCTTTCAGCCACCAGAAATCCACAGCTCAGGGACATACTGACCCAGAGGTGTTATCTCTATGTTTAGTAGCCTTTGATAGATTTTCTTCCATGAATTTGTCTAATAGCTTTCTGAACCCCTGTCAGCTTCTGGCATTTTAGTACTAGCACAGCAGTAAGAGTGAAAGGGAAACCAGATGCGAAAAATGTTTTGATAAAAAGTCTTGTCTTTTTAGCAGAGACAAGAACTTGAAGACGGAGTGACAAAGACAGGCAGCCGCATGTTCAAAACAAGAGGTTTTAACTTAACACTTTGTGGGCTGCCCCTGAATCCCAGGCTGCTCCACAGGACCCCTGAGAAGCCAAGTCTTTAGGACTGAATCAACAGACAATATGCAATTGTTACTGTAACTGAGTCGCAAGCAAGAACAACAATGTAAAAACCACATGCACATCAGACCAAACTGTGAAAGCAGAGGGATTTCTTAGGAAAAACAGATTTCCTTGAACTTACATAGGGAACAGAGAGCATTTCAGATAAATGCCTTTTTATATGGGCACTAAGTTCAATCCTAAGGTTTTGACGTCTGGCAATTGTGTGCCTGCTGTATCACATCCACTTTCTCCCCTTCTGAAATGAATTTTTTAAACAAATTACTCATTAGGGCAAAACTTGCCTTCTGCAAAAGGACTACATCAAGCCAAATTCACCCTTCCAGTAAAACTTGGGCCTTCAAAGAAGAGGATTAGGAAACATTTAAACATAGTTAAATGCTTCTGCACAGCCTCTCTGGCATGCACAGGAATGATCAAATGAGTCCCCTGATCCACAACAAATGTTCCAACATCTCTACCTCAAATATTATATACCTGTAGGTCTCGCTCATCTACAAATAGCTTATCCTTTAAATGAAGTGCCGGGCATCTGATTATTTTTTTAACCAATGCAATGCTACACACAATTCTAAATGCCCCTGAAATGACTACAACAGAACTGTAGTTCCCTTTTTACCCATAAATCAAATAACCAACAAGAACAACAACAACGTTCCACAGGACACTAAGAACACAAATCCTGTAATGCTGAGCCGTTGCATTTGAAACCACTAGAAATTTGCTTTGCTGTTGAAAAGGTAGAGTTAGGACTAGACCAGGAGCACTGGTGAGCATATTTCTAAAATGAGAGTAAAGCAAAGAGAGAAATAAGACAGTGAGACAAGGGGAACACAGGAAACCTGAATATCCCCATATCATATTCAAAAAATAAATAATTCAGTTGAGCCCCACCATGTCATTTTCTCAGTGGATTTAGTGATCTCCCATACAATAACATGCCACAGTACATTCTGACCTGCATCAAAATCAACAGTCAGCCCACTTTATGAAATATTACCTTTGTTAGCTTTACCACTAACAAAAATACACTTTCAATTCTTCACATCCACATAGCACGTCTATTAAAGCAATCTGGGAAATTAGTTTGAGATAAACTGTACAGCAATTTTATTCATAGCCTCCCTGTATCTCACACTGTTAATCTGCATCACAGCTCACTAAATAGTGCCTAATGTTTATTGCATTTAACTGAATGTATACGATTCTGAGGGTACGCCAGGGACCGATTATCATAATTATACATGTTTCTATGGAAACCCACAAGTCTATCAGTTTTGATTCATTATATTGTTATACCTTCTAGCACTTTCTAATTATTAGGTGCCCATAAAAAAGTCTCAGTCTTGCTGTTACTATAGAAATGAGCTATAGACAGGCCTCAATTGTTAACTCTTGCAGGGCAAGAATGAAAAAAAGGAAGAAACGTAGCCCTGGATAGAGGGTAGCTGTTCAGATAAGATAAATCATAAACTACTTTAATCTGCAGTCTAAACTTTCTGTAATTGCTTCACTGAATTTACTCATTTGTTTGAAAAAAATATCCAGCTAGGAAAACAGAGGAAAAAAGTATAGCTGCTTGCACAGGTCTTGGAAATGGTATGTTATAGTAGTGAATCATTAACAGACTATGCAAAACGCCATAATGTTAGGTCATTAGAAATCAGTCAAAGCCTGTTAAACTTAACAGGAATGTTTGCACTCTTCTCAGTGGCCTTCAGCCCAAACCTGGACTGAAGTGCCACTGGGTGATTGTGTGGAGGCTTGGTTTAGGTGCTGGGATTACAACTGACTTCAGTGGTAAATCACAGAAACCCGACAATTCCTCAGGTCACTTCCATGAAGTAAGAATAAACCAGGAAAAAATGAATTACGGTGAAGTAATGAAAACACTTTATTGTGATAATTATTTTAGTCTAAGTTAACACTATTAATTACTTTGTCATATAATATACACATTTTCCTCCTATTCCTGTATCTCCTATCACAGCCCTGTGAAACCTGAGAGGGACCAAGTGGTTTCGCTGTTTCCCTAACCCTCCTTCTATTACAGTTTTCAATGAGAAGTGCCTTTTAATTTAGATCAGCAAAGCTCTCCCAAAGTGACAGCTCGTCCTTCACACTGCATATCTATTTATTTTGGAAGTCAACACACCATTCAATAACTTGAGAACAGGCCTGATTGCTATGCTAATAGTATTCAAAAATATGTCGACACCAATTGAAACAAGTAAACTAGGACTAATTCATAAAGTCAATAATAAAAGAGAGGGGGAAACATTCATACTTATACTTCTCTAGCCGAAATTTTACCTTTTCAGTTTTTGCCTTCTCAGAAAAATGGCCATAGCCTAGTTCACACACTCAAATTAAATTTTGTCTAATACTGCAATGTTCCTATATGGAGCTGGTTTTATTTGGTATAGTTTAAAAAAAAAAAAAAAAAAAAAAAAAAAAAAAAAGCAAGCAGAGAAACAATAACCCTGGATATTCATGTCTTTGTGCAATGGTCATGGTACAGCACTTTTCAGATCAATGTTATATACTTTTTCTTCTGAGTGAGAGGAAAAAGTTGAGAATTTACAACATATTCACATATTTTGAAATACGTGCATAGTGTATTTAGCTATAATCTACGCATTCAGTTCTAAATCAGACTTCCACAACTTTCCGTCAATTAAAGCTAAATCACATTACATACAACAATGGAAGAGACGTACATTTGCAATTATATGTAAGAACTATCATCAAAGAAAGTGAACAGTGTCCTTCTATATAAAGGTCTTAGATTTATACTATATTTTCAAGAACCATTCTGTTCAACTCTTATTTTACTATTGCCATGGAGAAACTACATTTGGTGTTAAACGAGATCATAAGCAGCTAAGGAGAAAATTTAATCAGATAATTTTAAAAATCCACTACTTTCTATATTAATATGTAATTTATAACATAGAATATGCTCAGCTAGATTAAAATAAAAATCACACAGCAGAGAAAGTGTTTATTTACACAATTTAGCATTACCAAATAATATGACAACATACAGGGCCAGATCCTCAGCCAAGTTAAATGGAGCTATGCCAATCCACAGAAGCTGAAGTTCTTGCATAATATCCAAATATTCAATTCAGTTGCTAATGGCTATGTTGTATAATTGTCATGTACTACAGGTTACATTGTAACCATGACAGGGTATCCAACTGAACCCCACTAATGTGGGGAATGAACGTGGCTGGCAGTTTGGCCACTCATACACCCCCTAACAGTGTAATATTTGTTAGCTGACTTGAGCATTTCTTTCCCACTTGCTTTCGGTGAATAAAAGTCCTCCACAGGAATATACAGAATGTAAGAATCAGGTTCCACCTTGCAAGTGAAATTGGACCTCCCATGGCATTCCCAGTGACATTACCTATGTGTCAACAGGGCACAATATTGCTTTGGACACTATTGTGTCCAAATATTGTGTCTACTATTGGACAATTTGGACAATATTTGCAGTCATCTCCTACCTGCCTTTATTTTCAGAGTTTTAGCATGCTGGAAATGAATCTGCTAAAATTAATTTAAACAAATTAATTAATCAATCAATTAATCGATGATCAAATTGATTATTAGCTATTAGGTAATTCATTATTCAGGAAATTGTCATTCAACATTTATTGTACACAGTCTACACAGTGCTACAGGATTATTTAATATTTTCTAGTTGAGATACATTGCTGAAAAAGCTTGTACTTAGTTATTTCTGCTCCATCTAAATAACAGATTCTTGTTAGAAACATAAAAGCTTTCCTCACATTTACATGAATGAGGAATACCTAATAACCAACACATATGTGGCACCAAAGAGACTGTTCATGTCATTGCTTTTTAAAGGAGTATTTTTGTGCCATCACAAATGAAAAGAAAATGCCTAGAATCTACATGAGAACTTATGTTTTATGAGACCTTCTTGGTTGTGAACTATTTCCTACATTCTTAATTAAAAAAAACACCATAAAATCAGGTATACACACCTACAAGAACAAAGCAAGGGAAAAACAAGAGTAGAAACAAACTGGATAGATTAGTCATAAATGTTAGATTATCACAGGCACTGAGAATTATACAGAACACTCAACAGAATACTTACTCTTTTCCAAAGGTGTTGAGTTTACAGACACAAGGTTTAAAGTTGTTTATAGAAGTCAGCTGAGGTCAACTGAAGCTACTCATCTGAAATTGCTTTAGCAAAGATTTTTGCCTATGAATATGGATGTTATTTTGTACAAAGTACTTTACCAACCACAGGAATATTAGTATGAGCATACTCTCATCAGTTCAAGTCTTTATCTTCAGTAGCTGGTTGAATTGCTTTTGTAATGCTACCTCCTCTGGGCAGGAACCTTGTATGCTGGGATGTCAATAAAGACCATGACATGACTTTCCCTCTCCCCCTTACCAGCTGCATTAAACAAAGCTCTAAAGATGATACAGACTTGTTTGGGTTTTTTATGGTGGTTTTTAGTTTTTTGGGGGGTGGGGGGGGTGGGGGGGGGGAGGCGGGGGGAGGGGAAGGAATTGTGTTTTACTTTTTGTCTGGGTCATTATTCAAAAAGAGATTCAGAGAAGCTAGACTTCAAAGATTTTTTTTTTCCTTAGGTGTATGGATTCTGTTCAGCTCTTATTTTACAGTATTCATAATTTGCAAGGATTTCATAATCAAAAAATGGAAAATTACAGTTAAAGAATAAATTCCTCTCCCATGAAAAGACATCTGGATCTCAAATTAAAGTTCAAAATTTCACCTTTTTAAAATCTTGTGATATGTCATTGATTAAGTTATTAATAATTTTTATTTTCTCTGGGCAGCTGTTGTCTTGACCTGGAGCTTCAGAATATGAAAGTTTTCCCGCTACTGATCTTCTAGAGCTTGCCTGAACACCTAACTGAAGCTTCAGTGTCTTTGTCAACAAATTCTTTAGTTCTGCCAGTTTTCTGATAATTCGGCTCCTCTTCAAATGTATTTTATGGCAATACAAAGCAAAAGAAATTCAGCCAAAACTACATAGACTGTAAATGGGATTTTTAAACCCATGAACACCGAGAATTTCCTAAACAAATCACTTATAGAAACACCAGTATTTATGTCAGTTTATGTTAATGGTTTTTCTGAAAAATATGTGATTTTTTACTTAGAATTATCCAGTGCATTTGTGCTGAAGTACAGCACTTGCGCCAACACTGGTGGTTGGATAAAAGTGTGAAAATTCATCAGTTACTTCAGTTTTATAATGAGATTCAAGGAAAAGGGAACAAAATTAAATTCCAAGATCTAACTGTTATTACAGTAACTAAATAAAGGCAGGCAATTTACACAAGTCTTACAGCTCACTGTAACTGGCAATTGACTCAAGTCAAGTTGTAATGGCAAGGGCCATGTTTTTTTTGAGGCAGATTTGTTTGTGCACAAGAAGACCTCTGTGCACAGAGATGTTTGCATGAGGCTAACATCATCCTTTTCTTTTATGCCGTATGTTAAAAAAAAATGTGTAACTGAACTGTGTCTCCTGCTTGTGCTACGAGCAAGGAGCCACAGTTTGAGGACAGCCAAAGGGAGATGAGGGTTTACGATGCTCAAATATCTCACCTGTCTCTATGTGCGTAGGGGGGTGAGGGGTTATGTGTAAGCACACATGCACTCATGTGATGAGTGAAATTTTCCATTTTAGAGCTGTTGGATGACATTTGCCCACTGACAATGACCGGGCATCAAAAGTGGAGACATATATGTCGTATCGGAGCTTTGCACTCCAGATTTGATTTAACTCTGAGCCTTTAAAACTAAAAATGTATTAAAAGTGGAAGAAAGTGTGAATAAGGATTTGTACAGCATTTGTTAAAGTTGGTAAGAGTTACACTATTCTCACCCTACGTCATGTCAAACATCCAAACGAGATTCAATCCCCACCCTTGAAGAGGAGACTCCTCCTGTGAAGCTAAGGCTAAAGGACAGGCACCTGAGAGGAAGACAAACAGTCCTCACCAAAAATGCTGGCTGTTTTTTAAGGGGAAGATAGAAAATCTTGCATTTTGTGCAAGCAGACCAAAGATGGGGACTGCACCTCACTGGCAGAAACCTTTGGTAGGTCTAAATTGTGCCCATAGGTTCATGCTCCCTCTCTAGTATGTTGCCCTCTTTTTTGAGGGTCATCTGCACCTGCCCCACTGCCACTCTTCTCTCTTGTCTGTGTCTTTACCACATGCATGTTTCTGTGTTTAAGTCTCTTTTTCCCTGAGCTCCTGGCGCTCTTTGAGGGCCCAAGGCTAACTGCTCCTTTCTAAGCCCTCTGTTGTCTGCCACATACCAAACTCCTTCTCCTACAAGCCCTACAGATCTCTTTCTGCCTTTGTTTCTAGCAGTAAGTCTACTTATCTCATTCCTCCAAGTCTCTCTCTCTCTCTCTCTCTCCCACATGGCTTTCATTCAGGCTGTTCTTTGCTTTAGGCCTCATTCTTGCAGTGGGGTCCCTCTGTCTAATCAGCCGTGCTGCTCATTACATTCAAGAGGCCTTTGCTATCTGTTTGGGTTTTTATAAGGTCTCCTGTCACCATGGTATCTTAGTGTATTCTCACAACTGTGTCCACTTGGTATTTTTTGTATATTCATACATATGTGCATATTATAATATTTGGTACAAACAAGCAAGAGGGTTTTGCTTAGAATATTTACTCTTCTAGACCCTCCTCAGTTTATTGTGGTTGTAAAGATAAATCTCTGCCATTCAACCACGCATTTTGAATCTTCATTAATGTCATTTCCTCATTTCTGTTCTTCTTGTCATCAACATTCATCTGTCCTCAGCCAGGAGTTAAGAGAGACAGAGCATTTTAGAATGAAGGAATTGTAAAACTATTAATTATAGAAGCAGGCAGAATGGCAGCATAATTAATAAAGGGGCTCAAGCAAAATATTTAAAATAATTTTTGTTCAAAAATTCGGTCTTTCTTGTTTTAACAAAACACTCTACAGGAGTGCCACTTTACCTCGGATTATTATTATTGCTTCTCACATGGATTTACATCTTCTGTGCCCATCCCCTTGCCCTCCTCCCCTTGATTCCTTCCTTTTTGCTCTGCAACCATAGCAACTCTTTGCCCATACTGAAGGCTGGACATTCAACCACTATCAGAGATATCATTAGGGGTGCTCCACTGCATCAGCAGGTAAAGCTGGGGAGAGTGGGAAGCTCACATCTGCACATCTTTCCCTTCTATGTGTGTGTACATCTGTTTTACCAAATTCTGCTGTCCCAGGAAGAATGAAAGGGAAAAGATATTTTCCTTACCCCCTTCTACTCTCTCTCTTCTTCCTTCCTCAGGGCCCAGAGTATTTGGTTTGTGAAAATTCTTTAGGCTGGTTCAAAATTTAGTTATGCAATGAGTGCCAGTCAAAAGAGAATTACTTCTTTGGCTCATGTAATTTCTAAGGAAAGATAAAAGACAATCGTTAGCTTAAAAAGGGTTGTGTTTCTGAAAGAATCAATGCAACTTTTCACTGAAGGATCTTTAAATAATTTCTATGCAATTAACTAAGTCTCACAACACTGCCCCGGAGCTGATGTTATTGTACAGATGGAGAAACTAAAGGAGATTAAGTGACTTATACATTGTTATGTAAATCTGTGCCAGAGCCAGTCACAGAACCCAATAATTTTCTTTAAAGTCATGTGACATTGTATTTACATTTGTAAATTTAGCATTCTTCTGCAGGACTCCCATTCATGAAGTTCAGTTTAAGATTTTACTGCTCTTCTTTCAGAAATTTTCTTCCTATTCAATATGGAACTTAAGCATGTACTTGTCTTCAAGCATGGCACTTGGCCTGGTTAGGAGATTTTTGTTCAGATTTTTCCAACAAAACATTTGGTTTAAAAAATGTTCTCTATCTTTCAGAAAAAAAATAGATTTTGTCAATATTTTCCCATGAAACATTGACTTTTAATGTTTAATAGATTAACATTTCTCAAAGTAAAACCCAAATAAATCTTTCAGAACATCTAAGTAGAGATACTGATTTTTTTTTTTTTTTAGCACATGATGGTCTACCTAGTTAACTTTATTTTTCTTACTTTGGTCTTATGCACCAGCAAAGAGCGAAGGACTCCATTCTGCGCTAGTAGCCAATGCACTGACCAAAAGGCAACATCTAATGCCCCTACTGTGTATGAGGTAAAAACCAATCGATTTCAATATGCCAAATGCTAAGTCAGAAAGAACTGAGGGGGTTGAACATTTTTGAGGAAGTGTTCAGCACCGAGCAGAATTAGAAATAAATCAGCATATGATGTGATTGTTTGATACATTGTACTATTTGAAGTTATCACCTAAGGTGCTTTGAATTTCATATTTAGCAAATTGTTGGATGTACAGAAATGCAGCGTGAAACTCCTATACATCCTTCTAAATATTTATTAAAAATAAATGCTCTTATTCAGCTGATTCATTATTGACTATATTTTCCAATTAAAAGTATTTATTTTGCCACTGATATTCCTACATTGCTCTACTGACCGAAAGAAATTGTTTGAGATGCTAAGGCAATTCCAAACAGTGCAGCAAGTTTCAGAGTAGGGCTATACATCTTTAAATATAAATATATATATTTCTGTGTGCAGTATACATCTCCGCAGGCAAATGTATTAACATACCAGTAAGAGAGGAGCCTCAAAAAATAGTTTCCTTTTCTTCTCATTGAATCACAAAAATCATCAGTGGGAGAAACTAAGGAAGAGAGGTCAATATATGGCTGAATAACCAGCCCAGTAATGATTTTGGCGCACTGACTAGCTGGAGGCCAGTGGTGTTTCCCAGGGGTTAGTACTGGGTCCAGACTTGTTCATCAATGGATGAAAGGACAGAGTATACCCTCAAAAAGTCTGCTAATGATATAAAACTGAGAGGAGCAGCTGATACACCAGAAGGCAGTGCTGCCATTCAGCAAGACCTGGACAGTCTAGGGAGTTGAGCGGAGAGGCACTCGGTGTTCAGTAAGGACAAGCGTAACATCCTGCACCTGGGGAGAAACAGCCCCACGCACCAGCACAGGCTGGGGACAGACCCGCTGGAAGGCAGCTCTGCAGAGAAGGGCCTGGGAGCCCTGGGGGACAGCAAGCTGGCCATGAGCCAGCAGGGTGCCCTGGTGGCCAAGGAGGCCAGTGGGATCCTGGGGTGCATTAAGAAGAGTGTGGCCAGCAGGTCGAGGGAGGTGATCCTCCGCCTCTCCTCTGCCCTGGTGAGGCCACATGTGGAGTGCTGTGTCCAGTTCTGGGCTCCCCAGTTCAAGAGAGACAGGGAACTACTGGAGAGGGTCCAGCGGAGGGCTACAAAGATGATGAGGGGCCTGGAGCACCTGCCTGAAGAGGAAAGGCTGAGAGAGCTGGGCCTGTTCAGCCTGGAGAAGAGAAGACTGAGAGGGGATCTTATCAATGCATACAAATTTCTTGAGGGCAGGTGTCAAGAGGATGGTGCCAGGCTCTGTTCAGTGGCGCCCAGAGACAGGACGAGGGGCAACAGGCACAAACTGAAACACAACAAGTTCCTTCTGAATGTGAGGAAGCACTTCTTAACGTTGAGGGTGATGGAGCACTGGCGCAGGCTGCCCAGAGACGCTGTGGAGTCTCCTTCTCTGGAGACATTCCAAACCCACCTGGATGTGATCCTGTGCAACCTGCTCTGGGTGAACCTGCTGTAGCAGGGGCTTGGGCTAGATGATCTCCAGAGGTCTCTTCCAAGCCCATCCTTTCTGTGATTCTGTGATTTGGTGATTAAGAGTTATGTTTTGGGGCTTGTATAGCTTGCAGCTTCAGGGAGAATAGTTTATAGCAGATTGAAAATATATACAAATGGACCTTAAAATCCAGTTGAACCCATTCAATTTGAATATTTTATTTGGGAGTTATTTTGGATTTTTTTTCTAAAACTCATTAAACACTTCTTCTTAAGACAAATTAATAGAAATTCCTGCAGCTATGATGTTTGAAAATCCTTGTTTCTCATCTGGAAGCTACCAGTGATCTTTTTTTTCCTTCAGAGGACCATCAAAGGTTTTTTTCTGTTTGTTTGTTTGGTTGGTTGGTTTTTTGTTTGTTTGTTTGTTTGTTTGTTGTGTGTGTATGTGACCCACCAGATCTCTTTTTTGTTAAGTATTCCCGATAGTAACAGGTCTATTGCTTTTATATGAGTTATGAGTCATTTTTCATGGGACTGGAAGCAAAAGGTGAAGGTAGGGTAAGGTCCCCTGTCAATCAGCTGATGCTGATCTGCAGTTTGAGACCACATCTAGAGTACTGGTCTTAGTACAAGAGAGACATGGACATATTGAAAAGACTGCAGCTGAGAGCCACAAAGATGATGAAGGAATTGGAATGTCTCTTGTATGAAGAAAAGCTGAGCAAGCTGGGACTGTTCAGCTTGGAGAAGAAAAGGCTCACAGGGAACCTTGTCGATGTGTATAATGGGAGGCAGTAAAGAACATGAAGTTAGACTTTTCTCAGCAGTATCCTGTGAACAGACAAGAGGAAACAGGCATAAACTGAAATACAAGAAATTCCATTTGAGCATAACAAAAAGCCTTTCTGCAGTTGAGGGTGGTTGAATACTGGAACAGACTGTGAAGTTGTGGAGTCCCTATCCTGAAAGGCATTCAGAATCTGACTGGACATAGTCCTAGGCAAGCTTGCTAGTCCTAGCTGACCTCGCACTGAGCAAGAGGCTGGTCTGGATGATGTCCTGTGGTCCCTTCCAGCATCAACCATTCTGTGATTCCATCGATTTCCTCACTGGTCAGCTGCTACAGTAAAAGATGAGGATATATTACTTCCCAGAAAGAACTGCAGTGAACTGACAGAGACAGGTGTGCTAACACTGAATTGCCCGTAGTAGTTGTGTTTGTGGCTAAGCTTCATTTCTGAATACCACTTAAGAGTAAGGGTGGCCAAGAGACATGCACGTGGACAAGTTTTCACACATTTTTCATAAGAGGCACAATAACATACCTACAGGCAGCTTATCCTGCTGCCTTGAATGCACACATACAGTCCTGAATGGCTGTCATCTTGATCTACTCCACTTCCTTCAGTGCTTTCACAATAGCAGTGCCACCCACTGCTGGAGCAGACTCATTCAGTACCTGGGCTGTTCCTGTCTGTCATAGCCTGTCCAATCGTGGCCAGGCTGCTTCAGCATACAGAGACCTGCATCTTGAAATGGCTACTTTAAGCCTTTTACAAATCCTACCCTATTTGCTGCAAAGCCTAATTCATAGCAAAACCCTCTAGCAAACTCTACCTTTCTGTCTGCAGAAAAACAGATCTCTAAAAGTTGGTAAGACCAACAGGCAACAATGAGGCTAGTTTCCCACATTTACATCTCTTTTCCTTCTAGTTTTCAAGGCTGAAAACATTAGGTCCTGCTTTAAGAATTTCTACCAAAGGCAAAACAAGGGCACATTCCTGCATGAATCAGTAAAAGGTTATCCTTTTCAGTTTATTTGCACAGACACTAGAAATTTCAACTCAGTCTTGAAAAAGCTTAGTGTCCTTGTCAAAATGTAAAATTCCCCCTATACTTAACAAAAAATTCATAGAAAATGGTAAGAAGGAATCTTAAGAGGTCATCCACTCCACTTACCCACCACAGAGGAGTATAAACTAAATTATATGATTTCTTACTGAAGTGCATCCAACCTATCGGTAAAAATAATGGGTGGTGGATTACTACAACTCCCAGCTCTATGTATTAAATATATTATTTCAATATTTTTGTAGTTCTTGTTTTCTAAATTTTTGTTTGCTTTCCTGGAAGTATAATAACACAGCTAAGTTTTAGTAATACTGAGCAGATTAGGAGAATTACTCATTATTGTTTATACATATAATCTCAGACAGCGTTTGCTTTTTTCACTGTATCATGACACTTGTGACTCATACTCAATTTGTGACCCATTATGTCTCCCAGCCTTCTTCTACACATCTGAAACCTAGCCCATTGTTTCCAATTTCATATTCATACAGTTCGTCATATCTAAGGGCAGACTTATGTATTTCTGCTTACTGAAATGTATTCATTTATTTCCAAATAGTTTCTCCAGATCATTTTAAGTTCTAATCCCATCCTCTGGCATGCTTGCAGTTCCACAGTAGTGTTTCCCATAAATTTAATAAGCAAAATGCTGGCTAATGCATCTTACAGATTACTAATGAAAATGTGGAGTACTACCAAACCGGTAAGTACTCAATATACTTTTCTAAGTGGTGTTGCACGTATCTGGAGTGAAAGAGTTTCTTCTAGCATCTTTACGAGATTATCATGTGAGACAGTATTTAATTAAATGAATAACAGTAATGTATAGTGTTTCTCTACTGTCCAGTACACTGTCCACTACATTGTTGCACAGGTGAACCAGTGTGACATGATTTGTCTTTGAACTATGCTGGCTGAATACCTTCTTATGTTCTTGGAGGTGCCTGTAAATTATTATCTGAGACGGTCTCTGACAGAGAAGTAAAGTAAAGCTGGTTCTTGGCTCCCTTTTTACCTTGTTTTCATAGTCTTTGCATTTCTCTATTCTTGTGAAATCACACATCTGAAAATACTCCAAAGTTCCTTCAGCTATATCTATAGCAGGAATTTCATTAGGCATAGGCAATTTGAAAATGCTTGTTTTATCTAAGTACTTTTCTACACTGTTCTTGTCTTAACCTGAGATCTTACAACTTTGCTTGGTGTTAATAGTACAAACTTCCTGACTGCACATAGCATTTATAGTGCAGACGGAAGCAGAAATGAAGGAAGTGTGCTAGTCTCAGTTTTTCAATCCCTATCAAGCAGTGGACTTAATTTTCCTTGCCTTGCTCTTACTATAACTGCTTTCTTCTTACCCTTCATGCACTGCGTGAAAAGTTTATTGGCCTGTCCCTCAGCACTTCTGAATTTGTCCCAAGAGCTTTTACTATTCCTTCATGTTCATGTGTAGTCATGTGAACTACTTTCCACTTTCTGGATTCTTTCTTTTGGATTTTTAGGTCACTTAAAAGCTGATGATTCTACCAGATTGGTCTCTTAGTGTATTTCCTACTCTTGCTCTGCATTGGCATAAGTAATGTTGATTTTTTAATAGAAATTTATTTGCCTACAGAATTTCCTTACTTTCTTTCTCTGTAAGCCTTGACTTTCTCTGAAATTATTAAGGCCCATCTGCTTGAAATGCATTACTTTTATTTGGCCACATCCCTTCCTTCCTTAAAGATCTTGAACTCTTTCATTTCACTGCCACATTGCCTTCAGTTTCCACATTTGCAGCTAGTCTTCTTTGAATGCTCAGAATCAAATCCAGGACAATCTTTTCTCCAGATACATTTTTTCCATAACTTGCATACGAAGGATATGTAAAAGACGCCTAAGAATTTCTGAGCCACCAGAGAAACTGTGCAGTTTTTAAGAATGGTTATGCTGTTGAAAGTCACAAGTTAAGACTGTCACCTTCTCCCAAGCAAAGTCCAACAGTCAGCTGTTGCCACTGCATTGGTTCCTCAAGAATTCCACCACAACCTGAATTGTTAATCTAATGAATTTTTGAATTTCTACACTAGATCATGTGGATCATAATGAAGGTGAAATCAATACTGGCACATCTGTGGTCTATCATAGCCACATGAAAAGTTGGAAGAAATAAACATCACATGAGGCTGGCTATAAATAATGTTTTTTGTGCTGATAATATGGTCAAGATGAGACAGATCTCTGTACACAATTTGAGTAATATAATACAAACAAATGGCACTCCAGAGGCTAGCTATAGTTGTGGTATGCTTGGCATCGACTTTTACTCAGTGGTTAACATTTCAATGTGTAGAGACAGAGAACAAAGCAAGGCTTGGATGGCTAAAAAGTAATTAATAGCAGCAAGCTAAGAGAGACCTGTGCCTTACCCTTCTGATCACACAGTTGGGTACCAGCTCAGATACCCTCAAATTCATGTCCCTCAAGGCATGAAGTGAAGTTGATGATTTCATGCTCTCACATGTCTGCATGTTTTCCTTAGCACTTTTTCTTAAGTACTGTCTGTGCACAACTTTATTTCCCCTGAATAATGGCATCTATACAGTTACATATGGCTTTTAGGAAGGGAAGCTGAAATAACTGAACACTGCAGTCATTCTCAAATTTTCTGTCCTGGTGGAGCACCATGAACAGTCAGACTTTCTGGTGGGTCATCATAGGTTCTAGTGAACACCAATATGTTATTAACATTACTTTTTAGGCTTGAAAAGACTGTTGAGATGCTATGGTACCATAAGCCATTCTCTTATTCTTCACAGCCTCACCAATAGTCTATTAGGACCTCATTTTGGGAACCACAGCTTAGGTAGAAAGGGAAGATTTTCAAAGCAAAAAAACCTAAAGTCAGCACATGACTGAGTTCTGTGATACCAGATATCTTGGAAAATCTCTTCTCAAACTAGCTAATTTCATAGCTGATTTTCAATAATGGGAAGGATTAACCCTGGGAAGAAGGTCTTGCTGATGTCACTATGAATAGTGATAGTACAGAAAGAATGGGATGTCAGTGAAGGAAAATTAAAAAAAATACTGATTCTGCACTACATGGACAGACAGGCTACTATTCTAAGTTAAATTATAATTTATATTCCTCGCCAGAATGCTCAGCTCTTTTCCAGGGTCTTATTTCTTCTCTCTGTTAATTCTTGATAATTTTATACCTCCTTGACAAGAAGTAGAATAGATATCAAACTCCTATGTATTATGCATCTCAGCATTTTTATATTCAAATCCAGATACTGTGTTCTGATTTTCCACTTTTGCTGTATAATTGGGTCATCAGGTTTTCCATTAAAATGCTTAACAGAACATTGCAATTAAACTCTAAATCTATTACCTTTTGCCTCAGCATGTTTATAATGTTCTTCCTTAGTATCTTGGGTAAAAGCATTTCTTTAAATAAAAGATTAATTAAAAGAATAAGATATCCTTTCTATAGTAATCCATTAAAATAATTTTTAAATGCCATGAACCCCACAAAATGAATTAAATTCATCCTGCTACATTTTGAGAAATATACATTAATCCAAAATGGCTATATTTGTACCCTTCTTTGAAATTAGTACCCATATATTATTCTCAGAGTATTCAGGTTTCTTAATGTAGTTTGAAGATGACTGACCATTACAATTGATCAGCAGGTTTTTATTTTAAATTTAAAAACTGGTTAGAATCCCTTGTACGATTTGCATTATGACTAACAGATATTTTTGTTACAATGCAAGGATGATATGTTTGCTGTTGTTGCAAATGTAGACTATTAAAGGCCATTATTCTTAGAAAGGGGAAATGCTTTGTTTAACAGCTTTGAAATCCACTGACAGAGCCTGTCCCTTCCCACAAGACAAACGGGTGGACACCTCGGTAGGAGTTTGCCCAGGGCCCCCACTGAGTGCCCCGGAGCTGTCCACAGGAAGGTGCTGGAAAAGGCAGAAGCAGATGGTCCAGGTACACGATTATTTCATCCTGGAATATAGCATATTATTCAGCCTATGCAAGGACACTGTTGAAATAGATCTGATTGCAAAACTGTGACACTGAGGATGTAAAGCAACTTTTCTCCAGCGAGGGTTCCCATCTAAAAAAGAGAGGGGCATTACCAGAAGACAAAATTAAATAACAGATAACACTGGGTTGTACACACACACACAACCCCCCCCAAAACAAAACCAAAAAAAATCCAGATCAGAAAAGGTGTGGCTGAATATTGGAAAGAAACATGTTGACTCTGAAAAAAGAATAAATTTAATGCTGTTATCTTTCATAGAACTTTCAGCTGCTGTATTCTTACCTATATAAATATTTCATAAGTATACATATATATATATACACATATATATAGCATGTATCTGTGTCCAGACACGTATGCGAGTATGTGTCAGAGAGAGAGAGAGAGAAAGGAGACATGTAACAGAAAAACACAGAAAGACTTTTCACTTTGATTTGTTTATTCTCAGTAGAATACCCACAGAAGTAAATGGGAGGTACATAGTTTTAGCAAGATATAAAAATTGATTTTCAGATTTGTGGTAAAGAGCTGGGGCAATATTTTGCAAACAAATAAAAAACAGACACTCCATTGGCCCCAGAAGATTCCAAGGGAAGATGGGCACTCATAGGCATTGCCTCAAAGCATGGATATTGTGACACTTCAGATGAAGCCAGAAGCACCAAGCAGGACCCTCTTTGCCTGTAGGCTTTTCACATTACGTATGCAGTTATTGTTTTGTATTATATGCTATCTGAAATAATACAAAAACATTTTACTGAAAAATAAACCACAGGTTTTATGCTCAACACCAGGATTACAAAACATGATGTAATGAATTATTCATTTTGTTTGACTTAATGTAATCATTTTCCTCCCTAAGTTAAGCCCCTGTGAATAGTATCCTATACAGCTACAGTTTTGAAGAACTTAATACTAGGAGGAAAAACACCTGGCATTAACTGACAATGAATTAGGCTCATTGTCACCTAGAAAAAAAATACTTTGGCAATTTAATCTTTGATGTTTTGTATATTCCAGTTTCAAAGAGCATCTATGAAGAACACAAAATGGATTGACCTTGAAAACAGGAAATAAAGGTGGGTGAATTTTAGGCAGTGGCATTGAATCCATCTTGCTGTTCCAAGCCCAGCTGTAATTGGAAAGCAGTTCTGGCTCTTGTAAAAATTCAGTCAGAGAATTCTGATAAGCTTTCATAACTTACTCTAGATCAAACCTTTTTAAAAACTACAAACCTCAGGCCAATGGTCCTGTGAAAAAGCATGTTGCCCGGTGCACTGTTCTTGCCAACTTACACACTAATTTACTTTCTTGTTACCATGTGAATGAAGGAGATAAAATAAAAAAGATTAATCAAACCACAGAGTTTGCTGAAGGAAGTTGACTTTAATAACTTTACATCAAACTATAGAGAGCAGTTCTATTCAGAATGAGAGCCATAGTCATCAAAAGAGTTTTGGGGGACCTCACAAAGGAGCTTAGGGTATGCAGTAAAAATAATGCTAATCATGCACAAAATGTGACCCTTTGGCGATACCTGCTACCTGATGCCAAATCCTCCAGCAGTATAATGGGATTCAGTAAACAAGTGAACTATCTTTTTTTAAAAACACAGTTAAAGAGGCTGTAGTATAAATAAATGGCAATAGAATCTCTAGTCTTTTCAAAGCCTAATTGCCATTAACTGATGACATGTCCAAGCACAAACATCAAAATAGCAGCAATCGAAGGCAGAGGAGTGAGGGGGAAGAATAGTTTTTCTCTGAAGCTCCTATGCTATTTATGACAATATCTTAACTTTGTGGTACTCCCCTCCACAATTTGTTACATTATTGCGAGGCTCAGAAGGAGAAGGTTAACAACTCATTCCTGCATTCAATGTTTGCAAGGGTGCACTGCAGTGTCCACTTCACAAAACTACAACAGTATTTTCAAACCAAGCTGTTCTGCAGGCGGTAGCATTAAGTGCATATTTTATTTGCTGCCTTTTATTTGAGATTCCCATTCTCTCCTGCTCTGCAGCAGTCTGGGTAAGCACCGGTTCAGCCATCATCATTAGTATGTACTTTTATTTATTAATCACATTCACGATGCATTTGAGCTGCATTCCAATCAAAATTGTGAACTGGCCCAGAAGATGCAGCAGCCATGTCATTTTGTATCAGCAGCGTCTCTTTTATTTCAATACCACTCTGACCTTCAGCAATAGTGTCATGTGCTTCTATAATGGTTCTCATTGCCTCCTTTCTCGAGCACCACAGCTCCCTAGAGACTATCTGCATGGGAAGATAACTTTAGGAGCCTCTGGGGGTCTGCTTTCTGTTTGCTCCCATACTGGCTAAAAAACAGTAAAAATCCCATTTGTTCAAATCCAGAATTTTTTTGCCTTTTTTTTTTTTTTTGAATCAAGAGCACAGAGCAACACAGCCACTGCTTTGAGTTTCTCAGCAAAGCTACCACCTAATTACTGCCTGCTGAGTAGCGCAGTTAAACACAATCAGTCAGAAAGCCTTAAAGATACAATATCCTTTTTCATGAACTGTCTGCTTGTCAATTCGAAGTCACCCTCCTGCTTTAAATCAACCAACCACAGAGCTGTTATGAACAGCAACTGATTTTCCATGCAGTGCTGCAAAACAAAATCCCACCATATCCTATTTTTAATGGCCACAGTTTTTCAACTGTATAACAAGAGGTAGCTGGCACTGCTGAGCTGAACCATATCAAAAATGGGTTCAAGTAGAAATAGTACAGAACCCTTGAAGAATGCCAGTACAGACCCAATTACAAGTGCATTGTGATGCTCAAAGCCAATTACAGGCAAATAACAGTGAAGCATTTTTTCCCCCTTCATAGCTGCATTGTAGACATTGGTTGCTTTTATGTTTTGTTTCTACAGGATACAATGAAATAATTTTTAAGGCTCAAATCCAAATATTATTTTATTAATCCAATGTATGTTTATGCACAAAGACTTTTAAAAATGAAATTAGCATAGGAACACCAGCCTTTGCCAGGCTTAGATTGATGTGGGCAAGGTGCAAGTATTTTATACTTCTGTAGGTATTTTTCAGATCTGTAGGTATTAGGAACATATGCATGGACATAGAAGTACTACATAAACAAGTATGAGACTGTAACCTTCAAAAGACATGACAGGGTGGGTATTTTCTAACAGGCTTGGGACATTGGATACTTACTGATAGTTGCCAATTCTGATCTGTTCTCATCCATGCAGTTAAGCTATAAACCTCTTGGTAGCTGGACATTTTCTATTAACTTGGTAAAATATTTAAATATGGTGAGTGGAGAAACTAAAAAGTGTACTTGAATTGACAAACAAAATTCAAAAGTACCATTCTATTTTCCACACTTAAATCAATACCCTATACTGCTATGACTTTCAAGTGTACTGTGTCACAATTTTTTTTCTCACCATTCTACTGACATTGCCGACTAATAATGTCACAAGCATAAAAACATACTTAAATCTGTTAGTATTTGCCTTCTTAATTTAGATGATCTGACTTATAAAGAAACCTTTTCGTCTGTGTGAAATAATGCTTTTCTGTTGCCTTTTACTCTCACAGCACTACCACAGGGCAGAGTAAAGGGGATTTGTATACATAAAATAGGCACTGTTAGAGCATGATTTCCATATCTGTAGTAGTGACTGGGGCAGAGATAGGAGGTAATGGAAAGAAGAGTTGTGGAACAGACACTCCACCATCAGACTGAACAGAATAAACTCTGCACCAGTGGCTCCACCAGAAGCTACTGAAGTCCACTCTTGTTCTCTGCCTTACTTTTTCATTACCTCACAAATTCTGATTTGCTTTTGAGAACAAACTTGGTCTTGACTTTCTTAAATGTATAATGCCAGATTTAGAGATAAAGGTAGTATATCTATTTCTCTTTAAAATACAGATAAATACACTCAGTCTTGCCTCCATGGTAAATATAATCTTTTCACTGGGTACTCCATTTGTTCAAAACTTATTAAATTCTCCATATAACTGTAAAATCATAAACTCATGTAAAAATGCAAAAATACGGCATCTTCAGTGATTTGTACTAGCAATAATGCATGATTACAATTAAAATAGCATTAAGAGCAGACCTGCTGATATGACTTATAAAATTCTGAGAAACTGGAAGAGCTTTACAAAAAATTTTAGAGTAGATTAGAATATATTCATTAATTCATTATCAAAATTAAAATTAAGGATGGAAAACATGTAATGTATCATTTAGTTACCGCATAAGTTATTGACTGAAATATTTCTGATCTACTATTAACATTAGTGAAAACATAAAAACTAACAATAATGCTGCCATAAAGTCAGTCAGAAGGATTAATAACAATGTGCAAGCACAGAACTAATATTAAAATGTAGATACAGAAGAAAGGCTTGTTTTAGAGAAAAAACTTGGAAAACAGGATTCCTTGCACATTCACTGAAATGCACTTACAACAGTACACTAATAAAGAGCAACAGTCTTGTAATAATCTGATTTTGTGGTTCTGAAACAAAATAACTTTGATTGAAATATCCAGTAGTTTTAGAAGCATTTCAAAGGACTGAAGTGTAATATTAATACTATTAATGTAATCCTTACTCCAGAAGCCCACAACCTTCCAAGCAAGAATAACTTCCATATTTGTTTAAACTTTCCTCCTCCAGTTTTCTAATTTTGCTATACTGCAATGCTATCAAGGATTAGAGGAGAGATAAACAGGCAACCACTGCAAATATGTTTCCTGCAATTTTTCTAGGGTGGTTTTGAACATTCACAGACCTACTATAAAAGAATGCAGTGTGGCCAGAATGCATTTCCCACCTACACTGAGCAGACCAAGGCATCAGGCAGAGTAAAGGAGCCAAAATGCACTGACCAATCTGCCTCTCAGTATGCAATCAGTCTATATCATAGAATCATAGAACACTTTGTGTTGGTGGGAACCTTTAAAGGTCATCTAGCTTAACATCCCTGCAATGAACAGGGACATCCTCAGCTAGATCAGATTGCTCAGAGCCCTGCCCTACCTGACATTGAATGTTTCCAGGGATGAGGCAATTTTAAATGGTGTGTTTCAGAGACCAGAACAGTTATGGAAGAAGAGGAACCTAGTTCAATAGTTTGGACCACCAGCTGTTTTCTGCATAAGATGCCACTTTGGTTATTCTCTGCTGTTTTGGATATTTTGGGTACCCATGGGGCTCACACCACCAGCTTGAGAACAGTGCTCTTGTCCTGTGTCTCAGGGCCCAGTTTACCTATCAGACAGAAGTCTTAACATATTCAGACTCCTTCAGACTACAGCTGTGGCAACTAATAAAGTCACTATACTCAAATTCTGAAGAAACACTGTCCTGAATTACTCTTCCCCATTTAGAGGTTACCTAACGATGCCAGTAGCCTATATGAGCTTGACAGCTTGATAGAACAATCAGTAATTCTTTTAATTACAACCTCTGTTCCTGAATCAAGCCCATGAAAAAAGTTATATTGGTTTATACAGAAACTCTGGAGATTTTGCACTATTTTATTGTCACATGGGACAAAACCAATGAAAAGCTGACACATGTCAAATTTTGCAGAAAACCCAGCTTTTAATTTTAACTTGTAAAATAATTATCAGATTTACTTGTGGAGTTACACAATGTTATATATCAGGGATAAATCCTATAAATTCTTCTTTATCAAGAATGTAATTCAGGCCAATGAAACTGTCTTGTCTTATTTGAATTCTAGTTTAAAGCAAAAAATACAAGCATCTGCTTGAATTGTGGAGGCATGTAGAAAGACCATGCAACTGAGGAAGGTTTTGGCAGCACACAAAGTCATTTCTAATAACACATTAGTCAAATAATATGCTAAAAGGAATAAAGCCCTAAGATTTTCACAAAGAATAGGAAATAGAGCTACATTCTTTGAAATTGTGCAAAAAACCACAATGATTCCCTAAAAAGCCATATTTCTAAGTCTAGAGAGAAAGAAAGATTACCAGGCTCTTTCCTTGGCCAAAATTTACCGTTCAGTCATGCAAGACACTGAGAATTTTTTTTTCTTATCTGTAAAAGCACTTAAGCTGGAGCTTAACCTGAAGCATGTGAGAAATACTACTGATATCAATAAGAAACCAGTGTTTAAGTGCTTAAAGGTAAGCAACTATTTACGTGAATTGCTGCATAGAGCCATAATGCTCAGACTCTTGAAGAATAAAGCTTTTATGTTATAACTAGAACAGTCTTTCTAAAGCACCATCCTGCAGTTACAAAAAGAATGGCTTCTAAGATCAAAACCAATGAGTACTGGCAAATCGGTTACCAGAGGTTTCTGCTCTCCCTTGGGACCATGGACAGAGATTTGGAATCCTGTCATTAGTGAGACCTTGGATGAGTCCTAAGTCCCTGAAATATACTTGTGAAGTCATTAACCTTCAATCATGTAATTATACATCCGTAATAAGAGCCATGAGTCAGGTTTACTTTTGAAATTAGTAAAGACAATAAAATTCTAATAGCTGAGTTCAAAGATTCAGAAGCATTATGTCTCCTGATCTTAATTTACAGCAGCTCCTGGAAATGAGATTTGAAAGGTAGCTGCTCATTTCCTCACTCATGCTATGATCATCCTGGAGCTTGGTGGTAGTTTACAACACTTTTACTCATCTACATATCATACAGCAAAATTATGTAATATGGTGATAATAATTAGCTTTGACTGCAGGCAAACTCCTGGATAAAGGCTTGTTTTCATGGTGTTGAATAAATGAGGGGATCTGTGACCTTTTTATAACTTATTGGGGTAATTTTATCCTTCACAGTCACAGCTATTAAGGAAATATTTCTCACACACACATTCTTATTTTTTTTTCTTCCTGTGGGTGTTGGTGTTACTATTTAATTTCCTACAGCCCAATGTAGTACTAGGCACATGAAAGAGGAAAACCCATATTCAGATGAGCGCTATTGGTGCCATTATTTTAACAACCTGCTTACAAGATACATAGCTTTAAAATCAAAGGAATAATAAAAAATTCAGCAATTGCATATTTGGAGCTTCTTTAATTTTTCTTTAATGAAGTGGGATTTCTTTTTGGATGCACTGCAAAATTAATGTATATATCTACAGATAAATACTTATTTTTCTTTAAGCTGATAAGATTGGAACTTCATAAAAATCAGATTGTTCCATCTTTTACAACTGGGCCATTCTCCAGAAGAATTAATTAATTGCATTTCGACTTAAAGGCCAATGTGGTAATATCATAAACAAGTTTTTTAATCAAAAATGTTTATTTAGGTAGATAGAAACAGGGGAATTGCCATCCTGGGTCAGAATAAGGTTCACCTGTTATCATACACTATTTGGAAACACTTAGTGCTCCAGAGGGAGATTTAAAAATCCTGACGCAGGCTCATAAAAGTTAGCTGCCTCACACCCTAAGTCTCTTCGTAATTAATAGAAGAATCAAGACTGCTTTTATCCCAAAATGTAAAGTTTAACATCCATTACATCACATGCTTATAGCTAATTAAGCTGACAGGAACTACTTTACTTACAAAGTTGGATTCCTTTCTTAATTTTCCTGAATTCTTGATCTTTGTAACTTCTAGTGGCAATGGGTGAAAAACTATTGTAACTTTCTTTAATTTTAACCTTATTGAATGTTCTCTTGTGTGTTAGAATAGAGGCAATGGATTCACGTTCTACCTCTAACTGTTTGTTATTTGATACACTTTTTTTCATGTTTTGGAGGCTTATGAATCCACCTGTCAACAGCTTTGGGTGATCGATGTGAGGGGAAACTGTGGGTCTGAAATTGCAACATCCTTTTCTATGGCATTAGTTCATATGAATGGATATGAGAGCTTGTACTTTGAGCAGTATAGCCCACGAGCATATGTAAGTCTCTTCATTCTGTCTTTATAGTTTAAGAAACCTTTGTAATTCATTTCCACAGAAAGAGTCAAGAGTTTCTTACCACAAGAAAGCCTCAAACTGGTGTTGTTTTCAGTAGGACTGAAGCAAGAATATAGGAAAGCTGTATAACAGAAGCAGAAACAAAAATAAAACTACCAGAGCATTTAACTGTGGACTGAATTTATGCAGATAATCAAAACTGATGTAGAAGTTCCAAGGCTGAAGATAAATCATACTCTGTTTCACACGCTACTTAGTGGTTCATAGAAGCAGGCCTCTTTACTGCAATAACATTGTCAGTTCAGAAACAATTAATAACATTAGCACCCTTTTTCCTGGTCACAACCTGACAGGTGAGGGTGGGTATATATCAGAAATGCTCACAATGTGGCTAAAGGATGTTCACAGCTGTGCTGAATCCTTGGTCTACCATCACTGACTGAAAGGTTTCTTTCTATCTGGTGGACATCAGTTTACAGGACAATAAACACAGGCTTTCATGAGACTGATATTCCTTAATGATTTTTTGAAATAATGATTTGAAATAGAAAATAAAAATAGAATGTAAAAAATTAATTCCATAGTTTCAACTTACTATTTTTCGAGGGGAGAAGTATTAGAAAAATATGAAAGATGAATCCTTTGGATACCTTCAGATGAGAATATATATAGTGAATAAATGCATTATTATACATGTGATTTCATATGAAAGAAATATTAACAAAAAAATAATTTTCACTGTAGAAAAATGTGACATTTTCCCTAAACATTTAAACTCAGAGAATGTTACACAGTTTTTGCATATGAGCCAAAACTGGAAAGATCTTGCCAAAAGCTTTCTGGTCTCTACTGGCACTGCAACTGCAGCTCCAAGCCTAGAATTCAGAGAGGCTACATGGCACTGAATTTTTGATGTGCTGATTTCAAGACTGGCCCTATTTTGAGAAGGATGTCTTTTGTGCAACTTTTGAGATAAAACATACGCAGACAAGCCCTTTTGGAAAATGTATTCAGTGATGAACAGTTAACATTTGTTTTGTGGCTGGTTACAGTACTAATTTCTGCATTAAGACCAAACTCTTGTTTAAATTCAGTGTTTCAGTCAGCATTCATACACTGACTCAGTGAATGTTAAATGAAAGACTAATTTGAAAAAAAAATGATAACTCTTCATAATTTTACTCTGGTTCTTACTCTATATTCCCATTCTACATTTTCTGCCAAAATTTGGGGCTTCATGGCTTTCTATCTGTTTTAAGACATTTCTGTACAGAATTTTATGATTTTCTATTGAGTGAAAAAGGTCTTTAGGTCTTCATTCTTGATGATATTGCTAGATACCATTCTCTCCTTGTATCACTAAGTGATAATATGACTTTTGACTGTGAATGTCATTGAAAAATAAAATAATTAAATTTCAGTCTCTATATTAACATACACTCCCAGTTTACAATCCTAGCTATTGAGGTGAAGTAAAGTCATCTTTCTTCTACTTCCTGAGGCTGAATATCCCCAAAACAATGGCTTAAACCTCTCTCTGAAGGTTGATATGCACAGCTCCATTTATGAATCATCTTTATTATCTCTTCTAATGGGGCTGAGGGTGCCTTGGATTCTCTTATGTTGTTTTAAATCCTGTCCATTCTCTGTTTAGATTCAGCAGTGATAAACAGCCAGAGGCAATATTTGAATATTCACATATGCCCTTACTAACCTGCACATGCCACGGACAGTCTGCATGCACTGCAAATTGCAGTGAACTGGATGCAGTCAAACCAACAGGCAGGAGATGTGCAACTTCCCCAGTACCACTCTGACAAACAAGGACTCTTCCTCCTTTTAGCAGAGTGAAGTCTCATGAAGTCTTTTCTATTTACTGTTCTTTGTTCCATCAAAGGTCATTTCTTTTCATGCATGATTCGTTATTCCCATCTGCATCTACTGTACTTCCTTTAGAAATGGCCTATTTATAATCATAACAATGCATTTTGCTTACACATTATTGTCCAATAATGGCACACTTTGGGGTTTAGCAGCACTGTTTCTTTCAGTTTCCATCCAACAACTATTGATGCATGTCATTGTATTAAACAATAACATATATTCCTCTTTAATACTGTGGGTTTTGACCAGCTTTAGACAAACTGCATACATCATCTGATTGCCTGTACATTCAAAGATAATCTCTTGAAGACTATGCTGTGTTAGAGTGGAGTGCAGTACTTGCCAGGAAATATAGGCCCTGGAAAATCATTAACTTGACTATTTCCTGATTTTAAGATGTTGTGATTTCAACAACTTCTTCTAAAAAACAAGGCAATTTGAAAATAATTCTGGTAACTTCGGCATCTGGAAAGATGTCAGGAAATAGGTCTTCACATTTTTTTCTGAAGAGGTGGGAAAGTGCCATGGATGTAAAGATGTCTCTGTATTTGCTAGCATGATATCTAAAATACTGATTACTGTGTTTGGGTAAAATAGAAGATTGTGGTGTTTTTTCTTTTTTCTTTTATAAACCACTTATCTTATTCTAGTATTTCCAGACAGGGGTAGAAATGAAGCTGTTGCTCTCTGCAGGGACAAGAGGAAAAGAGAAGCTATTTAAAGGACACTGAGGGGATACTGAAGGTTGCTAAGGCGCCTAGGACTTACATTTTCAGAACACATCATTTAAGCACAAGAGAGTACCAAGATCGGTCACTTGGAATGAACTGTCATTCTTACTCTTTTTGTACCATCAGTTCAGAACAATTATTCTGGAAAAAAAAAAGTCTTTTCCTCTTTTCTTTCATTTTTGAAGAGGTATCAACACATTTCACAAGATTTTTCTTTCTGTATTATTGAGCTAACTGTATTATAAATTTACTAATGAAATGGTATGTAAATTAAAAAGATATGTCTTTTTTCATCATCTCATAGGCATATTTTACGACTAGATTTATTTCTATCATTAATGAAATGATTTTACCTACTGTAGCCTTTTTGATGTCTAAATGTTTATATACATGCAGAAAAAAACAAAAAAAAGGCTCTTTTGATAAAAAGATTTTAGGAAGAGCCCACAGGAAGAAAAGAGTCATTAAGAGGTATTTTACAAGGGCAGCATTGGGAACCTAACCAGGATACATAAGCAAAAACAGATGCAAAGTGTATTTAAAGAATGAAAAAAGTAGGCTTTATAGACTCTTGCAAGAGACATTTAGATGTTCTCTGTCCATGGTTCACATCACATAACACACGGATTCTGTACAATTCATTTCAGAATCCTCTATTGCTCTGCCCTGTAAGGGTGAAGAGGTTATAAAGCAGAAAGGACTTTCGTTTGTAAAGTGTCGTGTCTTTCCCTCTCCTTGCAAGCACAAAATCCATTTGTGAAATCCCATGTTCCTTTTAAGTGGGAACTGTTTTTTGGGGTCATCTTCGGCACTGAATAATAACCCCTGGCATGCTAGCAATACAGCTTTCCTATAAGCATCATTACCCATTAAGACTTACAAATCCAGCTCTTGAGACTGTTTGGTCATCACATGGAAAAAGCAGGCTCTCATTTCTCAACCTTTACCACCATACAGCTCTTGGCTATGAGTACAGCCAGGATAAGAAAAAACCCAAGGTGAAAACCTCCTCTTTGAACTGCCCTTTCCTAAAGCCACTTTTGTGCATGAAAATCACTTTCTGAAGGGAATCCAAACCAGTTCCTCCAATGATACCATCTGCAGCTCTGTTCCCATAACATAATCTGAGCATGAGACTGACTGACCTACCAGAGTTGCGCGTATCTTACTTGTTTCCTCATTCACCTCCAGGAATACAAGCATGACAAAGATATGTGACAGTAGAGCAAGTCTGTGGTGAATCTCTGATGAGACACTTCAAAGAGGCAAATAAACTGAGACTCCACTGGCTGCTGCTACTTGTACCCCTCTGGAAGATGGATCATGTAATGAAGAAGGAGGAAAGGAATGGTGCTAAGACATAGTAGAATACCAAAACAAAATTTCTCACAGTTCCTCTGATGAGTTGTTTAGACTCAAGATCTTTGAGGCAAACATATAAGGCTTTCCCATTCCTACATTTTGTACAGTTTTTGTCTCATGATAAAATATTTTCTGCAAATTCCCCAGTTTTAAATGTGCTTATAAGCACTTTTACATTGTGATGCTTTTCTTTAGAGTTGTGATATCCTCTGCATTCCTAAATACATGGTTATGGAGGTTGGGCTTGCAATCTTCTTGATTCCAGACATCTGAACACTTCACATTCTCAACCATGACATTCCTATGTTTCATAAATATAAACAATTGACTCCATTCCCAGGTGTTATACACGTTAGACTTGTTTGTGTTTCAAAGGCTGGTCTCTTTCAGTAAGATATAGAACCAATGTTTTGCAAATCCTGCTTCCCATTTTTCTTTCTTTTACAGACTTGGACAACAAGGCTCTATGTGGAGTTTCACTTCTCTTGCATGGCCCAGAAGAAAAAAAAAAAAAAAAAAGAATATAAATTCTTGCTTCTTGATCTCCTCATGGTGAGGCTGGAGAATGACTTGAACCTAGAACCATATGCCTTGACTTTCTAGAAAATTACTTTACACTTTCAGGAATGAAGAATGAGTAAAAATCTGTCATCTTTATATCCAGTGTATTTTCCTCTCTCTGCCTTCTCTGAGGTATGTTGTCAAATCATATGCTTCCCTCTAGGGACTTGGAAAAAGACTTTCCTAGTTTGAGCCGCAGTCAAAACTTGCAGCTTTCCAAATTTCTGAGGAACACATTGCCTTGGCACTTGTCTTTCTCCAAATTGTCTCCTGGCTCTTGGACTACTCAGCATCCTCCTCTCCTTTACATATATCTGCTGGGAGGTGCAAAATTTGTAGCTGTAAGTCTCCATTTGCTACCTCTTTGAATTTCTCTCTCTATTCCAACCCACCCTAGTCAGAGGAGACACACTTTTTACAATCTTAAAACATATTCCTGAGGCCTATTTTGAAAAGAAAATTACAGTAAAAAAGTACCTGTTTCTCTCCAGAATGAGATAACAAGGTGTCAAGACAGTCAGCTGTGGAATAGCTGCTGCTTTTCAGAGTGACACCTTAGGAGTGACAGGATTATCTCTCACATCTCCAAAAGGACATGAAGGTGGGAAGTTCATTCCCTAAGGGAATTACAGTTTGATGGTGTTGGGAAGTGTTTGAAAACATTCATTTAATTAGTAGCAATGCCTGTGAATGAAGGTATCTGAACAGGGAGAACTTCTTAATGTAGCTATATCTCTGACCCTTACAAGCTAGAAGTAAACTTCTAGAAGCATCTCACTAGAAGTCAGAAGTTGTCACCTAGTGTTATGTTCCAGAGTTAATTTCGTTCCATGATTATATACCTTTATGGGACATTGGGATAAAAATTATGAGCAAAAAAGGAGATGAAGGAAGAAAGAAATACTTTGCTATCACTGAGACATGAGGGCCATGTATGAGGAAACAAGATGCGCTGTCCCACACATTTCTTGTAAATACCAAGGAGCTCACAGAAACACTCTGCTTCCATCCACTCTGCTTCCATTCACCCTGTGAATAAAATATTTTACAGTCTCAAAGTCAAGAAACAAAGAAGAAATTTCTTTATAAAATTACTGAATTGCCCCAAGTAATATATATTTGGTCTCCATAATTCTTGAGTAACATGAAAAAAGATCAATAAAAAGTATACATAATGCAAAACAAGACTACAAATGATACTTTTTCCTACAAATCTTGTTACAACTATTATTCTGCTTTGGTACAGGAGATACACAACTAGCTTGTCTGATTTTCCTTCAGAACACACTAATTCCACCTAAAGTTGTCTTCTAAAAGATGCAAAAAACTTTCCAGTCAGCCGCTCGAAGGCATTTGCTTCACTAATACTCTCTACAAAAACTATTGTTAAAAACTATTATTTTAATTACACTATTAGTCAATCTTGTCTTGCAGAAAAGGAACAAATCCCAAACCAGTCCAATTGCTTACATACTTGAAGAGGAAGAAGAACTAAGGAGAAGCAAAAATATGCACAGGAGATAATTGGTCACAAGTCACCGAATGCATTTATTTGCCTAACAAGGACTTTTACCCTGTAATCTGCCTCGGCTCCAGAATGAAGGACAGAAAAATAGTCCAGAAAATAAAGATTTCCTTGCGACAAAAAAATCAGAAATTCTCGTACATTCTTCCTTTATTTTATTGGTATTTGTCTTGTTTCAATTTTCTTTGTCTTCTGGTTTTACCTTGTCTGACAAAACCCAGCAACTTCAAAAAATTAATTAAGGACAGCTGCACTTGCCAAGAAACTGAAGTCCCAGCCTAGGACATACATACTAAAACTTGCCATCCTCTACCTTGTGCTTCCTAGCTGGCAGGATTATTCGCTAATTCGTTCCTCTTTTCCTCATTACCTTGAAGTTGTATTGATATTTCCAGCTCTTAAAAATAGAAACAGCCTTTTACTCGTTAGTCTACTTAATAGCTGAAAAAAGTTCCCATACTTCCAGTCAGTTCAGAAGGCATTTTTTTTTTTCTCTCTGAGGCAAAGAGCTTCTACTGATTCCATTGAAAATGTAGGAAGGAATTTCTTGTAGAACAACTTGAAAGGCCCGTTTGTTTTATAAGGAAAGCCTTGCTATTTCTATCCTTCCTCAAAGGTCTTACACCTACTACATGTAGAATGGTATGGTTATTATTGCGCTGTGGCAGATACAGGATACAGTTCTACATGATACACAATGACGACTTCATGCTCCATCACAGGTCTCAGTCAAAGTACTTCCAGTGTTAATGGATGTTAAGTACACTCAAAATTGATGTTAATGCTTAAAAAAGCTTAATAAAGTGAGGAAGGGTCCAGTAGTAAGCTTGTACTGCCAAAAAAATTGTAAGACTGCACAGGTAAACCAGAGCTCTAAACTCTTTTGTCATCTTTCAGCACATTTGTTATTTAACAGGGCTTTGAAACAATTGTTTCTTCTGCTGTCTAAACAAATAGTTTTGAAACCTTTTCATCTTTCTTACAGTCTAGGTTTATCAGCTGCCTATCTGAGGCCCATTATCTCTTTTAAGAGCCTAATTCGCTTAGCATACTCTATGTGTTAGCAGAATGATATATGTTACATTTGTAATTAATTCTGAGCTGGCATAATAACAAGAAAAAGTCTCTTATATGAAAAAGATAATAATTACAAGATCTTAAAGAAGGACATAAAGATCCTTCGCAAGTTTTTTTAACTTCTGAAGTAAAAATGCAGATACGCTTTTGTCCTATTATTACACTCAACTGACACTGAAAGATTTGTATTAATAAAAAGTAAGGGATTACACAGACATAATATCCCACAACTGTAATTTAAGAATTAACCATTTATTAAACAATACATCCCCATCCAGTTCTACATATGTACATAATTAATTTGTACAGAGATTTACCTGAAAAGAATAGTCTTTTTTTTAAGATAAGTATTTTTTAATTGATGGCTTTTAAAGGGAAGAAGATTTTAAATTAAATTACATTAAATGCTTTTGTATTTACTCTGCATTAAACCCTATTTTATTTATTGTCATCTTCCCAGCATGGTCTCATCATGGTTGAAGAGGGCTGCTAATGCTATTTATATTATGCTGCACTGTCCTCTAATTGACCTTGTTTGTGCAATGGAATGGCTGCTTTTCTCAAGCTGCCAGCCCTTTATTGCTGCATTTTGACCATGCACTAGTGGCTCTTTGTGCTGCTGTTGAGTTCAAGAATCAATACTGCATTCCCCACAGCCAATAAAGGAAGCTGACAGCATGAATTAACTGAGTGTAGCCAGTTGCATGGAGAGCCATTGTCTTTAAGGAAAATCTGGACGATTACAAGCCTCCATTGCTTAGTGGAGATTTTAATGCAAAGCGCGAGGTTGCTGTAATTTAATTTTGGCCTGCTGCTCTGACACACTCCCCTTCGCTACTGCTTCATGGACTCCAAGCTATTAATGGCTGCAGACCAAAACACATAGGAAGACAAAGGCAAATAGTCACAGTTGCGCAGTAGCAGCCGTTACTTCTGATTTAACAGTAATACTTATTTTGCATTTACTAGAATTGACAGCAATGTTGGTTTTTTCTTCCCAGACTCTTCCCTTCTGAATTCATACATACCAAATAAGTCAAATGAAAGCAAAATTTCCCAACAACAGAACAACAATGTGTTATGTCCTGAACTGAAACCTAAAGGAAGGCTGCACATGGGGCAAAATTGGAAACGTATGCATTGACCAGGGCTCTCTCCCTCTAGTCTTACTGAATCTTCTAATAAGGGATGTTGCTTAGCCACAGCTACGTCAGTAGAGTGTTGCAAGTAAGTATCCACAGAAAAGTCACATTAAATAAATGTAAAGTTAACAGTAGGACTTCTGCTGCTAAAAGCACAGATGAAATCACTTTTTATTTAAAAAAGCGTAATAGCTTTTATTCCAGATACTTTGATATTGAAAACTGTAGTTCCTTATGACAGGTAATATTGTTGATTCAAATGGATTCAAGCTCAGTTATTCAAAAGGACAATGTATTATATACAAACCATTTAACTCAAGCTTTTAACTTGTTTTCTCTGTTGACAGTGGTAGGAGAGATTGTCTAAGGGGTAATCTTTTTAAAGCAATGCCTGTAAAGTTTTATCCTCTCACGACTTCTATAAAAAATCCAAAGCTCTCAATTTCTACTGCCTGCTTACCTGCCTTATAAATGCCTCAGGAATTTACCTGAGATAAAAAGCTGAGGCTAAGCTTGATTTAAAGAATATTTCTTCTAGACCATAGGTCATTGAAAATAACAAAAGAGGTACCTGGATCCCTTAAGTGGTTTTAACTATAACCAGAAGACATTCTACATATACACTGTAATTCATGGAATAGACCTTCCCATCACAGCCATTAAAAATTGTATGTTACCTTTACATACAGCCTTTGTTTTAAGACTGTCTAAACCTTTTAACAATTTGAACTTAACTTTGTGAGATCTTGAAGATAGGTCTTCATGCATTTCCCAGAAGGGAAAAATGAAGTTCAGAGCAAATAAGGCACATGGCCAAGTGACGGGTTCATTATAAGAGCAAAAGTCCTTTTTCCTGAGTCACAGGCAGGCCTGAGGGTTGGTAGCTGTACACCAGATGCTTGACCATGTACCTTCTTTGCATAAAACAAGTATAAAATACTTTGCAAGAGTGCCATTTATCTCTTCTGTCATTAGCCATCTTAGCCATCTAAGAGTTAGACACCTAGTCTTCTTCTATAGTCAGGGTAAGGTAGGGAGCACTTCAGGAGGATGAATCACCCCATCCCAAGATAGCAGTTAAAAGACAGCTGATGAACTGTGATCAGGAGATAACTATTTTTTTCTCCACTGACAGTAGAGGGAGCCTGGGAAATTAGCTAAGTTAACAGTTAAGTGCTAAAATGAGGTGAGATAAATCCCGGACTAGCTTTTTAACATTATACAGTGTGTTAAAGGGAATGGAGTAAATAACAGCTTGACTACCTATTTCTTTATAATCACTGTCATTCTGCCTGCCGCACAGGTGTTTGAACAGCACCACAGACACATAGTATACGGGTGCACAAGCAGAGGTGTAGGGGCTTACATAAGGCATACCCCCTGGCAAAATGCAAAACCCCAGGGGACCTACTGCATCAGCAAAACCAAGAGGTGGGAACTTACGACTACCCTGAAAAGAAGGGAGTAATTCTCTTCATTCTGGAGATGGGAGCCAAAAGCTGGTCTTACAATTCAGCAGATACACGAGTACTCAGACTAATTTCCCCTGAATCCTCATATTTAAGGGTCTTTTACTGAATACTCCTCAACTCTTCCATGGGTTTCACATCTTGCACTGACAGCAAAGATGTGCCGTATCTCTTCCTCTCTGAAACCACACATAAACTTACCTTTCAAGAGATCTTCCTTGACTGCATTTTGCACAAATTCACAAAGAAGAGGCATAAGTAATCCTAAAACTTTTCCTAGTATGAAAAGTTGAAAAATTACCAACTTTGAACTCATCTTTTCTATGGTATAAACATCTTATACAACCATCAGAGAAAGAAGAAAAATTAACAAATAAAAAGTGAAAATAGTGTGGATTGACCCACAAGTCATCATTATCCACTGTACTACAAAATGATGAAACTGAAAATCAGTGAATCTATGGAAAGAAAAGATCAATAGATATAAGGAAGTATCTCTAAGGGAAAGTACCAAGGTGACAATAAATACAATCTAGGCAGACAAGCTGACTCCTGGGGAGGAACACGCTTCCATATGTAACATGGACTTGACCCTGCTCCAGCCAGTAGTAATTAGAAAGACCTGACTGACATCAGAAGTAGTAGACCTGGACCCTGAATGAGTTTCTAAATGCTGCTGTCACCATGGCACCTGAATATTACTGAAGTTGCACACTACAAACATTTAAGCATGTTGAACTCTTAGCCAAGTTCAGCATTAAAGTACCCAAATACAACTCCCCCGGACTACAAGGAGAATTACTGATATGTATTATTGGAGGGCAGTATGTGGCACCAGCTGTTGAAAAATATCATCAGTTACAAATGATCAATAGTTTACCCACAGAAGATTATTTTCCCAGCCTAACTTATTAATAAACTTGTTTCAAACCTTGTAAAAATGTTGACAGCTAGGAAGTTTGGAATCGTTAGCAAGACCCAGTTTTCAGGCAAAAAACAAGGGCAGAGCACAGCTAGCTTTCCTTTGAAAATAATACATTATTAGGATTAAAACCACCAAATGATATGGAAGTAAGGTAAACCTAATTTGCATTCTTCAGTTCAAAAGAAATGTTGCTTTGATACCACTGTGGTATATTTACAGTACACCCATGTCCACCTGGGAATAAACGTTTATTAAAATTCTACTTCCCTCTTCTTTTTGCTTTCCTGTGTGCTTTTTCTCTCAGTCAGGTTTTCGGTAGTGAAGCTATTCCAAGCACGCTTTATATATAAGAACATTTGCTACTGAGTTACTTGCTGTGATTAAAAAGAAAAAGTGAACATGGAATTAGGTAAAACAGCATTTTTTATAAATGTCAGTAGGCACCACTAAATTCTGTACATTTGTAACATGACATAGGCACCTCGCTCTGCCACTAGTGAGAACTGTATCAATGATTATGTTTGCACGCATTACAGAATATACAGTAATTCAAACTAAGTTCATTTTTAAGTCACAAGCAAATTAAAACCTATGTTGTGCAGATGTGTTAATTATCTGCTACTTCTTGAACTCCTGGAAGAGAATATTAGCTAATGAGGCTAAAAAGATATTGTCTCTGTTATTACATTAACCTCTTTACCTATCTTACAAATATTGATTTTGCTTGGATTTGCTAGATAGAGTACAAATATACAAAACCAGGTCCTATCTCAACTGCTGTGCAGTTTCAAAGAATACAAATAATGCTTAATGGAAAGCTGGAAAAGAATATTGGTATATGATTACTACACTCACAAATTTTTAAATTGCCAAGAGTGCCAAGAGCCCTTGTCTATCCCTCAAGACTACATCATTTGTCTAATTTCTAAAAGTCAATGCAGCTGAGTTTTGTGAGACCTGAAGGGAGTGTGGTGGGCTTTTGGTGCACCTGAAGAAACCCTTCCCTCAGTAAGAGACTGCCTGGGAAAAAACATTTTAAAATTATTTTGTGAAGTTTTTAGGTCTCTATCTTCAGAGCCCACCAACAGAATTTAGATATTTGAGCTGTTTCTAATAAGTGTATTCACATTATTATTACTATTATTATTTAGTTATGGAAATGCTGAGATCCTTTCCCAGTCAAAAGTTAGAGCTTTGTGCCTATCAAAATACAGATAAAAGAGATTTCTTGTTTAATGACTGTTCTGTCAAGGTAGATGGAAAGAACATACTATGCGTATCAAATGGTCAGTTTTCTTAATTTATAGGCTGTATAAAAAGTCTACGCACTTCATTCACTACTGAAATGGATATGCAAGGTAGCCATATGATGTGAGTAATACTTTTAAACCAGTTTTTAGGAATGCAAGAGAAGAATATTTTACCACATGAAAGCCATGGAGAATTTAGGAAGGGAGAGCATGATGAACTGATTTAGAATTTGGAGAGCATATTAGGGTTAACACCTCTAATGAAAACTGCCACTTGAGCTTTCATAATCAAATGCTTCAATTTTAGGTCTCATCTGAAAGGCAGATCACATAGAGAATAGTCTGAAACTCTTTAATTGCCATGTATAACAATACACATTTTTAAGTAAGTGAATGCATTACAGCTTTGACTTTTGTTCCGATCATTTTGTGTTACAAATAGCAGCACACCCATCGTTCTTCTCATCAGTTAGAAAATTTAATGTTGATGCATAGGATATTCAGTCTGCATAATTCCTTTTACTTTTAATAGGAAATGTCTGGTTACGCCTTTATACACTGAGAAGAGAATAGAAGAAGTTGTCTTTGAAAAGACTGCCTTTTCTTTTGGTACAAAACTATATCAGTGTGAACTGGCATTTGTGTCCCTAGCAAACTATGAAGCAGAAGGCATTTCAAAGAAATGTATCTCAATGATCAGTATCCACTTCTGGTTTGCTTTATGTTAATAAACTGGTCTGCACACAGCTCTTATTTATACCATGGTGAGCCTCTGCAATTGTAATATCAGTGCAATATTGTAATATAATTTCATTATTAATATCAGGTAAGTTACTGCAGATTTACATCTGCAAAACTGAATTTGACCCCATGTGGGGACATATATCTGGTACTGTGTAGCCTGTCATCAGAAGTTATGATATCTGTTCACAAAAGCAAGTGAAAAGGTGGGCAAGCAGAGGCTTTAAGAGAGTGGCAAGTCTAGAAACTTGACATTAACGGAAAAGCCCAAATACCAATGCTGTTTGTTGACTCATGCAGTGGAGAGCCACTAACCTTTTTCTGCCTGTTTCCCATGTGTTAAATGAAGATACTGCCACCTGCTTCTCTGGGATGCTGTGAGGTTTAATTAATGGTGCTCTAAAGCACTACATGAATCTTATTGCTAGCTGGAATTTGTCCATTGCATATATTTGGTATTTTGAATCAACCACAAATTGCTGGTATCCATATTACCAATATTAAAGGAAACAAATTATAACAGAGAAGGTACCAGGAAGTAACAGGTTTTGGAAGTCTGCCACAGACTCTCATTGATTTGTAGAGGTATCATGTGTCTTTCCATAGACTTGCAATCTCTTCTTCCTTACACTGCTTGCATCCATCTAAATAATGATGGGGAGCATATGGCTTTATTTTTAAACACTGGCACAAATTTCAGTCAAGCAGCTTTTAGGTTATAAATCACAGACTACAGCCAGTTCTAGAAGACTGATGGCATCAGCAAGCCAAGGACTTATCTTTGTGGGGCAGAGGGGGGCATGGCAACCATGGCTTTAGCTGGATTTTACTAGAAGGAACTTTTCCAAAGATGACCCACAAGAACATGTCTTAGTGAGAAAGAGATATTCAAAGAATCAGAAGAGTTCAAGGGTATTTTGAGGGTGAGAAAATGTATAAAATGTTTTTGTCTTTTACACCAGAAACATAAAGCTCTTGTGACTTCTACCTCAAATAGCTCCATTCAGATCAGACTATAACTTTGCAGGGGTTTGTCATAGTTTAGCCCCGGCCGGCAAGCAAGCACCACACAGCCACTTGCTCACTCCTCCTCACCCAGAGGCATGGGGAAGGAAATTAGAAGGGAATGTAAAGCTCAGGGGTTGAGATAAGAACAGTTTAATAGGTAAAGCAAAAGCTATGCATGCAAGCAAAGCAAAACAAGGAATTCATTAACCACTTCCCATGGGCAGGCAGGTGCTCAGCCATCCCCAGGAAAGCCGGGTTCCATCACGCATCATAGTCACTCGGGAACACAAACGCCGTGTCAAGAGAAACGGATGTCTCCCCCTACCTTCTCCTTGCCCCAGTTTATATACCCAGCATGACGTCATATGGTATGGAATATCCCTTTGGCTAGTTCAGGTCACCTGTCCTGGCTGTGTCCCCTCCCAGTTTCTTGTACCCCTCCAGCCTTCTCCCTGGCAAGGCCCAAAACCCCAAAAAGTCCTTGACTTAGTATAAACATTACCCAGCAACAACTAAAAACATCAGTGTCCTATCAACACTGTTCCCAAATTAGAGCAAAACACAGTACTGTTCTAGCTACTAAGAAGAAAGTTAACTCCATCCCAGCCAAAACCAGGACAGGTAGGAATATAGAGATAAATTTCAGTCAGTGCTTGGCCTACCAGACTGAAGAAAGACCCAAACTGCAGAACTGTAAAGCTTTACTTATGCTAATCAAATTACATAAACAAGAATGAAATCATACATCAGAATATTATAAACCATTCAAGCTCATAAAATATAACATTCACTTCTAAATGCTAGTAAAACCTTAATTTCTTTAACGAGTTTTCCATTGTGAAAGAGAACCCAAAACTTCCCTTAAAATATTATCTCTCCAAGCAACACAAAAAATTTGTAAGCTGAAAAGCTAGTATTCACAATGTATAGTTGCTTTTTGCCTTGTCTAGTCTTCCAGAAACTATTTTTATTCTTTCAAGAAGGCTATTTCCCTTAATGATAGAGACTCTGGTTTGCATTAGATCATGCGGTATCGATTTTAATTTTTTTCTCATGACTGTAAGCTAAATTCAGTAATTTTGCCTTTTTGTTAAACACTTGTGGGCATCCCTCTTGAACTAAAACATCCTGTGGTCATTCAGTTTCTGGGGTTTTGAATAATGCATTTTAAGCACAGAATATGTTGGGCTGGGGAATTCTTTTGTGCCACCATTTTGTTACTGCCTTCTGAAAGCAGCATAAACGCTATCAATAATTTATTGAATATAAGGACCCATGCACTTTTTGTCTGTGAATATGCAAGGCAATGAACCAAAGCCTCGTCTCAGATAGACTGGTGTGAATGCTGTCAAAACCAATGCAGCACCTCCAAATACAGGCAGTGAAATGGAGAGCAGAAAGTAGCTCAGACACTATTTTTTCTTGAAGAGTGTGCATTTTTCAGGCTTGCCTTAACCCCATGCTATCTGCCATAAGCACCTGGGAAAAAAATGAAAGGCAATTTCAAAAGCAAAGCAGTCCTTTCTAAGAACACTGTGAACTGAGTTCCCACTAGCTGCCAAAGTTGCAGAGCGATGGTAAAGTCACAATAGTAAAAGCTATTGGATGGAAACAGCCCAGTGAAAGATAATGACTAAATGTTTTCTGTGCTTTTGCTTGGGGGGGGGGGGGGGGGAGGAGGAAATAAGAAAAAAAAAAAAAAGTCAAATTTGTAGTTTGTTTAAGGCAAAGTTAAAAAAAAATCAGGTGATGTTAAATATTGTTTTAGAACCTTCACACCTGTCATTCAGAACTGAAAATGTGAACCTTCTTTTCTTTAACCAGAGTTTAAGTTAGTAATTCAGGCTGTAATTCTGATTCCATGTGTGCATATTATTGCATTATATTCAACAACAAAGAACATACAGGTTATTTACTGTGCAAATACAATGCATAACATTTTTCTGCCTTGAAAAGCTGATGATTTACAGCTTCAGTCTTTATTCATGTGCTTAATTTTATGGACTTGAATAGTCCCACTGGAAAAAGACATACCTGCCTCCATCTTTGACAGATAAGGCCCAATTTTATGGATAATATAAAGGTGAGTGCTTCATCAATAAGGGTGGGAGTTAAGAACAGACCAGGGTTCCAACAGGAAGATGTTGCAGCCACAGTAGCTGCATATCAAGAGTTTTATAATATCCTGTACCTATCAAACACATGGGACCAAAAGTCTTAAAAAATCAACACATGCCTATTGCTGCACGGTTTGTGATTTTACATGTTATACCTGAATAGCTGGTTGCACATCTGGATCACAAAGAAGCAAGTGTAGCTTAAAGAGGGAATCATATACCAGGCAGGTTTGAAATTATCTTTGACAGAAGAAAAATATGTAACAGTGATGCAGAACTGTAATTCATGCAACATGACCTAATTATTTTAAAGGAAATGCTAGCAGCATTTTAAAAGCCTGTGGATACACAATTGTTAAAATTTAATGCTGGTGTTTGTATGTCTTGAAATTTATGGAGATTTGTGTGAAATTTTCACTCCTGTTTCATCCAGGTCTCCTCTGAAACAAGACTGCGACCTCAGTAGGGTTATTCAACTGAATAAAAATTTTAAATCAAGTAAATAAGTAATGCCCAGTCATAGCTCATTTGCAGGACATCAATCATACATCTGTAACTTGTGGAATAAGATTAAAGAAATACAAAGAAGAAAAAAAAACAACTCAAGGCCCAGTAGAATTCAACACTTTATTTAAGTTTGTTCTATTCATTTCTTATATGAACACAGTACATTTTCTCTGTCTGTAACCCAGAAATGACCCTGCACCTATCCATGGGTGCAACAGAATTTAGTAAGATAAACTTTTGAGTGTCCCTTTTAAGCTAATAATTGAGTAGAAAATGTTCTGCAATCACTTCCACTCAGGTGGTGCTCTCTATGAGATGCACTGCTTCCTCAGGCACCACTCTGCAGAGATGTGTTTGATAGTTTGGCAAGATTCAACTCACCTGATACCAATGAGAAGCTTGTACAAGGTGCCAGCTCGCTGGGCACTCTCTGGCTTGGCTCTGCATGCTATGCACAGACCTGCGGGCCCTCCCTGCTCTCTGTATGTAAGAAATTTTACTGGCTGTGGTGAAAGAGGCAGCACGTTGGAGGTATTGTCCTATCCGCCTTTCCTCTACCTGTAAGCTCCTCTTTGTGGCTGTAGTCAGAAGGAAACTTTTGGTCACTAAAGTTTTCACTGTTATGGACAATGGTTAATGAACCAAAACTTGCTGTCAGGAAAAAGACCTCTACAGCCACCTGGATAATTCAGAAGCTGCTCAGGCTGGCATAGCAATGGGATTTGACACAGCCTTTCCACTGGCTGCTACCCAGCAGACAGAGCCAGGAAAAGAGGCTGTCAGGGAGGGAAGGAGAGGTCCAGGCCACCACATTATGCAGTGCTCCCATTACATGAGTAGTGGGATGGGATAAGGGTTGGAGGGGAACTATTTCTCATTTCAACTATTTCTGTCACACATTGAGAGCTCCATGTAGAACTGGTGACTGGCTTTTATGCTTTGAGGTAGTTTCTTCCCATCATCTGTTACCTCACTGCCATCTGAAAAGACCATGTTTAGCCTTCCATGGTGTTAAGAAGCACATTGTGTTGTCCATTGCCTCCACTGGTGGCACCTGAATGGTCATGTCCTCCTCTCAACCTGAAGACAGAATGCCCTAGCAGGATGAAAATGGATGTGACTTCTTGCGCCCTAGCACCCACCAGAGTCAGTATGTACCGTTGCTCTGCAAAAAGAGAGCAGATAATCAGATGGCAAACAATACAATGATTTTTGCCTGACCCAGACTAATCCAAATTCTTTAGCTGGAGCAGATCTCTTGCCAAGATCGCGACACTAATGGCATGAACTGCATATTGAAACATGTATGTACAGTTTGCCACTGTGCATACCCAATTCTCCTTCAGTGGAGGAAGCAGTGACTGCCAACCCACCAGCAATGCCATGCCAGCCAAAGCCACAAAGCTGTATTTCCTCTGAGATAAGCAACCACTTTCAGAGCTTTGAAGAAAGCTTTTCCCCCCCCTCTTTAGCAGAAGACCTAAATTTAGCTTATCAATGGCAAACAAAATGGAAGGAATAGAAGGAATATCAGGACCCTTCAGCTTAGACCTCACAATGACATTTTTTGCTGAACTCACCTAGCAGTTGGCATTGCTGAATGTACTGACCTGTCTACTTCCACTTACTATCTGTGAGAATACCTTTTCTGTTATTCACCCTGAGGGCTGTATTTAACTAATGGGAGAGAGTTTTAGTGCTCCCGACAATGAGAGACAGATACCCACAACTGTAGTCAGCCTCAGCTTAGGGACTGTCCATGAATTCTGGCTCCAGCATACAGGCCAGTTAGCATCAACTTACAGATTTCTGAACTTTAATTTATTTATGAGGCCAAATAATTTCAGTGGGAGCTGCAGCTATTCAACACCTCTTAAATGAGTCAATTTTACTTAGAAGCCTAAAAAAAAGGAGTCAGTACCTGGGCTTTAGGTATTGAAGTTTTTACACATTGAGAGTGAAACTGGTGGCAGTAATTTAGGCAGGCATTTTGCCCCTGGCTCCACAGCCTTCTGCAAATCATGCTCAGGTCTGACCTGTAGCGCTTTACAGTTGTCTCAGTTTTTGGAGTTTCTAGATTTAACATTGCCAGATTACAGCTAATTTCTACAGGCTGCATGATGAAGGGATTTTCAAAGGGAACCAGATTCAATCCACAGTGCACCAAGATAGTGCTTGTCATTTGCTGAACACAATGCACTGTGCTGATGGCGGTTACAGTAAGGAGACTAATAAGGGTATGGCACCTGCACAGTGTTGAATCAGTGTCATTAGTGCTTTGCCAGTGAATGAGCTAATGTGAGAAAAGGTGGTGTCCCACATTTCCCAAAGTACAGACTGCCTTTGGTGTTTGCTCTGAAAGAATTGCTGAATTTAGCACTTGACTGCAGGCTGAAATTGGTACATTCAAACCTTTGGTGGTCAGGCTTGTGGTCATGATTAATCCTGCAGGCAAATATATGCAACTTAGAATCATAGATTAGTTTAGGCTGGAAAAGACCTTTAAGATTATCAAGTCCAACTGTTTAACCCAGCACTGCCAAGTCCACCACTAAACCATGTCCCTAAGTGCCACATCTACAGGTCTTTTAAATACCTCCAGGGATGGTGACCCAACGACTTCCCTGGGCAGCCTGTTCTGATGCTTGATAACACTTTTGGTGAAGAAATTTTTCCTCATGTCCAGTCTAAACCTCCCCTGGCACAACTTGAGGCCATTTGCTCTTGTCCTATCGCTTGTTACTTGGGAGAAGAGAATGACCTCCACCTTTCTACAACCTCCTTTAAGCTAGTTGTAGAGAGTACTGAGGTCCCCCCTGAGCCCCCTTTTCTCCAGGCCAAACACCCCCAGCTCCCTCAGCCGCCCCTCATAAGCCTTGTGCTCCAGCCCCTCCACCAGCTTCACTGCCCGTCTCTGGACACGCTCCAGCCCCTCAATGTCCCTCCTGCAGTGAGGGGCCCAAACCTGAACACGGCATTCGAGGGGCGGCCTCACCAGTGCCCAGTGCAGGGGGACGGTCACTGCCCTGGTCCTGCTGGCCACACGGTTTCTGACACAAGCCAGGGGGCTGTTGGCCTTCCTGGCCACCTGGGCACACTGCTGGTTCACGTTCAGCCGGCTGTCGACCAGCACCCCCAGGTCCTTTTCCTCTGGGCAGCTTCCCAGCCGCTCTGCCCCAGCCTGTAGCGCTGCGTGGGGTTGGTGTGACCCAAGTGCAGGACCCAGCAATTAGCCTTGCCCTCAAGCAGATCAACACTTCTACCCAGCTTGGTGTTGTCTGCAAATTTACTGAGGGGGCATTCAATCCCCTTGTCCCGATCATTGGTAGAGATCTTAAACAGAACTGGCCCCAATACTGAGCCCTGGGGAGCACCACTTGTGACTGGCTTCCAGCTGGATGTAACTCCATTGAATACCACTCTCTGTGCCTGGCCATCTAGCCAGTTTTTTAGCCAGCAAAGGGTATGCCCCCACCCAAGCCATGATCAGCCTGTTTCTCCAGAGGAACTCTGAAAATCCATGGGAGGGATCTGCAGAATAAAAGCTATAAGCTCCAAACTGTTGGCCTTCTTCCTGGCTTCACTCCCAATATTTTCTTGATCTTTATGGTTTTGGTAAAACTGTATTACAGGTAAACCTGTGCCTTTTTTATTGTTGCTGCTACTATGTGAAAACAGATTAATCTTTTTTGTAGGTTTTAACAGCCCTTAAGATTTATTCATCCTTTTGAAAATGATTATACACACTCATGCACACGCACACACACACACACATGCCAACTAGTTTAAAAATCTGGAAAGAAGGTACTTTCCTCTTTAAACATTTAGAAACAAGCTTATTTTTCTTCCCAATTATAGCTACTACACAAAGGAGCAATAAGTCTCAGAAGATTTGTCACAAATCCTCCAAGTCCGTGACACCAGTTTCAAAGAAAACCATTGGTTCCCTTCAAAGCAGTAGTCTGCAGCTGCCTGATAAAAGGCCACAACCCAGTACAAGGTAATCACTAGGCAGACATTATTATTATTTTGCTAATTAGTCAAAAATCATTGGATTTCCTGTGGCTTCTTCCTGCTGAGCAATCATTTGATCTTGCTTATGTTGACAAACATGCAAGTCACCAATTGTGCCTCATTTATCATTTGACAAGGACAATGTTTGCTTCTTCTTGTGTGAAGAAGAGAAGACTAAGAACAAGAACACTGACAAGAAGATTCAGAATATAAATGTCCTTCCTTTTTGCTTCAACTGTGACAAACAGTGACAAACCCCACCAAATGAACAGGATCTGCAGTGAGCTATAAAGCCACTGTTAAAATCCTGGGGGGGAGTGTTAATGCAGAATTCCTATAATAAGCTCACATAAAATAGAACAGAAATATTCCTGCTTCAACTAAAACGTGGAGAAATCCCTGTTATCAAAAAATATCCCACAGCATTCCTCCTGCAATGCTGTTGAGCTGTCTAAACATGGTTAAACTTAGCTGGGAGTACTCGGGGGGGTGGGGGGTGGGAATAAATTATTTTGTATAATGTAAAAAGCAAGATAAATTTGTACAATTCAAATCCCCAGATTTAGTTTGAAAGGCATTTCAAAACTCAGCTCCCAACATAGGGACCATTCTTTTAAAGAATGTACAGGAAAATCTGGCACAAGGATGTGTATATGTGGATGTTTATTTACAGTTATTCTAGCGATGGGTATGAAATTGTTTTGGTCTAGATATTTCTCTTTCTGTAAGCTGGTCTTCAGGCTGCTCAGACATCGTTGAAAAAACCACCACTGCAAAGTAAACTGTTATACCAGTTTCTCAGTACAAAACCAAGCACTGTATTGATTCTAAGGGCATTGCAGTATGTTTTTCAAAATTCCTTCTTGGTTGTTGCATACTGCAGCTCTTTTACATATCACAGCATTATTTTTCTTAATTCGTTTTATGAATTAGTATTAGCACACACACCAACCACCCCCAGGACAGAAATAAATAATGGGATGCTGATACATAGAGAAAAGCATCAGAGTAATCATATGGGAATAAGAAAAAGTATTTTAAAAGATGTAATATAATTAATTTTCTGTATTGATCATTTAAAGTAAGAGACAGGCTAGTATCTTATTCATCTTCCATATATGACTTTAAATAGGTAAGGCAAGCTACTGAATTTATATGACATTGACATCTGTGTCATCAGGAAAACCTCCATACCAGTCTTCAATGTCTTCATACTGAAGGGTTTTCATTAGCTAAGAAAAATAAGTGAAAACACGAACAGTTAGGGTTGTGTGTGAAAAATAATGCAGTCTACCACTTTTATGGAAAAGGACAAATCTCTCATAATTAAGGCTTGTGCAAAAGAAACAGGTTTAAGTGCACATTCACTATTTGCTCAAACATGTATTTTTCTAGGGAGATAATAGTGATTGCTTGACTTTTATTTACATGCAGTTTCAATTGGCTTTCAAAAATACAGTTTATACACTGAACGATCTCAGCTACTCTGTGAAATTACTGATGTGTTCTTTTTATCGAGGCTTATATATCCTATAGTAACAGTCCTATGATCTCTTTGCAGCTTGCTGTACTGCTGCTAAGAATTTAGAAACAGACATGCCAGTTTTAATTTCAAAGAGACTGTACTTTTTCCTCTGCTTTAATAGATCAATCTTGTTTGAAAATGTTGGCACTCCTTTAAATGGGTTAGGCCAGAGTGTGTCCTCACTTCACCTCACATGGCCTGATCACTGATCACCAATAATTTGATTAGCCATGCCACAAGAAATTATTTGGTTCAATAGATGTAAACATGACCAGCCGCATCCAAAACACATCAAAGTCAAGGAGACTCTGCCTACCCTCCAACTTCCCTGGGAGCCAGAGTAGCCTCTCACAGGAATGTGTCCCCAGCTCAGGACATCCTGTCCCTGCTGCCTTCAGCAGATGATTTATGTCAGATGAAAGGAGCTGGGGCTGAAATTTTAAAAAAGCTGTGACTACTCTCTGATTTTAAGCACAAATACACAAGTTGCCAAACAGAAAATTTAGGGCTTTGACTAGACAAATTCCAGAGAAATTATAGCCTGCTGAGCTCTTGCCCACTGACCAGCCTGCACTGCCAAGATTTCCTTTTTGACTGTTTGAGGTGATGAGTGGTTATTGATTTTAAGGAATTAGGCATTTTCAAGGGCATTCCGAAGAGTGCTCTGCCGTTCCGTGCAAGGATGTAAGGATTTTTTTCCTTCAAAATGCATTTAATTAAAGAATGCTTTAGGCAATCAAGTGAGGAAGGCTCGCTCAGCAGCTCTGGTGTTTTCCCTTCTCAGGCAAAGCCTGGCTTGCAGAAATGATGACAGTTAATTTCCCAGCTTCTCCACTGAGCATGTGTGAGAAAGCAGAGCTGAATGAAACATGCAGACATTATACAGGCCTATTTATTGGCAGGCTGACTTGGTTTATTCTGTTCACCCTTCACACTTTCTGCACATTTACTCCCTGTACAGTGAGCTTTATTGGCACTGCTTGATAAAGTACTTAAGGTCTTTGCTGGTACAGCTGCTCACAGGAACTTAATTTCAGGACTTCATAGGGGAATATATATGTTCTCTTAAACTTTAAATTTGTTTAGGCAAGTATTCAGGTTGGAATGGTTTCCTATGCTCAGCCAGGGCAAAGAAAGAGTGTTGTGAGATGGAGCAGAACACCAACAGTTAAGCAGTGCACAGCAGACATCAGGTGTTCACCATGACATCAGAGACCAAGAAGTTCAGAATTACTTCAGTCTAATAAATTTATGCAAAAGGTTAAACGGTCTGCTTGCGGAAACTCTGCTATCTAATTCTTGGAATAAATTATTCATTTCAGATTATTAGCCTAGATGAGAGTAGAGATTGAGATTGTTTGTTTCAAGAAAGAAAAAGGAAAAAAGAGGAAGAAAAACAAGAAAAAAGTGTTAAAGGAAAAAGCACATAAATAAGGACAAAATATAAAAAGCTTTTCCGACCCTAACAAAATGAAAGGCTTATAGGCTGTGCCTTACCCTGAGATTATTAATTTTTATTTTCTTCTTGATAATGTCACAATTTCATTTGTACAAAGACACTTAAACTACAGTGATGACAAAATGCTTATATGTAAAGCCTCAGGTTTGTGAAAATGTACATGAATATCCCCCTGTTCTTGAATTTTTATATATTTTGCTTTGCTGTGAAATTCTGGATTTATCACTTTTGTTTCTGTTCTAGAGCTTTAGTGACTTTTTAAAGATTTCTTCTATTTTCACACACATAAACTTTGGCAGAGGTAGCTCAAAATGTGGAGAACAGTGGAACACCAAGTTCCCAAAACAACATAATTATGCATCTTAAATATGACTGAGTTTAAGAATGCCAGAAGGACATGAAAGCTCTGTTTCTATCTTGCCTGAAAAAGAATAAAATTAATAGCTTGGATGAATGCAGTATAGCCACAAAGGACAATCAGTGTAAATCTATAATGAGCTAAAATTCAGTGAGAGCAATAAAGATGTCACAGTGATTTGAAGGAAATGAGAAATAACTTGAATTCATTTTTTTGGGAAATAAAATCTATAATGACCTTTTTTCTTATAAAGATGTATGTTTACTCTTGTACTACGCTACCTGATATTACTATAGCTCTTACACTGTGCTTCCTTATAAGTGTCATTGCAAACAAAGGAAATAATTTTATCTATTCATCCTCATCTGCAAGAACAGTTTAAATAGAAATACCAGAATTAAGGTACTGGCAGGTGGATATACGAAAGGACATGGTATTTACTGTAGGCAGATCTCTATTCTCTACATACTATTTGTTTCACACTCAGCAGCAAAGCAGGGGATGTCTGGGAGGTCTGAAAGCTTCGATTGCCACATTTGGTTCCTGAAGCAGGACACAGCTGCTGTCCCAGCTCTTGACAGCCAGTCAACCCTCTGTGACCAAGATCAATGTCAAAATTGTGCCCATCAACACTCCCAAAGAAATCACAGCCCTGCAAACCAAGAGAGTTTTGTGAAGGGCTTTGCTGAATCTGATTTCCCATGTGTATCCCTGACCCGTATTGCAGGGGCACAGCCACAGGTACCTCAGCTTGTGTGCACCTTTCTTGTCCCCATGGTCCTGACCATGCATCCCAGGTGTGTCTGACCCTGGTTATCCCCACCGGGCCTGTTCCTGACCCCTGCCCTGCTGGCCACCACCGTGTCCCAGCCTGGGCCCACCCACAGGGAGGTGCCCGGTGCTGGGTGCTGGGCCAGCCCTGGTGCCCCCGGCTGCCCTGCGCCCGGCTGGGGTGGGCCATGGGACATGACGGTGGCCAGGGCCTGCCCTGCCGCCCCGGGGGTCCCTGCCAGCCCCCAGGGAGACCCCAGCGACCACAGCGCCCTGGCACACTTGGATTGCAGTAAAAATAAAGCCAGGGTGCAAATATCAGCTGAAGACACAACCAGGCTGTGCATGAAGTGGTAACCCACACACTGCCCATGCTGTGGGGGCAGCCAGCTTTGTGACCACCTATAGTGTGAAATGCTGCACCCACTGAGCTGGGCATGGAGCTGCCCCTTGGGCAGAGGTTAACTATCCTCCTTCTCTGTCTCAGAGGCAGCTGGTGCAGAGAAGCCCTTTTGGCAGGCTGCCTCCCTCTCCCGGGCTCCCACAGTGCCCACACTCTGCCTCCCCACCTCCGCCATCAAACCGTGCATGGGGGAGGCAGGGCAGGCCCCGAACCCGGCAGCCAGAGCTGGGGGTGGCTGCTGGACTCCTGCTCCTCAGCAGTGCCTGAGCCACCCGAGCCGGCATTGAGTGTGTGCTGGTGTTACGAGACTTGGGCAGCAGACGGGTGTAAATTGCGATGGATGTGTTGTGCTTGTGCAATCCCACATCAGAACACCTGCAGCAAGACAGTGGAGTGAAATACCAATGCTGACTACTAGCTTTTTGTCTCTATTTAGATATGACACCATGCTCATACTATGAAATGTATTTATACAGGAAAAAAAGTGGTTGTCAGAGGCAAGAATTTACCACCTTGTAGAAATCCATGACCGGGATGAAATTCAACCTATGTCCCTTTCTTTAGTGCTTTCTCCTCTGACTTTTCACTTGAAGCCCGGGAGTAGAGTTTAACAGAAACATGAGACATTGCACATTACACACTGGTTGGAAAGACCAAAGGGTTCAACAATTGGCACACAAATGTGTTCAGGCACAGCGTACACAAATGTACATTTATTTATGTCTTGCAGAGAAGGGAGATATTGTTAATTAAACAGCAAATGAATTGCTGAAGATTTTTTTTTTGATGGTTTGTTTGGTTTTAGTGTCTCAAAAGGGAGCCAGCAGTAGATGTGCCCTTTAGATTGTGCAGCTGAACTTTAAACTGCTCTTAACACAGTCGTACTGTAGCAGAACATCAGAGTGCCTGAAACGCTCCAGAGCAAGGGAGCTGCCATCACTGTCCCAGCTGATCACTGCGTCACTTCGTGTTGGACAGACGATCAGTGTTAAGTCATGTAGGTGAGATGATTCTCATTGGGTGGTTGTTGGTTTTTTTCATACCTTCTTTATTAATTCAAAACCCCAAATTTGAAAATGATCCTGGTTTTGTGTAAATGGTGGTATCCATCCAATTAAAACACTTGCTAGATTTCATAAGTAACGGCAGCTGCCTTAGTCTTGATATGAAGTGACTGCACCAAAAGCTATAAACAGCAAGGTCATGCCTTGGCAATGTGAGGAGAACAGTGGTTTCCTCATAAACTTGGATTTACCTTATAATGACCTGGGACAAGACAAGATAAGAAAAGACAAATGTGACATAATTCAGTGTGATTATACACAGAGAGGTGAGCAACAGAATCTATGGCAATTTGGCTGGCACTAGAAATACGATCAGCAGATCTGTGATGTCTGGAAGATATACAATGTCCTGAAGAAACAATAGCCCAAATTGCTAACAAGTAAAATGTAGGAATGAATAAAATCACTGGGGAAAAAAAAATACAGATCTTTTAGTTACATACTTGCATGTGGATTGAGTTTTAGCCGTACCTTTTCAGTAAACAAAGGGGAATAAGAACAAACTGGCTCTGTATAGTACAGATCTTCAACACAAAACAACATACAAAATATCTAGATAATATGAAATGAAAACAAATGCTATTTGCTCTTGATATTTTTCTAGTCATTCTCCAATGTCATTGAAAAGCGATCTGGGACCCAGGTGAGTCATGCCCTAGGGTTTTTGTTTATGTTTTCCTGCTTTGCATTTGGCTTTCTGTTCTTACAAATGGAGGAATGGTAATGTCTGTAGAAGGAGCCAGAGCAAAGAACTGGTAATGACCTCATGGGTCATAAGTCCATTTTACCTTGTTAACACATCAATTATCACGCAAGAGATTTGGAAGGTGTCATGGAGTGGCAGAACACAGAACAGCCCCAAGCCATTTACTTCTGATCCGTAGAATTAGACAAGAACTGCAACTATAATGTGCTACAGGAATGCAGCAAAAGACACTGAGAATTTTGCCAGGGTCCCAGATCCCTGCAATAATAAAGGGTACTATTGGACAATGTTCTTAATGATTCTAGGGAGTGAATCTTCACTCATTTTATTGCATGAATAAAACACACCACAGTAGAATCTATACATCTAAATGAGAAAATACTCCCTCTTAAACCAATCACCAGATTTGGCTCATGATCAAGACATACCAGTGAGCCTCCTAACAGAATTTAGCATCACTAAGAACACCACTGCAACCTGCTATATCCTGAATCCAACTCTGGCCAACATTTAACACATTAGAAAAAGATGGAGAAACCCAAAGGCTTAATTATTCATTTGCCTGAACAGTCCCTTCCTAGTTCCCACACAAATTCAGTTGGAGTTCTGAAGCTTGGGATTACTACAGCACAAGTATAGTGAAAGTGAGCCTGTCACCTTTTACCTTTGAGAGTCCAAAATACTGGAAAGCCAGTGATTCATACCACAAACTTTATTTGCTGTTGTAAGAATTCATCTGCATAACTACATAATTTCTTTCATAAACTTTCTAAAATCCATCTTAAAACAATTTACATTTCTTGCCTACGGTATGCTATTTGGAAGACCACTGGAATCTTTTTTCCTTCCTAATCTAAATTTATTAATGATAAATGAGTGTTCAGTCTGATCTTTGAATCACGCTCTTCAACCAGAAATTGGTCTTTTTGGAAACACTGAGATAAGACTATAAATTAGGCTTGTTAAAGAGAAAATCTAAGCTGGAAAGCTATGAGTCTATTGCTAAAAGCAGACAGACTGGCTTTCTGAGTCTACCAAGAGAATTACACAACTGTTTTCTACCAAGAAGCTGTGGGATTTGAGTACTTTTTTTATGCTCTGAAAACTCTGAAAATTTTCTACATCCCTCTAAGGATGTACCTTCTCTTCACCACCTCTCCGAGGAATCTCATGTACATAGAAAAGGGGAGAACTAAAGAAAAATCCACAGAAGTCTCCACAAGGGAAAATGCTTTGGGAAAGAGGTGCAATTACCTGTCACCATCTTCTGGTCTTGTTTCTGAATTCTGAAAGAACTTGCTATACTCTTTCTATGTCATGCAAATAGGTCATGAGCCTCTTGTGCCTGACTTTGGTATAAGCCACAGAGGGAGGTCAAGTAGTCTGAGCTTTGAGATTTGGCCCTAACTCATTAATTTTAAGGAGGTCATCTGGGTGTCTCTATGACTGGGCTGCCTCTGTGCTTAAAACTGGTCCTGAGTCCAAATCCTAATGGACCAAGACGTGTCATCCTGATCATTCTGGTTGTCTCCAGTTTCTCGCTGGATTAATCATATATGACCACAGGATTACATACCAACAAAGTTTCTAAGGACATGCCAGAAGCATAGAAGGAGGCAGATATACCTGTACAAGGTGATTCACATGGAGGTCGTGACCAAACGGGCAATTAGAAAGCAGCAGCCACTTACATGATCTCTTACTGCAAGCTGGTTTGTGAGCTATTGATACCGTCTCACCTGGTTGTCCTGCTGGGAGTTTCTGAGGAACTGATGTGCAAATGGGTCTTTCTATAGGACGTTCACCTACACCACACGTCAGCTCAGAGGCTGACCCAGCTGAAAGGACCTTTACTGTGACACAGCCCGAAATGTCCTATGACAATTGCCTTAAAATAAGAAACTGGGTCATTCCTGCAGTCATATTCATGTGAGCAATTGTTATGCGCTGAGGTGGTGTCGTTACAGGAATGGGCTATATTCATAAGTGTTTGAAACTCTCTCCCTAGGAGAGTAGGTGCATCATGTCAGCTTCTCTCTTCTCACAGGGCCTCTGTTTGGTGTAACACACACATATACTAAGCTGCAAAGCCCACCTTTCCTGTGGCCTATTCAGTTTTCCAATTGACTTAAAAAAATGTCTTATTACAGACACTGTAAGAGGTTTGAACTCTGCCAGGAATGCCCCCTGTGAGTTCAATTCATATTACTTTGACCACTAGACTCATTACAAAAAGCAAGTTGAAACCTACAGCTTTCTGAATTCACCTGAGAAGCTAAGACTGGAGCATATTAAAGAAGGGCAGTGCGGTTCTCTCGATAGGCCCAGGTACAGCTCCGTTAATGTCCTCAGGAGCTATTGTATCTATAGATAGAAGGAAGAATTTTCAAATGTAATGCCTAAAATTCAGGTGTCTGTATCTCTGCCAACTTTAAATACTACATTACACATAGCTTTATGTGTCATGTGTCTAAATTTAGGCACCCTAGTTTTAAAGATGAACTTTTAAAGAGGACAATACATACCTAAGAGAAGACAAAAATGCTCACCTAAATTACTTTTGACTTCTTAAAAATAATTTTAGCAGTATATGAAAGGCCATGGAAACATTATGAAAGGCCATGGAAGTATTTTCCCTACCTGCATAAAAAATATGCTAAGAATAGCATAATCAGAATTTAAGGAGGTGATCTTTGTTTTCTCCTTAGGCCAATTTACCAAAAGTAGCTTCTTGATTTACATATAGCATTTCCTGGGCTGTTCCCGTTAGAGAACAGGATAACCAGCAAATGGCTACAATTACAGTCATCACAAAATAAAACAGCATGCAGGCAGTAGTTTAAGATTCATCACAGCTTTGCATGTTATGTGCTCACTATCACCTACAAAGAGGATGGAAACTGCTACCAAATCAGCTACACTTTTTTTTGTATGGCTGAAAATACCTCATAAATACTCAGTTAAACAGTGGATAATTGGGCTCCGCTGTTTTAATTTAGCATAACCAGTGCTGTTATATCACTTCAGCATAACTGGCCAACTGGTTTTGAATCAATGCAGAGACACTGTTTAAAAAATGCAAATGAGAAATCAGTCCCATCATGTGGAGACAATTCAGAGTATTTTGATTATTACAAACAGAATAGATAGAAATGTTAAGTGTGAGATTTATCAGGGAACATAATGAAGTCAAACAAATCAAATACAGGTCCATCCCTCCATCTGTGGATGTGTGCCTGGAGAAGAGGGTTGAAAACTCTATTTTCAATATTTCTGTCTCATAAAAGAAAAGCATGAGCCAAATACTGATCTCATCTCTATTCTCACATCTTTACTGACTTGATCAAACTCTTCTGCAAAGTTTACCAACAAAAAGCGGACGTGCAAGACAAAACTTTAAGAAAATCAATGCCAAATAATTGCCCAAGCCACAAGAAAGAGTAAACTTGCCCAGTGCATTATGTTCCACAAGTGCTGTGGAGAGTTGTAAACCTAAAAGCCAGGGGAACTAAATAGCTCTTATTGCGCATAATATTCTTTATATACCAGCAGGCAGCACAAATCATTTCTTCACTGCAGTCCGATAGCTAGTTTTCCCTTCTCTTCTATATTCAGTTCTGCACCAGAACCACGACTTAAATGCTATGCTGCTGTCAGTTGGTTATCCTTTCCTAGGCTGCCAAAGGGGATGCTTACAAATGAAGCTATTGTCCCAGTAAGCAAGCATCTCCCGGTGGGACAGTATATGATAAATTTTTAAGGACATGGCTGCAGCATAAAGCATGCTGCATATTACGTCGGACACTGTCGCACACAGATCTGTTTCTTTTTCATCACTTTTAAGATGAAAGTATTATCGGAAGACTAAAAAGTGGACACAATGTCAGAATAATAGGAGATCCAAGGTGTACCTCGCAATGTAAAACTGTAGGTTTATGGATAATGTCAACTGTAATTGCAAGGGATACAGATAACCTAATTCCATTAAAGCAAGTCTAAAGGTATCCTGAATATTTATGGAGTTTATTTATTTGAGTGTACATGCCATAAAACCCTGGATTTTTTAAAAATCTCTTCCAGAGAAGTTTTAAAAATGCTTCGCCCAGAGCTAAAAATCTTCCCATATTTGAGAACAGGCAAAAAAGCTATGGCTTGATATGTGTGCATGGTTTAACCAGTATTTCAGGAACAAGTCTAACACATGTGCTAACGTATTCTCACCAAAAAATGTTGAAAACTCCACAAAATATAAAGACTCACTTGAAAGAGTGTTTTAAAGAATGTTAGTTCAAAACATGAAAGTATGGCCCAGGCACCCTGTCTCTATCTCCTTGGGAGCCACAGAATCACCAAGAGTGGTCTAGATTCTACAAGTAAAAATCCCTCCTCATAGTCTTAAAAGCAATTTTACCAAAAGACACTTTGGCAAAGAATATTTACCAATAATAAAAATACCCCTCTTGTCAAGGTCTTTTAAAACTGGGAAATAAGAGCTAGATCAATCTATTCAAGTAAAACAGATCATTACATACAAACACAGAGGACAGTCAATGCTCAAATTCAGCCAATGCTGGAAGAAGCATATTATAGCACAGAGTATGCTGCAAAAGACCCATGGTATCAGAGACAATTCAGTTCCTGTAAGTCAGTGGATATTGCAATTTTCCCCCCTTTGGGTTAGACATAAGGCAGTCTCTTACACTGATACACTATGAGAATATTTACTACGTTTCATCTTCTTGTAGAATGTTTTGCTGAATCATGAGACACACCTACTGCAATTTTCAGGCCACACCTTTAAGCTCAATGCATTGTCTTCTTAGGCTAGCTATTATTGCAGGCTTACAGTAGTAATACTGCTTTATAAGACTAGATTAAAACATTTTTGCTGGTACCACATTCCTTTTTCTTTTTTTTTCAGATTCTAACCTTGGCCCTTGCAGATAGACTGCTCACTTCTAGATAGTCTGATGTTATTTTCTCATCTAGAAGCACATGACGTGACACGTGGAGGTTTCATCCGCTAGGGGTGATGAATAAACCATTAGTGGGTTATGTTATGCAGCACATAATGCTTACCAGGAAGAGGCTGATGCCTAAAACTGAGTGCTGGTGGAGCAAACTGCTGCTGAAAGGCACAGAGGGAAAGGAGAAAACTGTTGTGTAGGAAAAGAGTCATCAGTACACAACAGATGCCAGGTCAAGCCTCCAGGAGACAGTACCAGACTGTAGGCATGGAACAACCTAAAACATACACACATTAATTAAGTTCCTCAGGGCGTATATGCAAGCATAATGTTACACGGAGGAGCAGAAAAATGAGAGCTTGCAATTTGTTACTTGAAACAGAAGTAACATTAGGAATACCATGATGTGCAGTGACCCTAACCAGGATGACATCTGGAAACTCCTAGAAGTACATCTTCTAGTTCAATTTCTATTCAGCTTTCAGGTTGACTTTATGGCTCAGTCTTTTCTGGCCAATGATTTCTTGTGGTCCTCTCTGACAACTATATGGAAAGTCTACCTGAGATCTCCTAAGACACTGATTTCGTTCTTGACTATTTTCCTATTGCTTTATTGTGCTGAAAACTATACTGATAATAGTATTCGTCTTCTCTATCACCACACTGTCTGCCTGGAAAAAAATTCTTAACGATGTGTTCAGTTAAGATTATAGAAGCAAAGAATTTCTCTGCATCAACAGGTGCAGAAATTATTTTCTGATTATCCTTTATATATTTGATACATTTTATTTAAATCAGTAGTTGTATCTTTGAGTTCTCATGAGAATATCAAAGAATTTAATAATGCAGCTGCATGTGGGTTATAAAAGCCAAAATATTCTTCCAATGACTGTTGAAGTTTCACCAGTTCTTCCAGTTAGGCCCAAACTTCTTAGCTGTGTTTCCCACAAATAACATTCAGCATGTATCCAAAGACACACAACAAGTTTATAGAGACCCTGGCTTATTCATGCTAATGGTCCAGGACAATTGTGATAGAGACATAATGTCCATTCAGTTAAGCATGAAATAAGACAAGAAAGGAAGAAATTTTTGAATAGACAACCTGTCTTTAATAATGAGTTTTCAGCATCAAATAACAGCATATGAGCACTCTTACTGACATTTTAGTTCAACATCTCAAATACGACAGACCAAAGACATAATTTATTAACAGTTGGCAGTCTGGCACTGACTGGGGTCCAACTTTTACTGCAGTGTGCTCTGATGTTTTTCTTTATTCTTTCATCTTATTTTGACTTCTTAGAAGAGCTTTATCATTTGTGAGTACACTACTCCAATTCCAGACTTACTTCTGATTGCGTATTAAAGAAACTACATACACAATTTAAAAATATTTTTTAAATATTACTGTAACAAGAAAACAAAAGGTACAAATACACAGTCTTTGGCAAAGCTTAACTCCTGTGTCTTAGCTTCCTTTCTCTCACAAGGATCAGTGTTTTTGTCAGACTTCCCATTGTGTCTAGCTACATTTAGGTTTGTACTTTCATGTCAATTATTCGTGGTTAAGGTTTCTCCTCAAATGTTTCAAGATGCTTCACCTTAATTTTGTGGCAACCTGCAAGTCTTTGAAAATTTACTGATAGTGGGATACTACTATTCTTTTTTTTCCTACTGAAATTAAACTTCAAGCAACATCTCAAACAGAACAGTAGGATTAAAAAGCTTAATGAGAATAGAGATGACAGTCCTGAATTAGGTAAGGATTGAGACCATTTATTAACTTACTTTCCTAGGCAAGCAGAAAAGATCAGGTGAACAATCTCTCATGGGATTTCAGAGCCTGGACAGGCTTCACCATGATATCTCACTATGTCCCCATAGGTGTGGAAGACCTAAAGAACTTCAGATTCTCTAAAGATTTCCCTTCAGACTTAGAAAACACCTTTTCTCCATCTTCATTGGGAATCAAAGGGGAAGGAGTGAAGATAAAGCTCAAAACTAAGCAGCAAAAGAAAACACAGGACACAAAACTGATAACATTTCTTTCCATCAGAAGCCACATGTTTAGAAAATTAGAAAGTGTTGGAAATTAGGCTCCTAAGTCCTGAATTTGCAAACTTACCGGCCAAGCAGTTCTCAGAGATGCTAGCAGTGTCATGGATTCTTATACTTAAACAGTGAAGAATGATAAAAAACCAAGTGCAGATGAGATAAACATGTAACATAAATTCTGGATTTGCCACTGTGATGGCATATTGCTTTTATGACTGAGATCCAGGTTACTTTAAGCCAGGTCAGTTCAATTTAGTTTGCAGAAAAAAGACTGTGAAAAAGATTCTAATCTATTTTTCTGTAATGATAGATGAAACGGCTTTCAATCAACAAGTTTAGGATACTTTCATTTTACTTCTCTCCATTTTACAAGGAGTGAGTAAAGAACATCATCACTGATATGGAGTGTGGACTTTTGTACTATTGATATGTATATATATGTGATATGTTCTGTATCCATTGATATGGACTAGGCCAGATCCATTAAATGCTTGAGGATCAAATATCTATACTTGAAATATCAAGGAGCACCACAAGAATGAATGATGCAGTGAACATATCAATTAAAATGCTTTGGTTTCATCAGGTAGTGGGAAGGCATCAGTACTCTTTTCATTCCTTCACTATGCATGCTTGATTTGAGTTCTCTTTTTTACTGCGTGTACCTTGCATTTGTTTTTTAATGAGATCTTAAGAAACACTCATGAAAACCAAGTAGCATGAAAACAACTTTCCATACTCCAGAGAATGAAGGCTCAGTACACTATAAAGACCCCTCAAAAGTCTGTTAATCAAGAAATTTTTTTGGCTGGAGGGAGTAAAATGCTTAAATAAAACTACCCCAAACTTCTGTATAATGGCCCAACCTGTGTACACTAAGACTATGTTATCTACTGATGTACAGAGAAACTAGGGGACAATTGCACTAGTCAGTCTTGCTAAAGCCTGTTGGTCTTGGTCATCAGCCCTTTCTTTCAATTAAAAGCTCCAGGTCATCAAAAATCCTCCTCAGTGACCCACCGCATAGTGTAGTACATTGTTCCCTCTGATGGAATTATTAATTGCTCTCTGCAGTTCAGTTTCTGTCTTGGGAATCTTCAACAGTTATCTGCTTTAATACAACATATTTTCCCCATCCTTCATCAAAAATGTGATGTTCACAAATATACTTGAATAGCAATTCATCAGATGTTACATCACTATGACTATATCGTATTTAGAAAGTCATTATAGAGGGAGTTCCCAGTGTGGTGATACGGTAAAGTATGAGCTATACTAGTAAAAAAGTTTCTATTCAGTACTCAGCAAAAATCAGGCATCAGCTCAATGAAGTCACACTCTGCCTAACTTGGGCAAAGTCTCCGTGCTCAGCTGTCCATTCATTTTTCTGTATGTATGTAGTGCATTTACACCAACAGTGGTTGTACACCCCCAGGAAGTAAACCCTCCTAAAGTTTGAACAAATCACAAGACTGCAGTCAAAATTCCTGTCTATGAGCTAAAAAGCAGATCTCTCTTGCTAGTGGAACAAGCACAGACTATGCATTAGCAATCTGCACTGCAGATAAAGGATCTGCAGTACAGGTGGAAGAATGCTGTCCTCATTAGGTTCTATATATCATCTATTTAAAAACGTAAACATATGATATACTTTCACCTGATAGAGGATTTGGAAAAGATTTCAGTCTGAAGAGGACACAGCCGTAAAAGTACGTACTAGTAAATATGGTTTTCAGGTATGATTTTTACCATCATTGCGTTTTAATGGCATAACACATTAAAAAATAATGGATTTTAGATTTTTCTCCAGTTTCATGTCAATATTGCAATTGAAGCCTGTTTGAATACACTGGAAAGATTTGCTTCTAACAGAACAGAGGGATTCAATGATACATATATGTGTGTATAGAAAGAAATATATGCATATGTGTTTATACACACACGCAAACACTTCGGAAATTCCACTCATATGCAAAGATTTTTGAAGCATTTTTCTCTGATACACTGTCTTTTGGCTAGCCAGTGTGTACTTCCATATTTTCACAGTACAAATGCACTGCCATAAAGTACAGAGATTATACAGCTATCAGCGATATTAAAAGGTGGAAAAGATCTTAGCCATCCAGTCCATCTGCCAGATGATACAAGATTATTGCCTGTATCACATTTTCTCTTGTTTCTCAAAGTTTAGCTAAATATCCTTCCAACGCATGCTATAGGTTATTACACTCCCTAATGTGCGTCACTCAAGTTTTTCCATTACAGCCAGAAGTTCCCCTTTCCTTAAGCCAACCTCATCTCCCACTTTATTCCTTTGTGCTAGTCAGTCTCCTCCTGTCTTTACTGACAGAGAAGCTGTGTCCTTTTTTCATTTCTCTCTCCCCACCCCATCCCCCCATCCCTGTACTAGTTCCCCTTTCTCTACCGCATCATGCATTAATTTGTTGGATTCACTTTCAAGTCTTTTATAGCCTGTGTCCTGGCCACCCTGTAATTTCTCAGTCAATAAAAATGGATACACTGCTTCTTCCAATCAACACATGGTGATGGTCTTCAGCACCAAATTGCTAATTTTTTCAAAGGTTTTTGTGCTTTTTTTCCTCCCTGATTCTCCCTCTTTTTAATTCACTTGGAATGTGCTTCACACAAATAACAGACAATCCTCATAATTTCCCTCCTTCAAGCACTCTTTTACTACCACACTGAAAAAACAGTATCTGAGAGATAGGCTGTGGGTGACTGGTATCATTGCCTAATGTGCCATTAGACTCTTTATTATCCTCTGTCCCTGTGTCCCTCTCCCCCACACCCCTTTTTGGTGACCTATGGCCCCTGTCATCTGTTAGCCATTAAGCATTTTGGGGCAAGGTCAAACTTTTTGTTCTTTCCTTCATTGGTTTCCTGATAAGCAACCAAGACTCCTAGGCACTATGACAATACAAAATAGAAATACTATTATTAATATTCATTGCCCTCATATATTTGGACACTTATACGTTAGTTTGTCACGTTTACCATGCACTATATACAAGACAAAACTTCTCATCCCATTGATATCAGTAGAATAATTCTAATCATCCTAAATTATAACTTCCATACCTAATCTAATGAAGTAAAATCTTGTTAGTCAGCTTCTTTGACTTTTGTCACCCTTCTATGCATTTCTCTAGACCCTTTGAGGCAATTATCAAGTTTCTTGTGGTTCCATGTTTTCATACGACCAGTTTTCTAACCTGAGCATCCCTTTGCTTAGCTAGAGAAAACCCAGGAGATAAAATATTATAAAGAAAATATCAGTAGTTTATTGCAACAGGAAACTTTCTCTTCTCCCAGCCTGAAAGGAAATCTCAGAGAAGCTGGAAGTGACCAGTGTAGTGACAGATGTAAGAGGACATTTTTTATTAGGGCAGGAAAAATTTCATGATAGAAACTCTAGCTGGATTAACAGTGTAGGCGCTGCTTGGACTTCCCACAAATACTGCAGTTTAAGTCCCATCACATCAGTTTGCATCATTCAACTCTGAAGCTGATGGATCACATAACCATCTTTCATTCAGTTAAATGTAATTAAACTTATCCCGTGAACTAAGATATCTGAACCAAAGCAAGTCATTTCCCAAGCTCATTGCTTATGCAGGGAATTGTATTTGTGGAGTGTGGAGTAACAAGGGAGTCAGATTTAAGGAAGGTTATATGTGTATGTGAAATAGAGGGAAAGCTGGAAAGATGTACAACCATTAACAAAATTTGTGTAAAATCAGCAAGGGATGTTACCCATAGAACAGCCTTGATTGCAACGGCTTGAAAAAATCCCTGGGAGACAGGGTCTTTGGGCAGAGTGCTGAGAAGAGAAAGTCTTGAATCATAGGGAAATTACCTCCAATTGTTATTTCTGCCATGTTCAAAAAATCCAAGCTTCATACATGGTACCATGTGGCATAAAGGTAACATAAGTAGAATAACTGAGTTAGCATGAAGCTCTATCTGGGCAATGTAACTTCCCTGAGATTAACAGGATCACACTGAAAAGGAACTACCTTCTCTACTTTTTTTTTCCCCCTTTTAATGAAAGACACAATGCACATCACATGCAGCATTGGCCAACCCCTGAGGATGTTGTGACAGACAATACTATGTCATGTTACATGCTTTTAGAGTGCCTAGCACAATGTGGCCCTCAACCCTGAAGGAGGCTTCTACACACTACCTAAGGACAAATACATTATAATAAATACATTTAAATAAACAGTTATTTAACAGTAGTCAAGACACATTGTTATGCTTTCTCCATCTTAAAAAGTATTTTGGATCATTTTCAGGTTTTTATTTCTTCTTTTCCTTATAAACAATATCAATGTTTACAGACACGCCAGGACATGCTGTTTAGTCTGTCATGTCGTATTTCCTGCACTGGCAAGGGAATGTCTTCTTTCCCTGCCCTTCGGCAGCCTGTGGTGGAGTGGCTTGTAGTACTTAGCAGGAAGGGCAAAAATCTCTGGATATTACTTTCCCTTTTTTTTTTTTTTTTTTTTTTAAATTTTACACTGCATATTGCCTCATGCTCACTTGTCTAAGTATGCAATGTGCAGAGCCACTATATCATAGTTTCAATATGACACGTTGCGAACCTTCTGGCTTCTAGACCAGGAGCCAAATGGCATTGTGTATTCCTTCCATTTGGCCTCATTTTCATGTTCCCCCTTTGCACTCAGGCTGACAAGAGGAGCATATGAAGCTTTTTCTTGCCTCTGCACCTTGACCTTGACCTTACAGCTTTAGAAAAGGTCGCTTGCATGCACTGGGCAGCTATTGTCCACAACCAAGTCCCACTTTCTTTCAACATTAGGAGAGTAAAAGGCCACGTGATAGAGTCCCTTCTCAGCCCCAACATTTCTGTCCTGCTTCCTCCTTTGCAAATATTTTTGTACTAACTTTTTTTTCTCAGGTCAGGCTTACAGCATCTTTTTTTTTTTTTCTCTGTTGTTCCTATCCCCCTCTCCTTTCCCTACACACACGCATGCACACACAGACGCACACGCGCATGCACACACACACACAGAGGAAAATCTATATGTGTCAGACATTCAGCAAGGGAAAGACAAAGGCACTGAGTTAATTACCCATCATTTACTGCTGCTGAGAAGAACAGATGGTAGCAGGCGATATGTAAATGGCAAGGGGCAGTGAATTATTCGATTTTTTTAGATTAATCGTCGATGACAAAGGAAGTGATTACAAGCTGTGACATTTATACAAATGTATAAAGTACATAATGCTAGGGAAAAAAAAGCTTAATGTTATTATGAGGATGTCAGGCATGTGAATACTATTGGCATAATACAAAGCAACACGTTTTGTGAGATCCAAGGATCTGCTTTTCTTTCATTTGCAAACTTTAGCAAGTCCTAGCCTCTGGAAATATATATTTCCCAAAATGAATCCATGCCTGGCAATCATGAAAAAAAAATATAAAAAAAGGTTAGGGTGCTTTTGCATATTTCCCACAATGCAGAACAGTGCCTAGTCTGAACAGTAGTGCTTGCAAGGGATGAAGCTGATGTTGAATCAGCTGTGTAGGACTGTAACATAGAAAAAGGTGTTAATAAAATACATAATCAGGAAATAAAAAATAAAAGGAAAGGTGATGTTTAGGCTGACAGGCGCTCTGTGAGGACAGGAGAGCAAAAATGAGGTGGAAGTGAAGACAGAAGAGAGTACTCTTTGTTTACTGCTTGTCTGAAAAATAATTGTTTTAGAGACACTGAGGGTCAGAATGATGTAATTTCCAGGCCAGGCCTTGCTGTTTTTACACAAACACACAACTTGCTCATCCTCAAGGTAGTCTACTGTATTTTCTGCTGCATAAATAATTAATAGGTACATGAGGAAAACAGATGCTTTCTTTCGCAGATCATAGAAACCGCTCCATCACCAACATGTCTTCAATCACCTAATTATTAAATCTATATGGTGCTAATAATACAGATGGGAGAAGAAGCCAGTGAGCTGCAAATTTTGTTCCCTGTGAAGCATCCCAATCTACTGTATTTCTTGTTTCACATCATGCAGTGAACTACCCTCTGCAACGTCAGCAAGGGAAATAGCGGGAAGAGTTTGGGGGCGAGCTTATTTATCCTCCTCAGAAATACTTTCCAATCAAGCAAGGCAAAACATCACCAAAATTACTGTGAAACACTCCACTGTTATGCACGCTTTGTTGATTACAGAGTGGTGAGGGAGGGACAGAATAACACTATATTAGTCAGCAGCACTGGGTAGTACATTTAAATCTAGCAATCCATTTTATATGAGTATTGTTTCAGGAATAAGGTGCTGGCTGAACCAGTCTGCCCTGAAGAAAGAGAAGGACAAAACGCTGTAGCACACCAGTATTTTCAACATGGTATTATTAGAAGCTGGATACTCAAGATAAGCACCACCAGCTAGGCTACTGGTTTCTAAGGTGTTTTTCTCTTTTTTTACTTCTAGATAATGTTACCTTCATCAGATATAATTAATGTGATAATATAGTTTCTAATCTGTTCAGAGGTGCACATGCAAGGTGGGTTAGTATATTCTCTATAGAAACATAGCATGAACCAGAATAAAACCACATGCGCAGTTACTAAAAGAATCGAGCTGTATTAGTTAAAAAGTAACTGCGGAGAGTAAACTGAAAGTATCCCAAATCATTCACATTCTACATAACATCATATTATCTACTTATTTCCTTGGGAGGGGGGATTATGAGTTAAAGTTGTAACTTGGGGTGCGGAAAGGCAGTCATTTCCCTCTTACAAGGCTAGAAAGCAGAACAAGATTCTCCCTTCTTGAAATTAAAGGGAAGGAAAACACCCTTCTTATGGAGGAACAATGAATGGGACATGACTTTGTAAAAATATCTAGGTGTCATAACTGTATTTCTTAGCCCTCCCTAGACAAGATGAAAAGGTTCCAGTGAGAAAACCCTCACCCCCTCCTCCCCCACTTTTTTTTTTTTTTTTTTTTTAAACAAAGGATGGATGATTTATGACATGGGCATAAGCATATACAGCTTTCTTACACCTATAGATTCATATTTATGAAGCATTTTTTTTAAAACGTCATAGGTAGACCATACATTATTGCAGTCTTTCCATTATTAACATGTTAATGCATTCCTAAAGGACAAAAAGGAACTTCAACAGGGAAACATTTGTTTTTATTTGGAGAAAATGGCTGAATCTGAATCCACACAATATCTAGCCATCTATTTATACACATTTCTGCAACACAACAAATTCATGAGGAAGAGTAAATAAAATATCCATGCATTTCTACAACTTTCCACTGCTTTGGAGATATTTATTTATGAAAACCAAGGTAGTCATTACTTATAGCCTTAATCTTTTTGTTCTCTTATTTTTTTGCTAAAACAAAGATGAAATTACAATTGATTTTTGGAGGGACATTTATACTGAAAGCAGGATCATTTTATACTTTCCCAAGCTGAAGCCTGTATTCATTACCAGGAAAAAATGTAAAAACAGCAAGCTAAAGTATTTTCAGTTGTGGCCCCTATTTATTTTGTAGGACTCTTATCATGGCACCATTGCATCAAAATGGAATTTGAACTATACTCGCACAATAAAATGAACTTCAATGCACTCTATTCACGCACATTGAAATTATACATGGGATATATATTTGTCTTATATATCTATGTATGTAAATGCACATTTATGTAAAGAGGGTTTTTTTCTAGGTTAGTTATGTAGTTTGTGTCTTAAGAAGGCAAGGACACCTAAAAATCAGTTTTCCATTAAGAAGATATCCATATAATATTTATACGCAAATGTGTATGTTAGCCATCATGCATGCATAAGCACATTTGTTAGTACTATTTTCATTTTTTCATTTCAGTGCTGTCCACATTAAAATAAGTGTGAATTTCATTTGCTGTGCATTATAGAACATATACACTGACGTCTAGCTAACCTTCGAAAGCATGAATATGCTATGAGACTAGCATCGTTGCAGTCATTGAGAAATGGATAACAAGAATTAAAAAGTAGAATAGGAAGGCCTATTGTGGCAGTGAAGAGGTGAGTGAGGGCATCAAGACATTGCTTAGTGAGAGAGGTCAGGCACTGGGTAGCAGTTAAACACCCCAGAAAGACTCTAGATTATTTTTGTTTATTGCATGGCCCTCTACAGCTGAACCAGTAATATGTTCCATTTTAAGTGAGATATAATAAAACCCGCATCAGCTAGGAAAGCAAATATTCTCCTTTAAGTCATTTTCATGTTTATTAACATAATTTTTCATTTTTTCATTAACATACTCATCTATCTTTGTGTGTTACGCTTAAAAACATACATCGTAAGAGCAAACATGACTAAAAAAATATTTGGTAAAGCATATATAGAAGTATCATTTAATTTTTGGCAGGATTTAAACATTACAGATATTTAAAATTATCACACTGCTAATATCTTCCTATTCCTAAAATACCTCACAGTGTTCTGGACTGTGCCTTTCCAAAAGGAGATAAGCAAGTCAGCCAGCATCAGTATTCCAAAATACCAAAACAAAGCAACAACAACACAGGTAGAGTAACACTTAAACGATGTTCCTTTAAGCATTTCTTTCAACTCACTTCGGCTGACTCCACTTTTATATAGGTTATAGGATTTACTATAGCAACCTAACACACACACGCTCCCCCCAATGTCTAGCTCCCCCTCCTTTTGACTTAAATCAAACCAATAGAGCCCTCTATTGGTGAAACTTGAGATAGCTACAGATGTTTGCGGAATGAGGAGGCGACACTTGTCACAGCCTGTGCCATCGTGCTCCAGCTCGAGTCAACGGCAGATGTTCTTGGGCTTAGCATTAGCAAGGGGCTCTGAGAGAAATGGCCCGCCTGATTCCCCAGGTATTAAATGTCATTTTTTTCTTATATATAACAGCCCTACACATGTGGTTATTGTGAAACTTGAGCACAACACCACCACATAAACACATAACACATGTAATAGCACTTTTTTTCCCCCTTCAAAAACACTTTGACTTCTGGAAAGGATGCAAAAATATTACGCTTGGCCATGATTCAATATTTCTGCTTTGATAAGTACAGGGTTTTGACTGGACTTTCAGAAGCTATTTGGGGCATCATCTCCTGTTAAGTCCTACAAATTAATTAAGGCCTTGGGTACATTATAATTAAGGAGCCTAAAGCCAAGTCACCTCAGAAACCTAAAAATGCATGACCATTAATATAGGAAAGAGTATATCAAGGGTGAAAGTTATTTCTTTAAAGAAATGTAAGCAGTTAAAAGCAGAAAGTCTTTACAGAGGAAGGACTCAGGGACTTCAGAAAGATTTTTCTCAGTTCGGACAAACCAGGTTAAAACCAAATGTTGATCAGTCCTTATGACTGGGCCCAAAATTTATAGCTCATATCCCAGTTCCTGACAAAGCAGCTGGTTGTAGCCACACAGATCCAGGTACCTAAGGTGCTATTGACCTCATGGACCCCTTCGTGGGGAGGCAGGAGGCAGGAGGAGGCTTTTCAGGAAAACAGACTAATAAATGTCTGGTTTTCTGATGAAGTAACTGTCGATATTTTGTCTTCAACATGGTGGGACTTCACAACCCCCTTAGCTATTTATGTATTTATATAGAATCATTAAGGTTAACATTTGCTGATTATTAAGTGAATGTATTTATTGTTTTATTATTAAGGAAAGGCACTGGCCTAGACAAAGTAGAAAATGATTATTTCTACCTTGCATATGGACCACCAAAGTGATAAAGCAGATTTAGGCTGCCACCAAAGTGATCTGTGAGTCCACAGTACAAGACCTGTTCTCCAGTCATTGCAAATTGGACCTGGTAGAAGAACACTTTTTTTTCTCAGAGCATCGAGTGGATGGAGGTTGGTACACAGCAGGGACTAACCCAGATACAGAGATGTGGCATGACCAGATGCAGCACACAAGCTGGAAAGCTCAGAGCCTTCCTGGGTCTCACAGCTGAAATGTAGCCTAAGGTCAAGGTCACAAGAGAAGTCTGTAGTTGATGCAGGTCCTGAAAACAGGTAACGAAGTCAGGTGCTTCCAACTGTTTGGCTACCCACATGACCTCTGGCTCCTGCCAGTCTCACATGCTCTAGTTTTGTTCTCCAGGACCCTTCTGAAAGTCAACGTCAGTTTTTCCAGGTGTCCTCAAAGTTGATCTGATTCATGGTGGTAGGTCCTGGACCTGACCTGCGAAATACTAAACCAGCAGCAAACTCATACATCCTCATGTCTGTGTGAGTCGTTCCTTCCTCCTTTCATGCCACTCATGCATCCATGAGGACATTTGCTCTACCTTTTAAAGCCAGACCATGGTCTCTCACCTGTTTTCTCCATGTCTGTTGCTTTTACTGTGCTTTCTGTGGGCAAGAAGGGAAAAAGCTAAAAATATTGCATGCTTCTAAATGTACAAATTATGCCAAATCATTTCATTGTTCAAAATGTACAGAAGTTTCTTTTCTTTGTTTTTGGGTTGTTTGGTTTGGGTTTTTTAAATATGTGAATTCAATTGAACTGTAAAGTAAGATGTGGGTGCTAAATATACTAAAATGTGCACAGGTAATGCCTCCTTTCAAGTTAAATTAGGGTTGTTGCATTTCCAGTGACTTCCAATCACCTTTTTGTGGACACAAAGATAAACTAGTTCTTGAAGGTGCATGGGAGCCCCTGGTGTCTACCAGAAAAGATGACACTGTCAAAACACAAGAAGTCCTTCACTGGAGATTTTCTGCCCTTGTTCCCTAAAAATTTATGAACATCCTGGTATGTTCTACATGCCGGGTATCTCTGCAAAACCATTTGACTCAGTGGGAATTATTTAAGTCCTATTGCAGGACAACAAAACCCTGGCATACTTCTGTCAAAGTACTTGGATATCTCTTTACATGAGAAAGTGCTGAGGAGAACAGTAGAAAAGGAAAAAGTCCTTGTGAACTGTAAGTGAACCAGCTATAACAAACCAGTCTATTTGCTTATGAAGTCTTGCAAGCACTGTTTCAGTCTAACCAGGTTTCTGTGCATTTCGCTGGGCGTGGGATCTCATACTCTGCTTGGCAGCACAATGAATGGGACCAAAAAGGGAGAGAACAGGAGCTTAAATGATGTGTCCCAATGCATTTTTCCTCTTTCTGTTACATGCTGTTTATTGATTTTCCTTTCTACATTAGCAGACAACATAATGGCCTTTAAACCATCTAAAGTCTTGGAAAAGTGATTTATTTTTTTTATTTATTTCACGAACACCTCTTATTTAACTAGGTAAAGAATCCTGATTTTTATTTTTAACTCTCTTGAGCAGAAGTAATGACTTTCTAAAAATTATATTACTCCACAATTAAACAGAAGAAAATGCCACTGTGTTAAAAACAGCTTGCCTCATACCCTGAAGTTCTTGATGCTATAAATAGTGGAAGCTGGCAGCCTACAGCTCGCCATCTTCCACTGCACTGACGCGCCGTAGTGCTAGTGAGGGATGCAATTGCTGTGTTCACCTGAGGAGTGAGTATTCTGGTGTCTCGTCAGTGTCTACTGAGAAAGGGCTTCCAATTGGCTGATTTCTACCCTGTTAGGAAAATTACAGCTGTCCTTGGTGAAACTCTTCCTTTCTTTTTTGCCCAGAGAGGCATAGGTAGTAAGTTTAGATGGATATAGCGTGGGTGTGACTGCTAAAGAAATGCAGTAACAATGACATTAAAGGGAGTACAGTTTCACGTCTCCAGTCTTGCAGGGAAAAAATAACAGGAAAAAAAACAAAAACCAAAAACCACAAACACTGCATATAATCTGGGACTTTTAAAGCACAAGAACAATAATTTTTCAAAATAATTGCGGGACACAACCTTACAGACAGAGATGCTAAAATTATTCTGAAATTGTTTGTGTGTATAACTGATAAACTTATTTTATCCTGTGGAAATGAAAGGGAATGTGAAGCACATGTTGCAAAGTTGTACTCATCCCAGGGTGTTGCCTGACACACACACACACACACACACCCCCTTGAATGATGTGGAACAATGAAGGAGTAAATTAAGTCACCTCAGTGAGATGTGTGGTCCAGTCTCACCACTCTTCAGGAGAAGGAAGGTTTGCCCGCTTCAGCAGCCATGACCCTTTCACTCAAACATTACCAGCAGGGTGCTGAGAACTGGGACAAGGACAAGCTGGGAAGATGCATCACTAACTTCCACAAGATATGGGCAGAAAGGTCCTCAAAGCAGAGCCTGCCCACACCTCCTTCTAAGGAAGCCCTGACCCCTGCCATCACTCCATTTGTTTGCAAGGGGTTACAGTGCTGCTGTGTTGTCCTCCTCTTCCATGCACAACCTCGTGGCATGGACATGCTGGTACCTTTTCTTCTCCCAGGCCAGGAGTATAACCAGCCTCAGAAGGATTAGTCACATCAGTGTCAACAAAATCCAGCAAGAGTCAAAGCTTCAGTGAACACAGTTTACCAGAGAGTAAAAGAAAATTCTCTTTACTAAGCACAGTGACAAAGCACCGGGCAGCAGCAGCAACTGAGCTGCAGATTTCTTATTTGTGACACCACAGCAGCAGCAGTTCAGCTCAGCCCCTCTGCACCTCCCTACAGCTTTGCCTGTCAGGGTCATGCTGCAAAACATGGCTGCTTCCAAGAGAGGAGAGGGGCAGGCAGGAAACCACAGCTGAATTCCCCATGGATCTCAGGCAGTTTATAATTGCCTTGTTGGTAGGTAGGTTCTTCAACGGTGTGCATGTTGCTTGAAGGTCAATGAACATTCTCCTTTAAAATTTCAGGGCACATTTGTGCTCTACTGCATGGGTTTTATTTCCCTCAGAAGCTGGCAAGGGGAAGTAGAGCTGATTTTAGGCTTTAGAAGCAGTGCCTACGCTAGGAATGCTTATTTATTATTTTTTCTCGGACCGGATAATTTTCATTTTCAGTTTCCCCAAACTTTGGGAAACCATCCGGGCAGCTAATGTGAGAACACACCAAGCTAGCAATTTTTCCTTGCTGCTTTTACTGGTTTAGATTGAAATCAACATTGCTTTAACATGCTCCTGCAGTTAATATACTGCACTGAGGAGTTGAGGGGGGAAAGAGAAGGGCAACGACCAATTCACCTGCCAGCTTAATAGCTTATTTGGGGAAGGCTAATAGCATACTGTGGTTTTGACTCTAAGCAGCGGTGTCCTCAGAGCCAGAGATGTCACTACATAGTTGTGATCAATATAGGTTACAAAGCAGTGTCATTTTTTTCTGCTTTAACCTCTGGAAGGTGCATGTCTCTAAAACACTAAAATAAGTCAAAATATTGATAATTACAGGTTCTAAATCCTTTACATACATGGCTACAATATGAAGGTCATGAAGCCTAAAATTTAAATTATCAACAAGCCAAAATATTCTAAAAAAGGACAAAGGAAATAAGATCACAAAGGATAGTCCTGAATCAGAGCTTACAGCTAATACAAGCTGAAGTTACCTTGAGGCTTGGAAAGTGTAGCAGCCTGTATGCCCTGTTTAAACAAAAGTGTTGCATATGACTTTATGGCTCACAAAAAATTTTGGACAAATGACTCTGGGTTCTCTCACCTTCTAATCATCCATAGAAACTATTCATATTTAACCATTAACACACCAAGATATGAGAATAATTGCATTGATCCTGAGAAAATGGACATTTACAGCAACATTTTCATTTTAAATAACCTTTTGTTCTCTGAAGATGAGACAAAGACAACCTAGCAGAGACACCAATGGTTTCTTTGTATTATCTTTGATGATCTCATTCTAAACCATCTCTTTCTTTCCTTTATCTCCATAAACTTGCCCTTTTTTCCCGCCTCCAGCTCTCTCTCAGAAAACACCACATATTCCAGCATTCTGCAGTGTTCCTATTTCTTTATGAGGAGCCCAAATCATTTATCCCCATTAGCCATTTGTGCAGTTCCCATCAGCAAGGCTCGGACAGGCTGAAATGCTCCAAATCCCATTGCCAATCCCCTAAACTACCCAGTGCCAACTACTTTCTGTCTCTAACTTTGCTTCTTTGGTACTAGTCAGCAATTTTATAGCCACATGCAGGGCCAGATCTGGAAGAAGTAAGAAACAGTGGAAAAGTAGATACAAAAAATCTAAAGAATATTTATAAAGGTACAGTGTTTCAAACTGCTTCAACTAATTTCTGGTAAATAAATAGTGTTCTCTTTCTTAAGACAGTCAGTGTCGTGATAAAGCTATTAATATGTGACTACTTATATCACATTCCTATAAAATTCAATTGTCACTTGCAAAGTTATATTTATCCTTTTTTATTTTATGCTGTCAAGGACGCTTAAGCAAAGGCTGCAGTGCTTTAAATTCGAGCATTTAGTTTGGGAAAATACCAGCAAAAAGACAAATAGAGTTCAGTAAGACCGCAGTTTTAAGTGTCTCCAGCGCCCAGGTGAGCTGTGCTGCTCCATCTGCACTCTGCTGTCTGTGCCAGGCTGCTTGGCAGGGGAAAGGAGCGGACAGGACCCTGCTGTCCAAGCATTGCAGAAGACATGAATCTTGTCAATTTTGGATTGGATTCCCTGCCAGTTATCAAGCAAGCAGCCAGCAAACTGCAGCATACCACATAGCAATGTGCACACTAGCGTTTCTGAACCCCACTGCCCTCCCCTGGAAGGTGCTTGTTAAGGCATTTCTGTGGGCTCCCTGTCTCCGGGTACTACAGAGACCAGCACTAATTAACAAGGTTGGCCGTATTTACACCACCTGAAACACAAGTCTGTGTTTGTATACAGCATAGCTTAAAGCATCTTTAATGTGTGACTCAAAATGAAATCTTTTTCTCTGGAAATACTCTTAGGAACTGATTTCACAAAGATTCAGGTTCTTGGTACGTCTGTTACTTTAAGGTACCAAACTCCAGCATCGCCAATTGTATTCTCAAGGGTTTTAATCATTTCTAAGAGATTTTATCACTGTCTGTTTCACTTTAGCCAGAACTGCAGTCATATTCAAAGCATATTCTGATGGTCAACAGGAAAAACACTTAAAATAAAGATTTCTCTGTTAGTAACTTAATGGAAACAGGTTTTTTGTTGGTTGTTTTGTGGGGGTTATTTTCTGGATTAAATTAATATCTTGCAGCTAGTAAAGACATGTGATTTGCTTTTCACTTAAAATTCTTCCTGTAAACATCTTGATTCCCTAAAGCATCTATCTCCCTCTCTTTTCTGCTCTGATTTTCTTATATTCCTTCTTCAGTTTTGTTCTATTCTTCATGTTAAACACAGCAATTTCTCCCAGTCAAGATATGAATCAATAACTAGAGCCTTTCAAAATGTTAGAGAAATTTTTTAAAGGAAAAAAGAAAGATAAAATATCTTACAGATGTCATTTACAGATTATATTCAGCCAGTTTCATCAACTGGCAATCAATGATCCACAAGCATGAGACTTTACACATAAGTTTATCTTAATGTGGAGAAAACTAGAGATCTGAACTGTAACACCTTCACAGCCTTTAAAGAAGCCTGATTAGAGTAGCCACAAACAAGTATGGATTCTCTGGGCGTCTCCATAAAGGGTCATGAAAAGCTTAGATTTGCTCATGGGGTTGACCAGACAGTTGGGCCTCTCCTCTCAGATCAATTTAGCCAGGCACCAGTGATCTCCAGAGCTGCTATCAAAATGATCAGGGACTAGGTAAGCCAGGCCTTTGTAACCCTACAGCCAGTTCAGAGAGCTGCTCCATGGAAGCTCACCAGCAGTGACTGCTGACAGCGCTTCACCCTCGTGCCTTGTCCTTCCCTGGCCCAGATCGGATGCGGTGTCTGCTTCGTACAAGAATCAGCATCTTCAAGGTAATTTTAAAAAAATTACCTAGGGTACCTGAAGACTCTGATGCATGACCACGTTAGAGGAGTTTACCAGCCTATTGTTTGTTGGCCAAGCCACTGTAATCACTGGTAGATGACTGTGGGCATACTGTTAGAGCCCATCCCAGGTGTAATACGATGCAACTTCATCGAGGCCTTACAATTTAAAGTTAATTGAAAGAGGTTAATGTTAAACCATATTATCTCGCAACTGGAACAGGCCAAGACTGGAAAATTATTATAGCTCAGCAGATGGGCAACAACTTAGTAAACACCGGTAATTTCATTTTGTTCTCAACTCTGTCTGGCCCAGTGAATACCATGACTTCACACAGCAGCTATCTTCCACTAGATCAAGGAAGCCTCTGCAACGGAAAAATGTTTAATGAGAAAAGCTGGACCACTAATGGTTTACATACCTGCAGTTTGTTCCTACAGGACTCCAGAATAGCACAGCCTTACAAAACCAAGGTACAATTCCAACTTCTGAAACCAAATCCTTCCCATGTATCTCAAAGCAGACACTTAAAACCATGCCAGAAACTGTTAAGAAAAGTTGAGTCCAGATAGCACTCCCAGTCCTGTTAAAAGAATGTAGTCTGAGGCTTTGAGTGCTTTTACTTTCTTTCTAGTGGAACAAGTGACATGATCCAATGTAGAAGCATGTACATTTCTTGGATAGATTCATTTGCTAACTTACGGTTGGAGTCTGATGCTATATTATTGTGATGCTGCAATATGAGCAATCATTTAATTCCTGGGGTTTTGTCCTGTGCTCACATGTAACATCAAAGCAAGCTTAATGTAATTTTAAAGATCATAATCTAAACTAGAATATTTAAAATTATGCCCAAGTCGCCCTCATATGCCAAGAAGATAGGGAGTAAGTGTGATTTAATCAGCTGGCAGATTTTTAAAATATTTGTTCAGCACTTTCCTCCTAATCAAATTTACCAGTAGCAGGGGAGCTAAAGTAAAAACTGTCTGAACAGATATAGATCTTCCTTATCCATATTTTCATGGAAAAGGACACTGATAGCAGACCAAATTTCGTGAAAACTTGAAAGAATATTAAAGACATCAAAACAAATAAGACCCTGCTATCATTACCCAGGTACTGAGGTATCAACATCACTGTGTCAGCCCAATGGTTTTGTTGGCACATAGCCATGTCAGAGCTCCTCCCAGAGGAGAGGGCATCCTGACTCAGGAAGCAGTTCCTGAGGGGGAGAGGCTTGTTTATGTTTCTCCTGTCTTCCTCTGAAAGAAACTGTGGTGCACCATTGAGACCATCAGCAGTGGATGAGCTGCTTGCCTTCTTCCTACCACCAATAGACAGATGTGGCTTTTTTGTTCAGTCACTTTCCTTAGGCTTTATTTTTCATGGGGACTGTGACCATTTGCTGTAGCCTGACACAAAAGTCACACAAGGAAATAGAACCATGCATTTGAATGTTGGGTTTAATTGAATGTTGGGTCTCACTAGGAACTGCAGAGGGGTTTTTGCCTTTTAAGTTCTGGCTAGTGAAATCATCCCACTTGAAGCTACATACACAAAACTTGGTTTTGATACTCCAGAACAGGCACTTGAGGAAGCCTTCAGCTATACTGTGCTGTTAGAAAAGTCATGTGCAAGCTGGGGAACACTAGTGCTTCTCAACTCCTGGCTGCCCTTTCAGTACTGATATAAACATGGCAGGGAAAAAGACTCATCACTGCATCCTTAAAATCCATACATTCACTGTATGATAATGCAGTGAGGGGGCAAGGTTGACAAGCATGTTTTTAGATAGGAAGCAAGTGCAGGCTTCAAAGAGCCTACAATATATTTTAATTAATAAGGGATCAGTAGGAGCCAATTAAATCATAGTCATTTGAAATAGAGAAGATTGCTTTGCTCTTTTTCCTGTGCTACTGCACAGTAGAGTCTTAAATTTGCCAGTTCCTCCAAAAAAAAAGGGCTCTGTGCCTTTTCAAATTACTTTGCTTTTCACAGTAATAATTAAGTGACAGTCAAGAAGCAAAGAAGACTTTTCATTTTTTAAAGTTTAAGTTCCAGTTACCCAGGAAAAGTTTTCATCAGTGGTTTTAAAAAACTAGAAGACCACATCAAAATAACTAGGAACAGACAGATCTGTCCTGGCTGTCCACACAAAACTAAGGTACATTTCTCTTTGCTTTACAGAGCAGTTAAATATGTTCGCATCCAGTTCTTTGTGTTATTCAGTGTTTTCACATGGAGGCAAATCATTAGGAGAGAAAACTTCAGAGTTTGTAACTTTGTGGGAAATAAAAATCTTTAATAAAGAAAATAAAATCTGTGGCTCACGGCTGCTCAGTGAGTGGAGGAAGCTGACATTTAATGCAATCGTCCACCTACTCTACTGAATCCAAAAACCTTACAGCAAATATGTGTTGGTTGGAGTCTATAATAGCCAAATGGAAACACTAGCTAAAAGGAACCAAGGGATAAGAAATCTGCTATAAATGAAACATATATTTTTTTATACTCATTACAGTAATAGTCCCCCAAAGTGGCTTGCACCTAGAACGTGGCCCTACCAGGGACCATTTTCAGACCCAATGTCCAAGATAAACTTGCTTGCCTGCTATGATATCTAAATCCACCTATTCAGACTTCCCAATATCCAGAGCTACTTAACTGTCTCCATATGCTGTGAATGCAGAGAGAAAGTTGTTACACCCCACTTAAAGATATACAGTAAGTGTCATAACCATCTCTCTCCTTGACCACATAAAAAACCAGGGACTGTAAACTCTAGGGAACAAGTAATCCAAGCTGATCACAACTCAGTTTGGGAAAAGTCCATCTTACATGTCTCTGTGGACCTATGCCCTTATTCCCAGTGTTGCTTAGTTCAAGAATTCAAGCTTATTAAGAAACTGGACTCTAAATCATAATTACCTTTACTTTTTTAAAGAAAGCTCTATGCTTTTGACTCATGTTTGGATTTATTATTTTTTCACTTTTCCCTTTTATCCTCCTTTGTGACTAGAAGTGTATAAACACAAGTGCTGTCCAGCTTCTGACATCTACAAAACAGGAGCATTTAATGATCTCACCACTGGAGCTCTCTTGAGAAGACCCAAAGATCCATATATCAAAAGTTGTCAAGTAATGTCTCCTGCTGTGAATACAACATTTAAGCAGTTGACCCAAATATCATTATTTGCACACTATTTTCAACTTCGTCTACCCAGCCACATGGCTACCCCAAGACCTCTGTGTCCCCTGCAGCTGCAGGTCATCACTCGCCCTCCTGTGGCACTGTTATTTTGTGTTTATGTCACAATCTGGGATAGGAGATTTGTTAAATATAGGAAATACAAAAAGAATTGGACTTTATAAGGGTTCAAGGAGCTAACACTTCAGGATTTATTTTGCTCACTATCCAAAAACATGTAGTCTAACATTGATGCTCAAAATAACTTGATGTGTTTCTCATATCATATTCAAGACAGGAAGTTTAGGAAAAAAAATAATTTGTGTAGCTCCAGATTATGTACTCTGCTCCAGTGTATCAATACTCTTGAAACAGTAAGCTATAATATATTCTATCAGTCAAATCAATCCTCCCACCTTTCCCAGGCAGAGGGAAGGCTTACCTGAATTCCTAAAAAGGAGAGCTTTCACTCATGATATCTTCAAATAAACATATTCAGCCAATTCACTTAATTGCCTTGGAGCGATCAGCTGTGCATCTCAATACTGAAATTAGGCTTTTCTGCATCTCTGGAGTTACATTTTGGACTCACTCTCCTTCCGTGAGGGAATGACCATAAGAGACACTGCCTCCAAACTCATCTTTGAACCTAGGAGCTTATGAGCTACCTTTCTTTCCTCTACACTTTAATTTTACCACCCCTACATCACTTCTGCCTTCTTGCCATATTCTCCCATACTCAGTGGAAAGCAGTGCCTTTGCACTTCAGTTCCTGCTAATATTTAATGACAGAAAATCAGGCTACTTTCCCAGGCTTTTGTTAATGTACTGCTGGATTCACCGCTCCTCCTGGTCAGCCAAAAAAATCTGTGTGTTGCCAGGCTTGTGTTCTTACCTGTAATTCAGGGGGCTTTCATTTTAAAATATGGGTCACATGGGAATGCTATCTATCTCTCAGCATTTTGTAAAGTCATGAGCTGCATTGCATTAGCAAAGTGACTTTAGAGACAAAAAAAATACAGGCTTTATCTGCAATGTGCATTAGAAAGGGGTTTATAAAAAAAGGGGGAGTTTTAGATTCTACACTCATATTACTTTGCGTTGCCTCAGAAAGTGCTGAGAAAAACCAGCCGAGATGTCTGTTGTCTTTATTACACATCTGCTAATTTCAGAGATACTTGCTGAGAATGTCCTTGATTTTAATTGACATCTTGATTTACATAATTTTGTTCCTTTGCCATCTTTACATAGAGTTATTAGCAGCCTTGGCCTATGCTTCTCTATTTCACTAGTCTTCTTAAGAAAGTGGACGTGCTACATGGTACCAATAATATTTTCTGGTACCCCATTCCCCTAGGACACAGTGCAGCATCATGTGTGTAGGCAAGGTAGAAAGCTGACTCAAATGCTGTATCCTTTCTATTTCTCATTTGTTTTCCCTCAGGAAGCCCCAGTAACTTCTTGTCTTCTGTTCTTAGGATACTTTCTGTGAGGAAAAACACCAGTATCAAGGAGCACGTATCTCTCGAACTAGCTATTTACCACAAATGTCCCATTTTTTTTTGCTGTTTCAGTAAGAGAGAAGTGGTAGAGAGAAAAGGAAACTATGCCAATGTGAGTAATATTCACAGTAAATGTCTTTTAAAAAAAGTATGAAAGTCTGCTGACTGCAGATTTTTTTTTAAAAGCCTGCTGCCAGGCTGGCAGTGGAAAAAGTCGTCTCGCTCTCTCAGGTGCACACTCAGCCCCAAAAGATGAAGTGACCAAGCTGCATGTGCACCTCCACTTTAGGCCTCCACTTTCAGATCTGGCCTTTACCAGAATCATTTACAGATGGAAAATTAGTCATTTTACCACAAAAAAAAAAAAAAAAAAAAAAAGTATCAATGAGATTTGAAAGGGATGGGATCCGTGGGCATTCTTTGGGGTCACTTTCATTCATTGCTTTCCTTACACTACTGAAGTGATTAGTATTTTCCATGTGAGTTTTTCATGTATTTCCACTGGGAAAGACTAGACAAAATACCTTTTCCTGATTCTCAGTTTTTCCTCGTGACTCGGAACAGATTTAGTTATATGAATTTTGCAACAAGCTGACCTGTTGCTGCAATGTGCCCCACTGATGGTGGTAACAGGAACTCTGGGGCAGCTTCATTAAAGTCAGCAATGCAGAGTTTTAATAATTATAATACAAAATGGAATAAAGCAACCAGTACACGTTCCCACTGTTATATTTGTACTGCATTATTTGAATCTACTTCTTAGGAAAATAAAAAAGCTTTTTGTGGTGGGGATTATCTCTATTATAAGGCTTAGTAGTGAAGTAGTTAACCATGTTGATTTCTACACAGCTATATTTAAGTTTCAGAGTTAACATCTCTCTGAAACAAATAGGGTTGATTATTCTTTTTAGAACCATTTTTTCTTGTTCTGCAGACTGAAGTATTGTCTACATTAAGAACAGTTGCACCATTATAACTACTCTAATGTTAGTCACATCAATCCCACTCCTTGATGTAGACGAATTGTACCTAACCACATCAGATAAAGCATAATTTTATGGCTGTGCGGGCTGCTCATATTAAGCATTTTCAGCAAAGAACAATGGAGTTCCATTAGTGCAAAGTTTCCCAAATGGGGAAAGATGGTATTACATCACTTTGCACTAGCTTTGCATTTTAAAGATTGTATTTTGAACAATAAAAAGTTAAAATATTTTTTAAAGAAAGGAAAATAATAATTAAAAAAATCCATAAAACTCTGTATATGACTGGGGCAGCCCCAGCTCAAGCCTCTGAGGAGCATAAGTTCCTGCTGCATAGGGCTCTCTATTCAATAGACACGGGTGTGTGGTCAAAGGCTGAGTATACCAACTTTCACAGCAGGCTACTGATACATCTGACAACACAAACCACTGCCTTCCACATCACCAACCTAATGCTAAAGGGACTTATGTTCCCTTGAGAAGGAACAGATATTTTCTGTTTGCATACCACCTAACACAGGAGGGTCAGCTACCACAATATAAATATTTAATCCTAATAACTAGGGAGGTAATATCAAGGGGATATGTTTACATGATGCTCTTTAAAGCTCCTAGTGAATAAGCAACAACTTTGTTTTCTTTTTTAAGAGGTAGGAGAGTAGAAGTCAGACTTTCAAAATATACAGTCAAAAGTTGACCAAAGCCTGAATTTCTGTGCCCATTGACATTGCAGCCAAAGAGCCCAGATTTTCAGCATAAGGCATAACACGCAGTGATTTTGCCAGTGTGAGGAGTCAGACAATAAAAAAGGGGCTGGCGGCAGCAGAAACAGGGTTTTGCCTCTCTCCCCCTTCCCCTCCCCTCCCTGGAACACAACATACTTCTACCAGGAACGAAAATAAATAAATCCTCAGTTGTCTTGCTGTGCCCAATTAGTATTCCATCCATGAACTGTCCCATCAGGGAAAAATGCCTCCCTCACACACGTGTTCAGGATAGCACTGATGGATCTGAGGGCCTCTCCAAACACAGTGACCATCTGCTAGGCAAAACATAGGGGTCTGACAAGCAGGAGCCATTCAGCCCTGTTGTTGGGCCACATTATTACATATTTGACAAGGGTAATGAGAGGCTGTCATTAACCTTACATGACAGTCTCCACAATGACACACACTAAAGCAAGAACAAAGAGCAGAACTCAGTAAAAAGGCACCTACTTCTCATTTAACCCCGGAATTGTCAGACACCATTATTGCTAATGGAGGCTGGCGGTCCTGGGGTTAATTTCCATCTCTGTGCTCTGCTTGTTCTCTTTTTGAAATGTACTCCTCATATGGTTAAGGAAGCAGTTTTATCAAGGCTATTGGGAAGGCAATGCATTATTTATCATAACACACTGAGATGTAAGAACAGAGAGGGTCTCCTGGAGGAATGAACAAACAGACATATTTCATGAACCCTTCTGATGGTCTGAAAAAAAAAACAACCATTTCTGAGCTCAGTGTCTGATATTTAAGGTTATCATTGCCTAAGTGTGACATTTTCCTCATCTGCATTTCCTGCCAGATTTCTGTCAAGCTTAAATTTGCAAGATTTTTTCCCAGTGACCTTGTCACAGTCACCTGGCTTTATAATCACAGGGAAATCCCATCGAGAAAGTTAATCGGTCGCCTGACTTTTAGTTGAACATGGTAGGGTGAACATGAACCGTAGGGTGAGACAGTATTTACAATTCCAGGAAATAAAAGGTCACCTGAATATCAAATCTCTGTCTCAGATGAGATGATACGGGTTACAGTCCTCCAGCAAGTAGCAGAGGTCTCGTAACAGAGTTGCTTGCCACCTCGGCAAGCCGAGGAATACACCTATTTCCATAGTGACCTCTGGGCTGAACCTAGGACAGGGGGCTCTAGGCATGAATGCAAGCACTTGTTCAGGTGCTTTGGCATATTAAGGACAAATGACAGAAGTGAAAGTGAAGATTATGTCTCACTGCAGGAGACTCGAAGCCGGTACAGCTGGGTGTGAGCTCACAGGAGTCACAAGGTTTGGGAACAGCTAGAGCCAATGAGAAAATAGGACATCAGGTGGCGGGTAGCTGCAGTACAAGGATGCTCAGAGCCACCGAGGGGAGGGGACACCATCTCTGTGGAGAAGCTCTCTATAAATAGCATACAAAAAGCAAGTCACTTTCTTTCCACACAAAGCAAATGCAGCAGCACGAAGCTAGCCTCCCAGAAACACTGGCTAGGAGGCTGGAAAAGAAGCTGGTCGAAAGATTAATACTTCCGTGGAAAAAGTGGAAAGTAAAAACCGCAATTAGGAGACAAGTTCTCCAAGAAGTGAGTTCAAGAAAGATTGTAGTTTTTCTTCTGAAAGTGAATTAACAAGCTTCAATGTTTACAAAACTGCTCACTACTAGAAAAAGCAGAATATGTTGTACAAGCACATTTCAGATTATGAATTGCTTTTCCAGATTTATTGTGATGGTCCTTTGCAGAGCTGGATGCCAACGTCATGCGCTATCTTTTCTGTTCTCTCACTGGAGAGTGTCCTCTTCCTGAGCCACCCACAGGGGAGTCTGGTTTACAGTTAAACAAGCCATTGAATCAAACCTCTTTTGTTATCTAGCCATTCAGAATTAATTTTCCATTAACAGCTGCAGGATCAAACCACTGTTTTACAACTGTTCTTGAAGAGCTACTGAAAGGGAGGAAAAACACATGGAAAACTGAGTTCTGCACTGAAATGACAAAAATACCAGTGAAGCATTTTTCCTCCTTTACCCATCCCGGTGTACAGCGACAGCTACTGACATTCAATGAGTAGTGGAAATACATGGCCAGCCTGCCCTACCTCTTTGTCATGGGGTAAGGCTAACCCACTAGTGCTCCTCCCCGAGAGATCTTTCTTCTCAGTTAGCACAGGATTCCATTCATTAATTTCCCCAGTAAATGTGCATGTCAAACTACTAAGGGTGACTGAAGCATTTGTGCTGCAGTACCATCAATATATGGATTGTACACTGCTCTCTGTCTTTCCTTCTCTGTCTCTCCTTCCCTGCCCCCAGCCCTTACCCACTTCCATCTACTCCCTCTCACTGTTTTCTCAATCCTTAGCCTAAAAAATTCTTGGCTTTAGCTCAAGACGGAGTAGTAGGGAAGTCTACCTTCATCATCTGAGTCTTAATAGAATGGTATGATCTCTAATAATGGTTATAAAACGCTATGTTTTAGCACCCGCTGATAGCAGCCTTAACAAGTATGACAGCTTCTCTCCAGCACGTACGATGAGAGTGAAGCCAAATTACCTGGTTAGGATTTGTTAGGCTGAGACTGGTGGAGACGCTCACCTCTCCTGAGTTCAGACTCTGGGCATATGCCTATGAACAATGGCAGATGGAAGTGATTTGAAAGACTGTAATTTCTTGCTAGTTTTTCTGAATATTTTATGGGCTAACCTTACAGTAGGAGAAAAGGATTTATGAATATAGAAAGATCATTGCTCCTAAGGAAATCTTCAAATATAGCATATGCATAATATTCCAGCGACTTTTAATTCTGTGGAGAATTTTAAAAGTCTGTGTTATCAAGATCCCTCAGGACAACAAAAAAGATTTGATATCTTTCCTTAAAGGGAATTTTAAAAGGGTTCTTTAACTCTAATTAGTGAATCTACTTGGGAATTCTCAGAAATCATCTGTACTCACAAAAGAAGAATACCTAATAATTTTCAAACAAAACAAAACTGTTTTCCTGATAAAGTGCAAAATTTAGATTCAAAATTCAAAAGGACCAGATCTAATGGCTCCATATAACATACGGTGAGTTCCCTCAGCATGTTCAATCTTTAACCTTTTATGAACAGGACAACACATTTACCTGTAAGACCTATTTCCTTACAAATTCATGCTTCCAATTATTTACGATTCCACTGTCCTTGTGAGGTTATATAAATCGATTACATTTTCATTTAATATTATATTTAGCAATTATATATTCATACCATTAACTGCCAGAATCACTCTTCATTTTCTTTTTCTGAAGATGAGACTGTGGAGCTGTTTTGCTCTAGTATTTTGTCAGTGACACTATTTTGTATGACTTTTCAAGAGATACATATACTGGGTAAGATTCTTCCTGTGTTATGATATTAAATAAAGAAAGGTTATCATTATATAAATGGCAAAACTGTACTGCACTGCAGCCACTTAACATTTTCTAAAAGATACAATCTACTTGATATGAAGTCAGGGAAATCATATCTAATACTGAATTCTAACGGGAAAACAAATGAGTACTACTAATAGAATGTACTTCAGTTGTACTTTGCATAACATTCAAAAACAGAGAATTATTTTTGTCACCTGCCTGAGTCACCTTTACAAGCCTAGCATTTGACCCATGGATGTGTTGTGTGGGTCTCTGCATATGAAATAGATATGAATGAAAGACTTATCCTGTCCTTCTGTTTGCAAAGAAAGAAAAAAAGTAAAAAGAAGGGAAAAGAGGAAATGGTTATCAATATAGACAGAAATTTCTGCTATCCCAGAAAAAGGATTCTGTATTCTTTGGACTATGGAACCATATAAAATGGTTCATATATTTTAATCAGGAGAGTTCCTTCTACATGCTTAGCTTATATTGGCAAGTATAATGTTCTGCCTTTCAATTAGCCTCAAACACTATCACGTGAGTCAGACTAAACTACATTTAATCAGATGTCTTATGAATTATGAACAGGTCTACCAAGCGATTGGACCATTAAGCATTAGATAAGACATAACTGCCCCAGATGCTTCACCTAGGGTAAACTCAAGTATTTGTATTCCAACTTTCTAAAAGTTAGAAGACTTAACAACCTAAATTTGTTGATAGCTCAAGATTCTGCAGGACTGGAAATTTGCTTGCATAAAGTTAAGACAGGAATTGCAGGTTTTAACATGCAGAAAAGCCATATATGAAAAATTACACGTTTTTCATCATCTTTGACAGAAATAATCATAATCTGAATAACTGAATTCCAATGAAATAAAAGAAGCAGGTAGCCACCTGAGCTAGAAGCTGCCTCTCTGAAGAAGTGGCTGACAGCTTCGACTTAGACCTTATTTCCGTATAAAATCATAAAAAATGCCATCCATTCTGAGCCAGGGATTTGAAGATAAGACAGTAAAACAGCACAGGGATCCTGCCAGGCACTATTAAAAGATTAGTAAAATAATTCTGTCACTAAAGTCATATGATTTTCACTATCAAACGAGTTGGCAGCGTTGTGGATTTTCAAAGTCAGGAGTAAAATGACTGACTGACATGGAAAATTCTGACCTACCACTGTTGCGAACAATGACTGAAATGTGAAGAAACTGATCTCACTGTCCCAGTGTCAGGGCACAGTTTCATCAAAGGATAATGTAAGCAGTCCAGAATTTAAGCTGTATTTCTGTCATTCCTCTTATGGTCCACAAAGGACTACTGGCTTTTTATAGCAAGTAGCTGCTGGCAGCATTTCCACTGCACCCAGTTTCCCAGGCTGTGTTGCTGGAGGCAAGACAGCCCTGCCTAAGACCTAAGTACACAAAGTAAGGCAAGTCAGTATGGCAGAATTGCTTGCTCATTGTGGTTCTAAATATAAGATTCAGAGATGCAAACGCCAAACATCCAGATGCTGCAGGAGTGCCTGAATTCAAGGCTGTGAAGATGGAAAAGCAGGTAGGAGCCCTAGAAATTGACTGGAGAGGAGTTGTGCCTTACACTTCATGAATTCTTTATGCTAGTGGTGGACATTTGCCCTGGAGGAGGAACTTACCAGAAGCTTCTTTTATGTATCAAGTCACTGCAACTGTCCTGGTTCCCACTAACTATGCTGAAAGCCCTGATGGAAAGCATCACATCACTCCTTTCACTCTCCCTGTGTCTCATCATGTGTCCACTTGTTAGCCCACAGTGAGTTGTTTCCTCTCCCATACAGAGGTCTGCAACAGTATTCTCACTTTCCAAACACCTGCAGGTGCAGTGTTCATAACAGTTCCTTGCAGCATGGTCACGTCTGATCTGACCCTTCTGATTCTCAGGACAGTTCCCTCCAGCTGCACCTTCTCACCATGCATCAATCAGCCGGAGGAAACTTTTTGTGGCAGTGATGCCTTGGTCAGCAGGGGCTGCTGACAATTCTCAGCTCATTGCTATGCTGAAGTCAAAAGTTACAGATTACTTTTCTTGAGGAGTTATCTTTATCCAGGTAAAGTGCCCACAAGGACACTGATGCTCCCCTCTCTTTGTGTTGGGAGCTATGTGTGGTGCAGGAACACCTGCAGCAGCACAAGCCTACGTGAAATGCTCCTGCTCTAGGAAGAGAATCAACAACCTGATCTACTGAGCACTGAGGACGTTTCATAGGAAACATGCTGTCTTGCTGTTGCCTGCTGGAGTGAAGGTTTTAGGGCACTGTGATCTTGTAGTTATCAAAACCAGTGATCTCTATTATGACTGAAGTATTTGGCTGGAAACTGTATCACAAAAAGAAAAAGAAGCAGATAAAGGCTCAATAAAATGTTCTACATTGTACATACAGGAAACAAATGTGTTTGAATCATCAGGGCTCAGAACAGGGCCATAGCCTCCTCCCCTGAACCAGATAGCTTATTTGTGCTGTGAGTTTTTGTTCTTTCTAAGAACAAATTATTGCAGTGGTCAGAAAGGAAGACACCTTCCCCCTCCCCCTGCCCCTCCCCCCCCCCCGCCCCTCCCCCCCCCCCCCCCTCCCCCGCCCCGCTTCTTTCCTTAACTCTTGTTCAGTCACTAACATTTCCTGTTACTATCAGGCAGAGATTTCATTTCTGCCCGGGACACCTACCCATACTGCACTTTCATAAGTAATGTATCGGTACTCTCTTGATGGTCTTTACACATCTTCCCACTCTGGACCATCTCCTGAGAGATTCCTAGGGCCCACCTAAGTAGTGACACATGCTGCTATTGAGCAAATTTCTGGCTTTGCTAGTGAAGTACTGTCCAAAATTATTTATATCCTGAGGAAGGCATAAATGTCTGTGTTGTATTTCCTGTCCAGTCACAAAGAGCAAACCAACCCTGCACATCTTAGATCACAGGTGTGAGCTGATACTTCTGTTCTCCTAAAGCCTATTCACACTTTGAAATAGTGAGTTATCAGCAGTTTTGTTGCTTTGAACAAGACAGCTGGTACACTACAACTGCTCTGCCACTGTTTCATAAAAGACTGTCACAATCAGGCAAATGAGGCCTGGTGTCTTCCCAAAGAGCCATCCAATAATGCAAAATAAATGCTGGGACCACAAAGAACCATCAGAGTTTCTGGGAATGTCTTTTGTCTTGGTCTTCCTACAACAATCTTCTCAATTCATTGCTCTTCCTTCCCTCTTCACCTTGCCAGAGAAGTCATTTGGAGTTTGAATGTCCAAGGTATTGTAAGAACATAGGCACCAAAAACAGAACTTGGGTGAGACTGAGTGCTGACACTGAATAATTATTCTCCAGAAAGACCACTGGCTTCACCTTCCCTCATGGTAGGCCTGTATATTTAACTTTGATATTGGCTGTTTGATGTCCGCCTCTGTGCATCCTCCACAACCTCCACAGCCCACAGACCTGGGAGTCTTAGCCTTGGAAGAGTCAGAAAGTTGACACACTGCTGCCCAGAATACCTTCCACAGGGGCTCAATCCAGTCCCTGCTTTCAGGGTTCACCTAGTTTGCGCACAGTTGGGGTCTCTATAGCAAAGAGCTATCTCTGGGTTCTGTTAAGAAGTGGTGGAAGAGGGCAACACCTGCCTGTGTGAAAAGCCCAGGGATTAGAATGCTGACTCAGCACAGGCAAAAGCAGATTTTGATCACTTTGCTAGCCCAAGGGGATAGGAACTGGCACTCCCACCTCTCAGAAGTTTTCCTAAATTTCACAACAATGAACACGGGAAAAGTGTTTCCCAAACTCATATTGTTTAAGCTCTGCCACAATTCAGCAAAGAATGCAAAAGACTCTGTGCCGTGCTCTGACAAGGCAAACCCCCTGAGCTCTAGTCATATATTTGGTTTTGCTTCAAACTGGCTTCTTGGATTGCAGATAGAAACTTTTACTCATGAAAAAGACAACAGGAGTCTTTCATTTTAGCAACTAAATAAATTCTAGCACAAACAGCAAGGTCTGGTACCTTCATTCCTCACCTTTTATTGCATGTTCGTATGTTTCTTTCTGCCAGTAAAGCATTGGAAAGAGAAGATGGTTGTAATCAGATCATTGGCTAAAACAACTGATCAATAGCAACTGCATATGCTGCAAAGAGCCTTTAATGGCTCTTAATCCCCATTAGGCTGAGCTGGAGGAAGTTGAAGGGGAAACTGCATCACATTTCAACCATTTATAGCAGCATCCTGGTACTTGAGCGGCTTTCAGGGAATGGGAGCATTTGTTCTGAGGTGCTCTGGGACAACCATCAATAGGATAGGAAACTATTGCATCATTATTATCCAGGAAATGCCTTGGGGACCCTCCAGGGAACTGACTCCAAGGCTTATAATTTTTTAACAAGAGTCCATGTTGGGTCAACCAGCAAACCAGGAGCACGTGAAGTTTTTCTGCCACTGGTAATTAAACATGTTTTGGGATGTATTTGACGTGATTTATAAAATCAAAAAGGACAGTGTTAATAATGTACGCCATCATATTGTCTTTTAGGAACATCTCCTTCCAATAAATATTATTCAACTTCCTGACATGTTTCAATGCAGATACATCGTGACAAAAGTTTCAACATATTCTTGGTTTACTTCTTCACTAAACCAATTAACCACACCAAGCTTTACAGTACACCTATAGGTGGCCTGAGAACATGTACTTGTGTCTCGTATGTCACTCCTCTGCGCTGAAGCAATTCTACATACATGTCTTTTCAGCCTATGCATTTTGTTTTGCAAAGAGAAAAAAACAAAATTAGGTGTAAGAACCTAACATCTGTACCACCCAGTCCATACACAGCAGGTGTTATCACAGGATTCAACACGAATTCTTAATGAATCCAGTATAAGTTTACCTGGTGATGTGTCTTGCTCTTGCACAGTGCTGACTTTGAGAAACATAAAGCCTTTGAAAACCAAACTAAGATGCAAGCTGTTTAACCTCAACAATGTGCTGTGGGCAACAGCCCCTGGGAATGATCAGATTTTATTCCAGTTGCATTCAGTTCGGTAAGTGGGGGGAGCTAGATAAGTTTGGTAGGACTGTGATTGAGATGTAAGATTAAAGAATCTCTGCTCCACAGGCCAGGGGTCAGTGTATCTCTTCCCTGTGTGCATACTCCGGTATGTATTGAAAGAAATTCAGCAAAGCCTGTTTCACTGATGAGATCTAGAGCTGTACTAGCTGCTGGTTTTCCTTACCCAGAGAATTTTCAGCAGCAAGTGGATTCTGGAAATATCTGTGGATCTTTTGATGGAATGGGGGGAAGTCTAGTGTCAAATGACATCTTTTGTAAAATGGCAGCGTTGCTGCAGGTATGTTGGGTATTGCTTAAAAATAGCAGTATTGAAATAGCAGCCGACTTTCTGGTTCTCAGAGGTCTGAGTTTTGTTTATCTTCAGTGTCTAGAAGAGTGCATGAAACAAAGAGGCAGCTCTGTATCAAAACAACTCAGCTGATACTACAGGCAGGAAAACACAGTTCATCGAGCTTACCTTATCTATCATCTAGCCTCAAAAGGCCCCACCACTTTCTTGTGAATAGATTCTGCAGCTGGAAGGATATTTCCCTTTCACAGTTCCAACCAACTCAGCAATATAATCAGACAAACATCAACTTTGAAGGAACATACCCAGGATTTTTAATGAATTTGTACTTCTTGTTTCTTTAATAGTTTATGGGAAAAAGCCTAAAACTAGAAAGGATAGGTAGTTCTTTGCTTACTTGTAGGCACAGAGGTGTTAATTCAGTCTTTAGTATCAAGGGATTAGCACAATCTTTTGGTGAAATTTGGTCATCGTGTCACTTTTTTCAGAGCAATTACACAAAGCAGTTGCTTTAAAAAAAAGGGAGTACAGAGAGTCATTGCCCTAGAGAAATTTGTGGGAAGCCATCCAGTTTTCTTCTGCACTTTTCATTGAAGGATCCTATGAAAGCTTTATGAAGTCAAGGAAAATACCTTTCAGTGGACACTGGCTATAACCCAGATGAGAGGCATCTCCTTTAATGAGTAGACTGGGGGCCTTTGCCTTCATCCTACAAAATCTGAGATTCAGAAAATGAGGATCTCAATGTTCCTAATGCTTATACTGACAGTTTTACCAATAACACTAAATATAGAATTTTGTTGAACTGAGCCTTATTCCTGAGGCTTTTGTGTGTCATTTAAGCTTCTGAGGGTTAAATACCAGTTGCAGTAATATGAAGAGATTACAGAAAAGCATCATCCACTGGAACCAATGAGGTTATCCCATGGTGCCATTTTGGAGTTTGCTTCATAGCTGCCTCATTAAATCCTCTGCTTTCCTAAAATAATACTCAATTAGTATTCAAGACACGTGCTTTCTACTGGAAAATGGGAATAAAGCATAGCAGAACTCTTGAAGAATGCTGATTTTTAGTGTTTTTCTAGTTTGAATCTTCAAAATGACATCTGCTTTGTGAGAGACTTAGAGATCTGGATGGAGGTTTGCAAAGGAGAATGAAATCATATTTCTGATCCTTCCATATTCTATCCCCTTCAAAATAAATGCTTGTGCTTGCTTTCCTGCAAAAATCAGTACAATGCCAACTCACTTTCTGACAGTTTTATAGAACACCCTGCTTCGTGGAAATATTTTGAAAAGTTTATTTCCATGCTGTATTTCTATTAGGCTAATCAAAACATTTAAGCATTTTAATAAACATGACTGAATCAGAACACACATCTTTCAGAAAACACTGGTGATTCACAGTATTATCTGCAGTTTTACATATCAGGAGTTGAAACTAGCTGATAGAGTTATTCTCTAAAGATAAAACAAATTTGCCTGCTTAGATAAATTGCATATTCCCAATCGTTCGAGCTCCTCTAGTACTTACATGTAAGGGAAGAAAAACTGTCCATGTTTCCTCCCTATCTGTGGAAGAAAGGACTTTGCTTAAATGACAATCTCTGGGGGAGTGTGCGTATAGGTGAGATGGCTGGGGTCTGCGACTGTGTGAGGGTGTGTGAAGATACAAACTTCAGTCGTCTGCTCTAAGCTTAAGCTCCTGAGGGTAAGACATGGCTATCCAAGCTGGGTTGCAGGGATGAGTGGGGCTTTTGCAGAGGCTGAGACCAGGGAGATGGGCTACCTGCCCACAGGTGATGGGCACTGGTGAGGGTCTGTGTGGCATCAGAGGTGAGGAAGGAGGTTCCCTGGATCTTACCTGAGTCCCCATGGAGACAAAGCCCCAACCCTACCTCCATGGTACGGCCAGAGCTCGTGGTGCATGGCACCACACAACAGTGCAGGGAGAAGTGCCAGGGGCAGCAGTGGGGCACAGAGGCCCCTTTGTTGGCCTGATCTGCTGCCCAGGGAGTTTTTCCACTTGCTGAGGGCTTGGGTCTAGGACACTGTGGGCCTCCACAGATGCTGCAGCTCATCTGGCCCTCACGCTAGAAGCCCCACTGCTTTTCCACATGGACACCTACAGTACAGCCAGGGAAGGTCTGGATCATGTGAAGAGTGATTACGTGGCTCTGGAGCGAGGGCCAAGGACACGGGTGTCTCCTTGGTCCCACTGGTGTAGGAGAAAAGCTTAGGGAGGAGTGGAAGAAGTGGGCTGGTTGGGTAAGCAAAGGGTGCAGAGTGATGTGGAAGGCAGCCTTTTAATCACCAAAACAGGACAGAAGGAGATCCGCCTCAGCAGGGTGAGGGAGGTGATTGTGCCTTTCTGCTTAGCACTGATAAAACACATCTGGTATGCTCTGGGAGTTTTGGGCTCCCCAGTACAAAAAAGACATGGATATACTGAAGACACTTCAGAAAAGGGCCACAAAAACAAATACGGGACTGCAGCATCTGACATACATAGAAAGCCTGAAGAAGGGAAGGCTTAGCAGGGAGATCTTAGCAATCTGTAAATGCCTGGTGGGAGCCTGGTGAAGCCAGGCTCTCCTCTGTGGTACCCTGTGAAAAAAGGAAACAAGCATAAATTTAAAAAAAAAACACTTTTTTTTTAGTACAAGAGTGGCCAAACAGTGGCACAGGTTGCCCAGACAAGTTGTGGAGTCTCCACCCTTGGAGATATCCAAAACCCAACTGGACAATATTCTAAGCAACCTGGTCTAGCTGACCCTGCTTTGAGTTGGGGGACTGGACTAGAAAGTCTCCAGAGTCTTCCAGCCTCACTGATAGTGTGATTCTGTGATTCATTAGTGAGGGGCTCAGCAATCACTTTTTGTCTTCTGGAAGGACTTGTCATAGGAACTGGAGCTGTACTGTATTCACACCTAAACTGACAGACCCAGGAGCTCTTCCAGGATCCCAGTTTTGGGTGCATACCCTGGCAGTGGCTTGAGTCAGGGAATGCTCCTGCACCCTCTGCCTCGATTTCTGCTGAAGGGAGCCACTTTGTAACACAGCCAGGGCTCCATGAAGAAAATTGTCCCCTGTGCACTAATGATCTAATTCTCCTTCTAAATCCAGAAATTTTCTGGGTATCTTGGCTTTCTTCCCAAGTCCAATATAATTTCCTCAAAAGTCCCAGCTGGAGGGGCAGAAAGAGAAAGTCTCCATGCAGCTCTGGTTTATCCTGCAGAGGAATTGACAAGGCTGAAAGTCTAAGATGAGTCCAACACAGACAGAAAAGCACCAGACTGAAGTACATACAGCAACCAGAAAGCTGACAAGCTGTTGCATTTTGTAGCAGATGCAGCTCTAACAGGGTATGTGGCTTCATTCCTAGATATAATGAATTGCAAACACACACTGGGAATGCTGGTTTTGTTCAAAAAGTATCTCCTCAGTATATTAACTGAGTATATTAACTATATTAACACAATATGTGCACTGGATGAATGTGTGCTCCTATTCCCATAATGCAGTGAAAGATCACAGAGAGGAGCTGTCACACATTACTGGACTGATACTGATTATTTTGGCTGTTCATACCATTGCTTCCTCTTCCGAACAATACAGTGAAAAAGTTAATGCTCAGAGATCAAATTAAAGGATGGCTCTTCTACCTCCAGAAGAACAGTTCCAGGCTGTGTTTAAAGGGAGGGATATGTTCTGCCTGAGGTTCAGAGTAGTGGGATGTACTCACACTGTGTGTGCAGAAGTCTGGAGATGAAGTCCTATATGCTTCAAAATGCAGGTGAGTTGTTGAACAGATCAGATACATCTCTTCTCTGTACTCAAGTAAGGAGGCAGAAAGCAGAGGGGACAGGGACCACAAGTTTTGGGAGCTCCAGAATGGATTATATGTCATCAAAAGGGTGTATAGGCAGAAAGATTCTTCCTGCAAGACAACTCAAAGGCAAGAATTGAAGAACAGGTACCAGACAGCTAACTGGATAAGGCAAATTCACTAACTAAACATGAACACGCTATCAGGGCGAACAAACAGCATGCTCAGGCAGATATCCAAGCATGTACGTAATTCTTCTGTCAACTTCATTTTACAGTATTAGCATATGAATGACAAGTCTCACACACATCAAAGACGGTGTGTTCAAAGTAAATTAAGTTTCTACTATGGAATACAATGAAATATGAAGAGAGAATTGCAATCAGAAACAATGTTGATGAGAAGAGTCTCAGAGACATTATGTATATACACAGTGGAATCAGTATCAAAGATGTACAAAAATACCAGAACAACAAATTAAGCAAAGTTACTTCCTTTTTTCCTTCAGTTTGAGGGTCCAAGACACTCACATGCTGAGTGGCAATGCCCACTAGACTGCAAGCATGTCCTCAGCTGCAGCCTCCATCTTAATGAGTAGGAAAATTATTTGAGGCATGGGCAGTAAAGGGAGACAAGAGTGTGATTGTAAACTTGTTTTCAGTGTTGCCATTAGTGCTCAGATATTAATTTTTTTATTAGCTTTTGTAAGTTAATAATGACAGATTTAGGCTAGCAGTCTTTGACATAAGCTGCCATACTGCTGCTGCCACAACAAACTGCAAAATCACGTGCCTGTTCAAGGTGCTGAAAGGATCAAAGTGGGTGCAACTTTCTTGTCAGAAGCAACTTTTAAAATCAGCTCCTTGAAGATGTTCCTCCTACTGTTTCCTTTACTTCAACTAGATTTCACATCTAATTCTGCCAGCTGGCACATTTTGGAGCTTGTTAGTGGACTCTGAATCAGATTAAGAGGTGTACCCAGTACAGATGAGAATGGGGGAAGAGGAAGAAATGAGGTCTACATTTAAATTTGTGGTCTAGGGCTGCTAAATGACACTGATAGCTTAATGCATGAAGGCAATTGTACTTTGCTATCTAAAGCTCCTGCTGATTCTGAGAGAGGGAAAGGAATAATGGGCTGATGTGATTGCAGGAGAGGAGTTGTTTTATTTTAGCTTGGAAAAGTGTAACTTTAAAAAAAAATAAACTAAACCCCAAACCCAAACCAAACCAAAAACAAAACCAAAAAAAACCACCCCACTACTGGGATGATATGTTTACAAGATGAAAAGCTAAAAATTATGAAATGCCTCAAATCGTGTCTATAGATAACTTACAATCTGCACAGGCACATATACATTGCCAGAGTATATTTAATTGTGCAGCTCTATATGATAAACAGAGCATATCGTGTTCATCTGCAGTACTCCTGCCTCATGTAATTTACTGGACAGACCATGTCCTAAGGATGAATCAAAGAGAAGTGGACAGTTATGTGAAAGACTCCTGTGTCTGGCTGGTTGCTGAGAAAGGTACATATGGGGTGAAACAGGATGAAAATTTCCAGAAGAGAGGCTGTCTTCCTGATTAAGTCCCTTGACTATCATCTTGAGCTATGATTTTTTTCTCTGTCTAGATCATAGAGTTTCTGTGTGATACTGATCATAGCATTTTTACAAACTCTTTCTCTGTGATCACTCCTGTTTCATTTTCTGAGTGCCCAATCTGAAACAGCTGGAGTATTGAACTCTCATAATTTCAGAAGTTTGATATGAACCGTGCTCTGAAGATATAAAAGGCAGCAGAATGGCCAGAAAATCTAGGCTCTAGTCTTGAAAATTAGCCTCCAAAAATGAGTTGATATAGGGCAATTTTGGCTTTGAACTCAGTGCCTCTGTTCCCATTTTGTAAAACTGAGACATCATCCTGTTACCTTGCTGGTGTGTTGTATAAATAAACTCATTAATATTTACAAAGAAGACGGGGAGATCAGAATTAGAGAAAAGACCATGAAAATGAATACATTTGTGCTCAGTACAGCTTTTGGATGTTAAGCATTAAATGACATATGGGACCACTCAGCAGAAGAGGATGAAGAAAAACCGTCATGGATCATATGGATAAAGGACTTTATCATAATGCGTGTACACAGTTTGCAGATACGAGACTGTCAGGTATTTTAACTCTGGTACTGCCTGGCTGTCAAGCTTCACATGTCTTTTCAGGTCAGATTTTCTGGTTTGTTTAGAGATATGTATATACCTGAAAATTTCTGAATTTTCTACATTGACAGCTAGAGGCCAGCTATATCAATACCCATTACAAGGATAAGAAATTCAATCTAAGCCATATGAATCTAGACAAAGAAGTTCTAAAGAATTCATAAAATTCTAGAATTCTTATGCAGTAAATCTAATTCCCAGATTATTCAGGTTAAGAGGACATTCAGAGGAGAAATTCTTGTAGATTCTCAAATGCCAGCTACAGAAAATGTGCCCTCGGCACCCACTGTTTTCTAGGAGATTATGATCTTTCTTCATGGTACCCTTATCTGGTCTTCCATATCCTGTAGGCTGAAGAAATGCTAGTCATGATACAAAGGCTTGAAAGTCTAAGTACAACCACTGCATACTTCAGAACAACATGTTCCCAAGAAGACAAGGTGTCCAGATAATTTAACATTCATTTGCTGTGCTCTGTTTGCTCCTCTCTGAAGCTGGGTCAAGTCCCAGTGCTTATATTCAAAGCCTTCAATAGACTGCACCAAAATTTATTCTTAAAAAGAAGTCTTCATCTTCAGGAGCCCTTGGCCACTTCTGAACTTTCTTGCAGGGAATGACATGTTTGTATGCATAGGAACAGAAACTCAGCAGATGCCTCAGCAGACACAGGTCTGAAGTGCATGCCTTCAGAAAGCATGCAAACCTTTTCATAGACTTAGTGTGTCTGAAAAACTGATGCATCATTACCTTTTTAGTCAAAAGCGAGTGTATTTGAAAGCATGTAGCTAAACCGCACCATGAGAAAAATTATGGACTTTGGAAATGGCACAATAATTACACAGCAACAAGCTGAATATCAGAGTGATGGGCACTGTCGCAATACACCAGAAGTGAAGAGATCAGACAAGAATGAGAGGGGCTACCACACACCACTTGAGACTGCTTAGAATGGTTCTCCTTATGTGTGAGCTTCAGAGCTGTGGTATAAATAAACAAAACATGAGCAAAATAATTTTTTCTCCAGCTGAGGTGTAACTCACCTCAAAAGGGCGACAAATCTCTGTTTCAGAGTTTCTTACGGTCTTTGCATTAGACAAAAACCTGTATTTGATTACTAGAAAAAAAAATCCTTGAATTGAGGGCTGTTTTTCTCTCCTGTGGACCTGTGTACGTATTTACACCTGACTATTCTCTTTACAGAGGTTTTTACTTGATGTTCTGTTTCCTCTCCTGAAGTTGAGGCACATACAGTACCTGTTTCATTAGTGTCACTTGGCTTTTCATTAGACAAGGAAAATGAGCCTCTACAGCATTCAAGGAACAGGCCAATAAAGATACATTACTGTCACTTTACTCAATAAGAGCAGATGGGTCATAATAGTATGGCTGATATCAGTACGTCTGTAGAGTCATTTTTTTTTATCAGGCAGTTAATGAAATGAATTTCTATCATAGCATCTTTAAAATATAATACTCTCACAACTGTCTTTAAAGACCTATTTTGAACCAAATATGTTATCTATCAAAATATTCATTAAAATTACGTGCAGGCCTACAGGAAGAGACAGATTAAATCACCGAGGCATCTGGGCCTCTTATTCCTTTAAAGTGACCTCATTATATTGTAATTTGTTATTGCAGAAATTTAATTTTCTGATGCCATGGAATTATTGAGGGTCTTCCCAATTCCAGCATTTTCACTTTACCTAATTGTAAACTTCAAGATCATTTGGTATTTGATACTGGTTGGCTCCAAGATTGGATAGGAAACCGATACACTGTAAATGAGGAAGCACTTAATGAGGAAAATGTGATCGTGTCTATTGACTACATTCTGAGATGAGATAAATAAATAACAGTTTCACGTGAGATGTCGTCAGCTTCTCACTGACACATTTATTAACTCTATTCAGAGCAAGATGCTTCATTGCCTCAATATCAAGTAAAGAGAAACATTCAAGGAACGAACCATGGCCACAAGCCTACTGGTGCCACCGCTGAGTAGTCACTGAGTCCAGGGTTACAGAGGAGAAACTACCTTACCTGTAAGCTTGATAGCTAGACTTTAAATGTCATAGGAATGACATAAGAGAGAGACAAACACTCCTGTTAAGATGTGCTCCCATAAGACTTTTTCATGCACTTCCAGTGTTCTTCGCGAGGACACTCTTCCCTCCCATTGAAACATACTGGAAAAACAAATTACTTTCACGGCACTCTTCAGCTGAGGCATGCCACTGAAAGGCTCCAGATTTTCCAGGAATGCATGGCCGAAATTTTCCCACCGACCAGATTTTTATGGCAGAAAATCTCATCTAAACAATGTGATGACATTGCCCAACAGAGAAGGTTCTGTAAATTTTGGATACTGCATAGCTGTTAAATGTGGGACACAAAACAAAACACCTCTTAATGCACATAGCTCTGCATTCCAAGATATTGCAAACCGGAATAGAATAATAAAGGACACATACCCTTAATAAATAGTATTTCAATGTTCCTATCGTTTCCCACACCAATCACGAAATGCACTTCAAGGACTTAACAGTCAAAATTGGTGCTTTGTCACTCTGGGACAGCTTCTCTTGATGCTCTGAAGTTTGAAAAAAGCTGGTGCAAGATCAGAGTCTTAAAGAACTTCCCCTTCAGATGTAGGACCAAAATAGCTTTAATTAAACAATTTTTTTAAAAAGTCAAGTATTAGCAACTGAATTGAGTTCTCTACAAATACAGTAATATGAAGAATGCACCCAAATTGTATGCAGCTTTGTCATGTACTAATTTACATATACACTTCTGAAGGCTACAATTAAAAATTTTAAAACAATTCTAAATCAACACAGAGTGGGTTAGCATCAATATTCATATGCAAAATTTGGCCAAGACATTTAGCTTCATTTTCTATGGATGCATCAACTTTTAATTCTTTATCGAGTGAATGAAAATACCTTAGCAATGGTGTTCCAGGTTGCAAAAGAATTTATAATATAAGACCTGAACACAAAGAATAATCATCTGGAATGTTCAAGTGTTTTTAATTGAAACAACAAAATATTTCAGTTTCCAGTCTGCAAGTGGATGCAGAATTTCTAGAAGGTATTTTAAAAAAATCAAAGGATATCACATGCATCTAAACTCCCTGATGTAGCTTCTGACGTGTGTGTTTGAGTAAAAACACTTTTCTTAATTATCCTGTAGCTCAATAACCTAATAATTATTCATTTCAGCAAACCCGTAAATAACACTTAAAACACAAACTCCATTTTTAATCAGTGAAAATTGCCATTTGTTGAAAACGTTTTTTGAGTAATTACTTTTCATTTTTATTAGTAATGTGGATTTATAGGAAAATCAAAACTATATTAATTATACCATATCCTCATTATATATTAATAGACTTAGAAACCAAACATTTTGGCCTTGCAGAGTAAGGTGTAATATTTATATGAAGCTTTGTAGCAGCAGCCAACATGGCACTTAGCTCTAATGCACCTACTTTAGAGTATTGACTTGGTGCTCCTGGGACCCATGAGCTCCAGTCCCACCTGGGAATGCAGATACACTGCACTGAGTCCCCAGAACAATGTCTTGGGGGTTTTTTCTTCTCATAAGGGGCCAATTTTTGTCAGTGGGTGCAATTTGTGTTTTGAGACATCAGTTTCCAGATGCAACATGTGTGTCTTATCCCTATTCCAGGCAAGGATGTAGAATTCTCTTGCTTTGACAGGAAAGAGACCTGAGAAGATGCAGCATCTCGAGGTCAGCAGCAATATGCAGCTCTATAAAGACAGGCATGCACAACCCTCTCACAAAGCTGTGAGCTGGAGTAATACCTCATCCTCAGAGGCACGGTAACAGGAGTGCTGCTTCTTGCACTGCTCAAAATGTATTTGCCTGGCTGGAAAGCCTGGTTGCTTTGGCAGCTGGTGGGATACAGGGTTTGGGTAATTGTTTCTGGGTATAAGCTGAAAGCAGAACGACTGATTGATTGCAGCTCCATAACAGTAGCTGTTGTAGAGTATGTGCCTAAGTCAGATGTCAGACTTGCGACATTGCTTGACCACTGACGGTTTCTGTAACTTAACTGAGTTTACAGCTTTTTGATCTAGTTGTGTGCTCCAAATTACTTATTTTGAAGACTTCTAAAGATGACTGAAGCTGCCAGCCAGACTTTGAAGTCCACTAATGTCAATATAAACCTTAACTATGCTGATCTACCCTGCCAAGGATTGCTGGACATTCCTTTGAGAGAAACATTCCTCAGAAGGGCCTTTAAGGGAAGACACTTTCCCTTGAGCACTCATCTGCTGACCGACATGGAGGAACCTAGACAGCCCATAACAGCACCACTTGTGTGGGTTGCCACATCAGTACCCTGTCACACAAGGAGATGGGCACCCATCATACCACTGGTTCTCCCTGTCATGCTCTTTCCACATCTGCAGGTGCTGTCACATGCCTGAGCTAGCGCGCCCTTGTGAGATCCCAAAGGAAAGAGAGGGCAGGGATAAGAACTACTGAAAGGACGGACCCAGCCCCTCTCCAGAGCCCAGGGCCTTAAGGAAAGGCAGTGGCAGTGCTGGAGATGCTGTGAATTGCCCTGGTGGGCATGAAACCATTGGAAACTTCCTCCCACAGTGACCTTGGGTGACCCATTAGCCTCATTTACAGGCGATGCCTAACAGCCCATGGTCAGGCGGAGATTTCAGCCCCTTCTCTTACAAAGTGCCAACCCAACAGCACAGCAGGGAGTGACACTCCTGGAAAGAGAATAAATTCCTCCCTCCCGCAAAGGAAATGGCAGATCCTCCTGCCTGGTGACTGCTTTTGGTCTGTTTTTAGCTTTTCTAAGTTCCTTTTCTTGACTTCACTATCCTCATAAGTGTTTGCAGCTCAAGCTGTGTCATCTGAATATGTCATTAGTCATTGAATAGCCGAGAGAGGAACAGTCAGCTGGGGAGGATTCAGGACTATATAATACTGATCTCTGCCCTCTGTGGATTATGAGTATTTTTCTAAGTGCCTCTAATTTTAATCTCCCAAGCTGTGGCTTGTACAAAAATATATTCAATGGTCTCCTCTCTAGTGTAATATCTTTATATTAAGGATTTTCTCTTTCACCTCAGGAAGTCAGCTTTGTGGCAGACCATCTCATTTAAAATCAAGTATAACAACAGTGGCATTTTTCTGTGGAAAATTGGAAGTACCACAGGTGATAGATTCAGCTTCTGCTTCTGTCTGGTTACAAGTGTTGGAAATGGACAAAATCATTTTGAAACACATTGCTGAAAGTTCAGATCTATTCAGTTAGTGAAAGTAAGTAATTTACTTCTGCCTGTAAGTAATAATTATCTGTATAGAAACCATAGTGATGGAGAAAGACAGCCCAGCAGGGTAAAAGGAGAATGAGAAATCCTGGGATTTTCTGAAAGCATTCAAAAGGATCAGTGAGCAATCTCTCTGTATCTCTTTCCTGCCACTGTGCATACAGGATAGGAACACAATAGAGAAATAAATAAAAAATTCAATAAAAAAAAGCAGGCACCTAACAAGCAGCATACAGATGACTCTCTTGTGATCCAGATAAGGCTGTGGTTAGAAACAGGATCCAGCTGCAAGGAATGGCAGATGAGTAAAGAGACAGAGCCAATGTGAGTTTAATCATGATCTCAGAAAAGCCAGACTCTTTCAGGGCTTCTCTGGGGTTATGCAGGGATTGGACTTTGTGCCCATGTGAAAATATCGGAGTGGATGTGAACGAGTCAGACTAAAGGTTCAGAGATATAGATCAGGTGCTTCTGCCTAGGTTCTGACTGAACTTCTGTCCTTATTTGTTCATTTATGTACTTCCCACCCAGCGCACCACAATGCGATGGAGCCTTTTCATCTGCTTCCCTGTGGTTGCTGACCTACAGGCTCAAGGCTGAGGCAGCCCAGTGGCTCCTGGTGACCACGGGGTCTATTTTCTGTTCCCTACTTTGTTGGGTGCTAGGACAGATCACTACTCTGCAATTGCAACCAGCACTATGGCTGGCTTTCAGGGAGCTTATGTTTTGTATTTGGCCTTCACATCCTTCTCTTTTTTCCCCTTTTTTTCACCCTCTGCACTAGTTCCATTATTCAGCAGCATGCCCGTCTCAGACCAGGAAGATACTTTAGTTTCAGGAGGCTGGGAAGCCAGTAGGGGCAGCTTCCATTAGCAGATGCTCATAGAAAGACCTTCAGAAAAAGAATAAGTGTTACAGCACTTCTCAACTATATACTGACTATCTGATACTTCTCCCAGTGCTTCCTCCCAAGTGTATTATTTTTTCCTAGTGTGCTGTGAGTGATTTTTCTTTGGTAGATGCTCCTGTTTTTTAATGAATCATTAAACTCCTCTGCATTTATCCATCCTTAGAATTAGCACCCTCTGTTCAGTGCCTTAACCAAAACATCCTTCACAGTGCCAGGCCTTCCTCCCCGAATTGTTTCTGATCGGCAGAGCAGCTTCATCTGCAGCCAGTGCCCTGAGCGCTGCGCCTCCCCTATCAGCCATTTCAGGGGGGAGCGAAAACACACCCTATCCGCCTATGATATCCTCTTTATTTCCTTGTTGCAGCCCTTTTCATTTCTCCCTGGCTGTTCTCTGACAGCTGCAGCCCAGGCTCCAATCTGCTGCAGGTGGCTCTTTTTGCCCTTCAGGCTTTCTTCACCATTGTGATGCATTAATGAAGTAGAGCTCCCTGTCAGACTTCATCAGCAGTCTTGTGAAGGCAGAATGAAATCACTTCTATTGACCCACTGGCATATTTATAGGCTCCTTCTTTTTTGCTGAGTATGGCAGTTATCACCTTTCCATCCCCATGTTGTGTTTATTCAGCAGAAAGCTAAATCACATCTGTGCACAAGTGGAACATTAATCAGTAAACGTAAGCCACTCATAAAGACTGCTGAACCTATCTAATTATCAGAGCTGGGACAGCTCGCAACACCTACCCCTCAGAGGGGTTCACAACCCCATCAATCCACGGGCCTCTAAACAGAGCCCAGCAAGCTCAGAGACTTTTTCAGCTCTTCTCTTGCTAGACTGTCCCCAGGAAGCAGCATTTGAAAGTTTTCCTGGACTTGCTCCTGACACCTCGCTTTTCTTCTACAGAAACAACAACAAACCCCCTTGAGAGCAGGTTTTTTCTTTTTTTTTTTTTAAAAAAAAACAACTATCTATGTTCTCCCCTTTCTTATTCTATTTATCAGACAGAATTACTTCCAACATAATCTGTTGCCATGCATATCCGTGTCTGCCTGCCCTCCTTAACAAGATTTTCCCCCTATTTTCCACTAATTACCAAAATCAATCACCCTTCCTGTTATTGGGGCTGGAGTCTATCACGCTTGCAAATGTATAAGTTTGGATTACAATACTAGATAAAGCACAACGCTACATCAGTATGGTAATATTTTTGGTAATGAGGCATAAACAGCAGAAGTGTTTAACAAACTTTGTGTGAAAAGCCATTAGTTGATATATGCGTATCTACAAAGGAAAAAAAAAAAAAGGTGCTGTCAGACAAAGTTTGTATCATTTCTTGATGAGATGGTTACAAATTTGGCTGTCCAAGATAGCTCTATGGATAGATATGCTTTAGCTTCTAAAAAGCTTCTGGCTCAGTCTTGCTTCATCCTGATGAAATTAGTGGTTATCCTTCTGAGTCTCAGTTACAGAAATTTTTATCAGCTTCATCTAAAACACATTAAATGGATTAAAAAGTGGTAAATCTACAAATCTTAAAATAGGGAAGCATCATCTGGGGATATTTCCAGGCAGTAATCTTTTCTTAGTCCAGTGCTATATTCAAGAGTCAAGAGGAAAATCTTGGAGGTAGATTTTGCTAATGATATAAAAATCTGTGGGGTAGTTAAAAAGGACAGATCAGTCCAAAGAGGAAAACGGTTTATTTTAGCAATATGAGTTTTAATAAAACTGAATCTAAGAATCAGGATTATAGACAGTATTTCTGAGAGAGAAAAGCAGTTAAGAAAATGACTTTGGAGTGAGGAAAATCACCACAGTGCCTCGTGGCAGTGAAGGAAGTAAATAAGGCCCTTGGCTGAGTGATCAATGGAACATCAGATAAAAAGTGGGAGCTGCTTACGCCACAGTGAGATAATTGGCAAAATCCTCTAACCGTAATGGCCTCTAAGTTTATCATATGTAAGAATGTAAAAAGAGAGAGCTCCAATAAGTATTTCAATAACTAGAAAACCAGATTACTCTGAGAAGCTAAAGATACTCACTTTAGCGTATACTATTCAGGAGGAAATATGATCAAGTAATTACTCAAAGGCGATGTACATTTCAGATGTTAGTAAACCTATTTAGCTAAGGAGATGAAAATATAGCAAGATTCTGAGCTTTTTTGCTTATGCTGAATAAATGCTGAATAAATAATTTTAAAAGTAAAGGAACCAGCCACTGGGACAAGTTACCTAGGTTTGCATTGGTTTCTCTGTCATTTATTTAAACCAAGATAGAAAATCCTCCAAAAATAGACACCATATTTCAGCCAAAAGTTATTGTATTTGATAAAGAAATCATTTGGTACAATTTTAGATTAGATTATTTTATAACCAAGTAGGTAATAACTCAGGTCCCCTGGGGGTAGCCTTTTCATACTGAACAATGATCTATCTTCATGTCTACTAATGGGCCTCACTTGAACTCTGAAATTTTACTGATGGCACAATGGATAATTAAAATTTTAGGGGCTTGCCTAAGCTATTAAAGGAAATTATTGGGCCTGGGAAGAGATGGCTTAGAAATTCATATTCACATCACTAGAATACAGGTCAATAGGTATCAGTTGCAAGGATCACGTAAACCGTACACAGCTAGAAATTCAAGAAACTCAAATGTTGTTGGATATGCAGCCTGCTCTAATTTACCTGATAGCAGTTTTAAGGAAACCCAGAGTTCTAGTTACACAGCTATAAATATAGAGAAACACTTTCAGTGAATTTTTTATCTATGCATTGAGATGAACTTTTGGATCTTTTCATCTGAAGGAAGGCATGAGCTCTAGTCCTCATGAACTCTTTCTAATGTGCCGATTTAGTCACATAGTCATGGTTTGTTGCCTTCTTTAGGAGGTATCATTGAACTATAGTCAGAAACTAGCAGATGACCACATTCCATCTAAAGCCCCCTCACAATCATTGCTAGTAATTTAACATCGATAGACTATAAGTTATTCTCACCATAATGTTTATTTAACAGCTCTTATTTTATTTATCCATGGGACAAAAGAGTGGTCTTGCCCTTGAATGACACTATTTCAAGTGATTTTTCAAGCTTCAGCTCTGTTTGTAAAAAGCTTTAGATATTTCCTTATAAAGGTAAGCTAGAAATCCAAGATAAGCCTTTATTTATGACATCTGAAATTGCTCAAATACAATAGCCTAGTAAGTATGAATTAACAAGACTTTATTATCTTATTGTGAGGACTAAGATTATTCCAAGAAAAGCCAAATGAAACTAGACAATCTTCCTCTGGGATCTGAGTATTTAAAAAAAGCTCATCATGTATGTAGAATTGATTATGCTGTGTTGAAACAGAATGAAAGAATTAAACAATGCCTATTTTTTCTGTTGGGAAAAAGAACAGCAGTTTTTAAGTTGCCTGTGATCTCAGTATCCATGTCCTCTCTACATAAGATACTTTGACTGCCTGCTCCCACTGATGAGGGTCTATTGAGCAGTGGAACTGATACAACCTAAGATTATTTATGTTCCCTCTCCCACCAGATAACAAAAGGGAGACCATGTCTACATGAATGTGTATAAATACAACTAGAGAATCAGATCATGGGCATCTCTGCCATTATGTTATTGCACAACACAGTTACCACAAAACCACCAAAGTCCTCTGTTTCGTGGGAACGTTTCCCAAAGGTGATGTCAATTAATTCAGCCTGTCATTAATTCAGCATGTGAGTGTACACATGCATGTGGACACACGAGCTCAAGTACTCTTTTGCCCTGCTACCCCCCGCTCTCCAGCATACACTGGGAGCAATGAATTCAGAAGCTCCCCACGTGATTCAAGACAACTGAAAACTTGGAGGATGTTTTCTTGACCCTCATTTAATTGTTTTGTCTCTACATTCTATTTTTAAACAGCATGTCTGAAAAAACACCTTCAGTGAGGGCTCATGCCTCTCAAGATTAGCTGACTGGTTTTATCTTGTCAACACTAATTTTACTTTCAGCAAGAAAAACGCCTTTACTAGTACCCTACAGATGGTTTGCTGTGAGCAGGTGGGGTAGTTTCATGTGGACCAAATATCGGCTGCTATTTAACTTAAAAACAATCTAAGGCTTGTAGCACTCTAGACATAGACGATTTCTATTTGGCTTCACACGCTCAGTCAGGTTTCCTTGCATCATCATGTCTACTGCCAGTGTTGCCCTAGGGAATTATTTCTGCCACTTGCAGTTGTTCCCACCACATGCACAGACAGCATTGGGTGGTCTTTAGAGACTGCACAAATACTGACTGTTAGTGTGCGTTTCATAACAGCAGGAACTGAGGAATTTCACCCAAGAAAGCAAATGAATAGAGTTACCTTGAACTCTTTTATAGTGAAAAATTACTCTAAGAGCAGTTTGGGGAGCAGATAAAACAGGTTTAGCCCCTGAATACCCCTTCCAAATTAATTTGGAGGCAACTAACCTCAAAAAGATAATCTTTGACTACTACAGAACATGGGAATTTGTTAGGGTGTAAGATTACAACCTATGTCTCAGCTGAAGGCAAAAAAAACATCTACCTATCTCATGAAATGACCTGGGGTAAAATAATTAAGGATGCACTTCAAAAGGATGTTCTTGAAGACTATTATCCTCTCCATGAGGTGCTGATCTGTTATAAGAAGTACCTTGTACACACTAAAAAGTTTTTATGTGACATGTCAATTTTGAATTGTCTAGAAACTGAGATATTGCCGAACATTCAAAATGACATACAGTCAAAATGGGAAGAGGAGGAGAAGGAAAGAACAGAAAAGGAGACACAATGACACAACTTCCCAAATGAAATGTAGGTATCCTGTATTTCTAAAAAAAAGTCAGTAATTGGATCAAGGAAATGTCATACATCAGAAGGTGCTCCTGTCTTAAAATGTGGTATCATCCTCTGCTCTTGCTGACTTCACTGGAAACTGATATAACAGAGACAATGAGTTTTCATTTGCGTGATCTCTCTCACCCTTGCAGCTTACGCTCTGCACGGACTCGGCTCAGAAGAAGTGGTATTCCTCTTGCCACAGTGATCTCTCTGCCCAATACATCCAGGTTGCTGTTACAAGATACATCACCTTATTATAGCCCAGCATCTTTCATAGACTGCCAAAGCCCACGAACCTTAACATTTCTCTTATCAGCATACATAGTTCTCATAACATAGGCTCTTCAAGAGGCAGCTTTTCCCTGATGCCTTGATGACCGCTATACATCTGTTATATGAAGTCAGGCTGCTGCTGAGGCAGCAAGGGTTAATGCCATACCATGTATTTTGACTAAATGGGAGAAAGGGTGGGGGTAGAAGAGATGGGAAGAATAAGAAGAGAGGAGAATAGCAAAATTTGACAAATGCCTTTCTCAGCATTATGTCAAACATGTTTACAGAACTTCACAATTAATAAAAAAGCCCTGCACTAGAGTCCCTAATTACTATTCTACACAGGGTGGAACACTTCTTCATTATCCCTTTTTGAATTGATTGTGTACATCAAACAGTCGAGATATAAATAAAATATGCCTGCATGCATAATACCCACACATTAAAGCAGAAGGCAATTAACCTATGATTTTTCATTAATTAAATTAAAATAGCCCTCTGAAAATGTCTCAAATCAAAACAAGTTCCTTATAGAGTATTTTTTTCTTGCCATGATGCACGGAGTCTGCTTGTAAAATCATTAGTCCAATGAAATTACAATAAACCTCCCCAATTTTATCAAAGGCTACCGATTTTCTTCTGTGACTCCATTGTTCAAAGTGCTATTCCCAATTACAATATTGTGTTTATTTTTCCATCTTTAAACTAATATTTACAGATGCTTGTCCACTATTTAGCAAATTGTTTACATTTTATTTTTACTAATTATAGCAATGTGCTTTGCAGAATTACAATAGGTATTGATCTGATCAGAAGTTTGGCAAATATGATCTGACTCTAAGAGTGGGTCACTTTTCTCCTCAAATTTATATACACAATAACAAACTCAGTGTAAGGGTTTGTTAGTGCTTTATAGTTATCTCCAGTTAACTGAATTTAGGTTATATTGCCAGAGAGAAGTAAGTGTTTGCTGCTTGCTGCCCCATACACAAACATTTCTTGTCGATCATTCTATTCAGATAAATGGACACGTCCTAAAGACACCTTCCGATGTCTATTTGCTTTGGGAATTGTAACAATACAGGATTGTAAAACAAAGGGAAGACATACTACAATGAAGAATACTCACTGAATGATAACAAAATGTGTAATGCAAAACTACTGCCTCTAAGGTATGCCCATTTTCCTTACTCAGATTTAAGGGACAGCTACCCATACAGGCTATTGAAGTCACAGATCTGGATGGAAAACGTGGAGTTTGGTTTTGTTGGGGTTTTTTTTTTTTTGGTTTGTTGTTGGTTTTTTTTTCTGAAACTTGAGGATACAGAATTTTAGATATCTCCGTTATTTATAAACCTTTGATAATATGAAGCCACAAAATAAATTACCTGCTTGTCGCTTCCTAGAATTAAATCTTCACACTGTAGAACTGTTGAATTATGTGTCTGTCTTAAAAGAGGGAAAAGAGGTTTTTAAGTACAGAATATATGAACAGTGGTGTTAAAGCAACAGTGTGTTTCCTTTAACTCAGAAGATGCTTGTCTTTTTAGGAACTCCGTAAATTTTGAATTTACAAGATTTTGGCTATTTAATAACCATAATAATGACTTGTTATGTTAGCAACATTAAAAATAAGCCATGAGAATACCAGCATAATTTCTTTGGTATAGATCACACCTGCCGAGGTAGCAGAAGGAGAAGGTAGCCATGTTCCCTTTCCAAAGCATTGCTGAGATCCTAGAGGCCAGGGGCAAAAAAAAGCAGGGAGCACTTACTGTGGGGCAGGAACACTATCTAGCATCCAAACAAAATCTGGCATGGATTTCAGAAGGCACAGCAAAGCTACTGCCCCATCGGGGCCACGGCCAGTCTCACAGGAGCAGCAATGGTGGAAAAAGAAGCACAGCATGCATTCCCAACGCGTGTAGGAAGTTGTATATTGAAACATGAAAACAGAAGGACAAGTATTTTGTTATTTCTACATTTTCATACATTTCAAAGTGGAATGTCTTGCCTCGGGGAAGAAAATCATCTTGGTCCTTATCTCTTTGTCCATAAAATGGAGACAATACTGACCTCACACAAGTGCTGTGAGAAGAAACACATCAATCAGCAGGTACTTCTGTTGTGTCATAACTTCAGTCTTTCACAGACCATGCAAGCCTCAAGACCTTAATTTTCTACTGGGGAGAATTCCAAATTTCTGATAGCCTCAGAGCCTTCAGCACTATTTTGTCTTCCTCTGCCTCTTAGCTGTCAGAAGGTAGTGCCCAGCCATTACTTTTCTTGGTATCATTAGTGTATTTCCATTCATACATTGATAGTTCAACAGCTCATTTACCCTAACATATGCTTTTGTGTTCAATATTTGTAGATTGTTTGCCTGGTTTGTAGAAGGAATTAAAATTAGATGGCTAAGGTCCCCTGATGTTGATCAAAGTAGAGAAACAAATAGGTGAAATGTCAGGCACATCTTTCCTAACAACAGTACAGAAATTCATCACACTTCACATTTTTCCTACTTGAGATTTGGTAATTTAATGAGAAATAATGATCAGAAATTTCACATGGAGAACTGCTGTTCCAGCTACCCATTTTTCCTAAGGTGGTCCAAACGATTAACAGTCTATTTAAACCCAGAAGAACTGTTCTTCATCTGTATTTAGCTTTGAAGATAACTACTGATAATTGAGACCTGAAAAAGGGCTTATGGGCCTGAAAGCTTGTCTTTTTTTTTTTTCCAGGTATATGACTTGCTCTACCGAAAGATCTTACTTCTCCCATATATCTTGCCTTGCATTTATTCTAGCATATAAGCACAATTGACATATGGTTTTCTATTCAAAACCATTTCCTCCCCAGAGCAAAAAATAAATGCAAACTCTCACCAAGTCACAGCAGAGGCCCAGTCAGAAAATTAATTATACTACCCACATGTCTAAAAAAGCCATCCTATTTTTAAACTTGAATTCTTGCACTTTTTCTTTTAATCAAATGGAAAAAAATTTTAGGAAGCATAAGGTGTTAGAAGTTGGACAGAAAACTATCAAGTACTGCCTTCCCAGTCTGGATATCAGATATTTTGTCTAATTAATTTAACTGATTGTTTTCCTACAAAAGTACTACAAGGTATTCGTTCACCTTTCTCATGAAAGCTGTCTTTCAGCTCCTGAACTGTCACCCTAATTTCACTCCTCACAAGTAAACTGAGTTATTTTCTTCATCTTAATGTTCTCTCTTTCTGCTTTTCAGCAGTATGAACGCACAGCACCAGTGAAGAGCTAGAGACCTGTTGCAGGTACTTAGCTGATGCTTTCATGCATGGTAACTAGCCATTCCTACAGAATATTAAAGATGGTTGCATATCGCCATTCCTCACACAAAAAGCATGTAGAGTAGATGTAGGGCATGCAGAGTAGATTACATTAGAGATGCTACCATTTTTACAAAAAAAAAAAGAAAAAAAAGTCATGAAGACTACAGGCTACTTTTTTTTTTTTTTTTTCCAGCCAGCTAGTCATTTTATAGGCTCAGCTATATGCCCATATTCATGCTATAAAAATCATTAGGCCCAGAAAACAGCCACTGTGAACTGGAAGGCTGTGCTTATGGCACTTCTGAGGGATTTGGGAGGAAAAGGCATTTTGTGATTCTAAGCTCTAGGAATTGTTTTTTAACCTAAACAGGAAGGATTCAAATGAGGGCAGAATGGAAAGGCACATATTTCCATTACAGATCACCCTTAAAAAAAACCAATAAAATGAAACAAAACAAAACCAACAGCAACTTAAAAGCAGAACATAGACTGGGTCAGCATTTCTCTTCCCAGGTTACCTGGAATTTGCATTTCACTTTTGTAACACTTTTTCCCTCCCCTCAGTTGTTTTTCTTCTGTTCAATAACTCTTCTGAACCAATCTGAAAAATTATATTTTATTCAAATTTGTGATATGCAAATATCTTTTAGCAGAGAGGTAAAGCAGCTAAAGAACAATGCCTTAGACACTGTAGGTGTCTAATGAAAAAGCGTGTAACTTATGTTCAAAGAGAAATGGAAACTTTTGGCTTTACTCCAAGCATGTGAAGATCTTTGTTTTTCATGGAATAATACATAAAAAACCTCCCTATAAATTACCCCCCAAAAAGATAATTTTCCCACTCTTCTCCCCACTCTTCCAAGAAGCTCATGAAAAGATATACAAAAAATGGTTTGCAAACTAAATGCACACAGGGAAATTGTTTTTGGCTGCAAAATACTCCCTCACCAGAGTCTCAGGGGACTTGCATAAATACAAAAAGTGGAACTGCAAACAGCTGTTGTGTCTTAGGCTGTCACATGGTTTCCTATGATTATCACCTAAACAGACAAACAAAAGAGGAAAAAAAGACACTGTTATCAAATTCAGAAGGGAGGAGGTAAGGGGACTCTGCCTGATGTTTTGACTTAACAGAGAACCATCACCGCCAGCTTCACCTAGGAAGGCTCCAGCGCATGGAACAGCCAGGGTAAGCAGACACATTGCACGCTAGGGCACTAGCCTGAGATTTTCTTTTTTATGTCACAGCTTAGGATACTTAAGATGGACTAAACATTTTAGCAAGTTTATCAATCACAGATAGCTGCACTGGCTTTCAAACATTACTTTTTTCACAGACTGGGAAGAAACCAGGAATATAGACGCAGGACTCTGGTTACACAGTTTCCTCAGGCAGGAATCTGAAGATTTGCCATAAAACTCCCGCTGTTTTTGCAAGTCCAACAGCTGCCAAGAGAATACACCTTAAATACTACCACCATAAATCATTTCTATAAACATGGTGGTAGGGGAAAACAAGAACATAAACACTCATATCAAATGCATTTTTAAAATTTTGAATGTATGCAAAAATGACATGAAATGATATGCTGGATTACCATAAAGGCACACCCAAGAGCTCCCTAGATCAAAAACTGACCAGAGCATCTGAAGGAGCGCTGCATAATTTCAGCTCAGTGACAATTTACTGCTTGACTGAACAGTTATTCGTGTAAAATTTCCATCTACAAGCACTGGACTGGATTTACTATTAAAAAAAAACCCAAATAATGGATCGCTGGCATTTCTTCATGTTACCCATTTTGCTATGAGAGGGAGAAGAAAAACATGACAGATATGAAAGTGTTCTAGTATGAATAGCCTGAACACAAACTCTTGTCATCCTCCTACCTGTCAAGAGAGGAGAAAAGTAAACACTAATTTAAGTTAGTATAAACTGCCTAAATAAAGAAATAGATATGATTCCAACAAACTGTACATTTATTAGATCTGTCATTTGAAATCACTACATTATATGCCTCTACTATTCAAGAAAAGCAGAAGGAAGTATAGGATTACAAATTACAAATTCAGCTCATGTAATGAAACAGATACAGTCTGTCTTTTCCACAAAGAAGGATCACGATGGCATAGAGCTGTTAAATGAGCTTAATTCTTGTCTCATGCTTTAAGAATGCACCCATAGCCTGAGCTCAGAGCAGGTCTCTCAGAGGGTTTGAGTGCTGACATTCATGACCTGTGTAGTTTCTAGCCTGTTCCAGCCCCTGTTAGTGTGCAGTCAGGTCATGTTCAAGGTATTTACACCAATCTGGAGAAGGTCCAAGCTCTGGGTATGTATCAACTGGTGTTTTATGCAGTAATGCACTCAGTGTTATCACTTCAGATTGCCTAAACGAGAATTAAGACGCACAGAGAGGTGCTGACAATGCTGGAGTATCCCACTGTGGAGAGCTCTGCAGCTAATCCTAAACATACAACTTGCACGTGAATAATATGGGAATTAAACTAGTCTTGTCTCAGAATTCAGACTGGACCTGGTCAGTGTAGCAATATAGATGCACGCTAAAAGGCACAGAGCTGAGTGTGTACTCCAAGGAGAAAGGAAATAATTCCTCTCAAACCGCTGCCATGGCCTTAAGATCCTAGAACTACACTGGGTATCTCTAAAATAATTTAGATTACTCAGAAAGTCTAATGTAATTTATAGCAAGTAGACTCTCAGGAAGCAAGTAATTTTGCACAGAGCTTCTGCAGGAGGGAGCTGCCACTGGAGTTCAAAGGGAGCAGGCAGCTGACGGCACACGGTCCTCTTGTGGTACCCAGCAGGGGAGCTGAGGGAGGAACTCACAGCTGAAGCGGGGAGAGACTGTGAAGCTGGAAACCAGACAGACTCAAAACTTTCTCTGTTGTGACAGATCTGCTGTAGGACATTTCTAATTTCTGTCCCCAACTAGTCATTGCTGCCCCCATTACCGCCAGATGTTTCCAGCCCTTCTCTGAGCTGGTACAGGTCTTTGTATAACAGCAAGCTAACCTCCCACCGTGGTGGGTTTGGGGTGGGGCAAGGAGGAAAGGAGGGGCTTGTTTTTAACAATCATGCTTGTTTTAATATCAGCTGTACCTATGGGGCAAGATTACAAACCTCGGTGCCAAGAAGCACACAGGCAGATTCAGGCCTCAGGGTATTACACATGCTCTATGACCTGAGCCTAAACCCATCCATATCGCAGTGGCTACAAGGATTATTCCAGTCTGTGAGCCAGAATGGGGATGGCTTTTATGAAAACATTTTTAGCAGACAACAGCCCTCCCCCACTCCTTAGATTTCCTGTATCATTCTTTACTTTGTCTCACATGTAAATATAATAAATCATAATCCAAGGCCCTGACAATGTAAATGCCTGAAAGGCATTTAAAATGTATAGCCATTGCTCGTGCCATGGAGGCAGCACAAGAGAGCTGTGCTCCCTATGGAGCCCCCCAGCACCTATGTGCTGCTTCCCATGGGCTGCAGGAGGAGTTTCAGGACCTGTTTCTCCTACTCCAGACAGGCACAATCAATAACTTTGTATTCACATAATACCTGCTCCACTCTGCCGTCTGATAGAGGAGCACAAAGTCTTCCAAGAAAGAGAACTGAACTGTTCCCTCTGCGACCGAAAGGTCTTTGGGCAGGAAGGCTGCCCCAGGCTCTTTTTTGTAGCACATTTCAGCTTGGGGTTGTTGTTGGGTGTTCATGAGAATGAACATGTCATGTGCTGTCTCCACATGCCCCATGAAAATCAGCTTACGAGCTGACTGTACTTGACATGTTTAACCACAGCAAAGCATTACTTTTCAGAAACAGTGGCGTCTCCATTTTGATCCAGGGCTTTTTTTTTTTCTTTAACTGAATTTGCAGAAAATATGCCACTTATCTGCAAAGAGATGGCAGGGGGGGGGTGGTGTCCCCATATTGCAAAAAGGTCCTTGAGATATTCTTCTTCTTTGCTCTTCTCTGAAATCTGCACAGATTACCCAGGGCTTGTGCTAATTTCATATAGGAAGAGAGAAAATTAAGTATTTTAGACGAGGAACTCCAAACATAGAGGCATCAATAGGTGGCCAAGCAGGGTCAGGTGAGCAGAAATTCCCATACTTTGCCTAAGGGTATCATGCCAAGGCTGATGATGCATCCTTAATATGCCACAAGAGTGGGGTCAGGTCTTTGGCACTCAGCATTGCTTATTTTATGGAAGCACCTAGGACTCCAAGTCGCAGAGGAGATCCTTATGGGTCTTGGGGAACACAGGGCGAAGGTCTCCCATCCTGTGTGCTACAGAGTCTGTGGGCAGGCTGCTGATGCCACAGCTGAGTGAGGGAAGCATGGTGTGGTCTCAGTGGCATTGCTCAGTGTGGGCAGGAGTTGGGGTTTATGCTGACAGCTCAGAGTGGGTAAAGTAGAAAAGGAACGTTTCTAGAAGTCAATGTTCCCTCCAAGGTAAGGGACAACATGGCAACAACCAAAATGATGCCTGAACAAGAACTGTATAGATGATGGATACACCATGGAAAGATCAGAGATGAATTTTACATCTCAGTATCATGAAATCATGTAAAAAGGCTAAAAAGGACCTCAAAAGCAAAGCCGCAAGTGTCACTTAGACATTGCTTCATGGGTGGTTTAGGCCTCACTCTTCCTAAAACATGCTGGTAGTGCACAAGAGAGTGTAGAAGTGCAAAATCTAACAGTTAATGTGAAAAATACATCAGCCATGGAGGACGGAGAGAGAGGGATGGGTTAGGGCAAGCTGGAGTGACAGGGAATTTACCTTTGCAGTAGGACTCCAAAAGGACCTGGGCGGACCAAGCTGGCAGCCACTAGTACTGAAGCAAAAAAGATTTTGCAGTAGTTACTAGGTAAGGGTCTGGACGAGGGCACAATTTGTGCCCATTTGCAATGGACAAGAAAGAGTGCAGCTGGAAGATGTTCTGCAGAAGAATCTTTACAACGCGGCTATAAGGTTGGACTAGATGAATCTGTAGACAGGCCCAGCTCAAAACCAGATCTACAACATATTTTCCACAGTGTTACGAGCAGGAAGGAAGGTACCAGTGTGAAGGTAAGTGGGAACAATAACTCTGGGAAGACACTAACAAGCCAGGGATAACCAAGGCATGGAGAACAGACATAGATCTGTGAGTCACTGACATAGAGCCAATTGCTGTAATAATGCTTGTAGGAGGCAGGTACAGAGTGAAATAAAGGCAATCTGAAACAGAAAATAAAGAAATCCCACTCTGCAACCCCCCCCCCCCCCCAAAAAAAAAAGACAGAAAAAAGAGAGGAGAAAAAGACATGAAAAGTCATGCATATTATTTTATAGGGATATCACAGTTTGTAAAGAATTCTTACAAACCTGAGAAGTAGTAAATTTTTTTATGGGATCACTCAAATTCTTAAGTTCTGGCTATTTTTGTGTATGAAAAAATCCTATTTTCTCCATGAGATGTTAGCTCTTATTACACAAATGAAAGCATACTGACCATAATATTTTTTTCCTGATGAAACAGATTTTCCCAAAGAACGAAACACCATTTTCTGACTGGATTTTAATAATGCCTTCAGGATATTTCCCATGCTTATGTAGACGGTTCTACAGCAAGAATAACAAAATGCAACATATGACTTCTGGTCATTCCTGTGTTACAAATAATAAGTGCAAGTGATATATATTTAATTCCACACTATTGCAAACGTTTAGGGCTTTTTTGACACAAAACCCCCCAACAAAACAACAAAAACGTAGTAACAAATGGCATTAACTCTCCCTTCAGATATAGACAACCTTAGTTTGTAAATTCCCTCACCACCTAGTGAAAATGTCAGATGAAACCAGCCTATGGGTTATAGATGTAAATTGTACCGCAGCCCAAGCTTAGGCAAAAAAGTAATGAGCAGCATGAAATAGCAAGTTGTGATGAAAAATGTATGGCTATCACAGAGGAAAATATCCAGGTATCTGAAGACAAAAATGGTTTAGATTTAAGCAATAAATAAACTGACTTTATCCAGTGTTCAAAGTGCCTGGCTAATGAAATTAAAGGATTGTTCACTAACCTCTCAGACTCCATTCAAAAATTAAGAGTTCGGCAGGATTAAATCAATCAATCACACACACACACACACACTTCCTTAGCCCTGTTCCAGTTAATTCCTTATGACAAGGTCATACGTAAGATGTCTAGATTGCTTGGACTCAGTCAACAATAATTACTTTACTCTTGGCTAGCATCCTTTAAAATTTATCCCTAATCTGGCATGTTCTCTTCATCAGGTTCTTTATGGCTGTCTGTTGAAATGAATTAAAGTATTTTCCAAGGATTGATATAATGCAGAAGTAATAGTTAGGGTGTTAAGGTGTACATATCGGTAAAAAAAAGAAAAGCCCAGGAATGTGTGCATTAACTGGTGTGACATCAGGTCCAATTCAGCCTGGAAAAGGAGATTAACAGGTGACAGGGGAGTGTAGTGACAGGAAATCAGTAAGGTACACAGCCAGGGCTACAGTCCTTCATGGCAGAGTCCAGGTACTACAAGGAGTAGGGAACAAAGTGTTGCAGCTTTTTCTTTCAGTGCCCACTTTAAAACATGGGTAAGCCTCAATTAAAACAATCTGGCAATTGTTATTTATCTTTTTGATCTCTCATTGCTCAGTATTCTGGCAGGAAAAGGAAACAACTCTGGGTTCGCATGCTCTATGCTTTTTTAAAAATATTTTGTATTTTATGACATTTAAAGGTATTTTATGACTCATCATGTTGAATATACAAACTTATTTTTCAGCTACAGCTCTCCTTCCCACATTTTTTGAATAAGCTGACTTACCTATCTTTCAGATGCACTTAGCAAAAACATTGTTTTCCTGACAGATCCTCATCAAGGCAGGAAATTCAGAATGAAACCAGTGTAAGCTAGTCATACATTCTCATGCTTGAAATTTATGCTCAACTAAGCAACTAACAGTGTTAAATTTCTTCCAAACAGTTGGACATATTTAGCTGCTTCTTTTGTTTGAAAATAATTCACTGAAAGAATCAAAGCTTTGCAGATTTATTTGTCAATAAACATTAATCTGCAAATGGTTCATGGAAGCATCCTGCAGCCAATGGGTGGCTTACAATCTGTTTATTGCTCCTATTGCCTGGTAGCTGTTATCACTATAACTGCTTTCTCATAGAATGACTCCTAAAGTGTTTCAAAAGGCCACCAAACATTTTTATTCAAATACCTATGCAAAGCCACATACCGTGTTGGCTTCCCACTAACACTCTTCTAAACGCAGATCCACTCAACAAATATTGATGGAGACAGGAGAGTTGGTTTTGAAGCATTTGCCTGAGGCCAAAAATTTCAAAAGTGACTAATTATTCTGGGTACCACAATTTCAGTTCTTCCCAGACAGACATCTGCAAGGGATCTGTGTACAGAGTGAAGGAAATCCACAATAACTCTGGATCAGGCCCTTCGAGTATGTCGCCAGGTAGAAAGCCAAGAATTAAGGTGTTCAACATCCTTAGGAATTTTTGAAAATTCTAGTTCACTGTGGGGTTTTTTTCCCTACAAGACTTGAGTACTTTTCCCTCAGACCTGTTCTCTTGGCTTACAAGATTTTCATAACAAGATTTTGGGGTATCATTTTTCAGTTGCAATTGAATTCAGATAACTTATATCTAGGGCTTTTTTTTCCTTGGGAATAGCAAATTTCCAGTAAAAAGAAAAAGAGGAAGAGAAAGGGGACTGTGCATATTAAATGACAGAGTGAACTCTCAAATTGCCACAGATATAACATTTACATTTTTCAAGGTCATGTGTCAAATACAAATGAAATAATGAACCTTTGTTACTCTGTGGTATCCCACGCCAGGCAACTTCGGCATCGGCATAAATACATTGGCTTTGATGAACTGCACTCCTGTGCCCTGCTGCTCTAACCTGGAAGTTAAAAAGGCAGCAATTAAGTTTTCTGAAAAAGAGCAAGAAAACCAGAAAAAATGGGGCTACAAGCTGCCAGTATTCTTAATTACAGAATTGTTATTTAATACAAAAGCAAAAGAACTAAACAAAATGTGCAGAAGAAAGGTAAATGGCATGGAACAGGGATGTTAATGAAAAGGTTGAATAGGCTGCAGCTATGAGATTCACATCTGACCCATGACACGTTTCAAGAAAACAACAAGGTGGGAGTGTGGGGGGAAAAGACAGAGGCGAAGGAACTGTTATTTACACTCCTATGATGGAGTGCACAGCAAAAACATGCATCAAAGCTATTCCTTGAGAAGACACAAGGCTGCATGAAAAAACATCTCCGTAACTTCGATGATTTATTTTATTCTAAACTATGTCACTGCAGTGAAATCACATGGTGCCTTCCAGAAAGGCAACTTGCAGTTAACTATATATTGCATAGCAGGCTGTATATTATAATCCAATTTAAGATATGTTATATTGTATCATTAGAGAACAATTTTCACTTGGTAGAGCACAAAATGTCTTAATGGGTTCAAAACACATGCCTCTTCTCTTCTTTCTCAGCATGGCATAAAATGAAGCTATAGGTGACATTTCTGTTCCATGTGCCTTCCTGGGAAGTGTGTATTACTGAAGACGTAACAGGTGACTCCAGAGTTGTATACGTTACAGTCCTATTTTGAAACCAGTCATTTCAGGAAATTATTAAAATTTTCAGCCATTTCACAAAATGGCTGTTTCATTCAGTCATTTTGTGAAATAAGAGAAAGTTTCACACCTTTAATGAAGTTAGTGAAACTAGTACAGAGGCACCATGTAAAATGTCTAATACCTTGTTGCTTGAATTAATTTAAAAAGACAACACGAGATTGTTTTTATAATTTACTTACTGCAAAAGCCATACGGCCTTCTACATTTATTTCTGAAATCATCCAGTCATATATATCACCTGCCAGAACTTATCTTTGTAACTGAGGTGACTGTAATATCAGTACTGTATCTGTTTTGCTTTTCAGTGTTTTCATCCATCTGAAGACTGTGCTTTACTGCCAGCCCTGCCTGCCAAGCCCCTGCTGCCCAGGCTCCTGCCTGCCGGCCAGGGAGACTGAGCCAATGAGAGCAGGGCGCAGCATCTGGGGCAGGATTTTGCAGGGGGTGGTTGGGATGGTGGGTGGAGAATTTGGTGGGTCCGGATGACTCCTTTCTGACAAGAGTTTGAGATAAAGGAACCGGTCTAACCTTTAGTTTAGCAGTAGCTCAGTTTGGCTGCCTACCACTGTACCAGACATGGGGGGCAGTGTGTCTTCTGGGGATGTTGATGCAGAGTTGTTAGAAAAAGCCCTGGGCACCAAAAGCAGATTGTGCTGGCTGCGGAGGTGGCTGATGATCCCCGATGGTAGAGAGGTCGAGCTAAGCCCATATCTGGGGCTGGTACTGAACCAAGCTGCACACCATGTGCAGTTTATTCCAGGCCGATGGGTGGTACTTTTGAGAAGTGGACAAGGTGAGTCCCCACAGTCCAGTCCCGTGAATTATTATCCACCATCCGTACCAAGAGCTTTTGCTTAATATCCCCTTAGGGAGAGCCCTGGCATTGTGGGTATCTTGCTTCTCCATGCACTAAGCTAAGCAGAGGCCACAGAAGCTTCAGTTCTTGGATGTCTTCAGCAGCAAATTCTTTCTTTTGTTACTCTGCAACACAAAAGGAGTACCAAGCAGGAGAAAAACATCAAAAAGCTGAAAGACCACTTCTGGTGCTCCCTCTGAGACAAAGCTCAGAGAACACAAAATTTGGTGAAGTGGTCTTGGTACACCATTATTCCCTTGAAATTGCCTTGAGACCAAGCTTGCATGCCAACAAGGTCAGCTTGCCCTTGCAATGAGTATTCATTGCTTACAGTCAGTTTTACACCAATGCCATTAGTCAAGGACCACTTTCTCTTCTTCCAGCACCTGAACCAGAAATATTTGAAGACCTCAACAGCCTATCTTGTAATGTTTGTATATGTCGATGATAAATGTTTTATAGCATGAACATGGTGTAGCATGTGCTTTTCTGATAATATCATACCTGTCTTCAATGCTCACTTGGTATATGGGAGATACTTCTTTAGCTCAGTGTTTCTTGATTAGCTTCTCATTGTCACCTCATCATAGAATTTCACACACATGAGCAGTGGAGGAAATGAAAAAACTAACTGGCAATTCCATAACCAAAGAAGAGACAAATGATGATGAGAGCAGAAAGAAAAAAAAAAAAAAAAAAAAGACTGTTCTTTAAAACTTACTCTGCAAGCAGGTAGTATTCAAGTCTTGACTTTGATTTGGGATCTTGGGTTGCCTTTTTTATCTCAGCAATAGTTACAGAATATTCTTCCCTTGGTATCATGCACTTTGGGCACTTCTCATACTTTTTGCAAAGTTCTTTTCTGAAGTTACTTTTAAAATCCAGAGCCATCTCCAGCAGTCACTGCAGAACAAGCAAAGGATGCTTATCCAATAACCCCCCTTTTCACAATATGTCTGTTACCGAGTGAAACAAACAGTCAAATAGTCTAGCAGAATATCCAGCACGTCAGTCATTTCGTAGAACGTGTGAAACTTTAAGTCATTTTACCAAATGAGTGAGTGAAGGAGTCATTTTGCAAAATGACTGAAAATTTCAGTCATTTCAGGAAATGACTGGTTTCATGATACAACTAACACATCATGCGCTGAAGGAAAGGCTCAGGGCTGCAAGTGCGAAGCAGATCATGTTCTTCAAACCCCCTCTTGTGGCTGTGGGGAATAGCGCCATAAAATACCGCATTTTACTGTCATCTTTTGTTTAAAGACTGCAGTGATTGTTCAGGAAGGAAGGAGATGCGGGAGCCCTTGTTTTGCCATAGAGAGCATCCTGATGCTTCATATTCATCATGGAAAAATCTCTGGCAAAGGGATAGCTTTTTTTTTTTTCTGAAGTTCTTAAGAAATTGTATGTGGAGTCTGATCTCTCTGCAGAGATCCAGGACAAAGCTGTTGCCAAAAAGGCTCTGTAGGGATGGATCCACTGGTATTTTACGTCAGCTGTGGCTACTCAGTATAACTGTGTACGTCTTATATCGAGGCATAACCTTCACTTCACTTTCTGAAAACCATTTTGAAGACTCATAGCCTTCAGGTAGAGCTGAAACAAAATGAACATGTCCAGAGAATACTTTCTTAGCAGACAGTTAACAATAAAGCAGCTTTCAGAACCACTGATGAGCAGCTATTCAAAACCAAGTAGCTTTGGACAAAAGCTGCCTTTAAGGCAAAATTCCTTGTTTTCCTCGGTAGAAACCAAATAATTGATCCTCTAGTACAGTTTGAATGTGACTGAAACAATAAGCTGACATTGTAACGTATGTCCTATTGTAAGGGGAGACCAGGATAAAGAGAGAGGTGATTGTGGTTTACTGTGAAAATCATTGCTTCAGTCCAAGGTGCTTTAAAAATAGTGATGCAAATTATGGCATCAACTTTGGTCAACACCACGTACCTCTGGTCTTGCCTTCCTGTGGAAGGAAGGGGGCTTTGGGAGATTTGATGTTGAGGACTCATTTGCAGAAATGGTACCACACCTCCAGTCCCTGTCAAAAGGATAATGCCAGAAGGAGAGTTAAATCCATCAGACTGGATCATTACTTAGTTTGGAGCCTACTCAAAACAAGATCAGCACAGGCATCCCCTGCAGGACTTCAGTACAAAAGCCTTTGGACACCATTCAGATCTGTGATACCTCATTTTGCTGGCGTTCCCCTCTACCCAAATCACAAATACTCCCTCTTTCTTCCACTATTGTTTCAGGGAATTCTTGTAAATAAAATTTTAATCCAATTTAAATGAACTGTTTTCCTTCAGCATAACTACACCTATTAGTTTCTGGTCTTTTTTTACTATTTTCTAAAAATGTTCTTATTTACAGTGCCGTTGAGAGCCAGTGGACGTACAGCTTCTAAAACAGTAGCCTGAGGAAACCTGGTAGAAGTCCATCTTATTGTACATTATATTCTGCCACACTGAAAGACCACACAGATCAACTACAAAAGTACTTCATACCAAAACTTACCGGAACTGTGTCTGAGCTAATGCCAAAGAAAATAATTGAATTGCATAATTTAATAGGCTTACGTTAGTCTGAAACACCCTAAGTAGGGAATAACTTAAAAATATATTCTGGAAAAATATTACTTTCTCAACAGAAAGAAAACAATTGGTTGTGCTTTCCTTGATTTCCCCCCCCCCCCCCCCGTGTAAGGTGTCCAAAATGCTGACCATTATTAAGTTCAATATATTTAATTTAACGCATAAAGGAAATAACTCACTGAGTTTGTGCTGCATAGGTTTGTAAATACATTTTCACTTGAAAAATTAGAGACACTTTTCAGGAAAACATTGAAAATTTTCATTTTGGAAATGCAACAATAACATGAGCTATATAACATTACTTTTCCCTAACCAAAACTGTCATACCTGACAAAAATCACAGCGTGAATATCGGCCATACATTTTTTGACAACAGATACTTCAGCAGTGTGATTTTGCCTATATCTCTACATATTTAGGGAGCTCAGGGTTTGGTTCCTGGCTCTGTCACAGTTTTCAGGAGTACTTTAGGTCAAGGCAAGGACTTTTAACAGTGACTCTGAACTTGCTTGAGTGTGTTTGAGTTTGAAAACGGTGAAATTCCACTGTGATCCACTTCAGTACATCCTGATGTGCCTCAGCTCCATAAAAATATATTCCTGAAAAGGAAAATTTATTAATTCTTGTGAAGCACCATCATGCTGTGACAACAGGGAACGGACATAAGGACAACAATGGCAAATGAGGACTGGCCCAAACCTCCTCAGCAGGGCAAGACAAACTGAATTTTTCATTCTTCAATTGACATCATCCTCACAGGTAGCAGCGACAGAACTTCTCCAGGCAGCATCCTCCTAAATGACCTAGAGCATATGCTCGCCTGGGGAAGGACTGCGCAGCCTGCCTGAGAGGCAGTGGCAGGAGTGCTCCACCGTCTCACCAGATCCTTGGAGCACAGGAGCCCCCTCCCTGGCCTGATCCCCACAGCCTCCTGCTGTTCCTGCTTTCCTCTACGCCTGTGGGAGGTTTTGGCCTCACAGTGGGTTGTGCAGGCCCTTGAAACACTGACGTATACCTTGCCTTGCCTTGAGTGTTGGCATGTGTTTCAGGGCTTTACAATGACCAGGCACCAGCTTTCATGGGACCTGCTATAAGCCTGAATAAAACATCATAAAGCATTAAGCTTTTCCATTCCAACAGTTTTAATTAAGCCAGCCAGTTCATACTACACATTTATCAATATTAAATCCAGCATTATTTGTTGAAGTGAATGTAGACATGCAGAGGAGTTAGGTATTGGTAATTACTCTTAAGCATACTATACATATACGGCTGCTTTATTGATTTCCAATATTTAATATTCCACAGTGACCAGCACAGAGCTAGCTACACTAATGAAAATACAAGTATATTATTCTCAGTCCCTTAGCCAGCATTTGAGACATTTATTTTTATTTACCTAATACCGAAGAAAAGCTCTATCCCTAATAAATTTATCAGGGAGAAGTAACTTTCAAATACCACAATACTTTACAGACATATGATGCAAAAAATAATCGCTTTTTAAACAACACTTATCTGCTTTACTCAAGCACTACTTTTAAAATATTATTTCATTTTTTTGCAACTGTGTTATATATTTAGGGGTTTTGCACTATCAGCTTGCAGACTGGTCAGTCTCATTGTGCGGCTGCGCCGTGCTGAGGAAACGCCGCTGTGAATCGCTTTTCCACAACAGAGGTGTGATAGGTTGGCATTTCTTTCCTTATCCTTCTCCTCACTCCATGAATATGTTCCTACTAAGTTAACTTTATTTTCTTTCTCAAAAGTGTATAACCAGTGGACTTCTAAAGCACTTCACCCTTCAGCTGTGTGTGTCTCTGGAAGTAGTTTGCTAGGGTAGTGAGCGTTGAGTATTGCTTCTAGCTATACAACCTTTGGATCTCCCCTGTATTCTTGTTTTCTAGTTTTATTGTTATGGGGTCAGGCTTCAGGAAGGTAGATTTTTAAAAAGCACTTAATTTGGGTTGGTCTCACAGACACCAACTTTTCCTGGAAATTCCACTGTTGACTTCACGTGAGTAGCTTCTGGTGAAGGTTGAGTACATTTGAAACCCCTCCTTCAACTCAGATGGTTTTCAAGTGGTCTTTGTGCCCAGAAGAAGCCAAGCAGTGGGTTCAAGACCTGTAACAACTGTTGACTTGATCAAAGACTCCAGCACTGGTAGCGATTAGATAATTGACAACAAAAACTCCAACATGGAAGAGACTGTAGGAAGCAGGAAAATGCCATTTTGGTATGTTTAAATACAAATGTGAATGTGAAAAACCATTCTAAGGCAAATTGTCAATTCACTAGAATATACAGTACCTGATTTTCTTAACCTTTCCATAGCAACTGAGAACACCAGCTGAGGGGTTTGTAATCAGAATAGATTTGGTGAGTTAAGATTTCCCAACTCTAGACCTTCTAAACAGCATATCAAACTGGCATTATTTGTCTATCACATCCACTTACCAGGTAAGAAGGTCTTGGCATTTTTTCTATAGCAGCCTATGAAAGCATTCAGTCAGTCTAGTCACCACATCTATTTCTTCTCTTTTAAGTTTTGCTTCTGTCATTCCCACAGCTTTAAGTTGCGACACTTTAAGACACACACTTCCTCAGAAAATAATGCTTCAAGGTGCAAGGCACTTCTTGACAATTGGTTCTGTTCCAAGCTCTGATGTTATTCCCAGTTGTACCGCCCTTCTGTCCTGCCTGCTGCACCTTCAGCGGTAGACAACACAGACAGTCTTCGCAAAACATTAGGAAACTAATCATGGTGAATTGGATTTATCTGACCATCTGAAAAATACTGCAGAAATATTTGCTTGGCAAGAAGTAACCTTCCTCAACAGAGAACAGTTAAAGATGTCTTAAAGGGATCTATTTTAAAACCGTAATATGTTTAAAATTCTCATTAATTTTAATGAGAATGACTTTGTTCTTACCATTGACAATTCAGGGATCCAATGCTTCTGAGAGTGAAAACAATTGAGTCTCAAGTGGCAAGTGACCTCTGCTGCAAAATGAAGACTGGAGAACTTAAAATCTTCTCAGTCTTCTTTCCTGGCAAAGATCAGGTGCTACCAGATGGGGATCAATTAAAGCAATGTGGAAAAGCTTGTAATTTGGCTTCCTGGCTAAATTTAAAAAGGGAAAATTATTTGTTTTGGATGATGGTCCAGTTTTTCATGGGAAATCGAAAACTATTGAAAAAGGTGAAAAACTTTTCCAAAAATTTTTTTCCCTTTTAATTTTGGTGGGTTTTGGCCAAACAAATTCCAGAAGCTTATCACAGACTTACAAATAATTTCAGCTGACCTGCACTTACATTTGCAGTGAACAAATCACTCCAGCACAAGACATCCACCACCTCAGGGAACAATGCACACCTTTTTTTAAACACAGCTTTCCTGAACACTAGTAAGCCATTAACCATATTTGCTGCTTCCTGCATTCAATTACCAAACACAGTATGCTTGCCAGAACAGATTTTCCACATGAAACTACTCAACATACATATATTTTTTGCAATTCTTACCCTGTTCCACCAATTAGTTTTGCTTTATCTGAACAAGAGTGGAGTCCATGATCAAGCATGAGAAATGCTGTTTCTATATGCTAAATGCAAAAAGCTTGAAGGACCCAAGATCTTCATTTGTCTTAGATGGGAAGAGGCATTGTACAGTCTGAGTATCCAAATTATAGCGCTCAGATTCTCAAGAGTGCTGAAGTGCAGTTTCTTTCCCTATTTTTAACTTTAAAACAGTACTCATATTATATAATTGTACTTTTTTTTTTTTTCAGAGCTACCGTTTCAATGGCAGATGCACTCCAGTAATGACAGATACTTTAAAAAACAATAGGAAAGGTACTTTAATTAATTAATGCACTGGTAGAAACAGTTCTGGATGCAGAATCTATGGGTGAAGATTATGAATATTTTGTCTGAACGGTTCTTCTGTTTCCCAACAATTCTGTAAATATTTTAATAGTGTAGCAAAAATGACGCATCCCTGATGAAAAGTTAAGAGGCAGGCAAAGGAAAAAAAAAGTGATTTCAACCTTTGTACTATTTCCCTCCCAAAACAGGAGATGTAGCCTGGGGCCAGGCAACTTCAACCTTGTTAACTGAGCCATGAGCATCCTCCTAGGAATGACTCGAATTCATTGCAGGCTCACCAGAGCCCTGTAATGGATTCAGCATTAGGCTTCAAATGCAGGAATTGAACTCGCATGGGCCCGCAAAAGGCCTGGGTTGCAAAACAGCCAAGAACAAAAGCTCTGCCTGCAGACTCCTTCCCTTACCTTTAGGAACCGTTTTCTGCTGATTTTTTTTTCCTTTTTGCAAGAAAACCACCTTTTTCAGGATACGTTGGCTTCCTAATTCTATTTAAATGTGAGAAAATATTTGGGGGGAGGGGAAGACATATGACAAGGTTGAAAACACAGCTGTGAAATAGTGGTAACACGTTATTGCTTTAGTATTTTGGTTTGGGGTTGTTGTTTGTTTTGTAGGCTCGTTGTGGTTTTGGTGTGATGTTTTTTAAAAGCTTTCCATTCCCATTTCTTTTTTTCCTATAAAAGGTTTCCATTTTGAACTCCCTCCTTTGCTGAAATCCAGGGAGGAGGACCTCTGTGTGCCTTTTTAGAATATCTGAGCTTTCTGGAAAGCCAGAGAATATTCCCTATTAACCTATAGTGTGCCAGTGTCAAAAAGCCTTCTTGCAGCTCTCCTGCTTTCATTCTCAGTCTCCTCTTGCTGGAAGGGATAATCTGCTTCGTTTTTGCTAGGTAGGACAGGAGCTTGGGAGTTCCCATATTACTTCTTGTCCTGCAGGTTCCTGGTGTTCTCCCTGACATTTTGCTAGGTCCTGCTGAGAGGTTGGCAGAACCCTCCCCTAAATCCCATTTTTCAGCTGGTATGACACAGCACTAAATCATCCCATTTACAGAAATCTGTTCTCCAGGACCGTTCAAGGACTGCCCTCCTCTCAGTCTGGCACTATCTGTAGCATTTGCTTTTCCTTCTTTTCTTAAACGATCATAAGAAACTACAGACAACCAGGGAGTTTTCTTTGGGAGGCAAGTGACTAAACATGAAAGCTGTAAATCTCCTAAATCCCTCCTCCTTTCTTTACCCAACCTCCACCCCCCCTTCCCCCATATTTAAAAGCATGTGAGAGGCTGCCGGTCAGCTCTGTTTCAAGGTTATTTAGAAGGTCTTCACTTTCCCTAGTGTCAGCAACCAGCCACGAATCACCTCCTTCAGTAAAGTAAGAGCTACCTGATGGCTAAAGTGTTACAGAATACTCCTGCCAGACTCACCCAAAACACCACCAGAAAGTCTGATACTAAATCCCAGTGATCAGCAATAATAGTTGAAATTAAACAACGTGGATGTCAAAATCTGTTGGATCTGTACAAAGGCAAAACCACTGCACTCTGAGAGGCACTGGAACAGTAATACCAGGGGAAATCAGTGTGTAAGCTGTCTGACCTCTTCCCCCCCATTCCTCCCTTACTCCCTCTCTCCTCCATCCCCAAAGGAAGTTGAAGATGTTTTTATAATGTGGATGATAAAGACGACTGATCTGCATAATGAAGCTGAAAACAGCCTGCTTGTGTTGAAGCTCCTCCTCTGCATGTTACATGCCAGCAGAGATTTGCTGTGAAACAGGAGAGCTGCAATGCAGCATTTTCCTCTGGAACTTTGCAGCTGTATTACAGTTCCAAGCACACCACGAAAAGACTTTTGTTTACAGTATTTAAATTCAATTTGAATGGTAGCTGTAAAAAGTAGGCAGATGAATCACTGCACATCCACTAACACTTCAGTGCTCACCCACCCTAAGGCTATTATGCTTAACTGAATTACTTCATGTTCTCTTACAATTAAGTTTCCCTATTGTTTTATGGTACTGCCTGTCTCTAATAATTAGTGGTCCTTAATACTCAGCTATTAGTGGTCCTTAATACTCAGCTAGAAATAAGATGCCTGGGTGAAAACCAGAGTCATAAAGGAGCTCAAAATGTTGAAGAACAAAATCACTAAGTAGGGATGATAAGGGCAGTAACCTCAGAAGGGGGAGAAACTTCAAGGAAAACTTCATATTGGAATAATCGCTTACTTTCTTCAGGCACAGCAGTGTTATTTCCTAATCATGTGCACAATTCTTCTGCTTCCCAAACTGTACAATGTCATTAGAAGGTCAGTTGGGATGGCAGTATCTTTCCTCCAGAAGTCAAAGCTGGCAAAGATTTGGTAACTCCTGTCCCAGGCAGTAAAGTCACTGCCTTTTCTCCTTCAAGTCCATATCACTTTAACATTATCTGAACTCAGCAAGGCAGGATGTTATGAGGTCATTTCCAACATGCTGTCCTGCATCTCAAGCCCCAAAGCACTCTTCTGATTTACTCATGAATCTGAACTCCAAATAACCTGGAAAAAGTTAATGTCTTGGTCCAGCTTCTCCCCTCCTAGCCCCTCCACAGAGGTATTACTTTAATGCACCAACTTTTCCATTACAGGTTCAAAATATACTGCAGTTACAAGTGAGAAGAATAACAGTACTCGTAGATTAGTTCCCCATGGAAATAGTCACCAAACCAGTCCGCATAATTATCAGACTCTGGTGAAGAAAAATCCTGGATGAAAAATACATCAGTGACAATGATAAAATTCAGCTGATGAAAAACTCTGACAGAGCTCTGGGGGAAAACTATCCTAATACTCTCTCGCTTTTGACATGATATGAAGATAATTCATACAGAAGAATTATATTTGCACAAGGTTAGTAATAAGAAATCTCAAATTGGATTTCTGCTCTGTTTTTAAATAACAACTTCCTACATGCTGGATTTAACCACCGATTTCAAGAAAGCCAGGATTTAACTCTCATTGACTGCGATGCAGCCATTTCCCCCTAAGCCTGAAAAATACTTAACCTCCTACACATGTGCACACAAACAGAACAAAAAAGCAGCAACTACATACCCATGTGTCTCCTGTAACATATCAATCGCACCTTACAGAACAACAGCTGCAAGTGTGCTTTGCATCAGGTTTTCCCTGTATGTTTGAAGCTATAGTGCACAGCGCTAAAGCGACTGCAAACAGCTATGACTGTCACAAATGATAGAAGCATCTCTCCCCTTCATCTTTCTCCTGCCATTTCACTAGACAAAGCAGTTTTATGATAGGTCCTTATTTGAATGATCATGCTCTGATTTTCTGCATCTTCTGCTGCGATTGACTGACGACCGATCAGTTGTTGACATGTACGCACTGCGAATGTTAAACTACGTCATGCCAGAAATGGGGATAGATTTCTCTATTAGCTGTGTACATACAGCCCAGAATAGCAGTCCCCTTTCCCTTGAAGTACCTACACATTGCTGTATTGCAAATATTAAACAGCAGTAAGTTATTTATTGCCCAGTCAAGTCCTCTTACTCCCCAACATGACAAACTCTATTAATCACTCCATTTCCACAAAGACTGTACAGATGTACAGAACATGGGATCTTCCCAGATATTTTATTCTTTTGCTGAATAGAGTGCTGAACTGTGTAATCCCTAAATTGCTGACTGCTGAGCAGGTTTAGCAGGGGAAGGATCACTCTTTATGTTCCTACAGGCTTCCCTAAGCATCTGCTCTCACCCACAGCTAGAGACAGAGTATTAGGCTAGAAAGACGCATAGCCCAGCCTCTGTCTTTTGATTATAATCACAATTTAAATTCACAGTACAATTTTCATACCAGAATTTGCAGCTAATTTATGCTTGGATGAGAAGGTATTGCAAGTTCTCCTTTCCTCCAATAGACCCTTCCACCTTCTGGCCCCGCACCCACACCACCAGCATTGGGGCAGGGTCAGCTGGTGAGGGCACAGATAACCCCGACTCTGGGCAGCAGTCCTGCCCCAGTAAGCACAGGTCACTCCCTTGCAAAGCACAAAGCCCTGCAGCACAGATCCTAGAGCTTCTCACTGTGCCATGGAGATGATGTTCTTCTCTCCCTACAGTAACAAAGCTCACATGTGCCCTAGGAGCTTCCTTCAGATCCACAAACCGCATCACAGCTAGGGACAGGGGAGACATCAAGATTCAGATGCATGGAAAAGTACTCTGGACTTGGGGCTAGCCTCTTGGACCTAGCTGAATTAATACAGCCACGGCTCTAATGCTGGGCAACTTTGATTCTCACAAGACTGCTCATTAATTGAAACTATTCAACAAATGTTTTCTGCAACTGTAATTCAGCCAATTGATTGTTTATAATCTTTGCCTCTGCTGCTTTCAGTACAGGGAGAATTCTCTTTTCATGTACTCATTTGCTTCTCAGTGTCAGCCTTGCAAACAAGGGTATACTGGTTATCAGAGCACTCAGAGGAAAATATTAGCGGGACAAATCCATACTTCTCAATTACCGGAAGAACATATCCTTGAAATCACCTGTGACCACAGATTTTATCCAAACAACTATTTAAACCCAGCCTTGAACCTTGGCAACTACAGAGATATGCAAGGTGTAGAAGCCAGGAAACATTACCAACTTGAGATAACCATAATGCTAGTGATGCAATATCATTAGTGGAAAATGAAACTTCTCATACCAAAAAATCCTTATGTTTCAATGCTTTGGAACTGTTTAATATGTTGTGCTTTGCCACAGCATAGCTGCCCGTAGACTCAACACATGCATTAGTGAACTCTGCCCTCGCTGGATACCATGGTCATAAGCTGCAGTGTTGAGCTTTTATTACAGAGGCTCTCCATAGTCAGCTCCACTGACAGAGAAGGTCCCCAGTGGCAACAAACAATTAGAGAAACTTTCTTCTCCACCTGCCTCACCAACCTTGAACCTGCAAAGTACATAGGCCAGTGAAGAACGCCAGAAAAGCAAGGGCATGTGCAACCAAAGTGCTGGACAGCTCAATTAGTATGGTCACAAGACCGAAAAAAACCCCACAAACCCAGTAACTATTCCATGCTCAGACGCTACTCCATCTTTACTCTTTTATGTTGTTGCAATTAAACTGCAGATTACTACTTAATTTCCTTAAATGGGACAGTATTTCACAGAAAATTGATGTCCTCCTGGATCTCTGAACTCCTCTCTGAGATGTAAGTCAGTGTTAATAAAACAGTATTAAATTACCCTGCAGTAGTAATTACTCAGCCTCAGACCTAAGCTGTAAATGGCAATAATGGAAAATTCCCCTCCCCCCCAATATTAGTCCCTACTTTTAATATCTGCATTGCTGATTAGATTTAGGTTTTGGCTGGCTTGTTACTACTTCTAATTTGGTCGGCTAGAGTTTGGTCAAGAATAGGAAGGATGGGGAATGTGAAAGGAGAACAGCATGTCCTGATCAAGCAAGAGGCAAATTCAAAAGGTCTTTATTCTATTTGCCGAAAGTTCTGCCAAATACACAAAAGCAAAATTTAATCAAGTCAATCAAATCTAATATACAGCTACTAACTCTGGCTGTATAATTTAAGGAAGTGGCTTTCTCTGATTAAGTGTTCAGCTACCTGGGAAAAGACTAACACTGTCAGTAAAACTCTTTGACATGAGAAAAGAGAAAGATGTCCATCTTTCCAAAATGTAAATAAATAACAATAACTAAACGCAGGCAAATATTGCATAATGGGAAGACAACATCAGTGGAACTGGATGCTTTGACAGGAATATGATACTTTTCTGACAACCTGAGTTTCTTTGTTTCCCTGTGAATTTCTAATATTCAGTTAAACCAAAGAAGACACTGCTGTAAAAGCCTTGTGATTGTCTTAAAATTGTACGTTTCATCTATCTGTGTTAAGCCACAGATGTGCCAGACCTTTAATTCTTCACTCAGAAGGAATAAAGATATACCTTATGCAGGATGGCTCCATCACTGAGCCAGGAACAGCCAGTTCTACAGTGCAGTGCAGGCCAAATGATAACAAAAATTCACGCTTCTAATCCTTCAACAGTCACAAATTTCAGGATGTAAAAATAACACACTTGAGATGCATTAAATGCTCATTAAAATTAATGAGAATGATGTGATTCTTACAAAAAGTACAGCATTGTCTAGTGGGGGAACTGTTTAGTCTCACAAGTGAACTGAGAGTGTTAAGAAGTCTGGTGGTACCAGATAAAATACATGACAAAGCTGTATAGAAAAATCCACATGGCCACCTGGAAAAAGAAAATCACATTTCTGTCAGCTCTATTTTATCACAGATTTTGCTACTGTTTCCACATATATTGAGAGTAGTTTTCACAAACTCAGGGCTTTGTGATTTTTTTTTTCCTCCTTTTCTCTTTCATGCAGCACAATCTCTCCTCTGCGTTTCATGTCTGAATTTTACCTCTTTGCCCCTGAAAGTCTGTATTTGTTACCAGGCAATATAATGACAGTTACAGAAGTAGCACACTACAGTTCTCATGTTTGTGTGTAGCTATTGATAACTTCTACTCTGCTCCAATTCTGAACAGTATTTAAAGTCCCCAGATCTAAGACCTGGTAAAGAACAGCACAAGTAAATTAATTTATCAAGGGATAAACATAAGATCAAAAATGGGGGTTCCAGGGCTGTAGCATCTAAAGGGCATAAAAGAGAGTTGACTTGGTATGAAAAATGTTGACTATAGCCAGAGATCTTCATAGATGCTCTGCAGAATTAATTTTAATTTGTGGTTTTGGCAAAAGTGAACATGTTGCAAGCATGCTGGAGCTCTCCAGAGTCATTCTGACACCCAGTTCCTTGCTCACAGCCCTGCTGCAGTTTGGAAAACTACTGCAATAATACAGCAGGGAAGAGAGTGGATTTTGGGCTAAAGAGGAGGAGGTGGGGTCTGTCCCTGCTAGGAGCAGTGACATCAAGTTGCCCCTCTGTCACCTCTCCCACTATTTGCCTGGTCCTTCCAGCCAGTGCAATCATAGAGGCGAGGACCCTCTCTCAAACAGTTTCTGGACTGATTAGTTCAAATGGTGCTATCTCAGACAAGGCCTCAAGGTACTAATTAATATAAAAAGTGATAAACGGACAAAGACTAATTGCATGCAAGTTAATCAGTGCTTAACAGGACGAGGATTTACCACAAAGAGTTGTCTTCTAATAAATGCAAACCATGCCAGTGTAAGAGAGAGTCTGGCTGTTTACTGTAGCTCCTTAATGGCAATAAAGCAATATTAAGACAGAATCAAGTCCTGTTAATTTGTGATGCAGTGAGAACATTAAGAACGATTATAAAAGATGTAAAAGAACAATAATTAATTTGGAAAAAAACCACTCCAGAAATATGAAAGAAATACATTCTCTGCAGAAAGGACTGAAACGTTTTAAGCATTGCAATGACATAGCCTGTATGTTTTACCTAAGGCAGGTCTGCAGTAATTGCAAAACCTCAGGCCAGACTGCAGCCAGATTAATCCTCTCTCCTTTGAGTCACTGAATTGTCACTAGAGATTTACTAGAGTGATACTAGAGGTATCACTAAGGTGATACCTTGGGATGGTCCCACCATACAGTTAGTGTCAAGTTACCTGACAGCCCAGCAAGAAAGGGTCCTCAATAATCAGATCCCTGAAAGAGAAGCATAACCTTGAATTGATCAAGCACAAAAGAGCTTCAGTAGCAACCATTCAAAACATCAGAAAGCCTGAAGAAAATGAAAAAAAATCAAACAAAAAATAAAAAACAACAGCAGCAAGTAAGGTTTGTTCAAAGCCAAATGGAAATTTACTAGATCCAGCAGTTGTCTTACTAGGATATTAGATTTTATATTAAATTTCAAACGCTGTATTATCATTCATGTCCTGATAACAGCGTAATGAAAAAAATTAGGAAAAAATCCAAATGTAAATAAAATAATGCTTTATTATTCAATTCCATATGGGAAGAAAAAGTGATACACAGTGCTTATTTTCAGCCTTCCTGACAATTAATTTCCCACTCTAGTATTCAGTTACCTTAACCAAAGGCAAAATGTTAGTAACTTTAAAACGCTAAAGTAAAATATACTAGCCAGCTTCTGTGTAGGAGAACATGTCACAGAACGCAATCCCAACCCACTAAATCTGCTTAATGCAGACACATTCCTTTTCCACTTTGAATCAATACCAAGATTTTCAGGAGATATGGAAATTTCTGCTCCTAAATAAATGTCCTTGTGTCAGTAATGCTGAAGCTCCTATTGTTTCAGGAAAGTCATGAAAGATATTAAAAGATACGACTTCGCAGGACCAGGGCCAAACAGCCTATATCGATATAAAACATGAAATCACATTATATACATAATGAAGACAGATGCATAAACCTAAAACCTCTGAAATAAAAGAAGAAAAATCAATTATTTTCTCTGATCCCTGCAGTTTTAGTACAGAAATTCCCATCTTCCCAGAAGAATGCAAATGACAGTGCTTTTTTACCTTGACAGCTTTCCTTAAAATACCTTTTTTGTTTCAGATTCTAAGGATGGAGGAGAGAAAGGATTGTGTTATGCTTCCTTTCGTTTTTGTTTTTTTTTATTTCTCACTTGAAAACTAAATTTAAAATGAGGAGTTTGAGACAACAGGAGTGAAATCAATATCATCATGGGGACGTTATTTTATTATTTATTTCCCTTTTCAGAATTACATAGGGGTTTAAAACTAATGCTCTAAAATACATGCTATTGCCACACAGTAACAAAGAATGCTCTTTTTTCCCCAGGAGATATACTATATACTATATAGTCCTTTGTACAAGATTCATAGTCACACATGTACATAAGCATCGCCATGGTTAACAGTTACATTGCCTAGAAATTATGGCCACAGCTCTAGGATTGGGATTAACCAAAGTCAGCACGTGGAGCAGAGGAACACCTGAACAGGCAATAGAAAATGCTGTGGGGCAGGGAAGGGGCAAATCCTGCTTCCTTCCCACCTGGAAGCTCTTCTGCAGCCCTGAGACACGCACCCGTGCGAGTCACGGATGCCCAGCCCACGGCCCCTGTGTGCAGGCCTTGCACCCAGCAGAAGAGGCTCTCCGCTGCCAACGTGCTCTGGGAAACCATCCCTGGAAACGTGACCAGCACCCACAGCCCCAGAGCAACAAGTCAGGCTGCCTCTTGCTTGTTCACCTGTGGAGATACCTTCCTCTGTCAGTCCCATAATTTTGATTTTCTTGACTGCACGGTGGTCTGCTGTCAATAAAAAGAGTAGAAAAAAATCCCAACCTAGACCAGTTTAAGATATTTCCTTGGAAAGAGTCTCCCTTAAGCCATGGAGAAACTCGTATACGTGCCTCCTACTTTAACCAGGAGGCTACTGTATATGCCTTCTCACCATCTTCACATGCATCTAAGGCAATGCTGATTTTAGTAATTAACAGGTTATTAGGCAAGACTCACAACTGCTTTGCATATGCTTTTCCTTGAGTCATCTGAATTGCTGACTTAAGTATATAGCAACAAAGATGGTCTTGAAGAAGTAGGATCCGATACTTCAGCTGTTATTAACACAGCACATGCAGTGGGTGCCATTATTCTTAAAAGGCCGTAAAAGATCCAACCACTTAAAGAAATTAAGTGGCATAGCCTGGCTCTTGTTCAAGCACTAAATATGAGGAGCCTACGGCCTCGCATTTTGTACCTGTCCTGCTTAAATAGTGGAGAAGGTCAGCAATGTTGGACTACGTTCAGTAAAGAAATTAATGTTTGTCCTTTTGATGCCAATAGAAAGAGAAATACAGCAAAACCACCTCCGGTTCTAACATTTTAATGGGACGGCAAATAACATGAAAGACAATGAGCATACCCCAAATGTTTCTGTGGCACATGGACTTTATTTCTGACTTCATCAAGCCTTTACCATGCAGTGGTTGCTCTGCTGATAAAAAATGTCTACCTTGTGAACATCAGTACACTATGAACAAGTTAGTAATAGTATGTAAATTCACTCCTTGCCAATTATATCTCAGTTGCTGATGGAGAACATGCATCTCTTACCACATGGTCCATGTGAGGTAACATACGCTCTGTGAAAGAGGCACTGACAACTCACAGACAGGTATTAACCAGATGGGAGCTGATCTACAGGGAGACCATGCACTATCTGACCTCTCTGTAACTTGCTTTCTGATCATGATTTAAAAACTTGAGTATCAGAGAGAAAGTACCTCTCTGCAGCATTTCCTGGCCATACTATTAAATAAAGGAAAGGCAATAACCATTCAGGATGAATACGCCTCTTCCTATTTTCTCCAAATTGCTTACCATAGAAATTAAGCACAAGACCTGTGTCACAGCAGCAAATGAATGTGAAGGCAAGAAGTGCACTATTTAAATATACATTAATACTTCCTACTGGTGATGAGAAACAAATGATAATTTGATTATCTGAGCAGTGTCTACGGGGGACACTTTTAGTGACCATCTCAGTACTGCAGCAGCAAGCTTGGCATTTTGCAAAATCAGAAACAATCATTCTCATCCCACTTTCCCTTCCCAAGTCTGAGAGGATCAAATGCAGATGAGGACAGGAGAGACCAAATGCACAGGCCAAATGCTTACTGAACATTTACAAAAGTGAAAGCAGGGCACTTTTAATATCACCAGCCCAAACCTTTTTGTCTGCTGGAAAAAAGCCTTACCTACATAGGAATAGATCAAAGGGAGGACACTGACTTTTAGTGTGATCATCCCTAAAAATAACAATTGGCACAATCTCTCCCTATTCTTAGGGGAAGACACCTATATCTCACCTAGGTGAGATACCTATTCTTACCGGTATCCAAACCCCCAAATTAGGAGCCCTTGTCACAAGAGCAGCAATGTGGAAGAGAAGGGAGAGCCTGGGCCCCGGTATCCAGCTGCATGCCCTACCACAAAAGCCAAACGTGAGATGACAGGTAGCAAGCAGATTTTCTTTAATTATCTTTCTGCAAATTAGTACCTCTGTCTCTCAGAACTCCTCAACATAACCACTTTCACTGGACTCTAATTTAAGGTGTGTGGCTGCTGTTCTATATGACAGCTCTTCCAGATATGAAAAAGGATGTAAAAAAGACTCATATCAGACTGTGGCAAAAAATGTCTTTCTTGTACTATTTCCTGGGAGTAGTGGTATTATTAATAAGAATAATAATGGCAATCATCATACAGGGTATGTGTACCTTTATTTCATCTGAATAGTTTACTATGGTTTTCTCAAGCCTGCCAATATAACATTCAAAGAGCCAGTTCAATTACTGAAGTATTTTCTATTAAATTAGAAGCAACGCACTTCTCAAAGAAATCATATATTATTTATAAATAAAAGGCAAAGAAACATCTAACCCACAATGTCTTTACAAAATCTTACAGCTGAACTGTTAGGCTGTAAACAGAGCCATGTTAAAGGGCTCATTCCATAACAAATTACAGATAGCACAGCAACAATAATGGCAGATGTTAAACTTTTAAGAAACTCAAAAATCCAAACCATCCATGAGAAAATGTTAGATGTGTAAGTGAAAATCCCCATACCCATAAGCATCACCAAAACATCTCGTGGGGGATTAAAGCATAGTTCATTGCCTCCCTCCCCCAAATTCTTACTGTAGCATGAGAGAAGGTCTGATATTTATTGACTCCTGCTACAATATACTACATATATAAGAGGCAACAATCAATACTTGCCTCAAAGTGAGGAGAGAGGAACTTCAGTCCTTTTTTATAGGAAGGAAAAGAAAGTAGAAATCCATAAATCTTATCAGCACCTAAGAACTGATGCTAAAGGGTTTTGTCACTGATACTAGCCTAAGTTTAGGCCCATGGTAACATATCCTGATCCATAAAAACCCAAGGTTAGGGGGGTTTATTGAGACTGTTAATTTTCATTAACAGGAAGAAACTGAGCCAACTCCTTGGAGTCCGACCAAATAAGATGACTATAAGGCAGTTCCTGGAAAAAGCCTGCGTGTAGCAGTACGATGTGGGAGGCAAGACCTGCCCCCAAGACTCTCATTTGTCTCTATAAACACTTCATCCTTCAAAAAGCAAATGTGAAAACTTAGAAAAGAGAGCCTGGAAGAGGCCTCCAGGCTTCATCTGGTTCATCCCTCAGACTACTGCTCCTGCGCTGCATCTGACAGATGGCTTCCCAATCTCTTACCACCTTCTTATGACAAGTTCTTATGGGTTTTTGAAAAAGCTGCTTCCCAGGCTTGGCTATCCTTACTTTTTTTTGCTTGAATCCTTGAAGCTTCCCTTGCTGTACCTTAAAATCATTAGTTCTTGCTTTACCCATACTGGAAAAACCAATTGTAACCCCAACCCCCCTCAAGAAGCTCTTTTTTAAAAAAAATAAATAATATTTATTTATTTGAAAATACAAGTGAAACCCAAATTAGTGTCTGGGGAGCATATTTTCTTGACGTCATCATAGGCCTTTTCTAGAGAACATTTTCCTTGCTCTCCTTTAAACTCTATCTTGTCAGTCAACACCTTTTTCAAACACAGTGACCAAAACTAACAACACACTGTTCATCTTGCAAGACCACATCCAGCAGACAAGATTTATACATCCCAGCACATCTGCATTTTTTCACAACACCAGGTAGCTTGTTGACTCATGCAATTTGCATCCACTGTATCCTGTGGATCCTTTTCTATAGATTAGCTTGTTCTTCCCCTTGTATTTATATGGCTGATTATACATGCCTAGAAGTAGAATTTGAAGAATTGAATTGTATCTTACCTTTTCCCCTAGCTCATTTCAAATTCTAATACTCTCCTCCAGGACTTTTCCAGGCCTTCCCACCATGATGTCATCCACAGATTTCATAAACATACTTTTCATTCCATTAGCCACATAAAAAAAGCTGAAACTCAGGACAGAAACAAGACAACATCCCAAACCAACACAAAACACAATGTTTTAACTTAAAAACAAAAGTATTCTCAGCACAATTTTTCACTGTTTACATCTGCATTATAGTAGTTTTGTCCAGAATGTGAATCTGTAGCTTGCTTTTAAATAGCATACAAGTCAACATCAGAAACCTGAATTCTGGAAGTTAAGACCTAGAGTATCTACGGTTTTCTCCTTCCCCAAAATGTTTGTCATTTTAATAGAAAGACATTAGACTGATTTGATGCACTTTGTTTCCAACAACCCTCCATGATAATTGCATTGCATCTTATTAATTTCTAGGTACTTGCAAATAGCTATTATAATAATTTGCTGTTTGTTTGTTTCACCAGGAATTGAAATTACATTAGTTTCTAATTCACAGGCTCCTTCTTCATCCCTTTTGAAAACAGAAGCCTTATTTGTCCTCTTCCAGACTTCTAAAACCTTAACTGCTATTCATGAGATTTCAAAGGTAACCTTTCACTTTTTGGAAGTTTTCTCCTCTTGCTTTTAAAAACACTTTGGATAAATGTTAGATATTTTTAAATTGGATGGAACTAAGTCTTCTGAATACTCTCTAAACTGTACTTTATGTCTGAAAAGTGCTTCTGGTTTATCATCCTTTTTTGTTTATAACAAAAGTATTAATAACTTGAGCACAGTCTTTTTTTTTTTTTTTCCAGAACCAAAACAAGGAACTCCAGAATTTCAGACTCCATCACATTTGATAGTTTTCCCTCTGTTTTAAGCAGTGGAAAAAATTTTCCCTTGATTGTCTTCTTACTAACAACATAAGATAATTTCTTGTTATCCTTTACACTCTATGTAATACCCATCTTGGTTTATTCATCTTGCCCTTTTGACCTTATCCTTATGGGCAAATCTTATTGTTTTATGCTTACGTTTAGCAACTTGATCTGTTTTCCTTTTCTGCACAGGTGTTTCTTTTGCTCAAGGTCATATCAGGAGTTGGCCACGCTTGCTTTTTTACTCTATGGCTAGCCTCTTGCTACTTTCACTTGTGGCCTCAGAGTAACTTTCTTAAAAGTCTGCTGTCTCTCTTGAGCAACATTTTCCTGAGACTTATTTTCTGAAATCTTATCAGTTAGTTTTCTGAGGTGACAATGTTCCCCTTCCCTTACCCCTGTAAGTTGTTTCAAGTTGTTTGTATAGCAGTGAATCATAAATCACCAAGAAGTATTGATTTCTGATTTTTTAAGGCTTTGTTATAATGTTTTGCCAGTGATAAATGTGACTTGTTTGTTTGTTTGTTTGGAAGATTACCAATGGACAAAAAAAAAAAAGTTTCCTGTTTTTTAAAAAAAGTCCATTTTTAATGCTATATAAAAACTAAGTTTAATATTTTCAACTATTGTGTTACAGAAATGGTTACGAGCAAGGAAACAGAGGAATAAGGGATCATTTTGGTGGGCACAAACAAGTACTGTCTCTCTCTCTCTCTCTTTTGCTTTGCCTACCTCTGCAGACATCCTGCTTTTTTAGAAGGTTAAGGAACAGATACTGAGAGGCATAAAAGCTTTAACCATAGCAAGGAAAACATATCATATGAGCAGCCACAGCTAAAAATGGACCCATGCAATCAAATATATTCCCTTCAACAACTCGGGAATACAGGCAGCACGCAGGTAGTCTGCAACAGTCCCTTCCACAGGATCATCTATACAGCTACCGCGCAGAGCAAGCAGACACCTCCAGCCAGCTCAGGCTTTCGGTACAGGCGCACGGAAATCCACCCCAGGAATTCTGCAGCATTTCAAGGTCAGTCTCCGTGGCAAGGGCAAGAGATTTCCGCAGCAAACGTTAGTCAATCCTGCGGCTGTAATAACGCGCTGCCATCTGCAGCCCCACACCCCCGAATCCCCTGTCAGCTGCTGCCCAGTTGGAGGAGCCAGGGCTTTTCGTAATTCCGTGGTCACACGCGCTGCCCAATTTATTTAACTCTTTCTCAGCACTTTGCTAATGAAACAGGGACAAAAACCCCAAACACACAGAGCTCAAGAGGAAACATAAAGAAGGCTGGGCAGCAGAGACGAGCTCTCGCTGGTCTGGAGGCTGCCGAGTGCCGGCAGGATGGAGTGGTGAGCGGGAGGGTAGTGGTACCGTACACCCACAGCACAGAGCAAGCAGCTATTGGTGTGGGAGAGGCTGCTGGGTCCTGGGGCCTGACGAAGCCAGCAGTTAACACCAGTTTGTGAGCCGCCACCCAGACAATGCTACGCTGCCAGGCTCAGGGTCCAGTGGCATATCACAATGGAGAGAGAGGGAGAACACCAGCACTACAGCAACATTTGTTAACTCTCTTCCCAATTTCTGGCATTTCTCTCAACCAGAAAAACCCACCATTTTGTTCACTCAGATCTCCCCACTTGCATTTCTAAGCAGGCACCGAGTACCTGAGGTTTATTTCTAGTGCGATATATCATCCTGAAGCCTGGAGCTGGAAAGTTTGCCTGCCTCTCTGCAGACCCTGCAGAGCTTGAGCAGCAGCACGTACGTAGCTTTTGCATAACCTTAACCCAGAGCACTTTCAGTCCAGGCTTACAGAGGTGATCAATATCCCACAGCTCGCCACAAGCTGGTGGTGCAAGAATTAGAGGTGAGGGTGGAGGTACAAGGCTAGTATGCAAAGCCACAGCCAAGCTCAACTTCCCTTAAAATTTGGGTGGGTGCAGAGAGGGGTGTTGATGAGGATTGGGAAGTCCGTCACATGGACATTCATAAGACACAAAGAAATGGTTCACATCTGGCTTGAGTCAGCAAAGGGCCCAAGATCTGCCCATCCTCAGGACATCACTCAAAGGCAGCAAGTCTGTCCAGCTGGCTGGGAGCAGTTCACTGCATCACTCATCTGTCACTGTAATTTCCAGCGCCTTCACACTTGCATCAGCCTGGCAACATTCAAAACAAAACCTTTTGCAGGGCTGGTGAAACCTCCCAGCTGACACTACCCACACAAGCACCGAAGTGCAGAAGGGTAAGCGAGGGAGAGTGGGAAGCCTTGTTGCTTCACAGGAAGTACTTCGGTCTTCAAAGCATTGCTTTAGGCTTGGCTGGGGCTTTAAATGTGGGTAAATATTTCAAGTTTCACTGCACAGCCAGCTCATTTCAGCTTGGCCGCTAAATACACAAAGTTTAACAGCATTATTCCACTTTCCAGCCCAAGCAGCTTTGCCCGACATTTGTCACTGCTACAGGGAAAGAAAACAAGGAAAAGTTTCTTTTAATAAGAGCTTTTAAATATCACAAATCAAATGCCATTCAGGACAAAACTTTCATCAGATTCAGCTCTTGTATAAGACAAGACCTGGGCTAAAAGGATGCATTTTCACATATCAGTTACTGAATATTCTTTTCTTTTCAACTTGATGACAGTTCCTGAAATAGCATATACTGGTAGTAAATTCTCCTAAATTACCATACTAGCTATCGCAACTGATCAATTTAATTTTGACTGATATGTTAAAGTGATTATAGAGGGACTAGGCTCCCGAATGTAATTGAATTTCAGTAGAATCATGGTACTTAGCTCCTTTCAATATGTAGAAGATTCCAGACCTTAAGACTAAATAGTAAAGCTGCTTAAAAAGAAAATAAACCTGCTACAAAAAATTTCCAAACTACCCCCCATTTCACTTCAGAAAGTTCTCTCAAATTTACATCATTTTTCACCACATAAAGAGATCACATTCAAAAAAGAAAATCCTAAGGAATCAGGGAAAGTTTTTTATTGAATATGATTCATGAAACATTTGTTTAGCGGAATACATATAGGCCATCAATTTTCACATTTTTGATTAAAATTTTGACCTGCTAATGAAAAATTAACAGATACCTTTATATTCATTAAGATCAGGTAAGATTAAATATTTAATGAGTATCATAATACATCTTTCTAGGATTGTAGATGTTAGAGCTTTCTTTTTCTACCACGTGAGCTGATGCAGATTAACATGGGGTTTTTGGCACTTAAGAAAATTGAAAATAATTAATCTGTAATGGCATTGATGGAAAAAGTGTTCAAAATGTCAATAAAAGTGCTGCTTTAACAGTACTTCAAATATTCTACTTAGGCAACTTAAGAGACACATTATCTGCCAGACTACACACTTTTCCATTAAGATCCATGAAAAATCTGCAGGTGTTTAATTACCTGCTCTCCTATTGTTCCCCGGCTGCAGCAGGAGTAGTTTGAACACTACCATGTAAAAATTAATGTACAATTTAACATAATGGTTATGCAGATGAAATGAAAACTTTCCTTAGCTTTTTGTTTGTTTGTTTGTTTGTTTGAAAAGTCTCACACAAATAAATAATAAGTTGCTTTCATGAGGAAGAGCTGTTTAAATATTTTCATTAATCTAAACACATTTCTAACTTATAAAAAGAGTTAAGTATCACTATTACAATAATCAACATATGACCATAAAATATCTTGTCAAATACTATGAGGAAAATTACATCTCACGAGAATAGTTTAAATAAATGCTCTTTTTCCCCAAAAGGAGGCTGTTCAACAAATTCTTATTTCAGGAGATCATTTGAGTTTTCACAGAATCAAAGCGTGGTTGGAGTCAGAAGGGACCTCTGGAGAGCACCTGGTCCACCCCCCCTGCTCAAGCAAGGCCACCTATAGCCAGTTGCCTGGGTCCATGTCCAGGTGGTTTTTGAATACTTCCAGGAAGGGAGACTCCACAACACCCCTGGGCAGCCTGTGCCAGCACTCGGTCACCCTTGCAGTAAAGAAGTGTGTCCTGATGTTCAGAGGAAACCTCTTGTGTCCCAGTTTGTGCCCATTGCCTCTGGTCTTGTCACTGGGCACCACTGAAAAGAACCTGGCTCCATTCTTTTTGCACCTTCCCTTCAGGTGAGATCACCAAGCCTTGTCTTCTCCAGGCTGAACAGTCTCTACTCTCACAGTCTTTCTTCATGGGAGAGACATCCCAGTCCCTTAATCATCCTTGTGGTCCTTCATTGAACGCTCTCCAGTATGTCCATGTCTCTCTTGTACTGAGAAGCCCAGAAATGGACACAGCACTCCAGGTGTGGCCTCACCAGTGCTGAGCAGAGGGGTAGGATCACCTCCCTCCACCTGCTGGCAATACTTGGTCTAATCCAGCCCAGGATGTCATTTTCCTTCTTTGCAGCAAGGGTGTCCTGCTGATTGTGGTCAGCCTGGTGTCCACCAGGACCCTGCCAAGCTGCTTTACAACTAGGAGGCCCGCAGCACGTACCAGTGCATGGGGTTGTTCTTCCCCACGTGCAGGGCTTTGTACTTCCTCTTTTTGAACCTCATGAGGCTCCTTTGGGCCCATTTCTCCAGCCTGTTGAGGTCCCTCTAGGTGGCAACGTGAGCCTCTGGCATATCAGCCAGTTTGGTGTCATCAGCAAATTTGCTTAGGGTGCAATCTGCCCCATCATCCAGATCATTAATGAAGATGTAAAACAGGACTGGACCCGGTATTGATCCCTGCGGTACAGTACTAGTCACTCTCCAATTAGGCTTTGCACCACTCTGGGCCTGGCCGTTCAGCCTGTTTTCATCCACCTCACCGTCCGTTCATCCAGCCCATACATCAACAGCTTCTCTATGAGGATCTTACAGATGACAGCATCAAAGGCCTCACTGCAGACAAAATCCAGTGCCTTCCCCTCATCTACAAGGCCAGTCACTTCATCTTAAAAGTTTATCAAGTTGGTCAAGTTGGAAGTCAGCCATGTTGACTACTCCTGATTATTTTTTCATCCTTAATGTGCCTGGAAATGGTTTCCAGGATTAGCTGCTCCATCACCTTCCCAGAGATCAAGGTGAGTCTTTCCAGCCTGTAGTTCCCTGGGTCCTCCTTCTTGCCCTTCTTGAAGTCTTTCTAAGTCTTTTTTTGTTAGTTTCATCAATGTCAGAAGGACTCAGCCAACACAGCTGGATGTTTTTAGCCAAGGACATTTAGTATCCTGGGCCTGAATGAAATACAAAGCAAGAACTCTGGGATTTCTTCTAGCATTGGTTCAAGATCCAAACATCTTTTCTGACATTTTTCTCATTTTTCTGTTTCGTGCCTTGTCCTTTCAAGGCAGACCCACATAAGGCAACCAATATTTAGCTGTCTTGTTCATGAGCCCTGAATTAATTATCTTTACACATAGACACAAGGACCCAGAAGACCACCATGCTAGGTCTTCATTAACTCCACCCATTGCTTGTTCTCTGGTATCATGCTTCACCCGAGATCAACAGTCCAGGATCCACTTCTGGGAGCAGGCATCTACTTTCTTTCCATACAGAGGAGACCTCTCCTCTGTTTCCAAAGCCCTGTACTGTGAAAAGGCAGGGAAGAAGACATCCCATCTTTTGTGGAACAGCTCAGTTGTTAAATATCCTGGTCATAGATCAATGATGCTTAGTTGTATTCATTCCTCAGGTTTAGATGTTAAATGCAGAGCATCACCCTCCAAGACAACAGGGGTTGAGGCATCCTCCACCCTTGCCATAGAAGCTATCCTACACTACAAAAGAAATAATTAGCAATGGTACTAGGGAAAGAGAGAGTTGGGATAACAACATGGAATAGTCTCCAGGATACACCTGGACCTCTCCAAGGGAAGGAGTTTTAAGTTTCACTCACTGGTCCCTTTTAAACATTTTATTCAGTCTTCTGAAGGAAAATCTTATCTCATTAAAGCACCCTAGGATTTTGCAGTCTCTCTTCTGAGATTAGCACAAACTATCTGCTTGCATCTCAAGGGAACTGGATGTGATCCCTGTCTAAAAGGACAAGATCATTTCTGTCAGGCCCAGTTCCTTTATGCGATGGTGACGGACCTTGTTATGTTGCACTTCCCATAATGCAAAGCACTGGTCCCAAAGCATCTTGCAACATTAATCCCAAAGCTCATATTCTTCCTGAACCCTTCAAGACAGAGATTGTCACACCACTGCATCAGCATTACAGAGAGACAGATGAGTCCCTGGGCAATCTGTATCTTTTACAGTCCTTTGTGAAAAGAGCTTGTTGCTTCCAAAATTATCCTGGAATATATTTTACATTATTGTTGCCTCCTTAGATAAAAGGGCACAATTAGACCGTTCACTCAGCAGATATCCCTTACGTGGAAATTTACCTCCCAGCTCTCAAGACATCTACAGCCATCAGAGGTAGATAGTGCCCAAACCTGCTGCAAAAAAGTGAGATGGATGAGATCAACTGCTCTGTCAGCTTTGCAGGCTTTCTGACCAAGGTACTTCTTTCCCCGTGCAAAGAGCACATGTCCCATAAACACCATTACAATTAGTGTTGCTAACTCTAAGTTTTATGGAAGTTATTTACAGCTTTCCACATTACCACTTTGGAACTGCAGAAGCCCAACTTGTCTTGTTTCAAGGCAAATTTAAGCTCATTCTCTCCATGCTCCAGACTAGCCAAACAAAAACATCCTGGAAGTTGTATAGTCCTGTTAGCAGGGGATTGTACCCAGCCTAATAAACACCGTAAAAAAACTCCAAAAGGCAACCCAGATCTTACCCAATTTAGGTTACAACCACATTGTTATTAAGCTTCTTGACTTGGATGTAGCACAGTCTTTGCTGTTCGGCACTGAATGTCACTCTCAGTCCTGAAGAGTGCAAGTCCCAGACTTCCCCACGATACGTCTGACAACATGTGGATGCTGCATGAGGCAGTAGTAAAAATCTCCCAGCAGGAATTTCCTTTTTATACCTGCTGCTATTCACCACCAACCCTGGCCAGCTGAAAAGATATCATTTCATAGGAGGTTGCCAAATTTTGCTGATTCTGCTGAAGCAAATTGTCTTATGTAATTTTGATATTTTCACAAAGCTAAAAATACAAAAAAAGGGAGTGGAAGGGAGATGATGAGGGAATCATGTTGAGAGCTTTAGATATATAGAATAGAACGAAGAGAGCAATACTTGTATTTAGTAGCTAGAGGAACCTTTCAGAACACGAGAGAGAAAGAGAGAGACAAAGATTTAAATTCAATTCTTTTCTTTTCCTATTATGCAGGACTGCAGCATCAACAACCAGCAATTGAGAGACGAGATACATCATTAAACTTATTTATAGCATTAACTACTTTGCATTCATCCACACAAGTGAAACTGTAAAAAGAAGAAAAAATTATAAAGGGAGTGTGTGGTTCTTTCATTAGCTTGTCTGTAATGTTGGATTGGTCCATAAATTAATGTGTAAAAGAGGACAGAAAAAAAAAAAAAAAAGAATTCAAAGCTTTGCCATTGTAATTACAGCTCTTTAAATATCAAAAGACACAAAGAAAGATTCCTTTTGAAAAGAGCACCGATTCTCTTGGCAAGCCACTATTAAATACTTGCATAAATCTACAGTCTGTATCCTGCAAGTTGAGGTGACATTGCTATCATGCCTTACAGGTCTTTTCATGTGACTATTGGTGCACTTCAATATTATTTATGTACTTTATCAGGACACCTTGATGAGATAAGACACCTTCCTTCTGTCAAAGGTGAAGGGCTAGGAAGTAGCAACTGAGAAAGCTAGTGAGAAACAGGGCCTTGATCAAAGGTCAGCTAATCACTCAGACTGCTCCAGATACAGACTCTGAAAGTCTCTTTGGTACAGCTCAGACATCCAGGTGCAGTTTTATCATGGATTTACCGGTAGCTCCTCCATAGTATGGGCCAAGGGCAAGTACCATGTCACAGCAGCAGACATGTGGCTGCATCCTGTTTTCCAGCTCACACAGTATTTGGCCTCATAAAGCTGCCAAAACTACAGACAAAATATAATAGTAGAACACCCTCTCATATGCAGAGCAGAGTGGATTACTAGGCATTGCAATTTCTAAATTAGATGCCACAGAGCTCAGCTATCGGCCCCAATTTGCTCCCTCCCAGGCAACCTTTCCCCACAGTCTCCCAGTGAGTCTGTCTTTTGATGGGTGCCACAGATCACAGATCTCACACTTGACACCTGTCAGGATAAGCCAATGCCCTTTGGCCCTATACATTTCATGGATTGCAAGCTTCCTCAGGTCCAGTCCCATATGAGAGCAGCAGCTCCAGATATTTTCTCAGAAGGCCAAATCCCACACTCCACGAGGTTTCATAGACCAAAATAATCAGGCACCATTCCTGAAACAATTCAGAAACAGGCTTTTTATGAAGCTGAACTACTGCTTCCACAAGGTTGAGGTCAGTACATGTGTGAGTAACTGCAACTTCTAAAGGTTTTTCAAGGGGCCGGCTATTTCATCAGGCTGCAGCCTCACAGCTCTCAGGCTGCCCAGCAGAAGCTGCCCCGTTGACGCTCCACAGACATAAGATAGATCCTACATGGAGCACGGCAACATTAAGCCTTGGTGATAGCACAGTTTGTCTTCTGATTCAACACTTTCAAACGAAATCCAGGACACAGCTTATCAAATACACAATGGAAGGAGAGTGCGCTTTGGAAAAACATAGCAACTTTTTCCTAGCTGCTAGAAACATAAGCCAATGCCCAGAAATGGGCACTTGCAGGACAATTTTATGAAGCCAGGGAACCTGGACACTCTCCTCGTTTTGGTCCTCAAGCATGCAAAGTAGACCAGATGAGGCACCATCCCTTCTCACTTCCAGGTGTTAATATTTTTTAAAGCTGTTAGAGCTGCAGGGAGGGAAGTACAGGGTGACCCAGCTGGTCCCCCAGTGGGAATGACCTGGACTACGGGAGAGAAACAGGAAAGGAATGCCTCAGACTTCATAGCTGGGACATAGCAGAAATGTAGACCCCAGAAGCAGTGTGGGGCACACCACGGAGAGCTTCTTCCCATAGCCCATACTCAGGTACTGCAGGTGAAACAGCTAATTACTAAGCGCAATAAATTTACAAAGCCAGCTACACAGTTTGGACTGTATCTCTGTCAATGTTTCATATTTGAAGCAAACTGGATTTAAGATTAAAGTGGGAAGAAAGGCAGCTGCTATCCCAGATGCCTTAACCGTCGAGAATACCCAGTACTGTTTCCACTAACCTGCTAGTGAGGAAAGTTCAAGAGCAGACCCTTGAGGTACACTGTATTGCCTGCTTCCAGGATTGACTTGACATCATTCAGTACAACCTATGCGCATTCTTCTTCGCAAGCTAACAAGCCAATTAATTATGAAAGGCAACAGGTTTTGGCCTAAAGCCAAATTACACTGGTGTCATTAGTCTTTGCTTTGTAACAAAATCAAGAGTCCTGCCTGGATTACATTCTCTGAACTCTTCAGTTCAATGATACTGTGCTGTAGGACTCCAAGTAGGGGCTGACACACACATTTCGTAATAGCAGGCACAATGATAGCAATAATCATCCCATACTTGTAAAGGTTTTTTCGCCTTTTAGCGTTCAGAATCTTTTTGTAGAAACATGACCTCAAACAAACAAGCCCCTCCTGTGCATCTACCCACCTGAAGATGAAGAGACATTGCCTAGGCTAATGCAGAAAGTTTAGCCTGGAGGCTGCCTATCCACCAGCAATGCTCCTACCCCTAACCACAGCCCGCCCCTGCTCTCAGCATTGCCCCCATCTCTGAATGCCCTTACCTTGGATTTTGTGCAGATTATCCCTAAAGATTCACAAATGAATTTAAGGGAATAGTGTTTTTAGAAAACAGGTGACAGCTGTATACAAGTATTTTGTTTCACTAAAGATATTTATTTTATATTTAAATTAGAATATTATCTACACTAAAAAAAGCAGATCTGTTGGCTGTACAAGATACATTTTAAAATGATACACATGCCGGGGTGGGGGGGGATCAATAAACTCTGAAGCAGAGACACGATTTCAAGTGAGATGGTGATCCCCTAAAGATTTTGCCCAATTAGGCTGCACCTCTACCACGATACTTTTAGGTCTCCCTCCTGAGATATTTTCACTTTCCACCCCATTTCATCAGCCAGCACTGCTGCTACCTCCTGGAGTCAGTCACAGAATTGCTGAGCAGGCTGGAGAAGCTGCCGTGAGCCCCCCAACCCATTGATGCACCATGCATGGCCCTGTGATACAAGAAGCTGGCTGCAGCAAGCCAAGCAAATTGCTTTATTCATAAACTGTAAGGACCCAGTTCATTCAGTATTATTATAAACCATCATGGTTTAAGCTAGCAGGATCAATGGCTCATCTCATCTGATTTCTGTACAATGTGAAACAAAGGGAATACACTCTCTGACTTCTGTGTTGCTACTGCTGTTTCTGATAAAATATTGTACAAACATATTAAGGAAACCACTAGAAAACACCTGACATGTCCATCTGCGTTAAAGTTTTATTACTTCTGAGATCTCAAAAGGCTTAGGAAGCATCACCGAACATTGTTTCATACATACTTGTGAAAGGGTAACATAATAAAACCAGGTCAAACAACACTGAATATTAAATTTAATGTAAAGTATGTAAAAGAAATACAGGAGGTATTGGAAGAATTATTAAAAGAGAAGAAACAATAACTGTACATGTGATTGTCAGGGGTTTGGTGAGATTTTTGGGGGGTAGCGTGTTGTTTTTTCAATTGGCACACAAAATCATCTTACATCCAAGGAAAGACACAATTAATTTTCCTCATTTTTTTCTGGCTAAATTTCGAGCAGCTGAGAGGTTGGTTATTTCTAACCATCTTTAAAAATGGATTTATAATGTTGCCATCTGTTGGCATATAACAGATATAGCATCCCACGATTCCAGACAGTCACAAAGATGCAGAAAATTAAAGGGACAGATGTGAGAAATACATGCTCTCATTTGGTTCCAGTGTTCACATCTGCTCTCCTCAAAGATTTTTCAATCATATAAATCTGTCCTCAGAAGCTAGTACCTTGAAATGTTATGGCATTTCTGGTAATCATAAAAAGCATATTCCAGTAGAGTTTACTGCATTCCAAAACATCACTGGATTCATAAAAATCTGGTTTCCATCAGCAGGAGACACAAAGTACATAGCAACATTACTTGACCGCTTAACTTCCCTCTCCTTCACAAATCATGAGCAAAAGGGTACGTGACTGATGCAATTGTAACAGAACTGCAAGCACACAATTTCAACAGGTATCTGCAGATACTCTATGTTTACACAACACCTAGAAAGGAAATTGGCATCTCTTTCTAATGATCACTGTACACTGCCCTCGCCCCGTGTAGATCACAGAGCGCGTTACCTGCATCCTGCTGGTGTAAGGGCATTTCTTGTCACCCAGACGGTTGCCTGCCATTGCAAGTACATCTGTCTTCATTTGCAACGTCCCTCATTTCTTTTTACAGTGCTTTTGACAGGCTGGCTGTTAATGCTTCCATCAGCTGGAAAGATTTTTCCCACTCCCCTGTCCCAGCACCTCTACTCATGCAGCACCAGTGCGCTCTGACCCTGTAGGACACCTCACTGCACTGGACGGTGTGAGACATCACCGCTTCTCACAGGCAGGAGACGAAATAACCACAAAACCAGACAGGGTTTGTTACTGCTCCCTCTCCTTCATTTTCTACCTGTTACCCCTCTCTTCCTTTGGGTTTGAACCTTGCATATCGTTTTCATCCAACAAGGGTTAGAAAGGACATTTCCCCCCTCCCTCCCCATTATTCTGTCAATGGGAGTGGGGGCTACAGGTATCTGCACATTTGCGGCACACACACATAGGCTTCTATGGGCAAACTTGTACCGCTGTTTTTATTCACAGACAGGTTTTAATGGTGAACACAGAAATGATGCTCAAATTCCTATTTCACCTTGGCTGCAGTGAACCCATTTTTACCTTATGTACAACATACCTCCTTCTCTGCAATACACTACAAATTCACTCTCAAAATGGCAGTGCCATCAAAAATTAAAAGGTGTATTACAAAGCAAACAATATTGGAGCTACATAAGCATGCTGATAATTCACGTGAACAGTTTTCAGTATTTACAGAAAGCATTGACTGATACAGTTCAATGGCCCCGTGAGCACTATGTTAAATCATTAAAGTGTGAGCAGTCTTTATTTGTATTGCAATAATATTCTGTATCTCCAGCCCAGAACTCTGGTGTGCTCAGTGCTGTACAAACAACCACCAAATCATGACCTGCATTTGAGCATGATTTTTTTTTCCTTTAAGAAATAGTTTCATCTTTGACAACTCTTCATTTTTCTACATATTTTCAAATAATTTTGAAGCATAAAATAACCAGCAAGCTACCAAGTGGAAGACAGAATCCCTCCACACAGCTACTGCATGAAACACTGAAATAAGTTGAAAAGCCTAACTATTGCCTACTTCAGAAAGGCCAGTAACCTATATGAATTTCACAATACATAAGAAATCACATGCTCAGCTTTAGCTGATAAGAGATACTTGACAACAGGATTTTTCGGTGCCTCTTGCTCGCCAGGCAAATGAGTATGAAAATGTAATGAAAAAACCTTTTCCCCAAAAGATTCTGAATTTAAGAACAAAACATTTTTTTGCAGCTGGTACATATCACTGCCTCTAAACATGATAGCAGTTTAAAAACAACAACAGAAGTAACCACTAAAGGTTCAGATGTCAGTAGTAGGCAAGTAGTAGGACCAGCGATTCAATATATCCCTTTTGTGGGTTGCCCTCAGCTGAAATCTTGTGGCCACACAGCAGGGCCACAATTTGTATTGCCATGAGAAGCAAACCCAGGGGATAAAGGAAAGACAGTAAAAATAAGTAAAATTAAAGTTGTCACATCTAATGTGGAGTCTCCCAAAAGTATTTTGTCTCATATTTAATTACCCTTAAAAGTAAATGATGGTTATATACGTACTACAATTTAGCCAGAAAATGGGGTTAGGCTAGGATTTATTAGAGAAGTGTATTGCACTTGCAATACGTGGGATGAAATTTTCAAGGACCTTTTCCTTGCAGATAGAGTCAAGGTACTTTTTAGGCATGTGAAGGGAGAACATAGCACCTACGTCATCTTCTACAGAAAGGGAAAAGAATACTAGTCTTCTCAGCCACCTCCTACTTGACTCCTCGGTAACACTGGGAGTTGTTTCCATATTCTTAAGACCCGAGTCATGACTGCAGACAGCCTGCCTCATTCCCTCCATCAACTAGGAAGCAAGCTCCCGTGTGGTGCTTCACAGGTGTGGTGAAGCTGAGTGGATGACTTTAAGAGCTTTTGAGAAATGCTTTGTGCACTTGAGAAATAAGGTGGGTTTTATATAAAAGAGAGTCGTCATGATATCAGACTTCAGCTGCACTAAAAAGAAGAGCGGAAACAACAACTGAATTTATGAGGCACCCTATTCTGTCAATCTATGTTAGTTAGTCTTGCATCTCGCTTACTTTGTCAGGGATATAAGCAGAGAAACACTTGATTTTCTGGATCCTAAAAAGGCTTGAGCACAGATAAAGTACTGGGATACCTGAGACTTGCAAAATTAGAACAATTCTGGCTTGCATTGAATGCAGTTTTATAATTTTCAATTAACACCCAAAAATCAATAAACTTTTAGAGTGCAGATATATTCAGGTGTACAGAGCAGTTAAGTAGGGGGTTTCAACATGAGGTTGGAAGATCTGTACCTTGATGGGCATGAGTCATCCATCAGCAGAGCGCTTTGTGGAAGCAGGCACCCCCTGCCAGCCCTGATCTGGGTGGAGGGAGGCTGTGGAGCCAGGACCACATCACAAGGAGACGGAAGCAAGATCCATATCCACTCATGCAAACAAGGGGTTAAAAGTTCGCTATACCCCCCTCCAATAAAGCCATTCCTGACAAATGCAGAGTGATGCATCCTTAGGCATTAAAAGTTACCAAAACAAGTCAATTTCAAATCTTGCATTATGTTACAAACAGATGGTTTAAAAGACTCATTTACAAATCAGAAAATGTTCACCTGACCATTTCTATAAGGTCAAACACTTGAAGATGCTCAATGCTCCCATGTCACTAGGGAAAGGCCATGTAAAAAGTACTTCTGTTTATTGCATTAGCATCCATTTTCATTAATGCCCAAGGTGGTACCATTTCACAGGCTAGAAAGTAATTGCCAAAATCACGCTTTCCAAAATGTATCAATTGATCAGAAAGTGCTGATGAGATGAATCAGCTTCTGCAGACCAAGGAGAAATATGTTCATAATCCCTTCACAGCTAGAAGTGACTGAGTACACAGTAGCCTGCAAACAGTTACAGCAAAGCTCCCCTTTTTTTTGATGGTCATGTTCAACACTCCTACACCACTGCCATCTGCTGGCAAACAGAAAATACAAGTTTCACTTAAAAAAATCGTAGTGTTTAATCACAAAGTTATAAGGCTGGAAAAGGAAGCGTGGCTGGAAGCAAGGCATTTGCAAGCTCCAGGGCTGCAGCAAGTCACCTACCTTCACTACACCATTGTAGACACCCCGGGCTTGGAAAGCACACCACCTTCTGCCAGCAGCAGCACTGAGAAATATTATTGCTCTCTCTTTAAAAGTATTCTCCCTCTCACAAGAAAAATCAAGTCTTAAGTGTTCCTTCATCAAAGACATCAACAAAGCTTCTATTGACTATTATGGGAGCTACAGGTGACGTTTAAAAAGCACTGACTTATTGGATATTTTTTTCCTAAACTGTTAAAATATGCAATCAAAAGAAGAAACAAAAAGACAAAGTACAATGCAAAGGCAATACACCACAACATTTTCTTCCTCTCGCTCGTCATCTTAGGTTCCCATGAAATGTGGAAGAGTCTCTAGTGACAGGCACAGCAATACGTGACACAGACCTTCCTGGCAGCTTTTGAGTGCCAAAGTGCTACGTAATTTACAAAAAACATTTACAGTGCAAGTGCTTTATGACTTGCCCTGGCCAAAGGGTGGGTTAGCTCATCAATACAGATTAGAACACTGCCAGTGAGCTTTTCTATGCTTTTCTTTGGGATTAATTGACAAGGAAAAAAAACCCCACCAGTTCTGAAACCCCAGCTATTGGCCCCAAAATCAGAGCATGCTTCACAGCTCTAGAGCTGGTTAAAATTTTTCAATTTAAAAAATGAGCTTCTAGATAGGATAGAAAAATAATAATTATAATTATTATTAGCAAACAATTTAAGGCCAATTCTGAGATTCTGTTTTGGAAAAGAATGTAGATTTATGATTTAATGGGTCTTCAGGATTTGTCAATAGAACAAGACTGTGCCTTAGGAAGCAAACAAGAACACCAAAACTTTAACCTGTAAATTGACACATCCACATTATTCATACTATGACAGGATCTAGAGGACTTTGTCATGGACCAGGACTCCTTTTAGCAGTGCGACAATATAGAAACTGGGCGGGGGGTGGGGGGTGGGGGGGGAGGCAGGGGGGAGGAAGGTAGGAAGCATCCTTGCCTTACCCTGCAGGTTTCTAAAGTGATAGAAGAAGAAATACAATGACATCACAAATGGCAGATTTCATCTATCAGTTGGCCAATGAATCATCCTGGTAGCAATGGCAAGAAGTTTATCTGAGCTGCCTTGGGTTCACATCACAGAATGCAGTGAGTCATCCTCATGTCTTGCCGTGGATATAGACATTCCTAACAAATGACTACTTTAAATTAGGCAGCTGTATAAAAGCCAGCTGAACCTAACCTCATGGAGAGGGAAGTACAAGGAGGTGTAACGTTGCTGGTCAGCACCAGCCTTTCTAGTCACTTCACTTAACAATCCTTTAAAAAGGCCCAGAGAAGATAAAGATTTTGAAGGAGGATATGAAGATAAGTTGGTAGCATGAAAAAGAATGCTGGTATTTACATGAAAAAATGAAAGATAGAAATTGTCATCTTAGGCTATTTCAGAGGAACAAGTTGGCATATTCACAGTAGAAGAAAGGAGGTGGGTAAGCTGGGAAGGAACTGTGAAACGAAGCTTGTGTGTGATGTGCTAAAGAAGTGATAAAGACTAAGCAATGGCCTAAAAAAACCAACACAAACATCCAAAACCTTTTCAGCTGTGTCCTGCACATTTGAATAGAGTAAGGCTACAATTCCCATGCCCAGATAGACATAATAATAACTGACACAGAAAATTAGAAAAATTTTACCTCTGTAATTGGATTGAAAAGACCATCTCTCTTGGAAATACCAGAAAAGCCTGCAACAATTGGCTGTAAGATGCAAGAGAAGCAAAGATGATACCCAAAAATAAACCTTCTTTTATAGGTCTGAATGAAGTAAGAAAGCAAAGTTGCCTCCAGAGATAAAAATGGGATGTGAGTGTGTGAGCATATAACAGAAAGGAAAGTTTGCCCTCTTTTTATATATTATATGTATGCTTTATATGCACATATGTGTGTGTATGTATAAAACATGTATTTATACAAAAGTAAAGGCTACAGATACAGACCCTTTGGGAACTGGAGTTAATGACTGGACATTCATGAAGAGATGTCACAAAGATGGAATGCAGGGGGTGGGGGTGTGTGAGTGAGGAGAAAGTTTGTCAACAGAGTACGTTTGCAAGTGTAGAAATAATAACAATCTCTGACAAATATAATTCAACTAAGACACCATTCAAAACGGAGAGAAGGAACAGAGGAATAAAATCTAAAGCCAGACTAGATTTCCAAATGACTTGTAGTTAAAGTCGGTATTATCACTGCTAAGAACTAGAAAGAAGCAGGAGCTTGTGAGAGTCGCTTACAAGGAGTACGAGGGAAAGCAGCAGAATGGGAAACGGCCCAACACATAATTGGAAAAGAAAAGCAAAACTGATAGCAGGTAGGGCTTCCAGTCATCTTGGAGAAAAGAAAGTGAGGATGGGAGGGAAAAACCCAAGAGCTGAAGTCAGCACTGATAGATCAACAGTCAGGGAGCAAGCAAGGGAGACGTACCCAAGAAGCAGTGCTAGAGAAGGTACTGTGATGGCTAGAAAGAGGGAATGAAGCAGTGGAGACAGAGGGCACAGTCTGCTAAAGAGTAAGTTAGGTGAATGATCTCTTGAAGGAAGAACAAGATTGTAGATCACATTTTAGTTTGAGAAAGAAAGCATGCAGCTAATATAGAGTTTGATACCAAAATTAAATCTGAAGTATTAATTCCCATTAGAGTCAGAGGAACGCATATCTATGGCTTAGTTTTTTGGCTTCCAATCTAGGCAGTCTCAAGAGATCAAACCTTCTCTCTGCCCAGGAGCCCAGCTTCCACGATCAGATATTAAAGCAAGTGTGTTATGGAACATAACCAGGTAAATGGAGCATCATAGAGAAGTAAACAAGCAATATGGCATTGAGCAGCAATCTTGCAAATGAGGGAGGAAAAATATCAGCATTTTCTTTCAGTTTGGGTCTGGCACCTATCCTGAATGTGAATTAAGTGTCAAGATCAAACGTGAGCGTAGTTAATTATTTAAAGTTATGATGCTTTGGAGGAAAGTCTTATTTTTTTGATGATTTGTGACTAACTTTTAATCTTTACTTTTTTATTACACTTTCTTTTGAATAATATTTTCAGCAGTGCTTCCTCTGAAGTTCTCATGAGCTCCAATTTGACTGTAGTAAATAACGTGCTTTGGAACTCAGAAATAATCTTCCATATAAACTTGCAAATGTCAGAACACTTTTTCTTTCCCCTCAGTGCAGTTTTTTTTCTTCTTCTTATACCTTTGGGAGACTGTTAGATGTAATGTAAAATACGGTATTTCACTTATGTCCTCATGCCCCTAAGCTCTACACCTAATAGTAAAACAAGTACGAAACTACATCCTGTATTTTGAAAGTGTAATAAATGCTACAAATGCTTATGTATTTCCTAATTCCATTACCGGTGTCAGAGCAAGTACAGGTTTTTGTTAGATTATTTAATTCTAACACTGTTCGTTCAGAGGGATTAGCTCGCTCCCCAGACTTTGAAGCTTTGCCATTTCCATTCAGAAAGTGGCTAACCTAAGGCCTGGAACAGTTAAGTAGCAGTGTGATGGCAAATGTAATGTAGGAACTGCACCTTGTGACACTTCAGTTTCTATTCTGCCCATTGGACTACATAACCTGACATTCTAATGTGATGCAGTTTGCTGCAGCTCTTCCATCTCACTTTTCAAAAAGTAGCGCTTTACTGATCTGGTAAAAGGTCCCTGGTTCAAGTGTTTAGAAAGCAGCTATCCTGACTGCGTATCATCAGTATCCTTTTTCCGGTAAGTAACAGGCGATCTCTGTCACAACAAGTGCAGTCTGTAACATCAAATGCATGAGAAACTCTTCAACAGTAACAGGTTTAGACCTGTTATTTGTAGTTAAGCAGAGAAAGAAAACTAATTTATGAAGGCAAGAAATCTCATACTGTGCTTAATCAATGGAAAAATCTTCTAACTTAGATAAAAACTTCACTCCTACCTGCTTTATACCTACAGTCATAAAACTATCTAGTTTCAAAAACCTCAGAATTCTTTGAAGACAGAATCAAATTAAACCAAACCTGATTACAACCAAATATTTAAATACTGAACTAACAACAGCCTCTGGGAGAAGTAAGGAGATCCAAACCTCATGCAACTGCATCTGGAATTGAGGCAGCATTCAGCCTTCTTTAATAACACCAAAGCTGAAAGATATAAAAGATTACATGGCCAAGGTCATAGCTTCTCACTAATCTAGTAATAGGCATCAGCAACCTTTGATGCCAGTGGTGCAGGTGACATCTCAGCCTTTCTGAGGAGCAACAGAGGTCTCCAGGCATCTGAGCGACATTCTATTTCAGCCGTGAAGATCTGACTCAAAGAGCTAACAGCGAACTACAGCTCAGTGTCTACAGTAGGGGACCACAGTTTATGGACCACAGACTGCTGCCATGAGGGATCAGACTCCAGAGTGGCCTGACATTTTCTGTGCATAACACCAGTCAGTATTATTCTGAATGAAGTACAGCCGCAAGTTGGTTTGTTCAGTTCTTTGTTTGGTTTTGCTTTTCTTTTTAGTGCTTTGCTAATAAGCAGCTAAATTGTCAAAGTTCATAGACTGACTTCCAACCTGATGATCTCATGAGTGTACGCCTGCCCACAGGAATAGAAGTGCCAACAAGATGAGTTGTTTATCTCTGGGCCCCAGTGGCAGAGTACAGCTATGAAGGTCACGCATTACATTTGCAAGAAGTGACAGAGTTTCAGCATCAACTTCATAATTTTAGCAGCCATAACTGAAAGCTATCCAGACATGTGAACGGCAATAAGGAAGGACAATTACATATGGGAAGATGAAGGTCATTGTAGTGCATAATACTGTGTTGTCGTGTATATTATTACATGACAGCTGGAACCTAACAAGGTCAACCTGTCACCAAAAAAATACAAAATAAAAGAATTATAAAGAAAGTAATTGCAATGGACAGACATGCCAGAGTGCCCCAGCTTTTCTTTGATGCTCTGTAGGAATTAAGAATGGCAGGATTATTTTGCACAGGGGAAAAAAAAATATATCAACAAAACTATTGAAGTAAATAAATAAAGGTTAATTCTACTGTTGTATACTGGAAACCTATGTATTGACCCAAATGTTGTTTAAAATAGATATCAGAATTCCCTGACCCACTTTCCTTTGAAGAAATCATAAATGAGATTTTTTTCCACTCACATGCTTTAATTTAATTGCAAGTTCTTAGAACTTCAGGTTATTAGATTTTTTCATTTTCAACTCAGCAGCTGTTTCAAATCAACTGTAAAAACCCACAGACAATGAATGAGGGCCACAATTCTTCTAAGAGGAAAACAATAACATTGCCAACCATCTACCAGCAAACGGGTAACGAACGAATGAATGGGTGGGGCCAAGAGTGAAAACAATCCATAAATATGGTATGAAAGTTGTTTTAGTTGAGAGCACTCTCTCATGCCATAAACATACATTAAAATAAGACTAAAGAAAAAGAGACTTCTCTCTTTTTGCAAACCTCATTTTAATAACACTAGAAAATTTTCAAAATAAAAACATCAGGGAGATTAGGAATATTTGTAACTTGACTTGTAAAAGGTCTTGGTGACCTTCTGAAAAATAATATGCACTTCTTAAATGATACTTTAAATTCAAGCATTATACATTAAAGTAAAACATTGATAATCTTAGTTGAAGAATTAGCTGGTATAACAGGATTTGGAATATAATTACTATACAGAATGTAAATTTTAACTTTGATTCAAACAGGGTCTTACACTGTAGCTAAAAAAAATAATCACGATTTCTCTAACCTAAAAACTAATGTCCCTAGATCTCTGCACATCTATTTGCATGAACAGCAGTGGAAAATCTGTTAAGCCAGATAAACTGTTGCCATTAGATTACAGAAGGAGCAGACTTCAAAAGGACAGAAGCTTACTGCTCCTTGCTTGCTGTCCAATGCAAAATTCCATCAAATTACAGCTGTGCCAGAGTTATTGAATTAAAAAAAATGAGAACACTTATCCTGCTCAGCTATAAGTTTTGGAAAGCCTAAATCTCAGAAGTTTAGATGTTGATTCAATCTTTCAAAAAATTCAAAAGCAAGAACAAGTCCATGTTTTGATGCTCCGATTTTAGAGCAAATATCCAAATTCAGCCAAAAGGTAAGATTTTGGTTTTATGTCAGGGCAAGTATAGTAACCTATGACTCTATGAATAACCAGAATCTTGATTTTAATTGCCTGTGTTTTCTTTACAGAACTCTACATGTACAGATTTCTTCCTGGAAGTGTCATTTTGTTCTTTAGAACAAAGACTAACAGATTCATAAAAACAAGAAGAATCTCTATCATTTCTGTTTGAAGAAAGTGATCATCGTTTAGGGGTACAGAAATATTGCAGGATCATATCTAACAGAACACGTCTCATTAATTGTACTGGAATGCTGTTGGACAGTGTGAATTTCTTCCCTTCCCCAGTGATTTGTTAGCATGGATGTCAGAGCTGGACTTCTGGGTTATTTTGACTGCACATGACTTATGTCCATTCTGAGATGGACATAACACTCATTTATTTGAGTGTTTGTGAAGTTAATTTAGATGCACCCAATACAACAGATACTACAACATGCAATATCACATACGGGCTTCTTGGCTGAGACATCCCAAGCATCCACATCGAACCAAGCATCCTGCTTCCCCCGGTCACAATTTTCTATGTGCGTGTCTTTTACAAGGGGGACTTTCACTCCTACCAGTTCCACAGCACATCAACCTGTTTATTCACTTTTCTTGGGTCTGGGCAGCCACCAGCCCTACCAGATATGGGTGCTGCACAGTTGCATTGCTTATCATTTACAACTGAAACTCATTCTGGTGTCTTCCTTCATCATCTTAAAGTCATGCTTACATTAAAACTTTGGTTCACGTTACATCCAGAAATCCCTTGTACTGCTTCTTCCAAACACAACACTACACAGCTCAGCACAGACAACTCCATGACCCCATGAGCACTCACTTAACATTCGGTAAAAATCATTCTCAGGTGTTCCAGAAAAGCCTTAAGTCCTCAGTATAACAGTACCCTACGTTTGTCTCTCTTGATAGTTTTCTGTTCCTGAAGAACTTCCTAAAGTAGATTTTGAACTAAATCTTTCCTCAAGCCACATGGACTCAAGGAGCTGCTCTTTAAGCAGTAATTTATTCCACGCTTAGTGTATCCAAAGCTTATAGAGGATGCAGACCTCCTCTTTAAAATAAATCTGGTTACCACTTTCTTAGAGACCTTTTACCTCAATTAGCAGCAACCAGACAAGTTAACCTTATCCCTACCAGGGAGGAGGCTTGCTGTGGCTCAGAGACTGCCATAAGCACGACCTGGGCCCTCTCCCAGATGTGAGTGCAACACACGACCACACCACAGAGGCAACCTAGGTACAGGGACAGTCTACGGAAGATCAGGAGGAATAAGAAAGCAGAAGAGGAATAAGACAACATGAATGTTGTCTAAAAATTCTCCCCTTTTCACAGCACTTCTGCACTGCAGCTCTTAAAGGTACACATGCCACGTCTCATCTACTGCATGAGGGCTTTCCATGGATCTGGAAGTTGCAGACAGCAGATTTGATTATACAATGCACTCCAAGGTGCTCACATTATATATAAATACTTTGACAGGTTAGTTTCCCTTCTAAGTTTTTTTATTATTATTTAATTTTTTTACAGTTTTAAAACTGCTGCCAGAGCTGGCACACAGGGAGTTGACCACTGCACAGAAGTGACTGGGTCAGCAAATCTGTCCCCCCTTACAGGACATCTAGCTTTACAGGTAGTATATATGCAGAAATGCTATCGTGGAAACAATATTGAGCCGTCTGGCTGCAATTAGGGCTTCTAGCACGTTCATGAAATCTGAATTCCATATGCATTTAAATTCTGGACTCTCATTTTTGTGTGTGTATATATAAGCCCAGGTTTTCTAAACTGAGAACATAGGCTTTGGTCCTAAGTGCATTTTTATCTTCAGTTAAATCTTTTTCCACTGATGCCTAATGATATTCAGTTACATCTTTTATTATAAAGAAATATTTTATAATTTGCAATGAACTCAGATTTCAAAGATCGTACAGATCTTTACAGTAGATTTCTGCGCACTGGAACAATAACTATGAACCATTCTTAATGGGACATTGATGTTTCCACTCTTCATATCCAACCACTGAAAACCTTCAGTTCCCTTCAATAAGACAGATCTGCATGCTGCCTGCCCCCATAGGCAAATGCTTTTTAAAAAAAATAGGAAGAAAAAAAAGGAAAAATAAGTTTGTCAAGTTCCATTCCCACATCCACATTTGCTGACAAATATTCAGTAGCTCTAGAAGGTACACCAGAACAATTGTGAAGACGGGATGGCAAGTGAAAATCTCCGGGGCCCCACAAAGACATGAGGGCTGTTCAAATATCTAATCAGTATTGTATCTTAGATGTTTTCACAAAAAATAACACGTGAACTGAAGAAGAATAGCTTCTTTTTGACACTGATGTGCATTCAGGGTGTAACTAAACAGGAATCACCATGAAGAGTAAATGCGATACTCTTAGTACTGCTATTCAAAACTCGAGAACGCATATTGCGTGACAGCAGTGTCCTGATGCAAACAAAACGCAGTAAGCATGCTAAACACTGCCTCCAATACAAACATTATAATCTAGCTCTAGTTTTCAGAAACTAAGATGCCTGGAGTAAAATCTCAACTGGCATCGATCTGCTCTAGGCAGCTAACTTCATCGTCCACCTTCGCTTTCTCCTCCCACGCCACAGTTTATGCTGCACCGTTTGATTCAGGGACCACGTGCCTCAATATGTTTGTGAAGAAGGCACACAGCGCTACAAGCTGGCATTTTTTTGTTGTGGTTTCTAGCAGGTAATAAGAAGAATCAATAATATCAATTTAAATGCCTTTTTTCTTCTTACCCATTTGCTGCAGTCTACTGTTAATAAGTTTTTTGAAAACATGCACACACAGCTTGGTTTTGAAAACTTCTATTATCATTCTCCCAAAGCCCACACACCTCCAGGCACTGTGCAAACATATGGGAATATATCGACTGGTGTAAACACAGAAGAGTAGAAAGAAATATTGGTAGATATGAAAAATGAAGCCAGTACTACAAACAGGTTAAAAATACCACAGGTTAATAGCACAGATTTTAATAAACAATATTGCACACTCTAGTAGAGACTGCATGCATGGGGCAAACTAACGTCAGTGACTGCTCCACAAAGTTACATTCTCAGACTTTATATAGGAAGCCGCCCAGAACACTAATATAATCAAGTATCTGGAACATTTCAATACTGCAAGTGACACTTGTGCAAAGTTCATTGAACTAACATGTTTTGTTGGGGTTTTTTCCCTGCAATTTTTCATCTTCCTATTCAGTTAATTGTGAAGGAAAAAAGTGTTCTACAACTCGAAGTCCAAGGGTTGGTTTTTTTCCCTTTAAAAGAGAAGCAAACAAACCGAATTTCAATGGCTCCCTCTGCTGTCATGTCTTAGACGCTTCACTATAGTTGGGGTTTGGTTTTTTTTCCTGCTCCAGTCAACGAATATCTGGTATTTTCACACATCATGCAGTGTTCCAGCTCTGAAGAGTCAAAGGCACGTTTATCCAAAATCGAATTCCTCAAAATGCAATTCAGTACCTGCTTACCAAGGCTGGAACAGTATCATCCCTTCACATTTGCACAGCAGCTATGCATAATAAGAGGAAAAAATGTTTATGAATAGTTCATCATCTTCGTCATCAGCTTTGGGGTGGAGTTGGATTTAAACTGAAGAGATCTGGCTTTTTTAGAGACAAAAATACATATCACTTTTCATGAAACAACTGTATCAAAGAATAACAAAAATTTCAAAGCTATGAGAACTGTCCTAGAGATGGAACATGTTTCTCCTAAACCAAAAATACTCCACCATCAATTGCCAAAAAATACTCCACAACCAATTAAGCAAGCTGGAGAGCTATACTGCCTCTGGCAAGCGTTTTGCCTCACTGTTTGCCAGCCCCAAGAGACAGATGATGGAAGTTACCTGGCACAGGTGAGTAGCAAAGCAGCAATATCAGGGTGCCATACAGCTGACATGGACTTGCCTGCCTCTCAGCATCATGGTAGGAAGCTTAGCAACAAGTACTCAGTTGGGGACCTGACTCCAAGCTACAGAAGTCAACAGGTCCCTCAGAAGAGCCAGACTCCAAAATCTTCCCTCCCACCACCACTTGGGAAAAAAAAAAAAAAAAAAAAAAAGAAAAACCTGGAGGATGTCATTTATTCCCAGCAATGTATAAAAAGGGAGGGTAATAAAAATCAACAGTTTTCTGCAGCATTTAGTCAAAACACAGTAGTGTTAAGAGGAAAGCAAGATATTGAGTACTTCACTTTCTGGACAGCCTGAAAACCACCTCCCCAGGCACATGATGTGCAGAGGGAGGCAGCCAAGGTGGGACTGGCTCTGCAAGCACAGTGCTTCCCCCGCACACAGTGCTCCCGCCACCTTGGCTGCCCAGCGGAGGCACACGCTGTTGAACAACATCTTCCCCTAACGCTTCCCTAAAGTATATTTGGTGCCTGAGGTCAATGGAACAACTGCAGTGAATATTTCCGTACTAGTCACTGAATTTGCCCCAAATGCTTCCATTTTCCTTCCTCTCCAAACCTGCTAGCTCCCAAACCAGGAGCTATATTTACCCTTCGCACACTGAAACACTTGATGGTCTCATGGTTTTAAATTGAGCAGTTACTATCGCATCCAGGACCAGCCATAACCCTTCTCTATTGGGTCTCCACACCAGACTTCTTGGTGCACTTGCGATGCCCCATCCAAGCCATACTTAGATGTACACTCTTAAATAGCCAGCACGCATCTCACTCATCTGGTGGTGAAGTTGTTCCATGCTGTACTTACTCCACTTTTCATTCAGTATGCATTTAAACTGGTGGCAGACCGTCTCTCTTTTTCCCCCCGCCCAAACTGCTAAGGTAAGCACTCAGAGCTACAGCCTAATTTTGCCTAAAGATTATACCCAGCTGCATCTACCTCTGTCACCTTTCTCCAGGAAACATGCTAAAAGCCATCATATTTCCACTCCTCCCATATCCTTGACAGAGCAAAGCCATCCTCTTGATTTCATCTTTTGTTTTCTTTTTACTTTTTCCCCAGGACATCTTTACCATTATGGCTGGCTAATTTACCTACAGGAAGCAAGTCTACTTCATTGTTTGTAAAGAGATACACTCTTATTACTACCTCCCTCCTAGTGTGAAATGGCTTTGCTCTCTCGTTTCAGTAGACTAGGCTCATGCATTAAATTCTGCCCATCCAGATATAGATAATATTTCTAACATCCCAGATTTAGCTTGGAGATGGACCATCCTAATCTAACAAGAAAAATCTGAAAAAGTTTTTGAAATATTTCACGTGAAACATGCCCAAATAATATTAAGATAGCTCCATATTTAAAATCTCCCAAATGCCTTCAGCTTACAGTCCTGGTCCTTTGCTATAAATTCATTAGATATAGGCTTTTAAGTCTTATTTACTTAGATTGCAAGTATAAATTAATCAGTTTATTAGAAGTAGATACTATATACAGGCACAAGTTGAAAGAGCTAACTAGAACATCCAAAAAAGTAGAAGTATGATTCCTCGTAAGGAACCTTGCAGTGCTACCAAATACACAGATGTAACAGCTGTCTGCACAGTTACTTACCCTCCAGATTAAATCTTTGGACACAAGTTTGTAAGAAGTTGCATCTTTACTTCCCCGAGTTCAGTCCAACTGCTGCATGCTTTCTGGTTTACTGATATTACTGTCCTGACTGGCAGGCGCGGAAGGAGCAATTTTCATACAGGAATTGATGAAATTACAAAGCAAAAAAAAAAAAAAAATTTGGCACGCAAACACCTGTTCCTTCAAGATATCCGATGCTAGAATGCAAGGGGAATACACTTAGTTAATGCAAGCAGTGCTAACTCTTCTTAAAGCCCATCTGTGCTTTTTTAGACAGGAGAGAGAACACAGCCTCCCAAAGCTCCTCTTGCATCTATTCCAAACTCTGCCTACAGAGCTGGAATAATTATCCAGACCTGGGATCAAGTGTGTCAGAAAGTCTGAAACAACAGTTGTTAGCGAAATTTATCTTTACAGTATTTGTGCGCTCAATTAGTTTATTCCCTAACCCCTTCTATGTTAAGAAATACCCACATTACTGACATGAAAACAAAGGCATGAAGATTAAAGGATGTTTGCTGTTCCACAGAAAGTCTGAGGCATCAAAACAGAAAAAAAACCCGCAAAAAAAAACCAACCCAAAACAAAACCAAAAAACCTCCCACAATCCTGTCCTCTCCCATCCTCTTTTTCTACAACGCTGTTACTCAGTGAATTAACCCAGAAAATTGTGAATACCAAATCTTTTCATTTCACCACGCTACAGATGCATCTGCTATATCAGATGTGTCATTTTGTTTGCTCACCCAGCACAGGTAGACTCTTGTACATTTACACTGATCCTGCTCCAAACTCGCCAGACGTGATCCGGCTGCGAGTCAGAAACCTGCAGCAGGCCAGGGGTGCTGCTGAGCTAGGAACTCCGGTGAAATGCAATCAGAGGAGCAACGCTCATTGCTCTGGCCCAGAACCCTGCTGCTGCTACTGCACTGCAGAAGCGGGCACACCAGCAGCAGAGGTGCAGAACACAGCTGACAACTAGATGAGCGCTTGCACAGACTCATGACCACAATGTATAAACATGGGGTTTTTCCATCCTGGCTCTTACTCTCTCACGAACTCACTCGGGTAAAGACGTCTTTATGCCAGCATCAGAATAATCTGAGCTCTGTGTAAATTATGGTGCACTTTAAATTCTCTCTCTTACAAAAGAGCTCTACCTCTGTAAACGAGGCCAAATACAGAGTTAAAATCTGTAGAATGCAAGAGGCAATATCCAATAGCATCTCACCCCTGGTTCTGGAAACAGAAATTCCTAGAAGGAAAATCTGGATTCCTAAGCACATTTCTTTATTTCTGAAAGTATTTCCTCCAGCAATTACACTTCAGCTAAAAGTGAAGGATCCAACTTCCACCTGGGAGCCTGTTTTCCTGTGCTAATTCCCACAGGACCTGAGGGAAGAAATCAACAGGAAAGAGGAATCCAAGCCAGTAACTAACCCGTCAAGCAGATTTTGTCTTTGTACAGGGACAGAAGCACTTGATTCAGTGGGAGTGCAGCACCTGCCCCCATCTAACTCCTATATTTAGTTCTCCTGTAGGTTGCTTTAGTATGCTTCCTCTGGAATACCAAACACATTTAAAGATGGAAACTTCGACCAAATGCTCTCCAAAGGTAACGAATTGCTGGAGCTCGGAGGTACTTTTTGACAGGAAAAGAGAGCATGGAAAGTGTGTGGATACTCCTATGCACACCTAGTAACTGAAACTTTCCAACCGCATTTCTGTCATGTGTGGTATACATTTGATTTTCCAAAATAAATGCCATTTTGCCTGTAGAATAACACTCCATTTATCATCTTGATAATTTCTCATATTTGGTTAAAGTTAAACAGAGAAAATCCATGCTTAACAGTCCTTTTGAGAAAGTTCTCAATGTACTCTTTTGTTCTTGACTGTCAAATGAATCATGTTTCTACTGCAGATATATTAAAATTTTTTAAAAACCTGGTGTTTTGCTATATAATTTTCCTCCTGTTAAAGGTTTTCCTAGTCTATTCCAGTTGCACTGAGCTATTTATATAAACTCACAGGTCATAAAGCAACTGAATTAATTCATTGAAGTAAAAATCCAGAAAAGGTACTGATGAAAGTCCCAGCCAGCTGGAGGCTAGCAGCACACCGGAGGCAGCTCGTGCTCTCCTTGCTCTTACACTGTAAGTGTTCACAAGGCAAGATATCGAAATAGCCAGATCTTTGGTCTAATGCACATACCTGTTTGTATATAATGCCATTTGAGGAAAGATTTTGATTGTAAAGTATCTGCAAAAAGGGCCGAGTTGAAATTTCAAAATATTTTTGCAATGAACTTCTTGAATTTGTTAAAACTAAAGACTGAAGTATCTTCTCATACTTTCTGGATCTCAGTTCAGACAATAAAGTAAAATTCAGTTTCATTTACATATTTAATGTATTTAAGTATCTTTTTTGAGCACAACGTTATGAATACCAAGACACATGAAAGTGTTTAAAGTACTTTTATTTAGAAAGAAATGGGGGGAGGGCAGTTTTGCATCCCACATTTTGGTTCATTTCTTTAGTTAGTGGGGCAGAAGACTCCTACATGTTTTTTTGTGTTTACATTGCAGTAAGATTTTAATTTGATCTGACTGGCTAATAGCCCAGGTGACCAAAGACTTTGGGCTAGACTCAAGTCCATGAAGCTTTGTGCTTACAAAGAACATAGCCCGAGAACTTTCTGGAATATCAGTGCCCCATACAGTTTGCAAGAACTATAAAACTGGATCCAGATCAGCCAACAGTAGGCTGTTTATTATTAGCGACATTAAGCTAGATGACAGGGGAAGGTTGAAACAGTCTTAAATCTCTTCTGCAAAATCTTATACTCAGAGGCATAGTTTTCCTTAAGACTCAGCACTTCTTGTCTTTGAAAAGCTGCACAGAGCTCATCCTTCTTTAAATTTTGCTAGCGGATTAGTGGGTAAATTACTTACCGACCTGGATGTTTCCCTCTTGACTTGCCTCAGGCAAAAGGGATTCAGGGTCAAGCTCTTACCTTTGTGCATTAAGTTGCAGCAACCACCAGAGAACTGCAGCCATCCTGGGAGCTGGCACCCGTACTTCCAACTCTTTCTTCCTACCTGGACGATGAAATATCTGTGCTCCAGTTATTTTCTCCCCGTTCAATCCATCTTAAGACTAAAAAGTCTCCAGTACATTCTTCCCTCAACTACCCCCCTTTCCTCAGTCTGTCTTGATTATAAGCTTTCAGTCCAGGGACAGCCATCTGTGAAGAGTCTAGTGCAAGTGTCTCACCCTTTCAATGTCCTTCAACTGTCCTGCAGAAAATGTGATTTATTATAATAGGATTATTACAGTATCAGTTAAATATAGATGAGTTGATGCCTGCTGATGGTTGACTAGGTATAAATGTAAAAATTACTGCATTACATTTGTGCATTCTAGTTGAAAATCTGTTTCTCTAAAAATACAGCGGAAAAATTTTAGCACACTAATGTTTGCTGAAATAAACTTCTTAAATATCACATTCAAGATTACCTTTTGACTTCCAAATGAATAACTATTTCTTTCTCCAGCAGCATTTTGATACCAGCTTATTTACATAAATCTTACCACACTGAATGACTTAAAAGTACAGCACAGTAAGTCTATTCTGTTCTGTACACCTCATCACAGTATTATCCTAGTGCTTCATTAAATCATTAATTCCCAATTGGTGCCCATAGGGTGTTTTTCTCCCGTTGCTCATACAGTGCTTGAAAGACCAATACGCTGCAGCAGGGGTGGTCTCATTTGGGGTATCTGGTCAGTCTCTGCCTCAGAGGAGCTTCCAAGCTTCCTTAACTTCCAAGAAGCACAATTATAGGAAATAGCAACTCATTTGATCCAAGATCTGATATAGGCATAACCTGTTTCAAGTTTCTCTTCTCACGCTCATCTTGAAAAGGAAGCTGCATTATCTTCCAGGGTCACACAGGCAGCAGCACCTCAGACTGATGCTTCTCTTTGCACACTCCTCCATGGCCTGGTATGCCTCTAAGTTCCCAAACTTCAAGACAAATTTGTTAAAAATGTTTGCGTTACACATTTTTCCTCCACTGCTTGTAGATCTTTCTGGGGGATTTGAGGATGGAGGAGTAGGGAAGGACAAAGAAGTACCTTCCAACTTAAGACCAAAAAAAAAAAAAAAAAAAAAAATAAATTGAAACTTAATTTCTTCAGACTGAAAAAACAGCTTTTTATTCTTTGTAATCATTAGAACTGTAGGTTTAAGATCAGCAAACTCCTTCAATTATAAAAATTAAAATAAACCAACACAAACTTAGCTCCATACTAAACATACAAATTCATAGTGAAACACAGTACAACCGGACAGCATTTCCTCTATTTCCTTTTAGCTTAGGCTCTGTTGGTGTGTTTGCTCCCTGCAGGTGGAAATATCACACAATGTCATCTGTTTCTCATTTTCTTGAAAAATTTCCCATTATCCCTCCCACTTGTTCCAAGTGAATAAACCAAAAGCTCATTGTTCTTTTACACAGCATAGGTATGATTAATTGAATTGCAAGGAATGGGAGGAAAACATCAAAAGCCAAAGAAGGTAGAAAGTCAAAGTGTCCTTTCAAGTGAATTTTCTGCTGCAGAGAAAGCAGGTAGGCTCACTGAGATTCAAGATACTCAACAGTTGCAATCCTACTCTTAGAGCTAAAGAAAGACACTGAGAAAGTCCATCATGGTTTAACGCTGCAGAAAAGTTGTGTTTGGAACAGCGGCTTTTTCAGTCTACCTAAAAAGTCTTGAACACCATTAAGACAGTTGAGGCACAGAGAAAACTAATGAGAACTTGCAAGAGTTAAGCAGTGAAAGTATTCAAAACACAGCTTGTATGGGAAACCTTCAGTATTTTTTTAATCTAATGTAGAACTTACTTAACGTTATTTCATTATCTTGTCATTTAATCAGTATGAAGACAAAAAAATGATGCAACTTATCAGTATAGCCTGATCCAAAACCAAGCAATTATTCACAGAAATAAACTAGTAACTGAGTAACTTCTTCAGATAAGCAACTTAAAATAAGCAAAACTAGAAAAATCACTGACCGCGAAATCAGCTGGGGATTCTAGTAACAGAAACAATGACTTGGGGCAAGGGAACGGCCTATGTGCTGAACACAAGTAACCTTCAAAGCCTTGGTATACATATAAAGCATATATTTAGGGCTTATTTAAAGAAAGCGTGAAATAGGGAACTTTGTGCTGAAGCGCAAGTTAACTCTACGACTGTAAACTGATGTAAGGCCAAGAGCAAAATTATAATATTAAGAGAGAAATGGAAGAGATATATGAGATAAATGGGGAAAACAAAAAAAAAACCCCACCAAAACCCCAAGCAGACCGAATTAGGAGTTCAACTAGACTATGTGAACATACATTTAATTCTTTGCTCAAAAGATTCTTCACATCTGAAAAGCTACACTGAAGTGTGAGTGAAGAATCAATCTCACAACACTCTCTTGGCTATGTGAACATCCTTTGTCTCATACAGCTGCTAGTTCTCTTTGGTGTTCCAGCATTTCCTCTACTTCCCAGGGTAAGTATTCCTGTCTCCACCTTCAACTTTCAGTTTTCAAGAAAATCATCAATACTCACTAGCAACCCAGAGAGCAGATACGAGTTATTTATTAACATTTAAAATAAGCATAAATCTCAGGAACCAAAAACTTCTCTGAATTGTTCTGCATGTGGTATTGATACTCAAAAAAAAGATCAATACAACTGAAAGACCAAGCATTATCATAAAATATGAAGTTAAATGGAATACAGGTCAAGTTAATAGCAATTAAGTTACATTAACTTGAAGAAATTAAATAGTTTTACATGTTTTCTGATGAAGCACCACACTCATAAGACCCAATGAAGCATCTCATGAGAACTAAGCTACAAACCAGTTAAGCAGTTGAAAACAAATTGGCAGCCAATTTAAGTAAAAAAAAAATTTTTTTAAAAAAATAATTATGGTAAGAGTTTAGTAGTAATGTTTTCCAGAGAACTAGCAGAAGAGGAATAGATTTAACATCCAATGTATTCCAGTCACACAGCACAAACATCTGAATTTTAACCGGTTTAATAATTCTGTATTCCTGGGGTGGAGGGGGGGTGGGAGGAAGAGATCTCAATCCTTTTATCCTGTATTTTACATAGCTGCTAATCTGAACTGATGCAAATACTTGTTAGATTCTTGGGTAATATTGAACAGCAGCTGCATATATTAGTGGTTGCAAAATAAAATTTTGGCTTTTTTTTTTTAACAGTAGATATACAATTATAGTAGATAATGAAAGATCCACAGCCTTTTATCTCACCCTTTTGCTGAAATGTAATAGCTTAGCTCCACCTAAGGCTAAACCTCCATTTAGCTTGCTCAAACGCTTAGTGTGGAAATTTTTATTCGTGGACTAAGCATAAAGCAAGGACTTCTTATTTTAACATCCAAGGTTCTTTCAGATGTTTGCAGAACAAGAAAGAAAAGATGCATAAATTCAGAGTTCAAGATTAAAGTGTAATGCTTCACATGAGGGCACAAATCAAGACAGCTTGTTCATCTGAAAGCCCACAGGCTCAACAAAGCAGTCCTCAATCTAGAGTATCTTGTTTCATTTTACACGAACATCCATTCATTCTCAAGATGCACGTAAACTTGTGCAGGCAGATGAAAAGTTACAGTATCTCTAAGTGGATGAAATTAAAAAGAAAACAAAAAAAAAAAAGAGTAAAGCTTCTCAAGTGTTACAGAGTAATTTTACAGGCAAAGGAAGTTAATTCAGTATTAAGACGACAAATCCAAATGCACACAGGATATGCAAACAGCTTATAAACTCTCATTGTTAACACACCAGTTATCACCACCACTAAAATTCAGAACACTTATAGTGGACCCTTGTATTTAAATAACTGTACGCCCTTTAAAACTCCAACAAAATCATATCCCTTTCCACCTTCTGAACAAAAATGTTGCAGAGTTAACTTAAAAAAAATGGCATACACCACATGGGAGATTGAATTCATCCAGTTATTAACACACTATTTCTCTATTTACATTGTGGCAAACAGGCAGAGACAGACTCAGACAAGCGAAACCCAGCCAGGAGATTTCCTCCACACAGAGAAGGAAATAAGTGAAGTCAGGAACTTTTTTGCAGACTGTGAAAACAGCGTCCAACACCAGGCTCCCCCAACGGGCATCCAAAGGAATCGGCAGCCGAAAGAGGTAACAGTGAGTCTTCCCAGAAAGGGGAGAGCAATGGGAAGGAATGCTTACTTAGATGGGAGTAAGAAATTCACTGCCTCTTGAATATCTAAGAACAGACTTCTGGAAGAAGGTATTTGAAGACCCACCCCATTTGCACTCTGCTTGCAGTGTGGTAAAAAGAGTTTCTTGTGAAATACGTAGGAAAACTGCTTCGAAGAGACATCCAACTGGTCATTGACTTCCATTTGTTGGACTTCTACTTTTGAGGAAGGACAAGGTCAGGGAAAAAAAACCCTCTCGGGTAACATGAATATCATGCATCCCTTTATATTAACAAACAGCAAGTTTTATTTGGCTTAGAGATCCCTGGACGCTGAAAGTATCATTATTAAGAATGCTTCAAGATTATTATGGGAAGAGAAATACTGTCAAAAGCTCGGGCTGGATACAAATTTAACTTTGTGAACTGAAAGGTTCCATATTCATCATATTAAAATGCACTTTATTAAAATACATAAAGTAGGACAGACAGTATAGAACAGATGTTTTGAGGAAATCATGCCAGCTGCACACTAATATTTTAATTTTATGAGACCAAACTAATTTACTTAAAATTCCTATGATCCATAGAGATATTCTTTTCTCTCCCATGCTAAACCATGGTAAATGTGTCAGGCTGAAAACAGAATAAATGAGGATGTGAACAGGTAACTCTGATGTAAACTTTCAAACAGATTAAATAACATCAGATGGTCAATTCTCATGCCAAAGAATCCTCATTTAAGTTACCATACTCTAACACACACAAAACCCCACAAAATTTAAACCTGAATAGAAAATAACTGCTCTCTCAATCTTGCTTAATTTATCAGTAAATTACATGGATCTTCACCTGGCAAAAGGATAAACAAGATCTGTATTTCCTCAACAAAATGGCAGGAAAAATGAGTTCAAAAGCTTTAAAAATAACATAAAATGCATTCAATAAAGGGAAAATTCTATTTGAATGCCTAGAATTATTCATTTAAAAATAAGTCAGTACCGCAGAAAATTCAAAGACTGTCCATACTGGATTTCCACTGTACTAGATAGAACCAGCTGAAGTATGTATCTTTCAGTGAAAGAACCACCAATAATTTTGAAAAATTAAGGTAACTGCTACTTACAGAATTCAAAACACTGTTGCTTCAACTCAAGTTTCAGCTAGGAAAGATGCGTTGATACCTGTACATCAAAATAGTTTATTTAAAACCTCTTTTTTAAGGAGTATATTTCAAATGTGTAAACATTCCTATGAAACTGAAAGCAGTTTCAAAATAGAACTTTGACTGAACAGTGAAAAATAGATACGATGCTTCCTCCTAAATATTGTTATTTGCATTTGACCAAAAGCTTAACATCATCTTTTCTTTGGCGACACAGATTTGTCTGGGACACAAACCATTTTGGCAAGGGGCTTTTGCATCTAAATTCTGCAGACAGTGCATTATGAAACTGCCAGAAAATTCAAAAAAGAAGGAAACAGAGCTAGAGGATGTATAGAAGCAACTATTTCATAAATTAAGCATAGAATAGCAAAACACATGAAGCAGTAAAATTTGTCTTGAATATTAAGCTTTTCCCAAACCAAGTCCCTCAAAATTAAGTAATGCCCATGTCTTCCTTAAGCCAGCAACTTGAGCATTCAACTGACAGGAATTATTTCTTGTTGAAGTCAAATACCAAAAAAAACATGTTAAAGATGCTGATGTTACAAAGTCAAGAGACACTCAACGGTTAGCAAAGCTCATACAACTTTGATTTGTCCCCCCGTGTTGGCAGGACAAGCTTCTCAGCAGTAACTTTTTTGTATGAATTCTCAGGTCTCTTCAAATGGAAAAAGTAGTCGAAATGGAAAATACTCAGCATTTCTTCCCTCCTGGTATCACTAAATGTGTGTGATAACACCATATCTCACTGCCACTGTACACTACTGAAATCTTACACTGAAAACAGAATTGATTTTTATTTTCTTGTGGAGCCGTTCCCAGTTTTAAACATTCTGCTGCACCTCTGGTTCACCAACCCATAGTGCAGCTAAGCCTATTCAACACTGGGTACCTGGTCCTGAAAGGGCAAATCTTCCTTGCCCTCCCACCATCTCCCTTCTAAACATCTAATCTCACAGAGAACTGCCCAAACCGTTAAACCAGAAGAAAACGTCTTGAACTGGCTCAGTATGAATCACAGGAAAACAAATGCTGACACAAAGGAGAAGGCATCAGGAACAGAAAAGGGGTTCCACTGACTCCTCCATTAGCAAGCGGCCATTACAACAACTTCACTGTATTGAAAAATCAGACCCCCAAAAAAAGGTATTTCTACATTTATTTGAGATATTAAGCACCATTCCTTTTCTTTCTGGAGGAAAAGAACTCGTGCATAAGGAAGCTGAAGGCTAGAAGTTTCACATGTCCATTAACTAGTACAGCACTCCATAGCTGATTTTACAATGTTATATACTATTTTTACAGTACTTTATATGCACATAAAATTCCTTTTAATTTCAGCTGCACATACTAAACTCTCAGCAGTCAGCAAATCAGTCGCAACATGACTAACACCATCAGCAATGAAACTCTTCTATTTGTAGATTTGCTAACAATCCTGGAACAGTGTAAGAACTGTCACAGCTCTCTAAATGTGATCACCTCCTTCTCTCACAATTCTGTCTCATTTTCCGAGCTTTCAAAGTCTGCAACACACTGATGAACCCATTTTATACTAAACCTGATTCAATCCAAGAGCAATGCTCATGCTATTAGAATAAAAGAGGCAAGGGGTAAAGCAGAAAATACTAACAAAGCCTGCAAAAATATGAATACTGCAGTGGAACTGCAGGCTGCACATGCAATCAATTCCTGAATGCCTGACTCTTAACAGTAGCTTTCTTTTAAACAGAAACTTCTGTGCATTTTTGTAAGATATTTTTGTAACAATGAAGCAGAAACATGCTGATCCCTTGAAGGATCATCAGAAGGACTACATTCTTTGGACTCACAACGTTAGCCTTTGCCACTTCTACTGACCAATGACAGTTGGAATAATAGACAGTAATCCATAAATCAGCCCAGAGAGGGAAACAAATAGCTATAAAATTTGTTAGCAAGAAACAGATATGCATGGAAGCAGCAATTTTTGGGCTCAAGCCAAATTTCATAGGGTTTGGGCTTGAAACCTTTATCTCCTGCTCTTTTCTTACAATAAGCACTTTGCTTTTCCCTCCCTTACACCACTTAGTATTTGTTACACATCTGCATTTAAGTGAGATTGCTTCTTTTCCCCAAAATATGGGAGTGGCTTCCCTTTAAAGCTTCCAGAAAACTGGCAGTAAAAATTAAGATTTGTATCTGCTGCTCTGCAGTCTCAAAAATTTTTTAAATAATGAGCAAGAAAAAAGTGTGTACTGAACTTTTTGTGTTTGCAAAGTTAGAAGAGTGCAAGAGGCTTAGTAAGAGAGAAAGTAAAATACAGCAAAATAGTCTGTATTGAAAACAAACCTTTGCCACTTAAGCTCCAGAACTTTGATTGCCAGAATCTGTAAATGAAGGACTCAAAACACAATATAAAAATCTGTGTTGGACAGTAAGACATAATACATGTTTAAGTAATATGTGGTATTGCTATTTTAAGCTATAACATATCTGACTTCTACACTGCTGTTCTAAAAAGAGAAAGCTATCCCTGGAGTTTGGTACAGGCTGTTCAGTATTTTGTACAGTCAATACACCCGCTTAACATTTTTTTAATATTCTTTTCCAGCAGATAGAATGTGTTGCTATATAAACTGAAACAAAAGATGTAATTTCTAGAAGTTAAAAAGTAGTATAGAATTACCCAGTTTAATACATATTCTAAAATTCTTGCTGCTTGGTTCTAACAAAAATCACGTTAACATGGCCATGAATGTCATCTCCCCATATGGATCAAAGTATTTTTCTCAAAATATTTTCAAATGGGGGAAAAAAGACCTGGATGTTGGGACAATGAAACAAAAAAATTTGAGAAACAGAGTATATGCTTGCTAAACAAGAATTATGTTTATTTAGCTAGTGAATCACCTAGAGGAGTAAATTTTCACTTTCATGATAGCAATCTGTCAGGCTTGCAAACACCCAGAAATAGGAATTAAAGATTACTTTAAATGTAGTTATAAAGGTCATAAAAAGTCTGATTTAGACTGAGGTACATTTACTCAAAACTGAGATTCATTGAGTGGTAGCAAACAAACAGTTCCTCAGACAAATGCACTTTTTTCAGAATACATGTTACAGAAAAAAAAATAAAGAAATGTGCATTAACTGGTGGTGTCCACCAAGCTGCATATTAATATTCTCTTACACCAAACAGTTTGAAACAAGGGAAATGTCATTCTAATATAATTTTATGTTACGTTTCATTTGGCTAAACTGCAGCTTAAAGTTGCTTTGCCATATTAAAAGATTACTACAATAATTTTCACATGAACATTTAGACTTGAGTTTTACTCCAGGACTAAATATGGCATGATTTGCTTTTAATCTGTTGAATAGCTAAAAACTGACAATTAAAAAAAAACTACAACAAAGAAAAAATTAAGTTGAAGCAATGTGAATCTCACATCATTGAACCACTTCTAATGGTTAAATGTTAGTATTTAACAAATTCAAAGAGTTAATGAATCCTTGCATTCGTTCGGTCTCCTGTGCCTTAGCTAGGATGCATAAATACAAAAGACAGCAGATACTGGTAAAAGCTTCAGGACAGAAAGTGCTTGACGAAGGTACAGTTCTCAAGTGTGTTTGGTGAGAGAGTATAAGGGCAGATGCACTGATGAGAACCATTACAAGAAGAGTCAATTTTGTGTTAAAGTGTTCAAAGATGTCACCTTAAGCAGAAAAAAGCTTTAATAACGTCTTCTTAGACATATTAGGCATTTCCAGAGTCTACATCATTAGTGTTGTAATTCTAGCAGGACATCTCCATATAGTTATTGTTTGTTTCTATTTCTCTCCTGAAAAAAAACAAAAAACAAAAACACAAAGGAAAATTATGTTAATACACACAATTCAATATTATCTGTTTTCCTCTCACTAGAGCAGTTGCATTGCTTGCCATTTCTCTAAATTAGGCAACAAGCTTTAAAGAAAAAGCTTCACTTTTTCAGGAACATGAAATACTTAGTTCAAGCTAACTTCTTAAAGAGAAACACAAAAGTATATGTCAAACTAAGAGGCAAATACATTCCAAAAAACAGGTAACGGAAAAGGTTTTATAATGTTACTTTTAAGTCACTTCTGATAAAATATACTGCACAAAGTAAACTGAGTAAGGAGACCAAGGGACCTACAAACAAGCAAGAGGTACCCTGAATCCTCTGCTTAACTTGACAAAATATGCTCTGTATTAACATTTAAATATTCTAGTCTCCATCCATTATTATCCCTGGGGAAAAAAAAAAAAAAAAAAAAAAAAAAAAAAATCACATTCCCAGGTACCTCATTCAGTGCCCCCTACAATAAAATGTTTCAGTGTGCTTAAGATCCAAAGGAAAAAGTTGGCCCAGTACCACCTCATCCATACAAACACACTGCTGAAATGGTGAGAAAAGCCGTTTAAAAAAAAAAAAAAAAAAAGCCATCCATATCTTTTTTAGAAATTACTTTTAATAGCAAAAATACAAAACCAGTGCGGTAGGAATGGCTGGAAAAAAACCCTACCTGAATGCAAGCCTGAGTTGCATTCAAGACCATACTCACTACAAAGCCCTCACAGCATTGCAAGATGTTGCATTTGGTGTAAAGGAATGAAGAATGTAATGTCACCTGTGTAACGCAAACACAATGATAAACAACTATGTACCATTAAGGTCTAAAATACTAATTGCATTGTACTTCTATCAGGGACTAACAAGTTCTGTATTCTGTATTACAAGTCTAAGAGAGCAAATAACATTTTCAGCACTTTATCATCATCCTCCATTTTCTCTACTTTGTTAAACATACACTTAGGCATTATGACTACCTCTAGGAAAAAAATAAAAGCAGATCAATAAACTATATCTCATTGCCTTCGTTACATACCCTCTAGACTGTAACAAGACACTGTAGGCTGACTCTAAGAACTAGGAATTTATCTCCTAATACCATTTCCTTTCTCAATATAGACTGAGCACATCATATAATCTTTTTTGAAAAACCTTCATAGAAGAAAGGTAGGTTCCCTCCCCCACTTAAAATAGAACAAAAAACTCCCTCATTTCCAGTATTTTTATTGTTACTGCATTACACAGCATGTTATAAACTGAACATAAACATAGCAGGGAAACCAAAATAAACCAGGAGGCATTTGAACAATCATTTCAAAACCACTCTATCTGATAGCATGCTGAAACTTCATTATGCTAGGAACTATTTAGAAAAGGTGCAAATTAGCATATAAATCTAAATAAATTCTGCCAAAAAGACACTATAATGAAAGAAGAAGATACATAACATTTATGTTGGTTATTAGAGCACTGCTGATGATCTAGTCCTAAAAACAACCTCCAAGTCGCTTCAAGATGAACACCAGAAAAGTAAAGCTCACACAGTGTTCTTGGTCACAATAAGCAGCTCATGGTCCAGGCAGCTGTATGTCTAAGACTGAACATTCTCTAGGGCAGAACTTCAGTATATTTAAAGCCAGAGCGATACTTGCACAATTCTGCTAGCAGTCATTTTTTTTCCTAGTTCAAAGAGACATGGCTTATATTTTCATAGTAAAAGACTTTTTAAAATGTGAGATTGTTAGTATCAGTCATTAACGCAAACTGGTATGTTCACAGTGCACATCTAGGCTGAAAACAGATGATCGCTGGCCTCATGCCTCACTATGCATGTAAGGCATGCAAAAATAGCCTGCTCACGCACATCTCAGATTTTTCCTCTACTATTAGCAGACTTCAACTGAAAGAACTGCACTAAGTGCTGTAAAACACTACTGTGTATTAAGTAGGAGCCTATGAAACTGTGACGTTAAATATCAATATTTTAACAATTTTAAATACTACCTATATACAAATAAAATAATCTGTTCCTGCCTGATTGCAAGTATTATGTACGTAACCACTGATTCAAGCTGTCTAGAAAGTCTCTCTGCATTGCAAACTGCTGCACAGTAAACTGACAGACCTTGTGCTTTGGCCCCTGAACTCAAAATGCATTTAAGTTCATAAAAATCCAAAGCAGAAAGGGAAGGATATCCTGATTATATGCTTCCAATGGACGAAATCAAGGAGGTGTTAGAAATTTTAAGTCCATTTTGAATTCTACAGAGGAAGAAGGCTTCAAAACACCACAAGCACAAGGTAGAGAAATTAAGTACTATCTGAATTAGAACAATGTGGGAATCTATTGGCTGGTTAAAGGTACCTGCCAGGTGCAGACCACGCAGTGAGCCGATTTCACACATGCAAATAAATTTCTACACAAACTGACAGAACCAAGTGAAGGTGAACCTAAAAATGCTTGGGCCTTGGAAACATGCATCAATCTAGTGCAAACAAAACCATGGAATTAAATGGTCTGAACTGGGAGGCTGACTTGATTCCAAATTTCAGTTCTCTGAACTGACAGCATTAATCAAATGATCCCATGCTGAAAAGCAGCTGCAATGCAACTTATCCTTAGATTAAACGAAATCTCTGTGCTAACAAAATTTCAAAATTCAAAGCAACCAAAATGTTCCCTGATCTGATTTGAAAGAAACTACCAAGATGCACACAACACTGGCTTCTGGAAGTTTTTGTCAAAAGGAAGGAAAATGAAAGAAGCCCTCATCTTAAGTAGCAAAAATGTGAATGGTAACCTAACAACCACCTTGGCTGTACTACTTCTTTTTCCAAGATCTTACAAACTGAAGCTCCAAGTGAGGGAAGGTAGACCTGAAGGAAGGACCTTTGCTTCTCTTAGACCAGTTGCAAGTGCAAGAATTTCAAGGTGTCCATTTTGAAAGCTATCCAGGATTGCAAGCTGGCACAGGGAAATTGCAGAGCTCCCACACAGACTCACCTCCAGCACAATCAGCTATACTTGCAAAAAAACCCCAGAATTTTGCCAGACTTTTGCATCGTACTAAAATGTTTAAAACGTTCATGACTGAAGCTGTCTGTTTTGCCCCTCTCCCAAGAGGCAGCGTTCTCACAGCAGCTTCAGAAGGCAACATGTAGCACATCTTTGTTGCCTCACTGCAAACTGTGACTTAAAGATTTAACTTAAAAGCCTTGCTCATCTGCAGTGTAAGCTACCATGTCAGATTCATTCTGTGAAGTGAGGCACAGGCACATATCTCTGCCAACTCTGCCGCGTGGGCAGGAACACCTGGCAGGGGCAGAACAGACAGCTGTAGAGGTGGCGAGAAGAAGCCACAGCAAAGTTCATGAAATCTCATTTACTAATGGCATCAGCCATAATCTGCAGTTTATTGCACTCCAGTGTACCATTACAGCTCTGACAGCATAAACACTGACCTTAGTACTTGAAAGCCACAATGAAAAACTGATTACTGAAAAAACTGAAAAACGCTAGAACTAGTCCATTTGTAACACGGACCTCACAGGCTGTTAACATGAACTACATTACTGAAACTTGAAAACAGTGTAAAATAAAGGTCTCTTAACTTCTCGTTCTTGAATTCCAAACCAGAGAGGGTAAATCTGAAGACAGAGATTACCTCAAAACCAGATAAAGACATTTAAATACATTTTTCTGAGAAGCACTTCTGGGAAAACAAGAGGGAAGGATCTCTAAAAGCCTTACACGGACCTAGCAATTTTTTTCCTGTGGAGATGCCATCCCTTCCTAAACACTCATTTTCCTCTGTTCCTTACCCCAACATGAAAACTACAAGGCACACATTAAAAATCAAAGTCACCACAGGAAGTCAAACGAGGTTTTACCACTCCAGAGCAGTTCCTTCTCCTGGTAAGCCTTATGAATTAATACTCAGAATCTGAGACCTTGCTGTTGCAGATCATTTGAACTCCAAACAGTAAATAAGGCTTTCAAGCATATAAATATTAAGAAATTCTGAAAAGGTACAAGATCTAGAGTTTATTTATTCTTCCTACTACTTTTGATAGCATTTTACTTATTGCAGTCTCTGAAGCATACTTAGCAATAGCAAAAATGAGAACAAATTACAGTAAAAAGGTAAGTAAGTTTAAATTTGAGCAGACACCTGCATTGTTAGTGGAACATGGACAGACCATATTTTTTTATTGCCTTTATCATTAGCTCAATAAAATTTTAATCCACATCTGAAGTTCCACAGCACAGTAAATAACAGGGCACAAACATTCAGGAGGCAGGAGTGGGGAAAGAAACGGAACTACTTTAAAGATGTTGACACAACAAGGAAAGGCTCTGCAGAAACCAAGTTTGAACTCCATGAGCCAGAAAAGCCCTTCCAGTCTTGTTTTCCCAGGTGGATACTTTCAATGCTGGATTGGTGAATTCTAACTACAAGTAAGTAGCAAGTGCTTCCTTTCAGTGCTGTACTTCATTACACATTTTTCCTCAGACACCCATGGGCAACAAGATGATCTTATTTAATTGCTCTGCTAAGGAACCCATAGTACTTCTTGGAAGAGAAATGCCATCCACTGCAGGGCCTACGAAATGCATTAGGGAAGAATTTCTCAGAAAACTTTTCTTTAAGCCTCACTACTCATGCTATTTGCACACAAGTAACTGAAATTCCAGTCTATCATGAGGAAACATGAACTTATTTTATCTTGGTTTCTCATTATATACTATATGAAAGTGCAACAAATGTGCAAGTTTATATTTGCTTTTTCACAACTGACTAAAAACCCTAGACACAGAAGCAAAACAATAACTACCTGTCAATACGAAGTACACTACCAAACCTCTGAAAATGTGTTCAGAAAGAACTGGGCTCAAACAGCTTAACATTCCTGTAATATAGCATTTTAATTAGATGAATCTAAAGGTTAAAAGTCAATCAATTTTGATACAAAACAATCCTAGTTCAACTGAATCTACAGAAACAGCTTTACTAGATATGCAAGATCTGTATGGTTTTAGAGAGCCATTTTTTCCAGCAAAGCACCACCAACAATCTTTACTCCAGTTTTTGCTAACTAGCCCATCTGTGACACGAATCAATGAAGCAAAGCTGAAGTACTGCATGGAGAATCACATAGGTAGCAACTTCCTTGCAATATGCAGGGATACTTCTTCCCTGCAAACTGCAGGAAAAGCACCCGTGTTCTAATCAGTTTGTTCTTAACAGAGCAGTGCAGTCTGGGGAGATGCAGCAGGAAGCAGAAGGCTCCCACATGAATTTTAACAGCTATTCATGCATACTCAAGGTTCTGCTTTTGCTCTGGAAGATTTAGAATTCCTCCTTTGCTTTTAAAACCACAACTAAAAGACAGAGCATTTAGAAAAGGTAGAGCTGTCACAGATCCAGATCAATTCATGTTTTAAGTTATGTCTTAGGCAGCTACCTTCACATTTAAGAACACTGAAGAATTAAGATTCCAAAAATGACTGCTCTCTTGAGCATTAAGGTAAACCATCTGGTTGATATTCCTAGCTTTTCCAATAGGGGTCCCTATTTTACAGGAGAAATGCGTCTTTTAAGTCCCAGAGTCAGAGAATTTAAACCCACTCCGTAAAAGACTCTGTAGGTTTGATCTTGTAGACAGCGATTTCAAACTGAAAAATGCAACAAGATCCATACAATTGCCACTATAAGCTAAGACGGCCTGTGAGTTTAATTACATTCCATCTTTCATTCAACAGACCAATAATGTGCTTCCAGGGCTGCACCATCTTTTCCCTTATGAGATAAAGGCAGGCCACACTGCTCAAACCCTTACATAGTCACTCTATATGATACTGTATTTTAACATCCAGACCTTTCCATACTATCCCCATGCTGTAATTAATTGTAAAACCTACCTCTGAACAGAAACAACTGACTCTACCAAACACACAGAAAACAGGCACATTTGAAATCCACATGTCTATCACAAGAGAACTGGCAGGTCATTTTTAAGTGTTTCCAAAAGATGCAAAAGCAAATGAAGACATGGTAAATAAGCCCACCATTCTGGGATGAAAATTCTGGATCAGTATGTCTAAAATTATTCTTGCTGCAATTAATCCTTTTCTCCTGAAAGCAGAGGTACATGCTCAACTCACAATTATCAAGGGAGCAAAAATGTGTATTGTTTCTACTTTCAGACCATATTGTTTTTTCTTAAAATAGACAAGAGGTCTGCAATATGACTGTCATTTATGAAGACGAAACTGTATATAAACATCCAAGTTCAAGGAAATTGCAAAATAATGGCCCTTGAAACATCAAAAGCATATAGGAAATGCACACATTAGAAGATAATACATAATCTATTTACTGTTTTGAACTTCTTTTAGATGTAAATACACAAATTTTAAAAAGTTCTCTGGTACAACTATAATTTAGCTCTATTTTTAATGTTGGTCAACTACCTGTTTTCCTTGACTTGTACAAGGACTGTGAATGTATCTATATTTGACTTTGATATTATAATCTAGTAGTTGATGGCTGGAAGAGGGGGGTGGGCTAGGGGGAGGAAGAAGTGTCAACAATTCACTCTTAATGGATGTTTTCTCCCTTCCTTCCTTCCAAGATATTTTTAAAAAATATCAAATCAAGCATAGTCAGCAACATCCTGGAGTGGAAAGGAGTTACACTGCTTAACACTGCAGCCTCATCATGACCCAATTATCAGAGAAACAGAAGTTACACTAGTGTGAGAAGGGGGGGGAATATGAAATTACTCAGCATTTTCTGAGTAATTTTGGTACTTCTCAGAGTCAGAAAGTTTTAGCTGTAACAGCACTTCTATTACAAGATCTGTAGTACAACAGGAAAAAGTTACCATTTTAAATGCTTATTTACCTGCCTATTTACAGGCTACCTGAAAAGTAATAATTCCAAATGCAAATTAAATGAACACAAACATACACCAAATTCCTCTACCTTCTCCTACAAATAAAAATTATTTATTTTTCTGAACTATCTCACTAAGAAAACAAATCTGAAGCATTCTACAGTTACGTGGAACCATGATCTTTTTTCCACTATATGCTACAAAAGTAGAATTCTGCACTAGAAAGCAACAAAAAAAACGTCCTAGGACAACAGGTAATTGCAGGTTAACAAGCCACCACCTGAGGGTGAGGAAGTTGTCAACTTCCAACTACTGCATTTTTTAAATGAGAGCCACATTTCATTTTGATCCATGTATTTACTGAAGATCAGGTGCATAACTACTAATACAGCATTTTTTTAGTTTTCAGTACCTTTTACTTTCCTAATGTAATTGCATGCTCTTAAATTGCATATTTTAAGACGTCCGTTCCGTTTTTTTAGATCTTACTGCTACTGCTCTCTGTTGAAAGACAATCAAACACATTTTTAAATAATCTGCAGACAATATGCACATTTGCACCACAAAGAGCTGTTCAAACTAGGGTAGGGACTAAAGGCATTTCAGATTATTTCAATATACTACTGATTCATGGGGAAATATTGCTGATTTCTCTGCTCCTTTGGTTAAAGATCACAGTACTTGTATGTTTAAAATAGGACCCTGAAACCTGAGCCATAAGATGGTTGAATAACCAATGAATGATTATTCCACAAATTTGTTTCCAACCCCAACTGTAGACACCCTACATGCACTAGGGTTACATCAAACAGTAAGTGTAAATACTAGAACTTCAGTGTTTACTAAAGAGACTATTCATAGTCATTTGCAAGTAACCTTTATCAAATGGCAAAGTTACTGAAGTTTCATGTTAATCACAAACTATTCATGGCACTTTGGTAAGTATACTGACATATTTTAATAAAACATACTGGTCATACTGGAAATTAATTATTGATTCCCTCCCCCCCACCCTAAGTTGTTAAAATTAAACTTTACAAGCAATTATTTTAAAATAAGTTAGCTGGAATGATGAACAGTTATAAATTAAATTAATAAATCATATGCTGTTTACTATGTTTAGGACACTGGCTGTATGACAGTTTGTTACCACCCATGGAACAACACAACATTAACTGAACTTTAAGGAACATGTAAATGACTACTGCTGCTTGATGCATTTTACGGTTTTTTAACATCAATAAGCATATTTTTTGAGACCAAAACACTGGAAAAAGTGATTGCCACAGCTGCCATAGAAAATGGGCATGAACTTAACTTAGTTCTACGGGCAGTAGAAAGTGCACAAATTTAAATACAGCTCCATAAAAGCCTAGCTGGCATGAGGTAATTAAGGATTACTCAATTAACCATAACCCAGAGCTTACAATACTAATCGTTGCATTTCCAAACTACTCTTGAATCATAGAAGAGTTAACAATTGTATGTTTACAATTTAAAGACAGGTTGTTTGTACACAGTGTAATAAAAGAAACCTAGAGGTTTAAAATGAACACTCAATCATAAGAGAATGATGAACTTTCAGTAGCTGTCATTAGTTTAATTTGGACTTCCTACATTGTAAGTACATATTAATTTGCTTAAGGCATATCTCAAATCCATCTAAAAAGAGAAAGCCTCAGAACTAGATATGCAGCTCTAAATATTTTTTTTATAATTTCCAACAAAACCAGTTTGTATGATGTTGGAGAATTATCAATGCCTACTGTGCAATTATCTTGACAAGTATGTTTTCTCTCAATAGTACCGGGAAAGGTAACTGTTAACAGACAAATGCAGAGTTCAGTACTAGAGTCATACAGATGCTGTATGTTTCCCTGAAGATATTAAGGGAAACAGCAATGTTATTTTATTATACAAATACGCTTAATCACAGTCATCTAGTTAGAGACCTACTAAACACTGCATTTAGTACTTTGAATTTTACATTTAGCATACATAGAAATACTACCAACAATCTATGTTCCTCCCCGCCCCCCCCCCCCGGACACACTGCATTTCATAGCTTCTTACTACCACCAAGGGAACAAAACCACAAATAAAACATTCTCTTCCTGAGTTGCTAGGGCATGTCTGAATTATGACTCCTTAAGATAAGTTTTTTTCACAAAAATAGATACTTTGAAGCAAATCAGTTATTTGTGGAGTGTCTTAAAACATAAAAAATTAAGGAAATACTGAAACAGAAAGGCTACAGAGAAACACAGTAACCTTAGTCCTTCTGAAACATGAGCAAATACCACAAGGAAGTTGTACTAAAGCCTGAAAGAGTCAAAGTTTTCCCCTTGCACTGAATATTAGTTAAGAATGTGGTCCATCCTCCCATCATGCAAGATAGCATGGAATTAACAGTAATGATTTAGGCCATACTCAGTTTTCTTTTTAGGAAAAACCAAAAGGCGTTACGTATCCAACTGGGTTATCATTTTGCCTCCAAACAATAAAAAACTTCCTACGTGACAATTTATTGCAGAGTTGTGCAATAAAACTACAAAATCGATTCTGGGTATTCACAACTGGTCTATAGGAGATGCAATGTGTGTTGGAAGGACCAGGAAGATATAAGAGGTGGAACCACTGCAGCACTACTAGAAACCTAAAAAATACGGAAGCTGTGAAGCAGATAAAATTCGTATGCAGCGAGAATTGTGGCAGCTTCAAGAAGTGAACCAGTTCAGGACTTCACATCCCACAAAGCACCTATTTAGTATAAACCCTAGACTTTTGAGGGTTTTTTTATTCAGAAGGTGGTGTGACAGGATAAACAGAGAGCACTACCACCAAACTGCAGTGATGCAAACTCCCACTTCTGAATACTTGCACATCATCTAACTGGTGCAATAGTTCCTGAAATGTTCCTCATCATGAGACAAATCGTGTATTTACAGTTACCAGCAAGCTTGGAAAGAAAATAAATATAACAAAAGTAAATACTGTGGCCAATGGCGAACACAAGTGTTATTAGTAGGGAGAGTACACACAAGACAAAGTAGACAAGTACTACAAAACAGCTTAAATTAAATTCTTTTCTCCCTCTTCTGGTTTTCTGAAATACCTCCAAAACTAAAGGTTTCTCTACAGATCTATCGTAGGCATACTTTTCTTCACAGAAATTAATTACACATTACTTCTTTCAGGAAATGTACTACCAGAAAGGTCCAAAAAATTATTCCAACACTGTACAAGTCATCCTTGTAGCACTTTTGTGTTTCACAGTTGTGAAATGGTATCAAGGAGAAAGCCTAATTTTCACAGTAATCATGCTATTAACATTTCATTAAAGCAGAATTTGACTTGTAATGATATGTTAAATAAAGTAAGCTTCTTCTGTAATTTCTGGTCTTTTCTGTGACATCCAGAAACTGTAAAAATCTAAACTAGAAGACTTCAGTTATGGGTAATACACTCAATTCAATTTTTGTTTACTTTGAAGGGTAAAACATGTCAGAAGTCCCTGATGCAGGCCTACGTTTGTGTTATGGTTAAACACACACCTGCATTAACACCACAAGTTACAAGAACTTAAATCTTTTCATTAAGAGCTAAATATCAAGTACAGACAGCTTGGTTAAAAAACACCACTTTCTGATTCAACTCTCACACACAGAAATTCCAGCTGTATGAAAAACAAGGTTTGCAAACCAGAAAAAACAGGAGACATGTTATAATGACATTGATTTCTTACCCTACGCATGGCTTCCTCCTCCTCTTGACGCTTCTCATAATGTGCAAAGTCATCAAAGATTGAGGTGGTATGCTTGAAAGTAGCAATTATTTTAAGCACTTGCTTGGCTTTTTCTAGGGGTACCTCTTGAGTGTCTCTCGAATTGGTAACCGGTTTGTTGTCATTGTTTTCCAAGCGAATATGCCGCAGTTGGTTATTGGGAACGTCTTTGACAAAGATCCATTTGACATCAAACTTCCCCTTCCATTTATCCTGAGACCAGACACCAGCATATGCATTGTAGTCCACAACAGACTTCATCTCAGCCACTCCACAGAAGTGTCCACTGCCATTCACACTGAAGAGTAAATACAGTGGGCCTTTTCCATTCAGGGACCGGTAAGCAGCATCCAAGCGCTTATTACCATGTTCAGTACTACACCAGATAGAGTACTTAATGGAGCGATGAATATCGTCCTCTGAATAACTTTTGATTATAAACACACGTCCATTCTTCAGATTCCAATCGAAGTCTTTGGGATTGTAGTTGTTTATGGCCTTTAGTTTCTCCAGCACTGGGTGCGCTTCCACACCAGAAGGTGAGGAGCTGACGGATACAACACCTAAACCAAAGTTCTCACTACCAGCTCCGTTGTTCTGGCTGAAGCCCACACCCCTATTACGAGGAGCTACCCAGCGGTTTTGCAGCTGTTGCTGCTGCAACTGGTGAGGCTGGGCCTGCTGCTGAGGTCCTTGTTGCTGTTGTGGTTGCTGTGGCTGAGGCTGCTGTTGAGGCAGTTGGCTTTGCACCAGTGGTGGTGGTTGAATTAATGGCTGAGGCTGCTGGATTATAGTCTGAGGAGGCAGTACTGGTTGGGCTGGGGGTGCTTTTACCACTGACCCTTTGTCATCCCAAGTTCCAATATTCATGTTATGTTTTATAGGTGGTGGTGGTACAGCAGGGCCCCCAATGCCCACATTACCTTTAGGCTTGAGTTTCGGCTGAGGTTTAGCAGGCTTCCTTGCAATGGCAGCCCATGAGGTTGGTTTAGGTGCTGAACTGCTAACTGGGGGCACGCTGTTTGCTGCAATGCTTGTCATACCTGTACTGCTCAGAGCTGAACCTACAGTTTTTGTTACAGCAGCCGTCATATCTCCACCAATTTTCAGTCCAGTCATGCCTTGTTCAATGCTGCTAATACCAGGCACCTTGCTCAGAGTATCACTGCCAAATCCAGCCTGTCCATCTGCTATGGCTCTCCCAAGAGAACTAGGTGGATAGCCATAGCTGCTGCTGTAAGCAGAGCTTTGTGTTGATTGTCCCTGAGATCCACTTGTCCCCCATGTAGAGAAGTCTGCATTCCCAGGAAAAAAATTAAATCCGTGCTGCCCAAGAAATGGAGGGGTATTTCCTAATGCCCCAGGTTGACTAAATACACCATCAGGTATGTAATGGTGTTCGCCATTACTCATCTGTCCATAAGTTGTCAAGTATGGCATTGGAGGGTCACCTGCAGTTGACCATGCTGCTTCGCCTAAAGAGTATGGAAATCCAATGGATGGAGCATAATAACTAGGCATATATGGGTCTGACATTGGTGGATAGCTGTTACTCTGCAAGAGAATAAAACAGAAATCAGCAATATAGACAATTATACTCAGCGAAAAACAAAACAAATTGTAATACAGTCCAAAACATTTTTAAGGATTATATGAAAGCATTTGTAACTTCCACCATTCCTCCCAACATAAAAGATGAACAAGGTTAGAAATGGCCATTTTTTTTCCTCAAGAGACCTTTTCAAAGCACTGAAGAGCTCCATTTTTTGTAATATATTATCTTTATTTTCAGTTACTGAGCGAGGCTTAAAATGCCTCTATGTCAACAGTATCAAGAAAATAACACGCTACTTTAAAAAACAAGTCATAACAACTTTAGTTTCATAAAATCCGAAAAATAGCTGCAACCATGATTTAAAGTTTTGGTATTCTTAGTTTTTTCTCAAATTTCTCACTTCTAATTGGAGACACCTGCCAGAACATTATAGTGAAAAGGATGGGATGCCTGTTTGTTTCCGAAGGAACAACCACCAAACCGTAACATTGCCACACTATTGAGAATGGGCATTAAGTACAATCTGTGGTCTAGCAGAACAAAGTTTGCTACCTAAATTCAAATCCCACTCCTAAAACTCTTGGGAAATCACAGCATTTACTTCTTGAGAAGATAAAGCTCCAAGAGATTTGAAGGACTACCCCCCTATGACTTCTGATGTTGTTTTGGGGAAAAAACCTACACGTTATCATCCACTAGCTGATGCCTCCTTCATGTTGTATTATTTGAAAAAAAAATGGGAGGGTAAGGAAAATTCTCAAAACCTTTTAATAATTTGCACGTTCTCCCTCTCTGAAGACCACTACAGCTAACAAACTTAACATAATGAATATTAACTTTTGACTACAGAGACAATTCTAAGCTCTGGAAATAAGTCATTAACTTCCTGGCAGAAGAGTTATACCAAGCTGTAGTAATACTAAGTTTCAATCTATTATGCCATCAACTGCAAGCTACTTCTACCAACTTCAAAGGAAATCATGCCCAAGCAGTTAATATTTTCTCAGAGCCACTGCTGTTTTGAACTGCATCCAGTAGATTATGATTTCACTGTGGGGTTTTGGTTTGGGGTTTATGTTTTGGTTATTGGGTTTGGTTTTTTCCCCAAGCTCCCTGTAACTGCATCTTTCTGAAGTCAGAGCAGAAACCATCAGACCATGCCTTTTAATTTCATCTTTTCCAGAATTAAGACAACTCTTCCTGTTTAAGATATCGTATAATAAGACGGGATACAATACAAAATTGTATTTCAATAGATATTCAGGCAAGTAAGTAATGCTAAGAAACTTCATCCAAAAATTAATTGTCTGGAAGTCAACTGAACTCCAAGATTAACTTAAAGATAGTAAACAAGGTTCACTTACCTGATTTGTCTGACTACTTAGATATGGCTCAAAATCATCATCATTTACTGCATCCTTTTGATGAATCGAACCGTTTTGTACTGAAACTAAAAATAAATCTGTATTAGGTATACTCTCTGGAAGATCTATGTTGCACTTTTAATCTAGATAACACTTCTAAATCGCCTGTACATTGAAATATTTCTACTTGTGCTTTGTTGAAACTGAACATATTGTTAAGCACCACTTTGGTAAATTTAAAGAAAATAGCTCATCCTGTTGATGATCCTGATCAGATCTCAGGAGAGGTCTGGAAAGATGATGTTGTGGCTTAACCCCAGCTGGCAACTAAGCACCGCATAGGCACTCACTCACTCCCCCACCCTCCCCTGGTGGGATAGAAAGAAGAATTGAGAAAAAGGTAAAACTTGTGGGTTGAGATAAGAACAATTTAATAACTGAAATAAAATGAAAGATAATAATAACAACTGTAATGAAAGGGAGAGAGGGGAAGAGAGGAAGAAAATCCAAAAGGAGAAAAAACCAAACAAGTGATGCACAATACAAATGCTCACCATCCGCTGACCAATGCCCAACCAGTCCCCAAGCAATGATCACAAGGCCTCAGCCAACTCCCCCCAGTTTATATACTCAGCATGACGTACTATGGTATGTAGTACCCTTTTGGCTAGTTCAGGTCAGCTGTCCTGGCTGTGTCCCCTCCCAATTTCCTGTAACCCTCCAGCCTTCTCCCTGGCAGGGCCTAAGAAACTGAGAAGTCCTTGACTTAGTATAAACATCACTTGGCAACAACTAAAAACATTACCAGTTAACAACATTATTCTTGTACTAGATCCAAAATACAGCATTGTAGCAGCTACTGAAAAGAAAATTAACACTATCCCAGCCAAAACAGGGGCAGATGGCAACCAGAGCAGACTACTCCTGACTATTCTTTCCTGTGCTCCACAGACAGAGGAAAAACTACAGGCACACCTTATTTGCACAGGCAGTAAATCCAGCGTTTCCAGAAGTACCAGACCAAGCGCAAATGTGCAGACCAACCAGATCAGACACATTCAATAGGTTCAGGGAAAGCTGCAACACACAGCTTTCTCCTGCCAGGAGGAAAGGCAATTGCCCACCAAGACAACCATGAAGGGCACTATTCAGCTATTTATTTCTGTATTTCCCACATAATATTATACTGTACTGCATTAGTGGCAGCATCTCAAGCTCTGAGGGGACAAAGCAAGACAGACACAAAAGCTGAAGTCCCCAATGGTGATCACAATCCTCTCCCAACATATATGCCACTATACACTGGATATCTCTTCCTATCTGCTCTTCTTCGCCTCCTATTACCTTTAATTTCATCTAGGCATTAATTACATCTACCTGATATTTTCCTGCTGCTCAAATTACTTGAAGTGTCTCTCTACTCTCCCCCAGGCTACTACTCATAATCAAATTGCACAAATTTCTACAAAGTTCCACTGTTTCCTATGGTGCAAAGCAGAACAGGGACTTAAACCAGCAATTTGGAATGATAAAGCCTGAAGATTAAGCCCTCTTCTCAAAAATAAATTACTGCTTTTCCAAATAAAATCTTTTTATTATCTATCAGATTGGGGGGGGGGGGGGGGCTGCAGGGTAGTTTTATAGCGATCAGGAAGGTGCACTGAGACACCACGCAGCAGAAGTTACAGCAACAAAACAGCAGATTTTCTGACAGCTTGAGATGCTGAGTTAGGAGCTGACTCCATGGTTTCCCTCTTTTAGCAAAAGCTTCTGAAAAGTATATACAACCATGTACCTAAACTTCCAACTTTCCTGGAGTTAGTGTTTAAGAGTGGGGTTTTTTTCTGTTTCATTGGCGGGGGTTGGGAGGGTGTTGTTGCCTAAAGTTCACATTGCAACCAAGTGGTGTCTGGAGCAAGTCACTTAATACAAAAAGAATTTTTTTCATTTTTTTTATTTCCCCCACATTTGACTTTAACACCTCTAAAACAAACTGCCTTCAAGGAATGAAAGTAGCTGAAAAAATGACAAAGAAATAGATGTAATTGCAAGGGAATAACCAAAATTCTTGAAAAATGTATTAACTTCAGACAGCAGTAAATGAGCTAAAAATTCGTAATTTAACACAGAAGATTTTTTTTTCCACAACAAATATCTACGAAGAAAGAAAGCAACTTTTGTTTTGAATACCTTGAAGCTTTAAAAGTCAGTACACTTGATACTTCAGTTATTACAAACTGGCACAGTGTGTATAGCCAAATATGAGCAGCAATGGTGAGCACAATGGGTTTTAAAACTTGATAGGACAATATTCCTAATTAAATACCAAATTTAAATTGACATTAGGTGTTAGGGGGTTTTCTTCCCATAATTAAAGAGTTTCCATTAAGGTCATTATTCATCCTGAATTTATACACAGTGGTAACATATGAGCTGGAATACTATTTTTATCTTTATGTTTGGCCCAGTCACACAGGGGATGAGCCTCAAAATCTTTTGTCCATGCCATGTTTGTTGCTTAGACTTAACTAAATAGTATAGAGAACATAATTCTCAAATACAGTTCTGTTATACCGAAAAACCTAGATGGCAGCATACAAATTTCTTAAAAGCACGCAACCACAAATAAAGGAATAAACAGGTGCATGTCAAGACTAGAATCCTATCAAAATTAATCTCCTCATACTGACAGCTAATCTTCATAAAATGTGCATCTGCTGTGTTTATTGTTTCAGAGGTATCTAAAGGTCACTTAAGACAGAATTATTTTTGGTCTGCCATTACAACTAACACGGAATATTCTTGTAAATGTATTTTCTTTCTTATTCATTCTGTATTGAGATCTTATGTTAACACAAAGTAGTTCTATACCAATATCCCTCCTAGAAATATATACCTTTCCCAGGGAAATAGCATGACTTGAAGTGTGTTTCTTTGGCTTTTCATTCTAACTTTACATAATGTGTTAATAATGAGGAATGTAGCCCACACACATATTTAACAAGAGCAAACAGATTAAGATGCATGCCTCATTCCCAAAATCTCACATTAGGTGTTCCAACTGAACAGGGCAGTGATGAAGAATACTAATTGAAACTAATCTACAGTTACTAAAAATATCTCTTAACAATCCAACCCTGAAAATACTGTATACTTCCGCAAACACTGTGCAAACATATCACGTAATGAGATATTGGGAAGAAAGCAGCTCAGCAAATGAAGGAACTTAAAGCTTATATTCTTTTAACTGCTACCATCCTTTGAATAACCACTTGCAAAATGCACAAATGATGGCCAAAGGCGTAAGAGTAATTTTTTCATTACAAGAAGCCATTAAACCTTGATTACTGTGAAGAATAAGTACTAAAAGAAACATTGACTATTTCATCCTTGTTTAAGCTTAACACTTACATTTAAAACTTCTATAAAACCAAAAATTATATACATAGATATCTAAACAGAATTCAGACAGCACTTTCCTATGACATGTGATACACTGGCACACCAAAGCAGGGAAAAACCAGGAGTTTCAGGAATGCGTTTCTCCCCCCGGCCCCTCCAAGAGATCAGTTCTGATGTCTTACGTCAACTGTAAAGCAGTTGACAACTAGAATAAGAAAACTTTCAAGATAGGATAATTTACTCATTTAAGCCTCTGAAATACCAACATTAATATCCAACACAATAGAACTGTTCTGCACGCTAGAACTTCAATCCCAGAAATTCTGGTCAAGGGAAACAGCACAGTACACCAACTTACAATCAACTAGAATAAAGCATGCAAAAAATTTACTAGAGCATACAAATCACCTACCTCCCAATATAATTTGCAGGTCTAATATTTTTTTGTTTTGATATGGAAAAATACTCTATTGACATGCATACAGCCCTTATTCTGTTCACTCACATTTTCTCATATGCTCTACCAGACATGTGGTCAGTAACCTTTTCACCATCTTCTTTAATGTTACTACTCTTATTCACCGAACCAACTTCAGATTAGTCTTAACAGTATCACATCTTCCCTTGAAGCTTCTTTAAGCTGGGACCTATCATGACACCTGAAAAAGATTACTGTCTGCTAACATGTGGTCAGCAAGGATTGCTGATACTAACTTAATTTATCCTCTTGCAAAAATCTGTGACCCAAAGCCATCTACTCATGCTGCACTATGCTTAAAGCTCTTAAAGCTCCCAGGACTTCAATCTAATGCTAAATCGTAACTTAGTTTCATTAAATCAAATAATTTAACAGAACGGAGGAGACTAATGGTTTGTTTCACTGTAGTTTTCATTTAGGTCATATTCTTACCAAAAGAATACATAGTAAATATCTATTATTTAAAAGAATGCAGTCCATAAAAATCCAAGCTCAGAAATGCAAAAATCTCTGCCTTACATAGCAAACTAAGAAACGTGTTTTAATTCAAACATTCTGCAGTATCCACAAATTATAGCACACAAAAATATGCTAACATAAATACATTAAAGTAAGGCTGACTTGTGCACTTTCACTATTAAACAAGCTGCAACATAACACCTAAACAGAACTGCTTAATACTTCCTCTCCAATTCATATATATATAGTTCAGAAACTACTTGTACGATTCTCTAATAGATGCATCTCAATAATGTCAGTAAAACTGAGATACGGTAATTCAAAGGATATGAAGCCATAAACTACTCGCTAAAATGAATATGACTTTTCTCATTCACGGGCAACATGGAAGGTATAAACACAAACTATTTTAAAGACACAAAGAAACAGCTTAAAGCTCCAGTTTGCAAGAGAGAACAAGTATTCAAGAACGACCAAACTGGGAAGGTAAAAACAAGCTCATTTTTCACTGAACGCAGAGAAATTAAAAGTGGCCAAATCCAGCAAAATTCGCAAACTATTTGCTACCTCATAAGTGATGCATGTGATAAGCAGCAGATAATCTGCACAGAGGCTAGAATATGTACGTTGTGGATAACATTGAATGACAGTTCACAGAGAACAATTAGATTAGTTCAGATAATGAACAACAGGGGGCAAAGAATACATGAGCTCAAAAAAGAAAATTTCTTATCTGCATGAAGAAATAATAACCATATTAACACACGAAGGTACCTGTGTGCATGCTATTCTAACAGCTCAGCTTGCTGAGCACCTAAGAATTAAATAGGCACAAATGTACTAATTAGGCAAAACAATTCCCAAATAGAGTATCAGTCTTTATATCAAAGATAACAAATTCCAGACAAGAAACAAATCGTAAGACAACCTGAGATGCTGTTTATGAGACTTGCCAAGAATTTTATACAGAATAATATTAAGCAGTTAGCTCCTTGTTTCTGTGGGAGAGAAGAAACCCCGCTGAGTATGGTATTTAAAAACTAAAATGTTGACAGAATCATGAAAAAAGTAGAAAAGCAGAAGACCTACAAACACTGAGAGAATATTCTATACTGACACTAAAATGAAAAGCCTACAAAATTTCTGAGAATAAGGAAGGTGATGTGTTCTGCTCACAGATATGAGTAACTAAATAGTCATGTGGCTGCTGTCTCGCAAGCTGGGGAAGCTGTTCAAAAGATTCTTCCTGATGATTCTAGCACACTGATTCTATTCACTGCACAGAAAGGCCCAAGGTGTACTGTTAAAAGAGATTATACAAGCATATCATAAAGTCAGCTAGAAAGAAATAGCTATGTTATTGTCTGACTTCTGACATTAAACTTTATTTGCAAAATAAAACATTTTAAATTTATGTACCACTGTGCCACAGTAAAATGGTGGGAAATAACATTTTGGCACACAATTCCCTGTCATCTTGCTCTGAAATAAAACACATCCTATAGCTACATTCTCTTCCCACAATTGTCTGAAGACAGATTAACCTCCATAAACAGCAGCATTAGAGACTTATACAGAAATACAAGGAATCAACTTACCTTTATTTCCCTGTCCTTTAGGTCTCTGTATATAGGAAAGGTGGGGGGAGGGGCAGGGGGAAGCAAAACAAGTTCAGTTAGAATCCTCTAAAGTTTACTTCAGGGTAATTCCATTTATTTGCCAATTCTGTTCTTTTAAAACTAAATACCCATTTAAAATATTATTTAAAACATTAGACTATATAAAATAATACCACATAAAACATTACAAAACCCAAAAAAAAAAATTTTAGAATTGAAAAACTTCACCAAAACCCATTAAAATAATGTAGTCTTTTACAGCATGTGAAGTTTAAATGGTATCAAAAACCTGATCCCGCTGCCCCCAAAATACAAACAATAAACAAAGCATAGAGTAAAAGAACAAAGAAAGTTAGTAGCTTAAGATTACTGCCAGTAAACTTCATTATCATATGTCATCTTTTAAGTTGACTGATGGGTACTTATCAAAGAATAATCTACAATGCTTTTTTGATATACAAAGGAATACACAGCAATACTGTAAGCTCAACTAAGAGTTGCATGTCCCTCATCCATGCAATTACATTGAGAAAATGATACGCTCTATATGAAGCTTTCACACAAGGAAATAATACCTTAAGGAGGATTTTATTTTTTTTTAGGATTAGTCATTACAAAACACTGTTAATCTGTCATGTACTAAGAATCACTGTAACAGTACAAGTTACAGTATCCTTAATTTCTCTATAGCAAAATGTAATAGCTTAGAAAAATAAATGCTAGCCCATGAAAATCTAAGTCATCTTCTCACACATGTACAGCTAAGCATGAGTGGGTCTTCAGGCTCTCTTAACAATTTTAGTCCTAAAAACCTCAGTATTCAGAGGTTTGCAAGTTCAGGAGGCAATCACCTCCATCTTGCTTTTATGTGCATCTGTCTCAGAGTTATCACAAGACTGTTTAACACAGCTCCATCTAAAGCTGCACTGGTTAGTCAACTCTCTCTCCCAAAACTGGAGAAAAATCTCTGTAATCTTAAACACCCCAACCACCTCATCTTTTGGGATTAATCTAATCCAGACACAAAGGCATGCAGAAACCAACAAGAGACATAGAACTAAAAAAGTTGGGAAGAAGCCACCTTCGTGGAAAACAGAGCAATGAAAAGCTAAGAGATCACCGAGCTATAAATAAGCACATAAAAGGAAACTGGAGAGCATGCACAGGGACAAAAGAAACAAAACATTAAAGCCGCAGAGAGAAAATAAAAGGGGGCAGAAGACTGCACGGCCAACTTTTGGGGAGTGGCAGAGGCCCAGAGAGGAAGCAGAGACCAGGACAGAATCGCTTCCAGCCAGCCAGCACGGCCAGCAGAAGCCTAGCAAAGACACAAAATGACAAACTCTAAGGTCCATGAAGAACCAACTAAAATAGCGCAGCACCGCGCAGGGAGAGCGGCGGGAAGAAGCGGGAGGCCACGGGGAAGGAGCAGAGGCCCGAAGGAAGAAGAGGTGGGTGAGGAGCGAGAAAGGCACGAAGGGAGGCGGCAGCAAGGAGCCAGAAGGAATGAGGGGTGCGCAGGGGAGAGGGGAAGGAGCCGGGCACGGCGGGGAGCTCGGCACCGAGGTGCTCCCTGAGCGGAGCGCGGAAACGGGCGCCCGGCGGGGCTTGGCGGGGGGGCCGGCCCGCCGGTGGGGACGCGGAAGGGGGCAGGCCGGGAGAGGGCCGAGCCGGCGAGGCGGCGGGCCCGGCGGCGCGGAGCTGAGCGCCGGCGGGCCCAGCGGGCGGGGAGGCGGAGCGGCTCTGGCGCGGATCACCGATTATAAATAGGGGCTGCCAAGCTGGGAAAGGGCCCGCCATCCCGGGCGCCGCCGGCTCCGATTGATCGCCGCTGCCCATGGCGGCAGGGAGGGAGGGAGGGAGGAAGGAGGCCGCTAACCGCGCCGCTCCGGCGGCGAGGGAAGGTGCAGGTAGCCGCCCGGCCGCCGCCCCCCCCCCCCCCCCCTTCCGGGGCTAACGACGGGCCAGAGAAGAGGAAAGGGTAGGGAGAGGGCGGCCGCCCCTCCCGCCCACGGCCGTACCTGGTCGACGCTGGTGGCTGACATTATTCACGGGGAGCCGCGATCCCCTCGCTCCGCTACGCCTGGGCCTCGAGTGATTCCGCACGCCGGGGCCGCTCGCCCGCCCGCCCGCCGCGCCGCTCGCCTCCGCCGCCTCCTCCCCGCCGCCTGATTGTCGCCGCCGCCTGGGCTCGCTGCCGCCGCCGCCGATCGAGTTCCCGCTGGAAGGAGCCGGCCGGCCGGACGCAGCGCCGCTTCCCCCCCTGCTCTGGGCTCCGCTTCCCCACAATGGCGGACGGGCTCCGGCTCCTACTTCCGCTCCGCGGCGCCCTGACCTTCCGCTCCCCCTCCGCCGGCGTCGCCACTGACCTTTCCCTTCCCGTCCCCGCCTCCATGTCACGTGGAGCGGGAAACAGCCTCGCGCGCGCCCGCCGACGGCGGCTCCGACGGCGCGGGGGCGGGGCCTGCGGCGTGCAGCGGGGAGTGCGCGTGCGCGCGGGGGGGGGGGGGGGGGGGGCAGGGGGCGCGGAGGCGGAAGGAGCTGGTGCCTCCCCCATCCCCTCCCCGCCCGCGGGCCCGGGACGCGCATGCTCCGCGGGGGGAGCACTGAGGAATGCTCGGGCCGGGGGCGTTAAATAACGCTCATTGCCTCCGCTCTGCCGCGTGTGTGCCGGGGGGTGGCGGCGTAGCGGGGCCTGCGGCCGGCAGGGCTGCGCGGGACCCCAGCCTGGCCGCTGCTGGTGGCCGCCGCTGCTCGCGGTGGGTGGGCGGGCGCCTCGGGCCTATCCCGCGGCGGCTCCGCGGGGGTTGTACGCGGCAGCCTGGGAGCGGTCCTCGCTGCTGCGGGGCGGGGCCTGGGGCTGGAGCCCGAGCCCGGGCTGCCTACCGCCGCGGGCGGGCATCGCTCCGGGATGGCGAGGTTACCTGCTCGTAATGTGTACTGTGCAGCCCCGTCCGCCTGGCTCCGGGGCTGGCCTTCGCTGGGAAGCCCGTGCTTTGGGGGAGGTTTGGCGGGACAACAAACAGCAGTTCGTCAGATGCCAGGGTTTTGCGTCGCTGCTTCCACCTGCACCGTTACAGGGAGTACATGGGCCCCGAGCAGTGCAAACACAAGCTCAGCAGTTGTATAGGGGCTTCCTGTAGCAACCAGCAATAAAAGCCAAGAGTGCTTCAACAATGCCACAGGGGAGAATTAAGCATTTATAGATTTTAATCTGAAAAGTCAGCACTGTGGTTAGTATGCTGCTTAAGAGTTTTGAGGAAAGAATGCCTTAAATCCCATCCCACTTGTATAAACATACCTGTCAGGGCAACGGGAAGGTAGCTTTCCTCAAGACTTCCAGTCTTAAGTTGCTTTTGAGATTTTGGTGCATGTGGTTTTAATTTGCAAAGTAAAGGGTGGTGGGTTGTCTTGTGGTGGTGGTTTGGTGCGATTTTCTTTAGCAATTGCACGAAGTGATCCTGGGAAACAACTAGTTAAGTAACAGTTCTGGATGGAGAGTCAGGTTATAGTGGATACATCACTTCTTACTGTTGTCAAAATTTGAATGTACCGAAAGTTACCCAAAACTGGCGTAGGTAAGACTTGCAGAGTGCTCGTTTACTCTGTTACAGTGAGGTCTGTTATTTTGACAACCATCCATTAATAAACATGCTAGAGTCCAAAGGAAAGCAACAAGGATGATGAAAGATCTGGAAATCAGGATCTAAAATAAAGGATTGAAAGAAATTGCTTTGATTGGACTAGGAGAAGAACGAGGACTGATACAAAGAAAGTCATGAAATATGCATAAAAGTGATAATTTCTGTCTGCATTCTTTCAAACAGAATAAAATGCTATGGATTTAAACTGCAGCTAGCAAGGTTAAACTTGATCTTCTCTTATGACACCTGGATGAACTGGTTGACCTTTAGTAGATCTGCAACCTTAACTTTGGATAGGACTCCTTTAAAATGCCATCAAAGCAAGTAAGACTGCACCCCCACCTCTGTAGCACCACAGTTACAAAGCAGGTGGGACTCTCAGATTCAGTTTTTCAAATTATATTTCTTTTGCTTTTCTCCTGTTTTCCTACTCTATAGGCAGCTATGGCATGAGGGAATTCTTGCTTCTTGGTGAAGTGGTTCTAATTTACATACAAAAAGGTGGATTAGATAGAGGAAAAGTAAGAGTCAAGCAGAGCACAGGTGTTTAGGTGGAAAGAGTGTCCACATTGGATGGTTTCCTTACCGGTAAGCTAGACATTCGTTGCTACCTTTGGTTTGTTGGGGGATTTGTTTGTTTCTTTTCCTGGCATCTCCTATCTTTATTCATTTAACCACAATGAAGTAACTTCAGCCCCAAAATACATTTTGGTGTGGTGATGAGAATACTGCCATGAGAAATGTGGGTTTTAATCTCTTCCCACTGAGGAGAGAACTCAGATCTCAGTATTTCTTAGGTGATGGGGACTGCTGGCCTTGGGTAAGTCCCACAAAGTTACATGTTGGATAAGCCATTGAAAATGCTGTTTTTTGTCTTAGAGACTTGACATCAGGAACACTTAATAAGAATCTGCAACATAGGTCTGTTAGGGAATATGGGCCAATGAAACAACAGGCTTTAAACCATCTACTTGCCGGTTCTCAGGATTTTTTAAAAAACTATCTTTGGAATCTTAAAATTACATTAAAGTGCCATTTTTAAAAATGTTTTTGACCCTCCTCAACAGACAAGTCTTGAAAGTAAGCATCTGAGATTTTTGAAAATGGGCATCAAGAAAGGAGGACTGAAATTTATTCTTTAAGATCTCACTGGTTTTGACCCAATGCCATTAATTTTGTGAGGTTGACAGTTGTTTTTTGAATGTTTTTGGGGTTAAACATTGCTCTTTTTATAGAAGTACTGTATTGCCTTTGAGAAAGTGCTGGCCCCTAGTGACTTAATAGAATCTATTCAGTTAAATATGCAATGTAATAGTGGAATAAATAAAAGCAGTAGAAATTTTGAGCTCAGTTTATAATAGTTGCTGTTATTTGTGTGACAGAAATCCAATGTGCTGCAAATATTTCCAGTTTCTGATAATGTTGGTATCTGTGCTGGGAAGTCATTCTACATTGTTCCTCGTTATCTATACCACTAAGAATGTGGTAGAGTGAAAATTATCCTTAAAGAAAGTGCAAGTTCAGCAGGATTCCAGTCTGCATTGCAAGCTTAGGCTCAAATGAACCTTTTTGAAGGGGAATATGGCAAGCCTCTGAGGACTTGCTGGAATGCCATGCGGCAATTAGTTCTGTAATTTTATAGTTCAATGTGGCTCTAGAGACTTTAGAAATATATACAGTTCAGTCTTCAAAAGGCTTTTAGGCCTCTCTTTTTTGCCCCTTCACATCTTCTGTTGTCTGGTAGTTACATTCAGGAGTGTCATTTGTGATCTTAGCTTGATTCTACCACCCTTTGCCATCAGATTGTCATATTGAAGTCATCCACTTGCATGACTTGTAAAGTTGGTGCAGATGGAGCTATGCCTAAGCTGCTATGCCAGCACTTTTCTGAATGGACTTAATTGGACAGGGAATGGTAACCAACAGTAACGTTGTCTTCAGGACTCCACTTCCCCCTGGTTACTTGAAATGCATACCAAACGGATGTGTGCTCCTGACCCTGAAAAGGTCTTGGGGCCTTTCTAGAAATGTAGCTCTAGACTACAGCAGAGCTCAGGAGGAGGACAAATTCTCTTCGAAACCATGAAATCAGTAGGCCCTTATCAAAGTCTTCCCTGTTATATTCAACAAAACCTTTTGGATTTTTCCTTTACTGCTTTCAGGGTAGTGATTGTGCCAGCTTAATGGCAAACTTACACAGCAACAGGATGACTGTGTTTACCCTTTTGAGATAGATTGTTCCCTTCGGCTTCACTGGACAAAACTAGAAGAAGAACATACATATTTTATAAATTAGGAAAACTGTTGGAGACACATGTTGCTAAGCTCACAGAAAAGGTAACAAAGATTCTTTCCTTAGCCAGTAAAATATAAAAATGACCAAGCCCAGATAACCGTTATCTTCTTGTACATCTCACAGGCTATCACTGGACGGTGCTTTGTCAAGTCTTGGGTACAGATAGAAAGTGCCCCAAGAATCTTACAAACTAATACTAGCCAAAAGACAAACCGTAAATAGTATGATGCCTCTGTTTCTCAGTGCAGCCTAACAGCTCAAAAAAATTATGAAAATCTATGTTAAATAAGTAGAAAATACATGCTACTAATTCCTGTTTCTACTGCCTAAAAAAAAAAATATATCAGTGGATTATGATGTAGCATTGGTGAAAGACCTTCTCCAACCAGTAAGCTGGACCAGGCTTCAGATATTTCCACCAATCAACATTTTTATGATTATCTGTGATTGAGGGAGCCTGCGAGTGGTTCATGGGACAAAGTCGAAGCTCAGGTGTAGGTCACTGCTGAGGAACGTGCCTTACAGAGTGTCTCAGTTATTAGCACACCTCCAGCTGACCTTGGTGTTGCACCTGTGCTCCCTGGCTCTGGGGTCAAGAGACTGGGATGCCCAACTTCACCTGGCATGAAGGGTCACCATGTTGGTGAAAGTCTTCATAGCTATAAGTGAGTGAAAACCAGAGATCAACTGCAGATAAATAAAAAAATTCCCTCTCTGTGTGTAAGATTTAATAGTTCTGAGCTATTAAATATAGGACTATATAAATACTTCATTTTATATATATGTCAGTTGTAATTGAACAGCTGAAATTTAATCCTATGCTGAAGGCTATGGCAGGTCCCAGATTCCAGCAAGCATTCTTTTCCAAGGCTTCAATAGTTCTGAATAGTACATTAGCATCTGTGGAACAGGGCATTTCAAAATATGCAACAGGCATTATGGAAAATACCCTGACCATAAAAGAGCGATAAGGTTGTGTGATACATTAATGTTGTTGATGCACTTCTTGGGAATGAGGAAATACAGGTTTGCACTTATGAAAGAGTTTGGAGGAAAACATTGTATGAAAGGGCTGCAGAATTGTATGGAAGACTGTAAATAATCATAGTTTAAATTATAATTGATGGACAATTAAATAGAGTGTGATAGCTTATAGCTAACACTGTGACAGAGTTAAGCAGCTAAGTTAATGTATGTTGCCTTTAAAAAGATTATGTTGTTTAAACAACGATTTCACCTCCTAGATACTTGATTTTATTTCCTTTGTTATCCGGTGTGTTATTTTTGGTGGGCTCCATTATCTGAGAGCATGAGGTAAGATGGAAGCTTTCCACACTGGCAAGCTCTTCTCCAGATATATACTAATGTAAAGTATTAGTATATTTGATAATAGTGTGTGCTAGCTGTTTGGCTTAAGGAGGCATGTAATCACATCTCAGTAGTCTGGGTCCACAACAATGATTAGCTGCTGACATCTTCTCACATTAGTTCCTCTTACGCAAGACAGTCTTTAAAAAAGAAAAATTATATATATATATATACACACCCTTTATTTCTTACATTCTGTTTGTGAAACCTTCTCTGTCTGTCTACTTTTTTAATCTAAATTTTACTCATACTTTTGTAAAATTAATGTCTCTTACTGCCTTTGCTCCTAGTCACATAGAATAATCTCCCTTTTGGTGTGCGATGTTGCTCATTGTAACTGCATGTTTGAAGCTTGGCTGTGCCATCATCCTGATAACAGCCCGGAGGATCGGTACAGCCAAGCACTGTGCTAGAGAAGACTCCCAGTATAGTTTATATAGCTGGGGTACTTCTGGCCCGCATCATAGTACATTAGCAAATTATATAACATCTAGGAAACCCAACAATTTACTGAGTTTAAAAAAGCAGAAATTTCTGCATGTGGCTTTAAAACACACACGCTCCCACAAGTAGCAACCCTCTTTTCTTAAAGTGCGCTGTAGACAGCAGCCCATGTTCCCACCATGTTTCAAGCTATGTCATATGTTAGACCAGAAAAAGAATGGAACTATTGTACAGACCGTGCTCAGAGTTTGTCCAAATATTTTTAGGTGACTTGTAGTAAGAAAAGCTTCTGTAGTCCTATTTAGCCTGTGACATCTGTTCTCCAGCACAACTGTTTACATGTTTCATACCTGTTTCAAGATTTGGCTTTGATGAGCTGTACATAAATACACATAAAGCTAGCATTTTGGGTGCTAGGCATCACATGGCAGCCTGCTTGCCTGAGAATATGCACTGAATGCTATTCTTTAATTTTAATTTAAGTTTATAATTTTCCTGATGTTTAAGAAAACTTGTCATGAACTGGATTCCATAGTTACTTCAAAGACAAACTATGTGATTCCCACCTCTGACATTAGATTCAAGAATATATTTGGAGTTAAAACAAAGTTTACTATATCAAAGAGACATGATGTGCATTTCCAGAGAGACACTCATTCCATAAATTTACTTTGGCACTTATTTTGGAAAAAAGGATTAAATAGATTATGGAAAGGGTATGCAATTCTACCACCTTATTAATATTTTTATGTTCAGCCTGGTGGAAAATACCTGTAAACCTTTCTGAAGTCATGTTCTGCATGTGACTGCAGCATTTTGACTTCTGCAATCTTTGACTATTTCATTAGATAAATATTTTTACTGCCTGGGTCTTGTCATGTCACATGATTTTGCTAATTTTCTTTTCCCCCCTCTGAGACTTTTACTATTTTTTTTTTTTTTTAATGAGAGAACTCATGTCTTTTTCACAGGATCTGTGTTTTCCATTCTTGCTCAAGAAGTCCTGCAAGTTTGCTCTTTGGTAGAATGGGGGGGTTGGCTCTTCTCCCAGGATCCATTCCATATCCAATTCCATTAATCTGATTTCTAAACCTGGAAAAATTTTATTGGTTTTATAACCTTACAAAACTTTTTAAAATCCTACTGACAGTGATGTTTTGGGTTTTTTTCCTAGATACTCTTTGCTATGTAGTTTCTTAGTGGTTAGATTCAAAAGTCATATAGCATAATGTTGTGGGTGATGTTAGCTGCTCACCAGAAGGGAAACTGGAAGGATATCTCCAGTGCTAGCTCTAAACTAGCTTGCTCTGGCAGATCCTGAAAAAGTTAAAGTAATCCCTCTCCCCAGACCCTGTTACCTGTGTCTAGACCCTGTTATCTTCACAGGTATGTCTATGCAAGAGAAGTCCTATGTTAATGTTCTTAAACTATTCAGATAATTACAGGATGTTGTCAAAATTCAGTATTTATGTGTGTTTAATGTCTACAACACCTACCTAAATCTCCATTGTCCTCCATAAAATTTACTGAAATTTAAAACAGTATGGTGTGCTTCCTACCAGAAGCAGTATTTTTTAGGCAATATTCTTCTATTTTGGGTTATTTCTCTACACTTCTTTTTCCCCAAGAAAGTCAAACCAACCCCCACCAAGTAAGGGTGCAATAAGGCAATGAGTGAAGAACTGTGTTCCTGAAAAATCTGCCTTAAAAGTATCTACAATAATTATATTTTTTGCATCTGTATCATGTTCCTCTGCTATCTAAGGTATATGTTAATTTTATAGATATCACTTTATATCATCACATTGTACATGATTATGTAGATTATATTGTCATTCTTATTATTTAAGAAATTTTTCAATGTTCAGAATCACCTTTTCAGAATCAAACTTTTTTTATAATGAACTACAGTAACTTTTCTGTCCTTGGCTGACATACTGCACATATCTCCTTGAAAGCATCTACTTTCTGGGATGCTGAAGTCTTGTCAATAAATCCTGATCTGGATACACGAGTTTCTGAGTCCTTGGAAGCATGGTTCTGACTGACAGTTCTTCTTCATGTAGTTTGAATACCATGTTCTCTCACTGAAGAAAAAAACAGGAAAAAGATGTACATCCATTCTCCCTGAGCAATGCAAGAGGATAAATTAAATCCTAGTATTGGTGTACCGTGTCAGTGGAATTGTGTCCATTGACTGGGCTAAATTTGACCCTCAAACACATAGAAGCTGCAGAAGGCAGCTTTATGATTTATATTATGTATTAGTTCTGCATTGCTAAACCAACCATACAATTTACCTTTGCTGGCACAAAATCCAGCCACCCACTCCTTGATCAGTATGATAATAAAAAGAATTAATCACCAAAGGCTGATAGAATTTAGTTAATTTTTCTGTTTGACTATTTCCTTGACCATAGCATGTGGGAGAAGGAGACTTATGAATCAGAACATTTGGTATTTTGTATTTGTGACGCTTTAAAATATTTAATACAAATCTGGAGAAGGAAAGAGTTTTGTTTTGCTTTGGAATACATAAGGCCTGCACCTACTTCGTCAGCACAACCACTCAGGATCCCCAGGATAAAGATATTTGTATAATTAGGCATAAAATAAATATATTTTATTTATATTATTTAATATCAAAATATTTACAAAGTAATACCATGAACAAATAGGCACCAACATGCGATTCCCCCATTGTTATCTGTAGGAAGAGTGCAACTTAAATTTGTTCTAAAGCAGAGATGCCTTGCAATGTACCACATACAGACCAAAACAGCTGAGGTAATTTCAAAACAAAGACAAAATTGTGATGATTAGTACATGGTACTTTGGTCATTTCCATTCAGCCAACTAAAAGTAACTATGTTTCCTCATTAATGATAAATGTCTGTTCTTTATTACTACTTGTTGTCCTGTATTCCTTACAAGAATTGATCTATTTTCAGTTTATGCCTGACTTGACTGTAAAATAGCAAGTTAAATCTAGGCTGTGAGTTTAGTGTAAAATGTGTGAAAAGTACTTTTGCTATACAAAAGTTAGAACCGTGAGCTTTTTTTTCTAAATATAGATTAATTGAGTAAATAAATATCAAATACAGCTGACTCAATTAATTACATGATGGAACACATAACCCATTGGCTGTTGTGAATACATATTTTTTTTTAAGACCCTCATCAGAAAGAGATACACAATTCTTTCTACATCCTTATAATTCATTCCAGACACAGCAGCTCTCCATATTTTTTTTTTAAGGCTTTTCATTAACCTGTGTAATCATATGTCTGATCAGCTGCTGGATCAACACCATTAATTCTAGTCCACTTGAAAGTGTCTCCAGGGCAGACAGCTCAGGATTATTTTTTCTGAGCATTGGTTTCTGCTTTCAGTTCTTGCACTAATTTCTGTTTGCCCCTGTTTTGATTTTTCAGCCATTAATAACTGCACCTCATAAATGGTTATGATGATTCTGGCATGACAGTACTTCCTCTTATAGTTGACACTTCACAGTATTCTTTCTATTTTATATTTTAGTGGCCTGATCATGTCCATCTCTGTTCCCTAATCTTAACTGCAAGGTCTCCATTGGCTAACCCCCTAATTAGACAAGGCACAAGTACTCAGGTGCTCAAGGTTTGGTCCCAGTCCTGAGTCAGGGCAAACTCAGTTTACTTTAGGCTGACAACCTATCACTTTAAAGATCTCAACATTTTAATATTTTTAATCAAATCTCAGTTTCTTGCAACAATAAATCTGAAGCCTTGCTGAAAAATGCTCTTCATAGGTAATATTTAATGTATGAATTACATACGTTATAAGGCAATGCTCAGATCAAATACATAATTTAAAATAAGTAACCATCCCTCCATACTTAAATCAACAAAACCAATAAAAGTATTAATAAACTTACAGTAGTGATTCATGTTGTATTTTATTTTAGGAAATTACTCAGATATTAGGCCTATCAAGGGTCTCTAAGCATAATATACTACATTTTACAAACTATATACTTATGTAGTTATATAGCCACATTTTACTGACTAGTGAACAAGATTAGAAGTACCTTCTCTCTTGAGTTGGTTATTTTCCATTATTAAAATCATGACATCTCAGTCTTTCTCACTTGTTTTCGTTTAAAAGCAGAAGTTAATTTTTCTTTACTCAGGGAATTCTGCTCATTAAAGGACATGTCTCTCTTAATGTTTTGGGCCTAATGAATTGGGAAGAGAATGTCCTATGCTGAGGAATAGCAATCAAATAACAACATTTTAAGAGGGGAGACTGACAGCTGCCATTCCTACCTTCAAAAGCTAAATTATTTTGTCAATTGCCTTTTGTGTGTGTGTGTGTCTTTTAAACAGATCCACTAGATGGTGCTTGAAATAAGCTGCCCGGCTGTGACTGAGGGTTGCCAAACCCATCTCAGAAATCTAGAGGCAACTGGAATTACTGTGGCTGGGAAATATTAAACTATAATTCATTAGTTAAAGCTTCAACAGGAATTTTCTTGGCAGCAGGAATAAGATTGCTATCTAAGTGCCGCATTCCTCCTTTTCCAAAATCGACTTTTCTGTTTCAGAAGTAAAACTAGGTGTTCACCATTATGGAGATGTAATGCTCCTCATTATAAATTTCAGTTTCTTCACCTCTAGTACTCTCAAAACAGATAATTTTCCATTAGTGTTTTTCGCATTTGAAGAGAAAGTTTATGTCCTGACTCAAGGATAAGCAGGTCTTGAAATACGTTAAGATGAAGCTTGGCATTACCCAAGTGCTTCACCACTCCAGAAAGAAGTTTAATTTCCAATAAGAAATGAAGGAAGACTGTTGCGATGTTATAGCACGTGGCAGGGGAAAGGGGCAGGAAGGCACGTATGGCCAGTTACATAGGTATATATTGGACACTGGGCCAAATTCCTCAGGGAGACCAAGGCTTGTTTTCTCAGGTTATCCTTCAGCCATTTGCTGTGCAATCACTCTTCCTAATGTAAACCAGCTTCATCAGAGCTTTAAAAAAAGCACAGCTGCAGCAGACTTCTTGGTTAGCTATGCAGCAGACAGTTGCCTGAAATTTCCCGCCTTTCAATCTGACAGTGAAAGCTTCTAGTGTAATCGTTTGTTCCTGACATTGCTTCTCTATCAAAAAGGTTGTTAGTCCTGTCCAACACCTGCCCAGTGCCCCAGTGGGAGCTCCAGAGCCCATCCAGCTGCCAGGAGATGCCGTGACACCTTCAGCCCTCGGGCCACTCCAGTTTCCTCTCCCGCTGCCTTGAAGGTGAAACGCTGGTGATCCAGGCTTCACTCGGCACATGGTTTTCAAGGAAGTGCCCCTCAAAAGGCATTCATCTGTTCTTTGCAGACCCCAGTCGAACAAACTCCTCTAACCCATATGGCAAGTGGGGGATAGACCAAGAAGGAGAGGGAGGAAATACGATCAAAGTGTTCCTATCCTTTTCACTTGCCTATGGTGGCAGGCAGGTGGCTGAGGGCAGCTGCCTGGGCTGTACCTGTGCAGTGCTGATGCTCACGCAGCCTGTGCAAGTCTTGCCCAAGAAGTAGGCAGGCAAAGGGGAGACCCGTGAGAGGGCTCTGATTGCCAAGGCAGGTCTAGGAGGGCTTCAGGTTTGGAGAGAGGGAGCTGGAGAGGGAGAGCTCAGGGAGAAAGTGAAGGTAACACCAAGGGCTGGGGAGGAATCGGACGTGCTCACTAGTGGCGATTAAGAAATTGGAAGTAACCACAGCTGAAATAGTTTAAGAGACACAGGACAAATTTAGGGTAAGCCAGGCTTCTGTATTCATAGAAAAAAATGTTTTAAATTACTGTTGAGGCAGGGTATGAAGGAAGAGCATGTGTGAATTGCCAGTGGGAGAGACTCTACATGGTATGTCATGAAAGTCTCTAAAGGGTGCACATGTAAACCCAGAGAATTCAGACCTAGTTATTCATAAATGCACTGCAGTTAAACAAAATGTGTCATGTAGGTGTGACGAAAAGTCTGTTTTGCTCACGTCCAAAGCACAAAGGCTCTTTTCACCACAAGGGTGGGAAGTAGAACAAGATATATAAACTAGGGTGATGTTCGTGAGAAGCTAATATTTCATACTTCGTATGCCTACATCAGATCAGGTATTTTTCTTATTTAAAACATAGACTATGAAGAAACTGCCTAAGAATATTGATCCCTCAGAAAAAAAGAATGATTTGGGTCACTCAAAGCTATAGAGAATTTAATCATGAACTCGGCATTTTGTGCAAAGATGATTTATAGGGCATGAAAAAAATAGGCTTAATTATCTGCAGTGCATCTTGGAATAATGCTGATACCAGTAATCTGAAATATGCAGATTAGAAAATGTTACTGCAACCCTCAATTAATATGAAGTGGATAGTTCAAAGGCTTCCTCCTTTTTCTCTGTTATTGTAGTTCTGAAATGGATACACAAATTATATATATATATATACACTATTTTCTTTCTTCAGTTTGTTGTTGCTGCTAAAGTTTAACACCAATTTTAGTTTTGTATCTGAGTATCTTCAGTATGTATACTGCCAAAAATTAAAGTCTTTCTTTTAAATCAGAAGTCACATGGATTGATAGGGTTAGTTAACTTTATTTTTTTAATTAGCCTAGGTATTTATTGTTTGTGGGGTTTTTTAACAACCTTTTTAAACAAGTCTTATTTTAACACTTCTGATTCATTTTCATGAAAGGAGACTAATAAAATCTTTCTTCGTGGTGATGTGAGTCTGCCACATAGCCAGGGCCAGAACTATAGGTCGTCATCTCAACAGACAGCCACAAAGAAAAGCCCTTGGCTCTGTGAGTCTTCCAAGGAGCTACTCTCTGTGCTGGGCTCAGGACAGAGCATCTTCAAACCCAAATGCAGAAGGAACATACTCTCATCTCTGTGCTTTAACATCACACTTACTGTTACCAGCTATAATTTAAGTTGACAAGACAAAATTCAGGCTTGAGCTGAAAAAGCGCTGAATACGTCTTACCTTGGTAGGACCTCAGCTAAGAACAGGCAAGAGTTAATTTCTATTTCACTGACATAAGTTTATGTAAATTTTCACTTGTTTAAACAAGTGGTTTAGTCATAATTTCTTGTAAAAGGGAATAAAAGCAATAACTAAGTTTCAGAGTCAGAAGAAGAAAATATGGCTTTTTTAGTATTTAATGCTAAGGTAGGACACGTGATGTTTTCATTAGTCAGTTTGTAAATTTTCCAATGCAAGCTAACTAAAAAAATGTTTAAGTAAGGCATTTTTTCCCCTGCCATATTCTGAAATTGCTATTTGTTTTAAACCAGGCCAAATTCATTCTTCTTGTAATTACAGACAACTGAGCAATGTCACTGTTTTAGAAACATTTTCTGTGGCAATATGTAAGACAGAAAAAGGAAAATTTAGAGAGAGGTTCTGAGGACAGAACTGCAGAAGTATGCCTTGATCAAAAGCCAGACTAATACAACCTTTGCAAACAGGGAAAAAAGCACATTGCTTTGCAGGCTTTTTAAAAGCTAGTGAAGTAGCAGGTAAAGATGTCCTAAAAACATAGTTTCTGCATTTTTTCAACAGGCTTTCTCACAGAATGAAGATTAATAAAGAGGATGAATAATCATGGGGTTTGCTATGAATTAAGCATTGAATATGTAAAGAAAACAAACAAGCAAGCAAACAAAAAACTGGAGTGAATGGCTGTTTCTCCAAATAGAAGGAGGTTAGTAACAGGCCATCCCAGGGATCTGCATTAAGATCATATCATTTTTATTTGGAAGCAAAACCTTTTACCCACTCAATCTAAAAATAGGCTAATATGAGACAGAAATAACTCCGTTAGAAATCAAAGATGAGATACCTCACCCCTTTGCAACAAGACAGAGTTGACTAATAACTATTCTGAGATAGAGTAAGGTATGTGCTCTGTTTTGTGGCTATATTGGCTTCTCAGATACATATAAAATACCACTTATTTCTATGCAATTGGTTATACACTTTTAGGATTGTCACAACCATTTCTCACCTCCAAAATATTTATTACTGGCAACTAAAATATTACTATATCTTCCTGGCTTCCTCTAACAGATGATTAACCAACAGTCTCTCCCTTGCAGCCCAATCCTTCTCCGCATCCTCTTTGATGCTCTGGCAGATGTCATCCATCTGCCTGTCATTTTGGCTGTAGCTGAACAACTATCAGTCTCCTCTGTATTTTCATCCCTAATTCATACCTCTTTTTTTTTTTTTTTTTTTTTTTTTGGCTAACTCCGTCTGCATAATGTATCCAGGATATAATTCTCTTGGTCTACTCACAAAACTGATGTTCTCATTCATGTTAGGGTTGTCTCATTTGTTGAGAACTTTTTCTGGTCTTGTCAAATTCAGTCTTGCCTTGCTCACACCTACCCATAAGGCTGCTGTAAAGATTGCTTTTTGTGCACATCTGAAAGTGCTAGCTCTCTGTGCAGCTCCTCCTCATACTCCCATTTCTCTGTCACATCACACCTAAGATGCTTACCCTCAAAACAAAGCACTTTATACTGTTGCCATCTAACCTACAGCACCAGCTTTTCTTTAGCAGCCAGTTAGAATTGGGTGCAGCCCCTCTTTTGCCATCACTGTTGGGAAACCCTCCATAAAGAGTTTTCACCTTTCAGTCCCTCCTTGAAGCTCTTGTCTGGGATATTTCCAGGCTTCTCAAGACCTAGGTTGCAGGCATGCTATAGTTTAGTTGCTCTGAGGCCAGGGACCAATTTGTTCTGTGTCTGCACGGAACCTAAGAGAATAGGGTAATGCAGTAACAGCAACTATAGTAGTAATACCAACAACACATACATAATAGTCATTTTACATTTTTTTTAGGAATCACAGACATCTTTTTGGGTTAGCTACATTAAGAAACTACCTTCTTAGTCCTTCTGTGCTCATGCCTTTCATTTAATTTCACTGATACGATACCAAGTTCCCCTGCATGAACAGCTGAAAGGACTCTCAGGGAAAGACTATTTCATTGTCTAAGGTTAGCTCTGTCCTTTGGCTACCTTCGTGCACTAAAAGAAAGGAAAATGTTGACAGAAGATAGAAATGGCTCTAGCATACTTCCTTCAATGGTGCCTCTATAGAGACTCTGAATATGATTAGGATAGGCAGTATAGGAAGCATCATCATTCTTTTTAGTTGAATTCACTGAAAAAATGGTAAAGAAAATCAAGCATAAAAATACCGAATTAATTTATTAACTCAGCTGAGTCAGTGAATAGCCAGTGACTGCCAACCTGGATTAAAGTTTATATGTCATTCAAGAACTCAAATATTGTTTCAGTTGGCAGGCAAGGGTCTCAGTAAACAGGATTTCCCTGAAGGTAACAAGGAATGGTAATGCAATGTGGTTATTTATTAGCTTTGGGTTTACTGTCAGGGAGATGGGCAAATAATGCCCTAATGCTTAGAATTTAAATGGGTCAAACTATTTGCACTGCTTAGTCTCTGCCCAACTTCTTTATAAGTTCCTAGAGATAAGCTTCTCAGTAAATGTTATAATTTTCAGAACTCCTTTATCCTCCTTTGGTACTTTGTGCCAGTTTAAGCACTTTTGAAAATGAAGCCATTCATTTAGGTTTTGCAGTACAACTACTCAGAACCATTTCTTTGCAGAAATTTAAACTCAATTTATTCCTCATTTAAACTCAAAGCTTTCACAGAGTTCTACCAATCTGCTTGCACAGAGATCTGCAAATTTGGATTGAATTTTTTTCCTGAAATGTTCCATGTTGACTGTCTAGTCACTTCAAGTGCAGTATCTCAATATATATCTGACATTTGAAATCCGAATATTTTAACACAGTATGCTCTCATAGGTTTTAGGTTTTCCAGTATAAAATGAAAGCAAATTTTGTAATCTTGGAATGCAGTAAATGGATGGCTGTCCTCTGGATAGATATATTTACATCCCTAGCTTAAACTGATGACTTGAAAAATACAAAAAGCACTTGTTCTCAGTCAAAAAAAAATGATTTAAAACTATTAAGTCTTCTTCTTAAAAAGAAACTTTACTGGGAAAAAAAAAATACTGAGGGTGAGATGTTGGACCCACTGACAGAATCTGCTTTCCATTTGACTAGGAGAAATTAATTTTGATAGTGGTGCACACCACTCTTACTTTCACAGTGCCCAGCAGACATAGGTATTACATCTATACTTGTAGTCACTCTGCCCACTTTCCTCTGCAATCCTTGCAAATAGTTATCATCCAGAATTTGCTCACAGGTCTTGACACCATTGCATGTGGCTCTTTGCTACACACCTCACATGTAGAAGTAATGCAAACCAAATGAAGACTTGCCTTGACTATGCCTTCGCAATATTTCACTGGTCTTATTCTCTGACATACTATATATTTTCACTGGCTAAAGAAAATGGGAGATGGGTTATCCAATTTTATTTTTTTTTTGCCTGGATCAATGTGAAAACTTGTAGGAACATTGCTTCAATGTTGACTGTTCGGCACCAGCCTAAGGGTTTGTTTTCCTGGTGATATTTTGCCATTAAGACAACATGTGTGAATGAAGGCACCTGATGATGTAACTTTAAATTTTTCAAGGTTTTCAGGCGTTATCGTTGCTTTTATGTAAGCTTTATAAAATGATAGACTCTTCTAAATCAGTACCAAAACTCCTATCGTGTACCATTTTAAATACAGCAAGTGGGATTAAGGCTACTCAAGTGATACAGCAAATCCTGTTAAAGTCATTAGGTTAGACGATTAATGTGACTTAGGTACCTAATTCTCCTTTAATCCGAGTTAAGATGAGGTGCATAAATAAATTTGCCACTCTGGGTCTTAGGAGCTTTTGAAAATCCCTCCCACCAACATACAATCCACAGTCTTGCCTATGACTTACAGATCTGATTTCTCAAGGAAATACCTGTGAACATATTGCCTGCCCATCTGTCTGTCCATCAGTCTCCACCTGTCTGTCTCCCTCAAAACTTTTGAACCTGACAGCTAATGTTGACTACATTTGACAGAAAGGCAAGGGCCCGAAGGTATTAAGTCCTTACAAAGTGTAACAATTGGAGAAAGGGCAGAGGCAGCTTTCTGTCTCCCCTTGTGAGCTTGCAGCATAAGCTCAGCTGTCCTCACTTCTCTCTTGTCCGCTCAGGTTGACAGGTCAGCACGTGTTGGTCACAGCAGCACAGCACCACCATCTCTGACAGACAGAATGTCTCACCTTAGCTCCAGGAACAAACCCCACAGACAAGGCAGCTGGCACAACACTGCTGAGGATGGTGGAAGAACCTGAAACACAGGTCCACTGAAAACTGGGCCACATCGGTTTCATCGTCTAGAACAGGGTTCCTCAAACTTTTTAACCAGGGGGCCGGCGCGCGGATGAAGTGGCAGGCAGTCATCTGCGGCTGCTTGGTTTCCCCCCCAACCCCTGGCAGGGGGGAGCGGGGGGACTGAGGACCCTGGGGGGACGTATCCGGCCCGCGGGCCGTAGTTTGATGACCCCTGGTCTAAAACCAGTCACTTGCTAACTTCCAATAGCCAACAGTGAACAGCAGCTTCTAAACACAGCTTCTGGAAAAACACTCTTGAAAACCACACATTTCCTCTGAAATGGCATCAACAGAATCTATTTAAAACTAGTTCTCTGGACCACTACAATTTTTCTGTCTTGCAAAGGACAAAAAATGTTGATGTGTCCCAGTGGCACCAGCTGTACTGAAGAGCTGACATCAGTGCCTACCCTGTAGAAGGTTCTCCAGTCTAGATTGGCTCTGCGATGTGCCACCAGCAGGAGATGCACTGTCATCTAGTCTTGGTTCACAATGGATAGTATTTCTCCATGCTCCAGGTTTACCTCATCTTGATCCCAGGTGATCAGCCCACAGGACAGGTACTGTGTTGGGAGGAAGGAATGGAAATCTATCCACAGGCCGTGGCTCTTACTTGACTTCTCAAACTCAAGCTTTTTTGTAAATAAAATATTGATGCCCAGGCCCATGAAGCTTTATGTCATCAAGGCAGTGGACAACACTATTGCATGCTAAATAAAAGTACATTATGAAACTCAGTATAGACAACTGACCTTCAGCTGAGAACAGAGAAACTGGTGTTAAATAAAATTACGTTGTCAATGGCTCATCTTAAAGATTTCTTTGTGCTGAGACAGTACCAATCGGAGGGTGTTTTTAATCCAGTATATGGAAGGAAAATTGAGATAGAGGAGTAGCTATTTTTCTTACCTATTCAAAAGAATATTTGTAAAGAATATTTATAGAGAGTTGAAGCCAGTGCTGTACCTATCTGGAATAACCAGTTTCTTTTCCAGCAAAGACACAGCATTTATTGATGCCTGATTTTTATCTAAGTACCTAAATCATGACAAAGCAAGTGATTTTTATTCACTTGGAGTAAAAGGCAATAACACAATATATTCTTCTCCATCTCACAAACTTGTTTAGCAGTAGGGACAAGGCCTGGGAAATACCTGCTGCATTGATGCTTAGTACATAAAGAGATGCAAGGGCTTAAGTTACTAGTTTAGTTCAGGGATAATGTAAACAATGCATAGATTCTACAAAGCAGTTTGTTACAGTGGCCTGATTCTGGTCATAGCACTTATGTTTTGGTGGTCCAAAGCTTATCCAGGTGAGAAGATGCCCATTGTTTCAAACAGGATGGTGGTTTGGTCTCATTTAATTGGCTTGATGTATCCTAGAACTGCTTGTTAAAATACCTACTAACAGAGTTGATTTAAACAGCATGATTTACAAAATAAATCTGGGTTTCATAAAAGAAAATACTGAGTATGTTATTTTCAAAAAGGAAAAAGAAAATAAGAAACTGCAATACTGCATTTTCTGTATTGTGAAAGGAATAGCTATAATTTTAGGTACAGCATAATGTCTGTTTATTGTAAGAATTGATTTGTACAGCCATATCCTAGTATAAAACTCCAACAATATCAGTAGTAGCAGATCACAGCTTAACACATATCTCAGTGTTTTCCACAAATAAAAGTATCTCTCTTCCATATAACTTAAGAAGAATGACTGTGTTGTGTGTCTCATTCTTTTACAGTATCATATACTGGATTCTCTCCTATTTACAAGCAGAATGACAGCTACAAAAATTCCTTAGCAGAGATGATTTATTTAAAGTATAGGCCAAATAAAAACCTAAACCCTAATAAAACACAAGACCCAAAGAAAAGTTTGCGTTTAGCTTGCTGGGATGTATAGTATTATAATAGTCACCAAACTAAAAGAAGGAGAGGAAAATGCATCAGATTATCTGGTATGGAAGTGAAAGGTAACCTTGTAGGCTTAGTTTTTCTATTTCTGCATGCACTAACATGCTTATGGTACACTTTGATATGTTTTTTCAGTATTTGCAGATGCCCTTTTCAATGTTAAGTTTTTCTTTACAAGCTTCAGCTTGCAAATGGTTTTACCAACATCTCAGAGAATCTATGCTATATATTCCCATGTGAAAAGCACGCAGTAGACCCAACTGCTTTACTCGGAATCTTTAAACCTCTTAACTTTCTGAGGGAGGTGAATGTCTTCAAAGCTTCATAACCTCCACTGAACAAAGTTTACCATGTACTAATTAATTCCCTGGAAATTGCTTTTAGTAGTCTTCACAGTGCCATCTTATTTGCCAAAAATGTTATTTATTTGGGTGTGTTTGTGTGTTTTTTTCTTTTTGACATATTTTAGTGCAGAATTCCAGCACAGGACTCCGAAATGGGCACATTTTGCGAGTGCAGTCAGCACCCAACTCCCTGGCTAGTAAAACTCCATTTAAAGTCATCTTCCCAGGCAAAAATCTGTTAAGTCGATGCACTGGATACTGCTTCTATGCCAATACTTCTATGCTTGTATTCATTACCCAGCATATCCTGCTGCGTATCATAAAGAAGACTAGAAAGCTGACAGGATGAAGAGGTTGCAGACTGGAATCAAGTGCAGTACAAGGCAGCAAAGAACCACACCTTGAAACAACCCACTTTGATTGAGTACTTGGCATTAAAGGTACAGGAAAGGGCAATGTGCTACAGCAAATCATAATCCATAGACCACTGCTGCTGCAGCTACACTACAGGCAGTAATGATATGCTGGAATGCAGGCAGGAAAGACAAGGCATGTGAATGCACAAATATTCACCCTATCGATTCTGCTTGTTGATTTTGTTCCCAGCTTTTCACTGGCTGTCAGCCCCAGCAACCTGAGCTAGCATCTTTTATCACTTGTATGCTTATACAGTGGAAATGTTGACAAGCTGCAAAAGCAGCAAAAAATTGTGAGCAGAGGTCCCAGGGAGGGACACTACAGCCAGCCAGACCAAACAGATGGTCACAGACAGAAGTTGTGAAACACACAGATGCAAGGAATAACAAGAAGTTTGATGAAGGGCTGTTGTGTTTTCTGCTTTGGGTGGTTTTTTGGCTCCTTACCACCACCAGTTTACAGAAGCTCTTCAGTGAAAACCCAGTGAAATCAGTTAGATAAGTTTCAATTGAAAATCAGTGATAGGTGGAAAACTGTGAATGATGAAATTAAAGCCTGAAGTATTTAATTAAATATACAGCCAATGGGTAAATCCTTCCCCTTATATATATGGGCACAGTTTCATTTGAAAGGAGGAAGAGATGAGGTTTAAGGAACCTACACAAGTCTTTCCTCTCTTTAAACATATATAGTGTGATGCATATTCTCCCAGCCATGTGTCAGGGCTGGATCTAGCTAGCCTTTACTGCTTCCATAACATGCCCAGACATTGAGGGGATACCCATAAATCTGGCAGTAAATAAACTATCACTTCTGCAAATGGTATGGTGCAGATGATTCATACTCTTGCTACAGCAAGAGAGCAGGATCAAAGTCTTTCCCCTTCATCACGCACTCAGTCCTTTAGTTACCCTGCCAGTTCCTGATCATAAATGTTTTTCATCATCTCTTCACACATCAAGGATTACAGTGTCTTAAAAAGCAGAATAAACCAGATTAAATTTAAATAGAAGCTTGGGCTGTACTTATACTACACTTTTTTTTTTCTTTTTTTAATATTTTTACACCAAGAAAGTTTTTCAAATCATCTATTGTGCTGCAAAATGAAAGACAAATTCTCTGCGATATACCTATCATCAACTATCTGCTGAGATTGCTAAATTATATTATAAAGAGTTTTAAAGGCTATTGCTAAATTGCTGAGTTACCAACCAACCCTGCTTTTAGATCTAGTACAACAGAAAAACATTTGCCAAAGTTTTGAGCAATGCTATCAGCACCAGTGAGTAGATAGACAAGAAGAAGGATGGGTCATGGAGAAATTCAGACAAAAATCAGAAATAATTTACTGCAACAAGCAGACCTGTTAGAACTTGGGGGTTTAGTTGTGCTGAAAGGCTGACATCTTCAGCACTGCTATCCTGAGGCATTCCTACAGTATTGATTCAGAGAAGGATGACAACTATTATACACTTTTTTTTTTTCTGCACAAAATAGTCAACCTTTAGACACAGTTATGGGTTCTCAATTTAATTTTGCTTAGCTTGAAAGATTTCTTTCTTCCACAGTAATATTCCAAAGTACTTTATGTGAACAGATTCCCATGACAAACTGGGGGTCCCACTGATCTGACTGCTTTGGATTTCACTGGAAGCTTGCATTTGTACATGGATTTGCTTGTACAGGACTGTGGGGTTTTTTTACCCATACATAATAAATACCAGAATGATAAATAATATTTTTCCATGTGACATGCAGTTTTGTGTCACTCTAGTTAATAAATGGTAACATAATTCTTCCCAGGTGCCTATGCACACTAGAATATGTGATAAGCTTGAAGTATAAATACTTAACTTATATTTTGTGGTAGAGCAGGGTTACTTTGTTTTAGCTGGTGTATGCTTCTTTGAGAAGGGCAAGAGGAAAAAGCAAGCCACCTGGCACCCTGTAAAACAACTCTTCCAATTGTTGTCTTGATTTCCTGACTCATACCTCTGCATTTACTTTTGAAATACGTGAATTCTTGGGAAAAAATCAAAGACCTGAAAATCAAATATTCCATGATGGCTTTCTCTGCACAAGTTTAAGGAAGTGAACTAGAACTTAATTTATAGACATGCTGATTACCTGCTATCCTCAGTGACTGAAATTAAGTGTTCAGCAGCTATGAAAGTTGAATCTTGATCCTATTGAAATTTGGGTACTAATGCTAGCTTAAATGCGTGTGCATGAAAGACAAGGTCCTTCTATTTATCCATATAATTCACAGAAAAAACTACTGTATAGTTGAAACTTGAAAAACTTGCGATTTTTATAGTGTCCTGTAAAAGAAAGGAGCTCGGGTACGTGTATATTTTACAGTCGATCTAAGATAGTTGCCTACATAGCTCTTCAACACTTGCCACGGAAGTCCTGTTTAAGTATAATGTGGGTTTCAACAGATGTAAATCTTCTTCTTCTGGAGTGCAAATTCCAGCTATCTGGGAAAAGTCTGTTTATCACAGGAATACACCAAAAGTGAGCATCTAAAGAGATAGTTCCACAGTTTCAAGTCTTTGTTGTAGCAGTAAATATCGTAGTTCAAGGACACAAACAAGGCAAAGTTTACAAACAGGCATATTTTATTTAGACACAGCTTTCAGACACTTGAGCTCTTTTGCAACTGTAACTAAACAAAAATAAACCCCTATACCTACAGGCCTCATCTTGCAGCAGGTCATAATTACTCTGGTGAAGGGTCAAGTCTTCAACATGTTGGCTCCTCTGCATGAAACCCTGTCAGAGATAGGAGCTTTCATTAGTGTTACAAATACAGTCTCACTTGTGGAATTTTTATAGAAACCTTAAATTTACAGATATTTTTGCGACTTTTTCTTGAGGGGATCACTGAAACCCCTAGTAAAACTAACTTTAGTCAAATATGAAGCCAAAATCGCAATCCAGATTTTGTAGAAAAGGTAGTTAAAAGCTATGAGTTGCTCAGCTGAAAGGTGTAATAAAAAGCATCTGTATTTTTTCAGCCTTTTTGTTTTTTACAAGCAATACCCTAAGTTATAAGAACACTGAGATGGCAGAACTAAGTGCTCAAAAATTAGGAAGTGGTGTTTAAAAGCACTGTATGACCTTACTGTCATATCCCGTTGTTTTTGCCCTGCCACCCATCATTGGGTTACACATTTGCGTGCCATTTTTCCCGTGGAGGCTCTGTCCAGCTCTGCCCAGAAACAAAAGGTTTAGCACAACCTGCTGTTACTGCCCTCTCCACTTCTGTTCTCTTTGTTTCTCCTTTCATTTCCAGCTTGTGGCTTCTGCCTGATCTAGGGCAGATCCATACTTCCTTACACCTCCCTGCCATCCTACATGTCCACCTCTACATACTCTTGACTGCCACACCCGTTTCCCAGTTTTTACCCTTTGCTGCAACACTTGCCCCCTGCAAGGTTATCTTTCTATCTTTCCTGTTCAGTCCTTTGAGTTCCTGCTTTAATCTCTTTCTTTTTGGCAAGATCATTCACATTCCTCCACTTTTTACCTCCCTGCATTTAGTTAGGCAGATTTTTTTTTTTTTTACCTTCATAAAGCTGAGGGGGATACCTGTAGACATTTCAGCAGTATGTGAGAGTACACGACATGGCTCGATATGACCGAAATGCCAATCAAAAAGTAAGTATTAAGCATACATGTGGAAAGCCAGAGAAGGGGAAGATAACCTGGAACAAAGTGTTGTAAATTTTTAATAGGCCTAAGTATGCCTTACAAATTGCATGTTTGCAATTTGTTGTAAGGCTTTTAGGTGAGGTAGGCCAGAGAGATCTCAAGGGAAACCTCATCAAAGGAAGTGGTTGTAATAAAAAATCCTAACAGCCTCATTGAACTCTGCACCTTCAATAACTGAACTCACTGCTGGGCAGCAAAGCTGGACTGAGGCTGAATTCGGTTTTGCCATCCTTTTTCCAGACAGAGCAGATATATTTCGATTGCTGCGTGCTCACGTAACCGTCAGGTGCTCCTGTCCCACCAGCACCCATCTCTGCCCAGCAGCCGCAAGGAGGTTGCAGGTTTTTGCCACCGAGTACTTGAAGATGGGTTATTTTCGCCTGAAGGGCAGCCCACCAGCCCCAGCGGCCTCCGGGAGGACCAGGAGCTGCCTGCGGCAGGCGGCGCGGCCCCCGCTGTCCCCGCCGGGCCCCCCCGCCCCCCCCCCCGGGCCCAGCGCCGTAGGGTCTCCCTCTCCCCCCGCCGAGCAGCGGGCACAGCTCCTTTTTGGAGGTGCAAGCCAAGGACACGAGATGGGCTTAAGGCACAGAATCCTAAAAAATGGTCAAACTCCGTAACATGAAAGTGAGAAGACGGTCCCAAAAGATCAACCGTCGCGGCCGGGCCGGCGGGGGACGCGGCACACCTGCCTCCTCCCCTTTGCCCCTTCGGGCCGGGAGGGTGCTCAGGGGTTAAGCCCCGCCGGGGGCGGAGGCAGCCCGGCCCGGCTCCGCCGCCGATCGCTTTCCAATGGGACCGGCGGGGCTGAGCGCGGCCGCCGCCTGAGAGCCGGCGGGCGGCGGGATGTCGCAGGGGCTGCCGGGCGCGGGGCGCCTCAACGACCTGCCCGACCACTCGCCGCGGGTGCGCAGCGCCGTCGCCGAGCTGCGGCGGCGGGCGGAGGCTGAGCCCGGTCAGCGCTGGCTGCAGCCCCTCACCGACTCCTTCCTGGTGAGGTTCCTGCGTGCCCGAGACTTCCACCTGGAGCTGGCCTGGAGGGTAAGGAGGGCCGGGGGAGCGGGAAGGGGCTGGGGGGGCTCCTGCCGTCCGCTGAGCGTGAGGGGGGGCGGCGGCTTCGCCCCTTGCCCGGGGAGCCCCCGCGGCGGCCACCTGCCAGCCGGCCTCGGCCCGGGGGCGCCCCAGCCGCCCGCTGGCGGGACGGGGTCCCGCAGGCCCACCGGGCCTCGCACCCCGCGGCCCCGCCGCCGGTGGCCCGGGGGTGTGCCGGGGCGGGAAGGCGGCGGGAAGGCAGGGGGTCTTGGGGCGGACGGGGGGGTTATTGCCGGCCCCGGGCGGAGTCAGTGTGGCGGGTCGGGTGGGCGCTTGGGTGGGCCGAGGCGCAGCGGGCCGTTTCGGGGTGTAAGTGCCCGTCACGCGTGTCTTCAGTGTGGCAGAGCGGTGTAAATGTGCGGTGTGGGGGCTGGCTTTGTGCGGCCTCGGTGAGGTAACGTGGAGGTTACGGTAAGTGCGGGACAGTCGCGTAATGTAGAGGTTACGGCCAGTGTGATAAGGTCGCAACTACGATCAGGAAACAGTATCCTTTAAATGACATCCTTGTCAGGCTCAGGTTACTGGTTACTAGTAATGATACTAGTTTCATTGCAGATTTATAATTATTCTGACATAAAGCTATGAGTAAAAACTTACTTTCCCATGGAGTTTTGTCCATTTGGAGCATTTACAACGCTCCTTTTGGGCTTTGGTAAGTTTTGGTACTTTCCTGGCCGTTTGTATGGCTCTTTGCCATACAGACAACACATGTACTTTTAATATCCCAAAGTACAAGCTGTTATTGATTGTTCCTTTTTTTACAGGAAGATTGACAACCACTGACCCTTCTGAACAGAAAGTGTTTCCAAATCTTCCCAGGGCAAAAACATTTCCTCACTTGTGCCAACTGGAAGCTGTGTTTCAGTGGAATTTGATGTTGATGACATAGCATTGCCCAACAGACCTCACCTTTTAATTTCTGACTTCTCTGTACTGTAGAACAGTTTAAACTTTTTCCAAGTTTAGTCACCATAAGAGAAGATTATTTGCATATGGATATATTGCGGGATCAGGGTAGCTAAAAAAGATGGTGAGAAATCGAATTAAGCCCTTAATCATAAATAGCTTTAAAAATTTTATTGTGCATTCTTTTCATTTGGCGCATGAGACTTGCATCATAGCTTTAAACCTTTCCTCCTCATTAGAAGAACTAGTAAGTCAAGTCAGATTTCTTTGGATATTTACAGATCTTATGTTTGCTTAAAGTTAATGAGATTGTTTGTATCAGAGCTGTGCACTAACAATTGTAGGACCATGCCTTTTTTTCTTTCCCAACAAAAGACATTTTGTTTTCATGTATTTCATGGTTCCAAAAAGTAGGGCTTAATGTGAAGACAGTATGCGCTCCTAAATATCCACTCCTAATTGCGTTGCAGTTGGTTGTAATTGATAATCCTGTAGCTAGGACAGTGGCACTTTAGAATTTGGCCGGTATGTTTCTGCACTTTCTTGTTATTAATTGTGAGATATATTGTAGCTGGGACTAATCTTCAAGAGTGTGGAATCCAGGCTAAGTTTATGGATGGGAGTCTATGAAGTAGCAAATTTCCTATAGTCATCTTGAGAATCAGCCCTCTGTGACTGGGGACCTGCTTTGGAAAAACAAGGTCTTTTTAGAATCTCTTCAGAATTTCTGGCTCTCCACAGGCTGCTAAGTTTCTAAATTTCTTGTTTGGACCCTTTGAATTAGTAGATTCTGATGTTCAAAACCCACCTGTGTTTAATCTTTCCATCTAGAATTTCAGGTCTTCAAATCCTGTAGCTACTTGTACTTAATCTTTTATCTTAATATTCATATTTCATAATAATACACTGATTTCTAGGTTACTTCTGTTACAGCATGGGAAGCAATTCTTTGGTTTTTTTTGTTTTTTTTTTTTTTTTAAGGAATGTGTTTATCTGCAATTGGTATATTAAGGCCCAAGAGAATTATTGTGCAAAACTCTGTGCTGGTCATGTATATTCATCTAACCCAAGTCTGACCACATGCAGAGGTTATGTTAATACTTCATCCTAGACAGAGCCCTCCTGCCATCAGTCCAGACAGTGGCTGCTTGCTTCTGTCCTGGCTTGATGTTGCCTCTCAGTTTGGAGTTCAGGCTGATACAGTCCCTTTTGCCCACTGGGCTCCTGTGTACTACTGCACGGTACTTGTAGAGCAGCTAAGGGATGATCAAAATTTGTTGCTCTGTCAATGCTTACAACAAAAGGTCATCAGGTATCTTTCTTAGTATGGGCTTATACTTAGCCTTAAATATGAATAAGAGTCTGGCAACTGACCAGACTGCTTATTGATATGTTCGTGGTTAATATTTGACACAGATTTATCTGATTTAAATTTATCAACATCTGGAAATGCTTCAGAAAATAATAATCAGGTAGATTGTGGCAAGACATTCAATTTATGAATCTTATATGATGACTTATTCCAACAGGAATGTTTTACATTTTTCCAGTGACAATTCTAGACTTGCTTTCAAGTACTGATGTATTGATGTATATCATGCAAAGAAAATCCACCACTGAAACAGGTAGCTAGCACTGAAGAGCTTAAAGAAGAGCTAAAAATGTCTGTAATTTTTTTAGAGCCAATGATTATTCATTCAAGCTCAGTAACAAACTATTCTCAAGTTAGAAGATAATTCTTTTAATGCATTTTGAATCACAGGAAGGATTAAACTTGGCCCAGTGCCTTGTCTTAGAAAGTGGCTGGAGATGTATGCATGAATCCGAGCCGCTTACATACAGGCTGCAGAAGAAGAGATGAAGTTAAGCGGGTAGATTCCATGAAAGGATTTCAAATGCATGAATGTTAATTAGTAAGAAAGTGTTAAGTCAGTCTACAAGAAATACCGGCAGAGATTTGTCTTTAGAAATGAACAGAAAATTCTTTGACACAGACTAACAATAACTTTCAAACACCATCACAAACCTTCAATAGGTAAATAAGAAATTTTTCTTGTCTTGTGAGACTTCTAGGCAATTCTTACCTGCCTACCAAAAATTAACACTCAGAAGGAACAGTGGTGCTATATCATTACAGCATCTTTTGTGCTTTTGTGATCTCTGTTAGCGATACAGATATGGATGAGATGCTAGTGTTGCAAAAGATTTCAGTCTGGATATAAATTTGTGCCCAAGCTGAGCATGTTATTTGCTCATGAATTTGTGAAGATACACCTACTTACTATATATTCTGTAAATGGAGAAGCAGGACAACGGGTCTCCAAAAGCCATGCGTTTATATATCCCTTTTCTAATGTACCAGCTACGTGTTTATGTTTGATTTCACTGTTGCACTCAAAACCACTGTCACTTGGATTCAGTAGTGATACGTGAAATCTGGAGAACGAGCATCTCCTTTCCTCCGTAAATCTTTTTGCCTAGTGCATTTTATTATGTCCTTGCATTACATCCCACAACTCTTGTATAATACTAATTCTCAGGGACTTGGGGATACTGTCCTTTTGTACTTGAAGTAGGTTATACTCTGGGGAAAAGAATGAAAATCTTTAAATTCAGTAAAAATGCCACACTGAAACTCTATGCCAAGAGTTGTGTTCCTAGCATATGACTTAGACTTTTTGTAAGCATTGTTTTTATGGCACTCAAACCAGTCTAAATATCTAGGATCCTTTCAGGAGTTCTGGTTGCTACAAGGGTATATAGGCAGACTGTGTCTTTGCTCTGCATTTCATTTAAGGAGGAATCAAGGCTTCCTGATGTGTTGTACTGCATGTAAGTTGCTGAGAATAACTGTGCTGTACAAGAAGGATTGTTTTCCATAATGTCAAACATACGTCTGAGTCTGGGGCGTTATCTCTGAGGTCCTTCACATCATTCAAATATAAATACCAAGTTTAAATCAGGTACTTGGCTGCTTTTCTTCCATCAACCCAGAGGGGTTCCTCAACAAGGATGGAAGAGCCCCTGTTAGGCTCTGTGGGCTGACTGTTAAGGAAATAAAAATGAATCGGCCAGTCTTCCCTTTGTGCTAAGCCAAATGTCTCAACTTAGGCATGTGCCAGCCCTCTCCCAACTGGCAATGGAATAATGTATGTGAAATGGGGAAAGTTCTGTGTCTCTATAAAAATACTTTAAATTCTTTGTCTGTGTATACCATGTGTTTAAATTCTGTGTGTAGCTATATGCACACACACACACACACACACACACACACACACATATACATATATGCAGAAAAGTGTGTGTTTACATATATATGTTTATATTCTAAAGTTTGAGCTATTGGTTTATCCTCCAAATATCGCCAATAGAAAACATTTTTTTCCTAAACATCATGTGCATTGGTACAACTGCTGACACAGTAGGGGCCTAATTCTGGCTAGCATCCTTGTTAATATGAATATATAGTTATTAATCAAGAAAAAATAATTAATTTACGTATACAAATACATTGGTTTGTGACAAGCGTGTTGTTCTCTAGTTCTTTTTATTCTAAGTAAAGTACTAGGTTTACCTTTGTTTTGTAGCACGTGAATCTTGGATTAATCAGTAACTTTATCATCTCTGATGTTCAGAAATCTGGAACTATCCCCAACAGATCTCAGGATAAAACCCTCTTAATTAATGCTAAACTCCAAACTCTGGTGTTTTTCATTCAGCTTTCCCCATTTATCAAGTTACCTTGCATTTATTTTCAGATGCTGAGCAGATGCTAAGTAGGTTATTCGTTTTGTAAACACAGATAATTATACATTGAGAAGTGTTATAACTACATGAGCCACCTTTTATACTAGGTAATGAATGCTCCTGGTTTTCCTGCTACTAGATTGCTTCATCTTCTATATCCAGACCGATTGTTATATATAATATTTATGGTTTTCCTTGCTGTCTTTACTAGAAAAAAACCACAGGCCCATTTTTTTTTTTAATATTTCACATGAATTTCTGTATTTACACAACATTAAACTAGAAATTTTCAAAATAAATCTGGAAGTACCCACTACTAGTTTTTGAATTCCATTACGGATCTGCGGATTACTCATGGAACTAGCTGTGTTGGGCTTCAGATGTCGTGAATAAATCATTGAATCAGTAAATAATTTCAGGTAATTAATTTTCAAAGTCTGAGAATTCTTCAGCACTTTATGGCTGTCTGGCCAAGGGACGTATGTTTGGAGCTTAGCCATGTTATATGTCTAAAAGCTATACAGCTTGCCCATGTCATAGAAGGTATCGGAAAACTCCAACCATATGTTTAGTCCTTAATGGACTCACTAGTGGGTAAACAGTGTCTTCCATAAGGACCTTGAGTGTGTCACAAGCTGTGAACGCCATTCCCTTTCTCCTAAGATCTAGAGCTTAAATCCTTGTTGTTTCCAACTTGGAAAAAGTGAATATTCATGAAAACTAACTGTACTGACAAGATAGGATTATTCAGGGTATTCAATGAATTTATCATTTTTACTCTTATCTTGGTTTTGTCAGGCAGCTCTTCAGAGATGTATAAGGTATGTATGTAATTGTTAATTGGGTTCATTAAGTACCACAGATTTTAGAAGAACAGGGAGAAATGACAAAGCTACAGATGCTGTATAGTTGTTTTGAGGGTGTTTTTGTATGTTGCTGCTATTTAAGTGTCTGTTGGGAAGACCAAGGACAAGAATGTAGTATGTTGACAGTGCTGCCTGGTTGGCACAAAGTGGTTGGGATTGCTCAAACAGTGCCCTTTGTAAAGAGTCAAGTACCAGGAGTGAGATAATCAGAGTACCTCATCAGGCCTGTCTTTGCAATTATAGTGAATTTCTGTTCCACAAATTAACTTACTTTCCCTACTCCCTCCCCCAGCCTTTTTTGTTTGCTTGTTTTCAAGTTAGCCTAGACTATAATTGGCTTAATGCAGTCAAAAGGCTTCTAGTAAAATTCTCCTAATGAGTAAAAGTTTGTTTCTACAGTGTATGGTTTAGGTTGAGGCTTTTATCAACTTTCTTATTGCCAAATCAAATGGGACTTCAACATGGCAAATGAACTCTGAATGAAAAAATAAATACAATACGTATTTATAGGTGCTATTTCCGTGAAGGTTATAGCTAATTTCTGATCAGTGTGTCATTTAACTGTAAGTAAATTCTGCTGACAAACAATAATGCCTTTATAAAAAGTTTCCTCATGACAATTTGAGAGACCTTCAAAACAATTCAAGACCTTCAACTGAGCAGAAAAGCCTTAAGCTGAAGAAGTAGTATATGATTATGTACAATGATACAAGAAACTTGAAAGTAGAGGGAAGGGTAAGAAATAAGACTAGTTATCTAATACAAGCATGCCATGAGGTACAGGACGGTGAGTCTCAGGTGTCCCTCTTAAGAGTCTGTAGGTAAGCATCAGTGTAGCTAATGCTGTGATGTTCCAAGGGATGAATTCAGTATCTGAGAAGATAGATCTGAGAACAACTGAGGTTCTTTCTATTAAAATGGTGAATAAAATTATACTTGCATAGATCAAAGAAATTTGTAATGTGTTTAATGTTGTGTTTTATTAGTTGGAGCTGACAGTTCTTTTAACAATAACATTTCAGTTGTGAAATATGCAGTAATTGAGAAATGAATAAAAATTGGTTTCTCAATACAGATCAATAGAAATAAAAGACTGTTGGTTAATGCTTTCATTGTGGTGAACACATTTAATTTGTGAAACTGCTGAGATCAGTTGACTTTGCTGTTTGAAATACAGTAACAATTTTAAAGGCTAGCCTGTGCCTGCTACCTTTAAGATTTAAGTCTACATTTCAGTTTGTTGTGAAACAAGTTACTGAAAAATTCTGAGTCTTTTAGCTTCTTCAGAGGTCTCAGGTTAGAAGTCTAAACTGTAGCTGTTTAGGAAATTTTAATACAAAATCTAAATTACTTGCTATAGCTATTCCTCTACCCTCCAGAATCAGTGCTAGAGAACTTAGCATGGGTGATATAGCAGAGGCAGAATTTAGTTTAATCAAAAGGAAGCTTTTTAGAAGAGAGTCTTGCATAGCTTCCCACTTACCTATTCAAAATATCTTAAACAGATTTTAGTAGTAGGGCATAGCAGTTCATTTTCCCTACCACCACTTCATTAATATTAAAGGAAAACCAGCAATTAGACTTGGAAATTAGAATTACTGATCATCAACTCAGTCTGTGTCTAAGATGACCTTTCACAGTATCACCTGTAATTCCTCTACATAGATGTTACCTCAGAAAGGAACGCCTTTAACTGGCTGTTCCTTAGAGTCAGGCCATGTCCCTTCAACACACAGCTCTTCCAGTGTCTTAGACATACTGGTTTATGATGCTGCCTTTCAGCCTAAGGAACTGGGGTGATCATGTCCTGGATAATGGACAGGATCTCTGTTTTAACAAAACAGGTTCTGGTTATTTCCACTCTTGAGGGAGGGAAACTTGACTAATGGGTAACGGACCCACTATATTGTTATATTCCATTTCAGAGGGGTAGGAGGGACTTTAAAAATGCGCTTTGGATATGCTGATGATCATACCTGTTGTAAATAGTAAACTAGATTTGTTAATGATTGTATGTATGAAATGGGCCTGTACTTTATGGAGGGGAGGGGGCGGGTGGGTGGGTGAAGGAGAATGTTTGTCTGTAAAACTTTGGACATCTAAATGCAAAAAATCCTGAATGAATCTGATGCATTGTCAAACCAAATAACCCTAAAGGTAACTTGAGTAAGAAAACTGGGGTTTAGACATATTTTACGTAGAAACAACAGGCTTTTGCTACATATTCCAGTTTTCTTTTCTGACACAAAATGACAACTGCAGTCCATGAACCATTTGACAAGGTTCTGAATTCATCGTAATCACTTACTTGATCCAGTATAGCAACCTTCTGCTTCTAGGAGTGATTTGCTTAAAATGTACAATTAAATTATAGCTAATTTAATGAATTAAACATGACTGTGACCACATGTTGAAAACATATTTTTTTAAGTGTGCTTTTCATAAAATACCTAATGGTTGTCTGACATCCACATTTATTTTTTTCCAGTTATTGAAGAATTACCAGAAGTGGAGAATTGAATGCCCAGAAATAAGTGCAGATTTACGACCATCTTCTGTTCTTGGTCTTTTGCATGCTGGCTATCATGGAGTCCTGAGATCAAGGGACCCACACGGAAGCAAAGTTCTAGTATACAGGATTGGTGAGTGACAAAATTGCTTGGACCTGTTTCACACCTGGCTCTGTCACTGATTTTTATTTTTCTTTTTGGGGGGTGGGGGGTGGAGTGGGTGGCGGTGTTTGTATGGGTGCAACGCCAGGGGTTGGTGCAATCAGATAATATCAGAATGTCTTAACTAGAAAGTTAACATATTTAAGTTCCCTGTTAGAGATACCTTTTCATTAATATAAAGGTGAGTTTATTGAGAACAATTACATCATTTGACTTATATATTGATATTGCTAAAGCTGTACAATCCTTTATGAAAAACTTACATTCTTTGTAGTGGAATTGTTGTCTACATCAAAAGAAGTCTTAAAGGTAAAAGCCTGAAGCTTCTAAGAATATGTGTCTGTTTGGGTCTGAGTGTCCTAATAATTATGTTTCCATACGAATTTTCAAAGCCATGTGCTAGGACTGTGGTACTCAGGTAGGTGCAGCACAGGGGTGAGAATAGGTCTATACCTAGTCTTGTACCGATGTTCAGTTTAGATGGGAATGAGAAGTTCACTGGATTTTCACTGTTCACACGTAGCCAGAGTCTTGTAACAACAATCTGAAGGTCCTTTGTTTGTTTGTTTGCACTCCCAAAAGTCTTTAAAAAAAAGATGTAGTTAAAAGATCACGTTACCATATTTCTTTGTGCTTGTTTTGGACAGGGACGTTACTTTTGCTAGCTTTCAAATAATTGCTTTATTAGCAGCTAGTCTAGTCGAAGGTTGTGCTCTGAAGCTTTCGTCTAGGGTTAAGACTCGTCCCATGCAATTCTTTGCTCAGGCCTCAGAAAAACAAGTGAGATTCGCCAAATCTTAGCAGAATTACTGTACTGAAGAAAAAGTTTATGAATTGATTGGATTGATGATCTGTAATTTCTGCTAGCCTGACTGTTACTGAATTAAGCTGTTCCTGTTAAAACCTTGTACTGGAGGCTACATCCATGGGTGGAACGTTACGTTAGGTGGCATCTACACCCATCTACCATTAGGTGGTACCATCTACAAAGAGAGTGTAAAGGGTGAGTGACGGAGCAGGCACACAAAATAACTTCTGTACTGCCAAATTGGTTTATTTCAGGACCTTTGATATTGCTGGTTACTTGTTCCTGAGAAGCACGTTAGAAGCAGTAGCAAGCAAAAGTATAGGTTTATGTGATGTTCTCATGGTAATGCAGAGTAATCTATTCACTCTTCAGGACAGTGGGATCCCAAGTTATTTACAGCATACGATGTGTTTCGTGTAAGCCTCATCACATCTGAACTCATTGTAAAGGAGATTGAGACTCAGCGGAATGGAGTCAAGGCTATCTTTGATCTTCAAGGCTGGCGATTTGCTCATGCATTTCAAATCAGTCCAGCAGTGGCCAAGAAAATTGCTGCTGTTCTCACAGTAAGTATGACATGCTGCTTCATTGCTTTAACTCTCAATTTTTCATCTGTTGCGAGCTATAGTAAATTTTCCTTCTGTAGACCTCCTTAGAGTCTATACAGCTTTAAAGAACAAAATCTTAAATCCATTAGGAGTCATAGGTTTTGCTTGGTTTGACTTGAAGTATGTTCTTGTATAGCAGAAAATTACCTTTAACCTCTGATGTTTATAAGAACTCCACTGACCTGTTACAACACAAGAATTTCATGAGCGTAAATGCCCATGAAGCCCAGTTCTGTAAGGATCTCTGTTCGTTATCCCATTTAATCTCTTCTCTTCCATTTTTTTTCGGCATTAACTCAACAGTCAAAGCTTTTTTTCCCTGACACTTAGAGAGGATGAGAAATAGCATGCACAAAGAGCAGTTAAGAGCAAGACAGTACTAACTTTTTACCAGCATGGATGATGCTACATGATCTTCCAACTGCTACCAACAGAATGTATAATGTTTATGTTCTGCTTGCTTTTTGCCCCCTCAACATGAAGGTTATTTTGTGCATTCACTACTACCTCAATTCCTATTTTTCACAAAGCTTGTGGGTGTTTCATTGTCTAAAACTTGTTCATTGCTGTCAAATTTGGTTGAACTTCGCCAATGGATTTCAGGGGGAAGAACAAAAGAATGAAAGAAGGGGACAGAGAACAGACAGCCAAGGTTCAGTATAGTCCCATAAACACATTTTCCTTCAGAATTTAGATTGAAAGTCAGCAATAATAAAACTGTTAGCTTGTGATGTGGAAATGAGTGAGGGAGGTAATCTCTTGCTCTGATTTTGTAAGGTTTTGAAGTTCAATCAAAGCGTCAGAACTTACAGTTGTTCTTCCTTTTTGGTATCTGCTGTAGAACTTAAGTGAAACCAGTAGGTATTCCCAACTTTTCACATCTGGAATAAGAAATCTTGATGTTCATCTGATTCTGGGCAAGATCTCATGAGAATAGGACTAGTAAGAGTGTTTTAGTTGATTTCTGAGGTAGTAAACAAGTTGCTAGTATTTTTTTCACTTTGAAATAGAGCAGAAAGGAGGTAGAACAGGATTTGCAATTGCATCTAAAGGTTTCAATCCATTATCTCAAGCGGGGAAATTCTCTGAATATGATGTTTCCATCTTGACCTATTTCAGATTTGTTGCATGCTTTTCAATACTTATTAATAGCTATTGGGGGAAAAAAAAAAAAAGACAACAACAAATTTGTGTGTTTCCAGTGTTCTTTTCTAAGAAGAGAAATAAGTTAAACTCATTTTTTTTCAGATTCCTTTCATTGCTTTAATTAGGTTCAGGTATTTTGCCAAAAGATTGTCTTAGTGTTGCTCAACATGCTTTTAAGTAAAAATTAAGGAACCTTAGTTTCAACCCTGTGTTTTACTTAAGAAATGTGTCTTGCAAATTACTATCCTGTGTGAAGAAACAGAAGTTAATAGAAAGGAAATATGTACTAAGGAATGGAAAGCATAGTAAGAATAGTAAGTGACATCATCTTGCAAAATCTATTACCCTTGGCAAAACCAAATTGTTTTGTGAAAAACATCACAGTAGACCTTAAGTATACGGTAACACATGGTAATGTACAGTAAACCTACAATCTGATAGTTTTGAGATCTTTATCATACATTAAAATCTAAAAGGAGTTGCATTTAAGAAATATGTGGGGTTTAGGGTTTTTTTACTTATAGAAGAATGAGAAGCATGCATGAAATTATGTGAGATGAGCTGCTGTACTAGTGGGGAGAATTTTTTGTGAGAAGTAGCACTTACATTAGCAGAAATCCTCTGGTTGCAGAGGTAGTATCAGGTTGGATGTGAATGGAAGCTATAATTTCCCCATTGCATAATGCTGTCTTTGAGCACTGCTGTGTTTTCTTTTAACTTTCAAAGGTCTGGGACTTCTAAATGAATGCAAGTAGAAGTATTTCATATTATAAAGGCTGTATATAGCAGATACAATTTTTATTTTCATTATGACAGTAATCTTTTTGTAAAGCTGAACTTCTGGCTTGGGCAAATTCCCAGTAATTTCAAGGCTTGTCTCTAAATTATAAATATAAATTATTTAACTGAAAGTTAGTAGCTTCAGTGGTTTATATTTATATATATTGGCATATTATCCTTCAGGCTGTGAATCGCCAATGAAAGCACATGGCTAGATAGCTTTTTGGTAAATCAGCAGCAGAATCTCTATTGTGAAGGATTGTACCTCCGAAGAAAGGCTGAGCACAAGCTTTGAATATGTTACTTATGTGCAGTTGGGTGAGGGTTTTCTTGTTTGATTTTCTGTTTAGTGTTTTTTTTTAATATCCTCTCCTCCTACTGAATTTTTTATTTTTCCTCCTAATGGGATATATATGATTTTTCTAAGTGTTGTTGGGGCAGTGTAAATTAAGAGCACTCCAAAGTGCAGGAACTGGCAAAGTCAGGAGGAATACTCCAACCTATGGACTAGATAGTTTTCACAGACTTGTCCTTAACAGTAGAATCTTTCCAATATTTGCTTTTCCTTACACTGTTTTTCACGTATTTTGACAGGATTCCTTTCCTCTAAAAGTTCGAGGTATCCACTTGATTAATGAGCCTTTATTCTTCCACTCAGTCTTCGCTCTAATTAAGCCTTTTCTCACTGAAAAAATAAAGGAACGGGTGAGTGCACACAAATATTTCTTTCTGCCACAAAATCCTTACATGACAGTCTGTAGCACTTCTCTTAGGATCTGGGCACTCCTGAGCACTGAAGAGCATAAATCATTTTTGTGTGTTAGTGCCATAGAGGCCTCCAGAAACTAACTGTAAAGCATTTGCAGTTGTCACTAACATGAGAGTTGCAAGTGGTTGCCGTTATCACCACTCTGAAGATAAAAAACACTGTGACACAGAGAGGTTAAATAATTTGCTTGAGATCACGCAACAATTCTTACGAAGAACTAGGAAGAAACAGGTCCTGGATCTCCTAGCACTGTGCCTTTAAATGACAGTGAGAAATTGTTACTGAACAGTGATGATATGCTCCAAGAAGACAACTTTTTAGTTGTGAAAGACCAGCGGGGGCATTTATGCATCAAAAATAGGACAGGCTTAAGTTCAAAAATTTTTTTTCCAAATAGCTTCTTAGTTGTTTTAAATTGTATTGCAGTTTCAAATCTGAAAACCTGTTTGTAGTTGGATGGAAAAGCATGTCAAGAATTCTGGTTTATTGTAGCATAGGAAGAATATTGGACGTTTCAACATTTCACAGTACCTCCTTTTGTACCAGCTAACACAGGACTAAGGTACAAATAAACAGCCCTGCCTATTATTTCCACTCTGAAGCCCCCTTGTTTCAGCGTGTGGATCTTGTGGATTTGCAGTAGCCATTGCACTCCGGGACAGTAAATCCAGTTTTTTCTGGTCACTGTTAACTGTTATTTGGCAGTCCCCTTTTTCTAGCAGTTGTGTTTACATTAGAGAGGTGGCCCTGTACAGTCCCTCACTCTCAAAAGATGATTAAAAAAGGGAGCATGTTCCAGCAGCCTGATACTGTGGCCCTTCTTCTCTCACATTAATACCTGCAACCCCCCCATACACACACCTGATTCGGCTCAGAATGTCTCAGGTTAGAACTGCAAAAGCAGAAAAGAGGGCAGATGGACATTAAAGGCATGAAAGAAAACAAACCAGATATCCCAGTTCATGGAATGGAACAGAAGCAGATTGGTTTGAGTTACAGGTATGATCTGAAAAAAAACCCTCTAAGGGCCAGTTCCCCATCCTTCATAGGAATAATTATTATTCACTTAGTATTTTACTTCCTGATGAAATGTTAGAATAAAAGGCAGCCAACTACCTTTCGAGTGCATATTCTTGCACTTTTTATGTAACAATAATTGCAGAAATTTCTTGTCAAGTGTTAAAAAGAGGCCTGTGAAAGTGTCTGACTGGAAGCAATGGACAAGTATTCAAAATAGCTACAATAAAGCAAGGAGAGAAGAACCTGAACTACACTATCAGAAGGGTTAAAGTGGAGGAGTAGCCCAGGATCTAATTTCAGCTGGAACTGAAACATAAGGAAGGACTGAGATACAGATTCTTTTGAATATCCTTCTTGGCACCTGTCTGAACCTACCTGCATACTACATAATGTTGGTTTTAAATACCTGTGACTGGACCAGATAGTAATGGCCAGGAGCCAAACACTGTGCTGTTCATGAAAATGACTGAAAAACACGATACCTATCATGACAAGACCAAACTCCAGTCTTCCCGTGCTTTAGCTCACTGTTCGGATGTAGTGTGTACCCTTATCAGTGCTGCTAAACCCGTCTGGAACAAGTGTGTAGTTAGTTTCAGCTCCAGTGCTCACAGCTGCATAAAATGCAGATCTGGGGTTGTAGTCCATGCTTCATCAAGCTGCAGATACTGAGCAGGACTGTGAGCTCCTATGGGAAACTCGCTTACGTGGTACTTCCTTCTTCATTTAAGGAGCTCGTTATGGACAAGTACATTTGTGTAGTCAAACCAAGCTGGTGGCTTCAGCTCTTAGGCTGAGTTTCTTTGCTGCTTGTTTGCACTCAGTTCTCTAGCATTCATACCCAATTAAATGCTTTTCATATTTTGTTTTAGGTCTATATGCATGGAAATAACTACATGCAGAGTCTGACCGAACACTTCCCAGCCAGCATTCTCCCACAGGAATATGGGGGGGAGGAAGTCTCCATTGAAGAGTTGGCCAAGGAATGGACTGACTTTATAATGGCATCTGCAGATTATCTTCAGAGCATTTCTCTGGTTGCCCAGGAATAACCTTGTTACAGTATTATATCAATTCTTGAACACCTGGAAGTGGAAATTAGTTTAATACGCAATCTTTTGTGTAACGTGAAATTACTGTAAATGAAAGCGGTATGTCTCTGCAGGGCACTGTTAGATTGACTGCACTTTAAACTAACTGGAGTCTTACCAGTGTGTATGACTGAAGAGATTAATGAGTTCTACATATTTGCAGTACTGTTTGTAATTGATTAACTTCTATGCCAAAAAGCTGAGTAGTGTGTTGGATATTAGAGACTGATACTGCTCCTGTTAAGTCTTTGGAGACAACTCAGCTGTAGTAATGTAGTTCAGAACCTTATGTATAGCTCTTGTATCTTGGCTTGTCAAGATAATAGTATACAAAAAGGAACAGGTGAATGGGGTAGACTAGTTTGTTGCAGAAGTATGACTACAAGGCTAATTTGCAAGGGGTGAAAAGAGGCTGCTTTTTAGATTGATTCTCAGGGAAAAAGGCTGTTTTGTTAGTTTGTGTCAAATAGAAAATTAGTGAGCAATAGTGAGACATTTGTGTTGATCTTTGTGCTGCTTTTGCAGCTTCCCTTTTTGTGCTAATTAACGCAGTAATCTTCCAGTTTTATAGAGGAAGATAGGGAAAACATCATGTACCTGTTCTTCAAAGGACAGTATGAATCAGGAGGAGGAACTGGTGAGAGTCAAAACAACCTTGAAAATTCTTGATTTTCTTTCTTCAAAGAGATACTGTCTATGGAGAAGCTTTGAGCAACTCCAGTTATGGTCACCTTTAATTCCTACTGTAGAGCACTACAGAGGTCAAGAGCTCTTAGCTGTTAGCAGTATCTGTTTTGGAGGGTGAAGTAGATTACCCTTCGTGGATCTGAACTTTAGAAATACCTGTTGCGTGGTTTAAGGGTGCTTGTAGGTCACTTTGGACCTCAGCATAGAAGATGCTGAGTATCTTGATTTTATTTTCAGAAAAGGAGCTGGCAACTTGCCAGTCTGTCTTCTGTTGGGCACTGGAAGAAATTGGTTTTAATTTTTGTTGAGCCCTCTTCTTCATTTCTGTAGGGGTAAGGAAAAAATATTAATCTGTTTATACTTATCGAAAACAGTTTGTTGGTTTTTTTAAGGGACATTATTCAGATACAAACACTGCATGTGAAAAAGCTGTCACTCACATTACATAGCAGTATCATCCTGCAATCCCCAGTATTTAATAATCTAAACAATTATTTTACTTTTCACTCAGCTTTTTGTTAAAAACTGTTAGCATACCAACTGCTAGAATTCATTTGCCCAGTTTTTAACTCTTGTTTTGTAATAAGCTAAGTGATCTTTGGATAAGCATTATATATTTAAGCATTCCATATGAGTCTTTGTATAAATGAATCCATAACAAATGCTTTGTTTCTAAGGCAGCTAGAAGTGCTAATGTCAGTTATTTTGGGATCTTTAGGACATTGGGATGTTACGTGCTTAGGGGAGAGAAATGAGACTATTCTATTAAATCAGAAATGTCTTATGGTAGATGATCATCAATACTGTGTTGTTGCAAAAGCCACTGGGAACTGTTCATTATTAGCAAGGGAAACATCTATGAAAGGCCCACAGAGTACTCGTTGGTTGTAGTTCCTTCTGCTGTGGTACGGTCAATGCCAGGTACAAAGTACTTGCAAAACCGACAGGCATTTAAATTAGTTTTTCTTTCTTTCAGTTCCCTCATTTCCTTAAGTGCATTTTTCATTCTTCTCTTTCAGGATGTCTTTGATACGGAGCCTAAATTTAAGGAAATATTTTTTCAGATACATTTTCATATATTCGTGTATTTCATATATCTTTCTTTTTCTCAGATTGAACTATTTTGTAATACAAAGCTCCTTAAATAGAGGAGTTCAGTGAAGCTCTAGTTCTTCACTGTAGGAAAATAAACTAAGTAGTCAGGCATCTGGCAATTCTTCAAGTGTGTATCTCAAGTTCCAAATCACTTACAAACTGGAGAACTGAAGCTATTTTCGTAATTTTGTGCTCTTCAGTTTTAATCCTTGAATGTAAACCACATAAAGGATTGAACTGTTTTGCAGCGAATGGGAAAATTTAAACTTTTCCTATGAAACTGATCTCTAATCGTTGCTGTTTTATGTAGCAGAGATGTCATGTGATTGCATATGTATATGCAGATGGACAGAATGTAGCTTTTTTAAAATCTTCATTGGGACTACACCAGCACTATGAATATGAAGTTCTAAATGTCTTAAAAAATATCCTGAATCTATTACTAAATGATGTTATATTTGCATAACAACAGAGCACTGAGTGCAGTTATTTTTTCATGAACTGTTAATTATTTCTTAATGTTTACATGATATATAGAAGGTAGGAACTGTAACTGCAGTTGCTGCTAATAGTAAGGACACCAGCTAATTAGAACATTTGCATAATTAATGGAAGAGGTATTAATTAGTATGTTGAGTGGTGGTATGGCAGCGTTGAGCTGTAGTGTCAACAGAAAAGGTAAAAATCTCCAAGTGCATTGTTCTTTAGGAATATCAAGAGTGCCTCTAAAGAAAGCAAGCTGCTATTAAATGATGCAACTGTAATTTACTACTGACTGCAAGCACAACGTAATGCACAACGGTTTTTGTAATTTTTTTTATGGATTAACACCATTCTATTAATAAACTTTTTCTAGCGGAACCAGCCCCGCCTGTCGGTGTTTGTCAGACGAGGGTGGCGCTCCCGGGGCGCGGCGAAGGGCCCCCGCAGGGCCGGGCCCACCGCCCCGCCGGAACTGCGTTTCCCGGCGTGCCCCGCGGCGCGGGCGGCGGGCGCTGTGCTGTGCGGCGCGGCGCGGCGCAGCGGCGGGGCGGGCGGGCGGCGAGCGCTGACGGGCAGCGGGCGACGTGGCCATGGGGCGCCGCGCAGGGCTGCCTCCCCTCCCGGCCGCCACCCTCCTCCTCCTCCTCCTCCTGCCCCGCTGCGCCGCCGCAGCCGCCCTCGTGCTGCGCGGCCGCCGGGCGGGGGGCAACGAGAGGCCCATCATCGGTAAGGGGCAGCCGAGCGGGGGGCGGCCGTGCCCTGCGAGCGGTACCGGCCGGGCCGGGGCAGCGGCGGGACCTGCCTTCCCTGCCCGGGAGCGGGGAGCGGGCTCAGGCCGGCGTGAAGCCCTGCCGGCTGCTGCGCGGGGCCGAAGGTCTCCCGGAGGGTGGGTCTGGTGAAAGCTTGCCTGAGCAGCGTTACGCTATACGTGCTTGGCTTAAAAATCGTAAAGTAACTACAGCTGATTTAAGAGGAGTTATAGTACTAACTAGTTAAAGCAGGGAAGGTGAGCCTTAGTCAGATAATGTGTTTATTTGGTACCTTGTGACTAGGCATCGTAATCGGTGCCCCATCGTCGTAGCGTGTGTAATTCTTTCAGGCAGTAAATGGAATGCTGTAACCTGGCGTATAGGAAATTGGAGTTTAATTCTTCTTCCAGCGTGTAGTGTTTGCTGTTTGTATTGAGCTAATTCTCTTTCTTGAACCGTTCAGGGATATTGTCACAGGAATGTCACTTTGAGAAGTTCCACAAATTTGGAAGCTCTTATATTGCAGCTTCCTATGTGAAGTTTTTGGAATCTGCCGGTGCCCGAGTTGTGCCAATAAGGTAAATTTTTATATCCTTGCAAATGGGTATTAATAGTTCAGTGTAAGGGTATCTTATAGGCACAGAAAGCAGTTGTATTGCTTTTCTGAGTGTTTATTGCTCCTCAAAGACTTATTTTAAGATGGTATAATTTGCAGGGAGTTTTAGAAATCAGAATAAAAGCAAACTGGAATATGCCATTTTTAGTATTTCTTCTTACAATAATAACATTTCTTTGAAAAATGCTTCTTTTTACCTGTAAAATTACCCTCCGTGGTTTGCATCTGTGGTTTTTGAAGTTGGCTGTATTCCTTCTGATGTGTAGTGCACCACAAACGCAAGTAGATACCTAGGTACACGTATACATACTACCTTTTGTCAGGTTCTGTAGTCCAGGGATTCAAGTAATGGAGGAAGGCTGTCGGTACTCCTGGAAAAAACCAAAGTCCAGTTCTGCTGAAACTGTGGTTCACTAATGCCATGTGTTGTTGTATTTTGGTTCTAGGTAAAAAGTAGCAGAGTAAGTAACAGAACTGACAGTACTTCATAGCTAACAGTTATCTATAAAATAGTAAATGCACTGAAATCAGATGTTAAAAAGACAATTGTCAGAATTGCAAAAGATAGTAATCCAGCTGCAGAAAATCACAATCAGGTGTATCTACACAGTCCAATAAGAGCACCAGTTAAGTGCCTGAATTAGAAACCAATGTGCCTCATGTAGCTGGTGGAGCTTTCAGAATGCTTGCTGACCTGAAGCTTCGCTGACAAATGGAGGCTTCTAATTTTGGCATCAAAATTAGATGCAGCGAAGCTGTATGTTTGAATATACCCAGTGTGTCAATTCTGCAGGAGTGTACCCAGTACACTGGTTTGCTGATGCTGAGGAGTTTCTCATCTTTCCACCTCAACCATATTTTTGCTGAACAATGGGTGTGACACACTGTTAGCATCTCTGCCCTTGTTGGAGTCGGTTGGAAACCGGAATTGCCAGTCTACAGGAAATAATAACTGTACTATTCATGTAAATGTTAAATTTAATAAGTGTCTCTAAAGGGGTCTTGAGTACCTAATACTGAACCATATCTGCCAGGGCCCGATTTCCAGTCTTGCGGATTGAGCTGTTTCAAGTGAAATGTTTAATTTGATTCGGGTCTGGTTTACTCGTGTTTAAATCATGCTTTCTATGTATTTTCTGTCTCTCATGTTTCTGTTCAACAACAATGATATTTTTGTGGTTAAAAAAATGTATAATTCATATGTTTTCGGTTTTCCAGATTAAATCTTTCAGATGAAGAATATGATAAAATATTCCACTCTATTAATGGGTAAGTTTTCAGCACTGATAGTTCTGGTTTTGAGCTCTGCTGTATTCCCAAGAACACTGTCTTTCTACTGTCTTGAGAAGTTATGCTGAGCGCTGTGGGCATGTAAATATGTTCTAAGTCAGAGAGCGCACTGTTTCATCCGATGTTGGTCTGCTGCCTTTCTTTTCCTGAGGAACACGTCAGATAATTTGCAACTGTGCCCAGGCTCATCTTGGCATTCTCTTGTGCTTGTCTGCAGGCAGACGGAAGTGGCGTTATAGTGGTTAACAATTTTACAAGTGTAATAGACCACTTCCTCTGCATTTTATTTTTCTCTCTTCCTCATTTGAGTGAACACCTTAAGTCTGATACTTACAAGCACTTACTGGGTGTTTCATCCCCCCTTTCTTCCCTCTTCCAGGCCTCACCGTATCTCCTCTATCATAAAAGTTTCTGATTTGCAGTCTATTCTCTCTATGGGTGCTTTCTCTCTTGCTACTTGAATGGTCCGTCTTGCCTGTTGTAATTCTGTGGCTTAGGTCTTCTAACTTTTCAGCTGACTATAGCAACCGTCCTTCCATGTGTTCTTCCTGCATTTTAAATATGTTAAATTAGATCACATTATTGCACATTTTAATACTGCATTAAATGAAGTCAAAACCTCTTATATTTGCCTTGTGCTAAAAGTGCTCTTTAGAAGAGTTAAATCAGCTGATGCTACACTTCACAGGCATGATTGTATGGGAGTCCACAGCATGTGGCTGGGCTACTTGTAGTCATGAGATGAGCATCTTAAACCATGAATATTTTTGTTAAGCTTATGCATATACTAGAACGTTAATCAACATGCGTAGAACTTGCAGATTCAGACCTGGTTGTCTCGAGAGGGCATTGTCCTCTTACGCTCCACAGCATGCCCTGTACACTGAGATGTGGGTCTTTACAGTCTGGCAATATAAGCAAGTATAAGACAGTGACACTTTCTTTCCTGTGGCTCCTCATATGGGAGACAAATTTAATCGTTTCACCCTTTTCTCATTGCCGCCAGCCTCTCTTTGGTTGCCAGAAGGACTTTCACCAATAGGGTCTGCCATTCTTTCTACCTAACCACCTACGCTGATGCAGGAGAGGGTGTTAGGCAGGTAGATCCAGTTCCCTTATCCTTCTGTCTTTGCAGTGACTGGTAGTTAGATTGTGCTGTGTAGGTGGGTAAGAATGGTCTATTTCCTCTTGTTGCCCTCCACTGTCAGCTAATGGCTTCCACAATATAGCTGTGTGTAAGTAACAAATAAGATCTCTGGAGGGAAGGGCTTTCCATTTTGTGGAAACTTAGAATAGGAAAGAGATACATTGACATTTCACGTTGGAAGAGCTTAGCTCCAGTTTCTTTGCAGTTGGAAATTATTTGATGATTACGTGACTCTTCAAATAGTAGAGACAGGATTTTATGGATATAGCAGTGTACTCCTGAGATAGCCTTTGAAATGCACCGTGTATGTCTCCAGCTCTAACCAGTTAGAGGTACTAGAGTATAGGCAGTTGCATTTTAATCTGCCTATGACAATGTCAAGCCATTATCATTGCTACTTAATGGGTTACTTCCTTTCTGCATTAGCAGAAATGACAATTGTTTTGCCTAATTAGTGTTGGCCAGTTTTTGGTTTAAACAAAAGGAACAGGTGAAGTGAATTTTCCACCTTTTCCAGGTAAGGACTGCCGCATTTATCTTAACTAGATCTTTGTAGAAATCTGTAATCTGTTTTGAAAAAACCTTCAGCTGTATTAATTTTCTATATTGTCGCTGGAGAGTAATCTGATTTATATTTTTGTGAATGCTGCTCTACTTTTCCGTCAAATACTTAGCGGCTTTTGCATGATCGCTGTGCATCATTCATCTTAAAATAAACCTGATCACAAGGATTTAAATGCACACTTGCTCTGCAAATGCTTGGGATCATTTGAGATATTAGTTGTTTCTAGCTGCTTGATAGTATCTCCCTGATAGGGGTGGCCATTTCCAGAACACAGAAATGTAGAGGAAATCATTCAGCCATTTTGATAAAAAGTCAGCAACTGATAGATGTGGCTTGCATAAATCTAATTGAGGTTCTGTTGCAGTGGGTTAGGGAGGCTTACGCATTAATTTCTGTCAGTTTTGCAGATACTGTTCCAGTTACAGCCAGAAGAGACTCCCTTTATTTCATGTTACTGTCTCTGATGGTATTTGATTACTTTCTGTGTCATCATGTGTACGTGTGAAATCTCTGCTAGACAATACTGAGTCTTTTTCTTAGTGACATTTGTGTTTAGGGAGCCACACAGAGAAGTGCCATTGCTGATTTTTATTTTTTTTTTTGGTGGTGGAAAAAGATCATGAGCTGTTTCTTTGAAATTGTCCCTGAGATTGCTTTGTCTTCTTTGGCTGTGTTAGATCCTGTGTGACCAAAGGTTATGGCGAAATGTACTTTTTTTTTGCTTTTTATTAGGAACTTTTTGATCTGTGTTGTCTGTAATAAGAAGGTTGCTCTGCCAGGGCCACAATAATTCTTTACTGAAGTTGAACAGGATGAATTAAGATTGGGCCGGGATTTTAAAGTGGTAGGGAGAGCCAGCGAAGAGTCAGGACAGGGTGTGATGGAGTCATGGCAAGCAACCCTTTTGTATACCAGCTGAAATCTGTATGCTTTCTGTATTTTCTGTTTACTCTCCTCTTCCTGATGTTGCATTAGGCTCTGTCACTGCTTTATGATAGTGAGCATTCTTCAGTAGAACACTTCAGATTTAGCATATGATTCAGTTAAAGGCTAAGACACCTAAACTTAGCTGTCTTCCTGCGCACTAGCTGTGTGAACTCACATAATAAATGGCAAGCTAGTCAGCACAGTCAGTGGCCCCTACAGGGCTGTTCAACCTTCCAACCAGTTAGGTGTCTGCTCTGGAAAACCTAATTGAGTCTCCATTGACTTTTCTGACTAGATCTTTGCTGTCCATAATGGAAGTCTAGATGCCTATCTATAGGTTTCTGAAATGTGGGTGTCTTAACCTAGACCTGAATCCTACCTTTAAAATCACTGTCAGACCTTTCTCTGTGTACGTTGTCCAGGCTTTAGTTTGATCGCCATTGCTAATCAGATTCTTGGATGTTGCCTTTCAGGGTACTTTTTCCAGGAGGTGGTGTGGATCTTAAGACTTCAGAATATTCCAGGGTTGCTAAGATATTTTACCACAAGGCATTAGAGGTAATTAATTACTAAGGAACAGTCTGTTCTTGTTATTGTCACTGTTCAGAGATCAAAATGACAGGGAGGCTCATATTTTCATATTTTTACATTGGCATCCAGTGCGTTAACTGTAAGCCCAATAAGTAGCTTGTTGCTGGCTTCTGCATAAAAAAATCTTTTAATATCTTAAGATTTGGACTTCTGGCACCCTCTCCTGTTCTATGTTGTGTCATGGTCTTAAACTCCCAAATTCTTCAAGTGAGAACGGTATCATTTATGCATTGTACCTGAGGCTTTATGGGTGTGTGCAACTTGCAATAAAGTAACAGTAATGCTTTCCAAAAGCTCAGAGTATCTATTGACATTGGATGTTGAACAAAGTTAATAATAAACATAATCATTTGTAGAAGTGTAAACAACTGAAATTTAGACTTAGAGGGAATTCTAGCGAGACTCTCAAATAAACCAATTTACGGTAATACGACATCAAGGCCTCCACCCATACATTACAGTAGTGAAACACCTTTATTCTCTCTTACCTGTAAGTAGATTTGCATATATCTTTGGAGGTGCAGATGAGGGATCTACATTAGCACATCATAACATTTAACCTGTTTCTATGCATTGGTACCTGTAAATATAGCAGATTCTTACAGTAAACACTAGCTTAATTTATAACATGAAAAGAAGGTGGGACAAATGCTTGAAAGGTTATATTATTGTTAATAGTTACATAATTTATATGATTGTTAGCTTTATTAAGAAGAGATTGAATTTATGGAAGAGCTGTTTCTTTCAAAGCATATCAGAAAGGCTCTGAATCCTTATTGCAGATTTAATTCTCTTAGAGCTTAAAAGATGTTGGGGTTTGGTGTGGGGTTTTTTCAGATACTAATCAGCACATTTTGAAGTCAAATTTGCATTGTGGAAAGGCATGGATGTTTAATGAGCTTTATATACGGTCCCTGTGATTTTTTTAAGGATCTTCTGTATTCAATTTTAATAAAAGTTTAAATTTTCTTCCTTTTTTCCTCTTTACTGACTTTATTTTCAGCTAACGTTGATTAAAATTGTCACAGAAGTCATACTTTGGAAAACGTTGCCCAAGAGGCAGTTATGAGAGAGAGAGATATACAAGTATGACAGGCTGAAACTTGCAATGGTAGCAGTGTCCATTGGCAGTGAGGAATTCCTCTTCTACCCTCGCTGCCGACTTTCCAACAGCAGGCAGGGAAACTGCAGGCAGTGGCATTAACGGGACCAGTCAGCTGCTGCAATTAATTGTTTTCTACTCTTCAGTCCCTATGGCCAATGTTGTTACTCTTTTGTCTGTCTTTATTTGCGGTGATTGTTAGTCTGTCACCTTAAACCTGAATCTTGCAAAGACTTATATAACTTTTATGTGAGACAGTTCATCTCGTTTGTCGCTTTCAGTGCTCGCTGTGAAGTGCAGCCTGTTTATTCAGTATTGGGCAAGGGTTTTGTGTGCTTGCGCTGCTATTACAAAATACTATTTACATTTCACAATGAATAACTGAATTGCATATGTCAATTTTGCGATCAGAGAGGCAGGTTTATTAGATGGTATGTGTACTTCAGGTGAGTGAAAGGCAGAAAATAATTTTCAGTTCATCATATGTAACCCTTACTAGTAAGTTGGGATTTTTCTCTGCTACTTGGGATGACTGTGTGTTTCAGTTTTAATCTTTTGAGGCTTAATTAGCACTATAAAATACTGTAGTTTTACTAATGTAAGGTAAGCTACAGTAGTTAAGAGTGTATTAGCAGGTACAAAATTGACTGAAATTTATGTTTTTTATAAGACTTACGAGGGTTCCTTTTCTCTTTGTTTGCAAATGTTCACAGTGTGAAATGACTTGGTCTGGCTCTGCATTAAAAAAGGGAGAGGGAGATGGAGACAGGGAGAATGTGTAATGGAAATCCCCATCCAAGCCAACAGGATTTCACTAGCTAGGCAAAACCCTAAATGAAATACTGTTTTCCAGATTTTAAATTGGTTGTAAAAATGTGATATCTTGGATGTTGTTTAATATGTGCTCAGCCTCCCAGCTAATATTAGTTTATTAAAAGAAAAAGGAGGGGACCACAAAATGTTTATGGTTCAGTTGTAATTGGTCTTAAACTAGTCTATTTTTTTGCCTTTAGTGGTTGTATTCCTTACTTACATGACAGACGGACAGTGGAATTGCAAATCCTGTGTCTAGCAGTGCGTGATAGGTGGTCATGAAGACTCTGCAGTACTGTTAGCCTTCTTTCTGTAAATCTTCCGTGTTTTGCTCTGAGAAGTAGTAGTTACATGGGCTTTTATTACCATACTATCGGTAGTGCAGTAGGGTAACATGCTTACTCGAAGCCTGTAATTTCAGCTTTCTCAAAAATGGCTTCTGAGCAGCAACTCTTTGCAGGGGGTGGGTGTGGTATGCATAACTTAGAAATGTTTAGAAACAAGTTAAGAAAGACTACTCTGATTTCACAAGGTCAGCAGTTCTGAAACTTACCAGTCTCTTAACATGAGCTTCCTATCAGCAATAAACCATACAAAAATGCAAATTTCCACTGTGTGTATGCACTGTATATAGTTAAGTGACAAGAAGTTGGTTGTGTTGTCTTTTTTTGCTTTCCTTACCTCCTTTCTGCTTTTTTCTCTTGTTTTAGTGCTTACCTGCCAATTTTTATCTTTGTATTTTGAAAATAGTTGCTGCTTTTTTATGTTGCCTAAGCTCACAATTTATCTTTCTGGAACATGTCCAAACCTACAAGTTAAACAAGCATATAAGTATGTCACTTAAGACCATAGCTATGCTAGTAATAGGATTTATATTTTCTTAAGACAGGTAGGTGGGCACAGGTGTACAGACATTGCAAAGGGCCCTTGCCATGTGTTCATAATGTGCTTCATGTGAAAGTGTGAATTGTAATGAATAGGCTTTCCCTCAAAGTGGTGACAGATTGGTTTATGTCCCTTCTTATGATTGCCTTTTTTATAGAAATGTAGTAATTTTGTGGTTTATTTAGGCTGCTCTCAACATTGCTTATTTGTAGAACAGAACTGTCAAATTATTATCAACATTAAGCTTAATTTACAGCTTTAATGGACATGTGTATATTCCGTAGCCTTCATATTTCAAGAGAAAAACTAAGGGAGTCTGTGTTTATTTCAATTGTAATTGAACTGTTATAATTCCTCCTGTAGGAATTTGTACTACTGTAGTAATTTCTTCTCTCTACGTAATGGAAAGCAAAAAGAATCCGAAATTGTCTTCGGTTTTCTTTCTGTGAATCTTGAGTACTTTCTCCTGATGTTGTTGCTTTTTATTTTGAAGGCTAATGACAATGGTGATTATTTCCCAGTATGGGGAACGTGTCTTGGACATGAAGAGCTTACATATCTCACAAGTGGCGAAGTTTTACTTGTTAACACCAAGACAAATGGTTTTGCACTCCCGCTGAACTTTACCTCAGGTACGTCTCATGTCTGAGATTTGCTGAGAGGTTTTGTTTTGGTCACGATAAAATATGCGAGGTCAATGTTCGGGAGGTTTCTGATTATTATCTTGTTAAATTCTTTCTTATTAAACTGCTGTAACTGTTTTTATAAAGTTAGTGCAGCTCTATTATTTCTAAAGCAGAGATGTTAGCACAAGCCATTTGAAACCAACAGCAGTTGGCAAAACCCACAGTTGTGGCTCTTTGAGTCATCTGGTAATTTGGACCTATAAAAATAATGTGGGTTTAGGTCCCTTTTTGTTACAGAGTTGAACAAAATTCAGGGGTCCAAAACCTATCAAACTTGGAGAGCAGGTGACTTTAGATTTTTTGAATTGCATCGTTCCTAAGGATGAGAATTAGTATTGCTGTCCCACTTGTACAGTATTGAAATTGGAGAGATCTCTTAAGATAGAGCTATGCCACTCAGCAGCACTGGTAAAATGTGGCCTGTGTTGATATTTTACGTTTGTTAGTAATTTCTCTGCGTACCATGCAGCATTCACAAATTCTGTCATTTTTGTTCATTATGTAGGAAAGGTCATTGAAATGAGTAGCAAAGAATGATGCTTTTTTTAGTGAGAACTTAGCTAGCAAAATTGCGTCCTCTCTGGGTCAAGACTGGAGGGCAGTGGTAACAGCATGTTGGAAACCTGTTGCAGCTTGTTTCACTGATTTTCCTTGCAGTGTATTCTAGAATCATAAAGTTATGCTACAGAAAAAAATGTTTAATGCAGTATTTTTTTGTATCTGTCTTCTGTTCAGTATTAGTCCGTCTGTTAGCAGCTTGTGTAACGGACAATATAATTTTTTTCTTTTTTCTTTGTAATAGCTGCAAAAGACAGCAGATTATTCAAGAACTTCCCTGACGATGTATTACATGCATTTGCTACTGAGCCATTGACATCAAACTTTCATATGTGGAGCCTCTCCATGGAGGTATTTGATCATTTTGTTTCCTGAACACAAACACATTTGCTCTGTTAAAACTAGAAATAGATGAGCAAATAACATCTTTTTCCCCCTCCCCTCGTTATCACAGAATTTCACAAAGAATGAAAAGCTTCATAGTTTCTATAATGTTCTGACCACTAACACCGACAATGAAGTGGAGTTTATATCTACCATGGAAGGTAGGGAAATTAATTTCCTTTATAAACTGTGATTGAAACAGACTGGTTCTTTAGAGGTTTTGTGGCATTGATGTTAATTTGTGCTGCAAGCTTGCTGTGAGAATAGCAGGGTTAGCATCAGCTCTGTCAGTGCTCTGGCTGTGAGAAGCATATTCTGTTTGTAGGGATATTTTACCTTTTGAGTACATGTCTGTGAGCCTAATTACTTACTTCTCTCACCCGCTGTTCCCCTCCCAGGTGCTGTTACACTTTAGTACTAGAATATTTGAGTGCTGTGATGTGAAGAGTACAGCACTTGTCCTGTAGTAGCTAAATCCCTCTACAGCGCAGCGTGCCTCTGTTGCGCCTTGCTTTCTGCCTGTCTGCTTATGCTTGCATTCCTGTGTCTGTATCTGCTGTATGGGAAGAACAATTCAGGGTGCTGAGATGACAGCAACATCCGTCATTATTTTAGCAGCAATACTGCTAATTTCCCCGCTCCAAAGCCTTTTGTATTACTTCTGTTGTGTATGTTTTGCACTAGGCTTGCTCAGTTCAAGAAACAAGTTGCCTCTTTAGAGATGGGCTTATCTTGACCAGCACACTGCTGGCAGCCCTTCAGTAAGGCTCAGCTGTCAGCCCATGGGATTCTTCTGTATGGCATGCTGGCTGTCCTCCAGAAGAGAATAGCAGTTTGATCAGAAAACCTGATTAGGCTAATGACAGGCATCTCCTGTGCCTGCAAGCGGTTTATCACAGAGCAGTCATCAGCTGCTGTGCTGCTGTTCTCTCTGAGAGTTAAGGACTGGCTTCCCCCTCTCTGTATGAGGCCTGGCACAGAGCAGATGGGAGCTGCCCCTGGACTGACTGGGCCTGCGAGGAGATCCTAAGACTTGGATCTGCCCCTGGAACTGCCAGGGATATCCTGTGTGGCTGGGAACATTGTATGTTGAGTGGCAGTAGGTAGGAAGTTTTGAGACTGATACACTTGTACCATTCTTTTTTAGTGTGTATATATATCAGTTCTGAAATGAATAATCAAAAAGGTGATGTACAAAAATCTGCTTGCATGGAATGAGACTCTTCTTTTACAATATCCTTCTTTATTTTTTTCTTCAGTTCCACTATTTAAGAGTTTCAACTTCCTGTTTAATCTTTTGTGAAACTTGATAAATGAGGTATTTTTGCAGCTTATCCTTTGAGTTTCTTTTGCAGTAAGACTAAGCACATAATTCTTAAAGCATAGACCTTGCTTACATGCTTTGTTTGTTGCAGCATACAAATATCCAATTTATGGTGTCCAGTGGCATCCAGAGAAAAGTCCTTTTGAGTGGAAGAATTCACCAGGCATTCCACATTCCCCAGCAGCTGTAAAAGCAGCATATTATATAGCTGACTTCTTTGTTAATGAAGGTAAAAAGTTCATTATCTATAAATGTAGTTTTTTAGAGTGAAGCGTTAGTGAAAAATCTTTGAAGACGACAGACCTCTTTTTCAGCTGTCAAAGTTCAGTACATCTTGCTGCCTTCTGAGAAGATTACTCTGCAAGCTTTATAGGCTTATAAAAAACCAAGGGATACTAGAAATAGAATGGCTTAGTAAAAGGGACATCAAAAGGTCGGGCATTCCGCAAACTCTTTTCAGTAGACTGGCTCAAAAGCATTGTACTGTGACTTTCTACCAGTTCAAATGATCACTGTAACATTTTAGCTTCCCTTGCACAGAGATGATGAATGAAAAAAAGTACTCTACTCATAATTCCAGAGGTTTCCTCAGTCCCAAACTAAGTTACAGTTATTCAATGTATTCTCAGCTTTGCTTGCAAACTATATGCACCAAGATTATAAATACTGCTTGGCCAGTATATGGACGTATCAAAGGTGTGCCATATGGTGCCCAACAGTTACATTCTGTAGACAGCACAAGAAGTTTTTGAATTTTACAGAGCTTCCAATTTGTTTGTTTATACCCTTCACACTTCTATACTAGTAAGTGTAAAATTGTGATAAGTCATGAAACTTCTGGTCTTAGGTAGGATATAAATACAGGAGTATTTGAAGGGGTCAAACTTACTTTTTTCCTTTGTTTATACTTACTAAACTATTCTGCTGAAATACCGTTTTCATATTTTAAATTGACTATGAAATTCTCTTCTTACCTGATTGATTTGGGCGATGAAGGACATAATAACCTGATTTAGTTGGGTCTCTAGATTTGATCTCTAATCAAAAGTCAACTAGTTGGAGAAAGCAGACAGTGATTTAAAGAAATGCAACTTGTGCTGACCTGGTCAACAAGAGTGTGGAAATAAAAGTTGTGCTTCTTACAAGTTCAAGGCTCTTTTTTGTGCAATGTAGTCCTACTCTCCTTTGCAAGAAGGGAGCAATATCATGTAAAATTCCTTGTCAGTATCTGTTAAGTTTCCTGTATTTTAAGGATTTTGATAGGGTACATGTGGGAGACTGAGGCAAACATAAAGGGGAAAATAGGAGAAAGTATAGTATGAGCCTTTTTTCTTGTAGTCTAATACTGGAATGCAGCATTTTTTTTCTATTTCTGTTTGCTACATTCTCTAGTAATCTGTCTGCACGCTGTACTACAGGCAGATGTAAGTTTGCTCAGGCCATTATCCAAGTAAATGTGGCAAAATAAGTGCCAGCTCTGCTTCCGAGTCCTATTGAGAAACAGTGCACGTGAGTTCTTCTGGATCTGTTGACCTCCAATTCTAGTAGAAAACTTCTGTCAGTGAACTGTATGTGTATACCCCCCATCTCATATACTAAATCATAAGCTATTCTTCATTACCTCTGCAATCTGTACAGGTCCTACTGAGTATTTCATACCATAACACTGCAACGAGTAATCGATGTTTTTAGCTAATGTAAGGCAGAATGTCTTCCTTAACTTTGAAAATAAACCACGGGATGAAAAACATAAACTGTTTTCAACTGGCAAAAATATACTCATCTATGATCACTTAATAACTAAACCATTCTACCAGAATACCATTTTCATACCCACCTGTCATTAATTTTAACTTGTTGCTAACATGATAAACCAGGCAAAGATTCAGTTTTTATTGTCCTCACCAGCACAGTCTATGCTAGCGCTGCAACTTTCAGTAGGCTGCTACTCTGCATTTCTTGCAGTATTACAAGTGCTGGTATCTATGGTAGATACTGCCAGAATCTTACGGATAAATATTTTTGTACAGCCTTGGCTTTAAAATAATAATTGAATTTCTCCCTCCCCAGTAATAGGATAGGCTGTAACCAGCTTTCTGAAGATCTGTCTTCACAGTTCTTCACATACAAGTTACTGTAATTCCATTTGCTGTTATGCTACACGGATCAAAATAACTTTGCCAAGAAAGATACTGTCAAGGAGGATAACAGTAAAGTGATCTGTACTTTTACAATGTTTTACAGCCCGGAAGAGCCTGCACCATTTCACCAGTGAAGATGAGGAAACAAAAGAATTGATTTATAATTATATTCCAGTTTATACAGGAACATTTTCTTCATTTCAACAAATCTATTTTTTTGATTGAGTATCGTGTCAAAGGTGCAGTGTTACTATCTATAAATGGAATTATTTGCCAATATTGCGTAATTAAGCTGATATAGTGCACTGCATGTGACAGAAAGCCAGAATAGTTCTCTTCCTTTACAATGATTTATCCTGTGTTTCTTGTGTACTGTTCTTCTGTACTGTTGGACCATTAATATAAAAATTTACATTCAATAATATAATAATTGTCTTAGATTGCACTTAAATGCAAGCTAAAGAAAAGTACATTTTTCTTCGAGGGAAGAGGTCTTGTTTATGTTTATAAACTTGGAAGTAATCAAGCTTAGTACAAGGGAAAAAACACAGTGTTCTTATTTTTTAAAATATGAGAGTTATCTTTGTAAAATGTTGTGGACTATGGTAGCACTGAGGGCTTAGATACATTGCTTAGTAAAATCCTGTCATTTTCAAATCATATTTAACAAATGAGACTCTTGGGTTTGTTGTAAATGTGTGTATGTAACCAAGTTCTTGACAGGGACTATTTTGTTTGAAAATTTGACCAAAATAGTAAGGAAGCATGAGAGCAAAGAGACATTTTTGTCTAAAAGCACATGTGTTATCCCATTTGTGAAACTGTTTCTCTTTTAAGTTCAGCATTGTTTGGAGTGCTTATGCCTTGTGAAGTCCACGTAAATACAAGCATGCAGCGTAAACTAGGCATTGCAAGTATCAGGTAAAATAAGAAAATTTGGAGGGCATAGTTAAGTGCTGATTCCATTCTCTATTATCTTCATATTTGGTTTTATATATCCTCCAAGAATCCCTCTGAGAGTAGCCCAAGCCAAAAGGCAGATACGAGATGCAAACATCCAGTTCTTTGTATTTAAAGGAATGTAAGCTTAGTTTTTTCTTTACATAGTCTGACTTTCTGTATCTACTGGATAGAATTCTCATTTTGAGTCAAGAGGTAGTTTGTCATCAACTTAGTAAAGACAGTAGTTTCTTTCTGTCCTGTTGAATAGTTTAATGCAGCTAGAATTAGAACAGCAGATGAATGTATATGAAAAACCTGTTAATGTTGACATAATGTGGTAACAGCAGTTGCATTCAATACACTGTGATAACTTTTTTTTTTCATCTTTGGTTTGCTGCACACAGTGAAAATTTTGTTTTGTGTGATGTCCAAACTAAGATGAGACAATCAAATATAACTCTACTGTATCGCACAGCTTCCAAACTCTGTTAACATCAATAGGGATTTGGATTTTATGAAGAATTCAGGTTTATACCTCAGCTTTGTGTTATAGTAACTTACACTCTCAAGTACCATATCTGAATAAAGCTGGTACATTTCTCAGGTTTTTGAAGTAAAAGACTCTCTAACTTGTTCTTTATCATGGAACAACTACGTAACTATAAGGAAACATTAACTGTGACTACCAGAAATACGCTACCAGGTAATTACAAATTAAATGTGATATTGCAGATTATTTCTACATTTGTCACATCAGCCAAATTCAGTAAATGGAACTCGCTTTTAACATAGGTGACTTCATAACGCTAACTTTATTAGCTGATGGATGAGTAGAACCAGGTGTAAGAAGAGAATTATGCTCTACAGTTGCATATAAATGTAGCAGCTAAGATACAAACCAAGACTAGTCTTCTACTTCTTGTTCAGGCTGTTTCTTCAGAATAGCTCTAAGAATTTTCCTAAGTAAGGAGGGCAGGATTAAGCCTTAAAAACAGGGGTCAGTCTTGCAAGTGAAATGTCTTTTAACTGCAATGGTGGCAATTAGTTCCTAAATGTGTAATTACAAGTAATACTGTGTAATATGATGGGAGAGCAGTGTGTATATTGTGAATCTGTATGTGTCTTTCCTTTACATCCTTAATCTTGCAAAGCCTTATTTGATGGTGTCCATGAATTTCTATGATACATGAAATAAATTTTTATTCAGGCAGATGGGTGGTTTTTGTTCTCTTTTAGAGATACCATGGATAAAGCATTAACAGTCATATTTTTTTTCCGAGTCTTTTTACTTCCATCAGTGACAGTCACAAATGAAGAGGCTGCTGCGGTCATGTCAGCAAGTGAGTGAGATGCATGGCCTGGCACAGACATACCTACAGCACAGCTCATGCAGGGACGATGCCCAGGGCCTGAGCTTAAATGCACTTACATGCAGCTGCTGAGCCAAGGGGCAGAAGCTTTCAAAAAGGCTTCCCACAGCTCTACTCACGCAGCCTTTTCACAGCAGGCTTATCCCAGGTGTAGAGTGTCAGAGCTTGCTTGCACATACATGGGCAGCCAAACCCTTGCGAAGGTGGGAAGGGGGTTGCAGAACCAGTGGATGCTCTCAGGGCTCTGAGAATGTAAGCAAAACAACTGCTGTCTGCAGCGTTCAGTGGAAGAACTTCTGTTCCTTATGATGCCTGACTTCTTCAAGTCAAGTCCTTTTCCAGTCAGAAGCAAACTACAGGAACCCAGAATTGGCTAGAACACACACAATAAAGGATTTGAAAATTTGTTTTAAAGAACTTGCAGTAGACTTCCTCTCTGCTCTGAGTGATTACTAATACAGTTTTCCATTGCTCAGACAGAACTTCTAACGTACTTTTTAGGATTAATGCTGGAGAGAGAAGAAAAGGAGCCTGTGGCCATACTGTTATCTTACTCAGAGTATGGCTTATGAACCTAATCATCTTGCTTGCTGCCGTGTGTGAGGAAAGAGGTCTGTTGATCAGCAAAGTAACCCTGTGTGTCTTGCAGTTTATGTTAAATCGTCTTTAAGAAGGAAAAGTTTGAAATCGATTTCTTTTTATACTATTCTGCTTTTACCACTAGATGGCCTACGAGAACCAGTATTTTGTGCAATTTTGTGATCGGGTGTGGTGCTGTCTCAAGAGTTTAAAGTGACATGTTGAATAAGGTATTTACTGTACTGTGGTGTTTACTTATATATCAGGGTGTTCAGGGTGTGGGGGAAGGAGGAGACGGAATAAGACTGGAGTCTTACTGGTGTAGCTGGCCAGATTGGCAGGAGAGAAACAGAGAATACATGAGCGTAGAATTAATTCAGCTGTGATTAAATCTTGTTTCCAGTGAATATTTCAAACATTTGAGCATTAGCTGGAGGTGACTGGAATGCTGTCCCTATTTTCAGGTGGGTTTTCCTCCCCTGTAGGCACAGAATCTGTCTTGGTTTCTTTTCTATAAATATGAAACTAGCTCATGCAGAACAGCACAGCTTAGATAGGAAGAACTGATAACTTCTGCTTAGGAAACTTTTGCCTTGGAGGTAGGAAAGACCAATTTGAATTCCTTCAGGTAAGGAAGAAATTACAAGGAAGAAAGATCTTGAGTAACTGCTCTAAATACTACATTAGAGGAAGAGCCTAACCCACAAGCTGGATTGTGGGGGAAAAAACCCGAAACAACCCACCCAAATCCCCACCATTTCTGGGCTGACAAGCTGTGCAAAATTCCTAGTAAAGTAGTGAATGCAAAGTAGGGATCGGTATCTGAGCAGGCCGTGACCCTATTTCTACTTCAATGCTGACTAGCTTATTTTTAGGCTAATTTTTAACCATTTTCGCTACGTTGTCGGTGCCACCTTATTTATTGCTATGGATGCCACTCAGCAAAAATATATTAAAAGCTAGGCTGTACTGCACTTACCGTAGAAATTAATGGCCTATTAGGGACATAGTGGTTCTTTTCTTGGAACAGTGAGGAAAGTATGGGGATGATTTGAACAACCAGGAGAAACAATAATGAAATTCCTTCCCAGCTGTGTGTTATCAGTGTATTGCCCTTACAAGGCAGGAGTCCCCATGGGAGAGAAATAGCTCTGTGTGTGGTCAGGCAGCTGAAGGCTGCGTGTGGATGCATACTCGAGAATGTGTGGGTGTAAGGTGGGAGGGTGTACACAAGAAGATATCACAGGCACTATTATCACAGTAATGAATGTGAATTTTTATTTTACTTTATCTGAATTGATTTTTTTTTCCTTCTGCGGAGTTCACTTGTATGTATACGGTGGTGGTGGTATCAGAAAAGCTATGGGAGTTGGCTAGTGTTCAAGTCCCATTAAGGTTTCTGTATGCCTGTTCAGATTATTTTGGTTTGAGTACGTGGAAGACAGATTGACAGGTACTGTGAGGTGATTGATTACTTTCCCTCGTTAGTCTTGTGTCTTTCCCCAGGGCAGGCTTTTTTCCTAATCCAATGCTTACTTACAGGGTAAATGGTGAGGAATATCCTGCCCAGGGCCACCTGTTGAGAAGGATACTATTCCAGCTTTCATCACTTCCTCATATCTGTTTCATAATGTAAGCAGTATGTTTTAAGAGCCAACTTTCTCTGTGAGTTCTTATATAACCAGAAGTTTCCAAGACCCTTTCATCCAAAAAGTCCAGACCATCTAAAAACAGCTGTCATTTGAAAGAGCACTTGAACAAGGCATTTGCTCCAAATTTAAGCAAAAAGCCTCAAAACTTCTCATCTTTGTGATTCTCAGACATGTAGTGAACAAACATCCCTCACAACCAAGCTTTCTGTAAATGAAAAGCAAAAAGCAAACAAACCAAAAGGCTGAAAGGAGTAAATTCCAGCAGTTGTTGCTTCCGATCATCAAAGCGATTGGGCTGAGTACTGTTAGCCTGGGAGTATGTACCTCCCAAGCTTCCTTTGATCATCTAGACTGGAAGGTATTATTTCACTGTGTTTTTGCATTTGTACAAGTCCGAGAGCTGATTTTATATGTGTGTAGTTTCTTACTGTTTTCCTGAAGAGTAGATCAGCAAAACCAGATAACCTAAACCAGCAGTTTTCTAGCTAGGAGCACGTTAGGAAATTAGTTTCTCCTTGTGAGCTTCTTGAGGCACCAGTACAAGCAGGTTGTAATCACCTGAATTCAAATTCAGACTGGGAAGTTTAAACTAAACGTACCTGTATTTCACTGGGATTTACTCCAGCCTACTGTGAGAGCTGCTAACTCCTAAGTGCCTGCTTTTTCAAAAGACAATGAGACACATTATTGTGACTAATTACTCAATTATATTAATTACTAATTGTTAATATTATTATGACATTTTATGAATAATACTGTTAGTCTTGCAGAGGAGACACCAAGTACAATGAATAGTTTACAGAAAATTTCTGAGATGTTTTCCAAAGAGTCCCTGCCAGAATGGAAGTACTCCAAAGATCTTGGCCAGACCCATTCTTACTCTGGATGGAGTCAGTCCTTGCAATCCTTCTAGGCTTCCAAATTAATCACTAGCATTTACACTGTGGTACCATCGACATGTTTGATGGAGGCCATTTGCAGCCTCTCAAAGCAGATCTAACCATGTCTTACGCTTCCAGAGGAAAAGAGAGAAACCTGAAGAACCTTATTACCTGCTTTTATTTAAACTGAGGAATTTGTACTGAATATTTCTCATTAATATTTGCAAGAAGCATCTCATTCCACCCTTCAATGAAAAGTGCCAGTAAACCTTTTGTCACTGGAGTCATAGCCGCAACAGTTCTGTTTGTTCTTTACACCACTAAGCGGAAAACAAAATTTTGTGCTTGCTAGAAACAGAAGCGAGTTCACCCTTCATCCCTAGGCTTTTAAGCTTTACTTCAGGTTTCTCATCCCTCCCAAGGATGAGTTAGAACACATCCCTGTGGTTTTCCCACTTTGTTTCTTGCAACTCCTTGTGGAGCTTGGTTACTCTGTACCATAACTTATAGCCAGCAGTCACTACTTCTTCCAGCTACAGCTGCCATAGTCTTCTCAAATTACTGACCATGCTGCTTCAGATGCTTGCAAATGAGGGAATTGGGTTCATGAGCACACTACATGCTTAAGAAAAGCCCAGTAGCTCCCTGGTCTGTGGGCATGCTAGCTGGAGCCCAGCCTCCTGCACTGTGCTGAGGGGAGATGCTGGAAAGGAAGCAGCAGCTTGTGTCAGCTGAAGCTGCAACTGAAGCCATCCTAGGCTGAGCTACGGTTAGGCAGCCAGTATTTTAACATAAATGTCTTTCATGTCCTTTTATTCTTAACTATCAACACTCTTGCCCTCCCTTAGCTGCATTTGCAAGGCTTCCCTAAAAAAGCTGTTCAGAATCAGTCTGTGGTTTCCTCTTTACTTTCCACACCCAGGGACCCAGGAGACACGTGAAATGAATTAGTCTGGAGTAATTTCCAGCTCTTTTAACTGAGAGAAGTGAAACTTGCACTGTGGATATACTGTGGCTTTTAGCCATGCCTTAGTGCAGTGAGTAGGGAGAAGTTGTGGTACAGAAGAAAATGCATCTTTATACATACGTTTTATTTTAAGAGAAGCTGAATCACATCACGTCAGCATGGGGAATAGCAATCCACGCAATAACACCTGTTTGAACAGCAGGGCTTGCTGGGCATTTTTTTTTTTTAATCACTACCACACATCATTTTTATTCCTTTAGCACGGCTTATCTCCTGCTAAGCTTGCCATGAATTCATTGTATGTTTTTTAACTCATGACTATAATATTGAAGAATATAATCCAGACAGATGGATGATTAATTATATGAGAAGTAATTAAAAAGAAACATGATCTCTTACTTTCATGAGTAGCAGGATTTTTGGTAGTTGCCTTGTTCTCTGTATCCTGTAGAACTCATTGACAAATTATCATCTAGATACCAAGACTTCAAACCAGACAAAAATTAAAGAGCTTCATTTATACAGTTTGAAATTAGACTGGAGCACTAAAAAATAGAGGCAATTAAAATTTGGAATGTCTTATCTGCCTGATTAAACATCCAACAAGATGCGTGACTGACACTCCTCTCCAATCTTCATTTATTTGTTTAATATTAAAAAACTCCTCAGATGTATATAAGCCATCTGCTGATCCGAGATTCACTGAGCCTTGGTATATTATGCATCTGCAAAGTATTTTCATTTGATGCCAGTAACTGTGAGAATTTGTTCATGAAAATTTCCAGTTCAAAAAACTGATGCTTTCTAGACATTTCTGAATATGGCCTGATCATCTTGCCGTTTTTTGTCCATAACACCTCTGTTTTGACCATTACAGCTAAGCTGCAGACTGCTTTGGTGTGATGAATAACACTGGCCAAGTGACAGCAGCCAGGCTGAGTCCTTCTCAACACATTTGGGCCACTTAACCTGGTTCTTTCCCCAGCACACTGCAGAAATCTCCACCTGGAGCTGGGGCCCTTGCTCAGCTGGTGAACTGTGAAGCAGCCCGGAGCCCAGACCGCAGCGCAGTGAGCTCATGGCCTAACAGTGCCAGGGCGAGCGGGACAGTGTGACAGCCTGCAGGGAGTTTGAGATGGAGGGGGAAGTTGCGTCTGCTGAGGTGGGTGTCAGGCAGCCCAGGGAGGGACTCACCTTGGTGAGCACCTCAGCTGGCCACCTTGGCTCCCTACTTCACACCCTCCATCACGCTGAAGTGAGCTGAACCATGCTTTAGTGCTGCCTCTTCCCCTCCTGCAAGGGCAAGGAGAATCCATAGCCCTTGCTGGGCAGAACCAGCGTTGCAAGGAGATGTGGGAGAAAGCCCAGCTTGGGTCAGCATCATCCAGAGCTGCCATGCAGCTGGTGGTGAGCTGCTGTCCTCTCTGCCTCCTTTTGCCTTCCTGCCTACTGTGCTTTCTGTCTGCTGGAAGCTGTTAACGTGTTTGTACAGTAACAAGCATGCTGGGATTTGCTGGGACAGCTGCTGTAATACAGCAAACATATGGAAGTGAGGAGGAGTACATCAGTGCCATAAAAGAAACTAGCCCTTAGGTCCTGGACGCAAGCTGAAGCAAGACATGAAGCAATTGCAGTTGGTTAACACTGAGTTACTTCAGGCATTGGACTTCCCTGTTGATTCTTGTTTTTCTTGATTTGAACAACTACCTGTGGCTTTCAGTCATCTGCCTGCCTGCCAGCTGCAGTGTCTGGAAGTTGTAAATCTTTAGAGATTATTTCTTCTCAGCCTTACAGATCAGGACAAGGATGAAATGGCAGTGGTCAGTGCGTAGCTACCATCTGACCTTCAGTGCTGATAAACTGCTTCCACCAGCAAAATGCCGGGAGGTGGCCACGCACAAGGGGAATAGTCCCTAACCCTCTGCTGCAGGGAGCCTGTTATGTAGCACCAATTCTGTGGGCCTCTTTAAGCCCCCTGAGGAAAAAAAGTGGTGGTGGGGAGGTACCACTTTGGTAAGCGAGGCTCGTACAAGGCCCCATCACACCACCGAACTGTCTTTCTCTGAGGAAAGGTGGTAGCTGGCCCGCACTACCTGTGCGCGTGGCACTGCTCAGCTTCCCCCTCCTCCATCAGTCAGCCCACTTGGCTGCATGGAAGGGAAGTTGTTGGTGCCACACAGCAAAGGTTTCATCTGTCTCAGGGAAAAGGTGACACTGGAGCATGCAGCTTCTCATTTGTGAAGCATTTAACCAATTTTCATGGGCTTCTCTTTACCTACAGCTGCACCAGCACTTCCCGTTCGCACTGCAGGAGTAGCCAAGACCTGATGCAGGTATGCGGAGCAGAGTGAGCTAGACACATCTAAGTAGGTAGGTGAGCAGTTACAGGAGCTGATGGATGCAAAAGAATGGCTGTAGACTATCAAAGTGTCCTGCTGGGTCCAGGTGTATTTTATGCACTCCTGCTTTCCTTGTGTGCTTCCCTTTTGCCATCTGTGTTTGTACAACCCTCCCTGCTCCTCATGCCTTGCAGAGATGCAGCAGCAGAGCACAGTGCAGTCAGCAACTGTGTATGTTACTGGTCACGCAGCAGCCTCTGCACTTTGAAATCCAGTGTTTGGCTGCGCAGTGCAGTATGTGCACTGCATGTAGTATCACAACCCCACTGTAAACTAAGAGAAGCCAGCACAAGAAAGTTAGCTCGGTTTATTTTATTTTATTTTTATTTTGTTTGTTTTAATTTACCATTGTGGTCACACCTTATCCACTTAATATACAGAATGCAGGTATTAAACCAAGAGGACTGCAAAGGCAGAGTGCCTGGTTTATCTGCAAAGAAGCACTCCAGTGTATGATGGTCTCTTCCCAGGCTGGACAGAGATGTAATCCAGTGCAAGCAGTGTTAGATGCTCACCGAGTATGCTGGAGGGATAGGCTACCTGTCACTGCGGTGGGTGCTAACTCAGCTCTCACTGTGGCTGTGATCATTGGTAATGATCTTTATTACTGTCAACGGGGCCAGTTTCAAAGACAAAGACCTTCCTGTAGCTGTCTGCAGGGTTGCCCAAATAAGCACGTGATATAGCATTAAACATGCTGTGTCCAAGGTGCACGTGCCCTAGGGGCACTAGATTTAAGATTTACTGTGCTAACAGTCTGTATATTCAAACTGAACAAACCAAGTTTGTTTTTTTTATAGCCAGATCAAAGCTAATACTACAAGCCAAAGTCCCTGAAAGATTATGAGATTACTAGAAATCTGGGAAATATCCCAAATCCTCAGATGATGATCCCAAATGATGCTGAGCAGGTTTCAGCAAAGTTTTTTTTTTTTTCTTCTGTTTTGGAAAGCCATTTGATAAACTTCTGGGGTTTGTTTGATTTTGCAAAAATAACAACAGCAAACCAATCTAACACTGGGTTTTGGTGTGGGCAATAGAAGCTCATGTGGTGTTAACAGCAGCAGGTACACAGAGTGCTATTGCTCACGTATTTTAACGGAGCACAAAGTGGAAGCAAAGCCTGGGAACTGTGTCAGAGTTCCTGACTGTTTCTAAACTTCTGCAAGTGTTCAGGAGCACTTTTGACTACAGTGAAGAATAATGTATTTCTGCTTGGGTCTTTTAACCTATTCCATGGGGGTGTGTGGTGTGCTGTGGTTTGTTGCTGTTGTTTTGTTTGGGTTTTTGCTTTTTTTTAACCTCTCTCACTTTTCCCCTGAGGGAAAAAGAGACATAGATAAAACCCAGTCCTGCAAATAACAATTTAGTTCCTGAACTCAGCTATGCTTAATAAGTTTGTCCAGCTGAAAATGAAAAAGAAAACCCTGTGCTCTACAGCAATATGCATTCATGTATAGCTCCTAATAACTTAAATCCTTTAATACGTCTATAAAGAATACCCAATAAAGTTGTGTGTGAAGAAAGTGGCACAATCCTTTGTATATAAACTTCATATTTAAAAAGGTATAAATACTTCCCTCTTTTTTTTATAAAAGTGGGGAAATTCACCATCAATCTGCACACACCCATACCATGCCTTGAAAAAAGCCACCAGAAACTTAAATATATTGAAGAATCTTACCCTCTCTGTTGGTGTCCTGTATAGCTCTTTTCTGTTGTGTTTGCTCCTTGTGCAGCCTGTGGAGTTAATCTGTCTGTAATTGGCATATTTTTCTAAATAAACTCTTCTTTCCAAATATGGAATATTCCCTTATGTTTTCTTCTTTGAGACACCTTCCAAAATTTGTATCTTTTGCACAGTTTTCTATGATTTGTGTCACATGCCATGTCATTTCCTTCTTTTTGTCCTTACCTTGTGTTTTCCTTAAAAGCAGTGGAGCTTTTATAGCTCTTCAGTTAAATGGCATGATTCACAGGATGGTTGTGATGTTGCCTTCGCTATTCCTTTTCTTTGCAAATTTACCCATGCTCAAAGCTTTCTCCATACTCCACCTCACACCTCATTTTATCACCCCCACGTCTGTGTCCATAAATTAAGAAAATAAAGTGCTCAAGAGAAGGCAAGGGAGACCTTCTGGCCTGTGAGCTTTCTACCCACTTCGAGGTCAAGTGCAGCCAAAATTCAGCCCCCATGCCATACAGGGATGTTCTCCCTGTGTCCTGTCCATCCAGGCTGAAGGAAGAGTAGCCCTGTGGATGCTGTGAGCCTCCAGCCCCTGCCCCGTGATCTGGTTGAGGATGTTGTCTGCTCCAGGCACTGAAGTTTTGCAGAGTGGTTGGTGGTACCACAGCCATGCCTGCTCCTGTGAGTACATGCGTGACATAAGAGTTTATTCAACAAGCTACGGAGAGCTGTCACCGTGGTTACACCAGTACAGAAAATAAAGTGGGCCAGGGCCCATGCTCTTTTTTCCCCAAGGAGCCCAGCACACCTCATTCACATGCTGCTAAAACCCAGAGCAGGGCATACCCATCCATACCGGCTGCTGGGGACAGTTCCTCGCCCCTGGTTTCTCTCAGTCTGGGCCAGCTTTGCTGGGACTTTGAGCTGGCCCTACTCAAAACCATGCCAAGGGTTAGTGGCAATGCCACCGCAATGGCAGTCAAGGGCTGGTGCCTGGGGCCCTGTCCCACACAAGTGTGCGAGGCCGTACGGAGCCTCAACAGCTGAGAGACTCATTGGAGAGCCCCGGGGGATGGAGGGGACGGCAGGAGGCTGGCCCAGTGTGGTTTGCTTTCCAGAGGAGGTACAGCCTTGTTCCTTCGTCTTTGCAACTACGTGGCAATGGCCATCTTCAGCCAACAGAAACTGCATCTTAGAGGGTGACCTGGGAACTACGAGTATGGCTGCCACGCAAACGTCACGCTTTGTAGTGAGCAGCTCTGCTAAATAAAGCAAGTAAAAGCTGAGTAAAATCCTGTTTCTCTGGGCAAGTGCTACATAGCTATCGCTGTTCTCATTTCACAGAGGAGCACGATACCCAGAGATTAAATATTACAGTCCAAGTCCCATGGTGGGACTCCATGTCCCAGCCACAATGCAATTCGGGCCACCAGGGTGAGGTCTCGCCAGCAGGCAGTGCCACTTCTTCAGCCTGTCTTCTGTTGCTTTAAAGTTTCCGTGGCAGATATGGCTAGCAGAATGCCTTGCAATTTCCTAGCACAAAGGGAAAAGGTTTTTTCTTCTCGGTTTTCCAGTAAGGCTTGGACCTCAGAGTAACAGCTGTGTTAAAGTAAAATAAGTAGTCACGTACCAAAGCCACCAAGTCTTCATTCTTCTTCAGGACAACAATGACATATCTACACACCATTAATTACTAATGTGTTGGCCAAAGCAGGTTTTCATCAGTCATTTTAAATGTCATTATAGAGGACATGAGTGTTTTCAGAAGATAGCTTTTGGAGTGTATATTCCAGCCACCTCCAGGAAGTCATCTGTATGTAATTTGGAAGCAGAAACTCTATTTATTAAGGAGACCCTGCTTCCAACATACTGACTACTGTTATGCAAAATTATATGTCACACAGAGCAGACCGAGAGTCATAATAGTTACACTGGATGAACAGAATGAATCTGAGAAGGTAGGAAGCTAGTCTTGTAATGCATTTTTCATGGCTGGCCAAATTAACCCCAGAAACTGGAAGTAGGGGAAGAATGCACAATTTATAGCTTTTTTTACTCTCCAAAGATTCTGACTCGGATGTCGCATTTGCTCCACACATGACCTCCTTGTTTAAGCAATCTCCAGAAAAAAGGTTTCAGGGTGATTAGATATTTCTGCATTGTAAGGTTAAAAACTGGCATAGTTACCAATAAAAGTATTTTATTTTGCTTCTGAGCAATTCCTTCTGAACATGAAATATCTAGTATTTTTTCTAATAAGGCTGCAATTTTAATTTGTTTGCATGGTAAGTCATCCTTTGGGAACATGAACTTTCTGGCAAGTCAGAGAAATGGGGACGATCCCTAACTGCATCAGTAATTTTGTACTGCTCCAACAAGTGCATTCCCTGGATAAGAGGGAAAGAACCCATCCGTAGCCTTTCTAGATGTACAAAACAAAAGTATTTTATTATCTTTGAACTAGATGGCATCAAAACAACTTTTAAAAAAACTACATTAATAAAAGAGTCTGAATATTCAAAATGCAAATGGTGGCTGACTTTCACATTCACTTTTACAAAATTAACCTACAAGTCTCCTGCTGACAAATAAACCAAGTAAACTTCTCTACTCTCTGTCACGATGAAAGACTGTAGTACCCTTTAGAAGTGGAGTTTTACACAGTGTGTGGTTATTTCTCGTGTGTTCTAGATGGGTTATCTGGTCTGTGAGTTAACTAGGTCATAGCAAAACCCCCCCGAGACCTAACTTTTTTATGCCTCATTTTCACTTCTCAAGACGGCATGTGTGCCTAATTAATAAATGGTTTTGCTTTAAATATTTTTGCTTTATCTAGATTTCCTCAGATACTCAGGAGCTGACCACACTCTGAACTGTCTGAAGCTGAATGTGCTTCATTGAAAAATAAGGAAAGCAAACGCACAGGATTTGGATGTATGCTTGTTTCACATTCCTCTGGCTTGACTCTGGGTTGGACTGAGATGCACAAATCAAGAGCTTGATTTACCACAACCCCCCTACTGGAGCAAGAGAGACACAGTTCCCTTCCTCCTGCTCCTTTGGTAATGTCAGGTAAACGGACTCCTAAATTTAGATATTTCATATAAAAATGCCTAAACGTAAGTGAGATTAATCTGTTTCTACTCATACATGAGCCATCTGAGTCCAACCCATTGGGATTAACAAACATTTTCTCCAAAGTGACTTTAGTGTAGCTGAGACTCTAGGCACGGGCTATGCCCTCCAGGTCTCATCGACTCACCCAGCTTCCATTTCTACTTAGTTGTATAATTTATTCTAATGTAAAAATGTAATCCAGTCTTTGCTAGTGTATATTATGAACTCCTGACTCAAGTGAAAATCATATTCTTCTGAAGTTCTGGATATTTTTTAACCTTAAGACTTTTAGGTCATGAGAAAATCCAAGTCCGATAATTAAGTGTATTTTACACACATCCATGACTGGAATTCCATGGTGGTTATCCAACTGTAAGTAAATAATTTTTGTTGTTACTGAATTGAAAAGCCAAAGAGATGATGCTTCCTGGAGTGGATTACACTGTGGGCTTCTAGATAATGGCAACCTACTGAAACAAGTTAAAACATGGGAATCTAGCTCCACTGGAGGAGCTGTTTATAGGATAGTACCAGGTCAGATTTGCATTGCATATCGTGTTAGCAATATATTTGCAGTAAAACAGAAAATTTAACTGTTAAAAGGGGATGTGTTGCTGTGCTTTACCTATATCATTCACAGTTTTGATCTTAGCACTCTGCAATGATTGATCCCAGTGGGACTTGTGACATTTCAGCAATACGTACCAATAAATGAGATGTGCTACTCTTTCCTCTGCTATATTTTTGAAACAGCACTGTGAAGAATGTGGTGGTATTTCTGCCAGTAACCATGAGGTGGCATAACCTGCACAGCAGAACAGCACTCAAACCTTCCTTTTAATATTCCTTTGTACATCATATTTCTTGGCATATTAGATTTGAATGGTGAAAGACAGGCTGTAAAACTACTTCAGCTTTTAGAAATCCTACACTATTATAAAAGCAATGACAAAGATCATACATATTTGTGTGCGTGTATGTTGTGGTGCTCTTCATTCTAGCAACAAATAATTTTCATCATGCTGCTATATGATGATGTTAAAAATAAAACCACAGTTCTTTCCCTATTTTTTTTTTCAGTTTGATTTCCACTATGTAGTTTTGCTTTTAGCGTGCTGCCTTTTCTAAGTCCCATTTATTTATTTTCCCAAATCTCTCTTCCTTCACAGGGCTAGCCTCTCCATGTTTTCTTCCAGATTATTGTGATGTGAAATAGATTTGATGAGTTAAGAATATCCATAAGTCTAATTTCTTACTAAACAGGCAGATTAATAGGAGTGTCTTTTAAATCAGGTACATATTACACATATCTTAACTGCGTATCTGAGTTTAATACTTGCCCAAACACACAGCTTACCTTAACAAGGTGAAGTCTTAATTTGGATAAGAAGAACATCTTTATTGGAGTGCATGAATTTCATATTTCATCACCAAGAGTGCGTCAGAAACTCATTTTTTGAGTATAGCTTTTTATATTTGCTTGCTGGAAGAAAAAATAGGCCAAAGATTCTGTAATCCTAAATAGAATCCAGCACAAAAAGACTTCTTGCAGATTTGGGAAACTCCCTGGCAAGCCATAAATCAGCAAATAGACTATATGCCATGGGTCTTGCTTCCCTCGTAAACGCAATCTCTATTACAGCTGTCTTATTTTCATCACAGAAGCACCTTATGATAAAGGGATGAAAAAGGGAAGTAATTTAAAGCTGTCAGTGGAGGATACTTCACAATCCTCCCCAGTCAACAGAGAGAGGAGTGGGAGGATGGAGGAGATGGGGCCAGGACAAAGGTGTTATGTGAGCCTTTGTTGGGGGCCACGGAAGGGGGATGCTTGACCAGGGGAGACAATCTGGGAGGTGTGGGTGGTGGCGGGACTGGAAGGACCCTGCATGTACCAATGGGTTCCTGTCACCCTGCGCCCAAGGAGAAGAGCAGCCACCATCCCGAGATCACCAGAAAAGGTGGCGGTGATGAGGCAAGACCAAAGTGGAGCTGAAAATAAGCATCAGTGAGTTAGAATCAAGGGAGGTCCCTGGCCAGGTGCAGGCACGGCCACAGTCCAAAGCCCAGGTTTAAAATGAAGTGAAATGCAGCTCCTGAGCAAAGCAGGGGAGGTTCCCGAGGAGGTCTCCCAGGGCTGCTTCCCAGCAGGCTGCTACAAGTCACAGAGCCCAGGGGTGGGACCTGGCTGTGGCAGTCAGACCTTCTTGCTCCTCTCAGAGCTTTGGGCTCCTCTGGGTTTCCTCCAAAGCTGCCAGCCAGTGCTGGCACCAGGAGGGGTCCCGGGGATGCTCCCATGGGGAGACAATGGTCTCCATAGGTGTTATTCTAGTCTCCAGATGCTGCAAGGGACACTTCTACAGCGGTCTAGATACAGCCTCCTCTAAACTGTCACAGCAGTCTCCAAACTATCAGGCTGCAACAAGGTCTTTCACCATCTCATACCAACACACTCTTCACACCAGTCCCTCCGCTGCCTTCTCCTGGTCTTTCCTCACCCCGGACACACTCTCTCTTCCTCGGCTGCTCTCTCTTCCTCGGCTGCCCAACCTCTTAACAGAACCAGCCACAGCTGCACCTTATCTACATCAGCCAACCCGCCACCCCTGAGGCCAGCCCACACCTCTATATTATCAATGTTAATTAACCCAGCTTCATCCCTCTACACTAAACTTCAGGGAAAACAGACTTACTTGAATCATAAGGCCTTTAGAAACCAAAACATGACTGTGAGTATGTATGTGTAAGCGTGGCATAGAAGGTTACTGGTTATCACACACCTGAGGATCTGGCTGCAACCTATAAGCCAGGCAGCTTTATTTGCTAAGAAAAACAACACGTTGCAGTGTGGATTATTAATATCAGACCAAAGTTGTTTAAACAAGTAGTTGGCTGGCATTTGCCCCAACACTTGGGACTCTACCTGCTTGCCACTCTGGTTCTGGCTACACAGATAAAGCAGGGGGGAGATGATTTATTTGCTCGTGTGTAACACAGTTCTCATTCCAACTATGTCATGTGCTGCGGAATGTGCTTTCCTTGTGTATGATGTTCTACTAATTGGGCAGGTATGCAATATTGTGGAAAAAGAGAAATTAGATTACTTTTGGAATTGCGTTCAGCCAATTTATAATTCAGCTTCAGTGAGTCTGCTTGGCACTGACAGGAGTGTTTGGAGAGCGTGGTTGCATATGACTGGTGTGAAATAAATAGGAAACTGGGACAGAAAACTTAAAGAAGTAATATTGGGTCCTAGGAAGATAAGCAAAACAAGGACAATCTTTTTTGCCTTTCTGGTATTATTTATGTATAGCCGCTGTTTAGTGAGACTATCTTCAGAGTCTGTTGCTGGTTTTGAGAGGCAACAGACCACACAAAGGGAGCTGTTCCACAAAGCTGTCACATCCAGGACTGTGTTGTGTGACTGACCAGCAGATACTCATGTGGAGGCAGGAAGTAAATACGGGTATTTGATTTGTTTAAAATCAAAAACAAACACTCAAACTATGACTTGTATGAAGGGAATGGAAATTAGGGCAAGAAATCAGCAGTTGCCTATTAGTCTGGGGAAAATGGTGCATCTTATATGTAGCTGTCAAACAGCATGCAGTACAGGCTAGATCTGTGTCCTTAGCTGCTAAATCATTATTTAGGGTCCTGAACAGCCTAGTGCCCCCCTACAGTGAAGCAGAGTGCTGCTGGTACTGGGTGATGAGGGCTGCTCTGACATGCTGTGAGCACACCACCAGCATGCAATGCAGACATAGCTCTAAGGGGCAAACCCTGCAGCAGTAGTCTTGATATGAAATATCTCCTTTATGTGCCCATTTTCACAGATCCAAATTCCCTGATTGTCCATCATGCATATATTAGTTTGCTCATGAACCCTCTGCAAATTAATTAATCTTTCAGGCTGATCCCCAGTTATGGTTGCAGGGATAGTCAGCTCCCTGGACAGAGAGGAGACACCACTTCTTCAAGGCTGCGTTGACAAGGGCAGCCCTACCCCATCAAACCTCTGACATGACCTCAGGGTGCCACCCAGCCACCCTGCTGTAAAAGCACTGTTCTGGCAGGCAACAACATGGCCCCATCCCTGTGTTGGGCACTAAAGAACAGGTTTCTGTCAAAACACTCAACATAGAAGGTAAGAGCTGAACTCTTTTGTGAAAAATGTCCTGCCCATGTTGGAGATTTACATGGAAAGAACATCTTCCCAACTTGAAAAGAAACTTCTTCGGTGTATAAAAGAGCTCCCAGGTTGTAACTTGTTATAATTAAACTAGATGAGGCTGATACTAGAAGGAGGCAAGCCAATTAGTTTGGGACGTCAATTTTTGTTTGCCACTGTCAAAGTCTGTTAAAGGAGCTTGATAGATTGCTGTGCTGGCTCTTTTCAACCAGATAATGCCCACGTGAAAGACAGGCAGGCAGCCGACTGCAAAGAAGCACATTGCAGTTCGTGTTTAAAAAAGGTTGCACCTGCCAATGTGGCACTCGGAGGTGACAACGGTGTTGCAATGCCTGAGCTGTGGACAACTGGATGGAGAGGTAAAACTAAAGATCCAGACACAAAGAAGAGCCCCCTGCATGGCAGCTGTGAACAAAGAAAGTTTTCACACAAAGTTATTTTAAAGAGACAAGCCACAAGTTGTTTGGGCTAAAAACTGCCATTTTGGGGGCAGGACTATGGGCTTTTGAGTGGCCCAGTTACGTGTTCTCAGGTTTTAAACACGGAAAGTTAGTCTTGTTGCATGCTATCCAGCAACCATACCCCTAGCTTCAAACTCTAATATCCTTGCTGATATATGGTAAATACCATCTTCTGCACTACTGAAAGCAAGCAGTTGTTAAACAAATACAGGCATAATTCCCATGGTTTTAACTGGTAAAGCTCTATTGAAAATTATTTGTAGTAGTTAATGGCACATCCAAGCACTAAAAAATTCCTTCATTTTATAGAGTTCCTTTAGATCATAACTGAACTTCAATTTATTTGTTTCAAATTTTTGTGTAAAAGATCTCTATGGATAGGAAAGAGCTAGGGGCATCAGCCCAAGTAGTAATTCTTCCAGCGGCACCAGAAATTGTAATATATAACCACTCTATGTCACTGTGCCAGGCAAAAATCTGTTAATTTCTCAATATAGTTCCTGTCTTCAGGTCCTGAATACATCAGCTGCTCTTCTACGAAACTTGTTGTACCTGGTATTTCTGCAGTCATGTCTCCAGTTTTGCTGTCAGCTAAAGTACCGTTGCAAATCTGACTCTCTGTAAAACTTGAATTAAGCAGAAATTTGGGGAAAGGAAAAAAGACTAAAAGTTTGAAGGACAGGTCTTCAGCTGTTCTAAGTTGTAACAGTATGACTTATTAATGCCACCAGAATAGTTTATACCAACCAGTAATCTTCTTGGAGGTTTTCAGATTGTCAGCAAATTCTGTTTTGCAGTACAAACCTAGTAATTTTCTGAAACTGCATGTTGCAGTTAAGTTTAAGAAAGCTATCCAAGTTTATTCAGAAAGCCAACATTTATTTCCCATGTAGCTGGCCGATCTGAGATTCACCTAACACCTTACTAAAAAGTATATGTTGCCAAAAAAAAGGAATTATTGTTCAAGGCTTCCTACAAAAATGTTGGCCAATATGTTCCACTGTATTGGAGGACAAAGCAATTGACATTCAAATCCATCTACTGCTCTCAAGATTTTTTCCCCAGCATGTACAGATTGATTGGTACCATTTTTTTGTGTCTCAGTTTAGAAAAGAACGACAGTTTCCTTTGGCATTACAGTGTGCATTTTGGCTCATTCTAATGAAGACAAATTCCTCTCCATCAGGATCATTCTGTTCATTAACTGAGACAGATGGCAGACTCACCGTATTGGCAACGATTCTGAGATTTTAGGCATATTTGGGATATACTGGTTTGTGTTCCCCAGCTAAAAAGTGATCGCTATTCCAGATGGAAGAGAAGTCAGGTTCTCTTTTCGCAGAAGTTTTGTGGCATGTACACAGCTCTTCATTAGCAAGCTGACAACCTAAAGGACCCACAGAAAGGCAGGGTTTAGACACATCCAGACAAATTCGTAAAATATGGTCCAGCAGACCAACGTGTCCATCTTACATGCTTCCAAAGCTCTGCCAGAACAGAGTGTGTCTGCAACCAACAGGGATGTAGCACTCCTTCCCTTTCTTCCTGCCTGGTCCTGACGATAGCAACAAGTTCAGTTGGAGGCCTTTAACCTGCTAGCCCATAATAATTAGCGCAGGGAATTTAATGCTGAAATGTAAAGCCCAAATGGGAACCATGTTGGTCATAGGAATCGTTGTGCTAGATGCCTACATCCTGGGCTCTCTCTGTACTTGAGGAAGTTGAAGCCAGGCAGCTTCTGGACACTGTCAGACACCAAACAGTGCTCAGATATCCCCATCTCTGAAGTTCTGGAGCCATCACAAACACAGAAGGCTGCCCACACCAGCTAGGTAAACATCATCACTCTTTAAGGTGTCATGTAAAGAAACCAAATAATGTGTTGTGCCAAGCAGAAGTCAAATACTAGAGAAGCAGATAAAAATGTGTTCACCTTACTAAAATATTAAAGCTATAAAGCAATTGACACTCTTATCTTCTTCATGGTGCCTCAAAAATGATATTATTTGTATTAGTTTTGTGACAAATTACCTGTTTTATAGTGCTAAGATGAGGACTAAGCTGGTACGTTGCAGTATTCTAGAAGACAGGGGGAAAGAGTGAGTGCATGAGGGAACACACAAATACACGAGGACAGACAGCGTCACACAAAGCATCCCTCTTTTCAGCACAGTCAGATTTCACACACAAAGACATACCATTTGAGGTACAGCCAGTCCTAGGAACACCAAGAAAGGATTTACTTGTCATTTCTGTTGACTTTGTCTTAATACTTACTTCATACTCAGTTTCAGGGAAGGCTAACCTGTGTTCAGGTTGTGTTTTCTCCGAAGATGGTGAGGTCTTTGATGTAACTAACCGGGAAACAGATGGATGCACCACAAGAGCCTTGTCACCCAAGATAGACTCTACCTCCATTGTATTTATTAGCATCTCCCTTAGGTTCATATTGATAAACAACACAAATAGACTTTAGAAGGGAAAGAATCAAGACAAGCTGCCTTCTGGCTCTCATCTGCTCAGACTTGAAAATACATGATTCAAGAGAAGACTGCAAATTTAGGATCTAAATGTTGTTGGACCAGAAATTACTAGCTGAAGACTGCTTAGGATATTTATGAAGGAACTTGGTGGACCTCTGTTCAGCTTCTGAAAGAGGTAGAGATACACATATCAGAAGGAATGTCCTTCCTGACCGCCTCACCAAAGAAACCATAAAATGAGAGAGCACAAAACCAGAAATAGCCCCAAGACCCTGATGAAGTTTCTGCTGAATGCTGAGGCATGTAGGCTCTGTGGAGAGACATAATTCTCTGGGGCATACAACTGTGCACAGCACTGTATAAAGTAATTAAGAAGAAAGGAACAGTGCTCTGTTAAAAAGACTGCCAGTTCCCCAGATAAAATAGCTTTGTGTATCACTTTATGCTAGTGGTGACAGAATAGAAAACAAAATACCACAGTTACATACATGTTCTTTGTCTAGAAGTATTTACAATAACTTTACAAATTTTTACACACATTTTCAGGTTTGCTTGTTTACATTTAAATTAAGAGCAAAATTAGTCCCCAGAGGCTTCTAAGGCTTCAGTTGGTGCCTTGTACTGTACATTCATGCTTGGCTTCTTCCTGGGAGAAGGGAAGAAAAGAGTTTAAAAATGTGCAGATCACTGATATGTTAAGAGCCCTGGATGTAAGGGTTCCTAGAGATCGACATCCTTACAGCAGTTATCCTACTTCTCTTCAAATCAGAGACAGCTACTGGTGGTGGGCTCAGGGCGAAAGAGGTTAGGAAGGGAGAAGGAGCCATATATGAATTGCAATAATTAGATGAGTAGATTAGTGCTGGAACATCTGGGTAAGAAGAGTCATAGATCAATTCCTACTGCATACAGCAGTTCAAACAATGCAAGGAGTAGACATTGTAAATTCTAAACACAGCATGGAAATGATCTGTTATACACTGCTAGGGTTTGACTCCTGCTGCATATTTTGGAGTCAAAATTACTGTTTACTGACACAATCTTGACCAGGCACAGTATGATTCTATCAGTCAAAAAATACTGACTTCTTTGAGAAAGACACACCTTTCTCCTAGTTTTCACAGGTTGTTTTGTTTTCATGCCTTAACACTAAATGTTGTAAAAATATTGAAATTAAAAAAGAAAAAATTTACAATTTACAAGTGTCCATATAGGTAAATTATTGAAAAATTCAAGATCATCTACAAGGATCTATGAAATAACAACGCTGATAATGACACTGAGCCTGTAGGAAGAACAATCCACATGTCGTCAAGAACAGATAGTGAGCTTCTTCCAGAACGATGAGTCACAAAGTTGGTCTTTTCCTCTAAAATCTGTTTCTTCAGCTGCAGCAGCAGAAGTCTTGAGTCCATGTTCATTACTTACTTCGACCTAAAAAGTAGATTATATGAATTACAAATGAAACCCCATTCTGTTTATCTTCTAATTTGCGACATGTAAATTCACACCATCTGACAGGTTAGTAACTAATGAACAAGTGAACGAATCACCGCTGGTCACTAATTTCCTCAGGTGTAAGACCCACATATAAGGTCAAGAATGAACAGCTGGGTACAAAGAAGTAGCTTTGTATCATGCCTACCACAAAGGTAAAAAAAATTGTGAGAAAAATCCTTCAGGTAGTGAAACATGTCTGAAGCTCACATAATAATAGATTATTTTTAGAATAGAATATCTTAACACTGTAAGATATAGTTTATAAAATTCTTATATATATATAATATATATTCTTTGTGTGTGTATATATATAATTCTTATATATATATATAACCACATTATAAAATTCTGATATGACCTGATTACAAACAAGTGCATTTGACCTTAAATCACACTATTCATAGTCCTCACCACAACCACACGCCTGCTGAAGCTATGTATTCTCACATGACTCCCTGTAAACCATGTTCAGCTGCTAATCTTGGAAAATCTGTGATGGCCTTCGTGGCAATTTTACAGTGGGTAGAGTCTCAGGAGAAGATACAAACAGTAGAGGACCACACAGACCCATCAGAGAGCAGTGACCTCTCCACTGGCAGAGTTTCTCAGACGCTGAATAAATCCCATGAGCAGAAATTAGCAATGTCCCTAGAAATGCTAGGGACATCCCTAACTGGAATTAGGGATTCAGGGTCTGTCCAGACAGGGTTGCTCAAAGCTATAGTAGCCCTGGATCAGATGGACTCATCCAAACAGGAATAGGGCATATGTAAACTTTAACTTCTGCAAACTATTAATCACAATAACGAAGATAAAAAACCCCAATGCAAGCTAAAATGCAACTTCTAATTTTTTTTTTTTGTTCTTCTAACCCCCATGTTCCTCTCTTTTCCATGTAGCAGTACAGGAAGTCATTCTAAATAGTAACAAGTGTCCTGACTGTTGATATTGTGCTTGAAATGGATGAAACCACAACAGTCTTCTTTATAGTTCATGTGCTTTAGTCTCAAAGGGAACATGAAGATTTTTTTCTACTCCCCCTGTTGTCTTCCTGCCTTACACACATTTTAATTGAAACTGCACAGTTCAGGGCAAAGATCCTGCTTCTCCTTGTCTGGTAGACTAATGGAATTATAGGCAGAATGAAGAGCAAACAGGCAAGCTATGATCATTCATATTTGCATTAAAAAATGTTCCCCAAGAGAACAAGTTCAAATTTAACCTTGTCTGAGGGGTGAAAAGGAAAACTTATCTTAGACTTAATCATCATTAATAATTATGGCAGCGCTAGGGAGACGCTATACTGAATATGAATATTTTATGAAAACAGACTGTCTTCTACATAGTGTGGATGAGGTGACAGAACCTTGTATTTTCAATGGACTATGTTTAGTTAATTTATGAATGAAATAAGGGAAATAAAAGGGGTGAGAAAAAGGGAAATATAGCCAAGCGTTCATCCTTAAAAAAGATCATGCTAATTTTTCCCATGACTGAAGTTGTAAGGATAGTAAAAGATCTGTAACCTTTATTAAGGCTTTGAATGTATTTAACAAACATCATTCATATTCAATTCTAAGAGAATAGAAATCAAGTTTTTCACAGCCTGAAATCCATTGCTTAGGGATACTATGGATTCTCAGGTGATCTGTAACTGATGCAGATAGCAATCAACTTACCAAAGGAAGTCAAGAAGGCTGATATGCTGCAGAGAGATAAGCATCTGCAAATTTCTGGCACAATTCACTGGCCATTCAAATTGTTTCCAGCAATGTGGCTTTTAATTCAGACTTTGTCACCAATAATAATTTTTCTTCCCTGCTTAGGTTAAGATCCTCTCTGTATCTTTCAGCGCATTAAACCAAAACACCAATAAAGAAGAAACCATAATACAGTTTTTCTTCCAGTTTTATACTTCTAGCAGCAATAAAGGGGCCAGAGAGGGTCCTCCCAGCTGTACAATGCCCATACATGGGAAATGGGAAGATGCCAATTATTCTTTAGTACTGCAAGCTCACCAACAGCCCCAAAATCCTTTGAGCTACTTAACCAAAATATGCTATTGAAGAACAAATTCTCAGATTCTGTGACTTTTCTACTGCAAAACAAATGAACATATTTTGCAGGAACGTATGAAAATGGTGGTCTTTTTCCCTCTCCTTTAATGACAGTAAATTTGCTAAGAAAGTAATAAACAGGTATGCACCTAATACTTTAACTTGAACGCAGGTTTAGAGATTAAAATCTTTCATGCAGAGATGTAAATGTTGTAGCTGTGGCTTTCTTCCTCCTGGATACCAAGTTCACTTTTTCAGTCTAGCGGCTTATTCAGAATGGTCAAAACCCCATTTTTCTGTCGTTTTTCCCACAGAAAATGCAGCAAAATTGGCATGTAATAAAATATTACTGAAAATGCAGATTCCAGTGTAGAGGGTGTACTTAACAGCATGTCAAACTGTTCATTGTTTCATTTTGTTGTCTTAATGTGATATTTCTTCTTGTTCTAACACACACAGTCATACTGAGAAAGGGCTTTTCTCCTTTTTGGGCCTTCATAATCCTATAATATTTACTCACTAAGTTTGAGTAAAATTTTGTGCGTCTTTATTTCTACAAACTGAAAGCTGCAGCATGAAAAAAATATATTTTTAAAAATGCAAGAAATAATGAAGTCACATGCAAAGTTCAGGTGTCAAGTGCTGACGCAAAATATTAGGTTAGCAACTGTCCACTTTAAATGAAAACTCCCAACGGAGGCACACATGCGTACACCAGGAAAAACCTTCCAACCCATTTTAGTTCTGTTAGCTGGTAAGTAAAATACAGTAAGCATTAAATCAGTTTCAGTCAATTAGCTGCATGTGGGTTTCATGTTGCATTTAAGATGCAGGAAAGGCCCAAAGGTAAATTTAAAGACAGGAAGCACCAGGGCAACAACTTAAAAGCATTTCAGAAAATTTCTAAAGGAACTTCTTCTGTTTTACCAATAATACTTTGCAATATTATCTATTTGAAGTTACATGAGCTTCTGCCAACAGATATGGACTAGTAATGTCTCCCCATATCTTAATTTATTCCAAATAAAAAGAGTAGATATGCATCCAAACTTATTCATTAGGTAGCAGAGTAGGAAAAGCCAATGAAAACAGGATTTTAATGGTGGGAGCAAATAAGTGATGACAAACTCTACAGATAGATGAATTTTAAACTGACTAGCAGTTTTTCAGCAAACATTTTTCTTTCAGTAGCTAGACAAATGTAAAAGCTTTTGCTTTTCCATAAATGGGTTAATCTCATTAAGGTTTATGCAGCAGCAGCAGCAGCAGCAGCAGCCATAAACCCGCTCTTTTCTTGCTAAAAAGTCAGCAGGGAAGCAATTCCATCCTTCGCTGAGAGCCTCTCCTTGCGTTAAGCGGAGGCATGACATGGTAGACATGGTGATATCTACTAATCCTTGCTTTAGTGGTTATGTCATCAATGACAAAGTGTCCTTACTTGCATGTTTTATATGGATTAATTTTTAATCAAGTTCTAATTAAAATATAATTCAATTATTAGTAACCTGATGCCAAAATTATTTCAGGAGAAGGTTAGCTTTCAGTCCAGTTAGAAGGATTAATGTGGTCCATAGGACCAGAACCTTACCTACAGGCTTTAACTCAACATGTTCCTGGGGGGGCTGTCGGTAGGAGTATGTGTCAAGTCCACCTATGAAATCAACTGAAAATACAACAGTTCCAGAAATGAACAAATGGAAATGAAAATAAGTCAACTGAAAAAGAAATATGGACAAATTATGTTAAAAAAAATAGTAAGCGCATGCACAGGTTTGCATACAAGAAATAAATCAGGTAGGTAAAGCTGCTGTGGGAACTGCTTAGAGAAGGCTCTGCACCCTGTCATCCTTGGGGTCTGTTTAGCTCTGTCCCTGACTGGACAGGCAAGCAGCTGGCCCACCAGCCTTGCACACCCCTGCCAGTGTGCGTGCACAAGGAGCATTCACGGGTCTGCAGAACACATAAGCACAAACCGCTATGGGGTAATGTAGCTGCTTCTCTTTAGGGCAAGCATAGAATATATTTCATAATTCATTTTCAACTGCTTTTGAAGTGTTTAGAAATTTAGGCAGTGGAAATAGTTTAGCTCGTGAACCTAATTTCACCTAATTTCTTACGACTCAAAGGACTCACAGGAATGTGACACACCAACAAAAACTGAAGGTGTGTTCGCTGAGTTAAGAACACACAGGTTAGAACTGAATGTGAAAAAGCAGCCGTATCTTCTCCAGAAAAACTTGTGGGGACATGAAGCCTTTTCAGAATCCTTCCACTTCCTCTCAAGATCTCTATGTCAGAAATAATGCAGGGATATCTGCTCTTGAGACGTTTTTCGTTCCTTCTGTGGTCATAAGGATTTTAAAATAAGACATTTTTGTCTGAGTCTTGTGTCATGTTATTTTTGGTAAGATTTGAAGCAGCTTCAGGAAGCCACCTGTCCAAGCTGTCCTAGAAATCCTAAAAGCAGGTTCATAGAGAAGGTTATTTTTCTGTTGGTTTAGAAGGGCTTTTTGCAGACTTGTGCAGAGATCTGACAAATTTACAGCATGTTAGGATTCTTTGGTGGCATGGAAGGCAACTGCTTTCATTTGTTTATATGTAGGCATATATACACCACAGTCCTAAGCAGAATGTAGGTCCTCATTGTGTTAATTACCGTACAAATGTAAGAACATAAGAAACAGCCCCTTCCCAGGCAATGTATGCACTAGGTAAACAAAGAGACAAAGAGTGCTCATCCAGCATGAGAGGATGGGGAAATAAGGCTTAGAGACTGAAGTACTGATGAAATACCCACTGAAATCTGTAGAAATGCTCCTATTGATTTTTGTTGCCTCTCCTCTTGAGACCAGGAAAGGGGTGGCTTGGCTGAAAATGGACCTTGATGTACTTCAATCATAGAGCACCACAAGACTGTTTTCTCAAAAACTGTCTGAGCAGGACATAATGCTGATGAGCTAGCCCAGCCCAAATGCCAGCCCTCACCTATCCGCACCTCCTCTTTAAACTGTATTTCCTTAATGTTGCAGCTCTCCTGCAGAATGCTGTAATTAAATAAAACAACATACATAAAATCTGACTTAATTATTAATGGGACTGAACCCTTACAAAGAGACATGTTTGCAGATGTATCTTTGTAAAAGTTGATTTGTAAAATATCTAGATGTCTAGTGTAAGACATAGTTACTGATTCAGTTTTTAGAACAAATCGTGTCCACAGTGATATAATTTATTTTTTATTGGGGGGTGATATGCTTTAGTTTTCCCTGCTTTCTGAAGGTTTGTTTGTTTGTTTGTTTGTTTTTACTAGGGACATGTGATAGAAGGAGTTTAAAATTATGTTTTTGAGAAAATTCACCACTTCAGAACTAGACACTATTTCTCTCAGCAATCATAAGCATCACAACTGTAAGCTGGGAAAGAATTTAAAGTAACTAGTCCTTCTGCCAACAAATCTGTTGGAGAAAGAACTGAAGTCAATGCGTATTAATGATGGACAACATAGACATGTCTTTATCTGACAAAGAAAATATATTCAATAACTCCACCCAACAACTTTTGAGATGCTCAAACCTGTTTAGCTGTGGCTTTCTTTATTGCAGTCCAAGATGTGTTATACAGTATTAAAGTTGAAGTTCAACTTGAAATTCATGTGAAGCTAATTCTCAAAGCAAGAAGCTGCTCTATCACACAATAAAATGGAATGTGCCATTTTTCATTATGTGTTCGATTTTATGGCTGATAGCTCTTTAATATGAAGGTTCATCGTCAGTTATTTGAATTATAAGTTACTTTTAGTTTTTAAAATTCAGTTTGACTTTACCTGGTATTTTCACCACTTGTATCTAGTAGACTTCCAGGACTAAGACATTAAATACAGAAATCTGAATTTTTTCTTTCATTCAATACAAAGATATTACTAGGTACATTTCAGTTCAAACAGACGTTTTAGACATCAAACTTTGATCAAATACTTTAAAACTTTACATTGACTGAACTTTTCATATGCGTAAATCCTTCTGTTAATTGGCCAAAAATAAATAGCAGCAACATTTGTATAGGTTTCCCAAGGGGAAAACATTGGTTTAAGGATGATATCAAATAATTGATATTGTGTATTTCTGGCCTAGTTAATGGATTATGGATAATTTCTGCCATAGATTCATAGGACTACAATAACTTCAGAAAGTTGCATGAACCTGGAAGACAGTTCAATTACATTAAAAAAAAGTATTGTATACGGTTCTATAATGCTATGCATTAAATTAAAAATAAAAAAAAAGAAACCCACAACTTGTTAGCAGTAGGGATATTCAGGCACTAAACAAGGAACACCCCATGGAATCCAGTCATTAACTACAGTCATGCAGAGAGAAACTTAAAATCCTAGTGGGAGGATTTTTTAGCACCCCACAGATAATAGCAGGTTACAGCAGAAGCTAGTTATTTTATCTGCAGCTGGCTGCAAAACATGATCTATATTCCCACGGAATTGCTCTCTCTTTGTGTCACCTCAGTTTTGTGGTCATGCTGGATGCTTAATGGCCAGTGTGAAATGTGTCTTTAGAGTTCACTACCTGCTGGGCTTGAAAGTGCAGATCTGTGCTGGCTGTCCACCGCAGGTAGTCCATTAAAATGATGTTCATTCCCTCACAGGCCATATCAGAGGAACAGCTGTCATAATCTGCCTGAGTGAGAAAAGTGCAATACGCTGCTGGCTGAAGAAACTGTATTCACTGCCATCAGTAATTCTGAGGGTTACTCTTTCGTAGACAGATGACATTTAGGCTTGCCTTACTGTTATTAATCCAGCGCATTCGCCCCTACGCCTGTTAAAACGTGCTTCCCTTTGAAGTTAGCGCAGAAGAATAAGAGCTCTGAAAAAATCCTTTCTCCTTTCCCACCCTCTAATCTGGAATTCAGCTTCTCTGGCAATATCCCACCAACCCGCTGGCAGGCCTTGTGCAAACAGCTGCCAGAACTTGTCAGCTGTTGGGATATTACTAATTTCCCCTTTCAAAGACAGGAAATTTTAAGCGTGTCTGGAAGTGTGGGGTATGAACGGAGCAGCAATATGCAGATAGCACAATTCTTAGTAAGTCCTGCAGCCTCCTGCCCTGGAATACGTTAGATCCCATCGATACTGGCCTCCGCTTTTTATAAATGAGAGTAAGCCCCAAAACTGACAGCTTGAACGGCTGGCACCTCTAGCTGTCCCCTTTGCAAGAGAGAGGCAGGCTAGCAGCTGCCTCAACCTGTGTTGTTATGTACAGATTTTCTTAACCTATGAGGTTCCAAATACTGGTTTGCATTGCATTATTTTCCTTGTGCTGAGATTTTTTTTGAATGGCAATATATTACTGCGATTACATTCATTAAGGAAAGGTATGTAACTGGGGAGGGTGTAACCAGGTCACGTAAGTGACAGGTAGTAAGAAAAGGAGCTGAAGTCGACGAGAAAAAGGGAGCAAAAATGGGAGATTGATGGTAAGACAGTGTATATGCATAAAGTCCAAACTTTGGACTTTTCAATGTTTGCATTTGTAGCTTACATAAACTTTCCAGATAAGCATGTTTCTTTCTTAGGGTGTTTATTTTTTCATTTGCCTTCCATTCTCAAGAGACACAAGGTTCTCACACCCTTCCCTGAACCAGCCAGACTGACCCAGCTATCTGTCTGGAGCCAATAATACCTATTTTCCCCTCTTCGTACTAAGTCCGAGCACCTAAGCCTCGAGTCATGTAGCAGAAGAATCACACATTCCTTTGCAGGATCCCAGGAATAGCTTCTCATTTATGTCGAGGACTACAGGAGAGAAAAATGTGTGCAAGACAATTAAGAGAGGGAGAAGAAGAGACATCAGTAACCATATGAGGCATCGTGATTGCTGCTCTGTCTCTACAAAGTACTAGCAGGCAGTAATCAGGTTAAAACAGGATAAAGTGGTAGAAAATTGCTAAGAGAACCTTTTCCATAAACTTTTATTACTGGAAGCTAGAAGGGGAATATTTCAGGGTTCCACAGTAATTATTAAGATTTTGCACTGGATTTGCTTCTTAGTCTTCACCTAGTGAGATAGATTGCCATTTTAAAAACTGCCCCGTATTAAGTACCACATTTTTCTGCAGGACTGCACTGAAAGAAGCACCCTCTCAACAAGCTGCCTTAGCAAGGGCACTAGTAAGCAAATTTTAACTATGAGCTTGGCTACTGAACTCTCTCCTCATTTTATTGGTGCTGTGACATCTAATATACCAATATCAGATTTTCAGAGATTTTTTATTCTCCTAGGATATGACTGCCTGGTAAGATGAAGGAAGTGTGAGGAAGATCAATGATGTGAGGCAGTGAAAATGGCTCAAACCTTCTCAACCAAGAACCCCCAGTCATTCCAAATCTGAAAGCACCTTTCAAAAATATTCCCTGTGCCATGCCTTTGAAAGCTATTTACAGCCATACCATCTCATTACTAAGTCAAATGACAGGCTGCCTGATTATGTGTTTTTTCTTAAAGTATTTCCCAATCACTTTCAAGTCATTAAGGACCCCTGGACTGGTAAAAGTCCCTAGAAGAATACAGTTGTCACAAATAAAGCCTATAGGAAAAATACTTATCACAAGTTTATAATCACTGATTTAATATTAGAAAATAATATACTTTAAGCTGCAGATATGTAGGAATTCTCTCCTTCAGGCTTCAGCAAACACACATTTTTCATGATGTTGTGCTATCTGCAAACCCATGTGCAAAGTTTAAGTTGATGAGGAATAGTTTTCCATTTCAGTTTAAAATGCCATATTGTGCTCTCACTAAACACTTATCAGAGCCTAATCTTTCTGGCAAAGCACATCAGCTTGGGCATCAAACATCCCATATACCTCAGCATACTTGGCTATGACTTGTGTTATTCATCAGCGATGCTGTTTGAACAAAATATTTCTGATGATATGTTTTCTTTCTATATAGGTCACTATTTTTCTGCTCCTCATTTTAATGACAATGCTAACATTTTAATGAGAATACTAACTTTTTTCCTTTAATTTTTATCTTGATGACTAACATACTTGTCTAATGACTAATAACTAAATGATTTGTTATTTATTTATGGAAAAAGTATATGGAAGTTGTATTTAAAGACTGCAAACAAAGCAAACTTTTTTATGAGCTTGTATTTGAAGGTACTATTGCTAGTTATAGAATAAGATTTCAGATACAGTGAAGGGTAGCCTTCTTTCTGCATATGACTGAAGTAAATGGCAAACAGTTCCAATTACAATGTCTTACATAATTTTTATACAGTAAGAAAATTGGATATGTGAAAAGTCTTAGCTCAATTGTTTTCACTAATTATTGATTTTCCCCTCTAGCACCCTTTCTGATCTAAACCCTTTTGGTGCAGAGTGCTCTGGGATTCTCTCTTTTTCTTACCATTAAAGTTACTATACTGCCTATGCACAAATTACACTAGCAAAGGAAAAATAACCCATGCATAAAAGATACTAAATGCCCAGAAACTACATCTATCGATTACATTTGCACAATACCAAGAAAGAAACGATGCCATTGAGTTTTCGCAACACATACCCAGTCAATCCACTAAAATGGCAGCTCAAGTGGTTAAGAGTAAAGGCTGTTGTACAGAAGGCTGCTACAGCTTCAGTCACACCTCCAGACACATGATCTTCATGATAAATGTGTCCAAGCTGGCCGCAGAAGAGACAGAACTCTGAATCTGCCAAGTTGTGCTTTGATCTTTTTTGGTATTCCAATTCAGGGTTATACGTTATGTATTAGCATGCCTTTATATTTCTGCTGAGTTTGATGCCATAAACTACAGAGTTCTTTTAAAAATATTTAGTGCAGATGCTAGGACCAATTGGAATTGATCTGTTCCACTTACAGTTCATTGCTAAGTCACAAGTTAGGTGTTTTGTTCCTTCAAGTCGTTTTTATTCCTATCAGTTGAGTCCTACTGGGCTCTATTTCTGGCCTGCTGTTCTTTGTATCCATACCAATGTCTTTTTGCTTCAGTTATTTGTCAGCATGATCCAATTATTTATTTTTGAGACAACACTTAAGTATTTATATCTGCCTGGTTATTATATATCCAAGGATATCTCAGCTTCTGTTTCTAACCTTAACTGCAAGTCACAGATGCTTTAGTATGTGAAAATAATGTTCCCCTTTATATAATGCAGACCCTGTTCAACTCTACTGAATAATTAAAGATAAAACTTCCTAGAGCAAAGTATTTACAAGATCAAATACATGACATAAAGCCATGCCTTTCAGAACACTTGTGACATTTGGAAGAAAGGATTTCTATGCATAGCAGAAAGTTCACATCATCTATTCACAAGAGAATATTAACTTTATTTTAAAAATTAGGTTACAAGACTGGGGGGATTCTTTTTATCATTGAACAATTCTGGATTTTTACTTCCACCTTCCTAAGGATGGAAGAGTGTTCCTGAACTTTACTGCTATCATCCTCTGTGACGTGGTATTCATGTTTTTGTATCTTTCCTTGTCTTGCAAAGAGTGAACAGGAGCAAGTGAAGGATGTTCAGGAGAGCATGTCTGTGTTCATGGCACAGCACAGGATACAAGCCAGAGAGGCAAGGAGCTGCCAACCTGCTCCTCAAGCAGAGGCTGCAGCAAGGAGCAGCAAAACAGGTGGACCTTAGAAATGATGGAAAAAAAGCACTGCTAAGGACTCAGGAGGCCAAGCAGAGTCTACTGCAATTCAAGAAGCCAAATGTCACAGCACTCTCCAAACTATCAAACTGCAGCAAACTATCAAACTTTTACCATCTCATACCAACACACTCTTCATGCCAGTCCCTCTGCTGCCTTCTCCTGGTCTCTCCTCACCCAAGTTGTGCATGCATGCACACACACTGGCTGCCCAACCTCTTAACAGAGCCAGGCACAGCTGCATCTTATCTACATTGGCCAACCTGCCACTCCCACCCCACCCACGCCCCCTCCAAGCCAGCCCACAGCTGTATTTTCTCAATGTTAATTAACCCAGCTTCATCCCTCTACAGCCAGAGACTTGGTTAGGACACAAATGGGAATCATAGTCCTCCATCTGCACAGACACAAACAACAGAGTAAATGTTATAAGCCTCTCATTCGTAATCTCTATGATCTGGTAACTTTGAGTTTTCCATTTAAGAAGTGTGCCAGTTTATAATCCAATTAATTCTGCCTTTTTTGAGTTTTGTGTTGTGGTTTTCATCGGGAGTTTTCTATAAACAAGAGCGTGCACATGCACTTCAAAGATGTGGCTGACTAAAGCTCTGTCACATTCAGCCCATGTTGCAATTTTTCTTGTCTTTCCTTTATAGCCCTGTTTTCAAATCTTTGCTTTAAAATCTGCTTAACATCTCTGCCTGTTGATGTCTTTTACTGCCAGGAGAGTTTCCTTCTTCCCCGACCCTTCCTTCCTTTACTAGTAGCTGACTTTGCTACTTTGACTGAATTTGATATACATGCTAAATAGTGTTCTCCCAGTAGCCCGAGGGTCAGGTATCAGCTTTTCTAGAAGAATACTGATCTGGTGATATCACTTTATGATATCAAACACATTAACACTGTAAAACATTTCCCTCTCAGATGAGGCAATTTTCATTTCCTCATCCTCCTCATTTATCATCCTGCCTTTTCCCCATGACCACCAGTGACCTCCTGTGTAGAAATCCTGCTTCACCACTGAACATCTGCTCCTTAGTGTGGAGCACTGTATGCATTTCCTCCTCTGCAACTACACTGCTCACAGCTACATCTTGCTTAGAGGTGGCCTGCTTCAATTCTTGAGAAGGCAGACCTCAAGGCTTTCTACAACACATCTTCCAGGGTTTCAGCCTCTTTAAACTCCAAACCACATTTTTTCCTTTGCTAAGCAGACCATGCTGCCTTCAGTGCTGCTGCAGTCTTCCTCTCCACATCCCAGCAGAAAATCCCACATTCCGCCTCCCAGTAGGCAACCTTGTGGTCCTAATGTGCCTTCTCTGAATTCAAGTCTACGGATCAGAAACAGTGGATAAACTCTTTGTGTGATCTCCAGATTCTCAGTCCTCTCCTTTCAATCTTTTATCTCTGTGGATGATCACAAACCAGAAAGCTCTAATCTTCTGTTCATTCTTGCCTTTAGTTTTTGAAGATGGGAAAGACAGCAAAATATCCCTTCTGTTGGTCAGTGTCATTCCAGCCTTCTCTACCCCCAGTACATGCACTATCAAGTCCTTCTATGGTACTCTCAGTCTGCCCCAGAATATCTGGCCATCCACTATTTCAGAGCCATTATGGCTATATCTGCTAAGTCTACACTTAATCACATCCAAATACATCAACGAGTACTTATTTGTCTCTGTGAGTGTTTCTCTGCAAATGGGGAAACTTACTGCACATGACATTTTTATTACTTTTATTCTGCTTTATCTTCACCTTCAACTTGTCTTGCCAATCTCTTAATATTCCTTTTGGCATTACCATCTCTGTCACCAACTCAAATTAGCTCCTCAAAACCCCAAAATATAATATGACTGCATTTTCAGCTTTGAAAATAGAGCTAAGAATGTGGAACATTATAAAATTGGAGCTTACAATGGCCAGTGGTCTTCTCATATATGATGGAGTGAAAAAAGAACTGTCATGCATGTCAGAAAATGTGATGGCTAGGGAAATGGTTTTCTTGTTGTTAGAAAGTTGGTTTAATTTCATATTAGAAGAAAGATGAATGTGCAAAAGAGGAATAGAGTGTGTAACAGGATTAATACTCACTTTGGAGCTACCAGTGAATCAGTTTGCAAATGATAAAGAAAGATAATGCAATACTGACTTCATCAGTAAAAAATCCTCTCCTTGAAGAAAGATGAAGTAAAAAGTACACTTCTATGAAAACCTTGTAACTCTCAAATTTCAGTCCTCTAAAATAACACATTGTCATGGTTAAGGAGGAAAAGAAAATGAGTAGAAGTTAATGCCAAGAAATAAATCATCATATAAACGGTGACATAGCATTACTAGGTTTTTCTGCAGTAATATTGAGAAAAACCATATTAGCTATATCACCCATTTCAGTAAGAGAACACCTCTTGCTATAAATCTTGCTTCTCTTATATCCTGAAATCTGTAAGGCTATTGAAATAGTACAACTAGGAAATCTGAAAAGTACAACATATAGACAAAAAGGTCCAGTTTTACAAATAGGAGACATTTAGAAAGGTTATTTTATGAAGGGTTGAAGGTGTGATGAAATCAGAAATACAGTAAAAAGACCTAAAGAATAGGTAAAAATTCAACAGAATAAAGAGTTCAGCCAAACCCCCTTAAATTATTTTTTTAATGTCTTCTCCTTTCTCTTGTTTTTTGACTGTTGCTCTTCTAAGAAATCCTTGTAATACTTTATTTGCAAGGGTCTTTCTCTCACTTTTATTTCATCAACAATCAACATTTTTATCCCTTCCTTTTCCAAACAAAATTGACAACTTTTCTTGGTGGAGCATGCTGTTTGCTTTTAGATTTATGAGATTTGGAGCTGAGATCTGCAAAGATAGGTAAGAATGTGGATAGTTAATTCTTGAGTTTTTTGATTTTGCCTCATTTTGAGAAAGTATACATTACCAAATAAAATGATCTTCCAAAATTACCGGACTGTGACCTGAAATCTGTGGCTTGGTTCAAAGTACTTCACTGACTTGTGCTGGTTAGCCATCTTCTTTTGAATTCATACAGTAGCTGCTTTGCAAAGTGGTTGTTTGAATAGCCTCTAAGGCTACAATGTATGATTACATACACTGGGATCCAGTACATACAGTGGGCCCCATATTGTATGACTTTTGTAATGGATACTTCCTTAAAACATGAAATAAGCAGCTTTGGCTTTTTTAGTGCTGTATTTCAAAGCTTAATATTGTTAGAAAGGAACTGTGAATAAACCTCATCTTCAGGAAAATTCAGTGGCCATCTCTCAGCTGACCTGATCTGCATGGATCTGTTTTCATTTTTGGAGCTATTGTCTGTAAGGAAAAAGGGAGGACATTTCTTTCTTCTAAAATGAAACCTCACCATCACTCTCTCAGGCCAAACATGGGCATAAAGGAAAAGGCATTGAGAACTCTGGCCACCTAAACTGCTAATCCATCCACGAGTCTGTTGAGTGTGTTAAACACGTGGAGATATGTATAACGGGAAGCTGTGGGAATACTTGTCTCAATTTAGCTCACAGAATCTCCAGATTCCAAGATAACTTACAGCCCAGTGTAAAGCCTGATTAATCCTGTACCCTCCTTGATGCAGTACACAGCATTAGGACATGGGCACACCACCAAAGGCAGCAGATATTACAAGACAGAGCTCTTAGGCATGATGTGCTAACTGAGAAATTAGCACTCAAGCAACAGTAACAATGAAATGGATGTTACTTAAGGTGAGGCCCAGAAAGTAGGACTACTCATCTGCATGAAAATTAAGACCTGGGGGAGATGGCATTTACCCAGAAGAGTGGGAATTTTATAAGTTTCTTTTCAAGCTCCACAAATTAAAACAGACACAAAGCTGTGGCCACTTAGAAATGAAGAAGGAAGAAGATCAGTACTGGAAGTGGAAAATGGATTTGTAAAGAGGTTTCATTTTAATGGAGAAGATGGGTGAAAGGTAGGGACAGGAACAGGCACCACTTAGGCCTGCATGTGATGTCAAGTGGAAAGCTCGGGAGAGGGATGCTGGGTGCTGGAGTAAGACTGATTTAACAACAGATGCAATTTAAGTGAAAAGGCTAAGGTGCTGGCAACTGGGGGTTGGGGTACCATCCATTTAAAAGCAGATTTAATTTAAACAGAAAGGCCAAGGAGGTAGAAGGTGGAGACTAAAAGAAAATCAATATTAAATGAGCTAAGTAGAAGCCTGAATCAAATCAACTATTTAAAAACAGGGCATACTGAGTATTTGGGAGTGGCGATGCAACGCATGCACCTAAGAAATGTCAAGGAACTCTCAGTAAATCATATATCCCCTATAATCAGAACAATTCAATTTTATTAAGAAAATAAATTTACTATGGTAGTAAACCAAGAAACCATAAAGGAAGTTATGATCCCCAGTTTAAGGAAAATTATGTGATTGTAATTATATCTCTATTTGAAGTTAATTGTGTTTCAAGTATATATGTGTGTATAAGTATATATATGGGATATGGCATATAATATTCAGAGAATCAGAGAGTAGTTTGGGTTGGAAGGGACCTTTAAAGGCCATCTAGTCCCACCCCTTCTGCAATGAGCAGGGACATGCTCAGCTAGATCAGCTTGCTCAGAGCTCTGTCCAACCTGACCTTCAATGTTTGCAGGGATGAGGCATCTACCACCTCTCTGGGCAACCTGTTCCAGTGTTTCACCACACCCATTGTAAAAATATTCTTCCTTATATCTAGTCTGAATATTCAGCATCAACGGCAGAAATTAATTACATTTGCAAAACAGAAATTTATGAGGTAGTAGTGAACTAGTGTTTTAAAACTCTCCTTTCTAGTTATCAGTCGGGAAATCAATTCAAAGCTAAGGGGAGTCTGTATATAACTACATTTGAAACAGAGTATGTACATATGCAAACACATAACCATACATATACATATCCATATCCATATCCATCTACACACATATATACATGTTATATACACGTATATATCTTTATTCAAACAGGTAAAAATTGTCCAACATATAACCAATATTGTTGTGACACATTGCTCTATTCAGAGAAATGTGTTAGTACTTTGTGCAAATAATGCACAAAAAATATTTTGCTTTCCATACAGATATTTCTAAATGCTTCATCTGTACTCCTGAAGTCCCATTTAATCCATTTTATATATATGTGCATATTTCTATAATCAGAACCCAAAATTATGGATGGAAGCAACTGATTGCAGCTCTGTACCTTTTGGCATCCGAAAGCTCACACAATTCATTGGTATACAAGAGATCTTTTAAAAAAATATTTAATCTTATGCTCCTAAACTCTCCCTCAACTTTGTACAAAAAAGAATGAGTGGGTAACTCTGACTTGATCAAAATGACCAAGTACTGTTTCGATGTATGAAGCAGATGAAAGTACGTATAATGTGCGGAGCCACCTGTAGTGCCAGCCAGCTGGCTCTGGGTACTCTCACTGGGTTTTCTCACTTGCACAGGGGCTTTGCAAAGCCGCACCATGTGTTCACTACTACTGCTCTCAACTACTAATATTCCAGGGAATACCAGATAATAATTATTTGTTAATGAAATAACAATGAAATTAATTGTTAATTAATTTGATGAAAGAAATAATGAAATAAATTTTGCTAAAGTGATTGAGGTGCTTCTTCCCTTCTGAATTTCAGGAAAAAATTTCTCTCTTCTGTTTTGTTGCAGCACAAACAAGCTAGCAGGCTGCAACAAGTCTTTTACCGTTGGTCAGATTCTCAACCTCTCTCTCTCTCTCTCTCTCTCTCTCTCTCTCCTCTCCCTCTGCTTCTTCCAGATCCCTCTTCACTGGCTGCTCCTCTTCCATACGGTTATGCTTTTATTTTACACCACCTCTGAGGTTTTACCCATGGTTGTGTGCTTTATATCTATGCACTCATTTCTGTAGGATCTAGAACAAATGCTTGCTCAGACAATGTAAAATAACTTCATGAAAATAGGAAAAAAAAGAAAAATTGATATAGTATGTAGTGGAAATTAAGCATAATGTCCTTGCTATATTTCTTCCTTCATTAAATACTTCAGAATTCATTGTGTTAGTTTAGCGTAGAAGTGAGCACGCATTTTCAGTTCATTCATACATTAAGGTTAATGATAACTTGGAGGACTGTAAGACTATAGAGTGTTGTTAAAATAAGAAGTTATAATTTATGTTTCCTGTATGGGAGAAAGTGGAGTCCAGTATAGGTGGGATAGTAAATAGGTAAGTCTGCATCTAATCAACAAACTCCAGCTGGACAGACCTCTAAAGCCTACAGAAACTGTAACTTGACATTTGTCTCCATTAAATGTTTGGTAGGATTGGCCCGGGTCACAGCTGAACTTAGGGAGCCCCTGGATACTCCTGGTGCTATTTCTGATCACACTTCAACCTCTTCTTCAACTCTTAGTGGAATCTGCAAGGTGATGACAGCAGCTGCTGGCAGGGAAGGAGTCACTCCCTGGAACAGCCACACTGAAATGTGGGCAGCACCTCAGTGCAAGGAACAGCAGGAACCACCTACCTATCATCAGCCAGATGTTTTATGGCATTGGCTGGGCTCCCTGGCTTTCCACATGTCACAGACCACATTCGAGTACAGCTATGTTAGACTCTTCATCTCTGCAGGAGCCCACATTCGTTTATTTTTAGAAAACTGTTCAGTTGAATAAACACAGAATACATTTCTGTTATAGATTCATTACATTTCTGTGCCTAGCAATACATATAGTCTATGTCTGGAGAAAATAACTGATGCTGCTGTTTTACCAAAACTAGTATATCAAAATTCTGGGGTTTTGGGTTGCCTGTCCAGATGAACAGAGAGATGCAAATGGCTTTTCAAGCCTTCCAAAAATCCTGATAGCCTCCAAAGCCAGGAGAATGCTGTTAACCTGGCAGCTATAGTACTCTTTCAGTGCCAGGCAGTAAAATTTATTATAATTTTAAAAGTCTCTGTCAAACATATTCATCTGTTGGTCAGTAACAACACGTTTTGTTTCAGTATCTCGAGTCCTCATGGCCTACAGGTGAGAGTGGTGAGTGCTAAAGCCCAGTGATGATCTGTGCAGCTGGCTGCTGTTTGGCAAGTTTCCTAAGTCCTCATTTTCAGCGAGGTAATTTAAGATAGTCATTGTTTGGGGCTGTTTGATTCTTGTATTGCCCAACAGAAATGTAGTGCAGCATCATTCTTCTTGGTCATCCTTGATGTTCACCATTTTATGATAAAACCTATATTTACTAGAAGGTAAATGGACTCAACCACATGGGCAATTGCAATTGTTGAAAAGATATCAGTAGTGGGTTCCCAAAAAGTCCTTAGTTAAGGAAAACTGCATATTTATATATCAAGGTAATCACACATACGAACATATATGGGTCTGTTCCTAATATTATCTATTGCTAGTTCTTCATTCATTTTGCAAAAAATAGTACATTTATAAGAAATTTATCACAGCTGGACCAACTGTGTAACTACAAATATTAAATTAAATGTGAGGAAAATATTCTTTCTCTCTTGTTTGATTACTGCCAACAGATGCTCTATGGTGTGTATAAATGTAATGCCATATGCCAGATAAGGCAAGGCAGTAGTTTTTCAGCAGTGGTAATAATGTATCTTGCTTTACTTAATACTTGTCTAATGATGGCATATGGAGGTTCCTATTGATACCACAGTATGGGAAACTCTTCCTTTTGAAAAACAGATTCATCTTCCTCTCTGTTCTGAAAGTACAGCTGAGCTGTGAGTACAACTAACATAGGGGAGTGAAAAAACCCCACATTTTTTGTTTATTAATTTTGTTCTTGTGGTTTCATTTAGGGGATAAAGCTTTCCTCTGTGGTGAATGAAAGCTCTTTATCTTTGCTCATGCACGGAAGAGGTTTGAGCTTCCTTGGACTGACCTTTTGGTGCTTCAGTCTTGTTTTGATAATAAATGCTGAAATCACAATTGTAGTTTTGTGGCAAATCTTCCCCTCTGATTTAACACTTTTTTCCTTATGCAATTTGTATGCAACTCAGCTTCCACCCCCCAAATTCACATACAGTACAGAACTATCACTTCTGACATGTGTCAATGTCATATTTATGAACTAGTATTGAGCAGCAATAACTCCATCAACTGTCTCTCAAAAAAGTCCAGAAACTACTTAGAAATTTAATAATGATTTTAACAATGTATTTTGCCTAGTCTCCAGGCTCTGCTTTATTAAAACCATTCAGTATCTCTGACAAGGTGGCAACAAGCTTCTGACTTCATTTTTAGGAGAAAATGATTCACAAACAGGATAGTGACAGGCTTTTATGATTACAGATTTCACATATTCTGTTCCTTCAAAAGGGTTTATATAGATTGATAGATCTACAGAGAAAGAAATGAAAAAATGAAGGGAAGAGATATAAATAGACTTTTTCATTAGGATGAATGATGGAAGGTATTAACCCCACTACAGCAGTATACCTTTTACATGTCTTCGTTCTCATTCCTTTTGACCTGCTATCATCTCCCTTCTAAGTAAAAGTTAACTACGATCTGAAATGTAGGTAAGGTGAGCAATTGCTGGAAATAAATGTTTCCACAAGCATTATTACTGTTCAGAAAAGTGTCCATCAGCTGAAATGTCAGGCTCAAAATCCATTTAAGCACTGCACAGAGGCTAAACAGCCAGCTATTATTAATTTTTAAGTCTGCCTGACAGGTTTCAGACCAAGAACTGGGGTTAACTTGATACACTGTATATTGCAGAGTATATTTAATTAGGGAGGCTTGGACTCTCAGATGGCTGAGGATTTATTCTGTGCAAACTACTGCAAAAATATGATAGAATAGCTGCATCTACCTAAGAAAAGAATCTGCTGCATCGCATTAAAATGCTCTTTTGTTGCAGTTTCTTGGATCTTTATCCTGATGTAATCACTGTTTACTTTTAACCTGACTGTTTGGAAGCACCACGGTACTTCTCTCTTAAATACATTTTTCTTCATTATGCTGCAAGTTAGCAATGTGAATTTTCACAGAGTAAGTCTTGTTCTTCTCAGCTAATTACCAGGCCGAAACATTTTTCCACTGTGCCTTACACAAATGATTCTCCACTTAAAACATATCTGTGGCATTGCTATGAATGAGTTAATGTTTGTCATTAACGTATTTATCTATAAGCACAGAGGACTCTAAAACACAAATGGGCATTAAGACACAGGTTAGCAGAAAGTGAGATACTGAAGGGCTATTTAGTCGCTTTGGATTGGATTTGAGATCTTAGAAGGGAATAAAAAAAGTAACAAATCAGAAATTATTTCCCTCCACTGTTGTAAAATCTCCTATCTGTATCTATTCTGCTTCTTTGCTCCACTTCCAGCACGCTGCTCTGGCCCCTGCCCTAGGTCATCCTCTGCTAATTAAAAATATCTATTCACACAGGAGTCTAGAAGATTTTATGTAAAGGTACAAGTGAAAACGGCAAACTTGCCTACTCCTAACAAAGGACATTGAGCTAAATTACATCATACTTTCCAAAATGAGTGAGATGATTTTCACTTACAATAAAACACCACATCGGCATTTCTGGAAGACAAGCAGAAATTAAATGCAGATACCTGATTCCTTTGTGGAAAACAGGCACTGGGTTAGTTTTACATACCAGATCACCTTAGCACTTGATGTATTTTACTGGTTAATAAATATATCAGCTGCTCTCCACTCTCAGTGGTTTAAATGTCCATTGGTATCATACCCTACAAAAATCTCAAAAGACAGTAAGGTGGGCTCACAGTCAGAAGAAAGTGGGTCAGGCCTTGGATGTCAAAGACAGACTTCAGCCCAACTCTTCTGAAACAGACAAGTTTTCTAAGTGAAAAAGGCCCTTAACTTGACAATAACCCTCTTGTGAGGCCCTGAATATAAACCACACATACTCTTTATCAGGTGACTGCATTCTCCATGATCTTGTATTCTTTGGTGTGAGTTTTGTCTTTCTTTCACACATGCATAAAGCACAGATGTGTGAAGCACGCTATAAAGGACTAAACAAAACCAACAATAATATAGCATACTTGTGTAAAAAGTGAAGAGTCTGTCTTCCCAGGTACAGATATATTTGTGTTTGCATGTGGATATGCATGTACACACACTGTTACTCTTTTAAAGGCAGTGTAGTTTGTGTCTTCCTTATCAGTCTGCCAGCCTTCCTAATAAGTTAATGAAGCCTCCCTGTTCCAGGAATATAGTTACAATTGTCTTATAAACGAAGTTTCCAGGTATCTGTATGAAGCCCTAGCTACCATCATGACCCACCACATCCATACGGAAAGAAGTTGTCTCTGGATATCAATGACCAAACCCTCTTGTCTATACATCCCAAATTACAAAGCTGCCTTGCTGCTGCGCTGTCCTCTGCTGTTACCCTGTGTTACTGGTTCCTGACTGACTGGCAATTCCCAGCTTTCCAAGCGAGTGTTGTCGGGGCTGTTCCCCCTCCTTAGGACCTACTTTTCATGTTGCTTCTCCAACTGTTCATATTTCTCCTTTCCAGCACCAGTCTTTGTCCAGGCTTCTTGCACCTTTTCACGGTGCACTATGTGTACACCATGCTTATGACTCCTTCCCACTCTGTTTTATCTGAGAATCTCTTTGATGTATTTTCTTCCTTCTAGAAATCTAAATGAAAGTGTTAAAATAGATTTGACACTAATATCTGTCACATTATGATGGAGAACCGAAAGTTGTACAGTTTGTAGCAATAGAAGAGTGTTTTGTTTATGGTCTTTCACACTGTTTTCAATCAAAAAGTCTGCTTTGCCATCACAGTCATGAATTACTTGAATTACCTTTTCAATAAGACTTTCCCAGATATTATCAAATGCTTTCCTACAAAATGAATTAATTTTTTCTACTATATTCATTTCATCCACTAGTGCTATTCTGTGAAGAAACAAAACTATGTTGAGATTTATGAATGAAAGTATACGAATAAAAGTTTGTTCATGTGTTATTTATCCTAAAGCCATAAAATGGTATTGGCATTTGTTCCCTTTTTTTTTTTTTTTCACCTAGAGGTAAGATATTTTACTGCTTAACTCCTCATGTACAAGAGGAAGTAACTGACATGTTCATACGTTGTCCCTTTTTTAAATAGACTTGTTCTTGTATCCTCTCCTCTTTGCTCATCCGGTATTATTCCATTATCACCACTGCTTTTACCAATTGCCATGCTAGTCATGCGGGTATGGTGACCTTGTTAGGGAATCCTCACAATCTCTTTTCACACAGCATCCTACCAAAATGTTCAGCATATTCAGATTTTTTCAATGTCCATTTAATGACTTTCAATAAATATTTTTTTAAAGGTGTGCACATTTTGAAACTTCTTGAACAATATGGTAGGTAGGTTAAGAGCATGTGGTTAGCATTTTAGATGTGTGGTCTAGTTTCTTCTAAGTGTTGAACAGGTCTGTCTAATCATTGATAAGAGCGATACTGCACACTGTAAATGGCTTGATCTGTCATCTCCATTAACTTTACTGTTGATAAAGCTGTCATTTGGAAAGAACAGACTAAATGGCTTCAGGAGCTTTGATTCAAATTTAAATGTACATACATAAAGACTTATATATATATATATATGTATATGCAACACTGATCACACAGTTTTCAGCAGAGTGACTGGCTCACGCAAGGTGTTCATGGTGTGAACTCTATGAAGAAGTTTAGTAAGTACAATCCTGACACCTAGATAAGGTGTTACTACCAAAATAAGTATGTCTTTGAGCACAATTGTTTAAGTACATGAATGTCAGATTCTGCCATTTTTCAAACTTTGTTCTTCGCCTTGGTAGTTAATGCAAGACTAAGTCTCACCCCAGGTACTGTGGCTCCAGAGATGGAGAGGTGTGTATCAGTACTTACAGCTGTCCTCCTCCTCCATGAAAATACTGATCACGTAACAGGCATACACAAATCCAATCAGCTGTATGAAACAAGGGGAAAAGCAATCATTAGAACACATTGAACACTTGTTAAGCTTTTAGTACAATGGTATTAAATACAAGCATCACAGATAAATTTTAAAGAAGATTTGCTTCCATTTCCTGTATTTATATGTAGATTTCAGTGCAAATGGTCACAAACAGCTAAATTAAAGAGACTTTCTCTCTTTTGCTCACCCTGTCCCACTGAGATCAGTATTGATGAATACTACTATTGAGTAATACTGGTGGAAAACACTTGGACCTTGATGTTCATCTATTACTTGCATTCCTTTGTTTGTTCAGTGCCTCTGTTTTCACATGACTTTGTTCATATGAATGTGGGCCCCCTAAGCACCTAATTTATGTATTAAAAAGATAAAATATTTGTTGACATAGTAAAGCTTGCGTGGAATCCGCAAGACATGTTGTTTTGTGCTGCATATAGTGTTCCAGTGAAGAGCTGTTTGGCAAAAGTTTAATTTGGTATGTGAAGTGTCACGATATAGCTGAACAGTAAAGCTGGGTTAGGATTCATCAGCATCAGGACATACCTTATCAGAAGGGCTTATCAGTAAATCACATTAACTATGCAAAAAATGAGCAGGCTTATTTCCTCAAAGGGCAACACAAGCAAAATCATACCATTATTTCCAAAGAAGGTTCCACAAAAACATCCTCCTCAACCCGATCTGTGTCACTTGTGCCACTGAGAGGAAGGGATTAAGATCTTTAGGATCAGGGGATAGAAACTCTGGTCATTTGCCTTCCATATAGACAAAATGTTTTCTTATGCCTACCACCAAAGAAGAAGAAAATCCCACTGGGCCAGGAAACCTATTAAACTGCACTGCCCAGACATGTCCATCCTTGAGAAAATATTGTTTGTGCAGCTGTACACAATTCGTGCTATCTGAAAGCCTTGAAAAGACTGTTCATAAGAGATTTCTAAAATAACCCAGAGATTAGTTTTAAGAAAACTCCTTTTTCTCTGGTCCATTCAAAAAAATCTAATTAAAATAGTTCTTTTAAGGGTGTCACGGATCAACCATATGAGAAAGAGGTAATTTAATAGTATCTAGACAGGTATAAGCTCCTTCAGAAGCACAGAAATCATTCCAACCTGCTTTCTGGTTGGGCTGCATGAGGAGCTTTACAAGCAGCTCCAAAAGCCTCTCTGCAGACAAAAAGCTTGTCCACACAAGGGAATTCAGGGAAGTTACGATGAATTAACTAAAGCTGTGAAATCAATGCACATAAGATAAAGTACATTAAATCCCTGTGTGGCCTTTCCCATTCAGAAATAAAGTGGCCTTAGTTCACTGCAGCTTAATCCTCCTCCAAGGGATTAATCTTCCCCACGGAGAATTAAGCTACAGTATGCTAAAGCTGAGTTACTTGTGACTGAGAGCTCCCACAGCCCCGCGGCACAGTCCTGTCAGGGCTGCCTCCCCAGGGCAAACACCTCGCTGGTCTTTCGGGAAAGTGAGTTGAACCCAGCGTTCCTCTGGCTCTGAGCAGGCGGCAGGATCAGCAGCTTCCTTGGCTCGTTTTTGGGTCTCGTTTACTAGGGTGGTATTGCCACAGCCTCTGTCAGGTGGACGGACACCACTTTGTCCTGATGCTCTGAGCCAGCTAAACGCAAAGCAGCTCTGGAGGAGGTGCTCTCAGGAGGCTGTGCCTGAGCTACACTGTGCCCTGCGTCATGGTACCTGCCGCTGGATGGGACCTAGAGCCAGGGCTGGCTGGCTCCGTGCCAGCCCACCTTTACCAGCTGAGGACTCTGTGGGCGGGTGAGAGGAGCCCAGCCTCCTGCTATTACTGAAAATGGGATCTTGTGGTTGTGCTGCCCTGCACCTCCAGGACCAGCACTGCCTTACAGACTCCTTGATGGATTAAGCAAATTTTTTCCCTTGAATGTCACAGTTTAGAGCATCTTTCAGGCATGATAAGTGAAGCATTATGATACAAAGGCTTCCCAGGGACCAAAAAAACAATCATACTTGAGGTACATAGATTAAAAAAAACCTGCATTAGTACCACACAAATACCAGAAAACGTGACTTTTCATGAGGGAATGACACCTGTTTAGTTACAATATTTCTTGTTTAGCATTCGTGTTTTGCAGTTTGACTTTGTAAGTCACTTGGGTGTGTTTCTTTTACCTAAACATGACCAATTAAAGCTGCTGATTAAATAATGAACAAGATAAAAATTAATTGTAGTACAGCTTATGGGTTAAGTGTTTGTGAGGGAAGATCAAATATTTAGAATTATTTACCATATCCCAATCATGTATTTCTTTGTTGTTTCTTCTTATTAGAATTCTGTATTAAATTAACTTTACTTTTATGAATGCCATTCCTTCTTTATATGTACTTGTGTACTCCATATACATGCATATTAAATGAGATATCTATCCGTGAGGGCTTCCAGCAAATTTCTCACACATTTCAGATGTTGGACAGGTGGTTAAAGCACAGAAAGAGACTTCCACTCCAATATGTAATAAACCACCTGACTATAAAGAAGAAAGCAACAGGGAAAATTACTTTAAGAGGTCTTCTGTCCAAAAAGTATGGGGCATGGCAAGCCTGGTGTTTTAACAGTCCTAACAGCTTACACCTTGCTCTTTCAGCAGATCTTCTCCTTGAAGTAAATCTTTTCCCACTCTCTTCAGTGTTTGAAACACAGTTTGTCTAATCTATGGCCTTCTTGCAATATCAGCAGCGTCTCTGCTTCTCAGTATTTCTTTGTTTTTCTAAGCATTAGTAGATAAATATTCCTCACTCAGATAGGAATCACTGCCACCTGTTGTGTTTATGGCATATACTTTTTTTAAAATACACCATTTCCCCCCCATCTGTTTAGTTATTGATACCAGGAGAAATAAAAAAATACATCCACCCTCTCACAATTTCATGGTCTTTTCCAGTGGAAAAAGAAAGATCAGGTCTCTAATCACGCTGGGAGGTATCATAAACCACCATCTTCCAAGAAAGTATTTTTGTAATTAAATGGCAGAATGCACATTTCTGAAAGAATAAAGCAACAAGAAAGAAAAGGGACCCTTTAGCATCAATTGTCAGGTATTGCTGTTCAGAGGCATACAGCAATGTTTGGCTTGTAACTGACATACTAGTAATTATAATTGGGTAACTGATATATACAGTACAATTAACATGAAGTGATAAAGTGGGAATATACCCTTCTACAGATGAGACCTGTTTCTAGATACTTAGAATTACAGCCACCACACTGTGAATATTTTTATAAATGAATTAATTAAAACATCTTATTTTGCTTTATTGATGGACACACTAATAAAATATTTATTCCAACAAATTACTTTTGCTATCTTGATTAACCCAGCTGCTGTTTAATTAATAAAGTTATGCTCATGTGAACCCATCTAGCCATCATGTTAATTGCCAATTTGCAGTGAGCTGACTGATGTATACTGCCTGGTTTCATGATATTGAAAATGTTGGCTATTGGCCTGGCACCAAGTGATAGACTTAAATGTGTGTTCCCTGATAACTAAGGACAATATGATGTAAATGAGCTGGAGAATTGCTCATCTTGAGTTTCAGTAATGATTCAAAGGGACCAATGAAGTGGCTGGAATAGGATGACCAAGGCATCAAAAGTCACTAGCCCCTGAAAGTATAAATGGGAGCCTCTGGTTTGATCCAGAGAGCAATGTAGATTCCAAGGTGGACTTGTCTTGACAGTGCTGAGTTTCAAGGCATAGAAACCTTCTGGGGTCCCTGCACTGTACAGGGGACTGCCTGTCTTGCCTGCAGAGCCCAGTCTAGTAAACTATCTCAGAAGACACTTGCCAGTGCTACTCTGCAGAAAATCAAGTGGAAAACTGTGGGAAGAGGCTGTTGTCCCCTGCTTTCATCCTGCCACACAGTGGTTAAGGTACACATCTTGCTCTGGAGACAATAAACGATACATAAAATACTCAGATATTTAATGGAATCACAGAATGGTTTGGTTTGGCAGGGAGATTTAAAGGTCATTAGTTCACTCCCCCTGCCATGGAGAGTAACATCTTTCACTAGGTCAGGTTGCTCAAAGCCCCATCCAACCTAACTTTGAACATTTCCAGGGATGGGGCATCCACAGCTGTCCTGGGCAACCTGTTCCAATATCTCACCACCCTCATTTTAAAAAAATTCTTCCCTATGTCCAATCTCAACCTACCTCTTTCAATTCAAAACCACTTCCCCATGTCTTCCCACTACAGACCATGGTAAAAAGCCTTTTTGTCTTTCTTATAAGCTGCCTTTATATATTGAAAGGCCAAAATAAAGCCTTCCCAGAGCTAAATAACCCAAATTCTCTCAGCCCTCTCTCTGATTATTCTCATGTCCCTCCTCCAGACCTGCTCAAACAGATCCACATCTTTCTTGTGCTGGGGACCCAGCAGCTGGATGCAAGACTCTAGGTGGAGTCTCACAAGAGTGGAGTAGAGGGGCAGAATCACCTCGACCTGCTGGCCATGCTTGTGATGATATCAGCCCAGGGTACAATGGGCTTTCTGGGCTGCAAGTGCACATTGCCGGTTCATATATAGTTTTTCATCCACCGGAATCCTCAAGTCCCTTCTCCACAGGGCTGCTCTCAATCCATTAATCCTCCAGTCTGTACTGATATCGGGGATTGCACTGACCCAGGTGCAAGATCTTGCACTTGGTATTGTTGAACTTTATGAGGTTCCCACGGCCCACTCCTTCATCTTGCCAAAGTCCCCCTGGGTGGAATCTCTCCCCTGCAGCATATCAACTGCACCACTCAGCTTGGTGTCATCCGCAAAGTTGCTGAGGGTGCATTCGATCCCACTATGTCTTTAATGAAGATATGAAGTAGCATTGGTCCCAGTATAGATCCCTGACGGTTACCACTTGTTACTGGTTTCCATGTGGACATAGAGCCATACTCTTCGGACGCAGCCATCCAGTATTTTCAGAACCACCACTATTTTCATACCAAAAGCCTTATTTCTTCGGTGACTCACTGATAAATATTGCTTATATTCTCCAAACCATGGCGATGAGCAGGCTCAGCGTGTGGGAAACAACTGTCACCTTGGCTAAGCTGGCAGAGACTTCAGTGTGAAGTGCACAAAGGGATTTATTAGTGGAACACGGGTACATTTCCCATGTTCCCATGTTGATGTTATTATCAAGGCTTTTGATGCACAATGTATTTTCTGCTGATAGCCTTAGGTAGAAATTAAGTAGTAGTCTGTTATTTTTCTCCTGTGCAGGCAGTATAGTCTCTAGAGGACCTAAATGCTTTAGTCTAACTACAATCTCTAGGCTTAAGCTATGGACATCTGCATGAAATATAAAAGCCTAGTTTAATGGAAGTGAAATTAAATTGTATAATTGTCCATCATTAAACTGTAAGAAACTATGAAAACATGTAAGAAATCAAAAACCTAATCATCTGAGCAAATATATGCTGTGACATATAATTGCTTTAATAAATGAATATTGCTAGAATACATCCTATTAAACATTAGAACCAAACTGAGTATAAAATTTATATTTACTTCAAATTAATGTATTTCAATAGTTACCAGTTAATGTGGATTAACCTTTCTTTAGGAAAACAAGGACAAATGCAAAATAAAATTAGAAGTGATTATTTAAATCAAGGCTATTTTCTGCAGACTGAAATATTTTTGATTAAAATTGATGATTTGTTAATTTTGATTTAAATTTTTCTGCTTGGCTTTGTCATCATCAGCATTTTCAGGAGAGCCAACAGTGAAACATGAGTAGTTCATCTTCTTAGCAACTTACTTGCCACTAACATTTTTAATACTCTTCAAAGAGGACTGTAAAGCCCTTTTCTTCCATTAAAGACCAGAAAAGCATTAAAACTGAATGAGAGATACATAAGAGAAACAGGATATTATCCCAGTATCTGTGTGCATATGTGGATCGGCAAGATAGAAATATGACTATGATTATCAGGCACAAAGAAATTATAACTCCACGTATTTCAAGACAATGACAGAGGAACCAGGATCAAGATTAACAGTAGTATATAGCTGTAATATGATAATAACCATCCCCTATAACTGCATGATTATATACTATATTTGTATATAGATATCCAATTATATGAAAGTATATAATTACACACTATAACTGCTTGATTATATAAATTTTATTAGAAATATATTGTAAAACTGTATAACTAATGACATTTTCAAAATGAAATGTAATTTTTGAGTTAAAAGAGAGGCAGCCTCAAAGGTATGTTGTTTTCTAGAACTAAATGATGAAATGCACAATATTTTACAGTGGTAGCAGCAGAAGCCTCAACCTTAAAGTGCTTAGAAATCTAAAACCATAAAAGCAGACAGAAAACTGGAAAAATGTCCAGAAAACATAGCATGATATGGTAGCAGCAATGCCTGAAGTATATGTTGTCTAAGGATTTTTATTTTCTTTCCTTCATCTTCCTAAAATCTATGGGATTCGACTTGAATAAAATTCAGGCTTCAGGGGCATTGTCTACCAATTTCATCAGCATGACCCAGAGCCAACCTGGTCCAGCTGTGCTGTTTACAGCTGTAGTGGAGGGCTCCAGAGACTACAGCTCTAATAAACCTTAAAATGTGTTAAAGGACTCTAATGGTGGGTGACAGGGGCTTACAGGTACTTTTGCTTTATGTTGTTTGTGGAGCGACAAGTGAGCAGAGACACTAAAATGTCTATTAAAATACATAGAGGTTGCTGTTGGCTGAGACTGCAGAAAGTAATTCTTGAATGCCATCTACCTATGCTGGGAGAGGAGAGAAGCATGCTGGAAAAGACTATACCTTTTAGCTACCATGCCTTTTGAAGTCCTACCCTGTATCTGCTGCTCTCAGATCCTGGTTTCCACAACATCCCTTCATCTTGAAATTAAAAATTGTATTTTACAATCTAATTTTCCAGGCCCAGATCTGAACCATCGTTGCCTGCACTAGATCTGTGAATTTGTTTTTCCAGCAGCATAAACATATAATTACCCCTACTGCCCAGTTGCCCAAAATAATTTTACCAGTTAAGAAGGAGGACTGATGTGTTATGCTGTCGAGGTGTGTCCCAGCTTTGTTGGGCTTGAGAAAAACAAGCGAAAATATCATACATACTCTCTCCCCCTCTCCTGCTTTAGCGTAGTTATGGCTTATTCTCCCTCCTTTGTTTTTGCTGCAAGACCTTTAGAAAAAAGATCATATATTCTGACAACGGAAAGATGAAGGATTTGGAACAAACGGTGTAATCCAGACTCCTGTGTAATTCTGTAGGTCACAGAATTTAATCTAGATTCTCTGGTAGCCTAATGATAATGTCATCAGAGCATCCCTCACAGACTGGGTTGGCATACTAGTGCTCCAGATGAGTTATGTCCACAGGAGAGATCTGGGAACCTTTGTCCTTCCCCAACACAAGAAAAAGAAGAACCCAAGCTTAATCCTTACTTATTTGGCTGTCTATTGTGTGATAGATACCTAAGTATTAATTTTGAATGAAATGAAAGTTTCAATATGTAAAAACACTGAACACATTATTTAAACACAACTGGCTAGAACACAGTGTTTTATCTTGTGATATATTAATTATTAATTGCTTGTTAATGATTCAACTGAATACAGTTTAAGTCAATAGTATAAAATAAAGCCAACCTTAAACCTTGAACGTTAAAGAACAAAATGATGGAAAGTGAAGGGGATGAGGGTGGTAAGAAGGAAGAGGGAGAGAAAGGAGATCTAAATCTGAGTAGACTCTTAACAAAATCATCAGAAAAGAACCGGATAAACAAGCAAGACTTTCTCTAGATTTAGTTTCCCTCCAGTGTGTAAAGAAAATAAAAGTTCTTCTAAGAATGGGGTCAAAGTTTTCATATTTAGGTTAATGACTAGCTTGTCAGCTGAATAACAGGGAGTGAGAAAACCCTTTACATCTTACTTTAAAATAAGCAGACAGAAAGAGGGCTTGTCCCCATTTCTGTAAACCTGACTTTCTGTTATTTGTTTTTATATCTTCTAAATAACTGCTTTTATTTGCTTTTACCTTAACTTGTCAGTGTTAAGGATAATTTCAGAGCTACTTGCAGATGACACGACATTTCACCTCTTTTGATATAGCAAAGAAATTCAGGTTTGATGGTGTCTTGTAACCTGAAGTGTTTCTTCAAGGTATCCATCAGGTAATGACTTCACCTCCACTAAATTTCATGTACCACTTTGGAAGCTGTAACAAAATCAGAAGAAAGAATGAAAGAAATGTCTGCCAGTGACTAGAGCCAATGTAAATCTGTTTGGCATGTGACAAGGTACTTGAGAAGGTTTCTGAATCCCAGGTAAACTGATTATGCATGCAGGGGGTACCAAAGTAAATTTCTTTCAGAACAGCAGAATGTTGCAAATCTTGGCCATTTTTTATGCTAATACTCCTTTTACCATTCTTCCACTGCCTATACTGCAATTATGAAAGATGTCCTTTGTTGATAGAATGCCAAAAGATATTTTTTCCCTCCTTATTAGATCAGAACGCACATAATGAGAGTATTATTTCCACTTCCTTGTGGCAACAGACACAGAAAATGCATTTTAATTCCAACAATGCACTGCAATCTGTAAGAAATACTTATTTTCTACTGAATCACTTCTTTCTCTTCATGCATGATGTAAATAACATATGCATGAAACTGTTATATCACCACGAGGCAGTACCCATTTAAAGATAGACAAACTGTGACGCAGAAATAAAAATGACTAGTTCAAGATTTCAGTGGGGTGACAGTGAGTTTAAGAATAGAATTACTACAGTCTGATCCCCACTATTGTCTAACCTCCTTTATAGAAGCTTCTTAAATACCTAGGTAATGATAGCTAAGACTGAACACATGATTATTCTAGCTCCTGTTAATCCATAAACATGGCTTGAAAACTGTATGGAAAAAAAGCAAAGCTTTCACTAACAACAATTATGCCAGAGCATACCTCAGGGAAAAATAGAACAACAAAAGCAACCCACAGATAAAACATAAGCCATCATATTAACTCATGTTAGAAAATGTTGTATGATCTGATGAATTGCAAAGTAAGATTTAATCTCTACCTATACCAGGCTGCTCATATTAGCTCCCCTAGTGGAACACTCAAAGAGGATTTTCAGGAGTGGTAGACACAGAAACGCACCTCAGAAGTAAGCTCCAAAGCCTGAAAGACATGCATCAGCTTAGATCGAGCACTAATTAAATCACGGGGAAAAAAAGGGCTTGAATAATAACCAAGAGCTAGTGAAAATTCACAAGTGTAGAAATTCATATAAAACAGAATGGACGAACACAGATTGTCTGAAAACTTTTCTTACGGTCCAGTCTGCAGGGGGAGCTGGAAAAGCAGCATACAGTATTTCTCTCTGTTCTCAGGTACAAATTATTTTTGGACATTGTTCATTTCAATTTTATTTTTACATTAATATTTTCTTCAATACAGACAAGGAAAACAAAAAGAAATAATAATGTTGATATTTTTTCTTTGATGTGTAAATATACACTGGAAATTCTTAAAATCTTATCTTCCTTCGAGGACTACAGATTATAAATACATCTATTCTTGGCAAAGTAAGGTTACCTCCATTTTTAAGAAGGTAAGAAAAGACAGAACAAGCAAACAGATGATGGCTTTTGATTCTTGAAAATTAAAAAAGAAACAAATCACTTTTATGTCCACCAGACTTTGATATTGTTTTGCCTTTTTGTATGTGCCCATTGAAATACTACAGTGGTGAACAATAGTTTATCATAGATAGAAGAGATGAAACTCCTTCTTGATCATCACTGTTTTTCCTAATCAATTTCCATCTAACAAGATATTTAGTAGATGATCTACCACATGTGTGTTTTCACTTGTGCATGAATCTGCTTTATTCAAACCACACAACAAATGACTTGATTTTGAGCCACGGTTGAACTGGTTTTGCTCTTTGGAAGGAACAATACTATAATCAGAAATGTGGCTGGATTTATGTGCTTGGCAGGTAACACAGCAGTCTCTTCACTCAGCTGTAATGTCTAAAACTGTGCAACACAAAGAACTATAACAGCAATGCAGGTCATTTTGAAAACCCCTTGTTTGATCATTGGTTTTCTTTTATGGATATCTTTCCCTCTGTAGTTGTTCTTACAATGGATAATATTGTTTAATTCCTTCAAGTTGCTACCTGAATGTGCAGATGGAGGTACATAAAGACACACACGCACACACACACATACATCCTTATAATGCTTTGTGGAGTAGTCTGCTGTGATATCTGAGAAACAAGACTACCATAAAAGCAGCAACGTTATCAGTTTGCTCAGGTATTCCCAGTTAAACTGTGTGCTAAAAGGCTTTTGTGAGGGATTCCCACTGGGCAGAAAAGCTATCAAGAATTGCAATGAAGCTTTGCTTTCTATCAGTGCCTAATGAATTTCAGCAGCTGTTTCTCCAGTCATATCTGACCCAGTGTGATCTCTTGTACCACATCCCCCTGGCATGGTTTATTTGCTTGCAGTATATGGTCCTCGTATGTATGTTGTGTCCTATTCACTCCTGTTTCTTACCAACAGCTTTCACTTGATGCTGCATCCCCCTTTATCTCCCTGTACATTCACCTGGGTCTGATTCTGCCGCCCAAAGCCCAGGGTGCACCCAAAATCAATATTTCTTTTTCCAACGAGACTAAGCTTAGCCTGTAATCAGGCAGCATGCAAATACACAAGCTACACTGGAGCCATTCTTGAAAGGACCTTGTCTCCCACTGTCAGTACAAAACTGGCATAAGCATCCCTACATGGCTGGTGACCATGCCTCCATGTACTGGGTGTACAGGTGGCAGCAAATGTTTCGCCCTAAAGCCAGCTGTCAGGATGTTTTAGCAAACAGGAGGCAGATTTGGCCCTAACTCCTGCCGTGAGGCTACTGCTACAAAGAAATGCAAATGCAGCAAGGGAGTCTGCACCTGGTAAAAGCAACTGCAAAAGGAGCCAAAGCAGAATTTGCTGCCCTGAGAATATGTCTTGACCAGAGATATGTATTAACTGGAAGAGTGTCTTTGGGCTCCATGACTCTGGCTCACCCAGACTGAGCTTTTGGCTACAGTACGTAGAGTTACTTTCCAGAAAACAAGCTCAGATTTAAAGAAATCTAGGATATAGGTGATGGTGCTTATTTGTGTCTTGTTCTTACATGAAGACAGACTCTGAATTACACAGCCTGAAGGAGAGGAAGTCAGGCAGAGAATATGCTAGCCCACTTCTTGCATCCAGTGCTGGGACAGATCTTTGTCAAGAAATCTCCCTGCCGTACATGGGGGACACCAGGACCTCAGGAGTATGTCCTAAGTCCTTGGAAGAAACCTTAATATACACGTGGAGGCTGAACACGTCACCAGAACAGGCAGTTTTGGACATCTGAAGGATGTTTCTAGGGTTCCTCTGCTTCTGTTGGACTGGCTGTTTGCTTGAACCCTCTTCCTTTGCTTCCTTGCAAGTACAAATAAGTTTAAGCCTACTAAACCCTGCAGTGCTGCATGGACTAGTTGAATAAATGTCGGGGAGGTTAAACTTTACGGCACTTTTCCCCCTGGTGTTACAATACCCTTATATTGTGAGCAGAAGTAGAGCTAGCTCATTTCAAGGAAACGCAGGTAGATCTATTTTATTGACAACTCTCTGTATTCTTTGAAATGTTAACTTTTACAAAAGCCAATTTTCATCAGAAGGAAAATGAAGGAGAAGCACTCTGACTCCTGTGATAAGAAAATTGGCATAAACTATAATTACTCAATATGACAAACATCACAGAATGGTGTATGAAAGATAATGGAAGGGGAAACCCATGTCCCATGTTAAAGCCCTTTGGGGGATAAGTGATCAAATTATACAGAGCACTTACACCTCAAAAAATTTGTTGACCAGATCACTAATCACACCTTTTTAAGAATTATATGCTGTCATGGAATAAAAAGGATTAGTCTCAATCTCATAGATTCACACAAAAATAGAACAGGATAGGATAGGGTAGGATAGGGTAGAACAGACAAGACTAGACTAGACTAGACTATTACAGTTGGAAGAGACCTACAACAATCATCTAGTCCATCTGGCTGACCAATTCAGGGCTGACCAGAAGTTAAAATGTAAGGGCACTGTCCAAATGCCAGTTAAACACTGACAGGCTTGAGGCTTGGGGCATCAACAGGGAGACTGTTCCAGCGTTTGACTGCTCTCTTGGTAAATAAATGCTTCCTAATGTCCAGTCTAAACCTCCCCTGGTGCAGTTCTGAACCATTCCCATGTGTCCTATCACTGGATCCCAGGCAGAAGCGACCAGCACCTCCCTCCCCACTCCCCCTTCTCAGGAAGCTGTGGAGAGCAATGAGGTCGCCCCTCAGCCTCCTTCTCTCCAAACTAGACAAGCCCAAAGCCCGTAGCCGCTCCTCACCAGGACATGCCTTCCAGCCCTTTCTTCAGCTTTGTTGTTCTCTTCTGAGCACATTCAAGGACCTTCACATCCTTCTTAAATTGTGGGGCTCAGAACTGCACACAGTGCTCAAGATGAGGCCGCACCGACGCTGAACGGTGGGATGGTCACCTCTTGTGATGGGCTGGTTACGCTGTGTGTGATGCACCCCAGGATGTGGCTTGCCCTCTTGGCTGCCAGGGCACACTGCTGACTTGTATTGAGCCTGCTGCTGACCAGCACCCTCAAAGTGTAAGGATATGTAAATGGTGTATGAGTAGACCAGTGTCCACAGTGGGGAAAGTTATCTGTAGTGCTCTATACAGAATCATGCTCAGCCCTAAGCATTTCAAGTATTCATGGAAGACTGGGAAATAGAGAGAGGAACTCAGTCAAGGTTGGTGAAAATGCAAAATAAAAAGTCCACTGTGGAATGTTGCAGATGGATCTCATGACACTGAGTGACTGGGTGATAAAATTAGAGCTGAAATTCAATGTCAATAAATGCAAAGTAATGTACATAAGGAAAACCAACCATAACTACACATATATAGCAATAGGCTTTAAATTTTTTATTACCTCTTGGAAAACTCGTGAATAGTTCATTATAAACACCAGCTCAGTGCTCATTGGCAGTCAGAAAGGAGAATCAAATAGTAGAAGAGCAATAGAAAAGAAAGTAGAATACATCATTATGCCATTGTACAAATCCCTTGTGTCTTGCATCCTCAGTGCTATGCACATTTCTGTCTCCTCATCTCAGAAAGGAAGTAGTTGAATCAGAAGAAGTAAGAGAAAGGTGTCAAAGATAATCAAGATATGGGTGGCTTTAGAATAAGGAGACATACAACTGATGACAGAATTATAGAAAAAAAATAAAATCATGAATGGCTTGGAAACGATGAATACAAAATAATTAGTCCCACTTTTTGTTATATAAGAACAATGGAAAATGAAACCAAATTATCAGATCACAGGCTAAGGGGTTGCCTTTCATCACCAACTGAAGGAAGGACATTTTCCACACAAATCAGAATTAAACCACGGAACTCAATGCCCAGAACACGCTGGAGAGGTGAGACATGGGTCAAAAGCTGATCAGGCATATTCAGGGAAAAGATGTTCATTGAAGGCTATTTAAAACAAGATTTCAGCTACAGCAGATTTGTCCCAGGAAATCCCAGGCAATATTGCCAGGAGATGTTACGCACTTAAGCACTCATGGTGCTGCATTAAATATGCCAATTTATTATTTACATTTACTAAATTCAGCTGTAAATCACATTGCTGGAAAATCAGAAGTATGGAAGTCTAACTTACACAATGGGAAAGAGATCAATATATTACCTCTAGGCTTAACGTATGTATTATAATTTCAGCCCACTATTTGTTGAATTGAAATGCATTAATTGAAGTTTGATTTTATTCAGATTTTGGAATCCGTATGAAATGATTCAGTTAGGCATGCTACCTACTCCAGATGAAAAGGAAGACATAAAGTTAGATACTTCCACATAAAATCAATCATAGAATCATAGAATCATAGAATGGTTTGGATTGGAAGTGACGTTAAAGATTATCTAGTTCTAAACCCCCTGCCATGGGCAGGGACACCTTCTGCTAGACCAGGTCGCTCAAAGCTCCATCCAAGCCAGCCCTGAACACTTCCAGGGATGGGGCATCTACAACTTCTCTGGGAAACATGTTGCAGTGTCTCACTACCCTCACAGTAAAGAATTTCTTCCTAATAGCTTATCTAAACCTATCCTCTTTCAGTTTAAAGCCATCCCTCCTTGTCCTATCACTACATGCCCTTGTAAAAAGTCCCTCTCCAGCTTTCTTGCAGGCCCCTTTAGGCACTGGAAGGCTGCTATAAGGTCTTCCCAGAGCCTTTCCTTCTCTGGGCTGGACAACCCCAGCACTCTCAGCCTGTCTTCATAGGAGAGGTGCTCCAGTCCTCTGATCATCTTCAGGGCCCTCCCCTGGACCCTCTCCAACAGACACATGTCCTTCTTACCTTGGGAGCCCCAGAGCTGTACTCCAGGTGGGCTCTCACGAGAGCAGAGTAGAGGGGCAGAATCACCTCCCTTGACCTGCTGGTCATGCTTATTTTGCTGCAGCTCAGGATATGGTTGGCTTTCTGGGCTGCAAGTGCACATTACCAGGTCATATTGAGCTTCTCATCCATCAACAACCCAAGTCTTTCTCCTCAGGGCTGCTCTCCATCCATTCTCTGCCCAGATTGTATTTGTGCTTGGGATTTTCCTGACCCATGTGCAGGACCTTGCACTTGGCCTTGCGGAACTTCATGAGGTTGGCATGGGCCCACCTCTCAAGCCTGTCAAGGTCTCTCTGGATGGTATCCCTCCTCTCCAGCTTGTCAACTGAACCACACAGCTTGGTGTCATCAGCAAACTTTCTGAGGGTGCTGAGGGACACTCGATCCCAGTGTCTGTGTTGCTGACAAAGATGTTAAACAGCACCAGTCCCGGTACTGACTCCTGAGGAACGCCACTTGTCACTGGCCTCCACTTGTACATCAAGCCATTGACTGCAACTCTCTGAGTGCGACCATGCAGCCAATTCCTTATCCATTGAGTGGTCCATCTGTCAAATCCATATCCCTCCAGTTTAGAGACAAAATATTGAGAATAGATCTGATGAAGCTCAGCTATCATGCTAGTTTTCTAGAATTACTCTCAGCTGTTCATAATGCAAGATTTTCTTGCAACTTTATTAATTATGAGAAATATGGGTTATGATTTGAGCTGGGCCAGGAAATATTTTATTGTTTAATTATGAGTAAATTGGCTATAACAAAATTTCAAAATACGGATTTGGTTCTGAAGTCTTTAAAAAGTCAAAAAGTCACAGAAGTCAGCCAATCTTTGCTGGTAAAAAGCATTAATAATTAAGAACTGAAACAACTGCAGGGGGAAAAAAAGCCCTCTTAAATGGAGAGATGTGTTCCGTTAAAGATTACATTTCTAAAGTACTATTTAGGTGACTGTGGGACTCATATACACAACCTTCTCTGAAAAACTGACATCAGTCTTTCGAGTACCAATCACCAATGAGCCTTTTGTACTTTTCAGATTGTTGTAGAATTAGTTCATCCATGGTCAGCTTAGCAGATATGTTGACATGAAAGGTTGTACACAGAAGCAACTTTCCTTTGAGACCAAAGGCCTAGAATTCTGCCCAGTGGGAGATGACTGAACTGTATTCATAATCCAGAATACCAACTAGTTGGTCCTGAAAATTGGCCTGAGAAAACCACCCCCAAGTGAAGAGTACTTACAAGAAAATTGTTCTTTTATTATGTATCTTATTTTCTTATAGATTGCCCTACAAAATTCAATCCCCCTCTTTCTCTGTTTACGCTCTCCAGAAAAAGGCAAATGACCTGAGGATTTAGTTAAGGCAGTTTGGTAAGTTTACTAAAACTAAAGATCTCATATTCATTCAGGTCAACTCCCACTACCTGTTTCAAGATATTGACAACTGTGACTCAAGCTTGACTAAAGCCCATTCTTCCTTAATTTTTCTCTGAATTTTCTTAGTGATATGGCTCATTCTTTACATGTGTACATGGGAAAATGTGTGTGCTTACAAAATGACACATTCAAAAATTCCCAGCATTAAACAACAAAGATTTTTAATCTCTAAATTATATGTACATGAAGTATTTAAAAATAATTATCAACCAAAACCTCGTATTATGCTGAACATGACCTTCATTTATTTTAAGTTAGGGGAAAGATTCTATGTTACTCTGAAAAGAGAAACAGAGCAAATAAACCAGTACTATTTGGTAAGAATGACGTTTAAGAGAGAAACAGTAAAATAGCTTACTGTGATGGAGCCAAGGGACATCTCTGTTCTGGGAAATACTCAATAGCCAAAGTACTAATATGTAAGTTGTACCTAAACTAGGATCTGTGGCTCCTTATGTCTTTATGCTAAAATATCTTAGGGTCTTGTTTTAAAGGGTCTTAAGCAGGAAGGAAAATGGACTCTAAAGAAATAACAAATCATTATTTCCATTAGCATCCAATCTGGTTATCCGATAGCATATTAGCTGAATGATGTGAGAAACTGAACTCACTGGTTCATTGACTCAGTCTTAATTGTAGTCTTGATTTGATCATATATTCCAACCTTTCCATTAGCTGAATTGGAGTAAATTGTCTTAATAATATGTTTGCTTAGGCTCCTATTTGTTTGCTAAATGTTTCAACAAAATCCATAATAAGTTTATAGAATAAGTGTTCCTCTCGGATTGCAACATGGATCATAAACACAAGCACAGTTAAAGAAGATACTTACAAGGCACTTGACCGTGTCCAAAGTGACAGGTGTATTTCAGAATGGTTAAATAGTGAATTAAAGAAAACAGTATAATACAATTTCACAAATCAATCTAAACAAAGAAATAATTGTCGCATAGTTCCTTTAAGACAAAAATTAGCTTGTGCATCTTTACTGTTGAAAAAATTAAAATACAGATGAACCACAACTTATTTAAAAATCTTTAATGTATTAAATAAAGTTAAGAAAAAATTCTTAAAATAGCTTTTGAAGGATTATAAATTATTGTGTAACAAAATGCTAAAATGTCAGTAATCTCTTCTATAATTGGAAGTATTTCTGATTGTCATGGAGCAGACAATGTTCTACATGGAAAACGAACATACAATTTCAGCTTGTGAAACTCTCATATAACTTTTAAAAAATATTAAATTTAGCAATTTGGGGAACTCAATGCAAACCTAATAACTGTTAATATTTCTTTTAAACTTCTAATATACTTAGATAAATATTATTTTTTTTAAGAACATATTAATTTTATCTTCTATATGGTTTCTCTAAAAGTCTGCATCACCATGAAGAAAAAAATGTAATTATTCCTTATATTCCTTTAGAGGTAAGAACTGATACTAAGAAAACTTTAAAATCTGTGATCTTACTCACTTTCATGCAGGAAGTCCTGTGAAAGGGTCAGATTCCCTTTTTATGTTAAGTGAATAAAACTGATAACATTTATAAGAAATAGCAATAAATGGAAAGTCAGCTTGCACTACAGAAACCGTGAACTACTGGACATAATGATTCTAGGAGGAGAGCAGTGGAACAAAGACAGCAAACACTCAGGAATCAGACTGCAGTGACCCGGGAGGGAAGGCAGCTTCTAGGAGCAAACAGGTCTATCAGAAAGAGAAGTTCAAGAAAGCAATCAGACTGACTGGAACAACACTCACTGAAAAAGTATGAACTTTTCCAAGGAGAAGCGTAGAAAGTGATGGGTTTGGCACAGTAATGGTCTCTTGGATGACCTGCATACAGATTACCAGAGACAAATATAAAATAAAACCATAAGTGTATATGGACAAACTCAGAAAGGTCAAGACTCAAGATACAACTAAAAGAGAGAATAAAGCGTAACAGAAAATACTCACTGGCATATTAGTAATAAAGAGTGAGCTCATCAGTGAGCTGTCACAGTCCTCAGTGATGTGACCCTGAGGCTATAGGTGCATGGGGCAGCAGTAATTATTTTCCAGCATGGGCAGGTCACCCATCAGCTGAGCAGCACACTGCAGCTATGCAATCATCTCCTCCAGCTGACAGAAGGCATGGGGTTGAGCAGCTGGATGTGAGGTTTGGCTATGTTAAATGGCATTGCCTTCAAGGGAATGAATACAGAACCATGGCCTTGAGATGGCTGAAAAATCCAGTGTCTTTTTTCTTTATTCCCTGCTTCAGTAGAAAAATTAACTGTGGTCAGTGAAGTAATGCCACTGACACTAATGAAGGACTCAGGTAAGAATAAGGAAGAATATGCTATTGATTATTTACATAAATCAGAAAACTGAAGAAATTCTGATGTACTAGCCCCGGTAAGCTCACCTCAAAGCAGGCTGAAGTCTGGCTAAAGCGAGCTCAAGCACGTTAGAACATCCCTGTGAGAATTTGATTAAAACAGGAGAGGCTGAAGATCAGAAAGTCCAACTGTCCCTATCTCTTTACACAATGAAAAGCAAAAGAGGACACACAGAATTATATCCCTAACTTCATTTTGTTCTCCATCACATTACAAGACAGTAGCCAATGGGGCTCTGTAGAATTCCATCTTAGTCCAGTACTATCCAGCAGTTTCAGTAGTCACCTGCTTAGCTGAAGAGATACTATTCCTTTTACACTTCCAGATAGAAGCAAGCTGGCAGTGGTTGCAAGTCCCATGGAGGATAAGTTTAGAATTAAAATAATCTTGACAAACTGACAAAGGGTCTGGAAAAAATAGGATGTGATTCAGTAAGGCCAAGTGCAAATTAGTAGACTTAAGTAGGAATAATGAAGTACTCGAAGACAGAATAGGGCGAACAGCAGGCTATGTAGCAGTTCCACAGGATTTCAAGGTGAATCAGGAGTGCCTTAGAACACAGCACCAGTAAGGCATCGATGGACAGATTGCGTATATTTTGGAGATTTTACCTTCAGCAAAGATGAGAACTAATTAAAGGAAGTTCAGATGAAAAATATAAGGATGATCAAACATCTAGAAAACATGACCTCTGTGGAAAGCTTATGTTACTAAATTACACACTCCCTTAAAACTTCTGGATCTGGGAGACTGCATTTACAGTGTATTGTTAGCTCACATTGTTCATAGAAAGATTAAATGCAAAGGGCTTCTTCAGACTGCTGCCATCTAAACCACTTATCAAGCAATTTTATTCTAGAAATAATAAGTTACTGTCAGAGGATAAAAATCTTAACAGAGCTTTTCAAATTCAATTACAATATGAAACATCTACTAATATCAAAAGACTCGAGGGTTTTCTCATTAGTCGTTTAAAGCAGCATGAAAGATTATTTTGAGTGTGTCAATAATCATTCATACTTCTTGTGAGTCCCCATTGTAACGGAAAATCTTAAGACAGTTGAACTGCCTTTTTTTCAGGCCAATATATGAAAAACATCATTAAAGTCATTACAAATCTAGACAGAGCATAACTGTCTGACAGCTATAACAGGAGCAGACGAGATGCAAAGCAGAATCTGATCACTTCAGGTTTTGTGCTGGCTACTGCGTGGGCAAGATTCAATTATTATAAAGAAATATGACACACAGGAAATCTGTCCAAGGCTGAAAACAGAAATAAGGGGTGTGTGTGGTATTATTCTCTGATGGTGGATGGGATATTACCTTCCCAATAGGCTAAACAGATCATCACAATGAAACAGTAAACATCTTCAACATTAAAAGCTACATGGAATGGCTGACATATGTGTATTGTACTAAAAATATTGTGCAAGCTATGGAGATCACCTTCTGAACTGGGAAAATAACACATTCCGTCCAAGCCTGAAATGGCAGTTTGCCATGTCCTGTATGTATCTACAGAGACATTTAATCACTTAAGAAGGTGGACAATCTTAATCCAGGCTAAGAATCAGGAATGATCTGATTACAAGATGGTATTGATAAAGAATAGGAGAGTTGTTATATTTTGGTTTATGCCCTAAGTTTTGAAATATGAACACAAAGCTCAGGCACTATGTTTCTCTTTGGTCTCGACCCTCAAAGGAGTGACATGAGACCATGTTTACATCTTTTCCTGCATCATCTTTCTCAGGACCATCTGCAAAAAATAGCATTAGGGCAGAGTTAAGGCTGTCAGCTGTCCAAAGAAGGTGGTGAAGGAAGGTAAAAGGGAAGCAGAAGTGCTTGGCTCTGTGTGTGTATCTGACAAATCTGTTTTCAAGAACAGTTTGATTCTCAGTGTTTATTGGTGGGGGGACTGGAGAAGAGGAGCTGTACAACAAAAGGCCAGTTAAGGATCAGGATTTGACTATTTGTCCTATTCTTGCATCAGTGCATACCTGCCTGCCTTTTTGAAAGTGTATGTAAAATTAAATGGGTGTGCTTTCCAAGCTTGGCTGAAGAGTACTAAAAGGTAAAATTCTTACTTAGAATATGTTGAAATATAGTCCAACTGCCTTTTAGAGAGCAGAGAAAGATGCTGAATAATAGCAATATGAGCTACAGCAAGTGGGGAAGTGACAATTACAATGTAGGTTGGATAGTTTCTTGCTAAAAATCCTATTCTTATCTGCATAGTTCATCCAAATACTACTGAATGGTGGTTCTTCCTGTGAAAACTTTGAACAAATAGGGTTATATAGATTTATTGAGATTTAGTTGACTACAATACAGTTTACAAACAGGAATGATTATTATACTGAAAACACAGTAGTGTTATACCATCATTTATCAGCAGTCCTGGCAAAATGGAGAGGTCCCAGAAGACTGGAGGTTAGCCAATATGTCACCCATCTACAAGAAGGGCGGGAAGGAGGATCCAGGGAACTACAGGACTGTCAGCCTGACCATGGAGTAGGTCATCCTGAGTGCCATCAGTTGGCATGTGCAGGAAAACAAGGGGATCAGGCCCAGCCAGTATGGGTTTATAAAATGCAAGTCCTGCTTGATCAACCTGATCTCCTTCTATGACAAGATGACTCACCCAGTGGGTGAGGGAAAGGCTGTGGGTGTTGTCTGCCTGGACCTTACTAAACCCTTTGAAACCATCTCCCACAGCATTCTCCTGGAGAAACATGGCTTGGACAAGTGTACTCTTCACTGGGTGAAAAACTGGCTGGATGGCCATGCCCAAAGAGCGGTGGTGAATGGTGTTACACCCAGCTGGTGGCTGGTCACAAGTGGTGTTCCCCAGGGCTCAGTATTGGGGCCAGTTCTGTTTAATATCTTTACCGATGATCTGGATGAGTGGACTGAGTGCACCCTCAGTAAGTTTGCAGATGACACCAAGTTGGGTGGGAGAGTTGATCTGCTTGAGGGCAGGAGGCTCTGCAGAGGATCTGGACAGGCTGGACCGATGGGCCGAGGCCGAGTGTGTGAGGCTCAACAAGGCTCAGTGCCGGGTCCTGCACCTGGGTCACACCAACCCCACGCAGCGCTACAGGCTGGGGCAGAGCGGCTGGGAAGCTGCCCAGAGGAAAAGGACCTGGGGGTGCTGGTCGGCAGCCGGCTGAACATGAGCCAGCAGTGTGCCCAGGTGGCCAGGAAGGCCAACAGCCCCCTGGCTTGTGTCAGAAACCGTGTGGCCAGCAGGACCAGGGCAGTGACCGTCCCCCTGCACTGGGCACTGGTGAGGCCGCCCCTCGAATGCCGTGTCCAGGTTTGGGCCCCTCACTGCAGGAGGGACATTGAGGGGCTGGAGCGTGTCCAGAGACGGGCAGCGAAGCTGGTGGAGGGGCTGGAGCACAAGGCTTATGAGGGGCGGGTGGGGGAACTGGGGGTGTTTAGCCTGGAGGAGACTCAGTGGGGACCTTAGTATTCTGTACAACTACCTGAAAGGAGCTTGTAGGCAGGTGGGGACAAGCCTCCCAGATAAGAAGTGACAAAACAAGAGGAAAAGGCCTCAAGTTGTGCCAGGGGAGGATTAGACTGGATATCAGAAACAATTTCTTCAGTAAAAGGGTGGTCAAGCATTGGAACAGGCTGCCCAGGGAGACAGTGGAATCATCATCCCTGGAGGTGTTTAAAAAATATGTAGATGTGGTGCTTAGTGACATGGTTTAGTGATGGCCTTGGTGGTCCTCAGTTAACTTTTGGACTTAATGATCTCAAATGTCTTTTCCAACCTAAATGGTTCTATGATTCTATGATACAGAATGACAGTATTTTGTAATTGCAACATTTCAATACAAAAATTCCTGAAAGCTGTAACCATCTTAGATTTCAAAGATAGATCAAGAGGTTACACTAGGAAAATAATTATTGTTTTATCTTTTTATCAGAAAAGAAGGCTGTAAGTTTTGCAGTAAACACTACTAAAAATAAATGCAATTTCCCTACTACATTTTCTTATATTTTCTTTTCAATATATACCTATGCTATCTGCTTTGTACCTATGCCATATCCTATCTGCATTACAGAAGGCTGGAAGAATTTTCTCTTATTATTTGTCTGTACAGAACCCTGGGAAATGAGATATTTTGACTGGTATTTCTAGCTTGGTTTCCTGTCAGTTGCAGCTTTATGTATCTCCCAAATACTTCCCAAAAGTGTTTACTTCATCCAAAACTTCCTCAGGTGAGCTGTGCAGAAAACAATTATTGTATCATGTTATATAAAAACTAATCCCTACTGTAGCAGAACTCCTACTTGTGGAAGACAATTCAAAGAAAGATTTAATGCATGTGGGCATCATTTGAGGCACTGAGTTACAGTCAGAAAGAGGAAAAAAAAAGATATTGACATATAGGCAGCTAGGTAAACAACTCTTTTATCACGCATTCCCCATATTTTTAATAACATCTTATTAGTACAATGCATCCTTTGTCCCAGTAAAGTGCTTTACAGACCCAGTTCCATCTATTTAAAATATCTTTCCTTTGTAAAGTGATGGACTAGCAAGAAGAATGAAGTCTGGTTGGTGCAGTACATATGAAGACATTATCTTCTCTTAGGTAAATGACTTCAGTTTTGTTTTCTGCCCAGCTTAGCTAGTTTAACATGACTGATGTGCAATAGGCATTAATAGTTATCTTATCCTACTTCCTAAGGTTATTTTATTTGCATGATGAAAATGGACAGAAAGGAGAAGTAAAGGGAAAAAAGAAGAGTTACTAGAAGTGAACTAGAGGTCATATGGGAAAGAGGACTGGCTAAACCAGAGCAAAATCCTTCCTTACATTTTCTTATTGCTTGCTTGCAGGATGCCAGCTGACTCCACAAAGGGCTATGGAAATAGCTGTGTATAATATGCAGCTTAGCAAGGATTTCAGACTAACTGTGCTTTCTAATGCTATCGCCTTGCTTATTTTCCCCTTCAAAGAAGGATCTATTCGAAAGTTTTTTATTTATATTGCATATAGATTGCATGCTTTGGATGTTACAGTTAGTGTCTCCAGCTGCAGAGCTCAAGGACACCCTTCGTCATGGTGGTTAGTTGTTTTCTGTTTTTAGCTCTCATGAAGTTAACTTGTAGTGAGAGCAGTAAGTCAAGATCAAAGAAAGAGAGAACTTGGGATTTAGGCTTTATATATCTAAAGCATCCTGTGGTCAAAGCTCAGCTAATTTCAAAGAAAAGCACTTAAGGAAAGTGATTTCTCTACTTTAAAAAGGCATCTCACTCTAACAGTAGATCAGGTTGGCAGCCCTTAGGAAAGACACAACTGAGACTGCTGGGGTCCTTAGGGGAGGACAACTGATCTTAGCTGAATCCAGCTGGACTGTCCTAGCGATTGACTGATTAATCAACAGAAGAGTGGGTGACCATAAAAACTGTTCCAGTGTAAATAGAAACTTTTCTATTCCTAAAACATTCAGTAGAGCGTTTATAAGGCCCTATAATAGCCTGTTTGAAGTGTTACTTTTATAGCATGTTTTAAGCAAGCACTGAATAAAAACATGGCACACTATTGTATAGAGTGGATACCTAAGCCTGCTTAGATAAATTTGCAAAACCTCTAAAAAACCTGACTGGAATGGCAGCTGAGGCAGCTGTCAGAGAAGTCATTTCTTCAGTGAATAAAAGATGACATTGAGATAGTATTTATTGGATTACAAACATGGTAGCATTCAAACATGCCTCTACTGAAACATTATTTTAATACTGTTTAAGATCAAATGATTCCAGGTGGTTAATCTGGAATCCCCACAGATAGTCCTGTCAGATACACTGAAAGTTTAATCAGACTTTTAACACACCAACGGGCTTTGAACAGCCTGGATCCTCAAGAAAAGAAAATCCTTAGGAACAATCATGAAGAGACTGATGAAGATATCTGAACAGTAGGCAGCAGCAGTTACGAACATCAAGAGAACGCTTGAGTGCACTGAGTTCAGGTAGAAGGTAACGGCACATTAAAGCAAAGCAACTGTAGCCAAGAATAATGCACTTCTAATGTAGGAAGCTGTGCTTTTGATTTTCCCTACTTTGCTGAAGAAACCTGGCTGAGACTTCAAATCTTGAAAAGTACATATATAAAGGATTAGCAAATATTTATTTTAACACTCTCTGCAAGACTTAGCTATAGACAAAGATCACACTAAACATTCATTATCTCTAACATTTCACTACTGACAGGATATGACAAGAGACCGTCCCCGTTTTGCCATGGACAAAAGCTATTCAACCTGGAATGAGTCCAGAATAGATAATTTCTACTCCTTCCTTTCACAGAAATGCAAAAATTATGCTTACTTCTATAAATGAAAACATTGCTATTTAATCCTCATATGAGGTACATAGCTGATATTTGAATTGAATGGTTATGGAAGCAGAACTCTTAAACTATTCTGCCCTCTCCCCCACCCCCTCTCCCCCCACCCCCAGTGTCACACAGAACAAGAGTAAGGACCAAGACTTACTAGTTTACATGTTTCCACCAGCAAATGACTTAGCCTTTGCCTCAGTATTTAGAGGTACACAGTATGTTAAAAGATACCAAGTCAAATAACAGTAACTCACGAACATATTTTAGAGCTTTTGTGATAAAGGCCCCAAAAGACATGAGGTCTTAAAATCGTACTATAAAGTTTAACTACGGCCTGGCAGAATAAGGGAAGCCTAAATCCTGACCCCATGTCACATGCTAGCCAATATCCCAAATCTTGTGTTAAATTCAGCAGGACAGGCAAAACTCCCAGGTGCACATCAGGTCTCTAACCCATCTGTTTGTTGCCTACAAAATACTTCTGATTTTTCCAAGGCAAAGCAGATGACAATCTAATCTCATGACCAATAAACACACTGCAAGCGGCGCTTCTGAGAGGTACTGTGATGTAGTGAATAGCAAGCTGATCTGACATGAAAGAAATCTGGCTTCTTCTCTCAGATCTGCTAAATCATCCCACCAAGTCCAGTATGCTGTGTTTTACCTATTGCATCAGTAAAACCAAGTAAAAGGCTGTACCTCTTTCTTAGGGATGTGGCATCCCATCACCCAAGGCTTTGAAATCATCTCTCTCGGCTACTCCCTAGAGGTGCAGTTCTGCTGAAGCTTGTGCTGTCCTGAAAAGCTAGTCTAAAAACCAGTCTCACCCAAAGGCTCTTCAGACACACCACCCACCTACACCTACGCCTGGCTCCCCGGAGGAAAATCTGCTCAGTGCAGGGGTCTGAGCCACTGCAACACTGTACTCCTCCATAGGAAAGGTGAGGGAATAAGGGTGCACCACATTAACTGGATGATTGTATCAAAGTCCCTATTAACAGTGTGTGGATGCTACAGCCCCACAGAAACTCTTCTGCCTGCAGCTGATTGTTTCTGCTGTGGGTATCCCAGCATTACAGGGTGATTATAACACTTTTTCTCAGTACAGCTTACATCTCCCATGTCAGTCATAGCCTATTTCTCCCATAAGTAAAACTCATTCAGAGCAAAAAGAGGGATCCTGTGTCATGACAATTATTGTCTCAATTAGTGGCATTATTAATATGCTCTACCAAAAGCACAACCGCACTTTACTGCATTAACAGGTGGGAATGTTCAATTCTTAATTAACTTTATAGGACAGAAAATTATTAGACTACATCTAGAAAGGTCAAATTAAAGGGTAAGAGAAGAGCAGAACTACACCGCAATAAATTCTGTAGCCAGGGAGCCTGTTTCAAGTTGTGCAACCCTTTGCAAGGGACAGAAAAGCAAAAAGCCAAAGATCTCTTCACATAGCGACAATTTGTGAAGGTGTATGCTATGTTCTTCTAGAAATCAATATTGCATTTGTAGAGCAGATTACTGCACAAATGCTAATGTGCAGATGCATTGTTGACTGCCTCTGCATATAGAAACTCCCAATCATACTTCAGAGCAACAGAAAAAGTCTCCCCAAGCTGCTTTTTCATTGTGCTTAGCCAGCCATGCAGCAGGAACTGTCCCACCTTTCAGGCCCTATGTCCTTCTGTTATTTCCCTGGTTTCCACCCTCCTTACTCAATGAAAGATGATCTAAGGATGAGTCACAATATAGTAGAGAAGAATGTAAAAATGTTAGTTTTTACACAGCACTTGCAAGTGGTTGAATGTTGCTGAGGCTTCAAAACCCAATACTAAGCAAAACCAGGCTCTCCTTTGAAATTCTCAGGCTTCCAATCTTTTCCTTTTTAGCCCTGTCACTATGGTTTTTAGCACTCTCTCTTCCTGTTCATTGTGTGTTTTTCTAAGGATTATCTCATATAGTGTTTCAGAATTAGTGATTGGGTTTTCAGAATACCACTAAATAGTGTGTTTGTTTGGAGGAATTAGTCTCAGCCTTTAAAGACTGGAGCTATTTTCCCTTAATAAAGCCTGTTTTCATATTTTCAGTCTTCACAGCTTCACCACAACAGAACTAAACAATATGGTATTTCACATGCAAACTTAGCCATGGAAACACAGAACAAAGTCTTCAAGTTTCATGTTTGGGTATACAGCAGGTCAAACAGTTTGAGGAGGCCTCAGGGCACTTTCCCAAATTATTTTGCATTGTTGTATTTAAAAATTGATTTAGACTGGAAACTCATCTTTGTTCAGAGTTTTTGGCAGATTTTTTTCAATACTGAGACATGAAGGGCAATTGAGTAAAGAATTATTTCTACGTTTAAGAGGATTTATGTGTATCTCATAGAGTCTAAAATCCTTGCAATAGACATTGCCTGCTCTGCTGAGAAGCTTCTGTAGTTGATATGGTGCCAAAGCTTGCTTTCAGACTTTGGGTGGCCTCAGTTAAGTTGGCCACAACAGAAGGACTGACAGCCAAGGAACATGCACAAAAGGGAAAGAGAGCACTTTGGGGTATGGGAATAACACAAGAAACTCTGTGAGATGGCAGAATTAGCTTGAAAGTGACTAAGATACGATATTCTGTAATTATTGCCACGCTCCCAGCAGCAGACTGATGTATTGAGAGAAGAGCTTCTCTCCGTTTCATTATTATTATGGTTATTATTGCTGTTGTAAGGAAATGGTACCTGAAAATTTACTGGAGAATGATGTGCTATTTCTTTTCATTAGTCACTGTTATTGTTTAATCTAAGCTACAGTTCTCACTGAAACTCTCAGCATTTTTGATTTTTAAATGGCATTGCAGAATATATTTTGTGTATGTGGTAGAATTGGTATGCAAAGGAAAAAAAATCCCTTCTTATTTAAACCAGTGGGAGTTTTGCAATTCATTGCACCAAGGCCAGGATTTCATCCATAATCTTAGCTTCCCTCAGATTCCTGCTTTTCATTTTGCTAACATCAGTGGCATCTAAAAATAACTTCCCATCCTAGGAACTAGCTTCCTCCCCTTTCCTTGTATCTGTGCATCTGTATCTGTTATCTGACAAGGGAGCAAGAGGGGTAACTTAAAGACTTTGGTTGTTCTCATTTATATGGGGAAAAAAGCAAAACATGTTGCTTTTCAGCACCCAGAGTCTTTGGCAAAGGAGGCTAAAGTTACCCAGGCACTTCCATCACTGGATTCCTTATCAAGAATCCCCCTTGGTGTCTCCTGTTTGCCTGTAGCATGATCTGCGGCTCTTGTCTTAGCTATGCTGCTGGTGCTATTTGTGCATACAGGCTGTAAGACTGACAGTAGAAACATCCAAGCTTCTGAAAACAGTGAAGAAAAAATCTTTAAAATAATAAATCAGCGAAGTAAAAGATTTAAAGTGTGCCAGCACAAGAATTTACACCGGTAAAGATACAGGGAGCTGCTGCATGCAGGGTCAGAACACTGTCTTCCAAAACTGGCTTTCTGGCTCTGAAAGAAGGTTGGTGTTGCTGTGCCTGGAGGGGCTCCTCCTGCTTGGAAAGTCTTGGCTTGTGAAGGGTGAGGCTCCCACTGCACCTGGCGTGCAGTGATCAGCCATGCAAAGCATTCACCTTGGATTTTCACTTCTTACTATGTTTTCATTGTTCAAGACCCTATCACGCTGTTTCTGCAAGGGAAACATTCACTGAATTGAAGCTTTGGGTGGGTTTCAATGCTTGGCTCTTTTTCTCATTTTTTGGTTAAATCTGTAAAATATTTACCGATGGAATAGAATTATTTTCTCTCCCACTTCTTTTCATATTCATTATTACTCTGTTGACAAGTGAACCTATGTGATATAGAAACCTAAGTACCTTTACTCTGAATCAGTAACTCACAGAAGGGGCACAGAAGCTCTGGAAGTCCTTATGTAAAAGGTACATGATCTCTTTAATTCTCTAACTTAACAGGGCTTTCCTTTCACATAAATGACCTACGATCTCAAATAGTCTTCAGCCCTCAGGTTCCCCCCCCCACCTTTCTTTCTTGTTCTCTTTTTATTTAATAAAATATGGATCAAAATCATATTGCCCTCTGATGCTCTTTCATCACTACTTTGAATGAGTGCGAAATTTTCCCTGGAAATAAATGACTGTGTTTGTTTTCAAACAGATATTCAGATAATGAAAATGCTTTCATAAGTCATGTCTTTATAGATTTGATTGAGAGTTCCCCAGATCAGGCATTATTTGTGCTCCATCTTCTTCAACTCTTCAATTATATGTTTGATAATGTACTTGTATCATGATACCTATTGTGACTACTTTTAATCCAGTAGATGTATGTTTAGACCTATACTTCAGTATCTCAGGTGTTTTGTGCTTAGAATGGATGTTGTACTTCTCTGCAAGGCAGCAGACTTTGCTTCTCGTTTTATCTACCAGATGAAAACGGTTTGGTTTTTTTTTCTCAATAAAAAAATCAGGAGACAGCTGCTTAGTTTTACTGCTCTTGTCTCTGCTAACATCCTCATTTGTTCTTATGGGATGAATCACTTCCTTCCTCCCAATGAGCATCAGTGGTCAAATGGAAAATGTGAATGACATATAACAAAGTAAAGAAAGCACGATGCAAAGGGAAATTTGGTTGGTTAGAGCAGAGGTCTAGGATATAAGGACAATAATAGAGCTCTAAAAGTGCCATATGGTGACTAAAAGGCTCAATTTGTTTCAGAAGCGCTGCATTACACTAGATAAAAGACCTTTTATATCAGCTTCTTTATATTTCATCTTTGTAAATAGACCCTACTTTATTCTTTCACTCATTTACATATTTTTCTGTTGTTAATAGCAAATGTAAGAAAGCTCAAGACTGCCCAATAAAAAATCAGATTTACTCTTCACAAGGTTGCAGATGTATGGATAGTCTTAGAGTTATAAAATATATCTATTACACTTTTGCCCAAGACAAATACACTACACTGCATGGATGGAGATAGGAATTATTTAAATCAGAATTCAATGACATATATCAGACGATTGTGTTAATCAGCTAGACCATGAAATAAGTAATTTGCATCTTCCATTTTTTGATTGACATAATACCAGTTTAATGTATAGATGCTAAAAAATGTTATCTATATTTCACTTTTAGAGAAATAAGGCAAACATGGTTTTAGGAAAGGAAATTAATATCTGCCTATAAAGAAAACAAATTATGTTGGGGTGCTAATTATATACACACCTAATTTGGCCAAAACAACAAGCTTTGTATCTAGGCAATTCAATTGCATGGGTTTTCATTTCTGTAGAAATGATAAAAGGATACATAAAGCCAACATTTGATATAGAGGACATGGTTTTAATCTTGCTTAAACTAGCATAAATCAAAGGCTGCTCAACTAACAGCAGCAGAAATACAGCAACATAAAATAAGTGGGAAGTGAGAATTAAGCCCATACTCTCCTTTTGGCACAGCTTTTTTTCTTTTGAGATGTAGTATTATGTGCTGTTCTCTCAGCACCAAAGACACTATCTTTGCCAAGGGCATAAAATATATTGCCTGGCACACAATAAAAGAACTCATATTAATGCAGAATGACACTTTAGAGTAGGGATTGGTTTGCCATATACTCCTGAAAGATACAGTAAAGGACAATTGCTATTTTCATTAACTATCTCACTTACAGAGTTATTTGCAGTGGTTTAGAAAGCCAGCAACCCGGACCAGTCCCAAGAAAACACAGATAGCTGTCTTTTTGATACCCTGATAGCCAGAGGCAATATTGAGTCACTTCTGATAGACATGCAGTATCTTTTAATTGAATGATAGCACTTCTTTATAGAGCCAAGCAGAAATCTCGGAAGTATACAGAATAGAAATGAAAACTGGCCAGGAAAATGTTTTGAGATTGAAATACTCCACTGCAGTCAGTGGGACAAGATATTTATGGCTGTGAAAATATCACATGCACTTCTCACTTCAAATTCTTTCTTTTATATAGAAAAAAACCCAGACTATTATAGTTTGCATTCCACTAAGGCTTCATTCAGTTTTATTTTCCATAATCCATATAAGAAATGCAGGTCATCATTGTATCTTAGAAACATTTAGAAATATGTGTCAGAAGCCTGAGTGCAATAAAAGACAGAGTAGGCTGTAAGAGTACAGCATACTCTGTTTTTGAGTACCCAATGTTCTTGGAGAAAAGGTGAGGAGTCACTGGACAGACATTTAGCAGTGAAAGCTGTCCACAGAAAAATGGAAAGAGGAAATGAAAGGAGAAGGCAAGCAGACTGTCTCTTTGCTTCCCTTTAACCTCTCTCCTTGAGGCTCATTGCTTTAAAAACAAAACAAAACAAAACAAGACAAAACAAGACAAAACAAAACAAAACAAAACAAAACAAAACAAAACAAAACAAAACAAAACGAAACAAAACAAAACAAAACAACATCAGGAAAACCTGATCTGGTGCTCCAGAAACATGCCCAGTGGAGAAGCAAAGAGTGAGCTGTTATGGCCTGGGGAGTAGGAGCTTCCCTACACCATAAATAAATGAGTGCATAAAAAGTCACAGAGCTATGTATTTTTCATGAGAGAAAAGATGGACACTAGTATTTAATGAAAGGCTGTGATTTTATAGCAAGAGATCATATTCTGCTCAGTTACCTAAAAAAGGAGATAGTGAGAGCAGTATATGATAAAAATAGGACAAAGAGCGTATCTAAGGATTTTGCTGTAAAAATGCCATTTTTAATACTTAAATACACATTAATTTGGATTCTTCTGTATTCTCATATGCATCTGTTTTCTGGAAAGAACGACATCTGGCCATTAGCCATTGTGCCTGAATATCATAAAAAAAAATATTTCTGCCATATAATTTCAAAACAATGAAAGCCTTGCGTAATACCTGTTCTTTTGATAAATCCAGCCCAATATTTTTAATCATCAATTTAAAAGAAAAATGTTTGCCTAGGATTCAGTTAAGCCTTGCTGCTTACACTCAAATATGGTTGCTGTCAATGTACACTTGTTTTGTATGAGTGAACTAAGCTACATAAAATTGGCATTCTTGACTTTTCATTTTTGTTAGCAATTAAATTACTGACTGCTTTGAAACCATTAACAGTGATGCAAGTAGGAACATACTGCAATTCATCTTTTTTATTCTGGGGGACCTCCAGACAGCAATGGTCTGCCCGAGTGTACAGGAACATGAAAGAGCTGTATTTTCAGTGTGCTCTACTGAAGTGTTATGAGCCATCACCATCTTACTCTGTAATTTCCTGTGATTACTTTGCAGATGTCTAATACATGTAACAATGAGACTGTAGTACCCTCTTACATTGTAAAGCTGATACAAAGTTTCCTGAAATCAGTAAGAGGCATAGCATGTTACATTTATTATTATGGTAAGCAGAAAGTATGGACTGCTAGAAAGCTCACTGAGTATTTTCAAGTGCTCATTCAAACTCTGAACTTTAACCATTCTCTCTTTTTTCTAATCAGACAACTCAGAGTGTAATTATCTTGATAAATGAAAGGAAGAGAGCTAAGCAGAAATAATAAATACTTTCAACACTTCTTTCATCTGTTAGCAGTGGACTTCACCATCCTTCACTCCCTCATGGTGTCACTTAATTGTTGTTTAGCAGCTCCTGTCTTCTTATTTCTTCAGCTGTGACTGCTGGACCATTTCTCATAGTCATGGCTTTCAATATATTAATGGATTTGCAGGTTTTAGGCACCTGGTCCGTATTTGTTTTCCTTCAGGTTTCCTTAATGAACTTATTTCTTCTAGAGTTACTATCTAGCAAGAACAGAATAATTTACCTGGAGTGGACTAAAAATAACACTCATACACAACTAATTTGAGATGATTTTTCTGTCAGCTCCTAACCCTTCTAATGTATGCATTTATGTGGTTTTCCATGTCTCTGATTTTTGCATTTGTTCTGTTAAAATACATTTACATCGATTGACCACATTTGAATTAAATAGCAAACCCTGTGTTGAAAAGAAAACTAATCTTGTTTTAATTCTGAACATACCACTTTGCAGGATAAAAATATATCCCCAATTAAACATGTGCATGAAACCACACAGAATTACAGACTGATCTTTCACAATCATATCCTTTAAGTATGTATGTAATAAAAATGGGCCAGATTTTTCACAGCCACTATCAAGTAATGAGAGAAAGGAAAGGGATTCAAAGGGACCTAATTAAAAAGACAAAATTATTTCCATTTTTCTGCATCCTCATTCTATATTTATGATGTTTTAACTCATTTTGCAGCTGTCCTGTGCCTACCTCTGGAATCCGTATTTTATGCTTTTAGCAAGAGTCTAGCTTGCCAATTTTTAGCAGGGGCTTTTACAAGATGCTAAAAATTTACATCAGTGGATAGATTGCCATTACCATTGAGCTTGATTAAACAAAATATTCCTGAAATCTAACTGCCCATTTCTAATGAGAATATTATGACTCTGTATTCAGTAGTTTTGCATTCAGTATGTCTTTTGATAATCTTAAGGAACTAATTCATTGTGGGCTTTGCATTTAAAAATTCGCAAGAAAAATGAAAGCATGTTAAAAAGGATAGAAAATAACAGCATTCATCATTAATCAGTTTCAGGGCTACAGGCTAGCCTAATCTCCCTATACATACTGGTAAATGGAGTTGCCCAGATACAATTTGAAACTGTGTTTCTAACCCTCAGTCTGTTTTTTTTTCTCGCACAAGCATTTCACCAGTAACTAGAGCCACATAATTTAAGCTGATAAATCCATGAACATATTTAAGGATTATTTACATGAGCCAAGATTTCTAGCACTGTCTCCAGCTCCTTAACCTCATCTCACACCTTCCATTGTTTTCAGAGTCAGAGTCATCAGATTTTCAATAAAAATTGAGTTTGTGTGTGCCCAACACATTCCCAGCGATGCCAAAAAAAGATCTGCCTTTCTTCCTCTGCAGCCCTGTATTACTTAACTCTTGAAGGAGCTCTGGGATATACTTTCTGTCTAAATGTCTGAAAGGCAGTTGCCACAGTGCAGTATTGCTAAAAAGGAGATAAAACATTATTCTTCAGAGCCATGAGACCTCCTTTCTCTGAAAATAGCCTTTAAACCCGAATAAATTCCTGAACCAAGATTTCTCAGGGCAAAGAAGTAGAAGATAAAAGCAGTGGCAACTCTTCCCATGTACATTGTGGAGAACAAAGAAATCTAGCCTGTTACTCAACTAAAACTCAAGATAAATAGAGAGGCTGCCAAAGGAAACTGCATAGGCGCTGCTAACCACAATAAAATGAATATTGCATTTCCCCTCCTTAGTGGGAACTCTAAACATCACAGGCTATTACTACACACCACCTTTTAGCCCTATACTTGTCAAACAGACATTGTATATCCTACTGCTGCAATTCTACTACTTTTCTCTATAGTTTGATGATATGATGGATTCTTCTGGTGAGGTTCCATGACAGAGATAGTACACATTCTTTTCTTTGTCCCTCATTAATTCCTTTATCTCTCATAAAGCTGTCTATCTTATTTCTCCTAAAACATTTTCTCTGTGTTCTCTGCTCCATCTTCCATCATTCCTTGTGTCTCAGACCCTGCAATCGTGATGTTGGCTGTTTCTTTGTGGAGGCTTCAGTGTCTCGGTGTTGCCCATTCCACTACCTCTCTGCTCCTCCGCTTGGCGTTCTCATGGTCTTTCCTCATCCCCTTACCTTTTTATTACTCATCCCCACCAGTTCCTATAGTCTTTTGTATGCTGTCCACAGTCAAGGCTCTCAAACACATCTCTTCATCCATGGTGTGACTCCCTGCTCATGTTATTTTATGTCTCCCTCTGTTTTCAGGAATGTTGACACTTCCAAAAGCAAAACTGCTGCACCTCTTCTGCAGAAGCTACTTTCATACTCCTTTTTTTAGAACTACTGTATTATCTCTGTTACTTTGATAGAAAATATTAAAGTTGGTTTTGATTAGCCTCTCCTTCCTTCCTTTTATGTTCATATCAGTATTCTTGCACACAAACTAATCTTCTTACTTCTCCCCTTATAACTGTTCTAAATTCCTCTGTTCTCCTCCACTGTTATCTAAAACTGTGATACGGTTATGGTTTTATTTTTTCTTTGTGTTTTGTCAGAACAACAAATCATTCTCTTTTTTAGCCTTCCTGGACCTCCTTCTTTCAAAAATGAACTTACAACTATTTATAGCAACAAAACTGGAGGGCAGTATCTGGAAGGGCAAAGCATGCTCCAATAAAACTGGAATGAGTAATCTGTCACAGGATGTACATGAGAGTGAAGCAAGGCCATACTCATTAAAAATGCATGTTAATTCCTTAAGCAACATTTCTCATAGCCTTTGTAACACAGCCCAAGCCTTTTGCTATTATCTGGGGCTTCTCAGAAAATAGATATTAACAAAGTCTTGCAGCAGTGATGAATAGAGACTAGTAGATCCTTCAGCTCTCCATGAAGAGAAAATGTCTTTTAGTGGCAGAAAATTAGACCTTTATTCTCCCCGGTCCAGAGGGAGCTTTCATTATGCAGTTAAACAAATGGCATGTGCTCCTCTTCTCTTCATTTACTCTGTTGGCAATATCTGTGCAGGCTTTATCCTTGTGAGACTGTTAGCATTACTCCATTTAAGATTAATTGAGCAAGGTTAGGAATTAAATTAATATGATTTCATTAATATTTGAACAGCACGTTACAACTGCCTTCAGATAATTTATAGCTCTTTGTGCATCCCAATATCATTAATATATATTGCCTAAACAAAAAATATTCCATTTAAAATATATACAAGGTGAATACATGTAATAAACATATTAATTATGAAAATAAATCTATATGTGCATTAGCTAATTATGTTATTCACATTTCCCAACTAGCAGCAGAATGAATCCATATGTGTGACACAATTCCATAAATTAGTTGCACATAAGTAAATTGACCTTGCTTCACTCTTCTAAAACAGCCTTAGAAGGCTGAAAAAAAAAAAGAGTATTTTTGCATGCTCAGGAATTCAATTATTCAAGCCGCAAACCCTAGAACTATTTGCAAAAAAAAAAAAAAAAAAAGTACTAATCTTAAATGAAGGCATAAGTTTAATTAGGCTCCGTAGGTCTGTTGCTCTAAATACAGGTGGTAAGTTGGAGCAAGGCTCAGAGAGCTTCCTGGAACAGCAACCATCCCGTCCAGTCAGTGCAGCAGTTAATGTTTTATTCAGAGGAAAGAGCAGACTAATTTGTTGGTAGTGTCGAAAAAGATACATAGTTTCCCAATATGCACATTATGCTAAACTAGGAAAAGCTACAGGGAAAAAAGGAGGAAGATGGCAATATGGGCAGGAACAGGAGCCTGAGATTCTGTGGTGAAAAAAGTGGTGAAAAAAAATTTCTGAAAATAATCTGAACCAGGACTTTTCTGATGGAAATATTTGTAAAGCAATAATGCTGGGACAGACTAAAGGAAGATATAGGTCATAAACTGGATGTGAATCTGTGCTGGGAAATGAAGGAAGCAGTACGATTTTGAGTTGGATATGCATAAACAGTGCGTACTAGGACACCAAAAGCCCCTTTCTACACAGCACCAATAAAACCACATCTAGAACCTTCCATCTCAGTATGAGAAGATGCCAACAGAGAGAAATTCTGAGGAAAATAAATGAATATATGCATGTGAGAAAAAAATGTGTTTTTACATGTGGAAAGATGAAAATAATGACCCCCCCCCCCCCCCCCCCCCCCCCAAGACTCTAGAAATGGGAATGTAACACCGGACTCCTGAATTTACAGCTCTATGCCTTAATGTAAGATATATTGAAAATGTATTAGCTTGTCATAACAAGAACTCCCTCACACCTTTAAAGCAAAGCTACTTAATAAGGAAAACAAAACTTATTAACACAGATTTAAATTTGGCAGATGAATCCACTTTAGGTTCCTTTAATTTTTATTTTCAGTTGTTGGCCATTATGCATTGTGTAGGTGAAATGCTGAAACAAAATAAATAAATAAATATACGTATGTTTCAGAAGGTAAAAAACTGAAGAAGAAAAAATAAATTTGTTCAAAGATGTTGAATAGTAAGTAGCATTTCTTCAGACTTTCTGCACTTCAGTGTGTTCTGAGCAAGTGCTCATGTTTTGCTCCTCTTACAGCTGTAGCAATCTTTCCTGGCTCCAGAGTGTTAATTTTGAGAAGTATATCAAAATAATTTATATGCACATATATTATATAATTAAGTAAATAAACTTTAAAGATTAAAAAGATGAAAGAATCAGAAAATACTTGTGATACTGAGATAGAATGCGAATCAGATTTTTTCCCCTATGTTAAACAACGGGAAATATTATAACATTTAGAACCGGGTAATATCTTCTGAAGCAGATTTCTCTGACCCTGTATGGATGTTGAAAAGAGGAACTCTTATTTTTGCATTTATGATTTAAATGTATTGTTAATTTTTACCTTCACTTGTAAGAACACAGGGCAATGACAGAACGAGAGCAGGAGGGCAGAGCCAGCCCAGGTTCTACGTCACCACTCAGGGCAAGACGGAGGGCGACAAATTGCTCAGATTCACCATTTTCCATCCAAAAATCAGTGAGGTTGTGCAGAGAAATTAGGGTTGCCTAGTATTTCCTGATAGTTCCAGTTTCCACTGATCACTCAGTCTCAAGGGCAGCGAGCCAGTAATTTCTCTGGTTTCCGCAAGCATCTTTCTCTTCTAAACCTGAGAGATTTGCTACAATTTATAGCCGTGCCCAGAACAAAATGTCAGATGGTTTTAACCAAGCACTTGACTGATGAACAGTGCCTTGGGTTCATTAGGGTAATGCAGGAGGCATTTGCAGATGGTGCCCTAGTGCTTTATTGTTGTTTCTTTTTCATATTAAAGAAAATGTCAACTAGGCAAAGTTGGCTCGTTAGAAATGCTGGCAGAAAAATGCATGACTAAGATCTAGCGTACAGAGAATTTAAAATTAATGGCTAAAAATTGTGTGTGCTCTGAAACACAGGTATTGTATATAAATATCTGTGTCTTAGATAAATATAAAAAAACATAACTGCTCAATATCTTGAAGAAGCAAGAGTGGATTAGTGATGAAAAGAGCAGGTATTTCATTTCACCCTAGACCCCTTCTGGAGCTTTTGTTAGCGATAATGACTTTTGAGGCAAACTAATTAGCTGATCAGAGACCTACCCCTAAAAAAGCCTAAAGCAAGGGCCACTTCAAAGCTTTTGCTAGATCCAATTCTGGTAGATTTTCAAGGCCATCACATTTTGACTATGATACTTTTGATTGCTCTGATTCCAACACAGATGTTTAACTGGGAAAAACAAGTCTTGTGAGAAATACATGAATGATCACACAGGAAAAGATGTTCTACAGAAATGAGAGCAGTGTTTTTTGAGAATGCAGAGGTGCTCAACACTTAGACATATCTTTCTCCCTGTGGGTTTTTTTTTTTTGTGTAAAAAAACCCAGTTTTTTATCACTTCTCTTTACAAAAAGTTCCCACAGACAATTCCTTTGGCAGTATGTTTTAGGCAGTAACCTCTTAAATTTCTCCAGATGGCATTGCCAGGATTCACCTGTGCGCTTACTGAGTTGCTGTTAGAGACTTTTGCAATGAGAAACCTTTGGTGCTTACCTGTTTTCTTCCTCTACAACCTCATGCTTACAGTCCTTTAACTTCTGAAGGGACCTGAACCAAGCAGGGAATGGCATCTCCCCTTTAAAAAGGATGGCTACCATGGGAAGTGAGTGTAGCAATACATGTGACAGCAAGTCAAAGGATGAGGAAGACTGGTGGGGGGAGATGCCAAGCAGGCAGGCAAAGCCTTGTGCAAGCAGTGGGATAACAGGGAGGGTGCACAGCTGAACCAGGATGCAGTTTAAGCCTGCTCTGAATACACTGTCAAGCATCTCTTGAGATTAAGGTCAGTCTGGGCCTCAGAACTTCCTTTGCTTTTTCTTTTTTAAGTGAAATTAATGGGTCTTTTTATCAAAGTGACCAAAACAAAGAACACTTCTTTTTAAGCATATGTATAACAAGTTTCAGAGTTTTGCAAATTTAGCAGCAGATGCTGCTTGCTGTTATCTGGTGAAAATAAGTTTTTTCAAATATATCTGGTGATTCTTCAAACAGAATTATGCACACTAAAACTTCCTGCTAATTTATTTTAAATAGGGAACTGCATTTTCAGCATATAACTTCTTTCCCCTGAAAGCAATTTTCCAATCTGATCATTGAAAAAGATCTCATCTAAAACTAAGGCAACAAAACCCCCCAAACCCTTTAAATTAATCCTTATTTAAATAACAGATATTAATCGATTAGAAGTGAATAAAGTCAATTTTGAAAATAAAATTACACAAACATTATTGTAAATTTAAGTTTTTTCTCCGTTTTACAGTCAACTCTATTTGCAAGCTATAGGTCATAATAATTTTAAAACTTGGCAGTTTAGCTAAAAAAAGAAGCAAGAGTTTGCCAACAAAACTCGATTATGCCCTTTGCAAAACAAATAATTAAGATGTCATTACTCACTGTTGTAGCAAAGCACAATTAGAACTGATTTTAGGAAAATGATCTTCCCACTTTTAAACATCTTCCCACCAGCCTAGAATTCCTAAGTAATTATATAAATGTATATACTTATTAATATATCTTGGCTATATGCAATATGTATACATGTATTATTTTATTATTATAATAATACATTGTATATGTTGTTCTTCTAAGGGCTTGTATCTGTATAATTCAACCACAAAACCAAAGTGCTGACAGACGGAAATACTAGAACTGTTGAGAACATATGTTCTCATTCATCTTACACATTCAGGTTCATATAAATTTTTTCTCTGAATATTTAGGAAGCAGATTGCAGCTGGTCCATGGAGCCAACTAGATTAAGCAGTGAAACAAAGCCTGATAAAGGGTGACAGCTGCAAAAACATTCCTGCAAAAGTTTGCTTTTCCAAGGAGGACAATATTTATGAATGTAAAGTTGCAATGCAATTAGTATCTTATGAAAATCTTCATTTATTTACATTGCTGCTTCTTTCCTCAAGATATGTATCAAGTTGCATTCCACATGCGGACTGTATAGTCCTGAGTATTTTGAACATTACAAAGCTAAGATACAGGTTGGCAAGGTACAATATCCCTCTCACTTTTTCTTCTGCTTGTAAAAGCATTTTACAATGAGGTAATAAGGCAGAAAAAAACAGAAATGTAGGAAAAGTGCCTGCATACATGTGAATCACGCTTCCAGACAGCACCAATATAATGAGATTATTTCAAACTGGGATCATTTCCCAGCCTCATTTCAACCTGCAGGTCGTCCTCAGACACTGGTCCCACAGGTTCATTTGAAGCATGTGGGCGCTCAATTAGACTTTTTTATGATGCCTATTAAATTATAAAAGGTGGTCTATGCTCAAACTGTGAAGCACTCATTAGTGCAGTGTTATAATGGTGAGCAAGCCTGATTGCAAAAGCAGAGGCTGAGTAGCGGGTTTGTGTTTTCTGAATGAAAGTGATTTTAATTGCCTGCCACCTTACACTCTGCGCCATTGCAATGCCTCATCCTAACGAACAGTATCAAAGGCTTTACCAGCTGTGCCCACGCTTTCATCATCCTTTCAGTAACAGCCTCATTGAGAGGACTTAGGACATGGGACTGTGGTTAAGGGAGGAAAGGTGAGTGCTCCCTGGCTCTAAAAGCCCCTCTAGGAAGACAATCAAGTCGCCCAGACGATAAGATCAGCACAGCTTTGTGCTTGACTGATCAATGCTGGGAGTTAAACACCCCTGAGAGTATGTTTGACTCATATCAGAAATCGCCAGCTTGACTTGATTTCCTTAAGTTCACAACTCTGTTGCTGCTGCTTTGCAAGGCTGCCGGCGCCTGCTGCAAGTTTCCAGCAGCCTGGAAGCTGCTCTGAGCTTTTTATTTCATTTGATGTTTCTCTCAAGCACTTGTGTTCAAAGGGAACACCAATTACTCCAAATTAGACTGACAGCTTGTGTGAAACACATCTGCCAGTCTGATGCCTCTGACTCACATCCCACTTTTGTTTGTTATTAACCCTATTGTTACTTGGCTTTTGTTTTAATTTCTACCTGTCTTGCAATTACCTGAAGCTCAGCAGTGAGTCAAAGAGACTGATCTGTGATTAATAGTGTGAGCACGGTGACATATGCGTGACAAGTGTACATCAGCACTGAACAGAGAGAGGTCGCAGGACCAAACCAGTTAATAACACTGTAACAGCTGGCGAGCCCAGTGCTGGGGAAGCAATGACACTGGCAGTGCCTCGCAAGGGAAGAAAATCCCACAGGAGATGCTCGTGGGCGAGGCCATGTCACCTCTCCACACGTTTGGTGACATGTTTGCTGTAGTGTCACTCCCTGGATTTTGGCGAGCTCCCCTCTGCAGACAGGTGCTGCTCAGCCACCAAAACGTGTCCTTGCCAAGCCATCGCACGAGGCAGCAGGCAAACCACAGCCTGTGTGCAGAAGGAACACGCCTGCTCCTAATCTGCACTGTGATTTCAGGCTGCTTTAGACTGCTGCGTAACACATTTCACACAAATATTTACTAAGGGATGACTAAGGTAGTGCTACTAACATCTCTCACTGGTTCACGACTGTTTCTATTCCTGACCTCCTTAAGAGAGACTCTATACCTTCTGCATATTTCATTTACAGCAAAAGTTATTGAAAAATCATTTTGCCTCTGGCTGCTGCGTAGAGTATGGGAAAATGACATTTCCTAGGATTGCTACACAATGCTCCCTTCATATTAAGGAGTCTCTGAATGGAGAAAGTGACTTTCAGTGATTCCCTCAGTAGCAAAATAGTATACATGAGGCAAGATAATACCTGTTATCAGGTCAGCTTCTGGACACAAAGGAGTCACGTACCTGGAGCCTTGTTTGTTCTTACCAGCTACAACCATTGGTCTGATTTCTGTTTTCTGAGTTTTTTACAACCTTTGTAGGTGCCTGGGAAGAGCCTTGCAGATGCCAGCAGAGAGACATGATGAAGGTGAGGCTGGCAAAACAGAAGAGGGCCAGACTTAGGGAGGCTCTGTGGTCACACTGTGAGAGCAGAAGCAACCTGTGAAGAAGGTCATTTTATCTAAGGCATAAACGAGGCTCACCACTTAACTCAACTCACCACATAGTGGGTGAAATTTTTAAATGATGCATTTTGGGAATTTAGTGCAAGGATGAAATAAGAAGACATCAGTGGTTAAAGTCTACCTGAGCTACCATGTTCTCTGTTGGGCACCACACTTCCGGAAATACTGAAGAGAATCCAGAACACAATGACAATGATCACAGGCTTGGCAAGAGTGACCTAAAGTCGCAACTGGAAGAATTAGTACAGCTAATCTGGGGAAGACAAGGCTATGGTAATCAGCAGGATGTATGAGAATAGTTTTCAAAGATGTGAAAAATATTCTAGACAGAAATGTAATCGATTTTTTTCCTTGTTCACTGAATGAAAAAATGTGGGGGGAAAAATGCTTTTCATTTTTAGCAAAGAAAATTTAGGTTGGAAAGCTTTCTAGTTATGCAAATTGCTAACTAGGAAGACTGGAAATGCTGGCACGGTCAGACTTTGCAGGACAGGCTGTATGAACATCTATAAAAGATAGTGAAGATTACTTGATCTTGCCTTGGTGCAAAAAGTGAGACCTGATGATCTCTTGAAATACCATGGAACTTTTTTCAGATATTCAGTGATGTCTTAATAAACAAGCATTACATGCACTAAAATAAGCATGGCAAGCAGTAGTAGATTTTTTAATTATTTTTTTTTTTTTAGCTAACGTATGTAGTGCTGAGACATATTGATAAGTATTGCAGACCAGAAAAAGGATAACTGAGAGCAGGTTTTTTGTTTCCATGGCCATGTGTCCAGGTCAGTTGTTTGCTTACGTTTTATCCCCAGCAGCTATGTCTGTGGTAACTTAACCACATAGACTATTTTCTCATAGGAAAAAGATACAAAGAGGATAATAAGTCAATGTCCAATCATTGCTTTTCTTAGATATTGCATAAATACATATTCCAAAGAATTTGCAGAGTCCTGGAGGCTTTAGCAATGGTTTCACACATATGTCTTTCTATGAAATGCATAATGTGTATTAGCAAACTAAAAGTAAATAAGTATGTGTGTGGTGTATGACAACAGCAGGAAAGCACTAAGGAATTCCTTATGGGCTGTAGGTTAGATAAGGCAGGTGCTAGTAATTACCTATATGTCTCCATGAACTGCTGATGGGTGAGTTCATAACACTTTGGAAAGGTTCAAAGCAAAGCAAATAATTCATGTAATTCCTTGTGCATGACTTGAAGTTGTTGTTTCTTTGGAGGTGTCTTTCAAAAAAGGCACTGCAGAGCTCTTTGCAGAAAGGCAACAAGAAAACCAGGCCATGGTGGTTACTGCTATTTACCCAGTGCTAGTACGGAAGAGGAAGGTACAAAGAAACGCTGGCAGCAGGATGAGGAGAGCAGTATGGCAGTGCCTGGCAGCGTGGGCTCTGTGCTGGATGGAGAGACAATACAGGGCACTGGCAGTGTTTGTTTTCATACCTGCAAACCAACATGCAGGGCACTTCAGACTACATAAAAATAACAAAAAAAATGGATAACTCATCTTTTAATACTCCACATCAGCTCAAAGTAAAGTCCTTAAATGTGACCACAAGACAACCCCCTCTCCTTTGCCACTTTTTTCTGTCTGTTGCCATAAATGCTCTTTTTTTTCCCTTGAATGTTATCCTTGTCAGCCTATGAAGTCCTCTCACCCTGGGCATGGAGAAAAGGAAGGATAAACCAATAAATTCTGTGTAGGGGTTGAGAAGACACATTTCATCAAGGAGGTGACACTGGGCTAGCGTGGTCTCAGAGCACTAGTGGCAAACACAGGCAGGACACCCAGGAGAAGGCATGGTCTTTGCATGTCACCTTCTGGGGAAGAGGGCATCTAGGCTTGCTAACAAGAAGGGCAAGCCAGCAGTTTCCAAAGGAAGTGTGATAATGCTCCTGAAGATGACACACTGTACCCAGGCACAGAAATGACTTATGAAAGAAAAAGATGTCAATAAAAGTAAGTTCTAGTTCACAAGAAATCTGAAGTTCAAACACATCCTCATCCCCACATGAAGTATTCCTTTTTATTCCCTGAGAGAATCAAGGGTTCCAGCACTTGATCTTAGCAGTCTTCTTTATTACAGTCATGTTCATATAATTATAGAACAGGACTTGGAACACATGGCTGAAAAGCCCATTTCCAGCTGATAATTATTTATAATTAGTGGAATCAAAAAATTGTGCAGGCAACTGACTGCCTAAGATTTATTTGTGTGGAAGTTTTCCTGAATAAATTTCTATCACAAAATCATAAAAATCACAGTCTATTTACGAATGAATGAATGTGGGAAAAATTTATTTGCAATTAGCTGCTAGTAGTTGGCCCTCTAAATATTCCTCCAATTTAACAGAACCAGACTATGACTGCACAATCACAAATATTGATGGTGGGAAAGAACCAGAAAATTCTCTTATCTAGCTGAGTACTGTTGTCATCTCTCTTTGTGATATAATTCCTAACAAAAAGCCATGAGGAATTTCTACAGTGTCTATGCGTTCCTTTGATGCTTTGTACTTGTCCGGTCTCAGAATCTTCAACATCGCTTTGAGTATGTCTGCTCAGTTGAAACTGTGTAATGACAGTAGGTTTTTTACTGCTTTCTGAGATGGATGCTTTCTTTGAAGGCTCCTTGCTCATTTAAATCTTTGTCTGGTAGTTAGAAAGCAGTAGTACACGCCTGTGTGACAGGCATCGCTGTTCTGTCTGCTTTGTCCCATGTGTCTCGCTTTGGCTTGTTGTAAATCATAATTCGCAGACAAGACAATACTAAAACTAGAGTGAGAAAATGTTCTGAGAAAGTCAAAATGCCAATTAGTAAATGACAGTCAGATGCAATGTGTCCTGCTTATTCAGGATTGTAACTTCTACAATAAATTTGTCTCAGTATTTAAACCAGGGTTTTTTTGCCACAAAATTATCCCAAAAAAGCTCTGGGAAGTCTCTGATCACCACTGACTGTGTCCTGTGCCTATATGACAGTAGCCCAACATCAGGCAAACAAACTGGTGAAAGCAGTGACCCAATCTCTCTTAAGCAGTCCACTTATTTTCAGTTATGTATTACTAGATAAAGCCTAAACACAGCGTTCAAGCACTTGCTGACCACAGAAAAGGAGAGAGAGAAGAGTGGGAAAAACCATCTTATGGTATCATGTGGTGTGGTGCATACAAGCAGTCTGACCACTGCTATAAGGAGCACCTTTCTTCCAGGGCTGCCTTGTTTTATTCATTGGCATATGACTGTGTTTCTGTTTGCTAAGCAACGGCATTGTGCTTACCTGTGTGGACAAGTGCAAACAGAATTAATCAGCCAACACATTTACATCAAAGAATTTGATCTGGAAGGTGTTCATCACATTCTGAAGATCTTCAGCATTTTTTTTTCAGAATCAGACAGATGAGAGAAAAGTTACCAAAGAAACTACAAAGGAAAAAAAAATATGATAGTGTAATTTGCCCTAGATTTTACAGTACACATCACCTGAGCAGCAGCTAGCAACTCTTCTGAACCTTTGCATGCTTTTTTATTCTTGGAAAAGAGAAAACAGCAATTAGTCTTTGTACGAGTAGGTATGAAATAGCCCAGTGTCAACTACCGCCTACATAAATGCATAGAAGAATAAAGTTAAGAGAACTGGGGTATTTCAAAATTGGTGCTTAATTAATAATGCTCTTTCACTTGAATTCAGACACAGTAACTGTAGCTAACACTTAACCCAAAAATGTCAGGCTAGATTAGGCATGAACGATAGTTCAGGTACTGATACGGAAACGTGCTTAACACTAACTGTGAAGGATGGATCAAAATACGTACAAGAAATAGACCGTCTGTTCTTTCATATGGGATGTGAATGCACTGCTCTGCGTCAGTTATATGTCTTCTCTGAAGAGCACACCTAATGTTCGCAGAGAACTTCCCCTCTGTTACGACTTAGCCTTTTCATACATTTTTCACTTTTCTGCCTTCTCTACCAGTCCTTGCTTACCTTGCCTCCTCACACGTCATCAGCAAAAGCATGAGAGCAAAAGGCAATGCCTTTCAGTTGCTCCTGGAGGAGCTCCTGTAAGTGAAAGGTTTGATGGCCCTTTGCAGCTCACCTTGGGGACAGTGCAAGGCAGCTCAGGGGGCTGGAGCCTTCTGCATTAACAAAGTCATCAGAGAGAGATGTGACGTGTTTGAGAGAAGTTACTGAAACAGGACTCTACCAGATTTCCATGTAGTCAGAAACCAAAAATACTGACTACTAGAGGACTCCCCTTCATCTCTTCCTCCCAGCAGACTTCAAACTCCTGTTCTACAGCAAGGATCTCCTTGTTTTTTCCTGACTGGTAGGGTGAAGAATTTTATCTCAGTCTCATTCTCAGAAAAGTTTTGATAGTTGAGCTAAGTTTGCTTCAGGTATTAGCATACTAGGGAAAATTTTATGCAGAATATTTCAAACTTGGTAGAATGATATGCTAGTGGAAAATATTTTATAAAGCTAGGCAACCTTAATGACAATGATAACCAGTGCAGTGTCTACACGAGCAAGCACTGCAGACCAACAAGCACAGAACTGTACAGTGAAACAGTTGGACCTGAGAACCTCATACCCACACTACATACATATCAAGTTCTTCTCTTTTGGTTTGGCTTTAACTTTTGGACTGGCTCTGGTCTGATCCCACCAGATGAATGCCCGTTTGGGGCTTTCATGCCTGATGTGTCCTCCAGGAGCTCATCTTCCAGTTCAGTTTCATGCAGAGGGAATCCAGCTCGTACTTGGAGGTATCTCCCTGATGTGAATGACAGCATAGCAACCTGGCGTAGCTAAGAGACGTGCTGTAAAAGCCAACTCTCACTGGAAATGAAACATTAATACAAATACATGCTATCAGGACTACGGATAATATTGCAAGAAATGTAACTACATTATCCATCAAATGTTACCCTGTTCCCATGGGTTCTGGACACCTTAATCTTCTATTTGCTTGCACAAGGGCTAACCTGGCATCTCTTGTTCTCAGAATTATAGGTTATGATGTCAACAGAACCTGATTTGGTGTTCAGCAGAAACCTGAGTTAATGACATTTGCCTACATCCTCTGTTCAGACTGGAACATATGTGACATGATTGATCATCAGCAGAGAGAAATGTCAAAATAGGGACATAAATGACATAACCCTCAGTTTGGAACAACTGACAAATGAAAAAAAAAGAAGTCCTAAAGCTGATAGGTAAGAGGAAAGTGGTAAAAGAGCAAATTTCATGCTCTACAAAGAGGGTAGATTGCAGTCTATTTAATGTCTAAAGGTGAATCATGGAAATGGTAGATGAGGGAAGCATGGAAATTACTCTCAGCTGAAAGATATTAATATTAAATCTGAACCAAGAGTGGCCTTGTTCATGCGATAGTATCGGAAACCAAATGAATTGTGCACTTCAGGAACAGGGTGACTTTGCAGACCACAAGGCCCCCCGAGGTGGCAGTTAGCATTCTTAAAGCCATTGTACCTGTAAAAATCCAACCAATAAAGTCTAATTTGATTCTTCTGGTTTTGTTTTTGGTGTTTCTTTTTAAAAAAAAAAAAAATAAAATTGTCCCATTCCTTTCTACTAGGATTACTGCTCAGCCTGAACTACTCATTTAAAAACTACTAATGCACAGAGCCCAGCTAATCTCGTTTCAGGTCAAAGTGCAAAGCAGCTCCTACCTTATATCCTCTTCAACCCCAACATATGCTGCATATACTGGCTTTGAGAATTAGGTGGTCATAGACTAGTTAATTCTGAATTACACCCCAAAATACTGCCTATGAGTAGCTGTCTAGAGTGCGCATATGTGATGCAGAGCCATGCTGTTAGATGTATTAAGTAGTAACCAAAATATGAAGTCTTACTTTGAACTAACATGGTGCACATTATAAAATCTCCACATGCTGGAAGAAAGAGTAAATCCTCTGTGGTTTACTCATAAATATTTAAAGGATTAGGCAGTCCATTGTGTAGTGAATAACCAAATGCATTCTGATGTAAACCAGCCCAGCTCCTGTGTTTATATAGTCTGTCTGACAGGACACAATTACAAAACACGTTTTTCTTTTTTAAATTTGTGCTTGAGCTTCTTGAAGCACCTAGAATTTGAGCTTGGCAATATAGAACTGTAATTGTGCAGGGACACGGCATCTTACAGATTAGAAGTACATGTATTCTTCAAGGGCAAAACTATACACTATATCATTTATATGCACATAAATGTATTCTGTAAGGACAAATCAATATATTATATACGTACATCCTGTATTTTTGGTCCTGGTAGAGAACTCTATCACCAAGTAGAGCAAACCCTCAAAACCAACTTAACACTACAGATTCAAGAAAGGAATACTGCACTTGCTTGTTATTACTCTATGTTCAAAATGAGCATGGCTCAGGTGTAGGATGTAAATTTCAATTTAACATATCACGAATGGGGTAATTGCAAGGTCTGCTATTTCTGACAGGTGTGAACAGTCAGGCTCAGCCCTAAATGTGTCTTGTCTTTTTGTATTTATTCTGGCTGTTCCCCACTATTCAGTCTATTTGATGTTGAAAGTTCTCTTTTATCAGAAAATCATAATCTGAGCCAGAGACTGAAATGCTGATTTCAGTGACAAATTAGAAACTGAAAAATAAGACATGAAAGGAGTGGGAAATGGAGTCTGTATTGTGCAGATGCACTTCCACTCTCAAGAGCCTCTGTTTCCTGAAATGAAAGGAATTCTGACAAAAAAAAAAAGGGTTTAATTCACCATGGAAATGTGCTAAACTCTTCAAGGCAAAGTCTTTGCATATGCTAAAGGCACAGATGATGTTCCATGTAAAGTATTACTTTTATCATTATTGTTTTGAATATGTTGGATCATAAGAATGGATGCGCTCCAACTGCCACTTCAAAGCTGTACAGATAATCCCACATCCCACTTGCTTTGTTTGCATTTTTAATTTTGCCCAAGTGAAAGCAAAATCAAAGCTCATACTTTATTCTCTGAAAAACTTCTGTACAACCTTCTTCAAAAGTCCAGCTTGTCTGCACCAGAGTAAGTTACAAAGTTCCGAACTCATTTGAGGCTATTTCTATTTACTGTGTTGTTTGCCTTATTTTACATGATAAAGTGCTTTAATTTCTCACTGGATGGAAGTCATCAATCTCCACCATGCTCAAAAATTCTTCCTCTGTAGATCAGGGAGTTCCTAATCTATAGAGCAGGTGTTGATGTTGAAACAGGAGCAGCCAGAGAAACGTAATTATTTCTGATGCATGTGACAGTCATTGTCACTCAGCCTGCAATGCAGATGTTGACGAAAGCAAGGTCTGACTCCCAGCTGCAGGACATTTTTGCCTGTTCTGGTCCCTAAGCCTGAAAAATGGGGCTGAGAGCAGGCAGTCTGTCCTGTTTCCTTATCACCTGGCTGCAGGCTTCCTTAGCTGGTATGGTGTCTGGGGTGGCTTGCTCAAAGGAGGAGAGAAACAGCCGGAACTACAACATTCCTTCATTTACTGGTAAAACTTTCCTGAGTGACCTGGAGCAGAAAATTCTGGTGCTTCTTCATCTGCCAGCTCTCTCCATTTCATTTTTGAAGTCTTTGAATCTCTGTTCAGGCCCTAATGGAGACCCCAAAAGATACAGTCCCCATGTTGACATCTACTGCTGAGACTTCTCCCTGCCCCCAGAAAGAGGTCAAGACTATTAATATGAAAGCAAAACAGGTGGTTTGGAAGGGTTTATAGATCAAGTGCTTTTCAAGGTCATTTCTGTTCGAAGCATTTCAAACACAAAAATAAATGCAAGTTAGGAGAGCTTTAAGTGGATAAAGCCTTTTTCTAGATGACATTACTTCCTCAGATGGCTTGATACACTGTGGCCGGTAGTTAGAAATAAATATATCACAGTGATACTCCCTTTGGTCTTTCATGAAATCAGGCACCCTGTACAGCAAATGTGTGGATGCATCCTTCTCTCCAGAGGGAATACACCCTCCATTCCATCTGTAAAACCCTAAAAAGGAATGAGCATCTAGAAACAAGCTATTTATTGTAATGAGTGCCCTAGGTTCAATAATGCTGCTAGGAAATATGTGAAAGTCCTGGAAACTGCAAGGTCTAGGCAATCTGCTTTTTATTCATTGTTTCCTATATAAATTCTTTATCAATGAGCACCTAGGGACTTATTTTTCACTTGCATCAGCTTTATAACTGTATACTTCCATTTATTTCACCGGAATTATTTCTGGTGAAAAAGGTGATGTGTTTTAGCGGTGTTAGTTTACAATATTTTAATAAAAATGAATGACTTCCCTAGGAAGCAGAAAAATCCCTAATCAGCTATTTTCAAGCAGCATCTCTAGACTGAAACTAACAGACCAAAGGAGAAAACACCAGTGGCTATAAAATATACTTTGCTTGGAGGTATGAGAATCTGCAAATCTAACATCATGAAAAAACAAGCACCTGGAGATTTCAATGTTATTTATGCTTTTTGTCTACAGACTTCCCATGGAGTCCCATCCCCATTGTCTGGGGACAAAATCCACAAATCAGTAAAGTAAGAATTTCCAAGAGGCTTGAAACTGAAAGCAAACACCCGACCCTTTCAGGGACTCTATTAGAAGAGTAAATTGGCCACCCCCCGATGTTTGCTATAGTTGCTGAAGAGTGTGTTTGTATGAAATAACTGACATGGTATCATGCAGTCACATTCCTGTGAAACTGAGTATATTTCCTCAGGAATTCCTGGAGGTGAAGCACGAATTCTAGCTAATGTGGGGTTGTGTGTAATCTCATATCTGGCCAATGCAGCCTTCCCTGTAGCAATGAAAACTGGACAGGCAGTGTGGAAAACAGGGGAACGGGGGAAAAAAAGGCCAAAATAGTCACCATTTTTTTAACTGCATCAGGCACAAACACCATGGAAATGTCCCATTTGTGACGGTGAATCATGAAAAACCTAAGCAAAGAGACTCCACAGCACTGTTGCTTCCACGGGCTACACGGCAGGAGTAAATAAAATGGGCCAAGGCACGATGCCAGCTGCCCCAGGGTACGTGGTGTGGCTGGCATGGCTCGCACCGTGGCACCTATGTCCTCCCCATCTCTCTTCCTGCACAGCCCAAATGGAGTGGGTTCATCCACCCTGACTCTTGGGCATAGCCCCTGACCTGCACTGTGCCCACATTGGTGGTCAGCACGGCCAAACCCATGATGTTAACGTTCACACATGACGGGTCATAAAGGATGATGCTCAAACTCATTTTCTGGCCCTGTTTGGTTCATTGGTCTAGGTGGGGCTACTGAAATTCTGCAATGCACACCTAGTACGTTGGCAACATGAGGACATCCTGCTAATAACTATGACCAATACAGAAAGCAGAGCATTGGAGGGGAATGGTGAACCAGTCCTTTTATGACTTTCACACTCTATTTTAGCTCACTGTGGAAAAACGAGCAGATTAAAAATATCCTGAAGTCTTTTGTGCTTTTTCCTTGGAGTCTAATTACTTGGATCATATTGTAGTTAGGTAAGATTGCTAGGGGGAATTATATTACTGTTAATATTAATTATATATCATACGATAATATTAAGACTATTACCCATTATACTGTATCAATATAATTTTATATCAGTATTCTAGCTTGCATTAGAAAATTTCTGAGGTTAGAAAAAGCAGACAAACTCTGGTACAACATGCACTGATTAAGATCCCATCTTTATGTCATTTATGTAGGTTTTGCCCAAGAAAATAATGGGAAAATTTCTCAAGGAAGTCACTAAATTTAGCAATAATATCTACTCAGATTTCCAGCCTGTCCTAGATTGTATATTGATAAATGATTGTATCGTATCACTTGTTAAAGCTTGGTAGCATGAGGCAGATAGGGTTTGCATTCTCAGCGAACACCACAGTGGCACAGCTATCAACACTTCCATTATTGAAGACTGAAATGTGTTTAAATGAGGCTGGGGTTTGGGTCCACAAATGAATTAAACATGGCTTCCAGCACTTTCTAAAAACAACAAATGGAGCACAAACAATTTTCTTTTATAGTTAGGTTTTGGTCAAAAATCACTTTGAAGGTTTGTTTTCTGCTCACATGGACACGAGACTTAGTGCCTTCCAGAACACAGGGGGAGCTTCAAATGTCTGCTGAATCTGGCTGATACCCATGTCTATGTAGTTTATTCAGATATATCTTATTTTCATTTACAGTAGATTTGTTTGACTTAGTTTTGGATAAAAGTAAAAATAAAACAATTTATCATAGACTGTCATTCTTACAAGTTTTCAAGTAATTTTAACAAAAACCCCCAAATATTGATTAAAACCACAGAAACGCAGAGAAATCAAAAAACTTAAAACCTTCAAATATTATTTAAAATCTCCCCTTCCCACAAAAAGAACTGTCAATACTGCCAAGAAACATTAATAAAGTTGTCCCCAGGCAGTTAATATTGATCCTACGTTGCTATTCTCCTGTACAAGAACTGTTGCTGATAGAAACAAGGTTAGGGGGCTGGTTTCAAAATCATCCTTAGGTCTTGTGGATGTAAGGAACTGAGCATTAAACAGTGCCTGTAAATCCTGCCATGTGGATAGAAAAGGTATTTTTAACCTATGAAGGGGTAAAACATTAATAAAATCTTTGCCTGTTATTGTAATATTTAAGCATGAACTGGGTTTTTGTATCATATTAAGACTGGCTTATTTTTCACTGTATCTTTTTGTATGTCTTTTTTAGTAGTGTTAGCAATACAAACTGACAAAACATTTGATATGTAAGATATTAAGGAAGAGTTTCAATTTAAAACACAAAAATGCTGTATTTCTTTCCCTTAGGTTTGACTGGGAGAGAGTGAAGAGGTGAGCCTTAATGCAGCAGGTCAAGCCGCCCACATTGAACACACACACCGCTGTGTGGCATGTGACATGCCGGTGGCAAGCCTCCGGACAGTGGCATGTCCCTGCCCTATCACCTGCCTAGTCTAGAGGGGCCCTGGGGAGAGACGGGTGAATGACTATGGGGCATGACACATGCATAGTCCCAGATGTTGTTCTGCATTTTGGGTGTGAAAGGGATCTTCAGAGGATGTCTACGATGTCTAGAGGGGAGCTGAAGTAAATTAATTTAGTAAACCTGTGTTTTCTTTTTTTTCCTTAAAAAAAAAAAAATCCCTTTCTTTATTTGAAATTTGAAGGCACAGCATTACAGTTGCTTTCTAAAGCAAGTTAGGTGAAATGGTCTGGGGTAGCTGTTCTTGCTAATAAAGTCTATGCCAGACTTTTTACAGATGAGCAAGATAAAACACAGACGAAAGAAGGTAGAAATGAACAGCAGAGCCAGAAAATATAGCTCCTCTTTCTAGCATGTACTGTTACGTGTGAGGTCATTGGTGGGAAATCCTAGTATGGCATAGCTTCCCGTAACTCACTCCCACTCCTGGTCATTTGTATCCATAACAAAATATTTAGAAATTGATTTCAGCTGCCTAAAGCAATGACAAAGTCATGGCAGTGAAGGAACAGATGCCTTTTTTATAGTTAAGGCAGGTCTCACTGCACAAGTGTTAGAGAAAATAAGGAAATAAAGTGGAGAAATAAAAGAAATGTAAAGCTTGCAGTCCAGTTGTGTTCTAGATTCAGAAAAAGCTACTGCTCCTCTGTGGGCTGGTTTAGGGGGAGCACCTTCATGTGGTGTTACTGGTGAAATCATGGTCCCAGGAAGAGGAAAGGGAGAGGGAATAGTGAAACATTTGGGTCAAGCAGTTCATTCCTGCTTGCCTGAGTGAAAAAAACACTATCAGGGGAGGGGGAACTTGGCAATCCTTGGCTGTTAGTGATGAGAGCTACCAGGAAGACCAAACTTGTAAGAAAAGCCTACAGGTACTGGTGAGAGTATTTCAAATACCCACCATGCAGGATTCAACTCTTGAAGACTTTCTGGAAATCAGTGTATTATTTGAATAAAACACTCAAACTATCTGGTATGTGACCAGAATGTAGCTTTAGTTTTCTATGTTGATCTTAGCATTTCAACTGTTTATTTGAATCCGTATACATTTATGTGTATTAATATATCAGGTGCATTTTAAGTTAATAAACAAGATAAATATAACTTAGACTAATCACAAATAAAAATGGAAATTATCATGTTATCTTAAAAGGCTGTTTGATTATCTACCACTTTTTACTGTCATTCAAAATGATTATCAATTAATTTACATTGCAGGAATTTACATGTGAGGTAATGGCAAGTTAAGCGAGAAAAGTTCCACATCACTAGGAATGATTTCTTGAAAAATCTTTATCTATACCATAGATTCAGAGATCTAGTAGATGTCTTTTGCAACACCTGATATATTCGATTGTTATTTTGATTCACACTAACATCAGAATTATGGAACACCACCATTATTCATTATTGTTGTCCTTCCACATGGGCAATTGTTTCAACTGAACCCTTCTACATATTATACAATGGTGAAAAGAAATGAAATTTGCTTTTCAGGATTGTACCTTAGGGTGATTTTGTTCTCTCAGAATAGTTACTGATACCAGAGAAAAACTTACATTCTGAAAGTAATTCATATCATTCTCCCTTTCAAGACTTTTAGCAATTTACCTGTTCAAATCATAATCAAACCACAGAAAAGAAATGCCTCAAGCACCCATTTCACTCAATCTTTAACTATTCTGAACTTTCAGAGAACATAACAATCCTTATATATACTTATTCCTAGCCACAGCCTCAACCCCTGCCCTCACCCATGTTTGTCGGTTTTCTTTCCATGATATGAGACTCATTTCTTTTGTCCTATGAAAGTGTATTAAAAGTGCTTACTCCCTTAGGCAAGCCTATCATGCACTGAAAAAACAAACTGAAACTGAAAAAAAAGCAAATTCATCAGGCAACTCTATGTAAATTACTACTGTGATACTATAAGGCATCACTTCTTAGGTACTTAGCAACATACATCTTGACTGTACTGACATATACACTTTTTATTAGTCTCCCTTGTTATATGGCAGTGTCACCCAAACTCTCCTCTCTGCTACCTGTGTGGCCTTTGTGGACTATAATCCCCCTTCGTTCCTCCTCCACGCACCTACACACACCCCTGCTCTGTGAATGCAGCGTTGCGGCAGCCAGCTCTGCTTGCAGGCACTGGGGCAGCAGTACGACGACTCTGGCGCCACTACTACAGTTCGGTGCCTTTTCCTGCCCACCGTGGCAGAGGAGTTTGTATGAACTGGGCTGTTTCCAGGCCCAGCACCCCATACGGGAGAGCCCATAGGAGCCAAGGGGATTAGTAGCCAAGGATGGAACAGCTTCATGAGTCCACTGTGCACTGTTTCCAAACCTGCCACTGCAGTTGGGTGCTGAGGAAGCACATCCCATGCTGGACACTGCACCTGCTGGTGGGATTCCCTGCTCCGCTTTGCAGAAATATAAAGGAAACAGTTAAAATAAGTTTTTCAACAGTTTCCACAATAGTAGGTAGTGAACAAAGAACAGCCAAAAGACATGCAGATGTATTACAGAATTTGGGCCAGAAGTGTTAGCTATAAAAGCTAGGAAGGCAGCATTTATAGAACACAGGCCTTTTAAAACCTACTCTGAATCACAATCTTCCTAAATCAAAATATGTTTTCCCAGTAAACCTTGTCTGTCTTTCTGTGAGCTGTTCCGAGAGGAGCACATACACACATTGACTTTCTTCCTCAGTGAAAACTATCATTCTCACAAAGCTTGAGGAGTATGAGCTGTTTCCCTGCTTGTTTAGTGAAATCCCTGCTCTGGTTTCTCATCTTTCCCTAGGACAAAGCAGAGAGCGTTGCAAATCGTCAGGGACCACAGTCAAGAGAAAAGAAGAATTCTTTCTGCAGTCAGGTCACATTCAAGCAACAAATTTTAATGGAAGAGCTAGGCTGTGAATTCAGTGCATGATTAGAAGAAAAATGTCCTGTCAGTGGAAGCTCACACAGAGATGGGTTTTAATCAGTGAATATTTTTCCCCTGTATAAGAAAGTCTGGTCACATGGTTATCAACTATGATATGCAGAAGGAATCATCCTGATGAGTATGAGTGAGCACAGATCTATCGCTGTTAGGATCAGTGAGGCTGTAGTGTGAGGTTTGCCCGTGTGCTTTACACCACTACATATGCAGATGCAGACTAAGGAATCGGACCCTCTTAGTAAAATACCTTTTCATTACTTAAAGCACATCCACATGTAAAAATCAATTAGAGTTGTGTTTTCCAGAAACAAAAAAAGAACCAACAAAGTCAAGCCTATTCAGCCAGAGCTGTCAATCACCATGCAAACACTCGGCCTAGAGAAGGAGTTCATTTCCTTGCTTGGTTTATCAACTTTGCTACTGGAGCAGACCTGATGCAGCACGCTGCTGGAGATGGAGCAGAGCTGTTTGCACTCAAATGCAGCTTGGCAGAAGGGTATGAATTTTATTCCACCTTCCAAGGCACCTATCATGCACTGATTGCCACAGAGGTTGCTGAAACCTCGGCAGTGTCCAGAAAGGCATGAAGACAAATATCCTCGGGAGCACCATGCTTTGGCTTTATGAGTTTCCAGCATCTTTAGTGTCTCAGCAGCCCATCAGTTAACGGCCTCAGACAATACAGTCAATAAAATATCCCTACGGAAGGGAAGGAGATACTGCTTCAATTTTTCTAAATGAAAAATGTTACATTTCCTTGATCTCTAAAATAAAGTTTAAATTGCTAATCTGTGGTACACTTTCCACTTTCTCTTATAATTTCCAAATTCCTAGTGCAACATTCAGCATTCTGCTCAGTTCTAAAAATAGCATGTAGGCATACAAGTTTGCTGAGACACTTTAACATGTCTTTACCTCTTCTACCACCTCCCCTCCTTATTTGCAGAGAACCTTGCCTTGTGTTGGAATCAGTGACCACCCAGTTTGCTGTGCAGCGGGCCACTGCAGTTCCTTGTTCAGCTGCAGTTCAGGTTAACTTGAAAATACTGGAAATGGATCGCAAGGAAATTATCTAATTGAGAATCACAGTAACTACATTGCAGACTACAGGCAGGCACTGCTTCTGCCACGGGGGAGGTAATTTTGGGCAAAAGTTGAAGGAGAAAAAAATTTGATATTTTCCAAATCTTCCATTTATCTCTAGTGCTTCTCCATAATTCTTATTGAAATATCAATGAACTAAAAATAAATAAATAAATAAGCAACCAACTTTTATTTTTACTCTAAATATTTTTCATGTAAATAAAAATATCTCATAATATCTGCACATAATTTCATTGAAATTTTTGTACAATATTGAAAAAATGTCATAGTAATTTTCATGTAAAATGGAAAAAATCTATATCAGGTACTACAAAATGTCTAGAATGATTTAGTTCTCATATCGATTTGTTGACAAGGTGAACATACTACCATATTGCTAATGCTTAAATTGCTGTCCACTATGCCCTCACCTTTAGCCAGCTCTGCTGCAGGAGTTGCCTAACTCTTTTTCACAAATCCATATCGTAACAGTTAATGAATAAATGAGCATGCAAACAACTATATCAGTGGTTTCAATTTTTTTCAAATAAGCTGCTTGAAAAAGGAGACGTCCCTGGAAAGGACAACTGAGATGGAGAAAACACTTATTTTTTTTGATTCTGTCTCAGAGTTGCTTTATTGACCCAGACTGGTAATTAGACAAACATACTTGTGTATTTTACTACCTACACGCTACCATGAATAATGAGGTCTAACTAAATCTAATGGAAAAAGGACAAGAACTGGAATGCAGGTGCATATACAGTCTCTCACTAATTTTGTTTCTCTTGGTTATATTTTTTTAACACTGAAGGCTTGATATTGGGAAAGGTGAAAAGGGCTGTATGCATCCCTGATCCAACGCTAAACACTGGAGGAACACAGGCACAGAGTATGATAAAAATACGAGACAACTACTATAAAATATTGGGAGTAATGTCAAAAGGCACAGGCTTGCACAAGCTTCTGTAGCCTCTCTGCAGTCTGTTCCAGAGACCAACAACTCCTCTGTAACATTGCTCAGGCTGAAAAAAATCTGATTTTCAATAATCTTGTGATCACTCCACACTTACTAAAGAATCTGTGAGAAGCCACCAGCCTACCTTAACTGACTATTCACACGGCTAGGAGAAAGTGTTCCTGGCTATTATTGTTGTGAGGATGATGATGAAGAACAGGCATGTCTTTCATACCCTCTTTTGGAGTAATGTTGCAGTTCAGCTCTGCAGACAATGCAGATTTAATTTTCCATGCCACTTGTGCAATTGTTTATTATGAAAATAAGATATGTTAACAGTTTCCTAATCAAAAAAGTTGAAAAAGTTGCAAGCAAAATTTCAAGAAAAGATGTAATACCTTCAGGACAACTATATTTTACCATTCCCATGGACCTTAACACTAAATAACCTCATGTTTTTCTGTCACATGCTGATGTTGACTGGCTTTCTTAATCAATCACATGTCACTCAAGGAAATGGAAAGAGAGAACTGGTGTCAGCACCTACAGGGATTTTCTTTGGAGAACAACATACATGATAGTCCCCCTAGCATCCTTTTCTGTCCAATTATAAAAATAACAGGGCCATAACTAATGGGAAAAAAGGGGCTGCTGCAGTGCCCTGGAGGAACCACATTATATATTGATATCATTAGCTCTTCTGTGACATTTAAATGAATACGAACCGAACTGCAGCTCTGGCTGCCTGAAGGGAGGGGCAAAAGCTGCTTTGCAACCTCTTTCAGAGCAACTCTTGTAGATTTTCAAATGGCATAGAGAAGGCAATATTAACACTGGGGATAGAAGAAGAGCCATCCAATTAACCCAAAAAGGATTCAAGCTTGTGGCTCAGTCGTAAAAGCTTGGTCAATGAACCGAAATTCATTAAAGCCACTCCACCACTGCCCCTGATCTTGGTCTCTCTATAGCTCAATAGCTACAATGTTTCCCTTGATTAATTATTTACATGAGACTCATAACCTCCACTTTAATGTCTGTTGTGCTAAATATGGTTTTAATTAGATTCTATTTTTCTCTATTGAAAAAAGTATTTGTCTACCAAATGTCATAATTCATTTTCATATTAAATGATCAAAATTTGGCAGATTCTTTGAAGACAGCAAGACAGAAATAATTCACAAAGTGAGGAAATTGCATGGGGTCAGTATGAGGCACTGACTGGTGACAGATATTTGGAAATGTAATCAGATCACATTGTTTACCATTTCCCTATGGAAGTGATGGTGTATGTTCTGGGGAGAAGAACACACATTTAGGTCGCTAAAGAACTGTGAGAAAAAAGTAAGAGGAATTAATTCCTCAAAAACAAGAGGAAGCAATGTTCTTTATGACAAGCATGACTGTATTATGATGAATCATCACAATAATAATGAAAATTCAAAATATTTGAAATCATTCTACCTAGTTAATTAAAACAGGAGAATCTGCAAATGCAAGGATGACAACTCCAAGCACATTAACAATTACATTTTTAGAAGTGTTCAGCATCAATTTACATCAATAATTATGATTTTTTTTGGACAGGTAAGTACTATTTTTACAGAAAATGTGGTAAGAACTAGAAATATCATTAAGGTGGGTTTTTTTGGCATATCATAACTCATAAAGCTCAAGAAGGGGAAGTGCAAAATCCTGCAATCGCATGCACTGAAATACGCTAAGGGCTACCCAGTTGGAAAGCAGCTCGGCAGAAAAAGACTTGGGGGTCGTGGTGAACATCAGGTTGAACGTGAGTCAGCAATGTGCCCTTGCCTCAAAGGCGATGAATGGTGTACTGGACTGCATCAGGCAAAGTATTGCCAGCAGATCAAGGGAGGTGATCCTTCCCCTTTCAGCACCGGTGAGGCCACACCTTGAGCACCGGGTCCAGTTCTGGGCTCTCCAGTACAAGAAGTACGTGGGCATACTGGACAGAGTCCAAAGAAAAGCCACCAAGGCGATGAAGGGCCTGGAGCACCTCTCTCCTATGAGGAAACGCTGAGAGAGATGGGACTGTCTAGCCTAGAAAAGAGAAGGCTCAGGGGGATCTTAATTAACATCTATATAAACACCTGAAGCTAGTTGCAAACAGGACAGAGCCAGGCTCTTGTCAGTGGTTCCCAGTGACAGGAGCAGAAGCAATGGGCCCAAACTGAAACACGTGTTTCCTCTGAACATCAGAAAACATGTTTTCACTGTGACAGTTATCAAGCCCTGGCAAAGGTTATCCGGGGGGTTGTGGAGTCTCCCTCTTGGAGATATTCAAAAGCTGTTTAGATACAGTCCTGGGCAACCTGCTCTAGGTGGCCCTGCTCGACTGGGGGGTTGGACCACATGACCTCCATAGATTCCTTCCAACCTCAACTATTCAGCATGATTCTGTAACACAGAGTGCAATTTTTCTACCAGTGGTAGACGTGTCACGGAACATCCCGACACTGTATTACAAGCTGCTTTAGAATTCTGTCGCCTCTTGGAGGAAAGCACACAACATCTATAAATTCAGGAATCGAAAGGTGCACTGGGAAGACATCTTCTCAGGGCACATACTTTAGCAGATATGTTTTATATGCTCTTCTTGTCTAACCCAAATCCTGGAAGACAGTGACATGACACAAACATGTGGTTTTGTCATCTCTTGCATGCAGAATCATGGTTAGATATACCCAGCTATGAAGCCCTTCTCTAACCACTATACGGTGATGCAAGCTGCCTCAGCACTGTCACGCTGCTATATCCATACTGGAAGCATTCCTGTACCAGAGCGAACACATGCTCCAGACCAAGGCAACCAATACTGAATGAAGATCAACTTCTTTATCTTCAAACTCTTTAATGGTTTTGGCCCCAATGGTCTCTACGGCACCAGAGAAAGAATTTCAGACTAAACCAAGCTCAGCAGCTACTATTGATAACATCTTCACCATAAGACAAACCTTTCTTGACAGTCAGAATGAGGCCAAATATAAATTAAATTAATTACCACAATAAACAAGGAACATCTCAATCCTTGTAGATTTGTACCCAAAGTTCTGTTTTCTGTCTTCACATCAAGAGGGCACACGTCCAAGAGTGAAAGAACACTCAGAAACAGCACAGAAACTCAATCCTTATCCAGACAAAGTCTCAGCTCCATGTCCCATTTTTCAGCTGGGGAGAAGACGGTAGAACTATGGACACAAGACAGGTGTATGTTGCTTAATGCAAGGTTGGAGGTGTTCACACATTCCCTCATTAGGATGGTAGAAGAGCTTAATAGGACAGAATGTTCCTGAATGGAAATTCAACACCATCTCAATAAATGTCATAAATGTCACTGTAATCACCAGATGTCACATGAAAACATACCTTTCTCTACCATGTCAAAAAGGTAGGGGATAAATTTCTCTGGCAGAGATTTAAAAAATAAAATGTTCTTTACACCCCTGTGGGTAAAGAGACCATCCCTGCCAGTTCCTGCCTCAGTCCACTGTGAGGAACGAATTGCAGCTAAACGTTTGCCCTCAATGGCTGCATCAATAGGAGGGAATTCCTGCAGACCTGGGAGCATTCCTGGCACGGGCATGCCATCACCCATGCCATTGCATATGTTGCATATGCATCAGGTTGGCCTGCTCTAGCCACTGCTCTCCCCACACAGTTCCCAGGCACAGTTTTGGTCAGGAGAACAATCCCAGGGATTATTCCTGCTGGGTGGCTTGAACGCACCAGCCTGTTTTGGAGGCTGAGACAATCAGCAGAGATGTGAGTTGTTCTGAGCCAGCTGGCCACAGGACGCAGCTGCCTTGGCACTTTTAATTTATGTATATAGATGCAGTCTCTCTTGCAGGAGAATCGTTTGGACTCAAAGTGACCACAGTATCCAACTCCCAATTTGGCTGCCAGGAGTGCTTTTTCTTACACTTGTGATATTACAACCTCATTGTGTTCTGTAGAAAGTAATATACTTTTCTATGTTTTGTGCTTGGTAGTGTTACTGATAAGCCGTTCCACGCTGATTAGTCCCCAGCTTTACCTTAGGCAGGTATGCTCACTGCTTATCACTCTGCTATGGAAAATATTCAATACTCTTAACCTCCCTACATCATGCCTGGCTTTACAGGGTAGCGAAAATGTGGTGACTCTCCAGTAAAAGTGTTTTTTTTTGTGAGTGATCCTCATCTGTAGGTCCAACAGTCACCTAGGGGTTACAATAATTGACACTTATGAGAGACAACAGACAGACCTTTATTAAGCAGTGCTTTTCTTCAAAATACCTGCATTTAGTCAGCATCAACATGCCAAACAGCATAAATGTTTTGCATGTTTTTAGGTTTAGGTTTTTTCCTTTCTTTCCCCCCACTCTTCCTTCAGAGGTCTAGATTTTAGTTACGGCTCTTCTGCACATTGCTAAGAATGGGTGGAAAGTTAACCTCACCTTATGCAATGCAGTGTTGTGAGAAGCAGTCTAGCTGTGTCAGCCTACCGCTCTGCCAAAATTAATTTGTTTTGCTATTTCAGCACTGATGAAGTTACACAGCTGCTAATTCCAGAGCTACCTCAGTGAGCCCTAGCTTGGGGGGGGTCTCTGCCTCACAATGTAGCTGTTGGACAAGCTTATTGTGACATTAGGCTCAGGGTCTGATAAAAAAATCTCTGCAACCACTTGGAGAACTTTTTAAAACTCAGGCAATTGAAGCCAGTGTTACCTGGCATCTAATACTCCCAGTGTGAATTCTCTATTTTCAAATAACAGAAAAGGCTCTATGAAGGGCCCTTCTCACGGTTGCTAAGCTGTCACCATTTTGACTGTAATATTAATTTGTTCTCCAAAAATTCGGTAAAGATGATCTGCCTTGCATTTTAAAATTAAAGGTGTTGTATGGAAGGATTTATTCATCAAAATAATATATACGGTGCCATACACATCAAATAAATGTAGATTTAAAATGCACAATTTAAATTTAAGTCTTCCTCACTGTTAATTGCATCCCATTCTCTCACATTTCTCTTGATTTTTCCCCAGTCTAAAGAAATTTTAACACCTTCAACTCCCAATCACTTCAATAGCTACCCAGAATCAGGATGAGATATGAAGTTGCTGTTCCACCCATAAAATATACTTTTTTTTTTTTTTTAGAAACAACTATAAAGCAAATACAATAAGAGCCTTAGTGTGTTAGAATTAAATAAATGATTGTCGAGCTTATTCCCTGAAGCAGGGTCTAATGTAGTCACAGCAGCAGCAGCATTCTGTGCATATAAAAAATTTTATACCAGTTAAAAAAAAAGATTTCAATAAAAAGTCGCCTTTCAAAAACAGCAAATGGCTGCTAGTGAGTTATGTATCGCGACAGGTATCCAATATTTACCCCTGGAGGGATTTCTTTTTATGGAGACTCTAACTCCCTACCAAATGGAAGTGCTCACCTTCCCAGTTGTGTGGACAAGGGTTAGCATGATAAAATGATTTGTTATGCCAATAAAGTTTTTGTTACACTGTAAAACGGTTTGTTACGCTACTACTGCTACATAAAAATGTTATGAAAATTAAGTAGGTTGTAACATCCAAAAAGGAATAGGCTACTTTTAGGACTAGCTACTAGGACAAGAAAAAAAGAAGGCTCTTCTGATCTACAATTCTTCAGTACTGTAAAAAAGACAACCTACACGAGCTTTTAAATAACAACTGAAATTGGTACCCCAATTAGGAAAGCAGTTATGCATCCAAAATGAATGGGAACTTCCTCAGGTCAACAGTACTCAGAAAATGAGAGGGAACTGCAACAAGTTTGATAATCTGGGCAGTAACTTCTCTCCTGTGTGACAGTAAATTAAACAATCCTAAATTACAAATCAGAATGGAAACTGAAGTGCAAGCTCACGATATGCTAACCATAAAGCACCACAGATGGAACAGCAAGATAGTAAGACCGAAGGAAAACCTTACTTTCCGTATGGGATTTTAACATTGCATATATCAGATCAAAGCAGATCTGAAACTGGCAACTGTTTAATTCACAGTCAAGCCTTACAAGTTCCTGGCACACTTTGAACTTGCAATGAATTGTATCCAGTATTTATTTACGATTGTTCCAGGCAATCAGTCACTCCGTAAGAAGGGGAAGGCCTGTCACATCTTACACTTTATAATTGTTACATAATTTTTATATTTTTCCTTTTTCGTATTTCTTTGAGCTTGCATGTATTTTATTTTATTATTCTAATATTTGTGTTCCTGTCATTTGGTTAATATTGACCAGAATATACTGTACTGATAAGTGCAGAAGGAAAAAGTTCTGATTTTAACAACCGGCTGTATTTTCATGGAACTCTAAGTTTGTTTCCGATCACAAAAATTCTAGAAGAATTTCTAACATGATATATTTTTTTCTTATAGAAGTAAGGAAGCATTGGAAATATTTATGGTTTTCTCCTTTTAAACCAACCACACTTCAGTTTTCCCTTGTACAGGCTCGCTGAAGCAGAATGACCAGAACTGCTTTGCGAGGGGAATTTGCTGCAAATGAAGAGCTCATGGGAGAAGCAACCTGCTTGGAGTATCAGGCCCCCACCAGAGTAAGGATGGTGCATCCAAATTAAGCTCTGCCAATGCAGTGGGCAAAATTCCTCTGCAAGGCTTTCACAGAAGTTTTATAGTGTATGTTGACATACACAGGACTGGGCCTCAAGTACTTTTGGCTTCACTGGAAACAATCCTGACTCAAAGTCTTTGCTACCTGACTGAAGGACAGGAGAAGGCTTGTGTAGGTGCTTGTGATGGCGTTTGTTCCTGCAAAGCTGACGGGCTAGGAGCAGACACATGGATCGTGTATGTGCATGTGATGTCGCCGGTGCACTGACCAAGTGCGGTAATTCAGACCTGCGTTGCCGAGTGCGAGTTCATTAATCATTGATGTAAGATACAAGTTCATCAAATTTTGATTAAAAGCAGTGGCAAGGAGAAAGCTCTCAGCATCTTACATCAGGCATTTAGTAATGCCAACAAATTATCTGGAACTTTTAGACTGCTTTGTTCTAGAGAGCTGGACAGGATGATAGGTGTAACTACACACACTGTTCTTTTTTTCTTTCAAAAGAAAAATGTCCTTAACTTGAAAAAATATAAACATTAAAATTTGAAAATAATTATTAACTAATGAGTGAGACTTATCCTACAGATCCCTTGTACTTTGCTCGTGGCAGTATTTACCGGTCAGTCAGTAAATCGGCACTGAATAGACTGGGAATATCCAGCCTTTCTGGTTGCTCAGACCAGGTAGCTCATCTGGCCAGTAGGCATGGACTGCAGACTGCATTTCTTCTCCCACTGTCTGACAAGCACTGGTGGCCATAGTTAGGACCATGATCCACAAGCATTTATGTTCTCAGAATAGATCTGGACATAGGCGATGTATCAGACCTACGTGCAGCCAGTTGGGTTAGGCTGGTTGCGAGGTAGTACACGCAGCTGTCTAGAGAAAGAACTACCACTTCTAGGAGATCACATGCAGCTCGCACTAAACAACCTTTTAATCGCAAGCAGAAGCAGCCATCAGATTGAGGAAAGTCTGTGGCCAAGACTGGGCTGTTGCTCCCAAAGCAAGTCATCCAGCCCCCATGCTTCCCTGTGCCGCAGACTTTTTATAATGACTTCCTGTATTTGCAGTTTTTGACTGGTACTGCAACTACAAAATGTGGATCATGGAGGTGGAGTATTCTGATAATGCAGAGTTCCAGGAAAGAACAAATAACATGGTTGAATGTAAATGACTACTTTAATTACTGATAGTTCTCTAACCTTTTTCAAGTGTTACAGCCATATCTCACTTTGGGAAGAAACTTAGCTATGTATCATGTAAAATACATTTACATACAGGGCTGAATAAATACCACCATTGATTGTGAACTTCAGAAGGGTTTACGCAAATTAATTTTTGACAAGTCTGCTCTCCTTTGCTGAACATGTCTCAATGAATGAGAGCCAAGAACTTGAGTTAATTTTCATCTGTCCCAGCAAAGACCAGGGTGGGGACTATGCCTCTACAGAGCATTACGAGATGTAAGGAAAGAAAAGAGCAGTGCACATTTTCATAATGCGAATGTAATTCTCTAATTCAAAATACAGTTTAAAATCTGTGCTGTCATCCATCAACTACAACACCCTCCTTTCAGGACAGAGACACCCCACAGCAGCAGGCTGCATGCGAAAGGACTGCCAGAACCTGAGTACAAAAACAAACGGCAACTTACGGAGAGGAGTATTTGGATAGCGCTGTGAATGACCTCTAGGTACTGGAAATCAATTATGCAGCCCGTCACGGAGACGTAGGAGTAATCCTCCAGGATGCCAGGGGCAGAAGGACGCACCACCCTTCGTATGCAGCCAGGCCCGTGCTCCCGCCACCAAGAGCGGTGCATTGAGATGTTAAAAGTCATGAGATCAGTTTCCTAGGAGAGAGGGAGGGGAAAATGTATGAAAACCTCTAACTTTATGTTATTTAAGGTAAAGCAAGGAAAATAATAGATGCTTTCAATTATTATAAGGAAAATGAAAGAAATAACTTGCCTTTCTCCTTACCCCAGTAATTTTAACATGAAAGTAGGCCATTAAAGCGGAGAAAGGAAATTGCAAACATTTATCGTTTATTTTGTAACTCCGCATAGGAGCTTCTATCTGGCAGAACTGCTGTACCAGGTACTGTACAAAACACTGCGCATAGCCTGTGTCTCCTTGGACTTACAGCCTGAAAAGCAATTTAGTTGTTCCTTGATTAGAATGTCTCTTAAGAATTAATTTTTTTAACAGGCAGCAGGAGACATTTTTACCCCATGGTACTGTAGACAATCTAAACCAAACTTCCACCATATTTATTTAAAACATTAACTATACATTATAGCTATTATTTAAGTGGGGCCACAGCCAGGCAGACTGCTCCAACTGCCAGAGATTCAAATGAAAACTTGTCTCCAGCCAAGCACCCTGCTCTCTTTTCTCCCCTGTGCCCCCGAACTCAGATTACAATCTTCTCAGTTTAGTGAAGAAATCTGCTTCTGTGAACTGATCTGGGTTTAAAATAAAAGCAATAACCTCTCTTCACTCTAGTCTTCTTCAGCCTCAACCACAGCTTGTCCCATCAGGTCTTAAGTCTCACCCTCACAGGTACCGGCCGCATTGTAACCCACACTGTATGTACAATGTCTGGGCATTCTCATAAACACCATCCCACTTCCACTTGGAGCAGTGAAAGTGGCGAACATGCTAATGTACTAAAAATTTTCTAACAGTTTACCTATGAGGTACAAAGAGGAAGATTCCTCTGATTTAACAATAGATTTAGGTCTTTATGTCATGCTTGAGTAAAATACACTGAAGTTGAATTGATGCCATTGAAATGCAAAATAACCTCTCCTTACTGGAGATAAATGAGAGTTATGTTGATACTTTAAATAATTAATTCAGATTTATGTTTCCATGTTTCCTATTCTCAGCTTCAAGGTAGCTGCAAAAAATGTGTGCAAGACTATCAGCTGGATGCTCACAAAACACCTGTGTTTCCATGCATGCCAGTTTGTGAAGACTGCCAAGACACTGGTTCGCCCTTTGCATCCCACTCCAAAAATCTGTCCTGTCAGTTTGTCTGTGGCTTTCACCCCGAATTAAAGGACATTCCATGCAGATTGCAGTTGTAGACAACTCTCATTGTCTTTCTCTGTTAACTGCCTTTATTCTGGCCACACCTGAAAATTAACAGGTGAATTAAAACCTGTCAGTCTCTCTTGCAGCTAGTTAGCAGCAAGAAATCTGCCTTTGTGATCTGCTGGTCTCCATAACTTTTACTCTTAAAATGCAGACTTGCTGGAACATTATTTACAGTTGATGATACATTTGCCTTTTAACTTTGCATGTTTCCTTGCTACTGGTTTAGAAAGTTTTCAGCTGCAATATGAAAATGACTTGTGAAATCAGAAGCTGACAGATAATTCAGTTTAATGAAAATACAATTATAAATATATGGTCATGGGAAACAGCCAAGGCTTTTTCTGTACAACAATGCCAGAGATTGCACAGTGTTATCAAGTGGTTTTAACAATTGCCAACTGTAAGAAACGCCATTTGTCAAGCAGCACACATATACCCACTCTCATCTACTCCAGTAACTCTTTGTGCAGTAGGAATATGGACTTGCCATGTGGGTCAGTGTTGTATCAAATATTGCAAGGTAATGCTTTGTTATCACAACTGTAGGAATAAAATGTGATGTCTGTGGGGCTGGTGTCACAGCTTTCTTTGCTCTCCATGTTTTTCTTCTCTATTTTTTTTTCTTTAAGTTTTAATTATTATGCCCTGTTTCAGTCTTTGTGCTTGACTAGTTCATAGCCAATAACACAGGAAAATGGTACATTTGCATAGGAAAACAGCTTGATAAATGTTGGCAACACATCTAAAATGTAAGAATTTGGCACGTCGTCAGTACAAACAGCCTCCTAAATAAAATCTTTCCTTTCTGGAATACTGATATGTTTGGTTCTTTGGGGGGATTAAAAAAATTGCTTGACTTGATGGTCATGTTTAGAGATGCCTAATTAGATGGTCATGTTCATATTTCAAGTCTGCTGGTGATGCAGTGAGAGAAGGAAACAGCAACAGTGTAGTTAAAATTCTTTGACTAAAAACAAAAGAGATGCCATCACAGCACTTGCTGCCTTTTTTTTTTTTTTATAAATCATTATTCAGAAATTATGGATAAAGGCTGTGAGAAGAGCTTTTCATAATTACTTTTCACTGTGTGTATTATGTTCTGAGTCCTCAAAGCAGGTAAAAGCGGATAATGATGGCCCAACAAAGATCAGTTTCAGAAATGCAAATAAAACCACCTGGTGCATTAGCTTGACCTCTAAAATACCACTTCACAAAATGGCAGCCAAAAGCTGTTTGAGCTGATAAATGTTAAGCTGCCAATCAATAAAAGAAATCCTGACAAAAATCAATCCTCTATTTTTTTATTTTTTTTTTCCCCAGTGGCTAAAGTACACTCTTGTCTATCTTCTTGGAGATTCTTAATCCACCAAGTGAGTCAAATGCGCCAGGCACTAAAGAATTAACCTGTATTTTAACATCATTTACAGAAATATAGAAAATCCAAAGAATCTTTGCCTGAGTGTACAGCTTTTAAACATCAATGAACTTCTGAGAATGTTTCAGTGTTTGTGAATTCGGCAATTGGAAACCCTGTGCATAATGGAAAAGCTGCTGCCCAAGCAGTTTGTTCTTAGTTGTATGTTTATTAAAGTTAAGAATTCTTCCAGAATGCACAAGCAGATGCTTGAAGTTTTTCAACAGATCATGTATTATTTTCCAAAGCCACAAGCAATCATTATACAAATGTGTATAAAATTAATATTCAGCAGGTGATGTAATGTAAACTGCATATTTTTATAAAAAATGCTGCTGCTTCATAGCAAGAGACTCAACTTCAGGCTCTTTACTGGAGCCATCAAGTAATCTCTTTAATGAATCCAGCGGGGATTCATTTAACAATTGAAATTTCCATCACGGATGGAAAACTGCTCTTTTGAGCTTCAGACTCATGACATATATCTTGGCTTTAACTCTGTACATCAGTGGATAAACTATACTTCCTCAGCTGGTAACCTATCAGACAGATGCCATAAATGAAGAGGGGGCAGGACACAGATAAAAGGACTTCCTGGAAAATCATGTGAGATTTAGGAAAGTGAGATGGGAAGGGAAATCCTATGCCCTACTCCTCCCTTTTTCAGACAACACTAAAGCAATACTTCAGTTTGTGGTAAGCAGTTTGCTCCCGAGTGTATGATCAGCCCAATAATCACACTTCTTACTGATGCAGAGTCCCACTTAACTGTCTACAGCTTTTTAAGCTTTTAAACTATGCATAGGATTTGTGTTGGCTCTCAGCTCAAGGATTAATTTTGATCATTATGGGAAATCATTCCATAATGTACCATGGCAGGTACTTTCTTTTAGGTGAGATGTAATCCCTTTAAGTCTCAGTAATACTAAGTGCTTGGAGATAATGTTTAATTTCATTATATCTGCTTAAATTCTACATTTGGTTTCAAGCGGACATTTTCTATTGGGCAGGGCTTTGATCAACCTGGTCTAGTCAAAGATGTCCCTGACCACAGCAGGATGGTTGTTCTAGATGATCTTCAAAGGTCCCTTCTGACCCAAACCAGTCCGTCATTTTATGATTCTATTTTTAGGTGGTGAATTTAGATAAATTTTAACAGATAATAGCATAACAAAGTTTATTTAAAAACTGAAGTGCAATAAGGATGATGTTCCTTTCATTTGTTTGTGTACACTTTATGTGCACTGCCTAACGACAACAGGAAAAAATTAATGCGAAATTAAGACTAACTAAAATCACCAGATGTAAAGAAAAAAAAGACGCTAAAACTCCAGGAAAAAACCAACACACCAAGATTGCCTTGTATAACAAACAAATATGCTGTGACATGACAACTATGCACTGTAGAAATATTTTTTCACTCTATGTTTCTGCTTTATGACATGCTATTTTATATTTCTTTCATTCTTTGTTAGTACTGAAAAATGCACTCTTAAGAAAACTATAAAAAGGACATGATTCTGTTAAGTGGGAATGAGGAGAAGCACTTTTTCGTCCACAAGACAGCAGTCAACATGAAATTTCTCAGAAAGGTGCAAGAGCACAAAGGCCTGGCAAAGCATAATGTTAGAGATCTTGACTTTATGGCTGCTTTTGTAGTACCTAGCCCTTTATAACACTTTTATTGATACATACTATACTTTTTATTATAAATAAACATTAATTAGGCTGACACAATAAATATTCCCATCCCATTTCCTAAGAGTAACAAGGATGCTATAGTTCTGACTTGCTACCCAGTTACTTTTATCACCAGTGAGGAGAAAAGATTTTCAAACACCTTGTCAACAGGTAATAAAAAATAATACGCATAATGCTAGGAAAAAACCCGTACATTTTCTTGTAATTCCCTATGCCCAATTAAACTGGTAGTTAAGATGCAATGGTGTTGGCATGGACAAGGGACACACACATTCCTTAGTATTTCATTTCAGTGAGACATTAATCCTCATTAGATACAAATGATGCATTTAAGCGTTAATGAAACCTGCTTTAATTGTAGAAGTACTCTGAAGCATGAGCATCAGCTGTTAGGCAAAGACCTCCATTGGCAGCATAACCTTAGTTTTCTACCCTGAAACCACAGGTTCTGATCCCGGCTTGCTCCACATGTGAGCAGTTACGCTCCATCTCCTCTCACTACCACTGAACAAACGGGCTTTGAAGGCCACGACAGATAATACTGAAGAAGTCCACTGGCAAATAGGGAAACTTGTGTGACTGGCTCCCATACTGTATTGTTTGGGATGATTGTTTTTGAATATTGATTACTGACTCTTTTTTTTTTTTCTTTTTTTTTTTTCCTGTTTGTCTTTAAACACTTAACTCAGTGTTACACAGATGGCTTTTACCTGCCCCATGAGCTAGAGACTGGAGACAGCCTACTTAATAATTGTGACGTCCTCCCAGGATGGAACAACGACCCATGCTGCTTCCAGGCAAACTCTCTAGGTTGAGGTGGCTGCTCAAAATATAACATAGTCAATATTGCATCCTCATCCCGAGCACGCTGGTGAAGAGATGACATGAAGAGCGTTCTTAAAATGAAGCTTATGTGTTGAGTTTATTGGGACTATTTAGCTGTCTGAACTGGCTGATAAACTGGACTTAGCAAATCCGTCTCATTGTTGTAGCAAACCCAATGCACACTAAACCAGAGGAACCATGTGATACATCTAAATTAATTACCACTTAAAGAGAAAATTCACAGTATCAAGATCTTCAGGCATAGACCATGAGGTCACCCTAGCATCACTGGCTGAGAGCGGTTAAGAGAGATAAAGAGGCAAAGTCACTTTTGGGTGGTGGGGCTAGAGATGTTCATGTTCCCACTCACTGAGACTGGAGGCTCACAGGCTGAGCAAATCCTGTAGCCATGACAGTGGACCATGACTAAAGGAAAAGATTTCCATATCATGCATAACTGCTGTTAGAAAGTTACACTGGTTTAACCTAATTTTTTCCCAGTCAATCCACACTAAATTTGTTAACCATTTGGTTACAGGACACCCCTCATCCTACCCACCCCACCGCAAAAAAAAACCCCACAACCAACCAGGTAGTCTTAGTTAGGCAGTACTGTCTTCTCCTTTTTTTAACTACTTTTACTCTCTGGGCTATAGAGAGTGTCGTCAGATTTTATTTTATTTTTTAAAAGTGATAAAAGAACTTTCGGAAATTTGTTTGAAAACCAGGCAGATGATCTACCCTAAATGATAAAAATAGATTCTTTGCGTTCTTTAATTTGCCACATGCTCAGGGATCCATTTCCTGCCTTGCAAAACAGGCAATTTAAAAATTATTCTATTTACTGAACTTATTACTAAAGTGATTTTTTTTTAGAAAGCCAGAAGGCAAGAAGTCAACAAGAGAAGCCCACTGCTGTCTTCTTCATGTAGTAATAGTATCAGTCACAAAACAAGTCAGAAGAACCAGCAAGGGGCTGTTTTCTGAACCATGTTGCCCTGAAACACGAGCTCTGATCTCTGGCAATATTCATGCCCAAATACCAGCTCCATGGCTTATGCTTTTTCCTTGGTCTCCCTCCCTTTTGTGGCAGTCTCTCTGTCCAAGAAACAGCCCAGAGAGGTTACACAGTATGGCAGAAATACGCTCCAAGCCCAAAGGAAAAAATGGCTTGAGAAAGGGTGATTGAATCAATATGAACCTTAGTCATCACTTACCATAGGAAGTTCAGCATGAGCACAGAAGTTCAACATGCGCATAAAGACTGTACAGAAAAGCTGTTGTGCTCCAGTGGAGTCCTTGACGAGATTAAGTCTAGCACTTAGTTTGAAAATTGCTCTCACCAGTTCCCTCTTATGATGCAGAGGTATGAGACAACACAGGTTTTGTCTTCAAGTTTTGAAGACTGGGAACGGGGTAAGGGTTTCTGTGAAATCAAGAGTTTATTCAGATTGGTGTGTCCCATACTCAAGACATACGTGATTTTGACTGAAAAGATGCATCAAGACAAGACTGAACAGTGAAGAACTAGACACATCATCGGCAGCTCATATATAGCCACAAGCAGAAATGCTGTAGGAAAACATCTCAGGGCAGAGAGTCAGGAAAGGTAAAAGAAAGCTTGAAGAAGTTTGGCTATAAAAAAAAAAAAAAAAAAAGCGGAAAAGTTCTAATTATGTAAAAGAAAGCTTGAAGAAGTTTTGCTATAAAAAAAAAAAAGTGGAAAAGTTCTAATTATGGGCCATAAAAAAAACTATGTCCCAAAGATTCATGGAACTATGAACATTTTGAAAGAGGAGTTTATAATGTAAACCAATTTGGGTCTCACCAAGAACATTTTAACCTATCATGTTTACTTTAATTTTTTGCTGTTGTTTTAGAACAAAATTGCTGAGATCCCTGTGGAGTTATACACACATTTGAAATACCACAAAATTAAAATTCACCACCAACATACCTTCCCTCAAAGATAAACTGCCTCAAACAGCTACAGAAAGCTCTTCCCACACTATTTTGTAGTATTTTATTTATTGATAGCAAAAGCAGAAAGGATCAGACTCATGTGCCTGAGTTCCTCACCACCGTATACAGCCTCTAAGCATTCCACAAATGAGAAAGTACGTATCTGTCGAGAAGACTCTTGCAGTGCTGATGGGGACTGGATTTCTGCACTTAAAATGGAAAGGTGTGGCCTGGCTTGATCGTGCTAAAACTATTCATTCTTCTTGTAGTTCTCCATCTTTTGTACCATGGACACCCTAACGTAACAAACCCTGTGAAACCGACTCTTCCTTGGGGGTTTTGTTCTACTGTTACTAGGAAATCATGCAAATAGGAGACACTGCGCCAAAAGCCCACATAATCCAGTATGAGGAACAGATGCAACGTAGCCTCTAGCCAAAACAGGATTCAACTTTGTTATTGTCGAAATAACTGTATTTTGTATACAGTGGTTGTGAACAAAGTATGGGGGTAAAGGTGTGATTAATAAAATGTTGCAATAATAGTACAGTTAATTTTATTAATTTCCTTCATTTCTGGTGGGTTCTGTGCTCTGTCTCTTTGTCCAAGTATAAGAATACCATAACATCTCTTGTTATACAAGAAGAGAAATGCTACGCTGGAGATAAATGCACCAAAGAGTGGGTCCTAAATTTAAGGGTCTGTACTAGACTCTAATGACATTAAAAAGCACTATAAAAAGACTTGAAAACTCACTTGAATGTTAGAATTTCTGACAAGAAAAATAACTCCCTCTCTTGAGAATAACCAGAATGTTCCTACCTGCATCCAGGAACACTTTTAAAGATTAATAGGCCAGTTTAAGCAACTGCTGTTACGCTCTCTGCTTTGCTTGCTCGAAGCAATGCAATTGCTCACAATATTGCCAACTCTTGTTGTTTTACGGCAAGCCTGGTTACATTCAGCATTTTTTGTTAAAGCCTCCATTCCCAGGGACATGAGATTACAATAAGAAGTTTGTCTTGTTACAAGAAAATGAGCTGAAGAGTAAAAGATTCAAAACCCATGAGCTCTACTGCTAGGCACTTCCAGTCTGTGCTATAACTTGCATTACTTGCTGCTTTTCTTAAAGCTGTGCTCCTGGAATCTAGATGGGAAGATCAACCATTCAGATCACGGCTATCCAGAGCACCATGTGCCATAGTATCCCATCTCAGATGATCATGGATCCACCAGGGTATAAGAAAGGACCAGTTGTTTTTTAACTGCTTGATCAAAGTGAATGACCCACGTGCACCCCAAAAATCTCAAAAGACAGTCATAGTGAATACCCAATTTTATTGATATTTAAATCAAACTGAATGATTTCATGGAACTTCTCTAAGTTAGGAGATTCTAATTCTTATTTTAGAGTGTGTACAAAGGGCAACCAGAAAGATGTGCTAATTCACTGCATCTTTTGAGTGAACTCCTATACAGTTCATTGAATAGAACTATCTGCCACTAACAAGTTGCCAAGAAGTGAGTATCTGCACTGCTGAAGCCCTCGTGAAAACTCAGAATACAAAATGTGACAAGATGCAATAAGCAGCAGAAGTATATTGAACTGCTAGGGGTCTCCTTTCTTACTGCTTTAATTTCAATGAGGCACAAGATGCTCCTAGAAACACATACTTCCTCATGACGCTTTTGTTTCTACATTTCTTGTCAGTGATATCAGGTAACATATTTTTGCCAGACCCTCAAGTTTTGTCACGCTGTTTGCCGGTGACCTTGGCTTTAGCAGAGTAATCCTTTAATCGCAGGCCTCACATGCATTCTGCCAGAACAATGACAGTCTCCAAAATTAATCTGATACACATTTTAAAAAAAGCAAAAACAGTCTCTACAGAAACTTTAAGGTCAGAGGATGAAATTTGGAGTCCTCCCTTACCTAGCAGAAGTGAAGCACTGATGACTATGGAAAAGAGAATCTGCTGTTGCAAAACTCAGTTATATGATTTATTTAATTATTCATTTCAGATTGACTGTAGGCATCAGTCCACATTTTAGGTTCCTTAAAACATTTTCTGTATTTATGTAAATATATAAATATATGTATACTATGTATTTTTTATGTATATAAAACATGCATATATTTATATATTTACATAAATACAAACCCTAAGTATATTTTATTATTTATATTTATTTATTATATATATATTATATATATATATGTATATGTATATATATGTATATATGTATATTATATTATATATATTAAATATAATTATATTTACCTGTACAAGCTAATGACTCCACAGCGCTTTCCTGAGAACAGCTGTCAGCCGTGGCCAAAGAAGGCAGCTTTAATAATCTCCTTCAGCAATGCACGATACCCTGGCCTTAATCAGATTAATTTCATTTGCAGCTTAATCCACCTCCAAACCTCGATAACTGTCACAGACATTCACATAAAAGGAAGTTTTGATTTGTCCTCTGCAGTAATTTTCAGATTTTCAGAACACTCCTCCAGGAACAAGGACTCATTTTTTCTGACATATTCTCTATAGCAAGTATACACTCATCATAATCAAACTTCTCAAGTTCTTTTGATGAGATTAATCAGAAGGATCTAATGGTGTCCAGTAACCTTTGGATAATTTCATGTAAAAGAAATCACCGAGATGCTAAGTCTACTTATGTATTTTTTTTCATTCTGAAGAAATTTCTCACAGAAGTTCCTTTAATCAATGTCGTTGAATATGTTCCCCAGAAATGTATTTTTAATTCAAGAGGGAACTATAAAAGGCTCTGTTAAGAACTTCCAAGTCTAGGTGGATTACTTAATGGTCCTGTTAACAGTTGTTCTATAAATCTGGTCACTTCGAGAGATGAATAAAGCCACAGAGAAGCCTAATGATCTGCTCACTCTTTAACATCACAGACTTGTCTGTAATCTTTCATCATGCAATTTTAACATATCCTGCTCTAATAAATAAGAACAAAATTAGACCACTGCAAAGATAAAAAAGCATACTGAGATTTGAAAAGATACTTTTCATTTAACTGTCAAATTTGAAATAACATTAACAGACAAAGGGAAGAACAAGAATCGATTTTAGATAGGCTGGTAGGGTTGTGAATGACAGCAGGATACAACTGTAAAAGGACAAGTAATATTAACTTCAGTTTACCTACACACTGAATTAAAAATCAAGACTAATACATAAAGAGTTTCCTCCAATGTAATAGAAAAAGAATTTTCAGTTTGCTTGAGGGAAAAAAAATATAATCAAAACTTTTGTCAATATGAGGTCTTTTTCTGCAAGCTGCCAAATATCCACTAAATCCAATACACTCTGGAGATCATTAACCTTTACAATAAATATCAGTAATTACTAATATAACTAGCATTTTTACTTTGTAAAGCTGCTTTTACAAGCAGTGATACGAGGATGTCAGTGTGACTCCACAAGGCAGATGAAAGCCTACAAAGCTACAGAGTGAATTCCACAAGCATGCACGCACATGCTTGATTTCAACAAGCACCCCACCGATGTTAGGGATCTACATATATCTGCTGGATTAGGGCTAGCAAGAAAGGGAATAAGAAAGATATGAGAGTAAAAAGGATGAGAAAGTTAAGAACACATGACTATATTCTTACTAGCCTAATTGTATACATCTTGGATAGAATACAGAATTTCTTTTCGGTATAGTATGTTCTATACAGAGTTGTGTAGTGCACTGATGCATAGAAAAAGGTTTTCTTGAACTAATACATGGCATATTTTGCTGTAAAATTCTAGTTAAGTCCATGAAAACAGTCCATAGGTTACTGTAGTGGATGTTAATATTAGTCTCAGGAGCAACTGCTGCTGTTTTAAGAATAATTTTAATCTCCCTTTCAGTCTCTGGGAGAGGGGAAGGAGCACGAAGAGAGCAGATGTTTACATTTACCTTATTCCTTGCTTGTAGCCAGCTAACGTCTGTGTACTAAATAGCAAAGATATAGACAAATTCAGCACTAAGTATGTCTGGGGGGAGACAGTAGATAGGATAAAGCAGAGAAATTTTGAGATGTGGAGATATTAAGTAGGATGGGAGAAAGTTTCCTGCCTCTTATCGTTCCCTGGTCCTCGCAGACTACCCCACTGCTGTTCTTTCAGTAATTGCCTCTTCTCAGAGCCAGAGACTGAACAATAGTTCTGCTTCTTAAAGCACTGCTGAGGGCTGGCTCGGTGAGAGAGGACAGGTCCTCTTTCATTGCTTGCTGGCTGGGCACAGGCTGCACGTCTGTGGGCATCAAAGCAGCACCAGCTTTGGTGACAGCAGCTGGGGAAGAACAGAAATCAGCCCTGCCCGGGAAAGCCGCCTCAGCATGGCGTATTTGGATGTTGTCTAACAGGGCTAGGGACCAGGAACGATGATGGGAAAAACCTCACCAGATGCTACCTCCTCTTGGTACTTCTAGATAACTCACATCTTCACATCTATAGCACTGCAAGTCTTAACGCCTACACGTTCATGGATTTGGTTTGAAATCTAAGTTGCATAGTCATGATACAGCCGAGCAGCCATTGATAGCACAGACCCTCAGGAACTTCAGACAGCTTCAAATTAGATCCCTTCCAACCCACCTCTGGGACAGCGAAGCACACACTGCTAAAACAGAAGGATCTGAGATGACAGGATAACTACAGATGGAGAGCTACAGAGGCATGTCGACATGCATAAACAGCAAATGGATGTTCACTGCCACCCACCGAACTTTCCTTTCTGGAATCAAAATAGATTTTGCCAATTTGATATTTTCCTTTTTTTTAAAATACAGTTACTCACGCAAACACATGGAGGGCATTAAGTTGTTCACATACTGTAATCAGGTATGTCTTTGCACAGCATGCAGAACATTGTGGGGAGGGAATATTTAGTTTTGCAAGTTAGAAAACAAGGCAAACAACTGCAGACATCTGACCTCGACGATCCTTTTAAAAAATCAAGTTGTTATATACGAATTTTTCTATTGCCAACAGGAAAAGCGAATATTACACAGCAAAGACTTATGGCCTGAACATGGAAAAATGAAATAGCTTAATGGAAAAAGAGACAAGCCAAACAAAACACCCTGAATGTTCACATTCATTTTCATTTTACGTGCATTGGGAAGGAAGTAATTTTTCAGCTGAAAACAGACTTCCAAAGCAGAAGTGCTAAAAACAACTAATAAAAAGACCATATGTCTCAAGGTTTATCTCTGAACAAAGAATATTGCCTAATTAGAAACTCATGAAAAGGAGAATTTTGAAGGAGAGACCTGATCTAATTTCACAGCTTTAAACGTAATCTAGAATATGTTACTGTATAATTTTGCTACTGGGCCGTTTCTTATAGAAATATTATGATTATTTCACATGAATTTTGAAGTTGTTACTCAAATGAGTCTGAATTTGAAACAAAAAATTAAATGTTTCAGATTTCACCTTTAAAATGCCCCTTCTCAAGATTTCACTGAACTCTCTGAACTACTGAATCTGAAGTTAGTGATCTGGTTAGAGTTTCTCTGGGAAAAAACTTGTCAATAAAAGCTATTTGGTTTTCAAAATATTCAAAAAACTTTACAATTAACTTGTTATACTTTATTAAATGCAGTTTCTACTTGGGAGCAAAAAAATTAGAATCTTTAATTATTTGTACCGGTATATTTCAGAAAGCACGAGTCTTGTAAAATGCTAACTTTACTGCACTGTATTTTAGTAAGGTAAAATCTGTGGGCTGCAGTTCATATCTGTAAGTCCACAGCTGCTGTTCACTTTCCAGAAAATTCTCCCTGTTGGATTTATTGTGGGCTGCTGAGTGCTGGAAGCCACAAAAGAAGATATTTGTGCAAAAGAAATCCTAATCTTATAATCAACCAAACTGCTCAGCTTTCTTTTCAGAAACGGCACAGTGGACTGGATGTGCTGTTGGTGTAGCTTGAAATCTGACAGTGGAACAGGCTGCGCAGAGAAGTTGAGGATGCTCCATTATTGGAAGTGTTAAAGGTTGAGTTGGATGAGGCTTTGAGCAACCTGGTCTACTGGAAGGTGTCCCTACCGATGGCAGGGGGGTTGGAACTAGGTGATCTTTAAGGTCCCTTCCAACCCAAATCATTCCAAGACTCTGTGATCTTCAAAGGTCCCTTTCAATCCAAACCACCATGTGATTCTATGCTTCTATTAAACAATTCCACTGATTTAGGTACAAGAAACACAGTTTATGTAAGTGTATATGGCAGGGCTACCTCTCTTGCTTATGTTTATAGCAGAATGAGCAACTGCTGAAGTCACTGTGAATCCGTAATATCTTCTAAGGCCATCGTTAAATTCCTAAATCAAAAGTGAGATCATTCAAATTAATTACCTTAAAATGTAGATGACTACTTTTAATTCAACTGTAAAAAATATGTGGAAGTCATAAACAGATGATGGAATTAACATATTTACACATGTTAAGCAATTTTAAGTAGTGGTTTGCAGAAAGGAAGCAACTAAACTGCAAAGTTCTGTCATGAGTGATACCCTCTTACATCCTAATACGAGCTTTATTGGAATGTACTTCCACAGTGGAGTATACTCAGGTGATACTACACAATGAGAGGAATAAAATATCGGTACAAATGAGGGCAATGCCTTATGCCAGCATTACAATTCGTGGAGGCATAACTCTCTTTTTCTTCCTATATTAGTACACTGATGCTTTAAAATTCACTTTCCTATGATTTGGGGAAAATATCTATGTTTTTCAAAAGCTGTCTTAGTCTGATTTGTCAGTTGGAGTCAATAATGCTGTGATAGAATAATGTTATTGTGATTGCCTTAACAAGGTTATACAGATGGACTTGTCAGCAAAAGGATGTTTCAATAGCTATGATTAGCTTAACTGATTGCTTTTGTGGAAGGTGCACATTCTTAGAAGTGGGGAGACCACCTACACTATATAATTTACACGTAATTCAAGTACAATCCCTCCCACAACTTTTTAAATTTTAAGGTTTGTATCTCAGAAAGGCCAAGAAGGAGTGACTAATAATAAAAAAAGACAGCTTCCTACAGAACACCTAATTTCTAAGAAAGCAAACAATTTGTTTTCCCTGAAATAAAAATCATAAAGCCTGACAAACTTTATACATGCATTATGTCTGTAGAACAAATTCTTTGGAGTTCTCTTACTAAACGAAAAAAGACAAAACGGCCCTATACAAAGGAGGTTTGCTCCTGCTCATTCTAAATGCTGGCACACACGATTCTTCGGATAACCTTTAATCTCTAAGAATTTCACTCATGTAGACTGTGCTAACTCATGAATGAAAAGAAAAATATAATCCAAATCATGACAAAACAAAAAATTTCAATTAACATAGCGTGAGTAAATCACACAGAAGTAAATCATGCAGATTGCCACAGCCAAAAACTGGTCACAGAGTGGTACTATTTCAGCTAAATTGATATAATTAAATTGGCATGACTTCCACTGCCATAGAAACAATTATAATGTTATAACGGCAGTTTAACAGTCTTTCTTATTGTGCTACAGTATGGAGAATAAACCATAATGGAATGAGAAAGCTTTGTAATATAAAGCATAATAATGACCACTGTGGTGACTATACCATTTCAATAATTTAATTAAAACTAAAATTTCACCCCTAACTCTTGTAGTGCTACTGCTGTTTAGCCCAAGCCTTTACTCCCTGTAAACTGTAAAATGGCCTATCAAGGAGTAAATTACCCTGCAAGTGTCATATAAAAAGCCCTAACAAAATTACAATTGGCCATTCACTGCAGTCCACTAAAGAGGTTTTTTGCATACAGTCCTTACAGTCACCTTTAAGGAAATGAGAAAGTTCAATCTGTACCTCACAGCTTCACCAATATACATGGATAAAGTATTGCTTTGGGTGGTAATCTACTAAATTCTGAAAGTGATGTATCAAGTTTCTGGAAATCCTAAACAAATGACGGCAGCTTATGTGCAGAGCAACACAACATCAAACATACGTTGTGCAGACTGTCCAGCTTGCTGTGTCTCTCAGGTCAGCTAAGCATCTGCAGTACATTCCTTGTGAGGAATGTGGGACCTATCAGTCTTGAATGGCCAATACTCACAGGTGTGTAATAAATCAGGTAAGCTTTTTAGGCTGATCCTATCCAGTTTTTGTTTGGTTTCCTAAAGAAAGCAAGCTCATAGCAACTCAGTACGTACACGTATCTGTCTCCCAATCCCCTTGGGGCATTTTAACACATTTGCAAATGAGGAAAGGTCTCATCTATATTAACTTTCCTAAATATTTCATTAAAATAAGAAACAAGGAAGAGGGGAAGGACCCTAGGGAAAGTTTGCCTTTTTCTGATATCCGAGAAACCATAAGGGAGATTGATGTCAAAGCACAAATTTAAAATGAGGCATCATTACTTCTACTGCTCATACAACTACCTATATTGCATATTTACTAGAATTTCAACAATGTTATGATTAAATGCCAAGCAATGAATTTACTACCTTTTTGGGAGAATGGCCATCAGAAATGGTGAATTGTTTTCAATGTAGCATTATCTATTATGTACCCATTAAAAGGAAAAAGAAAGAAATAAAAAAAGCTTGCCCCACTGGAAGCAAGAAGTACAGACTGACCTTTTCCTGCCTGCTGCATTCAGGCAGGATATCCAGGGGTGCTGGACTTACACGAAAATACTGTTAAGAGCAAGCTAAGTTGAAACGAAACAGTTTGCATGAGGCAAGAGGTTTAAAATCCTGGAAATGGCTACTGGTTGACCAAAGACCAAGAAAGGAAATCCGCCCCGCTGGCCAGCCTGAGTTGTTGCAATGAGAACAAGCAGCAAAAAAGCATTTTGTCATTGAGTTTTATGGGTAGAGAGGAATGTTTAAAGACTGGGTTGAGGAAGGCTCCCAAAAAGATTGAAAGAAGGTGTCCTGAAAAGAGAAAAGGGAGCTTTTCGAGAAAATGGGTCTCAGCTCTTTAGCACCTATTCCCAGCCAAGGGGGATTGGTAGTTCCTATCCCCTTGATATCTAAAGACATGTGGAAAAAGCAACAAGATTCCAACTTAGGTTTTGGGAGGAAACATGTTTAAATAAAAGAGGAAAGTCTGTTAATAAACAACCAGATACAAACTGGTGATCTGAGGAAGATGGAATGGGAAACCAGGAAATTCACTCCAAAACCTGTAAACAGTGGTTGCTATGCTAAAGACTACATGACTTAAATTTAAGATGAGAAAGTAAAAAATTTCACAGTAGGAGAAAAAAAAAGAAGTTGGACACCGGGGTGGTATAAGACAAAGTCGTAAAAAAATCTGAAAAATACTCCACCACATTTCTGGTCTGTCATGGCCAGAAGGTACTGATGAGTGAAAAAAGTGAAAGCATACAAGGAAATGAATGTGCTTAGAACCGATCTTATATAACTTACACTGTTGTATGTAGCAGCAAACACAATTCTTTCCCCAGTATGAAGCAGGGAAGTAATCAGAAGACAGTTCCAGTACAACTTAGAAGCATTTTGTAATACTCACTTTCAGTATAATTTCTTTTGATATCTCACCATTACTTCTACTTAAAGCCACATGTATTATCCTAAAGAAACCATTTGGGTCTTGTGTGTCTTTATAGTTTTTTGGATTTATATCTTGTTCTAGCTGTTACTTCAGCAGATATGAATAACTTATTTGTTACTGCTCTGTTTTCATATGTCCATCTTGCATACTTTGATCTGTACAGAAAATAGCTGCAAAGGTTACATTAATCACATCTGGTGAAATGCTGGTCTACTGAAACCAACATATGTTTCTCTGCTGATTCCACTGCAGCTAAAGTTTCACTCCAGCTGCATTACTTCTGCTTCTGTTTCCACCCAAATTACCACATCCTATACTGAAATTCATCCTTGTCTTCCAGTGCCTACTCATCCCCAATTTGGCGACCATGCTGGACTGCTATTCCTATCACAGTCTTTGGTCCTTGAAATTTTGCCACAGACTAGGTGTTTTTTCTGTGCATTTTTAATGTCTAAAGAAGTAAACAAGAATAAATGAAAACAACTATTATCTACTAGAACTCACAATATTTTAAAAATGTTCTTCTCTAAATAAATCAGATAATTTATCTTCTACCATGGTAAAATATGTAAACAAAATATGTAGTCATGGGAACTACTGCTCCAGAACATAACATGAGGCTGTGGCACTATGGAACAGCACCTCCTTTTATAATGTATGCACTGTGGAAAACTTGGCTCTTTTTAAAAGTTACAAAGAGATGCAAGCCCTTCCATATTACATAAACAACAAAGGAAAAGAAAACATAATTCAAAGACTATGCTACAGATGGGGAAAACGTTTGTCTCTCTGGCATATTGCCTTTCTTTCCCCCCCAGCTTAGATTCTCTGCTAGAGAAAACAGGCAATAAAATGCATTGATGCACCCACACTGAAATGAATACTAAGAAGAATTGTTTTGGGGGTGCTGGTCGACAGCCGGCTGAACGTGAGCCAGCAGTGTGCCCAGGTGGCCAGGAAGGCCAACAGCCCCCTGGCTTGTGTCAGAAACCGTGTGGCCAGCAGGACCAGGGCAGTGACCGTCCCCCTGCACTGGGCACTGGTGAGGCCGCCCCTCGAATGCCGTGTTCAGGTTTGGGCCCCGCACTGCAGGAGGGACATTGAGGGGCTGGAGCGTGTCCAGAGACGGGCAGCGAAGCTGGTGGAGGGGCTGGAGCACAAGGCTTATGAGGAGCGGCCGCGGGAACTGGGGGTGTTTAGCCTGGAGAAAAGGGGGCTCAGGGGGGACTTTAGTACTCTCTACAACTACCTTAAAGGAGGCTGTAGCAAGGTGGAGGCCATTCTCTTCTCCCAAGTAACAACCAATAGGACAAGAGGAAACAGTCTCAAGTTGTGCCAGAGGAGGTTTAGATTGGACGTGAGGAAAACTTTCTTCACTGAAAGAGTTATCAAGCACTGGAACAGGCTGCCCAGAGAAGTGGTTGTGTCACCATCTCTGGAGGTATCTAAAAGACTTGTAGATGTGGCACTTAAGGACATGGTTTAGTGGTGGACTTGGCAGTGCTAGTTTAATGCTTGGACTTGATGATCTCAAATGTCTTTTCCAACCTAAATGATTCTATGATTCTAAAAATGTTTAATTGGCTAAAAAATTAGGCCTTGAGGATGTTGTAGTCAGGGAAGAACAAAAATCCAGCATTGGATTTTAGCTCAGAAGAGCCAACAGTAAGAGAATAAGAAACACCAACAGTTGCAAACACTGACAGCATCACTTGGGTAATTAGAGTTTCTGCAGCAGCAACACTCTAGGCATTAATGCCATTGTCATTTATAGCCATGGAGTAATTACTAAAAGTTTAAAAATCTCCTGTTACTGAGATTTACTGTTATACATTACACTTACAGACAAATAACTACTGCCATCATATTTTACAGCATTATCTATTGCCATGAATAATTCCACATGTCTGACTGGAAAGATACAGAGTGATGCTTACATTATCTTGTTAATATTTAATCCCTGTCGTGTTCAGACAAGTCTGTTTTTCTATTTCTTTGCTTTCAGAATATTAGGGTGGATTTAGAGAAGTATTTGTACAGGTAAAAATAGTTGAAATTATAAAATTGCAAATATCACAAATATTTCTCTTATTTCAGTATTTGATTCTGTAAACGGTGTAAAATACCAAAGCTGCAATCATACTTCATTCAGAATGTTGATTAGTTAATCCAAGGTCATTGCAGCCCTGCTTATTATGAAATGCTTAGGTTCAGTTTTTACATGCATGCTGGCTGTCTAAGAAAGGGGGAAAGCAGCTATAAATAGACATTACACTTTTGCCAAATCTTTGTGTCAGGCTAATTCAGAGCAATCTTTTTGTAACTTCCTATTCCACCAGCTAAAATTCCTCTTAATGGATTCTCCTGTACATAGTGCACTTCTCAAGCATTTTTTTAAAACCTCTCAGTGTTGTGAGCAAGTGAGGTAGGTTCATGACACAGGAGTCTCTAACCTTAAAGGAAATCTTCAACCACTTATTTAAAGCAGAATTATTTGGACTTTTTAAGAAGATCTTTCCAAAGAAGTACAACGAAGAGCGGCAGCTCTCCCACCCTCTGTTTGTCCTTCCAGTTCTTCAGAAATATCTAGAAGTGGCAACTGACAGACACAGTCTGTATCAACAGGAACATCAGTAGGACGTTTTCACAAGCAGAATGCTGGAGGCAGTGTAGTTGTTAACATCTTCATCCTCAGTTTAGGCATGATATTTTCCTGAAGTACAAGATAACGTAAAACAAATTAGCAGGACCAGCCAGGCAGGGAGTTATCATCGGTACCAGCAGCAATCACACAATTACTCCTACTGCATCATTTCTGAGATGTCACAGGAAAAGCTTAAACTTTCAGTTTTCCAGGATGTGGTTAGTTTGCCCATGGTCAAATAGTGCAATAGCAGCGAAAGACCTCTTTTATTCACTGAAAATGGCTACAGATTGCTGAGGAAGGCTTTAAGTGTACTGGAAAACACAGTGCTTGCCTCAGTTCTCTTCTGCAACTTGTTTATGCTCTCAGTCCATCTTCCAGTGTAGTTTTCAGTGTTGCTAGTGACACTCCAAGAAAGAAAAAAGGTAAATACAGCAGCTTATGTTGAGAACCTCATTTTTTAATGATTTCTCTGGAAAGTTTCCCAGATTCCACATCTGCCCTGGCACAACAGCCTGCACTTAAAAATGAAGTCTCACTGGAGGTGCAGTGAGAAGAGCTACATTTACTCACAGTGGGTAGGCTGCTTTCTATCTATTCATTTGAAATGCTGTGTCTGCTACTTATCCTTTAAAAAAAATCCAGCTAGTCAGTAAGAACAAGAACAGTATACTTCACAAAAGCCACAGGCATGTCACCTTCCAGTTCCCGACATGCCAGTTGTGACACCAGGAGCAGAAAAGGTGGAGAAGCAGACCCCTGTGACAGACAGATCTTCAACACAGTTAAGATGCTTTCTTCTGTTGTCTCAGTGTAATATTTTTAGCTTGTCTCCTGTGTTTCTGTCCTTAGTTGTAATATGGAAGCAATAGTTATGGTCAAGACACAAAAAGTACAGTCGCAGGCTGAGGTGATTGAGTTATGGCAGTCAGGAAATAACGCAACACAAATAAAACAGTAAGCAGCAAAATGCTTTACCGTTGATCAAACTCTACTATCCATGCCATTTCTCCATCCTCCAGAGGCCAGACCACACTCCTCCTTACCTCTGTTTCATCCAGATTTTTCTCCCACACTCCTCAGAGCCATTTAACCACTTTGCTGCAGGATCAGAGCTGCACATTGTCAAAGCAAGGCCACAGCTGCATATTATCAATATCAATCAACCACCTGTCTTCATTCCCCTACACCAGGCATTAATGCTTTGGATAATTTTTCTATGGTAGAAGGATCAGATTCAATTTCCTAAATACAAACTTTTAAATCCATAAAATTTAATTGTTAGAAGATCTCCATTCTTATTGCTCAGGATTCATAGCCACATAATGTTAAAAAATAAATGTTATGATAAATCCTTTCATGGCTTCACAAGTGTCATTGTGTTTATTCCCAGTGTTGCCAGTCAGAGAAGAGGACATCACACTGTACATGGAGTCCCCGCATTTCTGACGCAACAAAAGGATAGCAAATATTCTAGTGTTTTTTTCCCAAGATGTCCCACAGTAAAATGATAGATGCTATAGAGACCAACGGGCTATTACTTCACTGTATAACTAAATTAAACTACAGAAGTTTGAAAACAGTGCAAAACTCAGCCAGTTTCCAACACTCCTGTAGTCCATTCTTCCTTCTAAAAACAACTTGTCTTCTTGTGAGCAGAGGAAGATAAAGAAAATCCTAGTTGAAAAAAAAAAAAAAAAAGGACCACAAAATTGTTTGAGAAAAATTACATTTTCTTCTACAACCCACAGAAGATTTAAGAAAGTGCTTGTTTATTTCATACGGAAGTTTTGTGTTTTGCAGAGGACTATTAATTTTTGCGCAACACACAATGTAGGAGTGTCCTCTCTTTTCTTTATATGGCTAAAGGGGCCGCTATCCCCACAGGACAGCCCTTTCTCCTCCCTTTGAGTAGAGGCTCCAGCTCAAAACCTTAAAGAGTTTCTAAAAAACCACAACCCATAATGGGCCCTGTGAGGCCCCATTTTTGTTTCATGGCTATTTATCCTACGGAGAAAATAGGTTCTGTATCGGCAATGAAATTTCATTTGTTCTGCAGTCCCATTAGGGCAGCTGTGTGCATGTTCCCCAAGGACCCAGCTACATCTCGAGACAAACATGGGCTCAGGTGTGCTGAAAGGTTACTCAAGAGAGCCCAAGGGCAATCATAGTCTCTTCATTCATACACCTTTTATCCCTGGTAAAACTCCAGCATGCTCATACAGTATTGGACTGTATTTTTTTAGAAGTTTAACATCTTTCTCATATGTTGGTTCTATGTTCTACCTGGCCCCAAAGTCAGCTGTTACATCATATTTTTCATAGATTTCACTATAATTTCCTTAAAATCTTACAAAAGATGCTTGATTATCTATGTGACCATAAAGGCACATAAACCCCATTCTTGACAGGCAAAAGAGAAAAAGCAAAACCAAAGCCAAACCCCAAGGAAAACAAAAGCTACCATTAGTTCAAAGGCTAAAAAAGGGGAAAAAAACCACCATCCCTTAACTCAACTGAAGGAAAACTAACTGCTGATGATATAGACTGGGGGATTAAAAGATTATTTGTTAACTGCTGAAGACTGGATTATGATAGTGGACCTGAGAAAAAAGAGTTACTGTTTGTTAAAGTTGTTTCACTTAGTTCAGAGGGCTGTACAGACAATGCAACTGAGTAGAATAGAAAAAAGTATTCAAATCGGTGACCTGAGAGTAAGGTGTTGCACTGTTCCTAATATGACTTGTCACAAAAGCAATCAGCTGGTATAGTAACTTGGCTGTCTCTAATTAGGAGGTCTCCTCAGCGTAGCAAATTTAGTGACAACAGGCAAGTAACATCTAGTGTTACTCTTTAACAGTCCCACTCTGACTGAAACTTTGACTTTCCAATTACTATATATCAAAAAAATAGCCATTTAAAAAGATTCAAATTAATATTTAAATGGAAGGGTGAACTGATGCAGGTTTCCATTATTTTCCATTTAAATAAAGAAAATAGAAGAAGATTTTTATGGAGGATAATTTCTGAGTCAATTAGTAGCAAGACAGTGGTAAAGAAAAAATCTTGGGCATCTTAGAGGCAACAGAGATAAAAAGAGAATTTTGTCTCTCTTTATCAGTTCATTAGTTAGAGCTTATGTTTAATTTTACCAATTCTTACTACTCATTAGATGGATCTAATTTGTAGAGCCATGCAGTCCATTCACCATTTATCTGAAGCATTTAAATAGCACACACTAGGAGTTCTTCTACAGGTTATCAAAAGGAAACTAATGATTACACTCACAGGAGATCAATCTCACCCATCTTCAGTAGGTCTGAAGTGTCTAAAAGTTAAGTACCTCACTTCATCCAGTTGTCTCTCCCTCCTGGAAAGAGGGATGTACCTTTAAAGGGTAGTTGTTCCTACAAAAGGGTATTTAAAAGTAGTGTGAGAGGCCTCTTGAGGATGTCTCTCTCTGCTGAGGATGGAAGGAGCCCACATAATCAGCCTAGACTAGTCTGAGATGATTAATCCTCTAAAGTGTTTTGAAATGTAAATCAAGACTTTAAATCAAGCAGACAGGATCTGTACTAGATGCATTTGCTTAATAAGTGGCATTTTTTTTCATCATTTAGAGGTACGGATGAGGCTAAATCCATTTATATGTGTAAGTTGCTTTCAGATCCTGGAAGATGGTGTATAATAAGGTGATGACTTCATATTTCTAAATAGCACACTGGAAAGTTGAAATACAGTAATTTAAGAAGTAGGCAACAGCTTGCTTTTCTTTAAATATAGTAATCACACTAATAAATTATATTAGTAATTATTAATAATAAGATTTTCAGTTAATAAGACACTTCATTCCAGATTGACATTTCTATCTTTTTTATTCCAGTGGTGCAAACCTAATCCAATTTCCCGCTATAAATAATGCTGTTCTGGACTCTTCAGTTTTTGAAAGATGTTGACAAATACAACATAAAGTAGAAGAGAAATAAAATGATTAAGGAATGAAAAGTCTGTTCTAAGGGCCCAGCAGAGCAGCTGGACAGGCTTAAGTGTTTTGGGTGCCAGGTACTCCTAAGTCGGACAGTATGTTCAAGTGCATAAACTGGATTTGGACACTTTACAGGAGTGTAATGGGGTCCTAAGCAGAAAGCCAATGAATGTGTGGCAGCACAGCAAAGGGCAGCTCACTGGGCAGCCCCACAAGGCTGCAAGCCTTCCAGCCATACTGTTCTGAACAGTAACCACTGAGGAAGGGGTCAATTTGTTCCTAGAACAGTCAAATGCTGAAAAAAACCACTGAAATGTCACGTTCTTCAAGCTTCCTCTTTAACAGAAACTTTATAATCCATCTTCACACAGAAAGGGCAAACAAGGCCCTAAATATGTGTGGTATTGTCACATTGTCATCCTTCTGTGTGGATTGCCAAAATCCCTCCACTTTGAAGTTTAGAGCTGGTCCAACACTAAAACTCCGCTGCTTTCAGACTGCTCCATGGGACTGCCATTCCTTTTTTGTCTAACCTGATCTCTGACGCCTGCTATATATACTTTACTTCTCCTGGTGTACCAGACATTTTACAACCCACGGTTTCTGCTGTCCCCAGCAAGGCCTTCTGGAAGGGCTGAATAATTTCTTCATAACTTACATTCATTTATATTTGCACCACATCTGGGCAAAAAACCCTCTTTTTTGTGTACTCACAGTTTATCAGTATCTACACAATAACCATTTCATAATTATTTGATTCCTTCCAAACCACATAATGTGAACGTAATTTGCGCTCCTGAAGTAGACAGCAGCACAAACATCAGTGTACTTATTCTAGAATGACTTGTCATTTTGTAGTGAATAACTGATGGTGCATTTACCAAACTGAAAAAAATCCTCTCCTTGGGGGTGCATAATCCTTTCTGCTCTTTGCATTACAATGAACTAGATTTAACCCTAACCTTCTTTTCTATATAAAATTTTGCAGACCTACTACACGTAGGTTTTAAAACAAATCAGCAAAGATACTGCTTTCCAATTTTCTCCAGAAAAGCAGCCTTAATGCTTTAAGGAAGTCACTTCCTACATTTCCTTCTTGTTCTGCTTCTAGGCACAGAAATCACACCATTAATCTCCATAAAACTGAAATAACCAGAAATGTCCACCAGCCAATATTTTTTGAGTGTATCTATTTCAATAGCTGCAGTTACTCTTGCAAGCAGACTGGATGTATTCTGCACTTAGTGCCAGTTACAGAATTGTGTAAAATATGAAAAATACTCTATGTCTGAGTCAGCAATTTTCTCAGTGAACAGAGGGCAGTGGATAATGCTAAGGAATATCTATGAGAGTTCACTCCAAGTCCAAAGAGAAATTTGACTTCAAAGTATTTGCCTCAGAAGATGAATACATGATAGAAAAAGTACCTCAAACAGGTCTTTAAAAATAGCATGAAAACAAATTATTCAGTAATTCAGTACTTTTCTTCACTAACTCTTCATCACTTACAGCTTAAAATTTCCAATTTAAAATTTGCAGAAAAAGTAAGGAAAATAGTATTTCTTCTAATGAGATGTAATTCTTTTCCCCCAATGTAACTTGAAAGCAAATTGAGTTAGCAAAGTTAGGTTGTTCACTCATCGAACAGCAGCTCTAGCATATTCAGAAATAGTCAGAAATATCTGTGAAACCAAACAAAACAAAATTTAGTGTTTCTCCGAACAGCATCCAGCCTTATCTGCATAGGAAAAGATACAGACTTGAATCCGGCAGAATGGCTGCTCTCTTGTGGTATAAAGTCACGTTTTCCTAAGACAAAAAGGCTGCCATGAATAGTTGTCCTCATGGAAATGGTTGCCAAGGGAGAATAAATGTTAAGAGAAATTAATTACACTAACTGAATTATTCTTTCAAAGATACATGTTCCAAGACTAGTTCAGAAAAAAGTTCTTATGCATACCTTGAGAGAAAGATACGACGTAAGGTTATGTTTAGTCTGTTGAATCCAGATTATGGGTATGAAATTGAAATGCAATAGCTATGAAATTGCTGAGATTATGTGACATACGGACAAAGCAACAGTGTATTTCATTCCTCTACCACACTGGAGTCCAGGCTCAGGACAAAACCAGAAATAAATGTGGTGGCTTCCTCCCAGGATCTATTTTAAAAGATCAAAATCCTAACAATTGCCCAAATTAATTTTTCCAAACAAAACAACAAAAAAAGTTCCCTGTTTGTAACAGCAGATGTATCACGTGCTCCAGTCTGATGTGTACCACACCTCTAATTGCTGGCTTTTCCTGGCAGCGGTGTCAGTGTTCACCGTGTTGTGCTTGGCACAAATTGACCCAGCACCCCTACGAAAACTACATCCTTCAATAAGTTTGTGAACAAAATAGGAAAATAATACATTGAGCTCTTTCTTGACTAGAGTAGAGTAGTAGAGTAGTGAAGCAAAACCAAAACAGGAATACCTCCCTGAAAAAGATGAACTGCAGCTTTCCTACGATTATACTCAGGTGAGAATTTCAACTTAAAGCTACACTTTAAAAAAAAAAACAAACCTCTGGAAAACTTGCCCTCTGTTGCCTGGCATCACACTTTACTTTGTACAGAATCCATAAACAACACTGTGTCTCCCCTTGTGGATGCTAACAGAAGGATGATCATTGGTTAATTGAAAAATAAAATAACTTTTTTTAACAAATAACATTTGTTGTACCAGCATGAATTTTCAAATAAATGAAAAGCAACTCTGACATCAAACACCACCTGATATGTCCTTTATCTCCATATAAATAACCTTGTATCTCCTTTTGGATGACAAAGGACTGCACGTGCACACTACCTGCAAAGTTCTGCCAGCAAACTTACGTTCTCAGATGCCCAAATACAAAATAATGGAAAATATAATCTTCAAGTAATCAGGTATATTTTGAAGCTACCAGCAGCATCTTTATATAATTGACACTGGCAAAGATGACATTAATGTAAATAAACTTTTTAAATGGCTATTGCAGTAAGTCACTGCTGAACTAAATTTCAGAGAAATTATGGCTTTAATTTACAGCACTTGGGAGAATTTTCCTTACCCAGTTTTTTTTTTTTCAATGCATGCATCAACATGAAAAAAGGTCTTTAATAATTTGATGAGAAATGCTTTACACATTCTAAGCAACTTACTATTCCTGCAGAACATTTGTCAGCCATATTTGAAATAATTCAGTTGTTCAGTGACTAATTATCATGCAGACTGCAGTTTTTAGATCTCATGAAAATGAAAATTTTTTGAATACAGGGGGAAAAAAAAAGGGATAATTATGTACTACTAGGGATACCGTGTCATCAGTTTTTATAGTATAATTAGGTAGATATTACCTTATTGTATAGAAAAATAAGAGCTGACGCACAGTGAGGCTGTGTAATTAGGACCCCGACTCAGTAGTGATGTCAGATGTAAGGCCAAGGCGTGAATCATTTCACCTCCCAGCAAAAGCGAGTAGGGAGGGCACTCCCAGAGTGCTGTTGCTGATATGAAATTGGATTTATGTGCAATGAGAGACACCAGCTTCAGGTGTTACTGCCAGGATTATGACTTTTAATACCTTTGCAAACACCTAAGAATGTTGTCAGGGAGAAATACACCAAGTGCTTCCCACACTGAACCATGCATGGGAAGGCAACACAAAGATCTTTTGTAGCATCTCAAGCTAGTTCTTTAGTTTCTAGCAACCCATGTCTTAATTATTACATTGATCACTAAATAAATGCTTTTTATTAGGAGTTACTCTTCTGAAACACTGAAAAGTTTGGCTGACAGCTGAAGAAGGCATGGTTTTAAGTCATTCAAATCCCCTTTCTGTGTCTCTGCCTTCTCCAAACTAAAAAAGAAGCCATAACCAATACACTAAAAAAACTCCCACCAAACAACAAAAACAAAACTCAAACAAACCTTCCAAACAAACCTTCTGAATTAAAAAGATTCTAAAAGTCATCCCCATGCCTCCCCCCTGCCCCCCCCCCCCCCCCCCCCATATTTAGAGAAAATCCCTCTTAGTGAATTTACTTCAGCAATTTTAGTTACAGAAACTCCTAGCATGGCCATGATGATAATGTGCACCTTCCAGATGAGAAAGATCAGAAAGGGAAGATTCTTGAGCTGTTTTATTCTCTAACTCACCTTCGATGGAACCTGGAAAGGTATTTTGAAGGAGCCACAAGAGCTATGAACACTGGCTTTCTACAACGCAATATCTATCTACGCAATAGATTTTTAGTTCAGAAAGGTCTACATGATTATCTTTCCATGTATTTTCATATCTATCCATAAAACTCTTTCAAGAGCTTTGTAGGAAATGTAAAACCTCTAATTAAAAAGAGCAAAAATTGCAAAAATATAACTTAGTTACTCTGAGTTCATCATGGTGCTGACGTAATTGAATGTATAGACGTACTTCAAGAAACTGCCTTGTGTCCAGAGCCCTTTGTCTTATGCTTTCATGGAGGATTTTTCAAATCAAAATTTGGAGCTGTACAATGCCATCTAATGCTCTGTTGCCCTAAAGCAGGTTTTTTTTGTGAGTTTGTTGTTGTCTTTAAAAACACCCTGTTATCAGTGCATCTTTCACAGTGCAATAGCTGACACATCCAACATTTTTTTCCAATACAGTTTGTTAATTTTTCTTTTCTTACACTTCTTTAGGGAAAACTGTTCAACTCCAGGTCCATACCACCAAAGGAACGTCCCTTTCCTGCCTCCCATCTCTGAAACAGAGCTAAGGTCTCAGTACCAGTGTGTTGGACTCCATTTGGGGATGAAGAACTATAAAGCCAAGAGCAATCTATTTTATTTTATTGTATATATTATGATCTTCCAGATGGGCTCCTGGCAGGCTGACAGAGTAAACCTCGGCTGGGAGAGATTTGGGGCATCTGAGCCTTATCTCATGTATGTATACCTGCCAAATACCATGATCAGATACTTGTCCCAATGGCTCTGACTCCCCCCAAAACACCACCCTTTGCTTGCTGCAACAGAGGAGGAGATCACTTTCACTCCCTTCTTAGTGACACTCAGGTTTGCTGATGAAGTAGCCCAGATCTGAAATGGGTTCTTTGCCTCATTCAGACAACTGTGGATCTCAGCACTGTTTTCTTTCAGGAGCAGCATGAAGCCATTCCAGCTCACTTTCATAGGAACTGAGCCAACTAATTTGGGAGCATTAAAAAGGTTTGTCTCCCTGGCCTTCCTGCAAATCCCATCATCTTCTCTGTGTGCACCATAAGAGACAGAATGACAGACATCACTAACGTACGATGGTGAGTGTGCAAAAACATATTTTTAATAAGTCCAACTGAGAAAGAGCTGTTTTAAAAGCACAGTTAAGTGGGAAAAGGAGGAGGACGGGGAAAATTAATGGTGAAGAGGAAGAACAGCAATGTCTACTTCTATTCTTCTCACTTCTGTTCTGACTCTGCATTGGAACAGAATCAAATTAGAACTGGAGAGAAATAAATGAGGCATAATAGTGGAGCAGAGGAAGATGGATTGAGCTAGTGGAAGGCTTATAGGATAGCACAAAAAGAGGGCTAGAGCTGAAGGGAAGAGCACTAGCAAATATGAGAAGGCAGCAGTAGCAGAGAACACAAGGAAGCCTAAGGAAGAAAGAAGATAAAAGGGACACAAAGACAAAGAGAGGTGAGCAGGGGAGAAAGAACACTAGAGATAAAAACAGATATAGGAAAGCAGGCCCACTTACAAAAAAAGCTCCCTTACTTTCCATTCTGACACTGATGAAACATATCCCCATTGAAGCTACACTGACCTTCACAACCATGCATCCTGCCAAACACAGAATCACTTTGCTGTGTTCTCCAATACCCACTCACCTCTTCATAAAATTACATTACTGTGATGAGCTGTTAGCAAAAAGGTACTTAAAATTCATTTGTGAGCACATTAATTTCTTTCTCCTCTGTTCTGTCTCTTCATTACCTCACTGTGCTGCAGACTCTTCTGCGATCTTTTGTCCAAACATTTATTTGCCCATGCTCAATGCTTTTTTTAAATACTGGGCACTTCTTAGTAGTTTTGGAAACAAGACGGAAGCAGAATTGTTAGCCAGATTGATCCAAATTTAAGCTTTAAATGCTACCTTCTTTGACTTACTGCTCTGACATTGTAAAAGTGTATTTAATTTTCTTTTTTTCCAGATCTTCAACAGCTGAGAAGCATGTAATAAAATATAAAACCCTCACAAAGTACCTTTCTTGCCAAGCGTATGTAATGTAATCTGTCTCTGTAATATTTCATGTGTTCACTGATGATCTGGAAGAGAGAGTTTGTTATCAGTGACAAAGTTCAGGTAAGATGCCAAACTAGAAAATGTTTCAAATAGCAGCATAGGAAATGGATTTATGGGCAGCTGGAGAGCTGGGAGTAGCTTAGAAGGATACTCTGTAAGGGAGAGAGCAGGAGAAGGGAACAAAAGGTCCTAAGAGGGAGATTGGGACTGTTGGTCTTGACAGAAATGCAACACTGAAGGAAGCAGGAAAAGACAGAGATTTCAGAGGAATACAAACCAGGTAGAGGATAAGGCTCCTGCACAGTGGAGTGGGGCTGACAAGTGAGGAGGAGAAGACTAGAAAGGCACAGGGAGAAGAAAGAGAGAATGGGTATGACAGAGCAGAAAGGGGCAAACACTTCACCACCACAGAGCTCTGTGCCTCCTGAAGCACGCTGGCCTCTGCCTGTGAATGGAATCCAAGGGCTCCCATTCCTCTGCAAAACCCATGGGCAAATTTTCTTCTCCCACTCCAGTTCTGGTCCACCAAAATGTCAAACCACTTTTTCCAGCTGCTGATCTACTAGTTACAGTGGTAGAGGTCTATGCCAGGGATCAGAAAGCTCAAATCTAAATGACGATCCATGTGTTAATATTACTAGACGTACATAACTGTGTTACAGAAGTGTAAAAAAGCCCATCAGTCAAACCCTAACATTTCTAACTTGTTTTGGTGAAAAATTAGTACCCCAGAATTTCCTCTTGCCCAAGTAGATTTTTTTTCAAAAAACAGAATGATATTCCAAATATTCTGTATTTAGAAACAGGAAAATAACCTCAACTAGTTTTAAGAATTTCTTTCCCTTTCTTAATTTTCATAGAACAGTGTCATATAAGGGCAACACAGAACCTGAAGCAGTACAATGAAAGTAAGACTTCCTGACCTAACCAAAATGAAAAGGTTTGAGAACAATCTTACTAAGATACCAGCTGAAATCCATACGCTCTTGAAATTTCATTCTGTCGATGGAATGTTTTCTACAGAGACCCTTTTTGTCAGAAATTTCTGACCAGTTCTTAGTCGGCTGCAGAGCTGAGATGCATTGCCCGGCTGCTCCTTGTGTGTCCAAACCCGGATCAAGAGGGAGCTGGGGCAAGACTGCCAGCTCCCACAGAGAAGCCCTTTGCAGTTTCCAGAGCAGGCTGCATGCAGCAGAGAACAGTTCGCTTTGATGGGGTATTTTTTGCTGTACATGACTAGTGCAGAGATTGCTGGCAAAGCCAGAGAAGTTTGTTTTACTGGGTTTTTTTGTACTGTTTGGGAATAACCGAAGAGGCGGCTGACTCTCCAATCCTGATGTCGTGGCAATGAAATGACCAGTCTGTTACCCCAGTCTCTCTTGTAGCTGCAGGTAGTTCTCACGGGAGACCTTTCACAGTATGACCTACCATGGAATAAAATAAGCCTAAATACCATCAGTATTAAATAATTGCCCTGTGTTCCATCCTACATTTTCCACGGTTGTAAAACCAACCACCCAACCACCCAGCTAATGTTGTTTCCTTCCCTCGCTTGTGCCTGGTCTCCAGTCCGTGTCATGCCTGGTTCAGGCTGACAGAGCACCTCTCCTGTGTGCCGGAGGTGGAGGGCAGCCCTTCTTCACCTTCCCACCTACACACAGCACCAGAGACTCTCCAAAACATTGTGAGAAGCCACACCAAAACCAAGGAAAGCAAGAAGACATTATTTCGCTGTCACTTGGAGAGTGGTGACAATTTCTAGCAGTTTCCTTTACATCCTCTTGTCTGCTAGCATAGTAGTAAAAAACAAATAAGAAGAAAGGGAGAGGAAGAAAAAACATGGAAAGACTTAACTGTTGAAGGAGAAGTATCACAAAGAGATGTGAAATAAATTGAGGGCTAAGTATCTCAGCCAAAAAGAAACAGAAAATTTCCTGGCGGGAGGATCAAAAGGGCTGGCGGCTGCGGGGGTGGGATGGGGTGAGGATGTTTAGAAAGAAGCCTGAGAAGAAATTCCTCCTTGAAGAGGAAGGAGACTTGAGTAAAATACCAGCCTAGCCTTTCCAAAATAGAGAATAATATACCATAGATAGGAAAATGTGGAAAATAATTCTTTGAAGGGAGCTGTGTTATGCAGTATAGAAAATGAGGAGCTGATATAAAAGAGTAGAAAACAAAGGCTAGGTATGTACAATGAAATTATTATTTAATGTAAGTTCTAACCAAAATGTCATTCCTACAAAAACCAGGAGTTTCCCTTCCTCTGTGCATTTACCCAGTTTGTGCAGGCAGGAAGATGGTACATACCTTGAAAGGGTTTACACACAAACTGGGTGAGAAAAGGGAGTGAAACAGAAATAAAGCATTGAAATGCTTTTTGTAACATTGCAGATGCTTAAGGAAAACTAAGAAGCCTTTGCTTCTTAAGACAGATTAAAAAAAAAAAGAAAAAAAAAGAGGACAAAGCACTGTGTAGAGAATACATTGTCAAAGACTGAGATGGACCGATGACTTAACTAGCTTTTGTTGATGGACTTCTTCACTCCCTGTGTAATTTTCATGATTCTATATTCCTGCAATTTTCGGTGCACAGTCTATGCTAAAAAAAGGGGAAAAAGAAAAGCACTTGCATATAGAAATACCATTTAAAAATGGGTAGGAAGGAACCTATTTTATCTGCATGCAGATAAGATTGATATACATGCAGAGGCGGCTTTCTGCAGTGTAAATACTGGTTCATGAAGACCTGAGGGCTTAAATGTGAAGGCCGGGTTGATGATCATTTACAAATTAAATGACTTAGACTTTTACATTGTAATCTTTGAAATTTCATTTTGGGTTTTTTTTTCACAACTGTGGCCAAGAAACTTTGCTTCCAGAGAATCAAAGATGGCAGAAGAGCACATCAGAGAATAGTTTAATGAGCATGGAAACCAAAGGCACTCAGAATAAAGGGAGAGAGAACACTGGGATTTGCTTGGCCACACTAGCTGCTTTAAACCTCACAGAAAAATAATTGAAGAAAACAGATCATTACCCATAGATGAAACCTGCAATTATATTAGTTTCTTCTGGCAATATTGCATCTTCAGAGGTCACATAATAATTATAGCAACAACAACAATAATAAAAATAATAAAATTCTGCTACAAATAACATTGGAAATTCTGTAGCTCTACTGTAGGGCTCAGTACAGAAACAGAAAGAATCAATAACAAAAAGGAGGCTGCAAATGCATTTTGCTCCACAAGGAATTAGCAGCACCACAGTGTAATTTGTGGCTGCCGCAACAGCAATTGTTTCAGAGACCCATTTCTTGATTCTTATTCAGAGAACAGAGACAAATTGGATTGAAGGGAAATAAGATTCTCTCTTAAATGAAGAATTTCAAAAATAATAAACCACAGTTTCAGACAAAATAATATCGTTATTGTATATTTTGAGGTCTAGTGCTTATACTACTTCTTCCAGTCTAGGTTGTGTTGGTTGGACGCTATTTAATGCAGAGGCTGTCATCAACTCCAGATGCACATGCATTCATCTCTAGGCAATTTTCCACATGCAGAACACATTTCTATGACCATATGCATAACTCATCAAATGGCTCCTCACCTACAGGCAACTTGAGGACTAAACATTTTTGGGGTCTTTGTGTGTTTTGTTGGGTTTTTTTTAGCTGAAATTCACATAAATTTGAAATTTTAGATGGAAAGATCTTCAGTTTGAATAGTTTCTCATACAAATCTACCTCTCAAGATCTGTTTTCAGAGGGAGGAGGAACTTCATAAAAAACATCCTTACCACAGGAAGCTGGTCCCAAGGAAAATATCTAATATAGCAAAATTAGTTGTGTAATAAAACTGTTATTGAATATTTCATGGGGACAGTCTGAAGCAGGGTTTGGTATTGTTGGAGTGAGTAATCCTATAGCACACAACATCAAAACTGGATGCTGAGAAATTCCATCACCTTCTTCCTTATCAGATATGGGTCAGACCCCCGGAGGCTGCAATAATTCATTGCTATTTCAGTCCTTGTGAAGCACAAACCCACTAATTTATTAGCCTTTTTCTATGCACAATTTTAAGCTGTTGCTACAAAGCAACATACTATCAAATCTTAGCAGGGGTAACAAAGACGATGATAATCAGTGTCACACTATTAACAGATGTTTATATAGGTTCAGGCACAAAAAGTAGGTATGGCCTAGCAAAATTTACTTTCTGGGACACACCAGCAGTAGAAGGTATCAGTAAAACAAAGAGAATCACAACAATAAATGGTGTGAGTCAACTGAATTTTTAGTAACAGATGAAATCCAGTAGTCCTAAAGTCTTTCACTTAAGGAATGACAAAATTCACGTGCTATAAAATGATCACTTGGAAATAACCAAGCTTTAAGCAGGACTGGACATGCTGGTATATTTTGGAATGACTCTGAAATGCCAGTGCAAAAAGGAAAAGACAGCTGTGATCCCCCAGAGGTAATTCCCAAAGAAACAGGGAGGCTCTGACACAAAGCACTGGCCAGGTCACCTGTGGTCAGTTCAGACCATCCATGCTCAGAAGCTGAGGAAGATGTAAAGATTTAAGGGGCTGCTCAGGGGAATCTGCAAGTACAGAGTGAGAAGAGACCAGAAGACTGGCGTATTTAGGCTGAAGAAAATGAAGGCTAAAAAGTGTATGCACTGATCAGGGGAAAAGAGCGAGGGAAGAGAGAAAAAACGCTGGTGTCGGGGCAGCAGAAGGTATCACCAGGAACACATCCCCATCACTGACACCAGCCACTTTAGTGTGTCCCTTTGATTAGCATTAGTTAGGATCACAATCAGGATCAGAAGCCAAAATCTAGGATCTAGAGGAGATGTGCAGGAAGCTCCCTGGAATACATTCAAGCTGTGGGTGCTCAGTGCCTCTGGAAATCAGATCACTTCTTTGGTGCCTTCCTCAGACAGCCCAACTATATGAAATTAACTCTCACCATGAATAAAATGAGGCTATTGCTACCTAACACAACTTTGAAGATTTCTAAATTATACACATCCCAGGTTGCAAAGATTATCAAATCAGTGAAAGGAAGCAGGTTAGTATTTTTTTCCTCATTATTTAATTCTACAATAAAACATAAACATTTTAGTGATTTACTACATTTACTACATTAAAAATTATTTTTAATACAAAAATCTAAAGTAATTATGGATATATGAGTCTGCTACAGCCTATGGACTCCAGAAGCAAATATACGGAAATATCCATGCTCTTCATTACAGAAGGACTCATGACATTTTGAATAAAGTTAAAATGCATCACTCAGGAGACTTACAGAATATGCAACTGCAGCTTCCCCTGAATGCAGAAAGGAGAGACTGAGGCAAGTTATCTAAAGGTAAAGCACCTAGTATTTTAATTTGAAATGTCAAAGTGATATGATTTAGAAGGAAGAACTAGAAGAGGGTCCATAAAACAGAAAGTATTATTGTTTTGTCCTTTCATGACACTACATTTCTCATTCCATTAAAGTACTCAGAATCTTGAGACTCCATCTCTAAGTTCCATCCAATAATAGGTGATACTGTCATGGATCCATCTTTGATCAGTGTTTAGGTTAGAAGGGTACTATTCATTTCTGAGTGAAAATCTCTGAGGACAGAACCTTTGTGAAATCATCTGTCTGACACGCTTAGCCTGCACAGAAGCGAAAAGTACCTCCTAAATTACTTCCAAATCCATATAGGTTTTCCCTTTATACTTTGCTTTATTACCTTGAAAAGGGGAGGGGAAGGCAGCTCAGACTTCCTACCATACAACTGTTAGTAAACATAACGCACTGGCCCAACAGCTAAATACCCAGCTCAGCAGGATTTAAGACAGCTCCATCCATCATAGCACAGCTCCTTCCACACAACTGTACCAACGAAATGGATGCAAAATAATAACTGTTCTAAGCAGTCAAATGAAAGAAGACAGTGAAAGCCTAATATAAACTCTCTGGACACTACAGCACTTCTTGGAAATCCTTCTCTTTCTCACCCTGCTTCAAGTCAATCTGTCTGCTGTTCTTGCAGTATTTATTTCTATAGTAGAGACATTAGGGTGAACATTGCATTGCAGGACATACTAAGTCTTTCGCATCTGAACTGAGAATACAATAAAGAAAACAGGGTTAAGCAGTACTGACAGCAAACTAAATGAATACAAGCAGGCAGATCTTGATCTCTGGTCCAACAGTTGGATGCAGAGGGTTGCATGCATAATGCCTATTATCTTATTATTCAGAAAATGAACTAGAAAAAAACCAAACCCAACAAACAAGTCAAGCCAATCCCAAATCCCTTTCCTACAGTTTCCGCACTTAAAGGAAAGTTAAAAATGTTACTTAAATTAATGCCAGAGAAAACTAGAGAACATAATCTTCTATTAAGTCTGTTAAGTCTCAGAAATAGCGGGGTGGAACATTTAAATTTTGCTCTGTGAAAGATCCATTTTACAGAAAACATTCAGAGGTTTTAAACAAATGGGTTACACAGCCCCTGTAAAGGACCTGGAGATTTATTTTTAGAAGCATAGGAAAGCAACTTCTAAAGCTATGATCTGAGGTCACCTACGGCCTTTGATTTCATATACTATACTAAAAGGTAATGGAATAAACTAGCTTTGCATGCTTTTAAGGGATTTTATTTAAAAGCCTAAGCAAGCAAATATACATGTTAACATGTACATAATAAGCACATTTACTGTAATCTAACTGTTCATTAAAATGGAGCAAAATAATGATCAGTCTGAAGGCAGGGCTCAGAGTCTGTCAATGTATCTTCCAGTTTCATTAATATATTAGCACAGCTCACAAACAAGTAAAACGAGTGAACGCAGTAGAAGGCTAACATCTGCAGGATCTATCTTGTGCTAAGATTAAAGGTAGAAAGGCACCAACTATTGCACTTTGACCTGTGGTGCACAGTAATCAGGGGAAGGATGATCACAGCAGGATTCACTCAGTGTCAGCATGCTGCTGCCGTTATAGCAATAATCAATAATAGCAACATTTTCTGTTCTCAAGTTAGTTATTTTAAAGCTGACTAGCTAACTTCTGCTGGGGACAAGACGACTTATGAAAATCCCCAAGAGTCAACACCATAACCTAAATACCTAAAGACCATGAGTCTGTTCCAGGACGCTTTACTCTGAAAAGTTAAGGATATGCAGGAACACCGCCACACTGGGTTGGAATAATCATGGAGGGAAGTAGCATGACAAAACGGTCTTGTTTTCACAAGGTCAGCTCAGATACTCTTTCAGAGATATACATGGCAGGCTTTATGAAGAAAGTTTTGCTTTCAAAGCTGAGAGGCAGGAGTCACAGCAAAGGCAGAACTGGTGCAGGGATGAGAAGGGCCGAAGATGTCAGAGGCCCATTGGTTGCACCTCGTGCAGGAGAGATTGTGCAGTCGTGTCTTCTCCCTATTCCCCTTCTCAATCCCCACCTCATGTCCCAACATGACCAGTATTGTTCAGTCAGCCATTGATATTGGAAATACACTTGAGAATAGTAATTTCTGTATAAAACAATTAACACATCCTGAACACAATTCTCTTCCTGGCAAGTACTTAAGTACTCTCCAAACTGCTTAAAAGGTCATGATCTTTTTCCAAAATAAAAAAATCCTGGAAGATTAGCAGAACAGCCATAACCTTCCCTAATGACTTTTTACCTAAAAGGAAGTAACATTTTATTGGAATAAATTATTTTCCAACTTATTTAGTAATCAGTGTTTGTGTCTGAACCATTTAACTGGAACTTTCCAGAAATAATTCAAATTAAGATAATTCAAACATCAGGTCTGAAAATGATCATCATAAATAGCTTTATCAAAAAAATAAAATTACCACTTTTATTTACAATAACTGTGAACAGCAGATAAAGTGTTCAAACGTAATAAATTCAGTTTTAGTGGGACTAATCAGTTGCTTTCCCAGGCTGGACAAGAATGATCAACACCTTGGAACCAATTAACATTAACACACATTTCCACGCTGCCACATAAGCGGTATTTTCAGTCATTTAAAACGTCTTAGCCAAATGTTAACTTATGCATTAGGCCCTTGCTTCCTTGAACTGACATTTCCCAATCACACCCTACGGACAGATGGGAGGTTTTGCACACAGTGCAATCACTCAGTAAAAGCACACAGGCTCTTGCTCAAATGCATCTAAACATAAAAACTTCCACTTAGCCAGAAAGATTCTACCTCAACGTGATCAAACGTACTGTTAAATATCGATCAGAAAGCACTAAGCATGGACAAAATTGTGTACAATGGCTTCGGGACTGGATCGCTCCTCATTTTGCCCAGCAGACCATACCACAATATCCCCTTCCTATAGGGAAGCTGTTCTTGACTGCAAGGAAAGAAATCTGTGTTGTAATGCATCATTAAGTCAAATTAACCCAATCATCCACCTGTTAAGTGAACAAAACAAAGGAAAACCTCATTCTCAGCAAGTTCCTTTGCACACAATTGGCAGGGAATAGCTGCATCATGCCAGGAGTTCCTTAATCTCATCAGTTTACTTTCAGTTCTTTTATAGCCAAGTAATTTACTTCTAACATTTTAGCAGATTTATTATGGCCAAATACAAGTTCCTTCTCAAAATTAACTGTAACAGAAAAATTGTACAGCCTTTGAATGCTTTTGTCTCTTTCCATGGCAAGTGGGATGTGTTTCTTTATAAAATAAATAACTAAATCAGTTAAACGAAAATCCCCAAGCAGAAATATTTAATACTGAAGATACCACTATGGTACTTGCTCCTTTTTTGTTTGCTTGTGTTATGCCCCCAGATCATCTGGGCTTGGACTTGTACCGAAAACTACATTTTTCTTTACGTCCTCTTCACAACCAGTGACATGATGCACTGGGAAGTCTCAACCTTTGCTGGTTCAGAGTGGGGACTAATTTACTTTTCCTCCTTACCAACACAGCATCATGAAAACAAAAGGACTACCCTGGAGCATTTTTATCCCCATAGGACTGGTTAGTGACTGAACTTCAAGGGAAGGTATGTGAAATTGCAACAGGTCCTTTATTGAAAATAAACCACCACCCATAAAAATGGAATCCTAGTCCTACTTCGGTTTTACAAATTGAAGCATCACACTTCCAAACCCTGCAACGACATTTTTGTTAATGTGCTCTGACACCAGATGGTTTTATTATTCATACAGACATAGTACTTTTCTTGCTTTGGTAATTTATTGTATCAATAGTACACAGTTTTCCTATCTGGTGGAAAAGTATTTTATTTTTTAAAAAGTGAGGTTTTGTTTAAGAAGGGGATAGGCAGGAGAAAAATCATGATATATTGGCGGATACAGAAGAAGTTACAAGCCATTTTCCTATTCTTAATTATACGAAATGAAACTGAATAATATTTGGATTTACACAAATAAATGAATCTTCTTGTTTATTAAGGTAAAGTAGACAACCTTTTCAAAATACAAACTGGCAAAGTAAAAAGAAATCAGGAATGACTGCAGCTGATCTGACATTGCATCTGGCAGGTAAAGAACTGTGGATAAAAAAACTTCTGAAAACCTGTGGAAGATACGTATTTATTGTGTTTATTACAGTAAAGAATGAAGAGAAAGGCTTTAGACTGGACAATAATTTAGAAGCACTGAAGATCACAGCAGAATATGAAATTGTTTTTTATAAGATGACATGTTTCTTGTGATCCTATTATTAAGCCTTGGTTTTGGTTCTGTGGATATATGTACATACATCAATGAGGAGATTTAAAAAAAAAAAAGCCAGCAAGAAAAATGGTAATCTAAAATTATGTGGTAAGGTTTCTATTTAAGATTACCCTTTTCTACATCCTGGACAGTATTTTGTCACTGTTATTCATGCAGTAAATTCTGAATTTAAACTGTGGGATAACACAAATATACAGAAAAAACTGACATTCTACAATTTATAACTAACAAGGACCTAAAGGAAAAACTATCCAGCAAGCAGAAAACAAAGAAACGTGTAAGCAATAACCATTTTATTGCTCAGTTTCCTGAACAAACAAAAAACCTTCAGTGTAGCTTTCAAATGGAATAAAACCATTGATAAAATAGGAAAAGAGACTTAAGTGTGAAAAGCAATTAACGCATCAACCTACTTCTTTCAAGGATACACCAGGCTCTTAAAAAAGTTTTTACATTTTCAACATTTAAAATTTTTGCACATACCTAGTGTATCGATAGGATGCGTGTGAAATTTACAGTGGAAAAGGCTTTTGTGATCAATGCTGTGGAAGCACAAACTCTACTGACAAAGCAGCAAGGTTCTTTGCCCAAGGTGAACTGCTTGCACAGTATAGTAGCACAAAAGGAGGGACTGAAGAATAACACAATATCATCCCCCTTAATGGCCTGACAGTCATCAAGAAAAAAACCCCACCTGAACAACACCAGCACCACCCCACAAAAAAAGGGCCTAAGAGTAAAAAGCATCTGCTTTCACAGTAGCACAATACCAGCACTTGACGCAATCAAGGCCATCACCCATAGCTCTGACCCTGACCTTCCTGAGCAGAAGCAATACATGGGGCCAGTGTTACCAGGGGTATGTGAAACCCTCTTGCTTCAAGCAATATTGTACTTCTTGTACAGTATGAATTCTCTCTATTACCCGTGAGCTAATCTGGGAACCAGCAGTGTAAGTTAGCTTTTCATTCTGAGCCATATTTAGGGCTTGATCCAAACGTGTCACCTGGTGTTGCAGACCAGTAAGGTGTAGATTCATACTAGTCTTCCGGAGCTTTCTTTGATGTTAGCTACTGGTACACACCAAGTTTATTTGTCCTTATCTGAAGAGTCTGTAAGTATGTTTGGGAACAACCTTTAAATGACTCATACCACTCAGATTGAACCCCTACATGCAATATTTTGTCTGCCTTAAACCTTTTTTCTGCAAGAGCCAAAGGTTCATCTGCTACTGCATGCAATTATCTAAGATAACGCAGGCTGATTTCTAAAAGTAAAAATGCTTAAGAATTCCTCTACATAAAAACGAACCACCTTTCTCTTAATTTTCTTGATGACCAAAGAAAGCTCCTCAAGTGTTAAATGCTTTTTAGCAAAACACTGAAACAATGGGTTTACTGAGATAAAAATGTTCTTTGCAGAATGTGATTTCTCTACAGCATCCCCTACTATGGATGGGATCTCCACCATGGTTGAAACACCAGGATACTTGGGAGCTGCTTTTGAATCTCAAGCAGACAGTGCTCTTGAATGTCCAGAAACAGGACTTGGGGAGACGATTTGATGCAATGCAATTGAATGGAGAACAGAAACAAAAATCCTCACACATGTGACAGTCAGGACTGATTGGTACTGGCAAAAAAGAAAACCCCCAAACCCCACAGAACTACCATCAGATAGTAAACACATTGGTTTCTCCACTGGATATCTCAGCTTACTTTGACCTCAGCTCCCCTTTACCCTTTGCCCCTGACCAAGATCTCTCCTATGATACTTGATGCCCTTCATAGCTAGACATGATGTACACTTCAAAATTGTTGAACTGAGGAACAACTTAAAAGTTTAAACTCAGAAGAAGAAACAAAAATTCTCTAAAGCAAAAGACAAAAACTTGGAATATGAACTTGACCAAGCAGGAAATCAGATGGCTGCACAAAAAAGAACATTTGCAGGACTTTAACTTCCTAAATATATTTTCTTCTCCCTGTCTCTCTCTCACACACTCAGCTATCTTTCTACCTCTACTCACTAAAAGCTATAAGCGAGCCAAGTGTCTCTATTACCCAAGCTATTCCTCTTGCAGCCAGACTGGGAAAAGAAAGAGCAAAGGGTCTCTACTCATTATTCATGAAATACCACGGCCTGCTCAGGTACAATGTGTTTTTTTTATCACATAAGAATCTAAACAGAGAGGATTCAAACTATTTGCATCATGGTAATATTTAACACACATAGAATTATGCTTTATAAAGTTCATATTACTGCAGGTGAGAATGCTAATCAGCGCATGATATAGGTTTATACAACTGCAATGTTTTAGTTGATAATGAGGACAGAAGCTGGCAGCCAGGACCCAGTACGGTGCTGAGTAATGCTAAATAACGCTGGGTAATACTTAAACAACGGCAGGCAAAGGACACAAGGGGACAGCTGTTCAGCTGAAGCTGGGCTTGCAAATAACCACATATATGCCATTCCTTCAACAGGTCACTTGCAAGGTGGAGCTACTCCAAACATGGCAAGGTTGTGCAGGCATTATTTGGTGGTAGAAGACATGTATATGTACATATATATTTGTGCACCTTAAGTCTATAATTATGTTTTGAAGTTAGGATGGAATGCCATAGAATATACAACGTAGAGAGAAGCTTTGACTAGTAAATGTTTGATTTCTAGCTCTGGACAGCTAGAAATTTCTTTGTGCTCCATACTTCCTGAGGTATAATATGAATGGGGTGTTTGCTCGGCAGCTTGCTATATCGCCTGACAACCCTCCTGCTGCACTTGATGAGGCTGAGGAACCCAGCAGGAGGGGCAGCCATCACAGGAAAAACCAAAAACATGTTTAAACAGAGGTCCCCAAACTAAGCTCCGCATATATCTGCGCGACATATATCACAGGAAAGCAAAACACAGATCCTGTGGGATAATGTTTTCTTATCTCATCTCATATATGTATAGATGTATAGACGTGTGTATGTATTCATATTACCAGGTTGTGCTGCTTCTGCTTTCTCAGTGGTCAGGAGAAAACTAGGAAATCTCTGTGTAAAACATGCCTCAGCAGGAAATAAACCACAGGCCTCCAGCTCTAACAAACACAGATCAAAGAAATCTTCTGCTCTGCTCCAAAGGTTTTCTATGTCCTTTCACTCCCAGCTTCACAATCACCTCAGCTACAGGATGGATAGTGTGAAAGAAGCTTTTAGAAGGGATGCTGAACAGGCCAAGCATCTGCTTAAGTTGGAGAAAATTTGTTGAAAATATCTTCAACATCGAAGATCAAAAATTCCATCTCTGGGATGATTCATTCCATAACAAATGCACACTCTACTTACAGAATCACCATGAAAATAGCAATGCAACAATAGTTCACACAGTATTCTGAAAAACATAGCCGTCTGCTCGTATCAGTAAAAGCACTGGAAATCATAGTGGACTATATATGTAAATTACTGAAAAGGGAGACAATTTTCAAATTTTCATTTTATTACTGGTTTTCTCCTACAAATAATTTTGACTTTTTGGAACAATCTTTAAAAGAAAAGTGGAACCTCTTTTATCATGCAAATGTGAATGCAAAAAATGTGAACAAAAATTAAACTACAGGTTACACAAAGAAGAAAGAAACATATCAAAGTTGCTCTGAAAAGCTCTCTTCTCCCTAGGGAAATTAAACTTGCAAATGTATTCCCTTTCTTTTCAAACATTTTTCCTTTATTTCCCACCCCCCCCACCCCCCCACCCCCCCCTTTTTTTTTCTTTTGCAGGTGCTGGTGGGAAATCAGGGAAGGTATTCAAATGTAGATTAATTTAAAAATACACATCTGATTGGATACTGTATTTGCTGTGAGCTTTTACTGACTGCAATTCAAAGGCTCCATTAAGACAATAAGAAGAGACTAAGATGAGGCACTTCTAATAGAGCCCTTTTCTTTCCATGGAGAGCAAAGACTGTTAATGTAAAAGAAAGGTCTTACACAGCCAATTCCATCTGTGTAGCTGAGCCACAGAAATCTTTATTTTCAAACATCTTCCATAAGCGATGAATAAACAAACAGAGAGAGAATCACCAATATGTAATATTTAAACTTACATGTTCTGCAAACCTGTCACTCGTTACAGTTCTGGCACCAAGTGGTTACAAACATTAGTGACTATCCAAAAGGATTACTTGTTTTCTTCATTCAGAATATTCTTCGTTCTCGCAGAAGAGGAGAGAGGAGGCAGAGGCAGGATACCAACCGCTCTGTTTTAAAAAACAACCCTGAAGCAAGTGAGAACACATGAAACAATACAGAGAAGGCACACTCTACACTTTTACACGCTTTTGCTGTGGTCACTGCCCACATCTCCCCAGTCTTGCTGGGGTCTACACAGGGACTGTCAGGTTAGTCCTTCCACAGTGCCTAGGTGCAGCAGCACTTTGCTGGAGCACTGGCAGTCTCAGCTGGAAGAACAACTCTCAGACAAACTGGGTGTACTGGGCCCATGTGGTGACCGCATCTGGAAGTCCTCTCTCTCAAAGCAACCTAAATAGTACCTCCCAGTACTGACTCTGGTGAGTCACCAAGTACAGCACCTACACCAGTTCCCTCACAGTCTGGGTTAATGCATTAACTAGACAGGGCATTTACTCCAAGTACTGCCATTGCCATAAAAGAACAAGGGTGGCAGGGACCAGTCAAGATAATGAAAGCCACAGCATTTCCAATGTAAAAATCCCCAAAGATAAAGACATTTCCTCTTAAAACAAGGAATGAGAGCAACTCTGACCATTCAACAACTGCTTGTCCTTTCTCTGGTGCCTTTCAGCAACCATCTCCACCTAAGAAAGCCACCCCAACCAGAAGCCCCTGAAACCTACCGTGCCAGCGGCAATCAGGCCCCCGACTTTGCTTTCCAGAAGCCTCACCTTCGAGCACAAGGAAAACACCTTGGAGCAGACATTTGAATTCTCTCCATTTGCTGTAGTGGAGCTAAGCTGGATGGTACAGGAACCCTGGGGGGGTGGGGTGGGGTGGTCACCAGCATGTCGCCCTGCACCCTACAGCAGTACGTTGTCTTCACAGCGAAGCTCTCCCAGCTGCAGCCACTGCTCAGTGAGCTCCTGCTCCATGCTGGAGCTAACGCAGCCCCGAGTGCCCTTTCACTATCACACTACAGCAACACAACGCTATTAAAATATCCATTCACCTCCTAAGTCTCCCCCATGCCACAGAAAAACATAAGACAAGCTCATGTAATCAAAAGTCAGGTTTTCAGAGACTGAATGTTTTATCTCCAGTATTAAATATATTGAATTTATTTATTTTAATTGTATTCATATTATTAGCTCATATTAGAAGCTGCTTAAACTGATTTATTCTGAGAAAGGAATTATGAGAATGATGTATTTATAATTTTAATTCTGTTTTCATCAACATTTATTACTCTGATGTGTTTTGTTTGTTACTGTTCTTAAAACATTTGTTTTTATGATGTTTTTCCTGCAGCAAGTTGTTTTTCTATTAATGTCACTGTTTGTTTACACAGTTACGAGATTTGCTCAATGTGCTATTGAGGAGAAATGTCACCGCTCTCCATTCAGGCACAGTTGTTACACTGCAGCTTTATTTCCTGCTGAATAATACCTGACTATGGTATTTCTCAACTGATTTAGAGTCTTTGATTCTCAGTTCTGCAGCAGATTTAAATTAACTGCAACTGGAGAAACGAAAAAAAAACCCACGTTACTTGGATAAACTTTTTTAAACATTTTCTCATATAATTGCTGTTACCACTTGCAAGATTGAGCAAGATTATCACCCTTAAGTGTAGCAAAAACAAATCATAGAGGTTATACGTATAAAGCCATACTTTATGCAACCTAGAAAAACATGAACAGACGTATGAGTGCCATGTGTCTTAAATGCTGGGTTTTGAGGGGTCGTCTGTAGTTCCTGCCTTATCTGCTCTTCTGTAGCTGTCATCACTGCAGCTTCCATACCCGAGCTTCTGCCAACAGGACCCAAAAAATAGCTTCTCTGCACAATGTGAGGTACCTGAGTTAGGGTAGTTACCGTCCTTTTTTTCTTCTTCGTCTGTTCACAGATTTTATGATGTATTCTTAGACACCTCTATACAGGTAAATGTAGGTATGTTTTTATAGACAGATAGATGCACATGGATATCTATCAATATAAACATACATACACATACATATACAGGAGCCAAAATACAGTGCTATTAAACATATAGCCCAGATGCTGTGGTAATGGTACAAAAAAATGCTGGAGCATTGCAGAAAACAGAGTATTTGCTGAAAAAGTAAATACTTTAATGGCTGTTACACGCAAAACATTTTGCATAAGGGTTTATAGTGTATCGGCAAGACGAAGCCAGATTTGAGGATGCAAACATAGAACTAAACTCACTGTCTCCTTTCTGTCTTCAAAGGTTTTATCAATTACCATTGTTTGCTTATTTATTACATTATTTACGGACTTCTGGCATTCCTGTAGAATACCCTAATGTACACCTATCACTTACCACTACTTTTACTTTAACCATTATATTTGAATGCTACAATTACTTATTCCAGATTAAAAGGATTCATAGAATCCTAGATGCTTCTTAGACAACACCATAAATTAGCAACAAATGAAACACATTTTATTTTTAAATAAAATTTAAAATTTTATTTAAATTTATATTTATATTATTATACCTTGCTTTTGGGCTTTAAAATAATTAAAAAAATAAGTATTACTGATCTTATTAGGGAATGTAGCTAGAGTACCCATCTCTGTGGTGATGAATAGCTTGTGTGTTAATAGGCAGTTTACATAAAAATTACCTGGTGTCTGTCAACACTAAAACTATTCTAGAATGGAGACACTTAGAGTTAGTTTAATACATTGGTTTAACACATTTCAGCAGCACTTCTACAGCATGTTTTCAACTAGAGAGGAAAGATTGGGTAATTTTTAATTGTTTAGACCTAGTTTTAATGTAAACTGGCTGTGCTCAACTGTACATCATGACTCTGAGGCCTCTTTCTATAGTGGAACAACAGCATGTGATAATTACCACTTCTGCCAGCGCAGAAGGAGTGAAACAATATACTTGATAAAATTCAGTGACCTCGAGGCTACGTTGCCTGTGCTCTCATACATCTTGAAAAAGAAAGTGACTGCTGCCAACAACATGCCTCAGCAAGAGGTATGGCTCAATTGGCAAAGCTCAGAAAGCACTTGCAAATGTAGACAGGGAAAAGCAGTGTTAGGCATCCTCAGATAAATGATTGTAAGTGAATGCCATTTGTCCTGATCTAGAGTGGAAATATCTACTCATGGCATCAGTGGCAAGCATAATCTTCATAGTACACATAAGCCATTTGGTGGCACATCCCTCAGCTTAAGGACTGCACAAGCATGTTGCCCAGGAAACCCTCTGGTGTACTTCATGAGCGAGGAGATTAAAACAAAGAAAACTGAGTGCCACACGGAGAGCAACAGATGATGCTTTCTGCAGTACATTACTGCTCTTACTGGTTCTTGGCCAGCAAATTTAGGGACCACTACTTTCGCATATATGCTCCTCAGGTGAAATACTTTGCTATCGTATTTGCTTGCTGTGTATTTGGCACATTTCATTGTTGAGGTTGTCATTCATCAAGGCATTCAAGAATGTGCTGGATTTAACAGTAACTCAGAAGTCTGTCATGCATTGAAGTGTTTGGCTGAAAGTTGGTCTGTATTGTGAGAAATAATAAAGTATCTGCACTTACCCCTGCTTTCCAGCTTACAAGTATCCAACCACGTTTATGTTGCCGTAAGCATAGCAGTCAGATTCAAACAGGTACTAGGCAATGAGTTTGAGCTGAGATGACCCCAAGACCTTACATATCTGGGACTGTTTGTTGGGGTTTTTTCCCTCTGCAGATATGGACTTGTACACCAATACTGGCACAAATATTTGCTATACAAGAGTTAAAAAAGTAACCAGTCACACCTACTCTCCTGAGCTTTGTTCTTCATTCACCACAATGGAATTCATAAGATACATGATGGCACTAAAGCTGCAGGAAAAAAAAAAACCTCTTTCAAGTTTTCTTAATTTTGCATCAGTCGAAAAACGGATGAAATTTACACAGGCAGTAGAAATTTACACAGACAAATGCTAGTGAACCATATAAAACTCACTATAAAATCTGTTTAAGATGGGGTAAAAACAGCATAAAAATTTAGAGTTTGCATGGGATCTCTTCTTCTGTTTCTTCAAATGGACACTGATATTCACTCAATAAACTTTAGCAAACAGAAGAATTAAAAACAGATTTTCTTGGGAAAAAATACCACATTAATGAATAAAAATATAATAATGGACCTGTTGTTACTTTATTTCAGGCAGAAAAAATAAATTAAGGTACAAGTGTAATCCATCTGTGAGCATCTGCTGAAGGTGTGTGGCGCACACGCTCCTTGGTATCATTCACCAATAGAGGGACCAAAACCAAAGACAACCACAGGCAAGTCTGGCAACTTTACTTCAAGGGTTTTGAGTCTTGTGCATTATAAGCAGCCCAGCTGCTTTTCCTTTCAATTTTTCCACTGAAACTAGGAACAAAGGTGACTAAAACTGATAAATTTCATCTAATCTGTGAGATAAAAGCTATGCTGTCTGTTACTGCAGCTTAGAGGATGTAGAGTAACTTTTTAAACTTGGGCAGATGGATCAGCTGTCTGAGCTATTGCTACCTTCTTCACTGTTAGGTACAAAAACCTGATTTATAAGGTCTGGTTACTTACTGGGCAGTCATGGTATCCTGTCTCCAAAAGTGATCTGCATTTGATATTTTAGAAAATAAAAGATACAATACACTTGCTTCTTTGTTTGACAGGGCATAAGAGATTAAATTCCCTCTTAATCCTGGAGCTTACACATAAATGCTTGTGCACTGTTATCTCAGTTCACAGACTGCTGTTCGTCCTCATAGCAAATACACAGACAGATGATCTTCAAACCATTTTTGCAACTGCCTTTCTAGCTTGATGTGCAACCTGTGTTAAAAAACCCCACAACACTCTAAAAGAAAAAAAGGAAAAGATAAATGTTTCCTGAAACAACAGATCCCCAAAGCAGTAGCACTGTCTCACTTCAGAGGCCCCTTATTTGGTTCCAGAGAATGAAGGTGCAAATACCATAACAAATTGAGAAAATAAAAGCATAACAGTGGAATCCACATCCCCAAGTGAATTATGAGGGAGAGGGTGACTGAACACAGCCACAGAGATATGCACAAGCTGCAGCTTTCATTTATGCAACCAGCTGCCTCACCAAGAGCACCCAACCTACATCAGCTGAATTGATGCATTTTACAACTACCAGTCCCACTAAAAAACAAAGTAGTCAGACGGCATGTAAGGAATAAGGTGCTATTAATACAAGCAAAGGAACTGCAGATGGCATGAAATCTGTTTTAGAAGCACAACAAGGCAGAATGGCTGCCAGGCTACTTACTTTATTTCAAATGTTGGAAGAGACAAAGCAGACAATGAGTCTTTTCTTAGATGACTGCTTCAAGAAACAAATGACCATTTGGGGATTCGTGCTTTGTTTTTTTTTTTAGTTTCAAGTCAAAACATAGCAAGAAGAATCGTCTCATTTTCCACAAGATGTTCTTAGAAGAGCAATAAAGAATCCATTTCTTGGACTAAAAAGCCCCCACTTTATTAAGGCATCCACCGTTTCTCACAAGTGCAGCTATGGGATCTGCTGCCCTGTATTGGTCAGAAAGACTTACACTTATCAGAGCAGCCTATTTACAGCAGACAGTCATTCTTACCTGGATTTACCATAGAATACACCTGCAAGGCTAAAGACATACAAAGTAGCATCAAGAAAACAAGCTGCTGAATAGCTACATATTACTATGAAGTATTATATATTACACTAATATTGCTTTAACTGCCCTTATGGCCTATAAAAACAGTATTTCCCCCCCTTTTAAGATCATAATGGTAATGAACACATCTTTCACTCATTTCCTCTCTTTTAAGGAGTTCTCAAAAGAAAAGCCTGGAAGGGTGACATTACTTTCTTTTTTAACGCCTTCAACTATTGAGTTCCACACGGTTCAAATTATCTTCCATACACTGGGAACCCCCAAGGAGGCAACAACAAGTGAAGCATCATCATTTCACATAAAATGCCCAAATCTGCTTCTTTTTTAAATAACATTAATAACATTACTTTTGAACTTTCAAAATCACTATGCATAAAATGAGGTGCTAATTGTAGGAAAGACTAACATAACCGGGAAAGAGAAGAAGTACTTTAGAAAAATAAAGACAATCTCCTATTTTGGAGTGACCGGGCTTAGCTTGATTTGCTTGGGTGATGGCTACTAATGAAGCTGTCAACCTACAGAGGGAAAATTTTCAGATGAAAACTCTTTAAGAAGCTATTAAGGGATTAAGATCATGTTCATTCAAGAGCTGAAACTAGTCATAGGTTTCACTGCTTTACAAAATTAACTCAAACCCTCAATTCTGTAGCTTTAATAATTCTGAATGCACAAAACCACAATGTACCAATTCATCTGCAAATAACAAAGCAGACAAAATTCTAATCAAGAGATTGGAGACCGGGAAAGAAGCAATAAGAATTAAGGATTAATAAGCCAGGATTCATTGACACAGGTTTGGACCTGAAAATCAGACATTTCTAGCATGAAAAAAACCCACATTGTTTTCAAATCCTTTTACTAGAAAGTCACTAGGAGGTAATCTTTATACATTTCAGAGGATGAAGGACAAATAATGTGCTACATTATTAGCTTCCGTTATTTTGCTACTTTTGTTTTGATTTTAATCTGAGTTAATAACTGCCCATTCCTTTGATATAATATTCAAACCAAGGCATTGTCAAGTAATTCTAAAATTTAAGGTTTAAGAAGTGCAGCTTGCCAATGGCCTCTTAATGCCCCTCACTAGAAGCATGCACACCTAAGTTAATGATCCCTTTATTTCATTACTACAAACCAGAAACTTCCCATATTGAAGCTTCAGTAGACCTGTTGGCATTGCTCATCTGCTCGTCTGGGAACACCACCTCTACCGGAACAGCTCAGCAAGCAGCTCTCCTAATAGACTCTGGCACTTAAGTGAAGGCTTCTGGACCTGGATGGCTTCATCCAGACCTCAGAGACAAAAGGAATGTTTGTAAACCTTTAATTTCAGCGCTGCATTACAGACCATTGGAGCCATTAAGCTATCTGTGGGGTAAAAGTGCCTGATGGCTGATCTATGTAATTGCCTTGATATCTGTTTCCATTAACACTTCATGTGGACAGAACTGTACTCCCAGGGCAAAATGAGACATCGCCTGACTCACCTCCCATGCACCCTGTGATTCAGCTTTCATAACATACCCTCATCTTGAATCTCCTCTCTTATTTTCTTTTCAATAGGTCTGCTTATTTTAACCCCCTCTGTAACTATTTCTCATGACTTTACCAGTAGCTGAAACACTTATTATATTTTAATATAATTTTTATATATTATCGTATTATTTATATTAATATGCTATACTACCATTTTGGCAGAAGTTTTATTTAAGAATTGTACCTTGTTCAAAGTGCAAGGGTTTAACTTTTGTAATAGAGGACATTACGAAAACACCCCAGAGATTTAAGACATCTGAAAGCAAATTAATAATATTTTTTTTTATTTTGAAATATCATTATTTTTCTGGCCTTGATTCATTACTTTTGATTGTCTGCGTTAACAATCGACCTTACCAATAATTCTGAGATAGTGCTGGACTAAAATCTTTTGAAAGATAGGCAAAACCAAAAAAAATCTAAATAAATAATTGGGCTTTAAAAATCCTTGGGTCTTTTGCAATACAGAATTAATGCATAATTGCCAGACTTCAAGGATGCATGTACAGTCATTTCACGTCACACGACCACACAGTGGGACTACTCAGGAGCTATCTGACAAAATGATTCAGACAAAAGGTATTACCTACAGAAGTTACTGGTTTGGGTAACACACAGAGGTTTCTGATAATAAATTTTTCGGTTTTCTGACCTTCTGTATTGCAAGACAGTTCTGTAAGCTCTCAAAATTTCTGCCTACTGGGCAGCACCACTACATGATTCTGAAAGACCCCTGGACCAAGGAACTCAAGCATTTTAAATTTTAGAGTGGCTTTAAAATGCCTTAGAGGTAGGTAAACCAGACTCCCAGGAGCCTGGAAGGAATGGAGTCCTGAAAGTCCTGACTCTCCAGGAGCCAAAATTATCAGGGTCTCTGTGTTGTCTGTTATCAGGAGATTGCTATGACTATATTTCCCAAAAGGTGCCCACCTTCCAGGGAATAGCATTTCTTCAGATCAGAACAGCTTGGGAATCTGCAAGACTCATACTCAGTTGTTCTGGGTTAGTTTGTTGACTTTTTTTTTTAAAAAAAAACAACATAACAAAACATAAACCTGGTTATTAATTTCAAATGTATTTTTTCTTTCAGAATGTCATTTTGCTGAGAAGTTTTGGAGTTTCTCATTTGTGTCTGAGATTTAATAACTAATTTTCAACACCTGTCAGGTTCTGCACCACCACCGAGGAGCACACAACAGCCACCACAAAACCCTGTAGAAATCTATACAGCTAAGATAGGATATAGTGCCAGCTTTGATTTAGTGCATTAGTGGAAATGCAGAGGGATTGCAGCATTTTCATCCAGTAATTATCTCCACTTGTGCCGCTGTAATTTTTTAAAAAATGCTTAAAAAAGCTAGATGCAGTATTGAAGCATGGATGTAGATAGGTCCTGATCTTCTACAGCTCTAGTGGCTGCACCTAGCCTTTAAGATTGCGCTGGGTGACAAGACTGACCTAGTTGGACAGCATCCCTGGTTCCTCTGGCTGCCTGCAATGGGAGCTGACAGCAAGGAAAAGCACCTGACCACGCTTAGCCACGGTGCACAAAGTCACACAGCACCTCTGTTTTCACTCTTTCTGAGCCACTTGAGCAAGGTCAGAGTGCTGCTACCAAGGAGAAAAAGAACATTTGGCATATAATAAACAGTGCTGTTAATCAAGAGAGAGACTTTTCCTGGCCCTTGCCCAGATGCTCAAGGCTATAAACAAGCATATGAGGAGTTTTGCTCTTTTTTGCACCCTCTGGGCAAAGGCAGGCTTTGGGGAAACCAATGCCAGCTTCTTCTACCAACCCCTGGTGTGCAAATTCCCCCACAGGTGCCCAGGAAATGAGAACCAGAGTTTCAGCCACAGTCCAGACTGATGCTGGGGGGTTGGCCAGCTGACAAAGAACATGCATGCATGCTGTTATCTCTTTTGGGCAGAACCACTCAAAATTAATGCGTACCAACACACATTGCCTTATGCATGGTTTAGATGTGAAATTCTTTGAAGATTTGTAACTAATCACCAGACCAGTCATGACCTTGTTTCTTCCCCATTCCTTTAAAAAAAATCAATAGAATAGAACTGTGCTCTAAGACTAATTCAGTTTCATTAAACACCAGTGTAAATATCCATGATTTTCCCATTTAAAATGCAATTCCAAATTAATTCACACATCAACAATAATACTCGGGTACACGGTGTTCCAAGCAAGCACAGCTCTTACTATATCTCCTAATTTTGCTATAGCTTCCATACTAACAGTTCATCTAACCACCGTCTGAGCAGAGAGGAAGCCTATGAGAAATTGTAAAATTAAACACAAAAATTAAGATGCAGATAATAAACCACTGTGTTGGTCATTAACATTAAAACTTTGTATTATTATTATTATTATCATTATTATCATTATTATTATTATTATTATTAAGGGCTCATCTATGAAATGCTCAGGACAATTCTGATTGATTGGACAATTCCAACTGAAATTTTAAAGACTGACTGCATAACATATGGAAATGGAAAGCGGCCAGAATAAATGGTTGATGTTTGAATTTTCCAAACCTTACCTGAAAATTTGCACTGCTATAGCTTCTGCAAAAAGACCTCCTCATTAATCGAGGAATTCTATAAGGAGATCAGGAGCTCACAGAAAGCGATTATTTTTTTTGATAGAGTTACTAAGTGTGGCTTCAAGTTTGTAATGCAAGAATGACCAACGTTTCTGGTTCAAATAATAATAATAAATTCTAACATCAGCACTCATTTTCCACTTTTTGACAGAGAAGACTGTAATAAGTGATTCTTTATCAGCTCCACCTGAAAAATATATACAAGAAGGAATAACACAAATTTCCCAATTTTAAGTGAACTACAGAAATAGACAAGCTGCCAAAGAAATATTAAAATGCAGAAACATGCACAAACATGTACACACATACAAAGCATTTCAGAGAAATTCTTGTAGCACGCTACAACATAATCCGCTTTGTCATCAACACCTACTATTATTTATTCACAGCTTTTCAAGATGGAAAGGATTGCTCTTCCAGCATCCATCTTTACGTGACAAAATTTACAGTAGCAAAACAGTGATAAAAATAAATCTTTGAGAAATGCTGCAGTTTTAATTCATGATGTTGTATCATACTGAGAAATCAGGTCTCTGTCTGAATGCTAAGTTTGATTGCGTAGGAGTCAAACACGCATTTCTGTGCGTAAGTTATATCTTCATGACAGAATTCCTGTGGATTTTTTTTATTGTTATTATTAACTGCTGGAACTGTCTGATCTTTTTATCATTACTCAGGAGCTACTGTATCAAGTAAAATTTTCAAAATCTGATTGCCAAGAGCTACTGCCCTGTTTACAAATTTTCAAGTGTGGTAATTTTCCAGATAAAGGAAGATTTTGTCAGTCAGTGTAAACTACATGGGACCTCATTACTGAGTACAGACATTCCAATTAATCTTAAATACATGTGGTGCCAAGAGAGTAATTAGCAACAATAAATTGCTGTGATTTTTTAAAATAACAATCGCTCCTACAAATCTCATTAATGCTTCATAAGCCCCAAAACAGCAAAGTCTGTGATTTACTAGTGCTATTTTTAAAGACATTAGTTCTTTCTGATTTACACCCGTGAGCAACCTAATTTACGAAGTTAGTCATTTTAGCGAAGTCCTCCATGGAAGTCCAAAGCATGTGAATTTTTCAGTATCAAGCACAAATTGTTCTTAAGTGCAAGAATTAAAATTGCTTATGTGGTCTTTACTTGGCCCCTTTGTGCATTTGCAGTTTGATACAATCTTTATTTCTGTGAACACATGCCTTTTTTTTCCCCTGGAGAATTTACGTTCTTTATAATAAAAATTTGCTCAATTATTCACTCTTTCCTTTCATATGTGTTATTTCATGCATAATCCTAAATCTTTACTGTAAACAATCTACTTATTCGTACTGGATGTTGCTTGGAGTGGCACACTTTAAATTTGCCACCACAGCTTCCTTGGGATATGAAGGGGTATCACCATCCCCATTTTACAGAGGTAGAGCAGCTCTAAGAGACTAAGACCAACACTGTTTGAGGTATCTGGCATATTTCCTGCTTTTGAAAGCATCAGCAAAAACGCACACTTTGTTTGTGCAGAACAGATCTTGAACTAACCTCCTCCGCAAGTGCTCACTGTTTCTGCCACTCTGCTTCTCATCAGTAAATCAGAAAATGAGGAACACGCAACTAATGACTGTTATGATGGCTGTATTGGGAACTGTCTCGTGCTCTGTCAGCTACTAAAGGGTTAAGAGAGGCTTTTCATCTACCTGGATGTCACTAATGGATTATCCAGCAACAGGAAAGGGGTTGCAGGTGTGATAGGAAGACAGGGTTGCCACAGAGACAGATGTTTCCCAGCAGAAGCCTGTCCATTATGGACTGGCCGAGATGTGAAAGAGCAGTGACACATCCTGTAAGGATTAAAATGAAGGGCAGGTACAGCACTGTGCTCCCCTGTACCCAGAACTATCCCTAAAGCTGCAGTACAGACCACAAAGCTTATAAAGCCTGGTGGAAACCACAGCAAAGTGGTAATGCTTTGATGGCACAAGCACAGGGTCCCCTGATGGCCATAGCCAAACCCAATAATAAGGTGTGTTTGGGGGCTGAATGTCCTTACTGAGGCTTTTTTTTATGAAAAATTGTAGTTGTTAGGATTGAGGGTTATGACCAGCTGCTTCATGCTGTTTTGAGGGGAAGACACAAGCAGCCTGCCATGGACTGACTGACGAGCAGCTCTTGGCATCCGGCTGTGAAGGTGGCCTTGCTAAATCGGCATGCTGGGTTGTGAGACCACACTTATACCCATCTTTTTTTTTAGTCGAACCACTGCAGTAGTTGGGCCCAAGAAGAGCTTTTAGACAGTAGCTGGTGGCTCCAGGCAGTAGACACTTTTGCACATAATCCGGTATCATTTCCGCCTGTTCAGTCACAGCTGATACTGTAGCAGCTGGGCTCATACAGTTTTCTGAGAACTGGCCTAATGAGAGACTGAAGAACACATTTCACTCAATTGCTGAGAGACAAATCAACCCACAAACCAAGAAATAGATTTGAAGCTTTAATCAAAAGAAATGAGAAAAGACTTCACATAGATGTGTCTATACCACTGAGAAATGATTCCACTATAATTTCAGATTGCTCTAATTACGAGAAATCTTGCAGGCCTCAGCTAGCTTTTTTCCCCTTTTTCTTTCTCCTGGGAGCATTTGAAGCCTAGGAAGAGAAAGCTTAAAATCACAGATGGACCCATTCTTCCATGATAAAGAAAAATGTGCACAACAGAGTCTCCAGAAGTCCAGCTGGTACCAAATGTATTTACAGAAGGCATCCTCCTAAACGTGGCAATTAATACTGTTCTCTTACTCCAGATTACTGGAGAGGCAAGGACAATATGAAGATTCATAGAAGTACAACTTACAAAGTCTGTTAACCAGACTGCAAGCAAGATAAACTATCATATCAGATTAGTTACAGGATTGTAGGATACTTCAGGTTGGAAAGGACCTGAGCGGTTCTCTAGTCCAACTCCTTGCTCCTAGCAGGGTCTCCTATGAGATCAGATCAAGTTGCTCAGGGCTTTATACTATTGGGTCTCGGAAAAGTCTGTCAGAAGTTCTAAAGATTCTCAGAGTCTTCTACCTCAGCAACTTCCATGTGGGACCCCGTATAGAACATTTGACAGAAAATCTTAACCTCCAGCATAGGAATCAATATTATGTTTGACAGATGCCTTTCATGTCTAAGATCTACAAGAGATGGAAGCATGGGAGGGAGAATACGAAGAACAACATTCAGACCACTTTCAGCTATGCCAGTTCCTCTTCTTCAACTCTCACTTCCCCAGAATAAATGAAAAAAGCCTTTACACAGATTTAGGCTGCTACAGTGTTTGATTTGGTGACTCACAGTAGAAAGTGTCCAGAAACCAAGAAGACACTTGCAGAAACTGTTCAGTGGGAACTAAATATTTAGTGCTCATAATGGCTCTGATTTCTATAACATAAAGCTAAATTCCATCCCCAGAAAGTCAGATTTCTTTAAGGAGAGCTGCTGAGTAAGCTTAGTGTTGTAGAATACAGGCTGCACTCATCGTCATTAATACATCTTTGCAGCTATGAGATTAAGTGGAAAATGCCTAATCACAATAACAAAAATTCATCAGTAATACACTAATGCCTAAGAGCACATTTACTTCTGTACTGGTTTGCAGCAAGTAGCTCAATGAGAAACTGACATTCAGGAAAACTGAGCTGAGACTTTTTGCTACTTAATAACTCAATCACAAGACAAAATTGTTAAACACACTGAAATGTTTCTTGAGAGAGCTAATGCACCTATTTAGCAGAAGCTGAAGGACTTCTTGGAATACATGCCTCTTCTGAGAATTTGCTCCAAAATAAGCTAGCCTATTGCACACTATCTACTTTTTTTTAACTCTTGGTGTGGATATCAGAAAGTATTAAGTGAACTGAATTAATTCACATATTTTATGTGCCCAGGATTTCCACAGTGGGTATTAAGATACAGTAGCTAGTATAAATTAAAATGTTAGTGTCCTTCACAGGTTTTCCATAGTAAGCCTGTGAGACCAACCTAGATTTAAAACTTGTTAATGTAATAATGCTTTAATGATGCAACCTTTTAATGCCATTCTTAATACCGTCAAAAATTCTCAGCTCCCCAGCTAGAAAGAAAAAGTACCTTTTCTTAAAATTACTTATATTATCTAAGTTTTATTAAAATTAAGTCTATATAACACAATAATTTTATGTATATTTATGTATATTAATTTCACTACATTAACTATATATACAATTATATAGTTAATATAATAATATTAAGTTAATATTCAAATTTCTTAATATTATTAAAAATACCTTCCTTCTTTTGTTTTGAGAGCTGAGAAAAAATACTAGCTACTGGCAATAAAATATTAATCTTATGCCACTCTAAAGTCTTTTCCACGGTGGATTCAACCTTCCAGGTAATTGCCCAGGTCATTTCCCCTTGCTTGAAGCAAAGTGAAAAAAACAACAAACAAAATCAAAATGATGCATTAGAAAAATGTTTTACTGTGAGTTTAAGAGGTTTTCTAGACTAAGTTAAAAATGTACCTGTTCTCTCTCCCTTAATTCCCTCTCCTTCTGGTAGTATTTATTATTAATTGTGAATCATTTACAGCACAGGGTATATTCCCTAGTTTGAAGGTTCTTTAAAAGACACTAAAGGAAAGAAAACAGCCATGTGGTACATCTACTTCACTAAAAAGTGTGGCAGGGGACTTGGATACTTGACCCTTCCATCCAGTCTCATGATAACTGGGTTTTGTGTTCCAAGCTGAAGAGTCCATGAAATGAGACCGATAGTGACCATAAGAATTATGGCTGCTGCTGTTCTCCCTCTGAGCTGCCTATTGTCCCCATCCATCCCTTCCCTACACCTCAGCCATACTTCTCTGTCTTGTTTCTTGAATGCTCTTCAGAGTTCGTATGGCAAGATCAATGTCAGGCCCACTATTCGAGAAGTTGGGCAGTATGCAATGCTATCAAAGCTGCATCACCATCCCAGCTCTGAGGCGGAAACCACGACATAGGCCTTGGGAGGAAAGGGGGCAGGCCCTTAGCAAGTGTGAATGGCCAGTGTTCACCTGGAGGGTCTCACAGAACCAGGGGAGCTGGGTCAGCCCAAGGTGTGCTCAGCCACACCGCCATGTGAACCGCTCCCAAGGAGTCAGGAACACTATATATGCTCACTTGTGTAGGTAGAGATGGTACACCAGCCATACCCACGGTGTTGAGCTCTGCCATAGAGTGAGGGGAGTTTGAGAGGTAGTTATTAGTTCATGATTAGAGGAAACGCTAACTGGCTTCCCTCCTTCCATGCTTCTGGTAGATGAACACATGGCATTAGCTCCCCCTTGCCAACATGCTTGTTTAGAAGTGGTGAGCACCCCACCACACGTACTCCTCCCTATCTTTCAAACTGAGGTAGAAAAAAACATTTCCTCCAAGCTGGTTAAATCTCTAATTAAATGCTACTGACATCTTCATCCAGCACTAAGTTTGCTATAGATTTTACTTTACAAGTTCTTCCTATCTAGAACCTAAGGAAAACCTAACTTCTGGCTCCTAGCTACATAAGACAAATGACCCCCACAGTTTAGACAGTGTTATTGCAGCATCTCTCTTTTAAAAACATAACATAATGATCTGAATATTTGAAATAATTCATATTAACTGGAAGGGAAAGAGACTTTCCCAAGGAGCTGTCAAAGTATGAAAGATTATTTTGCCTTCATAAGGAGGCAGAAGAGGTCTAGTCATATCTGTTTGTTCAAAAGGCAAAACCACATGCCACCAACTTCAGCTTTCTTTCTGTCATCTCATACAGTGTCCACTTTCTGTGCTTTTAAGTCATTACTTATAGTATCCACCCAGAGGTCTTGTGGAAAATCTCTGCCTTCCTTTTTGGATTGCTCCCCTCCTACAAATGAGGTACTAAATGTGATTAGTAATCCTTATCCATTTATCTAGTGCTGAAACAATATATAAGAGCCAACAGAGGAGAAAGTGGTTGCTGAACCAAGCTTGAAAAAGGGGCCTGCAAGGCATTGGACTGCTGGCACTTAATCTATAACACAAATGAAAGATGTGATCTCCTACAATCTTCTCCTCTCTCTCCCATTCATGAGAGCTGAAAGATCGTGCCTTCATCCTTGGCTCCCTCGGAGACAGATCTTACTGACTGAGTAATACACAAGAGTGTCTTCCTCTGACATACAGCGCAGGTATGCCACAGCATAATCTGCTGTTGCTGGACCACTAAATGGCTGCTCGATGTCTAGGGTGCCTGACATCCAATATATCTTTTTCAAAGCTCACTAAAGCAAGCAGTCCACTGCAGCAGCAATTCTCTTCTTCAGAAATCTGGGTACCTATCTGGGGGAGGCCACCTCCCTTCGAAGTTTTCTATATAGCATTTGTGTGGTGTAAAAGTAGAGAATATTTTCTATGAGTGGGTACAAATCCTCAGAAGTAGAGAAAGCAGCAGTGCTTTCTTATCTTGTTGTCTTTTAAAATATGTTGTCTTTTTAAACAGTGGTTTCAGCTTCTTTATCAATATTAATTGATGTTAAAATATAGCCCAGCAAGAAACCAGAACATCTACAGAAGAATTATTTCAGCAGTCTCTTGGGTGGGAATAGGGCATATCTTTTTAATACCAGTAAGAAATACCTCATCATGTCGAAACACTATGGGGGCTGCAGATACAGGAACTGGAGTGCTCAACTTGAGCATAAGCTAACTGTGCCACGGCATCTTCAATGATGACAAATGGGCAAAACCAGAGTTTTAGAAGATGGCAACTTTAGTAGTGCTGCACCTCTTGGCACCATGACAAACACTGACTGGTTTGGGCCTGATGTACAGGAAAAAGAACAATTTAACTGTTTTTCCAGATAATCTGCCTCCTGTTTATGTGTGTCTGTTGTGGAGACCACAACAAGAGACTGGTTTGATTACTGCTGCAAACAGCATCTAATTTAGAAAAAAGCAAATACAAATACCATCCTATCCTAAACAGGGCCCTTATGTCCAAGTGCTGTAGATAGCACCACCGTAACCAAAAAAATGATGTATAAATTTAAGGCTATGCTTGGTGTCCAAATGTATTGGTAAACTGTTCAAAACAAGTTTAAGGCGGATTTAAAGATACCTGTTGTTTTCCATTAATAATAGCTGATAATTTGCAACATACATTAAAAGCCTATATAAATAACTAAAACATGGAAACTCCAGTAAGTTTTAGAAACAATTCCTAAAAATGAAGAGTCAGCTGTTTAAAAAAGCTCTATGCTGGCAATTTTCACCTAGAAAAAACAAATTTTAAAAACTCTTGTAAACAATTCTCTCTTTTTTAGATTTGAGCAGCAAAACTCATCTTAGAATGGAAACAGACTAATCATAAAATGGGAATGGCTGGAGAAAATATTTTTTTTTAATGAAAACTGATATAATAGGTTAAAATTAGATTGTAAGCACTTTGGGGAAAGACACTGCACTTTTATTTTGCCCAGCACAAGAAAGAGAGGGAGTCTGGGCTCCTTAGGAGATTTTGAAGTGCTACATTAATATAAACCATTAATAATATGTTAACTTTCTGGGAAAGTTAGTGATTAAAGCTATAGACCAGGGTGTTGTTGCAACCACCATATGCACGACCACAGGTTTGAGCAGTGGTCCCTCACAGGGTATGACAGAGATGAAAATGCTGTTCACTGTTAGAAAACTCTAAGGTTTTAAGTACTTCTTTTTTTAAAAAAAGACCATTATTAGTATCTGGGTTTACTGTGAAGCATTTTCTGAAATTTCTTTTGGATAAACTTAATTGCTGATCTGTCTTCCCAGTCAAAGCAAAAAAAGAAACAGTAGTTCTGGATCAAATACCTTTTTCACTTCAACAGAGAATATTTTAGTTCAGGCACATCCTTACCAAAAAACAAAACGTCACAAACAAAGGTGACTAGAAATAAGAATCTTTTCCCATTTAGAGCAACCATTTTGTTAGAGCATTCAGCCAGGCTACGTAAAATCAGGTTGTTACCCTTTTTTGGATCAGAAAGGAGGCATTTAAATGAAGATCATCTGCATTTAAAAAAAGAAAATTCCTTTGACACAAGCTACACACTCTTCTGGGGGATGTTTTCCTTTTGAAATCATTCCACTGCACAGGAGATGTTTTACTTTGTGTCAAATGAAAAAGAGTCCTTGTGGGAGCTGTGGGTCGACTCTGGGAGAGAAAAATATCAGCACTAAATCAAATAGATCCTATCCAGAGCAGACCTAAACCACAAAAGGGAGCACAGACACAAAAATGTCTGCTCAGCAGTAAAATTAAGAAATACAAGTTGTTGTACCACCAGTTCCCCAACTACTTTGCCCAGAATCACCTCTCTCTCAAGATGAGCCCTATGATTTTCTTGCTCGGAGCCCCTTCAGTGCCAGCTGTGACTAGTAATTTTCAAATCCAATGAACTGTGACTCAGTTTCAAATATCCCTTCTTCAGTTTTGCCTTTGTGACTTAGGCAGTGCATTCCGTGCACTAGCAGTTTAGACCACGAACCCCTCTCTCCTACATTGTGGCTATGTGCTCTGACCATTGATGACTGAATAAAAAAGCAGAGAGTAGCATTACCATTTTCACTGAGTTTGTGAATCTAGATTGGGGAAAAAAACTCCAAGAAAACAGACTACTGAAACTTTGGGGGAGTTGGGCTCACTCTTGGTGCTTGATGCTTTGCAGCAGATGAATCTTTTGTTGAAAAAAACCCCCATGAATACTTAGAAATTGCTACAGTACCCATCTATGTCCATCCAGAGCACAAAATACTTTCTTCCTGATGCTAAACCAAGCTTATTGAGCTGGCATAGGAGTATGTACAATGCACACTTCTCACCTACTTAATGGACCTCATACCTCACCTGATGAGAACAGTACAGAACGGCTGCTTCTGCTTCCTGTAGAGCAGCACTACATAGCAGAAAATGCTCCTAAAATATTTACAACATCTTATTCTTGCACCAAACCCTAGTTTTAACACATTAATGCTATATTAGTATAGTGAAGGTATGTGTGTCTATATATATGACATGTTGTGCATGTATTTTTAACAATTTTTTTTTCTAATGTCAGCATTAGGAATGGTGCCAGTTACTGCCTTTGAAAAAGGATGTTTTAAAATGCAGTTCATTAGTTCTCAGCCAGTATTAAAAATGACTTCCTAATGGCTGGGCTCTGCTCCAGAAAATAATGACTCTCTGTATCCAGTCCCACCACTATAAGCTGTCCTCTATGGACAGGGGTGCTATCGACAGAACTGAAACAAATAGATTGTTTACTACTTCAATTTAGATGTTGAAGGTGAGAAACCTTTAAATTAGATCAAACCACAGAATTATTCAAACACATTTTTCAAACTGCTGTGTTAAAATTGTTTTTATAGGGGTGCTCTGTTCACTCTTGGAGAGTGAAAAATGCCTGTTCTTTAGTGATATCTTAGGTTTAATACACAGACATAAAGTGACATACACTCCCCCAACCATTAGCTTTGTGAAAAGAGTATGTGGTGGAAAAGAAAGGATTTTGAGATACCATCTTGATGTTAATGGCAACTGCAGTTTGTTTCTTCTTCCTGTTCCCTTCAGCTGACTACAGATCATCGTGTCACAACGGTTCAGCGAGAATGGAAGACATTGTTCACCATGGGATGTGGTCACTTCAGATCTTCAGATCAGAAAGAGGATTAGAGACAGGAGGCTGGCCTATTATTTCTGTGAGATGCTGCAGCAGCACTTCTGGGTAAAAACTATCAGATTTCAAGTAAACGTGTAGCTTCATTGGGATATTCTTAGTTTTCCATTTATGTATCTTGAAAATTTTAAATTATCTCTGAAAAGTATTCTTAGTATCTGCAGATCTACTTCTCATGGGCATACAAAGCTCTGTCCATCATAACAAACACTGCATTTCGTACAATATTATACGAGCTACCCTTTTGGGAGCACTGAATGGCTCTAAATATCATCTCAGTTCAATGTGGAACAGTCATTTTGTACCATAAGTGTTGAAAAAAATTATGATACAGTAGGAAAAAAATATTCTTATATTTCACGTTTACCCTTTCCTCAGTGAGGTCAGAGATAAAGCTGTAACCCAGAATGTACTAGATAAAACAATATAACTTCAAGCTGTACCTCAAAACAGTGGTCCCAATCATATCTGACCAGAGGCAACAGTACTGACACTGTTGTCAGAATGAGCAGGAGGCAATACCACCCTTCCCTTCCTCTGAAAGTCTTGGTTTTATTTTTATGTTTTTAATTTTCTATGCCCACAAGCAAAGCTAGAAAGTCTTGTAGGCAGCACATCGTGACTCTAGGATAGAGAACAGTGTATTTAATATTTCTCCAACATACATCAAAAGATCACTTACGCCATGTCTTAACTTTCCAATTCCTCTTGGTTTTCATTTCTCATCCCAAAAGTGATGAGCTAAAATTTTCCATATTTCTGTTGTGAGAGAAGGCTAAAAATCAGGGGAGAGAAGAAAAGTTATGTACTTTGTGCACTTCATGCAAAGATACGGCTTGTAATTAACTGTTCTCGGTATTGAAAGCACTGAAGGAAGTCCATTTTTCTTGCTTTTTTACAGTTATCTCTGAATACAGAAAATGAGTCTTTTGCTTTACAACAGTGTAACTGTAACAGTCCTTTAAAACAATATAATCGCCCTGGCTCAGCTGTAATCTTATCAGATCTATCTACAGACCCGTGGTGCAGTTAAATTTAAGAACAAAATGATACACAACTATTACAGGCACTTTTCACATTGTTGTCACCAATTGCTTATCTGAAAAAGGATTCAGCTGTTTTCCTTAATATGCCCTGTTGGTTATTCTCTGGAAGTAAAAATCGCAGTCTGACAGAAGTAGTTCAAAACCACCCTTACTCTTCTCCTGTGCTAGGTGGGATGGTGCCCTGAATTTATAAAGCAGAGGTCTTAGGTAAAAGTCTCTGTACAAAAAAGGCAGTTACAATGATGAAGGGTAGAGAAAAAGGACAAAAAGAGACAAGATGTTTAAGGGGTTTTCTTAAGATCATCAAAACCAGTATCGAGTCCATCACGTTATCCAACAAATCCAAAATTTGCAACTGCAGATGATTATGCGGTACACGGATCATAACATCTATGTATTTTGTGATATGGCAAAATAAAACAACACTGAATCATAGAATTACATGATAAACAATAAACTGATTAGTTTATGAAAGAGATTATATGACAGGACTGTTAGTTATGCAAAACACTGCACATGGTGACTGAGTGTCTTTCCTGTCCACTTTTCTTAATCAAGCCCCCTTTTACCTGTTAGCTCAGAAAATGGAACCATCCTTAATGCACCATCAGATGCTATTTTTTCCTGGATTATTTTTTTTTTCTGCTTTGAGATGTTTGCTTCACTCGGCTGCCCGATGAAATATCAACTGGATATGTCTCTCATTGCATGGGCCATGACTAATTGATTTGCTAGATTTATCCAACAGCCTTGTTATATTACAGTGTGTTTGAAAAGGGGAAAAATCTTCAGAAAACCCTGAAGAAAAAATTATGAAGCAAAGACAGAAACTGTGAAATCTGTCAAGATTTATTAAAAATGGCAAGACCAATGCCACTGAGATGAAATTTTCAATTAGTAAAGTTACTTTGGCAGCCAAGTATGAGATGTTATTACAAGTTTTCTGAATTCTACTGTTTGGTTTAAAATGTACAGAAAAAGTAGTGTAAAATGTACAACAGAGAGGTAGATATTACAGTTGAAAGTAGTGTGCAATTTCTGCTATGAGTTACAAAACAATTTAAATGTCAGGTTTGAGGAAGCTGATATATTTAATCTTTCTTCCTAATCATGCTTTTCAGAAAATGTGAACAAAGTATGGCAACCTATTCTTTAGTTGTTCAAGAAAAGAATAAGCACCTTATTTCATCACTTGAGTTGATACATGTATTATTTACCTTTGAGTATACATAAGGTCATAGCCTGTGAAAGATTATTCACAGATTTCACAAAAGCATTTTCTAACAGACTCCTTTATTCTGAGCAGTTTATTTAGAAGATGTTCAGGTTCCCCCAATATTTTCTACCCATCCCAGGTACCTTAAAATAACACAGTATCCTGGACATTTCCCAAAGGAAGATCACCACAGCACACAAAGGAAAAATACACCCAAACAAAACAAACCAAAAAACACCCAAACCCAAACAAAGTAAGCATTCATTTTAAAGACACTTGTTTTTGTCTGTGTATGTGAACAGTTATGCCTACTGCAACTGCCTACATCCATCTCTCCTAGGGGAGATCCAAAAATTACAGTATTTCATGTGAAAATGTCTTCTGACCTTAATGCTATTACACTTCTAATAAATCCACTCCTGTTTTCTGACTTACACTTCTCATCTATGTGATGTAAACATAATTCACTCCAAAAATGATGTGCTAAAATAAAGCAATACTCATTTTGGTGACCTAAATGATGTAAATATTAGCAGGTAATGAAAGGTTATGTGACTCTGTCTGCGAACCACAAGGGCTGCATGCAGGACACAGAGAAAGATGTCAACATATATGGGATTTCATCATTGATTTCTAGTGAGAACTTCTACAGAATTCAACATTGGGCAAAAGGTTGTTATTTACTTTTTTACTTGAAGTCACAACCTATTAGAAATAAAAAATTAAATTTTAAAAAAGTGTTGTCTTCTAATTGAAGGCAAATATCAAACCAGAAAATGAATCTACACCAAAGAGAACATCCTCCTTACAAAACACTCACTAAGAAGTCTTAAGTATATATCTCATTGGTGCCCTTGCTCCTTTTCTCATTTTTTTGGCTATGCCTTACATTTTTTCTTACTCTTATAAAGAAATAAAACAACTCTTCCATTGTTCTGGAAAAAACCTGCACAATCATCAGAGAAAACTGACTGTGGCAAAGAAAGGTCCATCAGAATATCATGATACAGTATTTTACATCATGCAAAATATTGCTGGATTTTCAAAATAAAGAAAAAAAAAAATCCCCCAGGTTTTTTTTTCCATGTAAGATATTAATGTAGTTGTATAAAGCAGCAGGTTAAAAACATCCAGCGAAAAATCAAGATTTTTAAATCAGTACTTTTCTCTGAAATCTAAAGCTAAAACAGCTACCAAGCACAGAATGTGTTAATTCCTCACATCATTATAACTATTTCAATTATAAGCAACTTCGCAAGAGAGAAACAAGCATAAATTTTAACAAGACTGCCGTTAACTGGACTGGAAAAAAACTAAGATATCAAAGCCTTCTTGTTAAAGACTAACCTAATTAACAGGCCAATTTCATTGCCACAAGTTTTCAAATCTGTGATATTAATTAAGAAACTAAAGGAGACAAATGGCCTGCAAAGAGACATATCTGCCTTCTGGCCTACAAATGAGCACTTGCAATCTGCGTAATCGATACCAAGGAACCCACTGGAATTAATGTCCAACCATGTACAGCTTTCTGTGCCAGCTCCTTCACTTACCTGACCTTTCAGGTAAATGTATCTTGTGGTTCTCAAATGACAAAATGGCACCTTTCATTACTTTAATCATTGACCTAAAAAAAAGTATGTAAATATCAGCCTTTCTAAGACCATAGTTTGATATATCTGCAGTTTCGTCAGGGAAAGGTGTGTCGGTAGCCTGACAGCTGGGAAGTGGTCAAGCTTTTGGAGTTCTAAGGGGAACAGAGAAAACTAAAATTATATTTTTCATTCTCTTCCAGCTATAGCAATAGTAGTGCTGCTGCTTAGTGTGCCCAAGAAAAGACTTTCTATGTCATATGTACTATTTTCCTATATAAAAGACACATACGGCTGGCTTGAATGGCAATTAATGTAAAAGATGTAATCAAATGGAAATGTGTGGATCAGGAAAGTAAAAGTTCTTTAAGTTTTATTAATGAAAATAACAACATATCAGATACCAGCACCTGGAATGTTGAAACTCCATCAAGATGAGGGAGTTTAAGTACTTTTAGACAATCAAAGATGTAAAAACAAGAAGCAGCCATTTTCTTTGCCCCTCTTTGAAGGTACAAAACTCTCCAAATGAGCCATCTCTATAGGGCCTGTTTGTATCCTCAGCTGCCCATGGAGATTGAGATGTGTCACACTAACTTTATCATAAGAAGCCAAAAACCGAAAGCAGTATAAAACAAAGAATAACACACAGATTCTTCTAATAACGTCAACCTAGAAGGCAGTCTGGATGAGCAAACAGGTTTGAATAAAATAAAAAAAACCTCAAGGCTTCTTCTAAAACTAAATAAACATTCTTGAACTTTGAATTACCAGAAACAAGAAACAAAATATCCAGAAAAACAACTGAAACATTTGCTTTAATAAGACTCACAAAAACCCTAGAACTAATAGACCTTTTTGACTTAAGATTATGAGTAAACTAGCAGCTTCTTACTCTCAATTAGTCATACCCAAAAAGGCTTGTTTTGATACAATAAACATAAGCAAGTTCAAATTTCAATTAACTTTCCCTCTATTCTTCATACATGTAGATGTGCCTGTGAATTGAGGGCACCTTGTCCCATTGATACAAGTGAATCTGATTATGGAACAAACTATCAAGGCTCTTTTTTTGGTTGGTTGGTTGGTTTGTTGTTTTTGGGGGTTTACTGTTTGTTTGTTTGTGGTTTGGTTTTTTTGGGGGGAGAGGTTTTCTTTTTACTAACGGGAATGATTCAAAGCTGTGTCGGGACGAGGTGGGGGTTCAGGCTGGACATTAGGAAACGTTTCTTTACTGAGAGGGCGGTCGAACACTGGAACAGTCTCCCTAGAGAGGTGGTCAATGCCCCAGGCCTGTCAGTGTTTAACAGACATTTGGACAGTGCCCTTAACAACATGCTTTAACTTTCTGTCAGCCCTGGATTGGTCAGGCAGTTGGACTAGATAATTGTTGTTGGTCCTTTCTAATGGAAATATTCCATTCTATTCAAAAAGTAATCATTAAAAGTTTTTATATAAAATAAATGCTAACCCCTCCAAACACTTACTTTTGATACTGTACAATACACAATTAATGAATTACCCCCAAAAACCACTGGCTTTGGACAGAAACCATGTAGACATGATTTGGGATCGCTAATGGTGAGGAATCACATTATGACTTAGGATGGTCTCTAGAGAACAGTACCTGGCAAGCTTGAGGCCATGGTCCCTTAACCCTTCACAAGTTGTTCCCAGCTGAACCATACTTTAATCAGGAATTCTGCTTGTGCATCTCATAAATTTTCTTAATCTTTCTCTCCTCTCCAGAATGTAAAACAAAGCTTGATATTTATGTAGAAAATGCCAGTATTATTTGTTTATATTTGTTATTGAATTGGATTCATATACTTGCAAAAAGAATTAGTCCGGTGAATTTATAGTGTTGTCCCTCTCTGCAGACTCGTGGTTCTATATCATGTACAAAGACTGCAGATCAGATAGAATGAGGAATGGAAGTTTTGATCAAGAGAATAACACACTAAATTCCAACTAACATACTTTGTCCACCTTCGTGTGGAGTCTACAACCAGCACCACATCCTGCTTTTCATTAATAATATTCTCTCCCATTTTCATAGCAGAGCCCATGAGTTCAAACAAAATACTCAAAGGCAATACAGGACAAAATAACTAGTTCATTACAACATATTCCATAAATTCACTGCAAACTACCTTGGTTATTTTCATAAAGATCTTGCAATCCCAAACTACTGAAACAAAGAATAGGCTTTTTAATCTTTTTCAGCAATTTTCTGCCTTCTTTGTTCATCAAAAAGCATTTTCCCTAGTGAATTGACCCCAGATGACTTATGCCTCTCAAATATTTTTGATAGGTAGATGTCAAAGCAGCTTACATTTTCCAATATAAAAACTGGTGATAAGATGACAAGGCTGAGAGCACTCAGAGATTTTAAGGGAAGATGTTGCCTGACACTCAAACAGAAATCCACAGACAGCAGAAAGTGGCTTTCACAAAGCTGAGGTTTCCACAAAGTCACTTGTTCCATTAGTGTTCTTTTTGTGGAAGCAGAGGAAGCAGATGAAATAAGATCCTCCTTGCATTTACTTAAAAACGAAGATAAAACAAGCCAAAGAGTCAGAAACGGACAGTAAGAACAAGTTATAAATTACGTGTCCCAGAACACTGTAAAACATGACTTAGACATTCAATTGATAGGATAGAGAATAGCATGAGATGTTACTCAGTTTCTTAATTAGATCCAATAATCCAAGGATCTTTCAACAAATCACTAAGTGTTAAACTTTCACTCTCATTATTTATTATTGTTTTGATAACACTGTTTTGAGATGTTTTAATTTAAAATTGTAATGAAACTAACAGAAACAAAGTTTCTTTGCAGGATCACTTTTTATTACAGAACATTTTGGAGCTGGCAGTTCCAAGTTATTTGTTATAAGATATTTATAACATATATATGTTATAAGATATTTTAGTAACATTTTAAGATATTTATTGTAAGAGTTGACTGCACCTTTCTCAGATCAAAAACAGATGCAGTGCTTGTATAAACTGAGAAACATAAAAGAATAATCAACTGTATTGTAAGGACATGTTTAGCCACAATGCTATAATCAACTTTTATAAAACCACATCTTCTAAATAAAAAATCTTTTAATCTGACTGGTTTTTAAATCAAGTTTTATACTTGAGACAGAGCAATAGGTATGGTAGCAATTTAAGATTGTTTCTTGCTTATTGCTCTTTTGTGGAGCTATTTGGTATTTACAAGTATTTATTTAATAAAGACCTTTTATTTGGTAATGTCAGGTGGCTAAGAACAATGTAAGGCATTGCACAAGATCAGAGGGAGACCAACAGCAAACAGCCCAGGGATGGCTATTTGGAGGGACTAGCTTTTCTAGTGTATCAAAGAGAGAGAAAGTAAATGAGCTCACACATGCAAAGAAAGTATTTAATACTAATTCTAAAATGTGTTTACAAATATCAGTTTGGCAGCCTACTTTGTTCAGATTCAACAATGGAAACAGAGCTTGTTTATAACAGTTCAAACCAGCTAGAAATCTGCATTCAGTCACTTGTCATAAGAGAAGGTGGTTATGCATTTGTGTTCTTTTTTAAAGAGAATATGAGCTAAAGAACTGTGTGTCTTCCACATAATTCAGAGTAATACTTCTGTTATCAGGTCATATCTTACGACCTTGTGAATAACATGCAGCCCATATCTTCCATGCTTGAGGTCTGGCTGGTAAAATAATTACTATTGCAGACCCAATTTAAAGCTGCCTTTCATACTTCTGAAAAATCAAAAGCTGATAAAAGATTTCACAGGCCTCTGAAAACTACCTTGTGTAACATTGATCTGACTTACTAAATAACTCAGGTAATACCAGAATAATGGGCTAATATTAAATCAGTATTCACTGACCACTTCATTTTTTAATTCCTTTGATGAAGTTCTAACATTTTCTGTTCTTGTCCATGGAAGTTAGATGGGGAAAGAAAACCAGTAATTTTTGAAAGAACTGTCACAGCTTTCCTTTTTGAGAAAAGTTAGGTGAGGGTTGGCATTCAGATAAGCCGAAGATGAAAGCAGACACTAATTTGGAGTAGGCTCATTTGAAACACAAGGAATAGAAAAAATATGCTAGGACAGTTTCAGAGTTTATTCTTGCCTTGCTTATCCACAAAGCAGGTTTGCCAAATTCCCTGGGAGACCGCATAACTCACATTAGCACTCAGTGAGGTGAATCCATGTACTTGCATGTGAGGCAGGAGATCTCACAGCAGCAGCACCGTGCAGCAGCACCATGCATTACCATTAGCATTGTGGCCTCTACCACCTCGCATTGCCACAAGGTCTCATGCAGTCAGACTTGATTAATATTCCACCAAAGGAAAGAGAACTACGTGGACAGTATACCCACCTCACAAAAACTAAAAAAGGAGCTTTTAATAAAGCAATTTGGAAAAGGAGCCTTTCTGTGCCTATGCATGTATACATTTTGGGCACAGGGACTGAACTATAAATCAAAGATGCCTAAGTAAAATGTCAGAGCAAGACATTTTGCTATAAGGTTTTGTCTTTTCAATAAATCAGAGACTAGGGACTTTTGCGATAGTGGGAAAGTGACTAAAATATTGGCTGGGGACAACTAGATCCCCAGATGTTAACTGACATTTTTTCAACACCCTGTCTAGTCCAGTATGATGAATAATCCAGGTCCCCTCTGAAGCCATACTTTTATTTACTGAAGGATAATCCAGTTAATTCTATTTTCCCCACTGTTTACAAATTAATATTCTTAAGAACCTACTTGTAACAAAATACCTCAATATCTACTATTCTCTGTGTTACAACCTTATTGGCTTAGTTTGTTCTTCCTACAAAGTTGTTCAAGTATAAGGGGAAAGAGAACTGATTTCTTCCTTGATGCTTGCCTTTTTTGCCTGTCTCTTCATTTGTTTTTTTCCCCTCTCACCAAATACTTCACAAAAGCAGAATTTTCCAGAGGCAACTCCATCTGGCATGGCTGAAGAAGGTCCAGGGATCCCAGGCCAGCACCTAATCCATCTGTGAATACTAATACACATGGGTACAAATACCAACAAAATGCAGACAAAACATTGAATTCACTGTTCCAACAACAGCAACAATATCCATTCATTCCATATAAACAAACTTGAATCCACTGTCAGCAACTAAGATGTGTTACCTGAGATGTATACTGGTTGAAACCTCTCACCAGTTTGGCTGGAGTAATAGGAGTGGCAATGCCAGTTCCCAGATGACCAAACTGTCACCTGCCTGTGACAACTGTAGCTTGTCTGGTTTACAAAGAGGTCAATTCTTCTTTTACTCTAATCTCTGTTAGGTTTGCCACACATTTCCTTTGTCTCTTGTTACCACCTGCCTGTAAGACAAGTGCTCATCAGCTCTCAGATATCACTGTCCCATACACCTGAACAGGACTGCCTGTGGATCTTCTCATCCAATGCATTCCTATCTATAATTCAGATCCCAGTCACTTCCATCTTTTCCTTTGTCTTTTTTTTGTATATGAAACTATCTGACTCTTTTCCCAAGAGATTCTTCTGACAATATTGAACTTTCCAGTTACAGTGCACCTCCTCACGGTCACCCTTCAAAATGTTCTCCAGTGTTCATGACCATTTTCTACCGTAATGGTTTCATGTCTCTGAATCATACTGGTCAAACAATTTTTCAAGTCAGCAGCACTACAAGACATTCTTCTTCAGGCCCATCTGCTAGGGAAGAAGAGTCTGGTGTATCGAAAGGGTATTTGAGAAGGAAAGAATCTCCTGTCAATAGTGTTAATTTCTGGTTTTACTCACTTGGACACCATGTCCACAATATTCCAGACAATGCAATTTTAGGCTGACAGCTTTCTTCCTCCTCAAAAAGTTATTGAAAGCAGAGCTGAATTAAGTTTTCATGCAAAAAAAGTTTTTATGCAAAATCTAGGGATGTCGTATCCCCAATAAGAATAATTTGTTTTCCTGATAACAAAAAAGGATGTTTCAGATTTAAGCTTTCAGTAAAAATTTTGGGAAAGATTTATTATACCTGTAGAACACATCTTACAAGATGGGCTTTTAGCAAAAGAAATCAAAGTTCACTTTTTGAATTCTGGCAGTTCCTGGATGATTCACTGGCTACAATGACTTCTGTATACCAAGGACCTATCCAGACCAATAGCCTGAAAAACTGGCCAGGTTTTGAATATGAGTGACTACCAGAAAGTACTTTGCAATTATTTAAAAGACAGAGAACCTGAGCAGGAGTTATTTCATGTCAAAAATAAGTTCTGGAGAACATCAGGGTATCTAAGTTAGTGCATGTCTGAGTGCATGCGCATTTCCGAAGGTCACTAGAGAAAGACAAAGAAGGTATCACTTATACTGAAACTGTTCCCACGACACCAAAGAGAAGGTAGTCAAGACAATGAAGAAATATATTCCTTAGGTCAGGTACCGCATGTCTATATGCCATGGAAATATAATGGCAACCAAGGTGGTGGAAAGACTTCCAGTTTAGTTGATAATTTAAGAAGAAAAGAAAAAAAATGAGTAAATCAAGGCAAATACCCCCCCCTCGGGCCCAATATGATATTCTGGAACCCAACAGATCATCTTCAGAAAGTACTTCGATAAACATCACTTACAGGGAGCAGACAAAATGATGAAGCTGATGTGTATTGCTATAGTGCCAGCCATCTGTAGCACTTACAGTCAGATTTTCTGACATACCTCAGAAGAAAGAAGGTATTTTGGAAATATATTACTGTGTTTATGAGATGTAAAATGTCAGCACAGCACCATACACCACTGCAGCACATGGATGTCTAAAAAGATCATGTATAATTTCCCTTGAAAGCGCTAATTTGCATGCATAGATACTTCATTTGCGGTAGGAGGTCTACGTGCTCTTCTCTACCCAAGCAGAAATACAGCTCAGCCTCAGTGGTAAGCAGTCCTTCAGTAAACCTTATAACCTCATTCCAAACTCTGGCTGTCAGTTAACAGCTTTTCAGAATGACAGTTTAAATCAAGAAAATGTCACATGTGTATAGTAACAGGTCTAATCTTGTCTGTAAATTGCTGTCTGTGGTTTTCAAAAACACAGTAAATTGCTGGCGATTTACAATGAGTCTCACTGCAAGGATAACTTGACTTTTGCACATTTAACAAAACAGTCAAATTATTCATGCATATCATTCAATGTTTGGGCAATTTTGAGTGTAATTGATTTCAGGAACTTGTAGTATGCCTTTTTACTAGATGAATATAAATCTTACATTTGACTTTTACTTCTCAAATGTAAGACTGAAAGTCTATCCAGGTATCCAAGATCTATAACGTATTTCAGGACTCACTCATCTAACATAAGTGGCCAATCTTTTTCCAACATCCAACAAACACAAACAATGTTTCAGACTATCTTTGTATAGTACTTCAGGTCCCTCAGGGATACAGAAGAGATTCATTCTGGTGACCCAGAACACTGCAGCATTCATGTCCCTTCTAAAAACACACTAAAGCCAAGGTTGTCTTCCATGAGTCAAGTATCTAAGCAATGGCTGTCTGGAAAGCAAGGGATAAAAGAAGTATGTAGAGGAAAGCTACACAGCTCGGGGTGGAAAGCAGTGGCATGAGCTGGTGGAGAGTGCTTTAAGGAAAAAGGACATCGCAGCAAAATTTCTTCTACCCTGGTAGATGGATGAGGTGGGACTGCAGCACCCCTCCTTCATGGATGGGAAAAGGTATGGTCTATTTACGGAAAGGCATAGTAGGAGAAGATCTGAAGACACAGAACATGCCTTCTCCTCCCTCTGGAGTGGCACCAAGACTCACAGAGAGACCGTTTCCTTCCCAGCATTGCCACTAAGGCAGAGTCTTCAAAGGAGAAGCTCCATCCTGGACCATGAAAGGCCTATGTGAAAGCTGTGACCACATCCCTAAGAATGCATGGTTGATGTCGTTAGCTTTACATCACTGCACTCCAGGGTTTCTTCCACCTCAGAAAAGGAAACAAAACCCTGTCTCTCCTTAAAGGTTACTTTGCACAGAAGTGTCTTCCTTTTCTTTATAAAAATAACTAAGCCAACAAGACCAATTTTTTATCTAATCTGTATGATGAGAATTTCAATGCTTTCTCCTGTAGCTATGCCAGTTTATACCATCTCAGTAGAAAGCCAAGAACTTTGAAATATTAACAACATTCCACCAAATAAAAACTTTTTTTTTTCCCTCCTAAAAATGGTATTTACAGCCTACACATGAGCTGTAGAAAAAATTGCAGGTATTGAAATACTGTATTTTGTTTTCAGTACTATTTATAGTTATTATGTAGTAACTTCCGTTTATCTTATTGTAACTCATAAACTCCTGTGTATCTTTTCATCTACAGTACAACCTGAATTAAAAAGCCACTCAATGGACTGACAAAATAATCTATTAAGATGAGTGGAATTACAAGCAAAAGGAAGTGATAATTCTGTTAGCAAGGCAGAACACAACCTGCAAAGTATTAGAACATACTTATTCCATGCACAAACTTCCTATACTGTTGGCAAAGCATTTAAATGCAGGAACACATTCTAGCACTAAATTAAAAAACAGTGAGATTATTACACTATTCACAGTCTCAGTGATGTGATGTAGCAGGACAAACTGTAATGGGTGGGTTGCAGATCATAAAAAGCAACATACTGTGCAATCTTTTTCACACAAACCTAATGCTTTCTTTGGCTCTGAATCCTTTTTTTGGTTCTAAGAATGGTTTTAATTCTCAGTGTTTTTTTATTCTTCTTTATAAAGACTATATCCTTAAGGTTTTTAAAACACTAAATATTTCAGAGATGCACTGAAATACTAAGCTAAAGCAGGTGATTTCTTAAAAAAACCCCACACATTAACACAAACTTCCATCATCTACATATCCTTCCCTGACCTCTTCCGACTCCAATTAATTGAACTGCTCTCACATCATGTTATGTATTAGGAGAATTTAAAAAGGACAAACACAACACAAGAGGTGTCACAGCAATATATACAAGATCAATACAAGCAAATACAATCTAGATGACTTGAAAATGCTGTTAAGAGATACTATTACGCAATATTGTAATATGCACAATATAAAAATATAGAACAACAGACCCATAAATCAGCATTTGTTTAACACATTTTATATATATATATATATATATCTCAAACTTCTGCATTTCAACTTTGTTGCATAAGACAAGATTTTTCTAGCTGATGAATACTTTGGGCTTTTTTTTAAGCTTTTTTATTAAAGCCTCCTTCCTTTCCCGAACTTTATATATGAGAAGTGGAGAGGTCTATGGATTGCCTCTTATTTTAATGTTGATTCTGCAAACTACTTAAATGCATAGTAAGCACGTGAGTAATTTTATTGAGTTTAATGAGACTACTCATGCATTTTAAGTTAATCATGTGTCTTGCTGTACTGAAGCTGCAGAAAAAAAACCATACAGAAATCAAAGTAGTGGGAATACACAAAGTTATAGGACAATAATCACTGTAATTTGCACATGATACCCCTGTGCTTTAGGCTGGTAGCAGCCCTTTGGGTGTGTGCTGCTCTCGTTTTCTTTCTGAAGCAGATGTAGAGGTAGCACATTAAGAACGCAGCAAAGACCTCTCAACAGGGGAAAATACATCTTTATCTTACTGTCCTGAGGGATTCAGAGAATGTGAAAGTCCATGGTACTGAGCAAGTCAGGGAGAAGGGCTGTGGAGTCTTTAGGTAAGTGGCACATTGAGTTTCAAGGGTTAATAAGTTAAGGAGTATTCCAGGTCCAGAGCCAGGGTGCTTTGGACGGAGAGAAACTGGGAAGGAATACAAAAGGGTCTCTTTCCCTTCTCCACTGTGGTCTTTCTTCTGGTTTGGTTTAAACTAAAGACAGTAATTATGAAGTTTCTAATGTGAGGTTCCAACTTTTCTCTCTATGGAGGCACTAGATAGTTTCTTCTGTCCCTTCTTCTGGCTACCTTTTTTTCATTTGTAATGGCACACATATGCAAGCATTTAATTATGAAAGATCCATCCTTTGTGAAAATTTCTGCAGTCAATGGGTACAACAGTTTCCAGTGCCAGGCAAAACACACAGGTAAACACTGTGTCAGCCAGTTCCTCAAGAAACCACAACAAAAATGGAGAAAAGACTCCAGTCAATATAAATTAGAGGATATATAATGGAGAATATTTAACAGGGAAGAAAAATATGTCAGGCAGAATCCATTATAGCAAGGTTAAAGTCAGTAATAAATTGTTCATTAGGCTTATTAGGAACAAAAGAAATTATAGAGATGATCTAGGCCTACTAATAGATGAAGACTCTGATTTTTTTAGAGGTAGAAAAGGCAGACATCTTTAATAAATGTTTCTGTTCTTATTTGGTAAAGAACAGAATGAGAAGAGGAGGAACAAGCACTTTCTAAACCATCAGTAAATGACGTACCAGTTTCTAAATTGTATTCATTCTTTAAGCCTGGACAACTTGCAACAACACAAAACCACTGAATATAGAGATCTATGAACGTAAAGGACTTAATTTTTAATAAATCTTGGGAACTTCATGAGACTGAAGAATTTTAAAGCTTATGTAAGTTTCAAAACATGCACATGCAATGGTTCAAGGACAGTTAGTCTAGCATCAGTCCCAAAATAACTGGGGGAAAGATGACTTAAAAACAGATGCTTGAGAACCAATAGAAGCAGTATAATTGACGCCAGTCAGCAAGATTTCATAAGACATTAGGACCTATTAAACAAACTCAATTTCATTACTTCAAGAAGTTAAATGTTGAGTTGATAGAAGCAGGTGCAAGAATATACTTAGACCCCTATAAGGCATTCACAAAACATTCTTATTGAAAAAATTAGAATGGCAGTACATTTTTAATGGACTGAAAATTAAAAAGATTGAAAACTACCTAATTAACATAGTTATCAATGGAAAATCAAAGCTGAATAGAAGTATTTCTAGCAGGACTCCCTTGGGATTGATGTAAGGTCAGATGTCATTCAACATTTTCATCGGTGATCTAGAAGTAAATACAAAATCACTGCTTGCAGTGGATATATTTGCAGATGACACAAAGAGAGGGAGGAGGGTAAATAATGAAAAGGCAGGCAGCTGTACAGGGCCATCTGGAGTACTTGTTAAGCTGGGATCAGCGAAACAAAAAACATATAAATTATAGGCACAAGCAAAGTGATATAGCCTGGAAGCAGGAAATAGAAGTCAGGCAACAGAATTGCAAACTGCATTCTAGAGAATAAAATGTTTGGATAAAAGTTAATATGATCCTGGAATATTTAAGCAAGCTACCTAGTTACAGATGTAAAAAGTGATCTGAAACATTTATGAATAAAGAAATCCTAGGATACTGATGGGGTTGCTAACATCTAGGAACATTTTAAAACTCTCTAACAACCTTTTAAAACCATTTGGTTATTTTAAGCATTAAAACTCGATACATTTGTGTCTGAAGCACATTTTAATATGTCAACGTTTTCACAGATATTAGCATATTTATCAGAGTGAAGCAAGAAATTTTAAAAGAAAATGAGACCTAAAGATTATTTCAATTTTTTACAGAAAATTGTAGTTTTAAAACCAGAATATAAAGTATATTTTTAACTAATCAACAGGTAGTCATTTGATTCATAAGAGTAAAATATATACAAACTAAACCTAGAATAGGTAAAAATATTAAGAAGTACAAACTAAAAAAGTGATTATTAAGAAAGTTATATCACTGGCTTTTCCAAAATAGCTATTTACACTGTGCTGAAGTTTGCAGGGTATACACAATGTCTACATGCCTACAATACCGAACAACAAAAATAGCCAGCTCATGTGAAAAACAAGACGTAAGGACAGAAGATACCCTGAAGCAAACCATAGTTGCAACTCAGGGTAGATATGAAGCATATGAAAACAGTCCCAAAACAGCATGACTTCTGAAGTTAAAAAATGTACAAGTGTATTTGAGATGAAGATCTAGTGGAAATCAGTTTCTTCACAGTTGTACGTACATGTACGTATTTTTTTCCTCACTGAATGTAGTCTTTTATTCAACAGCCCACCTTTGAAGTGGAATAAATAAGCATTTGTGAATTATTTGTGAATGCCACTAAAGAGAAAGAAACATTAATTTAGTCAAGATGAGATGACTCAAAAGGAAAATCATCTGCCCTGGTAATACTGGCAGTGAGAAAGTTGGTCAGCAGTTTGGTCACTTCTGATCAAACCAAGGGAAAGTACTGAACTGAATGAAAATAAAGCTGAAAAGCAAAAATATTATCCATCATTCACAGGGAGAAAAGGTAAAATTAATCAACTGCGTTATACCTGCTGCAAAGAAGTAATCTGGGTTTTAGAATAACACCTATGCCCCTTGCAGCAGACTAGATGGGTTAACCAGAGTTCAAACTCTCTCAGAATAAAAGATGTCCAAGCCTTCAAACATCTTTGAGATAAACAAGGAAAATCTTCAGCCAAAACTCCCAAATCACACCTGAATCTGTTCATCAACCAAAGGAGGAAAAAAACAAAAAAGAAAAAAGATCTGTGCAAGCATGCAGAAGTAAGATCCATAACAGTAACACAGAGCAGGAGTACTCGGAAGAAAGGTATAATATATTCTCCTGGTGCAATGGAAAAGCTCTTCCAAAACAACATCTTAAAGAACTTCTACATGCTCTCTAAAGACCTCTAAGCAGAGAGGGAATCTAAGTATACAGAATGCAACACTGCTATAATACAGAGAGAATCAAATTATTCATAAACCATTTGCCCTTGAAACACAGTCTCAGGAAAGCACTGTTGCCATCTCTGTGACTTCTTTTCCGACATTTTTGCTTTCCCCATTTGACTGGCTAGGTCAAAAAGACCCAGCATTATTCCCGGTATAGTAAAGCCACCCTGACAATAAACCTCCTAGCAAAGCAAAGGGCAGGAGGGCAGTCAAATCCCCAACAGGATTCTCTCATTCTTTCCCCATTAATCCGAACTGAAGAAGTCTGCTCAAAGGAGTGCTGATACTCATGAATAATAAACTCAGTCACATCATCAACACGAGCAAGGAATTTCCCTGAAGGACAGCTGAAAAAGGAAGAGAGAATAATAATCTAGACAACCAACAAACCCTCCAATTCGCTTGTGCATTGAAAAGGAGTTCTCAAACCCCATTCACCTTATGGAGGTTAAGTAAATTATTACACAGAAACCAAATTAAGGAGATAAGCGTGCTCCAAGGCTCGAACCATAAAGATTGAGACTACTTCCTGTGACCTCCAGAATCAAAACCCTCCTTCTGATTAAAGACAGACCAACACAACATAAACATTAAGCATTCTACAAATGAAAAAATGGTCAAACCAGACATATTGGCTTTTTAAGGCTTACCCAAGGTACACTACTGAACTAACCATAGGGTTTTTGTTTCCTGAAGCCTTCAAAAGAAATGGATACTGGGAGTAAGGCAGGGACACTGCCCTACAGTCCCCTTATTGTGCACTTATTGAACCACTCAACAGGAGCTGAATGGCAAAAATTTCTTCCAGGTGCTCTTTCAAAATACCCGGTGAAAGTCAGGTAGACTTACAAAATTTGTAAAATTCAAAGGCAAAATGCCAACATCAGACTCCCAGACCAAAGTAATGTAAGGCAAATATTAACGCAGAACATTCCAGACTATGCACATCTAATGCCAATATACTAGAAAATCCTGAAGAACCAGGAAATCTTTGAGTGGATACCAGGCTCCTTGTAGTTAGAAGAATCTCTTTCATTGTCAAATGCAGACCTATGAAAACTAAACCAAACTTATATCCACCGTGGCCTTTCCTCTAAATTAGGTAGAGTTCATGAATCCCAAAGGATGCAAGTACAGGCACCTGGATGACATCTAGAGATAATGAGCAATTGCCTGCTTCTCATGTTTCTTTGACAGGTCAAAGATAGGCTCATGTTAACATGTCTATCTACATAGTATCTACAGAGGGATCTGGACAGGCTGGACCGATGGGCCGAGGCTGAGTGTGTGAGGTTCAACAAGGCTCAGTGCCGGGTCCTGCACCTGGGTCACACCAACCCCACGCAGCGCTACAGGCTGGGGCAGAGCGGCTGGGAAGCTGCCCAGAGGAAAAGGACCTGGGGGTGCTGGTCGGCAGCCGGCTGAACGTGAGCCAGCAGTGTGCCCAGGTGGCCAGGAAGGCCAACAGCCCCCTGGCTTGTGTCAGAAACCGTGTGGCCAGCAGGACCAGGGCAGTGACCGTCCCCCTGCACTGGGCACTGGTGAGGCCGCCCCTCGAATGCCGTGTTCAGGTTTGGGCCCCTCACTGCAGGAGGGACATTGAGGGGCTGGAGCGTGTCCAGAGACGGGCAGCGAAGCTGGTGGAGGGGCTGGAGCACAAGGCTTATGAGGAGCGGCCGAGGGAACTGGGGGTGTTTAGTCTGGAGAAAGGGAGGCTCAGGGGGGACCTTATCACTCTTTACGGCTGCCTGGAAGGAGGCTGCAGTGAGATGGGTGTCAAGTCTCTTCTCCCAGCAAGTGCTGGGCAAGAAGAAATGGCCTCAAGTTGTGCCAGGGGAGGTTTAGATTGGTCATTAGGAAAAATTTCTTCTGAAAGGGTTGGTCAGGCATCAGAACAGGCTGCCCAGGGAAGTGGTTGAATCACCGACCCTGGAGGTATTTAAAAGACCTGTAGATGCCGTGCTTAGGGACATGGTTTGGTGGTGGACTTGGCAGTGTTAGGTTTACAGTTGTACTTGATGATCTTAAAGGTCTTTTCCAAACTAAGAGACTCTACATTAGCCTAAAGTTACACTATTATCAAGTCTCATAAGAAGCATTTGGCATACTCAAAACTCCCACACAATTCAGTAACATCATTTCTGGGAAGAACTTTTTCAGATTCTGCTATCACCAGTAATAAATCCTCTGTACTTTCATCGAGGTCTAGGACTGTCTTATGTGTAAAATGTTACAAAAACCATTTAACATTTACATTTTGTTCCAAGCAAGCATTGTCTTCAAATGGAGGAAAAGCCCCAACGAACAACTTATGAATCAGTGCAAAACTCCCTTCAAAATAGTAAAACTGTCTTAAAACTGGACATCAACTGAATGTAATTATTTATTAGATGACTGATGAAATTACAGGCCTCCCCATAAATAGGAAGAACTCCTTACCTGGACCATATAGGAACTAAAATTCCAAAGGATACATTACAGCAGTAAACCAGTGTATGGTACAGAAATTATTAAACTCATCAATTTGACCTTAGCAGGCAATAAACAGAACCTGCACTAGCACTAAAGTAAGTATACTGTCTTACATAAGGGTCAACATCTGCACACAGCAGTCACCATTGTCAGTAGTTTGAAGCTGCTGGACAGACAGCAGATGTGGTTGATGCAATGTCTAAAAACCAATATGATTAAAGAAATAATCGAAATATATTTCATTGCAGTTTTGCCAGAAGGACATCATATTTACAAAGAAGAAAATAAAAATATCAGCAACAGTCTTCCGTTTTCTGCAAAAAAACCATATCACTACAAAACAGATGAAATTGTCAATATGTAGGTAAAATAATACCTTAAGCACTGAAACCTAGATTCACCATTATCTGCAGATGGATTTGCCACTTGCATACAACCAAACCACAACTTAGAGAAATTTCCCTTCCTCTCCCCAGGAACAAACTAATGAATTCAACTTTATCTAGATACATTAGGTTAGAATAGATGACTAGATGGTCCTTCCTTTTCTTATATGTTCTGATTCCTTATTTTGTATGTTCTTATTCTATATCTAAACAACCAATTCTTTTTCAAATTTTTCTGTGCTTCAGGTATACTATAAGTACTCAGGGATTTACCCTCTCTGCATCACTAGCCATTGCAGCATGCACTCCTGCAGAACAGAACCCAGTTCAGACTGGGATCGCATCCTTATTTCTGTTTTATATCCAAAGGTGTCTTTGGAGAAATTTTGCAAGCTACTCAAGCTACTTACCTCCTCCCCATGAGGCTGCATTTTAGAGTTTGGGATTTTTTTTCTCCCAAATCTTCAAGAACCTAGAAATTAAGCTAATGAACTCAAACAAATAGGAATGTGATGTTTGTATTCATAGGTGTATCTGTGTAGCAGTTAGCTAACAATATATATCACACCCATTATTCCCAAAGCCAGTCAGCCATGGATATATTATATTGATTATTAAAAAAAAAAAAAAAGCCACAAAGATATCTCAGTTATGTAAACCACTGAAGACAATGGTGGCCTACACTCCAAATATCAGCCTTATAATTTAGCATCAAGGGGTTACATAAGAACACCAGTTCTGCTTGAAAAAACATAGTTTAATGGTGCTGATTGTTTATAGTATTATGAACCACTGTAAATGTCACCTGAAAGGATATGAAATTCAATTTTTGCACCATCTGGAATCTACTCCTGATTAAGTTGTTCAGCAATGTGATTGTATCACCTAAACAAACTAATTAACATCAGAATGACACATTCTGCAGTTTTGGTGGCATTTATCTGTGTCCCATTTGTTACACACAATTTTTTTTCCAGAATGACCTTATGCTCAAAATGTGCCACCAAGCTAGCTGCATGTTAATTCTCCTTCCAAAAGTAGGCATGTATTTCATTAAAAGTTACATGATGCTACAGTTTTACACAGTAGAGTGAAACAGACTGAATAACAAATTACTTCGGTTATATGAAATCTGGAACATCAAAATCCAACCACAAAGTTTCTTCAGCTAAAACAGAAGTCTTTGAGGCTAATTCATTGTGGAAAATTTTGATTTCAATATTAGAGTACTAACAGATTAATATTTTTTTGCTCTTTAATTTGCCTTTTTTTTTTTTTTTTAAGAGAGCATGTATTAAAGTCATCTTCCTAAGTGTTCTCCAGGTAGCATTCCCTTAGTTTTATTTTCAAAGAGCAAGCATGAATGTGTAGCTGTTCCATTTTTGGGCTGAGAAGTATAAATTGCAAATAAAAAGATAATGCATTTTTCCATAGCCTCACCATTATGAATTCCCAGTTCTTGGCTAATTATTTTCTAACTTTTCATGGAAATAATCATGGTATTCTAAACAGAACCTACCACATGCAGTTTCTACTCCTGCACGTACTGACATCAACCTAACACAACATCAAAAAAATACTGTTTGTAAATACCATTGAAAGGCACACCACCAACACACCATATCTATGATTAACAGTACCTAGCACCAGCCAAGGCCAGTGCTATTATTTTGAAGTGCTGAAATGTTGTTTCTGTTCAATATTACACTGCATAACTTCACAGTAAATTGGTTTCCAGGTTTATTGCCAAAGTAATTAAAAATGTAAAAGGTTACTGTTTGAACAGAACATTATGGAAAAGTATTAAATACAATTGAACCTGGAGATTATTTCTCTTTATGGCGAGAAAGCAGCAGGATGGGAGGAGCAACTTGCATATGAAAGGTGATAGAAGTTCATATTTCAGCAAATGCATTTCAGTGGAACCTCTACTGTAGGAAAGGGCACAAGAATAACAAGAAGGTGGGAACTGGTCCTAAAAACTTTTGATTACTTTTTTTTTTAAAAAAACCAACCACTTCTTAGTTCTGAGAGATTGTTCAAAGAAAGAATGAAGGCCAAGGGAATTAAATGAGTTGAATGACACAAGCATTAAAACTAGTATTTGGTCTGGTTTTCTTTGCCTTTGTATTAGTTTAATTGTATTTACTTCAATGGTGTTTAATTAGCATTCCTTTTCCATGTCAGAGAAGATTCTGGAACATTACCTTTAAAACAACAATTCTTTAAACCCTTTTGGAATAATAGTAGGGAAAGGAGAAGGAGGCAAGAGGGCCCAGACCTTGAAGAAATGAAAACGGTCTTTTCATCAGGTTTAATTCTGCAAGTTCAATTTTATCAGCACACACACTAGGAAGAGTTTGTATTTAACTACTGCTATAAAACTAGTCACTTGTAATGTCTAGAAATTGCAGAATGCCTAGAGCTACATCCACGGCTTTAGTATGATCCATTATTGTGCATACGACAGCTAGCAGCAGCTGATGTAACAGAGGTCTAATCTCTATCAGGAGTGAACAGCAATGACAGCATTGCCTCCCACTAGGTGTCACACAGCTGAACACCAAAACCTCACCTGCACATGCACAAGAACTGCTGTCACCCACCTGGAAGCCTCCATTGGGGTCCCCCCTTTTCTATGTCCCTACACACCTGCTGAGGAAAAAAGCCAGAGACCCCCCAAGTTCCCCAGCTGGAATGCTGCTCCTGCCGAAGTAAATAAGACTCAGACATGATTAAAGATGGGGTTTTGAGTCTTCAGCTTGTACTCGCTTTTTCATTTTTGACACTCCTACCCTAAATCACCCATGGACATTAACCTGGGTTTTTATCTTGACATAGGCTTATTTCTATAGACTAAAAAGAGCAGAGCAGAAGAGTTATCCAGCAATAAGGCTTTGTAACAGCTTTAGATCCTATTCAGGGACCTTATTATTAAAAAACTCCTGACCTCCAACCAAATCTTCTTTACCAAATGCTCAGAAAATTATTTTTTGCCCTTCTTCCCAGTAGATATGAAAAAACCTGACCACTTTCCTCCACATAAAAATTGCTTACATGTGAGTAGTTGCCCTATGACCTACCTTCAGTCTTCCGCTTAGACTAAGGAAGTCCTTTACCCTCCACCTGCTGATTTCCCATATAGGTTTTATGGACGCTGCCGATTTTATCCACAAGCTTATTACGATGCCAATTACACCAAAATAGTTGTCTCTGTTTTCTCACATCAGCACAAGGTAGAATGAGAATCACTTTTTTCTTTCATATTGTTAGCCTAAATTCAAGCAACACTTTACGCTCTCATTTCACATTAAAAAACCCAAAAAGACACAAGCCCCAGCATACACCTTTACAACTCTATTAATTACAACATGGCATTGGTTTTGAGCTTAACTTACTCCACTTGAGATGATTAGATATAATTGCACAACAATTAAGGACTGGACTGACATGCACCAGATGGAACAAATAGGATTCCAGAAGTAGACGGGATAAAGTCCACATAATTAGCCCCCATTCTTATGTACAGTATTTTGTTTAGAAAAGAGTATTAGGTTTTCATTCCCACAGCGTTTTACTAATTTATTAGTCCATTTTGTCCTTGGATGAAATAAATCATTAATCTTAACAGGGTTATAATTATATCCTCCAACTACAGATCCATGTAAGAATTTAGCTTTTAGTTCTGTCTCCAGCTTAACAAAGTTGGCTGGGAGCCCTACAGACTTTGAACTTCCATTGATAAAAGTAAATATTATTAGAAAAAAATACTTGAAAAATGATAGTTTTATTAATTAGCACATGTAAAAGCTCCTTTGGCTTCAGGCGAAAGGTTAATGAAGCTAGTGTCACAAGCACATTTTAGTCCACGTTTACCTACATTCATTACATAAAACTAAGGACCAGATAATCAACATAAGCTGGTTTAGAAGTAGTTTGCTACTGAATACATCAGTGTTTCTCATGCAAATCCTTGGCCAAAAGCAATGGAAGAGTCAGTTGACAGACAGCACAAGCCTGAGAGCTAAACTTAAAAGTAATCCAGAATGAGGCAAAGTCCACCGAAAACCAGGCAGAACAAGCAGAAACATCATAGAAAAAGAAAAGAGCTCATCAATGTTGCCCAGCTGCTTAGATAAAGTATATCAAACAACGGGAAAGGAGTACACAGTATGGGAATGCTGCTATACATTTACTGAATAAAGGCATTAACAGTTAACAATAAAAGCATTAACACATTAACAAAGCAAGTATCACTAACTCACAACAAAACAAGCAGTAGAAAAATGGTCTATCAGGAAGTACCAGCTGGAATAGCAAATGATAAATACAAATAAGCACAGCTATTTTCACGCTGGATCTGAAATACCAGAGGGATATAAATGACAGAAATATCAACTGTACACACGAAACAAATGAAGTCTTCTTTCTACAGAAGTACATAAAAGAATGTATTTCTGGTGATGGAGGGCTGGCTCTTGTCCATATTTAAGAAGAATATCCAAAAGTTCAAAATAACAGCTTCTGGTATTGTATCAGGTAGGATACAATCAATGTTTATTTTCAAATGCTCTTTAGAGAAATTTTTTTGGCTCCTTGAGATTTGTGTTTATGTGTATATCTTTTTAAATTGCCCATACTCTTGAAAGTGGCAATTACAACACATTTTCATTTCAAGATACAGTAAGATCCAAGCAACTAATGAGCTCATATATGGATGTAGCAATCTGTCATCCTGCAGCGGAGGATTAAAAGGTCACATTATAATAGCAGCTTTGTTTCTCTCATACAGAGTGGTTAACACTAAAAATTATGCTTTCAATTCCCTAAAAGTAGTAAATGAAAAATACAGGCAAATTTCAGTTTTCATATGGGCAGTTTTTTCACTGCTAAAATCAGAAAAAATCCTAAGTTAACACAAACAAAAAAAGATTTATATGGGTATATTTATTTTATTTCTGATTGAATAGAATTTCTTTAAAAATACTTTCTGAAAAAAGTATTAACATTTTATTTGCACATCTGTAACATAAGTGAAAAAAGAGCTTGACTTATAAGTTGTTTATAAAGTAGTTACAGAGGAAGCCTTTACTCATTAGGCTTCTACTTAGAACACTGGGCTGTGGGACAGCCAGGTTTGTTTCCCTTTTACACCTGAGACAACTTGAATCCATACCATCCTTTTCCCAGGAGACTGCCCTGATTACCATACTGTAGCTATAGGGGGGTGCTTCCACAGAAAGCTCTTTTGTGAAGCTTTCCCTCACTATATAAAATAATGTGGTATTAATTGAAGCAGGGACTAAGACCCAAGCGAATTCCTCAACAACAAGCCTGGAGCCATATATAGCCTTCCAGTTCCCAGTTTACCCCTCCCCACCAGCTTCCTCCCCTCAGGTCTACCAGTTTGGCCCTCCGGATTATTAAAAAAAAAATTTGCTGGGAATTTGGTTCTGTATGAAATTGCCTTTACTTTAGAACACGAAATGTGTTTGCAACTAAAAATATAATTTCCGTGTCACCCTGGCAAAGAAACATCATACTTTTGTGAAAGAATGGAAAGGATCAAATCACATACATCGTGTTTGATAATGGGAGGGATCGTGCAGAAGTTTTCATTACTTCTTGTCAAGAAAAGTTTAAAGATCTTGGTGTACTAGATCCATAAACCTTAAACTAAATATAAAACTGTTCCTTTCAAAAAAACCATAAAATCAGTTTTCTAGGAAAACCTGAACATTATGCATTATAATTGAAGTAAAAGAAGTTTCAAACTCTCACAGCAAAAAATGGGCCTAAATTACCTATGTTGTTCTTACTCTCATTCAAATTTTTCATTAACTGCAGTGGAACTTCTTGGCACAATTCAAACAACAAATATTCAAAGGAGATCTTCTCTTCTGCAGCAAGACTAAGAGCTGAGCAAAATTTCAGCAGTGGGGGTTTCCTATTAGGACATTTGAAAAGTCTGTCCACATTGTATGCATACTCCATGTTAAGATATTCAATTAAAATTACCATTTATTATTGTACCAAGTGATATTTGCTGATAGTATTCATAATCAAAGACATAATAAATTCATGGGACTCCAAGCAACAGCTAATTCTGGTCAAAGCAAATATAAACATGATAGCACTTAAAAACAAACAAACCAACAGAAATCAATCAGCTGCCAGAGAGCATCGTAATTTTCCCTGATAGTATGTCAACAGAAGTTAAAAAATTACAAACAATCTGCATTCATTTCAGAAACAAAACCATTTTTTGAATACAAAAATAGAATGACAGCAAGAAAAAATGTGACTATTCTCTGCCAAGATTTCAACGTTGAGAAAACAAACATCCTTGAAAAGCTTCTAATCGCATTTGACTTCCCAGCCACACTAACGTACCTTGATAACAGCACCTTTCTATCATGCCTGACAACACAGGAACATATTCATGGAAAGCAATGATGAAATTTTTCAGCTAGCATGTTGGGTAAAATGTGGGTCCCAATTAAATCGGTTGTCAAATAGCCAACAACTTGTAAATACTCTGGATTTTATGCATATGGTGCAAAAAGATCTCAGTCTCTTGATGACGGCATCATCTCTAGCACAGGTTTCAGAAACAGCATTAAACAGACCCCAAATTCCATGGTTTACTGAACAAAATTCTCGATTTTATCATTGCTAGCTTGGTCCTGATACTGGTGCCTTTGATGTAGCCTATACAACAGCAGTTAACTTCCATGGAAATAATTTTGTGTCTATCACCTTGTTGAGAAACTACTTTTCAAATGTTGCCATTATAAACCACAAGACAAAGACTCCACCAAAATTCTGACATCAACCTAAGTACATACTAATAAAAGGGATTTTTCTGAGCTGCTGAATAATATTTGCGCTACTATTTCTCTGCGTTGCGATTGGTCATGTATGTTAAGTAAGAAGACCTAAAAGTGAAACACAGTGGTGAAACTGGAAGATACGAGATTTCAATTCATGCTTGCTGGTGTATAATCCCCTCACACTAAGGATATGATCAGAATCCTTTGCAAACAATGGAAAGACAACTCAAGTTTTCACACACTCAGGTCAGACTAAAAGTTTTGCTTCACTTCCTAAGCACTTAGATTAAAACACTAGTTATCTATAAAGATATAATAGTCACTATAAAAACACTCATCACCCAACTGACTGAAAAAATACGAAGTATAATGAAAATGAACAATAACTTTGGGCGTTCATCGCTTCTATATGTTGCTTTTCTGTTCATCAAATAGATTTTTAAGTCAAAACATATCAATACAATCATTTATTTTAATTGTCTATGAAGTGCACTAATTTCCTCATAAAGCCTATGACTTCTGGTGAACTACATCATATTTGGAGAAAAAATAAACTGTTTCAGCTTTTCATTATGAAATTTTATCACCAAAGGAAGCTATCACTGAAAGCTTTAATTTTAATGGAATTTTTACTGAATAAATTAAATTTTATTTCTTATTAAATCGGTTTCACCAGTCTTCTGTTTGTTGTCAGCCAAAAGCTGGGCGTTTTAATGCTGAACCCAAAAAAGTATAGCTCACAAATGTTCCCATCAGAACTGAGTAGAGCTCACAATTCTTTAAAAGCGTTGCATGAATAAACAGTGATGTAGTTCGTATCACTAAACCTACAACCAATAATGGGGAAATTAATTTTATTAATAATACCAGGATCAGCATGTGCTATGGGCATACTGTGCCTGGAATCATTTAAGTATGAATGTGATAAACAAAGATCAGTATCATCTATGTCTAACAGGAGGATAAAAACCAGCAGACGTTGTATGGAACTCACTGTAGATATAATGCTAAATATAACCTATGCTAACATAAAGGCTACCTTGTATGAACACAACATGTATCTCGATACTTCCAGCAAACACTTCTGCTCTAATCGGAGATTTGAATAAGGAATCGGTGACCTAGAGCACTGAGTATCATGGAAAGGAAAGTTTTATTCAGATACAAAAAAAAGTCACCCTTTCTCATTTGTTCTTTTTTTGTAAAGAATTAACATTCTCACTGTGAGACCAATTTGCTCAACAAGTTTTTACATTAACCTTCTTAGTAATTTTCTTTAGCTGCTTTCAAAGCAGTCTCAGAAATTCAGATACACTTTCCATACACACTTGAAAATTCAAAAAAAATGACATTGGCTGTTTTTCAACAATCAAAAAGAACCTCAAATTTTCCACTGAATAACCTCCCCTCCTTCCTCCCCCAGATGGTACTTCAGAAGGCAACTGTAATTCAGATTCGTTGCATTTATGTACTTCAAACCCATGACTATTTACTATCAGAGACAAGTTCAAACACTGGCGTTCCTGTTGGAGGGGAACTCTGAAGATCAAATTGTATGTTCAGACGACCGCAATTTTCTTCTGTAGTTCCAGCCTTCTGAGAGTCCTGCTGTTAAAACACCCTCCCATAAACCTGAAGAAGGAAAAGTGACCTACCTTAGAAAGTCCGCCTACTTCCAAATAGAAGCAGATAATGAAAACGTTCCAGGTGACCCACAGGGCAGTCCACACCGTGTACTAAACACAAAGCCGGATGAAAGCAAAAAAGACAGAAAAATAAAATGTGAAGATGAAAGGACTTTATACTGAGCAGATCAATAATAAACCCCCTGATACTAATAAGCATTGTTCTTCTAGGAACAGCCAAGCACAGAGAGTTCAGAAAAGGAATTCTCCCTGCAGAAGTCCCCTAAGAACCATAGGAAATTACAAATCAAATATATTCATTGCTGGTCTAAATAAATACCTATAAAACAGATTTATTCTTTACTGTTTTACACTATCCTACTGATACCAATTAGATCCAAAATGCTGACTTAAACACAGGTTTTGGGGCAACTGTGAGTCATTCGTAAATCACGATTTAACTCTGTTAAATGAGATTCCAGAATAGTACAATAATTGAAATAGACAAATACTATTAAAATAGTATTTAAATATTATGAAGAAAGACACAAGAATCAAACACCACCAAATAAAACAGAAGAGCTACTGATGTGATAATTTGGATATTTTTTTAAACAAACAGGTAAAGGGTAAATCTGATCTCTTAAGAGTCTTTAAGTAAAAAGTATTTAATTTACATTAAAAATGGGTCACTACTCCAGCCCTTGTGGCCATGAACCTGATCCTACAACGCATTCTTACAGGTGAAGTTATCCATATCTCTTCTAGGTTCTCCAGCATCCTACTCTAGTGCAAGACTGAACTCATACTCCACCCAAAGCATGAACGGTAGATCAATTTGTCTACCTGCAATTATCTTTTGCATTTTAATTTTCAGCATAATTGACTGGCACTATTTCCTTACAGATGCACTGTTTACCTACATACGACTGTAAACTATGCCCAATTAACTTCCCAAGCAGTACACCTCAGCAGCATTTCTGTCTGAGGGGCTAAGTGCACACAGCCACGCTGGAGCTACACCCACCTGAAAAATGCCATCAGCAGCAGCACTGCCACTTTATATTTATGTGCTTATAACCTTCACAGTAGAGAACAGCTGCCAAGTGCCTTTGAAAGTCTAATTAGCTGAGACCAGATGAGGCTAATATGCTATTGTTTTGCTTCAATATAATCAGTAAAGCTCAACACCCTAATCTGCAATATGCTGGATCCCATTTCCATTGCACGGGTACCATCAGCTTGGCTTTCTTGGGCACTTTTGGGTTATGTTCCCCCCTTTCTTCCCCTCCCTGTAATGTACAATGAAAGGTTCAGGCAAAGACAGTTAATTTTTTTCCCCAGTTTGATGACCCTTACATGCATATAGCCATTTTTGTACACCAAACAGGTTAACTGCTTTAATTTAATTTCTTGTGAGGTATTTAGGTAGTTTGGAGATGGCTATGGCATAAGAAGTAGGTCATTAATAAACAAAATGAGGGTAATACTCCTGGGCTGTTTCCTCTGGCTTACAGAGAAGGGCAGTGTGGCCCCTGAAGGCTGGGTTATTATAAAATAGACAAAGCTGCTGTGGTCTGTGAGCAGTATAAGGTCTGTACTATTCATAAGATTAACTTAAAAGAGGCTATCAGATTTTACCACATTTGCTGACTTCGTAGTAACTCATTAAAAGCGCCCAATATTCCAACATATGTCCTCAGAACATGAGGTGCAGTATGTTCAAAATTAATGAACACTTAATAAAAGCTCAGTTGCACATTAAAAAAAAAAAAAAAAAAAAAGATATTTCAGACTATTCAGGGGATTCCCCCCTTTTAACAAATAATGCTTTATCTGTCCATGAATGAAATCTGTCATCACAACAACAGGAAACATACTTGATCTGCCAGGCCAAGGCAAATCTGTTAATGGCCTCATTCTGTCCCATGGGCACCAATGACCACTATGAACCATGCAGGCAAAAGCCATCTGAATGTGCCTTCCCAGGCCAGGTTATGCTAGTTTACACAGTCAGGACCTTTTTGGTTCCTTATCCACTGTGAGGATTACTGAAAGAGAAGTGCAGGTGCAAGGCAGGTGTACCTTGCAACCCAGCTGCTGGGTATGGAGAGGCTCTTCCTACACTCTCACTGAACTGTAGGAATATAGATTTAATTTGCTCTAAGAACATAATAATTACATATTCAGTAATTAGTACTATATAACTGTTAAAAGTGAGAAAGTTATTCTCCACATTTGAAAACACATCTTTTCAGATATGCAAGTAGCAGATTCTTTCCTTGTATAGCCTCATAGGTACTTAAGAAAGACTACATTAAAAGAAAGGTTTTAAGACAGCAAAAGCAAGAAAGCAAAATCAGGAAACACCAGAATTCGGGCTATATATGCCACTTTAATTTTTCTATTTTGTGAATGTGCAATACCATGGAAACAATTAAATCATCAAAGGTATATTTTTACTTTAAAAGACCTTGCCTCCATTAATACATTTTATGAACAGCTAACTCAATACTTCATTCCTTTTTGTCACTCAGACTCTTCTCTGAGGACTGAATATTCATTTCCTCATGAGGTTTTCTAAGATGTTCATCACTGTAATGTGTGAGAGCAGCATAAACATTAACTAATTTATTTTGTGTTGTAAGGGAATGATACAGCTCTCAGAATGCAAATGATGTTCTGATACATGCAGAGATTACATTCAGAAGTATTCATACATTATAGACGTCCAACTTGAGAAGCTTAAGACTTCATTTTTCAGAACACTTGGGGTTATACAGTGCGTTATAAGCTCAGTGCTCAGCTCCCTGTTGGCTGAGAATTCAGCACTTGTGCAACTTGGACCATAAGGTCTCAAGACAAGAACTCAGAACACAAGGGGAAAACAAAGCATGTGAAAAGTTTGGTTTAAGTGACTTGCTTTGTGTCAAAAAAGGTTTTGGTGGTTGAGAGCAGAGGTAAAACTCAGCTACCCAGCACAGCCTTCATAACAAAAGCGATCTAATTCTTGCTGCCATGTGCCTCATTCTTCTCGTGTCTTCTGTTTTCTGCAAATCAAGTTTCTATTCTATAGCTGCAATCAGCAGAACACCCCAAATGTCTGCCCTTTCTATGGCAACGGAGGTGCCCCTAGAAAAAAACTGGTATGCACCTGGCACAGTTCAAAACTGCAAATATGTAAAAGGATCACGTTAAGATTGCACATGAGGGCTTCAGTAAAAGCATTTCATAATTTTTGAGTGTTTCTTACTGAAAAATTTGTACTACTTTGTGAACTTTATGCGCATGTGTGTAACTTTATATGTATATACTTTCATGGTTTAAAACCAAATTGTAACAATATTATGTGGCATCACACTAACACCTGTTTGGGTCATGAAGAGAGGTGTAATGTTTAGACCATGATGAAGACCTCTCCTTTTTGCTAGCAGAGAAACTGCCTGCAGTCCCAAGTTGTTGTCCTCTGTGTGAAGGGACATCATGCATGTTGGCAAGACATTTGTTGTCCATGGAAGAGTAGTTAGGGTCTGAAACTTCAGGTCCATACTGATCCTCAGGGTTAATTCCCCTCCCAAGGCACCTCACCTAACCTGTTTCATGACCTGAGCTGCCATTCAACATCTCCAGCCCCATGTCCTGATCGCTATACCCTAACTGTCCTGCTGTGTCTGCTCACTCCTACTCCCTGACACCCAGTGATCCCTGCCCCAGTTCTTTGGCCAGCCACACTCCACCCGCCCTGGCCTCGCTGGTCTCATGCTCAGCATCACAACTCTCACCATATCTGGCACAAAGAAAGAATTTTCCACACAGGTTGAATCAATAAGAAGAATTGGGGGGGTTATTTTATACCCCATATGACGCACTACTTAAAAATCACCTGGACATTTTCACCTAACAGATTCCTTCTGCTGGAAGGACCCAGGACACCGGTGATAATCTTTACTGATTTCTCCCCATGATGCACTGTATACTTTCTTGCTTTTGGTCTTTTGTACTAAGTATTGTATACTATGTGGTGTGAGGAAGCATCTGGAATCTTACTATGTGGAGAGAGTACTCCCTAAACCTTACAGGTTAAATGTTTACTAAATTATTGTCCAACCCGGTAGGTTCCTTTCAGATCCCTTTTCTTAATGTCAGCCTCCTACAGGTTAAAAGTTTATTAAATTATTGTCCAGCTCAGTAGGTCCCCTTCAGATCCCCTTTCTTAATGCCACTCTCTACAATAGTAATATTTCTATACCTCTTTTGACTCTGCAGGTCATACTGAAACCGGTGCAGAGATACCTTTCATGTACCAGTGAAATAAAACCACTTCTAGAGTTAAATCGTTGATATTAGAGGGACATAGTTAAAAAAAAAAAAAAAGGGTTAAGGAAAAATGCAAAGGATGGCTGCTTAAACTGAAAGGTAAGAGAGAAAAGGGAAAATGCTATGTTTGAATATTACAAGGATTGTGGGATAAGTTAAGTTTTAACAAATAAACTGTCTCAAGTGGGTACTTGATCTGAAGCGTAGCACCTCCTCTGACGGTGTCTTGGCATTAGGAGAAATGAATGTTGGCTCAGGGATACTTCAAGGAAAGGCAGCAACTACTGAGTCATCAGATCAACCCCCTGTAATACCTGGCTGTGCCTCAGAGGCATCAGTAATTGCAGAGCCCCTACTTAAGTCATATTTGTGAAAGATGACAAGGAAAATGGCATAAATCAACGTGATGGAACAGTGACAACTCAGGACTTACTAAGAAGGATGTTCAAGGAGTAATTTTGGCTGCCTAAATATTTCACGTGTGTTCTGAGTATAACATTTGCCTGAATACTGTATAAAGTGTTCTGTATAGCCTTTTTTTCTGCATTTTTGGTGTGTTTTTTTAATTTTTTTTTTATTTTAAGAAAACGCCTCCTGACTTTTCTGGTGTACACATTGCCTATATATCATATTATTTAATGAATTAAATTAAAGCAAGTAAAGCAGAGACTTCCACCTTATATTCCTACTATTGAAGTGCATTATTTTCATCTCTGTTCATTAATACATTTATGTTAAGCTTTGGGCCAGGTTTGTGCGGTTTTAGCTACATGACTCATCGTTCAGAAGGCTTTTGAAGTCTCACATCAGAAGTAGGAGAAGGGAAAAACCCCCAACTTTAACAAGTATCTTGTCATCATCTTTAATCAATTTTAACAGCCTGAAAATCTTGCTGGTGATAGCAAGTTCTATTAAGAAAGGAAAAGCATGCACAGGGAAATGAATCATAGCAGAGCTCTGAAGCTGTATGACAGGTGTGTTATAGAGTAGTTAGAACTTAAATTTATCTGTTTTTTATTCTTTGCAAATGTTTGGGTAAGTTTCAAATGAGCTAATATGAGAAAATTAGAAATCAGCTCTGCACTTTTATGTCCCCTGGGAACTTTGCACTGATTTAATTCAGCCACAAAACACTCAAGTATTGAAAAAGCACATCCGCTTCATGACAGGACAAATTGTTCATAAAAATAGATCTAAATTACTAATTAATACAGAAACTATTAGAAATAATTATTGAATTTAAACTAATTAGGACACTTGGAGTTAATGCTGTTGCTCCCCCCCTCTCTCTGTGTCTCTGTTTCCTAAGCTCTGAGGACTCAGAACTTTACATATGGAAAAGGAAATTCCAGATTTCTTTCAGAATCACTATCCTTATAGTCCTGTATCTGACGGACTGTAGACAAAGAACATCACCATCTTTATCTACTTGGAATGTCAATTGTATTCAACAGAGATGCTTCATGACACAGCCATTGCATGGCAGCTCTTAGAGGGTGAGGCATTTTTTTGTTAGAAAGATCTCAGACCAAATTTTATACCACTGAAACTATGAAGGAAAAGTAATTTATTTATTCATACTTTTAATCTACAATGGCTACGCTTTTGCTGCTGTCAAAGAGATGACTGCAGCTTATGTAGTCATTAACTGTTAGTGATAAACTAGCTCGCCTGGGTTAATGACAGTGGAAGAGTTAGAAGCATGCAACTGCTTTTGTGTTTACTCAGCTTCTGTCGCAGCCCTCACTGAGCTCCTTGGCTCCAGGTACCTGCACCAAAAACCTGCTTAATTATGCCTGCAGAACTATCCTCATATTTGACTGCAGTATAGATGCTTCAAGTTATGGTCCTACATTTATTCACTTACTTTCCCACTCCTACTGTATATTAAATTTTGAGGGGTGAAAACACAATATACACAGCATAAGATGGCAAAGTGAAAGCTTTTGTGTAACTTCTTTTGTCAGGGAAACGTCAAGGCACAGCCCTCATCACACAGAAGATAGATAAAAGACATTCTCTTGAGGTCAAACCAAGGACCCAAGAGCTGGTCATCTTAAATCAAGATCCCTAGCAGGGTATGACAGAATATCATGGGGACAGTTTGCGCCCACATGTGCCAGATCAATTTTGTGTAGACAGTTTACAGAAGTAAACCGTTGTATCCGACGTGATTCTCTCTTTATTTCAATTTATTGCATCTCCTCCTTCTGCCTCCGCCCGCACACTGCTGCTCCTGACTGTGCAGTCCCAGTTCCCTGCCTTGTGATGGCACCGGCACCCACTGGGAACCTCACAGACTGGATTCAGCTCAGCAGTCTAGCAAAAAATTCCACTTTTTGCTAGGTTGGTTTTCTGACAGCTTAGGAGTGGAACCGGCTTACTGAAGGGTCTCGTTAACTGCTGCCATAACTGGTAGAGAGGGTTTGAAGTATTCAGCCAGGGAGAAGAACAGTGGGAACTGGGAGGCATGCAAGCCACCCCCTTCTGCTGGTATCGAGCTGTGAGGATAGTTCCAGACAACCTGTGTACTTTCACTTTTCAGACTTCAGGATTCGGCTCAAACTATTCCTGCTACACTGGGAACCTTATAGTAGCCATAGAAGTTGCTCTAAAGTCTTGATCTTCCCAAACAGTATTTGCACCTGCTATAGCTTGAGCTCTTAAATATATGCTTAAAGTTAAATCAGAATGTGAGTTCAGTTACATCTGAAGACAAAGTATCTGGCTGAGGTGTTTCTTAATTTAATTAAGAGACTTCTACCTCTACATTAAAACAACTTTCACATAGTCTAAAATGTTCATTTACATTGGAAAAGATACAGAAACAGTCAACATCTGTTGTGCTTCATTTGAAAACCAAAGCAGATTCCACCACTGAACAGCAGTGCTGAACCTGAGGGGCAAGAGATTTTGGGATGTTGCACCCACTTCAGGCACGAATTTCCTATGTAATTTTACAGATGCCTACCGTCACTTGCTTCCGATGTCTTATTTATAAAAAAGAGAACATAAAGCAGAAAGGTGATTCATCAATATAGTTCCCCAGCCACAGGTATAGAGAAAAGTGCTATTATTTACATCAATCCATTTTCAATTACTTATAGTCTGCTCAGAAGTCTAGCTAATATGAGTATAAGGAACCTTGGGTACACTTTTTGTTCAGTTTTTCTTTTAAGACATAACAAAGAATTACAGGATTACAAGCTTGACTAGAAAAGCTTTTTAAGTATTTGTTTAATGAGGTTTCCCCTGTAGACATTTATTTCAGTCTTTTGTGAGGAAAAAATAAAAGCTTTAGCCTCCTTAAGTCCATTACTGACAACACAACTGAAATGTTCCAGATACAGACACTGCCAGGTAAAGACACAGTATTCATCCATTCAGAAGAGACTGTGGGGGAGGAAAAGTGGTATTTTTTGTTGGCAGTTTCCTTCACAGCTTTGGAAGGTCTTTTTATTCCTGGCTATGTTGAGAACATGGGGAAAAAAACCCATGATGCTTCAAGTTACAATCATCAAGACGATTTCTAACTATTTAGGGTCAAGGCTGTAAATACAGGTCTTAGCAAAATTAGATGTAAGTGAGAAGGAGATTTATTTGGAACCCACAGGTCACAGGACTGAAGGAGTTTCTATAGTCCTTGTTTCTCCCTGTTTAACATGAAGATGTAGTTAAATACAACTTGACCCTTACAAATACATGGTTTTTAAAATGTCCATTGATTCTGCTTGTCTATTGCAGAGAGCAACCTTTTGTATTTCTTTTATTCATTCATACATAGTCTAATTGTAGATTTTCCCCATGAGTCTTTAAAGAGTCCCATTCTTTAAAGAATCTTACTAAGGACTTTTATCATGGTCAGAATTTTGGCAGCACTTTCTCTAGGATACCCGCTCTTGATAGCTTCCAAAATCACAGAAATGCCACTCACTAGTTCTAAATTTGCAAAAAGACATGGAGACTTCTAAAGTTTCTACGGAACTACCATCTGGTGTTTTCTAACCAAGAAAATTCTGCATTGTAATATTACAGGTTTTAAAACCAATTGCAAAAAAATAATAGATAATAAATGAGACTTACCACAACTATATATCGAGGCCTAAACTGGATGGTTCCAAACAAACCCAAAATGACAACTATTATTTGTAGGAAATTGCCAAGGATAGGAGCCCACTGGAAACCAAGGAAGTCAAAGATCTGTCTCTCTAATGCTGCCAGCTGTAAGAAAACACATAAAAAGAACATCCACTTTTTAATTACAGGTGAGACAGAATACTTGACATTTTGTTACTTGCACTAGGCTTAACCAGATAAAAGTATGGCAAAATTCTGAAACTATGGTTCCTGTCAGCGTTGCCAGTACACTGGTATCTGAAGATAGCTACCAGTCAACATACAAAACATCTAATAAAAAAGCACTTGGGAAAAACTTTAATTTAAGAAAATATTTTTTAAACCCTTATATAGTACAAAAATACCTCTACAAACCAAATGCAGACAAGCTTGGTTTTATTCTTATATGCTGAAAACTCTAAGGGTTGACAATATTTATTTAAATACAAAATTTGTCTTAAACAGCAGCTCACCTAGGTTGAGCAAAGCCATGCAAACTTTGCTATTGTTACTGAAGTATCATCATGCTCCCTCCCTTCCCCATGTCTTTGTTTTCTTCGATTTATCCTCAACTAGACTTGACTGCAAGTTTCTCAGTTTATTTCTAAAGGAGACAGATTTTGACCAAAAAGGGCAGAGCAGGCTCAGAGGAGTCCCAGATGAGGCTACTGGGTATGTTCCCGGGAGTTCCCTAATGCAGGAAGACTGCTGGGATCTCCACACTACCTGAAGCATGGACTGAGGTTCAGGTAGTGAAAGGCTGTAGAAAAAGTTGGAAGACCTTGGAGTAATCTGTTTCAAAATCAACAGCCAAATGAGCTATCTGAGCTCTGCCATAATCTGCTAGGTTGCTTCGGGCAAGTGCAAATCAGGAAGACACAGTGGCAGCCTAAGGACTCTCTTCGCACTGTCCCCAGGGCCAGAGGTGGATTTACATTGGTGTGGAAATGCAGTAGGCTAAGAAACATCAACCTTTATCCTTGTATCAGCATGTGGTTCTTAGGTAATTCTGCATTTCTGAATGTTAAAGGGGGGAAAAAAAAGCCAGATTAAAATTCTTCTGCAAACACATTTGCTACTTATTTCTGACAACCCAGTCTATTATTCTACAGATGCTAAAATCAACTTTCTCAGCAGCACACCTGTTGACGTTTAAACTTGGTTCGATATTGTTCCAGCCATAGCAAGACTTTTTTGAGCATCTAAACAGAATCCTACTGAGAAAAAGCTGAGTTTCTGTGCTTGCTAAAACATATTACACATCTACTTGATTTTACTACATTGTTACAAACCCTAAAATTTACCAAAATATGCACTTAAAATATTTATAACTGAGACAGATGGAATAAGCATGGTCCTGTGAATACCAAAGTAAGTATTCTCATATGTGGGTATTTCACACAAAACTTTTCATTTTTCATCATGGCCAGATTCAATCCTCACCTACAAGATGGGCCTAGGTGTCACTGAGAGCAGAATCCATACTTTGTGTACAAAAATATTCCCTTACACCAGTCACGAAAAACACAATCTTTACGTTGAGGTTATAAATATAAATCTAAACAATGAAATGAACAAAGATAGAATCACCAACTTGATGCAGCTCCGCTGCAGTGAAGTTACATTGACTTTTATCAGTGAAACATCTGGCCCAGTATATATAAATGAAAAATTATCACACAGCACATGATGTTATATGGATGGAGTTGCCAAATCAGACTAGAATCTGCTTATCAGCCACCTCTGCCCTGACATTCATTAAAACTGTCATGTAGCCTAGGTCTTTGCCTGCACCAATAAATTGATGGTGCCCTGCAACACTCCAAGCATGGAAGGCAGCTCGCTTAGGATTGCCTCCAGTTGTGTCCTTGGCTCTGAAACAGGGCAGCCATCTGCAAACTACATACCTATCTACTCAAAATGGTCCCTGGGCACAGGTGAAATGTCTGGGATGACCGCTGGTCACAAGGAGCCCAGTTAACATGATGGAGGACTCTCAATTGCTGACCAGCACCCACAGTGGTATGCCACTGTCTGGCTTCTTTCCCAGGCACATGTGAATTTGCTGGTATAGAGAACATTGACCATAGTGGGTATTTACAAAATTCATTTCACACAGCTGGTTCACTGCAAGTGATGGCTGCCCTTAGATGTTTTATGTAGTGTTGAAACACCTACAGCTGTCAGACAGAAGCCTGCAGCACAGATATGAATGAAGCTTTTTAGTGTATGTCCTTTCTTAAACTGGTCCTTAGGAGCAATTTTAGAGCCATGTAGATCAGCACCTTAAATGCCTGAAAGACATAGTACTGCAGAGTCAATGAATATAGCCACTGCGCTTTGCCAACAGACCCATGTCAACACTCTTGGTACTCAGCTGATGCCTAAACTGGACCAGGCAGAAAGTTTCCCTTCATGTGTACCTCCTTGATATCTGCCAAGCAAGCTCTGAGCACATCTAGCAGGACCGGGCTCCCACAAAACAGCACAGCGGCCACAAGCATCTTCCCAAAGGTGGTTGTACAAATGTGTATATGCACTGTAGACAGACATACACATTAAAAAAAAAAAAAAAGAGAGCTTTTTTATGGATTACTGTGGTAAAGGCACCCACCACAAACACAAATAAGTTTCAGTTTCCTCTCCTGCTGCCTACCGAGGTGTATCCATCCCTCTCCTCCCACCTCCTACCCATTAGGATACCGAGGAAGAAAGCTTCTCCTTGAAGCTCTGTCACCAGCCAAAAAATACGAATTTGTATTTAGTGAGTTAAAAAAAGAGCACAAGCAGAAACATGAGTCTACAGCCTACTGCTTATGGCACTTATCCAGGATTGGGGGAGTTGATTGTATTTCTTGCCTGCAGGGCTCCTTCTTTATTTTTATATACAGTCACAGCATGTAAACCACCAAAGGAGTGCTGGAAGCAGGACACCAAACATATAGCACTATTGCTTCCCCACTAACAAGCCCTTTCACTATCAGGCTATGCAGTACGACTTTGCTGTGCAGCTAAGTCTCATTTATTTTGCTCTTGTCGCCAACACCGAGTAATTTGTCTCATCTTTAAAGCCCACAGAATACATTAGTGGGGCAAAAAAATCTAAAGAAAACAAAGAGGTAGGAGGCATGTCTGTCCTGCTTAAATTGCTGCTCTCTTCTAAATTAAAAAATTTTCTTGCAGACAGCACAGATAGGCACTAAAAACCTAAAAATACATGCTAACGGCAGAGGAAACATTAAGTTCTGTTTTCTTTATACCATGGACAATATGCACTGAACAGAGAAAGCACATAAGCACTGCTGTTCTTTTGTTTAGTATTTCACTCAACAGTCCCCAAGCAGAGGTGAAAGCCACAGACTTTTTAGCTCTGTGCAGATGAACAAAAGCAGTCCCTAACCCAGTCTGTGATTCAGGTAATTCACTGCACAGACATCATCAGAATCAAGTGAGTGAAACAGGTAGCTGTGCACAATTACAGGCTGGTTTTATACAGGTTTGAAGAGTCAGTACTGTTTGCACAGATCCAAAATCCCAGTAGCCACAAGTGGCCACCAGATAAACCTGTGCCATGCGGTGCAGTTGGGAAGAAGCAGACGCTACGACCGTTTCACTTGGAGTTATGTGAATGTCAGCAGTTTGAAATGCTTCACCAAGAACATTTTGATGATAAAGAGGCTGCTTTTATCCAGAAGTTTTCCCTCAAGGATTTCTGCTTTCATCACCATTTTCAGATTTCTCTGAAAACAGCAAAAAAAGCCTGAACCCTGAAGGCAAGGCAGAGGTTCCCAAAATTAGCTGGCTCAACTTCTCCCATTGCTAGAAGACAGGTATCAACTTAGTAGGGTAGAGGAGTCTGAGGCTGGAGAAATGGGGTATACTTGATGTGGCTGAGTTCCTCTGGGGTTTACTATCAACTCACTTCCCTAACAAGCACATTAGGAGCAGCTGGCACCTCCACTAGTCGTCATAACTAAGATAGCAAAACTTTGGGAGTATCCATCATAAATTGTTGTTTGATGCTGGTTTTTAATGATTAACATAAAAGTGGAATAATAACCCAAACCTAAAAAAAGAGGGTTTCAGTTTTTGCAAATTAAATACTGGAGGTCTGTTTTTAGTGAAACCGATGTCCAGTTGTGTAAAAATTTTCATGAGAACTTAGAAAAATCTATCAAAGTTGATAGAAAATAATATTTTCTTATCATAACAACACTTGGAAAATGAGACATAATATTTCTTATTACTGCTGCCAAGGGAGCGCTTTGTTATTTAGTCATCGTTAGCATGGAAAATCTTGTAATGTAAAGTGCACAACTCAGGAGACCAGGATTAGCAGTAAAATGCTCTAGTGGGACTACATCAGATCACTTAATGAAGATGTGCCACATTTGTTTTGTTCTTTTACCTCTTTGTTTCACTAAGTCTGTCCAGGCCACATCCCTCTTTCTGCAGAGTGCAAGAAGGTCCTAAGCTGCAAGACTGGGCTGCATTAAAGTCACACAGGCTGAACTTTCTCTGCTGGCCATGCCCAAGCTCTTTTCTGTTAAGAGCAGCATAAATTTTAGGTGAGCTAATCTGTTTGAATTTTGAGCTTCTCCACCTAGATGGAGCAACCAGTGCAGCACATTTGGAACATCCTGAACAGGAATAAGTATGGATGCTGTAGCCTTAATGCCCCATATGCTGCTTATGGTTAAGGAGTAACAAAATAAAAGGTAAGGCGGCAATCAGCAATGCTGCATAGGTTCTACAGAAAGAAATCACTGAGATGGTCCTAGCCAATGGAGAAATCAAAAAGCATTTTTGAGAGCAGACTTCAACACCCTCTATAGAGTAAACCCCTCCTCTAAATGCTCAGGTCCTATTATACTTCAAAATACGTTATCAGAAGCTGTCTGAGTGATGAGACACTACAGCAGAGTTACAAAGTCAACTTTTCAAAATGAATTTAAAAACCCAATTTTCACTTCTGTCAGAAACCTCTTGGATAAGTCAGTTTTATATTTTAATGGAAAAGCTTTTATAAATGACACATTAATTTGAGACGACCAAATAGATCTACATCCATAACAGAAGGAGCAACTGGATCAAGAAGCGGTTTCATATGTAACAGATCTTTTTAGAAAAGAAAAAAACTAAAAGTGACTTGATATAAATATAAAAACATAAAATTGCTTAATATAAAAATAAAAGGCTAATGATATATAGAAATAGCTGAAAATTTGATAACCTATAAATTACTGTTTACAAAATTATGCAAGTATAATCTACTTTGCATCTGATATCAAAAAGCTGCTTTAATTTGTCATGTAAGACAATCCCTAGAAATTATAATCAGAAAAGTATCCATTCTATATCTAAAAAACTTGTATTGAAGAAATCTAACAGCAATCATAAAATTAAATACATAATAACTGCAGAGCTGTAAAAGTACAGAGTTTTGAAATGTTTTTTTGAAACAAAAACAATATAAAAGCTAGGAAAAATATACAAATTATTATGACTTCTCAAATGGACTGTTTCCCCAGCTTTCAAAAATGAATAGTATAGAAAAAATGGTGAAACCAAAAATTACAGTCCAGAGCATTCATATTCTAAGTTCAAGTCAGGAATGATCTGAAACATTTGAATTAGGCATGTAAGAGTCAGAGTTGGCTGATGCTGCTAATAATTATCACACAAGAAGTGCTAGTGCACATCTCATCAACCATAATAACTATTGCTCCCAAGGATGAAGATGTTTTCTGCAAAACTCTCTGCTTCATTTTATGGTCATATATTTAACACGTGGCTTCAGGAAGGTTTTCCTGGACAAGATGAATCTCTGAGGATTGTTGTGCCTGTTACTATTACCACTAGTTTCCAACATGCCACGCTGAATTACAGACATTTTGGTCCAGTTTGGCCGATGCAACTGTTAAAAACTGAACTGGTTCACAAGTCTCCTCCAGGAAAATCCACCTGGAGCTTTAAGGACCCTCTGTTCTGAAACTCCAGAACATCTTTGATGAGCTCAGCAGTACACTCATCTTTCCCTCCCAACCCATCCTTCTGTCCTGTCCCATCCCGTCCCATCCCATCCTCTCTCCTTCCTTCCTTCTTTTCTTCCCTCCTTCCTTCCGTTTTTTGCCCAGATGACTGTGAATCCCCAAAAAGCTACACACCACCACAAGGAAGAGAGTAATGTCGAGGCAGGTGAGGAGCAGTGTGATCTGCTTATACCACCTTGTAGCCTGGGTAGTTGGCTGGAATAGAGAAGACCTTGGATCAAGGTCATTTTTAGCACTAGCCACATTTGACTTTTAAGCCCTGTCTTCACATTCCAGCGCTCTTAGGTGTGCATTTCCTTTTCCTTGACAGATGTTCCACTCAGAAAACATTTTTTGTAAAACCTTGGGGCAAATGCACAATTTTCACATTGTACTTCTACATTATTTTGGAGAATAGGTACCTTCTAATTTAAGGGAAAAAGACATCAAAAAGCTACCAAACTAGTCTGAATAAAACCCCAACGTTGGAGAGTAAAAGACTGACTTACCAAATGCTAAAATCCAAAGTTTCTAACAGAAAAGCAAGAAAGTTAAAAATATAATAATAAAAATTTATTTGTGTCAAAGACTGACCAGTAAAGCATAAAAGAGTTTCTATACGTTTTTTATACTCTTGCTGTAATTTCAGAATCTTACTGACAGCCTTGACTTCAGCAAGAAGGAACATAAGATTTAACATGAGAGAAATGCCAGGTTTGTAATGGAGGGGAGAACATTTGAATCCGAAGTGGAAGGGTGGTGTCAGATGATCACTCTTGGCTAAGAACACTATTTAGGAAGTTACAGTCCCTCAGCTAAAGGTTACAGCCCCCTTACCTGTGACATACCGCCTTTCAATAGAGGCTTCATAACCAAAGATGAGTGTAGTCTGTGTTACTGTGAAATGTTAAAATTTGACTTAAATCACTTCTTTATACCTTCGGTGACAGTTAAAGCAATCATCTGACCCCGGAGGAGATTCCCATTAGATCTGAATTCACTTGTCTAGGTGAAACACTAGCTTCTGGGTGATTTTAAGATGATAATCCCTTGTAACAGCTCACTAAATACATTTATAAGATTATGTGGCATGAAGGTTATTGAATTTCAAGGAAGGTTCTGAGTAAATCACTAATGTTTATAGTAAGTTCAGTTTCATGGAGCAAAAGAGTAACTGCTAGCTTTCTGACAAGTAATTGTCAAAGAAGAAAAAAAACCCCTGATGATCTAATATCAAAAGTGCTCTTGCAGTGTTGGTCAGATAGATAGGTAATTGGCTGTCACTTGGTTAGCTGTAGAACTGCATAAAATAAAATGCAAAAAATATATATATGCTGAAAGAGCTCAATAAAAGAATAGTAGCCAAGGTTAGAGAAGGCCAAAGCACAGAAACAAAGAAAAGGGCAGATAAGAAGAAAAAAAAAAAAAAAAGTCCTTCATTTTAAGAGGGTCTGTGTTGCCTTTCAACAGTGAATGTTACTGTTATTCAACTATGCAACTCATATGGAAAATATTGAGAACTAGGTAACAGTCTTTCCACCATTCCTGTAAGTGCTTTAGTGAATAAGTTAATTGGAGGATGATGGTAGTGATAGTGCATAATATTGCAGAAGACATCATGCTTTTAGCAAAATCATTCAAAGTATTTTTTCTGAGAAAAAAAAAGCGTCACTCCAATAGTTTACCAGCAGTTCTTCAATAACTGCTTAAGAAAAAAGGTAAGTAGTAAGCAATATAGGCTCAATTTTTGGAAGCCAATACACTGTACTAATGTCTCAGAACAAGCCACCACTACACCACTGGCAAAGTGGTTGATCTTATCTGAGAATTTGGTCCATAGTGTAATAAGGAGAGCTAGTAAATGCCAGATCTTGGAAATCTATAAATGTAATTATAAGATGCTGAAAGGGTTCTCTTCAATAGCTCATTTTCTCCACATCTTAACAAATATATATATATATATATAGTATCACTATGTAACATTATCCAACAGGCAAAGAACAAAGGTAATTCTTAAAGGAAAACTGTTTTCCTAGTTACGTGTACTACAAAAGGCTTGCAGCTACACCAGTGGTGTGCAGGAAGCTTTTGAGTGATGAATTTGATATGCGGGTGCTGAGTACTTTCACAAAACAACATAAGCCTCTAGTTTTGGCTCTGGCAAAACTTCCACAGAAGTCAAAAGAAGCTGCGACTGCATCAAGGCTGCAGGACCTGGCTCAGAAAGGCAACAGTAAATTATTGAAGAAGCTCATCAGCATGGAAGAGTCTGTTAATATTTGTTCTGCAGGGTTGCCTGACTGCAGTCATATAAAAGGTGGCATTAAATAGTCCCACTTCCCAGAAAACTACAGGTGCCATTGTGATATACCCGAGGCTGAGTGCTACATCTGTACCAAACAGACTCTATAAAAATGCAGTCACAGTCTGTGGGTAGCCATGATAGGGAAGAAGCCAACTATTGTAATAAAACCCTGCAGCGCCAACTCGTTACAGCCCAGTGATTTAAGATTGAATTTCAACCCTCCAATGAAGCTGTAACTGATCCCAAAACACTGAAGTCAAGCCCCTTGGCTGGTTGACCTATACAATCCTGCAAACAGCTGGAATGAACATGCTTATAATGGCATTTAAGACTCCCTTGGTTGTTTCATTTAAATGCCAGCACACATAAAGCTAAAAACAGCATAAGAGATGGTTATAGGTTAAAGATCTTTAAAGATTTCTATCTTATCATGAATGACAAAGTCCAAGTCAAAGATATTAGATAAAAAGTAAAAGAAAATTAAAATGTTTCTTCTTTGTAATTATATCAAGCTACATATGCAGTGGCTCTAATTCAAAAGAAAGCTTGTATTTGCTACACGATTATATCCTTTCATATCGTCAAATCCTAAATTCTCATAATGGTAAGGTTTGGGGTTTTTTTTCATTCATTTGCACATTTGAACACATCCAGTAAATACCTTCTTTATAGGCTTCCTCAATCACTGCTTAAGAAATGGTGGAGTAAAGTACTTATTGACTAACAATAGTGAGAAACAAAAGTGGTTACTTCTACTTTGAATTCCCAGGGCATAGTAGGTAAGGCAAGGAGGTAACTGGTGATGCCAGCACTTGATAACAGTGATGCTGACAGCCCCAGATGCCTCCTAGATTCTGATGACTATGGTATTCAGCCAGAAAAAAATAATAAAAAGAGAAAAAGAAAGAGCTGAGAACACTTGCTGCAGGATTTGTACCCAAATCCATTCTTAGAATAAACAGACCAAGTGTGAGCATGTGAGGGGAGAGAGGCTTAGATGGACACCCAGGCTGCAAGGCATGAGACTAATTGAAAACCTGGTAAAGAAAACAGATAAAACAGTATTTACAGCCTCTAGTAGATGAATGGTGTGCTCCTTCTGGCTAAAGAACAACCTGCTACTCTTACAAAATGCATCAAGGACCCTTTAAGGCCCTTTAAACCCCCAGTTTTTAATGTAGGCTCCAAAAGAAGAAAGAAATTAAACCAAATGGAGCTCTTCTTCCATGAGTAAGGAAGTTCAGAAGGAGCTGGACAAGTCAAACAGTTCATTCAAGGTCCAAGTTTAACTGACTCAAATTGTTAGATACGAGCTTTGGCATAAAACATCAAACAGCACAAATTGATTCATGCCCGATCTTGTGAAACGTTAAGGTTTCTCACAGAACGGTGCATCTTCTGTTAAGGTTTAGTTTGCGGTTCCAAAGAGGCAGTACATCTTAAACAACCAACTCTCTTCAGGCAAAATGAAGTATTAAGCCAAGGCAGCAAAGTAATAAAAATCATGTGCTGCCTGTTACCCCTAATTTGAGTCACAGCACAGAGCCTATTTCCACAGCAGGGAGGAATTCAGATGTCTGCCTAAATAACTTACTTCTTTCCCCAGAAAACTTCTCTCCAGTGCTCTCTTAAGTCCCAGCTATACAAAAAATAGAAGAATGGAAGAATGCATCTGCTTAAGATTCACCAGATGCACACAGGAAAAACAAGCAGTTTAGCACTGGTCAGAAGTCTGACAAGGCGTTTAAATCAATCCCTGAGTTGCACTTCATTCACTTGCTGTCAAATGCCATGTTCAAGCAAACTAGAAACAATCATAGATCCTTTGGCTTCTTCATATGGGTTTGATGAGAATCTCTGATACTGGATCATTTCCTGTTGCCACAAAAATTACATAAATGTTCTTCCCTGTTCACAGCACAGCAACAATATCTCTCTACCTCATGAGTTGTTTGGCCAAGAAGGGTTGTGGTGAGCACAGAGGATGCACTCGCTACTTCCATATGCTGAAAAAGCTGATGCTTTTTTTAATTTTATGAGACAAAAAAGTATTTAGTGAGTATCAAATTGACCTGAGTGTCTTCCACAGTCTTCTTTACTGTTGTCTTTTCTTTTCCTCCTTTCAGAGCTCTCCCTCATCCCTACAAGCAGCCCAGCTCACCCCTTTGAGGTAAGTCCAGTAAGACTGTTCATGACATTATAATTGAGCAAGTCAATTTACACTGCTGTTAGGAAGGTTTAAGTAACTGGACCTAAGGCAGCAACATTTAGAGCAGATGACCAAGCCCATTATTGCAAAATAATAAATACAAAGCTGCTCTTTGTTAATTTTTCTGTATAATCAAAAATATCTAGTGCTTCTAGCAGTTGTGCCTGCTGTATGCTGAAATCCTACAAACTCTCAAATCACAAAGCAGGACCTGGACTGGTAGATACCAGCTTGTATCTCCTAATTCCTACGGATCCAGGTAACTGGCTGAATACAAACCACCAATGGTTCTATGTGGAAAGCCCTTTGCACTAAATCCATTTTTTTACTTTTTCAAGTACCATACTTTAATATCAAATATCTGATCATGCAGCATGGACACATATGCAACGTCCCATGAGCATCCTCTTGCCAGCTGCTATCAACAGAAAGTAGGGCAACAGTTTGCTTTTTCTAAACTCTCCCAGTAAGGGAAAGAAAAAGATAGGCCTGCATAACAGCATGACAAATTATTTTGACCTCTTCTTATCTAAAGTAATTCATCAACAAAGTTTATTGTATGAATAACTTCCAATATGGGGCTATATTTTACAAAGCTTTCTGCATTGTCTCTCAAAGCTTTTCCTTGCTTCTGTGAAGAACAAGAGAGAGAAGAGTGAGTACTAAACTCATTGAAATATGAATTATAGGTTTATTGGAGAACTGGGAAAAGAAAGGTACTGTGTTAATGCCCAAATTAGTGTTAGTGGCTGACACGTTAATCCTGTTACTTTGCTACTTTAGAAATAAGAATGCTAAAGAGCGCCTAAAGTGAATGTAAAAAGCAGGGCTCAAAGCAATCTGGCTGGAAAAAGTATACTCAGTGTGCCCTTTCAACACATTCATAAGGCAGGGAAGTAAACTTAATCATGTATGAACAGACCCCAGTTCCCCTAAATAGGGAATGGCACATATATAGCATACAGATAGGTAGGCTAAAAGGGCATTTGTGGCTCATGTAGACATGTAAGAACATTCTTATTAAAATAATGGGAGGTCTGGGGTTATTTTCAAACATGGAAGAACATAACTGTAGTAGAGATGGGTGACAAAACAGCAATATCCCGCTTTAAATCCTGCTCTTTTACATGTATTGTAAGATCTGGCCCTTCTGTTGTAGAAATAAAACCCCAAATTCCAATTGCTTTAGGTGATTTTGTAGCATCCTCACATTAAATGGAGAAAGAAATTTTCAAAGTGAATATATATAACTACATATGTGGTTTACTAGAAAGTTGCCAACAGAAGCATAAAATACTGTGTACACTATGCAGAACGAGGTCCTAAACGTGAAAGTGCCCTGCCATAAAAATGGTGTCTTGTGTTGAGCGCAGGACTCTGCAAAGCCACTTATTGGTGACTTTCTCTAGAAAATGCTGCAGGATTGACTGTGATAGAGCTACAGGGGGCTAATGTCTTCAGCTAAGCCAGCTCCCTGATACCAAAAGCAATTCCACTCTATTACTCCTTTCAAAAATAGTTTAGGCTGTATCTAAACTGGTTTGATCTCAGAATCCCCTTCTGGAATGCTGTTCCAAAATGATATCTTTCAATGAAAATACCTATTTTCATTTGATATCAAATAAAAAAAAGCCTCATCTCTTTGCTTGGCACTAACTGGTACTTCATAAGACAGAGCGAGATGAATTATGATCATAATGAAAAACAAGCATTTAGAAGTAGGAATGATACCTTCCGGGGCCATTTTGAAACTCAAAGGTATACATAAAGAAATGCAAAAGTTCTTCATAGGTGGTATATTGAGAACTCTCGTAAAATAAGTGTTCAAATTGTTTAATCTTAACATTTCTACTCCGGTTTTAACAGACCTTAATTAATCTCTCAGTGACTTACTTCCATTTGTCTTGTTATTTCCACTTAATCCTCCAACTTCTGCTTTTTCTCCTTCGGATGACCTCTCATTGACAAAGAACACTGATTTAGCAGTTGGCCTGCAGGTTTTCAAGAAGTTTATCTAGCCCTGTCCCTGCAAAGCACAGATGGAGCAATTATCTCCCTTTAGCTTCACAATTCCTGCCACTCTCCACTAGGCCCACTGCTGATATTTCAAAACAAAAGAACAAAAAGAAGTTAGCTAGTGATCCTTGGTGGAGCTCTTCATTTATCTCGGCAGTGTTCTATTTATCCTACCCGTCAAACCTTCTCCAGCAGCTCTTTTGTCCATTCCCAAGCTCAGCCAGCAGACAGACATACCCAGACTTGTCAACTGTCTCTCAAAATGCTTGGAACAGAACAAATGAGGAAAGTAGAGGGGGCTACCAGAATGTCTTGAAATACACCAGTGCTGTTCAAAGATTCGAAGTAATTATCACCAATTACCCAGAGATGCTCAGCAAGACTACACAGGCAAATGGGAAAAGAGAGACTGCTCTGAAGTCATGCAATATAACAGACTCCCATGGTACAAGATTTCTCCTTTGGATTTCAGGGTATTGATTCCAAAGGTTTTCAAAATTCCCTAAGCGTTTCACAGAACCACTGAACACTCAGGGCTGGAAGAGACCTCTGGAGATCATCCAGTCCAACCCCCTGCTAAAGCAGGTTCACCTACAGCAGGTTGTACAGAGTTGTGTCCAGGTGGGTTTTGAATGTCTCCATGAGAGACTCCACAGCCTCTCTGGGCAGCCTGTGCCAGGGCTCTGCCATGCTCAAAATAAGGAAGTTTTTCCCCATATTCAGAGGGAACTTTCTGTGTTTTGGTTTTCGCCTGTTTCCCCCTGTCCTATTGCTGGGCATCACTGACAAGAGCCTGGCACCATCTTCAAACTCGCCCTTGAGATATTTGTATGCATTAATAAGGTCCCCTCTCAGTCTTCTCTTCTCCAGGCTAAACAGGCCCAGCTCTCTCAGCCTTTCCTCTTCAGGCAGGTGCTCGAGGCCCCTCACCCTCTTTGTAGCCCTTCGCTGGACCTTCTCCAGTGGTTCCCCGTCTCTCTTGAACTGGGGAGCCCAGAAGCGGACCCAGAACAACATATGTGGCCTCATCAGAGCAGAGCAGAGGGGGATGATCACATCCTCCTGAAACCCTCCAGGATCCCACTGGCCTCCTTGGCCACCAGGACACACTGCTGGCTCATGGCCAGCTTGCTGTCCCCCAGGGCTCCCAGGCCTTTCTCTGCAGAGCTGCCTTCCAGCAGGTCTGCCCCCAGCCTGTGCTGGTGCGTGGGGCTGTTCCTCCCCAGGTGCAGGACCTCACACTTGCCTTTGTTGAACTTTATTAGGTTCCCGTGCCCAGCTCTCCAGCCTGTCATTCCTGCTGAATGGCAGTGCAGCCTTCTGGTGTGTCAGCCACTCCTCCTAGTTCTGTATCATCAGCAAACTTCATCAGCGAAAAATCATGCACACTCTGGCCCTTCATCCAGGGCACTGAGCTCACAACCCTCTGAGCTCTGCTATTCAGCCAGTTCTCAACCCACCTCACTGCCTACTCATCTAACCCACACTGCCTGAGCTTATCTATGAGGGTGTCATGGGAGACAGTGTCAAAAGCCTTGCTGAAGTCAAAGTAGACAACATCCACTGCTCTCCCCTCATTTACCCAGCTAGTCATTCCATCACAGAAGGCTATCAGATTGGTCAAGCTTGATTTCCCCTTGGTTAACCCATGTTGACTACTCCTGATAACCTTCTTTTCCTCCACATGCTTCAAGATGACCTCCAGGATGAGCTGTTCCATCACCTTTCCAGGGATGGAGGTGAGGCTGACTGGCCTGTAGTTTCCTGGGTCCTCCTGGAGTGACACTGGCTTTCCTCTGGTCCCTCAGGCACCTCTCCTGTTCTCCGTGACCTTTCAAAGATGATGGAGAGTGGCTTAGCAACAACATCTGCCAGCTCCCTCAGAACTTGGGGGAGCACCCCATTGGGACTTACGGATTTGTGGGTATTGAGTTTGCTTAAATAACCTCTAACTTGATCGTCCTTGACCAAGGGAAAGTCTGCTCTAGACTTCCTCTATTGCCTCCAGGGTCTGGGAAAGATGAGGGCCAGCCTTAGCAGTAAAGACTGAAGCAAAGAAGGCATGCAGTAACTCTGCCTTCTCTGTACCGTTCATCACCAGGGCACCCACCTCATTCAGCAGCAGGCCCACGTTTTCCCTAGTCTTCCTTTTCCTACTGACGTACCTGAAGAGGCTCTTCCTTGTTGTCCTTGACATCCCTTGCCAGATCTAATTCCGAATGGACCTTAGCCTTCCTTGTTGCATCCCTGCATACTCTGACAACATTGCCATATTCCTCCCAAGTGGGCTGTCCCTTCTTCCACATCCCGTAAACTTCCTTCTTCTCTTTGAGTTTTGCCAGAACCTCCTTGCCCATCCACGCAAGCCTCCTGCCCCTTTTGCTTGATTTCTTACACATATCTCAAGCTTGGAGAAAGTGACGCCAGCTCTCTTGGACCCCCTTACCTTCCAGAACCCTAACCCATGGGATTCCTCCAAGTAGGTCCTTGAAGAGGCTAAAGTTAACTCTCCTGAAGTCCACAGCTGTAAGCCTAATTATTGCCCTGCTTCCTCCACACGGGATCCTGAACTCCACCATCTCATGGTCACTGCAGCCAAGGCTGCCCTCAGCCTTCACATCTCCAACCAGTCCTTCTTTGTTTGTAAGCACAAGGTCCACAAGCACACCTTGCCTCGTTGGCTCCTCCACCACCTACATCAAAAAGTTATCATCAGCGCTCTGAAGGAACCTCCTGGACTGTGTGTGCCTAGCTGTCTTGTCTTTCCGGCAGGTATCAGGGTGGCTGAAGTCCCCCGGGAAAATCAGGGACTGGGATCAAGAGGCTGCTTCCAGTTGTCTGTAGAAGGTCTCATCAGCTTCCTCTTCCTGATTAGGTGACCTGTAGTAAACATCCACAACAGTGTCACCTGTGTTAGCCTGCCCCTTAATCCTTACCCATAAGCTCTCAACTCATTCTACATCCACCCCTAGGGAGGGGTTGATTTACTCCAGTTGCTCCCTCACATAAAGAGCAATTCCACCACTTCTCCTTGTTGGCCTGTCTCTCCTAAAAGGTATATAGCTGTCCATGACAGCATTCTTCTCATGCAAGCTATCCCACCATGTTTCTGTAACTGCAATAAGATCTGGGTGCCCTGCGATCACACGCAGATCTCCAGCTCTTCATGTTTATTCCCTGTAGTTCATGCATTGGTGTACAGTCATTTCAGACAGCTAATGGGGCACGCAGGACTCCCAGGAGGGATGCAAGAGGCTCCATCATAGCTACACACACCTTTGAGGTGGCTGGTCTTTTGTCAGTGCATCATCAGAAGGAGGTGTTTCTGTTAACATAAAATATGTAATGTTCCCATACAACTGAGGTAAGAATGCAACAGCTTTAATTAGTTGTAAAACAGCACACTTACGTGCTGTGTTTTACTGAGCTGGAGCACAATAATGTATCCTCCAGACTATTTGCACTGCATAGGCTACTTATGGATAACAAAAATGCCAGAGCTGTGTCAGAGAGACCTCACAATCCATTACTGTAACAGATGATGTGCAAACACCTCCCAGCTATCATCTGAAACTGTACAAACTGCCTCACAGGAAACATGAAGAGACTGGATGGTTTTGTAGAAGATCAATGTTAAGGTTAATGCACAGGTCCCAGGTGAGTGCTAGCAGTGCAAAAATGCTTCACGGAATGGTTATGGTGGGAAGGGACATCTGGAGGTCATCTGGTCCAGCCCCCTAGCTCAAGGAGGGCCACCTAGAGCAGTTCCCCCAGGACCACATCTAGATGACATGAATATTCCCAGGATGGAGACTCCACAACCTCTCTGGGCAACGTCTGCCAGTGCTCAGTCACCCTCACATTAAAAATGTTTCCTTTTTCAGTGCCCTTCAGTATATGATTTCTAATGAATTCAGTAGATGTGCTATGACAGTACCTGTGGAAAAGAGGTAACTTTGTGCAAGCACAAGAAACTCTACGGCATGTTTCTGTCTTCAAAGCATGCTATTTTTATTGCTGTGGCAGACCTGATAGGACTAAATCACGATCAAATTTGTAAACTTGAGCAAGTTAGTGTTTCATAAGGAGGACAAAAGGAGAAAGTAACAAATAAGAAGCTAAGACAAGTTTAGAGCAAAGGACCTGGCAAAACTGAGGGCAGTCATACCAGCATCAGAACCTGAAACCCTCATTCTCAGCGGTAATCCCAATGAAGTTGATGGGGCTGTTCAGGAACATATGAGCTACAGGATGACATAAATGAATGGTAAGTGTGCTGCCAAAATGCATCCTCAGCTCTATGAGATAAAGGAAGAAGATCTGTATAATGTGGAGCATCACAGCACTATGCAATTTCCTGTATAAAATAATTATGTTAAGTGAAATGAATGTCAGATGAATCAGAATCTGATTAGAGATATTTGCAGTGAAGAAAAATGTAAGACGAACCAATCAACTGATCAGTGAATTCAACGTAAGATAAGGATTGAGTACATGTACCTCAAGCATCTCTAGAGGAAAACAGTATTGCCTGCTCCATTGCTGAAATAAATTACACGTGGGAAAAGCAGTTGCTACCAGAATACCATTTGCCATACCAGAACTATTGGGACTAGAGACCACAGTGAGACTTCAGGATGATATCATCTAAAGGTATTTGTTATAAAACTATTGAAGTTCATATGAATGACAGCACATGGAGCTGGAAGACTGCAACACTTGTCTCCCCTATGAACAGGTCATTAAGCATGCTTTAGAACATTTACTTTGCCTAATTTTCAGCAAAAGACACAGCTTGCCTGCACAGTTTGCAGTGCTACAAAATATTCTTAGCTGCCCAACAAGTGTAAGGATGGAGAGAGTATCTCTACCAAATTGGACTTTACTAAATTCTATGTACTTGAAGACTTTCAAGAAGTTGTACTATTTATATGATGGCAGATTTTTGTAACTGCAGCACAATAATCTGCTTCCCAGTAGTAGGGTTATGGTCTTGAAATTTCAGTATTATGACTTGATTCCATGTTTCAGCAAAAAAAAAAAACCCAAACCCAAAAAATCAAAAGATTCCAAACTCTTATTTCAGCACAAATACTATAAACAGTGAGAAAATACGATGCACAAAATTTTGACCAGCAAATAGGTATGTTTCACCTTTAGTATAATATTTGTCTGAAGGTCTTACTGCTGTGAAAGTCATACTTAAAAGTTAGTGAAAAGAACCTTTGAAAAGACTGAGCAGATAAGTATATTACTTGCCTTCCTTTCTTAGTGACATTTTATCTACCAAAAAGGATTAGTACAAAATGTGAAGGGAAGCCTTTAAACCAAGGAAAAAAACCTGCTGCAGACCTTCTGCCTCATTTAACTTTACTGCGCAAGTTCAGAAAGGGAAGTCTGTGGAGAGAAAACATAATGCTAGGTATCATTGTGAATATCAGTAACCACATTAGGTGGTCACATACTTATATATCCAGTAGGTTTCAGTCACTGTAGGCTTATTTATTCCAGTTTCATCACCCTGGCGAGAGACACCTGTTTTCAGCAGGACTAAGCAATCAGTCTGTGACACGGAGTTTTCAGACCCTGGGGAACATGTGATGTAATCTCTGTTCTTATCACTGCTGGAATAGGTATAAAGACAAGGTGAACCTGTCTTATCTGATGCCATGGCATGAAATGATAAACATTCATTATCTTGTAGGAGCTCCAGAAAATCCACTGTCAGAAAAGAGGCCTCTTTAATCCAGTGATTCAGCAGATCGGAGTTATATGGAAGAAGCCAATACAATGAAAACCTACCGTATTTCTCCACGTGAGGCATGCTCCCTGTATTTCTGTTGTCTCACGTTCTTTGTAACTTCAGAGTTAGAGAGGCTGCAAACATGCTCACTCCTGCTACCACCTGAGCTGTCACATCTCTTGTTTCATCTTGCCATAATGTCTTTGCACGCTCACGTCTCCTCTGGGACACACTGCCCACTAAATTCACAGGTCTCCCTTTTACTTCTTTAGAACCAACTACCTCCCATGTGCCTCCAACACACTTTTCTATAAAACCTTAACAACGATTGTTGCATTTTTGTATCACCTGTGGTATCCCACCATTTGGTGTACTCGGTATTTCTAATGGATTCCTAGAGTTTGAGGTAAACCATGTACACCTTAAGCTGTTGGTGGGTTTATGTTTGTCAACAAGTTTGCATTCCAAAAACGCACAGCAAATATATAAGTTATGTTTTGCTATTTAATGCTCAACAAGGTGACAAACAGATTTTTTTATTCACAAATATGCCACAATGTGGACGCTTTCACTGTTAAATTTATACCTTACAGACCTTTTATTCTCACCCTTAAAGAAGGGTTGATGTTCTTGTTCTGTTCTGCTCTAGGGCAACTTTGGAGACAAATAGCAATGATCAATTTTAATGACTTGCCTCTACTTTCACTAAAGAACCACAGGAAAGATGTAGTTTATATTGGGTTTTGTGCCATTTGCACTCTGCCACCTCTCCATCCCTTATTCCCTACAAGAGAAACATGGGGAACAAGAAGCAGTTTCATGCTCAAGATTCAGCTGCATAGTGTGCTAGGAAGGGGTAAAATATTTCTTACTGTAATTCTTTGGTAAAATTAGTTAACAATCCTGTCTGATTGTAAATGGACAATGTATTAAGGCTGTCTTTTCATACAGTCTCTGACCGTCAAAACCCTCCAAAAGTCCCTATATGTTTTTTGCACTCTTTCCCTAAAAATCTGAGCATGGTTTCTGATAGGAAAGTGGATTACCTAAGTATATGTTTTGATCCAGTATGGTCATTCTTAGATTCTTGAATGTTCCTGAATTCCTGGGAGTAATATACTGCAATCTATAACTACTTCCAAGGCTATTGCAACGCAGTGAAATTAATAAAATATCAACCTTTATCTCTGTCTTATGACTACTTACAAAATACAGTGAGAGACTACCTTCATTCATTACTGTGAACTCATCATATTTCCATCAATGTAATGTGTTCTTCTACAACAGTCAGAAGACTGCTGCTCGAATTGAAATACCTTTCATACTCAGAGGAAGACCTGGATGCATGCACAATATTTATCCAGAAAATAGGTAACTTCCCCTACACTAAAAGGACAAGGACAGAATCCTAATTAACTTTCTCAAATGTAATTCAGCTTTCTCATTGATTACTTGTTAACGGTAGTAGACTTCCAGACCCACTCTTAAAAATACTATGCACACAAGTGGCCCCAGGAGGTTTTCCATTTTCAAGCACTTCCACATAGTCTAGTACCCAAGCTCCATCTTTCCCCTAACAGTGGTGGGCAACAAATACATTAAGCTCTTTTTTTATGCTGTAAAAACACAACTCTGAGGAGCTGCAACACAGCTTTCACCTTTTATTTCAAGCTTACCTCAGACTCCTGGAAGAGAGGAAAACCGTACACAGCCAGGGCAGTTATGCCTTTGCACCACAGGCACACCGCAGAGAGCCCAGAGGATCCTGCTGGGCTTCTTTCCTTCTCTGTTTGGTAGGATGGATGTATCCTGTGTTTCAGTTCAACTGGCACTTGCAGGGCCTTTTGCTAGGCTCCCCGTTTTTAAATTTTAAGTTTCTAACATTCTATACGTAACACAAATTACGGTAACTATTAGATATATTGCCTGTTCTGCAATGAACACCTGTTTAACCAGGTAAGATACCCATCTTCTTTCTATTTTTCTCCACAGCAAAGGCAAATTCATTTCTTAAAGTGAAGAATGGGTAGGAATAATAGGACAGGGATAATGTACAGGATATGTATGTCCTCAGGTATACCTTTTATCTTATCTCCCTTTTGACTCTAATGATCCAACTTATGGTGTATTTTCTCTAAACGTAAATTCAAGATCCTACTTCTGAATTCACAGTGTATACCTTAAAGTGCCTTGTGGTTTAAAATATGTGCTTACTCTGATAAGCTCTTTGTATAACCCACATAAAAGAATTCAATTCAGAGCTATAAAAATTCTCCAAACTCAAATTAAAGCTGTCACTTTGTATCGAAAGCCTGGAGATGCTGTATGGCTTCTGGAACACACACAGAACCACCACCTATCTTCTTTTTCTCTTCACATCCCATGTTTCTGTCTTTACGCATTTCTCTGGGAATAAAGATCTTCCAGTTAGTTTTTAGTGAGGACTTATTCCTGTTACACAAACACAAAACTACACCACAAGGCCAAGATTTCATTTAAAAGTCAATGAAAAATGCTGAGTTTTTCTGGGAACACTAGATCACGAGTGTGATTTGTTACTGTTTGCAAAGTTTATGTAACTTTATGTAGATTATGTTGTTGCATTGCACTCTCAGCCACCTTCAGTATTCATTTCCTTTTTTCCATGGTATTAGAAGTTATCAGATTGCATTCCCCATCCAAAGTTTCTAAGAGGTCTTACAGAGAATAGAAGCCTGAGAAATAGGAATATATCGTTTATCAGAAAATGTTTCACTGAAGTCATTCAATCAAGTCTTTAGAAAAGCTGGAAGCAGAATACAGTTCTTTCTTTGATTTCTACTTCTAAGTGTTCCCTTATGATATATCCCAAAATATCCAAACCTTTTTTTATGATTAAGGAATAGTCTTGTGGTTAAAACAAAGGAGACACTTAAAGCAGGCTTCTGCACTTCTCCCCATAAAGCTGTGTATGGTCTGTTGGAGAAGGCTGGCATCAGACACAAAGGCAAGTCATTTATGTCCATGAAAATACCCAGATGTGCAGGGAGCTAGTTCATAACATATATGTATATAAAATGCACACGTGTGTGTGCACACGCACACACACACACACACACAATTGTAATTTATTCTGTGTCCCTGACTCTTTGGATACTTAACTGTATAAAACTCTGAAGGTCTGGCCCCAACCAGTCTATCTAGATTCAAAATTGTTCCCTTTTCTGAACAATGGAAATGCTGCAAATGGTATGACTAAGAAAATTGTAGTACTGTAATATTAGGGAAATGATTTAACCCATAAGCTCTTCCCCCAGAAGAACTACGAGGCTCAGCAGAGCATGTGCACATTGCATGTGAGGAGGACAGGGTTATGCCTGACATCCTCCAGCAGCACCAGCACCACCAGGATTACCCAGGCTAATCCACACTGTCCCCACACCAGCACTGATTTGAGTCATCGGCTGTGAGGTCCTTGCTCAAGGGGGAAGAACTGGCTTGTGGCTTCTCATCTCCACCAAGCACCAGGACAAACTAAGCTATGGTAGCTGTTGTCCCACAGAATCCTGGAGACACCCACAGCAACAGGTTAAGGAAAAGGTGTGGGCAGGCGGTGGAGACCTTCTCCCTTCAGGGAGCCCTTCCTGAACACAGCAACTTGCAACTCCAAGCAATTTTCTATGCCTGAAGACAGCTCTGCCAGAAGGGGTTTTTGGCCCTATGTGACATGATTATTGCAAAGACTGACTTCTTACATCAAATACAACTCTCTACGTATCTGCTAATTTCACTTCTTCGGTGTATTTTGTTGCATGTTTGTTTGCATTTCACATCTACCTGCTTTCAGAAACTTTGTAAAATTGGTTATGGATTCATATTTGAAAAAGTCTAACATTGCCTGACTAAGAATTAAACTCCTGTATTTGAAATAAAAAAAATAAGTCTTGAAATCAACAAGGTTTATGTACTATCTGTCTTCTATAAGGAAAAATTATCTTTCAGTGATTAATCTAGGGTGCAATGCTACCATAGCAGTAGTAGTTCCTTTCAGAGAACTTAATGTAGTAGTTCTTTTCCAAGAAGTTCACTATCCACTTCGATGTGAGAAAATATTTACTTAAATGGGAAAGTCTGATTCTTCAGACACAATGACAGCTTGACGTAAGGCAATTACTCAAAACTACCTCATGAATCTTTCCCCAAAGATGTTTTCTTTGACAAAAAGCACTGCAATTAGCCTCATGTTACATGTTGCCATGTTACCAAGATAAAGTCCATCTTGTCCAAAAGCACCTCAACATAGTAAGCTAGATTTTTTTTCCCAAGAGACATGATTAACCCATTCTGAAAGCTACTGCAATAAAGCTTTTGTTTTCTTAGTAGACATGAAAAGGTATCAGCTCAGATTCAGGCTGTTTTTTTTAAAAAGACCTGAAAATAACAGAATAATCCTGATATAATGTTTATAGGATTCTAAATAATTTGGGGGGATCACGGCTCTTTGGACACAAGAACAACAGAATTTTAATATTTATCTTCATTATTTACCAAATTCCTAGTTTTGCATTCCTGCAAGTCTTATAAATTATAATTTTAGGTTTTCTGTTGGTCATTATTGAAATATTTGGCAGCACAAGATCCAAAGCACCTACACAACCATTAGGAATATAGCCGTTAAACATAGTATTCTTAAACAGAAATCCCTGAGGAAAGGGTTATATTTTTAGAACTAGAGTTAATGTATTTTTAGTGTATTTAAGGTATACCATGTAATTTTGATGACACTTCAATTTCTGGATTGACATTTCATAAAGTGCCCAACTATGCACGTTACTAAACACTGAATATAGTAATAAATAATTTACTTATGATTCCTTCTAAATCATTATGTAACATTAATTCTCTTCTGGAACTCTTTGGTGTTCCAAAATATGGTGAAAACCAAGATAAAAAACTGAAAGAATTCCTCGCCTAATTCTTTCAAAACCTCTGAATGCAAGATACAGGGACACACTCTTTTCAAAACGTCTATCATTTTAATATTCAGTGCTAGACATGCTCTCACAGGATCAAAAAATGTTTTATCATCATTATCTCTTCAAACACCTCTATCATTTACCTCTTTCAATTTTTTCCTTAAGATGGAGAAGAAATACTGAGTGATCACTTCTGTCATTTCTACATTTTTAAGCAATTTGGCTATTCTATCACCACTGAAGAGACCCACATCATTGTTAACATCCTTTTTACTTCAAACACATTAATACTTATTTCCATGCCCTATTTCCACTGCCACAGTTTTCTTCCTTGCACTCTTTTGATGATTTTAGCCATTTTCTGACAGATTTCGCTTCAGACACATCTTGCTACATACTGGAATATATATTTATCTTTTCCTGATGTACTGTCATTTTCCTTTCCAGCATGTACATTTAAATGTTAACATTGGTTACATTAGATTTAATATTTTCTGTGCTAACCTAAAGCTAAGTGCAGTGGGTTGTTTCTTGTAACTGAACTTCTTTTGTTGAATTTTAAGGGAAAGTAAAGGGAAGACAAATTCTTTCCGAAGGCCCACGATGTATATTCTGTGGTTTAGCTAAAATCCCAGTGAGTTGTATAATGTGACCACTGTATAGCTATTCTTTTCCATATGTTGTACATGTTTAAAAAAAAAATAAATGTGAAATTGAAAACTTTCAGTCATTCCTAGGTACAGGGACTTGTTCATTGTAGCTTAGCATAAATTTTGTTCTCTAGACCTTTTTACAGAAATGACAAATACTTGTAGAATTGTTAAAAACTGTTCTGCTCTATGATTTTATAAAATAGCCCCAAGAGCAACCTAGTAAAACATTACAAAACTACTGTGCTTTGATCTCTCCTCATTGCTACCCTGCTGCACCTCTTGAGCTAAGCAAAATAAAGAAGTACTGGGGAAAAAGCTCCCATTACATACAGCCATTGCTTCCCTTTCCTTTTCAGGCAATTTCCTATATTTCCATATTAGTGTAATGTTTACATCAGGACACCAATCAATAATCAGTTGCAAACCAGGCTTTTGGTTGCTACAAAGTGTTTTATGCTAGCAATAATTCTGGGCCTTTATTTTATTGTGGTCCTCATAACATAGCCCTAGGGGAACTACAACTACTGTGAAATCTCTGCTGAGTATGAGTATGTGTGTGCAGAAAAGGGCAGACAGGGTGAATAATAAATAGCTGCTCTTAAAAAAAATCATATTTAACATGGAGATGTACAACTACAGGTTTCACAGCCATATTTTTAAAGTTTACTGCTCTACTTTTTTGCTGCTATTTCCAAGGAAATGCAGCAAAAGGCCAGACAATATTTACTAAGCAAGTATCTGAATCAAGCTTAGAAAAAGGACAACAAATGAGTTGAGAGAAACACATTACAGTCAAAGGCCTGCATTTCAGAGGTATTATTCTTCACCTAAAATGCATTATGAAAAAGTCACAAGACTTTGCATTTGGTTTAGTATCTGTAAAAAATACTGTATGTAAATAATTGGTCCTCTCACTATAAGCAAAATCAAAGCTAGTGATGAAATTGAGGTAAAACATTTAATCCGGAGACCAAGCCTATTCAAAGTTCTGCATCCAGTCTCAGCTCTTTTTCCATCAGGAAGCTGCAGAACCCCATATATTTAAAGGTTAAGACAGAATGCACTTAAGTTAGTGGAATGCTCACTTGCTTTTGTTTAAAGATTTAAAATCCATCAGCAATAAGGAATTATATTCCAGCCAGCACCACTAGTAACTAGCTGTATAGCCACTAAATTCAGATCCAAGTCCACTGGTTTTCAAACTGGATAATTACCGTTAAAGATAAACAGATGAAACCTCTCCTTCACAATGTCCTATGATGCAAATAGGAAAGTTTTAATAGCCCAGAAGAATTGCCCCAACACGATGAGACCTCAGAACAAAACCGTTCTGAGATGGCAGTATCAAACAAAATGAGCCAAGTCCACTCCCCAGCCCAGAGGAGTAAGCCAATATTGCTACTCTTGGCAGTTTTTCTCATGTGTTGAAATACATATATGGAGTTACGATGAGATGATGAAGAAGATGAAGGGAAACTAGTCACTGCCCAGGATCCCTTTGGAGACTGAAATACACGTTTTGTAGCAGTTGTTACTACCGAAGTGCTGTGCGTTGCTGAAAACCCTTCTGTCCCCTCCATAGTTGCTCATGCTAACATTGACGTGTCTGTAATTCCCACATAAGACCACTTTTACCCATAACTTTTGATATTATTAATACTCATTATGAGGATCTGTGGCAGAGTGCTCAGCATACTGCTCTCCATTACAGCTAACTCTGTTTTTTAAACTTGTAGAATTATAAAGCTGGTGCTGGCTGAAGAAATGAATATGGGCATATTCACCTGTTTCCTGTAATGGCACCAGGGAAGGTGGAGGCGATAGGGTACAGGACTGGTATTTTGTAGGCTCTGATTTCAGAGAACTTCAAGTCTGTGTTAATCCTGATGTGCAATTAATACATTTCAATTTGACTGTACATACTGCTAACTGGAACAGCTGCTCAGTCTCAGCACACTGTGTGTCCTCCGGGGACCTCTGTTAATTTTCAAAATGTCAAGATGTGCTTGGGAGCAAGTGTAGAGCCGTCTCAGCTTCCTATAGAATTGGGAAAAAGCTCTTTAGAATAAAAGAGTATAAATATCACAGTTGTTATGTCAAAAGGCTTTAAAAGGAAAGCAAAACAACTTGAAGATCCTCAGGGCCTACTTTGGCAAGCCATGGAAATGCCGTACATTACAAGGGGATTTTATACTGGTGCAATTGCCTCGGGCTGCAGGAGTCAACCAGAAGTTTTGGAGGTAAAACCAAAGAACCACTCAAGCTGAAGGAAAATTGTGTTTTTTAACCTAGTTCTTGAATGACTCCTGTTGGGTCATGTACTTGCGAGAAATTAATAAACCCTATTTTGCCAGTACTGTCACCGAATTACTCTTTCAGTCAATCAATAATTAACTCAAAACCGGTGAGAACGGGGGTATTTATCTGCAAAAAGGAAATGCCTCTTAACTGGCACTGGAAATTTAAAAACAAATTACTAATCCAGTAAGTATATTTCCGTGTGAAATTACAATGGGGTTTAGAACTGCCTCTAATGATTCAGGGATAACATACCAAATTTTATGACACAGAGTGACATAAGCTATTAACTACATCAAGTTCTTAGTGTCTTATCTTCCACAGCTCAGTATGGAGTTCTACCCCTTTCACATGGAAAAATAACTAAACGTTACTCATATTGAGATTGATTCTCATATATGGGACAGGATGTTTTACACCATTATGGCATTATAACATAAACATGGTGCATTTTATATACTACATATAACTTAGAATCAGTGCTTCTTAAGTGTTTTAGAAATGCGAATATGGTTTACAATCTCCATTCCACAAATGGGGGCGGGGGAGATCAGACAATTACAGGCTGCAGCTTTGCTTGAACTTCATACGTGTCGCGACGGAGGGAAGACACAGTCGCTCAATATGAGTGATCAGCAGACTTCGTTTATTGTCCCTTACAGTCACCTTTTATGCCTTGTTATAATTAGCTCATACATATTACAAAAGTTAAGCTCATTATTGGTTAGTTGCCTAAATACCAAGCCCGCCCCTTGTTTCTCTTCTGTAGTTTTCTGTTCCCACCTGCAACATTCTTTTCCCACCAAAATCTTCCTGTTACTGTGTAACAAGGACAGCCAAAGACAGTGTATTTTGCTTTACTTCAGATAAGCTGAGAGGGATGTGCATTTTTGTCCAGCCAGCTGGACTATGTCTATGTGACCCTTTTCAGCTAGCCAGTTATCCACAATACGCGTACAAGGAGATAAAAAATAAATCTTTGTATGGTTATGGGGAAAGTGAGTAAGGACTTGCTTGCCATGCATCAAATAAGGTGTGAGTGATATGAAAGCTTTAACAGCTAAATGAAGCAGATGAGCAAACATACATTTATGTTAGGTTTTCTGTGCTGATGTTTAGTAGTTTTACTATAGACAGAGGTAAGCAGCTGATTATTATCCCCCAAGAGCAAGAGGAAGCCAGTAAGCAATTATTCTTAATTGTGGTATGAGGCACAGTGCCTCCCAGAGCTATTTGTAGGTTGATGCAATTTACACACCATTGTTTGCTCAAGCTTGTGCTTAAAAACCACAGTTTTATCCAAGGTAGTATCAGTGTGCATGAGCAGTCAGGTCTGAAACCGAACAAGCTTCCCCATCTCATCGTCTCCTTAGCTGCTCTCAGAGACATTCTGCAGCTTTATTAGTTAAAATGGAGAGTACTCTCCTTCACTATTATAAATATAATATGAAAAATAATTATAAATATAATATAAAACATCAGCTGAAGGAGTGGTGTTGTTTCTGGAATCTCAGTGGAAGATAAAAGGAGATGTGCATGTCTGACTGTTATGGGAAATTAGGAAGGGAAAGGGAGTAGACCAAGTCTTTATTTCCCATACATGGGGATGGAGATAGAGCAAGAGCAAAATATAAAGTCAAATAGCACTTCTGAAGAAAAACTTTTAGGTGTGATTTTTTGGTTTTGGTTTGTTTTCGATGGTTGGTTTTGTGGTTTTTTTTTTTTTTTGGGGGGGGGGGGGGTGCATTTTGAAATGCCATAATATTTTCCTGTTCCTGCCGAGATGGAAACTCTTCTGGGTCCCAGATTCCTCCCCAACCAACAGACAGAAAGAGATCCTGGTATGCAGGCAGGCAGAGATGTAACTAGGCAGCAGTTACATTTCCAGAGGAAACCTCCTAGAGTTCAGTCAAAATCTCTCCAAATGGACACAATCTATGATTCCTTTTCATTTTGTTTTAGCAACATCAGAAAATTTCCAACCACCTTTTGAAAATCCAAACATTAATGATATCTGCTTAATAATAGGCAGCTGACCCAAATTCTGTAGTCAGAATGTGTTTTTGAATGGTCTTTGAAACGTGTGTGATATGTGAAAAACTAAGGGTGGGAGGGTATAGAGATATATGTCTATATATAAGTAGATCAGTAGGTGAAGATTGTGGCAAAGATGGCATATGACGCTAATATGAAGACTTCTTTTACACATCCAACATGCATTTTCCTTGGAAGTTTTTTAGAAACAAAGATATTTTTATCTATCCTGTGGCATTATGTTTTAAAATCTCACTTTCTTATTTTCAAGTTTTCATAAAAGAGCAGAAAAATATAATCAAACTTTTGTTTATGTTTAAACTCTGTTTTAAAAAGCAGGTCTGTCTCTGTAGCCTGATGATACAAAACCTGAAATGTCCAGTCTTTGCATAAACATAATGGTATGTAAATTAACTTAGACCTAGAACAGACAAGAACACATTTCATATAAATTACTGAAAAATTCAGACTGTGAGATTAGTTTACAGTTTAGCAAACTGCATACTTTTAGACAGAAAGGGTCGTAGGTAAGCAAAATCTGAATCAAGGAAACAAGCAAAAATAAATGAGAACAGTTACCTTTGGATGTATATAGGGCCAGCCTTACAAAGCACTGAAAGTGAACTCCCAGGTATCAAGATCGTTTGTCTTTCACCAAAATGTCACATACTGCTTGTGTCTTACTTTAGAGAGAGGCCATATTCCTAACCTTGGAGAAACTGAAGAGTAAGTCTTCCCCATCCTGTAGTTATTCAGAAGAGGTATTATGAAACAAACACCTTTCTAGTGTAGCAAGGAAAAGGTCACCATCATTTTAATCTAGCTCTGTGGCAAATTAGTATTAACCCCTTGAAATGTTAAGTAGTTAGGCATGCTTAAAACAATGTAAATGAGAGAAAAAATAAATCCCAGGAGACAGATCTTTGCTTGGTGTAAATATCACAGCTCTGTAAAATCAATAGTACTATGATAATACACCATCAGTGAGGGTTTGCTTGTATGTTTTTTCCACAAAAAAAAAAACAAACCCAACATAAATAAAATGTATCATATATTTTGGGTTTTGAGAGCAATCACTACTACAAAAACTTATCTGCTCTTTTCATTAAGTTTGATTTAGGACATTAGAAGCTCTAAAGGAAAGAATATGGAGGACAAAAGGGTTAGAGGGGGAAGGAGGACTCAGAAATTTCTCTTCTGCATTCTTTCTCTTGTTCCTCATAGCTCAACTATATTTCTCATCTGTTCAGAGATCAAGTGTATTTTTTAAATTATTTCCTCCTGTCAGGGGCCAATCTGAGAAAAGGTCTCATTGTCTCATTCTTTGAAACACATGAAACTTCATTACTAAGGCTGATTCCTTAACTTTAACCTATGGAGTGAAATTAGACTGCCTACACAGATTCCTAGTCTACCAGAAAATCATGTTTTCCCTCTTCTGAGGCTCACAATGCATCTTGCATGAATAATGCCTGAGTTAAAACCACCTATTTTTGTTCATTTTGTGTTTATTTTATTATCAGCATGTCTGATTTGCTTTAACTTCTATGGGCATTACTTGGAAATTGTTTTGACAGTGCAGCTCCTCAGCACAGGCTTTGCTGAGAGACTCACCATTGCAGCTCATCAGGATTCAAACCAAATCCAGTCTCCTTCCAGTTTCTCTGGGTTTTTATCTTCTAGGCTGTCTTGAATGTTAAGCCCCAAGTCAAGGAAATTCTATCTGAGTAATGTCTTAAAACATCTATTGTAAATAATAAATAACTGTTTCAAGTAAGGGGGATGTTCAAAGTGTTTGCATCAATCTAACATCAACAAAATGTCTGCAAAACAAATCATTCATATGCCAGAGCAGTGTCCATTATACAAGTACAGGATTGATTGGATTGTCTCCCATAAAAGCCACTGGGCAATAGTTATTTACTGAAGGTATGTCAAGAGCAGCACTACTCTATGACCTTAAAGCGTTTTATATTTGCTTTGCGCTAGATCGTGAACCTTGGCTAGATAACAAAATTTTCTTGTGAAGTCTGTTCTTCGTACTCTTGAATAGAAGCACACTATGAACAGATAAGACATTTCTACAGAAGTTCAAAATGTTTGTCATGGCCCTGCTCCCCACAGCTGGATAGAGTCTGAAGATGATCATAAAAATATAGGGTTGATGTTAACAGAGGTGGTCCATAATGATTTAATGCCTGGGGATGCATTCAAGCATCCTGCAAGTGCCTTAGCACACTAACTATAAATTTCTGCAGGCAACTCTGAAATGAGTTCTTGTTCACTAGACAACATACTATAGAGAGAAAGTGAAGAGATTCCCTTGGTTTAGATGAGATTTCTCATTTATAATAATAAGATTAGGACCTGAGGCTGTTTCTCTCACTAATGACATTGTGAAGGCTCAGTGATGTCAAGGCGTGAATCAAGGAACTAGTTCCATATTTAGCAACTCAAATCTTTTATTCTGCCTTGAACTAGAGTTTAGAAAATCATCAGAAATTTCTGTCTTTGTGTTCTAAACCATGCTTAATCAATACACAAAGTTTGGTTTCAGCTATTTTCAAATCATACAGGTTTTGTGGATTGACTTGTTGGAGACTCATTCAATATATCACTTATGTATCATATTTATGGACTTCTTGTGCTTCATATGTGGTCTGTGCTCTTCCCGCACTGAAGTAATCAGCTGTGGTGGTTCTGAGATATTCTTGAGGGAGTTGAAATCCATTCCTCTGCAAAGAGCCAGAGGGAGTGGTTTCTGCATCATTAAATTCCAATTTAACCCTTCAAAATGAGGCTTCAGTAAGTACTGAAGAGACAGGTAAGCTCTGTGTTAATCTTCTTCAGAAGAATGAATTTAATTCTATGATTTATCTTTTCCTGTGTATCTATCCTGTGTAGAACTATAAATCATGGAAACATCATTCTTAGCACAGTTTTCTAGATAGTGGTGTTAAAGATTTTTTTCTTCTTTTTGATAATAATTTGATCATTCCCGTTATGCTGTTTTTTTTTAAACCCACCTTTTATTACTGTAATGTACTGAACTTTGTAATGAACTATCTTTTGCTGTTAAATTAATACTTGAATTCAAAGTGCACCTTCCATATATATGCAAAAATTTTAGTGTATAAAAACACTTAGCAACTAACATTTTAGCTAAACTCTGCTTCAACACCATGATTTGACTAATTCTATTGACAAGCTGTAAGAAAACATATTAAATGATTCCATTCAAAATACAAAATTAATAGAATCTTTTTTTCCCAAGCTCTATCTCAATCAATTTTTACTTATATCCAGGTTTTTAATAGCAATTGAAAAATAGAGAATGAATCATTAACTTCACAAGAAAAAAATATCAAAGAATATTGCAAAATCCATAATTCTGACTGACTGTAAAAGTGCACTTGTTTTTTCTTCCTCTGCTCCTTTCATTTTTCTGGCATTGACACATATTCTTTTATGGCATGATTAGAAAGAAATGCTAACCTGATGAAAGCGTCATCACCATATATTGTACGTGTCCTGTGAAACAAGCATTTTCCACAGCCATGATAGCACAGTCTTAAAAAAATGGTTTTGCTTTTCAAAGATACATGCTGAAAAATTGCAGATATTAAAATGTCAGTGTAATCAGATGGGACCAGATACAAAGTAGGCATCTATCCCAGCTACTTGCCTAAGAAGCTGCAGCAGAGATCTTTATTACTATTTCAATTGTAGCTGAAATGCATTTCCACATGGACAAATTGTGGGAGCACCTGCATGGCACTTAAGTTCTGCTTTAGCATCTTAAGTGAGGCTTATTGCTAAGGCCTCTCTATCTGGGTTATTTTCACCATGAATGTGACACACTTTATATAAATCAACATATGGCAGTGTAGATGTATCAGAGAGGTTTACAGTGATGAGCCTGACAAGAAAATTATTTCTGAAACCAGCTTAAACACTTGAGTAGGTGCTCTGAGTTAAGAATTGCTATTACTATTCTAGTGGCATAAAAACCCAATGCACACATACAGGCAGAAAATGATGAGGAATCATTCTGATGGAGCAGACCAGCAGCCTTTCTTGCTATTTGTATGACCTGCTTTGTCTTGTCAGGAATGTCTCTTGCATGCAAACAAAGCTGTACGCTATGTTCAAGTATATTTCAAGAACATCGATTTAAAAAAAAAAAAAAATTATATATATATATGCACATTGGTCAATGTGAGCTAAAAAAGCTACTCCAAATAAAATCAGAAGTAATTTTAAATCTTAAAAAATTAACTAGGCATCTATGCTAGAAGATATCACAGATGCTGTTATAAGAAGAGCACATCTCTAACACTTTGCAGAAATAAACACTACACTTTACACTTCAGCATTTGATTTTTAACATGATTTACTATGGACATGTGTGTAATCACCTTATGCACAAGCATGTTCTTGTGTCTGTCCCCTGCCTCTAGTCCCCTTTTCCTTGCATGGCCTATTTCAACAGCATACTGAAATATAAGAGAGGAGCAGAGATCTTTAAGATAGTATTTCAAGAAAATAAGGTAAAAGAAACATCTTAAGCAGGAAAAGATTATAAGGAGTCCCACTTCGAAGAGGCAGAGATTACATAAAAGCCTACACCAAAGTCAATTACCTGGAAGACAAACCTGCAGAAAACCCAGTCCTCTGTCCAGAACTCATAAACTTCCTTGCAAAGCCTGGAGAAAGGGAAAGACCCAACTCGTGTGTCTCAGCACCAGTGTAGAGAAAGGCAAGGAAGCTCAGATGGCTGACTTTGCAGGAGGTTGTGGTTGTGAAGCTCAGCTCGTTTCTTGGTCATATGGAAAACTGCTGGCTTTGAACAGAGACAACCAGCACCAAACACGGGTGCGGAGGGAAGGATGGCAGTAACAAGGGTCACAGCTAGATCTGTGAGCTAAAGCACTGACAGGCTCAGGCCCTTTGAGAGATGGGTTCTGCTCTCTGGACATCTTTGAATTGAGATGGGTATTTTTTTCAGGTTTTATGTATTAGGGAATGCCTCAGTTGATCTAATGTATGGATGACATTATGGTATTCCTATGGAAGTGGAACCTTTCTCCCTCCCATAGGCTAAAAGGTGTTGAGAAAAAAAACACTTAACCAATAGTTAAACTTTTAAATTAGCATCAATTAACCAACAATTTGGTATAATAAGGTGAAAGTTCATCATGGTGCACTAATAAGGGAATTTCAAGATCCGTATTTAACTTCAATAATAGGGAAAAGTGACTCATCGTGCAACGCATAAAGAAGATACAGGTATTTTATTTGTTCACTTATATGTCTCTCTTGGCTTCTGTTTCACTAGAAGAAAGTCAACAGCACAGGTCAATGAAAGGACTAAAATTCCATTTTCAACATGCTTAGAGAATCTGAAAAGAAACGAAGATGTCTGTATTATATTCAGCTCTAAAGCCATTAAGTGGTTCATACTGTGTATTATAATCAAAATAGGTACTGAATAATTATCTCTGAAAGATGATTAGAGGATAATGTGTTTATGTGAATACTAGCATACTGAAATACGCATATTAAAATGAAACAATGTGGTAACAGCAACCAATTGGAATAGAAGGCACAACATTTGACTCAGTAAGTGTTTTTGTTTAAAGTAATTTACCATATTCTAAGTACCGTTTGCAAAATTATTTTTTTGTTTATTAAATGTGTATTTACTAGTAAATGGAAGGCACTTCCTTTATGGCTGACAGTACTGTTATTAAGCACTATTCAGGACTTTACCATAAAATTGTAATGTTTAGTCTGTTTGACGTTTTCCATGAAATCCTCAAAACACAAAACACAAAAAACAACAGCACAGAAGTAGTCTAAGGCAATTCTGTACATAATCACCCGAATACATTACACACACATGCCAGACTTGCTGATAAACATGTTTGCTTATATCAGACGGTATCCTTGTATTACAGACCTTTAGTATTTAAAATATTGTAAAGCTCGATAACCATACTGACAGGTTTTAAAATGGCAAAGAAAAGGAACGACTGCAAAATACCTGAGCTGCCATTTTGCAGAGAGGAAATGATGAGGAAAGGAGATTTCGACCAGTTTGTACCGGTTACATCTAACCACTTACATCTAAACATGTGAGCATCTGTCAGCTGCCCTGGCTGACACCTGACCACACGGGACTGACAACCAGGCGTGCAGGAGCACCGCCTGCCTTCCCTCCTCTCCCTCCCTGCCTCCCTGAGCATGTGTCCCTTCTCCCGGTGCCAGGTAACACTCGGAGCACGCTCCTGCCAGAAGCGCCCGTCACACAAACCACGGTCTGGGTCCTCAGCAGAGCAGCCAACAGAGGGCAAGATGAACTGGAACCACATTTGAGGCTTCTTACTCTGCAGAGGTATTTCTGGGGAGAATGAAAACATTCTGCCTGCAAACTGACCTAAAATGCTGAACTGGGTTGGGAACACTGCCAAGCGTATACCATAGTAATGTATATAGGCAATGCAGTCTTGATGACTGGAATACCTATGGAGTCAATAAAGCAAAATGCTGTATGTAGCAGTTCTCTGAGTAAAAGGACGAAGCGGGCATGGGTGCAGCCTGTACCTGGACGCTGTAGCGCCCAGTGAAGTGACAGGTCTGATAGGAAGCTCCTGACTGACAGCCTCGACTGGCTCGCTCTCCTGTTGCTCCTATACAGGGCCAGTAGATCGAAAAGACTCAAAAGGAGTGAAAACAGATAGATAAACAAAGGACTGGGTGTGGTTTAAAAAAACCCTAGGCTAGAATAAATTTCTACTGCCAAGCTTAGACTTAACCGTGGCTCAGTTCTGGCTTTGTCACAGACTTCCTATATGGCTTTAGGCAATCACTTAAACCCCATTTTTAAGGGACCCAACTACTGCTAAACACCTGGCCTTCAATTTCTCTGGCTCTCAGTGACCCATGGGTAAAATACAGATAGTGCCATTTATTTTGCTCACATCTTTGTCTATGCATTTAAGTTAGTAAACTATACCCACGACTCCGGCAGCAAAAGTAGCCCTCAAGGAGCTCTGCTGTTGCTGGAATAGAAATACTGAGTCAGGCAGTTCAAGAAGGAGCTGTAACATACATACATCTATATGTATATGTATATGCATATGCATATGTATATTTATATAAATCTGTATCTGTATCTATCATCTATATCTATATATCTGCTAGTTGGTCTGTTCTGGGGTAAAAATGCACATAGCAACTCATCTGCCCCAGGCTGCATGATTCCAAAGTCAGAATGAAAGGGGAAAATATGCCTTTGTAAAGGATATATACCTTCTGAAGAGTGATGTCCTTGATATATCAGAGTGTACATATAAACCCAGTAAAGCATCAGCTTTGTGATGTGGTGCTGTAGGACACAGATACGTTTGGAGGAAGAAATGGTCTAACAGTACTTCAGTGAAACTCCCACAACAGTTCCTGAGTATCTGCTAAGAGCACCAGCAGTGAGAAATCTAACAGTTATGAATACTTACGTCATTTTCTTGGGAGCACCACTTCCATGGTAAACATGTTATTGTTCATGGTAGCAGTATATGGTACAGGGAAAGTGCAATTATATACAAAACCAACAACTGAGGTATATAATTAGCTGATCGAAAGACATATACATACATATTCTTTTGGGGGTTGTCTAATCTAAGTGTTGTGACTACCTCCCCTCCATTGACCGCAGCAGAGAGGCAAGGTCTGGCATCCATAAACCCCAACCTAAAATGTTCAAGCCTCATGAGGGCAGACAGGTGTGAAGCCAGCCCTAGGTATGAGGATGCCAAAAGTGCTTAATTCAGAGAATACACTTCTGCTTAGAAATCACTGTCCTTTCTGAAAATGTGACCCTTAAAACGACCCTCTTTCTTTGAATACATCTTCCTGTGTCTTCTCCTTCCTTTTTTTCACTTTTACTTCTCCATCCTCTTCAGCCCTTTGCCCTCGTCTTTCCCACATGCTGTTAAGCCTGATTTTTAAAGCAAAAATCACGAACCAGCCCTACTCAGTGCAGCTCAAGCTATCAGAGAGAAGGAACCAGCGTTTTTTTCCACACTTGCTCTGTTCTTTAGACAATCATTGTCAGAAAAAGCTGGTTTGGGAGCAGGTGGCTGAGTCCTACCTAAGACATTCAGAAGGGCTGGGACAAAACGTGGTGTGGAAGTCATTATTACATATATTCTCAGTAAAACCAGCAAAGAAGCAGGATTTTTCTTACTGGCCAGAATGGAGACGTGTAAGGGCAGGTTTAAAGGAGGACAGGTCTTTATTTCAAGACCAATGGAAGACACCAAACAGGGCTGGCTTTCAGAACTGTCAGCTTCACTTGGAGAAAGAAGGAAAAAACACTGTTCGTTATGGGAGGGTCCTCTGTGAAGTTCCAAATGATGGCAAGGACAGAAAAGTGAGAGCAGAGCAGGCTCTTTATAAGAAAATGAATGGGGGAGAAACAACCCCAACAACAGGTGATACGCAAAACTGTATAAAGAGAAAAGGGGTCAAAGCATCCCTGATCCTGCTGTGAGTTTTCTTAAATTTTAATACAAGCAGTCCAACTTTGTTCACAATCTGTACCTACAAAAAAATCATCCACTGAAGATGAACAAGGAGGCACTTCTCTGTAGTGCCAATTTACACTCATACATGTAATATTAGCAATCCCCCAAAATCATCAATACCAGACCTGTCATCTATGAAAAAATGGAATCTTTCTTCCAATATTTACACCACTTAACAAAACCAAAAAATACCCCTGGCAGTAATGGTCACCAACAGTCACCAGCTACCATATCTCCCAATGTCATTTAATGTGCTTTCTCTCTCTCTCTCACCTTTTCCTTTTTGTGTGTTTCTTTTCTACAGGCTTGTGGCTCCCTTGCTGGCATTTGCAATGGTCTGCCTCAAGTCAGATGTCTGCTGTCTTACAGATCTCACCAAGAAAAGGCTTTTTACCTGCTGACACATTTGAACCATCTGTGGGAAAAGCAGCAGCACTTTACCACCAGGAAGGACAAAGAAGTCACAGCTGTGTCCTTGTGTTGTCTTCCAGAAGACCTCACTCATAAAAATTAGAACAAAAGCAATCTCAGCTTTGTTGCTTCCACTGAGAGAGACTGTAACTTCAGTGGAACCAGTGACTTCACGTAACTTCAAGAAAACAGTGAACATAGATTTGTATTAAAAAATGAGCTAAAGATGAATATATTAACACACATAGAAAGAGGCACAGGATTCAGTGCATCTCCCCCCCCAAAAAAAAATAAACCCTGTATCAGCATGAGGAAAGAGCACAAAAAAATGAATTGCTATATACCTGTCTAGTATGTCCAGTAGGAGTGAAAGCGCTTTGACTAACTCCACCAGGGACCAGGCAGGCTGAGTGAGAGAAAGCATTTATCAACATAGCCAAAGGGCACATCCTTGTCCACAGGTTAATTGTGTATGCTTGTATACTGTGAACATAAAACTTGGAAACCAGGGAGCTCTAGTTGACTCCTGTTGGTCCAGGTTTTAGTTGTTAGTGTAGTAATGTGATGTGCCATCTTTGCTCAAGTGAGCACAAACTCCTTGGTGAAACTTGCATGCAAGCTCTTGAGATTAATTTGGGATTTGAGATCTTATGCATACTTCTCTAAACTAGAGATAGGCATTAACCAGAGGTCTCACACTGTCTGGCTCTCTTACCGCAGGAATTTCAGGGATGTTTTAGGGAAGGCAATAAAATGCAATGCATTTCTTTCGTTCATTTTCTTTGAGGAACACAGTGAGGCCATCTCCAGTTTGAGAGTAGAGTGGAGATGGAGCTTTCATCTCTCTGTATACATCTCTCTACAGAAATTTAATATCAAATGCTATCAGAGCTCAGCAGGGTTTTTGGCATTAAGCGTTGCTCAGTATGGCTGAGTTTACTCACACAGGCTCAGCCTACAAGTCTTAGATGGTAGGCAAGATATATATCCTAAAACACAGATACTACATGGATTTTCCACATATTCAGAACTGCCCAAGAGTTCAGAAAAACAGGCAAAATAAATAAACCGTTCAAGGCAAGTAGGGAGCAGAATGAATACTACACACATCTTTTTGTGAGGAGCCTGCCTCTAGTGAAGCAAATACAGAAAGTGAAAAAAAACTTGAAAGGGACAGTGGAAGAAGCAGTAACACAACCTGGGTGACTCCCCCAGGAAAGCCTACAGGAACCCAAGAAAGGAGTGAAGAGGAGAAGCAAGACATAGGAAGAGTATAGCACAAGGGAGGGCAGACACAGTATTTTCCATTGCCCATCAAACCCATGTACCGAGAGGTAAAGTAGCCTTAGGTTCACTCAATGGGTGAGTAAGTAGTGAAGGAGGGATGAATTACTGGATTTCACAGCATATTTCTCATGTATGGGAATTCAACAAAGGCTAATCCCAAATACGAGGTTTCATGGTGATTTATCCCAGTGGTCTTCACTACATTACAGAAAATTATGAACTTCATTAATACATAACAAGAGCAAAAAAGTTACCATATTATACAGCTTCCAACATACATAAGTAGCAAATGAACCACATCTACACTATGTTATTGGTTGGAAGAGACAAAAATTAAACAACATTTCAACATCACATGTTTGACATTAACGTTTACTGCAAAACCCAAGACACTCCAATTGAAGATCTACACCTGGCAGGAGGCACTTAGAAACACATCTTGACACAACGACTTCTGACACAGGAAGCTTTGGCTTTTTCAGCCCCAGAACAGCTCCAAGGGATTTGCTGTACTAACCCTGGAAACAGAGGCTGGATTCACTCAGAAGAGAGTGAATCCAAGAATATCACTGCAAAGCTGCTACTTTGCTGTGACAGCCGGGAAGGACAGAATCAAAGAAATCGAAATGTTTCTTCTCTTCTGTATGGTCAGCAGACAACCAGATCACAAAAGGATCAGCGTACTGCACTCTTGAGTGCAAAAGCCCAGCTAGGTAAAGAGAGGGGAATATATTAATGTCAAAGTTTATAGACCAGAATATTTATTTACAGCATCCAGAGAATCAATGCCTTTTTACAAACAGGCAGAGGAAGGTTTGAATATGGGGCATAACGAGGATAAACCTATTTAGCTAGGAGATCTGAGCTATTTTATAGGGCCCTTGAATAACCTAAGAGGCACATTTATTCAACTCACATTTTAGTGGGACATAAGACATCTCACTATCACATGATAAGTGCTCAAATCATAAAACGCTATGCTTTGACAGTTCTCTAACAGGGGTTGAGCACTTCTTGAGACTTCCTGGGAGTATGTTCATTTACATACTTACAATCTATAACAATTAAGCTTACCAATGATATCTTGACAAGGTATCTGCTTCTGCCTTTAAGTAGTTTTGTCACTGAATGTAACAGGCATTGTAAAGGAGGATTTTTAACACTTCTGCTGTTGTATTACATTTTGATAGAAAGCCACTTTCTGTGGGAGAACCCCAAATAATAAATCACTCAAGCACTAAAGTCTGTTGATAGCACATCTGTTTTAACAGTATGCAGTGCCACATGGTGTAGTGCAGAATAAACTGTTCAGCTGGAAGAAGTTTCACATCTGTTGCAGGACCTTTGCACATGTTCACATGAATTCAGATTTCATATTCCCTTTCTGTGCCACCTGCAACCCCTCCACCCCCCCAAAATTGTACCTGTGCAAAAAGGTCCAAAATCTTAGGAACAAACATGGCCTGGTAGGGTATCGCAAGTTGAAAGATTAAAGATACCTTTTTCTTTTTTCCTCTCCCTCTCAGTAGATCCAGTCAGCAGGAAATCAGAAGAGAAAACAATGATGGGAATTTAAAAGGAGGGCATTATAGATCAGAAATGACATAACAGGAGATAGAGAGAGAAGCACAAGGAATCCAGACACCACAGAAATTGGCCAAGAGGGAAAAAGTATTGGTCCTACTGACAACATGTTAAAACTGAACTCAAAAAAACCTGTTTTTTTCTGAGCTCTTGGTACTATGTCCTTCTATAACCTTGAACATATCATTTCACCACGCTGTATCTCAACCCCAGACACATTACAGGGGGCCACAACACTTTCCTAACTATCCAACAGTAATACTGCCAGGATAACAGCAATAACATCTAGATATGTCTGGACACTCAGAAGGACCCCGCTCCCAAAGACACAGCCATGGGCAGAATACTAAAACCCGAGAGTGGAACTAACCAAAAAAAACAGTAGTACAGACCTAAGCAGAGACCGCAACAAATTCTGATATAGGTAAATAAAACTTGCTTTATTAAATCAATCAAAATATATTTCTTTGCAAATGTATTCTTTTGAGAAATGCCCATTTTTTCCTTACCTATATTAATTAGCCACTTAAACCCAATGTTTTTCTACTTAGAAAACACATTTTTTACTTCTTTCATAAGACTGTCCTTCAGAACTTAAAACTTCTGAAAGTCACCCATACTCAGCTTTTGGCAAGAAAGCTCCTGTTTCTCATGTGTAAGAAGTCATTAGCTGTCTAGAAGTCTTAGTAAATAATGCATTTAATCCCTACTAACTATGAAAAAGAAAAACAGGACTCTCTTGTTACCTTCTAATTTTACACAATCACAAAACAAATTAAGTGCAGACATTTACAATGTATTCGAACCTACTGCATACTCTCAACCTAAAACCTATGGGAAGGGAATGGCAAAAATCACCAGCCCTGGCCTTGTCTTGCTAACGGGTTTAAAGGAGGTCAGCCAAGAGTATTCCAGATGGCTGAGTTTTACCTTACCTGTTCAGAGTGATAGGGTCTGTTGCTGTGAGTGATGTCCTACATTAGAAAATGTTGGTTTTTCTCATCACATTAATCATAAGTTATCTATCTTCCTGATGCTATCAGTCCTCTCAATATGCCTCAACCATGATAAGAAATAATGAGAGATTAATTAAACTGTTAACCAGTTTTGTAGTACTAGCCATAGTAAGAGAGAGGGAAAGATGGTTCTTCATGAAGAATGCTGTCATCGCACCACACCTTGGAGACCAAGTGCTCTGAATAAGCCCATGACTCTACCGAATGTAAAGAATTTGCAGGAATTATATTATATATGATTTTATAGAAGAGGATTTAGCCTGCTGTGATTATAGCTCATGCATACAATGAATGAGCATGTTAAAGGGTATACATGATGACAATTTTAGGCAAATTAAAGGCAACCCTTAGGCACCTGGTAAGTTTTTCCAGCCCGTGATGTATTTTTCAAGAATAAACATAAGCAGCAGCTGGCACGGATCCAAGCAAAGCTACTTAGATATATCAAATATTCTAAAAATCACATGCAGCAATATTGGCTGAGACTGGAAATAAATGAGTTCTGTTCCTTTTCAAGAGGAATATTTAAAAAATAAAAATTACCATCTTTTCCATTCAGACTCATTAGTAGCACAGATAAGCTCCTGCGTGCAATAGAAGCAATACAACAAACAATGCTGTGTAGTAGAAGCAGGTCTATTGAGCAAAACATACAGTCTATAGCATATGGAGTGTCTTACTTTGAACTAGCGTGGTCTCAATGAATGAATGCTCCTGGTTTGTTTTCATTTGAAGGAAACTTTGTTCATGTATTCTGAGAGTGCTCCATGACAGAAAGCAAAGTGCAGTCAAGAGACAGTCAGGATATTCCCTTCAGAAGCACTAACGCTAATGCTAATGTAGACACAAAGTTTGCTTTCAATGAAAAAGGAAGTTAATCAGTAGTTCTGTATTTCAGTAAGTATGAATTAGATCCCAAAGAAGGAACCTGGAACTTTAGACTCTAATACCACACATAAGAAAATCCTTATTTTCATGCACACAAGTCCATGCAGATAGGCTTCAGTGGGACGGTTATGTGTGGCCGTTTCAGCAAAGCAATTTGAATGTGTCTTCATGGTTATGTGAAGATACCTCCACTCTTGCTTTGAGTTGAGTTATATGAGCATGAAGTCCTGAAAGACCTGAAAGGTGAGTCTTACTTACAAGGCAACGCAAAATCACATGCTGATGTGTCTACCTGAATTTAGCACTACATATAGTTCATGTTTCACCAGTTCACGATGCCATGACTGTCTGCACTTGACTGGATAAACACACCCTTCACTGTCAAAGGGGCAGTGCTTGGTTGAGTGGGTGTTTTTAGATTCATACCTTAAGCAGAGCTCAGCACTGCAATAAAGCATCCATCTATTAGAATAAAATGGAGGAGGAACTATGGAACAAAAAGTACATCACAAATTTGTGACACAGAATAATTACTGCTTCAAAAACTTGATAGTACTAGATCTAAATTTCACTTATGTAAAAACACAAACACTTGCACTTACAAGTGAGTTGGAATTTAAAATTTGGAGTACAATCCTGATACAAACAGCCCTTTGCTATTTGCAAAGAGTATTTCAGCCAGGTTCTGGGATCAGGCAAAGCTGATTCATCCAAAAGAACCAACATGAAAAAAAATCAAAGAAACTTTCTTACTAGAGTACCCACTTCTCATAGGGCAGTAAATGTCACTATGGAAATGACTTGGGTTTTTCCTATTTGAAAAAGACCTTGAATCAATGCCTTCTTAATTGTGAAATGTATTCAGAGTTTTCAGAAATGACATTACTCTCTAATGCCCCTGTCTGTTAATGGAGCACATTCATTGTACTTATTAAAATGGTAAAGAATCATTAGACTGGTGGGAACGAGGGAAAGAAAATTGAAACATTCCCTGCTAAGAAACTCATTTCACAAAAATGACAGGAAGTCAGTGGAACTGAAAAGCAGGAGATGTTAGAATTAGGTCTACTCATTTGAGTCACATTTGATGGCATCAACAAAGCCTGCTTTGAAGAAAATCACTGTGGTCCTCCTAGTCTCTGTATTTTTCCAGAGGGTACACCCTGTTCTTTCCACTCCCTTCTGCCAGAATGCCTGTGCCCCTACTTTATCCTCTGTAATGGCTTCTGAACCAGGGACTGACCCCTTCAACAGCACAGGAGTTCCTACTGCACTGCCTCAGATGGCTTTAAAAGGCTATAAAGTTCCAGTCTGTAATATTCTGGCTATATAAACTGATTGTAATCATTTCGATCCACCAATGCATATAACAGGTTACTGACCATTCAAGGCTTGGAATGCATACCCTAAAAAGCACAGACAGGAGGAACATATGCAGTAGTGTTAGGAGGGAATACTTTTCCCAATATTTTAAAATTTTTTTGAGACTTCAAAAATGTTCCCGATATCTACTGGAAATATCTGTGCTCATCCCAGCTCTCTGGAAAAAAAACAGGGATGGCAAATGCAGTCCTAGTGGTAATATAGCAACTAGGGACCTAGCCAGGGATACAGGAGCTGAAGTCATATTTGTAATTGACTTAATTCAGACTCAATACTTAGATCTCGCTGTCCTGCATCGAAGGGAACTGTCCTAACACAGATTAATTCAATCCCATTCGTGTTCTGGCACACTAATTTTTCTCTTTTATACTTCAAAGTGCAAAAGACAAGATACAAAGGATAGGCCCAAGTTTTCAGTCTGAGGTGATGGACTTCATATAGAATATGAGATATTGATGTCCGTTTCCCTAGTCTGACTCAGAACTTAGCACTGCATGTGGGCATCCCCATATCCTGGCTGAATTTTCCAGGCTCCAGGTATTTCTGGGGTCTTGGGTTTGTCTGATTCTGAGAAAAAAAACCCTCGCAGTTATGGAATACAATATGCTTCCTCTTGAAATAGGAAACAGAAAGGAAAGCAGTTCCTACCAAAATGGAAAGCAACTGTCACAAATTTCCTGACTAGCCATGCTCTGTGGTAAAAGAGTAAATGGAGATGAATTTCCAAAATAAAGCTTGCATCAGATTTAAGCCTCAGAAAGTGGTAAGGTGGTTGATTCAGTGTTTCATAGGTCTGCTGCCCAAGGTCATTACTACACAAGTGAACTATAAGACTGACTGCACCTATGGGACAGCCCCCACCACAACAAAAGGACACAGCTACTAGAATGAGCTTTTTCACAGGGTAAGAGATAGTGGTTGCCCAATAGTCAACTCAAGACTCCAATTTCCAAGCTTTATATTGTAACTCAGAACCTCAGCATTGCTTTGTCCTATTTCTAGTATTAACCTGCAGATATATGATCTGAATCAGAAAACAGCAAAACAGGGAGCAAAAGAACTAATCTTTCGTTCATTGGTTTGCAATTTAAATCCAAGGATAATAAAAGCAGTAACTGCTGAGCTGGAGGTGTAGGAGAACAGCATTAGCATGGCTTAAGTGTGCAAGCTGCTGGGAGCAGAGGGTTTGGAGTGTGGGTTTGAGCAGCCAGGGTGTTTGGGGAAGGGAAATCAAGCAGGTGGTGAATAGGAAAGCTGGATCAGTAAGTGGAAAAGAGCTGTCAGGGGAATCATTACGAGCAGTTGCCTGGCCAGGTCCCATTTAGAAGAGGCAGCTGTGCCAGTCTGATGAGGGGAGGAGATGTTGCACCACGCCAGATGTGCACAGCATGAGCACGCTGTGTTGGCTGCCAGAGATGGGGAGGAATAAAGAGGGAAGCCGTAGGGAGGGTGGTGCGGAAAACTAGGGGAGCAGCTGCCAGGTTACTACGGAAGACAGACGCTGTGAACAGAATAGCATGTACCACTGCTACCAGCCCTGTGATCTCTGAGGCGTTTCTGCCTAGGAGTGAGGGCTTAAAGAAATGTCCAGGGAGAAAAATATTTCAGGGGCTGTAGGTGCCGATTAGGCTGATCCATGCCTTTGTGATCACTTCCTGCAATCAAGATGAGCTGGTATTTTCTGCTTGAACTACTGCTTAATTTTATCACTGTGTAGTAGCTAAGAATTATTTCTTGGACTAGGCACTGGTTTAGAACTGCACTGAAGGATATTAGATCTTGTTCTGCTGACTGCCCTATAAAGTCTGTTTTTTTTCTCTTTCTCAGTTCAAATGTAATTAATGAATTCACCCAGAATAGACACGCTTGTCTGGCTTCTTCTAAAGCTGAGCTGTGACGAACACCACAGAATGCAATCGGTCACAAGTTGCAAGACAGTGTTCATGCCTTGGGACTACGAACATCAATTTCCTCTCTTGGTGCTCTGTGATGCCTCTACTATGCATTCGCACTTCTTTGACCATCTTTTGCTGAAACTCTTCTGACATACAGTAGCAACTACACTTCTGATCATATGGGGAGGTCTGAGTTTGTCTGTAATATTATAACCCAGCAAGCATGTTCTGCGTCCACTGTTTCATAGCAAAATTTTGCTCTCTCATCCTTCATTTTCTACAGATTTTTCATCAAGTTCCTGTCTTGTCCCACTTTCAACTGTTATATCTGTAGATTATTCCTTGTCTCTTTGGGGAGGTCTCAGGGTTTTTAAATCATGATTTTTTATAAACCTTTCAAAGAGGATTCTGACAGCCCATTCCCCTGTAATCGCTGCTGGAATGCAACAGTATGATCCACTGAACTGAGCTCAGCTAAACCAGCATTTTCTGTACTTCTACTTACATTCCAATTCATCAAAAAGAGAATATCTAGTTTAGACAGCTTCCTTCTGCCTGTTTAGAAGTCAGAATATAAATAAATATCAATTTTTATTTCTCCCAAGAGATCTAAGCTAACTGCCATAACATATAAAGAAAGAGGGAGCATGTTTTATGCAACAGAATATTCCACCAGAAATCTTGTACAATGAGCAGGATGGCGCAAATAATTCATAGTGACCATGTTATCAGAGAAACTTAACCTGTCGTTTGTCTAAGGAACCCATGCCAGGAGATTTCCATTCTTTTCAGTGTGTACAGTATTCAGAGTATTCAGTGTTTATGCCAGTTTTTAATGTCTAAATGGTTTGAAACAGGTATGTGATAATACATCCCAGTCATTATTCACCGATTGAGTTAAACTGTAATTGATCAGAGGTCACTTAGCACATTCTTTGAAGTCTGGATAGAAGTTGCATACAAAAACCTTTTACAGCAAAAAGATGCATGTGTAAATGCAAAATATGTTCTGATAAACTGGGTATTTCGATAAATTTTCTTTTTAGTCAGGTAAAAAATACAAAAATATAAAAATGTAACAAATAAGACAAATTGTTATACAAAATGTTATAAAAAACATGCAGGAAAAAACAAGCATTGGGATAAATTCTGTTAAAGTATATTTTCACAGTTTTAAATAAATGTTATATTGTTATATATTTTTAAACAGTATGGACTATTTGTGTCTAGGCAGTTTTTGACATTCTAATGATGCATACATTTAGATAAAACCAGGAACAGATATGATACCTTGCTATACTATTATTGTTGTTGTTGTTGTTGTTATTATTATAGAAGTAAACATTCAGTAAAGTTGTACAATCATCTACTGTTCTAAACTCGGGTCTTTAGTGCACTTCCAATTTCATTTTCAATTTCAACAAGATCAGTTCTCGAGCTTGTAGCCTGAATTACTTAACATGAAATAGAATAGACCACTCTGTGGTCCCAGTTCATGACACCAGAGTAAATAGTTCTTTATGAGTTTGCAGTCTGTATTAACACCACCATTCACAAACTTCTCAGTTATACATGACTATGATCAAGGTGGTGAGAAATTATGAAGGCAGACCACAGGCCATTAGTCAAAAAAAGTGGAGTCTGCTTTTCTAGCCAGTAAGTCATTCTTCACCTGCTTACTTCACCCTGTTAAAGTCCCCACAATAAAGTTCTTATCTGTAAGACACCAATTACCTCTGCCTGATTTACCGTCTTCATTCCTCCCTCCTATTCCATATATAATTTGAAGTTGGCAATTAAATGCTACAAACGGCTTAGTTGAAGCTGCTGGGTGTAACACTGAGCCTGGCATCAAAACCAAAGGACAGACTTCAAAGATGCAACATTAAGACAGCTTAACAGTAACATCATTATTAATTTCATAATTATAAGACACTTCTGGAATTCCCAGTATTCGACAATATTTAAGAACTGCATTTGTTTATCACTGAAATGGATATTTATATTTGTGATAATGGCTATCATAAACTTTTACAGAACTTTGCCTCCACTTAAAAAATAATTGTATTTATTAAATATATCTATTTAAGCTATAAACATATTAGAAAGATGTTCAACATATTTGGATGCTTTAGCCCTGATTTGGGCAAACATTTAATGTGATGCTTAACAGCATGTGAAGAATACAAAGGAACTCAAGTTTTCTTCTTCTTTGCCTTTATTTAGATATAAAACCTGATCCACAGGCCACATCTCACAAGGAACGTTTTTCACCAAGATATACACTGAAATCAGTACAATGCACTTATAAGTATTTTTATTCTAAAAAATCGCTTTAACTCATATGCACCACAGAAAGGGAAAATGCTTCTTGAACTGAGAGATGCCACTACACCAGAAACTGTAGAATGAGAAAGGTGGAAATAGCACAAACCTCTCCCAAACAAAACAACAACAAAATAAAAAAAACAATGAGGGTTTTTTTTCCTGCCTTCATTTACCAAGATGAGATAGAAATAGCGTTGTTTCAGAGAAATTTGCACCCAGTATCTTTACCACCTCATTTCAAATCTAACTTGAGGCTTAATATAAAAGCTAACACAATTTTTCGGAATCCCTCCCACTAGAAAGAGATAATACTATTCTGATGGTTTGTCCCCCAAAATGGCAGATTTTTATCTGTTTGACCTCTGTCACAAAGATAGACACATCTAACTGAAGAGTCTGGTTGAAAAGACAGAAGGCAGAGACATAAAGCCTGTACTCCAGCCTGCTTCATCCAGGGCTTGTACAAACAAACATCCTCGAAATATCTCAGTTTCCCATTTTACACAGTGCTTTTATCGTGTTCTTTGCAAAAAAGCAGGTATTTCAGTGTACCTGACACAAGAAATCCAAAAATATTGGCACCAGATGAAATACCCTCAACTTTTATTATCCATCAGACTAAAGTATGCATTTCAAATTCATTTTCTGGAAGAATCCACCCTTGTACAAGAAATAAAACTTCCCTTGGCCACAGCCGCCTCTGCCACAACAGACAGCCATGTAACCATACCAGCTGCACTACAGTGATGTTGTGTCTCACCTCAGTTAAATATAGTGAGATGATAAATACACACTCTGTCTACACAACTCAAAATCCTTTGCACCGGCCCAATAGGAACTGCAGTGAAAGAGACCATGAGAGCTGTTTTTTTTAAGCTATTGAAGCCACTGACAAATGTTTTCTTGTTTTCAAAATACAAAGATTCAGTTAGTTTCCATCTTTCTTCTCATTCTCACCCTTTGCCTAGGAGCTGTCTTGCTAGTTCTCCTCATTTGAACAGTAATTTATTACATATGTTTATTCCCTCCTGTGTACTTAAAACATTTTATAGTTCCTAATTTCCTAGTTATAAGATTACACCCTCTGATTTCCATGGCACTCTGCCAAACATAACAGTTCATTCTGGATTATTGAAAACATATGCAGAAGCTTAGCAAGCCTGATTTCCCATCCGTTTTTATTTCTTTCACAAATGTTCCTTCTGAACACACCAGTGTCTCAGACCTTTTAACATTTATTTCTCTTCTTTTCTTCATGGACTTTCTGCGATCACTAACTACTGTCCCTTGTAATATTAAATGCTTCAGAAATTGCTCATCAGTTATTTTGTAGTAAATGGGGCAGACTGAGCAGAAGTAAATTGTACAGATGGAGTTACAAGAGTGTCCAGCTGCTGCTCTAGAGGAGCTGCAGGCTCACCTAAAGGAGGAGGCTTTGGACTCCAGGTTCTCCCAGCCTGCCAAAGGCACTGCAAATATCCATGGACTTGCATATGGGGCAGACTAATAAAGCAGCTGTATCTAGCAAAAGCACCTGCCATGGTTATATCCTGACACTACTCCACTTGTAACCCACAGAAAAACTGTTTGTGTTGGGTTTTCCCTTGGTTATCACCCTTGTTAACAAATTTGACTATTAATGGAGAAGTAACACATCATCTAACTCATTTGTATCAGTAATATCTTAAAGCTTTCATGCAGTCCACGAAAATCCTTTCTGAAATTTTTCCCACTGAACTACTACAGGAAACATTACAGTTTTGACTCAAAGGAGTGCTGAACATATCCCCCGTGCTTCGCGTCCTAGCCTTTCCAAAAAGCTGCTGCCTCCATCTGCATAAACATTTTCTAGTCTACCTTTTCATGCTGCCCTCAGAGATCTGCAATAGTTCCCTGTGATTGCTCTTACGCCTTTCCTGTGCTTCACTTCAATCAAAGCTGTCTCTGCACTGGTAGCCAAGCCACATGTCATTTCATCGTTCCATCAGAGTGTTCTCCTTTGTCTCTCGTATTGCTGCTATACTGGTGCTGCAATTCATTTTAAAGCGTCTGCAACCCTGTTAGACTGCAACGGGAGGGGGGGGAAAGTACATACTCTGCAATCTCAGAGAAAGACAGGAGAAAGAAAGATCAGGAGACAAAGCAAGGAGAGGACTAAGTCTGAGAGAGACATTCTGCTTTACTGACCGAGGCAAAGTCCCCACCACCTGCAGAGAAAGCCTGCCCACAGAAGGAGGCTCACGCTCCCCCCAGGGCAGTCGCCCACCTTCCCATGCCACTCTGCCACAAAGGTACAGGCATGCTTTCAAAGCCTGTTTCACCCCAGAAGAAATACTGGGGTAAAAAACAGAGATAAAGCTGTCCTGGGAAATCCAATTCAAATAAAAGCATCTGCTGTATAAAGATAAAGTAGATCTTTAAGCCAGATCTACTAAGGGGACATTTTATCGTGCTGCCCCCACTCCTCCCAGCAGCTCCAAGAGGGGCTCTGAAGAAATCTCTGCATTTTCACTGGCCACATGGTGATTTGCCTGCAGTTCTTTCCATGGGTCCTTGTTACACTCCATTTGTATCTTAAATCTACCTGGCTGAAAAGTTCCACAGAATATGTATCTAGATGCCAGTTAAAACTCTAGGTAGTGGACAATTATTTTATGCAGAAATAACAACCTAAACTGGTTTGAGCTCCCCAGCTCACTGCCACACAACTGCTTGCTAAGGCACTGTACCTGCAGCTGACCTGCACCCATGCTTGCCCTGCAACTCCAGCCAAGCAACGGTGTCTCAACACAAGCAATACCAACATGCCTCTAGGAAATCATCTCGCTTCTCTCCTATTGCAAATTATTTGCCTTATGCTATGTATATGAAGTCAAACTGCTAATGAGATAACAGGGGATAAACATCACTTGTGGTCATTTATCATCTCTGTACCCCATTACAGGGTGAATGCTCTGTTTATGTGGTTTTTTATCATAACTGGTTCTCATTTGCAACGTGACCAGGATGGGCTTGGTCCTGAGGTGTACCGCAGAAGGGGAGGCAGCAGCAGACACCAGCCCACCTCACTGGAGGCCACAGCTTCCAAGCTGTCATCTCAACAGAGGTACTCAAGTCCAGCTGCAGCATCATGGACCCTCAACAACTACAACATTTAAATTAGATTGGCTTATGCTTCGAAGCAGAGGACAGAGCGTGAATAAAAAGTTTGTTTGCTATATTTTATACAGTAATTTTTTTCAGAAAAGTCATAAATTGAGTAAAATTGGAGTGTCCAAAAAGGCAGTAGTTTGCTACTTGAAAAATTTAAACTGTAAACACTGCAAAATTATTTGAAATGGCTACTGTTTGTGAAAATTCATTTTCCACACTACAGTGCCTTTCTTGATCAAATTATAGCATTTATGTACCACTAACAGCTTATTTTTCTCAAAGAAGTAGGAATTACAGTGAGCAGGAAAGCAGTGAGGGGAAGTGAGCCAGAGATAATTCTTAGGCAAGGTGACCAAAACTACAAGCATGCCTACAGACTCTGAGTCTTTATTTCTGGATTGATTTTAATTTCATCAAAAAGCTACAATGCCTGCTCTAAATAATAATAGTTTAAAAAGGTGTACACAATCAGTTTTACTGGAAAATCTATTGGTCTGTCAAGCTAATTACCAGACACCACTGTTGCAGTACATGAAACAAGGCACTTGGCATCCTCATTTGTAGATATGTGAATCTTCTGCTGAACAAGCTACAGACAACAGGACTCCTGAAGTTCCTACTTCCCAGGCTCCATTTCTCTCTCAGTGTATACACACTATGCTTCCCGGCGTGCACAACATGCACTCTGCACATGGAAGGAAAAAAGAGCTGTCTAACAAGCAGCTTTAGTGAAACACGCTTCAAAACTGAGGTGCTTTGGGATTTCCTGTAAAGGAGACCGATTACACTGAACTGTCCCATGTCTGTAATCCTCTTCTTTGGCTAAATTAACTTTGGCTGTGTGTTGGTTTACAGTAAGACATGGCCATCTCAAACATAACACTGTTTAAAGTAGCGATGAAAGGCTTGTCATCCCCTGTGCAACAGGGAGGACAAAATCACTCAGGGAGATTCACTGAAAGCTTGCTAGGTCTCCCCATCACATACACAAGTGTGAGGAGCAAGACTGAGAAAAGAAAAAGCATTGTCTGCTGCCTTTGTTTTCTCAAGTCCCATGGCTGCCAGAAGGAAGGGTACAAGGAAATTCTCTTCTGTTTACTTGGGTTGGCTTTAACGCTACTTTGTGCCAATGAAGACTCCTAAAGTTACCTTAAGAGGTCTCATAACCCAGAAATGGCAGCTTGTGGTTTCACAGATCTCCAGGTACCAGCTGCTATAATATTCAAATATTTCCAAATAACTCACTTAATATAAACTAGCAATAAGAATCGATTTAATGTCAGAGGTTGGATGGGAGGAACTCTTTAAAATTTTATATGGCAGTTTACTTCTATAAAATCCAATTTTTTCTTTTTCACCATTTTCATTACATTTTATAATGTTGCTAAGCTCAGGTACAGGCATTGGTGGTAAACACACAGCTTGCATATAAAATAAATGAGCTTTTCTAATTTTTGCTGATAAAATAAAAACTTTCACCTATGCTAGTTTGAAATACGCATCTATTCCTTTGCATTTATGTGGCTTTATTTAAGTGCCTCTTTGTACTTCAGTGAACAATTACAAATCATTTTCCCAATTTCTTCAAGACACTCAGGCATGCCAAGAGCTAATTAACTAGTGTGACAATTGCAAGAAGCAGCAACATAATTCAATGTTTGAATGGCTGGAAGGTATTTAATTTGAATAAAAGAGGAATTAAATAGCAGTAGTAATAAATGGTATTGACAGGTAGGGTACACATATCAGAAAGGTCACTAACAAAGTATTTGCAGGTACTTTCAAAACTGTGCTTTGGAGTTGTGAAATTAGGATTAATTGGCTGGAGCTGTTTTATAGACTATTTCACACATTTAATACCTTACAATCTATTGAAGTAATCAGCCATGTGTAAAGAACAAGTTTTGAATCGATTCCCTGATTAAGTAAAATATAAGGGTCTTTGTATGCAAAATGTGGAATGCTTAATGCAAGATTTATCTGGCACAGTGGAATATGGGTAGGAAAGACCTTTGCAGTGTTCTGAATCCCAGCGTTTGAGATACAGTGCTCAGAGCAACGAACTTACTCGAATTTCAGCAACTATTGGCACAGCTCAGAAGTGAATCCTGCTCTTGCTGCTGGAAATAAATTTGTTAAAAGTAATAACTGAATTATGCAGCTTTCTATTTGGTAACCATCAGTGTTATACCACATCCACATTTTTTTCTTGTTTGGTTTAAGTAAGCTTTTGCTGTGTCTTTTAGAATACCAAAAAAAGAAGAGGTTCAATTGGCTAACGGGAAAATATTGTCCTTTCTCTTCTTAGAAAAAAGAAAAATATAACAATGATTAAGTTTCCCAAGAAGTTTGCAAAGCAGAATACAGTTATCAGCTAAGAAACACAATGCCCAGAAATACTGCCTCTATGGGAATTGGATTTTGCTTGACATTCTACCACAGCTGCCACTCTCACACTACGGACTCAAATTACTCCTTACCCAGGGCAGCCCACCATTCTTGTCCCTAGTCTGTGTCCCCCGAGTACTGCCCTTCCCCTGAATTGAATATCTTGTAGCAGCAAAAACTGTTGGATCAAATACCTGGTGGACTCGAAGGAAAGAATAGTCCTCCACCACTGATACAGAGAAGGGACATACAAGCATGGGTAGACGTGATTAAGAAGACATACATAGTTAAATCTTAATAAAAATCCTAAGTACAATAACATTCCCATGGAGAACAGGTGCATCATCTATGGGTACTTCTATATTAATGTTCCTTCTTTCAGAGAAGTAGCAAAATTAAGTGAAACCCTTGATCATTCCCACCTATTATGTATTTGTTCGGCTCTTGGAAAGGTTCTGATGTGTGTGGACTAGATTCTTTCAGGATGAAACGGACTGGCAGATGCACTGTAGAGAATCACAAGAGTCCAAACCAAGCAGCGTGCTCCACTGTGACAAAGTCTTCCAGTGAATAGTGACATCAATGTACTGGTAACAGGATCTGAAACTGTCAATCTCTTCTTGTGCCTTCCTATCTGTGGCGAGTGCAGAGAGGCCCACAAAGATCAAAAGGACTGCGGTTTCCCCAGGACTGGGGGCTGAAGAATACATCTGAACAATCCTCCCAACTGAAATTTACCACATGTAGAGGATGAGAGGCAGATCTGTCTATTTGGCATAGAAGGTGGTTGGCAGCTGGGGTAGAGCCTGGGACCAGTAACACTCTTCTCATATTCCTCCTTCATATTCTGGCAAACATGAAAGCCACCTGGTCTCAGTCTGGTATGCAGAAAAGATGTACTTCTACTCCACTTAACTTTCAGGTCCCCAGGAAGGGAGAGAAACAGAAAAGGAAGCTCTGTCCTGTTTGCTAACATGTCCCTGTGAAGTCCCTGGGGTGCCATACCATAGCCCAAGGGAAGACGGAGATGTAGGAAAGACTGTGAATCGGGCACAGTTTCAAGTAGCTGACGACAAAAGGAGCCATAGTGTTTTTAACAGTCTTTGCAATACATCATCCCATTCGCCATGCTGGATGGGGAGTGCCTTGGTGTCGAACAAGTTCATATTAAACAGTGGTAAAATGCCCTGAGCCTCACCCTCCACCTTTGGGGACATTTGAAGCAGTAACATGTTCTCATAAAACAAAGCATGACATAATCGTGGAAACTCTTTCCTGGTTTTCTTCACTCTCACTACCTCAGGCCTTCCTACTACTGGAGCATGAGAACACCTCTAGCTGTCCTGTCTTTTCCAGCTGCCAAGACTAGCAGGTAACAGAAGAAAGACTTCCATAGCATGCTGCGGGCCATGGCATAAAAGTAACTCACCAGTTTCAGGTAGGCATCCTGCTCAGAGCATACCTTCACCCGCTCAAAAATAAGAGACAGAATGGGTAAAATCTCAGAACTACTGGGTACGCTCAATACACAGAATACTGTGCCCTAGAGAACTAGGGGTGGATGGCTGTAGGCAGCACAGACTCGCTTTTCTTTCCTCCACAGAGGTGAGCCACAAAAGCCTTGCCCTCTTCCAGTTTCCACCCCTAGCCTCCGGTACCTCAGCCCTACACTGCCTCAGTCAGGAAGCTGTGTATGTTTAGAATGCTATCCTAGGAAACATGTTGTAGTATTAGTCTGAGGCAGTGTGAAGAAGAGAGGAGGGACAGAAGGTAGACTCAGGAGATGTTCATGGACAGGATCATCCAGAGTCCTCAAGAGGCTTGACAACAGTTCTTGATAAAGAGGCTTCAAATTGCAGAGCAAGGGAGCACGTGGGTCTGGAGATACGGCAGGAGCACCCTGTGCTCTTGAGTGGCAACTAGTAGCTAGGGAGATGTAGGAGGAACCAATGGAAGAAGGAAGAGGATCAGCCAGATCTGGGGACTGCCCTCTCCACCAACACTTGCTGTGCTACCCCGGAGGCTCTCTAGACGTCAAGTAGTCTTGGGAAGGTACTAGTAGTAGGCTCTGCATAGCCTGGTGACTGCTGGGCCTCTCCCTCTCAAATCTGTGGTCAAAACAGTACAAGTGACAAATGAAAACAGTTACAGCACAAAAAGTCCTAAGAAAGTCTTTGTCCATGTTACTTCCTCACTCAGCATTTGGTAGCGTGGCCCACTGAGTTGCTCACAGACCAAAAAGCAAAGATCAGTTTTCATCTGAAAAGCCTCAGGCAGCAGGTATTTGGGATGTCAGATGTAGGGGATCAGCCTAACTCTAGCCTAAAGTAGAAAACGATGTCTTCTATGGTTCAGGGAAATGTGACTTTAATTTTTTTATACATGTGAAAATTTGCATCAGGGACCGTTGCAATTCCTTTTACATGAAAGGATCTAGCAATTTTTTTCCCCTAGCTGCTCACTTAAAAATGGTTACAGGTTAGGAAAAGCAAGTACAAATTCATCTGCATATTAAATTACATGAGAAGGATTCTCACGCACAAGCTCTTGCCAGAAACAGATGGGCTTGGTAACAGTATGCTGTAGTTGGGCAAATACTTTGCACTCCAATTCCTATGTAATATATCAAACATTATTTAAATTCTATGTTGAGAGTTTAAACACAACATGTTTTAGCAGTGCTAAACCAACAGTCTTTACTTTTCGTTATGATACAAAATCCATATGAATTATTAGAGCTAGCAGAATTTTAGCTTGACTGTCCTTGATCAGGATTCCTTGCAACACAATCAATATACAAAATAGTTCCTTATCTTTTTGGAAAATATCCATGTACCATAAATCTCCTGCTCATCAGTCTGGCTGGTTTGTGGCTCTAGGAAATGAGTATCAGCTTTGTACCAGTACAAAGTGAAGAAGTACCAGCTTCTCAAGTGAGGAAGTGTTTCGGCAAAAATAAACTTGGAAATACTCTGCAGGCTGAACTAGGATTCATGTGACCAATAGGAATATATTTATGTATCTGTGTGGGGTTTCTGAAAAATATTTTTTGACCATTACAAACCAATACATACAACTTACTAATAAAATCATCATGTGCTGTTACATAATAACAATTTTTGTTACTAACAATTCTCTTTTTCTTTCATCCCACTAGCATGTTACTTATAGCTATTTACTCGTTAAGCCATCCTTTGATCGCTAGGCTACAGCTTTCCAAGTTACAAGCGACAAAAATGCTGCTTATTTCCTGGATGACTGAAATACACAACTTGAGATCTTTGTGCATCATAGTCAGCCCCATTTCAACTTAAGACCTTCCCAGGTATAGTTCATCCTGCTCATTAAAAATCACACTACGCTTGGTTCTTCAGACTTTGCTCAGACTCAGAATTTGCTGGGAAGTTAAGACATTAAAAGTAAAGGAGATTTTTTAAAGAAAGTAAGAGCTGATTTTTTGGACAGCTGCCTTTCTCATAGTCTCAACTGTACTCCAGACAGATCTTCTTGCTTTAGTTTCAAACCTTGAGTTCAACTTGCTGCTTTGCATTCCTCAGTCAGAAAGAAGGGGCCTGAAATGACAATTGAATAGTGGCACACAGAAGTCAATTAGGTCATTATCGGTCCTTTTGGTTCTCTTCTTTGTTCATTTTTTCTGTAGAAACATGATAAATATTATAAGCCACTCTAACATCCCTTTTTTCTTGTCATTTATTTCCTGATTCTTCCTATTTGAGTTTATCATTACTTCCTTCTTAATTTTTCAGGAATATATCTACAAAAGTGTAAAAGACAGACTTGTGTATCCTGAGGAAAAGCCCTCAGAATGAAAACATATGGAAATATTAACCCCTGGTGGCAGTTTACTAATATATACTGAGTTTTGTCATGAGTGAACTTATCCAATGTTTGATGGAACAGACTGAAAGAAGAAAAATCTTTTAGGCCCAGGAGAAGTCTCTCCTATTTACATTTTTCGTACAGTCTGGAGTAGGATAAGATTACTTATCTATGAGGGACTGAAAAGGTACAGTTAGGAGATTGAAAAGCATTATCTTGTCAAATTCTTCTTTCAGTAAGACAGCCATATATTTTGCTTCTGTGGCAACCAACCTTGCAAGAAGAGATTCTCTCAAACACTTTGAAAATAGAATTGGGAAGAAAAAAAACACCCAACATTTAAATTTACAGTGGTAAAACTCACGATGAAAACACATCTTTAGAGAAAAAGAAGGCACCATAACCTTTTCCAGATTTCATATTCTGTGACCTTGCTTAATCTCACAAAGCACTGTGCAGTGGCATGGAAAGCCACCTATAATTCCTCTAACAATATGATGTGCGCTTCATGGAATAGACAGTTGTTGACCTATTGTAGTAACTGCTTGGTTTCCAATTACACAGCTTGAAAAACAACAAGTCCTTGTGAGAGTATGTAAATTTTATCAGTCAAATGCACCCCTTACATTACTTCACCATAGTCAAGCTATTCTAATGGAATTAATTAGAGAGTAATTTTCTCCAATGTATTATTTATCCAGTATACTGTTTAGCAAAAGAAAATCAAAATATTAGCTGTTTTGAAGAAAAACAACAAAGAATATAGCAAAGGGTAATCATGACTCCTTTTTTTTTAACCTTTGGATGCTAGACAAATTCCAGAGCTCTGTAAAACTTTTGCATTTTGAGGAGACGTTAATAAGGGGGTCTGGTGTGTTTAACTGTCACAGCACTCTCCAAACAATCAGGCTGCAACAAGGTCTTTTACCATCTCATACCAACACACTCTTCACACCAGTCCCTCCGCCGCCTTCTCCTGGTCTCTCCCCACCCTGGACGCACTCTTTTCTCTCTGCTTCTTCCTTCTCTCTCTTCCTCGGCTGCCCAACCACTTAACAGAACCAGCCACAGCTGCACCTCATCTACATCAGCCAACCCACCGCCCCTGAAGCCAGCCCAGAGCTGTATGTTATCAATGTTAATTAACCCAGCTTCATTCTTCTACATGTAATGTGATCCTGCTTACCCACAATGACTAAACAAAGACCTATTTCTCTGAATTCAACAGGCAATACTTTGCTGGTAGCTTCATCATTGTTTCATTAAGTGTTCAACCCAAGAGCTGTCCTAAGCTTTCTCTCCACATCCAAAAACTTTCCCCTTATTCTTTGAGATAAAAATCACCTCCATTCTACATGCTTATCTAATATCCAACACAGCAGCCACATTGGAGGAGCTGCCGTAATATTTAACAATAAAAAGTAATGATGCCTGAGCTACCTCTGTATCTGCTGGAGGGACAACACAGCAGGGCACAAACAATCTAGGTTTCTGGAGTGCCACTGAAGACAACTTCCTGACACAGATGATCAAGAAGCAGAAGAGGAGAGTTACTCTGCTCGACCTTACACTTGTGGACAAGGAAGGACATGTCAGAGATGTGAAGGCTGGGGGCAGTCTTTGCCACAGTGGCCATGGGATGGTGAAGTTCACAATTGTGAGGGGTAAGAATAGGATCATAACCCTCAGCTTCAGAACAGACTTTGGCCTGTTCGGGGGTGGCCTGATGGTGATCATCATGGGTGATGATCCTGGAGGGAAGAGGGGTCTAGGACAGCTGGTTGATTTTCAAGGATATCCAGACCAAGATTGTCCATCCCCATGTGCAAGAAGTCAAGCAAAGGCAGCAGAGGGCCTGCACAGACGAACAAGAAGGTCGTGACCAAACTCAAAACATAAAAAGGAAGCATACCAGAAGCGAAAGAAGGGTGAAGTGACCCAAGAGGAATACAGAGACACTGTCAGAGCTTGCAGTTATGGCGTTAGGGAAGCCAAAGCCCTTCTGCAGTTGAATGTGGCAAGGGACATGAAGGGTAAGAAGAAGGGCTTCTACAGGTCCATCAGCAGCAAAAGGAAGACCTGCTGCTGAATGGGGCAGGGGACCTGGTGACAAAGGACACAGAAAAGACTAAAATACTCAACACTGCCTCAACTTGGGGAGGAATAACCCCATTCACCAGTGTAGGCTGAAGGACAACTGCCTGGGGCTGGAAAGCAGTTTAATGAAAAAGGCCTGGAGTTCCTTGTGGACACCAAATGGAACACGAGACAGCAATGTGCCCCTGCAGCAAAGAAGGCCAAGTGCCTCCTGGGCTGCATTAGGCAGAGCATTGCTAGCAATTAAAGAGGGGAGTAAAGAAGATGGAGCCAAACTCTTCTCAGTGGTGCTCAGTGGAAGGACAATACGCAATGGCAACAAATTAAAAAAACAAGAAATTCTACCTGAACTGAGTACACTTTCTTACTCTGAGGGTGGTCAAACACCGGTGCAGGCTGCCCAGAGAAGCTGTGCAGTCTCCATCTTTGGAGATACTAAAAAACAGACTGGACAGTGCTCCAAGCCAATCTGGTCTAGTTGATCCTGCTTTGAGAACAGGGTGGAAGGGGGCGATCTAAACTATCTATCTGCAGAGGTCCATTCCCACCTCAGTTATTATGTGATTCTACAATTTATAGGTAATTCAGGTTTTTTCTGAATTACTTGTTTACATTCATAACCAACAAGCCATTCCACTTTCTGAATATCCTTTAGCTTCTTCTTTGATCTACATGCTTAAAGATCTCATCCATGGCTTTTCAGAAAAATCTTCATTCATTACACCCGCTTTCTTTATGACTCTTCTCTGCTACTCACCCTTGTTTTCATCAACCCCTCATAATATTCCACCCCCAATTTCATGCCTTCTCCCTACATATTGATAACTACATTCCAGCTCCAGAAAACCGCTTGGGTCTTTAATATATGTCTGATTTATATTAAATTATTGGGAAAAATACCTGGGACCAAAATTTCCACCTGCATCTCTCTCTCTGGTATTATATCCTTATCTAGCACCCCTGCTCTCAATAAGTAACAAGTTCTTTCACGAATAATCCCACAAAAATGGAGTAGGTATCCTTCAGCAGCAGAGCACTGCAAAACAATAAATTATAGTATCAAGAAGGCATCAGAGTTTCCTATTTTGGTATTTTAAAAAAATACTAATTTATTTTTAAAAATAGAAATAGTCAATGAAGTAGTCTGGTCACTTTATACCATCAGTGACAAGATGCTGCGATATGTAGGACTTTGGCTATATTGCCTCTTCTTGCTCCATCATTCTAGTGTGCTTTCAAGCAGTCATCTAGTTCTTGTTTTTTCGGTAAAGAGCAACACAGACTGACTTCATATTACAGGTGGACTGTTAACTCATTTCTCATTCTGACCACACATCACACAAGTACTGGGAAGAGTTTTTCTGACATTTCCAAGGTCCAGATTCAGCCTACAAACTTCAGAGGCATCCTCATCCCACTTTAAACCTTGTGGTTTTGTAGCACCCTCTTCTCTCATCATCCTTCACAGCAAGTATACTTTCTTACTAGGAATCAGTAAAATGCTACTTAAAGAGTAAAGAATTCTTCAACATGATTGGGCTAACAGCCTTGGTAAGCTGTTTGGTGAAATACAAGAATTATTTATAAGGAAAGAAGAAAAAAACCACCCCCAAACCAGAAAATAAGATATTTAGAGGGTCTCTTCTTATTTTGCAATGAGGTAATGTGAAGAAGGGCAGTTTTGACCTTCATATCAGAGCATTCCTTTTCAGCAGGCAATGATGAAAGTGGGAAATTGCAAAGATCATACATGTTCACATTCATATTCATACATGTGCACACAAGGACATTCCCCAATACACGTTTCTGGAACATTTTCAAGTCTTTTTCAAGAATTTTTTTGGTAAGTATTACTAAAAATGTAATATGTTGCTATTAATATGTTGATTTCCTTTAAACAAGTTGAAATCAGTCATAATAACAATATACAAGATGTGATAAAGCTCTTGCATCAACACTTGCCTTCCTTCTATCGATAGAGATGCCGATCCTCACATAGTTGACCTAATATTGTTGACTGATGTAATTCCCCAAGAAACCCATTGTTAAGGACTGGACAGAGGAAAAGTCATTCACAGGGTAAGTCTGTATCTACACCAAACTCTTAAAAAACATTTAGACAAGACAAAAATACAGAAAAGGAAAACCAAATTAGTAACATGTCAGCAGTTTTCTCAGAAAAAAAGTGCTATGTTGAGGTACGCTTTTGTCTACTTCAACAAGGTGATCATGGCTGATAAAAAATCATGTGAGGAGGTATCATAAACTTGAGAACAGTGACATCCACATATACAGCAGGACATCTACATCTCTGCACAATGGCACGCCTTACAAACACTATATCCACCAACTCCTTGACATTAGTACCCTCATTTTTCTGATTTTCCTTTTTCTTGTCTGAAATCTAAATTCAGTGAATGACATATAAAATGCCACCAATAAACAGAGAAGATGAAAATGTGAATTTATACTGGCAACATTTAATGGACAGAAAAGTAAAGATTAATTGTAACAGACAAATTCAAGTGCACAGCCAGACACACATACAATTAACTAAACCTTTTTACAACTGCACTGGCCATAAATGGATTTAAAATATATGTTGGTTATTTCTGAAGATCTCATAGAGATATAAACCAAACAAAGGGGGCAGAAAATCACTATATGATCAATAGTGAAAATACTGCAGTTACTCAGGTGGTTTCTAGACATTAGTCTAACATACAGAAGTAACAAGATACTAGTACATGCTACGTAGATAAGCAAAGGATAAATTTTGATGCTAATACTGAGATGAAGCAATTTCAAATATAAGGTAATCGGCTAAGTTTAAAATATTTCTTTGCCTTAAGTAAATAAACGAATTCCTTGGTGAAAAGCAGAATCAGTGATAAATTCTTTCTGTAACTGTTGTATTAATTACAGCTAGAATAAGGAGCAAAGACTTGTTAGTCAGAAAGAGTACATGATTTTTATGCAGAATAACACACCTACGTAAGTACTTTACTTAGCCAGATGAAAGATGTCTTGCACTCTGCCTTTGGATATCCATAGGTTTCATCTTTAGCCAAAACTAGATCTATGAAGTATGATTCTGAATATGATTATTCAATAAATGTCTTAAGTTTAGTTACAAAATTGTCCCAAATGTTGAAGTATCAAAACTATTTCAATGAATAGTAAATTTTCTTTAGTTATTTTTCAGAAAGAGTAACTGTAAGTCATGATGTGCTGGCAAATAAATCTTCCTAACAAGCTACTGTCATAATAACACTGTAATTCTGTCCTAATGACTCTACAATTATTTTGGGTCAAGTTCCTTTTCTCATACAAAATAATATCTTACTCATTTCAATAAAGTAAGATATTCTCCTGAATGGGGATACTTTTCGGTAACATACAACTCAATCTGAAAAACATAGAAAATCTGTTCCTAAATAACTATCACATAGGGGGCTGCTGATTATATGATGTTGAACTACGAAGGCATGTAACTAGGCATATTGTACCTCATACTCAAATAAGTCTAAAGATAATGGCGCTTAAATTACATGATCAAAAAAGTCTCCTCTTCATATTAGAAAACCAGGCCAAGAAATGTTGTAAAGTTAATAAACTGTCATGCTCATTCTTCTTCTATGCCATATGAAAGAAGCTCAAAGGAAAATTTCCTTGCAAGAGAAATGCAATTAAACAAGACAGGAAAATAAAAGCAAAAAAGCTTCACCAGAAAAGTGTCTAAGCAACCTCTTCTGTTTAAATATTCAGATGTTTCTGTGCCAGAGATTAACATCCAGTTCATACTCTAAAAAAAATGAATGCAGAATAAAGCAGCAGCTTTCTCCTCCTTTTCTGCTTGAACTGCAGTATTCATTAGAGTGAATGAATGATTTAAAAAGAAGTTCTCAAGTAGACACAATATGCTTTGATTTGTACCTTCTGGAATATCACTGAAGTCAATTAACTCAAATGAGGGTTTGGCTTTTACCTGCAATGTACAAAAATTATGAGATTCAAGTGATTACATCACGAATGAGGGGTATCTACTCAGAACAAAGCTGGCTAAAATGCAGGATGGCTTTTTCACAAAACATTTATGTTCACTCAGAATTTGTTTTCAATCCAAATTGAACCTTTTTTCCCCATAAAATTTTCCATTGAACTAGAAACTCTGAGAACAGGCTTTTTAAGGAAAAAAAAGGACTGACTGTGGCTGCCTTCCTTTCAGTTCTCATGTTTGATCAGTTCTTATCTCCTCAGGTAGCAATGCAATCAGAAGACGGTATGCTCTTTAATAGCAGAAAAGGTCAAGATACTAGGAATAGCCATGCTTGTCGACCACCATATAGGACTAAATACTAATTATAACAAGATATAATTTAATTTCACACCAAACTCTACTACTTTTGGTAGAAAAGTCTGTTGATAGTGGTATAAGTTAGTGCAGCCAGGACATACCGTCCAACCTCAATTTTGGCAGGTCAGGAACACACCATTACACCAAAGCTTCTGTGGAAATTTTGGACACCCCTAGTTAGGACAAGGAACATGAGAACACATCAGGTTACACCTGTAACAGTGACAAAGCAGGTTTCTTCGTGGGACTGAAAGGAGGCAAAACACCGTGTGGTACAGTGGAGAAGCGCTAAGGCTGAAGCTCTGAGACATCTGTGAGAACCACTGTAGTACCATCAAGCTCTTGGCAATAATGGACCAGACACACCAGCTGGAGCCTGTAGGCCTACCAGCCCTCTGCTGACATACCTACGGATGTTAAGGATGCAAAAACCTCACCTGGCAGTCGTCATTCTACAGTCTACAATGTGACTGAAGCAATACGGATTTATACCAGTTGAGAGCCTGACCTAGCAGATGAACCTTCTGTGAAATGGGTGGAAGAAACCTCACCCACGCAAACTCCTATGCCAAGACAGCCACGACATCCTCTTTGTGTGCTGGACCTCCATGCGTACAATCTGGCAGCTACAGCTGTGCTAAGACACTCCCTGGACCCATTTCTGGTAAGAAACAAGCTGGAACTTCCACTGCAGACCCACAGGAGATTCTGTCTAGTCAAATATTTGTCCTTTGACCTTTTGCATTGAAGAGGGGAACTAAAAACCCAATAGCAACAAAAACCTGTGCGCGCACATCCCTACAGTAGCTTTAATACATTACTTCATTAGAAACATAGAAAATTACCTAGGAAATCCAGTGCCAACTGGCACCACTGTTATTAAGAAAAAAGAATCCCAATGGCTGCAAAGGGTCTTCTTTATTAACAATACTTTCCATTACAAAAGCCCTTCCTTAAAGCACAGTGTTATTAGTACTGACACAGGACACATTTTGATTCATTTACTGATTTCCTTGCTCTTCTGATTTCTTAATAGGGCACTTCCCCAGGTTGGTAGGGTTTATTACAGTCCTGCTTAATTCTTCTTCATTTTCATTATTAGGCTCTTACACACGTTAAGCCACTACTTTTTTCTGCTTTCTGAACTCCAGACAACTTAGCACAAAGATATAGGCACAGGAAGAGACTGCAGATAAGGAAAATAAAAAGCTACAGAATTCTAAATACGCTTTAACTGGACAGTGGGCAGGGGAAGCTTAAATGACATTTTGGTTCAAATGTTCTCTACTTCTTCCCTAGGGACAGCGATACTCTTTATAGTCTGCAATTTATATATGTACCCTCCCACACATTTCTTTTAGTGAAAGCTTTCAGGCTAAGCCGATGACAGGTGGCAGTCCTAGCGTGAGAGGACCACATGCTGTGGACATTAATGAGTTTCCTTCAGACCCAAACGGAAGTTTTATAACCTTAGGTTGACTTGCTCTCCTGTTCTGTTAAATAAAAATATTTCAGCTCATACAAAGAGCTCAGCAAGACATAGAAACAGCAAGAGCCAAATGAGTGGAGGGATTTAGAGCTTTTCCAAGGTTTACTTCCAGTTCAATCATTTTCAATCACTCATTAGGCAATGAAGTAAATCTCTTACTCTCTCTTTTGGAATCCAACATGCATAACCCAAAAGCAAGTGAGAAAGGAAGACTGGGATTGTAATGTGTATTCCCAAGCTTATTTTTACTTCTGTGATGGACTCCAGTGAAACATAACAAATTCGGTTATATTATATTATATTGTAATATATTATGTAACAAATTATTGGTTATATATAAGCAATTCTGGTTATAGCTAACAAGCTGCAAATGCTGTCCTAAAAGACTTAGTGTAATGCCTCACACGTGGAATAGATCAGTTTGATGTTTGCAGTGCCTTATAGGCTTTAAATGTTTTATGCCTTCCTCATTTGTTAATGTTTTCAGTCTAACACGGAAAGAAATCAGAATACTGCAAAGTGACTAAAGTAGCAGATCATGAGGACAGAAACATTCACAGCAAACAGAAGTACTAGTTGTGGATAAAATGAACAGAGCGTTGGCCTTCATTCAACTGAACTTTTGGGAACCTTCAAATCCATGAATTCAAACCGAAGATAGCAGAAAAGATATTTGCTCGTTACAATGTTCTTTATATCATGCCTGAGAAAGGAAAACACGTAAGTCTATATAACAACGCGTTTGGCTCTAAATGACCTGCAATAAGGACTGGATATGTACTCCTTCTCATGGTACTAATAATTCACATTTATGGATGACCTCTGGTCTCACTGTGAGCATGATAAAGATTACAATGTAGAAATCTAGACATTAAAAAAGGCTGGACAAACAGAATATGTATCAGAGAGGTAGCACTGTTAGAGTTCTAGCTTACTGCAGGACATCAGAAAGCAACAAAGTCGTTACATCTATCTCCTTGCTCATCTTCCTGTTTTAAGTACCTCGCCCTGTTCTTTATCAAGATAAAAAGGTCCCCAGCAGTCTTCAGGTGATAGCGACTACAGCAACCTAGACTGGGATTTAAATGCAGGGCTTTGAGGTAAAAGATTCTCTTTTTCATTACCAACTGTGTGAGTCATAACTCATTTAGCCTGCCCTTAAAATAAACCACATTTCCAGAAGTGTGCCTTGACGTCTCGTCTCCTTTCCTTCAGTTATGACAAATGGAAAAATTTGTACAACATGTATTTCTACTCTGACTGACAGCTTATACAAATTGTTCCTTTATGTCTTTGTAGTTTTACATTCAATATTTTAAATGCCTGAAATTGCATATAGTTGTATTGAATTCCATTAGGATTCCTAAGTCTGTCAGAGTAATGATATATTGGAGTTTTTGAACTTCATACATTCATCATTTCAGTTACAATGGTTATATTTAAAAGTCTATTTCCTTATCCTTTTAAACCAGGTACAGAACAAATTCTAATCATTATTCCATGAGATCATGAAAAATTATTATTTTTCTATCAATATTTGAAGATAGTCTTTCACGGAGGACTACAACATATGTACTTAAAAAAATGCACACCCATCCAAAGGTCTTCCACTAACGTCCCTACTTCCCATTACACACCCAGGACTCCCTCTTAACTTTTATGAACACAGATGCCATTCAGATGGTCCCTTCAATAAAGCCGTGGGAGAGACTCTCTACTGACCAAAGAAATAAGAAAAATGGGACCCTGTTTCTCCAAAGGATCAGACTGTGGAGAGAGGAGGAATCAAAACTGTACATTGATGTCTAATAATCTGAGTGTCAATAGTAGAATGTTGTTTTACTATCGCTCACCGTGTTAAATAGAGCTAGTTACACTAGCAAATGGCGAAACAGGCCATTCAGCCAATTTCCAACTACTCCCTGATGGTTTTGCAGCAAATACTTACTAGGTTATTTAAAGCTTTCAGGGTCATACACTGCAATCAGTCTGAATGCTGAACTTTCATGCATTAAGTGTCAGAATGTTCCAGATGTTTTTAGTAAGGAGCTGGAAACTCTATTTCCTAACCATATCAACAGATGTTCAGCATACACACCAGCTACAGCACATATGCAGGCTTTGAGAAAAAGGGCTTTTCATAATAGGCATAATATATGGACATAATATATAGGCATAATAGGCACCAGGAGTAGATTAGAAATTAAAACTGTTATAAATCTGAATCCTTATCAGCATGGAATGGAATATCTGAATTATGCATCATGTGGGGAAGAAGAAAACACAGTAGTGCACATGCACACGCTAAATCACAGGCTGAATATCAGAGCTCATCATATTTCATCCTCTACCTCCCCTTCACTAACAAACCCTGCAATGAAATAAACCTCAAGTTTTTCTCCCGCTTTGTCAATTCCTCTCGTTCATTGTACCTTACATGTCATTCTGATATACTGGTGTTTTCATACCCATCCCTCCTGAAGAGTAATTTTTCCACGATGCCCCGAAGAAGCAAACAAATAGCAGATATTAAATTCTGAGACAAATCCTTCCTCAGTCTTTGTAGTACATCCTGCCTCTCTGTGTCTTCATCTATATTTTGAATAGCTCAGATTAAGGATTTCATTTGCCTGCTTGCACAGAGCAAAGCCATACAGTGATGTTTAAGAAAGACTCAATCATCATGATAATTAGCTCCTTCAGTTAGCATCCAGAGGCCATTACTGAGGTCACAGCGCATTGTGCGATACCCATAAGCTCATACAGAGAATTCACACACAAATTCATTAGAATACAAGGCCAGTCTCAAAGAGTTTACAAAGTAAAAAGCAAAGGCAGGTGCTCAGAGCAGAAACTGAATCTCCACTGTGGCCAAGCAGGGACAGGGCACCTCAGACACAGCCAGGGCCCTGTGCCTTGAACACAGCTGAGGCTACCACACAGATAACCTTCGTCTCAGCTTTTGGCCAGACATTTGCAAAACTCATTCTCAGGAAGGTGAAGGGAAAAAGGTAGGCGAGACCGGGGCCAGGGAGAGAGACTGCCTCTTGGTAGAGGAGGCTTGGATGTCCAAGGGGACAGAAACATGAAATTCATCATTTTCCCTTCTACCTTCCGCACCCACTCCACATACCAAACGGATCATGAAGTCAGGAAAATTTTCTGCAGTTTAAGCAGCTGTTATGCTCTGTACGTGCATCTCCTCATTACTCCCATGGATACCCTTTCTGCTATATGTCACCTGCAGGCAGAATATGCCCAGACGAGGTAGCTGTGACCTCCAGTCACTCCCTGTGTGGTACAGTCTATAGCACCAATGGCCCTGTTCATGTTTATCCATTTATGCCCAAATGTTTACAATGTTAAAATAATTCTGGTTTGATTTTGAACACATACATTGTACCTTGAAGAAATGCAGAACTGATAGGTTTTGATCATATGGATATACAATTGGGCATTATTCCAACTGTCTCTCGTTAAAAGAGATTTTTGTGTATAAGAAATTTCTTTTTTACTCTAGCTTCTTGCTTGTCCTCAGGGATTTTGTCATTATTCATTAGATGCAAAATGAGATCATAACCTGAGTAAATAAAATTTCCTTTCATATGACAGTTCTTTGGTCTCTGCTTCCCATGTCACTTTACTAACTCATTATGCAAAATATATTAAAAATTTCTTTTTTCTTTTCACATAAAAAGAAAAATCAAGATATCAGATTACATCAGATTTACATCTGTCATTCATAATGATAAACCAAAAATAAATACATCTTCACACAGCAAATGAACATTGCTTCACCGTTTTGATTATAAGCACAGTATCATCTCTTTCAAAGGAAACTCTAAAACATACTCTCCCACTTGCCTAAGTTCTTCTCTATGTCTAGTTGTCACTATTTGGAAATTCCTGCTATTTGAAGGGAAGTTGGATATTGTTGCCAAGATCCTTGTCCCAGAATAGTACAGGTTAGACGCCTTGACTGTACTGTCACCAGAGTATCTAATTTAGCACATGGTTAGTTAAATGAAATACCAAATCCTTGCTGAAAAAGATCTTAATTTGCTACAGCTCTGTACTATATCACTTTTTATCCTTGTCTATCATGCTGATTGAATACTGGAAAACCCTCCTATAATACAAACATCACAAGCAATACATGGCAAAGACTGACAACACAGATGATTTCTGGTCAAATATGCAATTTTGACTTATCACAGCAATTTGCGATGAAAAAAGCATCTTGAAGCCAGCTGTTACCAGGACAGCAAAGTCAAGTTTAGCTAGTCTGGAAAAGAAGGAGAAAACTAAGAGAACTTAAAAATGTTTTTAATTAAAACTTAGGTGAATTTTCCCATGTGATACTGTTGCACACAGCCTTACAAGCCCTCCCTCCTAGCATCAGAGCAGTGTGAAATCTTGCACCTGTTCTGAGATGGAATTTTGGGGGAAAGAGGCCATAACAAATCAGAAGAGAATTTGGCCTCTGCCCTGATTAAAGTCAGTTTTAGAGCTGGGCATATCTACTGAGAAGTGTATCTGTAAAGTGTAGGCTTGTCTTTTTTGACTATTTTGTTCAGTTTCAGGTACGTTAAACAACTACAGACTGTGTTGATTTCTTCACCAAACCCACCTGGTAGCCCCAACAGCAACTAAGGTACAGAGGGATGAATATTGTTATTTTTATGTGACAATGAAACCTAAAGAAACAATAAAATAAATTTAGAACTTTAAGAAAAAACTGAAGGAAAACACGAAGAAGGAAGCAGAGAAAAATATTGTAAACAGAGAAACAGAAACCACTCTGAATCGTAAGCCATCCTGACTACGTGAGTCATACTTGAAAGCAGGAAATTACTATACCATTTTTACAGAGAAAGAACAGTCTAAAAATCCCATGACCAGAGACATGATGTCAAAACAGGAGGAGTTCAGATATTTCTGTGTCTCCCTTTCAGTTTTAATAGAAGCCATATCCCCATGAAACAGGAGGGAAAAAAGGTCAGCTGAGCTAAGCTGCATGAGGGAAAGAGTACCTAATGGAGGGAAAAGGAGAGAAGTGATGAGGTGAGATATGTATTGTAAAGGCAATGCTTTGGGAACAGAGAAACCTACTTTTAACTTTCAATGTTTTCTCCCTGGCCCATTATACAAACAAGTCAGCAAGTCAGTGATTCACTCTGCACATGGGAGACAAGAGCCATGCTCCTAACAAAATGGAGAGAGGAGAGATGCACAGGCAGAGGCAAAACAAAATAGCTCCCATGGTATTTCTGTAACGTGGCTTCTCATATCACCAGCAAACAGTCTCAGTAGAAAACACTTTTCACTGTTGGGGCTGAATTATTTATTTTGCAGCTGCATGTAAAAGCCACCATCAGGGCTTGCTTAGCCTTTTGGTATAAAACGAAGTATATATATTGTGAAAAGGTAACACTGCCACAAGAAGACAATCCACCTGCAATGCGGGGAGTATCAGACGAAGGCCTCCAAAACCCTGTGGGGCAACACAAGGTGAATGTGAAGCCATTATAGTTAGTGTCACAGGCTGGGGTCACATCCCACCACCTGCTAAACCTTCGCAGAGTGCTACTCAGCCCAAAATCCACCTATTATTACTAAGTTATTCAGAAACTCCACAGGAAATGTAACTCTCCTTTGCCTGGGGAGACTGGCATAAAACCCAGCCTGCTTCACAGTACCATTTAAATTGCTGCAGGATTTGTGCCAGTTAGTATCCAGTGCTTGCTTTTGGAGATATTTTCAGGAATACACTTTCCAGAGAGAAGCCAATCTGATGAAAATGAAACTCTGCAAAAATATTCCGGTTTTGGTTTTTTCCCCAGCCATGTCCACAGCAGGATTAGAGGCAAATTACCCCGTACAGCCATTATGACCAACATTAAAATTACTCCTCCTGAACATGAGAATTTGCCTAACACAGGCTACAAACTGTTTAATTCATTTTCAGGGCCTAAGGGCATGCATTTACGATCAGGTTATTGGTCCTTGTGGGTGGGATGACCTGTTCTACCTTGTATAACTAATGAACTATTCACTGGGGTAGGACTGTGAGCCTGAGGTACCCACATGCCTGTCAAGTGTGATACACCCTGGACCACGGTGCCTGTCTCAGATGCTTTAAGAGTAAAATGAAAATGTTTCAGTTTAAGAAAATGAGAAAGTGAGGTCCTATTATCCATGGGATGTTGGAGATCCCTGTCCTGGTTTCTTGCTTTTGTCAAGCTTTTAATTATTCATACAACAATAGAGAACTCTGTGTGGTAGAAACTGAAGGAGGTGCTTCAAACTTGCTCCTAGTTCAGTGGGTAGGTGTTCTTTCAGTCCCATATCTCCACTATGTGCTTTTACAGCTACACTGCTAGTTGCAAGGGGGAAGGGCACTCGCCATTCCCTAAAAGCTGTGATGAAGTATGCAAGGTAGAAGAAACACCTAAAAAAAACAGGAAAAGCTTTACGATTTCTTAGAGAATACTTAACATACTAAAAGTATCTTCATCCAAGTCCAATTTTGGCACTAACACATGGCCTAATATTCAGAATTATTTAGCAGTGTCATCACTTATTCATATCAGTAAGAAGTGAACTTGAGAAGATGAGGTCACTAGGCTTTAGGTTTTCTTCCAAATGCAGAAAAGTATAATGCTTAGATTTCCTTTGCCTGGCTGCTTGACTAGGGGGGAGGCAGGAGGATGTGTTTGATTTTATTGGTTTTTACTAATGACCTAAAGAATATTAAGTACTATTAATCAGCTAAATAAAGTTGTAGAAATGTAAAATTGTAATTGTTTCATCTTCTGAACCCTGTTGGTGACCAGTAAAGGAGGTGTACAAAAATGCTCCAGTGAATAAGTAAAAGGATAATTAAGTTTTCCCAAACGAAGAAAACCTCGGTCTTGGAAACGCTTAAGTTCTTAAACACCTTTCAGAAAAGGAGCTTCCCACCCTGCTCCCTGTTTTTCTACACACTAGAGATCTAACTTTACATTCAATCAGGAAGGCAGAAAAGGGGTAAGGCAAAAAACAAATAGGAAAAAATCCACTAAAGAATATATAAAGTTGGCAAAAGGTCTTTGAGTTTATATGAACAGAGGAACAAAAGTGTCAGTGAAAATGAAAGTTTTGTTTACAGTGTTCATAAGCATGTATAAAATCTGGAGGCAACAATATCATGTGAATCTTTCACTGCACAGGACAAGAACGGTTGAAGAATCAGAACTACCGTAAATGTGTCAGATGGTATTGAGCAACACTTTCTCTGTGTAGCAGTTTGTTACTAGCCCAGATTTTTAGTATGAAGACAGTAACTTCTGAAAGTGTGTGGGGTTTTTAGCAATAATATCTCCCTTAAGTTGCTCCTCATTGGATAAATTTAATCCATAGTCCTGGTGATGCTCGATTATTTTCTTTTTTGAAATTTTTTTCCAAATTTGGGAATAGCAAAGAAGATTATTAAAAATAAATCCAGCTGCTTTTTCCTGTTTCTAAAAGATATATATAATTTTACAAATCCTTTTTGAAAACAAAATAGTCCAGTGTACCCTTTAAGTTAAAATATTAGATGCTTATATCGTATTATTACATTTATATCTTACTCCTTACAATATTCTTTGCATTTGCTATTCGTGCTTTTCTATTACTCATTTAAATAATACTATTGTGCCTCCTGACATGATGACTAATTGTACTTCTTATATGTTCCAGCAGGGACACATTACTGGACAGGAAAATTAGTATTCACATATAAATGAGTGCCTCTTCATTTATGAAAGGTTCCCCATACTTTCATGTTAACTTAGTCAATGTTCATTAATATTCTAATAAATCCAAATGACTCTTCATCCATTCAAAAATTTATGAACATTGACTGAGTGCCGGATTTGGAAACTCATTGAATGGATTTTGCTGTTTCTATTTATAAAAATATTCATGGATAATGCCCTAGATATAGTTGCCAACTTCAGCTCTCACTGGATAAAGGCAGGATTTGAAAAAGCATGCTCTTACTGCAGTGTTTGTAGGTGCAGATGAAAGTTAGGCTCCATTTCAGTCTACTGAAATGGTAGCACTTACAGACATAAAGCAAAAGAGGATCTCGGCACCAAAGGATTTACAGCCCTAGGTGATAGCTACAGACAAAAGGAAGGGGCAGCACAAAACCAGGAGAATGACAAGAATTATTCTAGGGAGTCAAATGTGCTTTTCTTGTAACTAATTATGTGCAGGCATATAATGAAGATTGTTGTTATTTTGTACGAAGACAAAAGATGAAGTTTTCTAATATCTGTCTGGGCATGTTTCAAAACTCAAGGAAGAAAACAATATTAGCAGTGGGATCAGTATCAGGAAACTTACTGACAAAAATGACAGACCTTACCAAACTTGGCACTGAAGAACCATGTCTCACCCACGCCATTTGTTTGCTCTTGGCACTCCCACCTCTGCCTCTTAAGAAGTCCAAGAAGGCTGCCAGCTCTCCATTTTACCATCTCTTCATTCCAATAATCCCATAAATAATGTCTTAAAATTCTAAATAAACAATCAAAACCAGTAATAGCGTTTTCATTAATTCAAGTAAGAACTGGTCAGGCCTTTTGACTGGGAGATGCTTGAAGCAAGAACTTAGCATTTCTCCATGTAACAACTGTATAATAATTAATAAAAGCAAATTAGATCAAGTATAACTTAGAGGAAACCACTCTCCTGAATTATGATTGTTGAAGCATAGCCAGAGGAGCACTTTCACGAGCCTGCTTGGCTATTTAATGCTGATTTAATTATGAAGTTTAGACATGGTCTACTACTGAGATACCTGCTGTAGCTTGCTAGCTACACTAGACCTCAGATAAATGAGCTTAAGTGTTAATAGTCGGAAAGACAGAAGTGCAATATACCAATATGTAAGTGAATATGGCTTTTTGTAGAGGTTTGTGTAAACTGTCCCTTTAGTTTGGACCCAAGAAAATTTAAACCTGTGACTTAAGTCTGAAATTTAGATTTTCAAGAAATTTTGTCAAAACTCATCTTTATGCAGTTTTTCTTCATTAAAACTTGACTGTCCATGATTCTGCAGATTCTCAATGATTTGGACATAAAATCCATCATTCCACCTAACTAACTCATCAAGTACTACAGCCTTTCATCCCCTAAGTTTCTTCTGATATACAGCTCCAGAGATACAGCAAACAGACGCAGAATCTACCGATCAAAGTTCAGTGTTACAATCTTGTCATTTTAACAAAAGTAAATAAAGACTGTGCACAGAAGAAATCCGCTAAGTACTAACTAATATACATTATATATTTTTCTAGCCTCAGGAAATTTAATCTAAAAAGCAGAACAAATTTCTTTCCCATAACTGATAAGGTGTTTTCTCTTTTTTTTAACTCACTAATGAAAACAGGCAATCCTGTATTTTGTTTCATAGTGCTTCCCTAAGGGCAAAGATAAACTTCACTCTTATCTGTTCTTTTGTTGTTCCTAGAATGATTGCTCTGTTCATTATACTGTTTGATGTTGCCATCTCAGCTTTCCACTGCCTGATTTGTTCACTTAATTCTCTAAGTTATTAGGCTCTCCATTCCAAAACCAAGCTGTTTTTCTCATTTAAAAACCAATGTAATCTTTATGTATTATGGATTTACAGTTCACAATGTTAATGGATCATGGAAAAAAAGACATGAACGGTTAAATTATGAAAATGTATTTCACTTGCATAAAAAGGGAACAAGTGATAGTGCCATATAAGTGAATATGGATCATTACTGCACAAAGATCATAATCAAAAGGCACAACCCTCACAAGTTCACAGAATGCTAAAACACAAAACCTGAACATGTGGATTACAAGAGTGTGCCAGCCACATGCCACTCACCCAGTGTGCATCCATCCAGCTGCACACCGTATTTACCTCTAAGGCAGGAGTGAGTAAGACTGTATCTTGCCCACTTCAGCTGCACATCTGGATCCTGGGCCATGGGCACAACATAAGATGCAACCACTCCACCTTCACCCAGTGCCTAGGCTGGTATCCACCTTGCATCCAACAGACACCACAGGTCAATGAAAAAAAAAAAAGCGTGCACTGAAATGCCTTATCTTTTTCTTCAGAATAGTCTGGAATGGAAGAAAGAAGACCAAACCTTTCCCTTTAACAAGCACTTTGCTTCAGACCATCCCTCTACCATTATCCAGGACACACAATGAGAAAACCTTCCAGTGCATTCTGCACTTTGTATATCTTCCTAGAGGTAGGGTCTATCATGTCTCTATAAACCTGTAGCACTGTTACATGACCCATATTTTTTTTCATACTACTAAATCATGTTCCCAGTTTGTATTTCACACTTTGATTTCTCAGTACTAATCCATACTGTTAACTGTCCACCGAGAAGCTCCTGTTCTGCAGGTTGACAATACAATTTATGCTTCAAATCAGAAGATCTATATAATTAATCTAAGTAATTAAAATGCTGATTCTACCATTTTGAGTCACCAGTCCTTTCCACGCACAATACTACACAGTTAAGACACCACTGGGGTTTTTAAAACATTCTACATATCCCAAACCATCATTTCTCAGGAGGACTTTATCTGTGACAACTGAGTAAAAATATGGTGACTCAGCTGTATTTTGACTTTAACTTTCAAAACTGGGGCCACTTCAAACCACTCCTCCAGACATCCTCTGCCATGGTACAAAAAAAAACCCTCCCAAAAGCAAAATCTTGTAATTATTTCATAAGATTTTTTTTAAAGAATAAAAGGGAATTGCTGATATAATAAATAAAGCTAACAGTCCCAAAATAAAATCTCTAATCTGCTGTTACCTGTTAACATAATGGTTTTGTTATGTGTCTTTTAACAACAAGCAGAAGAAATAACAAGCAATGTTTGGATTGCCTTTCATAATGCCATTTTATTGAATGGCTAAACTCATTTCGTAAGGAATAGGCCACATAACTTTGTCTTTTCAAACAGCCACAAATCCTACTAGATCACGAGTTCCCAAAGCCTAACGCGTTAGTACAGATTAGAGACCAACATCCATGTTGCCCTCACAGGGCAAGGGAGCCAGTTTGACCACTGCACGTGGGACTTGTTGCAACAGCAACAGCTAATCATCTCTGGTCTATGCACACATAGCATACCTGTCTACTGCTTGTCTGTGCAAACAAAATCAATACAAAAAGAAGGTCAGCACATACTTTTAGAACATCTGGAATCCCAAAGAGTCAGCATAAAGATGTTCTCCACTACCATTTCAACCTGCTTCATGTAAAGATACCACCATGAATCTTCCTGCCCCTTGAATAACCAAGCCAATACTTATACAAGTACAGAGAGCTGCTGACTCACAACTAATGCCACAATCATCGTGACGATGAACACATGATTATCAAGCAGGACTAGCTTTAGGATGTGGGTGCTCAGCTACCTCAGCCGCACTGAGTCCTTTTCTTGTGCACTAGCTGATGCTGCTCTGACACACTGTGAACCCTTTCAGTCCAGTGAGCTGGCATCAAACTAAGTGGTTTGTTCATTATGTGGAGTTAATTTTATGCCTTATTAGTGACGTGAACTGGTTTGCTGCTGGGTGACAGAACTTCCAGCACAAGGAAAAAGACAAAAACAAAACCAAAAAAACCCTGGCTTATGCATATTAAGTTAGCATAGGCTGCCAGATGAGAAGTAAAATTCTGTGTTGCTCCTGATAGAAATGCATAGATTCTGTTCACCGTTGTTTGCCTCATCCATCTTGTAGGTCTACAGTATATAACTGGAAAGGCAGGCACCTATTCCTAAATGCAGATGTTGAGGTGGCAGGGGTCGGAAACTAAAGACAGCAATTCCACATTCAGTTGGAGGTCATTTTAATTGAATAATACTTGAAGGCCTTGCTTTGGAACAATGTGATAAATGCTTTTAAAAGGGAAGCTTGCAAGCGACCAGCATCCTGCTTATCTGTGTCTCATTAAACACTTTAAACTTCAGGAACGGGTCAATCATCTGGAGCTGATACTCATCCACCTTTAGAATTAGCCATTCTGTAATTTCAGCAAGCACAAGTATGCACTTTTACAGAAATAAAAGCAGTTTTGTCTAGGTTTGCACATGCATGCTGCACACTTGCATTTCCTCTCAGAGTGCTACTCCCAGCCATGAACTCTGCCCTCCAGAAAGGATCAGAGACAACATGAAAAACATAAGAGACTAAAACTACTATGACAAGGTATCAAATATCATGTTAATATCCAGTGTCTGTCACAGATTAATATTAATGTACAAGCCCTTAGGTCACATCAACATCACAGTTTTCTGGGTCACCAAATTAAAAGGCATGGCATCATCTTCTTTTGACACAGAAGCAGTTCATTAAAAATATTTGTAGAGATATAGGAAAGTAATCTTGGCCACACATATGCTTTGAAAATTCTTCTTCCAGTCCTGCTGGCTTGAGTAGAGACTTGTACAGAAACAAGGACTTCTGGGAAGAAAAGTCAAACTCGAAAATTAAGCTAGATGAAAGTTTTCAGCTGGAATTTGTTCTCAGAGAGGCGAAGTACACTCTTTGTGAATGTGTAAGTTCCTGACATATCATGTACAGACAATAAATGCTCATTTTTTGATGGATTTCTGAACCTACTGTACCTCTGATTTATCATGAGAACAATGTCTGTGGTCTTTCAAGAATGATTAAATTTTCCCTCCAAACAGCGCTCTACTCCAAGTGTCAGTTTTGATGAATAGCCTGTCAAGCCAATACAGTCAAAGAGTTGAAATGTATCTATCATCACATAGTGTTTGTCATTAAGAAAACCATTTGTACTTTCTTGAGTATTGGATTCACCTGCTTCTATTTTTTACCAGATCCACAAAAAAAGTATTGATTTTTCATGTATTATCTAAGCAAATTACTTGTTAACTATAATCGGCAAGGGTGTATTTTGCAGAAAAAGTTAATTCATCCTTTTTTTATTAAGATTTTTTTCAAATACTTCTTTTTACTCTCTAAAAACAAGGTAACTGGAGCGCTAAGCCATTGTTACTGTCAGTCTTCACAGTGATCACCAACAATAGTTAGCAGAAAATAAATTAGATTTTAGTGTTAAGTTACCTGATGATATAAAATATTATAGCTGATAAAAAATAGAGAAAAAACAATCAATATAACACAAGTGAATAACAATTTCAAATACAAGACTATGGAGAGGATGAACACAGAGAGACATCAGATACCTTCCAAAACCTTTAATGTACCTGAAAGAATAATGTGTACTTGCACATTCAGCTGTTGGATTCTTGCCCCCTACACGGTAGCAAATGCAAACTCACAGACTCCAGTACCGGGTGAGTGTCATGGCAAGAACTCTTGGGTTAACCAGAGTTTGTACAGACATTTGCTCTGAATGTGCCTGACACATCACAAAGAATAAAGTGATGACAGGGGAAAAAAAGCAATGTTATTAAAATGATTACTTAGCTATGATACTGTTCAAAGTACACAAATCAGTTTATACAGAAGTCATGGCGGTTTTGTCATTCTGTTTTACTTCTCTACATTCTTTGCTTGTTCCTTTTATGTCAGTGTCCTTAAAACGGAAACCCGACCAAATAAATATACTAGCACACAGATGCATTAATGGAATTTTAACTTTGGATATTTTTAAAATGTGAAAAAGACTGTAATTAGAACTGGATACTCAAAATAAGAAAATTAAATTGCCTTCATTATCCATTATCCATTCTTCGAGAGAGAGGTTGACACTGCATCTGAAGGACATAGCTATTCCCACAAAAAGGCATTAAGTTGGCGTAAGATGCGTTGCCAATGCTTTCAAAATCAGAGACACATGTCAAGACACTGCCCATTCTTCTTGCACCCGTTTCTGTTGCTGCTCTTTGACAGCTGTTCCTAAGAAAGATCCCGATACCATGAATGTTTGCACATGCACTTCATTTTTGGGTGAGCACTCCAACAAGTACTTCTCTAAGTCCTTGTTTGTCCTTTGACAAATATTTCTTACATTATTCCTATGATTAAGCTGCAGACACCGGTGGTGCTTTTGTTCAACTGGTTTCCTTGATCTTCCCATAGCTGATACATATGCAGCTAAGTAGATAGGATAGTCTGGCACTCACCTAGATAGGACTCAAGAATTTTACTGATGATGAACTGCAATATATCCACCACATATTTGTAACACGTGACTTAAACAGTGATACACAGGAGATCCCAAGGGCTCAAGCATTTTTGTACATTCTTCACAGCTCTTCTCTAGCTAATGCTTGCCCTTCTGTCTCCCAAAAAAAGAAATCTGTTTTACCAGATGCTGAAACAGCCCACACACCTTCAGAGAGAACACTACTACTTCCCAGTATTTCTGTACAACACAACAGCTTACTAGAGTGTGGACTAGTCCACTGCTTATTGTGGTATAGTATTGCAGGATATTGCAGTCTCCATGTACTGCTACTACATAACCTGCCACCTTAAATCACCTTTTAAAAACCATAAAAATAAAAAACGAAGACTAAAATTATCTTATAAACATTTTTTTTAAATTACTAGAGTTAGATCTGAAACAGAACTTTAGGTTTTCTTTTAACAGAGTTGTAAAAAAGTACTGATTAAAGCCATCGATTTTTCAGTTTACCTCCCAGAGCTTTTCTTTCTGTTCCATCCAGTTAAAAAGCTGTTGGGATGCTCTGGCAGTTGGATCCAATTCTCAGTCATGTTCTTTATGCCATGAATCGCTTTCACTGAATGAGGACCATCTCCAAATGGATTTATAAGCATATACCCATTTTCCCCAAAGAATGTCTTCTTTTATTCAGACTTTCCTGAAGACTACCCATGATTCACGACTGTGAAAATTAATTACAATATCAAGTTTTCATATTCCTCTCCCAAGACTATCAGCGGACCCCTAGCTCACTCTAGAAACGCAAATATCCCTTGGGTATGGCTAGGCAGAGCCATCTCCTGGCTAGACCACAAACAGAACAAACAGATGCTAATGATTTCACCGGTGCTTAACTCAACTAATAAACAAAGCACTCGCCTGACTGACCGGCAAGGCAGTGCTCAGACCTCAGCACGTAACTCTTATATACTGATAATGATCCCATAACAGCGTAACAGTTAATAGGGAGAAACATCCAAGTCATTCATTACTAGTTGCGGAGAGACAATCTTAGCTACAGTAATACTCAAAGTTTGAGGTAACAATGATCCTAGGATAAATGGTACACTGATAAAAGACTTCTGGATAAATAGTGGATCTGAAGCAACAGAAATTTGTAGGGGAAAAAATAGGAAATTAATCAAGCTTCTGTAAAATCATGAATGAAATATGTGAGTATGAACTTGTGTTAGAAACTGGTTGTACTTGTTAGTTATGCTGCTGTATGTCTCTGCATCCATATGAAGTCCTGCCTTGATCATATGAAAAGACAGGAGCAGGGATAGTAACTGAAGTTGTGAACACATAATGGTTTTTGTTTGAAGCATGAGGCCAGCATCTCTAAATCTGGTCTTCATAATCCAACCAGTATTTCCAACAAGGTTACAGCAATAAAGATAACATTATTTTGAAGCTAGAATGATTTCTCTGTGCTATTAATAAGACAAATAGCAACACTGTCACAGACAATAAGATTGAGATACAAAAGACTGCTACTTTCTTTTTACAAAAAGCCAGCTCAAGACTTCTATGATACATAAAATGAGCTCTGCCATGAAAGCAGACGCCTCACAACATGGCAAGGACTGGGTCACTCCTTTTAGGTAAATGGTTGTAGGGAAAGGAGAAGAGGGAGAAGCAGCAGGCAGTTACTGGAATATAAAGGATAACTGAAACAACCTCTGTGAGGATCTCTTCTCCTGCTTCAGCAGAAGATAACATCTCATCCATCCATTACTTGAAAGTAATGGCAGCACTAGCTGACAATCTGAATTTTCAGGGATCCTGATTATAGATAAAATGTGGTCTGTCTGCTTTCTACCATAAGCACTGTGCCTAATCTGCCTCTATTTAAAGCCAGGTCTGTCCTTTATCATCTGATTTCCAGGACTGCACCGTTAACACACGGCAAAGGCTATGAATCCACCAGCCAGAAATGATGCTCTCTTTGTGCAAATATGTGGGAACAGGATGAAGCTGTGTCATTCAGCAGTCCTCTCAGCACCACGTGGCACCATCCAGTCACACACTTTGCAAGGAAGTAATTACTCCGGTACTAGCTTGTGCACTGGAAATGCTACCAGGTTAAGTTGAGGGCCGTTCACTATTGACAAGAATCTGAAGTACTTCATACAGATTTAAATGCTCCATCAAAATGTGTATTTTGTATCCACGGTTGAGGAGACCAAGGGAAGGCCAAAAGTAATAGAAAACCCATCTCCACAGATGGAGACTCCACAACTTCTCTGCACTATCTGGGCCAGCATTTGACCACCCTCACAATAAAAAAGTGTTTTCTTGAGTTCAAATAGAATTTCCTATGTTTTTAATTTGTGCCGATTACCTATTGTCCTGTCAGTAGGCTCTACTGAGAAAAGCTTTGCTCCCTCATCTTCATTCCTTCCCATCACACATTTATTCACATTGATATGATCCCTCCTAAGCCTTCACTTCTCCAGGCTGAACAGGTCCAGATCTGCCAGCTCTTCCTCATATGTCAGATGCTCCAGTCCCTCAATCGTTATAGCAATGCTAGGACTTGCTCTAGTAAATGCACATACCTCTTTTACTGGGGAGCCCAGAGCTGGACTCGGCACTCAAGATGTGGCCTCGTCGGTTCTGTGTGGAGGGAAAGGATCATCTCCCTCAACCTTCTGGCAATTATCTTCCTCATGCAGCCCAGAATAGTTGGCCTTTTTTTGCTACAAGTGTGCATTGCAGGCTCACGGTCAGCTTATTGCCCACCCCTCAATGTCCTTTGCAAAACTGCTCTCCAGCCAGTCAGCCCTCAGCATGTATTAGTGCCAAGGATTATTCCTCCCCAGATGCAGGCTTGCTATTTCCCTTTGTTCCATTTCATCAGATTCCTCTCTGCCCGTTCCTCCAGCCTGTCCAGGTCCCTCTGAATGGCAGGACAATCCCTCTCCTGCATCAGCCACTCCTCCCAGTTTTGCATCATCTGCAAACTTCCGGAGGGTACAGTAGGTCTCAGCATCCAGACAAAAATATTAAACAGCTTGGCTCCAGTATTGACACCTGTCAGTAGTCCAGTCACCACCAGTGACTCACCTCAAATTGGATTTTGTGCCAGTGATCACAACTGTCTGGGCCCAGCCATTTAACCAGTTTTCAATGCAGATCACTGTTTATTTTTCCAACCTGTATTTATCAGCTTGTCTATAAGAACCTTAAGTCAAGGTGAACAACATCCGCTGCTCTCCCCTGGTCCAACCCAGTCACTTCATCGTAGAAGGCTATTCAGGTTAGCTAAGCACAATTTCCCCCTTGTAAATCCATGCTGACTACTCCAAATCACCTCCTTGTCCTCAATGTGTTTGAAAACGGTTTCTAGGAGGTTCTTCCTCGTGAGGCTAGGAAACTTGCACTAAAAATATCTCTAATCTTCACCGGAACTGGAGTGAGAAGAGAAAATGGGAAGAAAGAAGACAGATTCACCTACTGGCGTCATGATACACATCTGTGAACACGGGTTTTTCACTTCACTTCCTTGCTTCTACCAAAACACCCTTAGAAGGGCAGCAAGTATGCTGTATGAGGTCATGACATAAATACTTTCAAATATTTAACATGTTTCAGGATGGATTTAAGTAGTTATTTTTAGGTTCCCAAGTTTGACAAAGCTGGCTAAGATCTCTCACTTTTTCCATAAACGTATGGTTACAGCCCAAATATTCCTTTCTAGACAACTTCTGCCCCAAATTAGAAACCATATCACATCTTTTAATTGATGCTCTGAAACCCAGTAGTGAATTGTGCTCTGCAAGTGCACCAAGCAGGCTGCCGGACAGGGTCTATAGAAAAAATGTGGAGAAGGAGGGAATGTAGGAAAGAAAAGAAAAAAAGATGTAAGAGTACTGCTGTCCTGCATGCTTAGTACTGCAAAGGTGAATAAACAGAGATTCAAAACTGTTGAACCTGTCATAGAGACATCACTTTCTTTTAAAAGCAACAAAAAGCATTATTATCCCTTTTAAAAAGCTGGTCTGTTGTTAGCTCTTCTGTCACCATGGAGACTGCCACTGCTGTTGCTGCTGCTGCTGATTTTCTCTGACTGGTCAGCACATGTTTGTATCATCACCTAATATCAACCTGAGCCACCAGTAGAGAAGTTTATGTTTATTCTGAATGAATGTCAGTCTAGTAAAAGAAATGCATTTGGTTTTGTTTTGTTGCGTTTTATATTGCTGCTTATTTTGTTTCATATACAAATTCCTATGCATTTACTCATAGTCCATATTCTCACTTCGACACAAATTCCGGGGCTGATACAAGTATAATTAAGGGACTGCTGCCCTCACTGCAGGTGGTCCCACCTGCTTTTATTTTCATTTTTCACTTATTAAAAAGGATACAAAAAATTACAATGACAGTGCCATCAGCTGAGAACACAATGTCTGAATCCCTTCCTCAAATACTGACTCTCGTGGTTTAACCCCGGCCAGCAACCAAGCACTACGCAGCACCCAGAGGGGTGAGGAGGAGAACTGGAATGGAATGTAAAACTCGAGGGTTCAGATAAAAACAATTTAATACTTGAAACAGAATAAAAATGAACAATAATAACAATGGCAAAAACAGTTACAGTGAAAGGGGGGAGGGAAAGAACAAAATAAAGAGGGAAAGGAAGAAAGAAACATGCGGTGCACAATGCAACTGCTCGTCACATGCTGACCGATGCCCAGCCGGTTCCCGAGCAATGATCTGCCTGCCCCGGCCAACCCCCCCAGGTATATATATGAAGCATGAGGTCCCATGGTATGGAATACCTCTTTGGCCAGTTCGGATCAGCTCACCTGGCTGTGTCCCCTCCCAGTTTCCTGTGCCCCTCCAGCCCTCTGGCTGGCAGGGCCTGAGAAGCCAAAAAGTCCTTGACTTAGTATAAACATCACCCAACAACAACTAAAAACATCAGTGCCTTACCAACATTGTTCTCACATCAGAGCCACAGCACAGTACTAGCTCCTAAGAAGATAATTAACTCCATTCCAGCTGAAATCAGGACACTGACCACTAAATCTCACTGAATCTGTGTTCAGTTTCTTCCTGGTAAGAGTGGAGAACGGTACTAAGTATAATATATGATGTTCTGCAACAAACACTGTCCAATGTACTTACAAATACATTTAAAAATAAGAAATATCTATTTATTTTCAGTCATTCAATCATACATAAGAAATTAAACACTACTTAGATATTTATAAATTACTATCATAATTTCAGAAGTAGGCTTCCAACACCAGTACCGTGAGACTTTCTGCCTTTTTTTTTGTAACATTATTTGTGACACAGCATTATTCAAATTCTGTGGAGTATTATAGATACTACATTCAGAAATATAAAATAAGTTAGAGAGCACTGCTCTTCATTTTAGTATTGGTTTCTTCACAAAAGGAGTAAAAGTACAGAACTTCTCTGAAGTGATAATGAGAGCATAAAGGATTTGAAAGAAGCAAAGAAAGAAAAGTTCTAAAATTTCCTTGCTCAGACTGCACCAAGTGAGACTGCTATGGTCATGAGAAAAAGAAGATGCAACACAGCCTCTTTTGGTTACCCTTCCAGATATACAACCCATCATTTATTCACTCTTGGTTTCTTGCCTGAAACTAACTTCCCCTATAGCAGTAAATAATGTTTTTCATCTTTCCTAGAAATGCAGGATTTGTGACTGCAACATGGGTAACTCTTGACATGACTCATGTTGCTCACACTTTCATCATATCTTGGCTGGACCATGGTAATGGCACACTGATGGACATGCAACCCTGAATGATTAGGAATTGCCAACTAGTAAAGATCACTATAACATACCTCCACTGCCAAGTATGTTACTATGAGCTTACCAAGCCCTTTTCTTGTAGGCTGTTACTGATTTCCATGAAATTTTCCATCAGGTACAAGATCTTGCTCCTTCAAGTTTAAAGTTCCTCTCACACTGCAAGTTGACACTTCTGTTTAATGACAGCATCTGCTGTGGAACAGCAGAAGGTTGAGAAAACAAAACTTATCTAGACTGGAAATGTGACTGGGAATTTGGACATGAACTTTCTGAATAGTTAAGCAAAGTCACAGGTCTTACTACTTTCTCTTCCTAGAACACAGGATACTGCTTTGACACCATCTTGTCTGGCACATACACAATGTGTACCTTTTAAGGAACCGAAATAAAAAAAACTTCAGCAAGTTGCAGTCATGAAGGACAGTGAAATGACTGAAAGATACTGCTGACCCCTTGCTTCATCGGGTGAAGAGAAGGAATCTGCTGAGAAAATACATGACAAACATTAGCCATGTCGCCTACTGAAGAGAGCTCAGGTTTGGTGACCAGCAAATGTTCCACAGAGTGCTGACCACTCTAGCTGAACTCAAAGTAAAATGCTCAATTTCCCCATTGCAAAAAGCACAGAACAAAGCATTTTAGTTAACACAGTGGAACAGCTGAAACAAAGTATATTCTTCCTTAATGATGACACTGAATAAGGAAACGCCTTTTACTACCTCTAGAATGTAAAAACTTTTTCATGAACAGGAGCCCAGAATATGAGCCATTAGACTCTACAAATAATGATCTGACCCTGCAGCCTTGTAGGCCAGCAAAATTTTGTAGTGCAGACCAAAAGAAATTGTGCTGATCAAGGCTATGAAAACATCATCCCTTTCTCCAGGGTGTTTCTGCTTTCAGCCACAGTACACACATACTCTGGGTCTACAACCGCAGATCTCCCTCCTCCCAAGCATGCATCACTAATTCATTTCAGATCCAATGACACACGACTTTTTGCACAGTTATGCAGCTTCAACAGAAGAAGAGCATTCCTCAGTTTTCCTCCTGTATCCCTTCAAAAGACCATTACCAGCAGGGCTATCATCTAAGTAACACCCTAGAACCTTTACTGTTTTCTCATCTGAAACATTATTGAAACCTCCTCAGCCTGCTAGGATCTGTATCTCACACATATTTCTACTGCAAATGCTTCACCCAGCACTGCTTGATCAAAACCAGGAACAGACACCTGATGAATGTATAACATAAACAGAGCTCTTCTGTTCTTTTACATAACAGGTGTTGAAAACTAGGTGTAAGATACCCTGAACACCTACCTTTCATCTAAGTTTTTGCTAGTGGAATTCCTCAGATGGCTAAAGCTCTGTACTGGGATAAATGTGCTCCAGTATTTTGGCAGCACTGAACAGCTTGGCGTGATCTGTACATCAAGGTCCTTCCTTACAGATAACCCTACCACAGTCCTGCTCAAAATAATGTGGTTCCTTAATGCATATAGTGCTTTACCACTCCTTCTAGAGTTCCTTCATTAGGTCCTTTTCTCAGAAAGATACTGATGGACATTTTTTGTCTGATTGATTTGACTCAAATCAGTATCCAGAACAGGACGAGCTGCTTAATGCACAAGCAGCACAGCCAACTCACCCTTCTGCCCACAGGGCCCAAAAGTGCTCTAATCAGCAGGCTAGAACAGTGCCACACTGGGATGGCAATCCCTAGTTTTGAAAAAACAGAAGTATTGAGCCGTAATTCTTTCATGACGCAAAAGCACACATGGCCCTAAGAAAGATTCTTCTACAGCATGTCCTTAACCACTTTTCTTACATTTTGAACTAGGTGTGCGAATGCTTTCCTAAACTATAACCTTGAGTATATTATAAGAAGAGACATTACTACATGCACATTTATTTTTTTAAAAATAACAAATCATGTTTATATTTTTAGATCTTATAAGAGCAAAGAAACTAGCAGCTTGTCAACATAGACCTATTTATGTAAAAGAATAAAATCTTTACAGCTCAGACTTGTAGTTTTGCTGAGCTTGTGGACTGCACAGTACAAATTGATATAGCACTTATTGAGAAGTAAATGTAGGCACAGGTGAAGAGCTTGGACTGCTTATATAGGTGATGTGAGTTAACTAGATGTCTATTTCACCATAACAACAGTAACATATAATCATAGAACAGTTTGGATTGGAAGAGACCTTTAAAGGTCAGCTAGTCCAACCCCACCTGCAATGAGCAGGAACATCTTCAACTACATCAGGTTGCTCAGAGCCCCGTCCAACCTGACCTGGAATGTTTCCAGGGACGGGAAATCTACCACCTCTTTGGGCAATCTCTTCCAGCAGCTTCTCACAGCCACTGTTTATTCTTGGATTCACCATTTTCACTTTGATGCTTTTCATTAGGCCCTTTAGCTGCAGAAGGAGGCATATCTTTTTATTATGCCAATATTTTAGTAAAGCATAAACAAACTTCTCAACTTTCTACGTTCAGTTGAAGATGTACCCTGGATTAAAAATTAAATATGATGGATTTTGATAATTATTAGATTAATGGATTAATAGTGATAATTATTAGATTTGGCAATCTACTGAGCTGGGTGTGGCATCTTAGCCAATAAAAAACTCCGCTCGACGGATATTTCTGTCAGCCTGCATTTTTTTTATTTGTAATCAATCTCAAAAGAGTAATTGCCCGTTACATACAGCTATGTTGTATGTAAGTATTAACAATGCAGTCAAAAGCCGCACTCTGAAAAGAAGAAATTCTGTATGCACAACTGCAGATGAACTGTTTACATCTTAGTTCTGTAGGTTGAGACAGCCCAGACTTGATCATAATTCCAAGCCTTTGAAGTAAGATTCAGTTAGTTCATGCATGAATCACAGTCAGGTTATCAACAAATATGCATCTATGTTTTGGTAGGGTTAAGCTTTTCCTTTTCTGGACTGGGGTCTTCAACTACACAAGAAACAAAACCATCAATACAGTAAAGGAAATATAATTTTCTTACCATGGTCATCAATGGAATAATCTTTCAGCCTAGAGTAATCAGTCTTAAATCTATGCTTCTAACTGAAACAGTTAAGACTTCCAATTATCTTAAGTGTGATGTCCCTGGTAAGGGCAAACATCAAGTTGGTTTATGTTTGCAGACAGACATGCTGTGTAGGTACCAGTCTTCTAGACCTGAGGCATGTAATGGAGACTTTATTTCACTTTTCACTGTATCAGTAAGCATTTAAATAAAAGGAGATTTTTACAAACCAATGAGAATACACACTGAAAATCTTCAGACATGGTAAAGTAACTACTATGACGATATCAGCTACTGCAGCATTAGGCTAATGATTGTGAGTCTTTCAAACCACCTTCCTTTTATGCAAGTATTTCATAAAAACAATTACAGAGGTTGAAACATATGCCAAGCATGTTTTTAACTTACATATTGGATAAACCCCTGTTTTCTACATTCTTCAGCACACTCAATAGCGCCATAACTATTCAAATTCCCTCCCCAACATTTAAATTATATTAAAGATTAGTATCACATTTTCCTCTTCTCAACATCCCAAATCATGTAAAAAACCCATAGCAGCTACCTTATAATCATATTAAAAAGCCTTCTTCCCTGCGATAATCTTATTCTGAAATATTAAACCTGATTTTTTTAAATCTAATTTACTTATAGCATACTAGACGTTTACTTTTCACACTTTGCTGGCTGAGTCAAGATTTGTGCAATAGTAATAAGTTGTTAAGGTATTTATGTGACTGAAATGACTGTTACTATTTTTTGGGGTTTTCTTTTCCCCTTTGCATCACTCTTGGCTCTTTTTCTAATTAGGAAAGACTGAAAAAACAACATTCTAATGAGAAATTATTATCATAATCAGCACACACATTTGCAACTATCTTGCTACAGTTGTGTGTGCATAACTAATCAATAAATTAAGCTAGAAGAGACCCCTGAAACAGGTTTCATTCTCCACAGATATTTCTGGACACAGCAAGACAAGTCATTCAGTATGGGAAGTCCTTTGCAACTCAGAGCTCACGAGTAAAAGAAGTCCTACCCAACAGGTCTTTCTAAACCATATTGCTGGCAAACAAATACTTCTATCAAAGCCGATGATGAAAAGATAACGAATGCTTCATTTTAAAAAACAACGGAGAAACGTCAGGATAAAGGTGGGAATGAGAGTAACAGAGGATCTCCCTCACAACTGTATGAGAAATTCAAAGTCCAGCTGGTTCCTGTCTAAAACGGGCAAATCCAATCAGCTGAGTGCAGAGCCCACCCCAACCACCCTTCACCCACTTCATTTCCAGTGCCCACTGGTGCTGTCTGGAGTACCATGATGATTCCCAGAGAGATCGGGAAACGTTTACCCCATCGCTGGTACCCGCTTCCTCAGTTACAATGCTGGCACAAAAACCTGAGGTGCATCTTCTCTCAGGAGTACATCTGCACGTTAAACAAAATTCAGTGCTAATGTCACCTCGGTAGTGGAAGCCTGACGATATTCACACACAGTGCATAAGTAATTACGTAAGTCTTATTTCTCTCAGGAATCAGTGCCACGACACACTTGAGAAGCAAGGAGACTTTATAAAATCTGGGCTTATGATACCGCAGCACATCAACTCCATTCACTTGAGGTCGGGATCCCAGATCAACAGTCCCACCATAACTGGCATTTTGGAGAGTGAGGCCAATGATTCCTCCACTACTGAACAGAGAGTTCTTATTAAAGGTCTGATCTTAAACCAACAGAGAGACTCCCATTGGCATCAGTGCATTTTCCATCACGCTCTTCAGAACCCCACCGACTGTGCAATACAGTTTTGAGCAATACAGTTTTGAGCAATTGAAGAAAATATGTATTACATTTACTGTCTTTAAAAATAAATAACCTCTTTCTTTTTTAAAACGGTTCAGACTGCTTCTAGCACAGTCTCCCCCCAGCTTCCAGATGTGCACTTTGGGAATCTATCTCGAGTCCAGAGCTGGCCCTCTCAAAACTGTAACATTTGAAATTTCCACTTTCTTGGATGCAAGGAGTTAATTAAAACGCTTATCCAGGCAATGGTAAAAGTGACAGTTCAGTGACAGCTACACGTGACACTCAGGCTGAGAAAATCTAAACATGAAATCTGAACATGGAAAAAAACCCTGAACACAGATGCATAATTTCAGCAGGCTAATTCTACGTTTTGCTTCACATTCCTGATAGCTCGTACATGCAGTGTGTCACTCAGATGAAGGGAACTCGAGGAGAAACTAATAACTCATTCAGACAAAAAACACAGATCGAGAGGGCTGGGAGGAGTACAAGAAAGAAGTCTGTCATGTCGCTCATTCGCAGGTCTTCAGTATTTCATCTTCTGTTAAATTTTCTAACACAGAAAATCTTCGTATCACACTTTTGCTTTTCTCATTGCATATTGTATATCCTTACATGAAAGGGACCTGGGAAAAATAAACCAGGCCAAATTTCATGTTCAGACCAAACATACCTTTACAAGACTAGCAAGGCTGAAAAGGAATTAAATTGGCCTGCCCTTATTAATTTCAATGTATTTCATATAAACAGTAACGCTGCACAGTAAAATTCATTTGAAATATTATGTTATTAATTGTCGGCTCTGAATATCCCACAGTGGATTCAGCCCATTTTGTATTTTAATTGTAGTTGAGATGAAGAGTGATTGGATTTGATTCAATCTTTCTGTAATTGAAATTAATGAATTTGGCTAATGAAATATTTATAGGTGACCTTTCCCTGAATTGATAAAAAAAGCCTTTTTTGTTTAAAATATCTTTGATATTTACAGTCTGAGGTTAAATTTAAATTATTCCTTTACATAAGAAAGCTAAACAGACATCTGTTACTCCTGTAGATTGGCAAAAAAACCCAGCCATATTGCAGTTTTCTCCTGCCAGACATATTTAGTGCTTCTTGTCAGGTATACAAATGCCATTCCCAAAAGTTAAAAGTCTTACAGAAAATCATTAATGCACTTGTTTGTATGTGAATAATTTATTCTCATCTTGGTCCACCCACCAATCCTACCGACATTTAAGTGTGATCTAGTCTCAGGCACATTGTCATTAATATTAAAGCAACGTAAAACTAGGACACAGGCCCATTCTGCATTAATGAAATTCTTATTAAATTGAAGTATGTTACCATTGTCAGAATTAGCAATGCAGAAATGCTAATATGATTCTCCATGGATTACCGTTGCATATTGCACTTTGTCAGAGCTCTGGTGTTATGATGGTTATTACGAAACCCTGGCTGCAAAATACTGACCTAGCAACTTCGTAAACTTTGAAATAACCAGCATACTTATCTCTACTTAGCCAGATGTGAAACTATATTAAAATAAAATCAGATAGAAAAATGCATTAAAACTCCCTCAATGTATTTTAAAACATTGAGATGACATAAAATGATAGCATTTATTGAAGTCAGACTCCTCCATGTTTTACTCATGCGATTAGCCCAATGCTGTCTGACGGACCATTCATTTAAGAAAGGTGAAAGAAATTTGGCCTTTAAAAACCTCCTCTTTCCCTTCTCCTGCTGCCAACAGTTTCACACTACCTGGAATGTATAAAAGAGCAATAGCATCTGTGAGGTACACAATGTTAATCAATGTTCACCTGCACATGGGTAAAAGCCACGCTGCAGCACTGCAGTTTTGAGCATGGTACTTCAGGAAAGATGTGGACTTACCCAAAGGTATTAAGAAGCAAACAGCAAGAACGGTCACATTTAGAAAATGATCAAAAGGTTGAGAAAAATCAGGACTCAGACTGAGAGGAGGCAGGATAACAGTCTTTAAATATATAAAGGGAAGTTCTAAAAAGAAAGGCAATGTTTTCATCTCCCTATCCCCTCTGAGAATGGAAAGAGAAGTAATGGTTCAAAACGCAGCAGCGGACAAGCAGAAAAGACTTGAGGGGAAAATACAGCTTCCTAGTGGCAAGGATAGTCAGGCATTGTAGAATTGCCACCCTTGGATGTTTCCAGAGCACACTAGGTAAAAACCTATCAAGACCAGAGTAAGCCTTGGTCCTCTAGAGTGGATGAAGCCTTGCAATCCCTTCTTGTCCTATTTATGATTCCACAAATTCATGTGGGGTTCTTTTCAAAATCCAAGTTTCTACAGCATCCATTTCAAAGACCAACGGTTTGCTTCCCCACAAAGTAGATGAGACCAACAGCGACATTATCTCCTACAGACGCACATCCTGGTTCACAGGAGGGGACACATTATATCCAGGATTACAGCATTCTATTACATTTGATACTCCAAGGTTTTAGTGGGGAAAGAAATCCTGTACCGTTAATTTTATGTCAGTTAAATTTCAGAAAACATACAACAGACAGAAAGGCAAATACAGAAGCGATAGCTTTGTGCACAGAAGCAAAATGAAACAATTAAGTCTTTGCCCTGCCAAATATGCTTTCTAAGGACTTAATAGTTTAGGAGGCTTGGTTAAGGGTTAGATGGATTTAACTCTTGGCAAAACATTCTGTGACAACCATTTTGCTAGCTCTAAGTTTTAAAGTGCTAAGAAATATGAATATGAAAGAAAGAAGGACCATTTTAAAGCCTTTAAGTATCCATTTATATACCTCCTGCAGTGTTCATCTCTTAATTCTCCTCTTTTATGTCTTTAATGTGTAGATACTCACTCGTCCAAATATCCCTAAATACAGTGCACTTTAAAAGTGCACATCATCTTAATAATAGGGGATCTCAGATAAACAATTCTTGGCCGGTCTTGGAGATACAAACAAAGCTCACTACAAAAGAGTGAAATCTAAAGCAGCAGAAGCAAAACAACAAAGAAAACATGGTCACCATTCAGATTTACAGTAACAGAAGTTACACTCTGCAGATTGACAAGGGTAGCCTTGAATTAATAAACAAAGAAAAGGGAAAGGTCAGCACGTGTTCTGCAGTGACAGTTTGTCCTTACACTTTATGGCTGGGGCTTGCACTTGTTCTTCAGCACAGTGAAACTGCAAATCCAAAGCCAGCGAAGGGGAACTTCTACCCTACTTGTTTTATTTCTTTTTAGAGCTGCATTTCACTGTGATATGGGAGTTCCCAGCTCTCCTATTGCTCTCCTCGTTTCCTCACCCTGTCCCTTTCCCTCAGAGCAGATAGTGCGGAAGAAGCAGAACAAAGACACCTTGCTTAGAGGAAAATGTGAGATCCACATGCAGAACCATGACACAATCTATTCTGACACAAAACAGAAGCTAGACTTTGTGAAACTCCTCAAGTGAGGAGGAAAAATACCGTTTATTCTAATCAAACCACAGCATCCAAATAACATGGAAGACCCCCTGATTTTGCAGCACCCTGGACAAAGGAGCAGCAACCCAACAGGTCTGGAAACTATGACACCAGGCAGGGGGGAAGGAGGCAGAGGGGAATTTGGAGCTTCCTACTCCAAAGCCAGAGCTGAATCTAAAAGCCCTCCCTGGAGCGCAGGTTCTCCCAGACCCCCACCTCCCAGCTTGCAGGAAGCATGCTGCAAGTCTTCAAATCGCTGCCTCTGAGGCAATGCATCTAGTTGTCTTCCTGGAAATCAAAAAACTCAGAAGGTTCTCATGCTTGCGTTTTCCTGAAAGTTTATAAATGCATGTAAATATTTGGGCTTCAATAAACTGGTGTCTTTGAAGACCAAAACTTTGTCAAAAAGTTCCCACCCATCTCTAAACATGGTTAACCTTCACAGCAGGAACTCAGTGACCACTTGAAGACTTGACCACTTGCTCAGTATCAAAATACAAACAAAATCAAAAATATAACAGCTTTCCAATATTAGTGTTTTTAGCTGTGCAGCCACACTGCAGTAGTTACAGGACAGACAGAATACCAACTACAAAGAAAATTAGGATATGGCAGAGAGTTACATACCACTGCTTTTGAATTTACTTCCAGCTTCAACTGCTAATCAATAGTTTTTAGTGCATTATTGTTATGCTAAGGCAATACAATAAAAACTTTCTTAAGAAGCATTCCATCTGTATTCCCTGTGTTGGAATACATATTGACAATCTGCACAATGCGTAAGAGTCGTCTTTTTTTCTCTCTTTTGTAAACCGATTGCTTGGGAATTCTGCATCCATCAGTGTTGCCATGGTGACAGCCCCACGAGACCACCCATGACCTCCCAAGACACTTGGCACCTACCCATAATTTTGTAAATCCACATCAAAGAGAACTAAAAACAATTACCATATGGATTTGTAATTACTATTTTAGTCATTAAAACGATATTGGAATATACACATAGTCTGAGGGATTCAGCACCGACAAGAGGGTGAACAGACCCGAGTTCTACTCTTGGCTTGGCTGACTACTTGGACAAGTTACAATTTCTGAGGTGCTGACTCCTTACAACTCACCATGACTTCAAGTGGAACTCTAAACCCTCCACACTTCTAAAATTCAGGTATTTAACCTCTCTGTCCTTAATTTTCATTTTTGCAAAACACAGTTACTTTTGCAAAAAAACCTGTGGTTTCTATTCAAAATGAACTGCACAATTACACGGTATTATTTTTACTCTTAATAAAGCACAGATTGTATGGTAATATAATCCACATGTTCATTATTTTTCAGAGAAGCATAATGTTCCCAGTCAGAAAATCACTTTACTTCTTTATCAGTTCTGGATCTGTAAAAAGAAAATGAGAAAGCTTGGAAACTTCCTTTGCAAGTCACAATTAATTCTCTTCCTAATTACCCTACCTCTTCGTAATGAACACTTACTTCATCAAGTCTGTTGCGGGGGTAATGCATACCTGAAAGGACCAGCCTTGATAGATTTTTGTGCCCATGTATAATAACGCTGGATTTTTAGCTGAGCTAAATTGATAAAGTGATTGTATTGTACCTTCCCAGATGTTATAAAGACAGGATTTACAGAGGTGGGGAAGAATGCAGAAATTGGAGGTAAGTGAAAATGTGTCTGAAAATAAACAGCACAATCATTCAGACAAGTTGTAGTTAAGCTGTGGGTAAGCTTTTTTTGAGCTCCTTAACATTTTTTAAGGAATATTAACAAAAGTATCCTTAACATAAGGATTCTATGTATACAAACATATACATATATATGCATGAAGCAGTTGGATAATGAAGATTAATATTGATGGACACATTCTTCATTACCAATGTCCATGCCAAGTGCTTTAACGGAAGTAGATTTATTGCTTTGCCTACAAAATCATCCCATCACAATTACTTGAGCTAAGGCAGCTCCACAGCCACACTGAGATCCTCCTGTTTGCTCAGAAGTTACATACTCCGACCAATGGAAGGGGTAAATTTCCTTAAACAAATTCAGCCTCCTTTCTCCTGCACAACTGCAGGGTTTTGCAATGGCCTGCATCAAGATGGCATATCATGCCGTGCAAAAGGCAAGGCCAGGTACAGCTCTGCATCTCAAAGCATCACACAGCCTTTCCTTTTGCATGCTAGAAGACCATTTCTGCAATCACAAAGTCCCTCTAGGGCAAAGGGGAAGACTTTAGACTTGTGCCTGAGAAGATTCCTATCCACCTTCAACCAGCAGTGCAATGCGGCATCTTAGGTTCAAAGATGACTTTTAACAAATTCCTAAGAATTACAGTGGAAAATGCACAGCAGGAGCAAAATACAGGATCTGAGTCCAACAACTTTATTAAATAAAGACAAACTTGTGAGCTATTTCTACCACTGACTGTTGTTTAACATCATGGAGTTAATTAGGTCAAACCAATAATCAATGAATCACCATCTACTCTGCTAACACGAACAGTCTGTGGTTTATTATGGAAGGCAATATACAAGATTTAAAATGAAGGCAGTTCACTGCACTAGGAAGGAATATTGTGGTGGCTCAGAAGGACTGAAGGTGTACTGCAGGTGTGTTCAGAGAATGCTTCAAAATGAGTTAAGATAGTACTAACCACATCTGTAAACTTGCTTGGCATCCTGGCCTGGTTTGCAGGTGGTATTCCTGCTGTCATTCAAACGGATCATGCACTGAATAAGAGCTGTCCAGACTTAAAAACTGGTATAGCAAAAGGCTCAGGTAAATTACTTTTAAATTTAAGTGAGACGTGAAAGGATTTAAGTTCAAAATCCATATTCAATTCTCTATTACACTAGTGTAAATCCACAATAACACTATCAGGAAAGTTATTTCAGACTCATACTTGCTTAACTGTGATCAGAATCCAGTCTTGTCATTTGAATTCAATTAAACTCAGACATGGAGCTCTGCGCCTTTTTTTGTTACTAAAGGATTAAACTATGTCAGGCTTTTTGCAATTTAGTGCCTGCTTCAGATTGCCAACTTAGAACATGATATAAAAACATTCAGTATCTATCCACTGCTCTTTCATTTTAATTCAAAATGCATGTATTACCCATACTAGAAGTTTAATTGAAGTCCCTGGAATGCAAAAGATATAGAGAGTTACTGACATCACATATGTAAGGCTTAGACACAGTAAGGTATAAGAGAAATAGGAAAGCTGTCTACTGTCACAAATGAGAAAGGTAAATGAGCTAGGACTCCAAAATACTTACTAATAAGCATTAGAACCTGCAGAAAAGTATAATCGTTTCACTGTGAGCCCAGCTTTCTCCCTGCTGTGCTGCAGATGTTCCATTAGTATTTCACCAAAAGCGGTGACCGTTAGGATTCAGTAGCACAGTGTGGTGCAATCTAACAGACGTACCTGTTGTTTATTCTGCAGCAAATGGGTTAAAAACTTCATATGCAGGAGCTCCACTATTCTTCTCAGAAAAAAAATATATAAATTAAGTAAGCAGCAACACACCACATTTTCCTGTCTGACATTACATATTTCTCATTTGCCAAAGCATCAGTCTATTCAGACAGCACTAGGAACTGCAATCACACTACTTCATTTTGTTCATTTCTACCAAGTGCATCACACATTCAGCTGTTTCCTTTTCTTCTGTATTTTTCCTTTGGCTCTACAATCTCTTCTACAGCTTTCAAGCTAGCAAACCTACAGTAAAATCTGCGTAGGTCTTTAATGTAAATGTAACTTACCTATTTTATCTTACCTTAGTTCAAGAAACTACCACCACTGAAGAGGAATCAATTTTTGTGGAAGTTAACTAGCAATATATTCCATGGTATATTGTTACAGAGAATAGTTATACATTTCCCATTTATTTCTAATCTAAGACTTTAAAGACGGCAAACACACATGAATTATAATAAAGCCCAAATACAAAGACTATTATAAAAAAATTGGCTTAAACCATTCACCTTGACAAACAGATGCAGCATTTTGACAGCTAGTCACCCTGGGCTTTTTCCTCTGTATCCACCCAAGTTTCATGCTGACCTATTAATTTTAATCACTTGCTGGACTCCCATTTAATGGTTCAATGAATATAATACACTGCTGCTTTTCTTTGCATAATCAAGAGGTTTAGCAAGCAAAATAACTTTTTTAACTTAATAAGCCAAGAGGTTTCTGTAAATGTTATAAACATTTAATTTCTTTATTAATAAAACTTTATCTGAATTATTTTTAAACTAAGCTTTATGCCTTTCAACAGACCTATGAATGTTACCTGCTCCCAACCATACTATATCTCAAGTAACATTCACTCTTCAAGATGCATATCCTTAATAAGAATATGGAGCCTAATCCTGTAAGATACTGAGGGGTTTTTTAAGCAAAGATTAAGCCATTCTTTCTCAACCTCTTACCAGCATACTCAAATTGCACAGTTTTAAAGCCATTCATTCAAGGATCAGGTTCTATTTCCTTAAAGTCTGATGGTTTCAGGACTATAATTAATCCTACAGTACTTTGAGCACTAAAATCTACATTGCTTCCTAACCACCACTGCAAAGAAAAAAATAATTTGCTTCAGCCAATCAATTTTGTGGCCTTCTAGAAAAAAAGTGTATTTATAATGCATATTCTTAAATTAGTACTTTCTGTATTCAGACAGCTCATACACATTTTTCTTCCACCTGAACTACTATGATTCCTCTGCATATCCTCCCTTAGCTGAAAGTCAGAAAGAAATTAAAAATTATTTTTTAAAAAATAAAAAAACAGCAGAAACCAAACTACTGCTGTACTTATAAGAGCCAAGGTGGAGTAAAATGAAGTGAACTGAACTTGAACATAAAAACCATGAAAAACAAAAGGCCATTCCTTGGCCATTTTACAACTAGTTCAGAAGCTGATGAATAGGTAATTACAGTAAAGCTGCTCAAAAGTTAAAATTCCCTTTTCTCAAGAAATCCTGACATTTCAAAAAATATTTGATTCTTTTTTAGCTGAAAGGGGCAATTTCAATTTTCCCTCTACCAGAATAAGGATCCAGATTTTCAGGTTCTTATCATGAAAACTACAAATCCAGAAATTTTAACTCATCTAGCTGATCAAGCCTTTCCTAAGGTGGCCAAACCTCTTTGAAAGCTTCCTAGGTTTCCATGCTCTTGAATTCACGGTAGGCAATCTGGAAATGCTAAAAACGTCAATTTCAGTAGACCTTTGTGCCTCCAGCCTCCCTGTTGTGAAGCTATGATTCAACGAGAATTTTGCTAAGAGCCAGGAGCCAAGATCCATCCAATGCATGAATACCCAGTTTTGCCTTGGAAGCCTCAAATCTCTGATCTCACAGTAGCAGCTCCCAGGGAAGGGACTGAGCACTGAATACAGCCTGGTGGCAGCTCCAGGAGGCAGCCCTTAGGATCCTGGACAATGAACAAAACCTCCAGAGCTGTGAGACCAGAGTGAAATTTAACTGAGATAGCATCCCTAATTATTAAAAGGTAAAAGCTATTTTTTTCCTGATGTGAAAAAAAATTATTATTAGGTATCATTCAGTCCCCAGAAGGTCCTCAACTGGTAGCCTTAAAGGTCAAAGAGCTCTCTCAGGCATAGAGTAGACACAGGACAGAAAAGAGGATGGGAGTTGAAGCACACAGCATCACTGACCTGTTTCCACAGTCACAGCCAGACTGCATTTGGTAGAAACTGGATAAAGACTCCTTTGAGCCTAGCTGATGTGGGCGCTCATACGCTGGTGGAAGGACTTGGACTGTCTGAGCAGCCATGAGATGATAACATGTTTTAATCACTTTTACAGCAGCTGGAGAGGAGCCAGCAATCTACAGATAAAGGGCTACAAATGACTTAATGTACCCATTAAATATGTCTTATTGTTAGCAGTACCGAAGATTAATGAGTAAAATGAAAGTGAAAAGATAACACTGGTAGGTGACAGTTTTACTTAATCAAAGAGCCTCTGGGGCCTGTAGGAGTACATCAGGGTCACAGGGATTTATTTTCTTCCTTGTTTATTTAGACAGATCTGTTTTGCAATGCTCCTATACAGACTCCTTATATTTGCACTGTACAAAAGCTGTATTAGAAGACAAGGGCAAAGGTCTCATACTAATAGCTTCTAGCCCATGGCTGGCTGTCAGTCACTGCTCCTCACAATCTTCCTTGCTGGTTTTGGATTACCTGCTGTGGCAGTTCAGGTACTAAGCTTAGCTAAATCTAAGGGAAGACGACAGTCTCCCTCTGCAATCAATGGCAATAAGTACATAACATTACATCTAATTTGCATTTAGGTACCTCACACCTTAAATGTAATAAATTGTACTATATAGAGGTCCCTAATTATCCATTGACAGAAGGATAACATCAGGCTTTTCTTGCTGAAGCACTTCAGCTAGGTGCTTAAAGTTAGACTGGATGGAATTTAGTATATGGCTCAGTGGAGTACCAGGAAGAGCCAGGAGCTCAGATCCCAGAGCAATATAAATCCATTAGCTGAGAGCCTGATGCTCCACAGTCAGTGAAATGGGAGTAACTGTACTTCCTTATTTCACAGTGCTGTTAAACTATACACATTAAAAATTATTCAAATAGTCTGTGAACATAAGGAACTTCAAATCACTATGTGTTATGAAAGAACCTTACAGCAAATATTCAGAAGTTCGAAAGTATCTGAGTTAGAGGATATTCTTGGACGCAACTTCATCTAAATTTTTCAAGGTAACCATTTATTCTTACACTTCCCATGTTTGGTACTCAGGTGAGACTCTCCTAGGATATTTTTTTTTAAACAACGAAAAACTTCCAGTGGAAGGAAATACCTACCCCGGGCGGGGGGGGGGGGGTAATTTTTGAAAATTTACTTACTTGAAAAACAACTCTCCTACTAAAGTTTTCTGAGAAGAAATTATTTAATATTTGTGAGGCACTGATTATGCAGAAAAGTGCTCTTGAGTATTTCCATGAGGAAATTAATAACCACATATTCAAAAGAACTGAGTACTACTAGCATAAGTGCTTTATTAGCACACTCCCCACCGTTACAAAGTTGTTGACTATCTGCACACCTAGTGGATCCTTTGTCTCTTAGCTAAATTTAATCAGACACAAAGGACATGAGCCCATACTACAGGTCACTGCCTGAAATTCCCCAAGTGAAGAAAGTCAGTGGCAGTAGATGTTACTTCCTGCTATAGGAATGATGACAGACTATAGAAATAGGGATCAGGTTTGGAGTCTTAGCAAAAATATTCACAAGGAACTAAAAAGATTCCTTACAAGGGAGCTCAAAAATCCCTTATAAAGGAAACATACCTTTTTATTTAAAATTCAAGCATACAAAATTTGGTTTAACAATATAGAATCCTTTGGCAGCATTATTCTATATACTGTGGTAGAATAAAAGCATTTATGTTGATTCCAGAAACAGTAAGTACAGTGCTCAAATTGGTATGACAAAAATTGCAATGATTATTCAAATTTACAAGTAAGAGTTTAGCAAGTGTCCCTTTTCTATTTCTCTTAATAAGATGTCATAGGAAAAAAAATATATTCAGGTGTTTTCCAACAGGCACATAGTATTTAAAGTATCTGGTTTTTGTGGAAAAACAAAGCATTCATAGGAAGAATATGCACTTAATAATTTGGAAAAATTAAACTTATTAATGCTCTAGCTCTACATTCTGAAGGCATTTTAAGTCACTCTACGAACTAGTAGTTTGAATAGCACAGAATGAAACTTCATAACTGGAGCATGTTACACCTGGGAAAAGTCCCTTGATGAGCAAACCTAGCTGTTAAATTGGGGAAAAAAATCACATTGATTATGGTCATGAGTCCAAGACAAGCTTAATTAAAATCAATGGAGAATTTTCAAGTGAAAGAAGAAAAAAAAAAGAAAAGAGAGAGCAGCAAAGTGTTATCTCTTAATTATGTTATGGAAATTTTCTCTAATTGATACCTGTCCCCTGTCACTGTAACTAAAGCAACCTAAAGATCTCAGCTTATAAATATTATTTCACATTATCAGCCCTTGAGCTTGAGAGATGGTCTTTCTCTTTTCTCTACTCCCTCCGCAGACTTTTACCAGGAATGAAAGCCCTGTTCAGCTTTTCCTTCATGGCTTTTCTTTTCCTGAAGACTATGGATGGTGTTCTAAAACAGAAGGGAAAACAGGGGCAGCAATTCTATCTGTGGCTTCTTCGCTGACTTACATGATCTGCCTGCACATGTCACTTCTACCCTTGTTTCCCAGTATTTAAGTGTGTATGATTGTTCTTTAAATGTTCAAGAGACCGCTCAGAGAGAGTGCCAAACACTATAGCTGGTCCAATTCTAGACACATTACTTACATGACATCCAACTAGTTTCAGCTGGAGTTAAAGAAGGAGTAACCTCTTGGACTTTGTATTTAATCTGTTTTTTCCTACAAGCTGCAAGAGCTCTCAAATGTGCAGCAAGCCAGTGTGACTAGAAAGCTGTCCGGCAGTTCTTGGAAAATGACAAAGCACCAGAAGCAAATGTCAATGGCATAAAAAAGAACAGGACTATCACATAGATACTAACTGCCACTCAGTGCTCATGTATCATGAGTGACTTCATTATGCTCATGACTTACTTTTTCAATACAAGAGTTCTTTGGCATGGATATCTACATACAGCTACCATCTTCCCCGAAAAGGTCCTACAGTCACAACTGCTGTTACTGAAATCCATCTACCACTTCTTTGAAACATTTCTGATGTATTTTTTCTGCCCTGTGCTCTCTCTGCTCTTTTTCTTATTTCAGGTTTTTCCCTTAATTCTGTTCAAAACACAAAGGTAGAAACTCTGATGTCTTGGCGTCAGATGTAAAAATGCACCTGCACAAAGTTCATGAAAAATTAGTGACTGGGGTTGAAAGCTTGTTGGAGTTCTTTATGCAGGGTCTAGCACAATCTGGATGCTTAAGCAGAACATAGTCTAAATTTTTACTGTGACTTTTAATAAGGTAGAACAGCTAAAATCAATTTTAAAATTATAAATACCCTCCCACTGATCACCTTTTCCTCAAAAGAAGAACTGGCTTTTAGGCATCAATGAAACAATCCCTGTGATTCTCCTGAACAACAAAACTAAACCCCGCTGTTCTCATGACAGCTTCTTTACTTTCTAAACACAAGTTACTACTCACACATGCTAGCAGTGAAGCCATGGTCAGGCTGGTGCTAATAAGTTAGTAGTCCTCCCTGATACAGTACTGTTTATCACAGGGTGCTCTTTAATAGATTCCCACTGGCGGCAGAAAAAGCCTAAATGGCAATAAAGATGGTGCTTCACCCTGTTAAAAAGAGTTCACTTGAAGTTTCAGACACCTCTGAGTCTGTGGTACCTACAGCTATGGAAAGGAACAGAGGCAATCTGCATCTACTACATCTTTTCCTGGTTTGTTTTCTTGTACGAAACTGCATGTAATTAAACCAATAGCTAATGAAGAAAGTTTGGAAGTTCTCTCCCAAATACCAGGGAATGTAAACAAAGCATATGCTTCCCATTAGCTATTAGAAAAAGGATTTGCCAACTAACTTAACCCCACCACTCCACTTTAATTAACTACTGCTCCAATTAATTGTTAATTTTTAAAAATTAAAAAGACCCAAATCTTAAGCTGATTTCAGAGAAATGTTCATCCCAATGTACATGATAGTAGCTAGGTTAGGACTCTTTTCTATCTAGGCTCATTACATGTAACATAACAGGCCACTAATTAAAACAGCAAGTCATGCATAGCTACATTAATTACACTGTCATATCCACAAGAGAGGGGTGAAATTCCTATGTAGCCTTTTCTTCTTTTCCCCTTGTCAGGCTCTCTAAACTTGAACATCCCAAGAACTGAATGGAATAAAGGTCAGACCACTGTTAGACACATTGCTAATCTTACTGGAAATAGCAATGGTAGCAATAATTTTAATGGCAGAGCTACCTGAAAGCTTGTAGTAGCTTTTCACACAAAAACTACTCTGGCTGAACCTGATAAAAGGGTTGGGGATGTGCAGGTGATTTACAGTTCAGAAAAAGGTAAGGGAAGGCCTTGTACTCATTCCTTTGAGTAAACCCTCTTTGGCTTATTCGCATGCTGAAGCAAGACGACAGGGAGTGAAGCATCCCCAGCTCCTCCTGGGAAAGGTCACTGGTGGGGCAATAGAGGCTAGAGAGAGGAGAATGGCAAATCAGCAATGTTATGTGAATATCTAAGCAAATTCCATTCCATATTACAAATACATACAGCATCCGGCATCAGAAAAGCAGGCAGATAAATACTGCAGAAACAGTCTAAGTGTTGAAAGGGCTAGAAAGTTCCAGAATTCAATCACTGATGTTTTGCAGAGCACAATGCTTTGTTTGAGTTGAAATGCTTAAAATGTCATGGCAAGTAACTCAAATAACCCTACATTTCCAAGAAATATTCATAAATTTGTGCTACTCAAAGCCAAAGCCAAAGTCAAAGCAAGTTTCAATGGGTTTTTTGCAAAGTCAATTATAAAACCCTGTTTGGAAAACAATACCTCTTAATATGAAAATCAGTGATCATTTAGCACTTCATAAATACGACGTTGTTTTAAGGTAATACAATAGTTCCTGCTTTACATGGTGAATTATATCTGAATATACCCATGGTGATTTCTTTTATATCATTAGTTTTTCTTCTCATTCTTTTGGAATAATATAAATTATGGATACTTCTGAATGGAGCTAAGATTACAAAATATATCCTCAAGGAACAGCATTCTCAGTATTTAAATGCCAGTGTACATAAATGATACAAGAGAAGGATGTCAGGGTCTTGCAGTACATCCAAATCCAATGGTATTTTTATTTAAACCTTCTCTAGTACAGTATTTCCTCTGAAAGGTACATTAAAGCCTTGGATTTATTCCTTGTTTAGTAAATCAAAAACTAAAATTTCACCTGTCTAACACAAGAGCCAATTAGAAAAATGTTTCATTAAAAATGCCCTTTAAACAAAATTGAAGTGCTTCATGGAATTACCTTATCAATAACCTTTCACTGGCCACCCTGTTTGTCCTGGAGGCTCTTCTGACTTCTAGGCATTCCTGCAAAAAGCCAGGAGGCTGAAGCCCCAGAGGAGAACAGCAATTTCTGAGAGGCCTCCTTGCCACAAATCTGTGCAAGGGCAGACCGTGCTGAGGTCTTGGAAGTGCACCTGGAGGCAAGTCCTTCTGTGATGTTGTTCATGATGGGAATTCAAAAGCTTTCAGCTGTGGCAGGTCCCAGACTTTGGGAACCTATCCCTTACCATGTGTCAGGAAGCCCATGAAATGAGAAGAACCATCCTGGAGCTCCAGAACTGCCATCATATTTGACTCACAGTAGTTTGCATTCTCTAACTTCACAATGCCAGGGCATAAAATGGGAAAGAGCAAGAAAAGACTGGAAGAGTGGATAAAAGATTGGAAGATCTCTTCCACTTAGACATCTCTGTAGCATCAGTCACCAGCAAGAGCTTAGATCATGTACTCAGACAGCAGTCTGTGGTCAATCATCACTGAAGCATGTATCTTTTTGGTTTTACAAAAATTGTTTAGTATTTTAAAAAACCCACAACCTTTCAATGATCTTCCAGCCTTTGAATGAATCTGAAAGCCATCAGAAAATGAAGTATAATGAGAGATTTTCTTTATTGTGATACTTGTAAGAAAGCTGTGCCAAAACATTTTATAGAAAGCCTGTGTTTCCAGGAGTGCCAGGGAAGTTTTCAAGCCAGTAACTGAACATTCAAATTTCAGCATGTTGGTTGAATGAAAGCACTGATTATTTTTCAGTTCATTTCTCATGATTGCTCTCCAATGTAATAAGGAAAAGTGATGCACATTTCTCAGTTCTACCTGCTGCCCTTCTGGTCCAGCATGACATTGCCAGAAGTCACTCATTTGTAGACCAGAAGTGACATAGAAGCACTGATATCTTAAAGGCAATTCTGGCACCCTTGATGGACCTCTTATCCCATGTTCTTATTTCTCCAACAGCTGCAAGATGAAATCAAAACTACCAGTAAGCTATAATAAACGTAACAAAAGTGCTGAACTCTTCAGCATTCCCACCAACACAAGAATCAAAGAAAACTCAAATTAGATGTTTAACACCTGACTGATTTAAGTTAGACTGCATTTTAATGGTGTAACAAAACAAAAAAAAAAACACAAAAAAACCCCTACAAAAAAACCCCACAACCCTCCAAAAAAGAAGGTGTATAGATAGCACAAAAGCTCTACAGATTGCAAAGGAAAGCAAGAATTCTTGATACAAAGAAACCTGGTAATAGAAAGAGAAGTATAGGAATCTTTGAGACAAAGGAAATACGTCTCCATTTGAAACAAACTTCTGAATTAAGAGCAAGATAGAGAGCAAGTGCCAATACATCCCCCGAAGGCCTTGAAAGTGAAGAAATACCAGGTTCTGGAAATGATTATATTTTTTATGTTAAAGGATGAAAAATAAATTTAATTAGTTAGCAAAATGCAATTTTATTCCATTTGGAGTCATTTTCCAATACATTAATTTTCTCATTAGAATTCAGTTTTGTTTTGCTAAACAAAAGGAACCACTTCAACACCTGTGGCATGAAGAATCATCTAGAAGATGAGTTGTGCCCCAAATTACGGCAAATAATTGAATGCAAGTTCTGCACAGTCACACCAAACACAAGCACTTGGGGAAACAAGCCCAGCCTGACTGAGCAGGCAGCCAGCATAATTAGCAGCATCATTCACATGTGAAGGAAAAAAAATATTATTTGGAAGTAGTGACTAACTAGTAGAAAGCAAGTTCAAATTGCCACTACATTTTTTCTCCAATCCCTCTTTTTCCCTCCTCTTCCATATTCTCCCTTGAAGTTGCTCATTCCCAGCAATATTATAGGATGAGATTAAATGCAACACTCTGTTGGACTAATTAATTTTGCAATTTAAGATTCTTTGCTCCATCAGTGCAGAGTCATCTACCTACACAGCTTAAGCATATATAAATAAATCTATTTCAGTTAACTCCTACCTCTAATTGAAATGGCTACACTAAGAGAAATAATGTTCTGTGTAGGGTTTTGCACGAACTGCTTACATGTTAGTTTATGTTACACTAGTACAATCACCAGTTTGATGAAGTTTCCATTTAAACCACCAGAACCAGGTCAGGGATTGTCTCAGTACAGCTCTGCTCAGCTTTTAGTACAACAGGGCTACGACTTACTGAAGCCTTGTGGAATTTTTGGAGCAGAAACATTTGAAACACAAGTAATTATGAAAAATAGGGACAACTTGGCTAGTGTTAATCTGTGTCAACAGGAAAGGCAAAAAAAAAGAATTATTTACGATATGACTGCTCTAAAACTTAGGTAGTTTGCTCTTCTTCTTCTAAATAGCCAGTTCAGCCAGGAGAAGCCACAATTTTATTCAACCACAGATATTTTAAAATCTGTTCTCCCTATTCTCTGCCCATAAAGAAATACAAAAACATCACTCACAAAATGTTTGCCAGCTCTAAAGACCACAGCAGTAACTGTTTGCACTGGCTGAGTTGCTATACTGTTGACCAGTTATTACAAACTCTTAACAATCTCATCAATAATTTGTGCTTTTAAGGCAAGCCACTACCTCTGATCTTGAGTTTTTACAGGTCCATGGAATGAGTTATGGTGACCTAAGGGTCTCATCTATAAAGAAAAAAAGAACTCAAAGTAAAGCAACTGATAGACCTAAAATAAAAGAAAAAAGGAGTTTGGAAATACCAGCTCCACTTCCATGCCAAATTTACCCTCAGGCTAAATACAATTTGGGAACAATTGCACCTAGTTTAACTTTATTACGTTAATCATTTAGATAACTGATTGTGGGAAGAGAATGGCTGGCCTCTGTGAAGCAGAGCAAATCTAGCAAGGAGACAGATGAAAAGCTTGTCTGCCCCTGTGGGACAGCGAGAAAAGAGAGAGGCAATTACTGACTGCTACACAGGATCACTTTAGCTAGGAGAAGGGCACGAGGAAAATTGTTATGTGCCAAAACTGTTTCTACCAAGTCCATGAATTCTAGGCTTGTCTTTTGAAGGTATTTTCAGGATTCTTGGCAAATGGGTCTTAAGGTGTCTGCCAGTAAGGTATCTATGTATTATGTATTATTTAACATATGTAATATGTATTATTTAACAGACTCCAAAAGCAATATAGCAGTTATCTGTCTACTGAGAGGGCTGCTAACTCCCTGTTTCAGTACAACCTGTGAGAGCCTGATGAATGTGGACACAGCATCATCTCTTCTGTTTTTTCAGCTTGGCCTTTATTATGGTAAGATGCTTGAGAAAAAGAAAAAAAAAATCATAACTGGTTCCTACGTTCTGTTCAAAACCAAATCCCACTAAAATAGATTTTGAGAAGTGCTATCAACTTTAGTCTGTCATTAACTCTCCTTTCCTTTTGACTTAAAAAAAATACTCAATTAAGTGCTCAATTCCTATCCAAGTGGTCCAATAATTCCAGGTTTGTTCAGGTAAAGAAGGAGGAAAATTTTATTATGATCTTCTGCTGTATGGCTGTGATTCATATTTTATTACTACTATCCTTCACTACTGAGATGCTGTGAAGGAACTTTTCAATATATTGCCCCAGCACCATTTCCTCTCCTCTGCGTCTCTCTCTCCATTCCTTCAGTGCCCCTGATGAAATCAAGGACTGTTATTCACAAAATCATAGAATCACAGAATGGTTTGGGTTTGAAGAGACCTTTGAAGGTCATCTCATCCAACTCACCTGCCATGGACAAGGACATTCTTCACTGGACCAGGCTGCTCAAAGATCCAACCCGACCTTGAACACTTCCAATGATGGGGCATCCACAACTTCTCTGGGCAACCGGTTCCACTGTCTCACCACCCTCATCATAAAGAATTTATTCCTGCATCTGGTCTACATCTACCCTCTTTCAGACTAAACTCATTGCTTCTTGTCCTGTCACTACAGGCCTTGCCTAGAAGTCTCTCTCTGCCTCCCCTACAGAAATCATTCTGGCCAAAGGAAACGGCCCTGTATCATCTCTGCTGTTTTACTCCTCTGTTCATGATTCATCCTCTACTGTACTTTACAGTACAAGTCTCTTTATTATTTGGCTTTTCTACTATATCAAGCAAATTGAAATATTTAGTATATTAGATTCTTCTAGAAAGATTCTGTTCTCATTTATTTAAAAAAAAAAAAGGTGACAAAAATCTCAAGGATTCTTTTCACCATTGAAAAACCTTCAACCACATAACCACCTCTGAATAGTTTCCCTCCAAACTACAAAGCACATTCCCGAATGAGACTGTTACATGACTCCAGACATATTCTAGTTCATTTTTATTTCCACTTTTTTCTGTTCTGGGTTGTAACCACTCAAGAAGTGCAGGAAATGAAAAATGCCTATAAAAACTAATTCATTGCCAGATCTGAGTACAGAAGTGAATGTCAAGGAAAAACTTTATTTGTCCTTTAGGACTTGTATGATGGCCAAGATCAATCATACCACATGAACTCAGAACACATTGGTATTCAGGCATTTGTATATATACACACGCACAACTCAGTAGAGAATGTGTGCATATCTTTCAAAAGTTCACTACAAGTAATTCTTCACCTTGTAATTTTGCATCATTCTCTCGTTCCTTCTTGCTGGCCCTGTAGGACTGTCTGCACCTTTAGTGACTTATACTTCCCAACTTTTTCTTTTCACAGCACTTTTCAGAGGTCACTAATCTTTGTGCTAAGAATCAAGAGCCTTTGAGAAAGACACGATTCTATTACACGGACTATAACCACAATCTGCGATAGTGAAAATTGTCATGTGTTGTTTGGGTACTTCCAGGGGTTAACAGGTACCACGATCATCAAGGGAAACACAATGCAGAATCCTGAAAGGGCTTTTCTAATCTAGGCTGGGCTTAGGGTTCGAGGTGTTTTTCTTTAAAAAAAAAAAAAAGAAAAAAAAAAAAGAAAAAAATCACAGGCTGCCTGAAATGAAGCAATTTTGAAATTGTAACTTTTATAATCTCTATGTGTATATATATACACACAAACCAATACAATTCTAATGTCTCTATGTATCTAAATATATTTTAGAGCATTAAAACAAATAAGCAAATTCATTTGAAACTGATGCCCTGAATTTAAAAAACATTTAACTATTGAAGTTCTGAATCCTTCACTCTTAACTATTTCCTTTCAATCTGAAAGGAATTTTCTTTCCCATATGTTTAAGAAGTTTAAAGACCTTCCTGGCACTCTAATGGCATCCTCTCCTAAAACCCACAATGCACATCACCACACAGGCTGTCCCCTCATTCCAATAACTTCTGCATCAGTTCTTGCCTGTTCAAACCTATATTCAGATCCCTGGCTGAGAAAGCATTTTAACCTGCAACTTGGTATAAGCAGGTGCACCAACTGTGTATTTAGTACTTGAAGGTGAAGTATCTTCCCATACAGTCAGCATTAGGCTAGCTCTGAAGGCAGCACACACCAATTAAACTACCGTGGGTAGGCAGAAGCTATTCATTTAAGCTGATAGAAGAATCTCTTAGAAACCACTTAAAAGATTCTGGCTGCAACAATGTCCTAATTCCCACAACTTTGCTTATTAGCTGCATAAGGGCAGCAATAACGTTAAATCTGAAGCAGAATGTATATAAGCTTGTAGCCCTTTACAGCTTCCCAGTAACCTTCACATTGTGGGTAAAAGTGAGAAACAGCATTAGGAACTTTCAGAAAGCAGCAAGTTCTGCCCATTTTTTCCCTTTGACAGCAGAGATACTCTTTGGTTTTGACCCTTGAGACTCCTCCAGAGGTGCAGAATAATGTAACAGTGCTGTGCAGTCTGAGCATGCCTTTCAGTTCAGCTGTCAGTTCAGTTGAGATGGGAGCAGTGCTACAGAGCTAGAGCTAATTAATTTGATTCAGTCTTCTGGAAGGCTCTCACCTTGTACATAAAACTGTATTAGAGGTGATTTTCAGGGATGATATTTGCCTTAAGAGCGTTCATCTTATAGCATCACTTCTTCAAAAGCTGATAACCAATACACTTAAACGAGGGCTGTATTTTCAAAATTCAAAGAAGGGATTCAGCCTTCAGGGCTATATTGACAACGCATAGGTCAGTATTGCACTGAAAATATACTTTGTAAGCTAACCCTTCATGATACTGAGGATGAGAGCCCAGTGACTGATTTGAGTACAGATTAGAATTCCACCTTGCATACGATGGGGGAATCCGTATGTTCTGCAGCACTGTTGTCATTGCTTTTTAGAGGACATAACTACTTTGCTTTGTTACAAAACATGCTGTGTCGTCTAAATAAATAGCTGTGCATGCTTAGTCTGTCAATGATGCAAAAGAAATTGAGTCAATTGGATTTTCTCCTATGAATACTGTGTTGGTGTTTCGTGAATTATTTGAGAAGAGGTTATACATAATAGCCTGGCAAGCAGGCTACACAAACCTTTTCTAGCATGTAGGTTTTTTACAAACTCACAGGTTATAGCTGTTTTGCCACATCATTGATCAGCTAAACTGCATGGACTGGAGAGAAAGTGTTATTTAAAAGATCAGTAAGGGGAAAAAATCTCCTCTCTACGTCTTCTAGGAGCAGAGAGAAAAACTCAACACCCTCCTAGTATTTCACAGTAGAGATCAACAGGACAGAAAATAAGAGGGCATCTAAAACCAAAATTTCAGAGGCAGTGTCAAGAATGGGGGAAACAATCTGTAATATGTAAATAGCATCAAGGTCTCTTTAAAACAAGCCATGTGGCTGGGCAGACTAAGGGAGAGAGAGGATGCTCCCCTGCAGAAAGGCTGAAAGGAAGTAGAATATATTCATTTTTCAAACCCTAACAGCCAGGAGTAAAGAAATGCTCCCGCTACAAAGGTTTCTCTTTCCCCTATTTCTGTAGCATTGCAAACAGCTTCTAGAGGAGATGCAGGAATAATAGAAGCATCCAATCCTGCTATCATCTGCTCTTGATAACAGGGTAACATCTCCAGCCCCAACTCAGAATTTCCCAAGCCAAATTTATCATGCGGCAGAGTAAGACACAGGCAACTATGACTTTTGCAACAATTATCAACACCTGCTTTTCTAAATTCTCTGTTTTCAAATAAATAACTCCAGTGAGTAAAAAGCCAGTAAAATGATAGTGAAAAATAATTAATTCTAATCTCACAAATGAAAAGTTTAAAAGGAAAAACATAAACTTAAAAGGGGCAAATAATTCCCTTTATTCTTTCTAAAACTCTTTCTTGGTCACAGGGCTCCATTAGGGGAGGCTGTGGTTGAGGAGCCGGGGGAGAAGAGGGAACAAATTCTGCAATGCATTAAAGAAACTGGGAAGAGTGAAGAAAGGATAGGTGAGAAAAGTCATAAGGAGGCCCAGCTAAAAGAGTGAAGAAAGGACAAATTAGTACGAGAGAAAGAGCATGTATCTTTCCAAAGCCCATTACAAGTAATGGAATTATCACCAACAAAGCCTCTTCATTCATGGTACTTCAGTGGGTACCTGACAGTTCTCAGAAGCACCATCTATTTACACCCAGCAGAAATCAGAAAGATACAGTAGAAAAAAAGAAGGGAAACAGTAAAGGTTTACAATTAGGGTCAGAGGCTGGAACAGTGCAATATATATTTTGCCTCTGCAGGTGAGGGAAGCTGATGAAAACCGATTGGTGTAAAAGCTACACTTTTCCTCTGATCTCCCCCAGATGCTACACTACCAGAACAAACTGAAAATGAGGTATTAGCTGTGCTCAGGCACCTGCCTTAAACTTCACTCGAAAGCAATTCCACAGGGAATGCTTAAGCAAAAGCCCCACTGCCCCAATGACCTAGGCATGATTCAAGTGATCCACTGGAGAGACATCTGTGCTGTTCTGGGCGCGCTCCCAGGCCTTGCTGTGTTCCTGCCTCTCCAACAACCACTCTGCCATGCAAACGTCTTTTGAAGCCTTTCCCTTCTAGGGGAGAATCCTTAAGGAAGCCTCCTTCTTCAGTTCAGGCACCCGGGTAACTGGGCCAAAGGACCAGGGCAATTCCCCCATATGCCTCTGCCAGCCTCCCTACCCAGGAGCAGCACAGGCTACCAGCCAACCTCCCCCTCACACAGCATCCCTGGGATGAGGTCCCATTTTCTTGCACTGCAGTTTTACCAACAACGGCTGCATGGGGACAATGACCTGGTCAATAGAGATGAGCTCTAAATGCGGCCCATGATTTCATTCACCATTGCTGAAAAGCAAAGAGGAGATGCTGAGTGGCTTTATAGCAAAACAAACCATTTTGCTTTTGGGTCACTAGAGTCCAATGACACGAGACAGTAAAAGCCCAGTGTACCTTCCACATGGTAACTGATGATCAGATACCGTTGTAACAATGTTTGCTTTATTCTTGATAATGAAAGAAAATCTGGCTCACACCTGATGGTCCGGCTGGAAATCCCATTGGAGAAGGCAGGATGTGGAAGGTCAAAACTGTATTTTCCCTTGTAAAGATGATCTTTCTGCAATCAGTTGGGAAGAAAGAAGTGCAGGGGAAGCATATATGCACGGAGACAGACTGTGCAGGTCCTCTTATGTAGCATCAAAAATTTAGGCTTGATTAGCCCAATTCCTTTTATGATCACGAGAATTGTATAAATGGAAAAAACTACGCTTACACCAGAAGTTCAGCTGGCATAAACTGGCATAGCTCCATTTAAAGAAAAAAGTTTTTGTTCACTTATGTTAGCTAGCTGTCTACATTTTATCAACACCCTCTGAGAACATCTTTATTTTTCTCTCACTCAGATAAGATACTTTCAACAGGCTTAAGATACATTCAACTTTACCTTTTTTACTTAAGAAAACAGCATTCTTCTGAAAGCCATTCAGGAATAAAAACAAAAGGAAGGTCCATCTGATGGGCTAAAATCTGCTCACATCACTATTACTAATTACACGTACAGCTTCTTCAGTGACATACGGTTACAAACAGGATTAAGACCACAATGGGAGGAGCCTGGAAGAACATAAACAATAGTTCTCGAGCGCAGCAGGTTATAATACATATGTGTGGGAAACTGGTGAAAAGATGGCGTTAAATGCAAAGTCTTACCCCATGAAAATCTGACCAAAACTTGCACACAAATTGTATCTATATAAGGAGAGGGAAAAGACTTCAAAAATACCCATAAAAACAGGGGGATTTATTCCACCACCTACCCCTTTTTCATCCTTCTGTAAGGACATTAAATAGTTGTGTGCTTAGGGCACTCACCCAAGATGGAAAAGACCCAACCATGACCTTCCGTTCTCATTAATCTCAGTCAGGGCTTTGACAGGATCTCCCACATCCCAGGTAAGCACCTGATTAATTCTGTGTTCCCAGTCAAATCAGCCTCTCACTTGCAATAGATCCTGCATCTTGTGTTTGCTGGAAAACCATAGTTTTTTGGAACTATACAATTGCCATGCAATCGTCTTCTAATTCCAAAATATCCTTATCGTGACATTCCTAACCAGCTTCAATTATTTATCCAAAGTAACAGAAATTAAAGAAAAGCTGTATATAAACTGTAGCAAGGATTATGCCCAAGTGAGGTTGAAATCTTCCAGGCAGAGTGACCCTGACCTAAAGAATGACTAAGGTGGCAAAGAATTCATGCATCATGAGTAGAATTCCTCCTAAAGGTAAATAATAATTTTAGATCTAAGGCCATAAAGTGATTAATAGCAGAAGCCAGAAATACTATTCAAGTACTTGTTGATCTTAAAAACCCATCATCAAAATTACTCATAGTACATAAACGACTGAAGAAGCTGAAGCGCAACTGTACTGCACTTCAGTTCTAAAGTAAGTCCATGCATTGTGGAATGCAAAAAGTTAATTCTGGGTTACACAGGCCTACATCCTCTTTGCAAAACTGTATTTCAGATGCCAACGTCAAAAAGAAAGTAAGGATCAGATGGGTCAACCACAGACACACAAGGCAGTTTCGTGCTCCTCAGATGGTCTGTAAATTGTCTTCCCACTTCTGGGCCAAGGCTCACAGGCTTCCTCTAGGGTCTGCAAACCTTAAAATGACACATTTCTCAGGACTTTGCAGATGGGCGTATTTTATCCATCAGGTTCTGATTCAGATACAATAAAGTAATTAATTACTCATCTTCTGGTACTGTTCTGCACTCCAGTCCCTCACAGTACATACTGATAATGCAATAACATACAAAGCTATACAGTGATACCCTTATCAGATAGGACATAAGCTAACATGGTACAGATACCTGCTGTTTCTACTCATAGTCCGTTCAGATACTGTGTTTTTTACAGAACAAAAGAATGAAATTGCCAGGTCCCTGGCAATAGTTAAGTATATTTCAATAGGCACTGTTGTTCCCATTCACAATTTTGGGCAGGTGACATTTTAATTACTCCTATTGCTCATGGAACAGTTTTCTCAAGACTTCAGCCACATATACTCTGCACAGATCTACAGGACCAATGGCTGCATAGCTGATAACTATCAAACAAATCCTCCTCTTCCTCTGCCTCTTTCTTTTCCATTTTCTCACACTTCAAGCCATGTGGTTTGTGATGAGATTTTGTATAACCCTGTCTTCATAGTTGAGCTAGAGTCAGAGTGGAAGGAAATTCAAGCTACAGCACTTACCGAATGCAATTCAATCTGATTTATCAGACAGGATTGTTGAAACACCTCTTGGAAGACAGCAGCTTTTGGCTCAGTCCTCACATATTTTACAGGAATATCAGTATAACAAATTGACTTACTGAGTTTCCTGATATGACAACTCATTCAATCAAATCCTTCAGACAAAGACATCTGCGAAGAGAAGCGTACTACGTCAAATTGTGCATTCCACAACCCACATACAATAACATCTGCAAATAGGTTTACAAGCGCGCACCTCTACAGCCTGATGCTGCCGCACTGGGGAGATGTTAAAAAATATCAGACATTAAATAAATAAATATGCACAGCTAGTGCCCTGAAATCCAGATCTTTCTCCTAGTCAGGCACATCCTGCTGATTTCCTGTACAGGTCGAAGAGGTATAGCAATCATACATTAAGAGTCTGCAAGTCTTATGATCAGGAAGCACTTTGCTTGTCAATCTAGGTAATACATTTTTAATTTGCAACCTCATCTACAAAGGAAAAGCAATGTGCCAGATATTATAAAAGTTATTACCAGTATCAAAAGGAATCTATATGTTTTGTAACAGACTCTTTGTAGTCATCTCTTTAAACACGCACACACGTTTGCTACCACTATACTTTAGCTTTACCCCTTCACTGAAGCTTGGACAGCAACAGTGTCAGTAACTGCCTCTCATTTTTAATTCCAGTAAGACATAAATTACAGTTTACTGTTAATTTACTTTCAATTTTTTGGGCTCTATGTCTCATCATTTGTACATCATCTATTTAGGTTTTAAGCTTCTTCAAACAGAGACTGTTTCTTTATCCTTCTGTACAACTTCCAGCATATTTTGGAATTGTGCTTGCAATAAACAATAATGCTGAATGGACAAGATATTTAGCAAAGGTTTTGACTGATTCATTTCTCTGTGCAACTATTACACAGTAAATATTTGCTAAAATTACTCTGTACAAGAGAAAGCAGTTACTGTTTTTAAGCTCATGCACTCTTAATCAGGCAGGTTGTCTTTAGGACTTGAATTTATTCATAAAGAACAAAATCTTCACTGAACACCAGAAGCCTGCATTAGAACAGCAACAATGCAGAAGGCTGAATAAAAACTTGCATGCACACTGCTAAAAAGAACATACACAGAAACGAAGGACTTCATGTATATACAAGAACAAAGCACCACTAAACAAATCCCTTTTCTTTACAGATCCTTAAATGCATTTAAAGAAACATTCTGTGATTTAGAAAAACCTACAGAACTTAGAAAAAGGAACTGAGTCATGGAAATCCTATAGCTTCTGTATGCAGGACATTTTTTTGGCTAGGACATTAAAACAGCATTAAAAACTCTGCACCTTTGGGAAAACGCTAATAATCAGGTCTACTGAAAAACACACTTCTGACTCAGGAACGTTTCTAGTGGAATCATATTAAATACCACAGGAGTGAAGATAAAATAAAAATAACACATTCTCTACATAGTATTTTTTCTAAGTGGACTTCTGGTAAATACTCTTATAAGTCAGGCAGAGTCACAGACATCCAGCTGTGGCGAGGGATGATCACACACCATGTGCAGGGTCTGACCTGCACCTTGGACCATCTTTGTAGACGCACCCAAGCAATGCATCACCTCCTTCTTTTAAAGTTCTTTGGAACTATGGTATGAGTTGTACTTAAAATAAAAATAAAAATAAAATAAAACTGTCAACACATAAATAAGGAAGGCACCACCAGCGGCATGACTTCAGGCTTGCTAGGTGGATTGCCAGACCTTTGGCACCCTAAAGACACTCATCAGTGAGTGATGGCAAGCGCCTGCACTTCTCCCCCTGTCACCGAGGGTAAAAGGCTGACCGTCACAGGTCCTGGGAGAACTGCTATCTTATCACCTGTGCTGCCTGCATCTCTGGATTTGACGCTTTCAGATTAATTTTGGAGTCAGAAATATCGGAAAAGGAGGTCACTTCTAGTGCCCAAAGATGAGAGGTAAGTTCTGCACCCACTGACGATACACCCCCCTGGCTCTGCCCTCTTGGAGCTGTCTTCCCTGCTTAAGCTTTATGAGCTTTAGTGAGGACGGGCACACAATTAAGCCTTGATAAAGCAGTATTGAAGGAAGAGATCTTTAAGGCATCTGTAATAAAATGTACTTGTCATGGTTGTTTGTCTGTATATTCTGATATATTCTGATAATGATTTGAGGACCAGGAAGGATTTTTTTTTTCCATTTTCTTTTTTTATTAAAAGCTCTCACATTTCACCTTTAAGGCATTATTGCAAATTTTATCTTGTTAATTGACTGCTCATATGGTAATAATTTTACACCACATTAAGTAATGTTCTAATTTGTTTTAATGCCCTCACTTAATGGGAACAAAATGCAGCATCTATAGAAATTATGAACTCATTTACATATTCAGTATACACGCCTGTCATCTGGTTTTAGGCAAGAAGGGTGTATATACATGAGAGAGAAATATAGAAGGAATGCATGTGCAGCAGAGAATGAGAAAAGAAACGTAATAAACTGTCAAACTGAGAAGAATGGTGAGACACAAATCCAGCAGGCATCAATTCCACATTGTTACATATATCACTGAATGCCTTCTGCTGCTTCAGTTGGGCTGAAAAACAGCAAGATAGAAGTAAGAACCTGACTAAACACATGACCGAATATATCAGGGATGACAGATTCAATGAATGTGTTTCTGTTTAGACAGGGGAAGCATCTTTAGTTCGTGCATGCAAGTATTAAAGAATCAGGAGCGGAAAAGAAACTTGTAGAGCTGCATCCCCATACTGCACTGTGACTCCCTCCATGGCCCCAAGTCATCTGCAAAATCCACATGGCACTGAAGCAGAGGGTATTCTCTCCCCAACACATTCCTTCCACTTTTGTAGGAATCTGATGCCATGCTTGGTTCCATTATAGTTCATTACACTGTAAGTTAAGAATAAAGAAGTGGTGAAGCAGCCACGTCATGAATATTCAAAGTTCCCTATGAAACCTCAGAGACTAGGCACTTTTTTGTATGCATTTTCAAAAAAAACATAATCTCAGGCCTTTATATATAATATTCCCCTACGAACACCATAATAACAAGAATATTTGTCCTCATGTACACTAAAGCATATCAATGACTGGAAATTAAATGGCATAAATTGAAATCCCAGCTGTTTGCATTCTTGTTGGTGGCTCTCAATATTCCCAGAGCTACCACTTGGAAACTTATTACTTTTCCATCACTCACTACTCTCCTCCAGAAGGTCTAATGAACTGCATAGGTCAATTTTCTGGTTTTGTCTTAGAAAGAAGAGCTAACATCTTTTCATGCCCTGAACTGACTTCTGTTGCCGTTCCAACATAGTTACAGACTTCGTGAAATTAAATTTTGAAAGAATTGTGTACATCACTGAGGACACAAAAATACTGTGGAAGGACTGAGATAAGCTATAGGGATAAAAAAGCTGAATGAGATTTATTGTTTTTTCTAAATCTGTAGATTTATATGCGTAGATATTCTATGAGAATTAAAAACTGCAAACAATAGTACTAGCAGCACTAGAACATTCCTACCATTTTTTCCCCATTAATATAACACTAGGATTACAATACAGTGATCTCCCTGGTTATCTTTATGCAAAGATCATTGCATGACTGTGACCTTAAAACCTTTCAATCAGACAACTAACACAAAATTCCCATAGTTATTTTAAACCAAATACATTGAACAGACTTGTCACACACCAAAAGACTTGTGGGTACTGCCAGCTTCTGTTGGGCTCTGTACACAAGATGTACTACCAGCATAAATGGACATGTCAAATGTTGTATCATCCCTTATTGACTTTTAACAAATAGAATCTGTACTTTTGATTTAAAATTTTGCAGTCAAAATGGCAATACTTATTGACAGATATAAATATAGATATGTGAATACATATAGATACAAATTCATAAGCACTGCCAAATCTCTGCAATGCTTACACAAGCTATTTCCACACTAGCCAGTGACCTTCAGCTGCTCCTAAAAGTTATTAAGTAAGTAATTTCAACAACAAATATCTCAATGAAAATATTTTTATAAAATCACAGATAATTTTTTCCGCCATGGATTGTAAATTACTCAGTGGTGTAACTGGTGCAATGGTGTAAATTACCAACACATGATGGTCTAGGATGACCAACAAGTTAACCAAAAAAATCTGCATCACTAAAAATAGATAAATAAATAAATATAGGAATGAATTAAATTAACAAATCTAAGAAATGTCAGAAAACTATGAAGGGGAGAAAAGAGAAGGAAAAAAGTTACAACATCCAGAACAGCTTCATGGTCTTCCCCTTCACTGCAGATACAAACAGGAGGATAAAGGTGAAAGCTTTTAAGCATTTTTTCCTTTACAAAAAAAAACAAACAAACAAAAAAAAACCACCAAAAAACAAACAAACAAAAAAAACCCGCCCCAAAACCATCAAACAACAGAAGTCTTCCATCTCAAGAGAAAAAAAACCTGCTTGTAAATGCTCTTCCAATTTGTTCTTGTATTTAATAGAAGTTGCTGTGGTAAGTGTAAGACAGCAGAAATGAAATCTGGAATCTGTGCTTATATGGCATTGACACGGCACTTCTTGTTGGCTTTACGTAAGGCACTAACCTCTCAAACCATACTAACTTTCAGCTCCTGAAGATGAGCTCTTTCTGCTCCGTTTTTTGCAGAGCGTAGAGTTTTCTCTTTCCCCCAGCTATAGATAACCACATAGATCCCATACTGTTCCACCGTCAACATTTTTGGATACCTCCAGTCATTTCTCCCCGCTACCCCAGTACTTACTGACCACCACATTCACACTGACAGATTGGTCACAGCTAGCATCATAAAGGTTAGTATCCACACAACAAAAACTGTTCAGGCCTGGTGAAAGAGTTTGTACTAGCTTCAATTCACTGACTTCCCCTCAAGAAGTATCTCTCAGCTGGCTCCCCATTACAAATCCTTTCTTTATTCAATCATGATGCATATGCATCCCTAGTCACAATGTACTAGTGCAAAGAATGCCATCACGTAAAGCATTAGAAAACACTGTTTAGACTCCACTTGTTCTGTTTTCATCATCATTCTAGGGCCTATGTTCTCATTTGCCCTATGCAGAGAAAGAGGGGAACAAGTTGTTTTTTCTATGAAGCTCTAAAAGATACAAGTGAGATTTTTTTTTCTGTATTCACAGTTAAATAAAACTGGTTAAGAAGTTAACTGTTAATCTTCTCAGCATCCTTAGAGTGTATGCCAGCCAATACACACCTGTAGGAAGATAAAAGATAGCACAGTCTAGAAACTTGACCCTGCATTACAAATCACAAGTCTTATACTGTGGGTCAAAATAACACTTAACTTTTCTGTTAAGTACCCTCTACAGATGTAAAAGATACTGAAAACAGGAGCAGAAATTTTTCATTCCTGTCTCATACTTATCACTAGCCTGTAAGAGCTTCTCCTGGTTACACCCACCAAAAAGGCCCTAGGAGGAATGATTCTGCACAAAGAGAGTCTATGCATGATCTATTTCCCTAGCAAGTGGAGGTTCCCATGCAGCAATTTAAATTAAAAACCTACCCAAAGGGAAGACCTGCTTCTAAACACTCTAAAATTTGACATTGGAAACAATTCTTCTTTTCCTCTGTATTATGTTATCCCTAGAGCTGGAGGTCTGGTTTCTCCTAAGCAAGCTGCTGTTTTCCGAATAGGTCAGCATCAGTTTCCATTCCCCCTCAAAAAAGGGCAAAACCACCACTGAAACAATTGAGGATTCGTTATCCTTTCCCTCTCCCATAGGGATCTGCAACATAGCCCTTCTGAAAAAATATTTAAGTTCTAAGCACTGGAGACATGCTAACACTAAGGAAAATTCATGAGAAACAGTTGGCAGGTGGAGTAGTTGGAGGTGCTGGCAGAAAAATCTTTTTAGGTTGCTCCTACCACTTTCGTAAGTTTTCCTTACTTGAGATATTGAAAAGGTTTGATTTGCAGGGATAAGTGTCCAAAATGTCAAAAAACTCAAGTCTGGAGCAGACAGCTTACAAATTGTTCTGAAATTTTTGTTGTTATATTTTAAAATTTCTGTAGCTTTGTTACTTCTGTTACTGCAGAGCACATCCATCCTGTAGCTTGTATTTGACAGAAGATTGTATCAAAGCCCTTCTTGACACAGACCTCAGGCAGAGCTGAATACCTTTTGGCAGCGGATGAAGATGGAACAGAAAGTAGGCAGCAGAAGATAAAGGCAGCTCAACTTAAGCCCATGAAAATTAAGAAACTGTGCTTTCTGCAAAGCTATCTGACATGATGTAGCACTGTTAAAAAACACCTTTCTTTTCCACCCTCCCACAAAGTACAAAATGACAACTCATTCCTGAAAAGCCTAATAACACCTAGTCACGAGGAGATTCCGCTGTCAGCAGTAGTCGGTTACTTGTTACAGCATCATACAAAAGGTTTCAGTTTCTTTTAACTGAAGTAGAAAAACGTTAATCTATTTATGCCTACAGATTTAATGTACAATGGAAAAGAACCTTTCTGTCTGGCTTACAAAGCACTTTGCACCCTATCAGCTACCATTAAAATGCATTAAATAGCTCAAATAATGGTGCACACTTGACCTGCATGGTACCTCAGCATTTCTAATAATCTCCAATATGTGTCTAAATAATAACACAGCCTAATTATCAAACTACTAACTTCCGGTCTTTGGAGTATTAAAAAAGCAGCATATTAATTAGTTCCAACAATACGCTTTATGAATTTCAGAAAGTTCAGTATGATATTAACATCAGAGTATGCTTTATGGTTTGTCTAAGCTTGAAAGTTATTTTGCACTGCAATCTTCCACTTAGACTAATCAGGAACAGCTGTTCTACAAACCATGCATCCACACAGTTTTGCTATAGCTGCTTCATGCGTTTCTCTTCTGTTGCACCCAAACAAATCACTAATTTTCCCAAGTAAATATAGTCTGTTTTGGCAGAGATGCTAACAGCAAACTTCAGCCCAACAACTGCAAATTATGGAGCTTCTATTATTATTCTGGTAGGTTTTGGTGTTTCTTCCCTCAGCCTGTGGCATTTGGACCAGATTCCCATAATCCCTTTCCTGTTATGGCTCTACCCACAAGAAGAGAGTGTTACCAGCATTTTTAAACTGCTGTTGAGCAGTATGGTCAAAGAACCAAATGCCCTATTCCTTATGGACTTCAAGACAAGTAACACAACTCGGCAGTGACAGAGCCTGGTGGCTTTTGGTGCTTCACAAGGCAGCAGTATCAGTGCCACGTAGGGATTGCAGGGGGCACGCTGAAACCCACGAGGGTGGTTCCACTGCTGTCCCCAGCATTTTCATAACTCTCATCAAATGCCTTCACCTTTTTGTAAAGTATGAAAAGGTAATCTCATTGATGTCATAACTGTGCACCTATTTTGGCATCTCATTTGACTCTACAGCTGGAACAAAAGACAGCAAGAAAGTCTTAGACTTTCTTGGCAAGACTAGCTAAAACAATGGCTATTTTGCAACTGGTATGCAAAGGTATCATGTACATGGATTTTGCACATGCTAGAATAGCAAGAAAGGTACCGTACAGAAGATGTGAAACCGGATGAGCAAGCTCGGACCTGAAGAAGAGCAGTTAATAAAAGAAATGCCAATATTGCCAAAAGCGAGACAGCGGTTTTGAAATGGGGATGTATCTACATCTACCTTACAGAACAATTTCATTAATATTTAAGCATTTGTTTCAATAAATGTAAAATAAAAATGTAAATAAAAGAAGAAAATGTAAATAAAAGATTAATGCTCAATTGTCCTGTGCCTTCCAGTTACTTTCCCTAGTTACTTGGCATCTTAACCTGCCTTGCTCAGATTCCTCAGACAAGTCCTTATAAAGAATATTCCTATGTCATTTTCAAATGAATGAGCAATAAAAAATAAAAAAACCAGTTCCTTTTTTCCTTTTCTGACAAACCAGGTGAATTTTGTATTGGCTGTAAGGCTGGAACAGAATAACCCTCTCCAACAAAGCAATTATGAAGCTTACATGAAGACATCTCCTAATATTTTAGAACACCCTCTAGGTTGCCCTTGTCTTTGGGAGGGTAGCACTGCAGAATATAGATGAAAAACCAGTCACACAACTTTTCTTACATTTGTAATTCAAGTAAATCATGTCTATCCTAAACTGACTGGCCTACCTGGCCTGTGTTTGGAAGTGATGGTGATAAACAGCTAGAAAGAGCTAACAAAAACACTAGCTTTCTCAAAAAAACATCGAAATACCTCTTCAACATGAGGGCAGAAAGGAAAACGAGGTAAACTGCAGAGAAGGATACATTTATAGCAGAAAGAGTCTCATTTGGGAGTGTGAATTACATTTGCTGCTTCCTGAATGCGACAGACGGGTTCGTGATTGGGGGTGAGTGAGTGAGGGTGGCAGTCAAAGGATGGAAATTTAGCAAACTTCATAGGTGGACACATAAATATCACCATACTGAACACTCAGCAGTTCTATTGTCCACACTTAAAGCTTTGGGGGAGACACAGATAAGCAAATGGGACACATAAAATTAAGCAATTGCATAGATAGCACCATACAGTTTAATTACTGAATTTATCAGATGTGCCAATCAGGGAATACACAAGAGTTGCCTGAAAAGTCCTGAGAAAAGCCCTGGTGCTCAGGCAATTAATCATATAACAGAGACAAATGACAAAACTCACCATTCACTAATGGCACTATATATGCAAATACAAACATAAATACTTTGTGCTCGTGTGAGAGAAGAATGCTGACTATAGCATCTACCCAACAGCCAGTAAGTGTTGTATATCACGTTCACTCTCATGACCGATGAGGCATTTTAAATCTAGGGTTATAGAAATAGCTCAGTCCTGAAAGGTATCAAGCATCTTGTGCTGAGCACCTTAATTGTTAGCTGATTTCACCAAAAATCAATGACTTTTGATAATAAAGTCAGTAAAACCTGAGCCTCCTCAGCTCAGATGAGATGACACCCACAAACTGTATGATCAATGCTATCTTCTGCAAAAAAGATTAACACCCCAGCTCTGTTCTTCAGTTACTGCTCTAAGGAAATGGATGATTTCTCCTTATTTTTCTTAAAAACTGGTAAGGGAAACCACACCAGGTGCTCTACAGCAAATGCAAGAAATGTACTGCCATCAAAGGCAGAAGTCTATAGTTTCAGATTTACATAAGAAGTCTATACATTTATATTTATATTGTATTCATTTCTATGGAAAGTAAATATAATAGATAAGCTGTGCTTGATCTGCTGGTGAACTGCTCATTAGAAAAAAAACCCTCTACATAAATTTGCCCATAACAAATAATTCAGACCTCTCCTGGATTAATAACTTTTTGATTCCTATCACCAAGGTTGTACTGAAATGATCTGGGTCAAATTCCTGCCAAGTTCCTGGTACTGAAAACCATTTCCTAATTCAGCTAACATAGATCTACAGTGATTGCTAGACAGTTTGTTACCCTTTTTTAAAAAACGTCACCTTGAATGTCACAGACAAGCCATTCTGATTTTCTCAACTCACCAATAGTTCCCAGTGGCACTAACAGTATAGAAATTAAAGTTGGAAAAAATACCAGGGACCAAGAGTTGCAACAATCAAAGTGGAAAACAAAAAGCCACTAAGAGGATGCTCATCCTTTTTCAATCTGTTCTGCCACGTTACTAGGCTGAGATAAATATTTAATGTCTTCACTAGATGTATATTCTGATCTTGGATGTCCTCCAGTAGCGGACTGCATTGAAATTCTGTGTAAATTCCAGAGGGATTTTCTTACATGAAAACCAGAATGATTCAGAGAGAACCACATCTAAATACTCCTAACATTAAGCCACACTGATCTTGACAGACCATAGAAAAGATATGTGCTTTTACAACCTCATTCATTGATATTTCAACCAAAATTAAAGCAAATGAATCTGGAGTGCAAACCCCAAATTTATCCACATAGATGATATTTAGGTCTCTTTTAGGGGGAAAAAAGTAGCTTCATACATTCAAATTGGCATAGGTGACTGTGGGAAAGATAATTACGTTATTAATAACTGCTAAGCTGCCAATAATGCTAATTTGAGATAGGTTACTCAAAGACTGGCTTTCTCTTTACTTGCAAAGAATGATCATTTCTAAGTCTTATAGGAGTAAACTCCATACAAGGCCCAGGACAGTTCATGCTAAGACCTCAGATATTAAAGGGCTTGTTGAATTTGTGGAAATTATTACTGGGAGAACAGATGTGGTATTCAGGAAAAAGCACGTGACAGGAAAGGAAACAATCGTAGAACTAAAAATAACAGAGATTTTTGAAAAGATGAAACTTGGACTGGTGTACCTATTTCTCAGCAACACATGATCCATGGGATACGTTTACTTGATTTTCAGAAAGGTGCAGACCAAACTGTCATCCCTTTCAGCTCATTGCTGAATCCCAAGCAAGGTCTACTGTCTGCTTTCTAACACTGCTTGCAGCTTCTCCTGACACCTCTGCAGAACACTCCTCATGAATATAAAGCTGGGGGGACAGGGGAAAGGTGACTCTCCAGCCTCAACTCTCTCCAAACTGGAGGACTGACTGACAACCCAAGACAACTGTTGGCTCTGGTAATATATTCTTTTCAGGCTCTGTGACAAAGAACGTAGGCAGGCATGCTACATAGGCAGCAGCTGTTGCAATAACCCCTCTTTCAACCAGATCATCAACAAAAGAGGAGCCGAGTAACTGTGCCACCAGATCACGAAAATTAAAAGCTCTGGGAGTTCCCTTGGCCAGCAGCCTCCCTGCTCCAGCATCAGCGAGGAACCATGAGCCTTCCCCTGTTCAAGGGAAGGGGATGCAAACTGCTTCCATGAATGCAGAGTGTGAGAGAGTGAAAAGCTCTGTTACAAAAGAAGAGCATCTGGACTGCACGGATAGCTCACATCCAAGAGAGGTTTTGTCACCTCTGCAATGAGTTTTACTAAGAGTATTGAGCCTCAGCAACAGAGCCCGATTGCATGCTTGCCTCCCTCAAACCAGCAAGAACTAAGCTAATACAGCTAAAACTATATTTACTATATTCACAAGTAAAACTCCTCATATTCCCAAAGAGATTTGTTTTCTTGTTGATGGTACCAATAATAAGGTGGACCATCATTTCTTCCTATAGCTAAAAAGCCAAACATAATTAAATGTGTCATTGCTCACATGCTCAGTGAACATAAAAGGAGTTATTCAACTGCAGAGGAAGTATTTTTTCTCATCTCCGGCTGACTGGCAGCTTTTGCTTGCTTATTCACTGGACGAAACGAGGTTCATTGTTCTGTATTTGTTTATCTACAGGAGAATGGGTGCCAAAGCATGAACATTGCCTTGCACCCTCCAGAAGGCAAAGTGTTCTCCAGTGAGACTGCCAGCTGAATTTCGTAAAAAAAGAGGAATCATCTGAACTGGGAAAGATTTGGTGGGCTGGGGTTTGTCTAATCTTCTTCAAAATTATACAAAGTACTAGTCAAAGGTAATCATCAGCAATTTAAGTCAGGAATATCTGAGATCAAGTGTTTCTATTTACTCAGACATTAAAGCATTTGTTCTTATTTCTCAGCAAAGACACGAGAAGTTCCATCTTGGGTGGGGTTTTTCCTACGTCTCCAAAATGTAACTTTCAATCCACGGTCAGAATTCATTTTTTAACTGCATAATTCCACAGAAATTAGGTGAGTTGTCCTTATTTAGACTAGTATGATGTTCCTAGAAGGATGTGCTCAACTAATTTTATTCTGATTTATTCAGAAATAGGGGCAGTGCACTGCTGCTTTTTCAGATGTCTGAAAGGAAAACTACCTCCACAGTCCAGAACAATTTTGCTGTTTGCTTGTTTTGTTTATGACTGTTTTAAACATTTAAGCTTCTTTAGAAATAAAGAAAAACAATGTCTGAAACTATAGGTTCATTAAGCAAACAGATCAGAACTGTACACAGCTCAAAAGATATTAAACTGTCCCACCTGTCATTGGGTTCGAGGATACTTTGTAAGATAATGTTGAGCTTAGTGAGATGTAATTGAAAAACTCCATTAGTATAATAATAAGCTTGTCTACTGGCTCTGTTTCCCAGCTACAGTGCATTAAATGTCATTTAACTGTTCCAATAAATTCAGGCTCATGGGTGCAATTGGTAAGCAGGAGAATGGAATAAACTGGTATAATAGATGGATCAATAGAAAATACAAAGATGTAATGTGCAGTTAATGTGTTGAAGATGGAACCAATATGAAAAATCACTATTAATTGTTTTGAAATGTTACCGTTCAAAAAATGATCCTCTGAATTAATAGTTAATTTATTGTATGCTGCTACAAGTCTCCTGTTAAAATTTCAAATGAGTTACTGCTTGAACTTATTTCACAAGAGGAACAAAACACTTGCAAACACAGAGGAAGTTGCTCCTGTGTCAGATGTAAACTTGTAACAAGATCATTAGTGCTGTGCTTCAAAGACAAACTGAGTATTTCTTGAGATTTTCTGGTTCCCATGAAAGAACAGAGCACAGCAAGAAATTGCCTTGTGTACCATCAATGTTGATACATCAGGGAGAGTTTATCAAGAAATTTATATTTTCACAGCTCACTTGCCTACAAATAAATATTTCCAAATTAAGTGTTTTCTGTGGTGTAGTCCAATTTGTTTTCAGAATAGCTAAGCCCGTTAAAGAAGAACTAGCTTCAGTCACGGTGCCTGCAGGCAAACTCGGCACACAAGCACTGGCCAAGGCACCTAGAGCTGCAGCTGCCGGAGTTGCTTTTCTGGTCAGTATAGCCAGCAACAGCATGTGGCACGACACCTTTGCCAGCAGGGTACTGTCATGTTATCACACTGCTCATCTTCAAAGCTTCTGCTGCTGAGTGAACAGGCACTGCACGATGGTTTTAAACCTGCTGTGCTACACTGCCGCCTAGTCTGGGATTTTAAGCCTCCTTCCAGACTTCCCTGGCACAGTAAAGATTACCTACTGTTCTTTAGATGAGAGCAAAATCAAACCTTAAGAGAAATTTATTAAAAGTCAAATAAAACTTCCAGCTGGCTCCATCAGAACAGGGCACAGAGCTCTTGACTGCAGAGACACTCCTCTTGAGCAAGATGCTCTTACTCAAAAATCAAACCACACACCCCACTGAAGATTGATATCAAACAGGCACACGGACCTGCTGAGAAACCAGTCCATTTTTTCTACTTTATTTCTGAAAGGTGGTACAGCAAGAAGAGAGTTAAGCATGATAAGAAACTGGAAATGAACAACAGTATCCAAGTACCAAGTCCTTAGGCTTGGGCTGGAGAGGAATACCTGATCAGGCAGCAGCGCCACCTTCTATGGCTGATGCAAGGTGTTGGCGTTACATCTCCCACAGCGGGACAACAGATACATATTCTGAAAATCATTGCACAAGGGATTTCTTAACGTCCTGCAGTGACAACCATAAAGCCAAGGCTTCGCCTGTTTCCCTTTTTTTTCGCAGCTCTCACTCACCTGTGCAGCCTGGGAATGCAACCATGCTGCAGAGGCTGCTCTGCTTCCTTCCCCATGGACCAACAGGCTTGGCTGTGAACTGGCCCACAACTTCCCCAGCTACAGGGCTATGCTCACATTATTTTTACTGATCATGCTGCCTTCATTGTCAGTGAAGGAATCACTAAGGCCATGAAAACTCCTTCCCACATACCTTTAGCGCCTCACAAGCCACACTTTTTATATTCTGCTTTAAATATGTAACACAGAACTGAACTTTGCTTCCCCAAAAATGTGCAAAAATAATGCATAATTTGCATATTTAAATATTAGGGAAAACACTCGAGACAAAGCACCACAATTCTAATCTGTTTTTTTCCCCAGAGAGAACTCAGCTGCTCATTAATTTGCTGGACCCCTCATCTTATAATTTATGATGTAAGCCCTGTAAAGGAAGAGCCAATCTCTTTTCAATATTTGCACACAAAACGCTTAGCAAAGTGAGAACCTGATTTATACAAGCTCCTAAATATCACTACAAAAGTAAAAATAATACCAATAGTAATAATACATCTTCTCAGTGACCAGCTTTTGTGCTTCACTCTTCCCTTTAGGCAATCTACACCAGGAAAATGATAAGAAAAGTAGCCTGGTGTCTCCATTATGGCTAAGTACTTTTCTCAGTCAGAAACATAATCTGTGAACTAGGTAATTATTTCAGGAAGGTCTTTTTTCCACACATTTGTTCAGTGAGTGAACAATGTTGAAATAAGTAGGTTTGAGATTAATTATTTTTCTCAGGAGCCCCAGAAGAATTCAGTGGGAGGTCTGCTGCAGTGATTTTATTAACTGCCTTGAGGATTTGTGAACTGAATTTACTACACATGGTTACCAAAATTGTGCAATATAGGCAACCTTCCACTGGTTTGAAACAAAAGAAGTGGAACGTGCGGATTTGTCACAAAAGGGAGTAACACGCAACTGAGAAGTACTTCCCTGGATTTTTCTTTTGTTGAGGCAGAGGGAAATGGAAGTGCCCCTCTGACATTCACATAGCCACTACCTGCATTAAGAGGTTTTTGTGAGTGATTTCTCTTTATACTTTCCAGTGCAGGAAGAGAAAGCTGAACGTGGAAACGGCAGGCACGTTTGGATGGCTTCGCTCCTATTATGCCATGTAAGCACAGCAGGCGTGGTTTCTCATTTCTACTGGTTGGCCCATACACTGCCTGTGTTGCCCTTCTCATGAAAGTCAGCATATGAAACAACGATTTTCAGAATGTAACTAGATCACTGAGTGGTCTAGTCTTTGAGCCAAACTTGATTCCTATTTCTTCCCGGTATAGTTTGGCTAGCTCTGTGACACCAGTTTTGAATCCTGCTTCCACTCCACTTCTTCCATGATCCTTTCTGAAAACTGTCTTCTGTCCTAAGGAAAATTACTGAAAGCAGCAAAGCAGCAGCTACCAGTATTCATGTAAATTAATTCAGTATTGCGATTGCAATTTTCTCAACCTCTTCTATCTGACTGGAATATGCTCTCCATTTAATGATCCACAGTGATCTGTTTCCTCTCTCTTGAAGCATCATCCCTGAGCTTCAACATGATACTCCATCATTCCATTCTTTTAACAGAAGGTTGAAAATGACCAACGGAAAAAATCAATCAACAACTGATAAAGTAAGTCTCTTGCTTGTAAACACCAGCTAAAGCACAGGATGCTGCTCAACCCATATGAGAAACATGCTAGAAATGCATCTGAGAGAATGAGCAAAGACGCAACAGTGAGCGACAATAAAATCATGTGGAATTATATAAGAAAGAGCCTAATTTAGCATACAGAGAATGTTCACCAAGTTTCATAGTTTAAAACCAGGCATTGGGCGTCCCCTGTAAGAAACAAGTTCATCTTTGTTGTTGAATTCTGCCAGGCATTTACATTTACCTTATATGCACACTTTTGCATTACTGAGGGCCAACAATGCATCAGAGGCCTTCTTACATAAATCACATGAAGCAGACTTGCCTTAATTCTTCATTCATAACCAGTATATAAAATTCAGGTTTCAACATGGTGTGCTTTTCTACACTATCTTAAAAAGCTAAGATCTAGAAACCTAGGTTTTTAACAGGTCTGAAGCTATTAAATGATGTTGTACTTTCTCAAAACGTAGTCAAACACGTTCATAGCGGACAAAGCTTTTGAAAAAGATGACTGGACAAAAAGACTATATTTCACATATCCCTGTAGAAATTCTACTAGCTGTTGGGTTTTTATTTGAAGGCATATAAGCAGAAAGCATCTCCTTTTTCAGTGAATACAGTTTTTCCTATCTACAAGATTCCCACTTGTGAGTTCTAATTTTTCACCTTTGAGCTGTTAATAAGAATTCTCATGAAATTTCTGATATACAGGCCCTTGGGCACTTACCTAAGTAGAAAGAAACTCTTGTCTTACAACACAATTATGAATAAATGTACTGAAGTGTCACATTTGTGTTTCAACAACAATATAGCTGAACAGCCATTTTTTTTCTGAACTTTCCACGTGGCATGTAAAGCTCAGTATTAAATGAAAATTATTCTGTATTTATAAATCTCCAATTTGACTTCAATAAAGTGACTCATCCAGAGTGATTTACTGTATCACTCACACAATCTAAAACATTATGTTCAGAAAGCAAAAATTGACTAATGACTTATTTTACAAAGAAAATCTCTCATCAGCGTACTATACAGACATTGGTAGACCTCAGGATACTTGTTTATGTTTCTGCTGAAGGGTTGAGGTACTTGAGATTTCAGAATACACAGATTAGATATCATACCATTAGTTGTAGCACTTGGTCATGCAAAAGGTTCCTCAACATTTTCTGATGGAATAGCCCACATTCTCAAAACATAGTTAATCTAATTCAAGGGAGCTTCTTCAAACAGTATGAGTTGTATAAGCTTCTCTGAGCGGTGAAACAGAACTTAAATTGCCATTCAGTGGGCTGGACCAAGGGCAGAATTTCTTGATGTGTAGTTTATCTTCTACATATGCTTGATGGCTATTTAAAGTATGCTAAAAGCAAAACAGTGTACATTTCCTAGGCAAACTACAAAATTCACCACACGACAGCAGAAAGGATATGCTTATGTGCCAGGTTTTTGTGACAAGAATGTGTGAAGAAAAACTGTTATAAATTAAGATAGAAGTAGAGGGTTCTACTTTATTAAATACCAACAGTTTCAAGAGAGCTGCAAATTGCTTAAAGCTGACAATGCAAAAATGACCATTGTGTAGATAATTTCATATATACTACAAAATGCGCTGCTCACTATTTAAAGTGAACAGATGTGCAACTGCACCCTTTGAAGTGTATAATGCTGAAATAACCTTTTGTAATGATAAAAATACCTCATTTCTAAAGCGTATTGCAACATACTGAATGGTAAACACGTCAGAAGTGTAACTGCTTTTTTTTTATACCAAATTGAAAAATAATGTTTTATAGCTGATTAAGAAAAAAGGTTTATATAGTATACATTAAAGACAAAATTATACCAGCCACCTGGCTCTCACAAGGATCTCCCTCCAAATCCACAATGAAAGTGAAAATGCATCAATATTTACAGAGTTAGATAGATGGATATTGGAGTTATTCCCACATACACAAATAGAACAGTCTAGAGCTGCAATGCCTTCGGGGAGCATAGGGAATGCTCATTCACCGTCCCTATTTGTCTGATAAAAGAAGGCCCCGAACCTTGCCCCACCTGAATCTGCAGTAAATTTTCTTTTAGTAGAAGTTCTTTTTATGGTATGCAGGTGGGTGACCATTCCTTCACCTGATTTTAGCTAAGTGAAGAGAACATGAGGAACTCTGGAGACGACACAAGAAACTGCAGGACAGTAACAAACAGCAGAGTGAGAAGCTGACAGAAGCTGTGCCATAAATGATGGTTGGATTGCATGGTTATTTAAGGGGAAGCTATGTGAAAAATAGCTAAACTTTACTCAGAAGTGGAGAGGAATACTGGGGACCTCTGAAAAGAGTCTTGCAAGGCCAGAGGACCTAGGTGGCTGTATTAGTGATACTATGTAAGGCTGATAAGACCCAGCTGTCAGTAATATCAAATGTGGGTGTGGATGTAGTGAAACGGATTAGCAGTGGAAAAATAATTAGAGATTTTTTTTTTTTTTATTTGGGAAGGAGGCAAGGGAAGAGACAGGGAAAGATAAAAAAAAAAAAAAGGTGGGGGGTGGGGTGGGGTGGGGACAGAACAAGCATCGAAAAAAATGGAGGGAACGGGAGATAAAAGGGCCCAGCCAAGTATTAGCAAGCTGCTGGTCAGTACAGTTGTCTGGCCAAGCCCAGCACCTTATCAGCAGCCTACCCCATCTTATTAGAATTCTAGACCTAACTGTCTTCTCAATAACTACGCTTAAATGTACTTTCTGTTCTGCGTATGAGTGTATGTGTGAGATCTCAGCAATCTCCATGCTGGACTAGCCAATGAGTAGGGTAAGAATTCAGGGAGCTACCTACCGGAAAAGAGAAAGCGTGGTCTGGAGAGCCTGAGACTAGGCTATTCTCAGGAACCAGAGGTCTGGAGACATCTCTGTGTGTGAGTCTTTATGTACGGATGCATGACTCTGAGATGTACTAGCACGGCTGGTGTCTGATTAGCCAGATGCAAAGAAAAGGATCAGCACATTTCTATCATTCACGTCATATCAGCATACATTCTATGACAAGATGACCGACCTAGTGGTTGAGGGAAAGGCTGTAGATGTTGTCTACTTAGACTTTAACAAAGCTTTTGACACCATTTCCCACAGCATTCTCTCCGGAGAAGCTGGCTGCTCATGGCTTGAACAAGTACATTCTATGCTGGGTGAAAAGCTGGATGGATGGCCGAGCCCAAAGAGCGGCGGTGAATGGAGTTACACCCAGCTGCCAGCCTGTCACAAGTGGTGTTCCCCAGGGCTCAGTGCTGGGGCCACTTCTGTTTAATGTCTTTATCGAAGATCTACAAGTGGGTTGCTTAGGGACATGGTTTAGTGATGGACTTGGTCGTCCTGTGTTAATGGTTGGACTTGATGATTTCAAAGGTCTTTTCCAATCTAAATGATTCTGTGATCTACACATGAGGCAACAGACCTGGCATTGTTCTCCTGTATGTGTTACTTTGCTGGTGGCTAGCTGTGTGCATACATTGGAAATACATGCTCAGCCTTTCTCCTGCTGGAACCAAGGAGCATGGGACCACAGCAATCTGGATCTAGCGGACTGAACTCAAAAAATTTCAATTCCTGAAGTCCATCAGATTGAGCTTCCCTCAACAGCTCCACTGAGGGCAGAAAAATTATTTCAAGAATTATTCTATAGTAAATTATCACCGGATGTCTTAGCAGAAACAATATATAAACATATTGTCCTTGAATATTTCTCATGTTCTGTTTACTTTTAGCCAAGAACAGGATGGGAAGTATTTTGTGATACATGGCTAAACAGCACAGTTTAGTGTGCTCTATCTTTTGCTCCCTGAAATTTAAAAAAGAAAACTGCATACAATCACCAAAGATGAGATATATCTTTCTTTACAGATTAAACATGGGAGCATGCAGTGGCTTGTAGGACTGTCTTCCTCAACACATCCCAGCTTACCACCATTCTTTTTTCATTTTCCTCCAGTCTCTCTACCCTCAACTTCAACAACATCAGAAACGCCTTAGCCAAATAGGTATCTTCCTTTGTGAACCAAGATGTATCTCCTATTTTCAGCCTGTCCACAACTGAACCTAAAGGAAAAAAAGTTACATTGTTTTCATATATTCCTGTAATGTAAAACTTCTTGCTGACCTCTGACCGCTCTGATCTCATGCTCACCCACCCCCTCTCACAGTGCCTCGTTCACCCCTTTTGCTGTCCCTCAACCCTCCCCAGCTGGGAAGGTCATGCTTTGCTTCCTCTACCTCCTTTGTCTGTAATTCAGTCCTTTCCTCCCTTCTCAGCCACAAAGGCAATTTATCTCCTTAAATCACACCTTAAAGGCTTGTTTTCTCTCTGTTGTTTAGAAGTCACTTCCTTCAGAATCATGTTGTGATACTCTATATGAATGCCAATACATGATATAAATTATCTTGTGTTTCATTTGCTGGCACTCAAGATAAGAGTTCCAAGTAATCACACAAGCATGTGTATCACTAAACACTTCCCTTTAAAAAAAAAAAGAAATCATTTAACTAGAATATTCTCTTCCTTATAATTGCAGTATTGGATGTACAACTGTAATGGAGACAGAATGCAAAATTGAAGTATTTCAATCAATACAGAAACATAGACACTAAGCTCCAGGCAATAGGGTGGCCTCTCACATCCCATCTATTATTCCAAAGTTGGGGTTTTTTTTCTTTTTTTACTAACTTTCCCTGAAGCTTCATGTCTCCTACTTACAAGCTGCAGAGTCTTCTCCAAAGCAGCTGTAAAGTATGTGCATTCTTTAGCATGCCAGTATATGAAGGGGGAAAAAAATCAATCATTTTAATATTATCACCTGATGATTCTCTATTTAGAAACACTGTATTAAGCAAGAAGAAATTAAGAATTAATTATAAGTGCCAATATTCCGTTACACACTACATGCTAGTTTATTCAAAATATTGCTTGTAAAAGTATATTCATTATATTAAAGACATCAGTAATCCAAAAAATGTTTCTGTATTCACTTTTGTTTTCAAATAGTATGCACATTTGTTAAATCATCAATTGATACAGGGATCAATTGAGAGGGATTTTATGGGTCATCACATCCAGCCTGTTGCTAGCACACTTTTTTCCTAACTGGCTATAAACATTTTTTAGCAAATGATAAGACGATGACTCTCTCTTCCTCAGCTATTTACAAAAAAATAGCTCTATGTTGAGAACAGCAAATCCCAATACCAGTCTCTAAATACAAGGTCTTGCATTTTGCATGGTTGAATTTCAACCCATTTCCCTCCATTCAGTCACCTTGCCTTTGATTTGACCATGCTTCCTGGCTTCATCCACCACCACATTTCACAAGTGCTACATCTTGTGCAAGATCATCAATGGAAACATTAAAACTGGCTCCAAAACCAGTCTTGAAGGCACTAGACCCATATCCTTGCCCTACATCAACAATTCCACACTCCAAAAAAGCTGCCACCTCCCCTTTTGTTAGTTCCTACTAAACTTACAGTACTTAGGCCAATTGCCATAATCTACATTTTAAAAGACCATTTCCTATGCATAATCTTTGGGGTTTTAATTGTAGGATTTAATTCTTTAAAAGAGTAGCACTCTGGTAACACCAAAAAAACCCCCACACAAACTCACAACCTACATTATATGCTTTTGTATTAATTTTTGTTTATTCTACCTTGTGAATACCCAAGCCTGAAGCAGCAGCATGTACATACGCAGATTATATCCATATAATCTGAAGTAGAATTTAGGCTTGAAAATTGAATATAAAGTTTATACTTTATGATTTTTTTAAACAATAACAAATATTCCAATTAGGACCCAATCAAAATTAAACTATCAACATTCCGTTAAGGCACAATGTTTCATCTTTCTAAATGTAGAGGTTATTATCATTATAAGGGGTAATGTTATTTATTTTAATGAAGAAGCACCTAAAATACCGGGCTTCCCTCACTGAAAGCATTACTGAAACAGCCAGCAATGGCACAGTACCTGCTCCAAGAAGTTTACTAAGACAATGTTACAACATGTACATATATATATATAAGTAATGGGAAAGGGAAGATGTGAGAAGAAATTATGAAGTGTTCAGCATAGCCACCATTCAGTGAAAACTGCAGATTTCAAAACTTGCCTTGATCATGTATACAGAATATATGGAAAAGCAAAACAGCATCAGATCTGTTTAGTTCCCATCCCAAGTGTCCAAAAGACACCTGCAGCCATCCATTTGGTTTTACTCAGTTAGGGACATATCCCTGTCAAACAGGTTAAACTACAAATCCTAAACAAGAGCCACAGTTTTGCAGCAATGTTATCTGCAATTAAGTAGCATGATCTCTGTAGCAAAAGGGTATTTTGAAATATAGTGAGTTCCTTTCAAATATCTCATTTATTTTTTGTACAAAATATTAAAAAAACATGAAGTAGGGGTTGAGTTGGCTGGAAATTAGACCTGCACAAGTAGGCTGTATTTCAAGACTCTTGCAATAACCTTAGCAAATTAGAAGGGAAAATATCTACTTACATTAGCAAGTATGTCCAGTTTTACTGTGCTGAGACAGAGATAATTCAGCGCTTTTACACATTTCATTTTAATTGTCACAGAATTAGTCGCCAAAGACTACAGCTGCTTTCAAAGGAAATGTTAAATCAACAACTGGAAAAAATGTATTTGAATACATTTTCCCAGCAAATACTAATTCATTTTTATTAAGGAGCTTTAGCCTGTGGCATCCTTAAAATGCATCAAAACTCTGACGACATAGAAATTAATCTACTTCCAGCCCTCATTTCCAGTTTACAACCTTGCTGGAACGGTTTCCTGAAGGTTACTTGCTGTGGCTTTCCCTTCATCTGTCCCTGAAAGACCCATCAGCAATTGATTGATCCTGTCTTCATAGCACAATGTTGTTCTAGTAGCACAATGAAGACCACCAGCCCAGGGCTATTGCTTTTCTAGTGACTAACTTTACTGAAGATTGGAGGAGGGGAAAGTTCAAGAAGAAAGTGTGAGATGGCTACAGAAAAGCAGGCTCTGACTGCAACCATGAGCCAGGGAGGGGAGCCTCGTCTGTGGAAGACACCGAGCAGCCCCAAACAGGCTGTCAGGAAGCAAATGAGGAAGATTTTGTGAGTAGACAGCTATCATATCTCAGTGTCTCTTGTGCCATGTGCATGATAGAGTGTATATGGCTTACACTGCCATAAGACCCTTCCACAGTGAAATAGTAATGCAACACATCTATGAGCACAGAGCTCTGGAGGGGTATTTGTATCCTCTATAAAGAGGAACTGACTTCTCACCATTGATCTTTGGTTGTATGGCAGACAGTCTCAGAGCTCCACACCTCAGGGAAGTGCAGTATTCCATATTCAGTCCAGACATAAGGCCAGTTTCTGAATATTCCTCAGATTCAGTCATCTTGAAAGTTGTGGCCCAATACAACAGCCTGATGGGTACCCACAAGCTGAAGACAAGCATGGACATGACTGTAACAAAGATTTTTATAATGATCTTCTGTAAATAACCTGATTTCAATTTTTTTTTGTTTCCTTACAGTTCTCCGGGATAGTAAAATACAGCATAAGATTGACAGACTGCAATGTACTCTTAAAGAGTGAGGTACTACACGGCACCAGAATGGAAACTACAAGTACAAGGAAGACTACAACTCAAACCACACAGGAAGAACAATGGTAGCTTGGCATATCCGTCATCCTTTTACTTCATAGGTTCCTGTCCTGACAAACACAGAGAATGCTGTCCCTCTGAATCAAGTCCATAAAAACTGCCATAATCTCTGACCTTGTTCATGTACACGAGAAAAGCTCCATTAACTTGAAAAAACACCGAAGAGTAAAATCAATTCATCTATGCTTCCTTGTCGAATGGCACCACCCCAGGACCAGCAAATCATAGAAAACGCCTATCAAAGAGCAAATTACTAAATCCGTTTCCTCAATTTGTGCTTGTACACATACATAAATAATGGAAGCTTTCAAACCCCTGCAGGTAGCTGTCTTTTGTGCAACAAGGCAGGCACAGTGAAATGCTCATGATCATGCCATGAGCGCTCTTTGTGTCATTCTGCTGGCACAGCTGTGGGACATGTGGCTGGAACTGAAACTGCAATACAGAAATCAGATGCACAATCAAAACCTCTTCAATAACACAGGCATCCATATGGACAATGCTGAATTCCAAAACATCAGACTTAGGCAAGCAAAGGGAATAAATATATAATGAGGTAAGCATAAACTGTAAAGGGATGATGCTCCGGTTCAAGCTCATCCATTGACCCCCGGTGTCCTCATTAAAATGAAATTTTGTTATTTTTCCTAGTTTCTAAAAGCTCCTAGTCCTTGTGAAAAGAATGCAAGTGGAAAGTAGAAATAAACTATAAAACCCCCAGTGTCTCAGTTACTCCACAGCACTCTTCCTCATTTTTAGGAGCAGACAAAGTTTCTATCAGAAAATTTGTCTGTTTACTTAACTGTTGTATTTAGTTATTTGTACATTTGTAGGGGCAGAAAAAGAACTTAAACAGTGAAGAAATTCCAAGCATATTTGACACAATCCTGAAGGAAAATATTTGCACTTCTTATTTAACCCAGAACGGCACATACATTTCAGGGAAATACCAGTGTTGGAGTACAAAACCCTTATTCATGTTAATTTTGAAAAAAATATGTCACAGTGACAGTGTAAACACAGTCACGGTGTAAGTAGCAAACAACAGAAAGAACGACAGCTCTGTATACCCAGCGCACTTGTTAAACTTCTCCTGAACAACCTTTCCTTTGATCCCCAACCTAGTGAAAAATGTCTTTCCTGCCCCAACAGACACTGCCACACCTTCCTATAACATCATGCAATTTGCTTTTCTGCTTTTTAGAATGATTGATTATACTTTGGAAACTACCATCTCCCTCTGGTTTTCCACACAATTTTTGCCAATACTGGAATTGAGAGCGCATTTGCAGTAGTTGTTTCTGTGAGCAATCGAGGAGCCTTCTAAGCATACGAGGCAGAACTGTAAGGAAGTTAATGTTCTTCAACACTCAAGAGGTGAAGAACCAAGAGTAAGAATAGGGGACTACAGTGCTGACTAGCTGATGAAAGCAACACTTCTCAGTGGAGAGTGAAGATCCAATGGGATGGACGGAAAGGAACCATTAAGGACTTTCAACCAAGGAAAAAATGAAGAAAAAGTTTTTAAGATGCCATTGGAAGAGTAAGTCATTAAGAAACGGCTTAAGCTGGAGACTTTGAGTAGGAAAGTGTAAAACATTCAGAATTGCTACATAGACCTTTTTCATGTGTTCTCATTACTAAATGTAAGCCCAGAAAGGGTATTTTATGCAATGCTGTACATGTGGATCTGTACACCTGTGTTCATTCAAGTCTACATAGCAGAGAGAAACTATGGCCTATCAGCAGCAGACAGCACAAAACAAGCTGACTTCTCAGCCTGAGGCTCACAAACACTATTCTGCTACTTGTTCATCTGAATTTTTTTGAAGTAAAACAGGACATTTTCACAACTCATTTTTTTTTGCCTCCAGTATAGGAATCCTGTCTGAAACACACTCTCTGCAAGCAGGTGTCCTTCGTGGGGTGGGACTGGCAAATCTATTTTTCAGCTGAAATATTTTCCCAGAAGATCCCTCATCGTCTTTAACTACAGTACCACATTAAATTTGAGTACGATCTTAAAAAGAAATAGCAAACAGGGGGAGCGCTTTACTAGGAACTGTGCCTCACGAGTGCTGCCATGCCTCCTTGGGTTACCTACTCCACGTGTAGGACATGGAAAACAACCCACAGAGGATACATTGTGCTTCCTTCCTTTCTGTACCAACAGGGTACCAGTTTCCTCAGGATACACTAAAAAGAATGACATCTTTTTTTTTTCTTTTTTTTCTTTTTTTTTTTTCAGTATACAAACAAAAGATGTCTAGATATCTTTGCACCCCGTGGACATGCCTGAAGATCAGTTGCAATCAAATGAGAAGGTACTGTGTCTCACACTGCACAGCTCACATTAGCAAATTTCCACTTCATTTATTTCAGACAGCATACCTGAGCACACTTGTGGTTTGTCTAGCTGTGCTTCTGTTAACATTAATATCATTTAGCCCATACAATCCCCTGCTTTAGTTACTACATACATTATAATGATACAGTACTAAAGATACAATAGTAGACCTGAAGTTTAAATATCGTCTCATGAGAAAGGAATACAGGGATTTCTAAAATAAAATGTGCAGTACATCTGTAATAGATTATTCCATATTTCACCAATTATAATTTTCCCATGAATAAACTCATACAGGAATGCTGAGCTTTTTCCTTGCTAAAGCATGCTGAGGTAACAAGAGGTAACCTACTGTAAGAAAAACTGGTTTTAGCTGGCATGATACTGAATCTGTGGCTATGTCAGATAGCATATGAGATTTCAGTTCTGAGTACACCGCCTCTGGGTCTTTCAGAAAAGCAATCCTACACAGCAAAACTTTACTTTGGATAGGAGCTGGTTATGAAGTTAGAATACATCTGGTTAGTTTTGGACAGACATATCAAAGAGAAAGCCATCACCATAATCTTAGGTGGGTTTTTTTTTTAATAATTCCTGGGATTTCCGTGAAGACAGAGGAATGAGGGGGAAGAAAGCAGCAACTCAGTGTGGGGCTGTAGAACTCCATTTTGATATGCTGAATTATAACGAAGGAGAGCTTCAGGTCATCAGTGCTGAACTGCTTTCCAGTGGTACAAAACTGGCTTATGAAAGTAAACTAACTGATTTATCATAGAATCACAGAATGATTTGGGTTGGAAAGGACCTTGAAAGATCATCTAGCTTAACGTCCCTTCAATGAGCAGGGACTTCTTCAGCTAGATCAGGCTGCTCAGAGCCCTGTCCAACCTGACTTTCAATGTTGCCAGGGATGGGGCATCTACTACCTTTCTGGGCACCTTGTTCTAGTGTTTTACCACCCTCATTGTAAAGAATTTCTTCCTTACATCTAGTCTGAATCCACCTTCTTTTAGTTTAAAATTATTACCCCTTGTACTACTACTGAAGGCTGTACTAAAACGTTTGTCCCCACCTTTCTTACAAGCACCATTTAAGTATTGAAAGGCTGCAATAAGGTCCCCCTAAAGCCTCCTATGCTCCAGGCTGAACACCCCAATTTTCTCAGCCTTTCCTCATAGGACTGTTGTTCCACCCCTGCGATCATTTCTGTGGCTCTCCTCTGGATCTGCTCCAACAGGTCACTGTCTGTCTGGTACTTTTTCCACAGTTTTGATCTACTGTTGCCAAAACTTAAAACCAGGAACTTTAATGACAGCTAGGTAAACAAACCCTGCTTAGATTAAAGCACATGACTGTGGCAATTAGTGACTGAGTAAACAGCAGCATGAAAAATGGTAAGCTTTAATTACAGCCTCAAGTGTAGTGTTGGGCATTTTCTATTTCCTGTTTATCCAAAACAAACAGCAAGTAGCTTGCCACATGTTTCTCATGTCTCCCAGGACTAATTAAAACTGGCCATCCCTGTTCCCTACCACATGAGTACTGATTAGATCTCCCTGGGTAAGCGTTTCTTCCAGCCTTCATCCACTGATGCTTTCTCCATGACCCTTTGCTTCTTTTGTGTAGTAGCTCACTATTACATTTCACCTGCTAATCAGCTGAATGGTGCTGAACTGCAGCCATCCCATCTATTTCAGTAAAGCAGTAACTTCCCTATATAACTGAGCTACTGATGTTAAGATAACGAGTCCTGTTGATGATTGCTCCTGAGTTTCTGGCAGCTGTCTCACCATGCCTTTGCCTTTGGCTACTGCTGCTGAGTGCACACTTCAAGTACTGTGCAAGAACCGCAGGCTCCAAAATGTTCCCTGAAGGGCCATGCCTCCAATTTGACCTCCCAAACAATCCTGCCAATGAAGTGTCTCCTTTCAGAGAAGCTGGCTCTAAAGAAGTATCTCATTATTAAAAAACCACAAGGGTATTAGTACCCTTAGTAATTACTGTTAATTACTGTGAAAGTACTAATTCTAGAAAGCAAAGTGGCACAGTCACCTTGTGATTAAAAAAAAAAAAAAACCACAGAACAAGTCAGGTTGTTAGAACTGTCTAATTGTGTAGACACAAAGAATTTGGATCCAAGGCATCTCAAATTATTACTCCCAGTGTGCACTGCTTTGCATGTATTTATAATGAATCTCTCGGGCTTTCATGACACTGAGTCCCATTCATTCTTCCCCAAATCTACATTAAGAAGCCTAAATGATTTGCTGTCTAAACGTGCTAATGACTGTTGGTCTCCCCTTCTACCAAACATTTCAAGAGCACCTCATCCAAAGAAGGAAACCTCTGTTACCATACGGCTGCATCAAATGCCTTTGAGATGCCACACAGCAATTATTTATATCCTAATCTTGTAATCAGACAACTGGTATTACTAGTAATATTTCTCCTAACTGATTTTAATGTTATTGCACAAAAAAAGAGGGCATCTAAGTGTACCTTATTTTAATAATCCCAGCTGAAGGCAAAAAATGAAAAAAACCCTATCAATTTAAATATTTTGTAGAAACATACAAGTAACAAACAGCAAAGGAAAAACAAAAGGTTTTTTGTGTGTGTATATACTTAATGTCCATGATAATGATGCAGTCAGAATCTGCTAGCATCCTACAATGAAGGGACACAAAATCCGAACCATGGTGAAGTCTAACTCATCCCTTTGTACACAAAACAACAAGATCTTACATGTAGCCTTGGAAGGCTTTTCATCCCACTGAGCTAGAATGCAGTGACATTGCTGAACGCAGTTACACTGCTGATGTGAGTTCCTCCTTCAAAGAAAGTCATCAGCCCACTCAGACCCCCTCACAGGGTGGTTAGCCATGGCATACAAGTGTTCATGGACGCTTTTCCCTTGGACCTTGGTGAAGTAAGTTTAACTGCCATGTTTCAGTATCTAGGAAGACACTTTTCTATGTATAACTTGGGGGTGGGGTGGGGTGTAGGGGTGGGGGAAAAAAAAAAAATGTTTGACCACTGGGGATTTGTATAAAGACTTTCACATTATACCAAGAAACACAAAAAGTAGGAGTAGGCATCTTGCTTGGAAGGGGACAACATGGAGCCATGAATAATAAAATAACTGCTGTCCTGAAGGGAGACTCCCCTCTATTTCAGCAGTGGAAACTTAATAGTGAATTGTACCTACAGAGCCTAACTTTGAAAGCCATACCAACACTTTTTTTATGAGAATAAAAGGGTTGATGGTCTGCTTAGAAATGAAACTGCTTCCCCTTCCACAGAGAAAGGAGATGGGTGATATGAGAGGATGAAGCTCAAAAGGCTGAGTTGAGAGACTAAAAGACTTCACTGTGAGGCACTTTACTGAGGATGCCACATAGAAAACAAAAAAGACAGAATAGGAAAACAAGAGTTTCTATGTATACAACACACTAACATCAAGCCCAGCGTAGTTATAAAGCCTTCATCTTTACTGAATAGCATCTCACATATGAGATTCTGTGGGTTTGTTACTTGATTTATAACATATATCACTTATAAACTGTTGTACCATTTATACATATTTAAATACAAAGACAAAATCATAAGAAAACACATAAGCTTTGCAATTAAATCACTAACACATGATATTGGGTTCCTGTAAAATGCTGTGAGGTTATTGTTCTTCTGAGTATTATTACAATAAGAGTCCACAGTTAATGTACCACAAATTAGCAGTATCAAACAGCCCTCCTGAATAAAAGATGCAGACATATCAAAAGACAGACAGCAATATGAGTGGGATATTAAAATTTGCCAGCAGTAATCAAGTTCAGAGAAATACCAATATCTGTCTACAGAGGAACCAAAGTTTTGAAGTCAAGGCATCCTTATTTGTGAGAAGTAATGATAAAGTTCATTTGTGTTGAAGTACATTGGAAAGAGCAATTATCCAGGGGATTATGTTTCCAGATCTGAATTCATGCCTTGAAGACCACTGTACAGTAATGGTATCCCAATCAGTCTCCCTGGGACACTGACCTGTTGGCGTGGTGGCAGAGGACCTCAGTTCATGTCCTCTGGCCCTGTCACCCTCCAGTAGAAGGCATACAGCTAATCCATCACGAGCCCATTTGCTGTGAAACAGAGTGTTTGACAGCTCCTCAGCCTGGTGGTTCCATCACACTAAAAACCTCTGCTTGACAGAAACACTCAGTCAGTTAAGGGAGATGGCTGCTAAGAACAAAAATGCTGGATTTTTTTCTTCTAACAGTTCTCTACTGGGTCTAAACAAGGAAATTTAAAATGTTCCAAAGAGGGCAACAGTGTTTGTACAGAGTTTACCAAGAGCCATTTACTACAGCAATTGCCAACATTTTTGTTTGTACAAGATAATTGCCTTCTAGATCATTTAGAAAACAAGGCCGGCTCTCAGCTTCAAAACTACAGTTTGTCTTTAACTATACTTAGACATTAAATGCCTTTTCTTGTATACTGCAAAAAAACCAACCCAGGGCTACACTAAGATTCATATACAGTGGTATTTTATAAAGTATTAAATACAAAATATACTTTGAGTATATTTTGAAAATATAATGTATGTAAATGTTAAAAGATTATTTATTGCTAGACCACTGAAATTCCATAATATATTCTGGAATATTAGCCAGGACTATACTTAATTTGCTTACATATAAATTAAGGGAGGAAAAGTTTGAATTTAAGAGAATTCACAGCAAGGGAAGTAATAAGGATAAAAAATACTCTGAAAAAGTTTCCTCAGTTTTATACATCAATTCTTTATGTGATGCTTCCACTTTCTTGTGGACATTTTCTAGAAATATTTGTGAGATCAGGTTTCATGACCCTGAGTGGTCACGTGAAATAAGAATTTCCACTGTATCTGTAGAAACAGTATTTTAAATTGACCTGACTACACATTAGTAGTACAAATGCTTACTGTCCCCATTCAGTTGTATACTATATGGAATATTCTTTAACTTGTTGAACTTGTAACTATTTACAGCAACTTAAGAAAAAGATAATAATTAAATTGCTTTTGCTTTTATTTTTTTCTTAAAAGCCAAATGGAAATAAAATGAGAAATAAATTTAATCTACTTAAAAGAGTTCAAAACGTAATGTAAAGTAATGCTCAAATGCATTCAATTTTAGCTGTTGAATGCCCTGAGACATTAGGAAACCAGAATTTTGCAGTCACCTAAGCAGTCTTAATTTGATCTGATTGCACGTAGGTATTATGCTTCAGCCTTGTGTACCTTTTTAGATTGATTCATAGCTTCATTATTACTTCGATGTATAACAGTGGCAGTCTTCACAAACGTGTGATGCAATGTAGGTTTTTAGATCCTCAGCTACCTGCCAACTGTCTATTTTTCAGATGCATTGAGCTCCCAACAATTGACTCAAACTGAGATCAGAACTTGCTTGCACTTAGGTGCCTTCACCTGTAATGATCCTCCAAAGTGGGACGCTTTGGGCCATACCACCGTTACATGAACACTCTAAAACCAGCACCAAGATCAGGGGCTCTCCTGATTATCAAGAGATTTCGCAAGGAAACAAAACAGGAAGTTCGGGTTTGGGCCACAGTCCAGCCCAGACTTCTGAAAGTCTCCACAGACACCTTTTCAGAAGGCACTGTCCATATTACTTTTTAATGCTCAGAATATGGCAGCTGCACCAGTGAACAAGAAGCATGCCATATTGTTCCTGGCTGGAATTCTTTTGTTTTAAAAGTATTGCAAAAAACAAATGACCTGCTTATGACCCTGATAAACATCCTCCATATCATACAAATCACGTGCATCAGTAACACCAGTTTTGCTTCTGCCGCGGCTCAACTGAAGTTAAGCTATTATATTAATATTGTATAAGCACTTATACAAAAATATATATTCAAAAAAATATAAATATATATTCCGTATACTTGAAACAATATATAATTGCTCTGTGTATCTTTTCCCTTTTACTTCTGATTAATTTCAACTAGTGTTTGCAATACAGAAGAAATGTATCATTTCCTTATATTTCAGAAAACAAGTGTCTTCTTTTCTAAGGGTTACATGGACATCTGATACATAGAAAACATTCTTCCAACATGAAGCACTAACTCTCTTCATGTATTTTAAACCTGACACATGTTATTTACTGAAAATCTGAGTTGAAACTTCTATTCACAAATAATATTCAGGACATAAAATGTGTATTAACTTTCTACAAAGCTAGAAAAATGCAAAAAGCTTATTTAACAGTTTCAAAACTGCAAAAATTAAAATGGTAAAAGTCTTTGCTTTATAGGCTTCTTACATATTCCAAATAATCAATTTATGCTTGTAAAAAGAAGTAGTAAATTTTTGACAAACAAGAAAATCAATTGGACCCTTTCTAACCTAATTGTTTTCTCCCAAAGGGATAAATACAGTTTGTCAAAGGGTTTGTTCTTACAATACTACTTAGATTTACTCTTTATGCATTTCAAATCTAGAGATCAAACAGGGAGATGGAAAACAAAGCTCTTAATCTCTGCCCCAAAGCTGCAAATGTGTTAATATTCTCATCTTTCATGTTTTCAAGGTAATTACAGTAAAGAGCTCTTTACTGTAGATTTCAAGAAGGAACTTAACCTCTGATAATGGTGGGCTTCAAAACAAGAGACAGTATTGCCTTTATTACAGAAGAACTTGTTAGGTATTTCCTGAGTTTAAAATTTAAGTCTTTATATCGACTGTGCTTGCAAGTAATTCTCAAGTGTTTTATCCTCAGACAACCAAAAAGCACCTGCTATTATTTGACTTTTTTACTTTTACATAATGTAGAGATAAACAATACTAAAGCTTTGAGTAATGTATGCTCTCACCAAAATTAACATGAAACTTCTTAATCAAAATTTTATAAATTCAATTTTATAATACAAACTTCATCCTTAATAAATTTATTACACCCCACACCCCTTTCTCTAATTCTAAAGCAGAAATTTCTGTTTATACTTCAGAAAGGAGTTGTGATGACAAATAAGCAAAAATCTTTCTTTGCCTTGCTGACAGTTCCAACAAATACATACATACACTGTTATTGCAGATCAATACAAAAACAAATTTGCTCCAGTTTTTTACTGAATAAAAAAACCCAAAACGGTTTCCTATTTGGTCATTTTTAACTGTGTTAATAAAACCAAAGACAATTTGGAAACATAGGGGTGATTAAAAGGCTTTCGTTACCATTCAACAGAGGACATAAATTAATAATGTCTCATGTTCTACAGCTTCATAATTAGGATACTAAATGAGTCTGCAGAAAACTTGCCTAGAAAAGTTGGCCAGTGTTGGAGCTTTCCTATCAGTCTTTTCTAAATGGCTCCCTTCTATATCATTTATCATTATGTTGCAGACTTCATGGGCCACTAACATTGTACAATTTTTAAGTCACTGAAAAGTTACCATGTTGTTTGGGTTTTTTAAAATGCTATATGACCTGTTTCAATTTTTGAATTTCCATATTTATTTTTAGTTCAGACTGAACTACCCAGTGAACTTGACCAAACCTATGCATAGCCTATCTATGCGTAAAAATACACATACCTGTCTCAGGCTGCAAGATTTAGTTCATTAATGTTTATAAACTGCTGCAAAGATTTAAAATATAACCTAAAATCTAAATAGCATGACTTTTATAATCCATGTCATTGGGCAAACACATTGTCTTCTAAATTGTTTGAGTATACTCTATCAGACTAGGTTCCAGCAGTCAGTACCAAGTTCTTGGATTCTTCTCTTGGTGACTTCCTGTATCTCTCTGAAAAAAGAATATGATCGTTATAATTTACAGGGCTTGTCTAACTGTGCTGGCTTTGTTAGTACTATTTAACAGAAGACTGGTTTTCCTACTTTATATATGCTCTGGTTTTGTTTTTACTTTGGGGTCATTAATAGCTTCTTCAGATTTCCTTCTTCTCTTTTTGCTTTTGCATTTTTAAGTGCACCTTGAATAATTAAAAACACAGCAACATATATTTCAGGTCAATGAAAAGCTGTTTATCAAATAAGTGTGATGTCCATGTCACCTGTAATCCTCTCATGGCTCTTCAGAGATCAAACAAGATGACAATTCATCTAAATAGCAGTCAGTTCTCAAAAGGTTACAGGCACCTGTGCTAGAACGACAGTAATGATTCCCTGAGAGCACCATAATAATAAATCTTTGTCTTGAAAAACATCTGTAGTATATTTCAGATAAAACACAAAAAGTAAGACAGTAACACACACTGGGATAGCTCAAGTCCATGCACTAGTTATTTAAAAATATTTGTTAATTCCTTTTAGTCCTTCTTAAACTATCTTAAATACATAGATATCCAAATGTAAACACGCTAAATCATGTAGCAAAGAAGAAGAAAAATTCTTACACCTAGGCCAGATATACATTCTCACCTGATCTCATGTATGGACCACATAGATGCCACAAATGATGAAGAAGATAGCTGAGTTTTGTGCTGCCGCTCTTGGACTATTTAATTCTGCTAAGATGTAAATCTTTGATTTTTAGGTCTTATTTTATCCATCCCGTAATTGCTTTAAGCTTACGACAGGAAACACAGCTGGAAATCAGTAAAGAATTGTTGGCCCTGTTCTCTACATTCACTCTGGTATGCAAGTAACTTGATATGGAATTTGCTTTTGTATATAAACATACAAGTAATTGCACAAGTAAGTATACCATGGACTTCAGTAAAGCAGTTTACATGGTATTTTAAGGATTAAGAACTAAGCAGTTGGTGTTTTGTACAAGTATGGCTAAGAAAGGAAGGAAAGGCAATTTCTCAGCTCCTTACACCAGGCATACATACATCCTTGTGGGTAGGAATTAAGTTATGGCTTACAGGTTTTCTTAAGCCAAAGTGAGTTTTTGACAGGACAATGCAAGGATGTTAGATGCTATGGAAGAGCACTCCAGAAATGACAGAGAAGCATGGGAGGAAAGTACAAAGATATCAGCAGGCTGTTCAAAGTACTAGAGAGGGTCCTGGGATCAGTTTGGTCAGACAGAGAAGCAAAACCACCCACAGTTCTTCCCACAGATTCTGAACTACATTTCCTTTTGGTCAGGTTTGCACCACCTTTTCATTGCTTCTGCAACATTTCTGTTGATGAACTCTTTTTCCCTGTGAGCACTGTGGAAGTATTTAATGCCAAAACAGATTTCAACAAACAATTTTTATGAACTGAGTGTTAAGCCTGATACAGGACCTGTGATCCTATGATCCCCTAAAGATCTGCTGCCTGCAAAGGAAGTATATTAAGAATACAAAACAAGCTACATCAGCAATTCTAAGATTGCAGACGAAAAGTTCTGTGAGGATTTTGATGCCTGTCTCTGAACCTGATAAACTCTCCATTGTTGGTAACAGTTAATGACTATTCTCAACATCACTGTCAGCCACAGCTGCTTCCTTAGATCTCTCTCAGCTCTTTAAAATGTAATTTTCTGCTTTATACCAAATTTTCTTAAAAGAGGGAGGAAGTGTTTCACATCTAATTCGTGCCTAAATCAAGTTGACTCCAGAAATTAAGGGGATCTGAAACATCCTAATTTGGGCACTTCAGAGTTGGATGTTCACTCTGGAGCTTTCACACTTACTAGAGACACTTTTTCAGAGCAGCATCCATCACTCACTTCTTTAAAAGCATCCTGAGGAGTTCCCTGCTTTCTCTCCAGAGCAGTGGTAGTGCTCGCCTAGATTATGGGAATCAAGCTCAATCCCTTCTTCAGCATTCAAAACGTTAAACCCATGATTCTAAACACTAGGTTGTCAACTAGTCTGAATCTGACAGCGACTATGAATGGGGAAGAAAAGAAGGATTAAAAGAGGATAGGGAAGCAGAGGTATCCTTCATTCATTTTGCTGGGGACAGAGAACATAAATCCGTATTTCAGAGCTTATCAGGCCACCTGAAGTTCAGGCTCTTCTCCAGGCTGATTGCTGTATTTTGGGCAATTACTGAAATGTATAAGCAGCCCTGACAACATCCATAACCCCTTCCAGTGTTAACAGCCTCAATCACAAGTGACAGGGTCATGTACTTTCAAGCAGTTCTTTGTATCTCTCCAGCACAGTGAATGCCTCAGTGTAAAGTGACCACTTCAGCAGGTGCAAGAAGAACCTCCCCAAAGAGCTTCTGGCAATGCTGCCCTAACCATGGCCATCCACTCTCTCAGGAAATCAGAACGGTCAGACAGTGGTTGACAAGAAAAGGAAAGGGCAACGTTGTCCTTATCACATTGCTTTGTCTCTGTTGCATGCCCAGTAAGGTTTGCTCATCCAGTTGGGAAATAGAGAGAATCCCGTGTGATTTAGGCAACTGATCATGTAACTCTGATACCTAGAACAACCACTGTGAGTGGTTTCCAAACAGCCGACATCCATGTAAATTGTTTAATCACTTATCCTGAATAATGCATAGATATAAAAACTGAGATCTCTAAGTGCAGAATTTGCCTCCATCCACTGGAAGAAAATACATCTAATGAGTAATGTCATGAGCTCTACTGCAAACAGCAGGCATCTTCCATGCTGCTTACATTAAACTCTCAGTGAATAAGGTAAATGACATAACTTCTACTTTAAGTTAGCATTCCCCCATTACAACAGAAAAAAGATCAAAACCTTGCCATTAATCACATCTTTGCTCTTAAGCAGCACCATATCATTACTTCAAGATAGGTTTTCAGTAAGTAATAAAGTACTAACAGGATAATGGTAGTGGAATAGCAAATGAAATCCATTCTTGCTCACATTTGCTCCACTTCTCTGCATGGATAGTAAAAATACATAAAATGGGACACTGAAGATATCCCATATGCACTGTGTTAAAATGAAGAGGGAAAAAAAAACCCCTAGTGGATACCATTTTCTCTCATGCATCATCAACTACTTTCTGCCTAAGTCATACCAAGCTGCTAAGAAGCAATAAAAGCTGTAATTGGAGAACTATAGAAGATTCAGGACATGTAAACATACACTAGCCTAAAAATTTATACTTTTCATCCATAAAGACATCCCTCTTATCCATCTTCTTTTCCATATTTTGGATATCCTCTGGACTGAGAATCCGTATTTCTGTGGGTTTAGTCAATGATTGGATGTTTACCCCAAAACATTTCCAACTTCAGCAGCCTGGGAGTGCAGAAATACTCGTACCTGTTCCAGAGGTGAAAACTTGGCTTGCCAGTTAACAATCCATTAATACTGAATTTCCAAGTTTTCCAGTAGACCAATGTGAAGTATATATGCCCTATGCCCACCTTGCATTCCCATATCCAAATCCATCTGTCTTACTAGATTTTAGGGAAGAGATCAGCTCAAAAGAAGTGGCCAGTTCTTTACTAGTACAACAGCATGAGACCAGTTGTGGAGAGACTCTTCCACGCAGGAGTCTGTGCAGAATAACAGGGGGCTAGCTATATTAATTGGCGTTTTATGAACATCTCTATCCAATGCACTTGAATCTTCAAATACCCACCGCTTCATGGTAAGGAGGTCAAAATTTAACCCCCCTTAAGGAAATATATCCCACCAATATTTGGCATGTGAAAACTGTAGGGACTCAGTAAAGCATGTTATACAAGAGAGTAGTCATGTGATTATTAATTCAGAATATTTGTCTTACTTTCCAGGTATTTTAAACCTTGCAGACCCATCCCCACTTCATAGAAAAATATACGTACATCTCAGGACAGAAAGCAAGAGAATGTGGCGTTTATCATGCAAACAAAAAAAACCCCAAACACACTTATTTGAACTTTTTCTTCTTCTTGGTTTTTCTTTTGGTTTTGTTTGTTTGTTTTTCTTAAAAGAAGTTGCCACTTATAGCTCCTGCATCTTTGAGCTTGATAGTCACTGCATTGAATCTCAGTGCCAGAGTTTCAGGAGATGCATGCAAGTATAAAAAAAACAAACAAAAAAAAAAAAAAAAAAATCCAAACAACAAAACAACTCAATCCCCCCCCAAAAACAACCGTTTACAAAAAAACAAAAACAAAAAAAAAACACCACCAAAAGCCAACCCCAAATCAAAAAGCTCCAGCATTCACCTGAGCTTTCCAGCTAGCATTATCAGTGTTCTTGAAGACAATAAGCATTACTGCAACTGTTTTCTGGACCTGACCCTACCAGCTTGATCCAGACACAAATATTACCTGCCTGTCAAAAACTGTGACATTTACAGGGGCTACATTAACCTTCTATATTGCCCACACCTTCCCAAACAGTTTGGCACTACTACAAACTAACAGGAACACATGAACAGGAAATTCTGCGTGTGCTAGCCAGTGCCTACATGACAGCAAGTAATGTTATGAGCCAGGAAGTACAGAAATACATACACATATATGTGTATGTGTATATTTGGCAGAAAAGAATAAGAAACTACATATTTATCTTATTCACTTATTAAAATCAGCTTTGGAAAGAAATAAAACTGAAATTGTTAACACCCATGAGAAATGTTTTCATGGAGTAATTCACGTTACATCATGCCATTTTCATTAAGATACAGTACTTCTGCTCAAAGAGAACTCCAGTACCACATTAAAATGACAGCTCACTGCTAACTCTGCTGTTGTCAGTTCAAACAATTAGAAAACATGGAAAAACAGGGTTTTATTTTTAATTTTTATAATATTTTCAGAGAAAACTTACAGCAAAAGCAAGAACATTAACTCCTCCTTAGCACGACCTGGACTGTACATATAACTTCAAATTACCAAGAAATAGTCTTGAGTTACTTGTTTGCAACAGTGGAACAGAAATTTAGTAACTAATATCCAAAATAGTAGGTGCATCAAATATAACGTCATCATAAAGATAACTGATTTAAATTCTTTTGCAAATGAGCAGAATTTGGCCATGGTTGGATGTTAACATACACAGATGCAGCACTGCTTACTCGACACAGCTGTAGATCAGATATAATACCAGCAAAGACTAAAGACCCAATTACAGCCTCCAGCTCTTTTCATACGTTCTAATGTTTAACCATTATGGTGAATCTATTCCTGTTAGATTTAATTACTACATTTTTAACTCTTCTGGCTTTACTACAGGGAATCTGATTATTGAAGTACAACACATAACACCTGCTTTCTCCATGCTACTGCCCAAGTAACCTGTCTGCTTGTCTTCAAGAAGAAGGTACTAAACAAGCAATATCCAATCAAGAGCAGTCACGGATAAACCTGCTTTACTGCAAAAAAATCATTACTGGAAATACCTGCAGGTTTTCACCTATCATAAATGCTCCCTGAAAAAATAGTTCCTGAAAACACAGTTCTGAAAAATAGTTTGCACACGCTTAACTAAACCAGAAGAAAGCAATGTATAAACCAACAGGGTTTGGAGCCTGCTTTAGTACCAACTAGTTACATAGAAGTCAGGTCAGCAGTGCAGAACTATACCTTTTGTCTCCACTCTGTCCTCATGTTTGACCAAATCGTGCATCGCTCATTCAAATTTTCTCTCACTAAAGAGGATATATAGTGCATTTGTACTCCTTAGGCTTCCAGTTTCCACAAATGAAAATTATTGCTGGGAATACATGCCACAGAGCAAGGGGAACCCAATTTGACTGCGATTTTCTGAATAGTTTCAGCTTTACAAAGGTATCCAGCATTCTTTGTTTTGATTTGATTCATAGTTTCAAGTTTATAATCTTCTAATGTTGCAGTTCTGCCACAGCTAGCCACTCCGGAAACTTCACTAAAAAGTAGTGTAAAGTTAAAACAACTCTGTTATAACGCTGCTATTGTTAATATTGTTCATCATCATCTCCAAAGTGACCTTTTTTGCTCTGTCAAAACTGTTAGCAGTCTAGAGAGTTGTTGCAGAACTGGTGGTTCAAAATTGCCTACAAAATAATTAGGAATTTTTATTTTAATTATATAGACATGATCTTCTACACAAAAGCACACAAACAAGCAAAACTAGGCAAAAGATTAAAAAAAAAAAGGTATTCAGAATGATTTTGAATCATGAGAACTGTGGTAACCTTCTACACCTTCCAGCCTCTTCAGAAAGGATACACAGTCCTTTGATTAAAAAAAAAGTAGGGAAACATTGAACTACTTGCTAAGGTGATCGGGGAAAAAAGGCTAGCAAAGGTTTGGTCAGGGTGGAAGACATTTCACCTATGCTGAAATAACTATTGGCCCTGCCCCCAGAAGGAACAAAACTTCACACAAATCATCTCCGTGTCTGTCAGCATGAACAGAACTAACACCAAAAAATATTTTCACAGGTTTCTGACACATTTAAAACATACTTCTGAACATCTATTGGGCAAGTGTTAGCATAAATTTTGTATTTAGTGAAAGGCAGTGGAGAGAACAGCCCCGTCAAAGGTTTAGGGAAGAAAAGCCATTGCTTCTATCATATGTTTGTCATGAGGTTTTTTATGGGATATATGAAACCTAGTAAATCACATTCACATCAAAAAGAAACTACATCCAACACTGACTGAAATACATCTCCTTGCTATTGCTGCAACCTGAGAGTCTGACCTTCCACATTACTTTTAACAGGAGACGGAAAGAATGAGAGCCACATATAGTAGAGAATAATCTATGAAACCTCTTAAATATTTGCAAGTCCTAAAGAAAACATTAAGAAATAAGAGGTGTATGAAAAATTGTTTATGAGCTCAAAACCACAAAAATTGTCTTTTTTCATATACTTATAAATTAATCCCTTTGCAGAAAGAAAAGGAAGACTAGGCAAGAATATATCACACAACATAGAATTCCAACAATTACTTATTTTTTATTTCCATCCATAAATATGAAAATGCAGTTGCCAGCTTTTTTTGGTGCCTACTGTAATTTTCCTGCAGACATTAGTCTCCAGACAATTTATGATAAGATTGATACATTAAGTATGAAGTATTTAGCCCCTATGTCACATCCACAATTTGCTTATCAATCCCTTTCAGGAAATATACAGTTTTATACTAAAAAAAAAAAGCCCTGATAGAACTGGTAAGGCAGAATTACTCATAGATTAAAGCCCAGTCTTAGACACCCACTTGTATTCATTTAACTTCAGCTACATGAATCTCCTGACTTTTGTGCCTGGCAACCTACACAAAATAACGAATACTAGTTTGTTTTTCTGTACATACCTCTTTTCCCTGAACCTACCCAGAATTAATAGCAACCTAATCAGTGACTGCTGAAATTCATGTTTGAACTTTGCATTCATTATTATGAAAAGCACAAGCCTGTGAGTAGCGTCTAAGTACATGCTGACTGTTAAGGAATTATGGAGACAGTTGCAGTGACGCAGTCTAAATGTTGCACATGAATAATGAACCGATTGAAAAAATCTTACAGCGGAAGACTTTGTACCCAAAAATACGGATTCAACAGTAATAAAGCTATTCCATGAAAAACCATTAACTGTTAAAATCTTATCAGAAACAAAATAGGTGGGCTTTCTACAAGCCCAGACCAGACAATTCCTTGTGCCAATGCTTTTCGGGATTGACTGAACAATTCCTCAAGTAGCAACTCCTTCCCAAGAGTCAACCAGATGGGGAGGTAGGCAGCAGAAAGCAATGAAAAACTGTTTACACACAAACACACACACAGTAACTTCTTTAGCTTTAGTGACATTCTTCTAAAATACTTCCGTTTTCCTGTTCCACACATGTATGTGCTTGTATCTTTTACAGGGGTGGCTGGAGTTTCTCTGTAATAACTGTTAAACCACAGACACACTTTGGAATAAACTACAATTTTTGCATCATGTGAAAATTTGACTTTTCAGTTTAAAATATGCTGCATAAAATTCAAACAAACTGAATTTGACAGTGCTTTTTAATGCTTCTTTGCAATTTTTGTGCAGCTTTGTCCTCTTTCTTCTAGGTGCTCTTCACCTGTACTGTATCTGTCATGATGCATCAAGACCAGAGATTCACATCATATAACAACAGAGGAAAATATGTCACTTTACACAAAGCAGAAGTCATCTACATCCACGGTGAAGACTCTCAGAGAGGCACCACAATCAAATTTCTAAATAAAGGTAATGTTCTCTGTCAAAAATTTCTTATTGAAGATATTTTTGTGTATTAAAAAAGCACCTTTTCTTTGCTTTTGTTTCTTTACTAGTTCTAATTTTAAGTAAACCAATACCATCACACAGTAGAGGAATATGTAATATTTCACTTTGTATGGCAACAGCATCAGGACTTTTAAAGTCTGCATTAAAGACAAGATTAAAAAGAAAAATATTGACAGATCTTTTATCAGTAGTTACCAAAAATCCTGCTGCTTTTCTAGCTGTTAAAACATCTGGCTGAACAATGCGCTATCGTTAATATCGAAGCTCTCCCACAGGGAACACATCTTACCAACTGTTAGAAATAGGTGAGTAGTTTCTTCTTAAACCAATGCAGTAATGGAGACACTCCACAAATTAATGTCTGAGGTAGTCGGGGAGAATCACCTCCCTCGACCTGCTGGCGACACTTCTTTTGATGGGGCACAGGACACAGCTGGTTTTCTGAGCTGTAAGCACATTGCCAGCTCATGTTCAGAGCATAACCTGAAGCCGCCCTTTCCAGGTTAGCAAAGATGTTCTTGCTAGACTTTCTCAGACAGATGATATCTCAGGATCCATCAGCAGAATAGGTCCTCAAAGAAGCTGTAAAAGCCAAAGCCAAAGCAGCAACAACAGAATTTCAACCAATGGTCACTGACAGATGGATTAACTGGGCTTGCTGGAGGGTTTGTCTTGGTTCCACAGAGCAAATTATCTTAAAGATTCATTAATGACATGGTTGCTACAATAAAACATATACTGACTAAGTTTATGGATGACATGAAAGCAGGAACCATTGTAGTCATGTTAGAAGTGAATATTGTACTTAAAATTCTTTTGATGAAATGGGGAAATGGTCTAAAATGAATAATGAAATTCAGCATGGTAATTACGTATGAATACAGTGTAAACCAGTACATACGTAAATACCACACTGGAAACAGCTGGCTAGATAGCTGCTCTGAAGAAAAGGACTGCAGTTTACAGTAGATAAACCAAATAAGTAATCAGTGTCACACCACTTCAAACAAACCCCCAAAAAAGAGAGATGTACCAACGAGTAAGAATTGCAAAACAGACATAGTAAGTCTTTCTCTGTAGTCAATGAAAAGGCCTCAGCTGGAGGCCTGACTTCAGATTTGGGAGCCATATTCCAAGAACAGTGTGGATCAACTGGTAAAAATCCAGAGGGCAACAGGAGAAATCAGAAACAAGGAAGCATAACCAAAGAGGAATTTGAACTGTTCTGTCTGAAGAAAACTGTGGTAACAGGTATTTATAATAACAACAAACATCAATGACTCCTGTAGAGAAGCTGCTCATCAATACGGAAAAGTGGAAATAATTGTCTTAAATTACAACAGAAGAGACTTAACATACACCAGGACTGAATCTAATGGCAGTATGAATGAGCAGCATAGCCACACCATGCATCCAGATGCTTCTAATGAGAGAAAGGGATACTTGCCCCACCATTCCCAAGTAAATCTGTGTCTGAGAGAGGCACTGGGTCACATTTTCTAGTTGTAAGGAAACTTAAGCAGCAGAATGACAAGACTTCCATAACTAGATGGTATTTATCAATAGGTTAGACAAAGATCGGCTGACACTGCCCTGAGGCCTCAGTAATGGCTTACTTGAGTCTCGATAGTTCATCTAACTTTGACTTTTTATAGAATCATAGAATTATTTAGGTTGGAAAAGACCTTTAAGATCATAAAATGCTTAAGTGCCACATCTACATGGCTTTTAAGTAACTCCAGGGGCGGTGATTCAACCACTTCTCTGGGCAGCCTGTTCCAATGCTTGAAAAACCCTTCAGTGAAGAGATTTTTCCTAATATCACTTGTTACTTAGAAAAAGAGACTGGCACCCACCTTCCTACAAGCTCCTTTCAGGTATTTGTACAGAGTACTCAGGTCTCCCCTGAGCCTCCCTTTCTCCAGGCTAAACACCCCCAGTTCCCTCGGCCGCTCCTCATAAGCCTTGTGCTCCAGCCCCTCCACCAGCTTCGCTGCCCGTCTCTGGACACGCTCCAGCCCCTCAATGTCCCTCCTGCAGTGAGGGGCCCAAACCTGAACACGGCATTCGAGGGGCGGCCTCACCAGCGCCCAGTGCAGGGGGACGGTCACTGCCCTGGTCCTGCTGGCCACACGGTTTCTGACACAAGCCAGGGGGCTGCTGGCCTTCCTGGCCACCTGGGCACACTGCTGGCTCACGTTCAGCTGGCTGTCGACCAGCACCCCCAGGTCCTTTTCCTCTGGGCAGCTTCCCAGCCGCTCTGCCCCAGCCTGTAGCGCTGCGTGGGGTTGGTGTGACCCAAGTGCAGGACCCGGCACTGAGCCTTGTTGAACCTCACACAACTGGCCTTGGCCCATCGGTCCAGCCTGTCCAGATCCCTCTGCTGAGCCTCCTGCCCTCAAGGAGATCAACACTCCCCTGAAAGCGTGGTGTTGCCAGCAAAGTTACTGAAGATGCACTCAGTCCCCTCATCCAGATTGTTGATAAAAGATATTAAACAGGACGGCCCCAGTACTGAGCCCTGGGGAATGCCACTTGTGACCAGCCACCAGCTGGACGTAACTCCATTCACCACCACTCTCTGGGCTTGGCCATCCAGCCAGCTTTTCACTCAGTGAAGAGTACACCCATACAAGCCATGAGCAGCCAGATTCTTTAGGGGTATGCTGTGGGAGACAGTGTCGAAGATTTTACTAAGGTCCAGGTACACAACATCCACAGCTTTTCCCTCATCCACTGAGGAGGTGACATTTCATGGAAGGAGAGCAGGTCCACTGAGGAGGTGACATTTCATGGAAGGAGATCAGGTCCATCAAGCAGGACCTGCCCTTCATAAACCCATGCTGACAGGAATGATTCAAAATAAAATATGATTCAATATGAAAAATACCCACTTAGTAAATGGCTTTGAGTAGTCTAATCCATGGCCATCTTTGTACATTTGGTTAATACTAACAGAACCACATGTATATGGAAGAAAACTATCCTAAAATCCAAGACTGAGAAAATAGGTTTCTAAGTCATCACCAGACATTTAGGAGAAATGGGCCTTTTATCAAGTTTGTGAGAAACTGTGAGCTCTCCAGACTAAAGACATAGAAGCTGAGAAGTTGACCCCTGCACATTCACTTGTTTTACTTAAGAGTCTGAGCAACAGGGACTGCTCCTGGATTCATAAGTCTATCAGAGGTCAGGTGATACTTCAAAAGAGTAAGGCTGGAATGACACAGCAACAGAAACAAAATCCTCACATGCAAAAGCAGGCCCATATTGTTTTCACCTTTGCCTTGCCATCCCATTATTTCAGCTGCTTACCTTCTGCCATTATTAGAATGCATGATACTTACTTTCTACAGCAACATTAATACATGCATAAAACAAAACAAATCTGACCTGATTCTTAATTAACAAAAGGCTTTCCTGATTCAGTGTTCAAATGGTGTGCACAATTTTCTGTTTGTCATTAATGAGATTCTCACTCTTCAAAACATGCCATTTAATTCACTATTTTAAAAGAAGAAAGAGTTGCCTTATAACTTTGTATGGAATAGAAGTAGCACAGACAGCTTTCACATTCGTCTGTTAGAACTGATAAAAGCTGAATACGTTGCTCTTTTTTGCACAGGCAGGCACTATTCAGTTTACATCATAAAGCTGTGCCATAACCGCCCTGTGCTTTTATTAGCCCACATGAAAACTACAAAACCACAGCTCTAGGATGGCAACGTCCTTGATATGGACATGGCTGCATCAGTAGGTAAGAGCTGTCTTACTAAGCTTATACATTTGAAAAGGTGGTATAACAGCCTGTAGGAAAAAAGAAAATCCTGTTGGCATGTATCACATCTACACCAAAAGGCTCTTGTAATGAAGCTATGCCAGTTAAAGGAGCATCTGGATGACACTCTTAGTCATATGGTTTAGTTTTAGTTAGTCCTGTGAGGAGCAAGGAGTTGGACTTGATGATCCTTATGGGCCACTTCCAACTTGAGATATTCTATAATTCTAAGATATAATTCTGAGATATAATTATAATTCTAATTGCTAAGACTGCAGACTGCAATTTAGGCAAAACCTAACCAATATGTATCACTACAGTATCTGCATGTTCCAGGGTCTATATTATTTATGTTGCAAGTCCTCACGAGTTTTTCTTCACCTTGTACACATTTCCTTTCAGTTGTTTCCGAAATTAGGGTCAGAAGCAGTCACAAGAGATCATCTGCCTCAAGACAGAATCAACTGTTCAAACAATACATTGTTGATCAAACAGCCCTGTAACAGAACCCCTAGTCCCAAAGAAATTTATTGTTTTCATGAAAAAGTAAAGATGAAGCAGTGTTTAACCTATATAATATCTATACTTCGCAAGCAAAAATGGAATTCAGAAGATGGGACAGGGGAAAATGTGCACCATTCAAACCGGAATCATAATCCTTTTCCCATTAAATTTGGTGAGTATATTTCTCTTATTTTTCAAAAGAAGGACAACCAAGCCAAAGCTTTCTTCACCTGCATAAATGGAAAAGTGCACCTGTGTCTGAAAAGATTGTTAAAACAAGGTTTTGCCTTTCTTGTTGATATTCCCACTGCCCCAGTTCTTACCACTCCTTGAGATAAGAAATGAAATTATGTGTGTTTCAAAAATGTCTTACATTTTCAGAAAAGCAACTATTTATTATGGCTTCTTACTTTCTACCACTATTTCAGCATGATGCTGTGGCATGTATTGGTTCCAGCCCTGAGCTGCAGGTTTGCCTTACAGCTTTCTCCTGAAAGGTGAAGAATGCGTAATTAATGTACTTCTGACACCTCTGGAAAGTCTTTAGACAACAATTCCAGACACAGGTAAGTTTCTACCCTGCCAAGTAAGAGTGCTAAATCCAAAGGATTCCATTAATGCAATGTTACGGTTGAGATTTTCAATAAATCACGGCAAGGGAAGCCTAGATTTTGCCTCTCGCATAAAGTGCATGTAAGTGTCTGAAAAAAATAAAACACAAAAGGAAAACGCAAAAAGCATTGCGGAAAACTATGTGCAAAGCTGTCTCCAAAACCTGACATCAGTGAGTTCTGTTCCACCGATTTCCAATAGGTTTTTCATTACGTCCTTATTTTTTGAAAGGTGTTTTTTTTTTTCTTCCAGTATTAGTAAAGGAAACTATTTCCTGAACATAACTGTAGTTCTGCTGGCCTATCTTCTACTTTGTTACCATCATCCCTCCATGCTCCTTCAAAGGAGACTTAAAAACATGTTCTGGAAAGGTCAGAAGGTAAAAAAACTATTCTCAGTCTTCCCTGTAACACCAGTCTTCTGCTAAAAAACATGAGGGTCCTGCTGATTAAGTATCTTTACAGTTTCCAAAATAGGACAAGGATGAAGGAGGCAGAGTGGACAGAGACAAACTCCCTAATGAAGATACTGACATGAGAAACTACTAAAATACATGTTTCAAACCAGTGACACCACTATAATCTCAGACTCTACTGAGCATTTCAATAAATGTGGAGGTAAGAAATATCTAAAAATATACACTCATTGTCAAAGCAATTTTTTCAAATATGTGAAGGACACTTACTGTCAAGTATTCAGTTGTCATCTCTTAAAACTGATATTCAGCAAGTATAAATTACCATCACTCCATTGGTGTTAATGGATTTATAAAGGCTAGAGAACCAGAAAAATTGAGTTTTGAATGATCAAGTAATAGAAAAAGCAAGTGATAATGATCTCAGTTGCATCATCACCACACACCTTGTTGCTCATAAACAGACAAGCGTGACACGACCAAACTTTCTCAAGGAAAACTATCTTTGCGCTATGAAAAAGCATGAATGCTTCAATCTCAAGGCCAACTTTTCTGAAAAATTGAAAGCACCAGACAAGAAAGCCTTATAAAAGACAAATGGTGATCTTGTGCTTCTTAAGACACAGCCTGGGACACATGAGTCTGGGTTCTTTCCCTGGCTTTGTCCCAACTTCCCTATGGCCTCAAGCAAGGTCTACTAGCAGCAATGGCAGTAAAAGGCTACATATCCAGTTTGGAGCATAGCTGTGGGAAACAGTTCACAGTTCCCAAAAGATTAAAAATAGTTTGCTAAGAGAACAGGAAAAAAATAGATCACCAAAGCAGGAAGGGCTATTGGTAACATTCAATGTCTGTGTTAGGCTTATGACTCAAGGTGAGAACGAATCTAGAAATTAACAGAGCAAAAGTGGTGCACTTAAAATTAGGCCTACAACAGCTAAATAACAAGGGGAAGGTTTATTCTTCTAACAGCTCCCGTATAGCGTTTTAGAAAACAGAACTCAGAAATCAAAATAGCAAGAGATTTGCAGGGGAACTCTACAAAGCATGATGCAATTCCCTACCAGGTTCCAAGAATCTGCCCCTCTGCTGAGCTTCTGCCGCAGTGGTACAAAGGCAAAACCACTCCAGATAAACCCAGCCATCAACAGCAGGGTATTAATGCAGCAGTCCTGATATTCTGCTGGTGTGCTTCTCCTCTGTCACGGAACTCCTCTTCATTCCTACTGTTTCCCTAATCCTAAAACCACATTACAACAGCATTATGGATTAAGATGGCCAATTCCATTCTGCTTGCCAAGAATAACCAATACAAGTGAGAAACCTGACTCAGATGAACAAATGTGACGCCCATCTACAAAGGCAGGAAGGAGGAAAATTTTTTTCAATAGAAGGGTGGTCAAGCATTGGAACAGGCTGCCCAGGAAGGTAGTGGAATCACCATCCCTGAAAGTGTTAAAAAAAACGTGGGGATGCAGTGCTTAGTGACATGATTTAGTGATGGACTTGGCAGTCCTGCGTTAACGGTTGGACTTCATGATCTTAAAGGTCTTTTCCAACCTGTGATTATGATTCTATGATAAATCAGGTTCTCACCAAAGCAATAAAATGAAATCCAACAAAGCAGTAATGGGTGGACCCAGCCTGCTCTCCCAGTGTACCCCTTTGCAACAGCTGCCCCACATCCTGCACATGTCAAAGAATGTGTGTCCTCACATTCTGCTAACTCTTCTCTGTTTATGGCAATGGGGTAAGTAACTAATATTGATATTACTCTGATCAATGCAAAAATCTCAATGAGGCTGGTTGACAGGTCACTGACCTAACTCCCATGTTTAGGTGAATACCCTGATAATACCCCAGACCCACACACAAAGGCCCCGTTACCCTCCCCCATGAGAATGGAATGAAGCATGCAGTCCAAAAAGGGACCTGTGTTGCATGTACACCAGCTACATCTCTGAGCTGGTCAATGGGTGGCTGTGACCCCAGCCTACACTACAGAATCAGGCCTTAGTTTTGACTTAGTCTGAAAAAACTCAGTCAGGTTTCTTTGCTCACAACACTTTTAAAATGGGTTCAAATGAGTGTATCTGGTGTAACCATTCCGTTTCAATATAGTTAGAGTTTCTTTCTTACTCTTTTTTTGTTCTTTTACAGTTTTTTTTCTTTCCCTCTTCCGCATGCTGATCAGTAACTTCCCAGTCTCTGATTTGGTTGGTTTAAGCATCCTGATAGGGGATCTAGCAGATGGAAATCACTGGAATCCAAAGGTTGTTCACTGGCAACATCATCTCGATACTTTGGTGCTCTGGTAGCAATTCTTCAATCAGAATTAACATGAAATACCTCAATGTCAGTAGCTAAGAAACTCAGGTAACGACATTTAGAGAATAAGTATCTATCTAACAGTATTAAACTCAGCAAGGTGCATGTCTTTCCCACAGTGGGTCTGACACTGCTTTGTCTATACTCCAGCCTGTCCAGATACAAGCCAGCTTCTGTCCAGATGCCTTGTGGATGGATCAGCACTGTACTGTGCCTACTAACTCCATGCTAACTCCACATTTCCCAGACGCAAACTGGCTTACTTCTGGCCGTCTCAAAGCAGAAAACATGTGACTGTCTCCATCAACTTGTGTAAGCAAACACAAAGTTACTTCTCTAACTTAGGAGTTCTTTGAACTCTATATATGTGCCAAAGAATAACTGGTTATGATGACTGGATGAAGTCTCACTTTGCCATACAGCCAGTACTTCTAATGCAAAAATGTAATTGCATGTAGATATGTATTCAAACAGGAAAAAGGGAAATAACTTTATAAGAACTGTGTATAAGGCTCAAAGACATCATTATATAAAAAATGGCCACAAAATCTGAGGTATTTTCTTGCTTATCCAGAAATCAGCATATACTAGCTTCTGACATTTGAAAAGCCTTTGTTCCCAACTAATAAAATGAGAGCAGAGCAGAACCTGAAAACACCTTAAAGTAATGGAAGATTTAATAAGAAAATGGATAATGAGATACTTTTAGTCTAGCAAAAATGTGAGCACATTAATAATAGATGACCAGTACTACTCAGCATGATGTAGGATCCATGCAATGTTACAAAGCTAAGTCTCATCCTAGTGAAATGCTGGCTGGTAACACTGACAGAATCAGTATGTGTGAAAGAAATCTTCCCTCGAGGATGTCCAATGGGTATATTCTCAACCACAACGCTTTTCAGATTAAAGAAGGTACTCATTTTTGCAGGCTTCCTAATGGTTCAATGACTTCATCTAATGGCACCCTCTAACAGTGCCTGCACTTACCGAGGCCAGTCAGTGGCAGAGCTGCCTTGGTTACAGCTCAGTCCCTCAGGATAGGGATGCGCGAGCGGAAGGGCACGAGTATGTGTAACTCTTGATGTCCTCGGTGGGAGATGAGGTTACTCACTCCAGCAAAGGAGGTGCTCAACACTTAGCACAGTCAAGACTGTATGTCTCTGATAGTTTATGTTCTTTAAAGCCACAGAGATTACCCCTTAAACACCAGCATAATTTATTGCTTTGGTTTTAGAGGAAGGGAATTGAATGTGAATGGGTTGCCTTGGAAATTGCTCTTCTGCCTAGATAGTTGGGATTCACTGTCAGATGTGCTTTTGTCATTCAGAGAAAAAGGTACTTGCAAAAATGAAGGTTTGCCTCCCAAGAGCTTAGGAATTCTTCTTCCTATTGCAGTAAACATGCTGTAATTTTTTAACCAATTCCAGTTACCAAAAACTGAACAAATGGGTTGACAAAGGTAACATATCAAGAAAACAATGAACTCATGGTTCTTTTAGTGCAAATTAAACATTGCTTCTATCTATCACCAGAAAATAATTAAAAAAAAACTCTTCCCTGACTCAAAATTGTCCTTTCCTCATATGCAGATGGTCAGTTCCAGCATTTTAGGGACATTTTTTTTATTTTCCTGTTCTTCAAAACACCCTTAAAAGACTGACTCCTGCCTTCTCCAAAACCTTGTGTCCACAGGTGGCAATGCGAGGGGAAATCCCCAACTAAGCATGCAGTCAGTGCAGGTGTAGATATTTGCAAGTCTCATTTTGCAGGAGAGCTAATCATGTCAGGATCAATTCAAACCTGTCAACACCTGAAAATAATCTTTCCAAAAGAGAACCCATAGTTACTACATTCCTCCTCAAACAGAAAGAGATTTTTGTCTTTGCAATGAATTTTAGCACCTCTAAACGACTTCTCAAAAAGTACAGAATTAAAAAGAAACTTGTTCTCCAAATTAGAGCGCACTCAAATACAGAGAACTTGCCTATTGAAATGTTAATATGCTTATAGTAACTTGTGGCCAATTATGGTAACCATATGCAGAAACATGAAGAAGCACCAAGTAGAAGAACAGCCTCAACTAGGACTCCAGAGACTTTCTGTAGGGCCTAAAGCAAAATATTTGCATGCTTCCTTTTCTAACTCCATCCCCTGTTTTGGTTTGTCAGCACTTGGGGCAAGGTGTATCTCAGATACATGTCCTAGTCCAGCCAACCTCAGCTTCAAATGATCTTTAAAAACCTAGCACTGGATTTGAGGCACTAATTACTTCATCTTCTCACTATGTTAATAAGCACAGTGAAACCCCAGCAGTACTGGAGCACTCCAGCATGTCTGGCATGTGCACTGGCTATAGTTCAGCCTAGAAATCTTAACTACACCCCAGAAATCCCACAGAAAGCTAAGAGATTCATCTGGCCAAGAATTTCAAGGGTCAGACCATCCAAAGGAACCAAATACATAAAAAAGCTAAATAACAAATAATTAAATTATTACCTGTACAAAGAAAAGGCCAGAATCTCTGTTGCTCAGTGAGACTTCTGATTAACCTGGACACTCTCTTGGCCACCAGCCTCTGCAGAAACAGTTCTTCAGCTTTCAGTGAAGTAAGTATCACATACTGGCTGAACACTGAAACCTGGAACCCTTCATGGATACAAAAACTATTTGACATCAGTTTCTCCCACACACTTTCTAGATAATCCAGGCGTGTTAAACGGGACCAAAAGAGTTTATAGGTAGTATTTTTCTTCAGACATCGTGCAATACACTTCTTTTAAACACAGCCTGTGTAAAAAATTTCAGCACATCAGAGTGGATACAGGTTTAGAACAACGGGAACAAGCAACAAGGTACACATATCTATGTGACGGTACTCAGCAACATCCTGGTGTGGCTGCTCCACACTGCAGTTAAGGACAAGGCTTCAGGCACCTCCCATCACTGCTGTGCAAGGCAGCACACTGCATCTCAGCTGCACAGGCTACATTTTGGAAGAGTCATCAGTGCATTCAACTGATTCCAGCTGATTAAAATCTAAACACACTTATCTTCATGATGTCAACTTAACTCATGAAAAAAATACGTATTAGAGAAATTAAGGGGTTATTTAATTACTTAAGTAATTAAATTACTTAATGTAATTTAAATAATCTTTGGCACTTTGTGGTTACTTCTGGCACAACTCTGTCAGCTTTGGCTTTCATCAAACCACTATGATTAAATTATACATTAATAATACAACATAAAGCCATTCATGGTATCTAATATACTTCAACTAATTTGTGACATTTGCATGAAGTTTGGATTTCGGCTACTGTCATACATACAACATACTTGATCTTCCTACAAGTGAAGAGAAATGGACCACAGTAGCATAAATGCATTTCCGCATGCCTTTGCTTTTTTGTAATAATGCTGGAAGAGAAGTTAAGGACCTACACGTGTATTTCTCCAAGACTGGAGAGTCATCCTTGTTTTTGAAAGTGCACTGCCAAACAGCATTAATTACTCCATCTGTTTTAACCGAGGAATTCTGTCATTTGTAACTGCAAACACATTTACCATTTCTTCCAGTTCTCTAGAATGATGCAGTATTTTTAGGCACGGGTAATAGGAGAACTCAACCACAGAAGTGAAGGATATTTTCAGGATGGGGAGAACCTTAAACTCCTTAAAATGTTCACTAGGCTCATTTACAGCCACAAGTAAATTCCAACAGTCTTGACTGGTTTGAGGTTGGGGGGGACAGGGTCTGAATCCTACTTTGATAAAACAGACGAAGATCAGAACTTGGAACTTGTTTTGAAATAGTTGGGAGGAGAGTTGAGAACAAATCAGCAGGCTCAAAAGCAGGAAAATGGAAATCGTGTATCATTTCACGGCTAGGCATTACAGCCAACAGTTACCTGTAGATGAGAATAGGGATTGTTTATCAGAAGAAAGATGACGCTGAGCACCAGTCTGCAATCTTCCATAATATATGAATTAACTGGAAACAGTGGGAACTGGTGATAATATCTTCCAAATCTGGGCATTTTTAAGGCTTCCTGAATGCACATGTTAGTGGGTACACTAAAACAGGCATCTTACAAATGTACAAGTAACTAACTAAGACTGATTTAAAGAATCTTCAGTAGGTCAGAGGATCTCTTTGAAGAGACCACGTCTTTTCAGTTTTCTGAGTAGCTCCATCTGCATTAGAGGGCAGAGAGGCTTTTCAGGTTTCTGTGATGTAAACTATACATACAATCTATAGGAGCAGCAAGGTTTCTGTTCCAGTTAAAATCTAAACACACTTACCTTGATGAGGTCTACTTAGTTCATTAAAAAAATACGTATTAGAGAAATGAAACACCCTTCTCACTCTGTAATGGAAAAGATACAGCAAGCTTTTAGCAGGAAAAAATAAATAGATCATAAGCAAAGCAGAACTATATATTTTTGTGATCTTATTCTTCCATTATAATGCACTACTCTTTCCAGCTCTAGAATTCTTCGGCTTTTCATTCTTTGATTGTGGAGACTAAACTTCTGAAAGGATTTTTCTCCATGTAATCCATTTTAACAGAATCCTGTTTCCAAAATGCATTTAGACATATTATGAGCTCTTTTCAATCCATCTAAAAATCTGCATTTAACTGTGGGTTTTTTTCCTTTTGTATGGATGCATAAGGCTGACAGGGATTTATGTGTCTACTCATTTCCAGTGTGGGTTGTGCTGAGCTTCAGCTGCACGCTCCTAAGCTCCAGGAGCACTCCGCTCACATGTTCTGGGAAATGCCAACAGGCAGGGAGGCTGCAGCATTCCCAGAACAGCACAGAGTACTCAAGGTTCAACCAAAGGCAAAAACTAAAGTTGGATGAGACAGACTTTCATTAATTCCTATCTCCCTAAAAAATATCATCATATGGTTTCACTTCCTTGGCTCTCTTTATTCAAAAGGTTTGACACTAACATAGTTGCTTTACAACAGAATAGTGAGAAACTGGCTCATCAGCAGTGGCATGTTAAAAAAAGATATTTTTTTTTTTCTGTAAGATCTTGTTTTCAGTGAAACCTTGGACAGGAATTCCTCCCACACATAGAGCCAACTTTCATCTGTCTGCCGAAAAGGGCCTCCATGTCCCACTTTCTTCACACTCATCTAAATGTGCCTTTCTATACTTTTCATCCCATGTTCCCACATAATCTCCCTCACTATAAAAGCATTTCAGGCTCTTTCTGCTCATGGTTCATTTCCTAATTATTATTCTTGCTTTGCTTTATCTGTAGCTTCTTTGGAGTGTGTCAAAAGTCTCCTTGGGGAAGTTCCATTTGGTTCGTTGTCAAACATATGCTCTTTATATATATTTATACTTCTTCTCAGACAAAACTTCTGTATGATGAAATAAAGAAAAACTTTCACTCAACCCCCTTTGGAGATATCTCTGGAAAGACCAACTGTAATTATTCAAGCGAGTCATTCTCGACATAAATAATTGTTTTACAATTATCTTCCTTTTTAATTTCAGAAAATTCTCAAACTTACTACTTTGTGATGTTAACTTCTGTAAAGGATATTTGTCTGGAAGAAACTGATTGTTCTATTAAGTAGAAAACTTTCCTTTTTCCTCTTCTTTTACCATAAGGCTGGCATTCACCATGTGGAAGGGATTCACTGCTGCTTTTGATGGAACCTATCGTTATAAAAACCTTATACGTAAAAGAATGACTTTCAGCAACTTTAATGAGAGCTGGAGGGCATTCAGCAACTCGTAAGAACAAGTCCCACATCACCACAGCATTAAAAAGTCCATCTGAGCTGAGATTACATGCAAGGTATGACTGTGTTTGAAGAGATGATAAGGAAGTATAGTAAAAGGTAAAAAGACTAAAATAAAATCTTTTACTACATTTTTATTACCAGAGTCTTAAGTACTCTGTATATTCCTAAGATCAGAGAACAGTGATTAAATCCAGCTTACTACTGTCTTTTACAGACCTACCAAACGCACAGATCCATAGCGAGATTACAAGGATTTCACTGGTTGCACATGGCGGGGGGAGGGGGGAAGCCCATAACATAATAAAATTTGTAATAGTGCTGCTGGCACTGCTCTGTTAAGGAATTGCAGGTCTCACTAGGTGTAGTAATGTGTGATCTGAAACTTGCTGGCATACCCTTTAGGAAGGTATGCATTAACTGCTCTTGATAGATGAGGACAAAACTCTTTCACCTGAGACAAATCTGAGCTGCTTTAAGATTCAAAGTGAGACGTTTTCAATTTGTTATTGCCCGACTTCTATTTTCAAGGCAAAATGCACTAAATAAAAAGATAAGGAATGTTCTTTCTGACCAGTGAAAAAGATGAAATTTACACAAAATCAATGCAATCAGCATTATTTTTCATTTTGACTTAATGTGACTCATAAAGCTTACAAATGTCTCCCTATCCTGACATCCCTAGCAAGGATACCATGTCCAGTATGAGCAAAGATAGTGCAAATTTCATTACGCTGTCCTGCTAGCACCCCTGAAAAGATGATCTGAAGAAAGCATAGTCTTCACAGAACCATGGCCACCAACCTCAACTCTCCGAGTGTAACATAAGAAGTGGAAATTAGGACCAATATGGAGATGGTATTTTTATATCAAGACCACTAACATTTTGTATAAACATTTCATAATGACATTTGCCTTCATCTAACTTGCAGTGAATTTCAAAATGTGACCTAGAGGTGAAAAACTCTGTGTCATAGTATCAGTTTCATGAACAACGCAGTCACTTATTACTGCTCCTTTACTCATCTAGAACCAAAAATGTGCAGCTCATTTCCCTGTACAGATAGAAATAACAGCTCTTTGCCCCAAAATGACTGCTAAGCAATTAATTATAGGACTGAATGAATAAAATATATTTTGCTTCAATACTAATAAGTTAAAAGATCTGACATACTACACTGTATCACAGAATTATTATTTGTGAAATAATAGATGACAAGGCTATTACAGGTACTTCTCATTTAATTTAACACCAAAGTTTGATACCAAGAGGTAAAACTGAATACCAGGATTGTTGTTGCCATATCAAGCCTATTTCCACAGCATTATGCCCACAACAAATTAAGAAACTAATTATTTTGAAACAACTCAAATTACTGTGTATTTTAAATACTCTCCCAACAAGGAATTAAAAGCCCTTACTCCTTATGCTTTGGAAAGATCATGTAATCATGGGATAACCTAAGTTGAAAGGAATCTCTGGAGGTCATCTGGTAAAACCTTTACTCATAGCAGGGCCAAATTCAACATCAGATACAATTCTGTTAGATCAGGTATTTCACAGCTATGTTCAGCTGGGGTTTGAATTAATTCAAGTTTCCACAACTTCTCTGGAAAACATGATCCAATGCATGACTGTTTTCACTGTAAATTTTTCTTTCCTAATATTTAATCATAATTTCCCCCTTGTTGCATCCTAGTCCACTGCCTCTCCTCTTTTCACTGAGCACATCCAAGAAGAGACCACCTTACCAGTATTTGTACTGAATGCATGAATTGATTCCAGCCCTATTCAAGTGAAGTGTAAAACCTCCATTCACCTTTCTTGTGCAGTATCAGGGCCAATGATCTGTGTGACTGGTTTGATCCTCTCTCTGCTCACCTAGCCAATTAAATGCACTTATTTGATTGTGGAGACTAAGCATTGGATATCGTAAAGGAGCCAAAATGCAACCTTTTACCTAAAAAATTAAAGAATTGTGATTTTATCACTTATTTGTCAACTTATCAGAACTAAAACTAAAACCCCCAAAACTAAAAGGGTCTAAGTTGCGTGTAAGATACATACAGATTGAAAACATGACCTAAGATTACCTAGTCTTACAAGTTTTTGTTTCAGATCCAAACTTCACAAAATCAGCAAGATTTAAACACCACATAATTAACTGCAAGTGCAGTCGATCCCATATGATGTCCAAAAATAAACCTATTGTGTTCAAGTTCTGTAAGTCCTACCCAAATTCCATTTGAATCCAAGAATACAATCCTTCTGAATTTCAATGATTTCCAAAAAACACAGCCCTTGTTTCCTAGTCCCAAGAATTGTTTCTTGGCAGAATGTAGCAGATCTCAAAACAGAAGCAGATCAGCAGCATATTCCAGTGTTCTTAAAATAATTATTTCCAAAACCTACTGATCTTATACACAGGAAAGATAGCTATGCAATTCCCAAATTTCAGAGAATCAATTGCCATTATTATCATTGAAATCTCAACACTTTCACTTCATCACTTTAAAAATAATAAGTGTTTATCACTTAGGTGTTTATAACAGTTGATCATCAGTCACAGAGCAGCAAGGAACTGCAGAAAAACACCCTGCTGTGATGAACAGAGCCTAAAACTAAGGAAGAGCTAAACAGCATCTTTAAGAAATTGACCCAGTTCAGAAATTTCCTAGAGCTCTGAAAGTTCAGGTTTCCTCAAGTTTTGAATTCCCAACTTTGGATCACTGAACTGAAAGAAATATTATATGCAGCTCTGGCAGGACGGGATTTCACTACTGAGGCTATACTGCTGGTGCATGGAGTGGTTAAACGCTATAGTACTGATGCACTGGGAATGTGTGTTTTACTAACACGTATCTCCCCAAAATCCTGTAAAATAAACCAAAAACACAAAGTGAAAAACACTTATTGCTAGCTGTTACTCTCTTGTCCCTCATAAGAGAGATCCTACCAATTATATAGTCTCATACATTTTTGGATTGCAAAGATTTAACTCAAGCAGTTCTACTGGAAGCAATGTATTACTTCCAATCTTAATGTTAAACTCAATTACACACCAGTACACAAGCGTATCAGCCTCTTAGGCACAGCCACCAGCAACGATTACATGTTTTGGGGGTGTCATTTGAGTTATGGGAGCAAAACACCACTCCCATGTCAGCTGCCTTAACAGAAAGGGCAACATCCTGCAACCAGTGCATTGTTTGGGGCTACAATCCCAAGCCTCCTCCACCCCTGCTAGTACAATAGGCACCCCCTCATACTTCCTCCTGCTTTATCAGTGGACAGACGCTTCATCTCCAGATCAATGGGTTAGTAATACCTTAACCAACATAAAAAGATGCAGCAATTTACCGGTTCAAAGATTTTACTTTCTCAAATTTGTCAAATCCCTTTACTCCCTGAGCTGTTAACTGTCTAACTGTTGTCAGTTCTAACATACAAGCACCGACAGCCAAAATCATAAGTTAGTTTCCAGCTTTATAAAGCATTTAAAAATGAGATTAAAATCTATGCGTGACATATATCACTTTGCCACATAACTGCTGAAATTCCACTATGTACAGTAACAAATGATGAAATGTTATCATTCAGTCTAATGGATACAGTCTCATCTCCAAGTGTAAGGATTTACATACATCATTATAATTAATGTTAATGGCAATCACAAACATAAATCTTCTGAATATTGAGATGAATTAAGTCTGTTAAAATGAACCACTGCACTCCCCAAATAATCGCTAGTCAAAACAGTAACAAGCAGAAGCTGTGTTTCCACTGGAAAAATTTCCCAGTGCGGTCGGCTGACACTTAAATTATTTGGAAAGTAACAGGTTAAACAGGGAACAGCCTATTTTACACTAACTGTACTGGATAAAACATACACTTCTAAATCAAGATCTATACAGTGAACACAGTGCAGGGAAGTCCAAGGATAAACACATGAAATGAGATTGTCAAAGCAGCGAAGGGGACTTAGCCATACACTTTCCATTAATCTTCCCTTCACTGCTTTGAAAAATCTCATTCACCATCTCTGTTATTTAGAGTTCTCTGTGTTTGTATATCTGTATATTCCTAGGTACCAAAAACTTCCACTTACTATAAATATTGAAACAAAATTACCCTGCAATGGAAGTTTCTAAAAAACACATTTTCAAAGCAGCATGAAGGTTTTCACTGTGTGACACGTATTAACATCAATTGGATTCACACAGCTAAATCTCCCTGCAATTTGTTGTCAATTTACCCCTTCCAGAATTTAGTATTTTTTGAACTTGTTTTACTTTGCAAATATTTTCATGTTGCAGTACTGTATGGCTTGGTGGCAACACTAGCGCAGGCACCATCTCTGGCAGCTGCTTTAATTTTCTAGTACAGACAAGGCCAACATCTGAGACTTCTAGTGGCACCACTAAGAATTATGGCTGTAATCCAAAGGATTCATATATCCTCATGATATACTTTCCTGATGTATACACAGGTCCTAATAATCTTAATGACAGATTTATGCACAAAAAAGATATACATACACTTCTGAGTTCTTAGCTTGTCAACTTCAGAATGGCATATGACAATGCTTCAGTCAGGAAGCGCAAAACAGTGGAAGATCACAGGGTTTTGATGGGGCCAGGTAGGGGGCTGGGGGGACACGGACACAACACAGTTCTCCTTTCACAAAATTCCCTTAGTTTTCAGAAGCAGAATCCACCTGTAGAGGTTCAAGGAAACCCTGTACCTAACAGCTTTTCCTGAGCTGGTGCCGCCTAGCCCCCTATCTCGGTGATTTTTCCCAGAATCCTGTATTACACATAATGATATGGGTTCACATTTAAAAATAAGGCTATCATGAAACGATAGAGGACTAACTACAGACTGTCCTTGGGATTACTGGAACTCAACATTAGAATGTGTTTATTATAAAGTGTAAAAGCTGTCAGTCAGAAATAAACACTTTCATGAATCAAAACATAACTGAAAACTGGTATTGTCATTTTTATGTCAAATTCTTCAACTGACAAACAGAACTGGAAACTACAAACAAATCTTGAACGTAATACATTTAATGTATTATCATTAAAGAAAAGATATTTATTGACTGGCACGCAGTAACTGTTTTTACCTTACAGTTCTTCATCCCAGCAACATAGAAACATGCAGCCATATAAGGAAGCAAGAAACTGTGCTTTGAGGCCACTAAACACTGCATCCTTCTTCAGAACAAGAACCAGTTCTCTGGTATTAGTATGTTTCCAGGAATTTGGCTTTTTTACTTCACATCACCTTATACCAAAGACAACCTACATAGTATATGTATGCTATGAAAGGTATTGCCAGCTGTGTTTTGTAAGAGACCTCTTTCTCAGGTGATATCTAAAGGTTAATCTTTATTATGACTAAGGTAAACAACTTCCTTTTCTAAAAAACGTGCCCATCTGTCTCTTCTTAAGTATTTCCTCAAGTCACATAAATCATTTGTACTTCTGAAATGCTACAAATAAGTATTTCAAGGGCTTTAGTTTTTGTAACATTTAATCTAAATGTTGTCCACAGTCAGTAATACTTCTTTCAACCCTCTATAAATGGATGCAAGGTACAATAAATCTCGCTTAATGACAGTAATGTCTGGGGATGCAGTTTTGTTGTGCATGCTTTATACGTATGACCCCTGAGATGTTAGAAAAAGATCTAAAACCGCCCGCGGCCACAACTTCTACAGACATAAACTGAACACTACCGTCACTGAGATCATGGAAAGTACCTGAGCTTTAAGTTCACATCTACTAGATTACTTTCCAAAGTATGACTTCTATTTTAAAATGAAAATAAATCAAAATGAAAGCATTTTTCCATACAGACATTTATCAGTGTCTGAAATACATGGACATGACAGTGGAACATTATCATAAAACAGGTAAGCACAGCAGAAAAAACTATGTATTAAAGTAATTTTTGAAAGTTGTTGTATCATCTGATAGGTCTTTTATAAAATACGAATCTGTTCCTGAAAGACTTTATATGCATTTCTCTGGAGATTATGGTGGCTATTCACACTTCACTTCAATTTTTATACCCTCCAAGTAACTCTACACAATAGCAAATACAGTTATTATAACCTTCATAACTGGCAGAGAGATATATTTGAAGAAAAAGGGTTCATTTCCCCTCCCACATACACTGAAGTAAATCAGGAGTGATCCTGCTGCAGCCGATAGGACAGTATCTGCAAAACTGATGCAAAACAAGAGTAAAAAAGGCCAAAAATGTATAAACAAAGCTTTCCTCACGCTCAAGTACAAATCACGCATCTTCCCTGCTTTTTGACAAGGTTGTGCTGTTGAAGTACTTATACCACGCTTAGCTCCACCACATTAAAGCACAGCTGAGGAAGGTTGAGACTCACACTGGAAACAATGGAGGTAGACCAGTTTACACAGGCGGAGAATCTGGCATAAAGCCCTGGAAATGAATGAGGGCCTTCAATTCAAGTAATTGTACATTCTGCATTTAAGTGTATTACCCCTGAAACAGAAGCGATTTCAAAGTGCTGTAACAGAAAACTAGATTAGCAAAGGACTGGGGGGGGGGGGGGGGGGGGGGCGGGGGGACGGACACCCAAGCAACAGCAAATGCATCCCACTTTTCTTCTTTACAGACACACACACAAGGAACAGCACACATCTTAAAAAAGATCATGTGGCAAAATGATGACTCTGAGTCACTAGAAAAAGAGAAAAATCTTTTAAAATACCCTTGGGACCAGGGACTGCTGTTAAAGGAAGAGCATTATTTTATCATCCAGCTAATGAGCCAGAGAAAGGATGATTATTGTTCGGCGATGGTTTTGTCTCAACAACTCTTTCTCTGAAACAAATATGCCAACTTCAGTAAACAAAGACGAGAAGATGCACCGTTCTGTTGCTTCAATTGCACGCTGAGGAATATTTAATCAGAGGAAAGCAATCCCAAGTAAAGTCACAGGAGAGGGCCGGCGCAAGCCGCTCTTACAAAGGTTTAGAAAAACAGAAAAAGAAAAGCGGCGGCGACGGCCCTTCTCCCGCACCCCCCGCCGCGCTGCCAGGGGCGGCGGGCGGCCCGCGGCGGCAGCGCCCAGCAATGCCCGGCCCGGCCCCCGGCGCCGCAGACCCCGGTCGCCGCCCGCCCCGCGGGCACCGGCTGCCGTCCGAGCGGGGGCAGCGTCCCCCTCGTGCCGCCCCCGGGCCGGCTTTCAGCGGACGGGGGAAGCCCCTGCCCGGCACCCGCGGGGAGCGAGACCGCCTCGAAGCGCCGCCGGGGCGGCGGAGTCTCTCCCCCTCCCTCAGGCAGGGAGCGCTGACAGCCGGCCGGGCTGAGGCGCCGCGGCACCCGCCACGGGCCCGCCGCCTCCCCCCCGCCCCGGCCGCGGGGCCGCTCTCGCCCCGCGCCGCCTCCTCCCCGCGCCGCACCGCAAAACTTACGGGCCGGGGGCTGGGGGCGAGCAGCGGGCGCGGGCGGCCCGTGGGGGCGGAGGGAGCGGGGCCGGCCGCCCGCACTCGGCACCGGGCGCGGACAGCTCCGCGGCCGGCTCCGCGCCGCGCCGTGCCCCCGGGGGCCGCGCCCTGGGAGGGGGAGAGCGCCCGTCCCTGCCCGCCCCCGCGAAGCCGAAGCGTGCCCCGTGGCGGGCGGCGGGGCACTCACCAGCTGCAGCGAGCAGAGGAAGATCAGCGTGCAGCGCCCCGTGCAGCAGCCCATGGTGGCAGCCGGCCGCGCCGCGCCGCCGGAGAGCCGCCGCTTCTCCTCTTCTTGCCGCCCGCGCTGACGCGGCCCCGGAGGCGAAGCGGGGGGCTCACCGCATCCGGACGGAGCGCCCGGGCGCGCGTGTCTGTGCGCGCGTCCCGCCTGTCGCTGCTCGCCCCCTTTGTTGAGGGGGGCCCTCCCCGGCGGCGGGAAGGAGCGCGCGGAGGTCAGCGCGGCCCCGGGGGGCAGCCGGCGGCGAGGGCGGGGGGCTCCGCCCGGCGCGGCGCGGGTCTGGCTCTGGGGAAGGGGACGGGGACGGGGTGGGCGTGTGCGTGTGCGGACCGGGGCGGGCGTGGGCGGACGGAACGCGTGTGGGGAGGCGGGGGGCTGGGGGTGGGGTGGAGGGGTGCCGCGCGTGGGCGTGCGAGGGAGGGCGGGGGGCTGTGCCGGGTGCCCAGGGAGAGGAGAGGAGGCGGCGGCGGGCTCTGCCGGGGGCGCCGCGCCGGGGGAGGGGGCTCGGAGGGCGCCTGGGCGGGCGGTGTGCGGGGATTCCGGAGGCTCCGAGGGCAGCCGGTGCTTGGGGGGGCTCGGCGGGAGGCGCGGGGTCTGTGCGGGCGGCGGGGGCGCAGGCAGCCCCGCGCGGGCCGCTTGTTGCGAGCGCCCGGGGAAAGTTCAAGGGACTTGGGCGGCCGAGGCGGGGAGGGGGCGGGGGAGCGGCGGCCGCCCAGCGGCGGGGCGGGGCGGGGCCGGCCCCGGAGCGGCCCGCCCGTGCGGCGGCCGGGGAAGCCCGGGGGCTGGCGGCGGGCCATTGTTCGCGGCCGGCGGTGCGCCGGGGGCGGAGGGGGGGTCCCAGGGTGGGGCGGGAGGCGGCGGCGGAGGTCACCGTGCCCCCGTTCCACGGAGTCCCTCGGGCTGGGTGCCGGCCGCCAGAGCGGGGGCCGGCGGGTGACGGGAGGTGCCTCAGGGCGGCCGTTTCCCTCCCTCCCTCTCCCCGCGGCGCGGGAGCGCGGGCCCGCCGGCGGGCTGCACGGCGGGCGGTGAGGGGCCTGGGCGTCCGAGCCCGGCGCTCGGCTGGTGAATCCCCTTCCTGGCCGCTGACAGGCGGTGCTGGGGGAGGGAGTTTCCCTCCCCCGTAACGCCACTGTGCCACGAGAGTCCGCTGGCTGCTGCCGTCCCTTGCGGGTGTGAGCTGGGAAGGGCCTCCGGGGGAGCGGCTCGGCCCCGGCCATAATCTTTCTCGGCAGAGGTAAATGGGCTGACGGAGTTGCGGAGAATTCCTGCGTGCCAGGAGACGGATGAACAACCACTGCTCTCCAGAAGCCTCTCCACGGGCAGCCGAGAGAAGTAGGTTCAGTGGAGATACACAGGTCCCTACATCGGTGTATGCACGTTGTTGTAGACATGTTTGCCAGAGGACTCATAGATACAAATATGCACACTGTCTCTTAAAAAAATTTTATACATGGGTAAAGTGTTGACTACCCTCCCTCCCCAACAGAGTGGATAAATCAGATTATTTTGTACAGGCGTTAAGGCATGTTCCACTCAGCAGACAGTGCTTTCCTACAGCCTGTTACCAGCTGCTGTTGCATGATACACAGACTTCTGCCAAAGAACATTGAAGCTTACCCTGAGGGAAAAAAACACACCTACCTTCTGCAAGGCATCCTAGCGAGATACCTGATTAATGTATGAAATACACAGTACTGTGTCCCCAAACCGCATACAACTTTTAATTTATGCATTAAATGGTAGTGACAATAGTCAATTACAGAACTACTGCAAAATACTACTGTGTCAGATTAGATTTGGAAAGCTGCTTTCTTCTATCACTTCCCTCTTACGTAGAAAAGCATTAAGATAGTTTTCTATACCAAACTGAAGGAACAAAAGACAGGCAAGTAAGAAGCAGATTCTGCTCATCCAGGATATGTATTTGACTAGCTATGTATGTGACCCACATTGCACAATATACAAAACTTCAATAAGAACAGCCTGCGATTTATATTTCTATGTATGGCTTTCAAGATAAAATTCTACCTGGGGCTAAACGTTACTAAAGTTACATGTTCTGAGAACACACATATTTTGAAGAATGAATACTTGGAAGATATGAATGTAAATTGAAAAGGTGATAGTTGCCAAAAATACATTGTGCCAGCCTGAACTGGTAAATTTTATGGGTAATTGGTTTTCTATACAGAGCAGGCATCATCTCTCTGGACTTCACTGAAGTATTGAATACACTACAAGATCTTTTTAGTTAAACCCAGTAATACAGAGATTAATAATAAGACTTGCAGGATGGGTAAGGGACCAGATAAATGAAATGCCAAGAGCTAGTGCTGAAAAGATTTTAATTGTACTCACCATATTCAGCCCCTGCTTGTACATCAGTGGGATGAGATCCATAACTCTTCTCCCTCTATTTCTCCCAATGGGTAGTGCTCCTCTGAGAAGTAGCTAAATCCTTACCTTTCCTTCTCACAAGAAAGCAGATACCTTCTGGTACTAGGATAGTAGCTGACATTAGTCCGTGCTCTTTGTTAAGGCAGAACTGTCTGAAGACCTGGGTAATACACAAGGCACTTTTCACCTATTTAAGCTATTGTTTCAGCGACCTGCAGAACCTAGTGGGTATTGCTGTTTCAGAGACCAGCAGTGTTCAAGCTGTCTTCCAGACTACAAAAGGCAGAAAATTTCTTTTTAACAAAAAACAAACAAACAAACAAAACCCAAACAAAACAAAAAGATAAAGCCAATAGTGGTTACAATGTGGGCTCTGTGGAAGCACTTCCCAGCAATAACAAAAGCACCCCTGAATTATCAACACTGTTTTCAGCACAAATCCAAAATATAGCCCCATACCAGCTGCTATGAAGAACACTAACTCTGTCCCAGTTAAAACCAGCACATTCTCCACCCGTGGCAAGCAAGCCTTATGGGCCTGGGCTGGAAGTTGGAGTGCCCAGTATGGGTCTTGAAGGGTTCGAGACAATGACAGTTTTGTTTGGAATGTGCTAGATTGAATTTATAACTGTTATTGCTGTTTAGATATTAATTGGCAGACTTCTATGCTTGCCATGGGGCTTGCTGCCCTTACTGTATATTAGAGTTCAGTGCTTGTTAGTGGCTGCTTTTTGCTTTCGCTGCTTGCTGTACGGCTGTGCCGCCTATCGTCTTACTCTGCTGTGCCCGGGGACATTTTGATAACAGCAATGGCCATGCGCTGGGGCTGGCAGGTGGCCAGGGCATCGCTGGTGTGTCTGTGCTGCTGTCCTGGACAGGCTGGAACTCCAGTCAGAGGGACTGTCACCTGTGTATGAGTCCGTGCGGCAGCAGGACACCCCGAAGCCTCTGGGGTCATGGATAAGCCCATGCCAGAGCAGGTACTGCAGTGTCTGTGGCCGTGGTTATGCCTGTGCCGCAGCAGGTACACCTCTGAAGGGACTGTGGCTCAAGGACAAGTCCGTGCTGGAGAAGGTACACCTTGAAGCATCTGTGGCTGCGGGTAACTCCATGCTGCAACAAGTAAACCTTGAAGCATCAGTGGATGTGCATGAGATTGTGCTGGAGCACCTCAAAGCATGTGGCCGTGGATAAACCCATGACAGGGCAGGTACACCCTTGGAGGGACTGCAGCCATGAGTAAGACCACATTGGAGCAGGTACTCCTGTGGCTGTGCGTAAGGCCACCTGGAGCAGGTATATCTCTGAAGGCATTGTGGCCCATGGATTAGGCCACACTGGAACACGTGCACCTCAAAGCATCTGTGACTGCAGATAAGTCTGTGCCGCAGCAGGTATACCCCTGGAGAGGCTGTGGCTCATAGATAAGGCTGCACTTGGAGCAGGTACACCCTTAAGGGACTGCGGTCTGTAGGTACATCCAAGTGGGAGCAGGGGCAAGGGGAGGAGTCCATTGCAATGTTCAAACCTGTGGTCTGCTCCAAAGGGACCAGGGGTGGAGATTGTAATGGAAATACCTTTAAATTGTTGTAAGCCAGGATGTGAGTCGCATGTCATAGGAATTACTGTAGCAAGCACCACCCGAATCAGTGGAGAACAAGCCTTACAAGAAGCAGTGCAAGCACAGCAGTGACCCAGCCTGAGCTGGCTTTGGTGCCCAGTAACTCCATACAGCACACCACCTCTCTGGCCCTGGGTGACCACCATAACAGATGGAGCCCAAAGTCGCTGACTAAATTAAATGAACTCAGTGGACATTTTATGGACATGATACAGGGGTGGTTCATAGACTACAGGAATGATATCTGTGTATTGTATCAAAGGATGGGGAGGGGGAGGTAATGAGGTTGTATTGCATAGTGTTGTACCTAAGCATGACATAAATGGTGTGGATTAAGGGGTGGAGAATGTGCTGGTTTTAGCTGGGATAGAGTTAATGTTCTTCATAGCAGTTGATATGGGGCTATATTTTGGATTTGTGCTGAAAACAGTGTTGATAATTCAGGGGTGCTTTTGTTATTGCTGGGAAGTGCTTACACAGAGCCCAGGCCTTTTCTGCTTCTCACCCCACCCCACCAGCAGGAAGGCTGGAGGTGCACAAGAAGCTGGGAGGGAACATGGCCGGTACAGCTGACCCCAGCTGACTAGAGGAATATTCCATGCCATATGATGTCATGCTCAGCATATAAAGCTGGGGGAAGAAGAAGGAAGGAGGGGGAAATTTGGAGTTGTGGTGTTTGTCTTCCCAAGTAACCATTACGTATGATGGAGCCCTGCTTTCCTGGAGATGGCTGAGCACTTTCCTGTTGATGGGAACAGGTTAATGAATTCCTTGTTTTGCTTTGCTTGCGTATACAGCTTTTATTTTACCTGTTAAAACTGCCTTTTATCTCAACCCATGAGATTTCTCACTTTTACCCTTCTGATTCTCTCCCCCATCCCACCATGTGTGTGTGTGTGTGTGCGTGTGAGTGAGCGGCTGTGTGATGCTTAGATGCTGGCTGGGGTTAAACCACGGCAACTGAGAGAAGTTTCATAGAGCCCTATGAATCTCTAATGTTTTGCTGTTTGCTTTCTTGTGTTGCTGAGGTATTTTGCAATTTCTGTCCTCTAGCTAGCCAAAACTGATCCCAAAATGAAAAGGACAGTTGTGTAAAGCATATTTATTCCTGAGTATAAGGTTCCACAAACAAAAAAATGTTACCTGGTCAGCAAAGCAGTAAAAAATGTTAATTAACAAGAGAATGCTGTAGAACGTGACTTCCACAGGAGCACAAGGATAGGATCTAAGCTATTAAAATGCAGTTGCTCTGCAGCTGAAAGCTCTGGGCATAGGAGAGATACAGGGGAGAAAACCTGGGTCAGGAGGAGGTTAAAAATGAAGTGTGGCTACAAGAAGGCATAGGATTTCTAGAACATATCGGAGGATGCAATAGAAGAATAACATAATGTACAAAGCAAAGGGGAACAACTGTATTTTATAGATTTCTCTAGCCATGAATTGGGTAGAGAAGCTGATAGTCAAATAACCATAGAAATTCATTTTCAGCTTCATAATGAAGACAGCCCTAATACAGCACTGTGCATGCCAAGTAGGTACAAAAGTGGTGTGAGCACTAAAAAGCCCTGTGGACTAGCTTAAAGCCTAACAAGATGTGTTATATGGATGAAAATGTAGTGAGCTTGAAAAGAAAGCATGTACTCAAAAGCTTTATGATACGTTCATGTAGACATGGCCATACCCTGACATAATGGTATGATTCTTTATGCTACAGCCATAACTGTAGGCCGTCAGAGCTTGTGCTTTTAATGTCACTGCATTCAAAGCAGAAAGCCAAGGTTGTTCACATTTGCAGAAAAATAGCATCACAAATATCTATAAGAGATATTACAACTATGTAGTAGAGACTTCTGCTTCCTATAGGTTTATTCCTTGGTAGGTTATATTCTTCAGAACCGAAGACACAAAGATTTTAGTTTTTAAGAACTAAAACAATCAGTAAAAGTTCTCATCTCAAGAGGACAAAATGAAACTCATAGTATTTGACTGTCCTTGTAGCTCTTGAACGCTGTATACTATTCATCTAATGGGCCATTTACTCGTCTGCCTGTGCTGGAGTTTTCCTCAACCTGCACCAAACTTATCTGGTCACTGACCTGGGTTTAAGAAGTTGTGTTTTGTTAACTATGCCCATTGGACTACAGCAATAATCACAGATGGTAGCAGAAACACTTCCTTCATAGCCTGACATTGCCATCTTTGGTCATGAATATTATTCAGAGGAAATTACTGATAAAAATGTATGACAGTGTCATACACTAATCCTGGAAAGATTTCCCTATTTGGTTGATTTTAAACACTGAGTAGCCCTAGGTGTTGTACAAGAGATTAGCTAAGTACATTCAGGGTCTGCAGAATCAGAGCTTAAGAACTGATTCTTGTGGCCTCAGATTTCACCTTTAATTTTGGCATTTAATACAGAAAGACTGGGAATCAGAAGCTTTGCAATTATCTTTAAAGCTTTCCAAGAATAAGAGAGGATATAGGGATCAAAATACACCTCCATATGACTATCAACAAGTCACACTTTAGGCACATATACAGTTGTAATAGCTTAGAAAAACATTCCACTCTGTATTCCCTAAGCAGTCTTGAAATACCTCAAGCAAACAAGAAACCCCATGAAATTTAATATACCTTTAAAGACAAATGAACGTTTCAAGATATTATCAGTGTTTTTAGTAAATCCTATTTTCAATTTATCCTTCTGAAGGCAGATACACAATATAATGATCTAATTTTTCATTTCGATGTTAACACCTGCTGCTAGGAAACTGTATTCTTCATTAAAATTCAAGTACTTTATAGAATGGAAATATATATTCATTGTGAATGATGTTTTCTGTTTTAAAAATAGTGGTTTAAATGATCAGGCGCAATGTGGGAGACCAGGGTCAGGCACAGCCGTTCAGTGGCTGGGCAGGTCCATGGGGATGGCTCAGTGCCAGGACAGGACACCAGCCCACATGCAGGGCTCACGGCTGGGAATGTGGGGCTGGGGGGAGCTGGAGACACCCTGCTGAGGTGTCCTTCTGGCTGGGACTGATGGCCCATGGCGGGCTGAAATGGGGTCCTGGGCCATGGGCAATGAGGGGAGCCCCGGCGGGTGGGCAAGGACAGGCAGGGCTGGTGGTGCCCTCAGGGCCCTGGCAATGTGAAAGCAGTTTTGAAGACATGAGTGCCTTAAGTACCCCGACTGACTCCCTGTAGCTCACTCTGGTTTGTCAGCGGTAGACACCAGCTCAGCTATGGGTTTGGTTTTTTCTGGCTTTCCCTCTTCTTTTTTCTTTTATTTTTTGTGGGTTTGTTTTTTAATTGTTGGTATAACACATGCTTCCATGCCCCTATAGGCAGGAACAGCCAGACTAGAATAAAGCACAAGATCTTTGCAACTCTTTCTCATATTAATTACAGGAACAAAAAGCTGATAAATAAGGCTTTCTTCTTGTTTGCAGGTCAGTTAGTGATTTGTTTTGAACCATTCAGTGTAAACAAACATTGCTACAGCCCTCAATTTAGTATGGAAAAACTTGACTGGAGGTACAGCGGAGTTTACAAGAATGGAGTTTACAACAAATCTTGTTGTAAACAAGTATTGAAAGCTGGAAAAAGGGTATTTACACAATAAGCCAAGTTTTTTCTATCCTCAGAGTATTTCTTGGTAATAAAAGATACTTTTTGGTGAAGCATTTCTTTAGACACATGCAGATAATGCTAATACTATTTTTACTGACATTTCCCTGATGAGAATGAACTCAAAGGAGAACACACATTTTTTTCCCACTGAAACCATGAACAGTATCCAGGTGTAGATGTGTGATGACAAACATTTTCAATGACCCCATTCATCATGGTTTAAAAATGTTCCAGCTCTCTTACCATGTACATGTTTATATTAAAAAGTCCTTCAAAATGCAAAGCTGAATTTATATAATCTGAAACGGATTACAGAATGGATTGTTTTCTTTTGCTTGCTGAGGCTCTTGCATTAGCTTTTTGAAAGATGGCACTCACACCAGCTGTGTTATTCACAACCAAAGGGTTTTAGATGCTAGGGTGGTCTGCAATGTTCTTGTGACACTTGCTGCACTCATGCTCTGCTCAGTGTTTGTGACCCACTGAATGAGATTTTGGGTCTGGGGATCAGTGATAAACCATCACAGGTCACGGCAGAGGTTTTGCCACAGTAGGAGATGTGGGCAGTACCTCCTGTTCTGCATACATTCAGAACTCCCACTGAAATCAATAGGAGTTTGGGAAGCAAAGAACACATTGCTAAGGCCTGAATAGGGCTTGTAGGCTGAGGTGACGGGTTGTTCCATGCAATTATTTTAAAGTTTCTGTTGCCGACTTCAGTAGAGGCAATATTTTTCTCTGAGTAATTCACACTCATTTTCCAGCTATTTTCAGGCATTAAATGTCAGCTTTTCATAAGAAAGGCAAAACTGACTTGTCTGCTTGATGCCAAATAACAACATTTACCTAAATTACAGTTATTATATTTGTAGTTTAAAAAAACTTGTTTTGTTACGTCTACAAAGCTAAAATATTTTAACTCAAGTTTTCATTTTCCAGAATGCAAGGTTGCCATTTGGGTAAAGCCTGTGAACAGCGTCCATCCAAGAAGATGCACCAGAGGAATTTAGCTTCAGGGAAAATATATGCTTTCCAACTGAATTTTTAACCCTCTGGAGCTGGCTGTATCCCTCAAAAGATGGATTAAGGAACTAGATCTGCATCTAATGCAAACTACCCTAACTCCATTAGCACCAGGTGAAATGCAGTGCTATACACAAGTGGAAGATTGGACTACACAAAGCTGCCTTACCACTACGCAATCCATGTGCATGTTAAACATCTCATGCCTTTCTGTACAAAGCCATCAGACTAGATTCTAGGAGCAATGCATTCCTACTTCTACGACTTAATTGGTGTTTTCTTTTTTTGTAAAAGTATTTTTTGCCATGTAAATTTTTTGCTTTCAGTGAGCTCATAGTAGAAACAATAACTTTCTAGGAAGTAATTGTCTCTCAGTTTTTTATCAAAACAAATTTCTGTTTGCTAAATCAACCTGATCTACTAATTAACATCTGGATCTTTTGTGCACGCTATGCACACACACAATAATTCCACAATTATATTATATTAGCTATTTAAGGGCTCATCTAATTTTACTCTATACATAATCCTTGAAAATGAGATTTGCATAAAGTAATTTAAAATAGACAGGGCAAACTAGAAGTATATAATTACGTGTCGCTCTGAAATAAATACATTTTCAGTTTTCAATTTCCATAGCTGAGCTCACTGGAACGTAATTTAGCCTCTGAATATCTGAATTATTAATAAAATGTCAGTATTCCACTGTCTATATGTAGTTACATGGAATTTACAGATAGGGTCTCCTTTGTTATACTTACTGCGTTACCTGTGGGGCAAGTAAACCTTGATAACATTGAAATGATCCTTTTCTAGGAGCTGGGAGAAAAGAGGAAGTTGAAAGGCACTCTTCAGTCTAGTTTATTAAACCACTACAGTGGCTTTTGCTGATCAAGATCTCTACCACTTCCAATGTAGAGAGCTTAGGCCATAATGTTGGTTCTCTAAATTGTATTGAGATTTGATGCTTGTAATAGTCTAAAGTCTACAACGTAAGTATCTCCCTAACCTTCAAAATGAACTTTTTCTTCAGGCTTGCTGTTTGTCTGAGACCAATTTATGACGCTAATTTTAGAGATTGTAACAATTCTTCACAGACAGTTCAGAGTTTGTGAATGTGAACGATAGCAATCCATGTATGGTGTGGTAAATACACTCCTTGGTTTTCTCTATCAATCTCCTACACAGTGTGGATATATTTCCATAACTTACTGTCACAGCACTCTCCAAACTACCAGGCTGCAACAAGGTCTTTCACCACCTCATACCAACACACTCTTCACACCAGTCCCTCTGCTGCCTTCTCCTGGTCTCTCCCCACCCTGGACACACTCTCTCTTCTCTCTGCTTCTTCCTCCTCTCTCTTTCTCGGCTGCTCTCTCTCCCTTGGCTGCCCAACCTCTTAACAGAACCAGCCACAGCTGCACCTCATCTATGTCAGCCAACCCACGGCCCCTGAAGCCAGCCCAGAGCTGTATGTTATCAATGTTAACTAACCCAGCTTCATTCTTCTACAACCTACTAATTCTGTTGTAGAATTTGAATTACCGGTATGTAAGTACACTGTTCAATGTCCATACATACTGGCAACACGTTACCAAGTATGATGATTTTATTGTGGTTGCTAATATTTTTTAGTTGTATAAGGCCAACTCCAGAAGTCAAGTGATTACACAGGAAACTTAGTTTGCATAAAGAAAAATAAACTGAGTCTTCTCCACGACAAAGTACAGCTGTTAAGTGTGTAAGGATAACAGTAAAACATCAGTTGAATTGAAGCTAAATCAGTTCCAGAATCTGATAGCACACACTCTGACTGTTAAACATTATCATGCATACTGTATACTGGTCAAGAAGGCAGTACTGATGAATTTTCAGCCTGAATGACCAATACTGTCTGAGAAATTGGGTACTAGTTAATTATTTTAATACAGATAATGTAGTTATAGATTTTGCATCCATTTGACACTCCTGAAAGTTGTATATGCTTATATGCATATATATATATATATATATACTTATAAGCAGTATGCTTAAAGTTAAGTATGTTGTTGGAAATTTTCACTGCTGCATCAAGCTCTGTACTTGCTTTAAATGAGCTCTTAAATAAAAAAAACCTCAGTCCCAGGATTCAAAGATGAATGTAGCAGGCAGTACTTTGATGATGAGCTTATGCTGGGCATTAGGAGGACTCCAGCCAACACAGGAATAAGGTTCTGCAGCAACTTTCCCAAGGGTATTGGGAGAAACAAATTAAGCCAATTAATTTTGAGATGGATTTGACAAATTAATGAAGGGAAATGGATGACACATAGCTACCTGCAATACCAGGACCCTATAGGATACTAGGATGTCCTTTTGAATTATAGAAAGCCTTCAAAAATTCTAACACAAAGACAGGATGAGGAGTGAAGGGAAGGAGCTGTGTCAGAGACAGAAAGCCATCATGTTACCCAGGATAGTTTTACAAAGACTCTGGACAGCATGGATGCCTCTAGGCAACAGATCCTGTCCTAAGTTAGGCAGTGCTCCAGGATACTTGGAAGAAAATGAAAGCAACATAGGAAACTTATTTGAATGAAAAAACAGCAAATTATGACTGGCTCATACTTGAGAAAAATGGCCAGAGTGAGCAATTCAGGAGTAATGCATAAACTCTAATACAGCTACATAAAGAACTCACTGAATAACTCTGAATAATAGGCCAGCACATAAAAATCAGACTTTTTGCAGATAAATTTCAATAAGAAAAAACAAGAAAAATAAAAGCTGATTTCTCTGAATAAATGCTTTACTGCAAATACTTCTCCCAGCTTTAATGAAGAGAGTTTGCTCTAGTGGCAAACAAAATAGGGCTGTGATGATATATGGTATTTGATCATTTAATGCTGCAAGGAGATTCCCTTCAATACCTGACTTTTACCCATAGCTAAATTAAACTGGTATCTCTAAGTCATTTAAGATTACACGAAACGTAAAGTCCAGACAAAAGTCAGCTATCAAGCAGACCTTCAATTGACACGCAGGGAAGACGGGACCAGGCCAACAGCTAATGGGGCATCCTTTTTAGTCCCGGGCAGCAGGAGAGGGCAGGAGGGGTGCGAACTCCTCTCCCTGTCCCCACCACCGCTGCAGCTGCAGCTCAGTCTAAGCCCTTACATGCAATTCCAATTTGACAGCTTGCATGGTGTGAATACATGTAAGTAAAAAAGAAACCCTGCCAACCTTAGATGAATTAAAAAACCGTGACACACACTGGGCCAGATTCTCTAATGCACCACAATTTACAGTGCTGTGACTGTTAACTGGAGTCCCAGTTCGTTTTTAATACCACAGTTAACAAAGCTGTATACAGATGCACTGATTGCTATAGACGTTGAAATGTTTAAGTGCTTTTGTCTGAGATTGCCTTTTGCGGTGCATTTTCATATGATGTTTTAAAACTGGCAATCTGAAATGCAGGCCATGTTTGCATTGACATGTCTATTATCAGAGTCTACTATTTCTCCTTAAGAAAGTTTTCTGATATGTCTTGATATATTCATATAATATTTCAAGGCCGAGACCGTGTTCCACTAACTAATCCCTGTTTGGCTCTTAATTAATGTCTCAAAGAATGTTTCTGTGGTAAACGTAAGACACTAAACTCCAGAAAAGGTTTTTGGGCTGTTATCTCAAACAGCTCATACTGCTGCTTTTTTATCCACTCGCCTATGTAAAGGAAAAAAAGGGGTTAAAACTTGGGAGCAAGTAACAATTTGTGTAATGTTTCTGTGAAAGCCAATGAAACCAGACATATGTGTCTGTCACATGTTTGCTAAATCAAATATTTCAGAAGAAATGTAGTATGTTAGTTTTATATTTTCAAATGTCACTGTTCAATAGAAAATGTCATCTTTTCAGCAGGAACACAGAACTTAACAATATCATAATGAAACTGCAGTGACTTCTGCATGTGAATTTGACCTACCTCTGGTTCATTTTTCATGCCTGTGAAGGATTTTGTTAGCCCAAAGGACCAGAAAGGTAATACGAGTGAGGCTGCGGACTCACAGGGACTCCTCACATGCAGCTCCAGTTTTTTGGCTGTGAGGGAACTCTTGTAGTTCAAAAGTTACAGTAAATATTGAAAACTGAAATAAACCTGTAATTTAAGATTAAATGTTTGGTGTTATGTAAACATGTTACCAGCTCTTTTCTGGCAGAAAAAGAATTACTAAGCAAGTGGTAAGAGAGAAGTAGCTGTGTAAAAGACAGCATCTTTTCATTCAACAGGTTCTGCTCCCCTGGGTGAGGGACTATGCTCATTAGGCTTTCGGAATAGGATTTGAAGCAAAGTACTTAACATCTGGGTGGTTTTTTTCATGTCTGCACATCCACGTTCTTCCTGATTCCAGTAATACCACACTCTTTCTAACCAGGTGCATCTCTGGAAGCCAAAAAACCCAAGTTGTCCCTGGTTTTTGGTTATGTATCCGTTACCTGGAAACTAGTATCACTGCACATGCAAAAGATATTCTGTTCATATGTAAAAGGAATTTATGTGATGACTGTTCCTCTGAAAAGAAAGTCCCGTGCAAAGTATGTTTTCTTTGTTATGTACTGTCAATAAACCTGTTTCAATTGTTGAACATGTATATGAGCAAACCAGGAAGAACATACTCCAAGTTGTGCTTCAGATGACAAGGGCCAAGAAAAACACCTTAACGAATGCTTTTAAAAAGACCTCAAGTGAGGATTGTGAGATAAAGAGCAATAACAACAGAATAATAGTGTCATTTTAAGGGCATTTGAGAACAGGATCACATTATACCGCATCTCTATGAAGTGTAATCCAAGAACAGCAGCGTCACCCTTCATCTGCCTCTAAATACAAACTGCTGCCTTCCCAGTTGCCCTCTTCTCTAGGCTGACAAAGGCATTCTCATTGCTGAACAGCAAAACAATTTGAATTAATCTGTATTAAAATTAATCATTCTTATCTTTTCTTTCAAGTTAGCTTTGAAGTGGACCCATTCTCCCATTAGTTCATTGCTTGGCAATGTAGATACTTACACTGGCAGCAGGCAGGGAGCTACACAGAGATGAGAACAAGCATTTGGGAACAGGGAAAGGGCAGGGCTGTTCTTTTTGGCAGCAATGCTATACTGCTTGCAGAATTGCAGTGTTAAAGCATCCCATCCCAACTGCGTTAGGTTATTTCTGCTTATGCTAACCGAACCAAAGCAGATCAAGCCACACTGAGTGGGAGGCTTGGACAAGGCAATCAAAACCCGCGCTCTTACAGTGGCTAGAGTGTTCATTGGTAATGAGGTCTCAAGTAGTAAATAGACAGTTTAAAAGCCAGTAGTGGTGCAATCAGTAGTGCAGCTTTTGTGAAGAGATGTGGAGAGCAAACCCAGATTTGTGTTGCAGCTGGTTAGCACTGTGCTGCCAACACAAAGCAGCTCTAAAGATGGGGTAGTCAATTAATGCAGAGAACTGGCACAGCATGTCTTACACCGTCACCCTCCTGGCAGCTGGGTTTCCCCGCCTGGAAAGGGAGTATAGTCAGACTGTCCCTGATCTATGACTTATCTTAACTGTCCCAGTGGACTTTATTTGTTGGTACAATCCTGAGGCTGTATATTTCACTTTAAAATGCCATAAGAACAGAATAGGAGGGAATGTGCATACCTCCAGGCTGCTTCTGCGCTGAGTGAGGTGTGTGCTGTTTGGCTGCGTGACTGTTCGTGTTTCACAAATATGCCCACTAACAAAGAAAAATAAGAAAAGTAAATACTTTTCAAGAAAAGCAAATTATTCTCTTTATTGTTTAGGTACACTGGAACACTTGCTAAGTGAGAGCTTAAAACGTGTATTTGATGAAAATGAGAAATGGCTTGTGTTCTGGAATATACAAAGCACTCAATAGCTGTGTGATAATGTTACAGTGCACAGAAAGTTCACTCCCTAGGGCTCTCCGGGCAGGACAAGCCACATCGCGTGTTAGGCAAGCATTTAAAGCACAAAATTACCCCATCTTTTTCCACGGACATCAAGGATCTTTCACATGATCAAAAGGTCACCCCCATGATGTGACAGATGCTTCTTCAGTCAAGAGTACAGGAATTACACGACTGACAGTTTCTTGCATGGTCAGTGATGGGATGAGCTGTGTGCTCACCTGAGCCAGTGCCCTGGCAGGAAGCCCACTGCTTTGACAGTGACGCTGCTGTGGTGTCATGAGGGAAAGGTCACTAGGCTGCAAGAGGATTTTCCAAGGGACCCCTGGGATGGTGCACTGACCTATAGCCTGTTCACCTCACTGTGTTTTCGGGAAAGTGGAAAACAGGGAGAAGGACTGAGACTGGTGAACTGTCCTTACTGCTTCTGTGGGTGACCAGCGCTAAGGAAAAATGAGAACTCATAATGCAGGATGACCTTGCTGACTTAAATACCACTGCATCATATTAAGAGGATATTTCTTGGAGGCAGCTTAACACTGTGACCTGTAGATCATAAGGATGTAGCGTACTACTGGTCCACAGAACTGAGCAGCATTCTTTACACTTGTAAAATCATATTGTTGAACTGTTGCATCTGTCCAAAAGAATTTACTGACGAGACCTGATGAAGACATGTGTTCTGTATGTGTTTGTTCATACTGATGAAGACTCTGGGTTCATGAAATACGTAGAAAGTTCAAGGTGCTCCTGCTGTAATCAACATGCTGCAGGGAACAATGAAACTGAAAAAAATTCTGCTCATCCCCTGTTCCAGCCTTAGAACCAAATTCTGCACTCAAGAAGAAAAATGTGCCGTTTCCTTTGTTTGTACAACTTTTAATCATATCTGTGCATGTGAAAAGTGTTTGAAATTATTCCAAACTTCTTCCTTTTGATTAGCTCAAATCTGTACTTGCAGGAAAGGCTTTTTTTAAGGCTATGGATCCACATTTCTACCAAAATTCTTTGTAAGATTTACCAGTGGCCTTATATAGCATTCCTTTTACATGTTTCTGTTCCTTCAGCTTTCCTACTCATCTGTCACAAACAATTAAATCACTGGATTTTTCATTGTTTGAAATAACTGGTTGCATTACCATCTGGAAACAATACATTTTAAGTGCATAATTACGGATGTTTGAAATCTCAGGAACCCAACTTTATATGCACAGGACTAGGAGGCAGCGTGCTTGGAAATGTATTGTCAGCTCTGTATGAACAGTTAAGAGGAAAGGAGGAGCAGTTCTCAACCGCTTCTCTGCTGCCTTCCCGCCACTAGCCTGAGAAAGCTAAATTCAGATTTGACTGCAGAGCAAATGAGAATGTTTCAGACTGCTCTCACTTGCACTGAATTTTAGTGATTGCTGCGGCACAAGGGGACCTAGTTGAGCTGTGGCCTCTAAGTCCTCAGCTTTCTTAGAGCTCACTTCTTGTTATGAGGCTGGAAAATCAACTTTGCATTAGTTTCCAGGAAGTGCAAAGAAATGAAGCACATTATGTGACAGGACTGTTGAGGATAACTGTGTGCATATAACTTCATAGTGGAAAATGTTTCGATATTCTGAAACAGAAGCTGCAATACAGGATATTGAATTTCTACAAAACTAGCACATCTCAAAGATATGACAGTCAAAACCTAGCTATTAGTTAAACTTTGACTACTCCCAATGGCTGACTCCATCCCCTTTTCTACCCTTCCTTTCTTTACATATGACCAATTTCACAATGTATTAATGTGCCACAATATATTCCAACTGAAAAGAATCAGACAGGCCCTCCAGCCTCACTAATGACAGCTGCAGGCCCAGATCAGCCTCAGAAATCACATCAGAGCATGTCTTTATACTGCCAGAAAAGGTTATCAAGCAACTGGAAAAGTAAAAAGCGTTCACTACCTACATGCCCAAATACACCATCAAACATAAATCCTATGTAGCTTTGATTTCATAGTGTCTGTATTCCCACTTCCCTATTATCTGATTTTTTTCCCCTAGGATCATTTTGTTCTGGAAAGACATTTAGGTTCCAGTCCTTTCAAGTCACTGTGTGCCAGGACACCCCAGTAGTCAGTTGCCCTTCTTCTTACCTGGCCCATATTTATATAGGGTGGGAGGGGGGAAATTCTCAGCCAGACACACTTCAGAAGATGTCAGGAGTTTAGTCTCCATGCCTTCTAAAAGCTTTTTACCTTCTGATTGGATGGCATCACAGACCGCATTCAAACTAACTCTTGGAGCACTCTGCAGTAACAGACCATTTGTGGTGGTTGGCTAGCAAGAATGGGGATCAAAGAACCACAGGTAAAGTGGGTGCTGCATAAAGCGGTTGGTGGTAAAATTTGGGGAGTGGGGGGCAGGTTCGTCCTAGAAACAGCCATCCTGTAGCTGCAGCCACAGTGGGGCAAACCCTCAGCTGGATGTACAACCTGACCTGACCATGCAGTCTGTCTCCCATTTAAGAGACGTCAGGTGAAAAGAAGTTGTTATTTTTTGTTTGCATTACAGTCATGTATTACAAAGCTCCCAGACAGTTTCAAGACCCTGTGTGCTAAGTAGTGATCACACATAGGTCTGAAAAAGTTTCTTGCCTCAAAAATGTTTCTATGTTGCAAACAAGCTAATATCCATAAAGGTAGCTAGCTTTCCTGTTACCAGATGGCAATTTTCTGGAGGCACCATAAAAGAAATGACTCTCAAGGTGTCTCTGTCTGAGGATAACAAAATGGCCTAATGGGTTTTAACCAGAGAAGACTTCCACCGCTTCCTCACACAGACAAGAAGCAATGTGATTAAAGAGGGAAAGAGGTATTTGGTCAGTTAATAACCACTGAAATACCAAATGCACAAAATGTAAATTTCAGAGATTCCACATCCTCTTTGTTTGTGTTGGGAGGGACAATAAAGATGAGTGATCAGATGTTACCAGCTTTGCAAACTCCATTGAGCTCTTGGAGACTCCTTCCCATACTATTCAGTGTTGACGTACAATTACCTTTCTGTTCCTACAGATGAAAAGAAATAAACTGAACCTTGACGGATGGATCCTACTGTCAAACTTTGGAACAGATTCAGTACTAGTTGGCTAAGGAGAAAAGCTCAAACTTCTGACCTGCATATCAGCAAATGCCTGATCGATTAAAAGTGCTTTTCCTAAACCAACAAGTTAAAATTCACAAAACCAATTTTACCAATGTAAAATTTACTTCTCCATTTCCAAATAATTTTATTTCAGGAGAATAAATCATGTCTCTTCTGTGCATTTTTGTAATGCAGATATCACTTTTTTTTTAATTACTGTATGAAATGCACATGCAAAAATCAATATATAAAATTTCCTAAAAACCACACGTGGAATAGCATTTCACACCACTAATTCCCGCACACGCCTCAGTTCTGAATTACCAGCAGCCTTGTACAGGCATGTAAAACTATGCAAGCTGAAAATCATAAGACACATGACTAGAGGGCCTTGACATAGCTAATGTAAAGGCACTAATAGCATTAAAAAAAGACAAAGACCATTGCAAAATAACAGTCAAAAGAAATTCCCATTCCAACTGAAAAGAACCCAAAACCTGACCAAGCATCTGGTGTAAGGACTAACTAGTTGTACACTCTTGGGCACTGAGGAAGAGTGTTTCAGACTCCCCGGGACTCTCTGTTTCATTGTATGAAGACAGATGCCCTGCACTGCACTAAGCCTAGTTAAGATATTGCTAGAAGTTGTATACAATGCCAGATGTTTTTAAACATTTAAAAATATTTTTATACATTTTCTTAAATAAAGATACTTCAAAGAAAATCAAGCATTTCTGAAGTGGGAGAAACAGTGAAACTGAATAAGTATATTTCTTTTCCTCTTTTGAATAAAATAAATGGCATCTAGTTGCTTATGATATACTGACTGAGACACACACAGGAAAGAATGTGATTAAATAGCTTTTCATTTGGTGCACTGTTTATGTATTCAGCAGTGATGATAATGTTCCCAAAGACAATCAATCACTGATTTTAATTTACTTTATTGTGCTAAACAAAAGAGTGAATTAAATGTATTATTTGTTTAGCCTTTCTCTTGCATTCTGTAATAATCCAGATGGAGCATATACATTTTCTATTTAGCGACACTAGCATGATTAAGCATTAAGACTTAATGAGCAGTGCATATTTTTAGAGCTCATTAATAAAAGTTAGAGATAGAAAAGATCTATTGGTCATCAAGTCCATCTCTTTACTGTGCTTGTGGGTTTATTATGTGGTCAATAATGATGTATTATTACTCATTTATATAGAATTGCTTTCGTGAGAGGGACCTCAACTGAGGAAGCTTGACTAACTTAGTTTAAAGTGACATCTTTCTATCCCTAAATGGCTCAAAATCTAAGATGCTTAAGTCCCTGCACAAGACACAGACTGAATCTGGTGCAGACGGATGAAGAAAGATGACAGTCGAGAAGAGCAAGGCAGGAATAATTCACAGAAGAAAGAGGTTTGTCAGAAGGAAGAAGTATATGTGAAAGAGGCAAAAGATAATGCTGTAACAAGAAATATGAGACTGATTTTATAACAAAGCAATATTCAACAGAAGGCACACAGGGAAGAATAAAGGGTCTGGGAAAGAAACTGTAGTGACTCAACTGGGGTATTAATTTGTTTCAAAGTGAGAATGATGAATTACACCAAGCTTTACACCTGAACATTGTCTAGCTAGAAACAGAGAATGACTAAATTACAATTGTAACACAGGTACAGGCATTTTCTGGGACTGCATTTTGAAATGAAAAAAAACCCAAACCCAAACCTAGTAAGTGGTTTGTCTCATAAAACTACTTCGCAATACAGTAAAGTATCATGAGAGATGGGGATATTCCAGAAAACCCTACACAGATAGTCTGATTTCAAAGGGCAATACATTAGTTCTATAGCTACTCCATCTCTTTGCTTCTCTCTCTCCTTAAGACAAAAAAAGTCATAACCAGAAACATCATGTAGTAGCATAATAATATAGTGAACAGTAGCACAAAACAGACAAGCAGCGGCAAGGAAGGGCTGTAAATTGCACCTAGACTATGATTTCTAATAACATGTTTCTGGGTTTAATGATTAAATGAATTCACACTATCTGTTTTTACATATCTCCATCTTTACCTTCTAACACACATCCTCTGAAGACTCTAAAGCATCCATCATTTTGGTCCCTTATAACTTGGTATGATTCTTGTCCTGTTTTAGAGACAGTCTTGAATAATGATGAATAACAATGATAGTGTCAGGTTTTATAGCAATGAAGACAAAATATTTAAATTAGAAAGGGAAATTTTATATCCCATATAGCTTTGGATTTACCTGCAAGCATATTCTGCTTAACATACCTCAACAAGCTTGGCCCTTGTGCTTCCTCTTGGGTACCAGTAAGTATGTTTGGTTCTGCAGTTGCTATTCTTTATAGTGCTTCTCCCGGTACAGTTACTAGGGGTATCCATATTCCTAACGGTTTGTCTCTGGCCGCTACACCTGGAAATAAAGCTGCAGGTGAGCCTAGAGCCACAGGACTGCAACACTGAAGATGTGTATCAGTGATGGCACTCTTTTGAAAGTGGTTGTGTCCCGCGTAAATTGCGCATGATAAAACGTTGTAAAAGTTGTGCAAGTGTGAAAGTTACATGAAATTGTTATTTTCTTCTCCTATTCATGAAGGAGTCAAATTAGCTAGTCCACAGCCAGACTTAAACACTGACCTGCTTCAAGCCATACCTGGAGTTGCACTTTTAATAAAAAAAACCCACAGAACTTACACCACACTGCAATGTCTGCAGTCGGTACTCAATTGCCTCATTAGCAGAAGATGCTAAATTGGCTGTTTTAGATTTATAACAGTAGCAAGTAGCATAACTACTGCAAGTCACAGCCTCCTCTTGCAGAGCCACGGGCACTGTGGGAGCACCCCAAATTGATCACAGTTCGCTGTACAAGGACAGCTGAGGGATGCTTTCTGTGAAAAGGGCTCTGGAGCTCCCCACCCACCCAGTTCCACCAGGAAAAGTCAGGCAGGCATACCTTCCGCCTATGGCTGCATCACTTCCTGAAGGTTTGTCTTAACTGGTCCGTGTCACAGCATCCTAATCTTTTGCAGATTGCATTAGCAGCCAGTAAAAAAACCTCACTGCTGTGCCCAAGATTTGTAAGAGGGACACAGAAATCCAACCTTGATTTTCAAGACTAGAAATGCTGAGCATGGGCATGGCAGGGGACAGGCCACAGTTGTGCTCTGGCAATGGTTATGGTGTATCTCCTGAAATTGTTAAACCCCCTCAAACATTTCTGAGTTTATTACCGGAGCACCCAGGGGCCCCAATCATGTATCAGAGGTCCATTATAAGAGCTGATACACAAACATATTTAATTAAAAGTTGTCAAGACTTGCATGGACAAACAAGGGGGAATTCTTACACTCACAGCTGTTCAAATTTACCAGGCCACATTCTGACAAAAACAGTCAGTGTGAGAGAGCAACTAAGGGCCAGAAACTATTTTCTGGTAAAAAGAAGTGGTTCCTCAACATGAAATCGGAAAACGTCTGTATTTATTAAATTAATGCAGTGAGCTAAGTAGCAGAAATCTAAAAATTCAAAACACTTTCGTACAATCATTGAAAAATCATGTTTATGTACTTTATTTACAGATTAACAAATTTAATCTTTGCACAATTAGTTTCTTATCTTCTCCCTGTTGCAAACCTATTTTCATATCAACTATTTTCCATACAACATTCTCAATTCTTTATTTTCCTGTTTTCAACAGCTTCCTTAAAAGCCAGTTATTTACTTATTCAATTTCCTCTCCCTTTTGCACATGCAGCATCTTGAGTAACGACTCACCATTTTCTCTTGGGCAGGTAACAAAATCCTTCTGTAGATTATGGGAGCAATGAAAATCATGACAAGCTGCAGTAACTGTATGATAGTTATTGTTCCACATTTGATGGTTGAATTTCAGTATGTATCGGCTCTGAAACTGTCAACTGATGGGAAAATTCTTCCCATTTAGGTAAATGTACCAGCATTTAACTAGCAAAAAATTCTGTTGACGGGGGCCTCTGTTCTCAAACAGTAATGAGGATCATTTCTCACTCCTATCCCCTGCTACATATCAGGAATATAAACAGGTGCAGATAAGAAAAATCAAATCAGGCTATACTTCCGTGTGAAGTAGTGTTGTGGGAATGTAGAAGACTTCAGAAAACCAAAACACAGATTTTTGTTGTGGGTAGCACCGGCTGTAACAGTCAGTGCTAGCATTGTAACTCCAATTTAGAGTGCTTGTAGAATTTGCCATACATAATCCTTGGTGCCTTTCAAGGTGAATTGAAAGATAAGTGAAGAGAAATGGGAGAGTGAGAGGCACAGAAATATTACAGCCAGTGGCAAAACAGCTGTGATGAGAGGGTACAGTGTACTCTCACTTACTATCCTTACTTGTAAACGAGCCTTCAGTCTTACTATTCTTTGTAGTTATATGTGGTTACAAGTGGGAGAAATTATACAAGCAGTTGTGAATGCCCCCCTGCCATAGTTCCTGCTACAATAAGTTATTTATATCATTATTTAGCCCCCAACAGTACCTTAACAACACCAGCCATAAATCAGGACTCTACTATGCTAGCTACTGTACACAGACCCAGCAAAAGTAAATTCCTCTCCCAGCGTGTTTGCACTTGAGGTAAAATAGCAAATACTTGTTGCAAAGTTGCTTCTTGCAAACCAGATACACATTTCAAGCAGTGTCTAGAAAGAGGAATTGGCTTTCATCTCATTTGGCCAGCTTTCAGGTGTGAAGTAGGCATGTAAATAACTGCCCATTTGCATCATGGATTCTTTCTTCACTGGGAAACTGAAGAAGAAGCTTGGACATCTGGTACTGCTTGGCAGATTGTCACAACACTACAGGACACAGCTACTATAGTGAAAACCAGATATTGCACTGGCTGCCTGGAAGGGTCTCTTTGCCTCCTCCTTTCATATCCAGAAGAAGTGCTGGGGATTTTCTAGGCTGTTGTCTTCTAGCCCATTGGATCCTAAACTAAAAACTTTAAATGGCATTATCTACATAATATTCATCCATGGGGATAAGGGCTAAAACCATAATACGTGCTCAGAAAGTCCAGTATCACTTTTTTCCCTCTTCACTAAGAATCTGTATTCAAAATGTTGCTTAATGATGACACAGAACAAGTTCTGCATTTTTAAAGCAGTAAGTATGAAGAGATACCATACAGCCCTTTCAGCATCTACCGAAACCTTCCTTCTCTTTTGACTCCTCAAATACCCAGGAAAGACTAGTAGGATTAAACATTTTACCAGGGAAGCCTATTAGATTAAGAAGGTGTTCTTTAAAAGAGTTGATGTTACTTCCAAGCAAGGAAAACAAAATAACAAACTCTGACAGGGTAAATGCAAAAACCCTATGAGGCAGGCCAATAGAAGTCTGAGGAACAACTCTCAAAAAGCTTCAAAACAAATAATAAATCTTGTTCAAATATACAAGGAAGAGGAAGCTGACCAGATAGTCTGTAAGGCTAACAGGTGATGAAGGCATAATGGAGCACATGAGATAAGGCCACAGCGGAAAAGGTTGATGAAGATTTCACATGCATCTTTGGCATGCAGGACTCTTCAATATGTAGGAGCTCAGGTGGAGTCCCACACCGAAACACAACAGCAGATGCACCACAGTATTGTCTCAAACTGAAGCGTCAGTAGAAAAAGTTTTTCATCAGTGACCTAATGGGTAGTAACAAAACTCCAGGACCGATGCTGAAGGAACGCAATTATAAAGCAGCTGAATGCTTATGCATTGCAGGGTGTAACCTCTCACTTATAATTGCCTCAGTGTCAGCAAACATTATGTGCTTCCAGAAGGTATCCAGGGAACATCAGAGGAATAATACTGTACTGCGCAAAATGCTGTAACAGTGAATAGAATTAGCGGGCACCTGGATAAACCCTGAAAAACTTTCAGTAGTACCCAGGAACCCTGCTCAAAGACCATGACCCCATTATGCCAAGTACTGCAAAAGCACAGAGCAGATTGCTTCTAGCCGAAACAACAAGCAGGAAAAGTACACAAAAGCTGCTAATGGAGATAAAGTAACACTGATAGGCTTTTGTAGACCTTTCAGTTGGATTTCTGAATGCTCGTATTATGGCTTATAAATTAAGTCTTTAGCACACAGAGGCAAAAATAGAAAAGCCAGGGGAAGAAGAATCAAAAGGAGACAGGCATTGGCAAGAAGAGTATCTGTAAGACATTGCATCTGCTTGCCTTATCTGTATTAAAGTAGTCTTACACCGGTGATGAGATGCCCCAGGCAGCATTCCTCTGGCCCTGACTCATACTGAAGTGCCTATCTGTAGATGTGAGAGCCTCATTTCCTTGCAGCTTACCTCCGATTCTTGAATAATATTTAGCACTCACCACATGTTATGGTTTCTTAAAATTTTAAAACGTGTTGCAAATTTAATGTTACAATTTCTTCCCTTCTGTTAAGTTTAAAAACATTACAATATATAGTATCATGACATTATCATTACATTATTTTCAGCACATTTTCTTTGGAGTGCTTTGGTTCTCAGGATGTGGGTTACCACATATGTTTGGGAGTTAATACTATGACATATTTAAGAAAAGCTATTATTTTTGTGAAGGGAAGCGATGTTTCACATCTCTGCCAGTTCTGCAAAGGAGTCAAGGAAAGGTATGTGAATCTTGTGGATATAGCTACTTAGATCTCCAGAAGTCATCCATAAAGGCCCCCTTGAAGAGGTCCTAGAGAAAAAAGCTACCTTGGAATAAGAGGAAAAGCCTTCATATAGCTAACCGACTGACTAAAGGTTATTTTCAGAAAAGAGAGGAGTCACCAATGGAGGCCCCACAGGGGACACGTACTCAACCTTACATGACTTGGCATATTCATAAATGATCATGAATATCAAAGTAACAAAGTTTAAATCATTCACAGAAGTAAAATGACGGAGTTGCAGAAGGACTTCACAATACTGTGCAATAAAATGCCAAATGAAATTCAATAAAGACAAATGTGAAGTAATGCCAGGAAAAAAATGGAACAATTCTAACTTTATAAAGTGAATAAGAAGCTCTCAGCTAGCTATTACCACTCAGGAACAGAATCTCAGAGTTATAGTAAATTGTTCTATAAAAATGTCAACTCAGTGCCTCACAGCAGTAAAAACAAAACCAAGGAAAATGACCAATAGTTTGGAAGGAAATAGGAAAGAAAGCAAAAAGATGTAGCGATGCACTAATATGGTAAGCAGTAATCCGAGACCCGAAGACAGCATAGTGGAACTGGAAAAGTGGCATCACTGGCAACAGTGATGATGAAAATTAGGCAACAGCTGTCAGCCAACATGGATCCCTCAAACTGAAAAGAAGGTAATTGAGGGGACCATGACAGGGTTCTGCTGCATAAAAACAAAAGAAAATTAATAACATTGTCCCTGTTGTCTCCTTTTTAATTCCTTTTCTTATTCCTAAAACCTTTTCATATGGTTTTATGAAACCATAAGAGGTACAGAGAAGGTGCAAACCCTGTACCCCAACCCCAGAAAAGAGACTTTTGGACATTATGTATAGTTGAAATTCTTGCAGGACATCACAGATGCCAAAAGTGGTCGCAAGAAGATTAGACTAGTTTGTGGAATACAAATACAATACTAGTTTGTGGAAACACAAAAATATACCTCTGAATGAGAAAATCCCCATGATCCATTTTGGATATCACACCTGCAACAAATGCACTACCAGTTACCAAAGTAAAACCAATGAATACAAGGTTCATCAGATTCATAAGCTGGAAGATTCACTAGAAAATACACACTGCATTTACCATTAGCTCAAGCCATATATAAATTTGCTGTATTCACCTGTGCCTATAAACTGATAGCATAGGAAAGAATCTACTTGTTGAAATCCACATTGAAACTAATGTAATTTCAATAAGGCAATCTTTGTTTTGAAGTTGCTTCTAACACAGTTCTATATTAATGAATTTGAATCAATAAAACTAATTGAAGCCAAAGTCACTGGAGAATAAGTAGGTATTCAAAACTATGAAAACTAGAATTAGAGTCACATTCTCTAATTACTTTAGAAAAAAATGGTCCACAAATTCAGTGTAAGTAGGAAGAACTATCATTGGAAACTTAAGCATCCTGGATCATTCAAAACAAAACCAAGTAAGGCTGACACTGGTGTACCAGTTTTGCTTCATCTGTGACAACATCCATTGCTCCTGTACTAGACACAGAACTATGCCTAATTAAGCAGCTGAAAAAAGAAAACTGTGTTATGTCAGTCTGTTAGCAGGCACTTGCAAAGACACTACGAGTAAAATACCCTATCAAGTCTGGAGAACATTTCAACCCCTACCAGAATACATGTTTATGTTCCACCCATTAGCTGAATAAACACAGAATTTCAATCTTCGTGCCTGCCAATAACTAAACTCACAGATGTGTATGCTCCAGCTCAGAAGTGGAGTATCTATGAATGACTTTTGAAGTATAGACGAGAACAAATATGTAGCTACAGGAATGGGTAGAGAAAGGGGCTTATATTGCTTTAGAAAGCCAAGGGTCTTGAGAAGCATTAGTTAAGTGCTGACCTATGAAGAAGATGAAACAGGCTCTTTAGCAAGAGTTTCAGGCAGGATTATTCTGTGGGACAGAGAAAAATCATCCTGCCTGGCACACCTTTTCTGTGTGGCTGTGCAATCGATCTAACGTTGAAGGGAGCTATGCACTCTAACTCGTATCATGGAAGAAGGGGTGCACTGATGCTGGCATTGCCATGTTTCCTTCCAGGAAGGTTCTGGGTGCTCCTAAAGGAATGTCATCTGGATGACCTGAAAGGGCACAGCAGAGGGTTCTGTGAAGACCAGGTTGTCCTCTGTTTTTCTTCTGGCATTCCAAATACATCAGTATGTAGGAAGGTCAGGAAAGATGGCCTCAAGACAGCAAAGTAGGTGTGCTTACAGGGCAGTGCAGGTGTAGCTATTCGTGATCTTATGCTCGAAGGAGTATTCTAGAATGCCATCACCTTCAAAACCTTTCTCCTCTTTTCTTTCAGAAATATCATTAGTATGATATTACAACACATAACACTAGGTCATGTCTGTCTTTGAAATGTGTGTGTTCCTGTTATCTATGCAACAGGATTGGTTTGTGTAAGTCTTGCCATAGCAGAACTTGACACAAAAATGTAGCGAGGCATCCACAGATTCATACTGAGTATGTGGAGAAGTGGAATCTGGAAACCTCTGAAATGCCAGACTTCAAGGTCAAAGCAACAGAACAACTACACACAACATACGGAGCCAGCAAAGAGTGTTATGCCAACCAATAAGTAACAGGTACAGACGTGATCAGCATACATCCTAAGCAGAGTTAATGGAAGCATCTGTGGAAAGATTAGAGAAAATTAAACTCAAAAAGCCCAAAATGTTATCTTTCAAGTAAGTCAGTCTCATGTCAAAGTAAGGCAATGCCAAAATGATCAGTCAGAGGAGATGAGTGGGGGCAGGAGGTGGCAGCTTGCCATCCAGCAGTAGGGTTACATAAAAGTGCTGCTCTGTGCTTTGGGTTTTCTACAAGGTTTTTATGGGCACTTATGTGCATAATTAAAGAAAGATTGTGAAAGACACCAAAATGGGAACACTCTTCTAGGCACGTATAAGTAGGGGAGGAGAAATAATAAACAAAGAAAAGGAGATTGCGGTTGATATCTTCTTAAGCCACAATCCTGGGACTCTAAAATGGATGCAATCTGTCCTCCTGTTTCTACACTTCCTTTTCATTGATGGCAACTCTGCCAAATCACAGGAGAAAGTTAATGGCAAAAAAGATCATCTGTTTCTTCCAACTGGTTTGTTGAGTACTTTAAAAATTGGCAGTCTGGAAATGTTTCATGCCAGAAGGGAAAACATTCATGTACCCACACATCAAAGCGTTTCTAAAGACTGAGCGTACGTAGTTCTGAACATTTCTCAGGTGATCAAAACAGAAATGCATTTCTAAGATGCTGCTTACGATATAACATGCAGTAGGTCAGGGGCCACAAAACTGGTTGATCAAACAGAAGCATTGACTTTCCAGCTAAATGAGAAGCAAAAAGGGTCCTCGGGGGGTCAGAAAGCAGAAGGAAATATTTGGTAGGGAAATTACTGTACTATAAGCAGCAGAAAGGGAATCCTGCTAAAAGAGAAGAGTTATAGAAAGAAACAGCTATACAGCTGGGGAAAAAAAAGTAAAAAAGAGTTAGGGAGAATTTAATAGAAATCTGCAAGAGATAATTCTTGTTTTCAATTCAAGGTATTGTAAGGTATCTGCAGATGGAATGAAGTGATGTTTAAGAAAAGATGTTTATGTAAGCATGATTTGCACTGCTTTTTGTTCTTGCATTCTAATTAGAAAAGTGAGCCCCAAATAAATTTGAATGTTGAACTTTAATCCAGGCTTGAAAACCTGCTAGCTAGCAAATTTTCATATATTTGGAATACTGTGCCTGTTCCATCTTTCACATACTGCTTGCTATGCTCTGCACTGAGGATAATCTCACCCAAATACTTTCTTAGGGAGACAACAGTTGGTTTCATAATTAGCAGTCAGTTAAAATTTAATACATTCTGAGAAGGTTCCCTCACATCTCCTTTCTCTAGCTTTCATTTCAATTGTAAAGCTGCAAGTTATGGTCCCACAGCAATATCCAGCAGCTTCTACATACAGATATCCTTTCAGAGTCCTCCCCCTCCTGGAATCTGGATGTCAGCCCACACGTAAAGTCACCACACACTCTTCAGGACTTTACAGACATGTTAGAGAATATGAAACGGATAACAACACGGATGTGCTAATTCTGCCTATCTTAGTAGTGTAGATCAGCTGGTGTTGAAATTATACAGCATTATGTGAGGTAATACTTATGGGTCTGTCCTGTGCTGCTACCCAGGGAAACAGACATGATAGAATTGTATTTATTATCAGATTACTGTCTTCCATATAATGGAAATAGTCTGGAAGTGTGACAGAAGGCAGAAGCCTGATTGAGTCAATCTCCTATATGAGAGCCATGCAGCAGACTTGCATTGCTCCTGAGCGTTCTGCAGGGAAACTTTAATTCCTAAGTTTGAATGGTTTCACAATGCAGATGTTGAGTCCCAAACTGAGCAAAGGGAAACAAGTAACAAGGACCTGCAGCACCAGCCACCAAACTACACTGGAACTGTGCCCGTAGAAACACACAGAGAAACAGAGTTGAGTCACCTCTGCAGAGGGCCACATGAGAGCATACCACGTTTAGCTTTCATTACCTGCTGCACTGCTGATTTAAATTGTTGGTAAACATTGTTTTCAGAACTCAGAGCTGCTCCCAGGAGCTGCTCCTTAGGTAAAATTTAATTTTTCTAAATGCCTTTCTAAATGAGAATTTAACACCTCAGAAAACAGTCTAAAAGCAGTCAGAATGGATCAGCAGAAAGAAGCTGATCAGCTGAGATTGGGTTTCCGCTCTGCACTGGTCACAGTAATGATGCTCAGAGTATCACACAATTTCTTAGAGCTTTTATACAGGCAAGAGTAGGTACCAGAAGTGGCACAAGGAAAACATTACAACTAACGCATTACTAGTGAAGAGGAAGGGCTCTAGAGCGAAATACAGAAGTGGATCCAAACCAAACATTCTGAATCCAGATTGCTCCAAACATAGGACTTTTGTTCAGACTCAGTTGTTTGAGAAGCATTTGCCCCTAGATGGCTACTAGAAGGAAACCAAATCATCAAGAAGAAACTGGTCTGTGATGAATTTAGTGAAGCTGCCCTGAGGATAGACGGTGCTCATACATGTGAAAGAAACAGACTGAACAAGGAAGCAAGATCTTGGACATACACAAAACATTGTTTCCTTTAATGAGGCTCTTCTTTTTCCAAGGGCATATGAGCAGATGCATAATAATGATCCTCTACTCTGTCACAGTAGGGTTTGGTGGATTTTGAAAGATTTAAAATTTGGGATGGTATGAATAATGGTGATGGTCAGCAAAGTCCCAGTATAGCATAAAAGGCGTAGGAGAGATGAGAGCACGTCTGACATATCCTAAAGCAGATTATGATCTGTACAGTTATTGAAACTGCAAGGCTAAAACTGAAACAGTCTTCGATGCACAATACTATTGTGTCCATTTATTTTTTTGTTCTTTATTCAAACTAGAAAATAGCGTAAGGCACGAGTACTAGCAGGCATCGGATATCCCACTTCATATCCTGCTCTGGCAACTCTGTCAAAATTTTCTCCAGCTGAACCATGGTCTCAAACACACAGATGGCCTGCAGAATTGCTGTCCTCACCTATCTAGGATAGTGTGATCTGCTGAGGAGAAAAAGCGCATGATTTTTCCTGTTTCCTGTCTCACAGCTGATAGGACTGCACTAGGAAAAAAAAAAAAAAAAAAGCAACCCCCATCCCTAACACAAAAGCACTAAGCCTACGTGATGACACCATCAGCCAGTTTAGCAGCAGCATCAGTACTAATGCTGCTGTTGGGCTGTCTCTCCCAGGACCATTTCCCCCCTTCCTTACTTCAGGCTGCAGTTACATTTTATGCAACTTTCTGCATTTTTCCTACAATATCTGAAGCACAACATGCTGAACGTACTACAGTTTGTGATACCTGCATTACTTGCAAGCATGCAAATAGCCTGTTGTATACATTCATTATGCATCCTGCATGCAGAACAAAACTGGACAGTGAAAGTTTTTGTTTTGCTTTAATATTTGTGAGAGACTGACTCTCTTAAGCATTATCTTCCAGCGTTCGGGATGCAGAGCACTGCAAACCCATGTTCTGTCTAGGTCTGATTCAATGTAAGCAAGTGACAGAACAACGTACACCTGTGGGCAGAGCCAGGGTCTGGAACACTAGCCTGACCATTTGTGCACAACATTATCTTTTTATTAAATACAACCAAAGGTTGGTCTAATAGGCATAACAGCGAGCCCTGATCCCAGAACTCAACACCTGTCATCATGTTCTACTTGTTGCCGGGAAGGGTTTGCTCCATAGAATCTGTTTATCTAATCTGTGATAGTGCAAACACAATTCACAGACCAAATTCATGCCAACTGACAGCAGGGCGAGACAAGCATCGAGAATTTCAAATGTCTTTAACCTGACATTGAGCATTTTCCATCATCAACAGCTCTTTTGCTTTTTCCATGTATCAGAGCGGTACAAGACAAAGCGAAGAGGTATCACAGCCCCGCAATATTAACAGACCTATGAGATCCATCTCACTGTCTTTGCTACCTCTCTTACCTTAGGAGGGGGAATACAGGATATAGCTCTGCCTGCTGTTCCTACCATCAAGACAGACAGCGATGGGAAAGAAACTAGAGCAGATCTTCCCTTGAGATATTTAAACCCGCAAAACTCAGGAAGAAGCAAGTGAATGGAATGGAAATAGAATTGTCCATTGCCTTATATCCCTCTTATGTTATCTGGCCCACACATGCATAGCTTGTGTAAGGACTTTCTGAGGTGACAGGAATGCCTATGCTGGTGCATTATCCCTGCTGTGAGACAGGGAACAATCAGGCTCTGGAGCTGCCAGACCCTACTTGCTCTGCAGCATTTAAAATGAAACAATTTTTCACTCTCTGAGTCCTTGTAAACAAGTGTTGTAGTGCTTTTAACTTGAGCCTATTGCATGTTGCTGGAGAACTGCAAGTGTTTAGGATTTAAACACTTTTCTTAGAATATCAGGCTGGAAGAATGAATAAAGGCTTTATCTCTACAATCTTTCAGAACCTTCCAAAACAAAGTTCTTGTATTTATCAGTACAAGCTGGCATAAGACACCTGGTGAACAAATTGGTCACTCAAATGAGAAAAGCTCAAACAAAAATAAATACAAGAGTTTAAAAAGTTCTCTGTTGCATCCACCTTTGCGTCTACACCCTCTGTTCACAATTGGAAACACTTCAGACACAGACCTGTCTTTTCACGTCCACACTAAGTGCCTAATCCAAAGTACACCACCATTGCTGCAGGCTTCTGTACTTCAACAAGCTTTAGACCTTGCATAAACAGCTATATAAAGAGAAGCTCCCGACAAAATATTTGGAAGCTTTGGCTCTGCACACTTATTGCACAATAATCCTTCCTGCTATCGCTGGGCTAGTTCTTCCACCTCTCTCACTGCCCTCCTATGCATGTATGTGCCATAGAAGTGTCCTCATGAAACTCACTGCAGAGGAAAGAGGCAGCCACCGTAGATTCACAGTGGGGCTGAGGTCTTGGCATGAAGCATGGAATAATGCACGTTCTCCAACCAAAGTCCAGGAACTGGTTCACTGACTTTGGGTTTTAAAGCATGCAAATCTGGACGGAATCTATCCTACTGAATGTTGTTTTGAGAATGGCTCATTTGTACTTTTATTCATGGAGCTGGAATACCGCATTGGAAAGCCTAATGAACTCCATATCCAAATCCTGGAAAAGCCTGGGCAACATTTAGAGGTAAATCTCATTTCCCTTTGCTCCTCAGACGCTGAAAGGGAACACCAAATCCAAGCGGCTGCCAAATTGGCAGTTTGCATCCATGGCTTGCACAGAGTGAATTAAGCTGAGCATCAAGGGCACAAATGCAACTGCACCAAAATCAATGCGAACATTCCTACTGACTTCAAGTAGTTTGGACTGAGGACATTCTGGGGAGAGTATATTCTCATTCACTGGCAAGGGGTTTTGCGTCTTCCCAGAAACAGACACATTCTCAGCGTGACACCTAGTGTCAGCAACAAGTACTTTACAGACCCGTCAAATGCAACAGACCAACGACACAACTAAGTCAATCGTACTGAAAATTCAAGTAACAAAAATTACAACAAAACATTTTAAATATGAACTAAAATCTATAATACCGATAATTAGGCGCGGGAGGGAGGGGGGAGCTTGTTTCTAGAAATAAATCCATTCAAATACATACTGCTCATCCTCCCTACTTGAACCCAACTCTGACGTTATTTCTCTGGTCACCTACCTCGGTGTATCTAGTTCTCCAGACTCTGCTTACACAGCACCTACCACAAGACAGTCCAGTTCTAAGGAGTATTTCAGGTGTCACTGCGGGATGCGAATCCATTCCTGCTGGCCTGAAAGGGCACAAACAAAACTATCAAGAAGCAGACTTCAGAGGTTAAAACACTGACTTGAGCTGTTGTATATTTTTAGGTCCCTGTGAAACAAATTCAAAAAGCAAGCAAAGATGCAAGGACTATGAGATGATGGTCAAAATGTTAAATTCTCTTCAAAATCAGGTTAGTAGCACCTCAAGAAAGTGTGGGGAAATGCCTCTGGATCATTTTTCAAGTCAGCAATTCAGGAAAGTCATTAAATCTAAACAGTAACCACAACTGTTGATTAATTAAGGTCTGGCACTTTTAGGCCAAGATATACTATAAATATGATTTGTTACCATAATTATGCTGACAGATTACAGTTTTACCTTACTCTCTCTTGTCTTGAAGTTCCACAGCTTTACTCATGATCAGACTCAGAGGATAACACTGTCTGAAAGTGATCATCATCACTGCTGGTGTCTTTTGACCAATTTTTGGTAAATGCCGGCCAAATGGAAAGGGAAGTACAAGTTGTGTGCCAAGTTTTTTCTAATTGAAGGCTAATCTGGAAGTCAGGCTTCTGGAAGCTGACTGACACCTGATTTCTTGATTTAGCAGACTGCAAACATTTATTCTAAGGAACAAACTTCTAACTTTTTCTGCAGAGAGGAATTATGTTTTGAGCAGGTACAGTGACATTCACTGCCATCTCCTGGAAATGCCTCTGAGGTACCCACATTGGAGGTGTTCAGAGCACAGTCAATGACAGTAAAATGTTAAAATCACAGGTGAATCACTGATCTGATACCAGTTATCTTACAGAACCAAAGCTTCCTCCCAAAGTAGGAATTTTCCCAAACAAATTCATTTTTATAGAATAAACTTTCCCACAAAATATAACTGCAATATGTACTTACATATATCAGCTCAATTGCTGAACAACTGTATAGAAAGCTCTTATGACAGCAAACAACCTCATTAATAAAAGTTCTATTGATAAAGATACCTGTACACAAGCACATTGCTGTGTTTATATTGATCTGACCACTTCATTTTATGAACAAATGTAGTTAGGAAGCAGCAAAAGCAGCAACCTCCTACAGTACTGCTACAAGCATTATATAAAAGGAAAGAAGCAAAATATACTGTCAAATTTCTAAGTTAGCTACCTTAAGAGAAAAATAAGGTAAAAAATATCTGAAAGCAGGTAATTTATTTTTAGCTGCCTCATTGTCAGGTCATTATTTCCTGATTAGCTGTCTAAGTTCTTGTAGGGATCACGATTTAAAAAAGCCTGGAGAGATAAGTTCAAGGAAGCTGTTCTAGATAAGAAAGTCAAGGCTGTTATTACAATGTCCCAGGGCAAAGGAGCCTGTGGACATAAAAATCTATCTGCCCAGCATCTGATGGTGACAATATTAGAAATGGTGAGAGCAAAAGAAAATCTCATGTCCTGGAATTGCAGAGAGCTCATCTCTCTTGCACTAGGGTAAAGAGATACTACATGTCATCATGGTGCCCTTCTCGCCAGGGTCCTTGACCACACAGCACACGGATCCTCCTCATGGATCTGGATTCCTACAGCTAGGAGAAGCAAACCAAAATCAAGACAAAAAATGTCCACACCATCTACTGCTGCCAGCCTGGGAGGAGTCCACCAAAATAATAAAACAGCCCCAGAACCTATGGCTTTTCAGCATACCTCAGCATGAAGTTGTGCTTTCCCTATGCAGGAACTGCGTGGGTTAGGCAAGCCATGCTGGTAGTGTCCCAGGGATCTTATTTCCAAGGGCTGGAGAGAATACCAGGTGCTGAGAGGAGTGCTGGATATCGTCCCAAATAATGCTGCTCCACCAATACTGACAGAGCTTTCCATCCCTAAGTCACGGTGTGGGTGGGAGAACTTTTGCCTCCTTTAGTGTCCTCATCACTGCAATGTTAAACAGATCAGGAAACCTGTAAAGCAGAGACAGAGAGAGATTTATTTTTCACTGCTTGCTCCCAATGGGTCTTACTTGAGGAGGCTGTGATTCCAGTGAAAACCTTTTATGTAGCTATAAGAGAAATACACATATTCAGTTGTGGAAATTGATTTTTTTCAAGGCTATTGTGATTGGGAGTGGCTTTGAAAAAGACAGAATAAGAACATAGTCAAAAAGGACTTTGAAAATGTTAGCAACAGAAGCTAGCAATTTCTGATGAACTCTAAAAATATTTTTGCTTGATTTAAACTTACATCTATATGTGAGATGCTCAGGGGAAATTAATTAGCTCAATTTATTAGGGAACTGCTGGTAATCAATAAGGTGCCTGCTTCCTCTGTGTAACATGTTTAATGCCCACTGCATGGGCAGTGTGGAACACATTTGGTCTTTAATTATGGCTACAACAGATTTCTTCTGTGCATCATTGAGTAATCAGTCATCTGTTACCTTCATGAATTTGAAAGATTTCTATGGCTAGTAATAAAATCACAGAGCAGAAAAATAAGATCCCAAAAGTGTTTGTATTGTCTCTGTAAGTTTGTTACAAAGATTGTGAAAGGTAAATGAATTCTGACTTGAAAGTTTTCGCCCTCTTAACTATTTCCATAGGTGTCTTCTAACAGAAAGCACAGCCAATGCAGTTTTTGAATGCTTGGATGTAAACCCAGAGCCCAAAGAAACAGCTCAAATTTCACTTCAAAATCTACTTCACAATAGATAGACAGTATTTTAACACAATATTTCTTTTAAGAGGGCTTCTCTCCAACAAGGAGATTCCCGAAAGAAAGGGTTCAGTCACAGAAACACCATGTGTCAGCAATGTGGGAGAAGTTATTTAGAAAGCATATATGCACTGGTAGTGAGTAACAACTTACACCACTTAGCGTGTACAATGACACACATTGAAGCTTATTCATGAACTCAGTCTGACACAGGCTGAATCTTAATTTTTTAGACTCGCTCATTAAAATCAATGTCAAAGCTCCAACTGAATAAAGATGCTGCATAAGGTCCTTAAAACATACGCTTAGCTGTAAGAGTATGTTTTAATCCCATTAAGTATTCTTTAGAACCCCCAGTGTGGGTAGAGAGTTCAGCTCAGTCACTGAATTATAAATATTTCTGACATTCTTCCTGACATAAATATTGTCAGGAAGAACAGAATATATATTTTACTTTTTCATATAGGAATTTAAAAGAAGTGTTTGTGCAAAACCACCATTTTGAGAAACAGTCTCAAACTTCTAAATGTTTCAAAATTAAGCTTTTCAGCTTTCTCAAATGTTTTCATAATCCTCTTCTCCAAACCTGACATTCATCATGAACTATTTTGTCCCACCCCGAACTGCATTATTCAGTTAACTTACTTTTAAATGAAAACAGTTACCCAGTTCTCCTAGTGTTCTAAACTGGCACCGGTTTGATTTTTCAAAACACAAAGGTTGGTTTCAAAAAAAGTTTAGATCACAACTCACAGGAGCAGAGACCTATAAAGCAGAGCTAAGAACTAAAACTTTGTCCAGATGACTGCAGGATACTTGGCATAAGGGTGACTGATATTCTGTGTACATTTCTTAATAAAAAGATCTTGTTCATTTGATAGTATTAAGTTACTTTATTATTGCTATGATGTGTTCACACTCCCTACTTATGACCCTGGGACACTGTCATCATCCATAATCCAACATATTTTCCCTCTGAAGGGTGGAATTTTGCATCTGTGAAATGTTTCTGTTAGCACCACTCCCTTCTTCCTCAATCCCAGAAACTCTGTGAAGTCCCAAGACCAGAAGGATCAGCTTAAATGGAAATGGGCAAGAATACCAGCATTAATTAATTTCTTGCTTTCTCAAAAATATGGAGTTATATTGCCTACCACTATACCACACATAACTGAGCAATAGTTCAAGAGGAAATCCTCAAAGGACTTCCAACTGTTGCAGTTCATATATGGGTCCTTGTGGTTGGATGTTCCAGTGTATCTGGGCTGACATCATCATAGTTTGGTAGTAATGTGACTTTATTCATGTTTGATGAGTCAAATGCTGTTTCTTTTTGCACTGCTGAAACTGTGAAATCACCTAACAATTACAGTCCCCCAGGACGGATCAGAAACTGTCCGTCTGGCTTGTTGGTTAACACTTTGGTTGTGCATCCTGGAACAAGCTACTTCAAAAAATACACTTAGAGGTAGGATTCAGTCAGAACTGTCCTGCTCCAGTATTAGACCCAGCATAGCATGCCTGATGCATTTGTGTTACTCCATAGGCAGTAGCCTGCTGTGTTCACCAAAACACCATCCAGCCTTTGCTGTGTGGCCTGTCAAGGAATGCTTTGCAGTACTTGGGCCTTTCTGTCTTTTCTACAGCTTCCTTCTTTGAGGTCAGGATGGTCGTGCAACAGCCATAGAAGAGACCCTCTACATGTTACAGACATGTCCTTTCACACGTTATATGAAAAGACTATGCACAGTTTGGCCCACAATAAATTACTATTGATTACTTGGGATTTTCAAGCTAATATTCAACAAACTAATTTTGCTCCACTTTTGTACAACCTGTCTCTAACACAGAGCAGAATATGCAAAATGTCTTTAATCTTATATCAGAAGCTTAAATGGGGAAGGAGCATCCCCCTCAGATTTGTGTCAAGGCTAGAGCCAGCCACCTGTCCTTCACAGAAATGATTATTCATGAAAGAAAAATTAAATGGATAGTCATTGAGAGTTCGCTTAAGCTAATGGTGTGATCAGACATTAGTGTGACTAATGGTAATGGGCCCTCTCGATGAGTTACGTGGTAGCAGCGCTCCAGCTGCTTTGGCTTTGCAGAAATCAGTCAGATGGCTGAGATTCACTTTTCTGGTCTCTCTACAATTTATCTCTGTTGAATGAAATAACAAATGAAAATTATGAGCAGTTCTGAAACTGGGGGGGGGGGATGTTATTACTATGGCTGTGGTAGACATTAAAGTACACTTATAATCACCTTGGCTATTTAGAATTCACATAATCACTTACCAGCTTCTCAAGACTTACATTTAATGTTGCATTTACTTGAACCAAAGGCCTGATATGGCAATCCTTGTTCAGCAAAAGGCCACGGTAACATCTAAGTTGTATTATGAGCATGTCAACTAAAAATAACTATGCCCCCAAACCCTTTGCAGTTATTAGCAATGTAAATGTTACAAATAAAACTTGCAAGGCTATTAAATTACAATTATATTTCTACTATGTTCCTGATCATTTTCTAACAAAGTATTTTGAACCAAAAACTGCCTATTACTTTTCACTGCTCCATATTTCTGGCCAGCGTGTGGGTTCTCAACACCCCACAGTTTCATTTTCAAAAAGCCTCTGTCCCCAAATCCCTGAGGAAAGACTCCAGGAACAGAATTCAGAGATTTAGGAAACAATGAAATTTGGCCTAATTCTAAGGTATCATCATTCAGTAATCACTGTGCTGCGAGATGCTGATGGTATGGATAAGCAAGATAAATGCTCTGCTTCACTGATAATATAGCAGATGTTTTAACGAAACTTTTCAGGGCTACAGTATAGAAGACTGACAAGTAATGGTGCGAAATCGGTGTATTTTGAAATATAAATACTAAATAAAAAAAATTACTGAAATAATTAATGGAACAAATTCCACCGTAGTTTGGCAAATGTGTTTGGTTCCTCAAAATGCTCTTACTGACCATAGGCCTGAGTACAGTCTGATAATATACACAAGGGAAATGCTATCTTCATGTTCAGTACAGTGTTTATGAAAGAAAAGAATTCACGCCACAACCATTTTATCATCCTCCCAGAAGTATTAATCTGTATTATATCCCGACTCCCTCCCTTCCTGAAAACAGATGAAAAAGTGTCAATGGAATTAGGACAGATCTGGACAGGTTTTTATAAATATAACTAGAGACAGAAACAATATTTGATAAACCTATGGTGTCTTACAAAACTTAAAGTGTTGGTGTTTACTGTTTTCCCGTGTTAGGTGCTGAAAATACAAAAATAATCATGCAAAGAATGTAGAGTGGAAAAAATATTCAGTGGTCTTTTATTCAGACATCTTATCTCCCTATAGACAGTTACATGCTAATGCAAATAGGAACATACCTGAACTGACTTCCTGGTTTCCATCTGTTCCTGTTCTGCATGAGGTCTGTTTTGCCTCTGGGTTGGGTCTTACATTGTGAAATGCCTTGGGAAAAACTATCCTGACATGGGTGCAGAGGGTTTATACAAAAGGATTTTTAACACATTGGTGCATTTTATACCTTTTTACATAGATGAAAGTGCCAGCAAAATACAGGACAAGGACAAGTTAGGCCCACAACACACCTGCTACGTTATATCATCACTCTAGAACATTTGCTGAAGAGAACAGCAGCACAATTGCACTGAGGGAAACACAGACTGCCTGGGAAGCCAGAGTGGGTTTTAGTGTGACTTGCAGCAGTACTTGAAAGTTGAAATTCTCTGGAAGACCAGCATGTTTTCCCTGCTGCTTCACTGAAGGAGAAATAAGGATAAAATACCAAATTATATTGTAATATGCTGAAAATTGAAATCTAGCATAGGAATTTTTTCCCCATGCTTCAAACTAGGAAAAAAGGGTAGATACAGAATATATGTCCTCCACAATTTAAACAAATGCAGCTCCATGCTGCCACAGTGAAGCGCTAGGACTGCCCTTGTTAGCTAGATGAAAGCAATATTGGAAATCTCTACACTACACTGTAGTCACTTCTCTTGCATATGCAACAGAAGCATGACATGATAGAGACTGGGGAACAATATTAAACTGTCTTTGTGCCTTTCTGCTTCTCTTTCTAGGTACTAATGAGAAGAAAGAAAAAAAGACTAATTCAAGGAGACTGATGGGCAGGACAAAACACCTCCCCTGCTATACCTGCTCTTCTCCTTTCTCTTCCTCACAGCAGCCCTAGACAAGGGAAACCCAAGTGCCAATTCAAACCAATTTAAATCTACCTGGCTATGCAGGTCACATATAGTGGAGCAGAAAACCTGGCCTTGTATTTGCTGAATTAACCTAGAAACAGTTAAGACTGCATAGCCAAAGCAGCCTGGAATCAGAACATGATGCCCCATCATTCCTCCACATGCACCACATAGAGGTTCTGCCCACAAAATTTGAGGCACGCTAGGGCAGTCAGGTAGGTAGATACCTATATGTCATTGTGCCCAAATGTACACAGAGGCTAACAGAACAGCAGAGGTTAAGCCCTTTCAGTATTTAAGTGCACTTCATATATGTCACGCAGTTCAGGAATGACCAGCTAGGCAAAGTCTACAAAGTCTCAGAACTATGCCATCATCCACCTGAAAGGAAGAGAGGAGGAGAGGAGAAGACAGAATCGCATGGTAACTGAAAGTGTTTCCTTTCTTACTGCCTCAGAATACATGTTATGATTGCATTACATAGCGTAGAAAATTGAAGAATGTTATTCTAGCTATTTTTCCAAGGTGTGTGGGTATGTCTCTGCTTCCCCAGAAACATATATAGTTACTTCCCACCTTTGAGGCCCATCTGTTGGGTCGAATCCCAAACACTTCTCTGTTTTATACAGCTAGCTCCCTGCTAGGATGCTTCCACACTCAGACCTTCACCTTGAGCTGTCTTCCACTGAACAGGACCAACTCCAGCATCCAAATATACATAGACAATCCCTGAGATGCTTTAAAAAAATGCAGTTGATCTTGACTTACCTCATTGACATTTACTACCTCACTTTTAAAATGTTGATGTCCCTGGAATTGGTACACAAAACTATTTCCTATGAGAATAGTAAACAGAACATGCTAATGGATTTCCTAGTACTTCAATATAAACAGTTAACTCTGTCCGGCCCATCAGAGCAAGATTCAGTTTTGAGTAGCTGATTTCAGTAAGTATTTTATGTACTGTGTTTAACACAAGCCATGCTTTTCTCAAAAACAAAAATGACAGTAAGGTATTGCATTAATTTTACTCTTGAGATTAACGCGATGGCAGCCAGATAGCTTGGAAAGGACAGTAGATGGAGATGGATATATATCCTGATATTGACTGATGGAATATTCCCTTTATAAAGGTAATTCTAACTTCCAGAAAAGGCCATCAAGAAAGATTTGTTTGATTTCAATAGGAAAAAGCTCAGCACCTTGCCAAGCTGAGAGAATAGGGTGGAGAAGACAAGGACTGGATTTTTGGACTAAGGGCTTCCTTTCTATCTTTGACTCAAAGCTCATAGAAACTTTTCAAAATATAAAATGAGGCCCTGAACTTTCATAAAAGAGAGGCACATATTTGTGCTGACTGGCTGATTTTGATTCTTACAGGTAAAGGCTGAAATGTTTAGTTGAAGGTTTGGTCAAAACCTAAAAGGGGAGCGGGAAAGGAGGATGTTCAGCTGTAGAGGTCTCTGGGCATAGTTTGTGAGGAACACAGTACCCTGAGTGCTGAAAAACTGTTTCTTGAAAAACCGTATCAGAACATGTTCAGAAAGCACCAGAATGTAGTAAATGCTTCTATTGATTTTGCATTATTAAATCCTGAAAAATAACCCAGCTTTGCATGATATCCAATTTACTTGATTTAGCACGTTAATAATTCTGTTCCTAAGACCAAAATGAAAACCGCAGCAATTCTTCACTCCAGAATTAGATGTCTGCACAGGAATTAATTTGTTCAGATTATGTAAATTATTCAAGAATATTAAAAAGCACGGGTTTTAAACTGTTAAGACTGCTTCCCCATTTCCACCGATACGAACTGTTAGTCTCTTGGGGAGTACTATTTTTAGGGTGCTGACAGAAAGTCGGTAGGAGGCAGTGGAGCCTTAACGATAGTGAGGTTTGGATTGGGGCCATAATGGGCCTTAGAGGAGCCAGGTCTTAACGATGCATATCAAAACTAGAAGATCAGATGTGCATTTGGGACACTGATGATCAAGTGAGCTTTACTTTTTTATTATTATTATTACTGCATGCATTTTCGCATTTGTCATCCACATTCAAATACAACTGAGGTCATAAAACCGAAAACTTTTAGATTGTACTCACCACATCTCTGTAGCACTGATTTGTCAGAACTGATGACGACAGTCACCCACCCTGCCCTTAAGGCAGTAATGTGACTTTCTCTCATGTAGTCTATCTCTGTTTGGAGGCATACTGAGATAATTATTACACCTTTAATTTGTAATTTAAACCTGTTGGTTTTGCCTGCAAAATCATCTAGCTTGCTTTCAAGTGATGGATACACTACTGTAACATAAATATTACAAAGGAATTACTTTTTATGTTGAATCCAATGTTCAGAAACTATATCCTCATGCATTTTAACCTGAAATCTCTTTTAATAGAATATATTTAAATTCCACATCTGGAAACCAGATTATTTTTTTCCTGTCTCAAATAGAGTAGAATAATTTTCAAGCAGAAGAGAACGTTCTCTAAATGACCGCTCAACTCTTTCTGTCGTGCTTCACTACTGACCTCTAATGAGCAGTAAGCATATTGCCTGAATCCCTTACCTCTTTACAGAGAAGAAAATTGGTAGTAACACAAGTTCTTCCTCATACAGGTTTACCCTTTCAGAGTAAGTAGGAAAGCTTGCAAGAGTTGCTAGGTTAGATGCTGTGTTATTCTCCCTAAGAAACTGCTTTTCAGAGGAACAAACAATCCAGCTGGGAGATGGTATTTTTCAGCCACTGTGAATTAGTAAAATTTGAAAGATACTAGCACATTAAAGTCAAATTTGCAAAAAAGACATGACACTCGGAGTCCGGAGTGCTCCTAGAATCAGTTTTGCAAACCTCATGTGAATACAGTGAAACCTGACGGTTTGTGAGAAGCAGCTTTGTAGTATATTGCAAAAATAGCACACCATTGAAATAGTCTCACACATCTCTCCCTTGGTATGTACTTGACTGGTCAGGCATTTTGATCCTGAGGAGTCAGCACATGACATTGAAAACCTTACTACATTTTCAAAGTATTACACAGACTTCAGATGGTTAACATTTTCACTTTTAATATTTATTTTAAATGTACATTTTAGCTGTTTACCTCTCCTCCTAATTCATAACACAGTTGTTACTGTATAATTTGACAGTCTTGTAAAAATGCCTACGTTAACAGCTCTTACAATTACAGTCCTTCCATCCTTAAACAGTCTATTAAGGTTCTCATACTTTTGCACTATGTAACTACCTTTACATGATACTGAAAGAACTTCCATTCAAGAGTAAGAGTAAAGCAGAAATGTTTCCATGTCCCAAACAACTTCAAATATCCAGTAACTGGTGACGCTGTGTAATTATGGACATTTGTCCAGGACTCCCACATCCTTTCATCCAGGCTGCCAGAAGCCAGGAGAATTTCTTAGCTCTAGTCCTTTGTAGTCAGTCTAATACCAAATTTCTGTTTCTAGTGAACGAGCAATTCAATGACCAGGAAGAATACTGTACATGTAAAAATTGCTACAAGGTATTTCCTAAATTACTGTCTTCATCTGTGACAACAATGACAAGAAAGACAGACAGACAGACAGAAAGAGAAAGAATATAGAAAGTTTTAACAGTTTCAACTGCCATCAAAAAAATGAAAGGAGAACATAATATTTCCCAAAATAGACTGGTAATGATTAGTAGAACAAGAAGATCTTCTTTAAGCAGGGACAGGAGAACGACTGCCAGTGAACAACTGGGTCAGTTGGGTGCTATGAACTGCCAAAGAAAATATTCTGAAATGAGGGTAAAGATGCGCTCCCTCCCAGAGGGCTAAGGCCACAGTCCCTTTGGCCCAGCAACACACAGCAAGCTCAGCCAAAACCAGATGCTGCATTAAAAGCCATTCCACAACAGCTAGCACAGAACAGCTCTGCATGGCCTTTTCTGAAGTTACCAAACACTGAACCAAAGAATGTATTTGTATTCTGGAGTATGCCATTCTAACATGGTATTGTTCCAGAAGTGCTACTGAATTTTAATTTCATTATGCCACTGCATTTCCCCCTATTGAAGAGGCATAGGCAGTTTGAACGTATGCACGCTTTGAGAATTGGTAAAAGTCAAGGAAGCAGCAGCATGTTACCTATACCACTGGGAAAGGGACAAACAACACTACAAAAAGACACGTATTAACGAGCTCTCTGCCTACATAGCCCTGAGGACAGACACTGAAAAAAGTTGAATCACTCAGCGGAGCCAGGAGCACTCTTTCCCCTTGGTGCTGCCTGTTTAGGAGATCTATCAAGGAGATCCTGGATGGACACGTTTATCAGAACTATCACTGAAATGAATGCCTTCCCATTAATGCTGCAGTATTGCACTACATGACTGCAGCAGTACACTTGTCATGGTATTTAAGGTCTCTGTGCTTCATCAGCAAGGCATCACCAACACTTCATTCAGTGCTTCATCCCCAAGGTGGTGGGAGAATCCTACCCATCCACTGAACCTGGGCAGGAAAACTGGGTCACAATTATGCTTCTGGAGCCAGCTTTGAGAGCTACTGAGTCTGCAACCTCACTGTGCTCGGCAGGAGCTTAAACTGGCAAGGAATTACATCTTTCCTCAACCTTGACTTGCGTATTACTGTTGGGTATAAATCTTTTCAGAGAAACTTCAGGAAGTTTTCTAACCCTTACTATGGAATAGTTTGGATAGAAAACAAAATGAGCAACTTCTAAAATCTGAATTATTTCTCTTCCTCAGAGACAAAAAATCATATTCACAGCAGAAAACCACCATGGTTATAATTACCTTCAAATCTTTAAAATCAAGTTAACTAGTATACACTGAAAAATGAACACAAAAGAAGTGTTGGATATGTGCAACATATCTAGTAATTAGCATACAAAAAGGACAATGCCTTCTAAAATGTTTTTTTAAAATAACAAAAAATCATTCTGCCCTTACTACAAATAACAGCTCTGTATGGAGAAATAATTTGCGTTACAGCGTTTTGACGTTTTTCTAAATAGACCATGAAAAACAAAAGTTAATTCCCCTTTTGTTTTCAAAGACAGTTTAATAGTGATATAATGTTTTAACGTATTTCTCCAAAGCTCCACATATTGCCAGCAGAAAAGGTGAATATTTATGTTAACCCGTCCTAAAGGCATTCTCACTAATATATCAAAAAAGCTCTTGATCAGTAGTCTTGAGCAAGATACTTTTGTTTTTTCCAAAATAAATAACATATAAAACCTACTTTTATTAAAAAAGTAAGCAGTGCTATGTAGGTGTCTTAAAATGTAAACACATGCTCAGCTAGAATAAATAGGACTTACTTGTTGCCATAGAGTCAAAAGATAGACTAATTCACTAGCTAGTGACTCAGGTCTCAGTGACATGCTTGAGAGTAGATGAGATATTAAAATTTCTTGGAGAGGAGAAAAAAAAAGGTGACAGATTAAACACTTTTATATTACCTATAGGTTTTTATTGCAGAATGACAGAGAATGCATCTGTGAATGCAAATGCAACTTCGGGATTTCAGTGCCTGCCTTGTGAAGAGTGCATGCAGTCCGTTAAAGCTCTTAGTTAGATACATCAGATCTAAGTTACTAGTTGTGGGAACTGCAACCAGTAATCACATAAAAGAGAGTTTCACCCTAGGACAGAGTTACAGGGTACAACCTGAACACTGTCAACAGTCTCCTATATAGTGGGGTAGTGTATCAGTCCCTAGCAAGGCTGTTGCAAAACCTGCTCTGCTCTCAGCCTGTCATAGATACAAGTCTGTTTCCATTTCTAAGGTATGAAATCTGGCTTTTTGTTCACACTTTTCCATCTAATAGTCCCTTGTACAAATCCCAAAACACTGGCCAAAAGGACTGCCATTATACAAAACAGAAATAAATTTGGATATACTGCTTCAGGAAAAGAGGTGAGTTAATGTTTAATTAAAAGCAGTGACAGAACATTCTTAGGATCAAACAGAAACATAAGACATCCTCTAATTTTGAGTGCCAAAGTGATCATGCAGACTGACAAATACCTTCCTTTACCAGAGCCTCCCCATGGCCAGTCCACAGAAGCAAGCAGCTCCACTCATCACAGCCTCAGATAAAACCTTCTGCCTTCTGACAAGAGCCTTTTTGCGCTCTCTGAATGTAAGCAGCCCAGATCACCAAAGTCAGGCAAAATGAATCCAAGCCTCCTCCTCCTCCTTCTAATCCCCAGGAAGCCAAATAATATTTTGTGTTTCTTAAGAGAACCACAGAGATCATTCTTAAGCAGAAACCTGAATGTATCAGCATAACAACTGTGTTAGCAGCAACAGAAGTCCTCAGGAGACTGCTGTTGAGCCACGTTGTGTACACCAGGACTTGGGCATCTGAGCATTGCTGTTTGGAGTCCCAGACAGGAGACAACTTGGCCACACCTAGCAAAGAATCCATTGTAAAAATCTGGACAGAAGCAAAATGGAAGTCTCGATTAAACCTTCATTTGCCAAATCGTGATTTTCTTTTCTTGCAAAAGCATTACTAACAGCCACGACCAGAAAAAACAAAGAGCATATCTAACACAAATGTTTGGTACTTGATAAAGTATTCATCTCATTATTTTATGTTGTCTCCCTTAATGTTATGTTATAGCATAAGGGTACTTTCTTGACAAATGAATTACATAAACATTGATTTAAAAAATTTCATTTCTCTCATTAAATTGCACTTATCCAATTACCCATTAAAGCAGTTTGTAATGTGAATGCAAATTTCTTGCATTCCAAAGAGATGAACTGGAAAAATGATACCTTGCCAAAATAGCACATTCACACATCTGATAATAGAGTTGAAAGACAAAAAAGAAAACCCACAAAACCAACCAACAAACCACCCAAACCAACCCCCAAATTAACCCCAGTAGTCTAAAGCAGCTTTTGTCACTGTTTCAGAGTCCAGTAAGGTGTTTTCAACTCAACTTTCTCTAGAACAAAGCATTTTATTCTATACCAAATGCTAGTAAATCACAAGCCTGAAGAACACTTTACTTATTGTCCAAAAAGTTACTAGAGGAGCTCTGAAGAGCAGAACAATCAGACTCATCCAGGACTCATTCAAAGGACATTGAAAACAACCTCCAAAGTCACTCTGCACTGATGGGTGCAGACAGATCTCAACAGGCTCTGACTGTGCTGAACATGGTGTGGGGCCAGCATGTCACATAAAAATCCAAGAACGATGAGCCAGCTCCAGGCCATGGAGCAACAAAGCTGCATTAGTGCAGCTCTGTGCCCCAGTTACTGTGCAGTAGCAAGAGTCAGAGCTCATTAGATCAGGAATACACATGCTGTGTTCAAAACTGAGCTGCTAAGTCTGTCAAATGCTGAACTGTATTTGTGAACCCACTAGGTCAGACTGCATCTCTGCGCTTTAAGCCACTTCACAGTAAGCAGATGTCGCCTCTGATCTCAGCCAGGGTCTGAGGAAGTGCAAAACGACTCTCCAATCTAAGCATCACATAGACAGTTATACCTTAGAAAAGAACCTGACCTTTTATCCCTATGCATACAACAGCCCCGTTTAAAATCTTTCTACTAATACAAAACTTGTTACTACAACAGTAGTCTTTTCTTTTTTTTTTTGGTCTTTTTTGGGACAGTATAGGTACTCAGAAGAGTGTCTTAGAAAAGACCGTTAGACTAAAGTATAGTGCCTCAAAAAAAGATGAAACGTTTTAAATACAATGGCTGAGTGCGGAAGGATATGTGCAGGTATTACTGTACAGATCTTCTGTGATGGAGGCCTTTCCCTTCAGATTCAGATCACACTCCCTTGCCTGATCTGAATCTGTATCTACTTTATTTTGGCACAAAACCAGACATCACTCTTTGGTGCTTAGTTACACTGGCAGTCACCTGGGAACCATTCTCATTGATGACAGACAGCCTTCTGAGCATTGCCTACAGGCTGCTTTTACAGGTTGGGGCAGCCCCAAATCTTGATATTGTTGTAGTATCTGTCTTCCTGAAGCTACTCTGTTTATATGGGTGCTACGGTCACAAAGCACTTCAGAAAGCCAATCCTATTGTGATTGCACACTCTCTATAACACTACCGTGTCACATCTTACACAATAGTCTCCTTTGTACCTTCAGGGGGAAGAAACACAAGATACATCAGAAGCTCAGTGAAAGTCTGTGCCCATCATAATCACGATGACCGTACTCTAATCCCTATGCAGGACAGATGATAAAACTTTTTCTCAGAAATTCCTTCATCTATCCCAGCCACACAACATCAATTAAAAATACAAACAAGATTCTTGGGTGAACAAAAGATACAGTAAATAAATATTGCTTATACAAGTGCTAGAACAATAAAGATGAGGTGCAATTTGCTAGAGCTTCTCTTCTAAAAGAAAAAAGACTGGAGTCCCCACTTAGAATTGTCCTTCTGGATTTAAGGCTTTCTGTTCACCTTTTCTTTACTCACAAATCCTGGGAATCTTTGTGAGCAGAGACCCACACATTTGCTTGACAGCCAGCTGTTCAGAACGTCTCTGGTAACTTTATCTAGGTTGTGGGTCAACCACATTGTTGGAGACAGTCATCTGAAGTGTCTCAAGCAGGCCAACTTTAGTCTAAAAGCATACAGTCACATGTTTGCTACCCACACCTACCAGTTTGGCTCAGCTAGATAATCTCTGTATTTCATGGCCAATGAAGTTTTCTCCTTTTCCCTATCATATCTTGCATTAGTTTGCTAGGATAGCTTGTCTATTAATCACACTTACCACATTTCTGCCTTATCCAGCCCCTGAAAAATTGAGACCTGGTAATACTTAAAGAAAAGAGGAAGAAAGAAGGCACACAATCTTATTTTATTAAATGTGCACATTTACGAGCCGTATACTCAATAAAAGGAGCAAAATCTACTGTGTAACAGAAGTATGGTCGTAACAGCATTTCGAATGCTATCTGGTTTACTGAGCTACAATTTAGCCAAAAAAGAATTGTGTCCATGGGTCCACTGAGGCATTATCTCAAGTTGCCTCTTTTTTTCAGCTTTCAGTCCAGCAACATATGTATCACACAGTTCTGCTCCAGTGTGCTCTGACACGATTAATTTCTGTGACATGAACTCTGCCATTGCTGCCTGGTGTGTGGTGTTCAGGTTTGTACTGCCTAGTCAGGTAAAAGAAAGCATTAGCTCTCTGCACTGCAGTACAACTACGTTTCAGACTACCCTTCCTGCAAATCAGCTCAATATTGCTACCGGGCAACTCATCTTCCTGAGCCTGACAATAGAAGTCCCTTCTGTGCTGCATTAACTGCCACTAGTTCACGCTGGCCCCAAACCAGTCCAAGCCCATAGGATCCCATGGACCAAAACAGATCCTCCAGACGGCAACTTCTGTCCACAGAACAAACATGCTACACTAGACTGCTACCATTGGGCTGCTCTTACTTATTCAGAGGCTTTCATGATTTCTTGGACAAAACTCCATACACTCTTCCCTCAAAATGACAGAAAAATTTTGGCTGGAAGGGAACTTCGAAGGTCATCCTATCAAACAAATACCATTCTCAGTTCCCTGCCTGTTAAGTCATGATGATTCTCTAACCCTGAAACAACACACAAAATTTGTATTTTTCCTGTCATTAGTGCAAAATATTAACCTAGGATTGTGTGGAACCAGGAAGAAGTAACACCATGATTTCTGTAAATTATGTTAGACATGGTAAGTTGTTCCCCTCTGCCTTTGGTGCCAAACAGTGAATCTTCCCTCCCAGCTCTCATGTTTCTGTCCAAAAGGATTAAACATTAATATGCAAGCCTGTTGAAAACATTTAGAGTTCTTTTGATTATTTCAGTTTAAAATAAATAAATGCTTGACAGGAGCAAAGACCAAATGTAAAGCCAGTGAAATACCAAGATTTTCCTACAGTATAAAATAATGAACAGCAGAATCTCTGTCTGGGGAAAAAAAGTTACATTTCCAGAAAATTATGAAGTTCCTAATGGAGACTTCTGTTTTGTGGAATTAGAAGTAATGTATCACCTTTCAAACTGAAGGACATCCAATTTAACGTAAGAGGGACTCATATTAATAACACTGCATTCCCTACAATATGAATATACCACATATGGATTGCAAGATTTTTAAGGGACTAGATGATTAGTTGGCAACTCCAGAACTTGCTGAGCCAGCTTAAGGTAATATGAGCACTCCAGGGTCCCATCTCAGGGCATAACCTGATCACCTACAAAGATTAGAAAGGAATGTTCCTCACATGTGTAGTCCTGAGCAGCTGGCCCTGTGTATCACAGATCTTGATGCTTGGTTTTTAACCTTTTCCTTGAGCAGAAGTTTATCAGCATTTCTAGGTTAGGTACACGATAGAACTGACTCTGTATACCAAAATGTATTCTCTTATCATTTTACTCATATACTTCTTTGGAGAAAAAGAAAAGTCCTATTAGATACTTCAATATGGAGGTGTCTTCCAAGGTCATTTAATTTACATTACATATTTTGCTTCCAATTTTTTTTCATTGTTCACCAGACAATGTAAATGAACACATTATACAAAATAAAAATGCCTAGGCTTACACTCAGGCAAATAAGCTCAGCATCAAAAAATTATTCAAATATATAAAAAAATATCCAAGTTATGATCAAGGAAGTCTTTTATATTTCTTATACAATTTAATTGGATTTTCCTTACTAGATAACATGACTTAGAAGTCATCCTTCAATGCTGTAGGCATCATTGATAATCTTTTAGAAGCTACCCATAATACATAAAAAAGGTAATAAATATGCCTCAAACCGAATCAGATAATTCACTAACAACATAAAGTAAACGGACTCTGCTACACCCTGTAGCTTCCATATTGCCACTGTTAATCCCCACAAAAAATCCAGCTACTCACAATCATGGGGATAAGCAGAACAGCCAGCTTTGCAATCAGTCCAGGATGTTCAGATATTTTACAGAAAAAGAAAAGGAAACTACTTCACCTGCCACTTTCTCTTCTTGTCCCAGTAATGCCTTAAGTCAAGTTCCTCCTTTGGCAGTATATGCTAGCATAGGACGGGAAGCATTACCAGACACACCTTGGGATATGAATTTATTTGTAGATCATAATGAACACCATCGGTTTAAAAACTTGTGAATATCTATGAGAAAATTTCATTAACAGTCTGTTTATAGAAAGACTTTAATACACAAATATATATACACACACGTACATACACACAAAACCACCACATAGAAAATCATACATTAGGATTACACACAAACTATGTTTGAGCCTGAGCTATTCTATACAGGACAAATTCAGAGATGGTATTTATACATTGCCTTTTGAGTGATGTGAACAAAATGGCTATGGCTAGCTAGAGAAAGGAAGAAGAATAATTTTTAAGACTACACTCTGAACAATGCTGGGCTCTGCTGACAACAAAGTGGATGTATCAGTGACAGGTTTTCCCTCCTTTTTCCTTTTTCCTCAACAGAGCATTTAAATCAAATTACAGAGAGGACCTGAAATAAACAAACACATGCCCTGTTTTGGAAAGAGAAAGTGGCCACAACCAACAGGTGAATCAATTTTGGTAGTGGTCCACTAAAGTAGGAAGGAGCAGAATCGAAGAGGAACACTCCCAAATTCCTCCTAACAGGTACAGTGCTACTCCTACAACAAGACTAAAAACCACTGCAATAGCAGCGTTCCTCATCAGTAACAACAGTTCTTACAAAGGCGTGCTCACATTCACTGAACAGGCAAATTAAATGTGGTTGATACAGTTGGAGTGTACCAGCTCTTTTTGACAACCAACCTGTGTCAGCTCAGTGTCAGCCAGGCAGGTTAACTGTCAAATAGATGGATTCAATTAAATGGTATTAGCCAACTTTTGTCTGCTTATTTAGCAGAAGAGTAACTGCATTCTGTAATAACAGAAAATATTGATAAAACTCAGGGAAGAGGGCAGGTGAGGACTAAAATGAGAGCCTGGAGTGGACTGCATTGAAAGATGTGAAGGTGGCAGAACAGACTATCAACATGCTGGGAATCATTTGATCACTGAAGGCAAGGTTCGGTATGTCTTAAGATACTCCTCCTTCACTACAGGATGCTGAGACGAAGCAAAGCTAAAAGTGGGCAGACCCATCTGAAGAAAGACACTTCAAACATGCAGAGGAGTTGTTTGGGTTGACTTGACCTCTGTGCTATTTTTCCCCATAGGGCAAGAATGGAATGGTCTTCCAGGTGGAGACGCAAACATCATTTCCCCTTTTGCAGAAATACAATTTCAGAGCCTTACCTGCTTTCATAGAGACAGAGATCCTACACCTTCCCTGATGGGATTCCTCAGCCCATTACTGTTACTGCATTACAGTCATGCTGCTCTATCTTACTCTTCTGTTTGTCATTAATCCAAATGGAAATGGCAGCCTACTATGAAGAAGAGAAACAGCCTTAGCTGGTCTATACTTGGGTCCTACAAATGCAGGATCTACATAAATAGGGATTCAAAACATGGACTCCACTCTGCTTGTGGGGCTAACCCACCACCTGTAGGCTGCTCTAATTTGTGACATGAAATTATGATGAGAAACACCATGTATTTCTGGAGTAGGCAAATATCGGTTTTACCTTGTTGTCATAGCAATACTCTCCAGCCAGGCCACTGATGGCTCTCTTTATCTAATGGAATATTAAAAGCTCACTAATACTTTTGTTGTGTGAACTAAACACAGTGCATCAGTTTAAGTTTCTCCTCAGCTTCACTGCATGTGAACTTGTCAGATGCCACTACTTTGGCTCCCACACTCCTGTTAACGACCCAGTATTTCCCCCTTTCAAACAACAACTCTCCCCCAACATCCTGTTGTACGCACCATGTTTGCTAGCATCACATTTATCTCAGATGAGGGGATGTTCTACTTCTTTTCTTAGTTCTTACCACTTATCTTCCCCATGCAGAGCAAGCTCTTGGAGTTAAGAACTCCCTGATACCTTGTATTCTTCTGGTAACTTCCACATCATGCCCGCATTCCAACTTACCCTTAGATTTTTTAAAAATGTACTAAAGAACAACTAAATCAATTTAGCAATGTATATTCGGTTTTGATTTGGGTGTGAGCAAACAAAATTTTGTTTGGAACATGTTCACCCACCTCAGCACATAAAATCCCCTAACTCTATTCTTACCACTTTTCCTTGCCTATTCCCTGCATCCCCATCCTTCCCTACTCCATCCCAAAGTCCAAATATCTTTCCAATAATAAAGCACTTTGTTCCAAATGTACCAGCATGCAAAAGGTTCACAGGCTGTTTTTCTAAATTAACATTCATGCCATTTTAGTACCCAGTCATGAGTAAAGCAAACAGGTCCTTGAAATAAGATCTCTTCTTTTCAACATCAGGCTTAACACTTCACTAATTCAGTTGATGTGTCATGATAGGTGTTGTAGGTTCATATTACCATCTTCCTGTACATCTGCATTTAAGTCTCACAACGCATTGTAATTGGACCTTCACAAAATAACCTTCCACCTACTGGTAACTGATCATGGCACAATTTGCAAAACAGCCTATTACAAACAAAGTCATGGCCTGATAAAATTGGAAATATAAAGAACAGCTTTGCAAATGGAAGTTAGTGGAAATTTTACCACGAACACATGAGTTTGTCTGAGTTTGCATTAGACACACACATAGTAAGGACTTTGAGGAAAAAGCATCAGAATTATAAATCTTTACCCTAAAGGAAGATTTAATAGTAGTTTTCTCTTAGACTCCACAGGAAAGTACGTTCCAAAACAGCTATTATAATTTGAAGGCTGCAAACCTATGGCCAGAGACTTTACAGAGGTAAATCTGTAAGGTTTTACTGAAACCAAGAAAGTTACAGTTAGTATGATCCAGTTCTATGTACCATTTGATACTATCTTGGAGCCATTACAGGAACTAGGCTTATGAATTTCATGTACGAAACAGAGAAACAACATCACAGTCCAGATTCTGTTGCTGGCATTGCTCCATTCAGTTATTTCTCATATTGCTGTAGCAGCTAAGAACAACAGGAACTATACAATCACAATTAAAGATGGGTTCCCCTCCCCAAACGAACTCATACTGTAAGGCAGCATGGAGGACCACATATGGACAGTTAAGGAGTCCTAGGAAACAGTACCGTCCTGTTAATTACAGTGCACCAGTCCTCACCATGAGCTTTTTTTTTAATTTTTATCTATTATTTTTTTTTTTGTGGGCAAAGAAGGTGGAATGTGAAGGAGAACATGGAAGAAAGTACACCAGTGCTTATTATAAAATTTAACATATGGGCAAATGAAGTCAGCGTCTTAACTGATGAGAAACAATAACTTTAATCCCGATATGGAAAGTCAGATGTTAGACAAATGACAGGCTTGTGGAGCTGGAACCCGCTCATGCTCTGAATGGCAGCCTTCTATTCTTGACTGTGTAAATATACAGAACTTGGCACCCTGCCTCCATTCTACAGAAAGTGAGGGAAGGGAAGCTGAAGGCTCTCAAAAATGAAGTAACTTTAGCATGTGTAACATTGGTAAATTCTATTGAAGTCCTTTTTATGTTTTTTTAACTTGCTATTTTAAATGTCAGTCTTCCTGGATTGTGTCTTAAACTTGACCAGGTTGACTAATCAGATGAAAAAAGGATCTGTCTTGAACTTGGCAGTCATATGAATTACTAAGTGAATGGCAACCCTTCAATACAATTGATTTTCTATATCCACAAAGCAGAAAACTTTTCATCAGAATGATGGCGCACTTCCACTGCAAAGCAATGTCTCTCCTCAAAATCTATGGGATACACTATCATGACCACCACACCCACAAGATGCTAAAAATATAAGGTGAATTATTACTACCTGTTCCCCAGAGGAAGGCACTGGCTTATATCTGCCAGATGGAACTGACAGCTGGCAACTCAATGCCCCCAGAAGACCTCCTGCAAATGGGCTCTTAAACAAAAATGTTTCTTTTGGCTTCCTGTTCCCATTTCATCCAAAGCAAACACGTCTCGTTTCACTCCCCACCTTGGTTCACTTTTGGACTTAGTCTTAGTCATAAAAGAATATTTACATATTTAATCACAGCAAATAGTAATTACATGCATTTAGTTGAAGACATTCCTTTCAGTTTGTTGGCAAATTTCAAAAGTGGCAATAAATGTCCTCTCTTGAAATACCATGATAGAGAATAACAGATAAAGCACCCTTTTTGCTGGGCAAAAGGTGCCTGCTCCACCTGCTTTGGGAAAAGAAATCACACATTTCTATGTCAGAGGCTTTATTCTTTCAATTACTGAATATGTATCCTCATCCCCTCACTGAGGGGGACAAGATTAATAATACAGTAAGCGTATATATTGCTGTACTGAATGTTTAGTACAGCCAAATATTTTCTTGAGTTAGGCCGCACATAAACAAGAGTTACTATGTCTAGCTACCTCAAATAAATGAAGCAATCCTTCTCTCAGTTTGAAAAGTTTGGCAAGAAATTGGGTTTGCAGTAAGTGCAACCAGGTATAAACCTTATCTGTCCGGTGTAATGTGAGATTTTTTTTAACAGACATTTCTGAAACTATTACAGTGAAATACACAGAAGAATTAAAACCAAACTAAACAAAAAACCTAAGGGTTATTTAAACGAATGGTAAAATGAACTACTCTCTAAAGTGTTCTGCTCCAGTAGATGGGAAGACATACCTGTGGGAAATGGAAGCGGAGCTAACAGAAGCATACAGCTGGCAGAAAATGCTTACTGCAGAACACTTTGAAAATCCACAACTTTAAAAAGAAGTATTCCAATACACTATTTACACTCATGCACAAAAAGCTAACCGGACAGAAAACACACAGAAGAATGTTCATCATCTATCTCAAAGGAGTTACTAAATACAGTGAGTTTTAAGTCAACTCCACTCAAATCTGTTCATGTCCTACTAATATCAAGCATCGGAGATTAACAAATAAAACACAAAGCATTTCAACTCTGAAATTCAGTTGCCTAAAGAATATAGGGTAGTGAGCGAGCCACAATTCTATCATTAAGTTACATTTCTTCAACTGCTACATGTATCACTGACAAGTCAAATGGGCTTAAAGAGAAACAGTTCACTTCATGAAAACAGCAACCTTAGGTTACTCTCTTTCACCTTGTAAGACCAAGGAGCAAGTGAGGGTGCTGGAAACACTAGCACTAGCTGATATATCTAAGAATTTGTCTCTATACTAAGAAGTCCTATGTCTTTTTTTTTGGTGTGTGTGTGTGTGTGTAGCCTCAGCAGAAATAGTCTCCAGAGGCTGGGAAAAAGTCTCAGGAGGTGTGCGAGCTCATGTTGAATATGCCTCAGAGTAACTTGCAAAGACATGAGCATCAGCAAGTTCTGTTGTCATCTTGTATGGTCTGGTTTACTGAAATCTGTAATTTTTAAGAGAATACTACTCATCTTATTTGTTTCCTTGCCCCTATACTACAGCCAGACTGAAACTAGCTGCAAGAGCTCCCTAAACAAGTGTTCTGCACTGAAAAGGTCCTCTACAAGGAAAGGTCTAGCACTTACGGGTTTTTTCTAACAATACTAGCTACTGTTTACCTATTTCCTGCAGGTGCTTTCAGGTTTTGAATTAATTTAAATACAGCTAAGCAAAACTTCCTCCTTTTTTCTGGAATGATTGAGTATGTAAAAGCCTCTGAAGGCTGCAGTACATTTCGTATGTTAAAGGAACTTCAGTGGTATTTATTTATAACTGAAGATACAAAGTTCATTAGAGAGGATTCAGTTCTTTAATTTGCCAACAGGATGACTAATCAGCAAACATGTGGTAGCCAGCCATGCCAAAACATGCTAACCTTACAGCTCTGCACTAACCAGACAGTACATGTTATCTGAACAACCCATGGGGATGATCACAATACTCAGTGTAAGATGGGAGGCTACTGAAACAGGCAGAGAGTTTTGGGAGACAAAGGAAACAAATCTCCAGGAATTTAGTTCCAAGAGCACTGCATATTCTCCTGCTGCTTGGACAATTTGTTTCCTTTTCTAATGTGGAAAATTCACAAAATTATTAGAAAGTGTGAAGGTAAAGAAAGACTAGTTCAGACATGGTATTTGGGGTAAGCAGCTATGGGTGGTGGCTGATTTGATAAAAATATTCCAGGCTGATTCTGGAAAGCTGCTAAGTTACAGTAAAGTACGATTCATCACGACAACCTATTAAGTGCATTGCTACTTCTGTTCATACCTGCACATTCACTAAACTTAAGAACATCCTAATTTATGACCAACACAGGTTTTTCTTTTTTAAACAAATGAAAAGTCTAGAACTTCCAATGAGCAATTTTTGCAATTCAGAGAGCTTATGTAATATCAGTACTTTTGCTGCAACCTGTACAACAGTTTTACCAAATGCAACTGCAGGCTAGAGACCATTTTGATGCTTTCCCCCTTTTGCTAAACTATTATAATAAATTAATAAGTAAAAGTCTCTGGGAAAGAGCAGGCAGTACATTGGTAGGAAAGTACCTTCTTATTTTCTTATTTACCTTACTTATTTAGTAGCAGTTATGATGGCAAGCACTGGGAATGGCTGATTAAGCCTCATTCTCTTGCTGCCACTCTAATGAGGATTTTTTTTTCTATCCAAGATAACTGAAATAGTACTGATCCTGGTTTGTTCTAGTCTAACTGTAGTCAGCTTGTGTTTTGAACTATTTGAGTCCCATCAATTGTTCTCAATCCATCTGGAAGGTATGCCTTCCAGTTTAAAGATCTTTCAAGGCTAGTTTCTGATTGTCCTTTCAAGAATACACATTACAAACAACTGTTACAAGTGCACAAAGAAATGTTTGTTCTTTTCTTCTGAGCCTCTCATGCTGTAGGACATAAATCCACATATTCCTGTGCTGGTGCATAGTAACATGACAAATGGCCTCAATTAAATTCCAAATAATCTTCACAGGTTATGCAAAACCTAATCACCAGATACAAAAACTTGCTCTGAGAAGCATGCTTCATTCTCAGCTGTAATTACACTCACAGGGATCAATTTAGCTGAATCAGAACTGGCGAAATCTGCAGTAAGACCCACAGAATCCAAGCAATACCGTAACAAATCCCAGACTACCAGGCCACGCTACTGATCCAAAGGCCAAATGCTATTTGCATTACTCACTGGGGAGGTCAATACAAATCAGCTGAGAGAAAGAAGAACAAGCTTTTGATCTTAGACTTTATAATAGATAGCCTACATTCTACTTTAGCAATTTCAAACCAAACTTCACTTCAACTTTAGCTTTGCCAGAATTAGACATGCTTTGCCTGGCTGAAGTTCTTTGCGTTCCTTATATTCTGGATAGTTAGATCCTTGGAACTCCTCTCCAACAAATGGCTGCTTTCCATTTGTCACTACCACCAACTATTTAGAAGATGTTCTAAGTTTATATAAGAATGCATAAATTTAGTAACAGGTGTCTATTACCATAAAAGTATTGTTAAAATAAATAAATGAGACATCATTCCTCCTTAAGAATAACCAACTCAAAGACACCTTTCTTTGCTGCAGAGTCAGCTAGCTGTAAGTGGACCACCACCACAGAGAATGCTGCTTTTTACGTTTGGATAACTGAGATACTGTTTACCTTCTCTTTTCTCCCGCTCTTCCTAAAACATCTGATCTGGTTTTCCATCAGTAGTTAGTGAACTCTGGCTGACAAATGCAAATTGCTAGATGTTGATCCTCTGTACTGCCTGTAACCCCATTAGAAACAGAAAGCTGATCAGCAGTTCAAGTATCAACATGATAATCCAGAAAAACAGCAAAACCTGTTCACCACCCTCTTTGTCCTCAGTTCACCCAAAGCACGTTTTTGAACATGAAGTCTGCTGGTGGAAACATCTTCTTCAGCTGGCTAGCAGGGTTCTTAGTTCACTCACCATGCATGAAAAAAGCATCATCTGGACAATAAAAAACCTTAACATTCTAAATATCAAAGTTTTCTATTGAAAAATCTTAGACTATCTTAGTGTTTGTAATATATTATGTTTATCATATCCCGAGAATTCCATACCTCTCTTCATTGCAATGTATTAAGTCAAAAAAATACTCTTCTCCTCTAGTTAAGAGAATGGGCTTTCCGTTAATGATCAATTGAAACTCACTTACTTATAAAAAATGGACATAATCTAATGGACAGCTGTAATTCAGTTAGAATGATCAAAATGTGAATAACATAGCTCAGGAACACCAACAGTATAATGTTAAGGCCTCTGAGCCTTCAATTATTAGTTACACTTTTTTCATGCAAGAAATGTCATGGTCTATTAGCAGTGTAACAGATGACTTTATGACAAACGCAGATAAAAACTGTGAACGGAAATATATTTGTCAATGGAACACACAGCTTAAACTCAAAAAACTATAGCACTGAATTTGGCACAGGTGAAGGGTGATTTAAAATAGCTTATTCAGCGACGATACAGGAAGTGAAAAATATAAGGCTGAATTACTTTAAGTAGATGTCACACGTTCTTTCATAGTAATAATGCCTCTTTTACTCAGACCCTTCTTGCTACAGACAGGTCATGTATTTGCAGTTCTTTTAGAAATTAGGAGACTAGAAGCTGAATCCTCCTCTTGTGTAATTGCTTCATTGCTGCTTCAGCTTATCACCTTTGATACGTTTCTGTCGAATAGCAGTTACTGTGCTATTGAATTAATCAGGGCAGCAAAATAGCTGTAACTGCACTAATGCAAAGGTATTTATGGAAACAAAATGCACAGTAAAACCACGCATTCATTTTCCAAGCAGGGTTCATTAATCAGTAGCATTCTTCTAATACAATGATTTGATATGTGGTACAATTTAACCTTAGTTTAGCTGTAGTCTCAACAAGCAGTCAATTAGGACAGTTTGGAGTAGAGGTAAACATGATTCTTGCCAAGAGGAAGGATTTTTTATTTTCTGTTTTAAATAAGCATGATCCAAGTGGAAAGACTCCAACTGACTGTTGTGGGCTGTCTCATACCTCTTGGCTTTATTACGTAAGTCAATTTTTATTCCTCCTGATTTTTCTTCTTTGCTTTTGCTTAACAAACTTGCTCCTTTCTCATTGTTATATTATCTGCCCTGTTTCTTTTCCTCCTGCAAACAAAACCAGTGATATTTGTCTTCTTGTGGATTACTGCATAGCCTCACAATGTACCAAATGTAGCTCTAAAACAATTGAGCAGATTAAAAAATGACAAGCCATTCCCATATAGATTCACCTTCCCATGCTGTTTGCTTTTCTCTCCATCATCTTTCCCAAAATGACATTTTTAAACTTTGTTTAGGTTTTCACAATGTTTCAGATCAGAAGGGATCATCATATCATTTGCTGCAACAGTCACCCTGTCAAGAGTAAATCACACCAAGCTGTCCCAGCTTCTTCAGTGGCACAACACAGATTACACAGCCCGCACCAGAATTGTCTTCAGGTGATCCCAGCAGGAAAACCAGGGCTACTGCTTTCTGGTAAGTACATCTGAAAGGCTGTTTAGTCCAAAACTATGCATGATTTTAAGTACATGATCAGAGATATCAGGCAGGAATATAGAAAAATATTCTCTGACCATTAAAAGACAACAGTCCCTCTTATCTAAATTCTCCTTCCGTTTAGAAAAAGTCTTCCTGATGCTATAGATCAACAGAAACCTCTGAATAACAAGATCATGCAGAAGGCTAGTGATCAGCATAAAGATACAATTTTGCTATAAGCTCTACCTCTATGTGTATGTTTTCATCCTGCAAGTTTTCTTGGACACAAGAGTATACAAGCAGGTACTGGATACACCAAATACAAAATTCTGGCAGCTGTGTGTCATTGAAAACAGACGTAAGGAATTTTACAGTCCATTTAGTCAGAAATTCTGTTCACAGTAAATCATTAGCAAAATTCTTCTAAGTGTCACTGCTCACCCAGTTGTTTCGACATGCTTAACTTCTTATCAAACTGCCACTTCCCACAGCACAGTTTCAGGAAACTGTATTCCACATTAATCACAAAAAGCTGTTGTCTTACTTGACAGCAACTACTACTCACAAGAATGTAGTCACACAGGCAATCATCTTCTACTAATCATTATAGTTTCAGTAATCACCGACTATAATTTTTTTCTTGCTTTCCTTAGGACTATTTGTTCCTTACGCTGTACTTCCCAATTTGCTGAAATGTTAATAATTTATCCTGTTAGCTTTTCTGTGCTAAATTGTACATGGCCATGGGTATGTCTGCTCCTCCCCAGCAACTTTTGAACTTGTTTGGCAGTTCCAGCCACACTAGACAAAAGGAGAACATTTCAGAAATACTGATTTATTATTACTTACATATTTTGTGAAAGTAAGACTTCAGTAGAATGCCATAACCAAGTGAAAGGTTCAAGTACCCAACTGTACTAGACACCAATTAATTCATGTAAGAGATACCAAGAAGTATGCTTCACTAGCTTTGGTGTTCACAAAACTAGTTGTTTTTTACTTCTACGGCTTACGTACCTACAGTGTCAACCTGTTACTTGACTAAGCACTTAAGTTCAAATCACTTTCAAAATTACCGATTAACACTCCTCGGTAAATTACTATTTCTGGTTAGCTTCATTGCATTACTCTGTTCAAAACACAGTGCCTACCTTTGTTTTGGGAAAAGCCAGAGCTCTTTCTCCACAAATGCATTTGCAAAAGCTCCTATTTCTGAAATTATTTATTTTTACCTGAAACACTGTATTTACAATCAGAGTTCACAGCTGGGTTTTGCTTTTTTGTTTCAGACTTTTACTGCTATGCCAAGCTGCCACTCAAGTAATTCTCTATCCGTACCACTGAGTAACAAGAAGCATCCTGAAATCCTGTGATTGATAAAGAGGATTATTTTGTCACAGGCTATTTTAAGTATGTTTATAAAGCCTCAAAAAAAAGCTTGTAGAGACTTCATCCATTGATGTAACGTTCTTCAAACTCTTTTACCACGTTGGTTAAAAAGGCGACCTCTGAAAGGCTTAATGAGCTATTTTACATAATCTGGGCATTTAACTGGATGCGTTATTAAGGCTCGAACACAGTGGAGGACGGTTTAAAAAACAGCACAGGGTGCTTTAAGCAGAGTCTCCGTAGGAATTCCCAAGCCCCGCTCAGCCAGCTTCACCCCCGCAGCGAGGGCTGCGGGCAGGCCCCCCCGCAGGGCGCCAGAGGGCCCGGCCCCCCCCGCCCCGCCGCCAGCTCTTCCCCGGCCGCCGGCTCGGACGCTGCCGGGCACGGAGCACCGCCCGCCCGCCGCCCTCCCGCGCGGACACACGGGCCTCCCAGCATCTATCCCCGCCGCTTCCCGCTCTCTTTCTCCTCACTGACCTAGAAGACCCCGGGGCCGCACAACCCCCTGCCCCACAGCGACAGCCAGCAGCCGCCCCCCCCTCCCCGCCTCCGCTCTTCCTCAGGGCCCGAACCCCTTCCCCTACCAGCAGGGAACGGGATGGGGCAGCTCCCCCCCGCAGGGAGGGGCGGAGTGCGGCGGCCGCTGACGAGGGACCCAAACCTGCGGCCCCTCAGCGGCGGCGGCCGCCGCGGCCCCGGCCCCTCCTGGCGCGCGCGGCCGAACCCTCGCGAGAAGTCGCCGCTCGCTCCCGCGTTGCCACGTTCAAAGGCACCGGCGGCGGGGTGCGTGTCGGACACGCGCACCCGGCACGCGGCCGCTCCCCCTCGCCCCGCGGCCAATCGGCACTGAGAGGCGCCCCGCCTCGTTCCCGTGGGCGCCCCGCGATTGGCTGGCGGCGGGCGGGCGGGACGGGCCGCGGTGCGCTGGGCGCTGCGCTGCAGGGGCCGCAGGGCGCTGCCGCACGCGGGGCTCAGGTGGCGGTGGCGGTGCTTGTCTCGTTCTGGCGGCGGCCCCGCCGGCTGCGCTCCGCCCCGCCCCCGCCCCCCGCTGCCTGACAGGAGGTGCCATGGCCTCACGCAAGAGCTCCAGAGGCGCCGGCAGCAGCCCCAGCCCTGGTTCCAAGAGAGGTGAGCGGCGCCGCTGCGGGAGCGAGGCCGCCGTTCTGGGGCGAAGGGGCGGGGGCTGCCGCGGCCCCAAGCGCTGCGGGGCGGCGGCGGCCGGAGCCCCGTAGCTGGGGGAGGGGAGGGGAAGGGAAGGGAAGGGGCCTTTGCAGCCCCTCGCCGCGGCGCGGGGGAGGCCCCGGGCGAAGCGAGGGGGTGCTGCGCCTTCCGCGCCGCCTGCGCCCCGCGGCGGGCTGAGGTGCGGCCTCCCCCGCCCTCCCCCTCCCCTACTGCCGCGCGGCGGGGGCCTGCGGGGGCCGCGCTCCCCCCCCGCGCCGCGGGGCAGGGGCAGGTTGCTGGGCTCCTGTCCCGCCATTTCCATCGTCCCCCTTCTGGGGAGCTCATGCGGAGGCGAAGCTTGCGTGGCCGGGCCTGGGCGGTGGGGACGCCCCTGGAGAGCTCCCCGAAGGAAAGGCGAGCGGCGTGCAGGCCGCCTGGCTGCGGCGGGTTTCGACACCTGCGGGTATCCCGGAAAGGTGCACTCAGACCGTGCTTACCAGAAGCCGAGAGTAGAACTGGGCTGCCCAGTGTCTGGTGCTAGTGAGGTCGTTGTTATTCTTGTGTTAAAATTTGGAACACCTCCTCGGGTTCACCTGTGTAGCAGCACTGGTCTAAAGTTATTAGATCTGTTGTAGGTATAGCATCTAAGTTTCTGTGAGTTTAGAAGCAAGGAGGAATAATCTTGGAAGAATGCACGCAGAAGACTTTTTGATACAGCTACCTACCTGCCCCGATAGGGAACACCTTAGGAAATCTAACTATTCCTGAACTACTACGTGTGAACAGTTTAGGTAGGGAAAGCTGGAAAGCTCCGTGTGCAGTAGCATTTTTAAGCATAGCAGAACATGCTTGAAAGAGGAAAAAGGTATATACTTCTGGAGTCAGCATGGAACCTTGCACACTGCACTAAAGAAAGGAAGTGCTTTTATGAGAGATTGAATGCTTGCTCTTTGTAACTTCTTTGATTTTGAGCTTGACACGCACAGAGCTCTGGTGATGAAATGTGGTAATGACACTGAAGTAGTGTCTGGTTTTCCTCTTCGAATATAGCAGTAATATGGAGAACAGTATTAATTAAAGGATGAACCATATAAGATTATTTTACCTATCACATGATGAATTAAGAGAAAAAGCTTTCAAATATACTGAAATATACAAGAGTTTAGAGATCATGTTACAATATTATGATGTTCATGGAGGTGGTTTTGTTGGTAGGGGTTTTCTGTTGTTTTTTTTAATCCTTTTTTGATTGCTGGCCTATGCCAGTGTCTATATTACACTTTTTGTTTGGACTGGAGGTGCTCTGATCATCATGTAGTATTAAGCACGCTAAATACAGATTTTCGATTATAATGCATTAAGAACATGCATCCCTGGTATATCTTTCAGTACTAAACATGGTTCTGTGAATACTTTGAATATCGCTTAAAAGGTTTGTCAACCTTTGAAAAACAAATTTATCAGGAAACTGAATCTCTGGCTAAGTAAAAAAGTATGCCATAATTTTTTATTTTCGGTTTGAGTAAAAATTTAGCTCTTTATATTAAAAGATACATGGTTTGTATAATTGTACTGGGGACACTTTATTTACTGTTATCTATGAGGGGATGAAGCAGTATGAGTAATGCGTTAGGCACTTGCCTAAGATGTAACCTCTTAAACTTGGACAAACTTGGACAAGTATTTTGTTAGTTTCAGCAACTTCTAGTTAGAATCCCTTGGAGGACTGTAGAAATTACAGCGTGAAGCTGATGCTGTTTTCATAGTTGCAGCTGCAGAAAGAAGTAATGGATGATTACTCTTGTGTGAATAGAGTAACAGTTAGAGGGGCAGTCTTCACAGCAGCCAGTAAGCCTTCCATAGTTGAGGGATGTGAAAATGAGATGAGGAAGTGAATTTGACATGGCTAGTAATCGAGCCTGTGAAGAAGAAACCTCAAGTTTGAGGCAGTTGTCAATAATGTAGTATTCACTTTCACAGCAGTTCGTAGGAGAGTACGTGGCTTCTTGCCAAGGTGTTGCTCATAGCTGTGAAACCACTGAAGCTGACAGCACATCTAGAAATCTGTGCACTGAGACAATGCCTGCATCTGAATGTAGTAATCTGCTTTTATGTTTTGCATCAGAAAATATTGACAGTAATCTTACAAATAGAATAAGTCGCTAATAGTTCTAATTGTAGTTTATATAGGTGTCTTCAGATTCATTGAAATGTCAGAGCTGCAACTAAATAATTTTTAGAACTAGAACTCTACCTTTTACTTTGACAAGTCATATACTAGAAGCTGTCAAATCAATCCTAATAAAAAAAATCTTTGTACAGCTACTGATGGACACTTCTTTGAAAGTGACATTTACTGAATTGTATGAATAGGCCAATGATTTTATTTGGAGTACAGAAGTGAAAACCAGGTAAAAATTTGACAGTTTGGGGATACTTGTTGAGGGAAATGTGTTATTATCTTTATTAGGAAGTCTGGCTTCTTGTCACTAGTCTACAGAATTCACTGTAAAAACTCTAGCCTCTCTAAAAGGACTAAAATAAATTTTAAACAGCTAGATGAAGTAATAGATACTTGCTGGAATATTACTTAAAGCTTCACTGGATGAGGGACAGTTTTGGTACAGAACAAGTGTGTGTCACCTGTCGTGAATTAACTCCCTCAGATTTCACGAGATGGGAAATTTGGAAATGTCTTGGGCATTAGTGGCTGGAGAAGCCTTTCAGTAAGAATGAGGATAAGTAGCCCAGCTACTTTTGAAATACAAATGACTTACAAAATGTGAATTACTTTGTAAGCTATACTTACTTGCAGGAGTACTGATAGTAAGGCATCTGTCATTATATTGCTGTATGGGTATCTTCTTTTTTCTTACGAGAATTACGTTTTTAAAATTACTTAAACGTAGTTCTCCCTGATTATGTAGTTGTGCAGTAATTGCTATTTGTTTTCTTTGTATTTCTAATGACAAGTGGGGGAGTTCTAATCTAATGACAAGCTAGACGCAATACAAAACCCACATTTCCAACACAAGACATCGTCTGTATCTACAGACAACTTAATTTTATATATATAAAAAAAAAAATAAATCCTGCCTCTGGTAGTTCTGAGGCTCTGTTGCCACACCGATTGAAGTCAAAAGTACTCTACTGTTGCTTTGATAAATTTTCTTTAATCTCCGTAATAGTGATTGAGGTTATCTTCTGACATCTCCCACTTTTCTCTGCAAGATCCCAGGACATGCTTCATTTCACTTTTTCCTGGTTAATCAGGTAGTTTCCTTAGATATCTAAGCGCAAATGTATTGCCAAGCTTTTAACTCCTTTAACTTGCCTTTTGGACCTTCTAAGGTCCCTTATCTAATCCTTTCATTAATTTCTGGCTTCTTTAACTTTGTTTGTTGTTTGTTGGGGGGGGGTGTGGATTTTTTTGTTGGATTTTTTTTCGGTTGACCTGATGTCATTGTCCAAATGCGATTTTGTACTACTAGTACTTCTTTTTCAGTTCTAGGAAGATAGTTGTGCCTGTTAGTTTGCATGAACTTTGACTTTTTGTCTCATCTCTGTTGTAAAGACTATTTTATAGTGTACTTTCCCTTGATGAAGGCTTTCTATTAGCTTTTTAATTTACCTAAAGAGCAGAGAAAGTTCATCAGCTAAACAGGTTGCTTATTTCCTGCTGAAGCTCTTTTGTTGGCTCATGGAAACACTGAACTTCCCATTTAAAGCACTGGAAGTAGTAATGTGATTACCCATGCCTTCTCTGGTCTCTCTCAGCTACCCGGCTGTGCTGTGGTATAATACCTAATTTTCATATATGATGGATTCTATGTAAATATCATGCTTCTATCTATCTACAAATTCTGTCTCTCTAATTTCTGATCTGAAGTACTGGTCAGTATGCTTACTTTATGCTCTTGACATTACAATTGTGCAGTGTATAATCTGATTTATTGTGTTACAATCTATCTGTTATTTCCTTCCTCATTTTGGTTGTAAACACTTTTATGGAAAGTCGTTTGGATAGAAGAGATTGCTGTGTGGCTGGGTGTCAAGGGAGGATGAGGCTGAATTAAGAGTTTGATTGTGTCATCATGGAGCCATGGTGTGAATGCAGAAGGTGAATGGTTGGTTTGGAAATGCTATTGTAATGGCCGGATATACGGGGGCTTCAGTAAAACAAAAAAAAAAAAATCGGTAGAAGGCATGCATGTTAAGGTTGTTTCTAATTACAGAGTGCATAAAGAGGTGAGATTTCGGTATTTCTGTTTCTTTAAACTGAAAATCCCTTTACTGATCACCTGTACAAAAAGAAAAAAAAGTTTGTTTTCAGCTGGACCTTCCTGAATCACTGTGAAACATGTGATAAGTGTTCCTGTGCTAATTCTTATGTTGAATTCTTCATTGTAGAGAACTTGAGCAGTGAAGTTCTGAGTTACCCCAAGTGATTCTTTCCCGATGAAGATCACAAACTGGTAATCTGTGTGATAGCCTGCAGCAGTGTTATTCCTAACTGCATCCTACGGGCTAGCTCTTTGCATGGCAGAGTTTTGAGCTATGCTTTGAAGTGGAAATTGTAACTCTGTTGTGTCTTTAAACACACTGGAAATTAAGTATGCAGATAAACATATACTGAGTTTAAACAGACTGTAGTATATGTGGTCCAGCTTTGTGACAGCTTTATAAATGAAACAAATTTTAGTCTCCTTCATATGGAGTTGCACTATTACTTTGCATGTACTTACCCAGCGTAACAACTGCTACCGAGTTGTTTGTTTAAAGGCTTTCTTTTTAAAACCTGTAATAGCTAGGGGTTTTGTAACAATTGAGCAGCAGTTTTCTTGTTTTACAGTTTTATTTCCTGAGGTTCTGGTTGAGTAATAATAAACAATTAATTACTATTATAGCATATCTCACTTTCCATGCCAGTGTTTTTTTTAAGGTGGTGTGGGTTTTTTCTGTTTGTTTTGTTTTGTTTGTGTTTTTACTATTATTAAAGAAAGTTGACATAGCAGTTTGTAACCATGGTATTATTTCTTCCCATAGTAATTGGAGGACACAGCTATATCTTTTGAAGCAAGAAAGTTGTGAAAAGAGCAATACTTTTGCAACTGAGATCTCCTAACAACATATTTTAACAACTATTAATAAGAGTGTAGGTATGAGACACCTAAAAACTCTTCTGACATCTGTAGGAGTTGCAGATGTGTATCACCTCTTTGAACTAACACCTAATTAAATTGACTAGGTAGCAGACTTGAAAATTTGATCAGTTTTAGGCATCAAATAAAGGATTTTAAAATGTTCTTTTTTTCCCATGAGCAGAAGCCTGTGAATAGCAGGGCTGTAGGTACTTGCATGGTAACTAGATTTTTACTTGTTTCAATTTGAAACTTGCTCAGACCATGAGAAAAATAGAAAAAACTGAAACAACGTAATGTTTTCTTTATTTTGTGATTTAATTAGGACTTGTTGCTAAAACAAATTAATGTGACCCACATTACAGGATAGGAAATTGGAACAAGGAAAAAATGCCCTAAAATAAATGCCTGCGTGCTATACACAGAGATGAGGATTTTCAACCTTATGTAATAGAAACTTTTTTTAAAGGTCACCACTGGCAGAATTTGCATGTTGGGTGTTTAAGTATTTCTTGTATTTCCTTTCCACTTTTACCTTTCCTGAACTCTGCTTTGGCCTAAATACAACCAAACATTTAATTAACCTAGTAATTATGTAGGACTATTGGCTACATTAAATCATTCAAACATGAGATAGGTAGATCATATAATTTTAGATCTTATTTCCAAATGTTCAGTGACAGAGAGCTGGTTAGTCAAAGTAGCAGCTAGTTAAGATCTTTAAGTCATCTGCACAGTTAAAATCAGTATGAATTTTGTCTTATCAGTGTTACAGTCTATACAGATATGTTGATCCTATAGCATGAGACAAACAAATTTCGTTATAAGGTTGTAGTCTTAACCTTGAACTTCTTTCTTGATGTTTTATGTATAGTGAGTTTACAAGAGGCAAGTTCTAAATCAGTTTTGGACATTAATTCTATTTTTTTTGGTTTTATACACATAAAAACAAGACTTGAGAAAAATTGACTAAAGTGTTTGGGAAAAATATCGGAATGTGGGAATCGGAATCTATTTAGATTAGGTAAATAGATAACACAAAATGGTTTTGTTCTGTTTTTACAGGACTTTTTATTTTTTCCTGAAGTGCTAACTATTTAAACCTGTTACTGTACTATCTTTAAGTTTGTGGATAAAAGGTTTTAAAAAAAAAAATAATCCAAACTATTCAGCTGGTATGTGATAGATGCATTAAATACTGCTTTAAATGTGTTCCAGTTGATAGTCAGCATTAATTATAAAACTCTTCCAAGTTGTAAGCAATGTCATTATTGATCATCCAAGCTGTGTGCACATTATGCACATTTTTCCTTGTAATAAATCCAAATTGAAGAACTATTCAAATAGATATTCATCTAAACAGCCAAGAAGAAAAACCCAAAACATGATGTGGACAAAATTTGACTAGCTTTTATAAATGTGCTAGACAGAGAATCATTTTCAGAAGAAGCAGATGCAGATTCAGGATTTTTTCTTAGGAACATGTATCTGTATTCATTTTTACCTCTTCTGACTTCAGCAGTTATGCTTGGATAAACAGAACTCCAGAGGGAGGTTTAACAGCAGCAGCACTTACGGGGCAAACAGCTGGTCTCCAAACCTCCCTGAAAAGTGCAGAGTTAGCACTGCAAACTGTTTTGCTGCCTCTGACAAGTCTTGCAAAACTATGTAGCATCCTAGGACAGAATTTGTCATTAAGTTTCTTTTTGTCTTTAATTTGTGACTATTTTTCTCTTAGAGAGAAAAACTTTCATTCTTTAAAAATAAGCCCAGAACTAGTAATTCCTTTGATGTTTCGTTTGTGAGTAGATTTCTTCTGAATAAATTTTTCTGATTTTTGTTTTGTATGTATGTCTTAGAAGAATCATTTAAATGTAAAGCGATCGGGATTTGTTCACTATTTACAGTCAGAGTAAATGTAACCTCATAAGAATAATAATTAAAAAAACCACCCTGGGAATGATGCTTGACATCAGTCAGCCACATGACAATCTTATTTGTGTTTTGTATTGTTATTTTTTTCGGAAGAATAATTAATTCTGACTTAGTAATAAATCATCTTAGCCTGCAACTAAAAAACTTTTCTAAATGTTGTGGTGCTTCCTGTGTACTGGAAAGGTATCTATAGGCTTAAAAGTACTTTGAACTATAACAGCTTATATTCAGAAATGGGCTGACTTTTAAAAAAAGTATTGAGCCTCTCTCTTTATAGGCTGAATATAAAAAAGGAAAAAAGAAAACCCTACATGCATCTATTTTACCTGAAGCATAACCCCCCCCACACACACACACACACATATGCATCTATTTTACCTGAAGCATATTTTCAAAGAATAGGGTTTCAGTTCTGATTCTGTGTAGAACAGGGCTGGAAAGAGTGGTGTTTTACTTCTGTGCAACTTTGGTAACTAGAGCTGACACCCAGGACAGAAGAGAAAAATAATTCCATTTTCTTCTTGAAGAAGTAAAAAGTTTGGTTGACTTTCAGTGTTGCAGCTGCTGTTTATGGGGTATACTTGAACAGGAGTGAGAATGTATGTTTTCAATTCTTGTTGTTGAAACTGTTCCAAACCAATGTGAAATGAGATTCAGCCTGCTGAGACCGAGTATGATGATAGGCCTGTTAGATCTGGAGTCCCCTTTTTTACCTAGAAAGGAGGGGAAAAACTGGGCTGTAGTCTGTTCTGTGGAGCTCCTCTCTTAGAGATTGCTGTTGTGGCCAGTTAAGATTTGACTGTGCACTAATGAACAGCTTCATTGTGAAGGACTAAAATGGCTTTGCTCTCATACCCTTGGGTATACTTAAAAATGTGTTGTATACCTCTGAAGAAATTCAAACACTGTTTCCCAGAAAAGAGAACTGAATCTCTGATCTTTCGCATCCAGATTAAGTTCTGAATTCAAGGAGATGGTTCAATGGAATTGCCTCATTTGTTGAAGGAAGGAGCTTCCTTTCACTAGGGAAGTGCAGCAGGGCACTTACAATCCTGGAGTTTTTTAACATACTTTGTGATGCATTTCTCCCCTCCCCACAGTTGCACTTGGTTACCCTCAGCATCTCCTCAATCAGCCTGTTTAGTTGTCAAATCCTGAATTTATGCCTTTGCTGTTGTTTTCAGTGTTTGTTATTTTTTCATCATCAACTGAAAGGCTTCAGTTGGAAGGGACCTTAAAGATCACCTAGTTCCAACCCTGCTGCCATGGGCAGGGACACCTTCCACTAGACCAGGTTGCTCAAAGCTGCATCCAACCGGGCCTTGAACACTTCCAGGGATGGGGCATCCACAGCTGCTCTGGGCAGCCTGTTCCAGTGTCTCACCACCCTCACAGTAAAGAATTTCTTCCTAGTAGCTAATCTAAATGTACCCTCTTTTAATTTGAACCCATTACCCCTTGCCCTATTGCTGCAGGCCCTGGTTTGATTGCTTGTATTGTAGATATTTTACTATGTGAAATCTTGTAGGAATTGGAAATTAGGATCTTTAAGGTTTTTGTCAGGATTGATTATATGTGGAATAAGGAAAAGTTCCTCAAATACTAAAGTAAAATCGGTGAAGTGGCAACAGGAAAGCCTATATTGCCTTTAATTTGGCTAATTTGTTATTTCAACTTTAAGTACTGGACTTTTTCTTTGAACTAACAGCTCTTTCTGTTCCATCCATTTCCCTGTTCATAAGTAGTAAGTTTCTGAGTTAGTGTATTGAAGTTCTTTGGTAATGTGCACAGCTATCTTTATAACCACGTAGACTAGATTATATGAAGTGCAAAGCAGAGATCTAGTTTATAATGATGATGATGATAATAATAAAGCCCCCCCCCCCCCCCTTCTACTAAGGTTACAGTGCTGAAGAATGTTTCTTAGATACCAAAAGGAATAATCAATTTTGTATCACAAAGAATTTATATTGAATTTATTTGAAGTAAACCTTTACCTTAAACTTCAGATCTTGTCTCTAAAGACCCTGCTATCATGATTGTAAAACAAGCAAAAATTTCTAAGAGTGGATATGGCTATTTGTGAAAGCTTAAGGTTGGAATATTTAGAATTGATTATAGAAACATAGTATATTTATATGTAATATATCCTATATATAAGTACTTACACAATTTAATAGAATATTTATTTCATAAGTATTTTAGTAAAAATCTTAGTTCTGTCTTCAAGTAAACAAATAAAACAGTAATCCTGCCTCCCTTACAAATGAAGTAGAGTTTGTAAAAGCACATCAAAAGCACAAATCTGTTCATTGAAAGTGTATTGTTCCACCTTTGGTACACTGAATGAAAATTACATGTTGAAAATCTGTTGTACCTCAGGATAGCGCTTGCAATCATGGTGCATGGACTTCTCAGAACGGGACGGTTCAATACATGTGCTCATTGAGTATAGATTTCGAAATACATAACCTAAACAAATACACATATATGACCCGTCTCACGATAGTGGGGGGATGTGTGTTAGCTCATATTTTAATAGGGGGAAAATAGTATCAACAGAGAATGCTGTAGACTTCCCTTTAACAGATATTTTACTCAAAATATTTGTTACTGACCCCACTCAAAAAAACTTTGTGTAAAAACCATTTAAAATAATTAACTGGAGTTTTATTACCGAGAATGGCTTGCAACAGTTGTTTTACTGTTAGTCATACTGGAAAATATAATTTGGTGAGTATGTCAAGTGGTAGTAGGCCATGCTCATACAAGAGAGGTTGTTTTCTGTCTTTGTGCTGCTACTAGTTCTGTTCTATTTGTGGTAGGGCAGTTGCATTTTAACTTATTTTAGGTTTACTTCTCTCCCATATCTTTTTTTTTTATCACTTTGCATTTTGCTTTTAAAACAAGCTTGTTCTAAAGTCTCCCTATGGTCTAGCTGATTGATAATTTTTACTTAAGAAATTAGATTTTTAGTTATTTCTCTGAGGTTAGTGTTTTGTTGTTTTTCCTTTTAGTGTGTTTTCCTAATTTCTAGCAGCTGCCTGCTGCAGTGCACCCTTCTCTTAATGTGATAATCCATAATTGCTTCAGTATTACTTCCTAATGCACCTTTGTTGGAAATAATTATACACATTACAAAAGCTTAGCTTGATGCTTTGAATCCTGCCTTTATTTTTGTGTTCATAATTGACTCTTTTCCCTCTAAGCCTCTCTGCTTGCAGTTTGGTAGTGATCTACAGGTGGAAGTAATCCTGCTAGTCTTGATTGTCAATTACACTTTTCTAAATTTACATAAAATTGCACGGACTACATAGTTGTACCAAAACTAACTTGTATTACTGTTTCAACTTTAAAAACTATTTTCAAGTGAGGTGAAGAATAATAATTTTGAGTTCCTTCAAAAAAGAACCAACAGGCAAACCAGCATTTGTACACAGTAGAGCGAGACCTTGCAAGAAGTCTGCACTGTTGGCTTAGCCTTCTCAATCTTGAAGTGTATTTTAAATATATATCATTCAATTTAACCTTTGTCTTTTGCAAAGCTAACCAAAATTATGTTGTTTGGTATTGGAAGTGTGGCATTCAGAGAGACATGTGTAAGCTGTATTTTTCAAGGTGTGTATTAATGTATGTTTTTCATGGGGTGTTTGTTTTGTGGCCTTTTGGTCCATCTTCCTTTTGATGAGTCTGAAGAGCTTCCCCATTTTAGTTGGAGCCTTCCTTTCAGGAAGGAAGATGTTTGTAATTTCTTGGGAAGACATGTTCTTGCAATCAGTTGCTTTTTAAAGGGCACAAGATAAGGCTGTTGGTACTTGGTTAAGGGTCAAAATATGTGTGTTAGTTCAGATTGGGAATGTATATTTGAAACTAATTTATTGACTGTCTACACTCACTTTGCTTTTATGCATTGTACTGTTGTCCCTCAATATACTTAGGTTTGAGTGAAATGAAGCAGAAAGTTCTGCTGCAACCACTTACAGGCATTCAGCCAGGTAAGATCTAGTTTGGATCAATCCCCTCAAAATACGTAGAACATGGACTTCAGGTTCTCGGCATTGGTTGAATGTGCCATGAATCCACTTGTAGTAGGATCTGGTATCTGCAAATGCAGGTGCAGCTGAAGTGAATTTGCAACAAATTGCCTAATATAATACCAATCAAAACAATATAGGTTTTACATGCAATAGACCACATCTGATTGTGTGCAAAATTATTTCCCTCAATAAGCTCTTGATTTCTCCATATATTTGGTGACTTTTACCGTTTGTTTAAATTTTCCTCCTGTCTTGCTCTAAATTGCTCGTGCGTTATGTGAGTTGCTGAAATGTACTAGTCAGGAGGTCTTTCTTAGAGCATCTGTTCTGTTTGATATATTCAGGTGGCTTTAAAGATAGTTAAAACACACACCAGTTACAGAATCAACTGCCTGTAATTCCTTTGCATCCTTTTGAAATGTCTTAAACTCAGATGTTATTTCTCACTTCTTTCTCCCTTGAGCTATTGTGAATTGCTTTTGGTAATTAGTCGCTGGATGTTAAAACCACAGGAGGCATAAGTTGTTTTTCAAAGTAGCTGTGACATTCTACTGTTCAGTTCATCTACCTGATCGCTGTGTTATTTAAAGAAGCATGGGAGAAGAAGGGCAGAGTGCTAGATCCTCAAGTTTTTACATAGGGTTGCTGTTAATGAGAAAGGAATTTTTCTGTCTTCCTCCCACCCACAAGGAGGTGGCTTTTGTTTGAAATGCAGTGGGAAAAGAATAGTTTGCTGAAATTGAAGATGTAAGTTGAATAGTGTTTTAGTGGGTTTTTCCTCCTTTTCTGGTCCTTGAGAAGAAGAGAGTATGTTCGATCATTAAGCATTGGTGTTTGCTTTAAATTGTGCAGGTAGCATTCATATTGTCAGAACTTAAAGGAGGGGTGAGTGAGATGAGTTAGTCCTTTCTGGAAAGTGAGGGCAACAAAGCAAAAACAACACCTCTGCTACTTTTAACAAGCAAGCAATAGAATTTTTTCCTGGTTTAGCTTTATGGCAAGTGGTGTATTGCACTCTAGGGAAACAGGCTTTGCTTTGGCGAAACTATCAGTAACCCTCCTTTAGGTCTGCTTAGAAGCAAGTATGAGGTATACCAGGGGAACAGTTATTATCTGAAAATTCTTTGGCAGGAATATGCATGGTTGGTTTTGAGTAACTCTTTTAGAAGACTCAAAACTATGTCTTAGAAATTAGCAGGCTTTGATTCTTAAAGTAGTTAGCAAGTTTCAAATGAGCCATCTCTACAGGATACTCGGGAAGCCTGGTAGAGGAGTGCCAACATGGAGAAAGTTTCTTGGGCGAGGGCCAACTTGACAAATGCAAGCAGGCAAGCTTTGTGTCCGGACTTGTGTTTCAGCTTATGCTGATGGATTTAATGTCCTTAGAGCTCAGATGCTGTGGCATACATTGCAGTGAAAATACTACAGTACAGTGTGCTCTGTTTCATTTGCTGCTGTGTTGGAGGATTAAGGGGAGGGGAAAGAATCAACTACCCAGGATGCTCTGTTTGGAGGAGTAAGTGAATTTGATTGTCGTCAGACCTAGATTGCCATATGAGTTCTGAAAAGCGTTTGGCTCCTGAGGATAACTGCTCTAAAAATAGATTTGGAGGAGAGGTTTCTCATGGGTCCAGTTTCGGGTTCCAGCTGAACTGGCTTTAGGAAACTTGTTTGCTCCTGTTGCAGGACTACAGTGAGGATAAATCATTTCTTATTCTGCCTTCAACATTAATTTTTGGAGATACCGACACACTCACTCTGTCTGGGGAAATCAAGCGCTGATGTTATGGCTGATGACACAGGTAGAATCCTAACGTTTTTGTCAACAAGTGGAAAATGCATAGTCTCAAATACCGGCTGTGTCTGCTTTTGTAATCAGCAAAATAACTGGCTTGCTGTGGTATGTTGGCGTTTTCTAGCCAGTTTGCTGTTCTAATCTGTATTACAGGCTGCCTTTGTTCTCTTTGATTGAATGTTCTCTGGAGTAGAGGTATGTCATGAGTTTATGGCAGGTGGTTAATTGTAACTTAAGTTTTTGCTTGAGTAGAGCACACTTTAATGTAAGAAACATAGTTTTGTCTTCAGATATCTGACTTTGAAGTTATTTGTGGACTATGTGAAATTACTAGGTGTATTTAACATAAGTAAAAGGAAGAAGGTTTTCGTACACCTTAATGTAAGTGTGACTTAATGGGGGATGGGTGAGTATAGGACTTTAATAAAAGATTTGCCGCTGAGGAATAGAGCACACTTTAAGACTTTCTGATGTCTGCATAAAGACATCTGGTGGTGCAAGCACAGGCTTACCAGATATGGCAAGTGACCTACTTCTGACATGGCTGGCAGCATGTGCAGAGAAAGGGCTTGAATTGAGAATTAACTGGAATGAGCTCTGAGCCAGCTTCAGTCCTTGCAACATTTTGTTCTGACCCATGTGTAGGGTTATCTGTGCATGCCATAGGTAAATTTTATGTTACATAACTTCAATTAATATTGAAGCCTTGCCTGATCAAGCTGCTGTGGTTGAATTCTTAGCAGAATCAAGAGTTTTGAAAATAATTTTCCTGTAAGATAGGAAGCCACAGCACAAAAATGTAGTGTTGTGACAGTTGTGAATGGTATTTTTATAGCAGAACTTGGTTTTGAGGGATTTGCATGCCTTTTAGACTGTAAAAAATATGAACAGCTATGCTTGATTAATTAATTGTCTTCCATTTTCCTGTTCTAATAAGTAAAGCCCCTTTCTTGAGAAGCAACTAGCAGTAAACACTAGAAAACAATAAGGTAAATGAATAAGTGTGAAATAACAGCAAAATTCTTGTTAGTGTTTGCCTCTTCTAATACCTAATATGCTCTAGAACAAAGTTGTAACCTGGTATAATTTAAATTTTTACCCTTATGGTTTAATTTTAAATACATACAAGCTTCCATTAGCTGCATTGGAACACAGGACTAGTGAAGTTCTGCTGTTAAATAGTCTGTTTATTTCTGAATATTAATATTTCCTGGTCAAGAGTACTTTAAATATTTTTTATACACAGTCAGTTCTGTTTCTGAATGTGATGACATGCCTGACGTGAGGCCAAGTTGTCTCTGTTTCTCTGAATTATTGGGCAGCCTATACCAAGGGAACTTTGTGTGTAATATAGAAAAGATACAAAATAGTTGGTATTTGATCTTTGTACAGAGTAGGCTTAATCAAATAATATGTTTTTTCAATAAAATGCTGAGCTGGCTAAGAGCTGATGTGAGTCAGTTGGGTTTTTTTATTGGTCTGATTTCAGTATATAGCACAGTGAATGTAATAAAAGGTTAGTTTATTACAGCTGTGAACCTGATTGCAAGCAGGGTCTGAAAGTACTTCTATATAATATCTAATACACAAAGAAGTCACCAATCTCTCATTACTGTCATTACAATCAATCATCTTTCAGAGCTACTCCATTTTCTTTAAAACCAATCATACTGATATTTAGCCGAGACTATTTTTGTTTTTTTCTATGATCAGTGTTGATAAAGACATCAAACATTACTTGTAATTAGTATGATAAAAATAACTCCCTACCTTATTATACTATCACAATATTCATGACAAACTTCCTTGAATATTCCAAAATATGTAAGAAATAGCTTAACTTCAATAACTAGGAGTGAATGTGGCTGAACTGGCAAAGGCCGGTGCTTAGAGGGGAATGAAGTGGAATAGACTGTTAGGCATGAAACTGTGGCCAAGTGCCAGCTTTGCGGCAGTAGTAATAGGAGGCAGAAGAGCGGATGTTTAGCTTTGGAGAAAGGCCACAGGTCTTTTTGGATGCACATTTGTTTCCTACATGTACCCCTCTTACCCTAAAATGATCTTAAAGCAATGGACCAAGCAATTTATGTTTTTTCTAGTGCTGATGCCCATTTGAAACCCCCTACATATATGCTAGGCTGAGATATTTCTTTTCTCAGTGGTTTGTCTGTAACTACTGGATTTTTTACATACACTTACTTTCCATATGTGCAGTTACAAATGAAGCTGTGATTTGCATTAGATCACTGTGTCATACTTTCACTTGTATATTCCATAGGACTGGAAATCTAAAGGTATTCAGCATGTAGTGAATCTGCTTGATTCTAAGCCAACAGGGAGGATTTTTTTTTAGTTGGTAGAGTGTCTGAACTTGGAGTCTTATCCTTAATATAGATTTTGGAGCCCTCTTAGGCTATTGGAATTTTCATGTTGATTCTGTGGGCTAATTCAACTAGCTTTGAAACTTGCTTCAGAAGAAATGCTTTTCTTCCAAAGTGGTTCTGCTGCTCATATTGCCCTCTGGTGGCAGTTTGAGAACTGTTGTCACAAATGCAAAACATCTCAAAAATGTTAAGCTCTGTATAAATATACATAAGGGGAGGAAGGGGAGATGTCCAGCTAAGTTGTTAAAATAAATTACATGCGAGTGTTTGGGTTTTGGTTGGTTGTAGAGCTTTTACTTAGACGATCATTGAGCTTCCCACCATAATTTGCAGTGTTATGAAAAGCAAGTAACAGTGGTGAAGTTTGAAAAACCAAAAAGAACAAAAAAAGTGTTACTTAAATGTCTTGTATTCTGTGTAGTCATAAGAAACACGGGTTAGAATTATATGTTGAACCATGATTTTCTAAGTCTTACACAAATATTTTTTCCTACTTGTTTACCTTATTTTAACAGAGACTAAGCATGGAGGAAGCAAGAATGGAAAGAAAGAAGGACTCTCTGGAAGCTCGTTTTTCACCTGGTTTATGGTAATTGCTTTGCTGGGAGTTTGGACATCAGTAGCAGTTGTCTGGTTTGAACTTGTAGATTATGAAGAAGTTCTAGGTAAGAATTTTAAATCTTAAGTTGCTTCCAATAATTATTATGATATGCATTAAGTGGAGGTCATTTTAAATTTCTAGATAGCTGATTTGACTACTGCAGTGTTGCAAATGACCTACATGATAAGAATAGGCAATGTAGTTCAAAAAGTACATTTTAATGCTGAACTCTACTATGATGTTAAAATGGGATTCTCATAAGACTGAAAAAGGTTATTACTGCATTTGTTAAAGAATGGAAGAAATCTCCAAGGAGAGATCTGGGTCTCTTTGTAACACGTATACTGTAGTTCATTTGAAATATCAGCTAAATATGCATTGCTTCAATTTAAGCTCTCAGAAACTTGCAGCAGAAAATGGGCAGGTAATGTTACCACTCCTGTGCTGGGCTGTGTTGCCTGTGGAGTTGGGACAATTGATCAGTCATCCTCTCATGAATGAGCTGTTGAATGACGTCAGTTTAAAGCTTGTAACAGTGATAACTGTATCTCAATATGACAATGTTAAGATGGTATTGTTAATATGATATTGAAGGGTAAAAATCAATGTCTCAAATTTCAAGATGTATGTCCATAGATAGAGCTATTGTCCTGATGTCAACATGCGCTTTTGCAGCTGCTGATTTTACAAGCTTTACAGCTTTGCAGATCTGTTGGTACATGCTTTTGATTTGGACTGATTTTAAGAGAAGCTTCTGGTTTGAAACTTCTTTGGGTCTAGTGATGCAAATAATGGTTTCTATATTTTTACCATGCACGCAGCCAAAGCAAAGGATTTCCGTTATAACTTGTCAGAGGTCCTACAAGGTAGGATATTAGAGAAATAAGCTTGCTTTACAGTCCCTTGGCTAAGAATTTTGGTTTACTTTTTAATGTTTTTAATTTTTGAGACAATTACTGTTCTTCTACAATGACGTGAAACTCGGTCATTTCTCATCTGTCTCATTCTTCATGGTTTTGAAGATGATGCAATTCTTATTTCTAGAGAATTAAGTTTATTCTACCACTCTGCTATGTTTAACCATAAACCAATAAAGAATCTTCATAATTCATTGCTTCCATACAATGTTGATGGCCTTATTTTCGCCTGTTCTAGACCCAAGTCTGAACTTTTTCTTTGACAAAACTGTTTTCTGTTTTTCTAAATACCATATTAAGAACTATATTTCATTTATTTTAATGGCAATCAAGTTATGCCTCCATTTAAAGAATGTCAAATATATTAAACTGGCAAACCATAAGGACTTGCAGTTCTGCAAACAGTGTGCAGAGTTTCTATGCTATTAAAAATTGTCTGAATTTTATCAAAACTAATTAGATAGATAGCTCCCTACTCACTTGGTGATCCCAGGATGCTTCTAATCCTGGATACCACGATTCTCTGCTAAAAATTCTTTTTGAATAACTAGGTTCTCCTTTTGCCTATACTTAGGGTTGGTAGAGCTGCAGTTTCAAAAATAAAAGGGAGATGTCTGGTGTGTTGGTCACCTATAAAAGAATGGACAACTTTTTTGTCTGCAGTGAATTTTATGCAGTTGTTGATTAAAAAATTATGTATATTTTCCTTTGTCCTTCAAGTACGTTCCTTATTTTCTATTAACTTGACACTAAAAATTACATACCTATTTTTTCCTGAGAATTTAGAATGGTAAGAAGCATATAATCAGAAAACAAATGGTGATTTTTTTTGATTAATTTGGTTTATTATTCCTTTCCCCTCAAACATGTTGAATTCCCTGTGAACTTAAATTTTATTTTGAGCAAAGCATGTTCACATAAAGTGCATCACTTAATTACAGATTTGTTTTAAATCTGTGAACAACAAAAGAAATGTGTGAAAAAGACTCGTGTTCAGTCTAAAGTCTAGGAAGTGCAGAAATGAACTTAATATTATTATTAATATTTGTGATATTTCCCAGGAAATGTAAAATGTGGTTAAGAGTTGTATGACTAAATCATAAAAAAATAAATAAATATGGTAACAGCCTGGCATTGACAGTCAACCATTGCACATTGAAAACACTGTGCTGGAAACAAACTGCTGAATCCTTAATTGTCTCTTCTCCCTCTCTTTGCATTTCTAGGCAAGCTTGGGATATATGATGCTGATGGAGATGGAGATTTTGATGTGGAAGATGCTAAAGTATTGCTAGGCAAGTACAAACGGGTGGAATAATCTATGTAATTCATTTGTCATTCATGTTTGTTTTTTGTTTAATGTCAAAACAATATTTCTGCTTTTTCCAGATTGGAGAACTTAAAATGATTAAATTGTGGTGGGTTTTTTTCTTAATGCAGGTTGTAGGATTGTGTGTGAAACTTGTTCAGGTTGTGTTCTTTTTCTCCTAATATAGCAATATAAGTGGAAAGCATTTATAGGATGATTTTGAAGTTAGGTGGTTGATGCTGCTGTAGACAGTTGAAAGAGGGCTGTGATTATTGCTCAGATGCAGGGCTTAATACGCTTCAAGAGTTAAAACATTGTTTATGTAATGTGTTATGTCCATTTTTAATTTTAAATTTGACTTCCAACAGGCCTTTGTGCTTCCTAGATCACTGTTTACCATATTTTATTAGTCTTTTCCTCTGTTCAGAGTTCTCCACAGGTCTGTTGGTTTTCTTTGCGCTTCAGTGGTCATGCATGATGTGGATTTTTCTTTTTTGACTTCGAAACACTGTTTTTAGGCTTCTGTTCCTTGGAGTTTCAGAGAATGTCTTTCTGCTCACTGTGTATCTTCAAAGAGAAATTTCAATCACTATAGATGCTTCATGATATTGCCCTTCTATCTACGTCTAGCAGTTAAAGCACTACCATCTTCAGCTTCACAGTCAAGCATTGGATAGATACTTCTTGCATACCTGATGTTAGAAATTTACTTTTAAAAATTGACTTGTTCAAATGTAAATCTATTCTGAGCACACAAACCTAGCCATCTAAACATAAACAAAACGACAAAATAGTATATAATAGCTTGAGCAGAGGGCAAAGTGGAACGTCTCAAACTAGTTAGTTATCAATGGTATGTCAATAGTATATCAGGATGTTATGGCTTGCTATTTGAAGCTCATACTCCATAAAAATCAGTTTATTAACGGTTTATTTTTCCCAACTTACGTTTGCAGAAATAAGCAAATCTTCTGGGGAGGGTTCATTTGTTTAATACCTTCATGGTTTAAAGAAAACCCATGCCATCAAAATTACTGAACCAGTTTGCAGTGGTGTAAATGTGAGAGGCACTTCAAAGACTCTCCTGGGGTCTGAATGCCTTCTGAGCTACAAACTGGGTGTTAGTTATAAATGGTAGATAAGATAACACTATATAGTTACAATAGACAGAGAAAGATTAGGATTATGTAGTGTATAGAAAGTGGATATCAATCCCTTGTGGATCATATTAGTTGGATTCAGATTACCAAGGTGGTAGCCAGAAACATGCTGCTACTTTGTTATCTCTCTCTGTTTTATGCAACTTGATAGAGCTGGGAATTATGCCAGTACATGACAGTGTTTCTATTATAAGCTTGTCTTATCATACATTTAAACCTTATACTTCAAATGTGACATTAAAAGGTCACGGATCAAAAGTTATTTTTATTACTTTTGAATACTTGCTCAGAAATTTGTTTTAATCTCATTTAATTTTAAAAAGTATTTTCTGCAGTACGAAGAAAATGGTAAATTTTGAAAAGTTACATGACGTTGATAATATTTTCTAGTAACTACCATATAATAGTGTTAACTGAAGATCCAAGTAAATTATTGCACTTGTTTGTATTTAATATTTAATATGAACTAAAAAATGAACGCCACCATGCAGTCTAAAATTATTTCATTGATGCAGAAACTGGTAGACTAGATTCCCTCTTCAGGAATTTGTTTCCAGAATTACGTCTTTGTAGTAAAGAAAATCATCTAGTAAGTCTACATTCAACTGCAGTAGGGTAGCTTTCTAAATATTGAATGCATAGCTTCTTTTATATTTTATTTGTGATGATTTTGTTAATACATATGCTGTTTGAAGACTCGTTACTTTTTTTTTCTCTGAGTCAGACTACTATGACATCAAGTGGTTTCTCTGCTAATTTATTACTGACTTTAAAAGGAAATCCTACTGTTTGATGTTTAATGCTAGGAAGTCATATGCTTTTTTATTTTCTGTTCAGTAGTTATTACTAAACTACTATATATTGAAATTGTGGCATGTGTAGTGGTTTAATGTTGTCGACTTCCATAATCTTTAGTTTTTGCTACAAATTTAAAGATTTAATTTGCATATTAATTACAAATACATTTTAAAGTTAATTTAATTCTGAGAAATGCATCTACCAGCATGTTTATTTTATGTTTCAAAGACTGGTTTAGAAGCTGATACCTTCATCGTTTTCTGTAATACTTGTGCACACCTAAATAGAAGAATTAAAAATTAGTATTTTATTTCTTGTATGTATAAGGTGTGATAGGACTTGTTCGTTTTATTTGTGTAAATCAAAGGAGGTTTGACAAATTAAGTTCTCTTGAGGTGTTTGTGTAGTTTTGAAAATGATGTGCAAGACGTGTGTTCTTCCCTGCCCCTCAAGTAAAGGCGAGGGGGGATGGAGCCCCGTGTAAAACCCAAGTAGCCAACCAACCTCAAATATTTGTTGACTTAGTTTTGTATTCATTTATTAAAAAAAAATATCCAGGGCAGAAGTGCAAGCTTGGTGAAGCTAGTTGGCAGTTACCTGGTGGATTCTTTTTCACAGGTATTTCTAGTGTTCTGTTTACTGAATTCTTTTTGGTAATGGGAATAGAGGCTTCTTAATCCACTCCTTTGAGGGCTGCTGTTATCAGTAATTCTTTTCCAAGTTTTTGTCTACTGCATTCTGATTAGTCTTTGAAAGAGGTTATTCTAAGGAAGAGTTTTCCACCTCAGTACTTTTAGCTCAGTACAAAGAAACAGTGGCTTTAGTAGTATTACGAAGAAATACATGTGTAGGGAATACCAATGTCTGTTGTAACAGAATCTTTGGAGCTGAGCCATTTTTTTGTACTTCGTCCTTTTAACAAGCAATAATATCCTGAGAAATTCTACTTAAATGGCCACAGTAGTTAGTATAATTTTGGAACTGCAGCTACAGTAAGTCATCAATATATTGTTCTTGTGCATTTGGTTCAGCATAGTCTGGCTATACAGAAAAAGGAAAAAAACCAAACCAAAAAAACCCAAAATTAGTGTACCAGCAAACAAAGTAGTAAAAAGCAGAATCCAAGCTTCTGTAAACCAGCTTTTTTTCCCTGGTGCACCTATAGTAGAAAATTTTTTTTGCAAGCAGTCATACAAAGATGGCACATTCAAAAAGTCTGTGTTGAGATACTAGGAGTTAAAAGAATGCTTTTGTATGGTTCAGCTGTTTAGGATATGTTTCATACTCTTCTCTAGTTTTCTCATGTTCTATTGTAGCACTTCTAAATATTAAAGGCTTGCGTATGCTCATTCTCATAAAAGAGATGTTTGCAGGAGAAGAAAGGGTTTGTCTTGTTAAATGAATGTAGTCAAGCCCTCTGCACCGTAGGTTGTGGTAATACTGTTGAATAGATAAAAAGATTTTGACTCCCTTAATCACTGTTTGATTTAAATTGTAATATTTAGACTTCTCTTGGAGTAAAGTAGTTACTTCCTGTGGGTCACTGATTTAACGTGGTATGTCTGCCTGGTTGGGCAGTTCCAGTTGTGTCACCGTTTGCAGGCACTTCTTCCCATGCTTATGTGTGCTTATCAGTACGTGAGTTTTACTTTGAAAAGCAGTTCTTGATTATGGTGATAAATGAAGACCAAAACCAGTTTGAGTATTAGTTTGGGTTCTTTTTTTTATTTTAACTCTTTCTAAGAAAGAAAAAAGATAATTCTATGAAATAGTGTGTTACTTTCTGTAACTCAGGCTGAAAATTCTTTCCCACCCTTCAGCCACTTAGATTCAAAGGCCATTATATTAATCATGAATAGTTTTTGTAAAGAACTGTAAGGAAAGGTTTTGGGGTTTTGTTGTTTGTTTTTGTTTTTTTTTTTTATGGTAAAGACTCTAAGATACATTCTTCCAGTTTCTGTTGTTCCCTTTGGTGTCCCAATCTTTTCAAAGAAAATATGCTGCTGCATGCTATGTTATATTTTGCAAAGAAATTTGCCCAGGATTCTTATTCTTGACTTAGTGCAAGAACAGGAGTATCTATATGGTTCTTCATGTGCTTGCAGAAGGGTTATCTAAAGCCTCGTGTCTTTTGTGAGTGGTAGTTTGGTTTTTAGTTGGTTGGTTTTTTTTTAATGCCAGATTCTGACAGAGTAGACTGATACAAATCTATTGTGTTTGTAAGTTAGATTTGATTATTTTATTTTTTTTTTAAGATCCAGGTTTCCATTCTTAAATTGAGAATTTGTAGTAAAGTAAAACATACTTTATGTCTTTACATCTTGCTTGATCCGAATCTTGAAAATAAATTAGAATGATGACTGACTACCATGCATAAAGTTAAGTCTATAAAATTTAATTTTTATAGAACTAAGCCATGGAAGAAGTTGGAGAGGGATATTTATAATACCTTGATTGCCTCCTGGATTCAATCTATCAGTTTTAAGCCTTTGGGCTATCCAGTGAAAAATACTGAGAATGGCTGGTCACTCAAGTAGAGGTTCTGGACATCCAGTTACAAGGATGTGGAACATCATGGACTTGGAAGTTTCCTCAGAATTATCATTGATACTTTCACTATGTGCTGTAAGAAAAACGTGTTGAAATGTGTTGAATGTCTTTGCCATGAGCTCCCTTATCTTGAATGTTTCATTAACCTGCACTTAATACTGCTTTGTAGTCTGCATGTGCAGTATGTTCACTTAATTTTGTCTCAGTAATCTGTCTTCACACTTAATCCACCTTTCTGCTTCTCCTTCCAACACAAACAAAGGTTTGTTCTGGTTAGAAGTGGGGGAAATTCCTCCTTGCCCTGCTTTAAAACTTACGAATAATTGACGTTTGTCATTGCTTAGTCATTCTGTTGTACTTTTCCCAGAATGGAAAAGTTGAAATGTTATTTAGTAATAACTGTAAACCAGTGGACTTTAATTAAAAAAAGAAACAACAAACAAAACAAAAACCAGGAGGGGAAAAAAAAACATTAATCATGGCTTATTTGTGTTTTATAAACACTAGTTAGATCAGTAGGTCTCATAGCCCAGGGTAGCAACTTCTGGTGTTAGAGTTTAGAAGTGACGAGCTCTTTCTTAGCTGCTCTGGCCATCTCTACTTTAGCTGTCTTTAGTCTGCTTTAGATTTTCTATGTAACAATATATACACCCTTTGTATTGGGTACCTATTCATTTTTATCTGGTGTTCTTTATATCCTCAGATTTGGGATTAATTCCTGAGGATCAAGTATATAGTATAGAATACATATCATAGAAGAAAAATGATTGAGAAGTATGTGAAACAAATCCAAACAAACAAAGAAACCACAAAACAACACGCACACCCCCCGCAATTAAGAGTCCTCACTTTTAAGCAAAATCAAAATTCTGCATGGTAGAATAAATGTTATCCTTAAGAGTATGTCTGTGAAAAGTTTGTTAAAGTACTGTTTGCTTTTAAATGTTATTCTCAGCTATCAGTTGCAAGCTCTCAAATTTGAACATGATGGTTTAAAAAAAAAAAAAGGCAACTTGGATGATTTTCAGTAGTGGAGGATAACTGTTATAAAATTGTTTAAAGGTAAATGGTGTGGCAAGAAAACTACATATAAATGGATTTGGGTTTAGGACTAGAAAGAAGGGAAAGCAAATCTGCCACCTTCTATTTAAGGTTTTGGCATAATATTGTGCATGTTTATTGTCCAGATTGGATTCTGTGCTTTGAAAGATTCAACTTTCTTAACATTTTTCTATTTCCTAATTAGCATTCCTGTAAAGACTACTGTCTGTGACATGAGATGTCTTTCACAGATCCTCCTTTTACAGTTTCCTCTTTCCACCTAACTGCTGTCTCTTTTTTTCCCTTCTCTTTGTCTCTCTCTCCCCCTCTCTCCCTCTCTCTCCTCTATTCTTGTATAGGCCTGACCAAAGATGGCAGTAATGAAAATATTGATTCCCTTGAGGAAGTCCTTAATATTTTAGCAGAGGAAAGCTCTGATTGGTTTTATGGCTTTCTCTCATTTCTCTATGATGTATTGACTCCTTTTGAAATACTAGAAGAAGAAGAGAGCGAAGCTGCAGATGATGTTGATGGTACGTCACAGAATGAAGGGGTTCAGGGAAAAAAGACTTGTGTTATTTTGGATTTACAGAACCAGTAACTGAGAGACTAAATTGATTGGCTTTCGGAAATGTCCATGAAATCATCAGTCTTAATATAACAGGAATTTATGGCATAGAGCGAAACTCCCAAGTGGACACTATAAAGATTTAGTTCAATATAAAGTCAGCCATGCCATGTAGTTTCACTAGTTGAAAGCCTATCAATGACTTTTCCATTTTTGTGAAAGGATGACAAATACTACACAGTTGTGTAAATATGTAGAATAAAACATGTATCTGTGGTTGTGTAGTTGGTTTCTGTATGTGCTTCAATTTGTGCATTTTGTGCACAAAACTGACAAAGCTAAGTGTAATAACCTCTGTTAACACTATAACATTTGTCTTTCTAGCAAACATTAACTGAAGTGTTTTGTAACAGTTTTAATTGTATTCTAGCATGACATTATGTAAATACATATTTATATGTTAATCCTCAATATAGACATGACAATGATAATTCTTTTGTGAAATATAATTTTAATAAATAATTTATTTTGTGATTCACTGATTTCTCAGATAGATTCTTTTTACATTTTCAAATAAAAGCACTTCATTTAAAAGTGCTTGAAAACTACAGAAACATTTATTTCTAAGTTAGCTAACATCTATTTTATTCAGAAGATACTATGTCATTATATGGTTTATCCCCACTGATCTGTCTGTTTTCAAACTAAGTTTTAGGTAATTTCTTTAATATAACAATCACACCACAAGGGCTGTTCTAAATATGTTTGAGATCTTTTTTTAAGGTGGGCCTTCTATGGAAGTTGGAACTTGTGATTATGTATTCCTAATGTAATACTGAATATATTAAAGACTAATTGGAAATTAGAATTTAATGTCTTCTATTTCTTGCTAAATTCAATAACTTAATGCAGTTTAGCAAATTTTAATCCTTTTCCTCTGAGGCTGTTTTATGACAGTTGTTTACAAAAATATTTTCGAAGTACATAGAATTCTATCTGCTATCATGAAATTATTGGTATAGAAATGGGAGTTTATAAGCGCATTCTGTAGTTTGTATCAGTACTGAAAGCTGAAACTAAGCTGTCTTATTAATACATGAATAATGTACTGAATCAGATTAGTATTAAAATTATATGATACTGTTTGTTGTAATGCTTGCTATGCTTAAGCTTGTATTGGTTTCCCATATAAAGTTTATACTCAGGTTTTAACCCTAGTGGGTGCAGGCTGAAATTATAACATGTTTTTAAACTAATGAATTTTCATTTGCTTTGGCATGGCAATTTTAAAGCAATTTAACATTCATTGAATCATCCAACTCAGGATTCTACTCAATTTTTAAAAAGTAATAAAAAAGAAAAAATGTTAAGCAATTGAAGTGGTTAAAAAAAAAAAAAGTTGTGACATGTTAGTACTGCAGCTTAAGATTTACAAATGAAATGGAGCCACAAGAACATTAGTCACTTTTTTCTTTCAAGTATTTCAGGACCTAGGATATAAAAACGTTAGTAACATGTAAATTTAATGGCTTTTAGGATGAGATATATGAAGCATAAGGCAAAGAAAATAAAAAACCCCCACCTGTACATCATGGAAAAAAAAAGCTAGATCTGTGGACTATTACTGAGAAGTGTCTTAGCAAGTGGAAGAAACTTGCAAAGTATGTGAGACATATGAAATAAGCAATTTGGTTGATTTTTTTTTTTTTTCTTCTAATTCTAGAAACAGATTTGAATTAAAAATAAAGAGTTTCATCACTATTATGGGATAATAGTGTCTCTCAGTATGAATTAGAAAAATTGTCATGGAACATTGAATTCTCTTGTAGATGCTTCAGTAGTGGAACTAGAAAGCCAAAAAGAGGAGGAAAACCTCTAGTATGAGATTTCCATATTATGAAGTTTATACCAAAAATCTTAAAAACATATTGATCATCTGATGAAGTTTCAAGTGCAATAGAGATATGTTGTTTGAACCATGAGAAAGCTGCAGGCTCTAGAATAGGTAATAATTACATCAGTAAACATTAAATTTAGCTTGGGCTGGGGAGATGACATGCAGGCCAGGAAAGTTCTGATTTGATACCATGGGAGTTCCTTGTTGATTTTAAGAGTGTGGAAGTCAGCTCAAATCAATGATGGTGGGAATAAAGAACATGTAGGAGGAGAAAATAGGTGGAGGGGTGAAGACCTAGGGGAAGTGTTGACAGCAGATAACTTTGTAGAGCATTTAGTTTCTGAAATACAAGTGGGGTTTTTTTCAGAAGTGTTCAGTCTTGCCTGGTGTTGTTCGTGTAACAATTAAAACACTCACCAGTGGTGAGCAGAGCTGTTAAAGCTCTCCTAAAGATTGGGGAAGAAGACTTTCATTTTAATGCATTGCATTAATTATTGTGATTGCAAGCAGGGCTTAGGTAGTAAGGGTGGTAGTAAGATCTAGATGAGTCTTCAGTTATGTTAGTGTGGCAGTTAAGAAAAGGCATTTTAACAGTAGAAGGGTTAAGCTGAGCATGATATGCAAATAAGCAAAGCAAACTGAACTGTGTCTCAACTCTTGCATCTAAGTTAACATAAAGTATTTGAAATTACTTGAGGAAGTTGAAGCCTCAATTTTTAGTTTGATTTATGGTAACTATCAGTTATATAAAATACAGTCAGTATATTAATGTTTTAAAAGAAGTCCAGAAAACTTTTAAAGTGGTTTTAAACTGTAGGTAGAAGGATGTAGCAGCTTTGCCTTTTGATATTATTTTAGAGTAGTTATTTCAGAAGGTGAAGCTACTCCTTTTCTAACTACATTTTTTTTTGTTTCAGTATTTAAAATAGGAGTGAATTAGTAGCAAACAACCTTTTTCATGAGAGAAATACATTATTTGAGTGATAGAACTTGCTAGATTTTGTAGCTAGTAAAGAATTAACATCTAGTGATTTTATGTTAAATTGGGCATGCAGCTTTCTTTCATTAGCTACCTTCATGTTCCTTACAGTTTATTTCCATTATTTTTCACAGAGCTCCATAAGTAAATGTGACTAAAGTTGTAGTCTTGCAGTTTGGCCAGCATTTTCAGAAATAATGTGGGATGTTTTGCTTGGCCATTTTCTCGTGTTGGTAAATGTTTGATATTTTAACTGCAAGTCTTCTGCAGAAGTTTACAAACCTCAAACAAAACACTGCATTAACCTTTGTAGCATAAGCTCTTCCTTGTTTTGTTTGATACTAATATAATGAAATTGCAGAGAAAAAACCCTTAATACCCATATATCTGAAATGGCTGAGGATTTATGAAAGGTTGGAACCCCAGATTTCTGTGACCACCGTCAACAATATTTAATTTGAAAGTAAGACAGTGTTTATATGGGGGTGGGGGGGATGGGAATCACAGTGCTCATAGTATATACAGTAACAGAATAGAAGAGAAAAAACCAAAATTGTTTGCATAATTGTTGAAATTCTTATTACAACAACTTTTTGCCAGTACCCTCCCACCCCCCAAAAAAATGAGCTTTTTGAGTGCGTGTTCAGTCTTTCACTCTTGGTATTTGTTTCAAGGTAGTGAATGAGCCTTACCACCTGCAGGTTTCATTTTGTGGTAGTTTTGCAGTATTAGTTAGTCTCAATTGACTGACCTTAGAAGAAATTGAATTTTTGTGATAGTTATTCTTGTAGGTTACAGTTGGATGGAGGGATAGGAAAAGAAGCATTTGAAGGATTTTCATTTCATTTCATGGTCAGATGGGGAGGAAAAAACCACCTGTAAACATGATTTGATTAGTATTTGAGAACTGGGGAAAAGTGGTGGGTACAGTTCAGTCATTTTGGACAGTTGCATATAATTTCCTATTCAGTTGCCATCAGTTAAGCAGCTATCATAATGATGGCACAGCAGCATGAAATGCATTAACTACTGACTGTCTTATGGTCAGTTACGATGGACTCCTCAAGATTAGACTAATAAAGGCAAGACTTGCTTGTTGGTTTCTTAAATCTTTTCATACAAGATGCAACATATGTATCTGTGACTTCAGAAAAGAAAAGGCTCTGATTTAGTTTTTCCTTCTAAAATTAGAGAGATAAGCAAGAGGTATTAAAACAACTGAGAATGTATTGAAAGTATTTTTATTTTTTTTTAATGCTAGTTGTATGAATTTAAAATGCTGTCTTGCATTTGCAAGGTTTACAGGCTTTGGTATGCCTGGTGCTCTGCATACAGGTAACGAGTTCAGTTTAAGGTAAGTGGGTGCTAGCTTTCTGTCAGTAGGCCATTTTGTTTAGTAGATGAACTTGTGTATCCAATGTAGCATATTATAAATGCACAATAATAGTAATAATTATATGCAGATGCATATGAAAACAATCACAGCTTTTTCTGACATGCAGTCCTTCTGGAGAAGGAAAACAAAAAGGAGAGAAAAAGGTTAATAATGGTTTTGGCTTACACATTTGTATTTCTTTTTTTAGTTCTGCAATTTTAACATATTTTGCTAATTTTCTGTCTGACGAAGGACTTTTTGATGGGACCTCATGAATTAAGGCGAGTCTGAACACAAGCTCTAATGTTTAAAGCTTGATACTTCCTGTTCTGTTATCCAAGCTTTGCACAAATTACAGAAGGGTAGCAAGTTCTGTCTGTCAACTACTTAGTGCTAGCCTTGACCATATGCTTTGTATGGTAAATGTGAAGTAGCCTCTTCCTTTTTCACGTGTTAAGTGGCTAAGCCACCTTAATTGTCTTACATTTGTTAATGATGCTTCAGGTTAAAAGGATTTATGCAGATAGTTGTGCTGAAATTGATTTATAGGGTTTTTGCATGTGGCAAAACCTTTTGTTTAGAAAGGCTATAAAAGTTTCCATTATTATTAAATGAATAATATAAAAGTTGCATATGCAAGAATAAACATTAAGTTTCTCAATATATCATTAAATGTGAGAATGTTATCTGTCAACATCTGTGAAACTGCTCAAAAAGACTGAGTGCTTTGTGTTATATACTATTTCAGTTTTGCAGTGTTTATCTTTCTGAAATGGTATTCATATATTTTTCTTTTGATGCTGAAATTCTAAACCTGTGCTCTCACTTGGGGGCTCTTTTTGTGGAGCTTGGTCTTGAAGATTTTTATGGGGAAAAATAGACAAAACTGTTTTTTGTTGTGGAGTTAGAATGTTTTGTAATAATCTAAGTTTCACAGAATCGGTTAAGTAAGTTATCTACCATTAAGCATTGTGTAAAAATGACCACTTTGACATGAATATTTAATTTTTAGTATGACTGTTTAAAGCAGTTCTTTGGAAAATACTGGAAACCTATCCAGCTATGCTAAGTTTGAAGTCTACCTTTGAATTCACTGACTCCAATAGTAGCCATTTCTGACATTCTGCTATAACTACGTGTGTGATTATAAATTCTGTATTGCTTTTTGTATTGCCAGCACTGGATAGCTGTAATGTAAGACTAAGTGAAAAAAAGAAGGAATTTTAAAATTAGCTAAAAAAAAAAAAAAAAAAAAAAAGTGTGAAGACACTTGAATTGGAACTTAGAATAAGGGTCCCCAAGTTTAGTTACATGATTCATAAAATTCCAGACATTGGTTTGTGTGCCCCAATGCTGTAGGAGCCTATGTCTTTGCTGTTGAGTTTACTTAGATACCAGATATTATCACATGCCCCAGGACATTGGCATCTTGGAAAAGTGAAGTGTTTTGCACCCATGTCTTGCTTCAGGCTATTTGGGGTTCACAAATGAGACTTCCCTGTGCTCCAGCCTTCTTAAGGACCCAGTCCAGGTGGAAGTAAGATGCAGTGGGATTTCTGTCTTGTGATTCTTACATGATATTAAGATTTTGAAATATAATATTCTATATAAGTTTCCTGTAAAAGGTATATTCACATCTGTTAAATGTATGCAGAATTTATGGAATTATGTCATGCATTGATAATTTGCTGAGTATCTTAACATTATTCATTGTATAAAAGCAGATTGAAATAAATGACTGCTTGCCTGAGTATTTAAGTGTCAATAATCAGTGAACAAGGTATTTTGTATTCTTTCAACATAGTGCATGTACTTTTATTTTAAAAGAAACCCAAATATCTGTGATAATTTTTGTGTTTACAAGCCTCTGTAAAATTGCCTCTTTTCCCTGTCAAGACATGCTTTTAGGAGTGCATCTCAAAATACCCAGTAATGTTTAAATTTACCATGAAAAGAGGGAGGAGCTGGAAACTTAGATATGGCTTTATGGAACTTTGAGTACGTTTTATATTTTCATTGATCCTGCAGTATAACAAAGGTGGAGTCTGTTCTTCCTTTTATATGAACAAATTGTTTACTTAATTTTCCATATACTGCCTAGAAGTAATAAGATTGCATAATGAGTTTAGTCAAGTTAGAAGTCTGGATTTCATCGATGATGGTAATCTCTAAGGAAAGAACTTAAAAAGGCATTCATATCTCAGGTACGATTTTGTAAGGAAATTGGTCTAAAAATTGTAATTTTACCTGGCTAACACATATTAAAGAAATTTTGGCCATGTCAATGCTTGATGCTTTGAAAAAGTGTAAGATATAAAATAGATGCAAGCTGATTAAAGAATATAGGCATTACGTTCATTGCAAATTTATGATTTTTCTTTTAGTGTAGAATTATGGGGGGTTGTTTGTTTTGCTTTTTAAGAATAAATGTTGAAGTATATTGACACAGTTTGGGTAGTTATTAGTTGTTTTCTGGAAACCTAAGCTTGAGGTTCAAATGTCCAATGTAGGTGCTTCATGTTTCTCAATGAGAAGCCTGATGCTGAGACATGGAAATATCTCTTCTAGTTTAAAAAATGTATTTACCATAACTTTTTATTCATTTTCTAGTTGTTTTTTTGGGTAGCAATGCACTTGAGTTTTTGTGATTAAGGTAGTTATGTTTTATGAGATTTAGATCTTAATCCATATCAGCGTGATGGTGATAATCCAATGTCTTTTTATGGTATTAAAAAGATGAGGTTAATTATTATTTGTATTTTGGGGAAGGCTTTTGCCTTCATGCCTTTTGTAGAACTAGCTATAAAGTACAATCAAGATGCGGGATGACCTCAGTTTGTTAGCTACAATGGGGAAAGAGGGTAGCACCTGACTTTAGAGAGTAAGGTTTATGCTTTTTGAATAAAAGTCTTAACAGTCTTAAATAGTCTTGAGTAAAGCAGTAAGTATTTTAACGGAAATAAAATAGCAGCTTCTTTTTGGAATTAGAGCAATACCTTCAGCAAAATACATATTTTTTATTGGATAAAGAAACACAGATTTTGTAATTCATTGTAAGAAAATACTCAATCTATATAATCTACAGTACATATGTGCTTGAATATCTTTTGAGTTAATATGTTTATTAAATATTTATAAAAGTGTATAGAAACATAAGTTAGTGGGTTTGGGAGAGAACTAGAGAACTGACAGAATACCTACCAGAGAAATCAGCTGGGATATTGGTCATAATTACATGGCATCACGTTGTCTGGAGAGAATTGAGTTAGCTCTAAGAAATAAGAAGCACCTCAAGTAGTAATCTTGTAATGTACAAGCATCTGGTAAAGTGATACCTTTCTTGGATTAATTAGTCTTTCATCTCAGTATTTATGGTGGCCTTGCTACTGAAGATGCTTCATTCTTAATGAGTTAACGTTTGGTATCTCTATAGCGTTGCAGTGTGCTATGGAAAGATAATTTTTTACATAGCATGGCAGATTGGAAAAATTTATGTCATGATTTTGAACATCACAGATAAGTTCATAACCTATTTCCATTTTGCAACAAATCAGGTGAGGAGCCAGGAGGGGTAGCCAAGAAAAAAACTAAAGTCAAAGGTATTTTTAATTTCTTTTTCTTGTGGAACTGTATGCAGATAATGATGCCTGAAATGCATGTGCATTGCCAGTACAAATTGCAGGTTGTAATAATGTTTACTAATGCTAGCTGTGTTGGCTAAGTGTTGTCTAATGGTGCAGCAAAATATCTTCCCTATTTTTCAGTAAGGGGTTGTTTTGTTTTTTTCTTACTACTGATTGTAATTTAGTGGCAATGTGAGTGCTTTCCTAACTAGAGATTATATTTTTGGTGCAGATTTTTTTACAACAGTTGTGGTGTTTGGATTATACATAGTTTATAATAACTTTATATTCTGCATGTTTTAAAAAAATGTCCTGGTGTACATGCAGATTTCTTTCTGTGTGAAATCCTCCTTTAGTTATCTTCCATGAATTCATGATACTATTATTATTATATTGTAATTGAACTTGAGCACCTCAGTTTCTGCTTAAGCCTGTACTTAAATAGTTTCATTTGTTTCTTACGGGAGGAGAAATTTAGGTAAAGTTCAGTAATTTCCCCTTTAATGTTATTTGCAAGATTGATGGCAGTGATGATACTGACAAGTTTTCCAAAAGCTTGAAGTAGGATAGCTTGCAACCAATCTATGCCATATATTTATTTGCAGTTACATTGTTGTACGGGCAGGACATAATGGTCTAAATGTGTTCAGTGCAACAGAGAGACTAAAAAGACTAATTAGCCTCAACAAAACACCAAAGTACCGGATGTACTTCAGGTGCTTAACTTTCTAGATGTGCTCAGTTGCCTCCACACATGATGGTGCTATTTAAAGAACAGTCTCTTTGTTGCATTAAAGACAGTTACACTTCAGTGTGTTTTTTCTAGTGGTATGTGAAAAATGCACACTGTTCATAATACAAAATCTCATTGGGAAGGCAGTGTATTTGCTAAGGGAGGCTCTCATGCTTATATGAATGTGACTTTTCTTAGCATCTTGCATGCATGTTGAGATTTTTAGCATTTGTTCCACATTGTACTTGGTATGACCTGGTTGCAAGTTGTGTGTTTCCAAGAATGTAATAGATGTAATTTAACAATTCATTCCTGAGTTTTGGATTATTTTTTAATGTTTGATATGAGAGTGGAGAAATTATATATTTCAAATGCTTTATACCAAAAAGCAGTTGGAAGGAAGCATGATGTTATTCATTTTAGACTGAGCTGTGTGATTGAATTGTTCACTCAACAGAAATGTTTCACAGCGGTTAGAGGCAGGTGTCGTAGGAGGAATGTTGTTACTTGCCCTGCTTTTTACCTCAACAGACTGCAGTTGCTCTCAGAAGTCTGAGTAAAAATACAGCTGTTGTATTTTATATATAAAATCTTTATGCCTTTTTTTAGTAATGTGAGAGTATTAATTTTAAAACTAAACACAAATATGGCATGCGGAGATTTAATGGAAAAAATTCTAAATTTTATTGAGTTAAAAATTCCTTATTCTGTAGAATGCTGCTAGTACTGACAATTTTATTTTAAAAAAAAAGAAAAAAAACCTGTGGGTGCAGTGGAAGTAAATACTGAACACTTACATTTCAAGTATGCTGTTTTGACTGCTCTGATACATTATCTAGGCATAATGTCACAGCCAATTGAAATAGAGAAAATAAGCACAAAAGATACAACTCCAAAAGTAAAACAAACAAAAAAGTATCACTAATAAATACTACATATAGAAAACCAAGATGTAAGAATTAATTTACAATTGTTACTTTGGTTTCAATGAATACAGTCAAACCAAGTTAACTTTTTTGGAGTTGATTTAATTCACTAGGATATTGCTGTTTCTTAACTATTGTGTACTTATTTTTGTAAAATACATACTTCAGATACATTTTTCAGACTTGTCTTAAACTGAGGGAACAATGTCAGTAAAATGTTGCAGTATACATTTGATTTGTGGTGTTACAACACTTTGTAGTTTTAAGAAAATTGAGAAGAGAGAGGAAGAAACTATTTTGGTGATGCTCTTGACATTTCTAGATCCTACAGTTGTCAAAGATTCAGAATTTGTTGTGATTTTCAGGCTCACAGACAAAACTGGTTTTAGCATTCTGCAGAAATTACTTAACAGTAAGATAACAGAGGCGTGGTTTTCACTAGATTAATGCTTTATTTGGATGCAGTTGCAGTAAACTAAGGTTATTGGCTGGCTGCATGGTGTGAGAAATTGCTAAAAGTCAAAACTAATTTGTTTAAATTGCTTAAAGCTTCAGTAGTTAATTATACAAGTTTAAATTGGCATCTAACAAACATTAAGTAAGAATTTGATCGAAGCTATTAGGCAAGTTGTTCATAAGATGTTTTCTGGTCTAAGAATGGTTCTCTTATTGAACATTTCCTCTTTTTTAAATGAAAAACTAAAAAGTAAAAGAAGCTATTAAAGAACCGCTCAAGAAATTAAGGGAGAAGCAGGAATCCAAGAAGGAGGAAATCAAAGATGAGGAAGAAAAAAAGAAAGCCAGGAAAGGAAAAGATGCTACTGATCGAAAGGACAAGAAAGCTGTCGATATGAATAAATTAAAGAAAGATTCTGACAAGGCTAAAAGAGACAGAGGAAAGGAAAAAGGCCCAGACAAAAATGTAAAATCGAAGGAGACTACAAAAAAATCAGCCAGTGAAAAGGATGGTACTATTCAGGTGGGAAAAGACAAAGAAACAAAAAAGGTAGTTAAAAACCCATCTAAGGAAGACAAGAAAGAAAAGAAATAAACAGATTTCTGGTTCTGCTAATGAGGAACGTACCTCAAGAATGAGAAATTCAGCATATTTATATGAATGTGGTAAATATGGCAATTGAGAAGATGTTTTCTGAAATAAGTGTGAACTAAGGCTATATATAATATTTTTTGGAAAACTGTTAAGTGTATACTGGCATTGTAAACACAAAGCAAAAATGTCTGCTGTGAAACTCATATATGTACATATGTTAATATGCCCGGCTAACAGTGTGTGTTGAAAATAGAAATGTCTAATTGATGCTAATTACTTCAAGAATACTTCAAGTCTGTTTGGGTTACTCCCCCCCGCCCCTCCCCCGTTTCATTGTATTGAAGTGTTATTTTCTTGATGTGGGGATGAAAGTGTAATGCTGTATTTCAAATGCAAATCTAAAAGCACTATTAGGAGGATTATCTTGACACATCTAGTGGAAACTCATAAGAAAATATTTCTGTTTCACAAAAAACAACTTAGAGGAGCATTAATGGAATGTATTGTCATAGGAACTTAGCCAATAAACTTAAATTATTTCCTGCTAAACTTTTTTTTCCTTAAGCAGACTGAGAAAAATATTTTTATATGCAAATACTCAAACCAATTTCGGTGTTGTGTTTGTTTATAAGACCTCAATGTATACTCAGCCAAAATGTTGCAACAGTTTTGTTTATTGATCCTGTGACAATATGTTTTGCTTTTCTTCCTTTGGTTTTTGGTTGTTTTTTTTTTGGTTGGTGGTGGTGGTGGTGGTGGTTTGTTTTTTTTTTTTTGCTATCTTTAGGTCTGGAAACTTGATTCATTGTCACTTTTCAGTTAACTATGTCCTGATTTTTTTCCAAGTTTTCTAAGCTTCTGGTGATGAATACTTCTGAAAATTAGGCCACCTATTTCACTATTGATGGATATTGTGGGATTCCAATGACATTTTAAGAAGTGATATGCTACTACTACTGTATTCTGGTTGAACTTGATTAGAGAACAGCTTATGTATTTTTGCAACTATCGTTTTCTTCAAACAACACTTTTCAAGTACATGATACTTCTTGTACGCAAGCTCCTGTGTGACTTTGCTTTTACAGCTTCTGTATTTTTAGCACCAAGGGATGATTTATCCAGGAGTCTCATTAGAATAAACAGTTGCAAAACATATCTGCAGAGGTATTTTAGTATGTTGTTGAATCTGTACTTGCTTTCAAGTTTATATGGGAAAGGAATTTTTTTATAATTTTATCAGATGAGTAATATCACGTAGTATATTGAAATAGTAATTGCACAACAAAATTGCAGAATATTTGGAAAATACGTAATGAAAGTTGAAGATTTATTATTGTTATACTGCAGTATTATTGTAAAGAGAACAAATCTCAAGAGTGAAATTCAGCATGGGTATATTCACGTGGGTAGTGGTGTAAGATTAAAAGTCCTGAAGGTTGATTCTGTTTGTGGATTTGCTGTAACAGTGGCTTGGCAATATGCGTATCTCAGACTTTCAATAGAGCACATACATGGCTCTGTAAGATGCTTTGATCCCTAAAGGTGTAAGATGTGGTAATAGGGTAAGATAAAAATCTGATTTTCTTATTTTATAGAGGGAACTTATGAAAAATAGTTCAAATGAAAGCTGTAGAAAATAATACAGTAGCTTAAGATTCTAGCTGTAACAATTAATAGAGATGATATACTGAGCTATTTTCTAAATATTCATGTGTGTGAAGAGGGAGGGAAAAGATTTGTGTGTTATGAACATCATAGTACTTATCAAAAAACTTGACAGAATGAGGATCTAATAAAGGCACTTGCATAATGAGCATTCTCTTAGGTTTTGGTAACGATAGACGTGTTTATTGATCTCTGCTCTGGTAAGTGTTAAGATACATATTTGACAGAGGAGCACTCAAATCACGCTTCTCAAGAATGGTGGCACAGTGGTATAGTGCACATCACTATATTTTCTCTCGTAATGTGGCAGAAGTTGTAACTCTTGGAGTAAAATTTGGAGTGAGTTGCCTTTCTCATTAACATATTATTGTATCTATGACTCAAAGTTTATCTGGTTCTAAAAAAGTGTGGGGGTTTTTCTTGGGTTTTTTTTTTTCCCAAAGAACATTTTATTTGAGCAGCAATCCAATCTATATAGATAGCCACACAATAAAACGAGATTTTTGTTCCAGAGACCTGTTGTACTGGTGTATGTCTTTATGAAATATTAATGTCATTCACCTTAATGTGGTAGATTACCACAGAAGCTTAAAAAAATGCACCACACAGATAAAAGCTGAGTGCAACTTTATTTTAATGATGAGAGAAAACAGTGTTCTGCAAAAAGTAAATGACTTGACATTACGTACTCAGCAGAATAGAATAGGAATCAGTGATAAACACAGAAGTGTATAAAAAGCTTGAGAGCTAAGTTGAGAAATGTGCAAGCAAAAGAAAGAAATACTCTTGCTGTCCCTTCTTTCCTTTTACACAGCGTAAGTGCTTGTTGTCTGTGAAATATTTACTATCTTTTGAAATACTTTGAATCCTTTTAATTGTTCATGAAGCAGAACAAATGGTTATCTGGAATTGGAAATGTGGGCTATTGGAGGATATGAGGGCTTATTTAAAGAGGCGTATATGCAAGGGAGATGAACTGTATTTGTGAAAACAGGGTAGCTGTTTCCACACTTCCAGATTCTGAAGTGTGAGACAGTGGCTAATTTAAGTAACAGGTTTTGTCTCCATATGTAGTTAAAGATGATTGTAGAAGGAAGTAACTTCTTACTCTTGTAGCCATTAATACTACTGCAGCAAAAGATGAATGTAAGTCTTAATAATATTTTTTAATATTTATGGTGTTTTATTAATGACACACAAGAAAACTAGCAAAAAAGTAAATCTGGCTTTTTTTTCTAGCTTCTGATCTTGACTGGATAGTACTGGACTCAGTAATCATATACTTTTAGATACAGCCTAGCTACTTGCCTTCATGTAATATAACAGATATTAAAAGGTGTAAGTAGAATTAATTCCAAGTAGAAGTAGTTCCCGTTACATACATAAGACAATGAGTTAAATACATTTTTATCAACTCTGTAGTTTACACAAAGTTGTTTTGAGGTAATACTAGTCCTATTTGCATTGACTCAGAAACATGATAATTTTTTTTCATGAATTTTAACAACTGGAAATACAATACACTTACAGTTATTTTTACAAGATTGTTAGCAGTGCAGGAGTGTTGATGAATTTCTGTGCATAGAGCTTTTGGGAAGCTAGTTTGTTTTGGGCAGTGTATATGTGTGTGTTTAAGAAGGTAGGTTTATCTTAATTGACCTTGGAACTTACACTTAAATATGAACCTAGGAAAAATGGTGTAGGAGTATAGAATTTCATTTGGAAGGGACTTCAGAAGATCCTTATTCTAACATCCTTCTCAAAACAGAATCATCTCAGAGATATGACCAGGTTATGCTGGCTGTTACCCAGTGTGGTCTTTAAAACCTCCAAGGACAGGGATGCACAACCTCTCTGTGCAATGCTTTCCACTGATCTGACTGCTGTCATGGTGGGCAGTGTGGGCGGGTATGCGTGTGTGGGTGTAAGTTTTTTCTTATGCCCAGTCTGAACCTTTCTTGTTTAAGTCTTGCTTGAATCCTTCCTAAAGGTCGAGAGGAGGATTAGGCTAATACCAATACATTCTTTCTTGAGGATTTGGTGTCTTAAGAAGTGGCATAATCTTTCAATGCTATGAATTGTCTTGATCTTGTATCGTGGCATTGAACATTGCTGTTACTGGTTGCTTTCTTTTCATTGTGTTTTGATTGAGAAAGACTCTGTGGTAGAGACAGTAAGCATCTGAGCGGTGACAGTCCATCAGTCATAGATTTCCTGTAGTAATGTCATTGTCAAAAAAACCTGGGAGGTTGAGATTATGTTATTTTGAAGAAACTACAGTTCTCTTCATCAGATCTTCTAAGATTTAACATAGGAATTTAAAATGCCTCTTCTTACTCTGTGCAGCATTGTATAAATTTCAAATTAGTTCTTCATAAAACCTATAAAATCAATTATATGAAACATTTTTTGCCCAAAGAGAAAACAGTGAAAAAAACCCTGCTGCCTGTTTTGTTTCTGGATACTGAATAGATGTTGAGAATAGTATAGTTATTTTTTTCAGTTACTTTTGAATAAAGGCAAGTGCTTAAATATCTGTCCCTTTTCCCCCCTCATTGTATGTTTGTCTTCAAAACGTATTTGTTTACTATCTGAATACACTTTAGTCTTTGTATATATCACTGTGTATCAGAACAGCCCTGTAATTCTCATTAGTTTTTTGAATACATTTTTGAGAGTTTAATATCAGTTAATATAATTGAAACAACTTTCTTAGTTTATAGTTAAATCAGATCAAAAAGAGCATAAAGTTAACTTTATAACTGAAAAATGCAGGCCTTAAAGAAAGATCTGTCCCAGCACAGCCAGCATCACCAGAATCTGAGACCATCCAGCCTGCTGAGAAGTCCTATGTCGAATCAGGTAAGGCCTTTCATAAAACATAGGTGAAACAAAAGACATGGTGCTTAATTTGAATTATAATTGTTTCCTTAGTATGAAAGCTCATTATGTTATTACTTTGGGTAGGAAAGTAAATCTTTCATGGATTTGTATGTTGCTTATCCACTATGGTTTATTTAATGGGAATCACTGTCGGTAACTATACAAATAACTGAGCATGACAGTTTTATAACTTAAATGTATTGAAGGCACTCATCAGCTCTTACGAATACCATTGGAGCCATATCACATCACAGTAACTTTCTGCTGATGTACAGCTGTGGTTTTGATATGTATGCAACAGTATATGCAGTCAGAATAACAGCAGATTTTCCACCTTATAAAAAAAAAAAAAAGACCCAACAAAAAACCACCAAAACACCAAAACCCAACTGACCAAAGAAAAACCCTAACGACCAATTTTGTAAGATAAAATAATCACTTTTCCATTAAAAACAATACTATAGTATAAATAAAATAAATAGAACTTCTACTGTTGAAAAAATAATTTAAATAATTTAAAACCCACGTAGTATTAGTAAAACTTACTAAATTTAAGAAGCATTAAAGAAAAAAAAATTATGCATCAAATTTTAGATACACGATTTGCATTTTAGTGCTATTCAGAGAGTACATAGTTTTTCCTGTTCCTTGAAGCTTATCTTACTTGATGTTGATGTGAAGCTAACACAATAACCCATAAATGTGGAGCATATGGTCAATAAAATGGAATATAGAATTTGTTTTAAAAGACGTGCATTACTTAAGTTATAGTTTATAAGTCAAGTTAAGATGTTGGTTAGGTTTTTTGGGGGTTGGTTGGGTTTTTTTTTCCTGTCCCCCATAACTGGTATGATTTTTGATCTCTTATTTGAAAAATGCAGCTGTGATTTGGTTTTGTGCTGTTGGGTTGCTCAATGTTAATTTCAGGATATTTTTATGAAGGCAACGCTTCATATAAATTCCTGTAATGCCCTGGGCTGGTGTGTTAGATGACAACCACTTGTACCTGAAATAAGTTTGTGATTTATTCTACTGTGAATTGCCAAAAGAAGACCCTGATATCGTAATGCTAGTATCTGTTTTCTCTGTTTATAAAGCAAACAAAACCCTCCGTCTGCAAGTGACATTTAGTTGTCAAATATGACATGCTAGTGCTGCTGTCTAAGTTGTAGGAAAGTAATAGATGGAAGTGTTAGTAAAATAATTACTTAGAAGATAATTCTTGGTTTGAATAGTTACGGGAAGTTAATATTACTGACACTGCGAAAAATTTATGTGCAGGAAATGCAGTGTAGATAAATTCCTCCAGCTGATCTTCAGAATCTATCTGATGTTATTGACATTACTTGATGTATTGGAGAGTAAGCAACACAAAATTGTTTTTCTAATTATATAAGTTGCAAAGGTTCACTAAGTCAATCTCTACAGAACTTTTATGGGATAGAATAAGAACATAGGGAGGCTACTGAAAGTTGCAAGCCGTGAGCTACTGTTTAGACTTTGCCTTTTGCACTTAACCTTCACTGCAATTTATAATCATTCTAGAGCACAAGAATGCTGATGTAGAATTGGAAGAGGAAATTCAGTCTGTTCTTCATGAAGCTTTCCATTCCCAGCCTGGTAATGCATTAACACTTAGAAATCACTGAGGAATTTATAAATACTGCCATAGGCTAGATGAATGTGTCTGATTTTAGTATGCACTTGAAGTCCTTTGGCCTGCAGAAAACGTTTTAATCTGCTAATTTGTAATTTTCAAGAAAATTCAGAAAGTTCAGTCAACAGATCCTAAAACTGTGGCCTCTTACCCAGAGGTGTTCGGCAGCAGTAGCTCAAATCGGTCAGTTGACAAAAATTTCCTTAAAATACTGCATAGGATGCAAGAATGGGTAAACAGAGATCGCTTTTACTGCAGGCAAAGAAAGCACTGCAAATTGGTGTAGGTACTTCGGGTTTATACTTCTGGAAGGTGCAGACAAGTCATCTGTCTCCATCCCTGTCCCCTTTGGGGACTATTTGAACAACATGAAAGGGTGTGCTGAAGACTGAGTATTTGCTGGTAATAGAATTTACCAAGGCTTCTGTATTATCTAACAATCTGTATTATTGATTAGGAGAGAGACATGAAGATGTAGATGGAAGTATAAATGACCAGTGGCAAGTGAAGGAAGACATACATGGAGAAACTTTTGAAGCTCCTATAACAGATGATTCACTCAAAGAATTAGAGATCGAAATGCCAGAAGCATATGAGACACCAGACTCAGTTCAGAAAGGTATCCAAATGACTAAATATACTTAAAATTAATTTTTGCCAAAAATAAGAACAGAGAAATGGAAATAGGTCTCATTAAAAACTTGACTCGCAATTTCTACTTGCAGTAGAAACTTAGCAAATGTCAACCACAACAAGTATTATTTATCAAATAAATAATTTTAAAATCAAAATGGGATATATTAATACAGTGTGTTTTGGAATCCAGGTGAGTATGTATTATTGTTTGATTACTGCTATATTGTCTTCCAACCAAACCAATAAATCTGTGTTCTAGGTATACATATGACTGTATGGAGTCTGCTTCTGGACTTTGTAGCATATTAAGCTAAATTTTAAGAGTTTATTAACACAGCCTTTTGTAGACAGACTTATTCTCACTGTATTTTCCTTCTAATGTGGCTTTCCAAGAGAAGGTTACTCGTGAGGTATATTACAAGTCCTACTTAACATTATACAAAGAAGATACTCATATCCTGCTGACTTGGGGCATTGACAGGATGTTAAAAGTCATTTGTAATCAAAATATTAAAGCAGAATCATATGATCTGAGTCCAACTCAGGGAAAATATTTCTGAATGCTTTTTATCTGCACTACTGAAAATTTTATATATGCCTCTTTTTGAAAAGCTTGTGTAATGGATGTCATCTAAAAGTTTTGACTGCTGGAATTACAGGGAGATTCTTTCTTCACAATGGAAGTAATTCTTTAGTCTGGGTCTATTATACTTCCTTGTTTCTGTATCTCTTACTCATCCACAGTGCAAGTTAAAGTAGGAGAATGGAGGAGAAATTCAAATTCCAGTTACTTTATATCTTTAAAATGACTATTAAGAAGGCAAAGTGAATTTGTTTTAATTTCTTTGTATTTGCACAGGAATTTCTGTGGAGAGTCATCTTTTTCTGAGCAAATGTGTATAGAGTTTATGTGTGTATACACATCAGTATTACAAGAATAAAAGTGAACTTTATTCTTTCAATCTATATATGTATCTTGCTGGCATTAGAAGAAATTTGCTTAGAATTTCTGCTTGGAAATTCGATTATTTATACATAATATTCTGTTATAGGGTCTGCAGCACCATGCATTGATTGTAACATTTTAAAATTTGTAAATACATGTTTGTTTCTCAGATGCTGATCTTTTGGCAGATGATCTTGGAGCAATGGAGCCTGAACCATATGAAGCTGCAGGTATAATTCTGTTTTCCAAAATTGGTAATACTGGTTTTCTGCCTAAATGTAGCAAATTATATGAGAAAGGAAAATAGAAAAGGTTAGACTGGTTTAGGAATGTATAGTTTTGAGAATTCTTGACTGTATTGGATGTTTGACTGAGATGACTATTCTATTTTCTATTGCAAATTGTTCTTAAACAGATGACAGGTATGGAGACGTTGCTTTCATTGGTGCAAAACCTTTATTTTTACTTTTCTGTGTGTTTCTGGATAGGCAAGAGGTGTGTGGTTGTACAGTCGTAAGAAAGTGAGAATGAGATTTATTGCTTATATTACTGTCTTCTTACAGTCTACAATGTTAAGGTTCTTCTAGCCTATTATTCCTGGCATAAGGCAGAAACTTGTGTTCTCACATGGAACCTGTGACCTTTCAGAAGCATCGAGATTGTAACCTTTCCTTCAGAACTTTGTTTCTTTATGGCTGATTATACTATTAGGGAGTGAGTCAGCATAAAGACTTCACTCTGAACTATCCTTGCACTGTCTTTCTGCACGCTCTAATTCATCTTTAAAGCTTTTTAAAGCAAAATTTCATTTGCCTCGACTAATCCAATTAGCTTATAGTCATCTTCTTATTGTATTTGATATCATGTACAATGGCATTAGTTCATCTTTCCTGTTAGGAAGAAACATTAGGTAGATATTACAGTTTCCCTGGTATCTGATAAGAATTTTCTTCTGGATGCTAGCAGTGCTTGTTATAGTACAGGCAGCCTCTTCCATCTACATTAGACGTCAAATTTCTGTTTGAACTAGGCTTCTTACCTTTGGCTCAATGTTAGTTCTGGACTTTACAGTCCTGTGTCCTAAATATGACAGAAAAATAATATTGTTTGATACAGCTAAAACTGCTTATTTCTATCTTTGTGGAAGATTAAATTGGTAACTGGAAAGCAGTAGAATCCAAGCTGTGATACTTCCAAAGTAAAAGGATTGTTACTTTACCTTCCATACCATGTGTTCTCAGATGTGTTAATGTCGCGAAGAATTGTAGTCACAGAGGAAAATAATCCACATACTTAGCTAGCCAATGAAAAAAAGTAAATTGCTGTAAATCTGTTATGCCAGAAGTGAATGTACATATTTCTTAAGGTCTGATTTCTGGCTCTTACCTTGTCTTCTGTAGATCATCACCAGTGGTCCTGCTGCACGTTAGTAAAGAAGCTACTTTAGAACTGTGAGGATAGGGGAAGATTGCGTTTTTTATTCATATTAGAAGAACTACTAAATATTGATGGAGACTAATGGCTCTCATGGATCTAGTTTTCATACAGAGAGTATAACAGAGGACTGGAAGTGAGAATGGCCCAACAGCTTCCATTAGATTGCAAGTGTCTGTAAGGTTTTTAATTAGTCACTGTTCAACTAAGCTACATTTCGCTATTGACAGCCACGTTACGGGTGCAAGTTAAAATAATCAAGTATTAAAAATAGTTCATATTTCTAATTAAAAATATTTAATTTTTTGTATTTAATTTACAGTTTCATATGAGTATGATATGGATGTGGAAAAGACAATGAGTGATCCAGAAGCTCCAGGTTTGTAGATTTTCGTGACTTCAGGTTATAATATGATCACATACACTTTTGTAAACATGCTTCAAAGTAACATGTCATTAACTGTTTCATCACAGTTTTATTTTCAGAGAGTTTTTGGCTAGTTTCAAATAAGCCTGATTTTTTGCAGCTTTGTCACCGTTGCATTTGTGAACACCACATTCCACAAGTCCAAGCCACAAATACTTACAAACCTTGTTCTGTTGAAGTCTTCCAGCCTAATTAATGGATTGTCAAAGAACTACTTGTATTCCTAATTTTAAGCCTAAATACAAATACGCATGGATTTACTATATTGTGTAACTTATAGTGTACCTCCTGGATGTGCTTTACAATCCAGCTGTCACTTTCAAATAAAATATTGTAGTATTAACTCAGTATGTTTAGTTCTGTTATTCTTGAGCTAAGTATGTGACTTTTTAAACTTCTCTTGTGCTATTTAGCTGTTGCATGAAAATTTGATTGGAATATAAAATAGTTAATATTATTAAATATAGCATCTTCTATCATTAGCTATATATTATATGGAACATTATACAAGTACAGTCCAAAGTCTTATTTCTATTTATTGAAGTTGCATTGAATTTTGGCCCCAAACCAAGACACAAAAAAAAAAAACCCCAAACATTTGAGCTCGTAGATAGCATCAGTGTCTTATTGTTATTACATCTGTATATTTGTTTATGTTCTGGAAAAATTCAAAGTCCTACATGAATACTACTTCTATGTAATGTCAGCCAAATGGGCAGAATAATATTTTGAGGGTTAAATTTCTAAATTTCCAGGAGAATGGATGTTGTATTTTAAATTGCATAGAACTGTTTCTGTGGATAAAAAAATAATTTGAGTTTTGCCAAAGATGTTCAAGTTAGTGTGGTGTCAGAAAAAAAAAATTTAAACAAAGCAAGCAAGCCATAACAAGTGGATTCCAAAATTCCACTGTAGAAGTTTGCTATATATAGAAATGATTTAGGAGTATTTCCATTCTGAATTGTAGGTAATCTGTAGATGAGTTTATGAACTGTGTAAGGAAAAACTTACTGATAGTGCTTTATCTTTTTTTATGTTTATCTTGTGATGCTAGCAAATGATTCAGTTCTTTTCACAGGACCTTTTGGAAATCTTCCACTTTGTTGAATACTTAACTTCAATACAGTAAAAAACACTATAGTTTTGAATATCTTTTTGTTCTGAATAAACTCGACACCCTGTTATTTGTGTGTGTGTATTGTCTTAAAATTCCATGACTTTTCATATTGTTTTGTTGTTGTGTGTTTGTTTTTTTTTTCTTTAGCAGAGGATATGGTGCATGGCAATTACAATGAAGATCATGGTATGACAACTGCTATTATTTTGTGAACTGATGGTATTTCATTAATATCAAAGTGAAATCACATTGTCTTAAAATTTTGTATGCTGTCACATTACTTTGCTAGTTCTCAATTAAGGTTTTGGGGTTTGTTATGTTCAAATCCCCTTCCATCTTTAACACTGGAAAAGTGTAGAGTATGCATATAGGCTATATTCCCATATTGGTCCTCTTTGTCACACTTTGTACATATGTGGAATAGGAATGTTGAGGACTTCTCATGCCCTTTTCCTTATGAAACTCTGGCCAAGTCAGCTGTGGTTCATTGCATCTGTATAGCTCAGTGTTACTTTCTCATCTTGTCTGTAACTACCAGTTCTTTGGAGATTACTCTATTTTAGTTTGATTTGGTTAATGATTTGCCAATGATTACTGAGACCAAATCAAGAAGCCAATGAAAAGAAGGCTAATGGTCATCTTGAAACAAAGGTATGTGGTCATGATCTTTTCTGTGAGATCCTTCTGGGGACTACAGTACTTCAGAAAAGTTAACCATATCTTCAGAGCACTCTTCTATATTTAATGTAACCTGAGCAAAGGACAGCAATTCTTAACTTCAAAATATTTTGAGACAGAAAACCTTGAAGTTCATCCTTTGTCGTCAGGGGAGATATTCTGACATCCACCTTTGGGATAGAAGTCAAAATCCCACTGAAGGATATTAGTTGCCGAAAGGTGTATTTAGCCCTCAATCCATGTCTTTTTCAGTCTGCAGTAAAGAATTATTTGCCTCAGCTATGTTGCCCTTGACAAAATGTGTTGGCATCAATAGGATGGAAAAGCAACAGAGACCTAGCTTTTTTCCCTGGGCTTGTTGTTTACTCTCCTTTCCAGCGTATGCTTATTTTACAGTCAATTCCTAATCAAGAATCACTTCTCTTGCTTCTCCCACCTAGATACGAAGGAGAAGTAAAACTTTTATTCTTTACTTTTCATGCTTCTTCATATGTAGTGGTGACATGAACAGAGAATGCTTCCACAGCCCCTGCCCTTGGAATGGTCATTTATACCTGCTTTTGGAGTAAGGTGATCATGGAGGTTCCCAAAGTAATTTGCATCATTTTTTCATAGAATCGGTTCCAAAACTATTCCATGTTCTGCAGTCTCTTCTGGCACCCTAGCACAATAACAGTGAATCGCTCTATTTTGTGAGTAATTCACGTGCTTTGGCAAGCTGTGTTTTCATATGCAATTTGAATAGTATCAGATAAATCAGATTTAGATTTTTTTCTACTCTTTCTTTACTATTCCAAATCCCCTAATTAGGCTGATGAAGAGAATAGGAAGTTCCATTCTTTTTCTCAAAAGGAAATTCCAGGGTAGGAGGTGATTGTAAAAAAAAATATTGTTGGCTACTAAACTGCCAGGCTTTTTTACACAGCAAATTCTGCCCACAGTTCAATGTAGCCCATTACAAACTGCTTTTCTTTTGATAAAAACTCATCTTTCCGTGACAGAATTTTGCCTTGCTTCCAAATTCTCCCTTAAAGACGTTCTGGTTGTGCGAGAAAGCCCAATGCTTTGTACTTTTTCAAGGGATTTCTTTTGAGAGCTCCAGCCTGGAGCGGTGTAGAAGAACAAGGCCAATCAGGTGAGGCATTGAATGTTCTTCGCATTTGCAAGATGTGGTTGAATTTTTTTTTATCCCCCCCTGCCCCCCATCTTGAAAGTTACATGGATTTCCAAAGTTATTTGGAATTTCACTGTTTGTTCCAAGGGCAGACCTGTATACAGGCACCCTTATTTCCAGGCACTTATAGGTGTCTCAGAAATAAACAGAGAGAATAATGAGAAATTGTTGTCAGGATCCCTAGAAAAGATGAGACACACCACTGGGAAAGATGGTCTAATCACGCTCAGTCCTGTAAGTTCATTTTATGTTGTCAGTCCTTTAAGGTTTGAGCAAACCAGCCAACCATGGATGTCTCTGAAGATTTGCTGAAAGATGTGAGGCCATCTTTCAGTGACACACCATTTTTTCCTTCTGAGTTCAGCTATCCAGTTTTAGAGCATGAGAGCTGTAGTTTTCATGAATGTGTGCCAGGCACTATTTTAGCAGTTGGAAGTACCTAGTTTTCATCCCTGTTGTCTCCTGCCCATCTTTCTTGTTACCTTTTGACGTACTTTTGGTTGGATCAAAAAGGAAACAGGTTTGCTCTTTTTCTGGAGGAGAGTTTTTAGCACCTGTTTTCTAAAGACAAGAGATGGAGGCCATCATAGAGATCTGAAGTTCCTTCTCTTAAATGTAAAGCTTGTGGTTTTGACACTAGCTCCAAAACTGCAGTTCCCATCTAATTTTAAAGTTTCAGATGCAAATATCTGAGAAATCAGCAGAAGTATAAGCTTCTTTATTCTGGAGTCAATGTATCTTCCCCATATCTATCAGATGTGTTTCCCCTCTTCTGGCAGGTGCTGTGATGCAATATTTTCCACAATCCTGGTGCTTTCTAGAATTCTCAGAAAGCTGAGCAGGCAATGCCAAGATAGCAGTTAAATTTCTTTTCCAACTCTTGCTTTGTATGGCTTAGTTCTTAATTCAGGTCAGTGACCAAGTCTAACAGGACTGCAGTTCCTGTAATCACTTTCTCCGTGCATGGTGTTGGGAGAAAATGAAAACGTTTGGTAGGCTGCACCCACTTTGCTTGTCTAGCACATTGAAAGGAACAGTCTTTTCCTACCTCTGGTGGTTGTTGCTGATGCTGAAAATTCTTTAGTTGAAATGGGTGTGCGTGCCCACAGTGAAATGTGTAAACAGATTGATTGTGTAACTTGGAACACAGGAACTCAGTTATTGTACACAACTTTCAGTAGTTTTATGAAGAGTTTTATACAGTTTGTAGCAATGAAGCTAGAGAAAGAAGGCAAGTTTGAGATTTTTTATTAGAAATTAAGAGTTCTGGATGTTTTTTAAAAAATATGCTCTAAGAACTTTATTTTTAAAAGGACGGAGGGGGAGCCAAGTGACTATTAGTGCCTTTTAAAATAAAACAATAGTAGAAAGATTTTATTTCTAAAAAAAAATCTCATGTAAATAACCTTTTCCAGTTGTGAGTCAGTTCCTATTAAGATAATGAAATTATCCAAAACACTGGATGAACGCTGAACTTCTTTAGTTCAAAAATTCACAATAAATGTATATTGAAAATTCAGACAATTAATAGGTAGCATTTTCTCTATTTTCAGACATTATCTAAAGTAAAATAATGAATGTTCTTAACCTGTTTCTTCAGAATTACAAAAACTAGACTGGCTCTTTACTCAAAGATAAGGAGTGTAAGTGAATTATAACAACTGTATGGAATGGTAGCTTTATTGTTCTCATTGTTTTCAGTATTTCGTCTGTGTAGATAGAATGCTTGAAATTTCAGTATTATGTTCACATTTGGTTGTTTTTTTTTTCTGTAGAAATTCTACTACAAGCTCTAGTAAGGGTTGATATATCTATTCAGGCCCCAAAACTAGAGAAAGTCTTTGAGAGCTTTGCATTTATCATTAAAGCAATTAATTTTATTTTTAACAACCAGATTTTAGGATACTTTGTGCATATCAGCCACCCCAGAACTTTTATTTTTCTTTCCTTTCAGAACTAAAACATGAAAAACAGACTGAGACTCGAGATACAGGTATATACATATATATAAATGTATATATAGATGTGTGTGTGTCTATGTATATATGGGTGGGTTGTGTGTGTGTACGCTCCCACAGGCCTCTCACCATGTATATATATTTATGCATATGGAGCGTACTATAAAATCTTTGTTTTGTATGTAATTGAAGTAGAAATACCTCAAAATAAATGTTATTGGAATATAAATCATTTTCAAAACCAGATAAATAGTTTAGTCAAGTTATCATAAAAGTCATAACTTAATCATTGGAACATGGTAGTTCAGCATAGACAACCTGCTGTCTGCTGTGAGCCTTGCTCATAACCTCGTAACCAGTGCTTAAGATCATTCAACATGTACGGGCTGTCAATACTAGCTCTGCTTTGTGCATACTTTTTGCTAATGCCTTTGTCTAATCAGCAGAAGCAATTAAAAAAACTGTCTGCAGTGCTCTCTCTGTGTCCTGTATGCTCTGCTGTCTTGAAATACAGCTTTTTTGAGCGTCAGGTCAGCTGATTGGAAAAGACACAGTTATTTAGTTTAGAACTGAAGTCAAGAAATTCTTTAGTGTAAATAAATTGCAAGTGTCTGTTTTGTCACCTTCGTGATCATAAGCTTAAGAGGACAGTCAAATGAGTTAAAAGGTGCCATATTTAAAGAAAATAATTTCATTTTCATGGAATTCATAATTTTAAGTTGAAGAACTTGCTCGTTGTCCTTCAGGAAGGAAGGTAGGACTCCTTAAGGAATTGCATATTTATCCAAATAAAAAGACTTTAAAAGTTTATTGGTTTTAGGTTTTGTTTCGTTTGGTTTTTAATATATCTAGCAGATGGAGTTGATGCTGCAAAAGATCAAAGTGGGAGTTCTTATTATGCTTAGAAAGATTAAGAAGTTTTCTTAAAAATTAAGTTTTTTAAGTTACTGTGTCTTAATCCAAACAACATTTTCTCAGAAAGTATAATATTGAAATATTTACCTAATGAATACAGTAGCAAAACAGAGAAGAAAATTTAAGAAGCAATTTCTCTTTTTTCCCTCAAAGTTCCTCTTTGTTTGTAGCAGTGTACTGTTCACAGTTAAACATGCCTGTGCTAGCTGTGTTCTTTTGTGTTCTATGTAAGTTTATCAGTTGAGGACTTGACTTTATTATTGCTCTGAATTAAATGTTTTCTTAGGTGTTGAGGACCTTCCAGAGGAGGTGAATGAAGCTACAGAGCCAGGTATGTATTTTGTGACTGTGATCTTACAGTGCTTTGATGAAATATATGCATTTTGAAGTCTGATGTAAAAGGAAAAAAAGCTTATATGAATTTTTCTTTCTAAACTTCTTCTACAGATGAAATTATTGAAGATTTTGATATTGATAAAGAGCTGTCAGGTACGAGTTTTTATGGTTTGTGAAAGAAAACATTTTTTCCTTCCATTTTTGTTAATTTAATTTAAAAATAAATGAGCAAAAAACAAAGCAGGGAAGTGTGCTATATGTAGAATCATAGAATGGTTTGGGTTGAAAGGAACATTTAAAGATTGTCTGGTCCAACTCCCCTGCCACGGGCAGAGACATCTTTCACGAGATGATCTTGCTCAAAATCCAACCTGACTTCGAACACTTCCAGTGATGGGGCATCCATTACTGCTCTGGGCAACCTGTTCCGGTGTCATGCCACCCTCATCATAAAAAATTTTTTTTCCTTATGTCTAACCTAAATCTGTCCTCTTTCGCTTTTAAACCATTGCCCCTCGTCCTGTTGTTACAGGCCTCACTAAATTGTCTTTCTCCATTTTTCTTAAAAGTCCCCTTTAAGTACTGAAAGGCTGCAGTAAGGTCCCCCTCAGAGCCTTCTCTTCTCCAGGCTAAACAACCCCAACTCTTTCAGCCTTTCTTCCTAGGAGAGGTTCTCCAGTCCTCTGACAATTTTTGTGGCCCTTCTCTGGACCCAGTCCAACAGGTCACTGTCTGTCTTGCACTGAAAACTTCAGAGCTGGACACAGTACTCCAGGTGGGGTCTCATCAAAGCAGAGTAGAGGGGTAGTAGAATCACCTCCCTCAACTACTGGCCATGCTTCTTGTTATGCAGCCCAGGATACAGTTGGCTTTCTGGGCTGTGAGCGCACATTGCTAGCTCACATCCAGTTTTTCATCCACCAGGATCCCAGAGTCCTTCTCTACAGGGCTGCTCTCAATCCCTTCATCCCTCAGCCTGGATTAGTATTGGGGACTGCCCTGACCCAGGTTGCAGGACCTTGCACTTGGCCTTCTTGAACTTCGTGACATTCTCACGAAGCACTTAGAGCTTCAATTTGAGTAATGGAGTAGGTTAATTTCCCACATCACTACTCAAAAAGGAGAGGTTGTAAATTTTCATTTGTTGTGCTGTGTCAGGGAATTTTGAATGAGTACTGTGTCAAATGTAATTTGAAGATTTTTCTCTAAAAAGTTAAAAATATCTTTAAGCAAGTTTTTTTTTCTCAAATGACGTTAATTCAGTCAGCTAGAGCAAATTGATATAAGCAGCTTAGTCTGTGCACAGTGTGCACATTTGATGCTGTATTTATGTATGTTTTCTGTTTGAAAAATGTGTTCTAATATAACTAAACATTTTTTTTACACGATCAACAATTGTAACCAAAATCACTTTTGGGGGGTGTAGTTGGAATGGAGTTGGTGAAAAAGAGGAGCTAAACTTTTGGACATTAAATGCATTCAGTATCTTTTTTTCTGCTTGTAAGTTAACCTGGTTGTTTGTTCTGCAGTTTAAGGCTTCCTTTTTGTTTGATACTAATTTGCTTGTGTGGCTGGTAGGGAATAAAAACAAAGTTGTGAACATCGTGTGTGTAACTTTCAACACTTATTTTCTTTGCAACAGTAGAAAGTAAGCATAAAGAAGATGATGTGGCCACTGAACCAGAGGAATCAGGTTTGTATATTATCTTTTGCATGAGTTTGCAACTTAAAACACCCAGAAATAATAAAAAAATTACAAACTATAAATATCGTAGCATAGACTTCTATGCTGCAGTGAAAATACATTCTAGCTTTAGCTTTTTTCTTTTAAGGACAAACTATTTGGAAGCTAGCATCCTGGGTTTTTTGATGACAATATTGTAGTGGCTCACAGAGCACTCACTCTTCAGTTTTAGAAGTTGTGACTGCTCCCAGTTCAGAAAAACTTACATTGATAAAACCAGCCATATTAAGTCATAAGAAGCTGAAGATTTCTTTGCTATGCTGTTTCCCACCAGCCAATCAGTAGTGCATACTCAGGAGAGTGTATGTAAGAAACAAAATAAAGTGGAATGTGTCCCTAGCTTTGAGCAATTAATTTACGGGCTGCCCAAATCATAGTATACTTTTCCCTCTCTTCCTTTTTTCTTATTGTCTACAGCCAGTATCTTGGCTATTATGAATTCTTTTCTGGTGAGCCTGACTCCCTCCATGCGTGTGCAACTGTCAGTGTGTTAGCAGTAATAGCACTTGGTGATAAGTGGCATGTTTAAATTAAACTTATATACAGAATTTAAAAAGAACTGAATTTTGAAGTCAAGTATTTCACAATTACAGCTGGGAACATAATAAGTATGTCAATGTTTTCTAAGCCCATATTGTGCTAGCATGTGAAACTGTGGGAAATTTGTGCTTTGGATAGTACAGTTTCAGAATTTTGAAGTATCATTTTTGAAACTATGCAATCCTGCAATTTACTCATTGGCCTACTCAAGTATTGACTGTTCCCCAGGAAAAACTCAGCTGAGGAAAATTTGCATTGTACTTCTGCAAAAGTAGTATTACAGAGTAGTCTTCATAGGTCACTGTTCTAAGCATAATGGAAAAAAATGCAGCTTTTTGTAGATATTTAGAGAACTGTCCAGTTTTAATTTTGTACACATTTGACTTACAGAAATGCCTGTTCAAGCCGAGGATTACTCAAATGATGATCTAGTGGGTAAGTTACTCTTAAAGTGCTTGGTTTTTTTCCCCAAAAAATGAAACTATAGCTATATGGGAAGTTTGTAAACAGATTACTCTGTGGAGAAGTGTGAAAGGGTATCAGTATTGTCATTTAAAGTTGCTTCCTGTTTTTGAAGCAATAATCATTATGTTTTCCTGCGTAAATGCTGATAATAGTTACTGGGTTATATGGAAGCGTTCCAAATAAAACTGTGAGTAGTTGTAATTTACAACTTAATGATTTCAGACAGAGCTGGATAAGTTGATACAAAAATTTCAGGTCTCAAACTATGGGTGTACTTCTTTTCTGGAGTAACTGATCATAAGTCTGGTAATACTGTCACTTCTCTGTGTATCAGTCAGATCTATTTGATTCCGACTGTGGCACAGTTTTCGGGCACTGATGTAGAAACAGGACTGTTTTGTCATGCCATCAAATTTTTCTTGACATAACTGATTTTAAGAATAAGAGCACTTCCAGCTCTTCCATCTGTTGCCTGACAGTAGTAAATGTAGAGTTTTCCAAAACCATTTTTAGAGTAGGTAAATGGCTTCTAAATTTGAAGACTGCATACTATTAAATTTCTTCTGCTTTTTGGATTTAATTACTACAAGTTGCTAGTTTGTTCTTTGGAATTAAGTCATGTTGAGTGAAACACTGAGTTGTATCTCTGGGCAGTAAATAACAGAAGCTGCAATCCAAGAGTCTTGACAGCTATATTTCTGTTTTGTTCTGATTAGCCTGAGCACCTCTCTGGGTTAGTTAATCTTCGCTATATGCAGAAGCTTTTATGTGGTGTGGTGCCCAGATAGTTCTGTGGGGTTTTGTTATAACTTGTAAGAAAAGAAACTTGTATTTGGTTCTTATGCATGCCAAAAGTAGCCAGAGAAGAGGCCTTTGTGGTTGCACAGTACAAATTGGAGGCATGGTTTAGTTCATGTTTTAATTTACATGCTGAACCTTAACTGAGGTGGTTTGAAATGCTCGTATCAATATGTAACTGTGTTGTCTGTGAGGACTTTCTAACCTGTTTGTCACAACAGTCACATGGTGTGTTGAAATGTTTGAAGCCACAGGCATTCATTAATAAATGCCTTATCTAAAAATGCTTTCTTTCATAATGGATATGAAATATTCTAAACCAAAGCTTAGAACCAACGTAGGAACAAGGAGTAGTTACTTTTGACAGCACAGGCAAAAGTTCAGCAAAGGTGGTGTTCTGTTGATCTGTTGTACTTTAAGTTGGAACTGTACTAGAAGAAAAGATGTTTTCTTTCAGAAAACGTTGCTGCTTAAAATTAAAATAACAAAAAAGCTCTTACAGGACTTGCAAAATTTCAGCAGTAGGTAATTCTACTGCACAGTGTCAGTTGAATTGATATGAAGATGATCTTTGACTTACATATACTATTTTAAAACTAAATTCAGAAGCTAAGTATCAACTTGAAATCATTAATTTTTGTTTTTGTGGACCATATTTCTATGGCTTTTTGTGCTGTAATTTATGGCTCAGCCTTGCAGTGGAAGATTAATTTTCTGCCTTTACCAAAAAAGAACCAAAACCAACTTATGTGTATTATACAGTAGAGGGAAGTTTTCCAAATACTCCATTTATAGAATTTATAGAATCAATTAAGTTGCAAAAGACACTTAAGATTATAGAGTCCAACCATAAACCTAACACTGTCAAGTCCACCACTGTACCATGTCCCTAAGCATCACATCTACACGGTCTTTTAAATATCTCCAGGGATGGTGACTGAACCACTTCCCTGGGCAGCCTGTTCCAATGCTTGAAAAACCCTTTTGGTGTAGAAACTCAAACTAAACCTTCCCTGGCGCAACTTGCTTGTCCTGTCGCTTGTTACTTGTTGTTACCTCGCTCCAACCCCTTCCAAGCAGCTGTAGAGCGATAAGGTCCCCCTGAGCCCCATTTTCTCCAGACTAAACCACCCCAGTTCCCTCAGCCGCTCCTCATAAGCCTTGTGCTCCAGCCCCTCCACCAGCTTCGCTGCCCGTCTCTGGACACACTCCAGCCCCTCAATGTCCCTCCTGCAGTGAGGGGCCCAAACCTGAACACGGCATTCGAGGTGCCCACCGCACTAGGGCTAAGTACAAAGAGATAATCGCTCCTTTAATTGCAGGTGGACTTTCAAATAAGATTGTGGAATTGAGCCTAGCTGTGCACTCTCTTTTTTATTGTATTGTGATACAAAAAGAGTTCTTGCTATTTTCAAACACCATTAGAATCAAAAATGACTTGTTTTACTCTGAAATAGTATCTATTTCTGATCCTTTTAAAAGTTTTTTTTTAAGTTTATTTTTTTTACCTCCAGTTGTTTTCAAAACTAATGCAACACACTTAGGACAAAACAGAATCGATCAAAACCTATTTCTTCAGTAATTAAACATGCAAGTAACTATTAGATGTAGTATCATATATGCCATTCCTTGTTTAGGAAGTAGAAAATGAAAATAATTTGATAAGCACACAGTCTGCAACAGTGTGACAACATATTCAAGAATCTTTAATAATTTATGTAGTTATGGGGAATCACTTTGAAGACAGAAGAATTGTTGTTTATCAGTTCTTGTATAAAGCTTATTATTTCAGCACATAAAGTAGAATTCAAATAACATCTCTGAAATAAGTACTGACTTATTATAAACTACTGACCAGGAATAAAAATTATATTACTATTAAATTATTGGTTTTTTCCTACTGTCAAGTATGTTTACCTGCTTTTTTTGGATGTGAAACATTCAGTTTGAAGGCAATATTATTCTCACATTTTCCTCTTAAGAGTATGAAATTCATGCTTACCAGGGATTTTTTTTATTTATTATTTGTGGTGGAGGATTCAGTATGCAGTTTTTTGTTGTCAGAATTCTTTCCTTATTTGTTCATGTGATTTCATTTCATCAGATACTCAAAGCTAGTATTTTCTGTTATTTCAGCAGTAATTAATATTAAATTTCATTGTACTGGAGACAGTCAAGAACTCTCCTGATTGAAGAACACCTTTATATACATATGTGCTCTTTACATGTATAACAGATGTACCTATTTACGTAATAAACATAACTTCAGACAGTGTAAAAGATACTCAGAAATGTCACTAGAGTCCTTATTCTTCAGTAGTATAAATTCATGCAACTTTATTTGAAACGTGGTGTCACCAGTTTGAGTCAGGTTAGGAACAGTTATTTGATTTTTATCTGAAACATAGGAACTTATTTGTTTTGGAAAGAAAACAGGAGATAGTTCAGAGCTGTGCAGAGCATTGTCACATTGCCAGCAAAGGGATCAGGTGTGGGATTTGAATATGCTGGAGTGCAAGTCAGAAGTTGTTTCCTGGCTTCAGGGCATATCACACACAAAAAAATTATGGTGTCTGTCGGTACTGTTTTCCAATTTTCTAAGCTTACTTCTAAAATTATTAACAATATTCCTTTCCAGCTGTAGGCTATTTTATCTGAGGTTATAGTCTCTATTTTTATAAATTAATGCACTTAAGTGGTATGGTAGGTCAGCTTGAAATACTATCGATTTAGAATTTTTTGCTAATCCTGCTTTACACTCTCACATAAACTGCAGTGGTTGTGATAGAGTGGTGCTTGTTGGAGACATATTTTAAGGGAGACATATTACAGTTTTCGGGATACCTTTACTCTCTGTATTTGAATTTTGATCCCTTTTAATATGTGTTGAGATTTAAAATACTTAAGGGTTGTTCGCCCACCCCCCCCACCCCTCCTTCATCACATATCCTTGACATTTTTATAATCCTGCATTTATTTTACCAACTGCTGAAATCCCCTATGTGTAGAGAAGTTTCCACTTTACAACTTTGACCCTTCCTCATTCCCTGGCTCCTCTTTTCCAATTGTAATTGTCCTTGACTTTAAAAAACAAACAAAAAAATTAAAAAAATTGTGTTAGTATATTTGTGGCATGGCCTAAATTTCCTTTACATGGTAAATGAAGTGCCATATGCTGAGAAAAAGTTTACTGCTTAGATAAATATTTAAGTTTATATTTCCCACCTTATACAGCAACTTTGTGTACATTCATTATGATAGCGCCTAGAAATCATAGCTTTCTAAAATTAACTAGTCTGATACAAAGTTGCCTTTTTTAGCATTTACAATCTTTTTTTGTTGTTTTAGAGTAAGTTGTGTTGTGGTTGGTCCTTTAATATAGATTTCCCCTTATTTTTTCAGATACTTAAAGCTTCAAAAGAAAAGTCCCTACATCAGGAGGACCAGCCCTAACCATACGCTACAAAAGGGGAGCAGATGGTTGCAATAGATCTTATGATGTAATTATTGAGCAGTTCAGGGTTTGGGGAGCAAACACTAAGATATTGTAAATGGGTTTTAGCCAACTGTCATTTTAGTAAGCTTTTTTAACACTTGGATGTTTAATTTACATTCCTGTCTGATTTTCCTGATTTTCTTTTTTTTTTTTTTTCTTTCTTGGTCAAGTTTAGTGGATCCATTATTTTTTTCTTCTGTGTTTGTGACAGAGTTGCAACTTCAGGCTGCATTTTGTTTGTGCTGTTTAAGCAATTGTTAATATTCTATTTATAACATAGAAGCAAGTACATTTTTTCAGATTTTAATATTTATCTTTTGGGTTGGATTCATACAGTATGTACAGAGCAGTTTGGTCAAACAAAACATGTAATATTATGAGCATAATAAAACATTTAAACTATTTTATAACTGCTGATATAGCGTACAGCCTAACTACATTTTATTGAAAACAGTAATTGGACACACACTATGCTGTGAAGTTTGACTTAGATCTCTTTGCAGTGATGTTATGTCAACAGTTACACTACATGAATTTTCAGGTGCTTTTTAAAATAGCCTAACGAGCTACAAAATATGTATGTTTAATTCATACTAGTAAAGGGCAGATTACTAAATTAATTCTTTCAGAAACCCATTATGTGTGAATTTAGAGCTTGTTATTTATGCACATTTGATTTTTTTTTAAAGCAAAAACGTCTAGAAATGACATAATAGTTTGGCAGGGAGTCAGTGCAGATTGCAACAAAACTTGAGTTGCTGGAATCAAGATTAATTCAGTAAAATTCTTCTGGTTTGCCTACCAATATAATGACCTCAAAGCTGAATTTAGTAAGCTTTATATTCAGTGAATTATTTAAAAATTCAAATCTGCATAAATATTTGACTTGTAAGTTTTATTTAAAAAAAGAAAAGCTTTGGACATTCAAACTTAAGAAAAATAGGATATCAGAATTTAAGACCTGCAATCATAAAAGCTCTTGTATATGGTACATCTGAAATTTAGACTTTGAATGATTTAGAATTTTAATATAACAGGTGTACTTCTTACCTGTTCTGTGCTGCTGTTCCACAATTATGAAGGCATACTTTATTCTTTGGCATTTTGCATGTGTTCCTTTTCGGCTCAGGAATAATTGCTGTGATTTTAGAAAATTGCCAAGTCTGATACAGGAGCTTCGAATAAATAAAATAATACAAGGTTTTTTAGAAGAAAAATCAGTTTGGTAGCCCTAACAGTGGTTGCCTTTTGGTTGGCAGGGAGATTTTAAATTTTTGTAGCACTGTTTTGAAGTCAGGTTTTTAGTTGCTTACATTCATAGTGAAAGGGTCATCCTATATGCATGTTTCTTTTTTTGTTTGGGATTTCAGTAATACTCACATAAGTGAGTGTTACATCTGATCAACAAACGCAGATGGCCCAAAGTGATCTTCTTTAGACTTTTCAGGAAAGCAATAATATTCTTAGACTGTGACGTGGTTTGGGATGGGATATTTTAGTAAAATTACCTGTGATTGTGAATTGCAAAGCAATAATTTTTACAAAGCCATATTTTGTGAGGAAGCTTGGGAATGATTTTAGAATGTTGAATGGAGAACTGTTTATATAACAGTGGCAGCCTATTTGTAGAATTATGGGACTGTGAGAGTATTATATTATGCTGTGATCAGATTTTAAATATTTGTGATTTTACGTGCTTCATGTTTACAAAAATATGCCAAGCTGAGCAAGGTCAAGCAGACTATTAAAAAAAATGTATATTTAATCTGTTTTAATGTTTGGCTGCAATAAAACACAGAAGAATATCTTTGTCTTTCCAGTGTCATTATTTTTCCAAAATGTGGTAGATATTAACAATGGGGATAAATGTTTGACTCAGCCACTAATTAATACTATTTTTCAAATTAATCATTTTGAGTGTTTTAAAATAAATGTGAAAGTATTACTTCCAAAGATGAAGAAATATAGCAAGTGATTTTTATTTTTGGATGATACTGTGTGAAGGAAACAGGCAGTACTCCTAAGATATCTGTGTTCTATATTTGTGTTGTGCTTTTTTGATTGGAATATTAGCTATTCTGCAATCAATTTGGCCTGAATTTTGCCCGTGATACATAATTTCTATTTTTAACTTAAAGTGGATGAGATACCACTCTTTAACAAAGGCAAATGTGTGTGTGAAGTATATCTACCTTTCATAGAGAAATATTCTAGGTTATGGTTGTAGTTTAAATCCAAAATCTGGCAAGGGTGTTGTGTCTGTGTAGTTCTCTGTTTGAAAACAAAGATGTTCCTTTGACCTTTTCAGTTTTCAAACATCAACATATTTTTATGATTAAATAATACTGAATTAAGAACTGTAGTCAAAGAAGATTACATCTTCAAAAGATTATTTTTTATTATTATTATTTTTTCATGTTGCTACATTGCTTCTTGCTATATCTCAGTGAATCTGAAATCTTGGATTCGGTTACTGTTTTGGGAAAACACAGGAAGAAATAGCAATAAGGAAAGCAAAATGTAAATAAGGTCAGGATATTAAAGTTTTATTTTAATACTGAAGATTTGCTGCAATTTTAAGTCACTTTTTCACATTCTCAGTAATTAAAAAGGTATCATATGAAACTATTCTTTCTAAAAAGTAAAGAGAATGGATGAGATTAGATAGAGGAAAAATACTGAAAAATGTCATGTTTTTACTGAATATTTTAGTAATTTTACATGCCTCAAAAATTATGTATATGTAACTGATAAATTGTATCATACATCGATAGCATTGATTGGGATTCATGTAAAATCTACGTCTGAAATACATTTTTAGTTTTGAATTGGGTCATTGTCACATGCATTCAGAAATATTTAGACATATTGTAATATGAAAAATAAATGTTTTCTTTATAGTAGAAACCTGCTTGGGAATACCTGGTGAACATTTCATGGTGATAGCAGTCCTAGCCTGTAGAGACTGGTTAAAACAGTTTTTTCTGTGATTTTTATCTAGATTTGTTTTGCTGGAAATGGAGAAATTGAGTACAGGATGAGAGTAGTTTGAATAGCTAAGAAAATTTTTGTTTGAGCTACAGTTGGTTTGAGTTGATGACAAAACAGTCTCAAGATTTAACTATCATATCCCTGTCTTGTAGACATTTTTAAACCTTTGTCAGAAATAGCAAGATGAAAACCATTTTGTACTGTCAAAGTAAGCTAGGGATCAGTGGAGGGAACAAAGCGATATGTGCTAAATATCATGCTGAATTCTTGTTTAACTATGGTGAGACCTGAGAGAAACAAGCTCTTCAGAGCTAGCAAGATCAAGATGTGATGAATTTCAAAAGCAGCTACCTAGAAGGAGAAGCTGGAGTATTTAAAGATCATTGGAGAGGCTTTGGTGAAGTCAGTGGCAGCTAATTTTGCAGAATACAGGTTGAAAAAGTTCTAAGAATTTGGAGAATTGATCCTAGTACATAAGTGGATATAGAGAACTACCGTTATATGTTGCATGACCCTCAGTAATAAAGAAATGTGAAGTTGGGCAAGAAATGGGAGATAGAAACAGGCTTTAGAGTGATGAGCTCATACTTAGTTTTTCCTGTGATGGAAAAGAAGTTACAAAAATACACGGATGTCCAAGATGGGTGGAAGAGAGTTGCTGAGACACCTAAGAGGGAATTAGAAGAGGTCAGGTGAGACTGTCATTGTTGCTCATAAGGGAAAGATCCAGGGAAATGGATGGATAAGTAGCGTGCTGTATCGTGGTTAACTATCCTGTAATGAGTTGTTCATATGCTTTGAGTTGGTAAAAATAATAGATATAGGAATATATAAACTATTCCGTGCCTCATCCGGAGCTGCATTATTGCTCTTTTTAAAATACAGTATTTCTGATGGCATACAAATGGACACGACTACTCTATTTATTGTTATGCATACACACACACAAAAAAGCCCCAACGAATGGAAGAACCTGTATTTTAGAAAGTACTGAACAATGCTTTCATTAGCATACTGTTATAGTAATAATATTCATTCTTTAAGTTATCCCATAGTATGTAACTGACTATAGATCTGTTTGTCATTTCTTTCCATTTAATTGGCAATCTGGATTGTATGGTGTAATTGAAGAGGTGAAAGACTTTCAATATGACCATATTTATTAAATTTACCATATCGTAATCAAGTGTCCTCCTGAAACCAGGACATCAAGTTAATACTCGTTCTGCCTTGTTCTGAATATAAAAATCAGAGTCATACTGTCCGCACATTCAGTAGTAGCGGTTGTCAGCTTGTAGTAAAGGGTGAAATTGAAATGTGAAATGCTTTCTTCATGTGTATGCGTAACCCAGTTTTTCCATGAAAAAAATATATTTTTTTTGCATGGTGTGTTTTATTCAGAATATAATGCTTCTGAGCAGTTGGTTTAAAAAACTGTGAAGATGGAATATTCTGATGAGATGTCTCTGACTGACTTGGAAATTAAAGAAAATGTTTTTTCTCTATCAGAATACCTCAAAACTAAAGAGTATATGTTAAAGAGAATAACTGTAACTGAAAAGCCAGCAGAGCTCTCTTTTTAATATTCTGTTAAGTTTATTGGGAGGAAATAGTGAAAACTTACTGGGACAAAACTGGAAACAGAATAATAATAGAATTTTGAGGCAAGATGCTTTAAATGTTACAGAGTAGGACAGAACCAAAAAGTCTTTAGAGAGGAGAAAAAGAGGAAGGGACAAGCCTGTCGCTGTATGTACCACCTTCATGATATACACATGCCCAATTGTTTTATGGTGTGTAGTCTCTCTTTTGCTACAGACTGTCTTGTGCTTAGTTAATACTTACCTGTGTATTCAGATGTTTACAAAACATCTGGGTTAAATTATTTTAAAAGTTGAGGTAAGACAAAAGCTTCCAAGTGCCCAAGGAACTTCTGAAAATGATACCTAGGTTCCCAATAGATTTTCATGGATTTTACATTTTAATTATATATGTCTATATATATATATATATAAACATATATATCAAGTTAGTGTTTCCAAGAATTTTTGATTAGAATACAGGTTTTACTTTTCTTGCAAAACAGCTTGCATAAGTGTGTATCACCAAAATCTACCAAATATCTAAAGGGGAAAGTTTGAAATACTTTGTGACAGAAGCAATGATGTAATATTTGCATAAAAGGTTGTTCTCTGCAGATGCTTCAAGTGTGTAGTTCAGACAGTAAACTATCGTTGCTTTAAAAAATAAAAATGGAACAAAAGTCTTGTTGGCTCAATTATAAGATGTAGTTTTCTTGTATCTTTCTTACCATAAACTGTTAACATAAATTTATTTCAATGAAATTATATTTTTAATATTCTAGGGAAAAGTGAAAGAGAAATTGAACAAGACAAAACAGAAAAAGGTAAGTCTGAAAGTAATATTCTGTTCTGAAATTCAAAAACATTATTTCTGGGAGGACGGATTTAAATCAGATTAAATGGTAGTGAAGCTTAGCTCCTGTGTATCTTACGTAAACTGGAGTTGAATAAACATCCAGAGTGCATCAGCTTTTGTACGTAAACACACGGTACACACACAGTTGTTTCCGAAGCTGACGTGAGTGTATTCCCCTTATGTGGTCACAGGCTGCTGTTAAAAACTTTTGCTGTTTCAGGAGAAAATGTTTGATGTTGTACTCCTAGTTTAGGACTCTGGAGGTCACAGCTTCATCAGGCTCCTCCAGCGCTTGTGGGTGACAGGCAACCTGGGGCTGCCCAGCCCCAAAAGCTGGGTTCAGCGCTGCCTGCTTTGCTAAGCTTGGCGAGGCAGGTGGCATGAAAATCAGTCCTTATCAGCTCCATGTTTACCCAGTAAGGGTTTCTGTCTGGCTTAGTATGGGTAGGAATATACAGAGGCAGGTTTGGTGGAAAAGAAGGGAGATTTTGCTAAGAGCACTGTGAATCTGTTCTTCCTGTGATGACACTGGTGCTGCCCCTGTGCATTCCCTGTCCCTGGATGAAGTTTGCACAACCTCCTTCACTGGGATCAAGGTTGGTATCTGACCCTAGCTACATCACTACAGCTGGCAATACCCAAAAACCTCAGGGCCTGTGCCTGCATCATTTTCACTCAGGTATGGCCTGTGGAGTAGTGCCTGCCATAAGTAGCTCCATTGCTACTTCTAGATGGAGGAAAAGGGATCCAGCAATTGCTGGTGTCTGCTGCTCCTTTCTCATTCTCTGTTTCCATTTTTCTGTGTGGCTATTTTCTATTTGAGTACTTAGCAATGCTAATATATGATCTTTGGGTAAGGTTTTGTGTATTTGTATTTTAAATACAAGTTTCTAGTATTGGAAAACTTCAAACAGTTAAGTATTAAATATGTCAAATGTAAGCATTACATTTAAGAATAAATATACCATTAGCCAGTTTACTTGGAAAGCAAGGCAATTATATCCACATTCCTATTTATAAAAGGATAGATTTGGCAGGAAATACCTTAGTGCGCTGGGCTTATATACTTGATAGTAGAAAAAAGCCACCGTTATGTGCTAGTTTTGTTGACCTGTTGAAACAGTAGAATAAAATTACATACAGCAGCCATCCAGTATGGGTAAAAAACATTCACAGGTAAAAATAATAGCTTGTTTAAGAAAATGACAATGCACGGATTTACTATTATGCAACATTATTAATCAAACTTTAAGAGAACTTTATGACTTGAAAATATGACAAGGAGCCATAGTCACTTTGCACCCTAAGTGCTTTGTGGTTTTTTTTCTTTTTAAACACTGAGCAACTAAATAAATGGTTCTACTGAGTCCTGCCATGACATTACAGGATTTCTGTAAGTTGGAAGAAGGGCTAGGGTGTTTTTCTGGGGTAAGTTGGTAAAATGTTGCATCCCACAGGGAAAAACAACCCTATTTTTTTTAATGAAATTTGTTTATAGCTGAAATATTTGAATGGCTTCCAAACAATTCGACAAAATTTAAGTTGTGTAAGTTTTCATAGTTCGAACTGGTTTAAGTTTTCACTTTCACTAAAAGTGTCCAGCTGTAGATGTCCTAGTCATAGAAAGTGGTTTAAAGTAATATTGAATTGGGTTATTTTAAATTACCCAAATAAGATGCAGCCATAAATCAATGAGAGATGTATTTAAGAAAATACTGTACCGTGGCTGACTGGCACATGTAGAAAACTCAGAAATCATCAGTGAATGTCATCTCAAGTTATGTGGGTTGAATTTCACCCTCGCAAGCTCTACTTCTAAGGGTATACAAACTACCTATTGATTTACTTACATAATTGTGGCCTGCATCAAGTATAAGCTGTGGGCAGAATAACTGATGTACTTCATAGAAGTGTAGCTCTCAAAGTCCAAGACTGCTGCACAGCACCATGCTGAACTAAATTTGTAGGATATTAGAGTATTAGTGTGTATTTTTGTGCAGAAAGTCAATGAAGAAATTTATTTCTGGTCTTGTCAAAGGGTTGTTTGATTCTAGCCTTTGAATGAAGCCAGAAAACTTCATGATGAAAGGGAGAGGTGAATGATGGAAATGCATACCAAAAATAAAATTATCATTCTGCAGTTGTTTGTTAAGATCAACATCCAACCAATCAACAGTAATTTCAGACAGAAAGCCCTGTAGAATACTTTCTACTGCAAGTGAAATTGTTCTGGAATAACTGCAGCTAAAGATTTATTACAGTCATTAGATTCCGTAGCTTTATTAGTCCCTAAAATGCCTCAGTTTTTATTGTCTGATTGCTTCCCCAGATAAGTTGATTATAGAGGTTTTGCCTGTTCTAGCAGTACAGTTTAGAAAGATCTTTTAATTATTGGAGTGCTACTGGTTTAAAATCATCTAGATGCAGTTACTTGGTTTTATACGTTCTAAGTTACCATTTGTGGAAGCCCATAAAACAAGTGAATCGCTTAGGCTATCTGTATCTCACCTAATGAAAAACTCCTGTCTTTGTCCTGTTGTTTGGGAAGCTCATCATCATCAAATTCTCATTCAGGCACCCACTGAGAGGCAGCACAATTTCAAAAACTAATTTGGGTAATTATATGGGCCCAGTATAGGAGGGAGGACAGTTACTTCAGCAAACTTTGAATTCCAGGTAAAAGTAGTTGATCTGCTAAGATACATGTAGGTTTTTCAGCCCATATCTGAAACTTTAAAACTTGGACTGGGAAGTTTGGAGTATTTGAGGGGGTGGGGTGGGGATTAATAAAACAGAAGGTCACAAAATTCATTGGAAGACTTCTACAGACCGTGGTTGTCGGTATCTACTTATTATTGCCTTCTACAGTGCCCATCCACACGTTCCCAAGAGCATTATTACTAAATTTGTGTCACAGCAGGGATAGGCGACACAGGGTGTTTAGAAAACAAAGCCTATGGCTCCCCTGGAAGTGGCTTCCTTAAGTTTTGAGTGTTTAAGATGGAGAACTATCAGGAAGAGCCTTTGCTGCGAGTGACTGTGGGATTGTGTGACATGAGGTTTTTATTTCAGATTAGGTTTAGATGTGGCACCTTCCCACCCCCCACCACTTGTCTGTTTTGATCAATGTGGGAGACAAATAAGGAGGCATCATTATATAGTCATAAACTCTAAAGTTGAATAGTTACAGCTTTTATTTAAAACTTACCTGCTGGCAGTAAGCACGACATACAGCCAGTGCAGCAGGGTTGTTCCAGTATAGTTTTCAATTCAAAAGCTGGGGACTGTGTGTCCTCAAGGTGGCTGTGAAGGCTATGGTTTATCTGGAGTCTTTCTGAGTAACTGACTAAAAGCCAGAGCCCCAGCTGCTGTTTTGCATGCCGGTAGAAGCAGATGCAAGACAGCAGAAGCCACTGGGAATGCTCCCTTAACATTATAATGACAATAGGAGCAAATAAATAAATAATCTAATGACAAAAACTAAACCCCACTCGAGGTGGTTTGTTAGATAGAAAGCAGTGTCTTTCTGTCCTCATGTTCTCTCAGTGTGCCCTCAGAGAGATTGTGGCAGAGAGATCGTCTCACCATTTCTGAGGAGCTACTAATTTCATTAGAAGACGTGTTTAACAAGGAATACTCACGCTAATAGTGTAATACAGACTCTCATAATCACAGGGGAGGCCATGGCCCCTCTCAATTGACTACAAATCCTACAGCATTAGTTTCCAAACATTAAAGCAAGGCAATATAGCCAGCGTGGAAGCACCCTTCCTCCCAGACCTCCCAGTTAGACCAACCAGGATGTCTGTCATCACTACCAGTATACAGGACAGGTCCAAGGTGCCAGCAGCAGGTGAGCCTGCTCTCCCGCTCCACCACGTTTCCTAGGCTCTGAGCATAAGGGAACAGAAGGCTTAGGAAAGGGAATAGTTAGTATGGGGAGCAAAAGATGAAGGAAATGGAGAAAAGGGCAGCAAGATTGGATGGAAAGCTGCCCGAGCTAGTCCCAGTTGAGATTTCTTCCTGGCCACAGTTACACATCAGCTAACAAACTCATTGTTTGTGGTGTCCTTCTTTCTGGCATATCTATCATGTCTGAATAAAAATCGTTGAATTGTAGAATATCTGCTCCCAACTTTTTACAAGGCACAAGAGTGAGAGATGATTAGTGTTTAAGTGCATGAAAGTGCATACTGGTTTTCAGACAGAAACACTAATTGTTCCAGGATTATTAACAGCAGTGTGATATTATCTCCCACTTAATTTGCTCAGGAACAAAAATGTGCATGTATCCTTTGGTTAGAGGCTCAGAGTAGGTCAGCAAGGACAGAACAATTTATGCTATGAGTTGTGCCAAAGGTACCCCATCCTTTAAATGATCTTTTCAGAAACAACAAGTTTAAGTGGTTACAGTGTATTATAATATCAGAGACCCACTTAAAAGTTGCTTGCTACCTGTTAAAATGTCAAGTGCATGGTGTATCTTTAGGATTAAAAAAACGTGTATTAATCATGAAAGATAATTATGATAGTTTTAAATCTTTTTGTCGAATTCTGGCTAATGAAGTGTGAACTATTTTGAGGTATCGGGCTGATGTCTGATCAGTCAGCTCAGAGTGTTCACTCTTCTAGGGGAATAAGGCTTTCCTTAGCCTGGCTGACTGCTTTGTATTTCAGATGAAAATGTGAAATGGAGGGATAATTTCGCCCCCCTCCCCTTTCTCTCTACATGCTACACCCCCCACACACACCCCTTCCCCTTTTCCCCTTCTGTCATGGCAAGAGAGGATTCATTTACTCCATTACAGAAGTAATATTCCTAGTTATTTCTGATACAATATTTCTACCAGTCTGTTCTGTATTACTTCGGACTTATGGTCAGATTTAATATATTTTTGCCATGTACTTACTAGTCATCGCTCTTTTTTTTTATCCAACTTTTTTCCTTTGTTACTTCATTCAGTTGTTTTGGATGCATTTACTGCATTAATATAATTGGCTTACTTGGCATTTTACACAAGTTTCAAACCTTGTGTTTTGCGCAGTTATACAGGACTATACAGACATTTGAGTACATTTGTCTAGTAATTCTAGAAAAGTTTCATTCCTTAACTGTTATTTCTTTAGGCAGCTTTTTGCATTAGAAGTTGTATCAAGAAATTATATTTGCGTTATAATTCTGTGAATAAAATCAACATAGAAGTTGCAGAATGATTTGCCTTATGCTGTTTGTCTGGGCAGTTACTTAAAAGAAAAAGATCTGCTTCAGGTGAAGATTTACAGAACTTGATTTTTTTAATGTTATTAGCTTTTTGGTTTTACCGAAAAAGCTAATAATAGCATCAGTAGTTGAGACTGCTTTCTGTCACAAGGTACTGTTCTGAATCACTTACAGCTTTTCTAAAATTGTACCACTGACCTGAAATTTTTAGTTGGGAAAACTAATTTTGGAAATGCCTTTCTAAAAATTGATTTTGGATGGTTTCAAGGAAAAGATTCAGTAGTTTCACAAGATGTACTTTGCACTGATTTCTTTGATTTATTCCCCCCCTCCCCCCCAGTGTTTAAATGAAAAAGAGAAAAAGCTTTTATTGCAAACATAGTGTATTTATTTTTTTTTTTCTTCTGCAACAGTGTGTACTAATAACAGCTACAAAATACTAGTTCATGCATGCATGTGCTGGCTAATAATTAGTGGAGGGATATTTGAGTTTGGCCACTAGATTTGGCTGTCCATCCCCTGCCCAGTCCCTGTCTGCTGCTGTATCTCTGCGTGTCTCAAAGTATATGGCATATTCTAGTCCAGACCTTTAGACCTGAGCAGGATTTCCCCTGATGCTGTTCCTTTGCAGCTCTGAAACTTTCTGTGAGATCAGGTCCTGAAAGGCCGGAATGAACCGTTTCCTGAGTCTTTCAGTGTTCACGCTACTGGCTTCCAAACAGCCTGAGGGGGTAAGAGTTACATCTAACAGTCATGTCAGCGAGTGAGAACAACCTGGATGGGACTCTGTTACGGATCAAGACATCTGCATGTGGCTGCATGTGCTGGTGTGGTGTCCAAACTGCATTATATACAGCGGTCATTGTACAGTCAATGGAGCCTTCAGCTAAGCACCTACTAGGCGTTTACTTCGTGCTGAATTCGCTCCTTATGCTCCATTGACTGTACTGGCTAGATTTCTAAAGGTTACAGCAGGGTTTAGGTATTTACGCAGAGAGAACTAAATTTAGTTCCATTAATTTTAAGCTGTCACTGCACTGGTGACATTCTCCAAGTGATGACTAAATGGATGAACTTTTAGCTAGAGAGCAAAGAGCTGTGCCATCAGGTACTGCTGCTGAGCCAAGTAGTTGTACTGCTTCTTGCTCAGGCTGAGGTAGTTTGCAGGTAATCAACACGCTGCTGCATCATGTGTAGAAATAGGTGAGGTGTTTCTTGCAAGGCATGCTTATGCTCTGTTAGCACCATTTGATGTGGGGCACATGTAATTATGTGACAGTGGGGAGGCTTTGTCACTTGCAGACATCTTTCCTGGAGTCACTCTCATGACTGCTTATAGCCTTAATTATTTTCTGAAGTATGCAGCAGAGACTGAGAGTAGCAGTAGAGTAGATGGTCAGTAACAGGGATTTGGGGCAAGAGAGTTTAGGGAAAAAGACCCTTGAAGAGAAGGGCATGCGCAACAAGTATGTGGAAGAAGAGATATCTAAGAACAAGCTGGGGATAAATAGGGAGAGCTGGGCCGGGGAACAGATTGTGAGCAAGTGTAGAAATGAAAGGAAAGAAACGTGGTATGGCATCAAGGTTGAGAAGGGGAGAGGCTGGAGAAGAGGATGACAGGAGAAGGAAAAAGAAAGGTGATGAAAGGAAGCTTAATGGTTGAGAGATGCTGCAGAACATGAAAGCGTAATTGTTAGATAAATCAGATAATCTGCAACTGATCCATTTGTTTTTGAACTTATATTCTGTTGCTGGCTTAGTGCTAGGAGGAATCTGTCACGATGACTGGCACAGTGACCTTCTGGGGGAATTTCTTTAATTAACAAATGAGAGAATGAAAGTTCCCTGTGCAATTGTAGTCTTGGCACTAAAGTGCATTGACATATGTGTATTACAGAGTATTACAGAAATGATAGGAAATAAGACTAGGTGGGACTGTGAAGCTTGCTTTGTCTATCCTGTTGACTAAAGGCCTTATCAACTGCGTGCGTTGTTCCTGGCAGACACTTACACAGCTTGGTATTAAAGACTTCCAGTAATCAGAATTCTATGACTACCCTCAGTGATCTGTTCTACTGTTCTTGCTCAGAGATACTAGTTCCAGATGTTCAAGCCAAATTTTCTACTCTAGGAAATTTCAGCCTTTTATTCCTTGTCCTGACTATGGTGAGATAGAAGATAATTTATTCTTTTCACTTCTGTAGCTACTTTTTAGAGTGTTATGTACTCCTCTTCCAGTTGCAAACTCTTTACTGCTACCTTCTTCCCTTTTGTTCTTGCTTGTTCAGGTTAAATGCTGTGTCCCCTCCTCACCCCGATAATTAAAGACAAAACAGTTTTTAAACCATTCTTCAAAAGTGATTCTATCACCTTTGATCATTTGGTTACTTTTCCTTATTTTTCATGTGATGTTCTTGTGGTCTGAAAGAGTATCTAGCAGTGCATTCATTATTTTTCAATCGATATTTATTTCTTTGTCATTTGTAGAAAAAGACTGTCACTCCTTTTGGTGATGACAAGGTGCCTTTCAACATAAAAACATAAAATATGCCTGGTATTTTCATTTTCATATGCCAAAATAGGTATATAAAATAGCCATTTCATCATTTTTCATTGAATGACATGACAGGCTATTAAGTTTACTGCACATCTAATACATTACCACTTCCAAAATATTTTCCTTCTCAGTTTTGTGTTTTGGGGTGGTTTTTTTTCCTTCTTCTTGTCATCTGTGTCTTAATACAGAAGGGACATGAGGTTTCTTGTTGTCACTGGCTGTTGTTTATTCCCCAACAGAAAGAACTAGCATGGAATTCCTTGCAAGACTTCTTCCTAGTTTGCTGCTTTGGCAGCAGAAACTGTTTTCTCTGAGGGAGTCTTCAGCAGTCAGTCCTGTGTCAGCAATCCTAGGTAGAAAGCGTATCCATACATCCAAGGCCATTATTGAAAACCCTCAGTATTATTCTTACAAGACCATAGTATGATATATAAAAGAATTACTACCATTTTAATGCTCAGTCTTATTTGGACTACAAATCACCCTAGGAGTTATGTGACTCTGGACTACTTTAGCTATGTTGTGAAATCTGTAAGTCATTGCAGAAAAATGACATGTTTTTTTCCTCTGAAAACAGATAAGTTAACTTCTTTGTAACATTGAATTTAATATATTGTGTCACATCTGCTAAAAGATTATTACACTAGAAGGGGGCAATGGGTAATTTATTAAAATACCCCTGCAGGGAGATGGTGGGCTTTCTGGTTAATACAGAGGTATGCTTGATGGTTACACTGAAAGCTCCCTGGTGAATTCTTTAACATAGGAGTAGAATGGAAGATGAAGATTATTGCTTGTTATATAATGTTTACTGGTTTATGTTGGTGCCTAGCAGCTGAATAATATTTATGTTAACAGCTCCTTTCCAGCTTTTCATATTGATCTCCTGCTGGTCTAGAGCTGATATATAATTGTACTGAAAATGGATAGATAATACTTTTCGGTAATGGAGGGTAGCAAAAAGATTCTTCCAAGTCAGATATGAGGGGAAAGATGTCATACCTTTGTGCCACAGACTGGTAAGATATTTCATTCTTTTTCTTCTGAACTGTTTCTGTGTCATCTCCTTGTAAATTCAAAGGCATTGTGGAAACTGTCCCACAGGCAGTGTGAGGTTCTTGGTGGGTGGGAAGGCTTCTTTCCTTGGCAACAGCGAGGTTCCTTCGGAGCAATGCTTACGGAGTTGGAGAAGGACCACACAACTGTATGTCTTTCCATGAATACTGAAAGTTAGAAAACTGACAGATAGCTGCTCGCTCTTACTGAATACTGGCCAGTCTTGGATAGAGATCATCATTCATGCCATAAGAGCTGAGAACTGACATTTTAGTTGTGGTTTACATCGTTTCTTGTATATACAGCCTCCTACTTAGAGAACAGGAACAAACAAAGTGCTTGGTGATGTCCAGATGGAAACTCCCCAGATGATGTGGCCAGAGGAATGGACATGGCTCAGTTTTCCTGCTAACAACAAATGACAGTCTCATATAGCAGCTGTGAGCTGAGACGATGTAAAAAGGAACTGTGATGGTATATTTTTAGGAAAAAAAAAAATACAAAAAAACCTCACCACCACAAACCCCAACAAACCTTTTACATGTTAGGAATTGTTCTTTGCAGCCCCCCTGACATTATGTCAGAAACTTCTGACCATGTCTGTTAGTCACTGTGGACTCAAGGTCCAGGGTGGAGGGATCCCTGCTCTCATGATGAGCGCTGGTTCTGTGGGTTTTGTTGGATTCAAGGGGTATGAAGATTTGGAACAGAGCCAGTGCTGTGCTCCTTAATCATTATCATCATTAACTGAATGAAAATGCAGTAAAGACATTGCTTTCTTATGAAATGGATAATATTAAAGTAAGACCTAGCAAGACTGGAATTGTCCACAGATTGAAATGCATTTCTACTATATTTTCTATGGGGAATGAATAAAAGACATGAAAACCATCTGGAATGGTTAAAAAAAAAAAAAAGGCAACAAAAGATCTCTTTTGTCACTTCAGTTCTGTGATAACTGCATTCCTTTAATGCATGATTGTGTGCTTGAGTGTAAATGCTTGATTTCAAGTCATAAGGTACAACGAGAACCTGAAGTGGTTAGGGGAGCTAAACTAGTATATTAAAGTATCTGTTTGGTGGTTTGTCCTGAAAAAGGAGTAAACTCCTCTGTGTCAGACAGTTTTTTCCTTCTTAACTTCTTGGAAAATTACAGTCATTTCTATTCTAACAAGGATCAACAGGGATACAATAATCCTAATGCACTGCTTCTTTAATACCTTTCCTTTATAGATCTTAATACGTTTTTATATTTAAAGCTTCATACAGCCTTTATGAAAACGTAAATGGAGTTTAGTAACGTAGCTTCAATCCTGCTTAAATTCTATTGCCCTCCTGCCCCTGAAAAGCAATAGCATCAGTTTAACTGTGCATACCAATGCTGCAGAATGGTTTATAAAGGTAATGTAAGAAAAACTCGCTCCGTGCAGAGCTGTCTGACTTCAGTGTTGGACATGACAGCAGAAGTCTTACACAGAAAGAACCAGAGGTAGTCAAGGTTTTTTTTCTCATACAGAAGCAGCGCAGACTCATGAGGTCCTCTAATGCTTGCGTGGGCTTAGTGTTGGTTTAGCATTAACTAAGGCATTGGCCTTTCTCTGAGGTTTTAACACAGGCAAAGTGATTCGTCTACCGAAAGCTCTGTGTAGGCTCAGCATCTCAGAGAGAAAGTATCATTTCATGAATCATGAGCACAGCTTCCAGTAGCATGTGCTGGCTCTTGTCATTCCAAACAGTGCGCTCCGAGGGCTTGGGAAGCAGAATAAAACATGGCCAGTCCCAGTACCTTGCTATCCAAAATACTTGCTACAGTATTGCAGCAGTCTGGTGATGTTAAGCTGTTGGTGTTTGGGCTTAGCTTTACACATACCACTTACAGCATTCCCTGTTTAAACTTCTACAGAGAAAAAAACAATTTTACTTCTTTTCGTTATATTAATGACTTATTGTCCATGTTGTCCGGGGGGGAGGGGGGGGGGGGAAGAACAATAATGCATAATTTAAGCAAACATATGTGCTTCTAATTACAGATACATGTAAGTAGCAGTTACTTGTATCAGCTAATATATATATTTTTTTCCTTACGTGTGTCAGAAAACGTTGAGGTGTTTTGTGGGGTTTTTTTTCTAATGAAGTGTAAAAGCAAAGTTTAGCTATAGCAAATGTGGAGAAAAGCAGTTATCTGTTGTCATATTCTTCAGTAGTGTGTTTGAATTTTTTAACACCTGGTTTACTTAATGCAACCAGATAGACGTTGTTTGAGACTGAACTGCTACGAAGTAAATAGCTGTTCAGGTTGTCACGGTTTACTTAAAATGCATTTGAAGCAAATTGGCTTTACACAATTTACTTCAAGACTGGTTTGCTCCATACCGCCGCTGCTCTGCTACTGTGTGGTAGCTTGCTAAGCTGTGGACCACTTGAAAGAGGTTCAGACATTTCAGTGTTAAACCTGTTTTCAGCAGGAAGTTGGACGACGTGACTTCTGAGTCCCTCCTACCCCGAGCAACTATGATTTCTATCAACTCTTTTAATTGCTTTAGACAAAGAAGTAGATACACATATATAGGCACAACTTTAGAAATTACTGACATGTCCCGGTAGTGATATTTTTCATAATACCATATAAATGTGGAAAAATAACAGTTCTCTCTGTTCTTCCATATCAATTGAACTATTTGGAAAACAGTCGGCTATATGAGATGAAAAATGCTTTATCAGAAACTTGCCTGCAAACTTACAGAGTCTGAATGACTGAAGATTGTTTTTGTCATACAGAAGTCTGTGATTGTAATAAGTACAAAATCAATTTCTTGTCAGTGTGTCTTGAAACTGCCTTATTTGAAACTCATGCACTTTACCAGCACAGTACTGGTTGCTAGTTAAATGTTACTTCAAACAGTTGCTGTGAAATACAGAAGAAGTAATGAACTGTGTGTTTTTAAAATCTCTTCTAGCTAAAAAGAAGAAGAAGCCAAAGCTCTTAAACAAGTTTGATAAGACCATTAAAGCTGAACTAGATGCTGCAGAAAAACTACGTAAAAAAGTAAGTTTTGAATGATTTGCTCAGGACTGTAGACAGTGGGCAAAAATGAATAAAATAAAAATTAACTTAGGAAAAGGGAGAATTACTTTTAGATTACTTCCTGTGAAATTAACTTTTTAAAATTAAATATTCAACACGTGTTTGTCCTGCAAGTTTCATTTCTGCTGGATAGTTTATCTTAAATTTTTTGAAGTCACAAGTGTATGTCTGTTCAGGTATGTTTGCCCACATTTAACCTTGAAAATATTTGGCTTAACTGTTGAGTTCCTATCATCAAAAAACTGCTTAAATTAATCACATGGAACAGGGTTAGTTCTGTCCCGTCACTGTTGTCCATTTGAGTACTGAAGTCAACTACTACCATATTGAGAACTTCAATAATATAAGCATGTTAATATGGATCTCGCAGTAAGCGTTCATGTGTTTCGTGAACGTCAGGTAGAAATCTTTGTGGTCGGCATTGTTTCTGTGGGATTCTCTGAGTGTCTGTCCTCCCATACAGCTGTTTAGAGCATGAAGCAGATGTTCCTGCTTCTCATCAGTGGCTGCAAGACCTCAACATCAATCAGTCAATTTTGGTCGTTCTGAATTCAATAACTTGGCTATGAAAAACAAACAAACAAACCCAACAATAAACAAAAGCTCTTCAGTCACTCCTCTGATAACTTCTAATTTTATTTTTTCGTTGGAGTGTTTCATAAAACAAGACCTCTGCAGAGATGGCCCTTTTCCAGATGTGAGGTTAAATAGCAAAGCAAGACTATGTGACCGTTAAAAATGAGAGTCCTTAAGTCTTTTGGATGTAAATCTTGTAAAAACTCTGTTATGCTTCACAGACAGTCCTAGCACATGGAGAAGAACTACAGGTCTTTGTTGTACCCTGGATTCAAGATACGCTACCCTCAGTATAGTACAATAAAAATTATCTTCATCATTGCAGGTGTAGGATTATTCTTGATTTTCAGAAGACTGACTGTGCAGTTTGAGCTTTGCATTGCCATCTGTGCAGCCCCAGAGTTCCTGTAGGTCTGTGATGGGGCTTCGAGGGCTACTACGTAGAGAGCACTAACCTCCGGCTGCCACTGCTGCTGCTCTTCACTAGGAGCCTTCTGTATGTGTTAAAATACAAAAACCGAAAGCATTTTCATGCTTTTTATTGCTTAAACAATTGGTTGGTCAGAGAACGATATAACAGAAAGTTTTGGTGAGCCTATGGGGTCAGTTGACTGACTCAGATTTTCCTGCCTGTGTCTTTTGCCGAGTTGCAGACGATCATGCTTGTCTGCATACGCAATTAGTAACAAACCAGGCATATGTAATACTTGAAGATAGCAAAACAGTTGTGTATAACAGTCCACTCATATTTATAAAGCTGTAAGAGTTGGAAGTGGCAGCAAGATCTGGTGCCAGATTTTGCCAATCAGTGCTTAGCTCCTGCTTAATGGTGCAGCTGGTTCTTCTCAACTTCTGTCCCTACTTGCTAATCAGCATCAATCATGGGAATGCCATAGTTACATTTGGGCTTTGTATGCAACAGGGAAGAGACACAGGGCGCGTAAGGTGTCCTGAGGGACATGGTTGTGCAAAACGTTTGGAGGAAACAGCCATACAGTGTGGATGAGTCTACAGTATTTCCCCGAGGAAAACTATAGTTACCGTACTGTTCAATATGTGAGGTATGCAGAGAAGAAATTTCTGCATATGTCTAGAACTTCCTTTATATTCTTTGTTACATCCAGTTTGGATTTTGTTATTAGCAATAACAGGTTATTGTCATCTCAACATTTTTTCAAGTCAGCAAAGGCAAAGTGAGTAAAATAAAACCAAAGCTATTCACTTTAACCATGGAAAGTAGATAATATTGTTTCATAAATAATGACAATTAATTTCTCTTAAATAAGCAGGCAATGCCACCAAAAAAATGAGTGAAAACTGTTGATTCAGTCTGCATTTTTTCTTTTCTTTTTGTTTTTAAATTGGGGAAACTAATGTATTAGGTCATGCATCCTTCAGCATTTTTATTAGATAGAATTGCTGATAAGTATCTCCACTTTCCAGGGGAAAGTTGAAGAAGCTCTAAGGGCCTTTGAAGCATTAGTGAATCAATATCCACAGAGTCCTCGAGCAAGATACGGGAAAGCACAGGTACTAAAATAAGCCATAAATGTTTAAAAAGATGAAATAAACCTTTTTTAACAATAGAGTTCTAAACCCCAGTCAGACTTTATTTATAATTTTATGGATGTTACCTAGGGAAAAAAGAATTATGTGATCTGTCATATTGTATCTCTTTCATTCATAGAATCACTTAGGTTGGAAAAGACCTCTAAGAATCGAGTCCAACCATTAGATAACAGCTATCAGAAGATAACTATGTCATTGCAGGTAGCTAGCACACATGTAGGGTTTGGTGGCTTTGGTTTGTTTCCTTTTTTCTAGATCATTGTGAAAATATCCCCATCCCCACTCCTAGCACCACATGCCTTTCTACCAGAACACATGTAAAATGATTAAATGTTTCCCAATCCATCATCATCAAAACAAATTCTTTTCCTCATTATGCCATTTGAACAAGAAGTCCTAGGAAAAAGGATATAAAACTAAGCAGCATTGTAGTATTCATAGACCCTGTCCTTCCCCAGTTACTTTGGGAGCTTTTCTCTAACTTTAGTGGGAAGTATTGTAAATAACACAAAACTAAAATATGTCCTGTAGATCTCATGAAAACTGTCAGAGAAATGATAGGAGATAAATCCCAACTAACATCCCACTGCAGGGGCAATAGGCAGAACCTGGCTATTACATAGTCTTCGCTGCAGCTGGTACATCAAAGCATCAGTCAGCTCAGGGCTAAATGCTGCTTTTTGCTTAGTGGCCATAGGGAAGAGGATTTTGAGTTTTTATAGAGAGAGAATGTTAAAGGAACTGAGTAGTTGGGTTTCTGTTCATGTGGAGTGAGTTGTGTTTCAGGTGTTCCCTCAAAAAAAAAAAAAAAAAGCATCAGAAAATAAGCTCTTTGTTCATAATAATTTTGATCTGTGTTGAGATGTCTCAGAATAGAATAATCCTTGTAATTTTTGTAAATAGTAGGATAATCCCACTGCATTAGGTGTAATAAAAGACTGCTTGAACTCATGCTTTACTCATACAAGATGAGTAAAGTGAAGCCTTCTCTGTAGAAGGGAATTAGGCTGTTACACAATTAATGAGGTGCTTGAATTGGAGTCACAACCAGTTTTCACTTGGTTAATAATAGTCATGCTAAAACCAAGGCCATGATTATCCAAAAAACTCCCACACAAGCACTTGATACACAGCAGACCAAATACTTCAGTGCTCTGTGTGAGGGACAGTCTGCTGAGCTATTTGCCTTCTTACAGTAGGAGACCACTTTGGTTCGTACAGGTAATGGACTCAACTCTGTTAAGTTACACTTTTAATATTTACTTTTTTTTTATGAAACTACTTGTTATATCTAAGAGAATATGCTTCCTGCCTCCTCATTAGCTCACTGCTTTTAGAGAGGACGGCAGATCACTGAAGCCAGCTGTGAAGCTTATTCTCATTCAGAATTCCCCACTCAGTGACACAATTTCATTTGGCCCATTACAATTTATAGTCACCACCTACTACTTTAGTAATACTTAAAAGGTCATACAGACCATGATCTGAAGTCATAACATTTCCTGGGATTGTATAAAAACAACTATAAACTCATTTCCATTTTCAGTAGCCTTTGTTAGGCTCATAGTAGTCTTTTTACTCATTGTGACAAATGACAGCTTTCTTGAGTCCAGTATCTATAAGTTGAAGCTGTTTGCATGAATGGGAAAATCATGGGCTTCACTGACAGATGGATTGTTCTTAGGATTTACATTGTAACATAGCATTACTTTCAAATGAGTATTTATGCCAACATGACATGTTCAAATTTGCTGTTTTTCATCACTAACCAAAGGTAAAACTGCAGAGAAGGGTAAGGGTAAAGGCCAGAAATTCACTGTAAGAGTGTGCTTCTCCATTTCTATGAACCAGCATTGCATCTAATTTTGTAGATTCAGTTTCTAATAAGACATGAGGATTCATTTTTCTGGATCTTTTAGTAGCTTTAAAAGGCAACTGTTTTCTCCAAAATTCTGCAAAAGATTTCATAGTTAAAGTGGTTTTCAGAAATATGAGCAATTCCTGATTTGATTTCCGGAGCTACTCTTAGGCCGGGTGAAGGATATTCCACAGAAATTGTTAACGACTTTCAAGGCTGAAAAGAACAGTAGATAGGTCTTAAACCTTCTTATAGGATTTATAGCATCTATACTGGTGAATTTATGCAGATTTTATGTTGACAATTTTTACGGCCTCTTTTTTTTTTTTATCTTTTACTATTCTTGGCCCTGCTATTCCCTCAAAAAAAGGAAAAACAAATTTCCTAGTGAATGCACACCAGAAAAAGAAATTACTGCTTAAAACTGGTTTCTGAAGTTACCTTTGAAAGCTGTCTGATCAGCTGTTTGGCTGAATAACCATATTGTTTAGTATTTCCCATACTCAAATTCAAAGTAGCTCAAGGAAAAAGGTAAAGGACTAGTGCAAAACGATTCCAGATACTTACTACAACATATACACCTAACACAGTTGAAGCAGTTTCATTTAATGTGTGTGATTGATACAGCAGTGAGTTTATATAGATCAATAAGAGCTGCTGCACCTGCAGTGCTTGCAATGCATCTACACCTCACTCTGCTAATTGACTTAAGAAAGAACGTAAGCCAATAAAAATAGAAGTATCTGGGAAGAATGCATGAAACGCCTGAAAATGCATGTTGGTATAAATAATTAAAAGTAATGGTTTAAAAGTTCAGCATTTGAGATATAATCTTATTTTTTTCAGCTGTGGAAACAAATTATGAAAATTCCATACCACATGTGAAATCTGCTGTAACTTCCATTAGCTTCACTGAAGCTGTAATTTTACAGTAGAGATCTCGTATCCTTCGGTTTGTTCCTGAACTTGATGAACAAACTTTTAAGTTCTGCAGGAGTCGTAGGGTAGATATTCTATCAACATATGCAAGAGTAAAGCCAATTCCTAATTAGCTTTCTAAGAAAGAGTGTGAATAAATTTGTGCGAGAATATAAGAAAGAATTGTTTATTGTGTGTTTTGATCTGTGTGTTGCTGCCAGTGTGAGGCTTGGTATACAAATAAACCATAGGCAACAATTTACATTTTGTCTGTATTATTAAAACAGATGGTTTAATTTATTTTCCAAAGCAGAAATTATGAATTCTACAAATGAAATCTGTTCTAATGTATGTTTTAGATAAAAATCTTCTCCTGCTTATACTTTCAGACAGTTGGCAGGAAACAAGAATTAACAGTAATTCTAATCTGCCTTACCATAAAGAACAACCAAATCAGTGTTTCATTGTTATGCCAAAATTACATAGAGTGAAGATAATTCTTAAATTATTCCCGTATTCTAACAATTGCAGTTTGCCTTTTAAGAAAACAAAGTTATTTTTAAGACTAATGGATTATATGTGTTCTAGTAATGGTTTTGTGATTCTTTCTAGTCTGAAGATGACTTAGCTGAGAAAATGAGAAGTAATGAGATGCTGCAAAAAGCTATCAACACCTATGATGAGGTGGTTAGTCTGCCAAATGTCCCTTCAGATCTGATAAAACTGAGCTTGAAACGAGAAGCAGACAGACAGCAGTTTCTTGGTAAGATTTGAGGGTGATGTAAAAATTGTGGAGGTTGTGTGAGCAAGACTTTCAAAAGATTGCTAAGGAATTAAAAGTGCTGATTCTATTGAATTTTTGGTAGGACTTGTGTTCCCAATCTCTTAATTGCTTTTGAAAAAATATTTTAAAATTCTTTGAATTCCATGTATGATAATAGTGGCTGTCGACAACAGCACACTGGGGGCTATGAGAAGCTATGGGAGGTGGTCAAAAATTTTTATTGTCAGAGAAAGAAGAAAGTGTTCTTTTTCTACTGAAGCTGAGGGAAATCATGAGGAAATTGATGGCATGCACAAAGTAAACATACCCAGAATAAACTTTAAGTAAACACAGAGAAGAATGGAACTGAGCTCAGGGATAACATCTGAAAGTTTAGATCTCAGTTCTGTGATGGATGGGAAATGCTCATGAGTATAAGGCACAGTCGACTTTGGTGGAGAAAAGTGTTCTGTTCCCATGAGCAGGATTTTAGTATCAACTTGTTTTGACCTTGCTGTTTCTCAGCAAGACCTCATCCAGGAAGTCAAGGAATATACTTAATTTTAAGCACATAAAGCATGATTAATTTCATAATGGAAACATACTAGCACCGTTGCCTAACATTAGAAATGCATTTAATTACTCCATCAATTAAGACTAAGTTTTGATATTTTGATATGTTTGCCTAGTTTTGTTAAGTACTTTTGACATTTGTGGATGAGAGTATCGGAAGCTTAAATAATGTTTCTGCTACACTGCGAAGGGTTCTCCACTAGAGGCTACCATAACACTGCATGACACGCGTTCGCAGCAATTTCCTTGCACGGCTGCACCCCCGGTGACAACCAAGCAGCTGAATGTACTGTCTGCACGCATTTTTTTGTCCAAGTCCTGCTTCTTGATAGTTCATGAAAGTGGACCACTTGGCTCTGATTTGGGTTTTCTTTGACGTTGTGTAAGCATCTTACTAGTGTTACTCATGTTAATGTTACTCATAATGTAATTAAGTCTTGTTTCATCGAATTAGGTCGCATGAGAGGTTCCCTGGTTACTCTACAGAAATTAGTTCAGCTGTTTCCCAGTGATACTTCATTCAAGAATGACCTTGGTGTTGGTTACCTCTTGATAGGAGATAACAGCAATGCCAAGAAAGTATACGAAGAGGTGAGTTTCCATTCCAGCCAAGTAAAATAACTATATGCATTCATATGTTCATTCTAAAGATTGCTTGCTTTTAACTTTGTTAGTTATTAAACATTTTGCATGTCGGGTTATGAAGGGTTAATATAGATACGATTTTTTTTTTCTAGTGCAGTTCTTAATTATATTCCAATTTTAATTCAGGTTTCATGATGTTGTCATACTAAATGTTTTTCCTCATAGAGAAATGCAGATGTTTTTCATATGCTTAATAATATTTGGTTTTCTTACACCTTCTGGTAGCCAGGTTTGGAACACATTGACAAATCGTATAGATGTAATGCTAGTTACATTATAGTACAAAAAAAGATGTCTTTTCCGCAAGACAATGAGAGGAGAAATAAGCCTGTTTCTTTACAGCAACACTGTCTCTAATTGTGTGATGAAGCAGTTCCGTACTCACACAGCTATTTAACCTTGGGTTTTTCATGATTTTTACAGGCAGCCTAAATTCTGTTTTTCTTTCATGATGCTTGTAGTGTGAACTGTTCATTGGAGTTATCTTCCTATATAATACTATGGTTATCAGGCTGGGGAAACTTCACTGCCAGGAAGGATCACCACTCTGCTCCTGTGACCTAGAAACCCTGTTAACATCTGGAAAATTCTGACAGATGTGGAGCTTGGCACTACTGGTAGAGCACAAGCTGTCAGCACCTGCTCAGAGATGATCATGTTGATGTTGGCCCACTTGTTGCAGTGCTTGTTAATTACAGGTGTGGTACAGTAATTGGGTAGTTATGTAGACTGAAGATGAGTCAGCATGATTGGTGCCGTTTCCTGAGAATAAAGGCCCGGTTTTCCATCGCCCACATCTGGGAGTCTGAGGGAATTTTCATCTCGGGTCGTTTCTCAAAGAGAAGGAGAATGTTCAACGGCATGGTTAGAAGGAGGAGCCAAACCCTTGTAATACCATCTTTTTTTTTCTCTCAAGTTCCATTGGTAGTCAGATATTGTGAGAATCGTGTTTGCTTTGCTACTTTGGCTACTTTGTAGGTCCCTCCATAAAACATTTCTGTTTGATAATTTTTGGCCTGCCTACAGAATTTCTCAGAGGATTGGAAACATCAGCTTTTAAAGATAGAATATATTAACCAAACATGCTTCTCAGGCTGCAAGGAACTCAAAAGCATACTCCTTTTGGGCAAGATTTTCCTTTGCAATTTTTCAGTATTTTGCTGCAAACAATATAGTTGTTAGAATTTCTCAGTATCAGTAATCACAGGACTTCTTATAAATGGAAGAAGGTAATGAGTTTGTTATATAATTCCTTTGATATTGAGTTTCATATACTTCAGAAGTGTATAATGCTCTGATTAAGAACAGATACACAAAATAAGATCTGGCCTGGTTTTAATATATTATTTTCCATGCTTCCATAGACTTTATCCAGTGTAATTACTCTGTTTTGCAGTTCGCTAACCACTGAAATAGAAAAGATCATAGTGATGTTCTGTCCTTGTAAAAGAGCAACAAATAAATACCTTTTAAAAGGAATTAGATTTATTCTTTTTAAAAATCGTGTTGGTTTTGTCCAATTTCTGGCTAGTCCTCAGGCTGAATTGCAACACAGCAATGTGATTTTTTTTTTCTCTTTGTTGTAATTCAGGATAAATTTACATGAAGAATTTTAAGAAAGGAAACTTAGCCAAAGAAACAGGGAGAATCTCATGTGTACCTGCTTTTATTCTTTGTATACTGAAGGCTGCTTACATGATTTTGGGCAGATTGCTTAGGGGCCATATGGTCTGCTCTAGAGGGCTTCGCTCATCTGTTGCAATGCATATTTAAAAAGTGATTGGCATATGGTTTGGAGTTCCTATCATAGGTGCTGAGGTTCTGTGCGTAGTCAATAAAGAGAGGGGCCAAACCATGAAGAGTGGTTCTGTGGGCCTGCAGAAGACATCTTCCTCTTCCCATGATTTTTGAAAAGCCTGGGAAACTTCTGTAGTGGGATCAAATCTTTCTCACTAGTGTAGCACAAATCAGTCATTTTATAGAAAAATATGAGGGAACACAGACAGAGTGTGAACTCAGTGCTGCACAGTAGATGCCTCCAGTATTTTTGAATCTTGGGTTCAGGTTCCCACTGTAAGGATGTTCATACATTTTATTCAAGGGTTCTTTAATGCAGAAGGCATGGATACCTAGGAAGGGAGAGCAGAGGGCAGGACGCATCCCCAAGAGAACATTTCCCTTGTTTGACTACAGGCTCCGCTTTTTGCTGACTCCCCTTAGTTCCCATTCTTTTCTTCATGGTTGTCTAATTTCTTGTGTACGTGGTACTTGTTTCTGCTCCTCAGGCAAGTTCCCAAGCAGTTGAACACTCCTGTATAGGAGAATCTGGACTCCAAATTTCCCATTTCCTGGGAATCTGCTAGACTCTTGGGCAAAGGTACCCATGTCCTTCTTTGCTTCCTGCTGTAACATTTTGATCTTACGTTAGTGTTATCAGTCTGTGTTGAGCACATGGAACCAGCTGGACCCTTCACAGACACTGTCCCCTACATTGGGATTAATGTCTGTACCATTTCAGACCAGACTGACTACCTTGCATCATCTCCAAGAACTGAATAGATGCCCAAGGAATCGTAGTGAATTAAATCTTCCTGCTTTACATTTAATAGCTAGTTTATTTATTTTTCATTCAATTATTATTTTCCAGTCCAAGTTTATTCTGTCTTAGCAGCTGTTGAAGTGTTAGTCACATTTTTATTTTGTAAGTCTTAAATAGGATATGTTCCTTCTTTTAGCTACAGAAGCAATGTGTATAAACACTGAACTTCCGATCAAGAGAGTTTTGTAATTACAGCTGTAGTGTAGTATAGTCTAACCAGCATGAAATACACTTTCCTGTTATGCATTTGCCAGAATTTATGCTGAACCACAGATGGAAAATGGTGTTCAACTGGAGAGGGTTTCAGTTTTGCTGCTAATATTAAAGCATTTGCTTTTGAACATTACACTTAGGGACACAAAAACGTAACATTAAAAGTAGTCCTAGCAGAATTTAGAGCTATTTTTGTTTTCAAAGATCTACAGATTATGGTAAGATACAGGGGGAGGGAACTTAATAAGACCGGTTACTCTGCTAATAGCACTTTTTCTGCCTGCCATGCTGAGGCATGTCTGCGTGGCTCAGTGCATTATGCAGACACACATAAGCCAGCTCTAAGCTATCTCAGGTACCAAAAGCAGAATATCCACATTAACACAGTACTCTTCCCTGGCTAATTAGCCATTGATAGCCCCAGAGGTTAATTTCTATATTCATGATTAATATTTAATGGACTATGAGCAGTTTAGTAAAACTTATTTCTAAACATAATTAATATTGCATGCAGCAACAGCAACAGCATAATACAATTTACATTAAATACTTCCAGTGTAATTTCTGCTGATTGTATCTCTTCACTTCTCTTTAGGGGCTCTGAATGTAGATCATGTCTTAATGCAACTCGGCATAGTTTAAATGAACCATAATACAGAAAATTCTATTCTGTCTTAATTAATCAGATAGCTTTATCCTATAGTTAAAGGAGCAGTAATGAAATTATATGGCTAATAAATATTTCTGTCAGTCATTTTATTTCACCCTGCAGGTACAGATTCTTGGTTCAAAATAATTATACACAGAATGCTATAGTTAAAAGGCATGTAAGATGCATAAGGTGGTAGTGTGTTCTTATACTGGGCATTAAGCTCATCTTCACTATGACTTGCCAGGTTCACTTTGTGCTAATAGTATGTCATATTATGGACTTCACACTGGATCTCAAACTGACTCTTCCTTCATAGTAGCTCTTTTCTGCAAAAAGAAGTGAAATACTGATATTTTTAACTCACTCATTTTATGCCCACATTGCACTGATTTTGGTTTTGCTTAGGTGTGGTTTGTACATAATGAGGTTTGAAAAGGCAGAGAAATTGGCCCAGAGAACTTGTTATGGTTTTGCTTGTAATTATTTTGATTGAAAAATTAGGTTAGACAGTGACTGGAAAAGGCAGAGGGAAGTGGCTATAATGTATGCAGACATTTTATCCATGGCATAAGCCTAGTGGCTTCAGAAATGGATTTAGACAAGAGAAGTTGCTCATCTGTCCATTGTTTTGTACTTAGCGGCTGCGCTAGGCATTCAGCAGGTATCAGCCTCTGTAGTGCACTGACTGCCAGGCTCCCGTGACCATCCTCACAGACAGGGGTTCTCTCCCGATAGGACCGTCCACCCTTGCTGTGGGGAGAGAAGAGGTGTAACAAGATTAACTAGACTGTGATTGGTATCATATACAGCTACAAACGATACTGAGTATATACATCATAGAAGCATGGAGGTGGAAAGTAGATCCAGACATTCTCTAATGTCCCCCTTGGCTGAGGCAGAACAAATGCACTTAAGTTGTCTCAGTAATGTTGGGGTTATATGTTTCAGAACTCACGCCAGCCACCTTCACACCTCCTTTCCCCGGAACACTCCCCCATACACTGATCCTTTCCTACAGCTGTCCCTGTACTCACAAATCTTTCTCTTGCACAGTCCCGCACTTCTGGATATTTGTCTGAGTTTTCCATTCTGGCAAAATTAAGCTAGGTTATCACGTTATCACTGAGTACATTATTTGAATCTTGTTCAGGATATAAAATCTTTTAGCATAATTTAGCACACTTGGTCTGGGTCAAAGAGTGCAGTGTTCAACTATAAAAGAATAATTTATCCATCACACCTTCTAGTGTGAAAGCACGTTGAATCACTACTGCATTAGACCTTGCATTACCTTCTTTCTCCTGGCCTGGAAAGCTCTTCCAGAGAGCACTCCAGTTTACCATTGTGCTGCAAGTGCCCTTTGTGTTTCAGGGTTTGCACAGTCCCATTGCATGATGCAGGCTTTATTTTACAGCATCTTTCTAAATTGCGGTCACTATGTTTTGCAGGAGAGTATATTTTCTCTTTCTAAGACTAGTTTGCCACGAGTAGAAACCTATCTAATTTTAAACTATTTCAGGTATATTTCTACACGATGCTTCCCCTGACTGTGCTGTAGACTTTTTCAAGAGCAGCTTCTTTCCTTCAGATTAGTCAAACCTGGGATAGGTAACTTTTGTTAATGAATGATGTTAATTCTGTAATGTAGCATGCTGTACCTCAAGAGAGAGGGTGGAGAAGCACAGACAACTGAAAAATAAAGTAATTTAAAGAGAGAAAAGAGAAGGGGAAAAAAAGATAATTTGGTTGGAATAATTTTACTTCTGAGACTTTGGAGTTTGGCTTGTAATAGGCTTTTCTGGAGAAGTCCAAAAGTGAATAGGAAAAAGAAAGTACAGCCAAGTATTTATCTGAGTCGGTGATGGAAGAAAATCTCATTGCATCACTAAACAGTAATATGTGCACAGGTTTATTAATTTGCATAATCCATATGTGCATACTTAATTAATTTGCTTTCAAACAGGTTCTAAGCCTGGCTCCAAATGATGGCTTTGCCAAAGTACATTATGGCTTCATCCTGAAGGCAGAAAACAAGATAGCAGAGAGCATACCCTACCTAAAGGTATTTTTCTTTTCTTACCCACAGTAAATGTTTTACCAGTAAAAAATAGAATTGGAATATATAAAATGTGTCAAGCTAAAAGCATACTAATTACAAGTCACAGTTTAAGCTACTTGTTTGATTATATTGCTATATCACTGCCTATGAACTGGAATAAACTTATGCGTTGAGGCTCATCAATTCTTAAACATCGAAGTATTTGTTTTATTAGTGGTTACCCTAAGTACACGGCTGTGAGACTCAAATTGTTTTGAGGTTGGCAGTATGTGCAAACTTAAAGTTCTTGAAAGATCCAAAGAGGGCTTGTGTATACTTCTGAGTGTTTGGGGAGAAAATACCACAAAATAAAACCTTCATCCAGCTTTCTAAAATGCTTGTGTATGTATTTATAGGGTCAGGGGCAAATGTCCATTTCTGAATACACCTCTCTCTTGGGGGATCTGAGGGGAGAGGCCATGGGATTTGGAAAACTGATAACACTTCTTAATGTTTTTTTTTACTGAAGTATTGTATTTTTATTTATTTGGCTTTTTTTTAAGGAAGGACTTGAGTCTGGTGACCCTGGCACAAATGATGGACGCTTTTATTTTCATCTGGGTGATGCCTTGCAGAGAATGGGAGACAAAGACGTATGCATTTAATATGTTCTTGCTTTAAAGTCTAAACCTCTGAAAGACTGCAAAATCCAGAAAAACCTTTAATGATAGGCAGAGTGTGGAAAACATGAGTAGTTCCATTGCAACAACAATCCAGCATATGTGTGTAGAGGTCAAGATGAGCAACAGCAAAAAAAATCTGCCATTGGATGGCAATACAATTTCTTAGCATCCCTTGCTTTAGAACTGAGCTAAATATTTGAAGCTTGCATGGGGCAATTGGAGCCAAGGGATCAAAATTTTTTCAAAAATTCAATGAAGGTGTTTTTAGAGTCTGTTTTATGCTTCTACCACTTGCAACAAAGGTTTTATCCAGAGTTAAAAAAACCCCAACAACAGTTACATGCATATCACTGTATAAAAGTTCTCTCGTAGCTCTGGTGTAATTGTGTTTTGTAAACCTACCTTCTTTCCCAAAGTGACCTTAAGCACCAATGAGTATCTGATAAAAGAAGACCATGGACCATGAAGGGACTGAATGTGTGACCTGTTTTATGGTATTTGTTCAATAATTAGCAAACAGATCAGAAAAGAAGAAATTTGTGCAACAAATCTGTTGTGTGCCCAGCAAACATAATCATATGCCACTGGAAGCCATAAGTGTTTCTAATTTTTTAATTTAAAACAAAATTTCATTTAAAAGCATGAATTAACACTACTGTTATGGTAGGGGGGAGAAAAGGGCTTTTGTTGGATACTTACTAGTAATGAATTTTACTAAGGGCGTGAATTTAAAAACAACAACAAAAAACCCCATGCAACTTCCTAGGTAGGAAATGTGAAAAGAATAAGAATAAAAAAGCATAATGGAAATAGCTATCAAAATCACTAAGTCCCTGTTTTTTAATTAGTTATCTAGTAATATGTCTGAAATATTTGTACCAAAAATACTATAAAGAATGCTGACCTCTTGAGTATCTTGGCCCAGTCAGTAGGCGGTTCTCCAATATGATCTGTAGGCAGGTGGACTATAATGAAGCCTATCTGTGCGATCTTTCTCAAGCCTAATTCATCAGGTTAGCTTTATTTTTTATAAATCATGGAACTTTTATTAAAATACTTTATACATGTGGTAGATCTAGAACATTGAAATGTAATAATACCTGAATTTTTTTAAGTTAGATTGCCTTCTCTGAAATATCCTTCCAATGAGGTTTTTTTTTAACCTAGAAGTTCATTTACAAGTAAGAATTAGTTGGCCTCATTTTACACTTAAACACATGCACACATGTGCATATACACACTCAGAATGTTCTTCTACTCTCTTTTTCTGTCTTACTCTCTGTCCTTCTCTCAACAGAAAACCAAAAAGGAAATCCCTGTATGCTTCTGTGGGATATTCTGGGTTGAATGGTGGAGCCTAGAGCATCTTCATTACAATGTTTGACTAAAGATACCGCACAGATGTAATTAACGTACATCATCCCAATCCCCAGGATAATTATGTGTTAATGTTTATGGAATTAATGGTCAAATCTGCTGTAGAAAAAGTTTTAATCAATGACAAATGAACTTCTTGGGATAGAGGAGACTTAAATTTAGCAGTGGAAAGTCCAATGTTAAGCTGAATTTTTCTCGCTGCCCTTGCCAGACTTGCTGAACTTCAAGATTTAATCAAGGAAACCGATCAATATTTAAGGAACATGTGAAATTGCTGTCACTGAAAGTTTGTTGAAGGTAGATATTCATCTATTAGAGCTAAATTAGGAATTATGAACGTGGTGCGGTAAGCGTTAGGTGAACAGTGTTGAGTATGCCCTTTCCAACAATAATTTGATACAATGACAAATAGACTTAAAAAAGACAAATTAAAACTGGAAGGTATTGTAGAACAAATTGCTCTTCACACAGAATGTATAAACTGAATTAATCTCAAACAATTTCTTTCCTGGAAAAGAGGATACACTGTTGTAGATCTTCTGAATAATATAGTGGTTATTATTTGGTCTTTCCACTGCCAAGTTCTGCATGTTAAAAAGAAAGGTTTGTCATGGAAACTCAGAACTGGAAAGGATGAGCGAGGCACCCTAACCCTGCTCCGCTCTGTCAAAGACAACCTCATAGCACAATTCTTCTAATAGATAAGCATTAACAGTATTATACATCGTGATTATAGCTGACAGATCTTAAAGAACAGCAACATTCACACTCATCAGTCACTGGCTGAAACAAGTCATTCATCCCCTTGATCACCTGGGCTAACTCCAGACGTTGCAAATGAATGCAGGCAGTCAGCATGACCAAGCTATTGATATCCCACTGCTATTACAACTTACATCTTGGGGGACAGATGTTATAAATTGTAATGCTTCCATTTTAGAGACCTAACCAAGATAACATCAGAATGTAAAGATACACTGTGTATTACCCAAAGCTAATATATAAATACTTTTTTTTTTTTTTTTTTTTTTTTTGACCCATACACGATTTTACAGGGCTTTTCTAGGGAAAGAAGGTGAAAGCTCATATATGGTCGGCTGTTGAATTCTTGTCCTAGAGATGTGTTTGTTTAATTGTGTGTTTTTTCTTTCCGTTAGACCCCATACATAAAATGAGTCTTCTTTAGCTTAAGAGTTAGTACTGTTGGTTTTGTCTCAATAAGTCTTTTGGTTTAGCCTTCATGTCGCGTGTGGGCAGACTGATGGACAACTGTCATATGCTCATGAGTTAAAATGACTCTTTTTGAAAAACAAATAACAATTTAAATAGTTAGTCCTGCAGGGAAAGTACCATACCAGAATGCTACTGGGCAGTGTTCATCTTATCCAGATATTCCATACTCCTGCTGGAAAGAAAAGTGGAAGGTTTGGTTTTTTTGAGCAGGACTTGGCAAGGGGGTGGGCACAGCCAGGGAAGGCAGCCAGTGGTAAGGTGTGGGGGGAGTAATGTTAAGTGGAAGCACAAAGGTGAAATTCTAAGCTATTTTATGTACAGTGAGGTAAGAGTCAATATTGGGTCAGGTGGAGGAGTGTGAGAACATGGTTGAAGTCTGGATGAGTGACACTTAAGTGAAAGTGAATCAGATGGATTGCAGGCTTGGGAGGGAGTGAATTTCAAGCGCTGATAGCTAGAGAGGGACTCTGCATGACCCGAGTAAAGAAGGGTTTGGACAGTTTTTGTTCAAGGCAGGGATTGGTGCCTTTGTTTTGCTGCTGTACAGGAATAAAGCAAGTTGTGCAAAGGGAGAGTAAGACAAGCAAAGGTCTAGTATTAACCTCGATATGTTTCTACCACGTGATCAGGTCTGGTGTGGCCACAAATATTTGAAGAAACTCAATACATGTATGTATTAGATGAAGAAGTAACAATTTAGACCCACAGTCAGCAGTGTTTTCATCATCACAGCATCTCCACTGGCAACAGAAGGCAGTCATGTTTAATTCATAGGTAGAGGACTGAAACAGAAGACGAGGGTGTCCAAGACAAGAAACAGTTGGATCTCCTAAGTCCAAGGACAGCGCCCACATTACTGACCCATGTTTGGTGTGAATGATTGTGAGATTATTCTATTTTGCTAATGCTGGATTGGAGAGTCTTGGCCAACTGATCTATTTTGGGATTGTCAGTATTTTTTGGGGGGGGGGGGTTGTTTGTTTGTTGGGGTTTTTTTGTTCCTTTAAACTGTTTGTTACTACATTACATTGGAAGAACAGCCCCAGCATCCAAAGAGACAGTCTGTTGTCTTACCAAAAAAGCATGTTACTTTTTTTCTGTGGGAGCTTGGTTGATACAGATTTGGTTGTTAACAACTGCAATCTTTTAGGCATACAAATGGTATGAACTTGGATACCAAAGAGGTCACTTTGCATCGGTTTGGCAGCGTTCCCTCTACAATGTCAAGGGACTGAAAGCTCAGCCGTGGTGGACAGCAAGGGAGACTGGTTATACAGAACTGGTGAAGGTAAGGCAGTTTGTTTCTGTACTTTGATTTTTATTTTTACAACAGCTATAATTTAAGATATTAAGCAGATAAAATCCTTATCTATGAGGTCTGAATTATTGCCTAGGAGTACTAGACACCAGTCTCCAGCTGAGCCGAAGATACTGTAAAATAAGCCCAGGCATTTTCAAAATTGAGAATGAGGACAAGGATGGCTGAAATTATTAATAAATACAAATTTTACATGGCAGACAACTGTAATGTCTCAAGTGCATAATGACAGTAAACTTTGGTAATGTCCGGGACACCCATTCTGAATTTTTAATTGGTGAAGGAAAGGCTGTCCTTCATACCTGGTGTAATATTTAATGACGTCTTTGGAAGCTTTTAATTGTATAAGAGAAACAAGTATAGATTCCCAGTGATGGATTTTAAAAAAGTGAACATAGAATTCAAGTTGTTTAAAGTTTTTTTTTTATTATTTAATGCAAGGCAAGAATTCTGGTTATTATTCATAATAATAATTTGTGTTTCCAAAATGGCATGATTTTTATTATTTAATTTTAATTCCTGAAAAAATAAAAACAAAAAAGGAGAGCAGAACCTTTTTTCCCTGTATGATTTAATTATTGGTATGTGGTTTAGCAAAATTATTCTACAGAAACAGTTTAAAGCCAGAAATGTTTATTTGCAAGAGACAGCTTCTTTCAGAATGGTGATTTCTTTATGCTTAGTTACATACATGTTAAGAAACTTACTATGAAAGGATGATTTTATTTAAAAAAAAAAAAAAAAGGGAAAGAAAAAAAATTTAAAAGGGAAGATTACCCTTTGTTAAGGTTTTGATGGCAGCATAAATAAGACTAGGAAATCTGGACTGAAGTGTGATTGTCCAGTGTAATATCAGTCACACAGAAAAGCAATTAGCTTTATGGACTAGGGTTTGGGAAGATCTGAAATGTGCACAAATTCAACTCGTTCCTGAGGTATGTGTAGGAATAGAGCCTTCCTGCCATAAAACAGATGGAGAAACTTCTTATCATACTTTTACCGAACAAAAAGGAAAGAACAGATATGATTTTATTGATGTTTTAGAGCTATCTGCAGTGATGTTTTACAGTCTCTTGCCTGTAAACCATTCATATTCCTACGTCACGGAAGGTAATGTTCCCTTCGCCCTGAGCATGAGGAGACAAGTCAGCTTTGACGGGTGAAAAAATTTGGTTCCCTGTTATAAAATGGCCAGGGCTCCACCTTGAAGTGATTTTTCCTCAGCTGGATCAGACCATGTATGGAGGTCTTGCTTTGGATCAGAATGCTGCATGGCTTCTAGAAGAGCCATTCAGAAGATCAACAAGAATAGAAATTCACCCCTGACCTCCACAGCACAACTACCTCCGTAATCCAGTCACACCTCTTCAATCCAATAATTTTGTAGTACATTGTGTATCTGTTTCATTAGCAATATGTCATTGATTCGGGCCTAAATTGTGGCTTCTATTTTATTTACATAGGTGTCATAATTTGGGGGTGGTAAGATTTACATTCACAATTGCAAGTACGAATGCAAAATATGAGTTTAATGCATCAGGATAAGGATTTGTATTATTGTGTTTTGTCCATAACTCAAGAAACTGCTTGAAGTTATGAAAGAAAGCAGGTTTGAGTCTAATAAACATATGATGATGCAAACAAAATTTGAAATAGCATTCTCCAGGAAGTGGGGAAAAAATTGTTGAAGACATTTTTTATTAATTTGTGAATATTGCAACTTACGTACCTGTTTTAATTAAAAAAATATTATTTCCGCATTCCAAGAGCAAAAACCAATCAGCAGTTATTTCTTACTGCTTTATCTCATTACATTCCTCTTACACCTGTGTGGGATGTGTGGGAAATAATACCAAATCCCGGTGATAGAATTTGACATGGGAAGCTGCTGTATGAGGCACTGGAGGCCCTGACCCTCTCTCCCCGTGTTTCACTGTTTGTTGTTAAATGTGAACAAACTATTTTCAATATCTTAGTAGCTTAACAGTGCTAACTGAGGCAGTACTAAAGCCAGATTCTCTGGCACTTCTCTTTGGTTCATTTTATTAACCAGTGCAGCTGTGGTCAGTAGCATCTTGCAGCACAGACCTGGCTTGACTGTGTTTTAAAAGGTCATGCTATTTCTTGGGACTAGAGTTGGAGATGTGAATTTTGATGGTGTTTTGCTTTTTCCATAGAAATCTTGAAGAAAAGATTGTCTTGTTTCAGTATTCTCAGGTTAATAAATTCCTTGTGAAGGGCATTCAGCTCACCCAACTGTAGTCATGCAGCCGCAAGGCATATATCGTCCATGCTAGCGGTCTAGTTTATAGGTCAAAAAAGAAGTATTTTCAGAGGATGATTAATTTTTTCCTATGTTAAATAACTATTGATGGCGTGTCTACCTTTCTGGTGTTGGCTTTCCTACTGCTTTACAAAAAAATGAAGCCTAGACAACTAATTTAGGCCTGAAGTTTAACTGCCTGATGGGTAAGATTAAAGAAGAAAATCTCATACTTTATTTACTTCACTATCATCTACTTGCTTGGATGTCTTAAAGGAAGAGGGTTTTGAGGATTTGGGGATGGCTGGGTTTTTTTCGGGAGGGTATTGTTGGTGGTGCACAGGGAGAGGAGAACTGAGAATATCTCAATAACATTTAGAATGTGTATGACGGGGTAAATCTTGGTTAGCTGTACCATGCTGAAGGGAAGGGATTTTTGCATCTGTCTGTCCAGCTGTGCCCGTTATGGCTTAAGCTTTTTTTAGTTTCCTTGAAAGAATATGGAGGGGTAACTGATTTCTCAGGGAGCAGAAAATACAAGCCTTTAGATTAGGAAGGGTGTGTCAAGTGATTCATGTAGAAATGTTCTGGTAATGTTTCTGATCTACAGTATTTCAGGGCTTTGGAGATTCAAGAAACTGTTTGAGCTCAGCTAAAAGGAAACCTTACTTTTATCTTTGAAAACCTGTTCTCTTCCCTTGAGACGATTAGCTTTCCTCAGTCAGTCTTACTGAGTCATTGCATCATTCTCTGGTACTTTTTGTAGAACCTCAGTATGGCATTATTCTTCTATTCTGGTGCTCGTTTTAAAAAATAGTAAAAAGAGGTACAATGCTGTTGGATCCTACAGACTTTTCACCAGTCTGAAAATACACAGGTAATGACCTAGGTAACTTTGTCCTTTCCTCACGTTGCATCCTTTGACATTTAGAAAAGACCCAGAGGATGCTTTGCCAATAATGTACTACAGTGAATAGCTGATTGATTAAAGTAGATCTTGTATTGTCAGTTTTCTCTGATGGCCTAGATTTTATTAATTAAATGTTTCAAGTGCGGCAACAAAAGCACAGGAAGAGAATGAAAGTACTGGCAACAGCACATGTCCGTAACATTTTCTGTAGAGTGACAGCTGGAGCTTAATGCTTTAGCTAATAATAGCTAAACATTCATATTTAATGGAGAAATTAAATCGAAGTGTGCATTTAAAGTGTGGCTGGATGCTTTAAGAGAAGCCTTGTGTTGAAAAGAGAAGAGATATTGTATAAAGTGCTGACGTTTAAGCACCGTGAGTGACCGAATGGGTACAAGGAATCTATTCTGAAGGGTTTGAAAATACTGCCCCTTACTTTGGAGGTCATCAGCGTTCCCCAGCAAAGACATAGTAACTGATCACGAATACTTTCCTACTCTGTTTCAGTAAGAAAGTGAAATAGATTAAAGTCTTCGCCTTGATTTTATTTTACAGTCCAGTGAATTAAAATGGACGTGTGGTCAGTAATTATGCTTCATGTGAGGGGTAGTAACCTCTTAATCTCTGCCTGTTTCATTTATGACCATGCATTGGAAGGGTTTGACAGCACACAGTAAGGATTCTTTTAATATAATAGTCACACAGAAAAATAAACCAATACTAAGAAATCCCTATTTAAATACAGTAATGTCTTTGCCAATAAAATCTACGCTATCGCCAGATGTAAAGCAACTGTAAACTTCCATTATTGTTAGGAACTCTATTTAAAAAGCCATGTGGGGAGTTAAGGGAATCAGCTGCTAGGAAACAAGTACATATGCTCTCAATGCCGGTCGCCACCTGATTCTTCACTTGAAATCAGGATATTGGACCAAATATAATATGAATTTGTTGCTCTAACCTGAGACTTTAATCCCAACATATCATGGAGAGTAAGCATATTTAACTTTTTTCTGTAGGTAACAGCTCTTGGATCAAGTGTCGTAAGTCCAAGTCCTGGACTTTGTGTTTTGATGGTGTTTTGCATTCTTACCGTGCAAGGTCTAAGAGTCTGTAAAATCAGGGAGATCACGGCTGAGCTGTGTTTGAACTCCCCACTTCATTCCTGCTTAGGACTTAGCTATTACTCATAGTAAAGCACCCTCAGTGTGTTTCATAGGTGGGGTCCAGGTTTTCAGAAGTAGAGACACTATTGATTTTAGGGCAAGTTATGTCTAAAACCATTGAGGAGCTAGTTCAAAATCAATTATATTATTCAAATCACTTTGTATCCAACATGTTCGGGAAGGAGCCTTAAAAGGCAAGGACAAACACCCGTCTTTGCAGGTTAACTTTCAGCCAGTGGTGTTTGTGAAGGGGATAGAGGTGACAAAGCTGCTGTTGCCTGCAACTCCTTGGACAACCAATGCTCATCATTCATCACCTTCTCTGGGTGAATGTTCCCTCTTACCTTTTTACAGATGAGGGAGTATGAGGAGTTTGAGGAAACAGAGAATCACTTGTAATATCTTTCAAAGTTTTCCAGTCTTGTTGATCTGTATCAATTTAAATTGAGGCTGGTGTAAACAGAGTTTAACTTTTTCTTTCTCTTCTCCAGCCACTGCCAAATGAGGTACTCAAGCTGGTATTGCCTTTTGTAGATATGGTAGCACTGAATCAGTACCAGCACTGTTCCCATATTCATCTTTTCCATATTCCACCAATTAGGTGGAAATTTTCAATCTTTTTTATACCCTGCATTTTGGAAGTCAATTTTCCAAAAATACTCTAAAAGGACATTTCTACTTAATGTTAACCATTAAATGAGTCTTATGGGAACCCACCAGTGGGAAAGAATAAGGTGAATGCACCAGGAAAAATAAGTGTTCTTCCCCTTTACTGTTGGATGAGAGGGAAAACAATTTGCTGGGAAGAAGAAAAGTTTACCGTAATAACAGAAATGCAATCCTAATTTTCATAGGTCTTAGCCTACCTAAAAATGTTCTAGTGGTAGAAAGTAGCTGTATTATAGACAGCATGTTCTAGCCATGGCTTGCTTTGCTGAGCCTTTGATGATATATCAATGTACAGCCTATTTTGTGGGATCAGCTTGTCTTCTAAGTGAAAAAACTCAAGTAGAAAATGCAACTGCTTAATTTAAGTGGGAAAGCTAATAAGCATACAGAGTTTTAAAGCTAAAAAAGGGCCGTTATACCATGTAGTCTGATCAGTGTCATGCAGACTTTTGACTTTTATTCAGCTTTATGCATCATGTAAAGAGGTAGTGCGGGAACACACCTTAGCCTAAATTCAGTGTGAAATTGATTGAAAATGTCTTATAGAAATGCTTTGTTCAAGAGCACAAAAGAAAAATGAAAACTATTCACCCAAAATAAGGTTTAGTGAACAAAGTAGGTGACTGGGAAATGGAAGTTACTTTATCCAGATCCATTGTTACACTGTGGGGATTTCCCTTTGTATTGCTATAACATAAAATTGACTTACTATTGGTAGTATACAAGGTTTTATAATCTACCTGATTTTTAAAAATAGATGTCCTAAGGCAGCAGAGAACAGAAATTTTAATTCTACTGTTCTGTGGTTTTGGTATGTATGAATTTTAAGGCAGTTTACACATTGTTAATGGTTGTGTCCATAAATCATCACCTGGCATTTCGAGTCATATTTGATCTTTTTCAATAGCATCAGCATGTGTAAGTGAATCTCTGCAAACCTTTTTGAAGGTTTAAATCATAACTTCCAACTTAAGTGTTGTGTTTACATTTGTCCTATTTGAACTTTAATGTTCTGCCAGTACCTGGAGTTCAGGTTATAGAAGTGGTTTTCTAGTTGCAGGAGTGCTTCCAGGTAACATGTGCACTGTTTAAGAAGATCAATATGCTTCTTAGCTTGCAATATAAAATGATCTGTTAAAGAGCCCTTAGGCTAATAAAAAAGCAAGTCAAAGTTAGACCTAGTCTGCAAGAGTCTGGGGATTATTGAAATCTTACAAGCCCAGCGTAATTGAATCTGAGGAATACTGTGAAAGTTGTTTTTCCTGCCTTAACTTGTCAGAAGGGAATTAAATACAAAGAAACTTGATAATGATGATGAACGCTTTTTTAGTGCTTTTAGATTAAAAAAAAATGGCAGGGAAAAATAAAAATGGTACTAAAGGCAAACACAGTAAATTCTCAGTGCAGTAACATGACTCTTGCAACAGTCCTTAGAAAAAAACTGGAAGCTCATTCGGGATGAGGGGCTTGCTGTGATGGATAAAAAAAGAAGCCTGTTCCTGCCTGAAGATGAGAATCTACGAGAAAAAGGAGACTGGAGCCAGTTTACTTTATGGCAACAAGGTAAAACATTTTATATTTCTTCTTTCCCCAATTTCACTTTTTCAGATTAGTATAGTGGAATAAGGAGTAGCAACACAGGTAGTTTTCAGAACTGTTTTTGTAATTGCTGAATCTGGAGAAGAAGGGAACTAATAAAATAGTGTCTGGGACCCCAGTGACACTGAGCAAGAGTTCTTTATTCTAAACCATGTTGTCCCCAAGCACTTCTAAGAATCCCCTGAGTGTAATACTCCCCTTCTGCCAAGGCTGCCAGCAGTTTGCACGGTAATGTGTGGTGCAGATCAGCCTGAGCAAAGGCAGGATGGGAGAAGGTGCATCCTCGATACTGTGTTGTCAGCTAGGTGAGATCTCTCATTCAGAAATGGTATGAGTAAAAGAATATGATTTTAATAAACCTGATGCCCTGTCCCTGAGTTGTGCAGTGAGAGGCCCAACTATTGGAACAACCTTATATTCTTATGAGACTCTACATATGAGAGAGTACTATAAAATAAAACACTAAAAGCAATTTATATCAAAATATAATCTGGCGTTGAAATGCTATGATGTTGGTAGCATTTTTCATCTTTTTTTTCTGTGCAGCCTCATTAATGTTTATGCTTTTAGGATCATGTTTAAAAAATGGTAGGAAGCCTGGTCTTCACAAATAATTTAAAAGCAAAGATATGCAGGCTGTTCTAATATTGCAGCATGTTAGTACTGCTGTTTCGCAATCTGTAAAATGGGAGTAATAATGTTTACCTGTCTTTCATTGTCAGCTCTTCGACAGTTTTGTTGCTCTTCTGCAAAGCAGAGAACAAGGAAATGTTCTTTCATTGCTCTTACCAATACTCTATCCATCATTTTTACTAGGAAGAAAGAATGAGAACGCTTGTAAAAGTGTTCCGAAAACATGTGCTTTATTGGAAAGATTCCCGGAAGCTACTGGCTGCAGAAGAGGGCAGGTATCTGGAAAATTTCTTCGGTTTTGCAAATTCCTAATGCTGGGAGCAGGTGATTTTGAGGAATGCGTATAAAGGCATGCATGACCTTGCTCTTGTTAAACCAGGTATATTTAACGACACCTCAAGCACACAATGAAGTTAACAGTAAAAATATGGCCCTTCAGCAAATACAAGGTGAAATATGTTAGCTGAAGCCTTTCTACGGGCTTTTTAGTTGAGTCATTTTACCTTGTGTTTCCTAGGAGCTCGTGGTAGGTAAATTATTTGCCATGGGTCAACCAGTAAATAATGACTTACTAAGCCTCAGCCCAAAGTGACCTGATCTGACCCATAGCTAACCCTGCTTTGTGTAGGCAGTTGGATTAGATCCTTTCTAACCTCAAATATTTTTTTCTGGTCTAAATCTAATTTTTCAAGACTAATTCAGTGAGCCACATTCTCACTGTGATAAACTTCACCCATCTACCCCAGTTTGGCTTCTTTAGAAGGAAGGAGAATCACCTCATGGAAGCCAAGCAACAGTACTGCTGTCATATGCTTCTTTCCTAAGGTAAAGTCCATGAGCTGTGGCCTTGGGTGCCAACAAAGTTTGTTTCAAGTGCCTGGTCTACACTGACTACTTGGCTGCAAATCAATCTCATTAAATCATGCAGTGGACTTATATGGTATGGATCAATACATTTGCAGCTGAGTGAATGGCCCAACACAAATGTCATGTGATTCTGTAGGACAGAATTTTTCATTAGCCTTTTTATTTTTCTTCAAGCTGTTGTATTTTATCTGTAATGACTACATGAGAATAACCTTCACATTGCAAAATTAGGGATGCAAAAGTTGGAAAACACAGTGCTAGCATAATCCTAATTCAGAGCCTTGAGAGCAGGTGTTCAGCTTTTTCACCGGACTCTTGCTTTTGATGTGCAGAAGTGCACTAGATGGCTGATGTTGTGGGAATGAGCAAGGCTACCGTTCCATTGATTTGTTGCAAAGGCTGGTTGTAGTGAATATAACTTATGAGAGAGGTCATCATGCTCAGTGCAGCTAACAGCAAGAAAACTGCTTTTTGTGGCATCCTTAGACAAAATATCTATCCCAGAGAGCAAATTCTCTTATTTAAGAGTCACTATTTTTCTCATTGTTTTTTGGTGCCCCACGTGTTATCACCAAAATATGGTTTGCAGAAACATTGTGTGTTTACAGCTATAGCTGTAGTCATGTGTTTTGAACATATAAAATGTAAAATAATCTGAAAAAAGGTGCTCTAGAAATCTTAAGTTTTACATCCAATGTTAGGGGATGTCTAGGACAATTTTGTTCTTATGGTAGCTGTGCCTCAGATTCTTACTGGTAAAATTAAATTTAAAACATTATCTAATCTCTATTCATGTACTGAAGCATGTGGAAGCAATGGGAACAAACACAATGAGGAAATTAGGAATTTTGTGGTAGATAGACCGTTTGGATGCTTTGGGTACCTCGGGGACTGACAAAGATAAAAAGTGTAAAATGGTGAACTATCTGCTCAGTGCTGCTGCGAGACTGTGTAGAATAATAGCAAGTGATCATATTATTCAAAATAACGTCATTCTTCTTAAAAATAGCTGTAAACTAGAAGTAGCACAGGTAGTTTTAATCCTGGGCATTTCTTAACCCTTCAGAGTTTTACTTTAAAACCATAGTTTTAAACCCATTAGTAGTTTGGAACTACTTATATATAGTGCTTGAGTTCAGTTCATACGTATAATTCACAGACTTCTAGACTGATCTATGTGGACAGGTGACATAAACTGCAGTCATCATTCTGCAGTGCTGGTATATTAGCATTTAAAAAAATAGTGTCTCAGGGATATTAGTAACTATCCTGCGTAGCCAGGTATTTGCATTGCAGTAGGGTCTGACAGGGCAATCAAGTTAACGCATCTCAGTGTAGCAGAGGTGGTGGGTTGGAGCATCTGTTCACCACGGCCACTGGAGCTTATCACTTGCTGTCATAAGAAACTGCTGGTAAGCAGAAACCTCAGAAAGTGGTAACACCTACTCTGAATAGAGGGAAAGGATAACCTCCCTCAACCTGCTGCCAAAGCTCTCCTTAATGCAGCTTTTGGGGCTGTTGGCCTTTGCTGCAAGGGCACATTGCTGGCTCACATTCAAATTGTTGTCTATGAGGACCCCCACAGTCTTTTTCGGGGAAGTTGCTTTCCAGACAGTTGTCCATCAGCTTGTGTTGGTACATGGGGTTATTCCTCCCCAGTGCAGAACTTGGACTTCTCTCTGTTGAACATCATAAGATTCCTGTTTGGACTTTTCTCCAGCTTGCCAAGGTCCTTATGAATGGCAGTAAAAAAAATGTAGTGTATCAGCTGTGCCTCTCTGATTTTCTATTATCTGCGGACTTGCTGAGGGGATGCATTCTGTCCCATCATCTGAGTCGTTTGTGAAGCTATTAAACAGTGTTGAACTCACTATTGAGCCCTGGAGTACACCTCTGATGGCTGGCCCCCAGCTGGACTTTGTGCCTCTGATCACAATTCTTTGAGCCTGGTTTAAGTGCCAGTTTTCAATCCACTGCCAGCTTGCCTCGTTTCTGTTACATCAGTTTGTCACTGAGGATCTTAATGGCAGACAGTGTTGAAAGCCGTGCTGAAGTTGAGATAAACAATATCCACTAATCTCCCCTCATCCACCAAGCTAGACATCTCACCATAGAAAGCTGGTAAAGTACAATTTCCCCTTCATAAATCCGTGCTGACTGCTTCCAGTCACCTTCTTTTCCTTCACATGTTTGGCAATGGTTTCCAGGATTATTTGCTCCATCACATTCCCAGGGATCATGAGGCTGGCTAGCCTATAATTCCTCCGATCCTTCTGCTTGCCCTTCTTGGAGATAGGAACATTTGCTTTCTACCAGTCCTCAGGGACCTCTGCTGGTTGCCGTGACCTTTCAAAGATTATTGAGCATGGATTCACAACATTGTCCAGCTCCCTCCTCACTCACATGTGGATCCCCTCAAGACCCATAGACCAGTTTGGTGAGTTTTTTTGAATGTTCCCTAACCTGATCCTTATCCACAGAAGGTGAGTAATCTTTTCTCCAGTCTTTTCCATTGGTCTCAGGTGCCTGGGATTCCTGAAAGTCAGTCATACCAGTAAAGATTGAGGCAAAGACAGCATGTAGTGCCTCAGCCTTTTCCATGTCCTCTGTCGTCAGATCTCCTGCCACATTTAGCAGCAGGCCCATGTTTTCCCTTGGCTTTCTTTTACTGCTGTCGTCTTTGATGTTACCCTTCACTTCCATCTCCAGATTCAACACCAGGAGAGCTCTGACTTTCCTGACCTCATCCCTGAATGCTCAGAATGTCTTTGCAGTCTTCCTGGGTGACCTGACCCTGCTTCCACCTCTTGTACACTTCCTTGTTGTGTTTTGGTTTTGTCTGGGTTGTGATGCTTCCTGCACGTGGGGATGAACATTCTTGGGCTTGGATGAGATGATACTTAAAAACCAATCAGCTGTCGTCAACCCCTCTTCTCTCCAGCAGTGTATCTTGTGGGATTTTTCCTAGCAGTTCCCTGAATAAGCCCAAGTCTGCTCGCCTGAAGTTATGGATAGTAATCCTGCTTTTTCCCTTTCTCTTTCCTGTCATGATCCTGAACTCCACCAGCTCATGGTTGCTCCAGCCAAGGCTGACTGTGACCTTCACAGCCATGTTGTCATCTGAGAGGGGCCAGTCAGTCTGGCTGACACAGGCATTGTGTCTCCTGCAGCCCATCCTTTTAAATAATAAGACTGTCTTTAAGTCTTTCCATAGGAAAGAAGATATTTTTTCTGGTTGTAGGTAGGAGAGAAATTTTTTTTTGGTTGAAGTATGGTTATTTTAAGCAAAATGAAAAACATGCTTTTTTACACCCAGCCACCCCCCTGGATGCACAGACACTACACAGCATGGTTTTTGTAACATTGAACACCTTTAGGGCATGAGAAAGAGCAGTTGTTGCTGAGACTCTTAACAAAAGGTGATGTTGTACTTTTGGCCCATCATCAAGGATGAGACGTAATGAAGTTCTGAGCTCCTCTTGCTGTGAAGCTGAACGTGTTGAAGGCCTGCCTTTCTCTTCTTGCAGATCAAATATTCTATCATGCACCCGGGGACTCATGTCTGGCCCCACACAGGGCCTACCAACTGTCGGCTAAGGATGCACTTGGGCTTGGTGATACCCAAGGAAGGCTGCAGAATTCGGTGTGCCCAAGACAACAGGTATGGACGGGTTTTTTTGGTTTTGCTTTTCCTACCTTCCTCAAGGCTGAAAAAGGGGTGGGACTGCATGTGATTAAAAAAAAAATATATATAGGGTATTTTGCTGATCAGAAGGTGTCAAATATTTTGTTGAACAGGCAGTTTGCACTCTGACTCTTGGTACAAACATGTAAATACCACTTCTCAGTGTCAGAAGACTCTTTGGAGACAAAGCTGCTCCTCTATGCAATGGCATAGAAATAACAGTGGGTTTAGTCCACAGAGTCTCTTGTGTTTACTTTTACTAGGCCAGTCTACTATAGTTGCCAAAAGTTCCTTTATTTGTTTTGATTTTGGGGGTACTTAGAATTTGTCGCTTATTCAGCAAAAGCCAAGACTAAGCTGTACCTCCATTTTCACCACTGTGACAGAATACTCTTGTATTTCTGGCAGAAGCCTCCTTCCTAGCTGGTATTGTTATAATTCAGTTTAAAATATTCCAGTTGAAGTTGACTTCAAGATGAAGACATCTATGAAGTGTTTGGCCAATGAGTTACACAGGTAGCAAATTTCTCCAAAGTGCATTTTAAGTAAGAATTCTTACCCGTTAGGGAAAAGTTATGCTAACTTGAAGACCAGTATTGTCTCTGTTTGCTCAGTGCAAAAAATGAAATAAAATGCAATAGCTTATCCATTTACTATCAGGGCATGCACTCCTCTGGGAAATATAAGAAAATGTGATAAGTTTTTGCATTATATTATTAAACACAGACAAAAATATATAGTATTAACTGTATTGCTTTTTTGCTAACAGACTTAATTTTCTGAGAGTTAGGTGCAATTTTAATGATGCTTAATATCTGTATATATTTTTGGAAGATTCTGTGTCTTGTGTGCAGCATCTGAGTGCAGCAAGCGTTAGTTTTGAATTCTTTTTATGGTAGAAATGTACAGATATGTATTTGATACTGAGAAATTAAATGCCACTCCTGTCTACGTGACTGCAATACATAGCAAAGATTTTTCTCACAACGTTTGAAAACAACTACAAGAAGTGGTCAGGATTTTTAGGATAGAAGTATCCAACTGTTAATAGCCAAAAATGTTGTCACTATAGACTCCTGCTTATTTGATAGTCTGTCACAGTCAGTGTTACAATCTACCTACAGCTAGGTAGTGATGGGCGTTTGCTTCTAGCGTTCCAATCCAATAACCAAATATAGTTGGATGCAGGGAGAGGAAGCTAATGGGCTTAGAGGATTAATATAGAGATGTGGAGTCTTTTCACTTCGGGACATTATTGTGAATTCAGGTTGGTGGCATATACCATTAGGTGGCTGTTCGGTAGCTGGTGTGAACAAAGTGGTGGCTTTGATCTGCTGCCAAGAAAGCAGGTGTCCACAGCTCACCACCCATTAATACAGCTGGCACCCTTTGTCTTAACCTGAACAGAAAGAATAGTCCCATGGAAAATGGACTTAACTACCTCCTTGGTAACAACAGTCCCTCTAAGTCAAGAGTGGAGAAATGCTCGTTGCTGCCGATACGCTGCAGATGGAGCACTTCAGTGTCCAGGCTGCTGAACCTGGCTCATTTGAAATGTAAAACATTCAAGAATTGACTACAGCCTGTGCTGAAATGTATAAACTTTAGTTGCTTTTGGCAAGAGCTATGCATTCAGAATCAAAGACAGGGCTTTCCCTGAAATCATTGAAAGTGCATCTTCTGCTGGCAGGAGAGGGGTTTTTTTACATCCCTTCCTCCATGAAGGAGGAGGTGGGTGAACTCCTGTGGAAGGGAATCGTGCCAGGAGGAATTCCTACCTTGGGCATTTTCTGTTCCTCCCCTCCTGGTGGTTCATAACAGTGGTAAACTAGTGGTTTCAGATAGGGGAGCTGGCTCAGATGTGAAGGTTAGGCCTTTTCTGGCCTCCTGCCCTGCTGCTGCGTGTGTGAGATAGAGGACAGAAACAATGAGGATTTTGTGCTTGGTTACCTCTGTGCCACCCAGTGCAGGTGTTTAGAGGGGCAATATTGCAATGCGACTCATCCTTTGATGGACAGGCAGGTCAGTTCTGTCTAGTACTGTGTTTTTTACTCCTTCCCTTGCAGAAGAGCCTTTTTGCAGCTGCTGGGAGCCGATACACCCCATTGTTACTCAGCACAGCTATAGCAATGTTTGGTTGTTGGGCGTTTTGGAGTCTCAGCTCTGTAAAGCGTAGGTTGCAATGCACAAAAATTGTAGGTAAACACCTAGTTATCAAAACCAAACATCTCTGTCAGACAAGGTAATCATGTTTGGAAATGAAGTTGCAGAATTACAGCCTTATGCAGCAGCCAGTCCAAGATCTCACCTGTAGCAGGTGACACCAGAGCCTTGCAGCTGATACAGAAACTACCCCAAGGTGGCTCAGCACCAGACCAGAATAATAGCGTCCCTATGGTCTCTCTGTGAAGTGTTTCTCACTCCGTGAAGGCTTCTAGAAAATATTTATTTGCATGCTAATGGTGGGGTTTGTAATCTATTCAAAAGGGGCTAATAGTTCTGTCAACTTTATGACTTTTTCTTTGTTGTGCAGAACAGCCCATCACATTATAATGCAAATGATAGATCCTGGGGTTTAACTTCTGAAGCAAATTCATTTGGGTGCTTGAAGTTTTTATTGTCCCTGAGTTGCACTTTCAGGCTACTTAGGGCAGAATTTTTCAGGCCTGGTTTCATTAAAAAAAAAAACAAAACCCAAAACAAAAAACCCACAAAACAAACGAAAAAAAAATCCCAACACCCACAACAAAGAGAAACCCCCACCAAAACCTGCCAAACAAAAACAAAACCAAATCTGCCAGCCCCTCAAAACAAGAAAAAAAACCCCAAACCCACACAACCCCAAAACCCCTGAAGGTCGGCTTGATATTTTTTTACCACATTACAGTACTGCAAGTGGTTGACTCCTGTTGACTTGAATAATACCAACGTAACTTCAGTGCAGTAACAGGGACTCTGGTTTATATGGCATAAAACATTTTTGTTACCAAGTAACTGACATGGTAGCAGAAAAAACACATGATCATACCTGAAACCTGCAAAAGGCTCATTGTCTGGGCCTTCAAGGCTGATGTCTGTGTGCAAGCCAGCGTGAATTTTTTACGATGTTATGCTTTGTGGTTTGTCTACTCTTGCTTAAAATGTGTTTAGATGATCATTTCAGTTGAAATGATCCCATTTCAATTTCCATTTTTCTTCAGAACATTACAGCACAACCCCATAAATTTTGATGGTTAATTTTTGCTTTTGTTGAATTAAAAATACTGAAGATGTGAGAGTCTAAGTCTCATTTTCACCATTATTTGAAAAAAAAAACTTCTCTGTGAATGGACACAGCTGAATGAGCTAAGCAATGTGTTTCCATCTTTGATGCCAAGACCTTTGTTTCTTTACCATGGCTGCTGTTGATAGTTCTTAATTTCCTTTAAGGGCATCCATCCTCTTGGGCTGCTTCAGCTCCTAAGGGATCCTGTTAAAAAACTTGATAATATGGTCACTGTAGGGTGGCTGCAGGAGGTCATGCTTCTTTGACTGTTACTGACTCGACTGACTGTTACTCACCCAGTCTCACCTGAAGGGGTATAATCAGGTGCATGCTTTTGATCCACTGCAATGCAAAAGAAATTTGCTTTGCTTATACCCCTGCCTGGCTTTACAATAGAAAAACCATGCAACTCATAATCAGCTGCTGTGTCTAAATGCAGTGGGTAAGATTGAGATCTGAGGGGCAGCGACAAATGACTAATACAGTGACTTTTTGACTTGTTGTGACGTTATCCCTAGTGGCCACTGATATTTCACAGTACCAAGGACTGCATTTAACCAGACATTAAACCTCTTTTCAAATCTATGAATCCAGATCTCAGCAGGCTGGAGAAGCGTACCACCTGAAATGTAATGAAGTTCAACAAAGGCGCATGCGAAGCCCTGCAGCTGGTAACAACAGCACCGCACAACAGTACAGGCTGGGTGATGACCACATAGAAAGCAGCTTTGCAGGAAAGGATTTAAGGGTCCTAGGGGACAAGCTGTACATGAATCATAATGTGCTCTTGTCTTGATGAAGGCTAGCTGCGTACTAGGCTCTGTTAGTAAATACGTAGGAAGCAGTTTGAGGGGAGCAATTTTCCCCTTCTCTTCTGCACTCAGGACACTGCCTCTGGAGTACTACGTCCATTCTGGGGCTCTTCAGTACAAACAAAAGTCATTGATAAAACAGAGAGGCTCCAGTGGAGGATGAAAAAGATGATTAGGAGACTTGGAGCATGCAACATGTGAGGAGAAGCTCAGAGAGTTGGTTTGGAGTCTGAAAAAGAGAAAGCTAAAGGGGAGCCTAGTCGCTCACTTCAGCTACTAATGAGTGACTATGTGAAAGACAGAGACAGACCCTTTTCAGAGGTGTGCAATTATGGAATGAGAGGTAATGAACACAAGTTAACAGTGAAAGAAATTCCATCTAGGTAGAAGAAAATTTTCACAATGGGGTTAGTGAAACACAGGAAGAGATGGTGCAATATCCATGGCTGCAGGTTTTAAAAAAATTCCACTCATCAAGAACCTGAGATATCTAATCTCGAAGTTGATTCTAACTTTGCAGTGACTCTTGCTCTAGGCAGATGCTTGGGCCCAAGGGCCTTCTGACCTAAATTATTCTGTGATTCTATACTTCATAAAATTGACAGAAATAATGATTCTTCTGACAATGTTATCTCCCTTCTACATTGCCTCTTGCCATTGCTTTTCAATCTGGTAATTTTCTTAATTATTCAAATGGTGGAGTTGCTCAAAACTGAAAACCAAGCCACTCTGAATAAATTCCGTGTATCCCTTTTTGTGCCTAACAAAAGTACAGATCTTGCAGAATTACAACTGTTTAAAACTCTGCTCCTCCATGCTGTAATGAACACTCACCCAGTGTATTTATATCTGTTCAGTGATCTGCTCTGCTAAAGCAGTACCTGGCAAGCAGAGAGGCTCTAAGTTGTGTGGTCTCAACCTTCCAGTTCAGCTTTAACAGTATAGGTAACCCACTGTACGCTATCGCATTGCAACCTTCCTCTGAAGAAAAATGTTTAGACTCAGTGCTTTGATGGATTTATGGGACAAGACTGTTAACATCTCTGAAATTTTAAGCACGATCAGGGCCTAATTCTGTTGTTCTGAGTTTTAGAAAAAACAGATTGACTTGTTGTAATTTGCTTTCAAACCATATGACCATATTACTAGTAATTCTCTCAGTTTCCATCCCTCATTATGTATGCATCTGATTAGAAAAGGGGAAGAGTTGATTACTGCACCAGTATTATACCTGCTCCCTCTTTATTGGACTCAACTCATTAAAAGTGTATAAATAACAAATATTACAAAAGTCTGAATGTGTATGTGGGCATAACTACGCAGAGTGAGGGGAAACAATCTCTCAGTAATAGGAAGGTCCATTAGACTGCTCTTTCTGTAGTTTTTCAGTTAAAACTCTGATACTCCAATCTCTTTATGTTAGGTAGTGAAAATCTGACTGTACAGTATGTACTTTTAAAATCATTCTCATATGTCGAAGAGCATCTTCAGAGCTGATATTTAGCTTGCCTGCTCCATGGCACTTCAAATACTACACTAAAACCTGTGCTTTTTTGTGTTGCAGAACCTGGGAAGAAGGGAAAGTTCTTATTTTTGATGACTCTTTCGAACATGAAGTATGGCAGGATGCTGACAATTATCGCCTGATATTTATTGTGGATGTGTGGCACCCTGAGTTAACAGCACAACAGAGACGCACCCTTCCTGCTATTTAAGGGGTTCCTTCTGATGTGTGAAGCAGAGGAGCTTTAACCCCTTTGGAGTGTGCAAATAGGATTAATTTATCCAGCATACAAAGAATACAACTATTGTAAGGGTTATAAGAGTTAAGGATGATATTTTGCAATCACAGAGGACTTGATTTAAAAAAAAGGAGAGAAAGAAGAAAAAAAAAAGCCATGGTTTTTTTTGTACTGGTACAGCACTGATATGTACTGTTTTCCTGGCTGCAAGTTTGAAAATATAAATCCTGTCAGCCAGAGAGCAATGGATCTGGATTTTCAAATGGAGGAATGTGCAGATGTTTTTGCCCTGCCTGTATGATGTGTACAAAACCTACCCGATGTGTCAGTCACCTACCCGACCATGTTCAGGCACAAGGTTTGCGATTCTACATCTGGGAAATACTTCCCAGGGAAGCAACATGCAAGATTTTTACAAAGATATGCACCAACCAACTTTGAAAATCAGTATGCAGTTGTAATGTTAGCTGCTTTAGGCATAGAACATGTCCCTATGTTATCAACTGCAGATAATGTGAATGGGTTATATGTGTTTTGTATTTTTTTCTACCTAAGTAACTGTATTTTTCTAGCATAATTATGAACAAATCTTTAACGAACCACTTTTTTTAAAACACACACACTATATATATATATAATATATATAAAGTGTATCTCTAGCTATCAGCAGAAGGAAATCACTATATACAAACAAATTTCATTTTTGCCAGGTGTGGCCTTCTCTTGCTTTCCTGGAAATGCAAACAGAAACTTGCATAATCAGCAGCTTAGTGAAGCTTTGTTCTTCTAAAACAAAACAGTTCTCCCAGTTAGCAGGCAACCTTCAGTTTGATAATGTGATTTTGGAAGATGTTGAGCAAATGTGACATCTGTAGGCTCAGATCTTAAAGTTCTTGACAGTTCTTAGGATTACGTGGTGAACTGCTGTTTCTCCTATCATTACAAAAGCTTGTGTTGTGGTATCTGTTTTCTACCTAGCAAAGGTCTGGGGCACCTTCTTCCAGGGACGACTCCTAGGCTGCTGTTAGGTGGTCATTCAGCAGAAAAAAATGTACAAAGAATTTCCAGTGCTTCGGGCAGAAGGACAAGATCTGACTTGGTTTCCTGCCAGAATGCAGAGCAAAGAGCTTCAGGTTATTAACTTGCATTAACTTCTGCTGCCAGTGTCCTGCAGTGCTAGAATGATCCTTTAATTGACCTAATGGTGTTTTCCTAGTCTTGAAATGTATGACATAATGCTGAAGTAGTTTTATCCCAGTACTGTTTACAGTATGCTCTGTATCTGCCATACAGAATTTATTATATGGTCAAAAGGCCTATTTTGAAGAAAGAGAACTGACTGGATGTTTAAACAATTGGCTGGTCTTTGGGGTGTGTACTATAATGGGAGATGGAGGGTGCAGGACCCTTCACTGTTAACTTCTAAGAACGCTAGAAGAGAGACCTGAGGTTGCACTGTTGATGTTTATGGCTGGCTGTTACCTACTCACCCCATAACCAGCTGGGTGTGGATAGGTGTGCTAAGGATGCTCAGGGCTTGTCAAGTGGCATCATTACTGAAGGCTGAGAGAGACAAACACTAAACAAGGAGACACTGAGATTACTTAGCCTCCACAATTTTGGCTTTGTAGTCCAAGATACACTGAACAGTCATCTGATTTGTTTAATGCTCGGTGGTTTTGTACTGCAGACTACGTCACAGTACCTAAGTATCATGACCAAAATGCCACATTTACTGAAGCAAAATACAGAGCTTTGCATTCCCATAAACTGAATGGTTTTCAGATTATTTTTTTTTTTATTTTACTAGGTAATTAAATCTTGCAATGCTATGTAACACATGGTGATTGCACCATGAATCGGTGTAAGCAGTTTCTGGAGGTGCGCACCTTAATTCCATTTTTGACTATTAAACTGATTAACTCTCTCTGATCAAGAGTCAGTTTTAGACAACTATGATAATTAGGCTTTAATGTGTTGTCCATATCAAAAATAACACTGAAAATATACAAAATATAGAAGAAAGTAACAGTTCTCAGTTAATCATTGTGAAAACTGAAAAGAGATACAAGCTTCATGCTTAAGAAAATATAAAAATACTTCTGGAGAGCTTTAGAAGACTTGTGCAAAACTGGAAATAAGTTACTTGTTATTGTGGGAGGTAAACCAGTAGAACTTCTTTAAAATCTCATGGTAGTTGTTTAGTCAGAGGCTGTATTTTATATCTTTGTAAAGTGATCAAGCAGCACAAATTATAATCTATTTTGTAATTCTCCAAAATAAAGACATAGTTTGTAAAGGAGGAGTCAAGAACTGTTTAAAAATATTTTTATTAATGTTGCATTTTAGTTTCTGTAGCTCAGAGTAAATACTAAAGGAGTGTTAAAAGCTTTGGACCTTTATTTATGAAAATCCATGCCATCCTTCAGATTGAGCCTTCAAAGGAACAATGAAACATACTTCATCTTTTCCAGTTGCAATTGGCAAATAGATAAAATTGGCAAAGAGATAAAAGTAATCTACCCAAGATGTGTGTGTGCTGGAGTAGCACTGTTTATTAAATTGTGTAGTGATATATTGGCCATTTAAAATCTTAAGTGTCTTGAATATGGCAAGTTGTATTATAAATAGCTCCTACAACACTGAAGTGAATCTACTCTATACCGACCTGTCGAGGAGATGAAAGCATATCTCTTTGTTAGGTACGCTTACTAGATTAGCTAAATACATGGGGAGGGGAGATAGAGAGATATATATGTAGCAAACTACAGAAATTATGCAGTAAGTGGTATATTATTTGAGGTATTCCTGTTTGCCAACTGGTATTTCACCTTGGAAAAACCTTTTCAACATTGGAAGTGCCAATGGAAGAAGTGAATGGAAATGCTTTTTAAATGGAGAACTGTTGCAATTTGAATATATTTTTTTTCTTTAGATTTATTTACAGAGGGAAATAACAGAAAAGGGCAATATAGTCTCCTGTTTGTAAGGCAGTATGTACTCATCATGATGTTAGGAGGTGGATTCCTCCTTGCCTGTAGTTTACCTTCTTGCAAGCACAGTCTGTGTAAGATCCTACAGTTAAATACAGGCATTGTGCAGTTATATACAAGGCATCATATGTATTTATTGATGTCACAGCTAACGAAAAAATTCTAATCCTCTGCGAGGTTTAATCATCAAGGACTAGATTTCAGTGATATTTGCACTTCTTGGGCAGAGTAAGTCCCACTCTAATGAACAGTGATTGTAACAGGTCATCGCAAAGATTCAGTGGCAGTGGAGGTAAGTGTATGAACAGAGAAGAATCATAAATCAAAGCGTTTCTTCATTAATGCTGCAGTATAATAGCCAATGCCTGCCTTTTTTTAATTATTATTTAATTTTTTTAAATCTGTTTTGAGCAAGTTTGCTGTGACAAATCCAAATACCTGTGAGTCTTTGTGAGCCCAGGCAAGGGAAGGGTGCTGTGTCTTGTTACAAGGACTTGACATCTTAGTTTTCTGTAATAGGTGGTAATGCCAGGGGAGGGGGGATGGAAGAAAACCCAAGGATAAACGGGGTCAGTTGTCTTGTTTAATGTTCCTGCAAGCTGCTACTTCTTTTTCTGACTCCTCTATTGCCTTGCTGGGACCATCCACTGCCTTAAAGGCTCACTGTCTGTCATGGTGTCCAGGCTTTGTATCAATGACACACTGCTGCAGAAGGTTTGTCTGAATGAGGCTATTCTGTGCAAATACCAGTGTGTAAATTTCAGGTGTGTTGATAGGGTCTGCCAGGATGTCCTTTCTGCCCTGTGCAGGCATAAAATGTTGTAAAGGCAGTATTTTGTTAGTCCATCTGTTAGGGCTGGCCATGTTGAGTTGAGCTGTATCATCACTTCAGTGTATCACTTACAAAGTCAGTGGATGTACCAGAGGCACTGTGTTGTGCCTATTATCATCTCATTTTATATATATGGTTTACACTGCTACCTTTGATGTGTTGTTGCTAACTGCTTATTCTAGTAAATTGTCAATATATGGCAATTTAATTGAACACTAAAGGTGTGTACAGTGGTTGTAACCATTTTAGGAAATAAAGTCACTGCACATGCAACTTGATAACAATTTTTCTTTTATTTCTTTGATCCGGTTTCCATTGCAATGAAGGGATGGGACTCTCTTTGCAGCTAGAGCAAATAGAGAAATAACAAACTGATCTTTGGCATTTCAGTTCTTCTATTCTTCCACATTTCCTTCTAGCAGGAGCTTGTACTGAATAATTAAACCTAAGTTTTCCTTTTTCATTTTAACCATCTGATTGCCTGCATCTGCGATCAGCATACCATTCTGGCTACACCTTTCACTGACTGCAGGAGGGAAGGGGGTAAATGACTCTGCAGAGCTTTCATTTGCTGTTGTGACCTAAATGAATCAATCTAGATTGAGCCATTAATCACTGGTGAATGTGTCCGATGGGTCTCCCTAGCACACCCCCTTCACACGCGCACACGCACATCTCTAATAGGCTCCCAAGTTGCCTGTGGAAAAACACATCATTAAAATTAAATAACTGCATTTCAAATTGTGTATGTCTGCTGCCCACATAGCTCATTCCACTTAGCTGACAGTTTTATAAGGGCTTCAGAAGTTAAGAGTAATTTTTGCTAGATACTGAAATGTGACCCCCTATAAGCAGCATGGATGAAGCAGTCACGAAGTGTCATGTTGAATGGCATTACGCTGGCTATTTTTTTCTTTTTTTTAATGCAAAATCCTTCTGTAAAACTTGAGTACTCTGTAGACGCTGCTGTTTCTGCCCTCTGAGCCAAATTAAGCTGCTGATTACAGTGCAAAGTTTAAATTTGAGATGCTTTTCTTTAAAACACACTTAACCTTTGCTTCTATAAAATGGAGCATCCCTGCTGGAGTCTTCAGGAAAAGTACTGGCACACTCTTGTTTCTTTAAACAGAGAATGCAGTTCCATTATTTCTGGTATTTTAATGTCATAAGTCAAAAAGAAAAAAAAATATTTGTATATGGACAGACTCCTGTGTCAATAGAAATTTCTCAGTTTTGTTCAGCATCAGCTGCATGGACAGATGGCTGGTGACATTTGTTACTTGGTCAAGAAACACGAAGGACTTGTTCTCAAGCAAAACGCGTGTGTGTGTGTGTATGTGTGTCATGTGCTCGGTGGGTTTCTGGTGGAAGTCTGTTAATGTGTCTTTGTGTGCTGGGCACATGGGAGCTCAGTCCAGAGCCAGCAGTGGTTGGGTGTTCTCGCTTTCCCCCTGGTCTTCATGTTTCAGCGTGCCGGCTTCCACCACAGACTGGGACCTGAAAGCAAGAAGACAGATGCTAACAAAGGCGGCTGCAGAAGCACTCACCTTCCTGGAGTCCCTTTGCTTCATTTTATGATTTTTGCTTTTGTCCATTGTCATCTTCGTGGCTTTTTAATTCTTTTCTGTGGAACACATAAGGAAGTTGAGAAGTATTCCTTTAAATACGAACTGCAGATCTCAAATGCTTTCAAAATATTTAGTGCTTAGCTGCTATCCATAATGCTGAATGCACTCAGTAACTTAAAGGCCAGATCCTGAGATACTGTGAGATTTGTTGGCACTTAATATCTCCCTAGGCAAAACTGCTTGTGCAGCTGCTTACTGGAAAGCAGAGTCATCTGTGCAAGTGCTTGCAAGGGTAAGTCTCAGCTCATGCTTGTTACAAATCTTGAGAAAGGTAAGTAGATAAATCACACTTTACTGATGCAGGGGTTTAAAGAGCAGAACTTCCATGAGTTCCCCAAAATCAATGAAGAAGCTGCAATTAGTCTGACAATGAGGGAGCTTCTGGTGAGCCCGGTTTTGCAATTTACCTTTATCTCCTTGTCTGTGCCCTTGAAGGAAAACTTTATTCAGGGCTAGTCCATTTTAAATTCATTTCTATCTCTAAAGTTGGAAGCGTAGTTTATCCTTCGATGCTAACAAGTTGTAAAAAATGAGAAAACACTAGAGAAAGTAGAGCACCATGATTTCTTGCAGTGACAAAAACTGAATGAGCTTAAACTAGTGGGAAAATCCAAGACTACTTCATTTTCTGATGTCTGTGTGCTCCAGTGTTTGTTTACTGAGCTGTGGAAGGGGGAGCTGCTGAGGTGGTTGTTACAGGGATTTGTTATCCTCCATTTTCTCTGCTTTGGGTGAGGAGTTGCCTCCCAGGACGGAGTGGGCAATGAGCTTTAGGGCAAAATCACTGTGTGAATCAGGAATTTTCAGAAAGGGAACTTTTTCAAAGGTAGGGGTAGAGTCATCCAGCCCAGGCATTTGCAAAGTCCATAGTATTGTTTTAAAGAGCCAGTTTTCACATAGATGTTAGAATTAGGGGTAGCTCTCATTCCCTACAGGATGTGTTTGTAGTTCTCAGTTGTTCATTATGGTAACCGCAGTTCAGGACTAGGCTATTTCATGAGATTAGATATCACCTTTTATATATATATATATATATATATATAAAAGATTAATTTATGAATTGCATCCTTTAGTACTGCAGGACTTGATCAGGACTGAGTACCATGACTGTGAATAACTTTTTATGATTATTTTTCTTATTCTTATGCCTGGAGCTTTCATTAAAGCATAATAAAATTTTTCATAAAAAAATAATCTCCAAAGAGAGAGAACAAAAGCTGGATGCTCAATGGGAAGATTTTATGCCAAAATTTTCAAAGAAAATACGTTTGCCCATTTTCACTGTGTATTTTTTACAGTAATGTGACATGCATAATATTTACGACTGTATTTTAATATAGAAAAGAAGCTGATTCAGGAGATTATGCAAAATGGCAATTTATATATTTCTAGTTTGTGACAGCAACACCTAATCATGTGGCTTTGAAACTGATACAGAATGGATTCAAAGCACAATGTCAACAGGTTTTTATTTTATTTTCTGGACTATTAGGTTAAATTATTTTTCAATCATAGCTGATTAATACTTGTCAACAATGTATTGTTTCTGCCTGACCCACTGCCCTGCAATCAACATAAGAAGTTGTAGATCCATTGCACCACTTACCAGCATACAGCTGAAAAGTAGAAACTTTAAGTCAAATGTGAAAAATCTCACAATATTGCCTTTTGTGATCACTGCTAATTACCTCTGCTGTCATCTCATTACACAAAAAAATATTCCTGCATCTGTAACAGCAAGATGCCAGTTTCTCCCCCATACTGGTACTCAAATGCGTGCCTGGTTGGAAGCGACATAATCCCAAACTCTAGGTAGGTCCCACGCTGCTCCTTTTTCACACAGAGCCAAAATAGCCAGAGCATCAAGTAAATGCACTACAGCCCACCTGACCTCCAAAGAGATGCCAAGTGATTCAAATGCTATGCCCAGCCCTTCTGAATAACATGAAGAGGGATCCAACTGGGATTTTAATATCTGCCAAGCTCTGCAGCAACAATCACCTTTCTGCTAGAAGCTGCTTATCCCCCTGTCCTAAAATAAGCAGTTTAAACATGTATCTGAAGGGCACCAGTATTGATGTGAACAATTTTTTTAAGACACCACAATAAAGGACTTGCTGTTGTGTTTTCCATTTTCCAAATAGAGCAGGTTTTTGTTTGCTGAAAAATGTTTCCAGGGTTTTTTTAACTTCAGCTTTATGTACAAAAAAAGAAAATTACTCAATTATCAACAAGATTCTAAAATATTTTTTCATATTCTTCATTTATGGTAAATATTAAAAACGTAGATGCTCAGAAATGCACTTTGGTGGCATATATCAGTGCAGTTTACAATCTAATTTTGACAGTATTTGTCAACGGAGTTTATAATCTAATGTAATAACTCAGCATGAGAGAGATGTTTTACTGGACTAGAACGTCCTGGAATATATATTCTACAGCTGTACTTTATTTAATGGCAAAGGAAAGATGACTTGCAACAGGCTACTGTTGCAGAAAGCATTTTCAGCTGACCAGTAACTATATTTTGTGGCTGCAGAAATTAACGTAAGACAAATAGTATCTGATCCACCCTATGTGTGGGTTTCATCTTGCTCCTGTGTACCTAACACATATATTCAGTTCAAGGAAAGCAGTTGTATTCTAGGCACAAGCTTACACAATATTTAGGTGGGGGTTTATGCTGACTCTAGTATGTTGAACCTAGGGCTAAGACTAGTTTCTGTTTTAAAAGTACTGCTACCTGTTTTAACTACATAAATACTTTCTTCATTGGACGTTACACTCACATTTCAAATTTTTAAGTAGAATCTGATCCCTGTTCTTGAAAGGTGTTTGGGTATTTAACTCCACCTTAATCTCCTGTTGAAAATTAAATTACAGTGAGGCACTAAAGTACCTTTGCCTTGACTAGTCCTTGTAATTTGCAACTACCTTTTCATTACAGACACCAAAACACCCTCTTACACAGGAGTTTAAACCATTTTGATGTAAAATGGTAAATGAGCAGTACAGAAGTTTCCTTGTTTGGCAAGCTCAGTTTAAGTTTAGCCCCTGTAAATGCTGTGGATGCTGTTCTGTCCATACCCTATAGCAAGCAGAAGCTCATGGCACCAGAAAAAAGCATTTTTATTTTTCTGCCTTTCCATAGCAATGTTTACAAATACTTGATGGGGTGGAGTAGAGAACATGAAGACAGGCCCTTCTCGGTGATACCCGGCAACAGGCACAAATTGAAACACAGAAACTTCCATTTCAGCATAAGAACAAATGCTTTTACTGGGAGAGTGGACAAACACTGGAACAAGTTGCCCAGAGGGTTTGTGAAGTCTTCATGCTTAAAGGTATTCAAAACCCAGCTGGACACAGTCCTGAGCAACCTGCTCTATCTGGCCCTGCTCTGAGCACGGGGTTGGGTAGATCTCCAGAGGTCCCTTCCTCAACGTTTTTGTGATTCGGTGCCAACAGAAACAGCAGCTTCTCTGAACCATCCCAATACATGTTTCCCTGTCCTGAGAGAGAAATGACTTCTTTTTTTTTTTTTTTTCTTCCCCCCCCTCCCCAAAGCTCATTATGCCTTTGGGGTGCCAACTTTGGCAGTGTGGATGACGTTTAGCTGCTAAACATAGATACCTACAGCCATTTAAGGCACCTTAGGGTATCCAAGACAACTGATCACTGACTATTATGACCCAGGATTTATAGAAGACTTGTAGAGGACTTATGTCCTTCTGGAGTAACAGATGGAGGCCAAGAGGACATCACAGTGTTAAAAATCATACAGGATGCCTATACTTAGGCAGCAGAGCCTCACCCGTGGTGTTGATTGAATGAATGCAACTAATTTGTAATGTTAAAGACATGTGCAAGTCATTTTGACCTGGGCCAGATATGAACTAATCATCTAAGCAGGACATAGTAATTACATTTGCCTTCTCCTCATATCACTACATTTTAGTCACTTGTGCTGTGATTCATCTCTCCATCAGACATCTATGGTCACTCTGTGCTATAAATGGCAGAGAGAAATGGGCATTCTCAGGGTGCAATTCATCTGACCTGTTCTAAACATATGGCCATATCATATGATTTATGAGTTACCTATGTTCCGGTCCCTGTTCTGATGAGTTCTCATCTATTAACACCAGGGGGAACAGGTTTCATGATTTATGAGGCAATGTTTTGTACGTCATAGCCATGACTGCCTCACACTGTGTTACCTTCAATACTTATCTGAAATGTGGCACATGTCCTGTGTGTGCTGCAACTTTGGAATTATTTTAAACCAGTATATTTGAATTTAAAGCCTTCTGGCTTTCCTCTTTTCTCAGCAACCAGGTCGGAAGATGCTTGGGTATGGAGGATCTGGTTGAGTTAAATTTTAACACAAGGAGGCAATCATTTGTATCACACAGGTAGGATCACTGTGTAAGGCCCTGAGGTGGCAGACCCCATGCCTGTCTTTCTTTAACGTGATACATGTGGCAGGCTCCTGTAAACGCACAACGTGATCACTGTGTGCTGGGAGCTAAGTCTGAAGTAATTAACAGATGAGTCAATGCCCATAGACTTTCCTAGCCTAGTTTCCAAGGCTGGGTAGCCTTGCTTAGGAAAGCAAAATGAAAATGGAAAGACAAATTTGTTTTCAGTCTCGCTTCTGAAGCCTAGGTACCATTTGAGTGTGGTCCATTTAAAGTGTCAATCAGCCTCCCCCCCATGTTTTTTTTACTGTTCAGCGAGAATATTTGGAAGTCTGGAAAGTCAACACTACCCAGCTGTTTCTCCAGCAGATCAGCCATATATTTCAAATGACAGCACTGCATAGGTATGTACATCAGTATCTAAGAGAGCAGATGGCTTTATGTGTGTGGCCGTATTAATGCAACTATCTCAAATTCAGTCAAAAACCATGTAAGATGACTGGATGCAGGCCCTCTAGCTGCAGTGGTGTTAGAAGGCTTTTGTCAGGGTACAGCTGGAGTGAATCAGCTCACAGGAACTGATGTCTCTTGGGTATCAGTTTTGTTTCCCATAAAAAATAAAATACCAAAATCCTGCACTGAGCTAACAGTAAATGCCATGGCATGCTTGCCTAAAAGACATCTTCCAGTTCTCTGACCCCTCATTTTATGCTTTTCATCACAGCAATGCTTATGTGCTGCCAGCCCACAGAGCAAAGCCATATTACATGTACGCTGGGCTTCCTTTAGGGGTTGTGTGGAGGAAGGTGGGATGTTTTTTTCCCCAAGTGCAGGAGGCTTCAAGGTCTCTCAGTGACACACTGCAGCCAATCAATCAGATCACATTGTGTGACTCTATTCATCTACCTCTCACCTCCCATCTGCTCACTTCCCTCTAATTCCCTTCCCATTTCACCAGCACCTCAGGGCTGTTCGTCTCCCAATTATTCATTCCCTTTACAGAACATAATAAGCATATTTTTAAAATCACACCCATGAATTTTTGTATTGACAAGGTCTGAGGAGCACTTCTTTCTCTGCCCTCCTCCCTCTCCATCAGACTGCAGAGGAGGGTGCAGCACCCGAGTGCTCTGCAACACACCTCAAGAGTATGCCTTCATACCAAGGATTCTCCACCCACCCCTACCCTGGTATTACAGAAACAATGCAGATGTGCAGGTGTGAAGTCAATGTGTTAAAAGGTTCTCTTTTCATTTTCAAGTGCTTTCGATAATAAATGCACAGGCAAGGCATCTTGAAAGACATGTATGCTCCCGCAGGTGGTGCGGGCAGATGCAGGCAAGCTCTGCTCAGCGGCGCGCAGCTCCAGCGCAGGAGCCATGAAGTGTGGCTCTCTGCCCAGGCTAAGCAGCCCAGCTGAAATCTCTTGCTAACGCAACTCTGCGGCTCCTGCACTTGCCCTGGGCTCACAGCTCTGCATTAGGACAATGTGGTGGTGTGCTACTGAGACCTGCCCAGAGGGGCAGCTTTGATGCATCAGCCACAGCATTTCAAAGAGATGAAGCAGCATCCATGTCTAGGGACACAGCTAAGCTGGTTAAGTGAACCACTGACACGATGAGTCAGGGTGCAAAGCAGCATGAAATCTGACTTAACCTTACTGCCAACCTAGTGCTTAGCCCACAGGACAATGGAGACAAGCTGCTGCACTTCCCAAATGGGAGCTATCTTTGTGGCCACCATGGCAGCAGTGACCAACTTTCTCCCTGATGTGTTAGCACATCCTAGGAGAGGTCTCGAAGCTGGGGCAACCATGGCCCAGAGCTGTGCTTAACTGTATGCGTGAAGTCTCTGCGGGTGCCTCTACACTGCTAAAGAGCCATCCACCACAGAGCAAACCCCAGCACGAGACCCCTTGTCCTCCCTGTGCTTGCCAGCTCCCTCCATGCCCTTCCCTTCCCGACAGCTGCCCTGTCACAGCACTCTCCAAAATAGCCGGCTGCAACAAGGTCTTTTACCACCACATACCAGCACACTCTTCATGCCAGTCCCTCTGCTGCCTTCTCCTAGTCTCTCCTCACCCAGGGCAGGCAGGCGGGCAGGCAGGCACGCTTGCTCCCTTCTCTCTGCTTCTTCTTCTCTCTTCCTTGGCTGCCCAACCTCATAACAGAACCAGCCACAGCTGCACCTCATCTACATCAGCCAACCCACCACTGTATATTATCAATGATAATTAACCTAGCTTCATTCTTCTACACTGCCCCAGCTGCTTCTCCCCCCTGCAACCCCTGGGCACAGCTCACTGCAGGGTCTGCGCCAAAGGGTGGTAGGGATGACGCTGCAGCATGTTTGGCTCTGACCATGGCCCAGCTGGCTGTGCATCCTGTCCTGACCTGTCCCTTAGCCCACACCACACCCCACCCCAGGGAATGCAGTGCACACCCTCTGGCATTTGCTGTAAAACCATTCTCTGGTGGGCTATGACACAGCTCTCAGCTTATTGTGAACACTCTGAACTGTGAAATATACAGAATGCTTAAGTATTTGGTGTTGCATATACAGTTATGCCTTAAGGCCACTGAGACCCAGAGGAGAGCAAGAGCCAGGCACTTTGCAGAGCAAATGCAACCAGACTCCTCTGGCAGAGGCTATCCCTGAAAAATACAAACAGGAGTCAGTCTGTGCCACCAACCCTGGGATTAGGGTGCACAGCCTGGTCCTTTTTCATCAGTGTGAATGTGCCCGATACCTCCTACTCCTGAATGCTCTGAGCTTCTGTGTCAAGATCATGCCTTGGTCACATCCCAAGGCCAGGGCATGGGAAAAGCATAGGTGGGAGCTCATCCTCTCCATTTCCTTTCTCTGCTATAGACTGACTCCTCCACATGCTTTTATTCACATAGAAGGAACAGAAGCACCTGCATCAGCCAGGAGTTCCTGGAAGACTCTTAATCCCCTGGAGTGCAATATGTCACCTATCAAAAGGTAAGCCTAGTCACAGGGCCAAATAAAGGCAACACTGCAGCAGCAGTCAACACCAATTTACAGCAGATTTGGCAAGAGCTGCTAAAAAGCGTGCAGGATATGACATCCAAACAAAAGAAATTCAGGCCAGTTAATGGAGAAAATTTTCTTCTCATACTTTATGAATTTTACACACACACGCTTGCATCACCGTTTATGCTTTACCTGCTCATCCCCATTTCCTTGTCCACCAAGTGCTCTTTCTAGCCAAACAGTTTCCAGTCCCTTTGCTCAGACACTCCAGTCCTTTACACCTGCCTCATCTTGCAGTCTGCCTTTTTTGCTTCCATTCCAGTGACTCCAATTCTCTTATCTCAACCCGATTCGGCACTGATTTTGTCCCTTCACAGGTAAGAAGAGGCCCCAAGAGCAAAGGTTGTAATCCTTCCTACTCCCCCGTCCCACATCAGAAGTTTCCTGTCCTTAACAAGAACAGTACTGCAGCATGAAAGCAACCCTGCAGATATACTATTTAGGCTGGAAAATCAAGCAATGTCACAGCAGAAGAAGCCAAAATGTAGGTTGTGGGAGAAACAGCCACTCGGCCAGGGCCGTGGGGGTGTTTTGGTACCCCAGCCCCAGGAGCACTCACTGTTATTTCTCAGAGAGCTCTTTCCTCCCTCAGTGCTCAGAGTAGACAGTGCCAAGCTAGTAAGTGGCTATTTATTTTGCTTGCTTCTAGCAGTTCCAGGTATGGCTCTGTGACACATTTGCTGCATGTTATTCCAAGCCTGCTCTGCAGGTAGCCTTTGTTAATTCCCTCCTGAGCTTTTCTGTGGAGTTCATCAACACAGTACTTGTGTGCCTCAAATGCTAATTCATTTACTGCCATAGCATGACTGTGAGGGGTGTTTTTCATTTCCATTTTGCATGTGGAGAGCTGAAGTGCAGTGAGATTAGGGTCCAAGTATTCCTCTAACATGGGGTGCCCATTTCCCAGCGCTCAGGGTCTGATTTCGCAGAGTGCTCCGCATTACATGGTAGCTTGTGTGTTCAAAGCACATGTCCCTTTGCTTTCTGTTGCAGGTGAGCACTGAGTATTTCTGGAAATTAGACCCCAGAGTCTATAACTTGGCAGGCTGAAAATAAGCAATGTGCAATCTCACCATCTGTGTGAAGTTTGATTTAAGCATCTTGCCAGACTGACTCAGGGACTCAGCAAGAGAGGGAGAGCAGGATCTGCTTCTCCAGGGCTGCACCCACCAGGCATAACCAAAGGGTCGTTCCTGGTCTCCATCAGCCCTCCCTCTAACCATCCCCATTGGTTTGCCCACCAAGCGTACCTCCTAGCCCAGCTGATTCCAGTCCTTTATGCCAGCCTCATCTTTCAGTCTGTCTTATGGCTCCCATCCCAGTGGCCCAAGTTCCCAGTATCCCAGCTGAGTTCGCCACTAAATCCTCATGTCTCCAATTCTCCTGCCAGCAGTGGGGAGGACGAAGAGTCAAGAGCATGGGGTGTCAGTCTTCTAGATCCTGGCACCTTGTCTTGCTACAGCCTGGCCTAGTGCAGGGAAAGTTGTTGCGACCACAAGCAGAAGTTGTAATCACAGAAGCCCTCTGCACCCCATGGCCTGGGCAGGAGATGCACATTGTGGGCGTTGAACCATCGGCCTGAGCTGAACAAGTTTATTTATGCTGGGAGGCCAAGCTAAAGCATAAGGCAATCCTTGGGGTCATTAAATGCTAAAATTAAATATGTGTCTACACAGCTTGTGTGAATTGCCTTTTCAAAGGCTTGTAACTCAGCCAGATGTAGGTGGATTTTTCACAGGACAGCAAAAGACATAAGCAGTGTAAAACCATTTGTTTTATTAAGTGTCGTGTCTGTAATCTAAACTACTAAACGTTTGGCAAATTTATAGCCAGCTGAAGACATAATTTACAACACAATATTTTAAGCAGCTGAACAGCACTGGTTCTGCCATTCCCACCTCCAGGCTGTGTTTGTGCACCCGTGTATTGGTAACGGAGTGCTGCGGACAGATGAAACCCGTGCTGCTGATACCCTCAGAGGGGAACCGATTTCCTGCCTTGCCTCAGGGGACCCCCAGCACCAAGCTACCTGTCCCTCCTCTCCTTGGTTCAGCCATGGCTTTGTAACTCTGATCTCTCCTGCTTCTCTCACTCCTGGCTCCCGAGGATATTCTGCATTATCTCCTTTGCAGCCTCCCTGGGACCTGCTAACATGCCAAATCCACCGGCTCCTTTCCGTTTCTTTCTGATGTATTAGCAGAATTCCAGTCAAAATCTATAAATCTGTTCAACAGCTAATAATCTATGTTACTAGATAAGGCATACATTACATGATATAGATTTACCTGGCACATCTACTTTACTGTAAAGAAGTGTCTCGTTCATAATCTGTGTATGGGGGAAGCATTTCCACAGAAGCATTTGGAAATTCTTCATAACAAAATAGTGAATATAAGCCTTGCACCATAGATCTTGCTTATTATAGAGATGTTTTATCTGAAAGCTTACAAGGAATATTTCCCTTTTCCCCCAGCACATGTGGAAACAGACCCCAGCTACAAGGTGCCATCCATGGGCAGGCAGTAAGAAGTTTTCACACATTTTCATTCTGATTTTTATTTGCTGGTATTTTACTGCTTCTGCAGTAAATTGGTGCTGACTGTGAACCGGCATAAAACATGACCCATAAAAGCAGAAACATATGGTGAAGGAACATTAAGGTCACACCAAGGATAACAACTAGAAAGGTCTGCCTTGCACAGCCCAGCTGGGCATATGGAGGAACCCGTCTGAATAAATAAAAACCTTACAAAAGTCACCCCCGTGAATGGCCCCTTTTGGATCTAAAACTGTTCCAGTCGGCACTAGTGTATAACAGTTGTCATACCGCTCCTTCTGAGAGCAGGATCCCGTTTCTGAGAACCAACAATTAGTTTCAGCAACAAGTTCATTTGAAGATCAGTCCTTTTGAAAACATGCACATCAGGAGGCAATCATGGCAAACCCTAATCTGTACTTTAAAACCCTTTCACTCTAACCTAGGACATAAAAATCCACATGCTCTTATTTAACAATGTTAAATCAGGGGCAATGCATTCTAACCATTTTTATCACTGCATTTTCAAAATGCCTAATATGGGGGCTTTTGATGCACCACTAGGCAGGCCATTGCATCTTTAGGTGCTCAGATCCTTTAGGATGAGAAGAAATGGCCTCAAGTTGCACCAGAGGAGGTTCAGATTGAATATTAGGAAAAATTTCTTCACTGAAAGTGGTGTTAGGCTTTAGAACAGCTGCCCAGGGAAGTGGTTGAGTCACCAACCCTGGAGGTGTTTAAAAGACATGTAGATGTGGCACTTAGGGACATGGTTTAGTGGTGGGCTTGGCAGCGTTAGGTTTACGGTTGGACCTGATGATCTTAAAGGTCTTTTCCAACCTAAATGATTCTATGATTCTATAAGTTTCTACTTCACAGAAGGAAAAGGTAATGGTGTCTTGATGCAAAAATTATACATTTTCACAGCTTTACTTTAAAAGTTTTACCCTAACTCTGAATTTTCTGAGTCTCTAAAAAGCTTGACTTGGTCATTCTTGCAATCCATGCTATCCTAAGAAAAAATTTTAACCCCAAATTTGATTAAAGTTGTCCTTAATTAAACTCTGATTAAATAAATTTGATTAAATACCCCAGGTTGTTTGGCCAGAATGTATATGTAGCTGTTTGGTAAAATTTCCTTTCTCTGCAGGGCAATTTTAAATTGCACTAGGTTTTCAGACCTGTTTGCACTGGCAGCAGGTTAAAAGTGAGCACTCTTTTGATGCCTGGGAGGGCAGGGAAGGAACATTTAGTTCCCAGGCTGCACTTAGTGACTGCACAGGGTACAAGCAAAGGCAGAGAACAGTCTCTGTCACTTGTACTGAAGATCAAGTTCAGACATCAAGAAGTGACCCAGATGCAGCTGTAGAAAGACAGATCTTGTAAAGAAAAGCAAGTCACAGGGAGGCAACATGCTACTGCAGGTTACTTGCTGCTGCAGGACCCAAGCCTAAGAGCAGGATGACACTGGAGAAAAAGGAAACTCTTCAAAAAAACTGAGCTACTTCACACCCTCCCAAGTCACTGAATATGTCCCAGTTGGGGATGCTTGCTCACTGTGGTTAGGTACCCAAACAGCTACTGGCAAGCCTCTCCCACTGTGGCTGGCCAAAGGACTATGCCCTACTGACAGAGTGATCTCTGACTCTTTCACTGCTAGGTTTAACCATCCACCACAACTATTCATTACACTGCACACCCAGATAAAACCTCCAGCTGCTCCCAAAAACAACAGCTCGTCAAAAAAAGCTAGCACGAGTGCCTCAGGCAAATGCCTTGCTTTTGTGTTAGCTCCCTGTTGACTAAAGAAACTCAGGCCCCTTTCTGACCATCAGGGCTCACAGAAGGTTTGGCCACAGCTGAAAGGGAGGTGATTTTCTTCCCTGTGCTCTGAATTTTCACACATTTACATTGCTCTCAAATCCCACAGCTCCTGACAGGCTCCCTGTGTGAATGCAGGCAGTTCAGAAGAGATGGCCCAAGACAGGGGAAGGTGGCTGTTGCCATTGCTGCTCCCAGGATTATCAAACTGATGTGGCCAAGCTCAGACTGAACTGACTTTGCTATTACTGTATTGGTGCTGGTTTGAATGTTTATTGCATTGCCCATTTCAACCTTCGCTGAGCTGAATCTTGACAAACAGATATATTCTGAATGGATTTTTGTTATTGCTGCCTTTTCCCCGCACCCCACCCCCCTGGCCATTAAGACTCATTATGTGGAGTCATCAGCTGTTTTGCTTTTTTTCCCATCTGTTCATACAGTACTTGGGTCCTGAGATTTTTCCCAGGGTGTGAGATAATACTGCAGATGGGAGTGCAATTTCCACTGTTTTGATTTTGCCCCGGTGGGGCTTCATGTGACCACTGGTGGAAAAATGACAACTGCAATGGTTTTGATTAAAGATTTTCCATATTATAGAAACTTCTCAAATCTCAAGATTTTCAAGATTATGTTACTAACTAGAGTTGGTAGCAGGTTTGTTCTAAGAGTATTTTCAATAGTTTCCCTGTCTACAATGCCTTCATTCTCTAAAATAAACAAGGACTCTTTATTGAGAGCAAAACAGTACAATTTCAAGTCACAGGGAAAAACCACCTTTGCCTGTGGCTGGGGGGAACATAATGTTCTGGTCCCGTTGCTGTTAAGCTGAGCAGATATTGGAACCTAATGAGACTTTGAGGGAGCAAGTCTAGTCTCCGGTGACTACTGGTAGCCACCTCATATCTGACCTTTCACTCATGTATCAGTTAGGTCATCATATTGATAAGCTGTTTCGGTGACTCACTCCTCTGATGACTGGCAAACCTACTAAGATATCCTTCTTCTCAAATACCTGTTGTCACTCCCCAGTTTTTATCCCCACCCCCACCCCCCCCCACCCCCCGTATTTGTAGAGAATGATCACATCCATTTCAACCTTTGCTCAGCAAGGCTGAACAAGCCACTACCTTCTTCTATAGCTTCTTGCTGGAAAAATACTCTCTCTGCTCTCCTCACAGCGCTCAGGTGGCCTTATTTCAATTTATATGCATCTGTCCTGGTGGCGGGAGCAAAGCACTGCTGTCAGTCCCGAAGCCAAAGTATGGGCACGTACCTGCTCCAGATTCACTCCCTCCCACTGCTGTTTGGTGTCCCATTTTCTCCTGGTCTGTATTTTGAGACATTTTAATTTTTAGGTGATGACTTCAGTTTGGTCTCAGGCACATCTTGAAAGCACACCCTCTTTCTCCCCCTCTGCATTCATTTTCCAGCACAGATTAAATGGCTACAAAAGTACTTTGGTCAGTTATTCTCTGAGTCAGTTTCCTGGCATCTTTCTTCCAGATCTATAATTCCTCGATTTCTCAGCATCTGTGCAACTACAATTGCTAGACACTATGTTTGCAGTAGGTTGTGCCCAGGATGAGCTTCTCTCTAGATGTAGGATGGTGGTATTACATTTCACAGAGTTATTTCTCAGTGGCCACGGTGTAAGACTAAGCTATTGTAGCAGCACAGAGCTCCCAACATTAAGAAACCTTTAACACAGCACGGGTCAAGTGGCAGCTCTAGTGAGGAAGTGCTTGTATGGCTTTATAGCAGGTGGCCACAGAACCAGGAGTGGCAACCTGCAACCCTGCACCTTGTCACACAGCAGGACGTGCACCATCCCCCCAGCCTCCGGGGTAAATCCAGCTCTCACAATCACCGCCCTTCCCTGCAGCTAATTACTGGGCAGGTAAACCTACAGTGATATCTGGGAAGACAGAAAGGAGAACTCTTAATTGTTCAGCAAGGCTTTTCATCCTTAAATTACAGAAACCCAAGAAGGCTGTCTTCGTATATTTACCCCTTTCAGAGGAATATACATGCTAAAGAAAGGGTCACCCACTTTTTCTTTTTTTGTTAAATCCAGCATTTCAGCGTAACACAAAATTACCATGTTTACACAAGAATTTAGAGATTTGTATGCTGTGAGTGGACGAGGAGAAAAGAGATTTTTAATGAAACTGCAAAATCGCTTTAATAAAGGAAAAAATGATAGGGCAGTTGTGAGGGCATTTAGGAAGAAGGCTAATGCTAAGAGATCACCTGTGCCTAGTACAAACCTCCTTGGAGCATCTAGGAATCTCAGCTGTGACCTGAGACTCTCGATCTGTTAGAGATGTACGAACCTAGAGGCAAGGAGGCAGGATATATAAAGACAGGTAATGCTGGTAGAAGTCTGTAGGCCTTTTAATAGGCCTTAGATATCAATCTGGTCTAATACATCTAATAAAGCACACAGTTATGCTTCCTAAGCACAGGCTTTTACCTTGTTAGGCCAAACCATAATTTCAGGGGAAGAAGAATCAAAGCAAATACTCATAGGAGAAAATGTGTTGAAGCAGTGAACTTTTCACCTCTAACAGCTAGTAATGACCACGGGGTACAGGATCAGATGGTTCACTTAACTGCCGAGTAACAAAATTAGACTAAAAGTTAGAGCTAGTCTGGCCGGAGGCAACGTGACAAATTAGATTCATCTACTCGCCATATTTGTATTAATGCACTTTTGTACTAGTGAACAGATTATAAAAGAAGGCTTTGCCTTGAGGCAGGGTTTTCTGGCACAGAACTCATTTTCAAGCTGAGGTTCTCCCCTGAGGGCACAAGACCATCCCCTCCTTTGCAGCCAAGGACCTGATCCTCAGCAAAGATTCACCTGTGAACAGCTCTTAACACTTCCAAGCTCTGAAAACTGCAGATTTCTTCCTAGTAAGCTACATAAATTGTGCACTCTTGATGTATGTTTTAAAAGTAATGCAATATTTAGTTTGTACCTTTCTAAAATCAGTGTGTTCCACTGCTGATTTTAAAAGAAAAAAAAAAAAAAAAAAGAATTGTTTTAACATCAGCTGTCTGGGACAGGCTCCCTAAACTCATCCTGGCTCCCAGTCCTGGCTGGCAGTCAGTAGTGAGAACTGCTGGCTGCACGGGTGGCCACCTCTCTTCATGCTGTGGCTGCCACGCTGCGAAGGGTTGTAGCCCTGCAGTCTCGTGGCCTTGTGAGTCGTGGGACTCACAGCACTTAACATCGGCTGTAGGTGTGTTTGCAACACGAGGCTTCACTTTGCATCTGCAGCAGCATGGCATCAATCTGACCTGGGAGGGAGCTGTGAATCCGGGATGCATTTCTTTTTTCCTGTGAAGATGAAAAACTTTTAAAATTAATTGCATGGCATTGTGGCTTGTCTGTGTTGTCACCTTTGATTTTGCTGTAGCAAAATGATGGCCTCTCCCTGTCACACAGAGTGACGCCATGTCTCTGAGCAGCTGCGCTCATCAAGTGGCAGCAGCAAGTGAAAGCATCGCTGCAATCTGCACGGAGAGCAGTTTTGCAGCGTGGGGCGTGGAGGGGAGGCGAGTGCAGATGTTACGCTCCTGCAGGGTGGCCAAAAGCCATCGCCGGCTGCAGCTGCTGTGGGCTCTGCCCTACAGGTACACAACCCTCCTCACCCCCGTCCCCGCAACCAGTGCAACCTGCTGCGGGTGGTACTCTCGAGAGTTGTGATTTTAAGCATTCAGAGCTGAATGCGCAACCACTAGATCTAAAACCAGAGATCTTAAAGGGCAGATGTGCTGCCTTAGCAGGGCTGGACAGGGGAAGCGGGAGCAGAAGCAGCGGCAGAAGACTAACCCATTTTCCCTTTAGAGGGCAGTGGTGTTCGTAGTACCAAAGCTGCATTTCCGAGGAGGCGAGAACCTTCTTGTCAACTGCTGGGGCAGCAGCAGCGAGTAATAGGGACCAACACTGGTGATGCTGCTGGCTGCGCTATGCTGTACAAAAGAGCATCTCACTCTGATACGCTTTCTGCAACGCTCTGTGCAGGGGCTCATTAATTTTCCCTCGTTTTCGTGTGCAGTAATCAGACGACTAATTACTGTTCCACAGAGAGCTTCCTTTCTCCCACCACGCCACGAGCGCGGTCCAGGGTGAAGTGCTCCCTACCGTCAATGTCTGTCAGATTACAGCCTCTCTCCAAACCAGATGAGCCCTTTCTGTCAGACTTATGCCAAACCTGTTCAGAGAGCCAAATAGCAGGTGATTTCGAAGGCAGTACTAACCTTTTCATGGGTTTGGGCGAAGCCTCCCGCTCCAGGTTGGAGGATGCGTGCTTCACATGCATGGCATTGTACGAGGTGTGAGTGTACTCATTTTCATCGCTGTAGTCAGGACCGAGTAACGTTCGTGCCCACGTCCCCATGTCGTATGGAGGAAGAGTCCCCCCAAATTCAGAAGGCAGGCATTCAGGGTGTATTAGCTGGTGAAGGCTGTTCAGGTTGTTACCGTGAAGAAAGATCTTTAACAAATAAAAAGAAAGTTCAAAGTCATCATTGGTGCCGTACTTCATTAAGTACAACAATAACAGCACTAATGAGGTGTGGAGCATCATTAGTTGATGCTGCAGTTTCAGGTGGGAATGTCTGAAGCGCTTGGGGCTCGCTTAGGTGGGCAGGAGGGGGGGAGCTGAAGAGTTAGGCTGGCACTTTAAAACACTTCTGAAAACTCTGATTCGCTTGCTTTTGGCACATGACATTTTCACTTTTTCTTAAGTACCAGATCAAGGAAAATGAAAGTCGGGACTAATGACAGACAGATTACTGCTACTGTAAGAGAGTAAGAGGCTTGTGCGAAGAGCAGTGAGAAGAAAAGGGGCATAGCGGAACTCACTGAACTTACGGAAAGATGTGGAGAGTAGGTCCTCAGTGTCTGAGAGGGCAACCCAGCCCTGAACCCCAGGACTGACATTTCCCAGGGGTGTACCAGCCAGCGCTGCCACGTCACGCTGCTTTGGCAACATTTGTCTCCCTAATCCCTCTTTGCTTTCGGGCTGGTATTACCCTTGTCCTGTCTGGTCAAATGCACCCAGGGTGGGCTCTGGGGCCTCCCAAGGGATGATCCAGGGGTTGTCTGATAGATTGCAGAGGACAAATGGCTAAGATGAGCCTCTCTGTCCCCAGGAGTGTCCCATTAAAACGTATCTACACTTTGTTAGTGATAACAGCTTTCAGGTCCCTGGCTGAGTTGCTGATTCAACCCAGACCATTGCAAACTCTAAGTTTTAATAACAGAGGCAATTCTCTGAGGCCATATGAAAAATGCAGAGAGAAAAAGAAGGAAGAAAGCAGCCAGCTGCCACTCAGCTACTCTGGTTCTGTGGCTTCCTATCCCCCCTGGCCCCATCTAATTACCCTTTTCCTTGTCTTGTCTTTGAGGAACGGTTTGATTAGTGTGTACAGGGCATGGATGTACCAGGGCTGGTTGACAAAATGGACTCCTCCGAAACGGGCAGGAAAGCTGTCCTACAGAAGGAAAGAAAAGGCAGGCAGTTAATAGATGCAGTGCTTTAGTCCAGCAGTCAATAGGATGAAAGTCAGAGGAAGAGGTCTGCCTCTTTCCATCTGCAGACGAGCACTGGGCTTGCTGGGAGGGGGCAGGAGGGAGACGGAAAAAGAAAGATGCCTGGAAACGTTTGTTGTATCTGTTTCCCCTGTCAGCAGACACAGTCCCTTCTCCCCTCCACACACTAGAACGCATCAATTGCTAATGATTTAAAGTAGGCTCTCCAGCCACTTGGCCTGAACATTTTTTTAACTCCACCAGGGTATCTGACTTGGCCAGAATGGGAAGCAGAGGAGGGGGCTGGTGAACACTGCTCCCTCGAGGGGAAGCTTTCTAATTTCTCATTGTGCAGTGTAAGGCAAGCCCCCGGTTCCCACGCACATTGCTGCACACAGCTCACCTTTTCACCCTTCGGCCTCCCTGCCTCCCCCCTGCCTCCCCCCTGCTCAAATCATCATTACAAAGGCTGACCTTTCGGGGTGAGCAAGCAGCTATTACGGGGAGGAGGATGGGTGGGAAATGTTGATAAGTGAAGGTGTAGGGAGAGCGCACCATGACGGCACCATGGAAACTGTCGGAGCCCAGCTCTTGCTGCCAGGCTGTGCACAAACACCCTCGGCATTAGCATGCAGGTAGTGTCCCGCCGGGGAGGTGTTTGCAATAGCATCCTACTCTGCTCAGCCAGTGAGGCATGCTTAATAAAAGAGGAGGATGCTGGTGTGTCTTGAAAGGTTATTGTATATTGTGGTGGGTATTTTGTACCTACACTCTCATTTAACAAATGTCAGTCAGTCAGGGAAAAGCCCAGGATTTTTTCATATTGCATAAGTAGTGGGGCAACCGCTGCTCCTGTGTGCAAATACGCTTCCAGCGAGAGGAGAGGTGCCTGTCTCTCCCCTGTGAAGGGAGATACTGATGAAGCCATCCTCATCCCATGTGTGCTCCTAACCCCTACAGCTCAGCATGTAAAGACAGAGCATAATCAGGTCTATTCCTTCAGGGCTTTGGCTTTGGGACTCAGGCAGGTTCGTTCCCCCCACAATTAGCAGAGGTTGTCCTGGGGCTTTCTCTCACCTTACTCCAGAGCATTAGAGGTTGAGCACAGCTGGTGAGGGTATGGGATGAATTTGTGAGATGTTATGGAAAATCTCCTTATACACCTGTTCAGTATAGCTTCTGTGCTGCTTCAAGGTCATTTTTCCCCCCAGATTTAGCACTACATAGGTGTCCCACAACCTCCTGTCACCCGGGGTGGATTGGCAGGATTCTCTGTGTTCTTTAGCACTGGTCATGGATTGCCCTGGTAATCATCTTAAACCATACTCAGGTAATGTTCGTGAGCAGCCACGGGCATTAAGTGATACCTTTTTCTATTGCTATACAGTGCTACAAGCTGCTTAGACCTCAGACACATCAGCTGGCCTGGAATTGTTACAAATCTCAGTATCAGATGCTCTGTGCAAGACAGTGGGTAGTCAGGCCAAGCCATGGGAGGCCAAGCAGTGTAACATAACAGGGCATCCCACTGTAAATCCCAATAAACTCTGAGCTGAGCTTTTTAAGGATGGCACATGCTCTGTTGAGGTGTTCATTCATGATAAAGATGACTGTATTTCCATTGCTGCTGAAATATTCCTTGGAGTTTAGGGACACAGCTCTGACTGATATAAACTACTGCAGTGCTGCAGGGTGGAGTGCCTTCAGCTGGGCTGAGAAACAGCTGCAGAGGGTCTGAGCCCACCTAGAAAAACATTGACCAACAGAACTGTGAAGTGAAGCCCAAAGTGATTTTTTTACCCTGTGGTAACCTAAAATTGAGTTTTAGAGTAGACCAAAGCCAAAAATGCCCGTCTCTTGCAAAATTCACATATTCAGTTGCTTTCCTCCAGCATGGGAATGAAAATTTGAAGATCTGAAACTTTTCACAGAATATTAAAAAAATTATATATTAAAAAATATTGGAATGTTTTATATTTGCTTTTTTATTATTATTTTTTTTTAATTCTATATTTGTCAGGCTGGCTGCCATCCCACAAGCTGTATCTCTAAGGGGGAATTATGGACTTCTTTGCTCTTTGGGGCTGAGCTGCCACAGCTATCCCAGGTTGTACCATAGTAGCATAGGTCAGCATAGGAGATACAGTCTGAGTCTGAAGCAAAGGGCAGTAAAGAAATGAGAGATGGGAAGCAGGGGAAAAACTTTAGGACAGAGATTTATACCAACCTGAAAAAGAAAAATTGTTTTGCCTTCTCACTGGAATGCAGATAATATTAATCACAATCTCCAGTGAGAAATGTCAGTCAGATTTCATTTCCAAGAGGGAAAGTGTTTTTTTTTAAAACATTATTGACCAGCCTTAATGATACCACGTTACCCGGAAAGTTCTGAATGCTGAGAATTATAGGAACCAGCCAGAGGTTTAAATGGGCAGACTGGCTCTGGGAAAGGTCAAGTAAGGAGAAGAATGTACTTTCCTATATAGAAAATGAATTTTATGTCCATCCAACAGAGACTGTTGAATCCATAAACTAGATTGTCTGGTACATCAGTAGATTAAAACCATTACAGGAAAGCCCATCATATAACAGTTTTATTTAAGGACAACTTCTTTCTTTTCATTCTGAAGGCATACCTGAAAATGTGTACAGACAGACCCTTGAAAAGGCAACCTGATGGCCAGGAAAAAAACAACCACCACAGAACATTTTTTTGTGTGTAACTTTCTGCTAATTTTTGTTTCTTGCCCTGTTAAGCACAATAAACTCATTTTGACCTTCATCCCTCAGTCCACCTGCATTTGTAAGGCTGTCAATTAGAACAAGGACAAAGACAACATTTTTTTTTTTTAACCAAAGAAATTTGATATGGGATTCATCCAGACACTGTTTGGAAACGCAACATACCAATTTTGCAGAAGTCCCTAATTAGAGCAGAGCTGTCTTGGAAAAGAAAGCTCCCGTCTGGAGGTCTGCCTTGTGCAGTTCCAGGAAGATGTATGAGACATTTCCCACACCCCACTTAGTGTCTCTGCTGCTTTCCCTGGGGCAAGGTGAAAGTAGCTGAAATTGATTTTCTGCTGGAAAGCTTTTGCTTTTAGGAATTCTCTTTTGATTTCTCATGTCTTGTGATTCCTTGGGAAGGTGTATTTTATAATGAGGTACATTTTTTGGAGCCTACTGTGAAAAGGACCCTGGAATCATGGAGCCTTTGCTTAACCTGATTCTTTGTTAAAAATACCCAAACCTGCGGATATGTTTGTATTTACTCCATTGACATAAATAAAATATAGCATGCAGGAATTGGTCTAATTATTTGTGGGCACTACCGTCATTTTATCTGAAAGCCAGGCTTGACATATCAGCACGTTGCTCTGAGATGAAATTGCAGCATAAATAAATGCATCCAACCCAGTGCTAATCTAGTTAACTTGCTACTCAGCAATAGCAGGGAAGAAACAGTGAAAGTACTCCAGATACCTTCTTGGGCAGCTATCTCACTCCAGAGTCAGACCAGGTCTCCTTCACTGGGACCTGAAGTGAACTAAAGTAAGGAGTATATCTAACCATGCTGCAGTGGCACCTTCCCAAAGCAGTGTAGGCAAACCTAGAGAGAGAAAATTGTCCAGACGCAGGTTTTTAGTTGTTTCTTTTAATTGAATGAAACTGGTGCCATAGACGGGACTTTTCTTTTGCCTGATTTGTCTTTTTTTTGACTATATACATTCCTCACTGGTTTCAGTTATTCCCCTCTGCATCGTCCCCAAAGAAAAGAAAGAAATGAACACTTGAATGCCACAAATGGAGCTGCCACAGACACCCCAAAATCCATACAAGCCTCAATATATCTTTTGTTTCGGATTGGAGAAGTGTCTCCCAGATCGCAGATTAGAGCGAAATGTTACGGAGATCATTGTTTCCCTTTTCTGCTCAGACCTCCTGTGCAGGGAAATTTCTGAACTGAAATGAGTCTGGGACTGAAAACCCTCGGTACATAATGTTCCACTAAATAGGTCGGGAGCGATAGCTACGAGGTGAACGAGAGACAGTTTTTCATTATTTCTGCCTATTCTTGCCTTCACAACATCTATTTCTTTTGGCATGAGTATGCATCAGAAAACACTTACTGTGTTGTTCTGAACTGCCTGAAAGCTAAAAATCAAGATGAACTTCCAGCATCTTCTCACATCGAAGTGTGGCAGAAAAGCAAAACAATCTCTGGAATTCCAAAATTAGGAATGAATCCAACTTGGTGGTCAAGGTCAATCTTTTTAAACTGCATGAATTGACTTCATAGACTGATGACCTAAGCTCAAAAACCAAATTATAGCATATTTTTAGGTTGTGGGACATCTGAATTTTGTGACACAAACATTTAAAAAATATTTTCATAACTTCTACCCTTTGCAATCAGAAAAGCAAACACACATCTTGCCATCTAAATACACTTTAATCTCAACGATACTTGCCAGTTTACTGCAAATCAAAATATAATCCATTTTTAAAAAAATAATTTCCTTTAGATTCAGGAAGAATTCAATCGTAAACAAAACTGTTTAAACTGAAAGGTCATTTAAACTAAGGACAAAAGCAGCATCTTCATGACTTACATAATCAGTCTCTGTGGTGGATTAAAGCTCCCACAGATCATATTAATAGTTCAGGAAGATTTTATTAATAGTACACTGATAGTTTCTCCACGGAGAGTTTCTGCGAGTGTGTTTTATTTTAATGGATCGGCACAACAATGGAAGGAGGCTCTCTGCTCTTCAGCTCTGGATCCAAGTTCAGCCTCTGAAAGAGTGGCAGTGGTTGAAAGTTGTTGTCCCTCAATTTTATGACTTTGTCAGATATTGGATAGGTTGTGGCTATCAAAAACACGTTCCTGAGCATCTTCAGATGAATGCCACATAATGCCCTTGCTGTGGACAGAGCAGGTTGTTGTATAGTGTATGCTAGGAGAGAAGGTAAAGTGCCTCCCACCCCATCACTACAGCTTCAGCTTCTAATTTTAATGCAGCTCCTAAGGGATGAATGTTTAGTTTGGGAAATCCCAAAAGGCAGGAGGCAGTGGGAGGCAGTAGCAGGGCTGGGGGCCATGAGGAGCCCAGGACCAGGCTGCTCCCGCACCTCTCCAAGCCATCCCTGGGGCTGCGGGAGCCAGGGCTGCTCCCCCTCACCTGCTGCGGTGCCTGCTCTGAGCCCAGGCACGTTTCAAATCTCCGTTTGGGCAAGTTGCTCTTCTTTGTGTTATCTCTTTTTGCTCCCCTGTGTTTTTGAAGAGACGGGAATGCAAAATTAATGTTGCCGGTGGCAATAATTGCAAACTCGTTTGCTTCTACCTTGGCATGCCCTCAGAGTACATGGGGCTTACAAATAGCTGCAGAGTCAGGGAAAACCATTAAAAAAAAGACATTAGTGCTAGCGATATGGCAGTCCTGACCTGCTCAAATGCCACCATAAAAAGAATTCTTGCAATTGGGAAGAACTCATCAATTCTGGGTAAGCTCTGACTGTAACTGCTCCCACCAAAACACTCTTTTCTTTGAAGCATACAGTAGAAAAGATTGGAGCAAAATCATGGGGAAATATAAGTGCTTGGTTTATTTTTACACTGCATACCCACATATGTAGATGCGTACACTCTGAAGTACTGCTGTCAGGGAAGTGAGACTGAAACATGAACATTGGGATGCATTCCCCTAGACATTTTTCATTATGTTTGTTATCTCTCCCGCTACACTCAATAACTTTTAAAATCCAGGCATTTGCTGTGGGTTTCTCCCCATCATTATTGCATATCAGTGAGGTCCTACAGAGCATCTGTTCACGGGTGTTGGCAGATGGCACCAATAAATCAGCTTATAGAACACAGATTTGCTCAGTAAACTTTGATTTGTCCTGATAGAATCATGCTGTCATATCATCTGGTCTAACAAAATAACTTGTAACCTTGGGGCAAAAGGGGGATTTCTTCACTACCTTTCTACAAGAAACCCTTTGCCGAACCAGCTCAGAATAATTTAGGAACAGAAAATTTCCCAGAAGCAGTGACTCTGTTGAATTGACATCATACCCCAGTGCTGCTTTTTCGCTTGGCATGTGCCCCCTGTTGATTCGAAAGTGTGTCACAAGCTTAAGGTAGAGACTGATGCTTCCTCCAGAAAAAAAGATGGATAAATTATATTGACTAAGAAACCATAGGTTCATTCAGGGGTTTGGTTGAGGAGATACACAGAGAAGAGAGGAAATCAAAAGGTGATTAAAAATAATAATACAAAGAACACTGACACACTGATTTGGAAGCAGTCAATGCAGGTGTGTGCAACCAGGGCGGCACAGTTTGCTCTAGATTAGGTCAGATTAGGTGAGGCCAGCTCAGGGAGCTTCTGGTGGAGCAGGAAGAATGAAAGTCACACACTAAACTAAGGAGGGGTAGATGGGGTCACAGGAACAGGCAGCAGCATGGGAAGGGACATGAATTAGCTGGAGGCTATTTTTCAGAGTTAGTTTAGGGACTTGCTATGATCTTTGCAGCCAGCTCTAGCAAACCAGGCTAAATTGTCTCTAGTGTCCTGATTTTCGGTGTAAATTGTAGCTCAGAAAAACATTTATATCCAGCTTTCTTAAGTGAGGGTGACTGTAAGCTGAGCTGCTTCTATTCCTGTATCTCACTGAACATGAATGTCTGAAATTAGTTGTGGGGGAAGGAAAAAGCAGCAGGGAGATCATCAAAGCTGTAAGTAGTTTAGGGCTTAATTAGAAACGGTAAAATGTGCTGGGCAGAGCACAAGCCTGGCCTGGAGGCTTGCTGGATGAATGCAGGGGCTGCTGGCTGAAGTGTGTGACCACAGGCTGGCTGTGATGCTTCACTCTCCCTGGGACACCCGGCCCTTGGCTGGCTGTGACCTACGAGCTTTGGTTGTTCACTAAGAATCCCTGGAAAAAAAGTCTCTGTGCAAACACCAGGTTTTTGAGAGAAGTGACGTCCCTCCAATCCTTTCCCTGACACTACGAGTTAAAGCAATGCTGTTTGTGTCTCGTTGGTGGGTTGTGTGGGTGTGAGCTGCTCTCAGTTTTGGGGGTGTGATAAAGAAGTGGGGTTTTTGCGGCCAGATTTTAACACAGGACCTTCTGAAGCAAAACAGCCACCAGCAGAATGAGTGTGTCCAACAGTGAAAGTGAAAGATGGCATTGAGAAAGCTTTAAGGAAAGACCACCCTAAGTCTTTTGCACCTAGTAAAAAATCCAGCCAGGAGCACTGGGGTTAAAAAGTTTGGCATGGAAAACTTGACTCAAAAAATATTCTATTTTTAATATAAAATTTTTGAAAAAGAATAACATAGAGTTTTTTGAAAATAATTTTTAAAAGGTAAGCCCTAAACAAAATTAATCAGTGCTATTAACCACTGTAGCCAAAATCTGCTATTTTCCTTAGCTGACCTGATTCAAACCTCTCTCTCCCTATCTATTTCTATTTCCATAGAGAGGTGTCTACCCCAAAGGGCAATAGATTTGTGGGACACTGTGGTTGAAATCACAGGGAATTAAGGAGTTACGGCAGAGAAGATGGTACTGAAGCAAATCCACTAGGATTTAAAAGGCTGTTGAAAGGAGAGAGTCGAGTGCATACAAAAAAACAGTTCTGAAAAGGACAAAGTACAGCACCTTATTTCTTGTCCAGTGCTGGGATTTTAAACAAAAGACCCTGCAAAAAGGCTACCTCTTTTAATATGCGTTTTTATGCTGAGAATCTACATCATGTATGTAGAACATTTATTCTATATTTTCTTCACATTGCCACTTGCTGTATCTATGTATCTGCTCTCTGCCAAAATAGTCCTATGCCTGAGCGAAGGGGCAATGAGGGCCAAATTGTCATGGTGAGGACAAATACCCACAGTGTTAGCTAAAGTCAGACAGAAAAAAGCAATTAAAAAAGGTCTTGTGGCACTTGCCTTTCTTCTCAGGCGTCCTACTGACTTTGCAGGAAAAGCTTTCCATCTTGCATATGAAGCACCAAAGTGTACACAGAAATCACACAGTCGTATTACACTACTTGTGTTCTGATTGAAAGCTGATGATGGAGAAAAGGAGATTTTGTTATTTATGGAGTTAGGCAACCTATTTAGTGCTGACCAGGAGTCTGTTGCAGCTTGGCTTGAACAAAGTATGCAATCACCTTAAAGATTTTGCATGTGCATTCATATGTAGAGCAGCATGTAAATATTATAGGCTGTTATTATGATGAGGTTATAACCTAGCATGGGTCAGAAAAAAATGATCAAGCAATGTTTTTATTAGCATTTGTTGACTGACTGAAACAAACTATTTGACAGTAAATTTCTCTGCATCTAGCAAGAAGTTCAGACAACCCTTTGTGTTGATTTCTCTATGCAGCTGCTGGAAGGTATCTTAGGTTACTAGCACTCATTTCTCAAGGCTATCTGCTAAACAGAAGTTAGTTTCCCATCTTATTTCACTAAGAACTTTAGGATTTACCCTAATTTATTTGAGATTGGAACCCCATGTTAAAATGGAAGGTCTCCCTTCCCCTAGCTCTCACACAAACCCTTTTTAAAACAGTTTCTCTGGTCTGTGTCATCATCAACAAATGTGTCCCCATGGTGAAGATATTTTTTCAGTTGTTTTTTTCTCTTTCAGTGGGGGAGTTTGTGTGTGTACGTGTGTGTGTGTGTGTGTGTGTTTTCTGCACTTCAAAATATTTCTATGATTACTGGAGGATGGAGATTTAAACCTCAAAGCCTTTGGGGCATGTACCCAGCATTTCACATAAGGTTTTCCTAGTTCACATGGTTTTACTGTCACAGTGAGAATTTGCAGCTTTGCACGTGTGTATGCCAGAACTCATTCAAGGAGTTCTGGAGGTTGAGACGTTTCATAATCTGGACTAGTCATAGCTATACCCTCTTGCCTTAAAAGCTATGGTCAGTCAAAATCCTTAGAGTTCATTTGCTGTGTTCTCCCAACAAAGCTACTGCAGCCCTGACCCATGGGTGGGAGGCAGAGCTCTCCCTGCAGTGGTTTTGCTTCTAGAAATACTGTGAAGCACAGGTGGAGTCAGGGACCCCTGAAGCTGTGCTTTGATACTAGGATTTCTCATTTTCTAACTGCATGGCTTTGCCATTTTAATGTGGGGGGGTTTGTGCCATGTTCACCACCTAAAGCAATGCCAAGCAACAGCCAGTTCTGCTCATCACATAATCACTCAGGGCTTTTATCAGTCTGGCAACATTAAATGCTGCGTAAACTTTGTACACTTTGCCACACAAAATACAAGCTTATACTCCTTGCAACAGCTCTTTCATTTCCACAACACAACTTCCCTTTAGTTCACACTTCTTATTCCTCACTACCTTGATTTACTGCAACCTTAACTCTGACCTCAAAACAACTTTAAAAGATAGCAATAGGAAAATTATTTCTGCTGTCTGTGGAGGTGTAAGGAAAGCAGGACACACACCACTGCAGCTTCCCAGCCTTTTCATTATTATCAGCCAAGCACGGATATCAGACTGTGGAGATAATCCCAGGATAATGTTTTATTCTTTTGACCTCTTTTATATTATCACCTGCTCCCACTACCATCCCTGAACAAGTAGAAGCTGAGGGTCACCAGTTAAGTTTACTGCCCAAGTAGTGCTTGCGCTGCCTACCCCAAAAGGTTACTCTTAATTCTGTTTTCAGGCAGCAAAGCATCAGTCTGCAAGCTAATGATTCCTCTGTTCTCCTGTTCTGCTCTTAAGAATTTGTTCTGATTAATTTTTCTAAGGCCAAGAGCAGAAAAAAAGGAAGATGTCTCTAAATTTGCTAAAACTACAGGTAGCAGGAAGGCATGAGCCCATTTCTCACCCACCTCAGATTAAAAAGCCATACAGATTTTCCTCTTCCTCTTTCTTCTCTGATTGTATTAAAGTCACACATTAAGTACTGCTACATGAAGTCTTAAATGAACTAGGCTTTTTCCACCCAGAGGCTTAGAGTATGCTGTGTCATATCCCTGGAGGTCATTAAATTTGCTAGGTGGATACAGGGCAGTTAGTCTGTACCTTCTCATTTGAAAGCTTCCCATCAAGAACTCTTTCCACCTGAAGGCGTGCAACAGTCTATCCTCCTTGTTAAACTGCACACATTTTATTACTGCTCTCTGCTTGAGTACCAGGGCATTTGCAAATCAGTGGCTGTCATTTACTTCGAGTTCAGCCAGGCCTTAGGCATGGTGGCCCATATTGTCCGTCTAGCAAACTGCAGAGATTTTGTTTGGAGAAGTAGTATACAGTGTGGGTGAAAAATCGATCAGATTGCTGGGATTCAGGTGTTGAGATCAAAGGTACAAAGCCTGCCTCATGGTCATTTAGTAATGTTTTTTCTCTGGAGTGGATACCGGAGCCAGTTCAGCTCAATGTGTTTATAAACGACCCGGGTGATGGTAGGGAGCAACTAATCCTCAGAAGCTTTGTTGATGGTAGCAGGCTGTGGAGTACAGCTGATATGCTAGAAGTTTAGGCAGAGTCCCTGTTCAGAGGGATGCTGACAGGCTGGAGCGATGAGTTACTGGGAACCACATCAACAAATGCAAAGTGTTTTGAGTTAGACAGAACAACCCCATGCAGCAGGACAGTCAGGCACTGAACAACTAGAAAGCAGCTTTGCAGAAGAAGACCTGAGTGTCTTGGTGGCCATGAGTCAACAGTGTATTCATATGACAAGATTGGCCAACTGTGTCCTAGGCTGTACTAACAAGTGCCGTAACCAGTGGGTGAGGGGGGTGATCCTTTCCCTCAGCGCCTGTGAGACCGCATCTGGAGTACTGTGTCCATTTCTGGGCTTCCTACTGCAGGAGAGGCTGACGTACTGGAATGAGTCCATCAGAAGTTGCCAAGATGGCTGGGGACTAGAGCACATAACCTATGGGGGGATGCTCAGAGAACAGGGTCTGTTCAGCCCACAGAAGAGGAGGTTAAGGGGAGATCTCACTGTTCCCTGCAACAAATTAATGAGCACCTATGGAGATGACAGCCAGACTTTTCTCAGGAAGAAAAGACAAGGTGATCACCAAAAGTTGCAGTTGTGGAGGAAAGCCAAATCACATACTTGGAGAAAGTTTCCCAGCAGGCAGTCTAACACAGGAATGCATTTCCTGGAGAGGCTGTGGAAACCCCATCTGCAGAGATGTTCACCTCTCAGCTGGAAAAGACCTTGAGTGACCTGATCTAAAATCAAACCTGGATCTAACGTCAAAGTTTGCCCTGCCTTAAGCCGTGAATGGGATCAGATGACTTTCAGAGATCCCTTCCAATCTTAATTATCCCATGATTCTGTGGGGTTTTATATGTGTGGGTTTGTGTGCATCTGAAGGTGTCAGATTGCTCCTGCCCTATAATTTACTTACTCATGTTCCACAATTACCACTGACCAATCTCTGGTTACTCGGGGCTTCAGGCTGCAGTTTCCGCTTAAAGCTGAAGCTTTTATCATCTTTGAAATATGCCACAGAATTTATTACAGACTAATGTGCAGGAAGGTAAGGTTTATTTATGACACGTTTTGCCCCAAACCCCATATTATGAGCATAAATGACAGCAATAAACAAAGGAAAATAATTGGTTCAGACCAGAGGAAAATCTATTATCACTAACTCCCTGCATTGAACTGTTGTTCCAAGAATGAAGGATTTCCTCGTTATTGGGAATGTGCTGGGTGAACAGAAGTCATCAGAAAAGCTGCATTCCCTACTAACTGCTACAGTATTTCACACATGCCCCAATGCATATTAATCCCACTTATGTCCATCAACTTAATTAAACCCTCTCCATTATTGAAATCTATAACTGGCACAGGAAGGTACCAGAGCTTAGGAGTGTTCATTTATACTGTTCACTGGACAGCTTTCCAGTAGTGCTACGTTATTTCTGGTAGGAATTAAACAAGTTCTGCTGGAAATTCAGCAATTTGGAAAACATTTGGGGATTGCAACCAAAGCCAACATTTGTCTGCAAGCATTAGTGACAAGTTAATAGTACTGCTGAACACTTCAAAGATGCTTGACCTGGGACTAATTTTTTTCCCTTTTCTTTTGACAATGACACACTTTTATTGTATATATGCAGTAGTGTGCATGTACAGTACATCTTTGCATAAAAAAATCAAGATAAGGGCTGCTGACTACACCCTTATAATGCAGAGGTTACACTAATGTCTTGCTTCCCCACTTCTATTAAGGGTCTGTCTGGGAAAGTCAGTTCACTGCTTATTGGTGCCATCCTCCCCAAAATTTTAAGACCAAACTGTCAGCAAACATCCTTCTTTCCCCTCACACACACCCACACACACCCACACACACCCCACACACACCAATTCTCTGCTCCAGGGACTGTATTGTTTCAATTTTGAGTTTAAAACAAATCTTAGGCACACAGTATTGTACAATCTGGTAGTCTACTCTGTTGAATAAGTTCTACTGTTTGAACTGGTTGAGTTGTGAAACAGGTTATGAAAGCCTGCTCAGTGTGAAATCCACCACTGAATGTAGCAAATTCTTCACTCATCACAATTATTGAGCGACTAATTTTCCCGAGCATAAACAGCAAGCAAGTATCCGACACAGAAAACCAGAGAAGTTAGATGCCTTGACAGCAGCAAAATTCTTTCAGACTACAGAAGGTAGTTGGAGTTGTTTGCCTAGTACTTCAGTCTATATCCATTAAGCTAGAAGTGCCACTGGAAAGGTAGCTTAATTTCTGACACAGAAGTTCTGAAGCACCTTGATTGTTAAAAATATTTTCCCATTAACTTAGGCAGAGGAGTCTAATTATGAAGGATCATTACAGAAATTTGAGCGCTACTCTCAAGGTAAAGTGGAACATGTCAGATATATGTTTTTAAATAGACATTACAAAGAAGGTGGTAAAAATAATACTATTTTTGTGATGGATAGAAAGTTTAAAAAGTTTTTCAATTTTTTGAATCAAATTTGATTTGTGATAAGACCACAGATTCTGGGAAATATCATTCAAGGAAGTACCTACTGAAATACCCAGAATCAACTTTACAGCAAAGCAATTAGCATTTCTAAAGCAATGAAAGACTTGCCTGAAGTTTGAGGAGGTTAGATATTGCTTTGATGCTGTGGACATGAAAAAAAGTCCACAATATCTCTGCAAATGACATTACGACATGAAAATATAAACCTGTCAGCATGGGAGTCCACAGAGTCCAAGATTCTGAGAAACTCAGAGTGGACAAACAATTCATGCAAGGTAATAGCTGGCATTCGTGAAAGGCTCACAACACGACACAGGCATTTACAAGCATCAGCAGAGATCTGTAGAGGAAGGAAGCACACTTCATGGCAGTCAAGGAAAACAGCATAGCAGAAGGTGAATGGACTGTCCACCTGAGGGCCCACGGGACACCGACTGATTTTCCATGATGTTTAGGTGCGCCAGGGACACCATCATTAGCAAAGAAAAGTCAGTGATGGTAGGACAACGTAACTCTGGTCCTATACAGGTAAAACATATTCCATTATAGAATTCTGTCAGTAAGTGTTTGGATAAAGGAAAATATTGATAAATATGGGAAAGTCAAAATTTATAGTGGTACCAGAAGGAAAAAAAAAATATGCTTATTATTGAGATAAAAAGATGCCAGCTTTTGGATCTCAGAGTGAATTAATTCAATGGATGGATAATTGTTGACAGCAACTGGAGGGGAAACTAAGGATGCTTTCAGGAAATACAGGAACTCTCAACAGAGGGTGGAATAGGATGAAACAGTCAAGGTGGTCCATGGCTCATCTACCCATGAAAGAAAGTTTATCTTGCCATAATTCAAGCTACAATAAGAGAAGCCTATTGCTCTAGGAATGAAAATATAACTAAGATTAACAAGTGAATGTAGTGCTCTTACAGATCACATAAAAAGCAAGCAAAAATGTTGAAAATTTAATTTGCATATGAATGACCTGGAAAGGGCATTATTGCAGTGTCTCTAATGAGAAACTGAAAGGGCAGTAACACTCTGGGACATGACCTTATGAAACTGGGGCATCCATTTGTGCATGATCATTATCTCTTTAGGAAACCTTTTTCTCAGAATGCCATTGGGTTGCAGCCAGAGCCAGAAGTTTTTTGCTTGGAAATAGAACACACTTGACAGTGTAAACAGTACTAAGTTGTGCATAAATTAGGACAGATATGGGGGGGAAAGGTAAAAAAATCTTATATGGAGGTTTCAAGCAACTCAGAAAACACAAATTCTTACATAAACCAAACAAAGATGTAAGGTGTACAGACATATTCCAGAGAATGCCATGGGAATTTATCCCCCAGCAGACCCCTCTGATGGGAGAGCTGTAAGGAAATTTGCACCTCACCAAGCTGCCTGCATCAGCAGCTTGAGAGGGCTATTGAGAAGATACATGCAGGAGGGGTAGGTCACAACCAGGTCTGTATTTAACATTGTGAAATTAATGGGGCACCAGTGAGGTCACATGAACTCTGAAGACAAGATGCCTGTGCTTGTCAGCAAGCTGCCAGAGTCACTTTGGCCTCACAAGTGTCTTGAGATAGATAAAGCAAAGCAGCAAGTCCAGTATGGTTTGTGAAGTTGTGCTGGCAGTGATAAAGGTGGGAAGCAGTCAAACCAATGTGCAGTAGACTCATCCCGGATGCAAGTGATGCTGCTGCACCAGATGGACACAAGCAGAGGTGGGGGTATCTGGAGTAGGTTTCCTCAGCTGAGGCAGCTGAGCCCCAGTACGTGTGACAGTGGGAACCAAAGGACCCGGCCGTGGCAGAAATGACAGCATGGATCTTACAGCTGAGATCCAAAGGTCCACGTGACAGTATGGCACACCTCAAGAATTAATTGAGCACTGGTAACTGATGGTCTTTGAGATTCTGAATTGCATTAAAAGTCAGTGATGGTGTGCCTAGGAAGGGAAGTTGTGGGAAAATAAAGAACTTGCAGGAAGACCTTAAAATAGCCACTTAGTAATAAATTATTACTGATCCCTTCCCTTCTTCCATCAGTCTCACTATGATCAGTTTATTACCCCCACAGCTGTTGTGTTCACAACCTGGAATGGAAACGCAAAACAGCACTTTCTTTGTATCTCCTTTGAAAGTGGCAGAAACAGCCTCTTTTCCCCTGCAGGGGACAGGGTAAGGTCTCCCACGCTGCTTACAGAGACCAGATCAGTAGGAAGCAGCAGTAAAGAAGACATGAAGGAGGAAAAAGGAGGTAGGAAACACGTTCTCTCCAGTGGCATTCTCACAACTGGATAATTTCTCTGGCTTCAGATCCCTTGGTCATAATAGCAAACCATCTGCTCATGGAAAGAGCACGCTTCAAGAAAGGATCGGTGGCTTAGTCATCCAGTCACATCATAGCTATGAAGGGTTTCTCTTATTTTAGTAAACAGGGTCTCATTTTTAATCCTGTTTGTCTGTTCTTTAAAAAAACTTTTGATGTCATTTGTGTAGTTTAACCTGCCTATTCTTCTAAAAAAAAAGACATGTGAGACAAATCAAGCATCCTACAGAAGAATAAAGCTAGTAGTACCAGCAATTGAAGTAACATAAAGCACAACTGCAGTTAAAATATCCTGAAGTCAGCTACTCTACAAGAGAGTGTAAAGGACTCATAGAGCCTTCACTATAGGAATATCAGCCATGTTAATACCAGTGACGGCCAGCGACATGCACAACCCTGGTGTTCACAGCATGGATACAGGACTCAGCTCCCTGTGGCAGGTCCGACCCCTCTCCAGGACACATCCCCAGTTATGGACCCATGTGGGGTAGGTTCACAGGGCCAGCTCCACTCTGTGTGGCTGCACCTGCCTTATGCTCACAGATTCATCCATCTGCATGTTGCACAGTTCTACGGCTTCTCTCTGACCTTCCCTCTGGCCTTTTCTGGCGTCTTCTCTCTGAGCTGCCAGCGTGATGCGGATGGAGCCGGAGGCAAAGGTGCAGGTTAGTGGGACACCAATGTTTCATTGCTCTGCCTTCTGCTGTCTTTTCATACTCTTCCAAGAAAATCCCTGTCCAGATAAGGAATATTTGTTTCTCTTATGCTGCAAGGCTTGTGGCAAGTTTCAGATTCAAGCTGCAAACCATGACCTGATGCTAATGTTCCTGAAGTACCTTTTTTGTGCCTTTTTTCCCCCACTGTTGTCATTCCATCACCCTTCCCATCATCCATAGTTTTCTCCTGGCTCAGCTGAGTTTGTTGAAGCAAAATCCTGGACAATATATTTCAGTGTGTGGTTTGCCTTTCATTTTGATTGACTTCCCATGTGTTTTTAGAGCCATAGGTCAAAAGTTTCATCACTCCCTGCTGCTTTATAAAGTATTCTTCTAAATAAATAGTACATGCCACAGAAATATCTGATCATGCTAGCAAAACATGAAGCTAGCAGTGCCAGTTGGAAGCTGAAGAAAACACCACCTGCGTGCCTGCAGCAGTTCTCTGTAATTCTAAAGACACAGAGGCAAAATGAAAAGCCTTGCCTCTGCTGAGACACAGGGAAATTTACTGTGAAGTGAAACACAGCACATGAAAATAGGGGTGCAATTCTGAAAAAGCATGACAGTTTATTGTCCCATCGCTGCTAATAACCTCCTTGAAGCTGCTGGTTACCATCCCTCACGGTACCTGGCCTCGTGAGGGTCCCTGTAGCATTACAAATGAAACTTTCCAGGATGGCTTAGGTGAACCTGAGGTATTTGCTGTGAGACATCAAAGAGTATTTCTGCTCCACAGCTGTGTAAAACTACAAGATAAGGGATGGATACTACTATGTGCCCCTCTCTGGTACTTCTCCAAGTGTATTCGAGAGGTTTGAGTTTCTTAAACTGATCTCTGCAGAACTGTGGTGGGTTAGCAACACGTACGCTGTCGTTTTTTACCTCCCCCAAACAATGTAAAGTCTTACTAATTTATATCTATTCAATCACATGTTTATTCTCTAAGTTGTTCAAAAATATCTTCCCATGTGTTTAAGTGTTTTAGAAGCCAGATCACTGAAGAAAAGGTTAAAATCTAGCTTTTGTGCATTTTACATACAGAAAATGCGGGCAATGCTTTCTCTGTTCAGAAGAGGACAAGAATATAATGCTTGCCAGTGCCTGAAGCAGTGAAATTTGCTGTGCATTGTGTTTTTTTCTGCCTGATGAGTGTCTTGGTTTTATGGCAGATTTTAATGTCAGTGGAAACTGTAGCTCCAAAGCACAGGGCAAGCTCCAATGGCTTCAGGTTGCAGAATGTCAAAATGACAAACTTCTGAATGGCTTTGGCCTCAAGGGTCTGACTCCACTGAGGAGAATTAGGAACTTTCCCATCTAATTCTAATTTCCATCTGATTTCCTGCACTAAGCTTTGTTTGAGCCTTGTATCACATAGCCTAGATTCTGTGATGCATAATACAAGCCAGGTATGTTTTTGGTGGAACTGGAATCATACCAAGAGGGAAGGTTTCAGCCATGCATTCTTCTGTGCCATGCAGTGTTGTATGCCTTGACATATGCAGCAAGCAAAAGTAGATGGGTTTGCAATTATGAGCCAGGGGGATGGGGAGATGGCAAATATTACTTTGTATTTTAAACATACCGCAGTGGTTGGGTCTGCAAGAGCTTCACGCACACACTCCTGAAGAACCTGATGTTTCTTTTCATAGCTTGTGGTACTGGACTTTGAGAAAACAACTGCAATATCATGGCAGGATATTTTAAAAGCTGCCTCCACTGTCATGGGTTTGGGATGATGAAATAATCTGACATTTATATGGAAGTCATACTGAATGCTGATTGTGTGTTATCTTGAAGGATTGTGTTTATTGGCAGGAGCCCACAAAGGACAGTTGGCAGTTTGCCTTAATGTGAGACAACCAGGGGGAATATTCATCAGACAACATGAAGAGGCATCAAACATGCCTGACAGGTGAGTCTCGTGGTGGCTTGACAGCTTGAACATTTGCATGAGAGTCTGCTCAGCCTTTGCTTTACTTTTCTTTGAATAACATTGTACATTGAAAACTCTGCCTTGCCATCTTTGGAATCTCAACCCCTCTCTGTTGCACTTGGTGGTCTCATGTGAGGCCATGTTTTGGAAGACTTCTCAGGGTATCTTCCCCTCTAAGGCTGCCTACCAGCTTCTTCTCCTCTCATGCTCCCTCCTTCATTCTTCAAAGTAGAAAGATATTCTTCAAAGAACATACTGCTCTGGCAACACTTTAAGGTGGGCCTCCAATCTGATCAATGACCCAGGTGCCCTCAGGTTTGGTACATGAATGTTGCCTGGTATTTTTGTTATCACGGAAAGCAGGAAATGCGAGAGCAGGAAATTCCCCGAGTTGTACAACTGGATCTAAACATCGCTTCCTTCTCTTCCATCATTTGACCTTACTTGCTTTTATTAATGACTGGCTGCTGACACCAGTGTGATCTCTGATTGCCTTTTCTTTCCCTCTGAGTTATCAACAACAGGACAAATATTCAGGAACTCAATACTTCCTTGCTCAAATTCCATTTTTGAAAAATCCTTTTATAAAAACATAAGAAGGTCCTTACTGAGCCAGATCCAGATATCCCAATATTCTGTCTCTGGCAGTGGTCAAAGATGGACAGTTAGGAGGAAGTACAAAATCAGGGTAGAATTTGGTATGTTCCCAGAGTACTGTCAGTCTCCAGTTAATGGCTTCCAGTGTTTGCTCTTTTCCTGAAAGATTTTTCTATCCCCAAAGACATCTCTTTTCTAATGACAATTCAGCCATGATTATCCAATCTATAGATAAAAAAAGAGAATGAACTGAAGTGACAGGAATTCTGAAGACTGTTGATACCTTAGGAGTCCATCTTGCCTGCCTGGGAATAGATGGCAAGGTTTAGCTTTCTCCTATCAAAACATTCCTTACAGAGAGAAGAGGGACCTGCTAGCTGCAACACTGTCCCTAGAAGTCAGGGTTTGTTATGAGAAGGGGAAACCATCATGATTTCTACTTCTATGGTTTTGCCTTTTCAACGTATTTTAGTATTGCCACAGTCAACAGCTCATGACTTGCTTCACTGAAATACTCTTCTGGGACTCTCTGGGTTTTGTAGGAGAATTTCCCACTGGAAAAAATAACGTAAAGCATTTCTGTGGGAAGGGCCAGACCTATTATTATCCTGAGAGCATGAATCAGGATCCCAAATGTTGCCATACAATGTCCTTCCGCCTGCTCCTCCTCCATGTCTCGGATCGGGTACCATCCTGTGTGTAACTCCATGTGTGCTCCAGCAACATTTCAGTGCTAGCCAGGAAAGTTTTACATGCACTCCTCAGATATTAGTAAATCCTGTGAGAGCTCTGCTCCCCAAGCAGTGTTTAAGCAGCAAGGCCTAAAAACTTGGGGAGGGGGTGTGTGTGGATGTGCAGAAAGAAGCAAAGCAGGATCTTCATGATCACGTTGGTTACATTGCTTTATATAATAGATAACTTTGCAAGTCATCCTTGGAGCTGAGAGTCACTGAGCATATTTTGCAGTGTGACGATGATCTTGGGACCCACACGGTAGCAGATCTCCTCGGACTGCCTGAGAAGCTGACCTGGCTCAGCACTCTGGTGTTGAACATTTAGAAGTACAGACTCGGGACTTTCTAAAACACTTGCTTGTTTTCATTAAGTTGACATTTCCCTTTTAGCTTCACCTCCAAGCCTGAGGCATATGGCCTTTCTAAAGTGAAAAAAGGGTTGAGTAAAAGATGATGATTCATTGTAAGAAAACAATTTGCAAGGAAAGTGAAAACAACAGCACTTCATCCAGAAGCACTTGCCATTTAAGAGCTCAGCACTTGCCATTCTGTGACATTCTGTGGCAGTACTTCTGCATCTCCTGATACTGTCAAGTGTTTAGTAGGACTCAGTGCAAAGTAAAAGATAAAAATGGCATTAAAGCTATTCAGTTCACCAAAATATGACATATTTAAGAATGCCTCACAATTTGTTATACTTAGCTATCTGGAGTGCTAGAGTGAAATGCTGACTCTGAAGAGGTCATGAGGACTACAGTGTCTTCTAACAGGTATGAAGCATCCCTTATTCCAGTGCTTTTTATTTTTGTAGCTATCTTTACTCCTGGAAATGCAATAAAGCATATTTTCTAAAACCTTCACTCACATTAGTGTCAGACTAATAAACACTGTGTGTTTAGAGCCACTCAACGTATTTTTTATGCAGTACCAAAACAGGCAAAGATAGAAAAAGCAGTCATTAAAAAAAAAAAATCTATTCTTGTAAAACAGAATGTCTCATCCATAAAACCCTTTGGTTTTAGGAAGAAAACAACACCACATGAAATCCATAAAGTCTAATTCAGACTCTTAGTGGAAGCAATTCACTGCAGCTACCCAGAATGCTGAAGGGTTGCAGTGCTTGTAAAAGTCCCTGGCAAAAAAAAAATGGTTAAAACCAGCAAAGAGGTATAGTCCCCTCTGCTTGCATAGGGTATATGGACCTATGCGCAGCCTCCCTTTAGAATCAACATGTGAATATCCCACTATAGACCAGCCCTCTGCTTCAGGATTTCTCTCTGTTGCCTAGTCCACAGGGAGCACTTAAATACTCCCCTCCCCTGGCCCTGGGAGCACCATCTGTTCTGTGAAGTAAACAAGCTCCAGATTGGGAAACCATGGGAAGCCCTTTATAAATACTTAACCATTCTTACATGACCATTTAATTGTTTAGATAGGTAAACAAGAAATGATTTTGCTGACAACATGACCAAATTGAAACCCTACATCCTTCAGTGAAGGATGTCCACTCTTCCATGCAGTGCTACCTAGTTTTTAACACTGCAAGGTGATAATGATTTGGTATCAATTTGTTCCAGGTAGTAGCAGCTGGACCACAACAGGAAAAAAAAAAAAACAAAACAAAAAAGCAAACTAAAAAAAAAAGAATTTCTGCCAGGGGACAATTTCTGGCAACATCAAGCATTTGCTGTCTGAATCAGAAGTTGTTCAGGAAAGCTGCACATCTACACTGACATGGTGACATGTTTAAAGCAATGTATATACATGCATCTGAAGAGATCTTCTTAGCTCAAGTGCTTGTCACCAGAGTGAACACCCAATTTTCAGACTAGCACTAGCAAGTAGGAGTGACACAGCATCTGTCTGCCTCAATTGTAGAGACAAGGTCCATGTGGCCAAAATTTGTTAAGAAAGCAGTTTATTCCCTGAATAAACAAAAGATTGACTGAAATAACTTGTATTTATCTGAACTTGCCAAAAAAGAATAAAGAAAAAAATCAAGCAAATGCACATACTGAAGTATTTCCAACTTTTATTTTGAACTCTGATTTTGTTTTGATATGTAGTTTCAGTGTGATATGAAAACGGAGACAGAAACATTTCCAAATGACATGAAGCCTTTTTGCAAGTCAAAGAATGAACTGGCTGATTTCTGTCTTGGTTTCACCCACAACAATTGCTTTTCCAACTTTAATGCTGGGAGAACGACTTAGAAAATCAGTTTGTTCATCTCTAGTCGTTAAGTGAGTAATGAGGCATTTAGTGTGGTTCAGGGCCACATTGAGTAAACAACTTATTCGATGTCACCAACATTTTTAGCCTATGAACTCATACACACCCGATAATATTCCTCATTGTGCAGAACAGGTAAAATGTTTTCAGTGATTCACAAATCAGTGTCATAATTCAAAATAATCTTCTGTTTCTATTGATCATTTAAAATATTTCTTTACGGAAAAATCTTATCAAAACGGTGTGGACAAGGTGGTCTGATGATCTACATGCCTTTTTGGCCAGTGGAGAGTTTGTTGGGTTGTGTTGAATTATCCATTAAAGTAATGGGAAAAAAGCAGGTATACCAGTTATGTGATTTTGCTGCATTATGTAGATGTTTCCTGTATTAAAATGTTGCAGGCATCTTATCGTCACATTGAAGATGAATTTTAATTAGACACAGTATAGAATAATGTTAATAATTAAAATCATGAGCGTATATTTTACATGAAAAAGGTGCTATGTGCTGCATAAAATTATCATTCAATTTCCAGATAATCTTTTCCATGATAGCACAGAGGGACTGAGATTGGACCTGCAATCTGTCTAGCCTGGTATTCTGTGATAAACTCTCTCAGTTACTGATTTTATTAATGATACCGAAAATGCATCTATTATTCACACCTGTATAGCTGATACATATTCACAATCCAGCCAGAAACCAGAAACCCTCAGCGATATTCAGGCATATGACTTGAATGTATGTCAAAGGATAAGTGCCATTCCTGTGGTTTAGCACACAGGAGCTGTGGGTTGTGAATTCCTGGTGCAAAGCAGACATGCCTAACTGAACACCTCTGAAATTGGAAAGCAATCCTATTCCTCTTTTTGTTTTCAGTGTTGTAAAATAAAGTGTTAAACAAGAGCTGGCCCATACAAAGTGAGTGTGAATAGAAACTGAATAGAATGTACTTCTCTAGTTTGAAAACCAATCTGGAAACAGGTGAAAATGCAGCCTGAGTGTGACTGAGAGGGCAGAGCCAGCGTCTGGTGTGAGTGGTGGACCCAAATCTTTTGGCTGAGGGTTGAAATCAACAATCTTTCCAAGTTATTTCCCACCCCATCACATGAGAAGGCTAAAGTCCCTCAAGCCCGTTTGTAAATCATTACTGGAAACTGCATTTGCTTGGCCAAGAAGTGGAGCCACATCCTCCTACCTAAATAACAAATATAAATTTGTTAAAAAAATCTCTTTATGCCATACATCCAGGCAGAGAGAGACCACGATGAAATCTGGGAGGACTGTAAGATGTGAAATACTCAACACTCGAATGTTGCATTTATCTTAAGAAATTAGCTCTTACTGGAGAATCCATTATAATGTGGGTTCCAAATTATCAGAAGAAAAATTTATATCATGTGTCATGTAACCTCTGTAAAGATACCAGAAGACTGTAAGACCTATCCTTGTATATATTCTACAGCTGGAAATGTGGACTTTCTGTGACCAAATGCCACATCCCCTTCTCATGCAGGAATGTAATAAAGGTGGCTTCATTTTGCTCAAGTGACAGGGACATATTGAGTCACACAAGGGGAGAGAGAGACATCAGGATCCAGGCAGTTGGGACCCCAGAGAACAAATTTGTCTGAAGACTTTTATCCTAGTTTCCCTCATTTCTCTGAAAAGGCTATCGCATGGATTGGTCTGAAGTTGGAGTTGTTCCTGGTTGGATGGTCCCACTTTTGCTTTAATATACAGTAGTCCTGTGTGTGGAAGCAGCAAAGCTTTGCTGTGTTACACGGACAAACTAACTTTGAAATGAATTGACATTCTTCAATTGGTCTAAATTTCTAAATTGTTATTTTACAGCTGCTTGGTTGAATTGACATGCACAATCTCGTAATCCCATTGGCGAATTACCTTGACTGGAAATAAATGCAAACATACTCTTAGAAATCCATCATTCTCTGTTGATACCAGAATCACCTTCCCAGACATGTGCAGACATGGGATAAAATTTTGCTTTTGTTAACACTGTTATCATAAGACTTCAAATTAATTGAGCTGATTATTATCACTTGAAAATTGACCATCCCCTGTTGAGTTCAATTTCTGGTATAATGAACACATACATAAACATCTTCATTTTCCTTCTTGTCATGGCTGTTTTGCTTTAAAAACTATTTTTACCTGAGACACTTAATACGTTCATAACAATTTTCCATTCTGTATTTTACTTAAGACACAAAGCTCTAAAAATCCTGAGAAAAATCTAACAGAGGTACCAGTTAAATGAATTATAGAGTATGCCTATTTTATAACTCCACTCTCTCAAAGACAGCTCAGCAAGGAAGGTTGTCCTCAAACCTCACTAGGGAAAGGATGACACATGCCCAGAACAGTACCATATACTTGGTATTTAGAAAAATAATATGAATAAAAGGAAAGGAAATGAGTCAACAAGACAAGTCGAAGGGTACCAAAGTCATGCCTAGACCTCACCACAGACTACATCCCTTGACTAAATTAGTAAGTCCACTTGATGCAGCGTGGAAGTGCCACATCACACCTGAAGCAGTATTACTTCATTCACATATCTCTCATTTAGCTTCCTACTAGTTCTTAAGTCGATTATTTCGGAGATCTGCCCTTTCTCTTGCAGCACAGATGAGCTACACCATGGACCTCCTCTGACTCAATCTCCAGTTTTGAATGACTTTTTTCTCCATCCCAGCACCTGAAGTTCCTTCAGTTGTATCCTGCACAGGCATGGGAAGGCCTCTGGATGAGAGAAGTGCTGAGTGCTTTCACTCTGCATCATTATTTTCTGAATTAGTAGGCATAGTTTCCTCTGTGTCAGTTCAGTCACCTTCATGCTAGAATAATGGGGATTTTAATTACATGATGTTAAAACTCTCATTCTGATGTAGCCATGTATTGGAAGGCTCATCATCAATTCAGCAGTTGATTGAGGAAAACTTGGATAATGAGAGTTTATTAACCCAGGTTAATGAGCCTCAGGCAAAAATGAGGGATTTTGTCCAACAGAAGAAGAGCATTGAACACAAACGTGGCTAGATGAGCAGAACTCAGCCCTCTCGAGATCTGCCCACAAAATGACAGAGCATTTGGCAGAAATACCAGTGACAGGATGCTGAAAGCAGAACATCTGTGTTCTCAGGAGTTACATTTCTTAATCATGTTCGCCAGATCTTTGGGGAGAGGTAAATATCCCAGCAAGTGCACTGGCAAATGGGCAAAATGGCTCAGAGAGGCAGTGGGCATGATGGGTGTTCCTCAAGAAGTCCCCTAGACACTTTCCTCAGGGTATCCCTGAGGAGGATCCTTCTGTTGCCCACCCTAGAACCGATAATACCTCTGCTTCCAACAACACGGTCCGCATCCTCCATGGACCTCACACCCTGCCTTAGGTGCAGAGAGCTGCCAAAAATTTGTGGTGTTGAACATAAGCAACAAGCTATCTGCCTCCCCTGGAAGACAGCCTCTGATAAAACACTGATCCCATCACATAAATTCACACTGGTACATCTTCCCATAGGATAACTCAGCAGGGATAGGGAAAAATGGGAAAATCCCATAATGCAGTAATGTTATTTCAGAGATATTTGCTTATTTGGAAGTTGCAAGCGACTGCCATTCACAGCTAGAAATAAAGACAGGTATTAGCCAACAGAGGAAAAATGCATGAACTTCATGAACTTCAGTGATGTGAAGTACTTTTTCCTGTAATAAATGCATTACCCAATGAAATTACAAATTAGTATCTGCAGTTCAAAAACACTGTAGCATTACCACTTTTGTGTCCAATCTCTTGTGATTACAAACTCTGAGAAGAACAAATAGTTCAAAATGACTCACTAGGCTGAAATCCTTGGTTCTGAAGTCAGCGAAAGATTTGCCTTTGTTGTCAGTTCTGGCAATCTGTGCAAGCAGTACATTTACTCATCAAATCTTGCTGTTGGCAAAATTCAAATGGATACAAAATCTTTAAACTAGTGGCTGGAAGAGAAGATGGCCCAACAGAAAATGACCCTTGATTTTCTAAACTAAAAAGTAGGAAGTTTCTACTTCATATTTCTGCAATCTATTGCAAAATATAGCTCATGTATTAAAGTATCTTACTTCTTTTCCTACAGGGTATCTTATCAATACTCAAAGAAGGGGAAAAGGGCTGTCTAAAATATCAAGTGCTATGAAGGAACAGTAACTTTTGAAATAAAAACAGCCGGGAAATGACTGAATGAATTCTATATGGCCTGAAGAAAGCTGGGTGCATATTATTCTTAATTCCTATGTATGTAAAATTGTAAAGCTGTGATTCAATGAAAATAATGGCAGCTATGCCAAAAATGTATCTGAGACATATTGGGGTAAGTTTATTGTGAAGTCTGTTGTAAAATTTCCACTGTGCTTCTTATTCAGAAGGCAAAATCTTGTAATTCTTTCTAAAGACCTCTACTAAACAAAATATACATACATAGACAGAAATGGTCTGCAGGTTTTGTCCCAAAATAATTAGAACTTTATTCAGGCGTGAAAAAAAAAAATCTTATACAGTTGACGACAAACAGAATCTCTGCAGGGCCACAAGTAAAACCTTGCCTACACCAGGAAAGTTCTCATTGTGATTTTTTTTCCCATAACATCTATGCAGATATCACTATGACAAAAATGCATCAGTGTATTTGTGAGGATGTGCCACTTACAAGTGATAGCAGACCCCACAGGGCCTTGGGCATGAACTGGGGGGGCTGATCCGCACACACATCCCAGTAACACGGAGGTCTATCAAGAGTTCACTGGAGCTGCAGCAGGACATCAGTGCTGGAAGAGACCTCCATCGAGCCACCATCACCTTACATATATGCATATATATGTATACATGCCTATATTTATAAAAATATCTAACAGAGACTGGTGTTTGTAGCTTAATTACTGCTGTCAGAAAGGTGCCTACTGCCATAGTGTGCTTTCATAAGTCATGTGGGAGTGTTTAGAAATGCACAGAAGATGAATATTGGATTTGCAATATAGGGTTTCTGCAGCAGGACTATGACTGCAAAAGGGGTTTTACTTTTAACCCCTCGCATTATTAATCCACAAGCTGGAAAATGCAGTTGCTCTCAGTGTTGTAAGGCATGTCAAAAACTTCATGAACATATATGGTGACCATCTTTTCTGCAGTCTGGGGTATGTGTGCAGGTTGTAAAGTAATTTTCTAGCTCCCTGTGAAAGACCCCAGGAGTAAGATACTGGACGGAGGGAGGGAGGGAGGTAGAGAGGCTTTAGAGGTTTGAGTTGGAGGATATGAGGAGCAAAATAAACACATTACTTGTTTATAACACAAGGAATATTATCTAGGTCTGGGTTAAAATAGCCACTCATGGCTTCATATCTTCTGATGAACTTTAAGGAATGTACCTGCACCAGAGTATTGACAAATCAATTTATAAAATCCGAAGGTAGTTAAAGAGCTAAAGATATTGATAAAACTGTGAAAGTATACTGTTTCTATTTTTTATAGCTGTAGCCAAAATAAACATGTCAGATTAAAGTTCTAACTTGTTTGTTACCACCACCTGGAGAAAGCTCCAGACCAGGAGGTGAGGAAAATTAAAAATTTAGGAATAGAGAAGCACATACAGCCAATGATTGTGGGACTGGAGAGTTCAAAGGGGGAATCCTTTCAATCTCAGTAAGCAAAAGGGAAAATATAAAGAAACACCAGTTTCTTAGTGTCTACATTATGTTAAGTGGCTTACAAAGTTGTGGGCTTTTTAACTGAGAGAGGCTGACTGGCAGAGAGCAGGGTACTGCGGCGGGGAGGCACACACACTGTTATCCTCAGAACGTGCTCTGGAGTTGACACTGCTTTCAACTCCAGTTAGCTCACTTGAAATCATAGCCCTGACGTTGTTTTGAAAAGAACGCACGTATGAATACATACAAACTGTACTAAAAAAAATGTCAATTCAATAAAGTATGGTCCTGCAAGCTTTTGGTACTAGAAAAACACTACCAGGAGTGACCAAGGCCAGCCAGTGCTAAGCACTCTTGCCAGAACAGGCTCTGGGGAGTGAGAAGAAAAGACCTGACTTTTCATATAAGAGTGCCACATACTTAAAATACTGCTGGTGTTTTTCTCTGGATGTAGTAATAAGATCCTTTTGGCTTCACGTGCTAAGTGAGAGAGTGAAAAAGGGATGCTAACCCGCTTTATTTTAAAAAATGATATTTTCCATATTTAGGCCTGTCAGTGAAGCATAGTCCTTGTGTAGTTTTACGAATTTGTAGAGCTGACTAAATGCTTAATTGCCCTTGCAGGCTTCTTGCAGCACACTTGACAGGGCCTGGTGGCCCCTGTGGTACAGAAAAAGGCAGGTTCCTTTGCTGAATGATATAGGGTGGTGTAGTAGACATCTGTGTGTGCTCCCCACCCCAAACCAGGACCACAGTAAGAATGCCCGAGTGATGCCACATAGCTATCCCCACACAACCTCTTAAGCTTTCTCTGTCTTTTTTGGTCTAACAGCCTTGGAGACCCCTTGTCCCTTCTCCAACTGCACCACAACCTACAGCTCTTATCACTCCAAAAACCCCATTCATGGTGATTTCTAATTCCACATATCCATCTCAGATCAGATCTTTCCAAAGCTTCACAGTGCATACCAAACCACCCATCCTCTTTGCCCCAAAAAGCCATCCAGGGCACCACTCAGCTTCAAATCTCCTCAGTTCTTCCAACCTCTTGCCCCAAACCTTCTGCCAAAACCTCCCAACCTCCTTGTTCTTCTGTCCCAGGTTCTCCACTACCACCCCTCACTGCTCCATGGTCAGAACCCTCAAAGACTCTGATTTCCCAACAGTGATAGCTGCTCAGCTCTACGTCTCTGGACCCATCTCTGCCAACATCTGTACCCGCTGCAATGAGTTGCCATGGCTGGCTGAGCCCACCTTCCTCCACCACAGCACCTCCTCCCTCACCATCCAGCCCAGAAGGAAATACCCAGCTCCTGAATCTCACAGGGAATTCCAAAAAATAGGTATAGTGTGTATTCCCAGAAATGTACTTTAAAAGGATGCAAAGAACAAAAAATAAGATCTATTTCAGGAAAAAACAGATGTAGTTAGACCCTTAATTTCCTTACTTTTACTCTGCAATTAGATCTGGAACACCTCTTTTTATAGGATTTGGAAAATAAAACTGGAGAAAATGCCCATGTAGATTTTTTTCTCTTATTTTCCCCCCTTACATCTGTTTGGCAAAGAGATTAACCCCAAATAGCATTTTTACCTCTATTTTCCTCTCTTTATCCCTGTATTTGAAAGGAAGGTGGGGGACGGTAAAGGGGACTAAGACCCAAAGAATTAGAGATTACTTGATCTTCTTTGTAAATAATTGCAGTACCATTGATGAAGTGCCCTGAAGCCCAGCAGCCTGCTGACAGACCACTGCATCAGCAAAAATTTATTTTGATTTGCAGGAGTCTTAAAAGTCATCATGTGTTGAATACAAGGCAGAGTACAAACCAAACTTACTACCAATCCTTGATGACACACAGTCGCTTTCCACCAAATTCACACTTCTTTTTTTCCTTTCCACTTGCAGATTATCAATATGGTGATAGGTGCTTTATATATAAAAATATAAATATTTATGTGTATATATATAAAAATATAGATATTATTTATATACATATATATATATATAACCCCAGGGGCGTTACCTCCATGGCACTTATCCATTCTTCCTTTCTCATGTAGGGTGCAGCCTTAGTTGCTTCATTCTCACAGAACCATTTTTTTTTTCCATTGACATTTGTCATTGCAATCAAAATACAGGAGGTTATTTCATTAGTCACTTTGTTACAATTTGTTCTTACCTTTAAAAAAGACACTTCATTCTCCTCCATTTATAGTGCACTAATTCCTGTAAGGCATCGTGAAAATACAGTGGATCAACACTCTATTAATCTATTTTTTGTGGTAAATAACTGGGTGAGGAGGCACAAGGACAACCTGGATAACAAAACCCTGCTACATACCTCATTTAGACCTTTTCCTATTCAAAAACTCCTTGTTCCAGTACAGGAACATGTGTGCTTCCTTGTAAATTGTACATGTTAATTTGCCTCCCAGCCTCACACTCATTGCTGCCAGCGTTAAAAAGGTGAACAAAAAACAGGGTATAAGGGAGTTTACAGCAGTAAAAGTGTGTTGTGAGTTTGAAAAGCTACTGAGTGGAACTGGACAAGTAGGAGCCCTTGGTTTTGAGCTATGCAGAGCTTTAAAGGCTAGAATGAAGCAAGGTGGAAACCTGGTCTGGACTATGGCTTAGCAAAAGCCACTAAATTTTCAGCAAGTGGTTGGTGCAAACTGCCCAGTACATCCAGCTAGGGATAGCACACAACTTCAAGAAAGCCTTCAAGCCTTCACTGGCATAGCTCATATGGTGGAAGACCTACTGCACTCATAGGTGCTGCAGTGGTTGACAGCACACATCACTACAGAGACCTGTTTTCTGTTCGGATGTGGTATTTCAACAGATAGGTTAAAGGCTTTCTGATATCACTGGAACAATTTTCTGAATTCTGGTCTCCAGATCAAACTGTGCCCATTTTGCAATGGACAAGATGAGGGGTTTTTTTCCAGCTAAACCCTGGAACCAGCAATATCACGAGGTTCTTCCCTTCTCACTCATCCCCACATCATGGGAGGTCAGGGAGAGTGCAAGTGGCAGTAAAATCTATCTTGCTGTCTCCTTTCTGGCTTGATTCTGCAGTGCTAGTAGGAACAAATGGCAACATAGCACTTCATCATCAAGGTGTGCCTTATTACTCTGATTTGGAGAGGAAGAATATGATTTCTTAAATATTAACTCTTCACTGAGCAAAAATCCACCCCAGATTGTCATTGTGAAAAAGCAAGCAATGAGGGTCTCTGTACCTCTTATACACCATAAAGAATTCTTTTGACTGCATCCAAAGAAGCGGGGAAGTGGTCTTTTGTAATGAAACATTTTACCTGAAAATAAATCGCATTCCCATGGAAAACACTTAGATGTGGACTTGAGGAAGGAAGTGCTGGAGCTGCTCACAAAACCTTGCTTAGTGCAACAGATGCACCAAGAGGTTTTACCTCCCCACCCATCTTTTCTCCTCCATCCAACCTAACCATCCCATTGCCATCACAACCATATCCAATGCAGCTGTCTCTTCTGTAAGGCCAGCAGCAGCAGCAGCGAGGTCACAAGTGGATCTTGCAAGGGAGCGAGGGCATATGTAAACCTCCTATTCTGTGGAGACACAGAAGCACCACTGACAATCAATCTTGTGATTTTCAAAGATTCCTTTAAAGCCTGAGCTTTGTATTAAAGTGATATTGCATTAAAGCTTGGCTTTCATTAAGATGGGAAGAAAATGGTTCCAGCCTTCTTGGCAGCAGACAAAATCTTGAAGACATTAACTGAATACACCTCAAAGACTCAAAACCCGGACTGCAAATGCAAAGGAAGAGTACTTACATCTCTATTTAAAAATAAATAAATCATGACATTAAAGAGATAAAAGAGAGGAGTGTGGGGGTTTTGGATGTGTTCTGAGGGAGGTTGTAACAGTACTATCGAGCAGCTGCTCTGACTGACAGTCTCTTGCTGACCTGGAGGTGGGGACCTGCTGTGAGGTTTCCATGTGCTCCTCAAAGAGAGCCAGGTAGAGTGGAGCAGCAGCAGCAGGGTTTTGGATGAAACTCACTCCCCTTTGAGTCCTGTGGTTCGTGCAGAACTCCTGCAAAGAAGCTGAAAAGCACTGGGGAAGACTGAGTGGTTCTCTGCCAGAGCACAGCTGGGGAATCTGGGGATCTTTTGCTCCTCCTGTGCTTCAGGCACTCTATGGGACACTGGAGCAATAGTGCCACAGCCCAGCTTTCATCTTATGCTCATGGTCACCGCTTCATCTGGCCCCAGGACAGGGTGTGTGTGTAGGCTTTACTCAAGAGGGTGAAGGAAGAAGCTCTGTGATTCTTCCCTCTCTTCCTTTCCCATCAGCAGCACTCCCTCAGGCATTACAAGAGCAGAAGCAGACCTTCAGCTCAGCAGCTCCTGCCCCTACCTGCCTTGATCAGACCAGCTATCTGCCAGGCCTTCATGCTGTCCTCTACAAAAGAGGCCACCAGGATGGCAAGGGTGCTGTTTAGGAGCAGGTGGTGGATCAGTGGGGATGGCTGAATGCTCTGTGCTTTTGATCTGCCAAACTCTGCTGTGGTCATGCTTAGATAAGCACAGGAAAAAAATACAATCAGCTTTCCACTACATTTCAGAATTTACTACATTTTTACTAGCATCTTGTTTGCTTGAATATATTTTTTTTTATCCTTCAGGCAAATATTTCTGCCTCCTGTGAACCTTTTATGTAAATCAACGGAGGTATTTGGCAAGCCATATCAAAACCGCAGCTTTACAAATCACTGAAGCGGAAAATAAATGAAAATAATTACTGATGCCTCCAAGTGCACAATTGTTCCAAAATGGAACATGTAGCTCGGAGGGGGTGGGCAGTATATATCTAATGATTTCCCGTCAGCTCACACAGCATTGGCTCAGACATTTTTATTTCACTCTGTGACGTGTTTTTTCTCTCTTTTGGGGGACATCAGGGAGAGGTGGTGGTTATTTGCTCATTTTAGCCATATTGAACAGAAACAGATCTTTACTTACTTGGTAAACCCAGAAGATATTTGTAAGTCCCTCCCTTATGCTAGAAATTGGAAATTAACTGGTGTCTGAAGGAAAAGGGTGTGTGTGTATATATATATATATATATATATATATATACTGCCATGCCAGTAACATCACTAAAAGAGCCACTGACTGAGAAAACTGTAGTTTCTATGTGATGGACTTGGTCAATATTCAAAGGGGTCAATACTAATCTGCTTTCATGTCTTTCAGTATAAACCAGTAATGCACATCCTGATACCACTGAATTGCACAGACAAGAGAACCGAGTCCCACAGTGCCCAAGGGCTGCTCCTGAGCCCTCGCCACAGTCCATTGTCCTGACAGTGGCTGCATCCCAAAGGAAAGTTTAGAACCACTTCTGCTTAGTGTCTTTGGACTCTTGGAAACAAATGCTTTATATCTGTTACCATGACTAGGCAATGCTTGAAGGAATCGCTGAGGACAGGTGTAAATTTTGCTGCTTCTGGAGCAGAAGGCAGCCATGCCAGACAGACCAAAGGCCCATCTGGCCTCATGTCTTCTCTCTAGACCAGCAGCCGAGGGAAGAGGAGGAACAGGTAAGCGTGTTTTCACTCAGCATGGTCTTAGCCTTCAGTTACTTTCATCTTTCAGAGTCAGATGTGATTCCTGCCTCCCTAGTCACCCTCGCTGGGTTTCTGTCACATTAACCTGTCCAGTGCCTCTTGAAGTCATGGCATCCATATCCTTCAAGACAAGGTCTATCAGGTCTACAGGACACTGCAGGAAGATCTGCCTCCTTTCATGACTTCCAAACCTGGTTCCAGGTAACTTCATTTGCTATCTCCTCATCCTGTACTAGTGACAAGTAACAGGTGCCACCAGTGACAGTAGTAAAGCATCAGCCTTGTGCTCATCTAGTTTTTCAGAGTGATAGTTCCCAGAGTTCAGTTATTGTAGCCCCTCTGCTAATATCAAGCCCACAGAGAGGGAGTTCGCTGTGAATTCTGATTCAGAGCTCTGTTTCTGCTGGATCTAGATTTTAAACACACCATCAATAACTGGACTTCTAGGGGGGTTACATCCCCATTGGAATTGCTACGGTTTCACAAGCCCAAATTTGTTTAATACTCCCCTGCTTGCAACCCCAGGATATAAAAATATACAGACAGCTGTATTTCAAAGGGCAACTCCAGTTTTATTTAATTTGTCCCCATTTTTATTTTGTCTTTTGCTGCAGGGTGAAAATGAATGTTTTTTTCAGAACATTACTTCTAGTGCATTCCTATGGCATCTCAGCATGTGCTGGCAATATACAAGTGCTGGAAAAGTGTATAGTATGAAAAAATTACCATCCCTTCTGCCCTTCCACTCATTGCAACTCTTTTAAAGCTTTTAAAGGTAGTAAAACTATTAAATACATATGAGCTTTGCTTACTGTAGATAGAAAATCTCTGAAGAGACAGTACCTTGAAGTTCAAACAGAAATTATCTGAGAAAAGGCAGAACACCAAGAACATGGGAGATGTGGCAACAAAAGAAAAAGTGAAATAGTGTGCTTTCTGGTGTATTTAGCAAACTACTACAAATATCCTTCCAGTACTACCTCCTGACAGGAAGCTTATCAGTGTTTGATGTGTTGCTGCTGAGCTCATTTACATGATTCTGAAGCTGGGGGAGGAAATCAAAACAGAAAAAAAGAGGTATGGCACTAGCTGTTCTGCTTCATAAAACCTCTCATCATGGCAGTGTAACAATACTTTAGCTTGTAAAGTTCTGCTGTGCATTAGCAATTGGAGAAATGCAAGGGGAACAGTCAGCTCATGACAGAAAGGGCAGAAAGATAGATAAAAAGGTAAATAATTTCAAAGTTGGTGGTTTGCTGCATTTAACATGTACAGACAGTATTTTGAAATGTTTAAAAGGGTGCATGTCTGCTTCACATGCGACAACAGTTGAATGGCAAAGAGATCAGAAAGGTTCAAAGTCTTCACCTGTGTCATATCTTCCAAGGCTGCCCTTACTGAGGTGGCACGTTTCTCAAAAGGATGCAATATACACAAAAATCAACAGATGTTTCATCTTTAGTGAAATGTTCCTGCCAAGGGTTATTTCACATCTTCTTTTAGCATGCCAAACAGCCCAGATTCAAAAAGGTCTGCTGTGAAAACACAGCCTCCAGGGCCTGGGGAGAGGTGGCACGAGGTTTCTCTCTGGGCTTGGACACAGTCTCCCAAATATACAAAAGAAGGGAGACACTGATTTTTGCCTGTGGTTAGCAGTCATGGTAGTAATGCTGGTCACATGTATGGGGATCCACTACACTGATCTCCTTGATCACTTGCCCTTGTTCGTGCCATTGGTGTGGATGTCTACTGACTGATCCAGGGCAATTTGAGGAAAGCTGGTATCTGAGGTACTGCTGCTGAGGGAAAACTGAACCTGACAGCTGCGTGGAAGTATGTTTAAGTCAGATATTTCCTTTCAACAGTGTATATGCCCAACAAAGCACTCTGCTGTTAAAAGCAAATTTCTGAAAATCATGTTCTTTTTACATGATTACAAATTACAGAATTTGCACTGTGTAAAATTTCCGATGTAAAGAAAATTATCAGAGAGGACCAACTTGTAAGATCTCCTATAAGTATGCAAGATTATTTCCTTGTTGGTTGTTTTTTCTTTCAGTCTAAACCTGGAATCCTACAGATGTACTTTCTGCATTAGCTTCAAAGAAAAGGAATGCACTACTACAAAGGGTTGCTTTTTTTTTTTTTTTTTTTGCTTTTTTTCCCTATAAACTCACTCAAAGCTGGGCAATCCTTAGAGTTAGATACCAAATAAATTTACTCAAGCTAGTAGCAACATTCACTGACTTGCTAGTTTATCAAACATTCCTGAGCTGATTTGCCTAGAATATCTTTGCAAAACAAACAACCTCAAAATGGTGTAAGCAGTCAAAGTAAAATACTTTAAACATTTGAATTTTATCACAGATGGCAGGAATTTGCTAGTAAGGTTATTTATACATTCTCAGACAATACTGTTCAAGCATCTGGAACAGAGACAAATTTAAGTTATTTTCATTGTCTTTTAAGACAGTTCAAATGGAATTTCTTTGCCTTCCTTACTCAGCAAGCTGGATACGAGGTCTAGCCTTTTAAATGCTATTGTTCCAGTTTAAGAGGAGAGAGGCTATAAAACAGGGGTGCTTCATTAAAATACCATAGCTGGCACCTCTCAGAGACACAGGAAAAGAATATTCACCAAGTAACACATTATAAATTATAATTGAGATTCAATTCTCCCAGGGAGAAGAGATGGTAACTTGTCATTTGAAGTGTTGTGAGTTTCTGAGAGTGGACTAGGAGTTTAGAGGGTATAATGATATCATTAATAAATGCCCTTGCAAAGCAAGCAAAATTATACTGTGCTGTTTCTTGAAAACCACAGGAACTCTTTATTGTTCTGTCAGCAGTAGTTCAAAGAGCTATGTGACCCCATTAACATTCATTCAGGCATGTATAACAAATTGGTGGAGGGAAATTTCTTGAAAAGTTAATTATATTTTCTGTGTTTGAATATCTAATGCTGTTACCCATGTGAGCTCAGCACCACAAAATACACACTTGCACACCTGGTATATCTCACAGTTCTATATATCTTTTAATATTTTGAGGAAAAAGCAGTATCAAAGGTAGAGAAAGAGCAGGGAGGTTGGGAAGTAGAAAAGTCTAGGTAATGGCTAGCTGATTAGATGTCTGTAGGTGAACTAATTTTGTACTTGCTGTGAGCAGCAATTGTTATTAGATGACCAGAAGACCGTTTGCACCCACATATCCAAGGCAGGGACCAAGTAAGAAAATGTGGGGTGATACGCTATAAGCATATAGCTAGAATCTTGCAGAGAGTGAGTTTCTCTCAGTTCCAAGAAGAGACAGTTCTTCTGGCCAAACTATGGCCAGAAAAAAGCAAAAAGTTGTGGGCTTCTTCCTGAAAATCTTGACTTTTCATAGAAAAGCTTTATTGAAGAGATTCTGATGCAGCCTCTGACCAGGACGGCAGCTTGGCTGTTTTCTGCTTCCTTAGTCCTTTGTTAATCCGGTTGTCCAAGCAGCTCTTTCACACACAATGCCAAATACTACAGGCAGTCTTCATGCTGCAGTGATCCCTGACTAGGCTTAAGCAAAGACAATGGCCAGCAACATAAACAGAAGTTTGCCTAGTTGGTTTTGAGTGCAAACGTTCTCTTTTTGATAAAACATGTTTGGAATTTGTCTGAAAATATGGAGGGTTAATTTTTTTCCCCAGAGAGAGTGAGTAATAGATACTGTCTCCAATGTTAGCAGAAAGCCCACTCACATTGATTAATTAAGTCAGAAGCTTTAAGCTTTAGCTGTATCAATTCATTAATGTCAGTTACAGTACGGATTCAGGAATCCTTACCTCTTTAGTACTGTCCCCTTGCAGCTTTCCTTACACCTAGCAATAACTTTGATAAATGATATCAAAAGACATGGTGAAGGGAAGGACCCTCCCAAAGAGGTTAATACTATCTGTGCTATACTGAGGAGATGTTATTTCCTGAGAAACATCTAAATTCAGGTTCTGTGTGTTTGTAAATCAAGTCAAATAATGTTAGGATTGCCGGCAGGACTCTGTGAAACTTCATAAAGAAATTAGAGTAGGACCCTTTGTAACTACTGCAAATGTCCATTTGCATGAGCATTCCCACCAACCCACCAGAAACTATCTCTTCCAGACTTTGAGCCCATGTCTACTAATTCAAAGCTGCTTCTAAATTATCTTGGAAAATAAAAGAATAAGACTTATATTACCCTATAAGCCTAGGCAAGCTTGAATTCTATTTTCAGTTTATTGAATGTTCTGCTGTTATCCTCCATAATTCTTCAACAGTCAACAAGTATTTTCCTCATCACATATATATTCATGGTTCTGCCTTTCTTCTGAAAAACTGTCAATGTGCTGACATTCTAAAGGTATCTGCTATTTGAAGAATATTTGCATTGTAATTATATTTGTGTTAGCTATTTTTTTTTCTTAACTGCATTTTCATTGCGCATAGATTGGAGTTGATCAGAAAGTCTCTTCTGAAATGGAAATTATTTTTATTACACTTCAGCCATGCTTTAAACTGGTTCTACTGCAGTTAGTTTGAAACAGTGGGAGTGTGCTCAGAGTGAAAAGCAGGATGCACATTCAAATGGTCTAATATATGTCTACCAGAAAGGGATGCAAACCATGTCACAAAAGAATCTTAGGAAGGTTTGACTTACCGCGCAGTATAGCTACGGGAGGAATTTCCACTGAAATGCTCTTTGCTCAGAAAATGCCCATTTGTTGAAATCAAAGCTTAGCAGGAGCAAGGGGTAGAGAGGAGGGGAGAAGGAAGTAGAATGAATTTTTCACTCAATGTTTTCATCTTTCCTTGGAAGATTGTCATGTTTGAAATGTTTCAGGTTGACATTTTTCCATCAAGGAACCCCTGCTATTCAGGAATGCTTGTTTCAGGTGTTAAGCTCTACACAGTAAAGAGGAGACATAATATTTGAGAACAAAACAGAGTGCTTCAAGATCACTAGGCAAAAAGTTCAAATCAATGTGTTGAGGGACAATTTCTGTAAGCCTGGGAAACTCTTATGAAGCAGAAAATCATTTCCTGCCGTAGTGTAATAGGGGTGAAATTACAGCCTCGGTCAAGGCAATAGCAAAAGTCCTGTTTGCATCAGTTGAGATTTCACCTGAAGCTTACTGAATACATTGTAGTCTCTTTTGACCATGCAGCTATTGACCATACAAGCATATGTCACCATACAAAGTATTGAAGAATTTATAAGCTAGTTTTTTAGGAGGAGATAATCATAATAGATGAGGCTTTAAAGGCAATTGTTATGTGTAGCAGATGAGTCCTGGATTTCTGCATGTAATAGGAGTCAAACAACAAGCAGGCAAACATTTCTCAAAATCATTGCCTTTCTCCAGATTTTTAAAATGTTACTGTTTGCAGCTCTTTGTTAAAAACTTGCACCAGAAATTATTACGTTGCCTAGAGCAGAAGAAGGGACAGCATGAACAGAGTCCTGGCAAGAGCCCATTCCTGCATCAGCGTGAGCTGAGCTGGGGGCTTTTGTATGGCAGCAGTCAAGGACCCGTGGCCAGTTCCACTGATACAGCACATCCTCAAAGACACGTGCTAAAAAGGGGACAGTGAGCTGGAGGTGTAAGGGGACAACTGATCTTACACTGTCTCAGCTGTTTTCCCAGGGGACATGGATTTCTGTCCTGCAGCTGTTAGGTTCCAGTATGAGTCCTCTCCTAGAGAGAGCCAAGTGCTTACCTACCTGTGCTCAGGGGATAATCTCTGTCACACATCGCTGTGCAGAGTCATATCATCACTGCCTCTCTTGCTCTGACTTCCTCCAGCCCACTGTCCATGTGTACCTTCGTCTCCACCCCACAAAACAGTACCCATCCCACCTCTGTTGGCAGTAGCTCTCACTGAAGTGTCACTACTCCCATACCTTTCTGGTCTAGTCTTGTATGTGCAATCCCTGTTGTAATTTTGCATAATTTCTTTATATATTCCTCATAGCAAGAAGGCATCTGTAGTAAACACTCTCTTCAGGAAGCTTTCATTCAGCTTCCATGCTAAAAAGGGCAAGGCTTTGGGGGTTAAAAAAGTTAAACAGTTATTACAGATGCATAATTCCTGAAGTCCTATGAAATTAATGAGGACAGGTAATGTAAATTAATACATCAGACCACGTTCAAATTTTATGAGAGGAAGAAAGGTTCAACATACAACACAAACTATTTATGAATATGTTGGTGGGAATATTCAAGCATGACTGATGTTAGCTCTAACTGCCTTTTTACTGGCTACCAGTAAGAAACAGCTGCTTTCTGCTCTAAGCAGACTTACTGCAATAAACTTTCCAGTTCCCTTGCTGGGGCTGAAAGAGTATTTGCTTCCTGTCTAACTCTTATCAGCAACTCCATGAGATCTTTCCTAAAATGTAGTAACTAGCATTAAAAAAACAACTTTCCACTTGACATGTCCAGCTTCTCAGGCTGTCCATATTGCAGTTTATCCTTTACTCATGGCCAAAAGCCCCAAAGCTTCCAACTGGCAAACACGGCTGGGATGATCAATTCTACTAAGCAGTTAATTCCAATTTTCAAGTGATAAATGTGAGTCTAAAGCCTACTATGCTTCTGTTTTTCCTTGTTCCAGTCAGTTCCCTAGAGATGATACGCACACAATGAGCATAAACCTTCTCTTGCAGAGAGCAAAGCCTGTTTATCTACCTTTATTTTATATATAATGAGTCAATCCCTTTTCTCGCCTCCTGTAATTTCAAAGGCACCCTCACTGACAGATCAGAGAGTAGTCACTCTACATATCACAACAGCTGTTGGAGACAGATAGCATGAACGTTTCTGGAATAATTCAAACTGACCTTCTTTCAGTGGATACTAAGCACTCATTTTTAGCTGTGACTTCATGTTCAGCAGTTCAACATAGGTCTCTAACATGAAGCACATTCTAATATTGAGGAAAAAAATTACTAGAGAACAGATTTGGGAACTGCCGAGACAGCCTTTAAGGGAAAGAATTGGTATGGTTTTTATGTGTATATATTGCAAATGGTTTAATCCAAATGTATAAATGTACAGACATGTATCTCATACAAGTAGTGGATTTGAAATCAAGAAAGGCTTTTTGCTACCAATGTTCAGGAAGCGGACTATCCCATTGCATGGTATAGCACCTGCTAAATTCTGCAGCCATTTTCCAGATGCTGAACATCATTAGATCTTGAGCCTGTTCCTTTTTATAAACAGTTAAGTCATTCTTACTGGAAGGAGTTCTGTTTCCTTCACAGACCACGTTTGTCCCACTCTGGAGGCAATTGCATGTTGGTAAAGCTAATCTTGCCTCTATGAACATAAGCTTGAGTTCTGAGCAGGTCTTCTTGAGTTTTAGCATGGAGCCTAGTTTGGGAAGCTACAATATGCTTTTCTGGACATACAAACACACTATGATTATGACACAGGAATGTTCTGCTTTTATATTCTGAGGAAATTGCCTGTCCTCTGGTAGGCTGCTGCTAAAGAAATGGTTATCCATCCTCAAGGACCCAGCCTAGAGTATTCCCTTTTCTTCAGCCTCCCTATCCAGGAACAGATCATGACAAGGCTTTTCCACAAAATCCAGATCTAAAGATTTCCTTAATTTTTTACAAATCTTTAAATTGTGGACACAAAAAAAAAAAGAAAAAAGAAAAAAACAGTCTGCCTTCAAGTAGTTTTTTTTCTAACAGGTGAAGGGAAAGAGGGACCAGTTTTCAGCTGCCATAAATCAACATTACTCTGCAGACATGCATCGAGCCGGCCAGTTATACTGCCCCAGCAGCTGGCCTCAGCTGTCTGCTGGGTTTTGTCTTTGAGATTTTCAACCTGATAGACTGAGGAGCCGCCAAGCAAATGAATGAGTGACCTTTGTGTCTGCTTTTTGTCTCCCAGAGATAAACAGCTTTAGAATCTACATTGAGGGGCATTTTACACTAGGTGCTAAGGTTTTTTCACTTGTCCTTGTCCAAGCCAGTGTACACATGTACCTATATATGATTTTACTTGCCTGGCTATTACCATCTCTGTCTTTCTGTTAATATGACCAGTTATAAATACCTCATGATGCATAACAGTATTATAGGATATTTATAGCATAGACAGACTTCTCCCTACACTACAGATTTCTACAGAAGTTCTGAGCTAGAGTAAGTCTTTTTACAGTGTTCTTCAGTTTGTGATGATGCAAATTTTACTCTAAATTTTCAAGTAACAGCAGTATTATGTTCAGAAACTTTATGGAAAGACTAGTTGTATCTCTTTCTTACTATGTAAGGCATCTTATAGCCTGCATCCTTCACATGACTCAGAGAGTTTAACTGGAAGTACTAAGTCAAAGATCACATCTACCCTGTGTTTCAGAGTATAAATGTGTTTAAGCAGAGAAGAGACAGGTCCTTGCTCCAGGGCCTGGGCTGGTGAAGGAAAGACCAAGTTTGCAGGGCAGAGGGTTTGGCAAAGTCTCCAGATGCATGAGGACTGTCTGGGCTCTGTTCAGATCCTTACTTTGACCATAACAAAGATTCAAACATGCCCATTAACACAGATCATGCTGATCTGAAACACCACTCCATTATCTCAGCTTGATTTCAACTTTGAAAAAGCGAGAAATTCTAACAAGACATAAATCAAGTACTTCTTACCACTCAAAATGGAATATTAAGTATTTTGATTTCCAGATGAAAACTTTTGAAACAAACCTATTTCCAGAAAATTTCAGTAACACATTTCACTAATACTTCTATTTTGAAAATGTGACATTCTTCCAGAAAAAAAAGGGTTTTTTCACTGGAAAACGTTTATTAGCTCTAAAAGCTTCTATTTTTCACTAAGATTTGGGAAAACAAACAAAGAAATTATACCTTTTCCATAATACTGAACTACAATATTTTTCTTCAAGCTCTGCATTCTAGTCTGCATTTTGAGCATATTTGATGTTTTAGCTGTTTCTTCTGAAGCACAACATGAAAAATATTTGCTTGTAAAAGCCAGTATCAAGACACAAGTAGTTCACTGCTATAATTTAACTGATATTAAGTTTCTCAATCCCACATAATTATAGTAGGAGGAAATTCACACACACACCCAAATTACTAATATTTAAATCTATTGTTTATATTAAAGACTAAATATATTCACATAATTCTAAGCAGGTTGAGTTTTCCTTAATCTGGTATCTCATTCCAGATTTTGAAGTGAGATAACATCCAATAATGTCCAAACCAACCTGGTTTTTTTTACTTATCTGACCTGATCTCAACATCAGAGCTAATCTGGACAAATGTATCTTGAACAATTTTCCAAGAGAAGCTTATACGAGTTTCACTTACTTGAAAGGTTTTTTCAGAAAAGTTTTATCAGTACCACTATCTGATTAATGTGTCCTCAAATCAAACATCATTGATTTCTTTTTATTTCCCTTTCCTCCCAGAAATACTAGTTTCAGATTTTCACTGGATGATGATAAACTGAATATAATTTTAAAAAATAGAAGAACTTTAATGAACTTCCTAATGGACAGTGTTGGTCATAACTTCTGTCAGGTTATCACCAATAAATGTCTGCAGACAAATCCCTGGTTTTGGACCTTGGTTGTTGCCTGTTATTACTGCTATTGGCTGCAACGATAGTGAAATTTGAAAGCCCTATTGAACCCTAAAGATCGCTCCTGCTGTGATTCATCATTGTCACAAAGTAGGCACAGGGCTTTTTTTTTTTTGAGAGCCACTGTCCTTGCATATGTGAGCACAACTGCATGTTAGAGAATTCTGAAAGACAGAATATGTTCAGGATATAACCATTTACCCTACTAGTCTCAGTACCTTGAAACAGCCCCGGGGCAAGTTAGCCTTCGTGTAAGGCAGTACTAGGTACGCTGGACTGCAAACCTGTTCTTCAGGTCAGTTCTGAATCCACCTTGCTGGTCTGTGCCATAAGCCACTCAACTGGGTCTTAGTAGACATTGACCTTCTAGCTTTGTTTTCACCAAAACAATGGCAGGCAAGATCAGACCTTGTGCTGTTTTGAAAGTTTTGGAATATTTCTGGATGCTGTTGGAGAAGTTGTTGCACTTCAATTCTGAGTACTAGCTGCAGGAATTTCTAAATTTATATATGCATGCATATACACAAACTGTGGTACATGGTTCTAGTGGTGGGTAAAGCAAAACCAAACAGTGTTCCTCTCTACTCCTTGGCAGGAACATCCCAAAATCAAAAGTCCTTCTAAAGGCAAAGCAACTACATCCTCTGAGCAACAAACATTTAAAAAACAAGTCTGGGCTTCACTGGATACCCAGGCTGTGTTCACCGTAACACTCTTCAGCCCTCATTCCCATGTTTATTAGATGTCTTCAGATGCAGTGGTCAGTAGCAAACAACCTCCATACTAAGAAGTGACCATTTTTTACATGCTTTACAATTGCAACACAGGTTTTTCACCTTTGCCATTAAACTCTGATGCTTCTAATTCTAAAACGCTCATTTCGTTATGCAAAATGCCCCAAAGTTTAGTTTCTGGGTGGCTTAAGCCACAATTAAATTTTGTGTACCATCATAGGATAATTATAAGATCAGCGTGACAATACGGAGAAGTATGGCTTCACAGACGAAGAGAACAGAGGGGAGAAATACACTGTGAAGGGGAAAAGCTGTTCACATTGAAAGAATAAGGATCAGAAATAAAAAATCATCAAGATATTGGCAAAATAGATTGGTTTTATAAACAACTTTTTCCCCACCTTTCCATCCATGTGCCAATCTTCTCTTTAATGCGTTAAAACTCAAAAGGTCAGTAAGGAGTATGGCATGAGCTCAAAGCATACAGTAGCAATTGCCTTGTGATAAAGGAGCAGTTCTCATTAATCAGGGATGGTTTAGGCACTAAGAACATATTTGACTCTGTACTACTGTGGCATAATGAGAATTGCCATACTGTACAAATACTTGCTTAGCATCTGAACAACTGTTGTTTAAAGTGGAGACATAAGGCTACTTTTAGGTCATTAAATATCTTAACTGAGAAACAGAGTAGATGCCCTGTAGAGTTATAGTGAACTATCTTGTATGATGCAATATACACAGAAATCCAGAGTAAAGAGTAGTATTGAGCAAAATGTGGTTTCAGACATGTGGCTGATAAGTAACTCATCTACCTGAGCATTTACAGACTTTACAGTATTTGGAACTGAGCATCCTATATAATAGCAACATATTAATCTCTGCAGCCAAGTCTATTAGATTTGACTAGCGTTGGTCTTGTTCCAACACAGAATGAACCAATGCACACACCTGTGTAATGTTTGTTCTCTGCTCTTAGTGATAAAGCAGCAATTTGAAGAAAAAAATAAATCAAATACAAATAAATCAATAATATATTGATTGGCTTAAAGTAATTTGAAAGTAAGAAAAAATATTAAATGCATAAGCCTAAATTATTACAGTTTATTTTTAGCAGTTCTGAATTTCAGAAAGCAACGGTCTGAGACACTGAATCAGATGAGACCTTAACAAACCTCTGGGAAAATGGTTCAGCTAGGAATTTTAATGTCATATTACAGACAAAGAGGCTAGAAGTTCCTGGCTCAGACGTCAACATGTAAACATATGGGATCAACCCCACTAGAAACTGTAAGACAATTTTTTTCCTTCCATCTACTTCACTAGACTTACACAGGACTTAATATGACCCAAGCCCTCTTCTTAGAAAGGAGGTCTGGGATAGCCGTGTAATCTGTCTGAGGTTCTGTACATGCATAGTGCCTTAGCTGTGAGAAGTAACAAGGAACTAAACCAACCTCAGTTTCAGACATCATCATCTCCCGAGAGTAGAACCTGACTTTTTCACTTTCAGTGACCTCCAATGCAACTCATATTGTGACTCTTCTTTTTCTCTATGTAGGTCTTGCCTGCATTTCAATTATATTTTACATGAATTTTACATTAGGATAGCAGCAGTTCTTTTAAAATAATAATAGAGCAAAGCCTTAATGAAGGTACTTCAACAGCAACGATGAGAGCCAAAAAAACCACATCCCTAAATAAAGCGCCACCAACACCGCTTGCTAAATATGTGCTTTATAAGCATGAATGACTTCTAAACCTGATAAACTGAGTGCATCATTCACAACTCCTACAACTTGTCAGGCCCGCCAGTGGTTAGAAAAGTCTAGGACATATTATCCTAATTTGTACTTTTTAGAGTGTTCTATTTCTGCTTATCATGGAGAAGACAACAGTAACATGACTTTAAATAAGAAATGAAATGCCGACCCACCAAAAAGAAAGGCAGCCTTCTTAAGTCACCCAGCACAGGATGTCAGGATGACACAATCATAAGATCAGCTTTGGTGCTCACAGGTTTTGGTACTTCTAGAAACATATTGTTGCCAACAACTGCAAATAAACCATATGCAAACAACCTGGCAGTGTCATGGCCAGAAATGAGGTGGGATGAAGGCTTCATTGGCCCCTTACTGGAGGGTTGAAGTGCAAAATTTGGACACGCATAAGGACACCTTGTTGGGATTTGATTCCCTTATGAATGTCATTTGTCTCTATCTTCCTTCTGACTGAAGGGGTTTTTTGAACTACAGAATGTTACTTGGTGAAGGAACGCAGATGAAGTGATAGTATCAGCAGGAGAAGATAAGATATTGTCCTAGAGACTAATTGCACAGCTTGACTTTCTAATTTGTTAGAATAGATGAAAATTCCTCACAAATGAGAACACAGGCTTAAAACTGCTGGCAGATTTTTCTACCTCATTTTTGAATAATAACCCAAAGTAGAGACAATCACGATCTAATTGTAGACAATTTATTAGTCAAAAAAATTTGTTGAACAAATTGTTCTTTCTAGTATGTAAATTGAAGTTAAAATACACACACACCCCAGAGAAGATTATTCCTGAGGTAGTTATGACTGCGGGATACCTGAAAAGTACTAAAAATAAAATGAAAAAAACAATGACTTATGAAATCTTCCCTTTTGAATATGTGGATACATGAAATGTGGTCCTTAAGCAACCCAGTCTAAGATTGAAGTTATCCCTGCTTTGAGCAGGGGGTTGGACAAGGTAATCTCCAGAGGTTTTTCCAACCTAAATAGTCCTCAGATTCTATCAAATGCCCACAATTAACAAAGTTGTGTCCGACTACTTCAAATGTAAAAATCCATCTCAGTTCTAACACATTGATGGGCTCAGACTCTAGTGGGAAGGGCTGAAGTCCTCTCTGAGCACCACAGCTCATCCTCAGGTTGGCCCAACAGGCCCCAGCTGCCTTGTCCTCACTTTCCACCTAACCCTGTAACAGTGAATGGTTTTAACCTGCTCCTATTTACTTGCAAGCACCAAGTGGATATGCAGCCCCTGAACAGTCTCAACCATACTGTAACAGGATCCTGCGTGACAAGTGAAGGCAGTCAGAATAAGGGCACAACGGGGAGCCTGTCCTTCCTCTTCCTTATTTCCCTCCCACTCAAATGCATCCACATGAACATGACAGCACACTTCCATCTGCTGAGGGAGATGCTCACCTCTCCTGCCACCCTTCCTCTGCACAACGATGTCCTTGCATGTGGACTTCACATTCCAGAAAGCACACACTGCTGAATTTTAATCCCCCTGAATTCTCTGATGGATTAAACCTCAAATTCCTAACACTCCTTCTTAATGCTGCAGTAAGTAACACACATTGGTTACACTGATTTACATCTGAAATAAAAGTGATAGTCAAAATGAAACATCTGAAAATCAATCTCCACTGCAAGTGGATAGGACATTAAAGCATTCTGGGTTTTTTTCTCAGCCCTTCATCTGCCCAGTGCCCGATGAGTCAAAAATCACTGTCTGCAGCAATAAAAGTTGCAGGCACATGTCTTGCCCTCCACTTACCTGTAACCCTTCAATGGCCAGTTTAAGGATAGATGGCGTAAGCTTGGAGGCTTGCTTGAAGGAAAAGTTGCTCCAGTCTATAATTAGAATGAAGCCATTTATCTGAAGCTCCTGATCTTCGATGAGCACTTCCAAGGACAGTAGGATAGCCCGAAGGATATCTATGAAGGAGTTCCTAAAGCCAAAGGAGAAAAAAAAAATAATCACTGGTTGCAGTTATCTTCAAACCTGAAGATGCTCAGCTTTGCTGTGGATAGGGCCTGAGCAAGGGACAGGGATTTATTCTAGTAGATTTCTTCTGAAAAAGAGAGTTGTTTCAGAGGTGCCACTAAAGAGCTCCTGCTACAAAACTTACGCTCCTCTGCTTGGTGAGATAAGTCCTGTTCACAGGTGGATAAAATAAACCCTGAACAAAATCTTTTCAATTCTGGGATTCCTTACAAAAGATTTTCGCTAACCTACTTTGGGTAAATATCTGTGATGAAATGAAATTGATTCAGGCTATGAGTTTAAATCCCTGTTCCTCTGGATAAACTTTACCATGTTTTTTTGTTTGGGTTTTCTTTTCCCATTTTCTTTCTATTACAAAGAGAAAAATCAGAAAAGGAAGTAAATCAGTATAACATTAATATACATGGTATGGTTACAACTAGGCTCCCTGGGTTCCTGCTTGAGTGGAGGGAATGATCCAAGGCTTTGCACAATTAAGTTTGACTGTTTCCCTGTTTCTGTGAGCCAAACACAACATGAAAAATAGCTGCATACACTCAAAATGGGAACTCTTTATTAATTAGCAGCTACCAGCAGGCTGACTGCAAGGCTTCCCTCAGCTCTGGGAGAATAATTAGAAATGTTGGAGGCCTTGTGGGAGATAGAAAGTAACAAAGGAGAAAATGTTTTCTTTAATGTGAAAGTCTGTACTGAGAAGCCTAGGCCACTCTCTACTTCCATCTCATGCATTTTGCAAAAGCAAGAGTTGGACACCTTAATAACTAATTCTGTATTTACATCTGAATAAGCTGAAACAGGCCCTCTCCTCATCTGTCCTTTCATTAAGAAGATTTACAAACAACAGGTTTGTCACAGCACAAACAAGCTAGCAAGCAACAAAAGAGTTTTACTGTTGGTCAAACTCTACTACCTATACTGTTTCTCCACCCTCCAGAAGCCAGACCACACTCCTCCTTGTCCCTGCTAAGCTGGGGGTTTCCCCTTCTCTAGACTCCTTCCCCACCCAGCCTCTCTTCATCCAAGGTCTCCTCACCCACTCTCATCGGAGCTATTTAACCACTTAGCAGGAACGAGCTACAGCTGCACATCATCCATGTCAATCAACCCACTGCCTTCACAGCAAAACACAGCTGCATATTATCATTGTCAATCAACCCACTGCCCTCATTCCCCTACACAGGTTCTTTCAGAGAGCAACATCAAGGATAGCTTCAGAAAGTACAGCTTAACCTTGTGTAAAATGAAATGCTGTTGCAGTCTGCTTTACTTCTGCATAATTCCCAAATTCTGATGAGGACTGAGATCCATTACAGGAAAGGTTTGCACCATACTCTTCCATGGAGATTTTAATTTCATCCCTTTCTACTGTTTTCTTCAATTTAAAACAAGGCGTTTAAGCTTGCGAGAATTTTGTTTCAAATTCTAACTGAGAGAAAAAACCCATATGCAGCACAACCAAACTTCTCTACCACCAAGACCTCTACCTCTCAATGGCAGCAACACGTGATAAATTTCTATTACAAGTAAATGGTGACATGTTTTCTTATTCTTTTTTCTCTCAGTAGGTTTTGAGTGGAAAATGGACGTTCCTTCTCTAAAGGCACAGTCCCTTGAAAAAGCTGTTTCTGTACTGTGCCTTTCTGCAAAAGTTAGAAGCTTCTCTGAAGTATAATTGCCGAGGCAACTTGCAATACCTAGGTAGAGCTTAAAGATATTCAACGTTGTTGCTGCTATGTACCAGACCACCCTTCCCTCATTTGCAGAACAACCTTGACCTTTTCAAATCCTATGGGGAAGCTGGCTAAACAGACAAACCGAAGGAGCACTTTCCTTAGCAATGTAAGGTGAAGGCATACTGATTGGATTGGGAACTGACACTTATTTTTAGTCTAAATTTATTTCAAAACACCATGATATGGATATACTATCCGCTGTCCAGCTGAAACTGGTGATGACTTTCAAGCAGCAGCAGCAGCAGATTACTAGACTTTCAGTGATGAAAAAGTGAGTGCACCCCTAGACTTTATCTACCTAATATATCCGAAACTACTTCACTCCAGCACCCCTAGGCGAGGGGTCAGCCTTCCACCAGAACTGCCCCGTGGAAGCTCCCAGGGGTGTGCAGTGGCTCCAAAAGTGTCCTTGCATACATGCCAGCCTTTTCTACTCTCTTGTCATCAACACAGAACGATACCAGCATTCATGGATGGACTTTCTGCCTGGATTGGGGAAGATGGACTAATCCAGAGCTCATTTTAACCCTACATTTGCAAACCCTAGAATGAAGAAAATACTTGTTACTACTGAAGGTGTGAAAACAGGGCCACGCTATGATAAGAAAAGGTTTCATCCTTCATTTGTGGGAAGAAGTTTTCTTAATAGAACATTCAAACTCATATTCGTGATCCTGATGCTTTTAGAAGCTGTGTAATGATTCCAGTAGGGCTGTATGGAAATGGTGCATGCAAAGCATCTTCTGTAATCCACTTAAACTCTAAATCACAATGTAATATTCCATTTGACTGAGTGCAAGATCTTCCTCTGAGGCTCTGTGCTGAGAAATTCCAGTCTTTGTTTGGGTGTCTACATAAATTACCAGGTTTTGAAGCAATTAGTCACCTGTGCTTCCCTGTACTTTCAGTAAAAATTATTTTCCTGGGAGATATAGCACCCCAGTTTTCTTAGTGTGCAACTAATCTGGCTGTCATCTAACCAGATCCCTCCCCACCTCTATGTATTTGCAATTTTAAGACATGATGTAAGAAATAACTCAAAGTGAACACAAAGACGTTTTTCAGATGAGTATGAGAAGACATGGAAGCAGCAGGCAAGTCCTCCAGGTGGGCTGTTTGCAGGCACACTGTTTTGTGAATGCAGGGTCTGGATAGAAATCAGAGTGCCACTTGAGGCTGAAGCCCTCTGCTCCCTAATCTTGAGGCTCTGAGACAAGTCATTCAGCTGTGTGACTGATTTGCATCCAAATCATTTTATATGCATGAAGACAGAACCACTTTCTATTAGTCCATCTCTTTTGTTCCTTTCCCTCCTCCAATCCCCCCTCCCCACCATTTTAACCCTCTCTCACACACACAAAAAAGTGAAATAATTTACTATTACACAAAGGGAAATGTGTAAGGTGCTGTAAGGATTCAGCATGGAGCCTACTGAAGTGAGCCACTAATGAGTTACAAAAGATACGCACAAACCTCAGAAAGACAAAAAGCAGGAGGGAGGGAGAATGCCTATCTGCCTTGGCTGAATGGAAAGGTACCACAAAAGAGGCTCTTCAAATATCCTTTGGAAAATGGAAAGTTAACCCAACAGAAGCTAGTAGTAAGGAACAATAATGTAAAACAAAAATGAAGATGGTTTAGCTGAGGGATTTGGTGGGGAGATTAGCCAAAGGCATAACATGAAAATAAATAAGAAGAAATTACTTAATTATAAGAGACGTAAGCAGGCTGAGAGAATCAAAAGGCTCAGTGGAGTACCAGGGTGCAATGGGAACAATTAAAGAGGATAAAGACATTGCAGGGAAATTAAATGATCTATTAGCATGTCTCTGCCACCAGTCATTTTGTAGAGATAAATGAATAATAAAGCTGAGGAACTGTTGGAAAATAAGGGGTCAAATAAGACACACTACAAGAAAGCGATACATTTTGGAGAACATGGCATCAGTAAAGGATTTTGCCATTACTCTGTCTCTGAACAGTTAAGCATAGGGTCTGTTTTAGGCAAGCTAGTGAAACTAATTGGATTATTCATATGGTTAAAATATGAACATACAGAAGTACTGTCAGATGAAGCCATTAAGACTGTCTGGTAGCAAGCAAAAACAAACTGTCACTAAAAATCCCGACTGTCCCACAAGACAGCAGGCTATCAAAGTTTGGACCAGTGTCATTATCTTGGCAGTTGCAGACAACTCAGCTTATCATCCTGCAGTTAGTATGCAATAACAGCTTCTCCCCTCTAGCAGTTAAAGAGTGGCCAAAGCTGAATATCACTTAGCAAGCTGCAAACACGGCATAGATGCAAATCAGCTAAGAGACCACACCTCACTTTGTTCCATCCCCATACAATAAATCAACAGAGAGCAGAAATGCGTGCTTAGCTTCTAGTGGGGGCAGAGCTGGCACTGCACTGCAAAGAGGATTCTCACTGGGAGTAGAGCACAGAAAAGGAAGCAGGCAGAAGAAGGACCAGAAAAAACATCTTCAGGGTGCCCCAAATTATTTGAGCTAATCAAAGCTGAAGAAGCTGGCCGCACCTTGAATGCTTTGTTTGGTTTTGGGCCCCCCACTACAAGAAAGACATTGAGGTGCTGGAGAGTGTCCAGAGAAGGGCAGAGAAGCTGGTGAAGGGTTTAGAGAGCAGGTCCTATAAGGAGCGTCTGAGGGAACTGGGGCTGTTTAGCCTGGGGGAAAGGAGGCTCAGGAGGGACCTTATCACTCTCTACAGCTGCCTGGAAGGAGGTTGTAGTGAGGTGGGGGCCTGTCTCTTCTGCCAAGTAACAAGCGATAGGATCAGACAGTGGTCTCAAGTTGTGCCAAAGAAGGTTTAGATTCGATATAAGGAAAAATTTCATCATGAAAAGAATTGTCAAGGCTGGCCAGGGAAGTGGCTAAGTCACCATCCCTGGAGGTATTTAAAAGACTTGTAGATGTGGTGTTTAGGGACATGGTTTGGTGGTGGACTTGACAGTGCTAGGTTAACGGTTGCTCTTGATGGTCTTAAAGGTCTTTTCCAACCTAAACAACTCCTCAAATCTATGATTCTATGAAAAGCTTAGAAAGGGAGATGTGTATAACACAGCACATCAATGCTGGTGGAGGAGGGAAGAGACAGGAAGGAACATTTTTAATTGTTCATATACACAGCCAAGGTACACTGTTCATAGAAAAGCCCTTGGAATCCAGTCAGCATTGGGTTTTGAACCAGTATTCATAAATCATATGATGTCATTTATTTCAGCAGGTTAAATTCTCCTTTCTGCTCACAAAGTATTGATAAGAAAGCCTCAGCTTCCCTGGATGTGTTTTTAGAAAACATCTGGTTTTTTTAATGCATGTATTTATTTTAGAAATGTAAAACTCATCTCTGCTGAAAAAAGCAATGGAAATTACTGACATACAGTCCGTGGGGATTCATGTCTTGGTTCAAACTCATGATCATTAGTAGCTACCGTGCCTCTCTGGCATCAGAGGGAAAGGGCAGTCAGTCCAACCTCTGCAAGACCTGATCTTCACATTTTATGACCTTTTCCTGAGGAAAGGCCCCTCATATGAATCCTGCACAACACAGGGTAGCCCTTGGCTGAAGAGTAACCGGGAAGAGCAACGGCAAAATGAAGAATCGTGAATAAACACGGTGACTCACTTGAATAATCCTGCACCAGAGAAGATGAACAGGTGAACAGAGGAGCTCACAGCCGACTCATGTGCTGAAAAGGGCTTGTTTGTCTCATCTGTCTGAGGTCTGAAAAGCGCATATTTGTGCAGAAATTAGCAAGGCTTGTCTGAGATTCACAGAGAAAATGGATTGCATTCACAGCACATGTTCACAAGTATTTTGACCTGCCACGGGTAACTATATATTCATAGAACAATTCAAAGCCATTTAAACTCCTTAGCTGCAAAAATATGAATAATTCACCAGCATGTAAACTGGAGACATTCTTACACAATAATATGAGATCTTATTTTGTAGGGTGCCAACGCCTTCTTTGTCATGCCCAAGTTAAGGTACAGATTTTCTCATTTCCTTGTAGAAGCAGCATACAAGCACATAAAACTCCTACTGAGCAAAACACAGGTTGCGTTAAGTTAAAGTCATAGCTCCGAATTATTAATCTGTCACTTCTAGTGTAGCTATCTTTGGTTGTTCCAGTATGTCAGCTTCAGACAGGCATCTCTCTTGTTTTGTAATGAAAAGATAGCAACTTTTTCCCCACAGCATCTGTGTAAGTCTATAAATAAAATTCTGAACGAACTTTACATCCAGAATAACAGACTGGATAGGTATGTGTGTTGATTTTTTTTGTTCAGAAATACTTAGTCCAATGAGCCACTGGATACAAAGAACAGCGTAGACTGAGACCTGAACTGTATTTAACAGCATTAGAAACCCACTGCTTAGCTTATAACTGAACAGAGGCCAGTCACCCACAGATATCTGGCTGGCTTTGAATTCCTGCTTGGAGTGAGCTGGAAGCCTCTGCCATTGCCCACGAAGGGAAAATGTACCACCTTGCAGAAAGAAACTGCATCGTTTTATTTTTCTATCATGCAAAAATTGCCTCTGAGTGACTTTCTTAAAGATATAAAAATATTCCCCTTGTCATGTTTCTCCTAGAAGTTCTTCTACGTACACGTATTAGGAGGTTTTTTGCTGTTACTTTCCACTTCAGTTGAACTCCATAGCAACCAGTAGCCCCCGAATTACACACTCTGCATTCAGGTCTGTGTTACGAATCTCCTCCTACATACACTCATTCATACTGTGGGCACCCTTAGCACATGAATACTGTGTTCCTGACGTTAATGTGACTGTGCAAGGGCCCTTTCTTATGTGTCATTTGGCTGAAAAACAGGGACCTTTGCAGCCCCTGTGCTTGGGGAGGGAGAGTGCAGGTGGTGGGGCTCTTCAGACCCCTGGTAGGACCAGCTTCCACCAGAGACCTGCACAGGGGAATGGGGAGGTGACATCTGCTCTTCCCTTTGCCTCAGCCCAGGGACATGCTACAGAATCTAGCAGGGAATCAGTTCAAGGTAGAGCATAAAATTGTTACACTCCTGAGAGTTCAAAATATCCCTCCCTGAGCATTCCAGCAACCTGATCCTACACGGAGCAGGCAACCGATTGCAAACCATCACAGCACAAGTTAGTGACTGCTGATAAGGCATCCGCGTGGGTGCCGCCGGGCAGAGCCAAGCCAGGGTGCTCAGCACTGTGCAGGGTGAAACCTCTCAGGAGCAGCATGCTGCTCTGCTTTGAAGCCTGCTGCTGAAAGGGAAGGCCAGAATCAAAGTCTCAGGTGCGATATGACTGTTCCTCTGGCCGTGGATTTGTTTTATTCCTTCAGAAGTTAGTATTTCTGAGCTACACACTGGTGATTTTCTTGCCTTTTTAATACCCAGAGCAATGTCAAGCTTGCAAAGTGCAAATTTCTCGAGGAGGAATGCGACAATCAGAAGCAGCGTGTTATGATACTGTGGAAATTATTAAAAACCCTACACAACAAGTCCTAAATGCAATCAATAAATCAGTTGTACAGAGCCACTGCAGTAATTTGCCTAACAGTCCCAAATGCAATGTGCCCTGTAAGGAGCATGGGAAAGATGGGAAAAGAGCACATTCCAGCATAAGCACAGTCAGGGAGTCCATGGTAGTTTCAGGTTAGTGGTCTCCACTGTTTGAAATTCAGGAGATGACACATGGGAACAGACTGACGATCACAGCTACTATCTGAGATGTAGTTTTTAATCTCCTATCATGATCTTAACGATGTTGTGATACTGTTCCTTCAAAGCACAGCTGGAGTAAAAATGAACAAAATGAATGCTGGTACATGAATGACTGATGGTTAGAAGCATTAGGATTGATGACCTCTGTTGTTTTATTTTATTCTGTGTGAATGCATAGCCTTTTCTTATTCCCTCTTGGCACTGCAATCCATCCTTGCATCACACTAAGCTATTTGCTCAATTTCTTGCATCATTGCATTCCACAAGTTAATTTTTCATTACAGAAAGGGAAAGGATTTTCTTTTGAACATTATGAAGCTACTGTTTAATCACAGAAAGCAATTATACAGCTCCTTTGTTCTGTTATTAGAAAGTATAAATGACACCACTGATTCAGTCTCCCTGCTATCGTGGTTTCTGTGTGTGATTCCATTATATCTTCTCTAGCTTTATCTCCACTTCATCTTCAATATCTTTCCATTTGAAATAGCCCTGGACTTTTTGCTCCTTCCTGATGTGATTACCTCATTTGTTCATAATGATAATTAATTCCTTTCATTGCTCTTTTTTTTTTTGGACAGCTATAGTTTTTACATTCCCTTCTTTTCGAGATAATGTAAAGTGAATTCAGTATTCAAGGTGAGTTTGGAATATCAGCATACATAAAAGAATATGTTATCTTTTCCTATGTCTTCTCTGTCTCATTCTTAATGCACCTAACATCTAATTAACTTTTCTGACCACCCCTGCACAATAAGTATACTTCTTAATTGTGCTGTCCATAATGACCTGATGTTTTCCTTAAAAGGTTGAAAGTAATTGAAAACCTAGAATAAACTGCACAGAGTTAAGAGAGGATAAAGGATCTGCATACAAGATGTGACCATATATTAAAATCCAACATCTTCTTGCATTGCACTTAGACTTCTTTGCATAATAAATGCTGCTTTTCTAGGTCATTCTAGAGTTTTCCACAATTTTTGCTAATCTTCACTAACCTACACAATTTTCCATTTTCTTTTTGTCACATCACCACTTACCTCACCTACGTCTGCCAAAAGGATATTACTGCTGGGCATTATGATAACATAATTTTGCTACTTACAAATCCTACTCTCTGCCTGAAGTATCAGGGCTACTTTTATGTGCAAGGCAAGAATTCATCTATATATTTATTAACTTTTCTGAAAAGGCTTTAATACAAATTTCAAAGAAAGATTTTTTTATTAGCTAACTAAATGGTATATATAAATATTTTTACCTTAGGCAATTCTAACAAAATTATCTAATTGTCCCTTTGGTTGCAACCAGTTGTTCTTACAGCAGACCTCAATGATGACTAGATCAAATAGCAAAGTTAAAATCAAATAACTGCTTACCAGTGCATATATGCTGAGTCTCATGAGTTCAGAACTGCAAAAGTCATATTATCTTTTGTGGCTATTCAGACAGCACCTGGTTACTCACACAGCACTCATTAATCCAGAAAGCTTTGAAAAATGTAGCAGAATGCCTGGAAGGTGGTTCAGAAACTCACTTCTGTCTTCCTGTTGGAAAGTGTAACTGTTCAGCTAAGAAGCAAACTCATTCTGTGTGCTTGAAATTACAGTAATGAACTTTCATCTGGTAATCATAAGCTGCAATGAACCCAGAAGGTATGTATGAAGTCACCTCCTTTCTTCTTTCCAGTATGAAATCTCTATGAATCTCTAAGGTCAGAGAAGAAACCTCAGCTATCTGAATCTCAGAATTTCAGAGGCACAGATAGTGTACAATCGGTGTGCTTGACAGATGACAGTCAAAACTTGCCTAGGAAAGAAGCCCATATTTTGAAAAATATTCTGCTGAAGAGTCTCTTTTTCATGTGCATAGAAGCATGGAAGGTACATTTGATTCAACAGGCTGAAAAGAAGTCAGAGAAAATCATAGGAAAACGGAAAATTAAGCAAGTCCAGATTGTCAGGAACAGATTGGTTACATTAGGCTCAAGAAATTACTATTTCTACCTATTTTATCCATATTCTATCTATTTCTATCCAGTAGGAAGAGCAGAGCTGAGCAAATCATGGTGAAAAGCCACAGTAAACTGATACCGAGTTATGGGTCATGCCCTGCACATGAAATTCCAGATACTGTGTGTGAAGGTGACTGTTGCGCAGTATTATGCCCCTAACAAAAGCATAACACGAAGAAGAAAAAGAAAACTACAGCATCCCAGTGGACTTTATTAAGTCAGTACAGTATCCTCCTTGGCCTGTGTTAAATGAATGCACGCACAGGGACAGACTGTTGCAGACCTTGCAGCAGTAGCATGTCTAGAATTAGTTCACATGACAATGGTGGATAATGGCTTGTGTATCTTCATTGGCAAGATCATCATGTGGTAGTAATGTATATCTCCATGAAAGATTTATAGAGTAGTTTTGGTATCACCAGATGGTATAATGGAGAACCAGGGAGACCATGGTTCTTTTCTCCTTTCAGGAAGAATGAAACAGAAAAGCAGAGCATGTATGGGTAGAGAGCAGCATCACCACCAATTAAGACAAGGAAATAATTTGCAAAGAAAGCAATCAGAAATATCACGGTATCTAGGTTTATGAGCTCTTTCCATTAAAAATCACATTTTAACTATCATAATAGAGAGGGTGATATAAAAATGATGATGTTATTAAAAAGCTTGTCCCTATGCCTGTCTGGTGGAGAGTATATTGGGGTTTTGTTAGAGCAGCAAGAATAGATGATGAAGCTATGTGGGATGTCATCACCCAAGGCAAATGATCAAAGCTGTATCTCTTCAGAGATATTGGGTAAGAGGTTATCAAGACATGAGAAGAAATGGCAAAAGGTAGAAATGCAAGCATATCTTAGTAAACACCTAAAACAGCTATTTCATCAGGCAAATAAGCATATAGCTGTGCTTACATCTGTACTTAAATCTGGCAGTGAAAGTGGCAGACTTTACAAAGATGTACAAAAGTGATGTCAATCACAAAAAGGGTCATACATTCTTTTAGTTGGGGGCCATCAGGGCCAGTAAAAGACAGACATGGAAATATTCTAATAATTTCTTACAAGCAAATGAAAAGATGTCTCAAGCATTATATATCAAAGAGGTTTCCCATTGGAACAATAGGCAACTTTGATATAGCTGACAAGATGGAGGAACTTGATATTATTGAAGTAGAAATGATCATTGGGGAACTCAAAACAGATGCCATGAAGATTCATAAAAAAGCAGTTTAGGAAAAATTGACTGCAGATCTCTTCAGAAACAACGATGAAGAAAATTTGCTATAATGATTCAACTGAGCAGGGCAGAAGGACCAGAAAAAAATGAACCCATGGAGATTTATGAAATAGAGAAGACTGATAAAAGTGTATGGAATCATGGTGCTGCCAGCCACAAAGAAACTGCTTTGCACAGTTATGCTGAAAAGGATATGCAGTGCCATGAAGCTCAAGAAAAATGAGCAGTTTTCACCGCAGCCACTTTTGAGTGGATCATATTTCATACAACTTCACTGAAGAAAGTGAAGGAATGAAGAGCAATAACCTTCCCCCTAAGAAAGCAGGTTTTTCCTACCCAGAAATCCACTGAAAGTGGAAACGAGCCTTATCTGTAGAAGATTACAGACTTTAATATCTCATTTATCAATGAGATAAAAATGCAATGTGATCCAACGAACAATGACAGGTCTGGTCAAATGGTACCATTGGAATCAAAAAAAGGTATGTCTTCTTCCTCACATTCTCCAGGTTTGTCTTAGTCTTCACTGGGTATTGGACCTCCCGTGTGGAAAACAGCTGACAGAAGTTCCTTTGGGAGATCTGGATACCACGGACACATGACTCCACAGTTCGTCAATCGATAGAAGACTGATAACTGAATTAATTTTATAAACAGCTAGTAGAAACCAAAAGTTATGGAAGACACCATCAGTGTGAATCACACCACACTGTGGTAGAAACCTTGGGAAATTAATTCTATAGGCAGCATGAATGACAGCTGCTTCTGTAATGACTCCAGTCTGTGAGGCAATTGCTCCTTTTGAAGATCAATTACTGAATACAGAAATCAAGTATAATCAGCATTATACTATGTGGCATTACCACCCTTTTACTAAGTGTATTTTTGTGTGGATGACATCAATGGAGCAAAAGAGGTTTGCCTGAAGGAAGATTAGGATGCTATGCAAAAATGGTTGGGTAAAAGGAACAAAAGTTTTTCAGATCCAGAAACAGCTACAACCACTTGATGCTTTGCAAGTGAGGAAGTGACCTTTCCTGGGATGTGGGATGTACAGGGTTTCTTTGGCAAAATAGCCCTTTAGAGTGGTGCTTTTCTTTTTTTTTTTTTTTTTTTTTTTTGGCCTTGAGGTTGCAAAATATATTTTTCTAAGAGAATTTCAGGAAAAAGGGAAAAGAATGAGCCTAGAAGGACTCCCCTGAAATTTTTCTCAAGCAGCAACCTGAGCAAATTAATGTGACTAGCTCAGCTCATTTAGAAATACAACAGTGTTTAGACTGGCTTTCTCAAAATAGACGAAGTTATTGTGGAACAAAAATATTAAAATGCAGGCTGAAAATTTTAAATTAAAAACTGCCAGGATTACAGTCATTCTCAAAATGCCCCCGGTGCAGGATCAGTGGACAAAACAGGCTTTAATCAATTTTTAAAGTATGATTTCAGATGCCATAATCACAAAGGGAAAAATTAAGCATATTTTAAAACTCTAAGACCAGTCCTTCAAAAATTATGAGTACTTCAGTTTCTGCGAATGCAGTGGATTGGTGCATAATTTCCCCATTTCAGAAACCAAAAAGAACAGGCAATCTACCCAAAACATTTAATCAATGCTTTACTTGTATTTCATTATCAGGATTTGAAACCCTAAATTTCTGAAATAAACTCTGCCTTTTGAACAAGATTGCTGATTCCATGGTCTCACAGCATGAAGGCTTTTTCCTGGATGAGACAGGGAGAATCTTCGTGTCACATACTGACAGCAGTAGCGTGTAGTAACTGTCTGAGACCCCAAAGGCAGCAGAAATAGGATTGTGGAGCTTTGTAGAAATTATATGGAGAAAGGAAACCCAGCCTGGTATCCCTTATTTCCTGGAAGCCAGTACAATTTTTTTGGTACATGACAGTAGTTCCCAGTAGGGTACAGATTAGTGTTGCAGGTGCAGTGTGATCCTTGCCTTTGAATAATAAAGTTATGTTATTATTTTGGCAGACTACCAAATTTCTCAGGAATTGCCAGTGAAAAGCAATCTAAGTGGTTTATAAACTATTAAAAATCAGTTGAGGTGAAAACAGAATTTCATGTGAATTGCAGCGTTAGGGATTCTGAAATAAAAGTTTTGCTGATTTGTTATTACAGAAGTTATCAGCAACCTCCTAAATCACTGTAACCTTTGTACAGCAGAGTATACTTACATGTGTGGATATTTAGTCTCTGCCTTCTGGCAACCACTGTTTCAGGGTTTGCTATTTCTGGAGGAAAGGGCTGTGTTTTAGGTTTCTAAACAACTGGAAACTGTACATTGATAAAGTAACAATTCATATTTTTCTATTTCTGTTTATATTGATTTTTATTGCAAAGCTAATATAATTAATTTAAAATATTTTTTTTCACACTTCTAACAAGAATTCTCACATAGTCGATACAGAGAATTACTGAAGAAATTTGATTAACTGAAGTCACTACTCATTCAATTATAAACAATTGCTCATGGAGCAACATATGTTGCAATTAAGTACAGAAAACAATAGACAAAGTTATTGTGCTTTTGAACTTAGTGCACAGTGACATCCTGCCAGAGCACACACTGGTATTTACAGGACACAGCTCTGGAACCGGACAGCTGGAACAACTGGGACCTTTACTCCAAATGCAAGCAGTAGTGATCACTGAAATAAAGATACAGACAGGAGGGAGGCCCTGTTTTGTCAAAAGTCAGCAAAAAGAGGCAGAAAAAGGATCAGCAGACATCGCCACAGCTAGTTTAGTTACGTGGCCTTGAGAAAAATGCCATAAGGCATTTTCTAATACTTCAATATTAGTGGTAAACACGGAAGTCTTGAACAAATAAACCACCCCTTGTTCTTTACTTCTTTGTTTTCTGGAAAACAGTTGCCTGCAGTCATTGGTACAAGCTTGTTTACAAAGAAACACCTGATTTTTTTCGTCTGTTGCCATTAGAAATCTTTATAAAACCAGAAAATCACAATTAATTTTCCTTGCAGTCTAATTGGTTTCATGGTAAGAAAGGAAGGGATTGGGTGTTACCATGAATATATCATGTATTATTGGAATAGCTGCAACTTGAAGTCTTTTTCAAAAGTAACAAAGCCTAGTTTTTGAGAGATGGCACTGGAGATGTTTGCACCTTAATAGGGAAGATATGGCCTTTAGAAAATCTAATACATAAAACCTATAATTTGGTATCATGGGATGAGTTGTTAAGATTGCAGGGTTTGTTTATACTATGTCAGGTGTCCTTTTTTCTCTGTTACTGTCTTACAGTTTAGAATGTATTGAAAGGGGAAAGTTAGGGAGAGTCTGTTCCTAAGATCTAAGCACAGTCTAAGGACTCATTTGTTTCAACAGCAGAACTAATTTGCTTACGAGTGACTGTAGTACATACTTCTCTTTATTCTAGCCAATGCTTTGATTTCACAGAAACGTTACCAAGAAGGCCTTATGGCAATAACAGAGAAAAACTTCAAGTGATAGAGTCTTTGCAAAATGAATCCCAATATGCTGCAGGTAGTTTAGTTTCCACAAAAACACACAGAAAGCAGAGTGATTCCAGGCTCTCTGTGGTTTTTCCCCCTGATCTGGCAGAACTCTTCAGCACTCTTTTCCCTTGCATTCTGTTGACTTAGCTTTGGTTAATATTTTGCATTTTTAGTATTAATCAGCAGTGCTTAACAGTCAAGTCAAATGCACTTGTTTCATTTCTGTACAAGAAGTATATTAAGCTATAAGGTACCTAAGCAAAATGTCTAATGTAAAGCATATAAATAGTCTAATAGCCTTGTTCCTGTATTTTGTCTCCGTAGTTGAATTTGTTGGGGGTGCTCACAGACAGGTGAGTGTGTGCATTGTTGAATCAGATGTTATGAAAAAAACCTTTCCTTTGTCCTCTTGTTCAGAAATACATAAACCCTTTAATGTATATGCTTTTGAAAGAATTAGAGAAGGAGGTTCCCTGGCTTCAGCCGTGCAATCTTCTAACATACTTTTAGGAAAGCTGAAAACCAGACTTTTCAGTTCACCTATTCTGACCTAGTCATGTGCACTACTTTTATTAAGGGCCCCACAACATTACCGTAGGCATGAATCAGGCCGTTTTTCATTCCAGAAGTAGGAAACATCATGACAGAGTACAGCGCTGGCACAGTGGGACCTTGTGCAAGCAGGACATTGATGAACACCTTCCTCCCCTCCGCCCGGCTGCAGCACTTCACCTCTGTAGTCTGCTGCTCCCCTGGTCCCAGCCAGAGCCTGTACTCAGAGGACACAGCTAACTGAGGTGCTGAGCTATAAATCACACCTGTTTCCTGATGCTGCGCACTTCTTCCAGCATAACCATTTCCATTTTTTTCCTTTGTTTCATTTTCTGTTACCCTGCCATGCTCATATTGAAGCAATTCGCTACATGCAGATTTAATGAGTCTTGCCCGTGGCTCGCATGCCCTTCTTAATTGCTAGGCACCAGCAGCCTGGCAAATGGTTGTTTTCTCAACATCCCGTTAGTATAGTAACACTTCTTATCTTTTGAAGTACTTCAGGATAACAAAATAATAGTTTTTCTATTGAAGATGCATTTGTAGAAATTTATAGTGAGCCATAGCCTAGGACAGGCTTAGGTAGCAGCTAAATTTATCTTCCACCACACCTTTGGGAGATGTAGAGTTTCTTCAGGGAAGAAAAAAGTAGTCAAAGGGGGTTTTCCTGTCCACGCCAGTGTAAGAGCTAGACAAGGACTGAAGTGTCTTTGTAGGTCAGGTGAGGGTCAGTTCAGGTTTCCTTCTGTATCTTTTTTGCAAGCAGGATTAAAGACCTTGTCTTCAAGGCAGTGGTGTGACAAGTACGAAACATTGAGTTATTTCTTCCCTGTGTCAGTGAATCACTGCCTGGCTGTCTTCAGCCCCTGTGACCCTCCCGCCGCCCCCCCATTAGGCTCAGAGTGCACTCCTGCCCCAAGCTGCAGCCAGCTGCAAGCTGCTTGGCCCTGCCCTGCTGCCCCAGGGACCCCCCGGTTCCCCCAGCCCTGAGAGCCCCCGACTCCCTGACACACTCTTCTTCATTTAAGGAAGGCTATTAAATTTTCATTTAAGAAATCCTTCTTTTCTCCTGTCCATTTAGGTTGCAAACTTTCTAGGGTTGGGATTAAAACTTGCTTTGTTTTTTTCATCCTAGTACCCAGTTTAGGGGTGACTGATAGCAAAAATTGAACAAATTCATGTAGGAAATTAGTTGCTGGTGAGCACAACTAGCCAATATGAGTGCAATGACCTTTTAGATAGATCATGTAATAGGTGGTCACACAATTCAACAGCCACGGTCTGGATTGACTGGGAAAGTTTTGAGATGCAGCTGCATTTAAAGTCTGCGCATTTTATTATGTTTGACAATTGCTTGTAGGTTAGCTCCCTGCATTATATTTTAATATAACCTATGCTATTCACTGTGTTTCCCTGAATGAAGTGCAGTTAAATGATGTAGCACAGTAAATTCCTTAAAGCTCAGACCTCTGCTCCTAAGACAGTATTTTTGGCCTGGTAGGTCCAGTAGTGTTCAAGAACAGCATTTAGCATCCTGGAGACCAGATACTCAGCTGTGCCAGCACCATAGTACAGTGTATTTCAAGAGTTAAAATGAAGGTGGCTTTACACTAATTAGACTTCCTTGGATGTAGGGATGTGGCTGCTTATTAACAGGGCCAGCAACAGCTCTGGAGGCCCTCCTTGTGCTGTTTTCCTGGATGGCAGCCAATAGGACAGGCCACATGGCTCCTGCATCAGCTGGAGCATTCCCTCCATAAATGTGTAGCCAACACTACGTGCGCACTGCGACAATTCACAGCCACACTCAGTACTTCAGAAACTCCCTCCCATGGGAAAACTCAATACTTATGAAAGTAAGGCAGACGTATGACAGTGCCGTTCTCACTCACTGCATCTGCACACTCCTCCTGACAGTGCGTTTGCTCACCGATAATTTCCTTAATTCTTACAGCTTCTTTTTTGGGGGTCATGACAGAAGGCCCTCATTGGAGGACTATTTCTAGGCGTATCTACCTGGAGATTCTGCAGTTTTCTACATCACAGACAGGCATAGCAGCCTTTTCACAAAGTTAGAATACCTGCATTATTTAGTGGTTTCAAACAGGTTCTTATCCAGCAAGAAGGCTGCAATAGACCTTGGGTACAATAACCATTATCCCCCTCAGCACACAGTGACTGGGAGACACAGCTCCATTGCAGGATAGGAAACAATGACACTGGAACACCATAAAATATCATAACTAACCATTTTCAAATATAACTGAGACATAAAACACCCAGCATGTATTCAGAATCCCACATGGGAAAATTGCTTTTACACAGCATTTCTTATACACAAGATAATCTGTTGGACTTTTAGATACCAGAGCTTACTGATATAATGTTCATATTCTTAAACTGCAAGATGTCTTAAAGTACCATCTGACTTTATCCTCCTCAGAGGCTTTTGACAAAGCAACATTAATCCTAGAAACAGGGGATAGAAAGTTCCCTGACAGCATCTCTTGCGTCTCCTGCATTGCATCATCATAAGTACTCTAGTTTGTCTGTGATTTCTTTAGTAAAAAATCCAGTGATGAGGAGTCCATAGAGTGCCTCAGTTACCTGTTCAGGTCCTGAACCACCTTAACCATTGTAAAATGTTTTCTAATTTTTGGAAATCTAATTCTGCTCAAGATTATTCAATTTGCTTTCATTCTGTATTCCCAGCCCCAAGAAAATGGAAAACTTTTAACTACCACCTTTTATTAAGGTAAACTTTTATATACAGAAAGATTCAAATCTCATCCCTTTTTTGATTTCTAAAAAAAAAAAATAATAATAATTTAAAAATCAACTTTTATTATATTGTCATATTTTCCAGACTTCTTGTTTTACTGTTCTTTTCTTGACATAGCTCAGATTTGTCTCTTGTGCTAGTGTTTAGGTTACAGATCGGTTGAGGTGAGTTGTCCTGCAGACAACATTCCGGTAATACACCTCAGAGACATTGCTTCCTCAATGGTAGCACCTTACTGTATCATTCCATTTGTAGTCTATCATTTACCCCCAAATCCTTTTGTGCCCAATTGGTGTTTTCTCCATTAATTGACCATTGATACCCTATTTAACAAACCAAGAGGTGAGAAAATCCCAACAGAGACAAATGTGTCAGCCAGGACTAAACCAGTATGTCTGGTGTCTCACAAGGCTCGTTGGCCTTTAACACAGACTCTACATCTGATATGCCTCTTTTTGAAGTAAACCTCCAAATGATTCTGAATTACTTTTAAATGAATCATAGAAAATTTTCTATGAAAGAAAGTGAATGTATGTGTAGCTATGTATAAATTTTAAGAGAGAATAATAATAAGATGCTGGAAAAATAAAAGACATTTATTGGCAGCTACGGCATACACAAAGTGCCATTTTCCCCAGACTTACAGAGCTCTTTTATTCAAACAGAATTGAAGGTTTTGTCAGAGCAAAACTGAATTTAAGTTGCAGTAGCCAGCTAAAAGTGGCTTACATGTAAATGAGAACCTAAGATACGGAAAGATTTCCTACTGTCTCTCCCTAGGTCAGAGTTTATTCCTCCTCCTTTTTTATCTCAGTTTTCAAATTAATATTGCAGTGCATTTGGAAGGAGGATTTTTCAGCAGTCTGTTTCTCTTTCAATATAAATCACATTTCTCCTTTTGTACTTACACAACAGATGGGTAGGATTATCCCTGGGAAAACAAGGCAATACATTCTTATTCAGAAACCTCACGAAGTAAGAACAGCTTAGAGGATCATAGGTCCAAGATAATAAGAGAGGATGGAGATGCCTTAGATAAGGTTATCACACTCTACTATGGATTTTCCTGGTCAGAAATATCTATACAAAAGAAATTCTGTGTGCTAACACATTCCCTAGCACTCTGAAGGGGTATAGGCACCACATATACTCTATAGATTGATCTGTGCATGTTTAATACACGTGACTGGCATCTCTTGGATTTGCTGTGAAAGGAAGCCAGAAGGAAGGAAAGGGCGAAAGGTTTAGCACTGGCAAGAGGAGTTCATGTTTCTGATCACACCATAGCAGTGGCCTTGTGCGTGTTACCTCTTTATTTCACCTTTATTACTTCATTCATATCTGAATGCACAGAATTCAGTTCCTCTACTGAGATGGTGTAAAACCAGAGGAGCTGAAATTATGGCTTTGTAGAAGGGAACATAGGACTATCTATGGGAAAGAACAAGGAAAGTATAAGGATGGCTTGTAACTGGCACTCAATGAAGGAAACCATATTGATCTAAAAAGAAAAAAAAAAAAAAGTCTTGAACTTCCTGCTCCATTAATTCAGACCATCAGCTCACGTCTTGTCAAGTATATGAGAGCACTTGTCTTGTAAAGTACACGTGAGAGTGGTTCTGGATCAGACCAAAGGTTCCTCTGCCCCCAAATTGTTGTGTGACAGTGGCCAGCAGCAGGTCCCTAACTGTATCAAACAACAAAGGGGTTTGATACACAGCAGTTTGGCAAGGTTAAAACAGAAAACATACTAATTTGCCTCTGAAAACAAATATTTCTTACGTATATTGATGTATTAACTTCAAAAATATGGTAGTCATGCTTAAAAACTTACAGTTTCACTCAAATCCTGAATTCTGGCCCTCTAAAGATCTACTATGGTTATATTGATGTATTGTATAAATAATCCATATGCATTTTTCAAATAGATGGTTACTGACCACATAGCATCATAACATTACTTGGTGCTGTGATTTATATGGCCTATAGGAAAGCTAACTGGCACCAGATGCGTTAACGCATGCAGAGACATGTGTCATCTGCTGTGTGTCTGCAGTAGAGAAGTGGAGAAGCGATGCCATCTTTCTATAAAGAAAAAGCACCTATGAAGATACTTACGTATTACCTTGCCTTGAAAAATTAATCTTTACTGATGCAAGTTTGCTCAGCATGGGCAGAAAATAGGCAGTTACATAGGAAATAGTTCCAGCAGGAGACTAACTGGCTGGCTTTGCCCTCTGTGCCCTGCTAAAAATGGACCTTCCAGGAAGTTTCCAGAGCTGAGATTATCATGCTCTGGGAGCAAAGGATAGTTGCTTTTTACTGCCTCTGTGGCTGCTGCACTTACTAAAAATAAAAACTGTGGGAGTGCAATCAGAATTTAAGACAAAAATGTCCTTTTTGTCAAGGAGTGATTCCATTTTCTTCTCTTTAGGAATCAAGTCTCCAGTCATGGCATATTAATTATGATGCTCCACCTGTTTTATTGGCTTATCCATGTCAAAAGAGGCAAAATATCCTGTACAGAAGAGCTGTAACAATTCCATTTTTAGGCTGGTTTATTGGAATGTCTTTACTCCTCCATCCTTTCCTCTGGCCTTCACTTCTAGCTGCTCTGCTAAATTTTTGGGTGCCTGTGGTAGACAGGTGCTTGTACCTCTTCTTCCCTCACATTATCAAGAGCATCCCAGAGATACATATTGAGGGCACTCTCAGCAGTGCAGCCATGGGAGCTGCCTCCCTCATCCTCCAGCCTCACCACAGCAGACAAGCACCCTGAAGCAGAGTGACCATAGTGGCAGGATGGAGTTGCCTTCAATGTGCTGTTTGGCCATTTTATGGGGCTCAGCGTGCCCCACACCATGCACATCCTGACCGAGCTCATGCTGTTCACTGTAACTCCTCTGGGATCACACATCCTGCTAACGGCACCAGTTCCTAAGCATCTCTTGTGCTGCTCTGAGGGTGCTGGAAGTAGAGGATGCTCAGCATCTACCAGGGGGTGATGAAAAAACTGACTATCTTTATGTAAAATGCAATTGATATAGAGGCTGAGAGTTCAGATGAAAGAGTCTAAAATAAACGATGGCCTAGGGAAATAATGTATCAAGAAAGTTTTAGAATTTTAAAATTCCAAATGTATTTAAAGATTCCAGCTCAATAGCTCCACTCTTTTCTGATGCTTCGGCTGCATGTAGCCTGGTAAATAGCTAGTCAGAAAATTGCAGTTTTTTCCTCATCTGACTCTTTGCAGTCTGTTTCTGCTGCAATGCATGAATTTGCCTTAGCTCCTTTTAATTGTGTTGGCAAGTTAGAAACTGATTGGAATAGTAGATATTTAGAAAACTTGATTTAGGAAATGTTTCCAACAAAAAATATTTTTATCTGTTCCTACGAAGTCTCACCCCAAAAACCTTCTATTTATAAGAGCATTCATTCATGTTTACCAGCTGTTCCCAAGGATCAAAGGGACAAAGAGCCAAGTGGGATGTCACATTGTTTGGCTTCATACTGTTCTGTTGCTATAGCTCTGTTATAATGTTCTTTTGCAGAATCCAGCTGTGAGAATGACACGTACAGACCACATAGGAGTATGGGCCATTTTCTAGGGACGAGGGACAAATGCTATCATGACTGTATGCAGTTTCTCTTTTCTGTCACGGAGACATAAACCTTCACACAAAATGTGGATCTTCTGAGACAGTCTGGGAAGGAAGGGGGCAGTGTGTGTGTGTGCATGTGCATATACGTGTTCTGTACATGTGTTTACCTGTGTGTGTATTTTCCTTAATCGGCTGTCCTTCTCTCCCGTTTATAAAGCTTGGGGATTAGATTTGGTTTCTCTTCTCCACAGAAGGGAGGTGGCATAGAGCCACATTCCAGTTTGCTCTTCATTCCCCTTTGTACACACACACACACACACTTGATTTTTCCCCCCTTTCAGTTCGGCTTCTCTCATTCTTCAGCATATGCTTCCTAACTTTCACAGCTGTTGTTTTTCTTTCTCTTTTTCAGACATTTTCCCTCTTTTCTTTGATTCCCTTCTCAGCCCTACCCAGGACTGTCATTTGTGTATGTCATCCTTCTGTCATTCATATGGACTACAATTGCCTTCCCAAATGCAGCCTTCATAATAAATGGTACTAACTGAATTAGGTTGCCGCCTCCAAGCAAATTAAAACATTTCAAGACAGAGCTCCTTTTCGTCTTCTTTGTCCAACATTTAATTTGCACATCTGTTACTCCTCGAAATGAGTATTCTGCTTATGCTACACTTCTTTCCTCTACCACCCCGAATTCTGCTACCGTTTCAGACTGGCTCAGTAATATAATAATGTAATATGAATTATTTTTAATACAGTGTGCTTCTAAGCTATTTATTACTCAATGCAATGCTTGAAACACCACCTCAATCTGCATTACTGTAAGCATCTCCCAACACAGAAACATTACCTCCTAACCAAACCCCAAGACTTGCTGTGTAAAAATCATCCTGGTCTTAGGGCTGGCCATATTTCAGCTGTAATCTCTCATAATAAACAGCTATGAGGCTGAGTTATTGCCGCAGTTTGCCTGTGACTGTAAATCAGTCTCAACAGATGTTTATTCCTTCATATTCTATTAAGCATCTGAGATTATCCTTGAAATATATTGGAATAATCAGCATTTGAGACATATTAATTTATACCAACAGGATCTGCTGATGATAATATCCTTATAATTACACCACTGAGCATTCTCAGCAAGGACATCATTTTTTCTGTTGTGCTCCTTTAAAATATTTATAGCTGTTGGTTTACCATGTCAGAGTATTTCCTTGCCCTTTAGCCTATCTCAATACACTTTTCTACAGAATAGTAAGTATCTGGCATTTGAGATTCCTTGGTTAATAGAAGAGAATTTATAGCTAGCAGCTGACTTGGGAATATATGTTGTAAACAAAGCAGCAGTTTTTTCCATTTGACTTACAGAATTTTTGGAGCTATGTGGCAGCTTTTAAGACACAACAGTCCAGACGTGAAGACAGAAATTAAACACCATTTTACCGCAAAAGAAAATGGGCAACCTTCTGCCCCCTTACCTCAAGGCTGTATTCATAGAGCAACATGATTTGGGATAGTCTTTCTGCTGGGTCTCTACACAGAAATAAATTTTACTCTGGCTGAACAACCTTGAAGGAAATATCTTTACTTGGAAGATTAATGAACACCTTCTGCTGAATTGCTTGTTCACTCAAGCCCCCATCTCCCTGGTGTACAAGCAGGGTATATTAGAAGGCAGTAGCAAACCTAGGAACAGCTGTGACAATGAAGGCTTTCCTCAATCTAACAGCCAAAAAGGTACTTTTATCTGACTTCTTTAAAGGCTTCGGTTTCACTTGAGGTGCATCAGAGGAGTGAGGGTTTAGGTTTGGTGGACTGATGAAGTGAAAAAGTGTGAGAAAGATTATTTGTAATCCAGCAAATAGCAATTTGTTTTCACATGAAATCCTGGTTCAGGTCTCATCAAGACTGTACATGCGCATTTATTTGTTTTAGAAACTGGGAATTCTTATGATGCAAATTATTTTGTCAGAAAAGTCCTGACGAGATCAGTTTGACATCCTTATCTGGTTTTTTTACTCCATGATTTCCATTTAAAAATAAGGTGCTCCATAAGCAGTGGTATATGTTAAGTCTTTATGGGTTTTGGAGAGTTTTTGTGTGTTTTTCATACCTTGAGCTCTGATCAAAGTGAATGATGGCCCTCCCCTGCATGGGTTCCCTAGTGTACAGTAATATAGCTCAACATTTTTCCTCTCCTTCAGTGCTGAACTAATCTGATCTCTTTTCAATCAATCTGCTCATTTTCACTTACTCAGTACTTCTGAAGTTTTCTGTTCTGTATCATGTGTGATTAACATTAACTAACAGATCCAAAATATACTATGCAGGACCTAGAGAGAAAGTAATGCATCATCTCCAAGAAACCTGTAAAAAATAACAAAGCAAAATTGAACCAATGCAGCACATGCTAAATGAATGAAACCCTGGCACCATGATAGATCTCAGCTAGTGATCTGACGATAAAAATTAACATTCCTCGTGTTTTTTTCCTAGTCATCAATAAGGTTTTGGTCAAAACTGTAATTATTATCTTTTTCAATGATATGGAAGCAAAAATAAAACTCTCGACAGTGAACTTTACAGATGTGACAAAACCCATGCAATGGTAATTGATGAGGAGGACAAGTTTAGCTCTGCAGAAGAGCGTGAATCACATGCTAGACTGTGCCCACATTATGGATGAGAATGTATGACACATTTACCAGTGGTGTTCGTATTTTAGGAAACAGTGACTTGGAAGCAGATTTGAGCTGAACATGAGCTCAAAATGTGATAGAGTAGCTAAGAAAGTGACAATCCATCTAAAAGGAGGAAACTACTGAACAGAAGAGATGGCACTACCACATGATGATTTATTAATGGAAGTTCATGTTCAGTTCATCCCTCTGTACATTAACAACAACACTGAAATGATAGGAAAGGTCCAGAAAAGAACAATGAAGAGTATTAGCAACCTGGAAAATCTTCCTAATTCTGAGAGTAAAGAAGTTCAACCTATTTAAGCCTCAGCAGCATTAATATATTGCAAGACATTATGCTAGGGCAATACTTTGTAGAACATTATCTTTGCTGTGCTAGATGTCGACAAGTACCTTTTTACCTTGGGGACAACACAAGGTTGTGTTGTCCTCAAGAAAAAGGGGGTCAGCTGTGGTACATTCGCCATGGTTAAAAGTGAACAGAAGAACCACTGCTGTAGAGTAGCTCATGTATTATCTTTTTGTTGCCTGACAGTAACTTACCCTACAGTGCCGCATCCCCAGTGAATTCAAAAGTAGGTTAAAAAATGATGTGGTCAGGACACAAAAGTACAAACATGGGAAGCTGTCAGATTTTTGTGGTCCCTTTAAACTAACACAATACAGCAGCTGGAAGCTGAAGCTGGAAACATTGAGACTAAAAATTAAAACCTAGTTTCTAGAGATGTTTGATCTATTGGTTACATTCTTGAAGCTGAAATTACAAATGTTTCTAGAAGCTCACACAGAAATTTTATCTTTGATACAGAGGACCCCTTAAAAGCATCTTGGATCTCATTTGTCCAAGCAATCACATTACACAACTAATGACATTTCCTTTTAAAATTCAATGTAAGACCAAAAGTTTGAGGCTGCTTCTGCTTCCTTGATATGTGATCTCTACAGCCAACATACTCCCAGGAGTATAAATGCTAAGAATGTCTGAAGTGAAAATCAGTTTATGGATTATAGTTAAGCTGATTTTAAATGATCCTTTACAAAATATGATATCTTTATAAATCATCCCTTAAAAATTATGATTTAATCATAAAGAAATAGAAGATGCAGCCAGCTGCAAATGATATTAGTTAGGAAAGACATGCTGAAGGCTGAGGTCTTATTCTTGCAAGTCAGCATCACAGCATCACATGAATTGATTTGATTAACATTTGGCTGAAATGCAAGCTTGTAAACATCTTGCCATCACTGAAGACACATCTACAGAAAGGTTGCCCTAGATACACGTATGTAACTTATACACAATGACTGTTTGAGGTTTTTTGTGAAATGTATATGAAAATACATTTCTTCTGGTCAATAACCTGCTTCCCTGCTGCTTAATAGGACATTTCACTCATCGTTTCCTATTCCTTAACAGCTTTTGCTCTTATTGATGCCTTTAGACAGTAAAAGAAGGAAGAGGTCATCCCTTTATTTACTAACAGCCCAAATCATGTCCCAGATCCCTGTTGCACTTGGAGCGCTACAAAAGCCCGCAGAAATGACACTTCTTGTCGTTTGCATCCATAGAGGAATTGATCTTCAGTGGCTGAACAGAGGTAAAATTTGCTTATGATTTTTAATTTCACTGAGGAGCCTTAGGAAAGTATATCCTATACTATTTACTTCAGCTTTTCTTCTTTGAAGGTCAAACCTACATTTTCAGAAACAAGGTATCTTGCATGCAGGATCACTGGGTTTTGCACACACACACATATACACATATACATGGATGCACATTAAAGGACTTGCAGAAAATTTGAGGCAAAATCTGAGAGGAATCAATCCTCTGTCAAAATCTCTTTGCAGGAGCTTAGAAAGTAGCACTCCCAGCTTTCCAAGAGCAGGGCCTGATGTACGAGGTTAATCACAAGGATTCATTTTGTTGAGGGATCAAAAACCCAAAGCTGACTCAATATAATACCTAAATCCCTTAATGCAACCAGCAGAGCCACAGTGCTTCTGTCCTCTAAAGCTGATACTTTCTATTAATTCAAGATACCTGTTCATTCACCTTTCTTTCCAGGCCAATTGCTAAAAGAAGGGTTTTGTGGTTGGAAGAAAGGCAAGCTCACAGTTCAGAAAGACAGGAGATAAACTGCTGGCCTCTTTGTAGTCAATAGGGCTTTTATCTCTGGCTTCAGTTCTGGATTTTACCAAATACTTTTGTATATGCAAAGTTACATTTCTGTAACTTTTTCCATACATTTATTTACCAGATCTGTACAGGCAAAGGAAAATCAGAAACACTTCTGAAATTTGTTTTCATATTGAGAGGAAAGGTTTTCCCAGAAAACAACTATGCAGGTGTATGTGTGTCATTCTCTAGTAATTTCTGTAGCATAAATTCAAATCTCCAAACTATTGACTCGTAAGGATGAGACAATTTCATGGACAACTTTTGACTGTACTAAGACAAAATCCTACCTGGAACTCATTAGAATTTATGATACTCAACACCTGAATCAGAATTTTGTTCTTCTTTCTGGCTTTTATAAGAAATCAGCAGAGCACGTGGCAATTGATTACGTTTCCCTGTCTCACTATGAAGGCAGGGAAAATAGAATGGAATGACTTCTGATGGAGAGGACTATATGAACATATACTCCTGGGCCAGCTTCTTTTCTCTGTATCACTTCAAATAAATAGTGAAAGCTGACTAATCACATTAACACTTAAGGACATAATTTTGTAACAATGGCTGGGAGATATTTTACCATTCTGTAAAGATGACCTGAACAGAAAATACGCTTTACATTAATCTCCCATTTATCACACTAATAAGCATACAGTAACCAGAGTGTGTAGAAATGATGATGCAGTTTGTGGAAATCTCATAACATAAGCTTTAATTCCTGAAAAGGTTAAAACAAAAAACCCTGATCTGTTAAGAAGTCTGGAGACAGAATAAATATGGTCAGTTCCTTCTGCACCAGGAAAGCTATGAGACCCCCCATATGTTTTGAGATGTTTGCTTTCTGTCAACCTGTTCAGCTAGTCTGTGATATTACTGAAGTAATTATATAATAAGCATCAATGTATTTGTAGCAAATGGACAATATCTGGCCAAAACCTGGCAATGTTTATGGAAAAAAATATGAGCTACTTATCTGACACACTGTTATACCCTTACTTCTCAATGGTCTTATGTCTGAAGAATGAGAAGTGATCACATCAGATGAAAGTTTTAATGAAATAGACTCATGGCTATGAAATATTTTACTGAAAATGGCCTTGCTGCTTCAAGTATGGTCACAAATACTCGGTTACAAGTTGAGTGTGAGTGTATGTAAAAAGATAAGGACACTATCTACATTTACCTACTCTGATCCCAGTTGGCTGCAAAAAGCAGAAGAATCTTCCTGCCGCAGTGATCGCGATTTTCCAGTACTCCCGGGAACCCATCTGTCAGAGCCCGTTTGATTCCTGGATCATCAGCCTTGAAGTTTTTGAACATATCCAGATTTAACTGGCGGTACTGGAAGTACTGAGCCAGCAGTCTGAAGGCCTCAGTTTGGTGAAACTTTCTGGCTCGGAGAAACCTCAAGATGAAGGCATCATCTGTACGTAAAAACCCGATGTCAGGCCTTGTGATGATCATGTCCCTGACTTGCTGGATGTCCTGATGCAAAATGTCTGGGTTTTCATTCAGTTCCAGGCGGGCTTTCTCTATAGTCTCTGGACTAAGTCCAGCTTGTAAATGGGTCATCTCTGCAAAAACGTGTTTTCCAAATCCTTATCTTCAGATATTTTAGTAGGGGAAGTGCTGATCCCATTCAGTTGAAGGTCTGCTGTGAGTGTCAGCCATTCAGCAGCTTTTTGCTATCAAGTTGGTATTTAACAGGTGAAAGTGAAGGGCTTTTCTTATTCTTGCAGGAAGAGTAACGGTCAGTTCACATGTAGTATAATCCATCCAAAGAAAAGTGTTGTCTATTCCATCACTTACTGGAAGAAAAAGCAAAAATATAAAAGAAACATTAAATATGTATATAAAGCTTACACTAATTCATTTCTGAACTTTACACAGCAATAAAACCGTTTTGTGTGCTTCATATGTAAGAGGATACCAGAATGGCGCATTTAAGATAAGGCCATCACTAACATCTTGAATATATGTATTCAAGTTTTCAGAAAGGCAATCTGATTAATTGACAATTAAGACTAAGCTGTATCAAATTACTAACAGACTTTTTTTTTTTATTACCCTTTGCAAAGGTGTCTTACAGAGGTGTGGGACTTCCAACATTCAATAGCTTCAAGCCCAGGATGACAAAAGCAAAAATAATAGCAATTTTTTTCCTCTATCCCTAACAGGGCTACCTTTCAGCTTCCTAAATATGCAGATTGAGACTTATATTAAGTATAACAACAGTTTGCTTTGGTTTTATCACACATACTATCAGCTCATAGCTATCCTTGAATTAGCCCCCTAGCTGATTGCAAAACTGATTTTTTAAAAAAAAAAACAAACACAAAACCTCCACCAACACATAGGGGTATTTTCTCCTTGGTAAAACCTCACTGAAAATATTTCCCATTGAGACTTAATACGTCTTCATGGGAAACTTTCCATGAATAAAGTGTTTGATGAATCTAATCCGACAAGGTTGGTGTTTTACTTGAAAAGACATGTATTTTATTCCAAACCCCTTTTTTCCATGTCTTGCAGCTTTCCTGAATACCTAGTTCTGAACTTCATTTTCATTCCTGTACTTTACCCAGAATTTGTTTTTACAAGTGTTAGAAGAAAAGCTGTTTAAGCTGTTTTGTATGAGCAAAACGGTACAGTGAACCTCTTACATTTCAGTGACACAATTAGCAAGAGGCTGTCATTGAAGTCTGTGTGGTTACATTTGTGTGAAATAAGATCAAGGTCTGTTCCAATATGATATGTGTGTGAAGAAAGATCAAGATCCATCCAATTTTTCAGCCATCACAAAAACAGACAAGCAACCAACACAACCCCACCATCCCACCCCCACCACCCTTAACTGTTCTCTCTCTCTCTCTCTCTCTCTAATTTCTGAAAAATAAAAATTGGTTTTAAAAATTAAAAAGGAATCCCTCAGTGAAAGACATACGCTATTTTATTTGAAGAAAGCTATTTGGAAGGTTATGAATTCTCAGTTCAATCAAAGGGGAGAGCAGCAGCCAGAGCATTTCTTCATCCAGGGGCTGCTCAGTTACACTGCAGTACCTGCAAGTCAGTTAGCAAAAGGGATGCCCAAGTCCCCTGATTTGTGAGCTTGCATTTCACTGACAAAAACTACATTTTAGATGCCACAGCTGCAAACCTTGGATGAGATCCTGAAAATTGAATACAGAGAGTTTCTGCATGTTCGCTTAAAGGACATTTGTGGCAGGAGAAAAGCTTTTCATTTAACAGCAATGTGCATTAGACTTGTCTGTGGGTACGAAGGAAAGTTTGTTGAGCAGCCTCCTCTGGTATTCACTGTGGATCTGGAGAAGATCTTGAGAAGCTTGAGAAGAGCTATCTACAGGGCAGAGTATCCAGTGATGGATCAGCCTGATAAAACAGTGGAAAAGGCAGAGCTGGGAGGAAAGAAGGCCGGCTGCCTTTGACAAGACACTACAGAGTGCAAAAGACTCCAGAAAAACAAGCCCTGAAGTTTTGAGGGATAATCTGTGGGTGCAGGTTACTCAATTTGTAAATAAATGAGAGATATATTAAAGGTGGATTGCACATATAAAAATAAAGTAACAGTTATATGCGTTGCTCTTGCCTTTATTAGACCAAATTACAGTAGCCGTGATGGTATCAGCTGGATTCCACTGATGTAAAATTTATGTAGGCCATGAGGAAAACAGGCCAATATTTTGTGCTTAAGATCTGAAATCAATGGTGGCATTAGCATTTTCTTGCATACATCATGTTTTTAGTTACAATTGTCTCCATGAGCTAGTTAGGGAGCTAGGTGTATTTAAGCATGACACTGTTAGTGGGGGAGTGTAGTGTAAGGATTGGTTCCCTCCCTAGTTCTAACAGGTAGTACAGTAAGGAGGCTGTTTGTGCTCAGGGGTGCTCAGCAGAGGGGTGGGAGCAAGGAGCTTATCTCGGGTCTGCATCAGCTCTGTCTTAGGTCCCAGTATGAACTGGAACACCTTTGGAGTTCCTGTGACTTAGAATCACAAAACGATGGAGTCACAGGATGGTTTGGGTTGGAAGGGACCTTTGAAGATCATATGGTCTAATCCCTCTGCATGGGCAGGGACATCTTCCACTGTGTCTGGCTGCTCAAAGCCCCATCCAGCCTAGCCTTGAACACTTCCAGGGATGGGACATCCACAGCTTCTCTGAGCAACCTGTTCCTGTGTCTCACTGTAGAGGAATGAAGCTGGGTTAATTAACATTGATAACATACAGCTCTGGGCTGGCCTCAGGGGCGGTGGGTTGGCTGATGTAGATAAGGTGCAGCTGTGGCTGGTTCTGTTAAGTGGCTGGGCAGCCAAGGAAGAGAGAGCAGCTGAGGAAGAGAGAGGAGAAAGAAGCAGAGAGAAGAGAGAGTGTGCCCTGGGTGAGGAGAGATGAGGAGAAGGCAGCAGAGGGACTGGCACGAAGAGTATGTTGGTATGTGGTGGTAAAAGACCTTGTTGTAGCTGGCTAGTTTGGAGAGCGCTGTGACACCTCACCAACCTCACAGTAAAGAATTTCTTCATCATCTCCAATCTAAACCTATCCTCTTTTAGTTTAAGGCCTTGTCCTATTACCAAGATAACCAAGACACCTGTAGAATGTTTCTGTCCAACTTTCTTATATGCTCTCTTTAAGTACTAAAATGTTGCCTTAAGGTCTCCCTAGAGCCTTCCCTTCTCCAGGCTGAACAATCCCAGCTCTCTCAGTCTGTCTTCATAGGTGTTCTAGCCCTGAGGTGTTTCAGCCCTCTGACCGTTTTTGTGTCCCTTCTCTGGACCTGTTCCAACAGGTCCAAGGACTTGTGGCAGTTAACTGACACCCCCCCACCTTGGGATCATCTTTTTTATAAGAGTTTATTGGAGTAAAACTGTCCCTTCCTCTGCTCCTTTTCTGACTCTTGCCTCCAACAAAAGGTATCTGTGGGCATAAGGCATATTCTTGAAAGGTCAACTGCAGTCTTCTTCAGAAGAAAGTGGGATTAAACCAAGGAGATAAAGTCTGGCCCTTCAGATTTTCTTACAGGACTCCCAGGCATTTAATGTAAAAAATTTTGTTGCTTGTTTTCACTGAAGTTTCCTACTGGTTTTACCTGATTTAAATGTATTAGCACCCTTCATGCCCAGGATGATCCCAAGGTGAGGGAGATAAGGTCCTCTCCTGCCAGATGTTGTTGCCAAAAAGCAACATACAAATACTTAGTCTAACGAAAGATACATTTTTTTTAATGCATTTCAGAGTTTCCTGATAGTGAGCTGAGATATAGCCATGGGTTACAGCTTACAGGAGAGGCCCTATAGATTATCCTGATTATCATCTGGAACAGAATGTACTAAAATACTTCATTGGTGTAATGTTATATACTGCAAAATAATCCAAATTTGTATGAACAATGTTGTCAGTATCTGAATCATAGCACAAATCATGGGGTTGGTAATCCACTCTAGCACCATTGACTTCAAGGCGTCTGATTTACATCAGTGGATGATTTGGTTCTCCCACTGCTTACCTTGACAATAAATTTAATGCTCCATAGCTACCCAGTTTAATTGCCATTGTGCTTTCTCAAATGGTACTGATTTATTCTGATTCCCAAGGGTATAACAGAAGCACCTTCTCCATTTTCACCCCCTCCCACACATGGCAATTTCTCCTTCTCTTACAGTGTTGTGTACAGCTCTGATCTATCTACCAATTTTTCAGACATAAACATCTTTGTTCTGGTTTGGTTTTGTTTGGTGTTTTGGTATTTTTTTTTCCAAATGAAGATGCCTGCCTTTTTTTCCCTTACCTTGAATATTGTTGCTCCATGTTGGCACACTAGACTCTTTGTTGTAGTCTCAACAGCTGTTTTTCTGGGTTGTGATTCTTTGTTCCCTATTTGCTCTCCCAATGTCTTTTCACAGCCATTTACAATAAATCGTCCCTCAAAAGGAACAAAAACCAGCTTTAAACATGGAAAAATAATTAACAGAGGTTTGAAACAAAGCATATTAGTACAGAAAAAAATGGAAATTTCCTCCAAAATTGTGGCATTGCACACCATTTTGGCTTATTCATTTTCAGTCCCAACAAGGGACAGAGAGTGGCTTTAGAATGGGTAAAATACTGAAACTGGGATAGTCTTCCGACAAACAGCTTATATTTTTGCCTGACCCTGAAAATAAAATATATAGTAATACTTACTAATTAACTAAAATGAAAATAAGGTCTTAAGGAATTATATATAGCACTTTCCATCCAAAAATCTTAATGTGCTTTACTGCCCTCTCTTCAATGACAGCTTCTGGATCAGCATTCAACCCCTATTTGCCCTATGTCCCCAGGAAAATTGGCCAAAACCTGCTCTCAGTGATGATGCTTGTCTGGATCATTTTGTTCCTGCCTGCTTAGTTGTCCCTGCAACACCGTTTGCATCTTGAAGCACTGTTCTCATGTCCATTTGGCCCTTCCCCATCCACTTTGGTTCCAGAAAGATTTTGGTTGCCTCTGTCTAGCGCATTTTTTCCATTCAGTCCAAAGCTGTGTCGTGTAAAATTTCATTACCACAGCTTTCAAATGGGGAAGGCACTAGGGTTTGATCCTTACCTGATATTAATAGGCATCACTGTTACGATTTATCTCATTATATAATTCCTAATTCTTAGCATTGATACATACATTAGCTTCTAAAACCATGCCAGAAAAGAAGGGAGTGGGCAGGGAGGGAGGGAAAATGGTATTCTAGAATGATTTCATCTCAGAGTGTGGGTGTCATCTCATTAAATTTCTTCTTAAAAAATATTTTGATGTTAACTGTGGAAAACATCTTGAGGCTATGTTCTGCTTAGCAGGGATTGCTCCGTAAGGGCAGGGAAGGATGAATCCATAGCTGTGCTTATAGGAATAACTCCTATGGCACTTGGTGGCCTTGTGGTACCTTAGTAGGAATCTGCGCTGGAAATGGAGGACTCGGGCATAGAAACGGACATACCCCAGCTCCATGAACTGATTTCAAAAGAGTGATGAGAAAAACTGACTCTCATCCTTGGCTGTGGGATCCTGGCATCCTACACAGGCAGTAGGGAGAATTACAGCCCCAAGTGATTTGCCTGAGATCATGGAGGATACATTTCACAGATCCAGGAACAACCATATGTCTCCTGAGCCACATGCTTACACATTAACATCTGGGCAATCTTTCCCCTCTACGCATAATGCTCTGCATCATAAGACAAATGTGAAGCCACATTGCACACAAGGAAATGGAGAGGTAGGCTGCAATGTTTCCAGTGTCCCCACTGTAATCCTCCTAGACTTCAGTGGCACAGTCAGGGCCCCAAAAATGTAGCATTTATTTGTTTTTGCAAAGAGCAACCCCATTGTAGGGGTTCCCAACAGGTTTATCTCATATCCCAAGTCAAATAGCCTGACTGCTGCTCAGGTTATTATAGTCACAGAATGGATGAGATTGGAAAGGACTTCTGGAGGGCATCTGGTCCAAATCCCCACTCAGGCAAGGCCTCCTAGAGCTGGGTCCCCACAGCTGTGTCCAGACAGCTTTTGAGTATCTCCAAGGAGGGAGACTCCACAGTTTCTCTGGGAAATCTGTGCCAGTGTTCAGTTACTCTTACAGTAAAAAAGTGTTTCCTGATCTTCAGAGGGAACCTCCTGGGTTTCAGTTTGTGCTCATTGCCTCTAGACTTGTCACTGGGTGCCACAGAAAAGAGCCTGTCCCCATCCTTTTTGCACCGTCCCTTCAGGTATTTTACACATCAAGTGAAATCCTCTTGAGCCTGCACCTCTCCAGGCTGAACAGTGCCGGCTTTCTCAGCCTTTCCTCATAGAAGAGATGTTCCAGTCCCTTAATCATATTTGTGATCCTCTGTTAGACTTTCTTTCCTATGTCCATGTCTCTCTCCTACTAAGGAGCACAGAACTGGGTACAGTACTGCAGATGTGGCCTCACCAGTCCTGACTATTATGAGCATCTGCTTCCCTGTAGCCTTTCCCTAATGGACTAGAATCTCCCAGTGAACCTAAATGAGTTAAATACAAGCTTTTCTCCTTCAAGTTCTGGTGCTCCTATAAACTTTCACTAGGGAATTGTTCCTTCTCTTTGATATGAAAATAGTGAATGCTTGTGACTGTAACAGCTGTATGTGGAATTTGATAGGTTCTCACACTTTCCCAGGATGCAATCTCCTCACTCAGGCAGAAAAACTAACCTTTCTGTCAGTTCAGTAAAAACAATACACCACACATTCCTATTCCCCTCATAACACAATCTTCTTGTGAGCTTAAGTCAGTTACAGGTTACCCTCGGGCCACATCTAGCTGTCCAGTGGTGGCAATTTAGCCATGACACAGCACAAAACACAGCAGCAACTCAACAGACCTTTGCAGCTCTCTGCACAGTACGTAGGGCAGGTACATCTGCAACACTGACCTGCAGCTGTCCTGCTGTTGCTGCAAGCTGACAGGCATGAGGAGAGACTGACAAGGTTGTCTAACAGACGTAAAACAAAAAAATTGCCTCATTATCTTTTGACCTGAAATGTGCAAAACTTACTGCCTACCTGAATATTAAGGAATAGGACCACATGCCGAGGGGGGAACTGTAAATAAAGTAGCTAAACAAAGCACCTGTGAACTTAATAAGATTATTTCAGTTTTGCTCCAAATCATGATTTTGATGGTTTTGCTATTCAACAACCACAGATAAACTGCAAAACCCTGTGGAAACATAAGGCCTGACCTGTGACATGTCAAAGGAGCAGCGGACTATGAGGAACTTCCATGTTAGTCACGAATTACTCCAAGCATCGCCATGCAAAAAGCATCCTGGCCACTATTGGACAGAGGTCACTTTCTCTAATAATATAGAAACTTTTTGCAGCAGAAATCATCAGCAATATGCAAAACATGGATTGTGACCCTCGAGACTCATAATTCAGCTATATGTAGTAATCTGATAGCACAGGATCATAATATTGGTGTCTGAAAAATCCCCAAATGCACTACAGAAGTTGCGTTACAACATCTGCTCAAAGATATACAGAAGAAGGAACAAAACGTACCATTGAGCTATTTCATCCTATATCTTTAGAAATAACATGAAGTTTATTAAATTTTACTTAAAAATGTAAAGTACCTTTAAAAAATATGAAATACAATGGTGATGTATTATTGCCCTGCAGGTGGCTGACTTCATTCTGTTTTATACACGATGCCAGAGAAAGGCATCTGTGGCATCCTGTGCGGTGGCAGTGCGGGGAGGAAGGGAAAAAGGGAAAGTCAGGGGCATAAAGGAAGGAAGGAGGAAAGAAAGGTGGGAGGGAAGGAGGGAGGCAAGGAAGGAAGGAATGAAAGGAGGGAGGGATTTCTGCACCTAGGAATTCATGCAATTCTGTTTTTTTTCTCTTATCCTTATTGAAGTTGGAACACAAACACACAGATTTGCACACAGATACTTCTCCCAAAATTATAGAAATAGAGTTTCATATAATTTTATAATAGCTTGTGAGTTTGTTTTCTCAGTGAGGAACATATGAGACTTAAGGATTTTATTTCTATAAATCCTATTGAAGGGGGAAAAAAACCACAAAAAAAACCCCCCAACTGTGTGGAAATTCTCAAACTAAGTCCTCAGAGCAGTGTTATATGAAGAGGGAAAGGACTTACAACTCATCTGCCAGCAAATAGATGAACTTCTGTTCATTGAACTTCCCACTCCATAAAAGACTGATGTGGCTTAATATTTTTTTTTTTTTTACTAGTAGGACCTAATTGTCATATCTTGTTTGTGTATGTGCCAGATACCCCAGCAATGGGCTGCTGGAGAAAATAATACTTGCTTGCCCAATAATAGCACAATTGCTTCAGTAACTGCACACTTAAATTAACAAGTGCATTAGTTTGCAGTTCTAGTTTGAAGTAAATATTGTCCATTGTTTTATGAGGTTGATAATTCATATTTTAACTGACATGGTCCTCTTTCGGAAGATGAGGAGGCTGCTGTTGTATGTTTCAATAAAACAACCTCTGTGTTCAAAGCACATAGAGTTTAAGTAATTATGACCCAGTGCTATGGGGTGGATTCTGCAGTTCCTCCATTGCTGAACTCAATTACACTACTACTCAGCAGCACTCAGTGCAATTCACTATAAGAGTATCTGGTCTCTGCACCAGATTTTAAGTTATAAATGATGATATAATAAAGTAAGAAGGTTTTTGGAAAAGGCTGTAATATCTCTCATTGTTTTGCATATGCTTTATAAGAGTCTAATTTTTAGAAAATATTCAATAGTTTTCAGAGCTGGATGAGTCAACAGAATTCTTAAAATAATTGGCAACATTTTGTAACAGATACATATCAGACCTGATTACATTGACAACACAAGCTGCCCCTGTAAACTTCAAGCTGGGATACAGACTGCAAAACAGGGAAAGCTCTGTAAGGTTATCTGGCTTATCGTTATATGAAAAAAGCAAACCCTTACCTTTGCTATGCAGTGCCTGGCATAATACTGTTGCATAATATGTCATTTAGATGTTGGCATTGCATTAACTTTTAATACTGGAGAAAATACATGTTATCATCTGATTAAGCAGAAAGCACATGAAAGTAGCCTTTCTGTAATTTAATTTTTCTTTCCAAATACGATCCAGTCATTGTTTAGCGATGGGCAGTGAGAAGCCATCTGCTCCGTAACTTCATTATTCCTGGAGTTGTTTAGATTGAGGAATCAGCATTTTGAAAAGGGAAACCTTTCTTTCTCCTATGACCTTGCCCACCCTCCCAGGATTAAATCATTGCAAACAGAATTAATGTCAGGCCAGTAGCACACATGCGGTTTCTCCAGCCAATATTTGTTTTGTGTTTATTTTCTGTATGAAGCCCTCTCTGAACACCCTTACTGCTTCCAGAGCCCACAACTTAATTGTTGATTTCCTGCAGCAAAAGGGATCCACAGGTTAGGCATGATTCACCTCACTTCTTCTCCTCACGCATTATCCATCACTGTTTGTGAATGGGAAAGCCAAACCTTTGACTAACCCAGCACATTCCCTCCTCCCCTTAATCCTTCATCCCCCTTTGGGCTGAATATAACTGGTCAAAACAGGCATCAATTTGCTGAGAAGCAAACAGGTATCTGCTGCTCTTTGGCAAGCTCCTATCTGTTGGCACTTGGTAGGATTCCTTACTTGGTCCTCTAACTCCCAGGTTTAACCCTTTCCCCTTCATCCCTCTCACTTCTAACTCCCAGGTTTAACCCTTTCCCTTTCATCCCTCTCACCTCTCCCCTGGTCTCAAATTTTGATCTGGACTTTCCCTTCCAACCTGTGCTCTTTCCCCTGCTTGCCCAGTGCCTGAGCTGCTGAGCTGAGTTTTCCAGCCCCCATCCCTTCCTTCATGAAAGGCTGAGGCTGGTGATGGGAAAGGAAGACAGGAGGGGAAGAAGGGGGAAGAAAGTGAGGAATGGGGCTCTGTGGGGTGGGGGAGGGGTGGGGGAACAGGGGCAGGGAGAAAAGGAGGCAAGGAAGCAGGGCAGGGAGGAAAGTAAACAGAGAAGGAGAAAACAGGAAGGCAGGAAGCAGAGAAGCAGAGCAAGGAGGACTGGAGGCAGAAGAGGCAGGGTAGATAGGAGGCAGGTAGCGGGAATAGGGGCAGCGAGGAGACGCAGGGGAAGCAGAGGAGGAAGGGGAGGTAAGGGAAGTAGGGCAGGCAGGGCAGGGAGGAGAAGCAGGGCAGGCAGGGGAAGTAGGACAGGCAGAGATCAGGGCAAGGAAGAGAGGCAGGGCAGATAAGGAGCAGGGGAAGGAGGCAGAGAGCAGGGAGGTAGTACAGGCAGGGGAGGCAGCCAGGGAAGGCAGGGAGCAGGATAAGGAGGCAGGAAGGGAGCAGGCCAGGTAAGAGGCAGAGGAGGCAGGGAGTCAGGGCAGGCAGGGGAGGCAAGCAGGGGACATGGAGACAGGGCAGGCAGTGAGCAGGGGAAGGAGGCAGACAGGGCAAGCAGTGCAGGCAGGAGGCAGGGAAACAGAGGTAGGACAGGCAGGAAAGGCAGGGAACAGGAGACAGGGCAGGCAGGGAGCAGAGCGAGCAGGAGGCAGCAGGCAGGGACCCATTTGGGCAGGAGTCAGGGATCTCGGGCAGGCAGAAGGAAGGGAGCAGGGCAGGCAGGAGGCCGGGGGGCAGGAGGCCGGGCAGGGAGTGGGCAGGAGGCAGGTCAGGCAGGAGGCAGGGAGGCAGGCAGGCAGCAGGCAGAGGGCAGGAGGCCGGGCGGGGAGCAGGCAGGGAGTCAGGAGGCTGGGCGGGGAGCAGGCAGGGAGCGGGCAGGGAGCAGGCAGACAGGAGGCAGGAGGCCGGGCAGGGAGCGGGCAGGCAGGAGGCCGGAGGCCGGGCGGGGAGCGGGCAGGCAGGAGGCAGGAGGCTGGGCGGGGAGCGGGCAGGGAGCAGGCAGACAGGAGGCAGGAGGCCGGGCGGGGAGCGGGCAGGGAGCGGGCAGGCAGGAGGTAGGAGGCCGGGCAGGGAGCGGGCAGGGAGCGGGCAGGCAGGAGGCCGGGCAGGGAGCGGGCAGGCAGGAGGCCGGAGGCCGGGCGGGAGGCGGCCCCTGCCCGCAGCGCGGCGGGGCTGCGGCCGGAGCTGTCCGCCCGGCGGTGCTGAAAAGCCGCAGCCCGGGCCCGGCGGGGCGGGGGAGGGACGGAGCGCGGAGAGCCGCCCTGCCGCAAACCGAGAAAAGACAAACCCAATTACCTGCGCAGCGCCGGCAGCCTGCCGTGGGGCGGCGGGGGGCTGCGTGGGACGATTCCCCCCCCCCCCGTAGGTGTCCTTGCTGTTGCGCTGGGTGGGTGAGAAAGATCTCCCGGCTCCCAGGTTCAGGCTCAGATCTCTCTAGAAAACTGTGAATGAGCGAGCGCCAGCTCCACGGGGCTACGATTTTTTTTTGGTAGGAGGCGTGTGCACCAAAGCTTGGGTCCTTCCACTCGGCGGCTGCCGTCCCCCTGGGTCCTAAGCCCTCCTGCCGCCCGCCCGGCTGCCTCCCGGCGATCCCAGCGCTGCCAGCCTGCGGGCTGGGCGCACCGCCGCCGCCACCGCCAGCGCCGCCGAGGGAGCGGTGACAAAGGAGCCGCGGGCTGCTGCCAGCCGGGAAAGCGGCAGCGCAGCCGGTCACTGCGAGCTCAGCCTTCACCTGCTGGCATGGTCTTCGCCGCCTGTTTGTCTCGCATCGCCCCTTTCCTTGCGAAAGCCGGGGAGAGCAAAGCCTTCCGCGGCGTTCAGGGCAGCCGCAGAAAGGGTCAGTTTAATGGGCCATGTATTATAGATGGGCTGCCTTAACGAATATGGCAGCCTGGGTTTGTAAGAGAAGTTTGGGTCAGACTACAGGTGAATCTAGCTTAGGGTGCTGTCACCACCAGCAGCCACAGCCAATGTCTAATGAAGAATGTAAGGACAGGACAAGCTTCACCCCTGCACTCTCCCAGACCCTCTCCCAAGCGTTTCAGGTTCGGGGATTTCCCCAGTAATGTGGTGCCTGTGTTTTTAGGATTAGTTTGTCCTCCTTGAACTTTTACAGTATCTCCTAGAATGCCTATACATTTCTAGAATATCCTTTCCTAATTTCCTTTGACAAGGAGCTCCACAGGCCACCTGCCTACTTCACGAAGTACCACCTCTCTTTTGTTACAGATATCTGTAAGCTCCAAAACTATCGCCACGTTTTTGTTGTAGGGACCTGTAAGCTTTAGCTAGTGTTGCAGAAAGGACGGGAGAGAGGAAATTGTCTTATTAAAATCAAGTCCTGAAAATGACTCTCTGTAGGAGCTTTGTAAGACCTGTACTAGGCTCTGCTTGGAAGACTTTGGGTGACCTAATGGCCTTGGTAACCAAATTCACACCCTACTGGTCTTATAAACACAGTAAGCCCAACTGAATGTACCAGTAAAGTGCATTTCTCCTTCTACTACCCCTGTACATTGGGGAGTACAATTCCTGGGAAGTGGTGGATTCAAGTCAGCTGTCTTTGTCTCTTTGCTTTGGACATCTCTCTTGTGTCAGTTACTGAAGGTTCTAGTACAGTGAAGAACTGGGTCATAAGTGGTAAAAATGGGGAAACACTTCTGCATAAGAAATTGCTAAAAGAAGTGGGATTCTTCAGCATGGAGAAAAGAGATGAGTAAGTGTAGATAAAACAGCAGTGTGGTTTTTTCATCATTTATAATATCTCATAATAATGAGGACCATGAGAAAGATAAATTGGAACAATATGTCAACATCATTTCCAGTTCAAGGAGTAGGAGAAATGAAACCCACTAGGGGCCACCTTTCAATCAAACCAAAGGACAGACTTCTTCACAAAATATTTAGTGAAGCTGTAAAACTAATTACCACAGGAATTCAGTCTTCCGGAAGTGGTTTGACATATCCATGGAAGAAAAACTATTGAAAGCTTTTAAACATGAAGTCATGACCTCTGGCTCAGAAAGTCCCTGTTCCACAAATTGCTGAAGGCTGGGGTGATATTTGCTAAAAAATTACTATCCTTGCCCTGCTCTTCTTTGCCTTAGCCATCTACTGCTGGTCACTGGGCTAGACAGACCTTCGAGTTGACCCAGTACTGGCTGCTCTTATATTCTTATATAGAAAGCAGAGTTTGAGAAAGTGAACACAGTAGGAGCCCTTTCAGCTTCGCTTTCTCTTGAAAGGGGAAGAGCCAGTGGTTTTATTCTATTTGAAAGAGTGTACATCCAGACAGTCACCTGCTTTTCAGAGGAACCCCACAATATTCAAGAGCAAAGGCAAAAGGAATCTGTGGGGAAGATATCTTGTGCTTTCAAGAATTATTTTCATGCACGACCATTAATTTAACCCACAGCATGTTTAAAACTGGAATACAAGGTATTTGCATCCCGTGGCACAATGACGTTGACTGGAAGAGATGAAGCAACAGCTCAAAGGCAGAGAGCTGAAGATTCTCACAAGAGTATCTGTCCCAGCACTTGATGGGAGAATATTTTTCGCCCCAGGGAATTTAGCAGTCAGTTAGTAAGTAGTCTCATTAGATCATTATTTTCTGCATAGAGATCAGTTTGGAAATAAAACAATAAACACTGTTTTCATAAACCTGTTGCAAGCTTCCACTCTTGCACATATGATAAAGATTAATGTACTAGCTGCTGTAACTATGCAGTACTTCCCTGGGAATTGTTAATAATATTAAATGGAATGAACATGACTCTATAAACCAGCTGCCTTAGGCAGTCAAATAGGTTGCCAGATTTGATGTATGCTTAATATTTAGGGATCTAATATTTTTATTTGCTTTGTTAGTTGAGGTTGGTTTTTCCCTCTTTCATGCTGCTGTTAAGTGACCAGTGCTTGCTGATCCACTGGATGACTGACACGTAGCTCAATGCTATGGTAGAAACAAGTCTCTAAACGTATTACAGCAGGGCATTATATTGATCCCACTGCAAATATTCTCAGGTTTCTGTCTCATCACCACTTCACTTCTTCATCACTTCCTTTCTGCCAAGTCTACTCTGTACTTTGAGAGCATGCTTCAGGTCCTCTCATTCTTTCCATTGTCGAACTTCAACTGAAATTATGACCTCAGAAACAGCAGGACTGAAGGTATGAAACCTTCAGTTTCATAAAGGTATGTATGTCTAGGACATTAGGAACTCCCTTGCTGATGTGCACAGGCTGCTACTGTACCCGTTTCTCATTTGCAGTGTTGAATATGCAGAGCTAAGGGGACAAAAATGTGCCCGTAATCCCAGTTTATTACTGAAGGCATTAGAACTGACTGAACACGTGGAGGGAACAGATCAGTGTGGAAGGGGGAGCATATTTTATGCAGCCTTTTCTGAAAGTAAAACAGAACTTTGATATTAAATTTATCCTAACCTGGCATTCCCTGTCATCAGACATACCGATTCTGTTTTAATGAAGAGCAGTGAAAAAACAAGTTTGGGAAGACAATGTATATTTTCACCAACAGTAAAAAGTATCCATGTACATGATCTATAAAGGAAGCTATGGAAGGGCAGAGTGGCTGGTTGCTCTGTAGTCTAGGTACGATAAATAACTTCTATTGAATCTACTCCTTTTGCTGCAAAACATTTTGTCTTCACTCAGTGACGTTAAACACACAGCTGTAATTTTGGGTCTCAAGAACTGCCATGAAGCTAGCAGATAGTTTTCACATTTTTGCAGCTCTGATAATACTTTTGCATTTGACGAATCCCAAAACTGTTGAAATATTTTAATTCAGCACAGTAAGGAGTTGATTTTTCTTTTACGATTGATCCAAAGAAGAGGAAAGCTTCTCTGATTCTGCTTTCAGACTGAAACACAGATATATATCTACATTACACAAAAATATACCAATATACAGCACCTTATAGGGTTCGTGCTTGTGAATGGTGTGCATATATAAGGAGGGAAACAGATCTTTGATGTAATTCAATACATATCTACTGTTATTTACTTTTTCAGTGTGATTTCTCCAATATTTAAAATGTTCTTTACGGCTTGTGAATAGGGAATTTGAGATATAATGTAACAAAGGATGTCCCTGTATCTTTAAATTCTATTTTACGAACAATTTGCTGCAAGTTTCTAAAATTAACAGTCAATTTTAATAATTAATCGGGAGCTCATACTTTTTCCCTAATCTACAATTACTTTCTTTATTTCCTTTGAAAGTAACTGCATTGAAAGCCCCATTAGATTAAAAAATCATAATGCTATAATGCTTGGACCCAAGAAATCGTTATTCTTAAGGGAGAAGTAACTCTTAGATCACAGTTCAGAGGGATTCATGTTATAAATCCTCCCAGGTTTCCTGAACCTTTAAAATACTTAAAAATTTATACCCAAGAATGCAAAACATATGCAAATGGATTGTACGTATGATTTATTTAATGAGAAGGATCCAGTTTTTGCCATTTTTACTCTTGATGGAGAGAATTCACTCTTTTGCTGAGTTCACACGCAATCGCCACTTCTGCCACTCTCAGAATAGTGCATAACTGGGACGTGAGCAAAGTTTTGGCCTTGAGCACATAGAGGGGTGAAGCTGAAATGTTCCCAACTCTGTGGGAGTTCTGGGACCTGGCAAGGAGATCCAGCACAGAGCTGGAGAGCAGCAGCAGGAATCAGGTGAAGTCAAGCTCTCAGGACTGCGATACAGAATTTGCCTCCTCAGCTCTTGCCTAACACTGAACAGGTCTAAATCCCATAGCTGGCTTATTTTGGGATCGTGAAGTTCCTGGTGTAGATTCAGGCTGAGTAGTTTGGTACCAAAGATAAAACTACAAGTTCCTCCCTAACAGCCTAATCATTTAGGCATTGGAAATGTTGACTTTAGGCCCAGATGTGCTGTAGAAGTTGGATGCAGGTTTGGCCTTGTCTTTAGTTGGTTTAATTTGGCAGCACTGACTGCGCCGTTTTTCGTGGGATACCTGAAATTTAAAACACAGGGGGACCTGCTCCTATTGAGTTCAATTACTCACAAAGTTGGTGTTACTCTGTCTAAATAGTAATGGCACTATCTTGCTAAACCATTAAGTGTCCTATTGCAGAGGGAAATAAATTATGAGATGTCACATTTTGCGTAGCTAGTGCCTAAATTATATAGCCTTTAAAGAACAGCATGGTAAAAATTAGCCTTACTGGCTAAGAAAGTGAGTATCAGACCTAATATTCTTCCTGATCCAGAAGTAAGACAACCTAAGGTAGGCAGACATGACGAAAAAAGCTCACAGGGAGGCAAGTGGTCCAGAAAGTAGATGTGTCCAGCAAGAAGATTTAGGATGGCTGTTATAGAACTAATGCAGAAAAATCCTTTTGGGAAAAACCTGGCTGCTTTCTGGTTCCTTAGTACATTGGGTTCAGTTTACACAAAAGCAACGCTTCCGTCTGAATTCTAACATACTGATCTGAGATATGATTTGTTCAAAGCTTGAAATATGTATGCTGTTTAATGTTAATTCTCCAGTGTGTTAACTTCCTTGTTCCTTAACTTCCCTAAGTCTGTTGTATATTTTCCTCAAGTTGCAACTTGCTCCTATGCATTTGTCTGAAAAAGTTTTAACTGTCAAGTTCAAAGTGCAAAAGTATAACTTCTCAAATGATTAAAAAGGTTTTGAAACTTGGTTGTTTGACTGGAATAGTTAGAGATGAGGGGAATAATAGGATACTCATCTGATTGGTTAGTTTGTTATGTGATGATTTATTTCTGAAATATTTTAAAATTAATTATGTACACAAATGCATGCAGCTTTGGTTGGCAAGAATATAAATCAGCAGCAGTAATAATGATGGTAAGCTCTTGTATGTGTAAAGAAGCATACGTCCAATATAAATTCAATTATCTCAATGTCACTGAGGATATAGAATAATTTCATATTTGTGACTGAACAACTGCAGAGATTTTTGTTGGAAATAAGAACAGATGGAGGACAATCTTATTCTGGGTAGCTGAAGTCTGTCTGTTGAAAACTGAAGTGTATGAATGTATATGCATACATGTACAAAAATAGAGGCAAGCATTATGGCTGCAACCCTCGGCAGATATAAATCAACATAACTCCACTGACTGTGTTGGAGGTGTGCTAATTTACACTAGCCAGCACAGGGGTAAGTGTGTGTGTATATAAAACAACTATTACACCTGTCAGCAGTCTGATGTTTTACACTACCATTTCATATAAGAACGTAAAGGATGCAACAATCTGCTTAAGCCACTCCGCAGTACGGTTTTATGCCTCCTGAGATGTAGCACTGGAATCAGGGTGTAAACAGCATTACCATCATCTTGCAAACACTTGCAAATGCTTTAATGTCATCGGGGAGCCCCAGCACAATCCATCTAGAATATATATCAAGCAGAGGGGCATACAGCAATCATGTACTTTTTAACAGGCAGGAGGCTTTTCACTTGTCATAGCTGGTGAGCCCCCAGGGAGGTGAGGCTGCTGCCATCCTGATTCCCAATATATGCTGATTCAGTCATTAAAATGTGCATTCATCTTCCTTCTCCTAAGACCTAGCTGTGCACAGCAGGTTTAACTAAATTGCCAATAAGAAAGACTCTTAAATCATCTGCAGTCCTGACTGGCAGCCACACAAGCAGATGCAGCAGCCGATCCTGAGGCAAACGGAGTCTGTTCAGCAGCAGCTTTGCACTTCTGTGTGTTCCAGCTAGGGTTTTTTGTAACCATTAATGAGCTAGTACATTGAAGATGGAGGAAGGAGGGGCAGAGGAAGAGTGAGAAAAACAGTTGGGGAGGGGAAGTTGGGACTATTGGAAAATTCTCATTACCTTGTCTGCATCGATACCATCTCTGCAGCTGTAGGATAAAAGGAACAACCCCTTCCCTTAAGTGCCCTTAGCTTCAGGGTACGGAAAACTGTTAATCAGCTTGTTCTCATGCAGCAGGGACCTGCAGGAGGGCTGGCTGGAGGAGTGCCAGGGACTGTCACTTCACAGGTCCTGAGAAATCTCCCCCCTTCTACTGAGATTTTAATGGTTTTTTGACATGTCTCATGTGTGAGAGTGTGTGTGTGCGTGTGGGTGTGTGCCTGTGTGGATGTATAAGAGAGAGAAGTCACTCTTCCATGTCTCACGTACACTGCTGCAAATACCTGCTCTTTCCTACGTGTACACATGAAAGGTTGTTTCAGTAACTGTTTGCAAAAGGGCAAGAAAGAAAACCTGATTCTGGCAGCAAGCCCTCCTGTCAGGTATTGCTGGAGTCTATCATGGCTCCCAGATCATTTCTGGAGAGGCATAAAGTCCCAGAAATGCTTTAACCAGGTGTTCAAGTTCAGTTATTGCCTAACTAAGCAGGCAGGCACAATTAGCCTGGCTTCCTTCCCCTTTAGTAAAAGGTCAAGATTTAACCTTGGGCTGTGATTTTCTAGAGGACTGTGTCTGGCCCTTCCTGATACAGGACTTATGATAAATACCACGAAACCATGCAGCAGTTTGCTCTATACTAACGCTAAGATTAGATTATTGGTCTGTCACTCTTCCTGTGATGTGGTGCACACTATGTCTGCATTGGACAAAAGCCTAGAAACTATCACTAAATCGAATTGGCTCTCTCCGTATATTGGACATCTTGTTGCAGAACAGGGGCTGGTGAAGTCCTGCCATTGAATGTTAAGTGCCACAGACCTGCAGCACCCTTCAGGAGGTGTCAAGTGCTCTGCATGGGTAAATAACCAGATGATGGAGTGGCTCAACATGGGCACTTGCGTGAGACAGAGTTGCAGCCTCTCTCCTCTTGCCTGTATTTTCCTCCTATGGAGCTGCAGTATAATGTGAAGAGACATCAAGTATCTACTTGTCCTAGACATCACTGAAAACCATGTGCTTCTCAGCATCTCTGAAAAGCTATAGACAAGTGTAAAACCCAGGGAAAAACAGCAAGGCATGTAAGACTCGATATACGTATTAAAAAAACCCTCTTCTTGAATTACGAACTAACATCCATAATCACATAGGATTGTGAGAGCTGGAAAACATTACAAAAATAAAAATAAATTAAATTTCTTCAAAAAGAAGCACTCAGGGACTTTAGATAGAGGGAGTTCACTAGGCAAGAGTTATAAATTGCCAGCCAACTTGTGTCTAGCAGGATCAGAAAGAGGAAAAGTACTTTAGGTCTCCAAAGAAACAACTCTAAGACACAGAGGGACACAACTGGTGAAATATATATGACCAAAAGAGACCCCATGAACAACATTTGTCACTACAATTGGTATCCTAGTCTTGAAAGCATCAACAATTGACAGCAGCTAGAGGAAAAATTACTTTGCCTCTTTTGCATCATCTTTAGTGTGAAAAGACTAGTTTGTTTTGGGATAAAATCTTTCTGCACTCCAGAAATTAACACCACGTTTCTGAATGCCCAGTTCAGACTGCTGACTTTTCTTCCTACAGACGAATGTTCAGCAGATACCATGGCAGATCACTGTAAAGGATGCAAAAACTACAAAACAACTACAGTAATTTAATTTTGTTTTCTACAACAAAAGTTCTGTGCCAAGTTTTCTTTTAAAAAATCACTGACACCCAAAACTTGAATCAAATATGTACTTTTCCATAAAGAATTGATAAGGTAAGTTGCTAAAAATCAGCACATTCCCTAATAAGTAGTAGATTTAAACCAAGAAGTTGGTGCTTTGCTCTTACAGAACAAATCAGAGACTGGGGGCTTTTTCTGGGTCCATTTTAGAAAAAAATGTGAATAGAGGGTGCTAAAGAATTTGAGTTCCATATAAAAGCAAGTTTAATTTCCTCCATAATTTCACATCTAAATCTCTCTTTTCTGTTCGTTACAAAGCTCTCTTTATTTTAAGCCTAAGTTTATTTAATTTTCTCCCTGTTTGCTTTTTTTTTTCCCTTAACATTGCCCTTCTTAGCGACAGGATAGCTACAAACCCCAGCATTTATTTATAGAGAGTGATCAAGTTTCTAGATAATTTTCTTTTTTAGGCCAAGAAAACTAACTCTGGGAAGACACATCTCTGTTGCACAATGGGCTTGCGCTGTCTGGGGCTGATGAATCCATCAGGTAAGGCACAGCACTGTGCAGGGAACTGGTCTAGTCCCACAGGTAGCACAGGGACATCTGCATGGCTATATTGCCTTTGCATTCACGCAGAATAAAATCCCAGTAGCTGATTTGACATCTATTCCCATGTGAAACTGTCCTTTTCAAATAAGGAAAATAGGTGATATTTCATATGATTTCTGATTGCACACCCCTGGCTTTACTGACTATACCAGGAAAGGTACTTTCCAGTTGTGGCATTTACTTTTTTTATGGCCACACTCCACTGTTGGCTAACAATCCTGCTGTAATCAGCAAGTGCCCCAGGGTCTCCCTTCTTCTCTGTCATTTTCATCTGAAACTCCCAATTTGCAGAAGTTCATGTTATAAGCTCGTTAGGTGCATGACTTTGCACATTATGCAATTAAATTTCATCCCATTTCTAATACTCTACTCTCAAGGTCATCTAGTTTTTCCTGTACAATATTACGGTCTGCCTGTCTGTTGAGCTTTGTGTCATCACCAAACTTGATTAGTACATGCCAGCTTCTTATCCCAGATGTTAATAAAGATGTTAAAAAGTCGGTCCCAAATGTTTAAGGATTCCCACTAATGGCAGTTCTTTCCAGACCAATTATTGTTTCTCTTCTTTTGCTGATTCTGAGCTCATATTTCTTGCTATTTTCTTCAAATGACCTCCATAAACAATAATTTCCTATAAGGTGTTAGTAGCTAGCTACAATACAGGTAGATGAGATGTAGCTTTGGGTTTAGTGGGTTGGGTTTTTTTGTATTTTCTGTATTTTACACAGATTTAGTCATCCTTGTTATCAAAAAGTATAATAATCATCTGACCAAACTACCACTACTAAAATCATATTATATCATCATTATATTATCCTCATTTCTAGTTAATTTCCTGTTTTTAAATATTTAGCACTTGAATATCTGTGCCAATTTTACCTCTAATTCAGACTAGATTTTTGATTCTGGATTATTTTCCTTCCCCTTTCATATATATGGGTAGTGCTCTTGCTGTTTACTAGTCATATGATACTCCTCCATGCTCCATTAAAAACTCCAAATGTTTTTCAGATTTCAGTGTGTAAATTACCTTGTTTCTCGAAAGAGCATACTGAGTGTTCTCACACCCAGATGTGGCCATTTCTGCTTCTGTGCATTCACTTCCATTAGCCATTTAACCTTTGCTTCCATCCCATGAACATCATCTTTCTTACTGAAAAATGAAGCAAAGTATTAGTTTGCATCTGGAGCCATATCATTATTACGTTTCATATTTATCCCACCCTCACTACACAGTGGATTGATTTCCTTATGACAAGAGGTTTTTACCGGTTGTTTTAATTTTATGTGCAAAGTCTTAACCTTGGTTTTTACAATTTGTACACCTTTTGCTTTATTTTTTATCAAAAAAAAAAGCTCCAAACGGTATACAGTGCCTTCCTCTACTGTTACTTCTAGTGCAGTTTCTCCATCACTTTTTTTAATAATCTTTAGTAAGATCAATGGTCTGCGGCGCTTTGTTCGTGCGGCTGGAACTACGAAGGCATCTGAACAACCTGCCCGGCCTCAGGAACTGTTGTAGCTGCCTTGGCAGAGCGGAGAGCAGGGAGCTGCGGCTGGCTGGGCACCCGTGTGTCACCCCGTGGCTTCCAGAGGGGGGCAGAGCGAGCAAGCATTTCTGCATGAGGATGGGATGACATGAAGCGGGGTCTCATTAAAACCGGTCAAACCCTTTTCAAATGTGCGCTGTTATAGCTGAGGTTTGCAAAGTCTATCCCAGAATTAACATTTTCTCTCTGCTGTTCATGGTATTAAGATACTTAGCTCAGGCTTATCACCACAGGGCATGAGAACACGTTATGTACAACAGCTACAACATACGCATTTGGAAACTGCTGGGGGAACCCATCGGTGTGACACATTTGAAGCAACAAAATTAAATTCCTGGTTTATATTCAAGGCTTAGAGGGATGGCTGAACATATGCCATGAGCATATAAAGTTGCCACCTCTCAGCAGAGAAACCCTAACATACGGGATATGAATATACTCACTACTAATTTAGTTTGTTTCCTCTGACTTTAAAGCTCAATGGAAGAGCAACACTTCACAGATGAAGCATTCTGAGAATGCACAAATGATAGGTTATTCCAATATCCTGCAACCTTGCCATAGCCTGAAGTGCATGAATCCTCAGTGTAGTTTCTGTTAATTCAGTGCCTGTTGTTACTACTTCTAATACTGTAAGGAGAATCCTTCAGTACTGTGAAGTGATCTGTATCTTATTCCCATTTGTCTCAGATATCTGCTAAATGACAATGAACAAAAGCATTACTCTGATGGCCTTAAATTTCTTGCTGCATAGGCTGAGGATAGCAATGCTAGCCTGGAGTGTGGAGATGTTATAGGTCCTAATTCTTTATATGGGTAATGTGATTTCTGAATCATCGAAAGAAGGTGTAAAAGAAGACCAGGACATTTTTATGGCAGATAGGTTACAAATCTTTGAGGATTCAATTATATTTAACTTTTTTGAAAGCCAATTTTTTAATTGTTAGACAACGACTTTTCTAAAGCAAATGCTTTTGTATCTTATAATAGTCAGAAGTGACACCACAAAACAAGGGTTTGAGACAGAGCCAAGATAATTTCTAATGCTTTAAACTGGAATGAGAATTTCTCAGCCTTAAAGTGTGACAGCCATTCAGGAGTTTATTTTTCCGGCTTTGAAATCTGAGTTGTACTTAGCTATGGGATCTGACAAGTTTCAGCTGCCTTACAGCACCCCTGCTCACCTGGCAGCACAGAAGAAGGTGTCTCACACAAATGCTGTCACGCTAAAGCTCCACTGAGAGGACAGTGATGAATGCCAGTCTAAATCTGTTGAGCTTGTGTAGGGTGAGCAATGGATAAAGGCCTGACATATGAAGCAGCAAGAATTACAGACTGAAATGAAAGACTACACTCCATATAGTCTAATTCTTGTGTAGTCAAAATGAGGTTTCTTGACTAAACAGTGATCTTTCCTAGGTCAGCTTTTCCCCACAAACCCACATATCCATAAGGTGTTTGTCTGCTTGGATCACTGGCCCTGGCAGACTGTGTCATACTTTTACTAGGAGGAATATGGTCCTGAGAAAATAATAAATCTGAAAGAAAACAATCATCCTATGACTTATATACCCCTATGTCCCACTGACTATCCTAGTGACTAATCTCCAGCTATACATGCAGGCTCAGTGTATCATTCCTTAGGTAAACAAATTTCGACCTCAACAAGATGAGCACAGCCAACACTGTAATTGCTCAGTGAATGATTTTAAAACACTTTTAATGCTGCCAAATCAAACCCAATTTCCTCCAGAGCAAGGCTGCTCATTCATGCCCCTTGAAAGATATTTTCATGACATTTATAAATAGGTTGTGGATCAATACAGTTGTACTCTGTGGGAATATTTTAGTTCATCACAAGGTGTAATTATCCATGACCACAAATACACAAAGCCAGCAATCATTGGCCAACTGAACATGTGTTAATTAGAAGTCTGGATGCTCTCAAACAACCAAGAGCACCAGTTTCTTACATAATCACTGCTTGTGGATTGCCTTTTGTTGTGGATGCCTTTTTGTTGTGGATGCAACTAGGATGCAGGGGTTTATTCCCTACTTCCAGTTTTGAGGCACTGCTCATATTCCACGTGCTGCAAGACACAACCTTTATCCTAGATCTCATCAGCCTCTTTCAGTAAAGGGCAGTGCAACAGCCATGTGCTGTTGTGTTTCAGCTCCCTCTTGTAGTCTTTACCCGCTCTGCCTGAAGACCCACAGGACTGCAGCCCCATGAATGCCAGCTGCTGGATATTGTGATACACCAAGGACAGGACACCCTAAAAAAAGCATAAAAAAGGAGGGAGGAGGCTGTTTTGTTACAGTAGTAACATGAAATAGTACCCATTTTTTAATTGTGTTGTTTATGTTAAGCAGGTGTAGAAAGCCATGTGTGTATTAATAATACATATTTTAAATAACATAACCTAATGTAAAGTAAGGAGAAAGGCTTCCCACTTGCACAAAAGGAATTGAGCTAGTCACAACACCAAAAAACTTCTTCCTGCAAAAGTGAGAAGAAAAGAAGCTTAAGTTTAGGAAATGCTCTCAATATCAGAGATGGCTACCCTTTAGCTACGCCTTGACTACCGCTACATTTGTTGTGAAATGAGGTAGTCAAGCCAGCTGATCTGTCAGAAAGATGAAACAGCCACAGATGACAGAGACTGGCTGGATGGGGTAGACCTGCCACTTTTCTAGTTTGGGATATGTCTATGGGATTTTCAGTATTAAATATGCTAAAACATCTTCTGAAAAGGCAAACGCCTGTTAACTTGAACTGGTGTTTGCCTTGTAACCAAGATGCGGTTAGGGACTTACGGGCCAGAGAAGCTCTCCTCTCCAGCTTTAGGCTCTGGATTGCTGAGCTCTGGGCAGGAATCCCCCTGGTGTCAGGGTCTTGAGCACTCTCCCCCCAGTTTGTCAGAGCCTATTTGACTATGTTAAGGAATCTACTTGACTGAGTCCAAAGTCAACCCCTTTGCTAATAAAAACTATCTGAAGAAAGCTAGAAACAATATCCTGCCCTCCAAGGCTTCCCTTGGGAGCTGCTTTCAAGCTGTGGCTCTTTGTCTTGGCCATGCCTCTGCTACATTACAGCTCTGTGTGTCTGGGCCAAATATCTCCTCAGTCCTGACCCTGACTGACTTGACTTCCTGGCTTGACCCTGGACCAGCCTGGGCACGATGGACTTGCAGGGCTGTCACTGGACTAAGGCTGACCTTGACCACTGACTGTCGCTGGACCTGATGCTGACCCTGGCTGTCTAAACTTCCTGACTTCTTGTTGGGGAGGTCACAGACCCTGCCTGCCTTGCCGCCACCTTCTGCTCCTAGTTCCCCTTCTCTTGCAGAGCAGCTTGCCCTTGCTGCTTTCTGACATCTAGAAAGTGTAAACCCACGTTCCTTTTCACAATGAATAGGTGACTAAAAGACACTACGTGAGTCTAAACATATCCCAAAAAATCCCAGATGTCACTATCTAAGGCTCTGTGGCTGATTCATAAGAACTGCAATGTAGCACAGTATCATAGATTCACAAAAGCATTGTATGGGAAGGACTTCTAGAGATTTCTAGTCCAGCCTCCTGTTCAAAGTGGCACCATTGCTAAGATCAGGTCAAGTCAGCTGTGGCTTTATCTATCTCAGTTTTCAAAACCTCCAAGAATGAAGAGTCTGTGCACAACTTGTTTCAGTGGTGTATTACCCTCCTAGTGACTTTCTTCTCTTAACTTCAACCTCTTGAGCTGCTATTTGTGGTCATTTATGGTTGCAGTTGGCAGTTTCTCAGATTCCCCTGTGTGGCATACGAAGGCACGGACCCCATGTGAGATCCTTTATTGCATACATAAGTGCTGGTTATAGACAATCACTTATCCACCCAAGTTCTGCCCTGGCATGTGCCTATGTGCAGCAAAGCACCTTTGGAGCCAGTTCACGCTCCACCGAGCTGTTTACTCCTTCCATGCCCATCTGAGGAGGTCTCTTCTTCCCAGATCAGGATTATAAGATGTGGAGGCTTTGGGCAGCCCCTCATTGCAGACAGATGTGCACAGAACTGATTTGCAGGTGAGCTCCGAGAGCCAGATTTAGTGCTAGCTGCTTCCTCACTACATTTTAAGGCATAATGACTCTGCAACCTGGCACCCAGACAATGAACAAAGTTTTTTCTTTATCTCTACATCCAGGGCTTGGGAGCAAGCAGGAAAAGCCTGCACAGATTTCGGAAAAAGCCCTTACACCCCTGGACTGAACACTGCTATTTATCATGTCAGCCACTGTACCTAATCTAATGTCGTGCATAGATTGGCTAATAGTACAGTTCTGTCATGTGGAAGGGGCGGTGGGGTGGGGGTTGATTTTCTCAACCCTTAGTGTTTGGTCTGTCTATCAGTGCCACAGGAAAGCTGAGACCCTTGTGCCCAACCAGTCTGAGAGCATCCCGTTATAGAGACCCTTCACTGAACAATCCTGCTGGATCGGAGGGCGATTCGACTGACTTGTTCAGGGAAACACACCAACAGTGTAAAAGGGACCCCTCAACAGGTCTTCCCACTTCATTTGAATATGTTATCCCGTGGCTGGTGACTACTAGCACCCACAAAGGACTAACACTAACAGTTTATGGAATAACACACTTTATTATAAAATCATGACAAATTAGGATTTGTGATTGCCCATGATAGGGAATGTCTTCAAAAATAAACTTGAAGTGATATACAAACAAACTATATACGGCAAAACTATAATCACTAATAACAGCTAGCACAAGCTATTTAGCGCGCATAAGTCAAAGTTCTTGCCCAGTCAGCGTCCCTAGGGGGGAGAATACAGGTTCAGCCCATCGACTGATCCCAGAAGTTATGATGAAGTTTTTCCTAAATTCTCCCCTCATTCATTCACTTTTATACTTTTATGTACTCTCAGGTGGAGCTTGAGTAACTCCAATCATACATTATTTTATTATTGATTGGCGTAAGATTCTCTCCCTTCTTGTTTAAAGATATAGCCAACAAAAATATAAAGCACATGCTTAGTGAGGGGTGGCCATACCTTGGAGGTGGGTAACTTTGAGATGGAGGTGTGTGTTAGTATTATAACGAGATTATAATGAGCAAGGCTCATCTAAGGAAAGTGATTTCACCATAGTTGTTGGCTCAGCAATGAACATTGTCTCTTATATCTCCCATCTGACAGCTGCTATGCAACTTATCAGCTGTATGGTACCATCAAGTTCCCAGTCCTGCAAGGAGGACAGCAGATCCTCCACTCCGCTCCACCCTCCACTGCTCCTCTAGGATAGCAGGTTGTGTTGGCTGGGGAACCATGGTGGATTAGATTCCATGCACATCAACTGTCCTGAAAGTGACAACTGTATTTTACCCTAAAAAGGTTTCTATAATACTACAACTTCTGTTAGGTCCCAGTTTTCTCCAATTCCCCTTCCCAGTGATTTTTCCACAACTTTATATCATCATCCAACTCTTTGATGCAGATGATTATACGGGCTGCAGTATCAGCCCCTAAATTACTCCAGTTATTTAGTGGTCTTCATCTTGACATTGAGCTTTTGATTGCTGCTCTTTGAGCCTGATGATCCAGCCATTTTTTAACCCACCTAACAGTCCATGCAACAAACCCTTCCTTCTAGCCCATGCTGCTTCATCTTCCAAAGAATTACACTGTGGGAGATGGTGCCAAAAGTCTTAATAAATTGTTCTCCACTCATCTACCTAGCAAAAGAATGCCAAGTGGTAAGCTACAGAGAGTGATTTTATTCTCCTTGTCAACTGTGCCACAGTTGCTCTCTCACACTCCTATCTATGATTGCTCCCTTCTCCACAGTGCCTTGGCTCAATTACTGTCCCATAGGCATTGGTGTCCACAGATCTGTGTCTAGTCACCCACAGCCTAACACACAGACGTTACTTGTCTGCTTTGAGCTGGCTTTCATCATGGGTCACTTCTAGTCTTTCTAATTTTGAGCTACACAGCCTGGTTTGAACCTCAAAGTTCTGGCCATGAAGCCACACTGCTGCTCCCCCTCGTTAAACAGGGAAATTCTTCCAGTCCCTCATTTCTGGGGTTGTTTAAGTCCTGCTACAAACGTCTGAGCTCTCCTCCGGGATGTGTTAAGCCTCTCTTTTGTCCTGGACACTTCACTGATGGCTTGTTGTTGTTTTGTTTTGTTTTGTTTTTTTATCTTTTAAAAAAGATTTACCATTTCTTTTTCAATGTGCTCAGAAATTGAGACACCTGCAGTACATTTATACCTTTCCAGCAGACTGCTGAGAGTGTGGGCTGCATAAAGCAGGCTACAATATTACAGTACATGAAAAGGTCCATCATACTGGGTACCTGCTGGAGGCCTGAGCTGGGTAGAGAGACGGGCATAGCCCTGGCCATAACAGCTGCTGGAACTGCCTTTGATAGATCCAAGCATCAAATCACTCATGGGTTTTGTTTGAGAGATACCCAGTTGTTCCCCTCCAGAACAGATCCCAGGACAAATCTAAGCCTGCATGCTGTGCTGCCTCAGGGAAACGGGACCCTGGAGTGAAACAATGAGTAATCCAAGTTGACATGCTAATGACCTGTTGACCCTTAGATAAAGAGCTCATTGTTGATGCTGTTAACACAGGGAAAAGAGTGATCCAAACCTTCTTAAGCATTTCCAGTAGATGGATGGTCTGTGAGAGAACAAGACATTTTGATTGACATCTCTTGGTGAGTGAAGAGAAAAGACTGCATTGGCCAAATGTCACTTGTATTTCTGTCATAGGACACTTAAGGCATACTTTGCCAATTTGTTGTTGCTGTATTTTATTCAAATGCTCCATTAAGTGTTAATTAGAAGAAATAACATAATGCTGCTTATTCCTTTGGGGTCAAATGAGGTCAGAGAACTGCAGAGTTTACTTTTCATGAGGGTTTACTGCAGACTGGTATGGCTGAGTTTTGGAGCATGGGAAAAACAGTAAGAGAGAAAAAAGTGGAAGTGTTCCTGTACAGTATTTATCATGTGAAAACCTGGGTAGAACCCTCCATGCCACCTATTTTCCAAAAACTTTGTAACACATTTTCATAATGCAGAGATGGCTTTTGCTGAAGCTGTATGACCTCATCAACATACCTGAAGAACCTGGTGAGGGACTCTCAAGTCAACAATCAAGCTTACAGTTGCTCTTTCAGGAGGAGACAGCACCAGGCAAACTGCTATGAGGGGCTGGTGGCAATCCTTCTCAGACTCTGGGTTCTGGCAGCAGTGAATACCAAACCAACACCGAATAGCAAACGGTAAGTGATCAGCTGTGGAAAGGGAAGAGAAAAAGTGCTACTGCAGAAACGCAGTGTCATATTGGGCACTTCAGACTACAATAGTCAGACTGTTGCTGGGAGTGAGAAACTGCTAAAATTTTATATAGTAGACATTTACAACTAATATTATCACTGGATTTCCTAAATGTAGGCTGTGTTCCTTTCAGGCAAGCACATTTAGTTTCTACATTATCTGTTGCACTCAATGAATCACAAATACTAACTCAGCGAGATGGGAAATGGCTTACTAACTGTTTCTCTTCTGCATTTGGAATAAAGGAGGAGCAGGTTTCCATCCCATATGATATGCTGGATAAAGGACATGTCTGTGACAAAGAAGAATGAGAAATCTGCTGAAGAAGCCCAGATAATGTAAATTAAAGAGGATGTGGGTGGGGATCTTCCTGAGCACACTAACGTTAAACAACACAAAGAATGTGGCACGACAAAAGATGGAAAGGTTATGAATCAAATCCTCATTTAAAAGTGGTTCGAAGACTGAAGCATCTATAATCTGGCCAGCCTAACATTACCACCATGCAAAACAACTGAGTGCATTTGAAGCAATGCACAACAATATTTAATAAAAAAAAATAAAGAAACCTACACCTTTTAAAACACACAGTAAAAAACCCTAGAATTTTCTCTTTTTTTTTTTTTTCCTGAAAACAAAACAAAACAAAAAGAGCTTCACTGATTGATAAAGTCCCCGTGTTGAGTATGTCAGGGCACTGATTTAATGCTACGCTGCATCTTGACTAAAACTTTACACCCTGAGAACGATGTGATGCTTTGTTACCTGTTCATTAGAAGAAATCTCTTTGACTGCATCTTCCTGTCTGGCCTTGAGAAAAGTATAGTGAAGAATAAAAACACCGTTAACAATAACATACACCTTACTATTCTACCCAGGAAAGGAGATGAAACTTTAGGGAAGAGCTATGAAGTTTATCACAGAAGGCTGCTGCTCAGCTCAGCTCGGCTCAGCTCAGCAGTGTCTCTTTGCACTGACCACACACACTCTGCTTGCATTTATGGGTATTTCAATCTGCTACCCACAATTCCTTTTTTATATGTGTCAATAGAGCTGGAATCTTACCTCAGGCTTATTTTAATTTACTGCTATAACACCTGATACAGCAGCTAAACATAAACCATAGTTAGGTCTGATTCAGCTGCTCTTCTTGGACTACTTTTTCTACCAGCCTGACAGCTGAAGTCCATGAGAACTTTTGGTAGAACTGAGAAATCTTCAAACCAGATTAATGGCAGACAGTGGTTTAAGGGTGACAACACACTTAGAAATGGCAGAAATGCAAGATTCTTGTAAATTATAAGCTCATGTAAATAATGCAGCTTATTTAGGAAAAAGACTTCCAAAGTGGAGACAGAAGTCCTTAAGAGCCAGCGATATCATTGAAAGATGGGATGATCACTCTGGAGGCACTGCTTTTTTTCTGGAAGTCTAAATGAAGGTGAGACTTCAGATGGGAGCTGCTTAGCAATGTGCCCCACAACTCACTTTAAAAACACTGGCCAAATCCTGCATTTCTCAAACATCTTGGGAATCATTAGATTAAGACACACTGTTTAAGGCTTCTTAAGATCTAGTGTAGAGAAGGACAAGCAGGGATTGGCTGATATGGCCTCTAGATCTGTTCCTGGAAGAACATAACTCCATATACTTTTTTCATAAGAGCATGGAAAAATAAGTGAGGAGAATTTAACAGTGTATTCACAAAGGGGACAGCAGGTTCTGAAATTAAACTAGGTGATAAGCTTTAAGCTCAGAAAATCAAAAATCTCCTGTGAGGTACCATTAAAAACTGCTACAGCACCAGTTAGTGTAGTGTCATCTGATCAAATGAACTGTAGGACATGAACATAACAAAAAGCTGGATCAGGTAACCAGCCTGCAAAGGACTGCTTCCCTCTGTTACAAAAATATGCACTTCATCCCACTACTTTCCTGACATTGTTATGGCACAACACATAAATGGATCGGACAAAGAAGAAATACTTTGTTCCCTTCCTGTCTGCCACAAGAGGCTTTGCTTTGTTAAAGACAGAATATGCTGCACATTAATGTGCCGTTCCCCACCTGATGCCTGTTCAACTTCCTTACTCACAGCAGCTAAAGAGCAGCTTCATCTGCCTGTATCTGCAGTGTATCTTTGTCAAAAGGATTTCAGATGACTGTGTTGGCAAACTCTGAGTTGACCAAACCTAGCAGTCAGAATATTCAAGCATATACACCTTAGCAGAAGCCATGAAGGTAAGTCATGCACACTAACTACAGAAATAAACAGCTTGAACAATTAGATGAAAGACATTTATGAAATTCTGGATGCTTCTACCGCTGTCTTAAATACAATCAGGATAAAAGGAAAATCAAACTTAATGAGTTCTGACAGCTTTTACAAGTCTGACAGGAAGCAGACTAGAAATTTGTATCTTATATTAAACATATAAGCATGACAGCACCCTGCTAATTGCTTCAGACTTATTCTTCTCAGTTGTCTTCCGTGTTAAACATTGTCAGTAAATTCCAGTACCAGCAACTTGCCGCCACTTTGGGTTAACACCAAAATGACTACAAGAAGTATTCACAACTATATCATGATATAACTTTAATTATTTCATAATAGTCAAATAACCAGACAGTATGGCATGTATTACACAGAGGTGCTGCTCATTTAGTAAGGTATGCACTTGCACAACCCCCAGAAGAGCACTGAGCAGTGCATGCAAAACCAAGCGTCCGCTAAGTCTGTAGTTCTTAGACACATTTAAGCTGAGAAAGTACAATCCTCTGAATGCTGCTTATCTGTCCTCCGTCACCGTGAATGATAACCAAAGAGAATGTACCATCAGTCTTTCAACAACTACAGTAAGAGATGTTCTGGTATGTTGTGCTAAAATATCATTGTGCCAGGCTGTGCACAGTGTGTTACTGGTGGCCTCACAGCCAGGGGCAAGCGGGAAAAGAAATTACTTTCCACAGGCTGCTCCAAAGAACTGCCAAATTGCTTGCAACAGCAGGAACACCCTCTGCTCCCTGGGTTTCAGAGTGGCTGCTGTGAACATTGAGTTTCACAGGACAAGGCACAAACCCTTAGGTCACAGTACCTTGTACCAAAGGTACAAGAACTGGATATAGACATGGGGTTTAGAAGACAAATTTTCTTTGCAGTCATTAATCTGCTTATGTTGAGAGACATCCGTTTTCTTCTTAACTATAATAAAACTGCTTACTAGATCATGATTTCTTGAGAAAATTAAATCAATTTGATTTCATTATGCAAGCTCTTTGAGATCATGTAAATAATTTCAAAACAAAACAAGCCCAAACGCAAACAAGAAACGAGGAACCTGGATACTTCAGGTTGGTCTGTGTTGTTCCAGTTTTACACTTGTGGTTCACTGAATTGATCACAAATCTGGAGTGAATGGGAACTCAAAGATGAGGACATGTGTTCCATTTTCTCGTATCAGTTATGTGCAGAGTCTGTGTGTGAAAGCAGAAGAGAGACATATTACTTTATGTTACCACACCAACATTTATCTCTCATTATAGAAATTATTCAATCATTAATTATTATAGAAAGATCACTTTTATGGTGAGGTTATTAGAAACAGTAATTGGAGCATGCTTCATGTCATAGATTTAGTACATTGTAAATGAGTAGTTATATATATTAACATTTGAAAGAACCATTACTACTTAGCAGTAACAGAGGAGGTGCAGAAGAGGTTCTGTGAATTGATGGAGAAATGGGAAGACTTGATACTTGAGGCAAAGGCCACTTATCCCAGTCAGCCACTAATCTCCAGGAAGTACCTTGTGCCAAAATTGTTAATATAATTATCATATTTGAAAAGACATGAGAATGGTTTTCACTTTTGGGTGAGTGAATCTTGCATCTTGAACATGTTGATGATGTCACATAAAGAAGTTGTCAATTTTCCATGTTTTTACACTTAGGTACTATTAGATAGAGCTGGCTGAATAGTAGCTGATGTTCAAAGCATCTGCATGCTAAATTCAAAGATTTCCACCATTTTGAAAGGCAAAAGGTATTTTTACTTAAAGGTTGCAAAGCATTTGAGTAAGAATCAATAACCAGTTTTGATCCAGGGGTCATTTGTGATGCTCTGTAGATTAGCGCTGTGAGTTCATTGCTAAAAATCTGGAGAATGGGGATCAATAAATGCAGAAAGAGAAATTTATCAAGTATCAGTCATTACTTAAATTGCAAAGACAGTTACGGAGCATTATGCAATCCCTAGAAAAGGGAATATAGAGTAAATAACCACATAAGATGAAAGCAGAGAAATTAATTTTCAATTTATACAGTTACCTATGCCAAAGCCCTGTTGAAGTCAATGGCAGGTTTTATAATAGTATTGCATGAATAGAGCTTTATAGTAAATATCATAACCCCTGTTGATCACTTTTGTCTTAGAAAGGACCTAGCAAATGCTGAAAAGGTCTATGGTAGGATAACACAAACATTGAAACTATGAGAAGGACTAGGCACATTTTAAAAACAAAAGCTACAATTAAAAGAGGCAAGGTGATGAATATATAAAATAGCAAAACATGTCATGAAGAACAGAGGTTTGAACCAGATTTGGCCTTTAGATTACCACAAGGACAAGAAATACCCATACGGAAAGGCAACAGAGATAAAATAGCACAAGCACCCCGTTCATTGGATGGAACATTGTACAAGTACAAAGTTCATTGCCACAGGATACCACTGAAGGAAGTAGCCTAGTAAATTCCTGAAAAGTGCAGCATCTGCAGCTCTGCCTGAAATGACTGCATGATAAGAAATACAAATACTGGTCTTCTGAGGTATCAAGCCAGGGCCAGCTGGGTCTCGGGGAAAAGTTCTTTAGCGGCCCAACAGAGAAGGGAGCGGAAGCACTATGCAACAGAGGTTGCAACAGAAGAACTGCTGCTTTTTAATGGCATCACAGCTTTTGCCTCTGGTTTTAAAAATCTGGGGAACAGGATCTGCTATTTACTGGGTAATGTATTAAAATATCAGCATGCATGTCACCCCTTCTTAGTGCTTGTGACTCATATTCCTATAAATCACTAGAAAGACAAGAATATTTTTAGCTTTTTATTTAACTCAGGCAATTGAACAACTGAATGGCACTGAGGATTTTGCATTGAAATCAAGTTGGCTATGTATCATAAGTTAAATTGAGTTTGTATCTTTTAATCCAAAAGCAAAAAGTAATTTAAAAGAGATTGTAGGTTAGTGATTGAAAAGATGAGGCCTTAGTTACTCTAAATTATATTCTCAGCTCTGAGTCAGAACTCCTGTGTGGATTCAGGCAAGTTATTTAACTTCTAAGTATCGAAACTTTCCCACACCTGCAAAATGGATGTGCCTAATGAAGATGCTGCTAAATCATTATGTACATTTTGTGTTCCAGACGTGAAAATATGTTATGTAAATGCAAGATGTTATTACTGAGCTTTGTTCTGAAGCTCCTACAAATGAGTCAGATTTCTCTAGCTGTCACCCCAAATCAAATAAATGTAGTTATAAAGTGGCATCATAGCTAGGAACATTTATCTAGGTGAAATTCTCCTAGCAAGTTGTCACCTTGTATCCCAGATACAGCTTGGCATACTTACCCAGGTTTGTAGTGGGAATTGTGGTGGGCTGTTCCCTGAAGTTCTCCATTTGTTTGGGGTTTTTTTTCTCTCTCTCTCTCTCTCTCTCTTAATGTCTCTCTCAGGTCACCTACAAAAAGTTCTCAGGGATCATAGGGCCAGTCACGAGGTGGTGCTTTCATGTTGCATGAAGCAACACCATGGATACTAGCTGAGTTCAGCCCAGGAGCTGCATTCCTATGCTGTCTTCCCTTTCCCAGCAACAGCCAACACAGCTCAATAGCGAGGGATCTTATGTCAGTGCTGATGATTTTAGCAGTGTGCATCATGCAAAGGCGTTCGGCAACATGTCTGCTCCCAATTACAAAAAAAGAGGAATTGAAATTATAAACCTCTGTGTTACTCAGCAAATTTGATTATGCCTTGTTGCCATGCCTTTTGAATCCATGCTTGTTCTTTTTCTCCTTAGAGAGAAATATCTGACTGCTTCTCACAGGTGCTGGACGGTGCTGGAGGGTGCATTTGGGCAACCAAGAGGAGGCTCACAAGGCTTGGGATTACAGCTGTGAGCCAATTTACTTCTATCTGCCCAGGCTTGCTGCAGGGTGAAGGACAGGATGAAGGTTGCATGCAAGAGGTAATCAGAATAAATGATCCCAGCAACAGTACCAACAGGAACAGATTGTGTAGGAAGTACAAACACAGGGACACTTCAGGCAATGTGCACGGTGACTTTATGCCTGCAACTGCAGATCACAGTGTTATTCTCTATGAGCAATGCCACCTCCTTGTGTCCTGGATCAGGCTTAGGAGAAGGATCTTTGCCACAATAGATGCAAGAAATAACGAAAATGCACAGAAAGCCACCTGGATTCAAGAACCACTTCCTGCTTGTGGTGAATGTTATGATCCAAGGAGTAGTGTTTTGCGATTTCTAGTCTTTTCACATCTATAAAGATAAACCAAACAACCCTCTTGGGCACCAGTGAAGTTACTGGGAATTGTGGGTGCCCTACTCCTGTTTGTGAAAGAAATGCCAGACATAAGCACCGGTTCCAAAATTTTGGCTCCAGTATCTCATGCAGGCTGCAGGGTTGATGGCCATGGAACTGCATATTTTTCTTCTGGCACAACAGAGTCATAACATAGGAACGCCAGCACAACCTTGCTGTTCAACATGGCCCAACCTCAGCCTGAACAGTGCTGCTACCAGGGGGAAGTAGGTCAGATTCTCATAAATCATTTGCTCAGATGCTGAGACAGCTGGAAATGATGTTGGTGATATGAAGGGGACAGCAGCACAGAATCCCTCATCTATTTCACACAGCTGATAAACAATAATGCCCTTCAGTCCCTCCCCAGCTGGCCCAGGTTCAGATGACCAGCTCAGTAATGAAAGTCTCCATATCCTATTAGCACTTCTCAGGCCATCCATAGTTCATTGAAGAAATGTGTGCTCTGGGCCAAGATGGATGGTTTCCTCTGTAATGAAAATAGAGTGAGAAGTAAGACTGCATGAGGAAGACCTGCTTCTATTTCATCCCTATGGGGGATGAATGATACTTGGAAAGTGGGGGCAGGGAGAGTTTTGTTTAAGTATCTGGTACCTTTGTTTCATGTAACAAAGGAAAGACAAATGGTAACACATTCATAATTCTAGCACCAGTTTTGACATAATAGGACAAAATGGTGCCTGAGGATTCCTGTGTATCAAGCAGATGGGCCATCCATTATTTTGCTTAGGGTCAGGGGTCACCCTAAAACGAGAGTCAGCAATCATTTTGCAGCATATAACAAAACCATTTTTTTGCCTGCTTCTTAATCCCAGAAAGCACTACTATCCTCTACTTTTGTCCACATACATTATCATTTTTGTCTATTATCTGCATCCCCAGAGACCTAATAGTCTTTTCTTCAGTGCAGCTTGATCTGGAGCAGCTGTAAGCTTTGCTGCAGGCAGTGTCTGACAACTGCTTGCCTCTTGGTCACTGTCAGTTCCCTGGGGGAGGACAGGCATTCACTTCATTATTAGAAGCGTGGAAAAAAATCCTATATTCATTTAGATCCAGAATAAATACGTAATATTTGGAACAAAGGACCCATGTTCCAGTCCAGCTGGCAGTGCTTTTACCATTGCCATTCTTCAAGGCCAGCTCCTGCTTAATGCATGCATTAAGGTCATTTATTTAAAAATAATGGAATGTGCTGCAAAAGCCCTTTTTTCCTCTGTCAGTCTAAATTTCACCTTCCAGCATCTCTCATTGATCCTTGAGCATTAAGAGCTTGTGTGAAACAGCACTTTTGTAAAAATAAAGACTGTTCAATTACAGTACTTGGGAGAAGGGAGCAACAGCAAAGAACAAGCCCAGTGTTTTTTTCAAAAACAGGCCTGTGTTCTTATTTTGTCATAGAACATAGTGCTCTTATTCAGGTGTGAGTGTGAATTTTGTCTATAAATTACCTCCTCCATTACTGGGGTAAAATAAAATACTTTATTGTTAGCTTACTACAGGACTTCCTAGTACTTTCCGTGATTACTCAGGGTAAGAAGGTGCCCTTCAAACCTGTTCACATGCTTTTGCTGCCGTTGTCCAGCATGGCTGTTTATGTTCCTTTTTATTTGAGTATTATTCTATTCTATAATAAAGACATGCAAGAAATGGGCTGTGATCCAGATGGCTCCTCTTTGTTTCGAGGAGCTAACCCTGAAAAGATGCATCATTGTACAGGTTCAGGATAAAACCTTGGCCCTGTTGATGTTAATAGACATGACTGTTTACTTCAACAGGACGACAATCTCACTGCTAATATGCAGTAATATACTGGAAGTATACTATTTAAGTTAGATAAATTGTCTCGTTAGTGGACTCCAAGGTGAGTGAGCATGCGGAGGCTCCTTCTTCCAAAGAGCATGCAGAAAAGCTAACCAAGATTGAAGTGAAATGCACTTCAAGGATAAAATTAAACATCTGCACGTCCTTTGATACCAACTTCCAAAAATTTAGGCTGAGATTTGTTGGAAGCAATGGTAGCAACTAAAAGCTAAGCATGAATTCTGAGTCACCATGTCCAAAGGGTGATTTATCCTTCCACCCTTACCTTAGATGGTAGGATTATCCTTATCCTTATCCTTAGTCTTTTCTTTGTCCTCATCCTCATCATAATTTATGTTGAAATGAAACCACAGCTGTGACTTTTTTTTTTTTTTGCTGGCTTACATTAAGCTGACTTTTGAATTAAGTTTCTTTAACTTTTTACAGAGGCCTTGTGAAATAAGCTAATCCTGTTGTAGGAAGGTAGGAAGCTTTACTTACGCTACTATTTTTATATATCCATTTTGGTAACAGAAGAAATAATTTGGGAACAAAATTCAATGAAAATATTTACTGGTATATTCTTTATAATTTGTATTTGTGCAAGTATCATTAAGGTTTTATATAAAAAAAACTTTTCCCCTCCTTTCAGACATGTAAGACAACATTGTCTTAAATAAGACTAATAGCAAATGTAGTAAAAAAGTGGTAAAAGAGAGACCTTCATTATCATTGTGCTAAGTATTCTCCATCATGTAGGTATCCTCTCTTTTCTAACCTTTTTATTGTAATTTGAGAAGAGCTGGAGGTTGAGAAGTCGATGGGAGTGTGGAAAGGACAAGAAAGCATCTTGAGGATCAATCCTTCTGTGGAACCTCCAGCATCTTTTTTGTTCCTAACTATCTCTCACACCACACATTGGCCTTGGATAGAAATTTTTACTCAGAGCAGCAGAATTTTTGCTTGCATTTGGAGTAATGGAATAAGGTATTTTTTTAGTGCCCTGAGAAGAGAAAAAGGAACATATGCTTTCTGTTATACCATGGGTCATAACTGTCATAAAGTTAGTAAAAGCTACTCAATCTTTTTCTTATTTGGCTAATATTGCTTAGTTCTAATGATAATGCTAGAAATGTTAGTAGTGTTTTACTGGAGTTGCCTTTAAAAAATAGTTGCTGACTGAGAGCTTTCTCAAAACTGCAACTACAATGGCCAAACATGAAAAATATTTTGGAGTTTATCTCATATTTCCTTCTTGTTGAATTTTGTGGGTTTGGGCTGATTCCAAGTCAGTATTTCTTCCAGAGGACATAATTTTGCATTGACAATCAATAAGCATGGTTATTAACAAGTCATAATCAAATTCCTTATGTAAAAAATTCAAATGTGCCCCACTCTCAAATATTTCTGAGGAGATAAATCCCTACTACCCTTCAGAGAAATGTGACCCCTAAATGTGCACCCTGCATTTACAGGGATGATGAAGAAGCTGCAATACAACTTTGTAGTGTGACTTCTAGAAGTCCCCCAAACAATTAAGTGCCCACCCTGTTTCTGACTACTTTTGAAGTCATGCAGTCTCAGTTACTTAAATCAGCTTAGTGATCCTACTTTGTAGCTTCCCAAAATGGATTTTTCTGCTACTCAGGGGCTTTTAACTTTCTTTGTTTATTTAAGATGATATATTCTGTAGATCCTGTTGGATCTACTATAGCCAGTCAGTTCAAATGTCTTGCAACAGCGGAAGTGTGACTTCCTTTAAGATTTTCCTCCTCAAAGGCAAGTTCCAAACCCTTTTGAGGACATTTTGCAGGCAGATACTTCAAGCTGTAAGGTGAGATTAACTATTTGGGAGGGACTGAGACCAGACTCTCCATCTCTTCATCATTTACAGCTGTTTTCCCTCAATGCACATACTTCACTCTAATTACTGTTAATAGGAGCTGGTTGTGCAGTCTGAGGAAGTCTGAACTAGTTGCTGTTCATTCAGCAGAGATGAAGTTGTTTGTGACTAAATAAAGCCCTGCTATTCTGTATGCCTAGCACATAGCACTAATTGGACTGCCACCTTGACAATATTGAAAGGGCATGGAAGTTGGGAAATTTTGTCTTTCTTTTATATAGTCCACATGAAGGTCACGAAGACTTGCAGTTGCTTCACTCTGGGAAACATGAAAGTGGCTTCCTTCCCTCTTCTCGCTTCTGTCCTTCCAGCAAGACATGGGAAAAAAAAAACCCAAGCCAAACAAAAACACAGGAAAGGAAAGTTGGAAAGGAAATGTTTTTATTGTCTTAACTTCTATGCAATATGCCCCTGGGGGAAATAAAGCTCATCTCAAAGACCTGCAGCCCTGAAGATAAGTGGTCCTATACACGGGTGCTTGTTTCTGCCAACCCAGTTTCAGAGTTCCAGCACATACATGAGTTACAGCTGGAGCATTTATTAGTAGAGCTATAATTGCTGTTGGGTAGGCTGCTGTAGCAATAGGCTGTAAATCTGTACACCACTGTAAGTCACCATGTATCTGGGTCCCAATTTAAAGCAATATGTAAATGTTGTTTGGATATTTGTTTCAATCTCACCTTAGCTTGTTTTTTGTTTTTGTTTTTGTTTTTGTTTGGTTTTTTTTAATATTGAATGTTTTGTATATCAATTTAGGCTATGTCTACAAAACCTCACGATAAACTGAACAAAGAGTGCTTATTTGTATAGGCCTTAGGTCTGGTTTAACTAAACTGATGTACAGTCTGGTCTGAAATTAGATCAGTCAGTTTGCTGAAAGAGGTAAGATCTGTGACGATGTGTCTGTGCTTCCCTTGGAAACATGACATCACTCTGTTAATATGCAGCTATGGAAAGCCCCACATAATTTCCTTTCTCCAGCCTAATATGATATTGCAAATATTACCTAGGAGTTATCAAGAACAATATATATAATGCATTTGCCTAATTCCTTTAAAATACATTTGTTTATTCTTGCCTTATTCCTTATCTTTCCCCTTGGCCTCCTTCTCTCTTAATTTGTATGGAAGAAAATAAGCTTTTCTGTCAGCAGTCCTATTTCTCTTTGATAAAAAGTTACATATTATTAATGTCTTGACTGAGTTCTTAATGAAAAAGTACAAAAAATTTTGTTAATAAACCAGAAGAAACCATTATTAACAGAAAGGTAGTAATGTTATGGCTGGCTCCTCTGTAAACTTCTAACTTCCCATAACATGAAATACACTATTAATCTATGTCCCTTTTCCTCAAATGCCCTTTCTTAGAAAGAAAAAGCCAGCTTCATATGAATAAGAAAGTATCCTGAACATTTCAGAGCATACAGTCATGTTTAACTGGCTCATTCTTCACTCTTCATAATTTTTATATCATATGCTCAACTTACTGGTCTAAATATGTAGCAACCTCAAAACAAAATCAACCTTCCTTCAGCTCCATGCGAAGCCTCCTGAAGAGCCACTATCTCACCACCAGCTCTGAGGACTGCCCTGAAGGTTACACCTCACCAAGCCCCTACCAGGCACAATGCCCTAGCAGAGCTGGGTCCTGCAGGGTTTTCTTGATCCTGATTGGAAGCACCCTCTTAAATTGGCCAGGAACATATAGGTTTGTCTATGCTGGGAAATGAAAAAGCGAGGACACAGACTCGAGCTATGACAACCTGTACTGTTCAATAGCATGCTCCCTGCCACATATGGCTCTGGCATACAAGAACTACAGTCTCCAAACAACACTGAAATGCTTTTCACAGTGACACAGACCATGGGAGAGGCTGTACATGGATGTATACGATACAAGGATGAAGATTCCCTGCAGTTTCCTTCTTTTAGTTTTGTGGTGGAAGAAGGAGGGTGAGCTACATAGATGTGATGTGCACTTGCTCTCAGGGTCAGTAAAAGGCCTTGGACCTGTTCAGTTCAATATGACCCTTGTCTGGGGACAGGAATGGGAAGTTCAGTGAACATACCACTCTCAACTACATATATTGCAAGGAGGACTGAAGAGTTTAGTCTTCTTTCCATCTACCTTCTAGCAGCCCAAAGTCAGCTGCAGTTTACAGTCCTGTAGCATAGCGAGTGATCCCACCACCATTCTCTGCTGGCTTTACCAACTCAGTAGGACGCAGGCTGTAGCCAGCTCCAGGCTGTCTTCATTTGTTTCAGGAAGATTTAAAACACGGTGTTTTGCTGGGGGCAACATTACCATAGGAAGTTGTTTTAATATTTTATCTGAAATAAAACCAACCAAAGCATCACTTTGAAATCAAGAAATTCTCACAAGAAAGTCTAAATCACAACCCCTGTCCACTTTATTAGAAAGCTGTTTTTTTTTAAATGCCATTATATTGGATTTTTCAGTTGTATATATACTACCACTGGATTTAAATTTTCAGATAAAGGTATTTCTCACAAAATGAAAATATGGATCTCTGTGCTGCGCAATGAACAGATACAAGAATACAATCACTGATGTGGTCACACATGCTAATGATGCAGGGGGAAATAGTAGGCACGTGGTATGCTTTATTATGATCAAGTAACCAGTTCTTTTTGCCTAAATCTACCTGGAATCTTATTGTTCATATTTTGTTTCCCTTCAGAGTGATTAAACTGCATGATTTAGGCTACAGTATGTGGAAAAGAAACAAACACATGTGTCTGCGATTTTGACATCCATTTACCCTCCCTGGAGTTGGTGTCTGCTACAAGAAACACTGTGGAGAAAAGGGCAAAAGTAGGTGGTGAAATGTCATTATTCTGTAACCATTTCTGCAGTACCTGATCGAATTCTTGAAGTTTCCAGTGAACTTATGGGAAAATATTGTATTTCAGAGAAGGCATTACATACTATGTTTGGTCAACTTTGCTTACCCTTACTGAAATGAAACACTTCCAAGACCCAGGTGACCATGGCATTACGGGTCCAGCCCTACCGCTGAATCAGGCCAAAGTGTATAGGAGACCCTTCCCCTTTCCTGTGCCCTGGGTTTCATGTGAAGGAGTGCCCAGCACATGGTCTGGAAGAAACTGGAGGTACAAACTCCATCCAGGACCATGATGTGGTCACTTTGAAGAGGCCAGAATCGCCATGTGTTCCCACCACTCCATCTAGATGCAACCTTTAAATTCATCTAGAAAGTCAGGATCCCCATTACTGCATTATTTTAGATTTTTTTTCCTGTCCTAGCATATTTTAAAGTAGAAATGGTCACATATATAGTCATACCTATAGTGACATATTACTTAAGGTAATTTGTGTTAGAAAGGATTTGCAAGTATTAACACTTGAAAGAAGTAGGTTCTGAAGGCAAGCTGAAGAGAAATCTGATTAGCAGGTACGTCTTAGCCATCTTCTGAGTTTGTGCTCTGGCTTTTATCACAAATATAAGAATTTCTGCCTGTTCTACTGCTGCCAGCTGCCGATTCCCTGAGCTGCTGCAGGCTAACCCACCTGCTCCATGTTCCTTCTCACCAGCTAGATGTACAAAACACCGCTGGGAAAATGATGCTTTCATGCTACAGAAACCAGCAAACCAGAAGTAAAGCAAGGCACAGCTGCTGCCTTGAGAAGCCCCAGCCTGAACTCCAGGCTGAGCACTGGTCTTAGCCACAGGCTGCAGTGCAAAGCAGAAGCAACAAAAGTGAATTGCTCAAGGGAGAGCAAAAGTTTGAACATGAGGCAAATGAAGCATGAAAAATGAAGCAGTGAACCAAACAATTATTCACCACTACAAGAAAATCCATTAAAGAAAAACAAAGCCATTTACAATAGCGCAGCTGAGGGAGGTTAGAGATGAAAGCATGGAAAACAATCCCCCCTGAAAATCTATCTTGAAATTCTCAAACTGAGGAAGAAAAGTAGAAGGGGAATGGAAGGGAAAAAAAGGGATAGGGGAAGGAAAAATATCAAAACGCGAATTAGCAAGCTTCATTAGTGGCCTCGTTCCAAAACATGCAAGGAAAAGGCTAAACAAGAGCTATTGCCTTTCTGGGCATGGTGCCACCTCATCACGCATGAGGAGAGAATCTCAGATGACTGAGATGGGATACCAAAAGATCATGGAAACGGTAAACTGAATGGTGAAAAAAAGGAGGGGGTTTTGTAGTTTTTTATTCCCTCTAATCTTATTCAAGATACTATATGTTCATCGCCACTGTGTAGTTCTGTGACTGAGTTCACTAACAAAAATATAATGGAGATGTGTGTTTGCTGTGGTACTGTGTTACTAAGTAAAATTTTGAGCGTGCTAATTCTGCAAAGTGACTTCTTCTGCAATGAAGCTGCTGCCTACTGCATGGCAGCAGCACCACCAAAGACAGCTACGGGCACATCCAGTTTTCCAGGACTGTCTCCTGTTGAACCCCATTATTGACAGATTAAGCTTTGCAGACTTTTTTCCAATGATACTCACAAATGAGAAGATGTTTGGGGCGATCCAGTCACCATTCCATGTACAATGGTACAGGGTACAAAATCATGTATGTAACTTTCTGGAATTCCATATTGTGCAGAAAAGAAGGTACAAAGGAAACAAACTGTCTATGATCCTTGATATATAGTATTGCCAGGGTAGAACACAAAAACCATCCAGTATCTATTATGTATAAGCATGAGATTGTTTTAAATGCCAGGAGGTCTACACGATAAATTACATTTATTGAATCCTTTTGATTTCCCAACACGTTTATTTGTAATTTGAAACTTTGCTGTGTAAGAGAGAGAATATTTTCTGTATGGCCTAATGGTAGCTAAAGCACAACCATGTGGAACCAGGAGCTGGGGCTTTTCCTATCATCCCAGGTAGCATGACACTTGCCAAAAATGGTGAGAGTCAACAACATATAGATTACCATATAGGGAACCTGGATATTTATTCCTACTGCAGAACAGTGCTGGAGGGGTAACAGCAGAGATTCCCACCACTTGCAGTATGCCTTATCTAAAAAGTGGAAGAGCAGGCTTTAACATGGGAGATTTAGGAGTGAAGAGTATGATTTGGGTTCATTTTCCTGAAGATTCAATTCTCTAAAATTTGGGAAAGACCAGTTTGCAGAAATAGCATCAGGTTGAGCTGTTCACAACAGTTAAATAACTATTAGTTGCTATGAATGCTAGCCTAAGATTAACACATGTGAAAGCAAAATATGTATTTGAGCCAGCTATTAGTTAAAAAAAATAATTTAAATTTTTATTTGAACATAGGACTTTGCTGTCTCCGTACTAACAGAGGCAACATAACTTATCTAAAGCATGTTCAAATCCAACTAAGGAAACAGATCAAAGAGATCTGAAACACATGAAGTACTCAGATATTTTAACATCACTTTAAAAACAGAGATTCTAACTTCTGCCATTATTAATTCACTTCTACTCAAACTCATTCTCCTTTTCTTCTTCTTTTTAGGTGTCACATATGCTGCATCTATTCAGGACGTTTCTTCTGCAAGCACTATCAGCTTCTCTGTCTGATACACTGCCAGTACTCACCTTTTTCATGTTAGGAAACATGGTCAGTGTTGCTGGCCACAGGCAAATTCTGTAGCATATCTGTGCAGAACATTTTTTTAGGATTCATTGTCACATTGGTCCCAGATTCCTGACAGAGTTTACTGAAACATCCCTGGACCAGATGAGCACAAAAACTGCCACGGTGGGTGAGACATATGGTCCATCTAGCACAGCATCCTGTTTCCAACAGGGAAAAACCCAGCTGCTTCCAAGGAAGTGTCTGTGTGGACTATGTCTTCTGAGGAATCTGCAGAGAGCCTTTGACTAGCTGAATATGTCCTCATCCTCATCCTGAAGCACAAGGTTTTCTTAAACTCTGATGCAAGAGACTTCAGTTCTTCTTTCTTTTTGTGTTGTTAAATATTTCTTAGATTCATGAAGATATGAAAAAGCTGAGAAAAAATTCAAAGCTGGTTCTGGAGGCCATTGAGCTTGTGTCACCTGCCAGCATACCCTACAGGTGTCCCCAGTGGGTTTTCTGATCCTCCAGCAGTCCTGTGAAGAACAAGTCTGCTTTGTCTTCTGTCTAATTGCAGTAGAAGTAGAAAAAAAGTACACTACCAGTGTCAGAAACATGAGGTTTTAGAGCTGCTACTGTTGAAATTGCCTTTCTTTTAGACCATAGAATACAAAATTTATCAAGGGTGGAAAAAGCAGGTGTTGCCAGAAAAGCTTCAGCCTCTTTAACCCAGACTGAGTAAAGCTGCTGGGTTCAAGCTGCTGCTGGTGCTCTTAGCAGGGATGCTCCGTACCTTTAAACTGGACTTTGCCTTAAAACTCAGCCTGTTAGTATACATATGTCCTGCTTTTTGGCTAATTCTTTTCAATACTCTTTATTTTGTAGGAAAAAAGAAGTATATTTGCCTTGCTTTTTCCCCAAAACTAATTGAGGATACAGGTCACCAAGGACGATAGAAAACTGCATTACATACTGCATACTCTTCCTTTCCATATCCTCTGTACTAGAAAAATAGTGTTGACATGCTGATAATTATATCTGGCTTTCATATATCAAGACTTAGCTATGACTTACAGTTAATAATAATTTCTAGAATTTAGCTCACCAGGTGAACACAAATATTTACATATAGCCAAGGTTTCAATCACATTTGCATACAGGGTTCCTCTCTTTACTATATCTGTAGAAGCTCTTAACTGGAGACATTTCCTAACCCACCAATAAATATATATATTTACACTAGATATAATGTTTAATCAACACATTAAATGCAAAAAATCATTTATGTGTATGGTATTGATCATGGAATATTTTTTCTTTTTCCAACTGTATTAAGAAGGCACAAGCCAAACTACTTGTTATTTTTAAGGTAAAAATCAATTCATTTGGCTGAAGTCCAGCATATCTGCTTTATAATTGATTACTTTTAAGACACAGCCCCATGGACTATTTAGGAGCTAAGTTCAATATTTATTTCAGTACTATTTCATCAGCTGATTTTTATTGAACTGGCTGAATGACGTTACATTCTTTCATACGTGCTGAGAGACAGTGCATTAGGAATATCACCCTAGTTTCTCAAGTTAAAAGGAGCTGTACATTATGTACCACAAAAACCAGAAAGAACCCACGAGACTAATCATTTGTATACAGACCAGTGAACTATTATAGTTTTGAATACAGCACGTGGCATTTGATTTTAGAAATGATGTTAGAAAATCCACTTCATCTTCATGAATTACAGGGTTGTACAGAATTCCTTGAGCTGATTGTCTGGCCCCACAAAAACAACATCTGCTATAACAGGGGCTTCAGAACCTGCAGCAGAAGGAACCCATATTGCGAGCAGTGCAAGGCTGATAAAACAAAGCTTGCTCTGCCCTTCCAGGGCACTTCTCTTTGGGAAACCAAGTGAGCGAGTGCATTGTTCAGCACTGACCTAGCTAGCTCAGCATGTTGCTGAGGGGTCTGCCTGCACTTGGCTGCACAGGTGTATCCTCATTTGTGACTAGAGAGCAGCGCAATTTGCTTGGCTTTCGGATAAATCTTTGCTTGATAAAGGATGCTAGGACATCTGTATATCCTTATTACCACTTCCTAAATCCAGAGCTGGGCACAGAAGTACCCATGCTGATGCCTGCTGTGTTGCATCAGCATCTCCAGCAAACCAAGTGTGAAGGAGGAGACTGTGGGAAGGACACAGAGTTATTTTGTGGATCAGCAAAGCACAAGTGTTGTTCAGCTGGGATGGGCTGCGGAGCTGTGCTAGGGATTGAAATAGCATGAGTGTAGGGTGCTTGGGAATTTCCTTTTCTTTCCCACATAATCTTAATTACTTGCCTGTTTCTTGAAAAGAAATGGTTACCTTATATTCGAGACCTTCCTATTCAGGCCAATACAGGCACAGAGGATTTCAGCTGAAGGGTGTAGAAAGAAAAAACAGGCAATTCTCCTGCACTCCACTCATATCATCTTGGCTATGTGTCTTCCAAATCATCCTCTTCTCTCAAAAAAAGCAGATCAGCTCCAATACATACTTCCCCACAGATTGCTATGTCTTGAGAAGGAAATTGCCTCCTTGTCTCCTCCTCACAAGCTGGGGGCCTCTTTCATTTCAGTCAGCAGGTCTGCAGAGTCATGCAGAGCTCTCCCATGGAGCACAGATGTAGCAGAGAAAAGCTTCTTTCCCTTGATACAACTCCTTCCTTACCCTGTTCTGCCAAACCACCACAGAAGTAAGGGGAAAGACATATTTAATGCTTGAACATACTCTCTAGTGGCATTCAGAACTTGTTGGTGTGTGCTGAAGGGTTGCTATATTTTCTTAAATTGCCTTAAAACTTCAAAAAGCCTTGAAAGGGATTTTTCTATCTTTTTCAGATAGGTGATCTCTTCCACAGGCTTTCCAGGAGTCTGCAAGGAAGGTTCCCTTCTGTGTTCCCAACAGTTTTTATATGGTTTCCCTTTCAATACAGTATATGTACGAAGTTTCAGCACCTAAAATCCAATCCTGCTATCAAATGCGTTAGTTCACATATTGAAGAGGGTTGAAAGAAACCCAGGTTTTTCTTCATAGCTGAGAGAAAACTGTTTATCTGTAAGGGTTATAATCTAAAGCAAAGTCAATTAAACCAGTTAACCAAGGTATAAAAAAACCCTGAACAAACTGAACCACGTTAAAATTGGTTTGAACCAAAACAACAACTCATATCTAGAAACACTTCCTTCACAATAAGGGACTAAGTAAACCCCAGAAAGTTAATTCAAGATAGCTTGTCACTGGAGACCAAATCAGAAGTATTAAAAGCAGGAGCTAAAAATGCTCTGCTCATTCCTTAACAGAATAAAAATCAACATCTTTTGTTATCATAGACTCATAGAAAGGTTTGGGTTGGAAGCCCCCTTAAAGATCATCTAGTCCCAATCCCGCTGCCATGGGCAGGGACATCTTCCACTACACCAGGTTGCTCAAAGCCCCATCCAGCCTGGCCTTGAACACTTCCAGGGATGGGGCATCCACAGCTGCTCTGGGCAGCCTGTTCCAGTGTCTCACCACCCTCACAGTAAAGAATTTCTTCCTAGTATCTAATCTAAATTTACCCTCTTCCAGTTTAAAACCACTCCCCCTTGTCTTATTACTACATAAGAATTATCAAAAAAAGATAGACAAGTTCATGGTACTAGCTGAAGCATAAAAATTGATACGAAGGTCCTGACATCAGGAAATACCAGTGAATGCATACAAACATAGCCATCTCAAAAATCTTTTGAATTTATGGAAGATGATAGAAACATAAGGTCTGATGCTTGACTTCCTGGAGCCGTAGGCAAGTATGTAAAGGTGAATTTCCCTCTGTCATCTCCTTGATAAAAGCTGGGGGAGAGAACATGTTCTCTCTTCAGTAAATTAAGCATGTGCATGTTTGGCTTGTTTTAGTTGATTGATGGTATTTGTCATGCCTGAAGAGGTTTTAAACATTTTAGAAAAAACAGCCTGATTAAAAAACTTGAGTTCATCCTCATATTAGGGGCTGGTTGGCAGCAGAGGTTACCTGTTAGCTAGGGTCAGAGGTGAGCTGGCCAGTCCATCCCTTCTGCAGCGGGTGCCATGGTCAGTCACCATGAATCTGAAGTCTCAGAGGAACACAGAGCTGAAAGTTACCTGTACTTGGGTTTCTCATTTGAAACAAAGCCAAAACTGAGGCAGCAGAGTCTAATCTTTCAAACATGACCTTAATCAACTCCTGTAGTTCAAAGGGTTTAAAATTAAAGCTCTCCATTTAGATCACCTTTACTCCAAAGTAATTTTCATTCTTCTCTGGAGTTCAATGCCCTTAATAAGTCAGTCTAGCTAGCCACCCCACAAAAAAACACAGTCACACCTTTAATCCCTGCTGCTGCCTTTTTTAGAAAAAACCTGCTGCTAAAAAATCCAATAGGTTCTTAAGCCTGGACGTTCAGTATCTAGCTAGTCATTGTTCCAGTGTCATTCTGGTACTTAAATTACCTTTTAGGAGCTGTAATATTGTTTCAGTTGAGCTTTGTGTTGTTTTCAGTACGGGTGTGTTGATTTGCAAAGGACAAAATCTTTACCTGTAGTAACCTGTAGCACAGCAAATGCCTAGACTCATAGATTCTTGAATCTATTCTAAATAGTGTTCTAATTTTTATCTTAAATGTCTTGAAAATTTCTGTTTTTACCCTGAATGTACCTATCCTAAATAAAATCTAAACAAAATATCCATTAATATTCTTTGTTTGCAAACTCCTCAGAGCTAACCAGAACACCACACCTAGGACTTTTAAACTGAGCGGGAAAGTAGAGCTAGCAAGCGAGATTCTTAATCCTATTATTCATTGAAATTAGCTAGTTCACCAAAATCAACCTGCATTGTTTTAACCAAACGCCAACAGGCTTTGAAGGGCAGGCAGCTCAGAGAGAGGGCATTTGCCAGGTTTTTTTCCAGATGTCTAGCTACCTGCAGCAGCCTGAGATCAGAGCCTGGATCTTGGGAGCTTGTAACACCAGGCACTGGATGCCTTCACCAAGGACGCCATGGTGTCTGGGGCTCTGCACCCACAGCCATCTGCTATCCTAACCCTGGACTTGGGGAGCCTGGAGACCTAGCAGCTCTGTATTGAACCACTCCTGTCTCCTGCTGGGCTGACAGGAAAAGGATGGGGTAGAGGGTGACTTTTCTCCACCCATGGTGGTGGGACACTGAAGTGGCAGGTGTCACAAGGACTGCAGTCAGGAGTTTCCGGGGTGCCTGGCTCTATTTCACTCATACAGATGAAGTGGTTGAGATCCCAGGGAACACATTTTATTTTGGAAACCACAGTTTCCTGTTTTTCCAAAAGGAAAGACCTTGGGATTTCTAGTCTGAGAACAGTTTTGAATTTTCAGGTTTCGTTCTACTTCCAAGCAATAAAACTGCCTCCCAGTCACCTTCAGTGGTGACTTTTTTGGAGTTCACCCTTCAGCTCTGCTTGATATCATAATACCATTAATGCTAATGAGCTTTTCAGCAAACATTGCATTGTTGCTCCCCTACCTACTTACTTTGGGAGGAATAAAGGACTGAAGATGCCATGGCTATTAACTTGGAGCCCTGCATTCAGTTACATTTTTACTTTAACTAGGTCTACTCACTGTAAATTCCCTTCACACTCTTTGGTGTCAAGAACACATTATCAGTTTTTCACTGATCTCAGTTTCTCAGGTGCCTGTCACTGCATGTGTTGTAAAATCAGCATCTGTGTATACATGTGGCCAGGCTTAGCAGCTGCTTTTACAGGATAAACTGTGATATATATTCTGCATCTGAAATCAGATTAAGCCCCAAATCCATCAAATATTTTATTTTAAAGAAAGGCTATTATGCCATTTGCAGCAAACATATTTCTTTATTAACAGTTTCACAACATGATCCCCAGCTCCAAATTTTCTGGTTCTGGGATTACAATTCATTCACTCTAAGAGAAACACTCATTCATTTTGCATTATGCCTGCTATATATAATACTATGCTACTATACAACACTGCTAGCCTGCAGCTCTCCAGCTGTCACATAAAAGGAGCCATCCTGGCAGGGCAGTCTGTCCTGGACAGGACAGCCTGGAATCTTGCATTTGTGTCAGACTTTGCATAAAACTCTTCCTAACTTTCAGATCTTTGGTCAGATCTCAAGATGAACAGTCAAAGGGTAATGCTTGTCCTCTGGCAAAGAACCCACGAGAGTCAGAGGAATGCACCTCCACAAAAGCACTATCAATATTCGTTGTCTCTGCTGGTGCTAAAGAGAATGGCTCCAAAGAAGAATTAGGGCTCCCAAACTCCTAACCTATGTGGAAAGCAAAAGGCAAGCTGTCCATAAAATCAGCAGATGGTAAGAGGGAGATACTAATGAGTGGTGTCACGAGCAGCGGTTGCAGCTCAGCAGCCGACGCCACGTTATTGAGTGTTTGTTGTAGAGCACTGGCTGTTACAGTGGGCCCCCCAAAAGGAGCCGTCAGCTCCCTGCAGGTCAGACTCCATGCCTCCTGCAGCTGAGCCCTCACTACAGCCCCCACAAGATCAGGCTTGCAATATTTCTTCCCCCCCCCCCCCCCCCACACACCTTGGCCTCCCTGGCTACTTATAGATCAGCAACTGCTGTTCCAGGGTTTCTGTAACCTCTGGCAAGATTCAACAGTGTGGGGCCATAAACCCTCACCTGGTGAGTGTGAAAGTCAAAGATGCTGGGATTTTGGGACAAGAGTTCAATGGTAATTTCAACCACACAGAAAAGCAGAAGAGAATATCAATACATCTAAATGGTGCAAGGAAAACATGAAGAAAGAGGAATAATTCCCCAGCCTCCATGCAGATATGACAAATGCTAGAGAGCAGGACTGAAGTATAAAGCCGAAAAGAATTACTGGTTGGAGTGGAGTCAAGATTGCCCCCTTAGGCGTTTCCTGGGTCTTTTTCTCTACAGCTCTTAAAATGACATCAACAAAGGGAAGTACAAAATACTTAAAGACATCTTTTGCTATCTACAGTCTTCCTGCCTTATCTTCTTAAGCTAGACAGGAAAGCAAACTGTTATATCTTAATAGGAACTGGGCTATAAGATTTCAAGTCACCTGTTCTTTCCCTGATTCATACTGGAAGGTCAGTTCATGACAGTGCTGTAGGTGGGGTTTTCACAAGTCCTTAGCACGCCTAATTCCTCTCTTGTTCAGTTCATTGGAAAGATCTGTGCTAAAAATAAGAAGTTATGCAAACTGCTTGTATCAGGGACAAATATGAGGCCTGGTACGAAGGGCAGGTCACCCTGTTCCCACTTGAGTCACTTCCTTTCCCTGGCAGGCCTGACACACACCCTGACACAGCACACGGAGCTAAACCTGACCCGCTGGGCTAGGATAAACCCACGGGTTGTGGCAGCCACACTGGCACAGGTAACTCCATTGCATTTTCAATGTATGTTTTCAGCAAAATATTTCAGAAAAATCAGGGAGGTTGATCTGAGTGCTTCAGGAGGGGACAGGAATCTTGGAAACCAGTCCTGTGCAGTGCAAGTGGCAGCAGGCGGCAGGCCCTCTGGCAGAGGCGTGATGGCAGCTGCCTGGCTCAGCTCCAGACCCACCGCTGGGTGAAATCGCCAGCCTTCATGCTGCCACAGGTGACAACGCTTTGTCTGCAGCTATAAAGTGGCCTGTCGGTCCCCAAGATCCAGTCAGAAGAAACCACAGACTGCTGGGCTTACTCAGCCCATTTTCTTCCTTTGGGAAACAAAAGAAGAAAGGCCCCTCTTTTTATTTTGGTCTCCTCCCATTTTCTAAGTCATATCCAGATTCAGGATCTTGGAAGCTCTTATGTCACCTCTGATTTAGAATCAGAGTGAATCAGTGTTTAGAATAAACACAGATTAGTGAATCAGTGTTTAGAAACAGCCCCAGGAGTATTGCCCTGCCTGTGGATCCTATCAGTGTGCGTGCAGCATCAAGACACTCACGAAACGCCACTGGTTCAAAGGCAGAGGGCAGCCAAAGCTGCAGTCCTAGGGACACTGAAATGGGTTTGAGATCCCAGGGTGAAAGCTGGGGATAGATCAAATTGAATGAGAGAACATTGTGCTTTTATTCACAGCTGTTTTCTTAACTTGTAGTTAGTTGTTGGGTTTCCCTGGGCAGTTTTTGCTGGCATGACAGCATGAGTGATGTCAGAATTCGGTAGTGTACCCTTACTCTGACTATATCGACCTACCCATGGGCATGGATACGTACATGTATTGGCAAGCAAAATTCCTCACTTCTGCACACAGACACCAAGCTATACATGAAAAACTGCTTGTTTTGAGATTGAATTTCCTGCTCAACAAAAATGAAAGTCAGGGCTGGTCTGTTTGCAGAGCTCCAGACCAGAGACGCTAATACTGTTAAGCTTGTTGTGGGATGTAAACACATCCTTTAGAGCAAGGGCCTCCAACCAGAGCTCTGCTGGAGAGGAAATAAACCCAGAGCCCAGATGTCCCCTCCACAACTGGAGGGGAATGTAGAACATGCAACATAATCTGGAAACAGAATGTTTGGTCAAAAATCTTCCCAAAACAGCTGATGGATCCAAATTTTACCCATTTGTCTATTTTCCCTGTTCATGTGCTCTCAGTCGGGGGTGACAAGCCAGGGGCTGGGGGGGAAACTTACACCTTGAGGACCATTTACACAGACAGAATCCACTTGTCTCCTGGTCTGTCCCTTTTTTGAGAGATTTCCTGGGAGATCTAAGATCTCCTTCTGTTTACGTCATGTAGAGAGTTAATCATCTACTCACAAAAGCTGTAGGGAAGAAGCCATTTATAAAAATTGTTCATATGTGTGGCTAATGCTTTTTTCAGAGACCTATTTCCCTGCATAAACATGCATAAACATCACCAATCAGATGGAAGCTAATTGAAAGAGGCAATTCTTTCACCTTGAATTTTCTAAAAAATGCCATTGCTTTTTATGATGCCTTCCTTACTATTTAGCCTTCCAGGCCTGTCCTTTCATCATGAAGTCCCTTAAGGACTGCTAAGAAACAAAAAATAATCTCTCCTTTAGCCTGTCTTCCTAGGGCAGTGAAACTCATGAGGTCCTGCTATCTGTCTGTCCTTTGCCCTCCTAAAGACTGTTGAAACCCCTGAGTAGTTTCAACTCAATTTAAAAAAAAAAAAAAAAGGGTAGAAGTCTCAAATATGTTTATGTTCTTACAAGGTTTGTGAAAGTCAGTAGCAGAGTAAAGGTCAGACAGACAAATTAGTGCCATCAGTGAAGGAAAAGTTGCAGTGCAAATGTGCAACCAGCTACTAAAAGCAGATTCAAAAAAGAGCCATGTGAATGGGGAAAGCTTCAGTGAAAGCTAACACCCTACCACACAGGTGATAATTTAGTTGCATAAGCCCCTTGTTTACACAGGCTTAGTTTACTATCAACTGAAATAACTTGAATGTAATTTTGAGAAATATTCTGGCTGCTCATGGCTGGTCCTGGTGCAAGACCCTACACTGATATTTTTTGGGTGAAAATGGAATAACCTGGGAAACCCAGCTGACCCAAAGCTGGAAGGGATCTTCAGTGCTCTGCATCCAACCAGAGGCTGAGCAAGGAAGGAAGGAAGGCAGAAAAGGGCTCCCCACCACAGCACTAGTGTTGCTTGAGACCACCAAAAACCAGGGAGTCCAAATGTCCCTCACAGACCCTCTGGGCTACCCCAGCTACAAAGCTCCCGCATCACACTCGAGAGGCACCACAATGGCCATCCTTTTTCCAGCATATTGAACAGCCACTACAGTCAGCGGTAGGATCTGTCTTCAGTGCATGTTCAATGCTACAGTCCTAAAGACAGACCCATCCCACATAGTTTGGCCCCAGCAGAAAACAACAGCACACTAAGCTGTCCATCATGGCCCTAACCACTGTCCTGCTGCAGTGGCACAGTAGAGTTGTGCACACCCACCCATCTCTGTCCTGGGTGGTTTTCTGCATTGCGTGACTGGAGAAGTCCACTGAGGGACCTGGCAAAGCTCTAGGTCAGGGGTCCTCAAACTACAGCCCGCGGGCCAGATATGGCCCCCCAGGGTCCTCAATCCGGCCCCCAGTATTTACAGACCCCCCGCCGGGGGTTGGGGGGGAAACCAAGCAGCTGCAGATGACTGCCTGCCACTTCATCCACGTGCCGGCCCCCTGGTTAAAAAGTTTGAAGACCCCTGCTCTAGGTAGTGACATGAGGACCCACTGGCCATTCACTGAAGGCCCTTGTTTTAGCTGCTATAACGGATGCTATAGCTCCACCTGCCCCTAATCCACCCTCCCATCTCTTCCTGAAGTATGGCAATTCAGCAATGCCTTCCTGACCCAGCAGAGATGAAGCAGATCTAGTGACCTTGGATATGCTGATAGCAGCAGGAAGAATAATCATCAGCATCATAGCTCAAGGGCATCCAGATCCTAGTATGTGACTCAAATGCAAAAATCAGACAGGCTTAAAACCTAACCTTTCTTAAAGTGCATTTGGGAACTTTGTCTTTTTCTGTGGCTTTTGACTGCTTTTTGTTCTTTCTTTTAAGGGCTGGTTCTTGATTACACCGTTGAATCATCCTTATGTTTTCACACTGGGTGCTTCTAATATAGTTGTGTTGTATATTGCTCATACTCCAGCTTGACTTTTCTCCATGTAGTAAAGATGCTGTGATTTCATTCATGCTTTCTGACCTTGGGTGATGCATCAGACACCTGTTCAAAAATATTTTGCAGGGACCCAGATCATGACACTTTCCTCATGCTGTGCCGTCCTTGTTTGTGTTTAAAGAGCAGACTCTAACACCACGAAGGGACACAGGCATCTAACCGCCTTTTGAAGATCTGAAGTCTGAAAAACACCTCCCAGTTGCCTAGCGCCTATGTTTCTGCCAAAGACGCTTGCTGCTGCTAGACATAGAGAACTATCAAATTTAGAGGATGACAAACTGGTTCTGCAAAAGGCCTTGAGCACTGTGGTGGCTAGGGCTGCAGTGTCAGATGCTTAGGTGCTCATCTCAGGTGCAGAGCATACAGAGCTGAGTTACTTATATACCCAGAAATCCTGAAAAATGAATGTGGGAGGGTTCAGTGCTAACTCACCTAATGCACCTAAGCCACAGCAGTCACAAGGTAACAGTGATGACTGCAGACCAAGATTACTAGGAATTCTCTGATCTGGTCTTACAGATGACAAGGAATGAGCCAGAGCTGATGAAAGTCCTTTTCACCCAAGCAGATTAGTAGACAATGGGCTAGCCAGACACTGGGACATCATGGGTCAAAGGACACTTATTTTCAACTTCCTCTTTTGCCTCCAGATATCTGATACCTCTTCTCTCCTAAGCAATTGGTCTCATCACCAGACTATATAACATTTGTGAATGTAACTCTCTGTCTTTCAGTTGAAGCCCTTCCAATCTGAAAAGCACAAATAAACAGCCTTTGTGCTGGAACTGGAGCCAGTGGAAATACTCCACAGACCAGAGGTTAGAGAAGTCAGCTGGGAAGAAGTCCTTGATGTGCAGCCCCGCTCCAGTGAATATTTACATATTGTACACAAAATACAGCACTGTTACCAAGAAGAAAGGAGAAAGCATCACTTTCTGGGCACGCTGAACCCTGCCAATTTGACCGAGTACCTAGTGGAATAGAGTGAGGGGGCAATGTGAGATGATCAGATTCAAGCCTTCTCAGATGTAGGTAGGATCTGAGCTTCAGGCGCTCTAGCCTCTTCAAGCTAAGCAACAAGACACTTACCAACTGATGAAAGAGCTGGCTTTTACTGCTTTTATGCATTGGTTACTTTCCCTGCAGCTATATAATGTCAGTCAGGGTGCCAAAATCTGCCTTAGGCTTTTTCCACAGTTCAACATCACACAGAAACCTTTTCCACTTAAATTCTGTCAGGTGTCAAATACCATTTCCTGAGGAATCTAATCAGTTTTTAGAAACCTTTGTGTGGTACATAAGCTACTGCCTATCGTCAGCCAATGTTTCACTAACACGCATAAAAATAACCACATTAGCAAGAATAGCAATTTAACATAGTTCATACAAAATTTCATCCAGAGACATGAGTCACATAATCAATACCAAACCTTTACAAGTAGATGTAGTAAATTTTGGAAAGGTTTGTAAATTAACACACCAAGAACAATTCATTGTAACTCACTAGTAGCATATGGAAAATTCAAGAATTTCTACTCATGAGATGCAAAACATTCAGTGGATCTAAACCAGCAGCAAGAATATAGAGATCTAACTAAAGTGCTTTAACCAGGAAGAGGAAGGATTTCCCATGACTGTTTTAATCACTTGGCAAGGTATCCCCACAGTAAATTAACACTGTTCTTAAAATGTGCATCCTCCTTTTCCTGGGATTCCGGTAGAAAACAAGGTAGTAAGATCACCTCTGTTCTTCCTGGAAAAAAAACCAACAGAAAAAGGTCATGTGCATACTCAAGTGAAGGCAATAAAGGAGTGTTGAGTGAAGGTAGCTTTTTAAGTGCTCTTTGTGGACAGGTGTAGCCCTTCAGTCTGCGAAAAAGTTCTCTACCACTATGTATGAATTGGAGTAAGAAGCTGAATGAGCAGCCATCCTCTGCCTGGGAACATGTCCAGGGCAAATATTACCGTTTTGGTTAAAGCAAAAGTAGTACCTACAGCAGCACAATAAAATGCTATTATTCTCATTGTATAACTGCAGTTTGACAGATCTCATTGTAATATGTCCTGACTGAGGAGTTTGCCCAGCCAGCAGCTTGGCTGCATATCCCAGGCAGCAAAGCTGAAGGAGACAGGAGGTTTACCAGCTCAGCTGTTATTTAGAGCTGTTGGAAGTCATTAGTCATCTCCACAGGGTAAGAGAATAGGTGAAATCCTGCACCTAACAAGTCAGTGGAGGGGGATAACAACTCTGACATGTTAGGGCACTCAGCAGGGGTTTTCCTTATCGAATAGAGCTGATCACCACACTGGGGCAGGAGCTTCATGACTGAAAATGGTTATTCAGCAAGAAGTAGGCCGAGTTTCCTACCGCAGTTACTGCAATACAGCTGATAGTCACATGGGGAATGCTTTGCCTAGCACCCAGAAAACCAGCATCATGGGGATGATTCTTTCAAACCACATTGCTTGGAAGCAAAAAAGTGATGGAAAAACAGCCAGTAATGGCAAGATGTTCCTTCATAGAATCCCTGCAACACCTCCTTGAGGGGCTAGAGATGGGCATCTAAGAGAAACTCCCTGGATCTTCACACAACACCAGAAACCACATAAGTACAAAGCAAGCGGGAGAACATAAGAAGGGCATCCACAGGATGCCACCCATTGCAGTGTTTGTGAATGAGAAACTGTTACGTGTCATGAAGTAACTTATGCTTTTCCATGTTTTGTACTTATGATGAACACCTGTCTCCTGGACACAGAGCTAGCTGCTGCAGATATTGGATGCTGTACAGTTGTGTAATCTACTCCCATACATACAGTCTTAACTCCCATTAACTTCAGTGCAAAGAGCAATAAAAAAAATTCCGTTTTGGAAAGTGCCACACAAGGTCAGTTATGAGCATCTATCGGTAGCATTTATAAACTCAAGGACTGTTACACCAGATTGGAAAGCCTTTTTCCCGCTAACCTTCATAATTCATGTGAAACTTTCCACATACACCTGGATACTGCAGTTTCCCTTCTTTGATGCTTTGTATTAAGCATTTGTACACACTGAGTTTGCATTTGTAAAGGCCAAAGCTTACCCAAGTAACTACACGAGCAGGCATAAAGATTTTCACCTGTACTAGGATTGTGTTAGATATCCCTTCACTATCTTCTTGTAAGAAGCTCTCTGTTTGATAAATCACTTATCCTGCATGCTGATCATGACAGGTTACATGAATCTGTAGGCATATCAGGTTTTTTTTCTCTTTTAATTCTCAAATGCTTGCAGTCTGCCATGTTTGCTGGTAACCTTTAAATGCCTTTTCTGTCTCAAATACTGAAAAATCTAGAGCTACCTTTCACTTGCCATTTCTTCCTCCTTGGATTTTGTATTTTTAAAACAGGTATTTCAAAAGCTGGTCAGGATACAAAAATTATTTTTGGCAATTGTTTTTCTCCTTTTCTTCCTACAATGGAGAATGTTCATTCTTCTTTAAAAAAGCATCAGAAGTCTAGTCTGGTCTTGTCTCAGATATGCTCTCCTGACATATACTGAGGCATATTAAGGCATGACTTTCGATGATTTATGTTTCAGAAGGGCTTGCTGATCTGGGATTTGATGTTATTTCCCTCGTTGTCTTTCTTCACTGATGGCAAGCCTTGTGTCTCACCTGCCCAGGGCCCAGCAAATTGGCCACTGGTGCTGTGCACCTCACAAGCTGTGAGCCAGGGGGCAGTTTGATAACTACCTTGTGTTTCAACCTCATGGAGAGCTCAGACTCTCAGGGACAAGAGGTTAATTGGAACAGATGTTATTTCAGAAATTCCATGATGCCCAGAGATCACATCCTTGCCTCTTTAAGCCTTTTCGGTGGTGTTGGACTGCATGGTCTCTTGTTTTTCTCACACTGGGCTCCTTTTCATCTTTTGAATCACTCCAAACAATGGCAATCTTTACAAACACAAGCCCTCCTCTTTACATCAGGCAGTCTTCCCTCTAGGGATACAAGTGAGCTGAGCTGAAGCAAGAAGTAATTAAGGCCATTTTTAAAGCTGTGTGTTTCCCCCTGTATAGCCTTAGCAAAAGTTGTGTCTAATTTATACTTTGGTGGTGTGTTTGTGTTCTCTGCTGGTTCTGACCCTTTCCTTTGGAAGATACTTGTATAACTTCAAAGAGGTATCAGATTTGCTTTAAGTGTCCCCAAAAGGGATAATGTAAAAACTTTTTGACTACAGACCATTCTGCCACTCTGAGAGTGGGAAACAAATTGAGACTTCCTCATATCTTTGAAAATCTGCTCTTTGCTGGTTTGAAAGGATGCAGCAGAAGCACCTCTGAGATTACATGCACAATTATGTCCCAGTACTACTTCTGTTAGTGGGAATGAGCAAAAAAATGTTAAGGGCTCCCCCTCCTCCCAGTGAATCATGTCCCAGAGCTCATTATTATGAACAGCAGATAGAGAGATAAGAGATGGAAACTAAATCTGAAATCATAAACTCATTAACAGACATCTATGACCATCTCCCACATGGCCATGAATGTGGGCCATCAGGTATTTCTGAATAACTGTTGAGGTCTGAAGTATACCATAGGGAAAACAAACATTTCTTCACTGAATATGCCTTCTCAGCAGCTTCATAGTGAGGCTGAAGCTGTACAAAGGAGTAAGTGTAAGCAAAGGAATAGAGCTGAGAAATATTTGTGGTCTGTCCCTCTTAGGAAAAGGCTTATGTGTTGGCCAAACCATCCATTACTGGCCGTAAGGTGCTATTCTATTATTGCAGTGCACATTTTGTGTGACCTCTTCCATGCCTGTGGACATCGATTGAGCTTTGGGTTTATATGTTGCTGGAAAGACAAAGCCAATCTACAATCTGAACAAAACAAGAAGAATTTCCTCTGTGATATGTGACAAACTTTCCAATATATGAATGCATTTTGTCACCACATCTCTTCCAGCTGTTCCACAGGTGACTATATCACATCATGGCTTACCTCCAAGCAGCTCTGAAAGTTTGTGGGAGATTTTATTTACTCTCTGACTGCGCGTAGGGGAAATCTGTGTATGTTCAAGACAAATCTCTCAATTACAACTCATCAGGACAGAGATACCAAGTGACAGGTTTTTAACATTATTGTCTTAATATAAACCCTGAATTACTCTGCTGGCTTCAATGACAGTAAGAACCAGAAATTCACGGAGCCTATTCAACTTGCAGTCTGACCCTCATATTGCCTTGCAAGCCTGCTGGACTTGAACAAATCTTCAGGTTTCTTGGAAACCTTGGGACTCTTTCCAAGCATCATTTGCAGTCATCACCTGAATCAATTTGAAGACATGTACCTAGAAAGAGAACCTATGCATAGATAATAACGTGTCATTCAATTAGGAGTCAGAAGACCTAAGGAAAAAGAGGAAAGATAGATAGAAAACATATAAAATCAGAAAAAAATCATATAAAGTCAGAATTTTTGTGTCATAATTAATTCTGACATTAGGAAAAAGTTAGATTTCATTTTGAAATAATAAAAGTCTTGCAATATGAAAGAATATACCTAGTCAGAAAAATTACAAACCAGCTGTGCTCATAAAGCTATATCATTTGAACCTAGCTCCATAGCTTTTATTTGAACGGAAGGAAAACTGGATGCCATTCATTGCTTTATGTCAGAGGAATCCAACTTTACACACCACTGAATTTCCAAATCAGCTGCCTTACTTTCCGTACTTATGTGACACCAAAATGAGTGCATTCCTGTACAACAGAAAAATCAAGCATCGTAAATACAGAAATGAGACTCTTCCACACAGATCATTTGAAAACCTAGGCACTCGCATCATTGAAAAGCAGAGTATTACTATGTGATGCTTTGTATCAGAGAAGTATATTTATGCAGTGAAGCCAAGAAGACTTTGGAAAATATTTATAAAGATTTATTGTTCATATAACTTTGGATTAGCAAATACACTGTCAAAGGTATTGTTAAAGAGAGCTTTTGGACACGACCAACTTCATTGCGATGAGAATGATCACAGACTGATACCGAAGAAAAGAGTACTCAGTATGTTGCTGCTACTAGTAACAACAGCAGTTATGTTGGTTTCTTCTGTGAGATAACGCTGTCAATATGTGACCTATATGTCCTTCTGAGACCTGAGAGAGGCTAACACCATGTCTTACTGTGATGGGCTACAATTTCCAGTGTACTTTATAACTCCAGGTTTCAGAAAGACTAGGTGAGATCTACCAGCAGGCAGCACTGAGGTGAGAAAAAGTTGAAGCTTCTCCTGACGATGTAAATCTAACCAAAAGCCATAAACAGGATGACCAAAAAAGGCTCTTTAATCTCTTACTGTCACCTATTCTGTCTCTCTTACCATTGTCCTTTTTCTTGACTCTGGTCTCTCTTTGCAGCAAAAGTGATTTTCCTTGTAATGTTGCCGTTCTAAGCTAATTTTTGTTAACAATACTAAATTCCCCTTGTAGTAATCCTTCATGGATTCTTAGTAATGTGCTTAGTTTGTGTTCAACAAGATGTGTGAACAATAGTTGCAAGGTAAGCTGTGCTTCCAGGAGAGAAAAAGAGAAAGAAAAAAAATGTTTGTGGAAAATTCCTCAAATATGGAAGAATATTTGTGCATAATCATGCATATCTTCAAAATATATGTATTCATTGTATAGGTAAAGCATCAAGATTTAGCCTTGATCTAAAATCCAACAGTGAATGGTAGATGCATCCTTATCAAAACCAGTAATGTTCGAATTCTGCTGCTATTTTGCTGCTGCCAATTTAAAAAAACAGTCCATAAATGGCAAAGTCAGTGATATTTTGGATAGACAATGGAAACAAAATGAGTCACTACAAATTCTCATCCACGTGCATTAGAAATCTCTTGGAAGATAAGTAAATTGAGCTCTGCCTAGAGGTGGACAAAGAACAACTCGAGAATTTGTGGGTAAGGATTAAGGGGCAGGCTAACACAGGTGACACTGTTGTGGATGTTTACTACAGGTCACCTAATCAGGAAGAGGAAGCTGATGAGACCTTCTACAGACAGCTGGAAGCAGCCTCTTGATCCCAGTCCCTGATTTTCCCGGGGGACTTCAGCCACCCTGATACCTGCCGGAAAGACAAGACAGCTAGGCACACACAGTCCAGGAGGTTCCTTCAGAGCGCTGATGATAACTTTTTGATGTAGGTGGTGGAGGAGCCAACGAGGCAAGGTGTGCTTGTGGACCTTGTGCTTACAAACAAAGAAGGACTGGTTGGAGATGTGAAGGCTGAGGGCAGCCTTGGCTGCAGTGACCATGAGATGGTGGAGTTCAGGATCCCGTGTGGAGGAAGCAGGGCAATAATTAGGCTTACAGCTGTGGACTTCAGGAGAGTTAACTTTAGCCTCTTCAAGGACCTACTTGGAGGAATCCCATGGGTTAGGGTTCTGGAAGGTAAGGGGGTCCAAGAGAGCTGGCTAATATTCAAGCGTCACTTCCTCCAAGCTCAAGATATGTGCATCCTTATGAGAAAGAAATCAAGCAAAAGGGGCAGGAGGCTTGCGTGGATGGGCAAGGAGGTTCTGGCAAAACTCAAAGAGAAGAAGGAAGTTTACGGGATGTGGAAGAAGGGACAGCCCACTTGGGAGGAATATGGCAATGTTGTCAGAGTATGCAGGGATGCAACAAGGAAGGCTAAGGTCCATTCGGAATTAGATCTGGCAAGGGATGTCAAGGACAACAAGGAAGAGCCTCTTCAGGTACATCAGTAGGAAAAGGAAGACTAGGGAAAACGTGGGCCTGCTGCTGAATGAGGTGGGTGCCCTGGTGATGAACGGTACAGAGAAGGCAGAGTTACTGCATGCCTTCTTTGCTTCAGTCTTTACTGCTAAGGCTGGCCCCCATCTTTCCCAGACCCTGGAGGCAGGAGAAGTCTGGAGAAAGGCAGACTTTCCCACAGTCAAGGATGATCGGGTTAGAGATCATTTAGGCAAACTCAACACCCACAAATCCATGGGTACCAGTGGGATGCACCCCCAAGTTCTGAGGGAGCGGGCAGATGTTGTTGCTAAGCCACTCTCCATCATCTTTGAAAGGTCATGGAGAACAGGAGAGGTGCCTGAGGACCAGAGGAAAGCCAGTGTCACTCCAGGAGAACCCAGGAAACTACAGGCCAGTCAGCCTCACCTCCATCCCTGGAAAGGTGATGGAACAGCTCATCCTGGAGGTCATCTTGAAGCATGTGGAGGAAAAGAAGGTTATCAGGAGTAGTCAACATGGGTTAACCAAGGGGAAATCAAGCTTGACCAATCTGATAGCCTTCTGTGATGGAATAACTAGCTGGGTAAATGAGGGGAGAGCAGTGGATGTTGTCTACTTTGACTTCAGCAAGTCTTTTGACACTGTCTCCCATAACCCTCCCCTCATAGGTAAGCTCAGGAAGTGTGGGTTAGATGAGTAGGTGGGTTGAGAACTGGCTGAATAGCAGAGCTCAGAGGGTTGTGATCAGCAGCACAGAGTCTAGCTGGAGGCCTGTTGCTAGCGGTGTTCCCCAGGGGTCGGTACTGGGTCCGGTTCTGTTCAACTTGTTCATCAGTGACCTGGATGAAGGGACAGTGTGCCCTCAGCAGCTTTGCTGATGATACAGACCTGGGAGGAGTGGCTGACACACCAGCAGGCTGTGCGATCATTCAACGAGACCTGGACAGACTTGAGAGCTGGGCACAGGAACCTAATAAAGTTCGACGAAGGCAAGTGTGAGGTCCTGCACCTGGGGAGGAACAGCCCCATGCACCAGCACAGGCTGTGGGCTGGCCTGGTGGAAGGCAGCTCTGCGGAGAAGGGCCTGGGAGCCGTGGTAGACAGCAAGTTGGCCATAAGCCAGCAGTGTGTCCTGGTGGCCAAGGAGGCCAAAGGGATCCTGGGGTGCATCAGGAAGGTGTGGCCAGCAGGTTGAGGGAGGTGATGTCTCTGTTCTGCCCTGCCCTGATGAGGCCACATCTGGCATGCTGCACGCTGTGTCCAGTTCTGGGCTCCACAGGGAACTATTGGAGAGGTTCCAGCAAAGGGCTAGAAAGATGATGAGGGGCCTGGAGCACCTGCCTGAAGAGGAAAGGCTGAGAGAGCTGGGCCCTTTTAGCCTGGAGAAGAGAAGACTGAGAGGGGATCTTATCAATGCATACAAATATCCCAAGAGCAGTGTCAAGGGGGTGTTGCCAGGCTCTTGTCAGTGATGCCAAACAACAGGACAGGGGGCAACAGGCACAAACTGCAGCACAGAAAGTTCCCTCTGAATATGGGGGAAAATGTCTTTACTCTGAGGGTGATGGAGCACTGGCACAGGCTGCCCAGAGATGCTGTGGTCTCCTTCTCTGGAGATATTCCAAACCCGCCTGGATGTGATCCTGTGCAACCTGCTCTGGGTGAACCTGCTGTAGCAGGGGGTTGGACTAGGTGGCCTCCAGATGTCCCTTCCAGCCCCAACCATTCTGTGATTCTGTGATTCTGTAATGATAAACACTGTCAAAAAATCTGACAGCTGTTACTGAAAGTAGTTTTCTGTGGTGCAGGTATTAATATACCAATATTATGGCTTTTACTTCTTAGAAAAAAATGTATTGTTTAAAATGGCAGATAAAGAAGAGGCTTCCTGTAGTTATTTAAGATGAAAGCCTGGGGGGATTTTAAATGCAGCCAAACAGAATATATGTACTATAGACTTTTGGAGTTAAAAGAAACTGTGTCATTAATGGTATATTTCAGGGTTGATTATTACAGATGTGGTCAACACTCAGACTAACAATGTTTACAAATACTCTGCTTCTGCTTGAGAGTTGCATTTGTGGGTTTGCTAACACTGCAAAACCATTGTGTCAGTGGAGAGAGAGTAAAGCCACTTCCATGGCCTGCAGATGCTTCAGCATCTTCAGTGTTGGCAAGTGTTCTTGTAAGTGACTGCTCCTGTCTTGGTGTATCTTCACAAGCCTCATGCCGTGGGAGATAGGTGCTACACACACCCTAGGACTTTACTAATGCAAGAACTTAGTGGACTCCAGAGGATGATGGCTAATTGCAACAGAAGTCTAAGCCACTTGAAGGGTAAATTGTTGCATGCTGTCTGAAAGGAACTGTTGGTGGTCATAGTGGGTGGGTCGACCCTAACAGCCAAATGTCACTATGCAGATGGAAAGATTGCTATGGTCACGCTAGACCCTGTATCCCTAGAAGGACTCTGTCTGAAGGGCAACTTGTTCAGAACCAACTGCAAAACCCACAGTAACACAATTTCACAGCTGATCACAGCACAGTAACACCGATGCCTCCTTCTCAGGGGTAGCTGGCACGTTAGCTGCAAATAACTAGGATCTGGTTGCTCATGTGACTATATTAAGTCTGGAAGAGATGTCAGGAAATAATTCTGGTTTACCTGGTACAACAATGAAAATAAAACTTACCAGTGAGAAAAACTTTCCATAGAGAAAATCTTCCTTTCAGAATAGCACGTGACTAGAAATGGCATTTGAAATCGCTTTTGAATCCCCTCGTTATCCATCACGGGGAAGCTTCACATTTGAAACATCTGATGTATGATGTAGGGGGAAAAATGTGGATGATGAGTACAGACGTGAATTGTACTGAGTGCACTGGCAAAAGATGTTTTGAGTTTATGGGATGACTTTAAATCTGCTCGTCATTCTACAGTTTCAAACGTTTCAAAAAGTTTAACACAGCCCCCAAAAAAGTATAGTACAAGAATAATTTTAACTTTTTGAAGACTATGTGGTGTTTACTTTAGAGAGATGTAAAAATAAAGCTAGAAAATAAAACCTGAGAGGTTATGTAGTCCAAACTTTAAGCCTCAGGGCAGCATCAGCTTTTTCTTAAAAAACTTACTATAGAGACATTTTCTCATCAACACTCTTCCTGTGTGCCACTACCTTTATCTCTAGAAAGCTTTCTCTAGTGTTACGTTGACTTTCCCCTGCTGCAGGGTCAGTGTATTACATACCGTGTTCACTGCAGACATGGACATCAGATAATTCTCATCTTCACTAGAGTCTTTAACGTACTGGTAGATTGTTATCATTAGCCCCTGTGATTTTTTTTCTTCCCTTAGGGTAAACAACCCCAGTCCTTTCAATCTTTCCCATAGGCCATGAGTTCCTATTATTACAAAGAAAGCCTTGGTGAGCTCTGGGGACATGTATCTCATGAACCAACACAAAGCAGTGTCCTTGTTCCGCAAACCGGAGCTGAAGAGTTCAATTACATGCAGCCTGGCCCACTGAAGGCCATGTGGCATAGGGGCTTTCTAAAGAAAGAAACCTAAAAGTGTTGAATGGAAGGAAGGAAGCTAGGAACAGAAAGCTGAAAAGCTGTTCCTGAGTTCTGAGCCCCAAGACTTCATCATGTGCCCTACCAGCATGGCAAGATTACATGGTAGAATCAGAAAATGCTACCATCAGCTACACCTCTGGTAGAAATAACCACGAGTGTGTAACTCAGCTAACTGATCAGACTGAGAGAGGGTAACAACAATAAATTCCTCAACTGACATTTGTAACTAAAAAATGGCATGCTTGTTATTCCTATGCTATTCCAGCTAAGCATTTGAAATATTCATATTTCCCCTAGTCCAAGTTGCTCACTGCCGGACTGCATTCCTGTGATGTTAAGTGATGTGAAAGATTTACCTTTCCTCAATATTAAACAAAATCATGAGGTAGCATTTCTTTCGTGTAATGTGTGGTGGCATCTCCCTCTGGTAATGTGATTTATCATACCCACTCTACATTTTGCAGGATGATGCATGTGGCCAAGTATCTTTAATGAAGAGTGGTGCCTGGAGAAATGTTTCCCCAGAATAAAGAGTATAAAAAGCAACTGCTGACCTCTCCCCATCTACAGTGATGCATGAGTTTCTCCAACACCCGGTGAAGCATGGAGTTACATTTTCCTTATGTAAATTGAACTAAGATTTAGTGTTTTTCAGAGATCCAGTGATATTTAGTACCCATCTCTCACATACAGAATGAGAACCCTGAAGGCAGTGTTCCTTGATACCAGATTATCAATGGTGCTACCGTTTAATCATATATGTTTAGGCAAGAGATCATTGCCATGAAACAAACTGTTTGATGAAGCTGAGTTTTATTGCTGGTTCCTGCAATGCCTCGCTTAAAAGCCTTGAAGAGGCAATATTTTTCTCCATACAAAAGGACAGTTTTCTGTACAGGAGTGGAGGCGTTCATTCCTATATTTCTGGTTTTAAAAAGAAGTGGTCTACCAAATCTGTACTGAAGTCCAGCGCAAAATTATCAGCTGATTGAGGGATCATACTTAAGAGTCCATTCCACTCCTGCACTTCACCTGCAGGTGCCATGGGCCCAGTCCACCAACTTCCTACAGTCATATATCCATCCCTGCTGAACTGCCCATTAATATAAGAAATCAGCATCCCTCGATGTAAACTGAAATGTAGCCTGTTATCTACCTATGTAAACACAGCTGAAACAGATGTCTGGTTTGCATCCTGGTTGTCTGTGAGGTTGTAAGAGGTGAATATTGCACCCCTTAGACTGACAGACCTCATTAAGTCTATCAAACAAAGCAGTGATACTCAAGGACCCAGCATCAAATCTCCCATAGAGTGGTAAGAAGTTTGTCCCATTTCAGAGATACATTATTTGACTATATGCTAGTTTTCTCTTCCAAGTGTGGGAAATCTCTCCACTGGAGTCTTTTTTATTCAACTCAGTATATGTGCTCACTATAATGCATTGCATGACACAGAAAGAGGAGTGAGAGAAAACCACTTTTTTTACCCTAATACAATATTCCTCCCATTTACAATATTATTTCCTCTTCTGTTTTTCTTCAGGACCATGTTGATCCATCTATTACAGGAAATCATTTGAGCTCTGAAGCCCTATTGCTGACATGAGCAAGGTCTGCCAAATGTCTGAACATCAGCTTCTACATGCTCCTGCTCTTCTCTAAAATGAGTGAAGTTGATGGTCTCCAATACAAAATTTAAGACTGAAATTCTTTTATGGCAGGTACTAAGCAAGAATGAGGTTTTCTGCTTCTATTCTAAACAGGAAGGATGCAGTTAGATAAATTTATTCTCAGAGCCAAGTAAAATGAATCCTGTGGTGTGTGTGGTGCACGTGGTGAAGCATCTTGTTCCTAGGTACAATATGAAGAAAAGGCTCTCCTTTCCAGCAGTAAGAAATGTTTTAAGTCTTACAAGAGAGGAGGAGAAATCCCTTGGCATGCACTGAGGACCGCTTATGGAAATTTCTTTGATCTGAACTGATGTCTGTATCTGAATTCCTCTAAATTAAGTGATCCAATTTGGTGTATTTTTACTGATGATGCGATACAACTTAGCCCAAGCTCCCTTCATGAACAGCATTGTATTAGGTAATGCTTACAGTCTAGTGAGACATAATCGCCTTGAACATCATCTACCTTTTTGCCTTAAAAATATTTCCAAGACTATCTGACACCCAATTATAGTTAGTGTTACTTTACTGATACTCTTCTTAGATTACAAAAGCAAACATTAGGTAAACAATAGTTTGGGTCTTTTTCCTCCACAAACAAACATTAGGCAAAACTTCTTTGCTGAATGAAAGCAAAGAATCTCTCTACTGGAAAGTATTCGATTTGTTTCTCTAGATAAGTTCGCAACCTCAATATCATTTACTACTGCATCATTGTACTCAACATGCAGACAACATCAAGGTTATTTAAAATGGATTCTATGTTTAGTGTTTGTGTAGGGTTCTTATGATAGCTTTTGTCTACGTAGGGCTGTCAGCTGCACATTCCATTACATTTACTTTGTAGTGCAATAAAGTAGATTTTCCTGTCCTCCAGTGGTTTCCTGGTCTCCAATCAGAATTCCCACACTAAGATAATGTAGCAGGTTTATCCTGATCATAATATACACAAGGTGATTTCCACTGTATGGAGGATTTATTCATCTTATGGGAAAGATAATGCATATAATACTAATATATGAATGCAATGTAGTATCTTAAAGATATATATCCCCAGGAGGCAATTTATCTGAAGGGCTGTTTTTCTGGTGTTCATTCATTTATGGGAAGATGGTATTCCCAGGCTGAAAATGAAGCAAATGAAGGGACTTCCCTGGTGCAAAGTGATGGATGATGATTTTGTTGCTATTGTCAAGAGATGCATTAGACTAGTTTTCTCATTCTGAAAACACTAGATGAGAAGGGATTAATTTCATGACCATTTGGGAGACTGAATTTCCATTCTTAATTATAAAATGATGCCCTATTATAATTTTCTCTGAGGTACCTTGATGATTGAAGCTGAGTTACTTGACTCAGGGATACAAAGAAGTTCCAGAAGGAGCAAAGGCAAAACTTGAAGTACATGATTTACATAGCAGAGTGCACCATACTATGAAAATCCAAGTTCCTTTCATGACAGGAACCCAAGGAAGACTGCTACCCTAGCCCTCCACCTCCCTCCCTGACCTGGTAAGAATGGATTTTTGCAAAACAGCTGCATGTTGGGAATTGGAAAGAAAGCACTGAAATCCACCTGAGAAACTATGGAATAAAACTTTCCAAGTCTTTCCTTGATGTGTGACCCTGTACCTTTCCAAGACCGACCTATGTTTTATATGAAACATTTTATGTACAGCATCACTAATTTTTTTACCCAAGACAACCAATTTGCAGTGTTAATCTGTTAACCCTTTGCTCAGAGAAGGGCTGATGCCTAGGTCAAAGTTCTCTGAAATCAAGCAAAACATCAGTGGTGGGACTTAGCTGGCTAAATACAGTATCATTTTACAGACACTAAGCTATCCTATATGGCCTCCAGTTGCAGCCCTAGCAGGCTGCAAACCCATGAGCCCAGTGCAATCCCTGCTGGGATTCTGAGGATTTAAAATGGTATAAGACATGCCTGTCTCAACACAACTGAGTCTGCTTTTCATAAAGACAGCAATGGGTTTGAGCTAGGGGGTTCAGCTCTTTGGCATTGTCATTCCATGTCACTGCACTGGTGTCACCAGAAACATGCTCAGCCTATGTGATACTCCCTGATGAGAAGCGCTGGTGGGATCTAAGGCTGCGACTCATAAATATGTCCCAACTGACAGCTAGTTTGTGGTTTTGAGGTTTTGGGGTTTTTTTCATTGGCATTAGTTCATGTAACAGGATTGCCTGAGTGGTAAGTGACAGTTGTTTTGATTTTAGCAGGAGTCAGTTATACTAATTTATCACACTGAGTTTCTCTCTAATGTAATATGATGCGATGCAAGTGTTACCCGACACAAAATGTTGCTCAGGTCTGGATTTTCATGAAACTAATAGATATGGCTACACTTCCTTGAGAGCCAGTGATGGATGAGGTCAGGTTTCACTAATGTTCTCTGATGCATGGTGCTACGTTTCTTTAATATAAACTAATCCGTGTCAAGTGGTATCCTTGACTCCATTTGATATATGAGACTGGGATTTTTTTCTTTTTGGACATAATAAAGAATAAACAGACACCTTTTTTAGCTGTGTTAAAAAAATATATTTTGTTATGTTCAGAGAAACTCATTCTCATGCATCACTATATATTAAGGAGTTGCAGGTTTTTTTGTACTACAGTAAACCCCAGCTATAATCATAAATAGCTATCAGCAAAAAATGAGGTTGCTTCTCCGTCATTTATGTCAGTAACACCAGCTCAAAGGCAACATCTTTTGTCAAGTAGGTCAGTCTCATGCAGGCCTAAATAATAGGGGGGAAACTCAATTTATTAATCATTGTATTGCACATTAGCAGTTTTCTTGGATATCCAGAACTAATGTCGAATGTTTCTTCTTAGCTTAAGAGGGAGCCCTACTATTTTAGAGCAGTTATTGTCTGCAGCCTTCAGTCTTGTTCTTCATCTGCTACTAGTAAATCTCTGTCATTTAGGATGTTTTACATTTTCAGGCAAATACTGATTCTGTTTATATCACAGAAAAAACTGAAAACACAGTTAAAATAGCTCTATTGATTCCAGTCCCATTTTAGTACCTCTCTCCGATGCTGCATCATGCCATGCTGGTGTGGCAGCAGGTACAAAGTTACCCAAAGTGTCCTTGCACAGAACTCATGCTGGGTATATGCGTCTTCACTGCCTTTGCATGAGACACCGGTGATGATACTCATCACTGTAAAGTTACTTGATTCTATAACTATGTCTACTGGGATGAAATGTACTTTTGCTTGGATGTTCTTATCAGTTCTTCAGAAAATCCCAGCTTCATACAACATATACTATGAAAAATAACTGTGTCTCGCACTTTATCTTGGAGAAACAGATCTAAGTTTCCATTTATAGTGTAAATGTGTGATATTAGAGAAACTCAGCCTCTTGGGATCTGGAAAGGAATCCACATGATTTTAAGCAGAGCAGTTAATCAGTTGCAATTCTTTTCAACCATGAAATCACTGGCATGATATCACTGGCATTACTTTAACCTGTGCATCACTATGGTTATTAATTAATTTCATAACTCAGTAACCTCAAGCTCACACAATTCTGCTACATACCAAGGTTCTCTTACCTGTGCCATTCTACTTCCAAAGGATATGAAGCAATCACTGTGTCTGTTTCTGCATCTCACATCCTTACACCTCACTTTTTATTCGGGATTTTGGCATTTGCCATCATTTGACCTGGAAGGAACCCAAGTTTCAGCATTGTTCACAGGAGAAACAGACGTGATGTATCACCTTACATTAGGGAAACCCAGTTTCCTGCACTAGCTTTAAATCAAGGAATCCAGGTATAAAATGATTCATGAAACAGAGCTTTCCTGGAACAAACAGCTCCATGAAGGAAGGTTTTACTGATTAAGTCTGATGAATGATATTCTGACTTTTATGTCTACAGTGATCTGTGAGAACTGATGTTGTGAAAGAAAAAGGTGCAGCAGCCTGGGCTTCCTAACAGACAGTGATAAATGTGATTTCTTCCATATTATATCAACTGTAGAGAAAGCTTTATTGCTGTGGAAGAATTCAGGTGATTTTTTCTCATATAAAGAGTTATGTCAAGCTACATTTCTTGAATTTGAAAAGCACATACAGGGCCAGAATAAAGAACCAGTATTTGCTGCAGTTTCATCCCAGAACGTATGATGGTGTGTGCTGTTAACGCACTTAGGACGGAACTCCAACGGTGTGACGGAGCAGCGCTGAAAGGGCCGCGCCACCGGCCCTGCCCCAGCGGCGGCAGCATCCCGGTGGCGGCGGCTTCCCGGTGGCGGCGGCATCCCGGAGGTGGCGGCATCCCGGTGGCGGCGGCATCCCGGTGGCGGCGGCATCCCGGTGGCGGCGGCATCCCGGTGGCGACTGCTCCATTCTCCCGGCTGTGCTGACCTCTGCTGGTGCTTCCCCGAGGCGCGACGTTTTCCCCTTCTCGCTCGTTTTCAAGCATCTCGCATCAGAGTAAAGCAGCGATGCTTTTCTCTCACGAATCCATTGTTTTTCGAAAGGATTTGATCCACGATGCGTAGAAGCTATGAACTCAGTTTCTGTCGTTGGTGTGCTGAGGGGAAGAAAAACATCCTCAAGTTCAGCCCTTTTTCATGGCTCTGCTCCTTAATCACGGACCAAAAGCAAGCAAACTTCCTGCTCTCTGTTCCCCAAAAGCCATCACCCCACGTGCCCTGTGCTAACTGGAGGCATGAAGCAGGGCTTGGGCTCTGCTGTGAGCCAGGCACTCCCTCCTTACACTCACCTCCATTGCTATTCAAATGATGCTATTTGACTTGTTTGGTTGGTTTTTAATGTTGAAAGTTATGCTTGCTGTATAATGACTTGGTCACCTCTGTCATCTGCTGTGTGACTTTTCCAGTTACTCCAGCATAATGCTTCCTATTAATAGAGAAGCTTTATTTTGTTGAACAGGCTTACTGTGTAATCTGGCCTCCTCATTCATATGATAGTTCAAGTGTTCAAAAGAACAAGATTCATCCCTGGTTAATGGTTCCTGTCTGGAAATATATTTCAAAGCTCTGCATAGATACATTCAGCATGTCAGCCATTCTCTGGGTCCATTTTCAGTATGATTCATGTCATTTACTCTCCAAATACACAAAGAACTGCCTTTCAATGTCTGAAAAATTATTCCTGATGCTTCACTGGGAATTCTGCAAGTTTAAGGCTCAGATGAAGCCTGAGCAAGGACTATAGGTTGAACTCCAGAAGGACTTCGCCACCTCTACATGGACTTAATTTGTGAGTGTGTGTTATCCTACACATCTCTTCTGATTAAGCCACCCTGCAGAGAGTATGACTCAGGATTTTGGACACAGCTCCTGCGGGTGCCTCCCACAAAACCAAACTCAGCTCCTTCTTTCACTTGGAAAACTGAAATCCGCATCTCCCTTCAGCACAGCCTGGTGAGGATCTGGGTGCCAGGTCCCAGCACCTTCTCCATTGAGATTGTTCAGCAGTGCAATGAAGAATGCAAGATTCACTGTGCGAAATGAAGTAGTATCTTGCAATGTAGTGGTTACCCATTAGGTAATGCCTACATTTTTTAATGAATTTAGTGCTTCAGGTTTTGACCTCTAATTAACATCATTGTCCTTTGCTGTTACCCTTGAGTGCTCTGTTTTATTTTTGGGTATTCTCTTTGGGCCTTTCTTCACAAGGAAACAAGGAGCGTTATCAGCATGTGTTACTTTCTCCAAAAAAAGACAAGACCTTAATTTTTTTCATTTTGGTCATTAATGATAGGATAAAAGTAGCATTATAATCCAAACACCAATAATTATCAAATACCATTTCTATAATGATCTGTTCCTAAATTATAACCTTGTCTGTCTTTTGACTGTGCAATTACTCTTTCATTTCAGTTTCCCAGAAAAAATGATCTTTCTCCCATCCGTTGTTTTAAGTGGCTATCCCTTCATTCATTTGTCACATGAGTAAGGAGAAGGCTGTATCAATTAATCAAAGACTTGCAGAGCAACACTGAGCAATGTAAAGGTTGGTTAAACCTTGCATTCAATGTAAAATGCAGCCTTAGAAATTCCAAAGTAGATGTTTTCTTTTTACAGAAACAACCTTGAGGCTGCAAAACAATTCTTTCTTTTAATTGTCTTTTGGTGCCACCCTTAGTCTGGGTCAGACTAAAGAGCTGCAATAAAAATCATGCCTGTAACCTCATTTTTGAGGCTTGCATGTTAAAACAGGATACTACCACAGGCTTCTGGTTCTGTATTTTTAATTTACTGCAAGGGTAAGAAAAGGGCAAGAAAGAAGAAAACTTCTGTAAGGGTTAAATAATGGTTATGTAAATAGCAAATCCTTGTCACAGCTGTGTACTAATGCTTTATTATAATGGTTTAGTGTGTACAGTTGCAAGGTCCAGGTCTAAAAAATGGTAACAAGACAGCTCCTTACCAGTTTTCCAGTTAGCGACTTCACTAGATCTTGCAAAATTACATCTAGAAAATAAAGTAAGGAGGATGCTGCTGTCAGAGAGTGCTGAAGAACTGAGGATAGTGTTGACGCTTGGAAGGGTGGCAAACAGAGATAGGATGTGCCCTCCTTGAGCTTAGAGCTGGAGAAAGGGTGTTTTGGACAAGAGATGGGATGGAAAACTTCAAAAACGGGACACAGCTTTGATCACTACACTGAACTTAATGCTTGGGGACTAGAAATGTATACAGAAAATTAGCAGAAAGCAACTGAGAATATCTTGAGCAGTCCTTTCCCAGAAGGACTTCCAAGCGGATGAATCTACAACATCTTTTTAAACATTTAATTGGACTTAAATCTCTCCTATATTATGCACTTGATCTGAAGCAAATTCTCAATTTCTTTATAGTCTTAATGCAGCAAAATACTTCACCTGTCACTGAAATATGAGGTTATGTTCTTTAAATGCATTTCAAGAGCTATGTTAGTCTATTTCAAAAAAGTGCATCTACTCAGTTTAGTGGTATCTGATTTCAGTTTTCTTCTCTATAGTTATCACGATCTAAATACTGTATGCACCTGAATTCATTGGCCCAAATCACAGAGAGGACAGAGGATACAGACTGATCACAATGTCACCATCTAGAGCTGTGTGTAAATATTATTTCTGTATTTTTGGATGGTCAGAGCTTATATTTGGCCAGTAGTGTTCATCATCAACAAGTCATGATAAACAGTAAAAATAAGGATGGTCTTTACACTCATTTGCTTTCTGGAATTAGAGAGGAAATGATTTTTCATGGTTCAGTAAAAGCAGTAATAATTACTGACAGGTTTATAACAGTTCATAGACAAGGTGTTTGCTGGTGGTTGATTGTCAAATGTAGGACCACATGCAAATTAACTGAATCGGAATAATAATTCTTGTGTTGTTTCTAAGAAATTTGAAAACAAAGAAAATGGCAAGGTGACAACAATGGCTGTGCAAGGAACAAAGACGTGCCAAACCAAATTAGTTTGGAAAGCATCTTGAGGAGTGGCTGTCTACTGTTCTGCCTCAAGACTGGATCAAGCACTCAGTCATTCCTGACAGACTTACCAGTTTGTAAAAGACTTTCAGTGATGCATACTCCACTACCAGGACACTTATTCTTGGGTTTTAGCAAGGTAAAGGTTTCCATAAAATTCTAACCTAAAGCTCTCTTGCTGTATTCAGGCACTCTGCTTCTCCCTACTCAGTTTTGAGATGAAGAACAGAGTTTTCTTTTCTTTTTGCACCAATATCTTCTATTTTCAAAACTCCTAAAATATCCTGTCTTTTTTTTTCCCCCACCCCTCATCATCTTCTTTTTAGGCTGCAAGTTTCACTTCATCTTATCTTCCATGTTTCACAGACTTCTGACCATTCTTGATGCTCTTCCCCACGCTTTCTCTAATTAGCCCAGATTTCCCTTGGAGTGCAATACCTGAACCTGGACACAGTGTTCCAGCTGAGAGTTCCTACATCTTGCAGACTTCTCTCTAATTTGCAGCCTTTTCTGTGATACCACACTGATGCTGAATCATAGCCAGCTCACAAACTCCAGATCCTTTTCTAGGGAACCGATACTTAACTAATCAATGTTAAGGTACTAATCTTACTCTATATGCATCTTTTAAATTACTTCTGTATAAAAGCAGTATTTTGCACTTTTTTCTATTGCTTTATTCTGTTTTCACCTCTTTTCTCCAATCTATTAAAATAAAATTTCCAGGCAGTTTTTTTCTTCCCCTAGTGCTTTCCATCTTGACATTACCTGAAAGCTTAGAAAACCCCGTGTTATTCTTTGTTGGATCATCCAAACTGTTAATTAAAATACTGAATAATACCAGACCCTTGTAGAACTGAACATCACATATCCTTGGATTTTTCCAGGGAATTACTCATTTAGCTAAAGTCTAAATAGTGTGTTTTCTGGACAGTATTGTATCTACTCTATCTACATACATGTAAATCTTGTTTCCTTAAAATGACATGAGAATCAATGTCAAAAGCTTTACTAAAATCACTGTATATGATATCCACCATTTCCACTTACCTATAAGGCCTGGTGTCCTACAGTAAAGTAAATGAGTTGGGTTTGATATGATTAGTTAATGACAAATCCAAGTGCAATGTTCCTTGTCTTCTTCTTATGTTCTAAGCACTAATAAATATTCTGTTTGAGTGTTTGTTCCAGTATTTGTAAGAAAGTCGAGCTTAGGCTAATGGATATCCTATTCTCATTTTTTAAAGCTCTGTGTGCTGGTGTTACAGCATCATGGACATCTTCACAAATTCTCAAGGACTTGTAGTTGGGAGATCTCACAAGTCAGTTCTGTAGGTTCTCCGATATGCAGCTTACAGGGCCCTCTGGTTTGAAAATTCCCAGATCTCTAAGTACTAACGACTCTGCTCTAGTAACGCTCAAAGTTATGTGTGTATAGCAACATGACAGAAATTTACATATTATGTATTTTCAAAGTTTCGTCGTATGATCTTGGTAAGATAAAAGTTTCATGCATTATCAGTAACATTAAGGATTCGCTTTCCATTAATAAAAAAATGAAAGATTTGATTTTAAAAGGACTAATTTTCTCTGTGGCCGTAGATTTAAGTCTGTTTCTGGTAGATGTCTACAACTTTACAACTGCAAAGAGAGTAACTCCTTGTCCCCCTGCCTGTTTTCATTGTATTAATGGAACTGTATCAAGAATATTTTAAAATTTTACATGTGAGCTCAACTTAGGGAAAATTAATTTATTACCCATCAAATCATAGTAGGAGAGAAATAAAAACTAAACCTTAAAACACCTTTCCCCCACTCCTCCCTTCTTACCAGGCTTAACTTCACCCCTGATTAATCTACCTCCTCCCCTCCAGTGGTGCAAGGGGATGGATAATGGGGGTTGTGGTGAGTTCATCACATGTTGTTTCTGTTATTCCTTTCCCCTCAGGGGGAGGGCTCCTCACACTCGGGCCCTGCTCCAACGTGGGGTCCCTGCCACGGACACGGCCCTCCATGGACTTCTCCAACGCGAGCCCTTCCCAGGGCAGCAGCCCTTCCCAGGCTGCCCCAGCCGGGTCCCCCCCCGGGCGCAGCCCCTCAGGCACAGCGGCTCCAGCGCGGGTCCCCGCGGGGGCACAGGCCCGGCCAGCAAACCTGCTCCCGCCTGGGCTCCTCTGCACGGGGCCACAGGCCCTGCCAGGAGCTGCTCCAGCGCCGGCTGCCCGCGGGGCACAGCCTCCTCGGGGCATCGCCCTGCCCCGGCCTGGGGTCCCCGTGGGCTGCAGGTGGGGATCTGCTCCACCACGGCCCTCCACGGGCTGAGGGGCACAGCCTGCCTCGCCAGGGGCTTCACCGCGGGCTGCCGGGGAACCTCTGCTCTGGGGCCTGGAGCACCTCCTCAACCTCCTGACCTTGGTATCTGCAGAGTTGTTTCTCTCACATAGTCTCACTCCTCCCCCCGGCTGCGGTTGCTGTTGCCCAGGGTTTTTTTCCCCTTCTTCAATATACTGTCCCAGAGGCACTGCCACCGTTGCTGATGGGCTCGGCCTCGGCCAGCAGCAGGTCCATCCCGGAGCCTGGCATTAGCTCCATCAGACACAGGGGAAGCTTCTAGCAGCTCCTCACAGAAGCACCTGTAGCCCCTCAGCTACCAAAACCTGGCCACGCAAACCCAATATAAAATGAAAGCGTCACAGCATGTTTTCGAGTTACTATGAGTCACTACGTGACTATGCGTCACTAGGTGAAGATTTCCCAGATGCTGTTCTTAAAGACAATGAAGATATGGGCTATACTTTGACAGCCTGAATGCTATATATAAATACATGCCTCCTCTTGCAATGTGTCAGCGGTTTTTTACAGTGTGACCATTAAAATGGGAGTGATCCAGTCATGTACATATTGGTGCTTATGACCAAAAGCTTTAATTATAAGACAAGTTGCAACAAAGAACCGACAAATTCCTTGGCTATAAATGCATTTCTTCTCTAAAAAACCAGACAGTTGGGGTATGTAAGCAGTCCAGTCTTTGTCTGGAAATCAAAATTATTCACGATTGACTAACACTTAAATGCTGAGGGCTAAATATAGGTTTCTCATTCCATTTGAGACCATAGTGCCCCTAGTAACTTTAAGAATTTAGACCTCTGCCTAATTATCCCTTAACTTGGACAGCACAAGAAAATACTACTACTTTTAAAGTCTGTGAACAATTTGGGATACACTGAATTCAATAACAAAAGCCTTTGATGAAGGCAGGGTTGTAATCAATGCCTAATAGTGGAGCTAAACCCATGTTAGAGAAGAGAAAGACCATTGGTTTGATTTCACTGTCTGATGTTTTGAGAACACTACAGCATTAACTTCAGCAGAGCTGGCATCTGAGACTGAATCACAACACTGGTCACTTGGATTATTTACAGTAAGCCAACAGGAACAAGTCACCCCATTAAGAAGCAGTGCTTATTGCTTCCAGTCTTTTTTTCAAACCACCTAAATCTTCACACCCTGATTTTCCTTTCAGGCTTTCAGTGTTTGAAGTTTATGTCTAGAACTGTTCATAAAGCAAACCTGAAAGCAGACTTTTTAAAATAAAAAAAAGGTGTTTAAAATCTCAGCCATGCAGAAGAAATGTGTGTGATGGCGGGGAGGGAGAAATATGAAAAGCTGCTCAAATAGTTGCTGCCATAAATGCAACTTCAGACCACGTCTTTGTTGCAAAGGGCAGTACTGCGAGGGGCAGAGGCCAGGTTTTGGGGTGATTCCTGCCTGCGCTGCTGGGGGCTCAGGGCTAGTCTGCCCTAGAACCACCAGTATTTGTCTGATGCGTGACGTGCTCTGAGCCACATAGAGCCCAGAGGTGTCTACATGACTTTGGGGAGGAAGGGGTCAGTTTAAAGTGCTAAGCTATTCAGGTAGGGTGACCCCATGTCCTGGGGACACATACTTGAAAGTCGCAAGGGCAATTAATCTGAAAATGTGCAGCTTGCCACCTCAGCCAGGAGCTCAGGTGGCAGGTCTGAAATCCCACCGCTGTCTGTAATGCCCCAGAGTATGGCTTGCCCTCTGCCTGCACCCCAGAGTGAATGAGGAAGGAAGACTGGCTTAGGCCTCATCCTTGTCCCTGTGGGTCCAAACTGGGGTTTTCCCCAGAGAGTCAAGAGCTCAGACCTTGCTCATGAGGGACTGAGAAACAGATCATGGACATATCTCCTTTCTGCAGGAGCAGTGGAGCCCAGCACAAACCTGTACCCATCATTTCCCATGCCACAAGGGATGAGATGCTGGTGAGTCAATACATACCAAACCATTTTGCTCAATGGCCATCTCGAATTTTGCAAAGCAGTTGGCATTGCTGCAACATGCCAAGGAGTTTGTCACTGAGCTCTGCATACATGAAAGGTGGGTTCATTCCTGCCCTCAAGGAAACTTAATGAAAATAACCTTAAATGCCTTAAATATCAGCTCAGAGCTCAGGCACCATCTGAAAACAATGAGCTTGTAGAAGTCGAGGTGCTGATGCACCGAACTAACGCAGCAGCCAGGTGCTGACATGCTACTTCCAGCTCTCCCTCAGCCTCGGGTGTCCCACACGGGGATTTCGGCAGCAGGGACGCTGCCGTCTCAGGGTCCAGGGGTTGCTCTGCTGGCATGTTCCCTGCAGCTGGAGCTGGATAAGTGATCAAAATGCAAAAAAAGACATTGTTTTCCTTTTCTGCAATATATTTCTCCAGGATTTTTCAATTTCTAAGTCTTTTTCAATATAACCCCTATTCTCATCAGATCTCTTAGCTTTTTTCTTCTTAGATTACATGTTTCCTTCTTATGTTTATTCCCTCTTGCTTCATTCAAATGTAAGATTTTTTCATTATTTCTGCTTTCCATCTGCTTGTTGTATTTTATTCTGTTTTCTTTTTTCCCCCATATTTTCTCTTACTTCTTCTCAGTCTTCCCCTCCTCCTTTCCATCACCATATTTACATTTCTCTTTCAAGGCCCATTTTCTATAGCCCCCCCTCACATAATCCCTGGACACACTCTCCAACCCCCATATCAGTCCTTTTCCTTTTTCTACTTATAACCTTTTGTCCTTTACTGGTTTTTTCCCTTCCAATGCACATTTTCTCCTTCTCACATCCAGATGTTTTTCCCTTTCTATCTCCAGCTGTGAGAATAAATGACTTTTTTGTTTGTTTCAAGGAAGTTTGGTCTATCCTGAACAAAAGTACTCATATTTTTCAGGAAAATGAAACTGTATAATTTATAATTTTGGGTGAATGTTTCAATTAAGACAAACAAAAAATCGATGAGTTTGATCTTCAAGAAATTTTTAGTAAATAATAGTTGAATTAAATTTGTAAATGCTGGAGTGACTAAACAAAAAAAAATCAAAGCATTTTAGACTTTGGAGGTTGAGATAAGGGCAAGGCAAGTAGCTTTCCATTTCTTTTTTCGCAGAAGAGAGGATTTCTACCCAAAATAACTCAGGTAGCTTCCACTACACCTATAAAGCATTTTTTTTTTGATCAAAACTAATGTTTTGGGAGCAAAACAATTTTGGCTACAAAATTTATTATAGCCCTAAATAGTCCTTCGCTTTCCTACCCAGTATGGTTAGGTGCAGAGAGCGCGAAGGCAAGGTGTGTTTTTTGGCTGGTATTTGGATGTTACTTTAAAAAAAGAGTCAATCCCTTCCCAAGCAGGAAGCATCAGATGTACTTTCTTGCATATCCCAATCCTTAGCTTCCTGGAACAGCAATGAAAATATATCCCATTTGGCTTAAAAATCTTGCATCACATCAAAAGCGCAGAAGCTTCTTACCATCAACAGCAGTTTCTTAAAAAGGCGGCTAATGTGTTTCTTGCAAATGTTCTTCTGCACTTAAATACACAGAGGCAAAGCATTAGTCTCAGATGAAGGCTACAAAATGAAAAACAGCATCTGAGGACAGCCAGGCTCTGCCCTGAGACATGCAATACAATTTCTAGTGATTCAGATGGGAGTCACATCTGGGCACCTGGGAGAAGAATCCAGCCCAGACATGGCCCCAAATGTCATGCGTTTTCTGTCCATTGTGCCATGATCACAATTAGCAAAAGGAGTTTGTGGGTGAGGAGTGGAAAGAAAAGGAAACTGCCAATGAGAAGGTATTCTTCACTCATAAATCCCAGCACATTGAAACACAGATTAGACCCCCGCTTTCTTTTTAACCATCCCCTGCCTAGAGTCACTCAATCCTGAAATTTGCCGAACAGTTCAGCTCATGTCTACCCTGAAGTAATGAATTGGCAGACCTATTTCTAATGGTGATTAATGAAGCTTTTCAGAGGCAACCCATTATTTGATCCAAAGTTAAAACAGTGGTTTATCATTAATCACTACAAGACATAGGCTCACAGATTCATAATTCTCAGCAAGCCCATTTAATTAAGGATCCTACTCTTCCTTTTGTTAACCCAGAGCTCTCCTGTCTCCCCACCCCTGGCAGCCACCTTCCTGGTGCTCCAGTTCCAGATCCACTCGAATAAAAACTCATGCACTCTTGGGAACATTTTCAGGCTCTGCAGCCTTCCAAAACTACAATATCTTCTTTTAGATTTCAAAAATTCCTCTTCTCATAGAAAAATTACTCTGGTTATCAAATATGAGCCAACATTGGCACCCAGTGGCTGAACAGATTAATCACAGATACATAGTCCCTTGAGCCCACCTTTTCTGTTCTTCAAAGATGGGTTTTCCTCTGGGATGTATGTAAGACTCTTACACAGCCTTCCAGCTCTAGGCTATCTAGGCATGGCTGTGAAATAGTGATGCTAAGAAAAGAGAAGGAAAATGCATGTTGTGGCTGGTTCGCTCCTCTGCCGGGGCCTATCAAAGTCACTCTACAGAATTCACCAGGTGGGACTAAAATCACCAAGGTGTATGGGATGAGGAGCCCTACGCTGGCTCCCAGGGGGACATCACAACCACACAATGTCATTTGGCACCCAGCAGACATACCGAGTCTGCCTTGCAGGTATCGCAGATATCAAAGAAGGGCTGCAGTTGAGTTTGTAAGTCCTGCTCCCGCACAGAGCTGTAAGACACTCATAATGGTATGACCAGTGGCCTTAGGAAAGAAAAGTCATATTGAGCCTTCTGTCTCTAAATTATCTTCCTGAACTTGCCAATGACTTGTACTGGGAGAATGTGCTGGGTTGACCTTGGCTGGACACCAGGTGCCCACCAAGATGCTCTATCGCTCCCCTCCTCAGCAGAACATGACAGGGAGAAAATAAGATGGAAAAAAAACTCATGGCTCGAGGTAAAGACAGATTAATACAGCAAAAGCAAAGACCATCTGCTTAAGCAAAGGAAAACAAACAAAAGATTTACTCTTTACTTCCCATCAGCAGGAAATGTCCAGCCACTTCCCAGGAAGCAGAGATTCAGTACGCATAGCAGTTGCTCCGGAAGACAAACATGGTAATAACTAATGCCCCACCTCCCTCTCCTTTCTCTTAGCTTTTATTGCTGAGCAGACATCATGTGGTGTGGAATACTCCTTTGGTCCATTTGGGTCAGCTGTCCGGGCTATGTCCGCTCCCCAGATCTTGCCCACTCCCATCCTACTGGTGAGGGGTAATGTTGGAGAGACAGCCTTGATGCTGTGCAAGCACTGCTCAGCAGTAGTGAAAACACCGGTGTGTTATCAAAAACCAATATAAAGCACAGCACTATGGGGGATGCTATGGGAAAAATTAACTACATCTCAGCCAGATCCAATACAGTCTCCACCCCTTATTCAATACCATTTCCGTCATGCTTAGTCACACATAATTTAATACATATACGTGTGTGTATATATATATATGTATACACACACATATTTTCTAATCGTTCCATTGTATTTCTCATTACTGAAATCCCTTCCCACCAAATTACAACTTCACTACATACTTAAACCATCTTTATATCCAACATACAGATTTATACATTCTCATTAACCACTGTCCCTTGTCCTTTAACACATAGCTATTACTCTCCCATTCCATGGGCTTCATCTACTCTTCCAGATGCTCATAAGAGCATCCTGTGACTTGGGCCCCATCTGCCAAGACAGGTGCTCAGGATGGGAGAAGCAGTATGATTTGATTGCTGGGCACCAACACCAGTTTGGTTTGGGTCATCGGTCCACTTCTCTGGTTCTTTGCAATACTTGCTTTTTGTCAGCTCAAGTCATTCCTGCTACATTACTTCCTACAACATACAAGCCCCATCACAGGTTATTTTTCCCCCAAGGTTAAAACTCCTAGAAGCACAAACTGGGTCTCCCCATACTTCCCTATTATCCACTAAGTACACACAGGTGCCCAAACGAAGACAATCCCACGATTGTGTCTGCCTTTTCCCATGGGAAGAATTACTTTGCCCAGCTACCTCCCTATGTGCACTACAGGGACCTTATGTCCTCCCATGGTATGTAGGGGGCTTGTTTGCACAGGACCAGGATGGTTAGCAGATCCTCTGGTGTTAACCAGCCAAGTGCCTTCTGCTAAATCTGTATCCCAGTGCTCCCATGCCTCATCACTCAACCAAGTCTTTAACAGTCCGTTATATCTCTCAGTCTCTCCAGAGGCTTGTGGGTGATAGGGGATATGATACACCCACTCAATGCTATTTTTCTTTGCCCATGAATTTATGAGGTTATTTCAGAAATGAGTCCCATTTCATTCTTTCTGGGGTACTACATCAACAAAAAGTTTGTCTTTCAAGGTCTAAGACGGTGTTTTGTGCAGTGGCATGGTTTACAGGCTATGCTTCTAGCCAACCAGTAGCTGCTTCCACCATGGTGAGTATGTAGTGCTTGCCTTGGCATTTTTGTGGCAGTGGTTCAATACAGTCAATTTGCCAGGCCTTGCCACATTAAAAACCCAGCCACCACCCTCTATTCCAAGGAGACTTTATTTGTATGGCTTACTTAATTGCAGGACATGTTTCACATTCTTGAGTGACCTGTGTGATGGCCTCCATGTTCACTTCCACCCCTTGATCATGAGCCCATCTGTATGTTGCATCTCTCCCTAGATGTCCCAATGTTTTGTTGGCCCATTGAGCTACAAATAGCTCACCCTTATGCTCCCAGTCCAGGTCCACTTGAGCTACTTCCATTTTGGCAGCCTTGTCTACCTGTTCACTGATTCAATGTTCTTCAGTGGCGTGGCTTTCAGGCATGTAAAGATCTACATGATGTACCTTTAAAGCCATGTTTTTTACCTGGACAGTGATGTCCTGCCACAATGCAGCAGCCTGGATGGGTTTACCCCTGTGCTGCCAATTGGCCTTCTTCCACTGCCGTAGCCACCCTCATTGGGCATTAGCCGCCATCCAGGAGTCAGTATAGAATACTGGCCACTTTTCTCATTCAGCAATCTTTAGGGCTAGTTGGATGGCTTTCAATTCTGCAAACTGCCTTGACTCACCTTCTCTTTCAGTGGCTTCAATGACTCGTTGTGTGAGACTCCACACAGCAGATTTCCACTTCTGTTGGTTTCCTACTACACAACAGGATACATCAGCAAACAAAGCATAATGCCTTTCATCTTCTGATAACTCATTATATGGTGGTGCTTCTTGCGCATGAGCCACCTCCTTAGTCAATGCTCCAAAACCTCTGCCTTCTGGCCAGGCCATGATCTCTTCCAGAATTCCTGGGCAGCTGGGACTGTCAAGCTTGTTGTGTGATCAACGCTACCCACTTACTCATGTAGCACTGGTTGCATGATTTGTAGAGGGGATAATTCCTTCAAACATCCAGTGCAGCACAGGCAATCACAGTGTCAAGAGGAGATACGCATCTGTACCAACAACTTCTGGAGCAGCTTGAACCCCTCCATATACTGCTAGTATCCCTTTTTCAGTAGTGGGAGTAGTGCGCTTCTGTTCCTTGATACCCCTGGCTCAAAAACCCTAATGGTTGACCTTGGGTTTCTCCTGATTTTTCTGTCAGAGGCTCCACGTGAGACCACCCTCCCCAGCTGCAGTGTAGAGTACATTTTGCACAGCTGGTCCTGTCCGGACACGCCTAAGAGCTACCTCATGAGATATTTCCTGTTTGATATGCTCAAAGGCTTGTTGTTGCTCAGGGCCCCCCCCTCAAAATAGTTCTTCTTTTGGGTTACTCAATAGATTTGGCTCATAAGCTGATTATAACCTTGGATATGCCTTCTGCAGAACCCCACAAGGCCTAGGAAAGCTTGTGTTTCCTTCTTGTTAGCTGGTGGAGACATAGCTGCTCTTGTTGACCACATCCATAGGTACTTGATGGCATCCATACTGCCATTTTATTACCAAGAACTGAATCTCCTCTGTACGTCTCTTGGCCTTGTTTTTTTTAATGGGGAAACTAGCTTTGGTAATAACTAATGCCCCACCTCCTTCTCCTTTCTCTTAGCTTTTATTGCTGAGCAGACATCATGTGGTGTGGAATACTTCTTTGGTCTATTTGGGTCAGCTGTCCTGGCTACATCCCCTTCCCAGATCTTGCCCACTCCCATCCTACTGGTGAGGGGTAATGTTGGAGAGACAGCCTTGATGTTGTGCAAGCACTGCTCAGCAGTAACCAAAATGCAGGTGTGTTGTCAACACCTTTCTAGCTGCCAATACAAAGCACAGCATTATGAGGGCTGCTATGGGGAAAATTATCTCAACCACACCCAATACAATGACAGAAAAGCTGGATAGTGGCTGACAAGTAAAGGGGCAGTCCCGAGCCAGTACTGTTGCAGATAGTGCCAGGGAGGCACTGACTCTCCCTTATGGACATTCATTGTCAGCAGTTTGTCACAGCCCCCAAAACACATAAAGAGTACCTAATTCTTGGCTCTAGTTACCTTGCAAGCAGCTGGAAGATCAGCAAAGGGGGATCCAATACTTCCAAAGGGACTTCAAAAGCATAAGGTAAAGTGCAGAAAGGAACTTGCCATTAATTTTGTAAAATCCACATCTAACTCTGACAAAGCTGAAACATTTCATTAGCAAACAGAAAAGTGGTTCACTGAATTCATGTAAAACATGTTGAGGCATGATATTAAAATGCTTTAATCCATACAGTATATACAGCCTGTATTCAACAGTTCAATAGAATAATATGGTTGGGTAATTTGTACATGAGTATAGCATGAAATTAAAATATAACGTTCAAATAAAAAATTTTTTGTCTTATAGAAATGGGCAACTTGGCTTGATCCCACTAGAGGAACAGCTGTGGAATATTTCCTTTAGTCTTTTTAGCCAGAACCAACTTCTCTAGTCATTGGTTTTAAAATACTTCATCAGCTTTAATCATGTCTCCAATCAGATGTAAAAATTAAGACATGGAGGAGTAAATGGCTTTTTGTTCAAGTCTACACAGAAAGCTATCTGAAAAATCATGAACCTCTCCCCCTGCAGGACAGTGCCCCTTGCAGCACTTACTATGACCACGTCCATACAACTGTAGTGTTAACTAATGAGAATTCAGATTTTCAGGCAGTGCTTTACGGTACCCTAACCCATTTGAGAATCCATCTTTTCTTTTCTTTCCTACACTGTTACAGTTACCTCAAACCCATTAAGCAGTAGATAGATATGGAAGAGCTAGATGATAGTGCATTCCACTGGAAATGCAGATACTGCATGGGATTGAAAACCCTACCTAAACACAGATGCTCATCAGCTTACAAAATCAATCACATCTGTAAGTCAAAAGGAAAAAAAATGTATTTCACTAATAAAATCCAAAGACAGTATTAAATAATCCCTCAAACACAGACACGTAATTTTGAAGAACTTATCACAGATACAATTAAAGTTCTGTATGAAGAAAAGCCATGCCAATTAATTTTCCTTTCAGTCTGAGAAGCTTGCTTCCCAGTGAGCACTTTCTGTACTGCAACCAAGACTGTAAACTACAACGCAGAACAGCACAGTGAAAGACGCTTCCTAAACCTGCTCCACGGACACACTGAGTAGGGCTGCTGAGATCATGATCCCTTTTAAAAAGAAAACAACTAGCATAAAAGAGGACAACATCCCTTCTGCCTGCCCATGACCTTGCAGCTTTCCTGGAGAGCTTTCCTGGAGCTTTGAGCTGGTAAGAGTTTGACCTCAGAGAACAGGGGCCCAGTGTCCCACCAGACCAGAAGTACTCTCATGGGGTGAGCTCCAAGTTGAAGGTTTCGGCTGGCCCTGCAGGAGTCCCAGGAGTGTGCTAGTTATGACTGCTCAGCAGGGTGCTGCAGCCTCCTGCCTCTCCCGGACACCATCCCTCCCAGCACAGCAATGTAGGATGCCGAATGTTTGGGTGCGATCAGACACCAGGTGATGGATGGTGGCCAGAGCTCAGACAGGAGGCACTGTGTGTGTATGAGTCTGCCTAAGGGCATGCACACAAGGAAACATTACTGCTCTGCAGAAGTGCCCCAAAACACCGAAACTTTGCCTTCAAACCACCCAAAAGGCCTGCTGTGTGCACAGGCTCCCCTCGCCTCAGCCCCCTCCTGCACAGGCTGCTTTTTCGTTTGCAGCTACATGTGCCTCCGCACCTCTGCAGCCTTCCCTCTCTGGCTCAGCCTTTCAGTAACACCATGTTACCGGCAGCCGAGGTGTTAATGCAATACTGGCAGGCACTCGCTGGGAAATCAGACAGCACTCCCAAACGCGGAAAGTTCCCAAACTCACCCTTTTTTATTGCTGGTGATTTGACACAGCATCTGCTCAACTGCTGCTGGCTGACACGTTAGCCACACCTCAAGGACACAGGTCTGTGGCTTGGCATTGCCTGTATAGATGTTTGGAAAAGGTTCTTTCCTTTATGCTCCACAAGCTTGCAGAAGGCTGGGGGGAAATTCCCTTCCCCTCCCCCTCACCCCTTCATTTTCACAGGCTTTGCTCACAAACTGATCGGGAATAGTCAGTGGGAATATAGTCTCTGTAAATAGTTTCTTCTTCTGCCTGCCTCCTCTGTGCAGCCAGGAATTCATGAAGCCAGAGAAAGACAATTCAAAAGAAGCCCGTCTCTTTAGCACAAGCAGTTGAGGTGCTCCGCGGGGCTGAAGCAGATCTCAGTCCTGTCCTTTTGGCATTTATGCAATCTACGTTAGATAATGAAGTCAAATCAGACATGATCTGAAGACCACCTACTCAGCTACCACCCACCCTCCCCATCTATCCATTACTGACATACCAGCCTGAGCTTTCTTCCCATTCCCAGCTGGCCCTGCCGCATGGGAGCTGGAGCAGGACCAATGCCCCAGCCCTGCGCCAGAGCACGGGGCTGCTGGCTCACCGGAGCCCCGCTCCCCGGCAGAGCCTTCCCCAAGCACTGCAGATCTCCCCTGCCACACGACCTGGCTGCACCTAATCCATGACCCTGCTACGAGACCCTGTAGGGACACAAAGAAGTTGGGAAAACTTCGGAAGTTACCCGGTGCCTGCCCTCGGCCCCCCAGCCACCACCCTGCTGGTCCTGCAGCACGGAGCGCGTGGTGCTGGTGGGGGCTGTCCTGCTTTGCCAGTGAGACAGCCCTTCGGAAGGCATCGGGAGGCAGGCTGAGAAGAGCAAATTAAGACTCTTTGTTTTAACAAGCTCTGACAGAGGCAAAGGGAGCAGCTTCCCCGTTTTTTCCGAAGGTTTCTTTCCTTTAGGTGGCAGTATGTGTTTACAGCTCCCGCAGCACCGCCTGCGCTCCCAGCCCTGCCGCCGAGCATCCTCTGCCGGTGCTCAACCATCGCTGGGTTAATTTTCCAGAAAATCCTGCACAAGCAATTAAAATGTTAATGTTGTGAGGGAAATGCCTCCGTTGAAGTAAACTCATTCGAGAGTCAGTTGTGCTCGGTGGAAGGGGAACAGTCTATTGATTTTGAACAAGGTCATATCTCATCAGACTTGCCACCTGGATTATTTTTGTTTGCGCTGATCAGCTACCGAGTCCTTGATTTCACAGTGAGTTTGAAATCACCTTAATGAAGCAGAAATTTGACGGGGGGATGGTTTCCCTCCCCAGACTTTTCTTTATTACAGAAATGTGCTCCCTCACCTGTTTATCTCTGACCACCTGCTCACCTCTGCTTGTTAACCTTATTTCACTAAAGCAGTGATAATGGATGCAAAGCTCAGTCCTGGCAGCTGCCAACCAAATTGACACCTTACACTGGGATCTGTGCTGCAACCAGCCAGCGGTGCTTTCGCTCAGGAGGATGGGAACGCCTCAGAGTGGAATCCTGTTAAAACCCAAGAAATTCAGCAGTGACATTTGTGTGGGCATAAGGTAGTTCTGCATTGTACTTTATTGAAGAAAGGACTATAACAGAATAAAAGTTGTCCCCTTTTTTACAGCAATTCCTGCTGATGGGGAATGCCTTGCATACAGAATACCTAACCCCATTAAGACAAGGTATGCCCGGTGATATTGTGCTGGTATTTCATTACAAGCAAGAGACACCTGGGACAGAGAGGCAGAAGCACCTAAAGGCTGATTTCATTTGCAGATTCCTTGTGGTCTCCTTCCAGAGCTTGTAGTCTTTCCTCCCTGAGCCAAAGGTCTTACAGTGCTCTCTTTTCACGAATGTGGTCACGCTGGAAAAGGTGGATGTGCTTTTTCATCATATCTAAAATAGGTTATGCTATTTCTAGTGATACAGGCTATGACTCTCTAACCCAAATGCTAGGGTATTTGCATGCTTAATTCACATGTCTAATTGCCATAATTGCACATGCTCATTAGGCAATTTTGTGTGCAAATGCTGAGTTAGGCACATAACTAGGCATAGTGCTTGCAGTGTGATTTGGTTCAACAGTCGTGGAAAATTTGTGAACAAATTAGACATGCAATTGAATGCACATTTTCTATGTTAAGAAGCTGGGCAGGACCTGGCACCAGGCAGGCTACGGTCTAAATGAATGAGCAGAAAGTACTGCCCTCTCAAATCCTGGTGCGAGATTGAGTCCTTCATCCACAGAAAAATCAGACCTAGGCTGTCCTTCACATTATCCAAAGATTCACGCCTTTCTTTCAGGCTGAGCTGGAACACTGGGAAGCAAAATAAATTTAACGTTCATCTGGGGGCATAAAAAAAAAAAAAAGACCAACTACAATCACGAAGCTCTAATTTTATGATCTGATTGCTGAGGATGAGAGATACAGAGCATCCCTGTCAGAAGGGAAACAAAGCCAGCCTGTCTCTTCCTATATTCTCATAGAAGACACAGCAGTGAGTAACCCAAGTAGCTCAGTGTGAGCAATAAAGGATACTAGCACGGCTTTAAACTAGCACAGCTGATTTGAGTTAGAGCCTGCCTTTGGAAGCATGACTACAAGAAAGCCCAACTTTCATGGTCTAATGTTTGTAATTTCTCTCTCTTGCTGAAGATATATATATTTTTTAATAAAAAGTACAGAGAAAAACCACCCCAAAAGTAAGAATCCAAAGCACAGAAGGACTGAGTTATGGTTTGTTTAATCCTTCAATTTTACCCTTCCCAAGCCAGCCTGCAAACTCTAGCTCTGAATTTATGACAAGCAGGACTAAAGGGACTGTCTATAGATTAACATTGACACTTCCTTTGTGCATTAATCCTTTGAATCTCATTTACCATACATTTCTGCTGAATGACATAAAGATGATTTTTTTTTTTTATTACTGAGTAGATTATGATGAGGTGCATTTTCACCACCATTCAGGAAAATATCAAATGGGAGTCAGAGCCATCTTTTTATCTTTGCCTGTACAGTGACAATGTGGGCTCCGTGTGAGGGGACTGCCTTTTGGAAGACAACGAGGTGCAACTCCATCCTGCAAACTCCCATGAGCTGAAAACACAGGACATCACAAGGTCAGGGACACTACATCGGCTGTAACACCATGCAGCAATGAACCCCTGAGGTGGAAACACTCACAAAAGAGAAATCCTCACCTCTGCCAGGGCTGCCCAGAGGCAGTCCTGCCTGCCCAGGCCAGAGGCTGCAGTTCTGGGTCTATGTCATCTAATGTGGCTCCATGCCCGAAGTATTTTTGCAGAAAGCAAGCTTGCTAGCTGTAGGTAAGCACCGTAGCACTTACCCACCCACCACGAGACTCCCCTGCCACCAACAGCACAGCCTGACACATGCAGTTGTCTGCAACTGGAAAGAAAAGTTGTCATGGTCCTGTCTCTTGTAAACTGCAGCTTTGCATTACATTTCCTTAGGTCCAAAGTTGTGGAAAAGCTTGTCAACATAGTGTAAGAATATATACTTCATTGATATATACTTACAGAAACGGATACACAAGTATTTCTGAAGTGTGAAGTTCTTGGTGTGTAGTTTCATGATACAAAGGATTTGGTGAAAAGACCAACTTAAGGAGTTTTGTCCACAGTACTCCTGCCCACCCCACCTCATGGTCTTCCCCACAAGAATGGATATTTTTAACCCAGACAGGTTCAGAGAAGAGATGTACTGGCATGAATGAGCTGTGGTGTAGGGCTGGAAACAAAGAGAGACTGAGGGAGGTAGGGCTGCTTAAGTCCTCTTTGCCACCAAAGCTACAAAGGGAGAGGGGAGGGGAGGAGGCTGCAGCCATCTATGAGCAAATGTGATGATGCTCTCTTCACCCAGGGTTTCACTGCTGTATCACTTTTTGTCCTGAAACATCACAGTTACTCTGACGTTATGTGGAACTGACTTGGAATCTCCTTGTGTTCAAAGGTTGAAAGAAAGCACAGAAAAATACATACAAAAAGTTGTAACTGGCTGGGAGAGGAAGGAGGGAAGAAAGAAGGGAGGGAAGGAAAGAAGGGGGAGGGAAGGGAGAAAATACCTCTGTACAATAATGCATGTGCCTATGGTGTTAGCAAATGGGGTTTATTAATATAAAATCCTCAATTAAAAAAATAAGCTTAAACCACACAGAACATAGAGAAGTTGATATCTTACTGAATGTGAACAGGAGAAAAAAGCACCCAAGTGAAAATTCAGGGGCTAAATACCCCATCCTGCTTTATAGCACACACAGCAGACTAAGCCTAGGAAATATTCCTTAGGCTATAAAATTACACAAAGGACTAGAGTGTCCCATTTTTCTTTTTAATTTCAAGAAAATAGCCAGAGCCACTGAAGAGAAGGAATTGACCTCTTTGGGTCTCTCACTTTCTCAGAGACGTTTCTGGTCAATCAAGCCTGCATGTCGTTCCTGGAAGAATGACCACAGCCTCCACACTTCTGGCCTCTACCCTGGAAGAAATTGCTTATATTTCCATTACCCCACTGTATCTCAGACCTGTCCACAGCCTTCATCAATGGCAAAAGTTCAGAAGTCTGCCAAACTTAGATAGTGGCATGTAATATCCCATAAATTAGACACAGAAATTTCAAAATCCATATTCCTGAGTGATGGGGCATGTTGTTCCCCCCTTTCTGCTTCTTTAAAGGGGTTGCATGCAGTTTGGCCTGCGCAGCTTTACGATCCATCCATTTTAAAAACAATTAAAATGATATAACATTGATTTTATAATTTTTTTTTAAGCACCACAGCTTTCAGGAGTGCTGAGTGTGAGTGGCTCCTTCCCATATAACATAGTGTGTAATACCTTCCTGGGCTGGGGACCACAGCGGCTGAGCATCCCTGCTTTGAAGGCATCCCCCTTTTTAATGACACTGGGAATGAGAACAGACGACAGGTTTCTGCTTGGGAGCAAAGAAACACTGCAATGCCAAGTGCCATGCCCAAGCCTCTCAGAGGAACAGCTATGCCCAGCTGAGGCCAGGCTTAGCTGGGAGGCATCTCCCAGCACCGGCTGTGCCTCAGGTTATAAATCATTCCAATTTTCCTTTGCTAAGTTGTGGTGAGTTTTTTTTCTCTTTCTCTCATGGGGAAGACAAGCTCCTCTGTGAGGGTGGCACAGCCCGATAAGAAAAAAGCCACCCTCTGAATCTGAGGGATGCTGGGCATGCTGAGGGATGCACTTTGCCTCTGCTGTCAGAGCAGTGAGGCTGCTTCAGAGCCAAGGCTGTGCCTGGCTGCCAGGGGAGGCAATTACCCACCATGAAATATTGGGGGTATGGGACATGGGGGGACACGACACATACACACACACACACACATAGCGACAATGCAGGGCCTGATCTCCGGAACTGCTGAACATTTGTGAGGCAGCAGACACCTCTGGTGCTCTAGGGCAGGAGTTTAGAGCATTTGGCACTTTAGGAGAGTTGCTAAGCATCCCCAGGAATTGCAAGATTGGGGAGCAGGGGGAGTGGTTTACTGTGGGGTTTACCTGGTCAAAGCATCAGATTCTGTGAGATCCCTTTACACCTAATTAAGAGAAATGGCGGAGAAATATACAAAGTTGCATGATTTATCCGCTCTTTGACTGATTTAAGTGTATCCCCACAGGGAACTACACCCATTTAACTAAAATAAAGTTAAAAATCAATTTAGTTACATTAGTGCATTTTTCGGTATGGAATAGCCCTTAATTTGAATGGGAATAAAGACCCGCAGTGGGCTGATTGATTTTGTTAGGTGAAGGAAAAGCTTTTATTTTCGATATAGCTAAATCAGATTCAGAACGCTATGGGATATTATATATGGGAGACATTAGGATCTATGAGTATAGTCTTGGTTTTTTTCACACAGCTCTGAACATTTTCATTCCTCCTGTGATTTCAAGCATTCCCACACAGAGTTATCCCGGGAAAATCTGAAACAGGGAACAGTTTCCCTTCCAAGAATCACAGGGGCTCACTTTCCATGGTAGAATATGCGGGCCTGAGAAAGGTCTTTCCAATTTAATGTGTGAGCTCAGGAGACATGGGAAAAGGAAAAGCCTGCCCTCCAGGAGCATGCAGGGGGAAACTGTGTACACTGGGAGGGAAAAGAATCAGGACAAAAAATGCCACCTCATCTGCCTGTGCACCTCCTCCGGGCAGGGACAGGGACAGAGCATGGCTCTGCAGGGGGAAGGGGAGGGAGCAGACCTCCTATTTGCATCCAGCGGGACCTGGAAGGGAGAAAGTGTCATCAGTGGAACAGCTTGAGCAGCATGTGTCCCCAGAGGAAGGATGGAAATGTCCCTTCACCTTCCTTAGCTTGTTCACTTTCCCCCAAGGTACAGAGGCTGAGCCTGGGGACATTGACTGGCCCTGAGAGTCTGTTTGCAGCTGCCTCTGGCTAACACACCTCTGGCTCCCTTCTGCTGACAGAGAAGATTCTGCAGCGTTGTGCCCCATGGGCATTCCCATTTGACCCCATTGCCTGCCCGCATCTCTGTGCAACAGAGAGATCAGGTGAGGGAGAGGGAACAGAAAACAGGGGTTTTCCAGTCATGATGGTCTGCTCATCCCAGTTACTTAATTTTCATTATTGTCATTTCTTAGACCACTGAAGATCGCTTGCTAACCTTGCCCCCGCTATCCAGCCTCTGACCTTCATACAGGGTCCTAGGAGCAATGTTATAAAAGATATATGAAGTAAGACTCTAGGTGGCACTTCAGGCTGCATAACTGTGACCTTGTCTATCAAGACACAGCATTTAAATCATAAGTTTAATCAGGTAATCCTTAGGCAATCATGATGATCAGCAGAAGTACGTTAGTGCTGTGTAGTCCTGTGTAGTCCCTGCAACAATTCCCAGTACACCTTTCCTGCGTACCCCGACCTATAGTTCAGTTCCACTTCACCTGCAGAAATCAAGATAAATCTCACTCAAGAAAATGAAACTACTCCATGGAATAAATCAGAAACAGGCCCATGGAGCTCTTGCAAGACTGGAAGTTTGGCACCTGGACAGAAGCAAGAAGCCTAAATATATGTGTGAGCCTAAAATACCAGAGGTATAAGTGTTATAGCAAAAACCACGGGAAACTCAGCAAAACGCTGCACCACTCCAATACCTGCAGAAGGGATACACACGGTGTATATTTTGGTTCTGGTGAAAGTATTGCATTGTCTGCTTTCTGTATGTTTCATCAGTACAGAGCTAGCGATATTTGCTTTCCTCCTTTGTCTAAGCCCCGGTTTGGCAGTGTATCACTAGCTGGTGGGTGCCTTGGACATACGTTTGCTTGACAATTTACTAAGAATTAAGCAATAGAGCAGCAGTGAAGCATGCTCCAACATCCTTTTTGGAACTGGGGCCCAAATGCAGATACATCCTTTTTGGAATTGGGGCCCAAATGCAGATGCATTTCTCAGCTGATACCTGAAGATGTTATTCCACACTACAATTATCTAATGGCAAAGCTGCCAAAGGAGGACCCTGCCTTTTCTCACCCACAGCTATTTGTTACTCTCTCTCCTCCCTCCCATTTATCACTCCTAAGTGTGCTGATACCCTTTAAACTGAATTAGTGAAATGGCCAGTATTAGCAAAACCAGGGGGGGAAAAAACATGCTGATCTGTTTTAGACTTTGACACCAGAAATAACTAGCTTAACAGAACCGTGGGAGGGGACAGGAAACTGCAGGAGGGAAAGGAGAGAGGGAATGCACTGGGAAGGACAAGGACCTCTTCACACTGCTTTCTTCCTACAGAAATATTAATGATGACCAGCAGCCAGCTGTCTATACTAACTGGACCAAAAAAATCGCTTGCTTCTTCCTAGCTCATGACTGGATCTGCGTTAGACTAGTTCATGATTCATCATTGGGAAGTCCCATAGGCTGTCTGGAAAAAGACAGGGGATTCAGGGCACACAAGAGATGCATGTCCCCCTCTGCGTGGGGTCCTCTCCTCTGCCACAGCACATCTGCAAGCCCTCAAATGCAATGCAGCCTTTATCTTGCCGCCCTTCCTATGCCTCATGCAAGGCCCCTGGGAGGGTTCATGTACCTGGGAGGAGAAAATCTGGCCCTTTCCCCCCCGGGTGTCGCTAGCAAGCAGCAAAGCTGGGCCAGCTGCTCCAGAAGGTCTGTAACACCTTCTCCCACTGGGCTAGCCCTTCCCTATCTGCTGCTGAACAGGCAGCAGCCAGCTGGCAGCTACAGGGGATTGAGGAGCCTTGTGAAAGGTGAAAAGTAAAAACAATAAAGAAGGTGAATCCCAGACAACTTGTAGAGGATTTATAAAATGAGGGTCAAATTTTGACAAACATTTTCTTTCTTTCACAGTGAAACTGGTGGACTCAGTTCAAAGTCCATGACAAACTTCCCTCCGTTTTCTCCTAGGGTGAAGTGGCCTAACCCACTGAAGCTGGCACCACCATGCACAGGTTAGATATTCCCAGGTAGACAGGTGTATGAATACACAGAGTGAAAACAGAACGAAAGGGATGCTGTGTTCATTTTTTATTGGGTCCTCTCCCTCTCCATCTGACTCCAGCCTTCCATGGCTGCAGAAACATTTAATAGTCATGGAATTTGGTAAAGCGAGTTCACCTTTCAGCAATGGGGACATCAGTCAGTCCTGCCCTCCCCACCTTAGCCTCTTTTGCAACAACATCAGAACATTTCACCATTATTTTATTGCTCATTATCCTCACAGTTTAACCTCAGTTTTCCCCCGGGATGAAGTGAAGGCATATTTCACCCACTGAGCAAAGCTATAGACAAACTTTATGGCAGCCCCAACAGACATTTTTGATCCTAATTTCCAATGAAGGCCAGGAAGGTTGGTGTTGAGCAACACTGGTGCATAGCCTATCTGACCTCCTTGTGATCCTATAGATTGTGTGCACAGACCTGGTACCTTCTCACAGAGGACTCCCAGTACCCTGAGGTCCCTTGGCCGGGTTTCTTCCAGACAGCAGGAGCCCAAGGAGAAGCAGTGTCACGGGGGTCACCGCCCACCCAGGAAGCAAAGCAGCCAGGGCAACCTGCACCGATGGAAGCTGAAGGAAGGGGGGAAACAGACCCACAGGAGGGGCCCCAAGGTCACTCTTAGCACCCAAACTACTGTGTCAGGGTCACTGAGGGAGCAGCACACCAGTGCCCGCTGATGAGACAGAGCCTGGCACTGCACAGCAGGTCCAATGCTGACAGCGGCGAGCTGTCATTCCCAGGAAGAGACGGAGAAACACCGTCTGTGTGTGGCAGGCACAAGGCACCATGTGCGGGACCAGATCCGTTTCAAGGCACTGGGCTGCTGCAATACCCACCTGTGGGCTCCTGAGGCAGTCACTTCCCTGCTTCTGCCTTTGGTACCTACAGAACAGCTCTTCTTTTAAATATCTTATTGCTAATGTCTTCCCCTTGCGTCTCAGTGATAAACTCAACTGACATTTTTTTATGCTTGCTTTTATATATATGGAATATGTAACCTAAAAACTAGGGGTCTGTGTCCTCTGGCCCAGCTCTGGACAGTCATGTCGCGTAACGAGGGATGCAATAAATGTCAGTTTGTCCTAGAAGACACTCAGCAGGGGTTTAGGTTCACCATCCACAAACAGTATTATCTTCAGTGCTGCAATCAGCCTGGAGGAGGAATGGGTTCCTCGGACCTTTGGCATTTCAAGTGAAGTAAAGTTATACAATTAAACTTCAGTTAGGAAATATCCATAACTTACCAACAGGGGAGAGCAGTTAAGAGCATTACCAGCTGTCAGCACCTGGGAAACTAAATTGAATAGCCACAGCGCTGAGATATGAAAACTGAAGAGAAAAATCACATGTGCCTACTTTCTTTACGGCTGCAAAGTCATAGGTCATATGTTGTGCTAACCTGCAAGAAATAATAGGAACTTGGAGAGAAAATATAGCTCCAAATGTGAACCAGGCCATGGCATAGAAGAAGTTAAGCAAGGACAAACAGATTACTAGTGCTCTGAAGTATAAAATCACTGTCTCAGAGACTGCTCTCTCTACTCCTAGCAGCTTCATAAGCTAAACCAGCTGTTGCAAATAACACTGTTAGATTTTTAAGGACATCTATTTACTTGACTGTAAACAGATATACCATTTCTTTAAACTAAAAATACTCTCCCTGTTTTTTGAAAAAATTGAATTAGCAATATATGTAATGGCAGCCTTTCAGGGTTGTGTGATGCCTGTACAGATATTACTGAAAAATTTGCTATCACTCATATAAATCTATCACTCCCTTCCTGAATATCGTAAATTATTTGGGCAACATACTGCAATAAAGAAATAACAACTGAAATGGTTTGGTGGACTTTATGTGAGAGGAACCGTGGCCTTGCACATGGAAGAGGAGATGTCTTAGCCCAGGCTCTTTGAAATGGGAATAAGCAGGAGTAGCAGGGAAGGGTTCAACCTGTATCTGAGGAGGAGGAATATGAATGCACTGAAGCATCTTTTGACTGAGACTGAGGAGCCATAAACACCTCCCACTCCTCCATGCAGTGGAGTTACTTGTTTTCCCCTACAGCAGCAGATGTGGGACAACTACTATCACGTGTGCAGGCGTGATCTATCATCGCTGTGTGGCATCAACAGCCCAATTTGGAGGGTCAGTGCAGGACACAGCCATTTGGCATCGCGCAGCAAGAGGGGCCAAGCAGAGCACAGGAGCAGGTTGGGGGAAGGAGAGTGGTAGAGGAGAAGAGGCTGGTAGGAGCTAGGGTCAAGCCTAGTGTGGTGTGAATTAAGACCCTGGCTAAAAGCAGGAAATGTTCACACTTCTCAGAAAGCTTTATGAGCAGTGATAATGAAATAGCAACCCCCGAAGCACTTACATTCCCATTCACTTTTCTAATGCATCCATTTGAACAGTAGCTCCTGTCACAGGCTGTACCTGTGGAGCAATGGGCACAGCGTGCATGTGGCCCAAGAGAAGCACAGTGACACAGTGGTGTACACCAGCAGCATGTACCAGCCTGTTCAATGAGGCCCTCCACTGCTCCCTGCCCTGCTGACAGGGCGCTGTGGGTGGCACTGCCGTGAATGCCTTCCCCAAAACACTTGCCTCATGTCAGGGAGGTGCACCCATTTGTAACCGCTTCCCTGGCTCTGCAGGCGCCTCTGGCCACACGCCACACTGAGGGGGAGGCAATGACCACAGCTGTGATGGAGCCTCCGAGGGAATGCTGACTCACCCCCATCCAGAGGTTGCAAGAAGCACCCAGGAGTCTCCCTCAATGATTCGCAGCAGATGGGGAAATCTAGGCAACAGGTGCAATACCTCCCCAGCCTGCCATAGCTTTGAAATGCCATGGCCTCACATAATGTTGCTAAAACAAATACAGCAATTAAAAACCTCTGCGTAACAAATCCGGTTCTGCAAACATGCAAATGGGCAGCAGAGCGGTGGCGATGCTGAGTGTTGCCTGGTAATCCATTTGCTCAGAGCTATATAATGGCTACATCCATAAAGAAACAGGGGAGGAAAGGCAGGGAAGTGCAGGAAATCCATTACTGCCATAAAGGGAAGGAAACGGAACAGGAGCTTGGACCTGAATCTGGATCCTCCTAGATTCCTGACCTCCTGCCAGGAAAAGATATTAGAAACCAATAGCGGGGTGGGGTGGCAGTAACCACTGCAGTGATTCATTCCCTTGTGAAAAGCAGAGCCACCCAGACAACTGGCACAGCTCCTCACTGTGTGCGTGGCCTCTGAGAGCTCGCCTGGTCACTTAAGCAGCTGGCACACTTCCTGCAATTAGCAAAAAATGCAGATAATGTAGCCTGGCTACCTGAGCCCCATCCCTATTATTGTCTGATCTAAATGGAAACAGAGTCGTCCTGATGTGACTTTTGATCCCCAAAAAAGAATGTAGTACTATGTGAGATAGCCAGGAAATGAAAGTCCGGATGGAAAGAGATTAGGAATTGTTCCTTGAGTAGGTTAAAATCACAGCTGACCTTATTATTTGGTGGTTGAGCAGAAGGAGAGACAACTCCAAGACAGGGCGACATTCAGGTTTTCTCCTTACCCCCGCCTGTACTGCTGTCACCCATACCCAATTCTGGTCATGTGCTGTGTTCTCACAGTTCCTGCACAATCCCACCCTTGTGCTCCCAACTCGGGGACGAGGAAGCTGTTTATCACAGCATTCCGTTTGTCACATTCATTTCAGGCGACAATAATACCCCGTTGCAAGTAGATCATTTACATCAGCAAATGTTGCAGCCGTTCTTCTCCACATGGGGAATTGAAGGCTTAGGGGGGTAAAAAGACTTTCCTTTGGCCACCTAGCGAGTCACTGATCCCCCAGATTCCAGCGTAAAATTAAACATAGCTGCCTAGGCTTGCTTTTAGATTTAGCTTACCAGTACATCCCTCTGAAGTCCATACATGGGAACTGTGCCCAACAACTGCACCTTAAATTACATTTTTCTTGTGGGGAGAAGGTGAAGGGAAAGGGTAGTTTATGCCTTGGTGCTGCAATCAAGCACTCAAAACCCCGTGTGCTTTCAGCATTTGGCTAATCAAATTTCAGCAGAGTGCACATAGCACTGTATCCAATCTGTCTATTTGTAAAACTTGACAAATTTTTGGCATCAGCAATAGAGAAGCCCATTCACCACCATCTTCCCCAAATCGGGAATTCACAGCCTGCTTAGTGCAGCTTGCCTTCACATGCCTCACATGTCTTGAGGGAACAGTTTTACCTGTAACTGCATCTCCAAACACCGGTGGGGAAGGTCTTTGGTGTGATAGGCTGCATTCTTCCTGCACATCTTCTCTTTCTTCTCCTTTCCTCCATCCACTGCTGCTAGCCATAGCCAATGCTACAGAGATGCATCTTGACATTGAAGGTTATAGGGATATATAGATATTAGAGACAGAGTTCCTTCAGAGTTCAAAGCTGGCTTGCTGCGTGTTTTGTTTGCTTCTTGAACCTTCTTAAAGCCACAGCTGGGAATTTTAATAGTTTTCCCAGCTGCCTGTCCATGATGGGGGAAGACACAATGTCACCGAGGGCCTGGTATGACTGCACTCTAACTTCCAGGTAAAATTTAAAACCCTCCCTGAAAGTAAACGGGGATTTTGGACTTGAAACCGCACAACTGCTGAGATGAGTTGTTCAGTTTCGGTGGCACCCAGTAGTTCAGTGCGTCCTCTGTCTAACCCATACCAGAAGGGAGCAGTTCAGGAGGGCTGCTGTGAAAGGTCCCTTACTCCAGGCCCACAGGAACACAAGACATCCTCACTGCCCTATAGCATCGCTTCTATTCCCCCAAGCCCCACAACTGCTCAGCAGCCCTGACTGGCTTGTTTAGCCTGCACTTCACGGCTCCTGCACTTGCCCTGAATGTTGACATGCTCTAAGCGTCCTGGGTCTGATGCTAGACTGCTGCAATACTATTATTACTGTGGATCGGACAATTATTAGTATTTAACTATGGCTTTATTTTCTTGGTTCTTCATAGCAAACAAATGAGAGTGTGATCTATAGCTGTTTCCATTTCGGTTTCTGCAGCTCTACTGCAGAATGCCATCATCCACACCTCTGATTCCTGTGAGTCCTGTTAGCGCATCTTGTTGGCAGCAGAAGTATTCTTCCACTGCAGGTCTGATCCAAAACAGCGTATTCCACCATCTGCAGCTACCTGCTGGTGTCCAAGATGTTGTGAGGTGGTTGCTTTCTTTATCCAATAGCATTCGCCAATATTTATCTTTGGCACTAAGTGCTGAGGCTATTTTTGCTTCTGCCAAGTCAGGTAACATGTCTTTCATTACAGACACTTGGTAATGAGCAGTTTGTGGTACTTTGACGAGGTCGCTTGGCCTTATGCGAATGAAGCATTTGCCCGTGTGGAGGTTGGCTCCACACACCCGACAGGGGATGCAGCAACTGCATCACTGACACCATCTCTCTCCGTTCACTGTAGTGATTGCTACTTCTCCTTTGCCCTTGGTGCACTGGTTACACAGGTGCCATCCTGGCTGAATCACTGTCTCTATTTCAAGGTGAAATATGGCTGGAAGATATCCCAGTCCTTCAAAAATATCTTGATAACCTTTCAGCAGTCCCAGCTACAGAAGCACCACAGAGCAATGCCTGCTCTGACTTTTCGTGGACCAGCTTTTCTGCTTTGCTTGTGTGGTTCTTACTCCAGCTATTACACCCAGCCTCATGTGCAAGTTATTTTCTATTAATTATTTTTTCCTACCTGGTATCTTCCTCTGCAGATTATTTTCTCCCTTCTTACTTGTCTTCTTGCACAAACATCAGTATTTCTCCTTTTTCCCTCCTTCCACCCCCAAAATGCAAGCTGGAGTGGCACTCCATCTGCTCTGTGGCTGTGAACTGGTGTGTACTTTCTTTCTACATAGCCATACCTCTCCTAACACCAGGATGGGCTCTTCAAGCAGCCTCACAGAAGTTACTTTCAAGCATACCACAAATTCCTTTTTTTAATATACAATCTATTAAACAAAGAAGCCAGTGATTTTCTTTGGGCATTTGGGGCAATATTGTGATCTATGCTGATTCTTTGATTTTGGGGCAATATTCTGATCTACGCTTGCCTTAGGTTCAACTACATTCTTTGAGGAGATTCTTTACTTGTGCTTTATCTAGGAGAGAGGAAAGTTTGGAAACTGTTAGAGTTTTTCTAGATCTTATATGAGTCCCGTTGATTTGCCTGAAAGCTGCTGCAATATGCCCATGACTGCTGCTAGCATGGATGCTATTGATTTACTCTCTTTTGTTTCTCTCCCTTTTCATCACATTTTCCCACACGATCCAAAAAGCATCCACTTGATAAATTCATTCCCTTTCACATCCATCTTCCCAAAGATGGAAATCTTGGATACCGTTCTTGCTCTTTCTTCCTCCTTCCTATCCATTTTCCTTGTAAATAAGGATGATCAGAGCTTTCACTTCTTATTACATGAGCAGAGGAAGCAGATCATCTCTAAAATCATGGTCTCCATGGAAAGGAGATGAAAAGGCCTAATGAACAAAAATGACCTGGAAAAAAGAAAATGGAAGAACCGTGGACTGTCGCCAGCAGCTCTGCTGAGGACCCAGCCTGCTTGCCAGCAACTGAAAAGCTGCTAGCAATTGTAGGTGACTCAACCTGGGACATTGTTTCAACGTCTGCCAAAATCAACAGTAGGCCAGAAGATGGCACATAGCAACTGCTGGACTTGTCTTCCAGTTCTGCCAACAAACTCCTGGCATATTCCCAATCTGTGCCTCAGCTTCCCTGTCTCTGGAATGGGAATTGCTGCTAAATTTTGTTACAAAAAAAGGAACACACTTTATGTGTGTCAGGAAATTAGCAAACACAACAGTGGGAAGAGATCAATAGAGCAGATTGTAATGAAAGAGCTAAACTAAATATCTCTTCCTTCAAATGCCTCATGCACAGCCAAGGCTGGAGGTCAGCAGAAACCAAGGAGAAAAATCCCCTTCCCATAAAGAGTTCAAAGCATTCAAACCATTTGCATCTTATTAATATGGAGTACAATTACATGGCGGAGAAAGAGATCCCATTCCTGTACTGTATTTGTACTGTAAGCCTTGCCTCCTTCCTTTCCTTACAAGAGAGCATAAAGCTCTTGTACCGGCATAGTTTACAGGGACAACCTAGACACTGAACCCAAAGGCCTGTCCTGGACTCCATCTGAGGGGTGTGCAACTGCCTCCCCTTAACTATTGGTCACCACATTCTTTACTTGGCTTAGTCTCAAGTACACGTGGATCCCTATTTAGCAAGCTACTTATGTACTACCCAGCTGTGTTCAAGCATACTTTGCTGGATTAAGGCATAGGACATTAAAAACTGTAACTATATAGAAAAGAACATAAACCCAAATATATTTAACAGTCTAAACAGATTTTACTGCTCAACATGAACTCCTGGCTCTGCAGAGGGGTGCTTGTTTCTATCTCTAGCTCTAACTAATCTTGCATACTGCATTCAAAACAATGCAGTACTGCATACTGCATTGTTCCTTCCAGTCCCGTGCCTGTCGATGAGGAAAAGTGGGACCACAGGACACCCTGATGTGTTCCCAGATCACACTAGACCACATCCAGCCTTGGCCTTGGCACACTCATGACCAGACGTGGCTTCATATGCAGCTGTGCTGGCTTCACTGTGCACAGGTATGGATCTTTGGCTGGATCCAAAGAGAACAAATCATGGACCAAAGCCATTCTCCAAGGTACTGTACAAACACTGGAAAGAAGGAGTACCTTGACCCTAAAGAATAAATAGGAGATGTATGCCAAGAATGCTAAAGAGGATTCAATAATGTTAATGTTCTTTAGACCTTTCCACATGATGTTTTATAAATTAAGACTTTTAGCCAGGCTTGAATCAAAAGAGGTATCACGTGAAGATGAACCAAAGAATGGGCAAGGGGTGGTAAAAGAATATGTATTATACCTTCCAGAGAGGCAATTCTTCTTGCCACAGAACAAGATCAAACTGATTTAGTCACAGAACATAAACACTAGGCTAAAAAGCAGATCTGGTGTGCCTAGAAAGAAGGTAATAATTCAAGTATACCTGATTACCGTGTTTGTAATACAGCAGCTTTATTTCAGATGATAAAAGGCAGCGTCCCAAGGTACAGCTCCTCTGGAACTGAATCCATGCTCATGCTCAGGTTCAAACACAAGTGCAATGAGCCCCTTGCTTCTATGTAGTGAATGAGGTTGAGCAAGAACCAGCCCCCACAGGCTGACTGCTCTTGCATTTTCTTACCATTTTGAAACACTCAATATCAGAATTGCTTTCTTTCTATTAACTCTGTAAGACCATAGTATTTACTTCTTTCATTCACTAGGTGTTTTGCTTCAGCTGTTATACTCAGTAACTAACCCTTTCAGTAAACTTCTTTTAAAATCAGTTCCTAACAATACTTTGGTTTTATTTTCTGGAACTGGTTTGTTGAACTCTGGTAGATCACAGCTCATGTCTGGTATCAACACAGGCAATGAAGGCTGCTTCCAGAAGAATTAATTTGCAACATTTTGTGAGCAGGACAGAGCAGAAGAAGAGCAAAGATCAAATGCAGACATACAATGACATACACGTTCATGGGAACCAAGTTTTTGGGAATACCTATTGTAATATTTCTTCTTATAAATTTTTTAGGAATTAAAATCTTCTTAATGTATTCCTTCTCTCCCACTCTCAGGAACAGTTACTATTGCAGATACTTTCTTTAGAAGATTTGCATCTGATTGAACATTTCCAGGACAAAGCCTTTAGCCCCAGCTGTCCAGGCTTCTGCACACATGCATTGGTCACAAGCAGCTCAGCAGGACTGCTCACATGTAGGAAGTTATATTTAAATATTTATTTATGCAGTTTTTTCAGGTTTAAATTATTTTACTTAGGACAGCTGGACTTAGAACTCTGATGTTCAGATGATGGGAAACTATTTCCTCCCAAAGAAAGAAATGTTACTGATGGACATTCTGCCTCCACCTTCTTGTGACAGTAGTATCTATGCTTCCTCAAGCATAAGTACCTTTCACATAATTGAGGTTAACATAATACAAAAGATCATGTTCTCTCGTTAAGCGGTATAGAACATGTATAAAGAAAACATATGTACAGAAAGAGAGGAAATAGCATGTTGCTGCCCTTGTCATCTGTGGAAATTATTGCCTTTACCCCTTGTCCAGTTTTGGATTTAGTTTCTAATCCCTTTAACAGGCTTTCCCAAATCCTGAGTAGTTTAAACTATTATTTAATATCTTATTTGCCAGGAAGATTTTCTGTCTGTGTCTATGTCTCTCTATGTACATTATATTATGTATGCACATACACATAATATTATTATTCCCTTAGTAGCAATTAAGCAGTATAATCCACCTCAAAGATATTTACAACAATTTAAACTACCCTGAACCAAGGAGTTTAGAGGATTAGAGATGAGATTTAAGCAGTTACTGAGGGGATAAATTTTACAGTTCCTGTGCACTGCAGCACCATTTGACTTTAAGGCCAGAGAACAGAGGGTTTGGAGGTGATTGAAGCAAAGAAGGAAATGAACCAAAAGCTGAGTCAAGTGTAAAGCCCAGAATGGTTTGTTGAAATCTTCTAACCTCCATGTTTAGAGGACAGTAGACAGCTGGCTCCTTGGATGAGTTTGTCCAACTTTTGTGCAACCTCCCAGTTGTCAGTGAGCATGTGCGCACTCCTGCACTGTCCCCAGCACCCCGTGTGCCAGGGCGTGAGCAGGCAGAACAGGTCTGGCTTCAACTGAAAGCTCTGCTGTCTTCAGTAACACAGGGCATGCTCTGGGACGGAGGGCATAAACTGGCAGTGAAAGTTCAAACCAATCTGGATCTATCAAAGGAAAAGGGTACCCTACCCAAAGACACTACAAGGAGATCCAAAGATAAAAATCTGAATATGCTGAAGAAGCAGAGCACTGTAGTTTGATTTTTCTGATGCCTGCATAGCAAACCAACACACCAGCATTGCTTCATGTTTAAGGGCACACCCTGTCATGTATTTATATCAACATATTTATGTTTTTCAGTCTCAGCTGAAATAGCGTTTGGCTGAAAGTGTCTTTGAAGTAAAACTCACCCAAGGTATTCACCCCTTGCACAATCCCAGGGGCCCTTTCCTCTAGTCTACCTTGTCAATGAAGCAAGAGTAAACTCACTCTGAAACTGCCCCTCATCTGTGTGTAACACCTGGGATATTTCCCATTTGTCTCTCTTTCTGCCAGTGAGAAACTAATGCTAAAAAGTAAAAAATAGAGACAAATTATTGTTGCCACCTGGTAAGCTAAATGTACCTCCCATACAATTCCCCAATAAATTTCTTCTATTATTCTCAGAGTGTTGAGGGGGGAGGAGGGAGGTCCAAATTTATTTTTCGTGAGTAATATCTTATATACAAAAATGCATCAATCTTCCTGTCAAACCCCAGGTGTCAGCTCGCATTATCCACTCCAGAAGAGAGCAGCAGAGTCAGAGTAGGAAATGGAGCTATCTGGAGGGAGCAGGCTTTCCAAGCCATCCGTCTCCCACATGTGACTTTGCCCAGCAGCTCGAGGGCAGCCATGCCAGCAGCCCCACGGAGCAGCCCCACAGAGCAGCCCCCACCAGCGGTGCTCCTGCTCCCTTCCCCACACAGGGTTCTGGTAAGCCTGGGAGCCATGAAAATGTACCCCCCGCACAGTCAGTATTGCTTTGCTAATAAGAGTGTCTGCTGCTTGCTAGAAAGAAGAGACAAATAACAAAATGCATGTGGAAGACATGAGGATGGAGAAGCCAGGCACAAGGAAGCCCTGTAGTATGGGTGTCACCTCCTGGAGATCCACACTTGGCCATGAATGGCATGGGCTCTTGTCTCCAAATGCTGAGATGGAATGCTCATTACTCTTTCTCCTTGTGACTGTGGCTACTTTGCTTAGTAGAGACTCGTTAAGGGGAATGACCTATTTGCAAAGCCTGTAAAAATCCTAATTTGAGTGTGTGGTGGTTTTTCCTCTTATAAAAAAAAAAAATATTTCAAAATACCTTTAAGTGACTGCAGCAGGGCCATGGGAAAGTGAATCGCCACATTCACATATTAGAAGGAGAAACAATCTTTTGTATATGGCAATGGATTTCATGTTTACAGTGCTAAGAAGGTTATCGCATTTAATGGGGAGTGGAGATGGAAATTAAAAAAATGATGATAAATAGCTTGCCATAGCCCATCTATAAATTTCACCTGCTGACGTGGTTTAGTGGGCAGACGCTAATACCACCCTCGGGAGGAAGAAGGAAACCAGCGCTGGGACAGGAAGGGGTTAGGCAAGATTTAAGTGAGTGTACAGGAAGCAATAAAGGTTGTGGAGATTTAGCTCAAGTCTGGTGAGTGTTTGATTCAATCCTTGGTTAGGCAACAAACTTGACAACATTATCTGGTTTTGTTGTAGGAACAACTGTTCACTTGTCTAAATCCTGCCCTCAGCACTGATATATATCAGCCTTCAATTTACTCTTACTCCCATTCGAATCACAGTATGAATCAAGCACATCCCCCCTGCTCCTATGCAGATGGCGTGCAGAGAAGCCCATGTACAGTTTGTTTTAAGGATTCTTTTTTTTTTTTTTAATTGAATTAGGCCTGATTTGTTCTTCCATTTCCTGCCTAGGGTGAGTTTAGCACAGGTGGTGTCTTCCAGGGCAGGGCAGGCGATTTGGGTGAAACCTCAGAGCTGCCTGAACACGCCGCGCTCGCTCACTGCTGCCAAGCTGAGCACGTGTGTTTTGCAAGTCCAGGTTTGGCAGGCAGCAACACCAGCGGGGCCAGCCCCAGGAAGGGTGCTGGGAGCTCAGCCCCGGCCACCGGCAGGGGAGCCCGGCCAGCCGCCTCTCAGCAGCCCGAGCCAGCGCCAGGTGCCAGAGCCGATCAGATCAGAGGTCCAGCTAGCCTGAAATCCTGCCGTTCCCGCTCACCAGGAACACATGCAGAAGAACCCTCCCTGCAAAGGACAAACGTCCGTCCAAAAACGTGCTCAGCAGTCAAGTTTCACTGCGAGTGGGAAGTATTCATCGTCACAAGGCCTGAAGCAGCGATCTGAGTTATTAAAGTAATATTGCATTAAAATATGAGTTAATAGATTAACTTTTACCCTGAATAGTTTAACTGCAGATGTAGCTAGTATTGATTGCAATGTCTAACATTTTTTAATCCTGCTAGGCTCTTTACCTCAATATTTTCTCAAGGCCACAGAAGAGGCACTGTGTTAAAAAAGCATTTGCTGTTCTAGATTTAAACCTGTTGCTTTTATTTCCAAGTGTCTCTCTGATATTTATGACAAGAGAGGGTACACAGGAGTGACCACATGACCCCTTGGTACCATCTATTATTTTATATACTGCAATGACATCTCTTACTTGCCACCTTCCACTACTCAATTGTCCATATCTTCATCTCAAAGTGTCGCCATACCTCTTCGTCACAGGTTTTGTTACTCTTCTCTGGACTTAAAAATATGTCCGCCATATAATCTTTTATGAGGTGAAACTACCCTTACCTAAAAACAGCATTCTAGCTGAGAACGTGCCATTGATCTTTCCATAAAAAGGCATTGTAATTCTCACAGCACTATTCTTTATGTCCCCCTTAACAGGAGGATAACCTGATTCTGGGAACCTATTCCCAGCATGCATCTAGCTGGAAATAGGTTCAGGTTCTCTGAGTTTTGACCAGAACTTTTATGATGCAGCAGAGCCCAAAGCTATATCTATCAGTGGGGTCACCTTAGCCGTACACACATGTAAGGCTCTGCCCTGCTGTCTGCACCCTGCTCAACGTGAATTTCAGCTGCCACGCGTGGCCTTTGCTTGCCTGCCTAAAATCGGATGCTGAGCACCATTGTGGGCTGGCCATTGCCCCCCACACAGCGGCGGTGGCCGCAGTGCAGGGACGAGCAATAGCAGCAGCTCCAGGGGGCCCAGGGCAAAGGTGGAGGTTATGACCTCTTGTGTATCATTAGGCAATTAGCCAGGGCCCTCTCTAACCTCTCAAAACACAGGGCCCTGGGCAAACTGTCCTCCCCTGGCTAAGCAGGGCTGACCCTCCTCTCTTCGTAGCCACACTCACATTGTTTTGACACTCCCTCAGATACTCTTCTGTTCTGCATATGAACCGCATTATTATATGTTTCTCTTTCTGCATCTTGCAAACTTACAAGATGTTGAGGAACTGGAAGACCTTATTCCAAGAATTTCATAGACCGGGAGGGTTTCAGACCAACACTCCCAGGATCACCATAGAAACAGGCTGGGTATTTACCAGTTTTGTCCAAGGTCCTATCCCATCTCAGGATCCTGCTATCAGTATCAAAAATGGAATGTTTTTACCCAAAGGGGCTTAGAAAAAGGAGACCAGAGCCATGTGTGAAACGAGAAGATACAGAAAGGAAAGATTTAAGGATTTAGACATAATTGAACCTTGCCAGCTCAGCTAAGCAGACCCTGTTGAGGTCATTCCTGACTCCCTTGTAAATGTACTCAGATTTGGTCATAATAAAATGGACAAATTTCAAATGCCTTTTTCTCATTTTTCTTCCCCTTATATTTTCAAACCCAATTTTAGAAGATATGTGCCCAGGTATACCTGGTACATTTCTGTTTGTACATTGAAAGGTTAGATGGATGGTCTGAATGTGCTGTTTTTAAGACAGTGGTGCTTTCTTCTTGTAAAATTGACATCAATGTCCTTTGCAAGAGACAGTAAAAACAAAGGAAAGGGATGATGAAAGGAAAGACGAAGGCAGGTAAGAGGAGTCAGTCTGACAGAAGAGGAGAAATCAGAACACCAGATGTATGCTTCATGTATAGCATTTTATCAGATTACTCTGTAAGCAATGGTGCAATTTTATGTGTAAGACAGTACAGGCCCTTCCCTCTCAAGGCTATGGGAAGAGAGAGAAAAGATGGTCGTCTCATTAAGGTAGTGACACAGGATTCTGGAGATCTGGCTCCCATTCCTGGCTCTGACACAAACCTTGTGTAAATCACTTAATCTCTCTGTGCCTCTGTTTCCCATCTGTGAAACAGAGATAACACATCCTTTTTCTCACCCCAGTCTGTCTTGTCTATTTAGATTATCTGCTTTCCTAGGCAGGGAAAGCTTCTTACTGCATGGGCTTGGGTTTTCAGTTTGTTTGTCCTCAGCGCTTTCTGCTGGATCTTTTAAGACCAGAGGGAACCACAGTGAACATCTGGTCATGACCCCTTATACAAGACAAGTCCTGGGAGCTCCCAGAATTAATTCCTGTTTCAGCAGCTGTGATAGACAAAAGAATAGTTTTAGGAGAAATATATTTTTTCTTTTTTTTATGTAAAAAAGAAGGAAAAAACCCCAAATCCAATGTAGCTTTCAATAAGCAACTGATCAGTAACTTTCACTGATAAAAGCTGTTGCTCTATTCCTTGCTTGATTTTGTCTAGACTCTTTTCCCACTACTAGAATGATGCTTCCACAGCTGGCCGCTATCCTTGCTGGGCTCAAGAGCCCTCTCTGATCAATGTGTGTGTATTTGTGGTGGGACTTCTTTAACTTTAACTATGCATGTAATCTAACCTAGCTGCCCAGTGACAGAAGAACCTGAATAGAGGAACTGATCCTAAAGATCTTGGATACCTGTCTTGGGATAGGACAAAATGGCCTCTGAAAGGGTCTGTATTGACTACCCATGAACCCTGGATAAACTTATTATCCTTGTTTGCACCTGTAGAATAATTCTGGAGCAGTCACGTGATTTTCTCCATTTTTCTTCTTGACATAGCTTTTCTTCACAGGATTTGCACTCGAGTTTCATTACACTTCATGATGAAAGCAAATGTGATTATAACTCGACTTTGACCGGGATTGTTGCTCCTGTTAACGTGTGTTCATTCTCTCCTTTCTCAAACATCACCATATGCCAATAACTGGTGAGATCCAGTGAAATAAGTGGATTTGGAATATTTTCAATGGAGGAAAGTATTCAGTCTTGAGTTTTTCTAAGCTGGGTGAGTGCTCTAACCACTGAGTAAGGGAATAAAAGCCCTTTTCCTGCGGTCATACGTTAAAGGAAGGTTGCATCTGCTTTTGCATTTTGTGCATAGGCTGTTCCTTCAAGTGTGCCACAGGCACACACCTTGGACCAAGCTCCGTAAAGGAAACAAGCAGACAAATGTATAGTTATGACATTGATACTGAACTGCTCAACCCTGTCAGGATTGAGGTGTCTTCTGGGACTGCACAAAAGCAGAACCTCAGTTGCCTTGGAAACTTCTCCAGCTGAAAACTGAGGAGATTAAGGCAGTTCTGGGCAGCCACTGAGCTGAGCTTTCAGGACTGCGGTTTTAGGTTCAGATGCCTAAACTCCTCCTAACTTCTCTCTTTAACCATTGTTTGTAGAGCTGGCCTCTGTTTGGATAATCAGAATGTCAAGCTGCACAAACATCTTAGAGAAAGCTAAAGCTATTGCATCAAAACTGTAAATTAAATCACCCCATCTGAAATCTGATTTAAAATGATATCAAGTTAGTTTGACAAGAACCATCCTGATTGCCATTAATTCTATTCCCTTCTTTTAATTCCTTATTACTCAAGCACCCTATCAGCCATTCCATTATTTTGCCTGGAATCGAAGGCAAGCTGACAGGCCTATAATTACTCGGGTCACTGCATTTACCTTTTTTAAATATTGGCACAACATTAGCTTTCTTGTAGTCCTCTGGAACATCCCCAACGCTCCATGGCTTGTTAAAAATCAGAATTAATGGTCTGTGGTGTTACTTGACTATTGATCTTAAAATCTTGAATGCAAATTATCCAGACCCACTAATTTTAATGTATCTAACTTTAGTATCTGCTGTTTAACACATTCCCTTAGTTACTGCTAGAATGGAAAGTGTTTCATCATCATTCTGTCCTGAATCATCTGGCTTTTCCACAAATACTGAACAGAGGTATTGATTGACCACTTCTGCCTTTTCTGTGTTATTATTGAGAATTCTACCTGGAGATAAACGGATTAATACCACATGTAGTGTAGGCTTTATACCTGAAAACCTGTAAAAATTCCTTTTGTTCTGTTTATGCATTTCTACTTGTATCATTTTGCTTCCCTACTGCATTTTCTACTGTTTTTGCCTTGAACTTCTGGTGCTTGCTATATGCTCTTTTTCCATTTACATGTTTATTCCCCTGGTTTAGGGACTTATAGCAGTTCTCTGTTTTATGAAATTGACCCTTGGGAAGCCAACATATATGTGTTTGTGTCTATTGAACCAAAAATAGGATTAGGGACCTGTCTAAGCCTTTCTTCATCTAAAGTTTTTTGAAACTTGGCCTCATACACAAGTCCATTGTATCTAAATCTGCATTTCCCTGTATTCTTGGAATTAACAATCATTTTGTTAAGTAAATCGATCAACATTTAGCCTGTGATCCAAAATCTCAGGTGATGAATTTTCTGACATTACAGGAAGAAATTATGTGAAACTGGGTTCTTCCTAAAACTTCAGACATGTACTGCTGAGGCATGTAATAATATTTTGGAACTGGCAGCAGCAGATCCTCTTTCTGTTTCCACCAAGGAGACTCACACCCTCCTCTTGCAAAATCTCAACACTCTTCTACTAAGTGAGCAATGAACTTCCAACAGCTTCCTACAATGCAGGACATGTGCCAAGCAGATGAGCAGTTTTGATCTCATCTCATGCAATAGTGAGCAGCAATGCTTACATAGATGGGCCTGTTCTTAAGCATTTCACGGGAAAAGAAGAAATGACATTTGTTTTCTCAATCCAGTATCTGAGACAAAATGAGCATGAAAATTAGTTGTGAGCTGGGAGAAAAAGGGGACTTTCCAGGGGAAGTTAACAATTTCTGTGTTGGACTTTGTGTAGATCCCTTATGTCATTACTATGTAAGTACTTTAATAGCCTTTACCTACAGTGTATATGGAGCAGACACTAAGATGAAGTCAAACCATATTACTCCCTTCAAATCAATATTTGCTGTACTCATTCACATGGTTGAGCTGTAGTACTAACTGTTTTCAAGAAATAAGACTAATTCTTTGAATAATCAGCTCCATGAATGGCTGGGATTACTCTACACTTCTGTGGAAAGAAAGCAGCGCTTTCTCCTGCTAGTACCTAGTGATGATGGAGGATGTAATTTCTTTCTCAACATTAAAGCTACAAAAGCTGAGGTTGAATGTACGAGAGTACATCCCACTAGAAAGGGGTATGAGAGCTAAAGATGGCAAGGTTCCAACAACAGCAAAAAGGGTGCAAAAGTGAGAATGAAATAGCACTAATTCAGAGAAGTTCAGAGTAAGAGAGAAAGTTCCACACTTGGCCTATGTAGATGTATGAAGAAGCAACAGGGATTTCCAAAGCATGACTGATCTCACCACCTTCCAGACTGCAAAAACTAGTCTCAGAGCAAGCTGATTGTGGAGACAAAAATGGCCGCTCTCTAAGTAGACAACTCATAAATCCAAAGCATGACAGCACCACTTAAGAAGTCAATAAAATATCAGAACTAACTTACACTTCTAGAGTGCTGTTATGCACAGTAAATAAGCTGCAGAAACTATACAAACAAAACCTCAGCCCCACTGAACTCAAAGGGAGTGTTCATCTATGCATTTATACAAAGAGCAAAGCAGAATTCTCCTGACAATACTTTTTTGTTTAAAATGACAAACATAAGCTAGGAAGAGCAAGTTTAATGTTCCAGAGAGGCATTAGGGCCTACCTACTTGCATCAAGATGCAGGCTCTATCAGAAAACTCTTCAAAGCAGAGATATTTCTTCTTTAACCACTTTTAAAGATGCCAGCATGTTACAGTTGCAGTCATTTCTGAAGACGAATGCAGAATATGTTAAAGCACAGAGTGAGCAAATAAAGATTAGGAATCACAGCTTCCTAATGTGTAAGAAACCTCTTTTACAAGCAAGTGGTGGAAGGAAAAAGTTGGTAGCTTGCCTGATTTCAGAGCTGAGGGACCTACAGGTGCTGACAGTTGTACATCTGCTTTGCTTGCCTTCTGATGGACAGGAACCAACTCCAGTACAGGAGCTCTGTAGGCACAAGTCCAAGGTAACAATCTCAAAGTGGCCCAGCTGTGGTTCTTGATCAATTCAAGTGCATTTTACACTCATGATGAGCAGCAAGACCCTACATCCATGGGGACTTCCAAGTAATCTGAGCTCCCAGCTGTGGCAATAAGCAAATCATCAAAGGATGATAAAGTCAATATTGCTTGGTTGCCTTGGGAACGAGACAAATGTCCAGACATGTTCCCTTTGGTAACAGAGTGGGGAGATAAGTCATCACTACCTCCCTCATGTGAAATGTTCCCAGAGCTCCTGCTCCATGAGGTATGTGGGATGTGTCTTGCGGGTTTTGGAGAGGTGAACATTTTGGTGTGTGGTTTGTGTAATCAAAGTTTTGGTTAGCAGCCTGTAATAAGACATGCTGAAATGCAGGGTATATTTATTCGGGTTTAGCACCACAATAATGCAGCTGCTCCAGTGCTGGCCCACATGTGGCCAGCTTGGTGTGTGGGTGAAGGAGAGGTGTGATTGCCTGCACCCATTAGAGTAGACAAAGCCGAATGACTCAAAAGCAGACATCTGACTAAAGCCCCATATATCTGACTCACAGACCTATCCTTTAATCACCAGCCATTTCTCAGAAAATGTGTCTGGGTTAAATACTTAAACTGTATTCTTAGAAGTGGGGGGGTTAGGGGCTGGGTGAGGGTGTTTTGGGAGAAGAGTTTCTTTTAAGAGGAACATCAGTGTTCAGGTGAAGGACCCTACCAAGGCTCAAAAAACCCAGATTTAAACAGCTCTAATCCAGTTGGATCAGCAGCATCTGAATAAAGGCAGACCAATAAACCCTTCTCCAGGTTCAAATATTACCTGGTGTAACCATGCTGTCTTGCACTTATTTCTCATTTCTCTGAAAGCTACTTCTATTAAACTACCCAAATCATAAAAACATGACACATGCATAGAAAGATAGGGTCCAAAAATCAGTCCTACAGCTGTTGCAAACACTTAAACACTTCAATAGTGTTTATAAATGAATGCCAAACTGGAATTATTACTAATATTATGATGAGTATAGCAAAGAACTCTAAATTAATAAATGATTGTGTAGCATCACTCAGAAAGTAATTTTATACAAAAAATATTTGCCCTAATGTTTTGGTCCAAAGATGTTTCAGTAATGACAGCAGAAATCGAAACATTGACAATAGTATAATTTGTCTGATGTTATGTAACTGAAAGATACTGTAACATTACTCTGTCACAAATCATCATCAAGACACTTTTCAGAAATTACAGTAATGTGGCTGGCTCTTTCCTTTTTTAAATTAAATTCATCACTGACTTGACATGTAAGATGTGTAAAATGAGAAGCAATTCTTTAAAATTCCTATTGACACCTAAAATAAGAACATCTTTATAAGACCTCCAGCAATATCTTGTGTCAATGTATGCAATTAAAAAGAAAGGGGAAAAAAACCCTAAATTAAGTGAAAATCAAAGAGAAAAGATTCTTTTGAGGAAAAAATATTATATATCAATAATTCCAACAAGGAAAAACAAATGCAGATTTAGGAAGACAGCAAAGAGGAATTTTACTTATATTGATTGGGTAATACAAGGATGACAAGCAGAATACATACCTCAAGACCTCAGGTACCCAACCGTTTGCTGCCCACTGCTGAAAAGGCAAAAGACTACCCTAGGTATGTTCTGCAGGGAAACACTTCTGACATTTAAGGAAACATCTTCCAAATATAAAGCAGTAAGTGACAAATTATTTGAGCCTTCATCTGAAAAAATGCAGACCCAGAAGATCTGTTGAATTTCTAAATATTTTCTAATCTCACTAATTCCTCATCAGTCTCAAAGGCAAAAGATTACCAACACTCAAGCTGAGCAAGAATTATCTAAGTGCTATTCAACAGGGATTCAGCATACTTTCTCCTCGAGGTTGATTTATGGCTGGTCATCTTTGCTTTAATGCCCTAGAAGTCTCTCCTACATAATATATGTTATCAAGATTGAGTAAATTACAAAAGAAGCATCATGCATAATTCTAATTCTCTTCTCACAACAGGATGTTTATTTCCTGTTTCGAGATAGTAAAAAGGATTTCCAGTTATCATATTACAGCAATTTACAAAAAATGCCTGTAGGCAGGAAGTTCATGAAGAGTGAAACTGGCTCATAACTAGGTTAGCACATGTGAATGGACTCTGAAATGTAAATTTATCTTATAAAAAAAAAAACAACAAAACATCGGACAGATACACCCAGGTATTCAATGAACCAAAGGTCACAGTGGCAAGATTAGTGCCTAGAACAAGAGGTCCCTGGTTCAGGCTGGAGCATCCAGGCACCCATTGTGAAACCAATTACAATAATGCTAAGCCAGTCTTTTACATAAATAACTCTTTGTGTCCTAAGGAATAAAGGAGAAAAGACCTTATCTTTCAGCCTCTGACTTTTCATTAGCCCCTTTGGGCAGAACTGGATCCTCACTCTGACCTCCTGCAGATGCTCACGGACATGCCTGAGGCTGTCTGAGAGCAGGGTTTGGACTCTGGTAGACTTCAGGCAAAGTTATGCGCTTGCAGATAAAATTCAGCTTTGCACAGAAGCCTGAAATTTACAGAAACTGTAAGCCCTAGGGAGTACTGAGTGGTCTGAAAACATATACACTCTTCAGACGATGCAACATGAAGACTTGGTCTCTAAAGGTGGGATGGCATTCAGGGAAATGTCCCTGTGCTTAAATATCCTGTTCCCTTTGGAAGGTTCAGGCTGTAAATGTGATGTGGTGGGTGCTCAAAGCATGCCATGACTGCTCCACACATAGCAATTGACACCAACCTGTGGCACAGCAATCCTAAACTCCTCCAGTGTGCAGAAATCCAGAGCCAACATCACCAACTTTGTAGTCTCTTTCCTCCCCGCTTCCATCCCAGCGTGTCCCCAGGTGGAAGCACTAGACCTTGCTGAAAGCTGTTTTCACAGGCTGCTGCAGTACCAGGTAGGGTGTCCCTCGGGACTTCTCTGATGTGTGGGTGGAGTAAGCAGCCACTGGCAGCCCTGCTTCCTCTCTTACCAGGTTCTGCCCTGGACAAAGAGGCACTCCCTCACTGACAGCAGAGATAAAGAAAATTATCATCAGGAAATTAAATTCCTCAAGCTTCAAATGCCTGTGCAGAAGACTCATTAATCAGCTGTGTGAAGGAAGGGCGGATGCTCCGGTGAACTGTAGGCATACATGTAATTTGAAGGTGCAGTGCAACATCACAGATACCGTTAATTAGAAGAGCAGCCATCCTCTGAACTCTGAGCTCCTTTTTCATTTAACTTCATGAAACCCACTTGGCATGTGGCTCACTGATACAGGTACTTGCTGCTCTGGTGATTACACCAGGCCCTCCATATTTCCATGGATGTTCTCCAGGAACACATGCCTGGGAAAGTGTAGGGGAGCGTTTAGCAGGTATGGACAATGCGACAAAGATAATTCACTTGAACCGGAGAGGCATCCATCTTTCAATAGGGTGAAATTAAATACAGAGCCAAATGTCACTAAAACAATCTCATCCTTTTCAGAAGTTGATCCTCAGCTGTTATCGACTAAGAGAACTGCAGCATTTTCCAGAGGGGCTTCAGACCCAGCTGGGTATCTGACTGAAAGAGTGTGACATACTAGGTACAAATCAGAGAATCAGAAGTAAATTCCTCTGAATTATAGTGATGTAAACCTGGAGTAATATCACTGATGTCAGCTAAGTAGCACAGATTGCCACCACTGTGCTTTAAAGAACTTGATATTTGATCTCGTTCTTTTGCACAAATCCACCTTCGAAGGCCATCAGGCACAGTCAGTTCCTTTGTCTTTGCTATGCTGCTACTGCTGTAATTAATCTTTTTGCAACCACCCTATTGGCAATTTCCCTAATGCACACATCCTCCCCCTCCCTCCCTCCCTCCCTCCCTCCTTTTCTCTCTCCTCCAATTCCTCTCTGCTGTGCACTTCCCCCTCCCCAGCCTTTTGGGAACACATCAGCTCTTCAGTGAGCCTGTGAGCCAGATTGTCTTTAAACTCTACTTATCTAGGCACAGAAGTCTTTTACTCAGACGTATCTGTGCCTTGAATATGGGCTTGGTTACTCAAATGGTGATATAAATTAAACCCAGGCTTCACATTAACATTAGTACTAACATAACCACTTGGCAGTATGGGTGTAAGTAAAATCTTGTGAATAAAGTTTCTGACTGGAGGACTACATGCTATTATTTTAAATCATTTGTCATTTTTCCTATCAAAACAAAACTTTTTGGCAGTAAACGACTTTGAGTCATGTGAATGATCTGAAATTAAAAATCATTCCTTCATACAATTTTCGCTAAAATTGACACTAATTTCAAAGCAAAATATTATCAAGCTAATAAAATCAGGGGGGTTTGCCTAGAAAATACTGACATGAAAATTCTGGTCACTATAACAAAATCAGTATCTGAAATGTAATTTTAGATAATCCTGATGGGCAGATCCTATTGGAAAAACATCTTCCAAGTGTTCTCCTCCAGAGCTAGAGGAAAAACAGTCCTTAAGTTCTGGGGTGCTTTTATCACGTGCTGTAGCTGAAGAGAGGACTGGAGGCTTTTCCCTGGACTGATAGGTCAGTGAACTCCTGGGAGGGAAGAGAGCATGGCCAGGCAGCCCCTGCTTACCCCTGCCTTGTGCTCTCACAGGTGCCGGAGTCCGGGGGATGCAGCAGCCGCAGGCACTGGCCTCTCTGGCACTGTCTGTCACTTGTCCTTGCCCACTGAACCTTTTGCTTATATTAACATTTGCACTCCTTTTATTGCAACAGCAGGGTCATCTGTGTTTGTACAACCCACCCAGTTACACAATCTACCGATTATGTGATTCTTCACAAAAATGAAGAAGCAAGAAGTTTAAACTAAAACTTTTCAATATATTCTCATAATAATAATAATAGCAAACAGACAGATTGATGTGTGTACTACAGCACTTCCCCAAATTGCTTTTTCTCTTGCAAAGCAACCCCTTTGTTTTCCTGACACAGCTTCTGTGATGACAGGTGCACTCTCTAATTGCCTGTATCAGGCCTGTGAACCATCTAAATTATCCTGTTCCTGGTGAAAGGCCCCTCATGCCTTCATGATCCTTTGCATTGCACACCCTAATAGTACAAATAACACTAGGGACACCGGTGTGGAAGCGTGCAGGCAGCACATCTCACCCCCAGTCAGCCAGGTGCATGCTCCCTGGACACTGAGGTAAGTGGAGCCATTTTTTCCCAGGTGCTTTTTCACCCAGGTCCACCTTCAGGAGCCAACACAAAACATAGTTGCCTGGGCCACTTGGGAAGGCAGGCACTGCACTGATATCTGTGTTACTGTGTGATAATGCTGTTCTTCATGATCAGACAGGTTAACTCCAGAAGACCTTACCACCCTGCTTTCTGTAACCAGTTAGCACATCCCACGTTGGTGTTGATGGTTGTCCAAAGACTGGATCATGGCCAAGTAGTATTTTCTTTCGCACACACAGAGGAAGACAAAGAACATATTTCTGTCACTAATGTTCTCAGCACAATTTGGGTGTTTTATTTCTTCAGTAGTAACCATGATTTTGGTGGGAAAAGTAACAATAATAGACTTCATGTTCTTCTATCACCCCAGCACTGACACCTGGTTTGCTAACGACAGTCCAGCAGATTTGCAGCTATGTCGTGTAAATTGCTGACAGAGGATGATGGAAATCTGCCTCAGGACTTCCTGAGGGTGTCAGGTCAGAAGTGTCCTAGCACTGAAGGAGGGAAGCACACTCTTTGCACAGTTCCTTGGAGGTCCCAGCCCTCCTAGATCTGTAGGACAGTCCTTCTTGAGCCAGTTTGTCCTTGTGCTCTTGCTCCACAGCCGGTGGTTGGTGCATAAGGACAATGAAACCCTCATGGCTGCATGGCGGTCTGTGTGACCCACTTACTGGTGTGTGAGATCACCTTCCGTACACCACCAGAAAGCTCTAGACCATGTCCCATGCTATCTTTCCATCCTCAACCTTGCACCAGCTTCTGTCTCTCCTGTCTCATACCCCCTTGGGTCTGCTGAATGCAGAGAGATGGGATGAGGTTCCCTGCCCATAGGGTCAGCATTGCCCATGTTTGCTCAGCAGTTCCGTACAGAGAAACAGTCACTGTTAGAACTACGGTATGAAACACTTCAAAGGTCTGCTTCAGCTTTTCAGAAGTCTTAGTACTGTGACAGTGTGGCCATCACTAAGCAGGTTATAACTGCACGGTACAGCAGAGTGGACACATGCAAGCGAGCCTGAATGGCCAGACCAAGGTAAACCGTGTGGTAAAGGATCGGTGGTGCTTCTCCTGCCTGCTATTTGCCTCTTCCCTGCTTTTCAAGTTTCACTCATTTACTGCTTGTCTCCCTTGCGTCAAATTAATTTATGCAAAGTGTCGACCTGTTAGACTGAACGGATTTTTTTCTGAGCATTCTAGGGAGATGCAGAGACCGCCTTCATTCAGCTTGTTCAACTATCTTATCCATAACCTCTTCCTAACAGGTGTTCAACACATCCCAACAGGATACATTTATCCTGAAGCTTCCTTGCTGCTTTAAACAAAACCTCGCATTCCCTCTGCCTTCCCTTTCTCCTTCCTTTGATCCATCCCTTTTTTAAGCTTCGTTTGTGCTATTAATAATCGAGGGTTCAGCGCTGTCAGCACATTCAACACAGTGGAGAACAAAGGGCAGAAAACAGCCCCACCCAAAATGAGTTTACAGGCTAATGAAGGCAAACAAAACCCTGCACTTGGCTGGGCGCACAGGGTGGCAGGCTGAATGGTGACTTCTGGGCCGGGAGGGGGGCTGTCCTTTAAAAAGCACATTTTTAGGTGGATGAGAGTCTGCTTATTCACAAAAGAAAAAAGTGTAAGGGGAAAGTTCCTGAAAGTGAAAATGAAAGCCTGATGAAGCGATTTTGGGGCAAAGGGATGCCGGACAGATGGAGATAGGGAGATGGGTGGGTGCAGAATGTAAGTGTGGGGAGATAGACGGCTTAAATAGCTAATCAGTAAGAGGGCAAAGGCACCCAGACACCCTGTGAAGACACTTTTATAAAGAACCAGGGACAGATGGAGCTAGAGCTGTGCAGAGCCTTTGAAGGAGCAGATAAGCAGGTTGAATTTAATGGGGGAATGTGAGAGGTTGTAATTGAAGAGCTCAGGACGCTGAGGATCATTAAGAATTTGCAAAGAGAATTGAGCACTGCATGAGGAGCTTGGAAAATCTCCACATTTGAAGGTCTTAAGTACAAGTTAGATAAACATCTGTTGAGAATGTTGTAGATGTGGCTGATCCTGCCCTGGGGCGAGCGATAGGCCCGATGACCTTTTGAGCTCCCTTCCCGTTCTTCTGTGTGGGTGTGGTGGGCCAGGAAGATAGTTTGCCAGATGGTAAACACATTTTTGCCCAGATTGAAGTAGAATAAGGAGGGATGAGGGGTCCTGGGCTGCACAACTATGCAAAGGTATCACATAAAAGCTGGAAAGGAGGAGAAAGAATTAGGTTACTGCACTGTCTTTTCTGCTGAGCATCAGCCAAGTATATGGATGGGAGGGGAATAAGAGAAAGGGGAGATGAAAATGGGTCAGAGATTGCAAGTGTAAATTCACAGTTGTGTTCGATATGATGAAATCATTCCTATGAAAACTATTGTATCGCTGAATGCCACTGTGTATTCACTCAGAAGGCCGTAAGTATGTCTTTCCCAGACTAGCTATAATAGACATCTTCATGTCTCTACTCAAAACAGACAATGCCAAGGGGGTCAGCAGAAGCAAGGAGAAGCACTTTACTCCAGCTAGTCTGCAGGTGAAGTGGAAAGGAAAGAAGAGCCAGCAGCAAAACAAAGGAATGGAGTATTGGAGGACACACGCAGAAGACACTTACCTGAGATGGCAGCAAGAGAGGGTTTAAAGTAAGAGAAGGGAACAAAAAGATATGCCTTTGTAATAGGAAGACCCTCTTTACTGACAAGACCAACTGTACTAAAGTAAGCTGAATGAAACTTTTGGTTTAAAAATAATTTGGTGTTGCAGAGAAAGTATTTTCTGTGTTCTTTAATGGCTCTAAACTGAGCTCAAAGACTGCATCCAGAATGAGGAAGAAACAGAGGTAATGCAAACGCATGGAGGCTTTATGGCTTTATTAACCTTACCTAGAATCACATGCTTCTTGTATTATTCAGGTAAGATGAGTCAAGTTTTAGACTCTTAAGCAAACTCTGTGTGTATGTGTCTGTGTGCATATGCAGAGAGATTTTTTTTACCTGCACCTATGATGTGCCCTTGAAGAAACAAAATGTAAACCAGATGAAGACTGATAGTCCTTCCATGGGGTACAAGGAGATGTTACCTGCTGAGAAGAACTGGGCAAAGAAGGTACCAGCTGCAGAGCTAGGTTATCAGACCGAGGAATCCCTCCTGGTGCCAGGCGTAAGGCTTGCTTCTGAAATGCAGAGCAGATGCTTAAAATCAGGAACAGGGTTTAACCTGTTCTCAGTCCCAGCGAGATAAGGACTTATAGCCTCCAGAGTCTGGACACTATCATGACCATCTGGTGAGAGTCAAGTCACGTCGCTTTGCCAAGGAGCCTGGGGAATTCATACTGGTAATGGAGCAGGAAGGAAAACAAAAGATAAAAATAGAACCCGGTTGATATAAAGCTGAGTTTGGGTTGATGAGGACATCATAGCAATGTGAGAGCCATAGAAGACTAGAGACAGAATGGCCAGGCAGTGGGTCAAGAACAAGAAGATGGCCATGTGAGCTATCAGCATGGACAGGGGAATGGGCTGCCAAGGGATCACCAGATGATGAAAACAAGAACAGGCTAAAGACAGAGCCAAAATAACAAAGAATCACTGAAGGACTGGTCATAAAGGGAAGGCTGAGAAGGGGGAAAGCACAATCAAAGATGTCTGAGGAGAGAATAATCAATGAGAAATTGATTATTTGAGTTATCATTGGTAACTCAGTAGTCACAGACAGGCTGGGGAAGATGAAAATAGCAAGAAGCCTTGGCAGCAGCCAGAAAAGGTCCTGTTGGCCTTGACAAACACCTTGTTAGTGGATGAAGGTGCCTTATTTCAGCCCCATAGCAGAGTAATCCATAGGAGATTCAATGGAAGTCAGGTGGTGGCAGTAGGAGGCACTTTCACAAAGTTTGAAGTCAAAGGTAGATAGAAGCTGCTGAGAAAGAAAAAGCCTAGATGAGATTTTAAAAAAACTGAGGAGGTGAGGGGTGGGTCAGATGACAGAGGGAAAAGATACTTAAATAGTGGGAAAATAAAGTATCTGCAACCTGGAGGATAGGGATAACCCCAACAATTTTCAGGTCTTTGTTCATGCCTATGTGTGCTGCCTTTTTTATTTCTAAAACTGAAAAACCTCCTCACTTCAAGTAGTGATAACCTGTAGAGGTTGATGAATGGGTGACAGGAGAACTCAGGGCTATCACTGCTGAAAGGAGGCTCCTGGCACAACCAGCCAGTAACAGCAGACCTCTGCTGCTACAGCACAAGTACCATTTAGGTGCCCAGCTTCCACATCTTATCTACATAGCTTCAAAAAAGTATCCAAAGTCCATCTGGAGTGACTTTGAAACTGCATGAAAATTATGTTCCTAGTTCTATGCCAGTATCTTTTGTTATACAGGAGGCAAGGATCACAGCTTTATGACAGTGACTCACCACCCATACCTGGATGTTTTTTCAGCTAGATTCTCTGCCTCCATTTTGCCCAGCAGTAGGCATACCACAGTGCTAAGCTCGGTGAAAACCAGTAGGAACTCTCATACAGAGCTAAAAATCACAGATCTCGCTCTTCCATGTGGCAGCAGCAAATTTGCTATCCTCTGTGCATGTGAGTGTGCATGTGTATATGTATGTATATATACATATATATGCATGAATCATCAATGATCTATCATTATTAATTCATTAGATATTCATTGTAATTGCCCTGCTTGTGATTAATTCATTTGGTATTAATTTAGATGTCATATCTACGGTACTTTTGTAAGGCTTGCCATATGATTCAGCCTTAATTAATCTATATCTAAAGAAAAATGCTAACAATCAATTCACATTACTGGGATGCTTAGGCTGTCAGCAGGAGCACGTTTATTATGATTATTATTATTTATGGACACAAGGAAGAAGACATTACAATATTTGCAATCATCTATGTGTTCCATACAGTAGGATATTTTAGTCCCAATATAGCTATATATCTGCGTGGCCTTGCTTAACTGATTTGTCTAATCGATTTGTGAATGTCCTTATCTTTAAAGATGTCACCTTGTATTTACAATCATTGGCAGGTCATTATCCATAAAGATATCTCAAGTCATTTTTTTCTTCAGCAATGTATCTTGTTACTTATCCGCTGTACAGCAAAATCTCTTTTCACTCTCTTATGCTCCTTTTTTGGGGTAGAGGAATTTATAAGGAGGTATCAAAGGTTTAAAAACAATCTATGAGACATTTGTATTCCAGAATGGAACTTGGGTAAATAATGAAGTGACACTCAATTTAGAGAAGGCTTTATTACTAAAGAAGGAAATCTTATTTTAATCACTTCTCAATTCAGTTGAACTCCAGTTCCGTTTTCTCAGTGCCATAGTAAGAAGACCAAATGCAAACATTGATTAGGGTAAGATATACAGAAGCATCAAATAAGAACAAGCAATATTTCTGTTTAAATGCACCTCATACCTCACCATAAGAAAGCACTTAAAGCTATCAAAGTGGAAGTACTTTTGGAATAGGTAAGAACTATGAACTCTATTTAAATTAAATGTAAATAGCTAAACCCAAAGTAAAGCTGCAATACGTAAGGAATGTACTGCAGGAAACAATGAGATACAGAATTTCTGTTATGTACAGACTTCCATATTATTCTTACTATGATTTGGGATACATCATTATTCCTTGTAGCCCTCTTGGTACTTTCAGTTTCCAGTTCCTGGGAACAGGATACTTATGCCTGCTGAGATCTTTTTTCCTAAATTTTGTTTTCAATTTTTCTCTGATGCAATGCTCCATTCTGTGTAGAGGCACTGAATAGCTTATTGTAAAATAAAGGATTAATATTAATGCACATTCTTAACAGCTTTTATCAGGAATACAGTGTGAGCCTCCTTGAAAGATTTTTTTTGTCCTTTTCTTGGGATATGACAGTATGATGTATATGATCTATCATGCTCATTTCCTTCACGCATTCTTAGCCCTACTGGAGCAGCCTTAGAGTGATGGTAATCTTATGAAAACTCAAAATGATTTGTTTATTACTGAAGGTTTATTTAGGGCTGTCACCATGACCTATATCCATTAGTAACCTCAAGAATTCTTAAAGGGACACCGGTGCCATTACCTGCTATTTTCAGCCATACTCTGTGATAGTGGAAGGCTAAGGCTGTTGCTTCTAAGAGCTTTTTATAAATTATATTGCTATCCTTCCCTCCCCATCAACCTTCTTTGTTCTATAGATCTTTTGCCTGGAAAAATGTTTAATCCCTCCCATATCACTCAAGCAGCACATATAAAGGTATTGAAAGAAGGGAAATGAGGTAGCTACATCCATGTATTCCAGTGTATTGACTTTCAGCAATTTGACTCTACAGGCGAATTGTTTAGAATAAAAAAGAGCATGAGCCCAGATTCGGTCAGAGGACACAATGACCTAGCTCAGCACTGAAGTCCACTACCTGCCTGGCCTTCGCATTTCCAAGTTTCCACCCTAGTTCACTTAGAGACAAGTGACCTAAGGTGCCCCCTTTTCTTCAAAGGGGGCTGCCCAGCCATAGGAAAAGCCCCTGTCCCACCTCCCTACTAAGGCTTGCAAGGCCCAGAGCATGATCACAAGAGGGCTTGGTGCAGCAAAGGTAGGAGAGAAAATAGCGCAGTCCCTTGCCATCTCTAGGCTTCACATTTAGTACCTAATCATCACTCAGAAAAGTATATTTCTTCACCCTGTTTTGAAGAATTACATTCTTGCCTCCCACGTCCCCAGATGAAGCCTAAGTTATGACCCCTCATCACTGCAGCTTCCCGTCGAAGCCATTACACTTTGCATTTCACTCTACATTCAGATGGGAGACGGCTACATCCTGACTAGCTGCTACATAATCCTTCTGGCATACCTTTAGGCTGAATGATCGTTCCAATGCATGACATCGAGATACAAGTGAGGCAGCAGTTCAGTTTTTGCAAAAGAAGGGCAGGCACCATCCCCAGAAAGGACCTGCAGCCATGGGTTCTGGGTGGGGAGGGGTGGCCGGCCCCCACACGAGCACAGTCAGTAGCTACTTAGGACCTGCCCTAAGGATGTGCAAGGGTGGACCTACCTTACAACGTATTACAGCTATATTATATGTGACTGCATTACAACAAAGCAACACGTCTGTCATCTGCCTTTTGCTGAGTATTTACACTGCTCAGGGAGTAACAGGCTTGGGTTTGGGCTCTTTTCAGCCTGAGAGGCAGTAAACCCACATCCAAAGAAAAAGCCCTGACCACCAGCCCGCTGCAAGACAAAAGGTCTACCTCAAGCCTATAGCATAGGAATGGTAAGGGTTTCTTCTTGCAACCAGACAGGTGCTACTTTTCCAGAGAGAAACCCCAGTTACGTATTCACAGGATCAGAGGATAGCTTGGGAAGGGAGCTCAGGAAGTCTCTGGTCCAAGCTCAGCCCAGCTATGAGGTCAACGCTGGCTGGCCAGTGCCTTGTCCAGTCTGGTGCTGGAAACCTCCCAAAGGTGGAGATTACAGCCTCCAGGTGACCTGTTTCACTGCTTGACTGTCCTCATGTGGGCAAAGGTTTTCCTTATACCCACCTGAACCTCTCTCGCCTTAACATACACCCATCACCTCTCATCCTCCTGACATTCCCCTCTGCAGAGCCTGGCTGTGCTTGCCCAGCAATGTCCTCACGTGTACTGGCAGGCTGCTAGGAAAGGCAGGGTTTTGCTCCTTTTGACCTGTTGCAGTTCACAGCAGTCAGGTTCCTCCAAAGCAACCCCAGGTCCTTCAGTCCAGCTACACAGGGTAAGGGCTCCAGATCCAAACCATCTTGGTAGCTTTCATCTGGACTTGCTCCATTTGATTGATGCCTGTCTTGTACTGAGGGGCCTGAAACTGGATGAGATATTCTAGGTGCCATCTAAGGAGTGCTGAGCAAAGGGGGATAATCACTTACCACCCTGTACTGGCTACACTGCTCTTAATATGGCCCAGGATACAGCTGGCTGCCTTTGCTGCTGGAGCACACTGCAGGCTCGTGTCCAGCTTGCCATCTGCCATGGCCCTCCAGGCCTTCTCAGCAGAGCTGCTCCCCAGCTAAAGCATCCCCAGCCTGTATCACTGCAGGGTGATCCCAGGTGCAGGACTTGGTGCTTGTCCTTACTGAATTTCATAAATTTTCTGTTGTTCCATTCCTCCAGTGTGCTAATGTCCCTCTGGATGGTGGCCTTCTGCCACGATGTCTTTTCCATCTGAAATCTCCCAGTTTATTTTACCTTATCCATGGACCTGGCTATGTTGAATTCTGCACAAAGTCTGCTGAGAAGTGAAAGAAGTGCTATTAAATTACGTTTAATACTCTAACCTCGGAGAAAACAGAAACATCCTTCTCTTGCCTTCTTTCTTGTAGAGGGAGAGAAAAATTTGTTGCCCTATCAGAACCTGATATCGCCCAGTATAACTCTCTATGCTGAAGTCCTGGTCTAAGAGTTCAGATCACAGGCTTGAATCATCCCTTTGCTTGGTCTGTGAACTTGTACGTCTCATACAACACAGATGTGAACAGGCTGTGGCACAAAGTCAATCCCCAGAGTCAAGAGGCTGTAGGCTGTAAAGCTGTGCATAAGGAAAGACCCGAGACACTGAAAAAAGTGGTGAATAAAACCCCTTCTCAGCCCTAGCTGAGGACTGAATTCAGATGGGATTCAGAGTCCTGTACATCCACACAGATTTCAAATTTGTATCTTCCATACTGATAGAAAGTGCCCTGAACACCTAGCCACAGGAGCATTAGAGGGGAGGAATGAAGATCTGTATTACCTTCTCTTTTACCACAATTTGAAACTGTGGTTTCTGTGGAACAGAATAAACTCAGCAGAAGACCTATGCTGTACAAGGACCCTTAACAGTCCTTGTCACCTGTCACCAATGTGTCAAGCTCAAAACATCCAAGTTACAGACTTCATCTGGCCAAAGTGTCCACTAGGAAGATGCCCATACCCTACAATTCACTTTAGCTGGTCAACTACCAAAAAAATACAAAACCAGCAGCATGAAGGGTCAAGTGCCTGACTCTCATTTCCGTAAGAGTTATGAATGCCCATAATGTGAATTAGGGCCCAAGCTTCAAAGTGTCTTTGGGCACAGAGATCTCTGGAAGCAGATAATAAGTAAAGTAAGCCACACAGCTTTGGGTCTACAGACCTGTAACAATACTCTGTAGCCACATGGAACTATAGCCTGTCTACAAGTCCTGGTCCAAAGAACTGCATATAGAATTATAAACTTTAGGCCTTTTGAAATATTTTATGTTAGTCTAGAATATGGAGCTGTTTGCAAAATTAAAGGAGATAATTAAAACAAGATCTTTTAGAGAATGTTTTTATTCTAATTCTTTTTTGTATTAAGACAAAACTTTTGGCTCATGCAATGCCTGTGCTCCTAAGGTGCATCAACAGAGTACACAATTGAAACTAGTCCCTACAAATGTTTAAATGTGCCAGTGTTATCAATAAATAATGAGAATAGGGGTTAGTTTCAAATAAACTACTATTTCAGTCATGCCAAGTTCAGGATCCGAGGTACAGAGAAAAAAATCAGGACTTTTCTATGCTGTGTCTTCAAAATCCCCATTCTCTCTGATTATAAGGGTATGATAGTCCATATGGTGAGAGATGATTTTTAAAGTTTGCAGATTTCACTGTTCAGCTATTGGGAAACACATTTTCTTTGGTAGCAAGGCAAAATGAGGCATCATTTGAAATTCTTGCAGGGTAAGGAAACTTGGGTTCACTTTTAGCTGTAAGAAAGTGGCCCTTCTTTGGGACACTACAATTCCAATCACAGCAAATGTCCCGCAAGGACCATCTGTTGCTCTGTTGAAATGCTTGAATAAGAGGGTGAAGGAAGAGGAGATAGCTGATAAATTAGAGCTCTGCTGAAACATCTATGTGCATAAATGTTACATCGAAAATAGCTTAGTGGTGTCAAGGAGGGATAAGAAATTGTTCTGGTATGGGTGAGTGGAGCATGGATGGAAACTCTAATGGAGTGTTATGTTTCAAAGAAAATTTAAAGTCCAGGTGGGGAGTGGTACATAGGGCTGTGTGCATTTCAACTACCTTTCTATAAGCTGTGACTTAGCTGCAAATTGCTCGCGTAAATGAAGAAATCACAGTGTGAAATCATATGCCCGGTGCTGTGCAGGAGGTCAGACCGGATGAGCATAATGGCCCTTCTGGCCTAAGAACCTATGGAGCCTACCAAACTGTGCAGAAGGCAATGTCTATGCAAACAAGAAATATGAAAATCAAGTACATAGTTACAGTAACACTATACGTTAAACAGGGATCTAAAACTAAACATTGTAAATGAGTTAGAGGTTATTTTTTATTTATTGAAGGGCATATATATATGTATATATACGAAAGATGTAAATTACAGTGATCTGCAGATTCAGTCACTGACTAGATTTGTCCAAATTATAGAGATTATTCTATCGAAATCCTATAAATTTCTGTATTTTGGAACCAAACTCAAAATAAACAGCGGCGTTAGCAGGTACTATCACAGAAAGGCCTTTCCAAATCACCAGCATCTGCCTCTAAACACTAACTGGCTTGCTCACAACTGAAACGCGCACAAGAAAGATTGGCATCTGGTAATGAAAGTATTGCTTCCCGGAGATGTTGGGTAAACACCATTTTGATTAAATCATTTGGGGTTTAATAAAGAAGAATGGGTGCTGCAGAAACACAGCGAAAGCGGCTGGGTCCCCGGCAGGCACAAGATCTGTAAATACACACATGTATGTGTGTGCGTCTATACATATATATATATACACACATATACATACATATATACTCAAATACATATATATATATATACACACTCTCCTGTGAAGGTTTTTGGCTGCCTTGTGCTCCGCGGAGCGCTCCGCGGCCGGGGGGCAGCGCCGGGGGGACGGGGGAGGCGCTCAGCGCCCGCGGAGCGGCGGCCCCGGCGCCGGGGGCTGCGGGACGCCCTGGGGCAGGGGGGACGTGTCCCCCCCCGGTGCCGGTGCCGCCAGCCCGTGGGCCGGGGCACGGCGAGGCGGCGGCGCGGGGCCGGCAGCCGGTAGGTGGAGCGCAAGGCCAGAAACGGGCCGGGGAAAGCGCTCGCTGCGCGGCGAAACCGCCGGGTATTTCGATTCATAAAATGCGCAAATCCTCCAGGATGAATAATAACAGGAAAACGCAGTGACTGTGCGTTTCCCACGAGGCGAAAATTTTCCAGGTCCCGGCACCCGTGCTGTGACCGGCCGTACCTGGCCTTTAATCCAGATGTGGACAGCGGTTCTGTAGGGAGGCTGCCGAGGTTTGAGCGCCTTCTGCGCGTTCCTGACTCGGTTTCACTCACCTTCCTGGTGCCAGGAAAAGTCCGTTTCCATCGCCCCCCTGCACCTGAACAGCACAGCATGCAATAGCTGCTGCCTGGTGCTGGGAGACCTAGCATGCACTGTACATGCAGCAGCGTATACAGTCTGAGAAGCAGAATAGTTCGGTTTGTTAAAAGTGTATTAAAAAAATAAAGACATTTTCAGGAGCCTTTAAAGAAAAAGTTTTTAGATACGTGACCCACGAGCAGAGATAAATCCCTGAATTTCAATGTCCTATAACTCTTGCAGAAGCTTCATCATCATTGTCACAGCTTACATACAACATCGATTTTTGTGTTATTATCCAGACCAGCCAGGACATAATGTATGAACATCTACCATCTATTTTTCCACCGGCTTTTCTTTCTAATGTGCCTCAGACTCTGAGCAAACGTGAATTTGAGCCTCTTAGTTCAGTCGAATTTATTATCCTTAAGGGAGGGGGGCCGAAATCACAATTGTAAGTGCTCCCTCCACTCACACACGCATGCACGCACACACACACTAGATGCGCTGTCTGTGCACCACTCCCCTATTGTTTTCACTGTAACTGATTTTGGCACCAGCTCTTTAGCACTTTGGAAGGGCCTTCATTAGCACTGGGACACTGTCCAAAAGGAATCCAGAAAAATCAACACATGGCTGCTCTTGTTCTCATGATAAATGACAGCTTTGGCTGAAAAACAACAACAGTAAGGAAGCAAAACAAAACCCAAAAAGCAACAAGGGTAGCCATAATGTGAATAGGAGAAGTCAGACATGACTAACTCAGCCTGGATAGGGGAACGGGCTTGGATGGGAGGGGGCAGGGGGATTCCTCCCCTGGTACTGTATTAAAAAAGTGGTTTGGCCTTCGTGCTGTCATGGAGGGTTCATTCTCAGAGGGGAGAATGCAGGGGAACGGGGAGAGACTGGGACCAGACAACACCGCTCTGGTGACACGAAGGAAAGGGCATCAGCACAGTGGGTTATGGACAATAAAATGTCTGCCATCCTCACAAGGAGGACGAGGGATCCAGTCCCTTATATAAAGCAGAGCTTACAAACGCAGAGAATGTATTAGGCTGCTGTATTAACCCATTTATTCCCCAATGGCTGTGTTTACACTCAAATCCTGAAGTGCTTACTCAGGCAAAACTCCCAGTTGACCTAGTCCTGAAGGCTTTAATCAGGAAGTATGCCCAGTGACTTCAATGGGAGCTTTGTCTCAATAACTATTCAGGATATGGCCCATAGGGATCTTGAAACTAGAACTAATTGAATTTTTTGCACGACATGTCTTTTCGTTTGAAAAGAACCCTTTTTATCCAAAAACAATTCTTCACAAAATGTACCACCCATTTTTCTTTATTATTGGAAATTTTCTATCGTACTTTACCAGAATGCTCACAGGCTTTTTTACTTTGTACAGCTAAAAACACAAACAAACAAACAAACAAAAAAGAAAAAGAAAAAAAAGAAAAAACAACCAAATCCTTATGGAGACTTTTACTCTTTTGCTAAGAAAAAAAAAATGACAAGCAAATAGTTTTGAAACAATGCTGGTGAAAACTGTGGAAAACACCTAGGGAATGTCAAAAGAAAAAGTAAAGTCCTCTTGTAAAGCAAGGAAAATGAGCTTATTAGGATTTTGTTGTTGCTGCCATTACAATCTCATTCCTTGCATTTTGATTTCTTCCATTAAAAACTGCAATATACTATCACTGAATGCACAAGTTTGCATATACAGTTACCTAAATCATCACAGACAATTTTTAAACTCATTTTGGAGTCTCTAAAAAGGAAAGAAATGTCAGCCCTGACCTGCGAGGTCTTCCATACACGTAAGCATGTGAGCTATGGGCAGTCCTTCAAGTCACACAAATTCAACAAATATTGTAGAACAGGCTGACATTCCGTACAGAAGACAGATGTGCAAAGAAACACCATACAGAAATTTTTGAGGTGAGCATCGACAAATCTGTGAAAAGTTGTACAAATGCATCACAACTATGACAAAATCCTCCTGAAACTTCTTAGAAAGTGGGGTTTGTGCCTTTATTTTCAAGTCTGCTTTCAGTATTAGGCGGTATTTCATGGTCTGGAGTCCAATGCAAGAGAGCCTTAAAATGCATTTTGAACTTACGTTTTCAAATGAGAACTGCTATTGAATTTCATGGGGAAAAGACCCATTTTGCAAGGTGCAAATCTGTTGTAAATAAACCAAAGCAGCATTTTCCAGGAATCCTTCATGAGCTTTACACACCACGTGTCTCATCCAAACTTGGCATATATCAGATGGCTGGTCAACAGTGACCCATGAGAATACACACAAGACCCTCACACATCAGCTGCATTACAACTTGTTCATTACCACACACAGCATCCCACATTGATCGTGAATATATATCATTAGAAAACAAGCTGTACACTGATAAGAAGCAGTTTGTAAATTGTCCTGCTTGGAATTCACAAGGAATGCATTTCTGATAGATGTTTAGACTGTTGACTTAATATGGTTAAAAGCAAAACAAGTATTTCATTGGAACTTGCATCTAAATTTCTATTCATTCAAAAATATTAAAGGAAAAGCCCTACATACTGATTTTGATTTTGCTACAAAGCCAAAGGCCCAATGAGGTTTTCCGAGTGATCCCCTCTGGTCTCTGAATTTGAATCAGGGTTTTGAACAAGCTTGGGTCAGGCATCTCCTCTGAAACAACCTGAAATAGCACCTCTCAGTGTTTTCAGATGAGCTTCACGTAAAGCTAGATCTTTGCAGGGTTACAATTCAAACAAAAGTTCAGGGACACTAGTAGACAAGAGCTGATTCTGTCCCATATCTCCCTTATGAAGTTAAATCACTGGGAACAATCAGCTGGGTGACTTCTAAATTCCCCTTCACACACCCCCAATTAAACTTTTATTATATGGGTTGATCCCATGATATAAAACACAAGTGTGTCTTAATGCGATTTGAAGTCGCAGGCAGCCTTCTGGGAGACAGGCAGATGCCTGATGTACCTTATGCTGATGTATTGGATGCTGCTTTTTCCTGCTTTATGCCATTAGTACACTTGTTCACCATCTCCCCTACCACATTGCCATCAGGGAGATCTAAGCTTGGCAGCAGGCTGGGATCCCTGCCTCTAAGCTGAAAGAGGTTGAGCTATTTGCAGAAATAATGCTTTCCAGACGTACTAAACAGCACTCATCTTTCCAGATGGAGGGGCATTAGTGTTGCTTCCAGCCATCTCTTCACCTTCTGGTGTACTTGCCACTCCTCCCGTATGCACCATGATCCTCATGCTTCAGATACCTCTCCTGCATGCTGAGAAACTCTGTGATCTGCCTGCACCTTGCAGCCCTGGGAGCCAGCTGGAGCAGAGAGATACCCCAGCCCATTTTAGCATGGGATTCCTATCAGATGGGAAATGGGGGCTCTGGAAGGAGCAAAACATTCAGGGACCCTTTTTCACTTCAGTGGTCTGTATTTCTACTTAAAGGATTCCAAAAAGAGAGGATTTGGCAGGTAGAGGGTCTGCTGAACATGAGTGCTGATGGCAGCCAAGCTAAAGGGATATATATAGAGAGAAAGTCAGCAATGAAGAGGTAACGGCCCCATTGCTAAACTGAAGCTTTTAATGGTCCCACAAGACCTGCAGACTGTCTGGTCCAACGACTAAGGGCTAAGAGCCAAGCCTTGAACATGCAGATCTTGGATCTGTGGCACACCAGGCTACATCAACCCTGATGAGGTCATCTGGATCACATGAATGCTTCAAGTCAAACAACTGAAAAAAAATTTATTTTTTCTTTCTTTTTCTTCCTTTTTTTGTTCTTCATGTGAATCCCCAGTGGAAGAAATCCACCGAACAAGCATGTTGATTTTGGCAAAGGCACACACAGTCACTCTGTTCTAAAGATGAGCTGACACGTGCAGATTCACAGATTAGCCATTTCTAAAGGTTAATTAAATATTGCCATTGTTTTCCAAGCTATTAATGTATGTTATTCTATTTTTCTCTGTTAAAGAACATCTGGGTTTTGGAGTTAAAAAATATGCAACCCTCCATCCCCCTTCAGAAAAGGTCTTAAAAAACACACACAAAATGTCTCCTTTAAAAATATGGCATGACCATCTTCAGAGTCACATTACAAAGTTGAGGAAAAAAATCTTTGAAAAAATATTACGAAAAATGTTCTTCCATAGATCAAAACATTTCATGTGTGTTCTCGTCTGCCGAGCGCGTCTCAGAACTAGCTCACACACAGTAAATGAACTGTAGGAGAAGCTCCTGGTATTAGTCAGCCCTTCGTTATTTGCTGAAGTTACTGGAAGTGATTAAATTCAGATATGTTCCTGCTCCATCCTTTGGTGCCAGGATGTATGACAGCCAGTTTTGTTTACAGTGCTGGCACTGCCAGGTAAATGAAGTGGATTTGTACAGCTTTCCTTCTCCCTGTCCTGTGTCCCTCCTCGGCAGTTTGGACTCAGCTTATGAATAGATTTGAGGTGAAAGAAAGAATGAGTAGGATTAAGAGAATGGAGGTGTAGAAAACCTGATTTGGTAGCGGTTTCTTGGCAGGGATGTAAATGACTACAAAAGATTCAAGGCAGTCCAAGCCCTAGTGATCAGGCTTGGCAGCAGGAGCAAAGGAAAGTTAGGCTTTGCTTGCAGATTTACTCCACTGTTCCTGTGATACCTGAGACAAACCAGCTTCATTCTTTGCACCAAACCTCCCTCATTACACCTCCAAGCCCAGGCGTTAGGCAGTCTGAAAAACCAGAGCAATATCATTTGTCTCCTCTTTGCACAGACAGTAGCAACTGCTTAAGATGCCAAGGAAAAAAAGAATCTAATCCAGTATCGCCTGTGTCTCCATTTACCTTTCTGTAACTGGTGACAGTCACATAAAAGTAACTCCCAGATATGTCAGGAAGTTCAAGTTCTAATGCCAAAATAGTGCTTGGAAACTCTCAGCTGTAAGGAAAACAGAAACATAAAATACTGTTCTAAGAATGAGAATGTGAATTTGTGAATTCCATGGCTATTCCTCATCAGCCAGACTTTAAGCTTCAAGCTATCTGTGCTAACCAAAGTCCCATGCAAATCAAAATGAAGTTACTGACCATCCCCAGCACTGGTTCTGGCCCAATTCATGTTTAGGTCCCAGTCATCAGCTAGTGTATAGTTCTACCAACTTAGTGGCAATGAATGAACTAAGCCTGCTCATGACACAAGGCACAGAGACCAGTGATGGTCTGACTCATGTCCTTCTGCATGACCTTATAATCTCTGCAGCCAAGCTGTAGTAGTAACCGATCCCTTTCTCACCCCATTTCTAGGATGGCAGGCTGTGGTGGATCGCTTCCCTTATTCACCTGGTCATACGAGCAGAGGTGAAGGGAGCCCTGCCTTGCCTCCTGCATCCCTCTATAAGTCATCAGAGGCCAGAAAAGCAAGGGCATAGCACCGATGGTGGTAGGTAAGTCTGGCATGGAGCAAGACCAACCAGCTTTTTACAGTGTGCCTACCGTACCCTATGCTGCCATGAAGTCAGCTATCTGCACTCTATACCACCATGTGCAGTCGGTTTCCCCAAGCTACTGCCTGGTCCTATTATACTCAGCCCTTCCTGGTCCTGCTGGGATCACAACAGTCAGATGAAATGAGGATTACTCTGTTATTTATTTCTGTCATGTTCTGCTTGGAAGGTTTGATGATTCCTCCTAATAGGCATTTTACTACTTGACAAAAAGTTATCCATATTGCAGTGCTTGTTCTGACCTGTGAGTTAGCAAACAATAAATCTTAATTACACTTAAATGCCAGAAATCTGCAAAGAATGAGGCAACATTAGTCAGCTGTGAATTGGTCCTGACTCCTGCCTCTGCTTTGGCTGGAGATGCAGCTGCAGGAATACATAAATTAGTTTTTGATTTGTTTGTGCCTGTACAATCAGTTGTAGCTGTTCCTTAAGAGCATTTCCAGTATTAGTGGGCTTACTGGCATTCATCCTATTAGCATCTCAGATGCAGGTGCCATCTGGAAAGTTTTATTTTAAAAGACTTTTGGTATTGTACTTAGGTTAATAAGAAAGCATTATTTTTAAATATCGCAGCCGTTTTCCAGAGTATAACTCAAGTCTCCTGACATCTGCCTAGTGGATACTTGTTACCTTTGGGTTTATTGAAATAAACCCTCTGAATAACCTTTTTGTTAGCAATCTGCTTGATAGGCTCTGCAACGGAACAGTGTTGGAGTGCAAAGGGAGTCGCTAGCAGAGGGGAATTTCTATGCTGTAACAAGCTCTTTGGTATTCCGGCACTTACATGTCATAATGTTCAATAAAATTGCCCAGGCCTGCTCCTCGTTTCCCTCTTTGTGAGATTCTGCCATCTTTATCCAAGAACTGGAGCTCAGCTGACAGCCCGGTTCAGCTCAGCAGATGCAGTGCAGTTCCTATTTCGGAAAAGGGGATCTGGGGAAGGTCTCACTGCTGCAGTATAGGTGGCTCTATCACCTTCTGTTTTAAACACTGCAATGAGGCCAATCTGAAGTGACTGCTCCTACCGTTTGGGAGCTGAGGCCAATCTGAAGCGACTGCTCCTACTGTTTGGGAGCAGTGACGTATTATATACTGGCTGAGTAATGGCTCGTTCGCAATAAATGAATCACCCATTCCACTTCCAAAACTCACCCATTCCAATATTTAGCATTCAATGGGAAAACGATTCAATGGAAATACTGTTGGTGAACAAAAGGTTTTCATTTATACTGAGCAAATTAGGTCCCATTGCCAGGAAGAAAAACACACCCTTCATGAAATTCACCTTTATTAATAGCTGACAGAGCATAGCTGGTAAACCAAACTAGCTATTCAGCAACCGCCATAAATTAAACCAGAGCAGAAACTGTTTTTACAAAAGGATCAGCTGAATCTTGGGCTCCTATTTGGTGACATCATCCTCAATGCACTAAGCCAAACTTTGCAGATTAAAGAGCAAGAAAGCTGCAAACGTAAACCGAAGTCGAGAAACTGAAATGGTCTTTTTCTGTGAAACACCAGCATAAGAACTGTCACTCTGAAGAGTTAGGCAGGCCCAAAACCTCTGGCTGGGTTGGTTTTGATGTGGCTCCACAGAAATTAAGGCAGCAAAAGTGCAAACAGAGGCTGAGCTGATTTACAATCCTGAAGTGTTTTACAACTCAGTGTAGCTTCTATTCCAGTGTCAAGGCCTAGATCTCTTTAAATATAGCTGAGTAAAAATAAATAAATAACATTCCCTGAAGCTGTTGCAGGTCTTCTGTAAGCACTAGGAAAATGCGGTCATTCTAGCTGACAGCTAAGCTGGAAACTCCAGAATTGTAAGAGTGTTCCTAGCATACAATCTGCAGAAATCAGACACAATCTTAGGAGGTTCCTAAAGGTACACCACCTTTATCAAAAAATCAGAATAACACAGAAGTCACCAGACTGTTGGTCAGAGTGCCAAAATAGCCAGATCCTGCTTCAGCTTCAGTCAAAGAACATGGACTGAAGTCATAAAAGTTAGGTTTGGGAGTAGTTTTCTAGCCAAACCTCGGATTTAGGTTCATTTCTAAAGTAGACAAAGAATGTTGAGTTGGTCTTGGAAGAAAGAATGTCACCAGCCAGTTGACACCAGTGTGATGCTGTCAGTTTTTTACAGGGGTCTTTTCTTCTGGTGTCAAACCTGTCTTGAGGAATAGTTTACATGGTAGAGTTTAAAGAAAAAATTTAGAAGAGAGAATTGAGATTAGCCTCATGGTTTAGATGACAGCTACCAGAAATATGGACTTTAAAAATGAGGTAATATACAAGGGATATTTTAGGTGTCTTGGGAACATTAATTCTGGATGCAAAGCCAAAGTTTTATCTCTGGCCACTGGGCAAGAGCTCTCAGAAAAGTCCAAGAATAATTAAATAAGCAGGTGGCATGTGCAAATCAGTTCAAACCAGGATGAACAATGGCAGCTTGTTTCAAATACAGAGAAACGCCTTTGGTAGCAAGGTCAGATCAGTCAATTTTGGACTGCCTATAAAGAAAACTTTCTCCACTTGGACAAATGTATTTCCTTCTATGTTTTTCTACATTGTGTCAGGTTCCCTACAGATGTAGGGATGCATGTCTCTCAGTGCTACTAAGCCAAGCAACAGCAGTGTTGTCAGGTGCAGTGATTCTGGGTCTGGACAGAGTATCTGGCCACAGGGCTGTGAGATCAGGTCCAGGCAGTCCAGGAGCTGGATCAGAGGCTGATGACCATCTGTACTAAGTCTGTCAGCCAGAACTGTCTTGGCCAGTACAGAGCTGGAGAATGATCATGTCTTTTTGATCTTTCAGATTACCCTGGGAATCAGGGGAGCTACTGGAAAAGCATAATACAAGGCTCAGCAGGAGAAAAACAATCCAATAACAATCCTGGACCTGAGCCTCCTGGAGCAGAAGCTTCTATTCTTGGAGGTGAGCAAATCTGTTCCGGAGTCCTCCCCCTGTTGCCTCCATATACAAATACAGTCTGTATTTACTGCTTATGGATTGCCTCCTCAGAAAGATGCTGCATGGTTGGTTTTTTTCAGGATTGGATCCTGGAGCTGAAGGACCATGTGGATTCCTCAGGTGGATGTCATCCAGATCTGAGTGTGAAGCCTTCATGGAGATGATCTTTCTTTGCATACATCTGTCATGACTTTGTGAAGAGTATGCAGGATGCTGCTGAGTTTTGAGATCCGAATGCTGTTCAGGCCACTTACGTATCTCCCACCTCCAAGAAATTTGTATGCAATTTCATAACATAGTCTCTGGGCCAAAGTTCTCTGACTACAAAGGTGGCAAAAAAATTAGTGGTAACATGTTAGTGACGCAGCTGTGATTAAGGTCCTTATCAAGGAGAAGCTTTCCCATGTATTTTTATGTTCAAGCCACCAAACTCGTTCTGCAACAAGATGTGGCACCAAGAGTTTCCTGCCTATCCAATGTCTTATCTGAGAATAGACTGACTTGACTCAGAGCTAATGAGGTTGCAGACTAAATCCATAAGGCAAATTCACATATATCAGGCTGACATGAGATCTAATTATGGGGTGTTGGAATAATTTTGATACCCACAGGAATAAAAGCACTTGTAATAAAGGAAATCTGCCAACAGGGAACTAAGATTTTACTGATCTGAGGTTAGTCATTAGCCCCATAGGCTGAGAAAGAATTAGCAACAACTAATGGGACGCATAGAAATGTGCGTATTTATCTGAATGCCATGCATTCTTAGATGGGTACCTGCCACTGCTGGGCATTTTATAAATCTATTCTTGTTTATCTTGTTAAATCCTGTCCAAATGGCAGGATTTTGTGCATACAATTGTTTAATCCAACACACTGCCTCCAGTCTACTCTGCTCTTTCTCTTTTTTCTTGCTTCTTGGTCAAGAATTGACAAATCCAAAGCTCAGTGCAGACAGCAGATGGGACAATCTCTAGTTTTTGTTGCCTTGCCACCAATAGCCATTGAGGGTGAGGAAACTAATCAAGAGCCACAAACACACCTACCCTTTTTTTACTCTTGATTAACTACACAGGGAAGCAGTCATCCCAGAGCTGCTGCTGTTTTAAAGAATCCACACATGGGTATAGGCACCTTAAGTGAGATCTACTCTCATACAGACCTGAAAAGCAACAGCACGCTTACAATTGCTCCTCAGGCTTCCTGGAAGAGGAGACGTGTGTGGAGAGGTGACAGCAACAAGTTCTAACCTGCTCCAGGAACTGGGGCTAGAGGCGGTTCACAAGGAGACTGACAAGGCACAGTAGAAAGGAGGAAAGGAACAAATAAATGTGTTTCCAAATGCAAAGCAACTTCTGCCAAAAGCAAATCCCTCAGCAAGATCCTTTGAAGAAAATGTGTAGGTAAGAACCATTAACTACTCCTGGGAGATGAAGACTTGACATCACATTTTTACTCTACACAAAAATGTGTTCCTATATACCTTAGTAAAGCATGCCTACAACTCCAGCTCTCCTACTATCCTCCAATATTATTTCCTCTTTTCTTATGCTCACCCAGTTGTAGAAAAACAAAACAAAACAAAACAGCCTATTAATGGAAAACCTCTTCACTCCAGTGGAACCAAAGAATGTGCACTGTCCCTGAATTCAGCTCCAAGGGACTGAAAAACGCAGGTAACTCACAGCTGTCTTACACCCGTCTAAGTTTCTCTTAGTCCAGGTGTCACAATGGTGTTACCACTCTGACCATCGCTCTGACACCACTTTTTATCTGGTCTCTATGAATTAACAGTGATATTTGAGACAGGATCAAATGCTAACAACCTCACTTGGAGTGTGCCAGTACCATCTAACTCTACCAGAGGTATGCCCCAAAGTTAAGGGCTCTGACTGCAGATCCTGGTGATTCTACCAAGTGCCAGCTTGAGCCCCCACCATATCTGCAGACTGCAAGTCTGTAGGCACATCTATGGGCATGGCTGGACCGTACCTTCCAAAGGATGCTGAGATTCAAATATCAGGTCTTAGCAGACGGTATGGAGATAGCAGGTGGATAGGGTACAGCACAGGCCGTGTTTATGGCAACCCATATATCTTTCTTTCACAGTACTCTGAAACTGCCTAGTCCAAAGGAAGACCATCAGCATTCATCTCAAAGTGTTTAGATAGCACTAAGTCTCAGCTGATTTTGGCTCTTCATCTGCGAATCTGCTACAGCACACCACTTAAAACACCTTTTCCCTTTGCAGCTTTTTTTCCTAGGCTGACCTCGAGATGTGTAGATAGGGGAAATGGTGGCAGAGGAACAACGCTAGGCTTATCCGCTTCCTGCTGCTGGCAGGCCTGGCTGGGTTTACCTAAGGCTTGACCCCTATCTCTCCTGCACAGCTGCCCCAGCAGGTGCTGTGCCCATCATGGAGATGTGCTACTCATCAAGATAAAAGGAATAAGAATCTATCTCAAAGCACTTAGGTATGATTAAATAAAGGAGGCCATTTCCTGTGCTGCTAATCTGTTGCCTTTCAAAATCACTAACTTCACTTTTTTTTAAAGTTACCATCTTTTAATTCTCCTGGGTCTCCTCTATAGTTCTCCTCCCTCCTTTCTGGGAAGGAGTGATCCACTTCATGATACGACAGTGGCTCACAGGGCTGATTAAACTGAACTCCGTGCAACACAAACAGCAATTTTTCATGTACAAAATGAAATAATTGAACTGCTCTCTCTTTTGAGTTTTGACTGGGTCAGGATACCCAATTAACCTGCAGGCTCCTGTACTGGCAGTTACCTGCTCTTCACTTTGAAATCAAGTCACTCTCCTGTTTTGGGAGCTCTACTGCTCTGGAAGCCTTCTTTTCCTTTAATATTATAGAACAAAGCAGAAACAGCTACTGTGAAAAAAAAAAGAAAAAAACAGACTCGTTCAAATATGGCCTCTTACTATACGTTTGAGCACTACAGTCTAAAGTTCAACAACATCGTAACGGCTTGGCTACTAAGAGACAAGATATTTTAGGACTTTAATATTTGATGAGTATTTACAAAGTCAAGTAAGTCTATAAGTTGTACCTTCACACTCACAAGAAATCCAGGGTTTAGACTTTGCAACTTCTGCACTTGTTTTTCTTTTTTTCTTTTCTTTTTTTTTTTTTTTTCTGGTGTCATTCCTAGTCCCAGAAACTGTCAGACTACATACCTTGCTGGGTTTCCCACATTAAGTACTAGATACTACATGCAGATGCAGTTTCCCATGGAAAGCTCTAATGTTTGGCAGTCCTCCTTTGTTCTTTCCTTTTTAAAAAAAAATAAAAATAAAAATTGGAGGAATTTGTATATTTATCAAAATAAAAGTGTGAAGCAGTGAGTGTGATTAAGCTGACTTTTACCTGCAATAAACATACAAAATGGCCATTGAGCATATAAGGAAGGACCACGTACAGGCAGCAAAGCTCAGCCTGCTCTAGGCATAACAGCACCCCAAAGCTACAAAGGTGGGGCTTGACACTTGAAGTGCAACAGGCGTCTAACCACAGTGAAGGCATCCCTTGCCTTTACTTTGGACTGCTGATCTGTGAATGTGTCTGTTGAGCAAAGCCACAGGCAAAAAAGGGTTGGATATATCTGATGAAGTGTCAAGATGCAGGGGGCTTGTGCTGCTCAGAGCACAACCCATATCTCCATCTCAGTTAGCCTAGATGGGAATGTGACTGCCATAATTTGTCAGAGCCCATCTTCACAGCATCCCACTTAGGGTCACCAGTAGTACATGAGTAATCAAATTACAGAAAACCATATGCAACTGATATTTCTCTGCTGCAAAGTATGACACAGAACTAAGTTATTTACACACTGAGCCTGACTTTCCCTTATCTTATGCTACGAACAGTCTTTTACATTTGTGCAGAATGATGGTAAACCACCACCATGACAGCACGATAGTGTAAGGTGTGAGAAAATGGAGAATGAAGTTTCTGCACCACAGAGGTCTGTTTTTCTGTTTTTCTTTTCTTGAAGTATAGACTCTTAGTCAGAGCTAATGTATGATTTTAAAGCTGAATATTTTGGAAACAAGTGTTCTTTACTCTTTCTCAATCCAACTTCACTCACTGCAATTTTGAAATATGTGCGCTGCTTTGGTGGGGACATTTTTGCTTCAACTTTAATTTCACGCATGTGCCGCATTGTAAGGCTATGCCATGCCATAAAATGCAATTGTATCTGTGAGAATGTCCTGCACTAGCTGCACGGAGGCTGATTGCTAAATCTCCCAGAAACCTTAGCTTTTCTGCATCCCAGAGCTTCTCATCATTAGAATTCCCCAGGTTTCCACCTCCTTCCTCGACAGCCATCTGGCCTGTCCACACTCCAGCTGCAGTCAGACGTCCCTCACCACTTACACCTGATCTTTTGACTCCATGCACCTGAAACAATTCTCACTCAATCTATCAAGCTATATACAATTAGACAATCAGGAAAGCTCTTCCAAAAGCTATGAACAATTTGCCCAGCTTAAAATCACCACTCCCTTTCCATGATATCCCAGACAGTATTAAATTGAGGAGAAGATTTATTTGAAGAAGAAAATGCAAGTACGTTTCAGTACTGCAGTGCATCCTGATGGAATAGGGTTTGTAAAAGTTTGTACTTCTTTGGCAGTTAGTCTTTTAATGCTTACTGTTGGGATATTTTGATGGGCAACTCCATCTTTGCCTCCTGATAGTTAATGGATCGAAGTTTAAGATGCAAAGGAAGGTAGTGTCCACTCGGAAGGGCACGGCAGAAAGGGAGAGCAGCACAAGGCGTGCTCACGTGGCAGGCACTGTGTGTTCGCAGGCTGTCACTGAGTAGCGGTGGGGCATGAGACTGGGAGGAAGAGGCTGCTGTGCTTTGAGCCTACCTTGTCTCAAAGCTGAAGGACATCCCCCTTATAACACAGACCTTTCTTTTCAGTCCTGCTTTCTCCGTCTTTATCTTCCGTATCAAAATGCAGTGCTAGATTACTTACAGTATTTTGTCCACAAAACATTTGAGGGGAAAAAAAACCCAAAAGAAACCTCTTTTTTTACTCAAGCTTTTTTGAACTCTTCCAAACAGCAGGTTTTTGATAGTTTATAGCTTAGTTAGGTTAAAACGAGCTGTTCTATAGCAGCAAGAAATCTGTTACAGGACAGATGCCAGCATGATTATAAGAGATGGGTAAACTTCAAAAGGCCTGAGATCTGGTTTGGTTTCCATGAAGCTGAACCTCTGGGGATCATTGCTTCCTGTTGGGGGATCTGGGTTTGGAAACAACAAGGGCAGGGAGTATTGTTTCTAGTGTTATTTTTTGCTCCTGGTTTTAGGCCAAATTTGAGAGTGCAGAGGTGCTCGATTACTTTAATGAACAAATACAAAAGTTTCACAGCCTGGAAATAGATTTGCTTGTGGTCTGTTTCGCACACTCAATTTTTATTTTATCATTGAATATGCTGGCTTACCTCTAGACCTCTGTTGCATGGTAGACTTCTCAGAACTTGCCAAATCAAGAAAATCTGACTCCTTATACTACCTCTGTCACTGCCCCAGCAAGCACAGAAACACACTTTCTGTTAATATTTTTTTGCATTTCTCATTAAAGGCCAGAGCCCACTCTTAATGCCTGTCAGATTGCCATTGACTTCCACGTAGCAACTCCAGATTTACACTGATCATCATTAAGAGCTGTTATACCACCAGGCTCATAGCAATAACTTCATTAACATTAGTTTTGCCGATGTTACTCCTTGATTTTTCCCAGTCAAGTAAAACCAACATTAAAGAAGATTTCTTCACTGGTCAGCCTGGAGAGCCTGAATTCTGCCTCTCAGATCTTTCCTCTCTCTGGCTTCCCGTGCCCAGTCTCCCCTCACTAGTCCCCTCTCACACACGCTGTTTTATAGTAACAGGGTCAGTAGAAAACATAGAGTTCAGCGCTATAGAAGTGGAAACAGAAAGCAGCCATGGGCAATTAACCAGGGCTGTGACTGCTTATGTTTGGTTCCTGCTTCCATTTCTGTTTCCATGGAAATGGACATCAGATGATTGAAAACAAAGTAAATTTTCTACTTCTCCTCACCTTCATATCAGCTGGGCTATATGATCCAAATAAATCTAAACTTACCTAATTAAATGTGAATTTAGTAATCTTTTCATTTCATTAAAATAGATTGACAAAAGCAACGTCGCTTTGCTATTGGCTCAGATGCTATTGGCTGTCCTTTGGGAAAGGGGTAGGTAAGTTTGCCCACCCCTTTTTGCTTTGTAAGGTATGGAAACATGCAAACATCCATCTTACCCCTTGCACTGTGCTCCTGCCTGCCCATTAATATTGTTGTGCTGAACAGTACTCATCACTTGCCCATTAGGGGTCATTTAAGCATAAATGACCCCCCTTACAGAGACTGCTTGGGTTAAAGACCTCTTCTTTGTCTGGCTGCTAAAGCTTTGAGGTTCATTTGTATTGCAGAGCAGCTGCACAAAAAAAGGTTCAAGCCCACCTTTAAAGGTCATATGGTCTCAGAGGAGGAGCTTTGACCTAGAAGGGTTTCCCAGGTGAAAAGCTCAGGGTTTGGGAACAAAGAAAAAAAAGTGGTTTTTAAGCTTTCACATTCCTGTGAGAGGCTGAGAAAGATAAGACTTGTGTCTTTTGTAAACAAAGGTATTAGACACTGAACACTTGATTTCTCCTCTAGACATGAAGTTGATCTGCAAAGCTGCCGGACATATAAAGGGGTAACGATAATTTTCAGTTTGGCTTCTGTCACAGTAATTAGACAGACAAAATCTTGAGGGCCAGCTTCAACAAAAATATCCCCTGTCATGAGTCAAAATTCTTCCAGATGCAGCAATTGCCTTTACTGGTTGGAGAGGGAAGGCACAACTCAAAACAACTTGCTGGTCTACCAATGTACATTACCCATCAGAAGATGCTTTATACTTTCTTCTCAAAGCAGCCCCCTAACTCTGTTAAACCCAATGAACTAATAAAAACTTGCTAACAAAATAGCACCAAATAGTATCTCTGCTTGAATTGGCATCATGCTTTGTAATTTGCAGGGATTGAAAGCATAAATATCATTACTGTATTAATGCAAACCCAATGCCAATAAATAACTTGTTTTCTAACGGGGTCCATTTTACAGCAGGAACTGGGGAAAGCTGGCTTTTCCAGGGTCTATCAAAGTGTTAATTCCTGGAGTCTAGTAACAGGAACAGTAAGAAAGAAAGCAATCAAAGTGGATCTATAAAGGGTGGTAGATTTAAACCATTTAATTACTGTAGCTGTAGCTGCTTGTTGCTAAATGCATGGATCACAAAAGCTTCACTCCTGTAGAAATCAGTCATGCGAGGGAGATCAGGAATTACAGATACTTCACCAATGTGAGGGATTTGCTCTGGTCCTTCAGAGAGATTTCCTCCAGTGACAAAAGCCTCGTGCCTGTTACTAATGCACAGTACGTAACAAATGTACTTTAAAGAAAAGTAGCCCATCACCTAATGACAGTTAGTCCTAAAATATATGCTTTAAATGACTCATGTTAAACCATTCAGTCATGACGTAGATCTCTTTTATTTTATTATTTAAATCCACCTCTCTCGAAGATGCTAGCTTGTCTTGAGGAAATGGAGAAAGCTAGATGATGGGTAACTACATGCTGTCGATGCTAAAAGGTTTGGGTTTTTTCTCTTTAACCAAAAAGCAAGCTTCAGACTTTTTCTGCTATAATCCCCAATCATTATGGTCGCTATTTCAAGCATAAACACAATCTCCAAGACAAATCTATCTGTATGAGTTTCCTTCACCGAAAGGCATTGCACACACATTTTAAACATAGAATAAACACAAAGGCTATTGAAACTGGTGTGATCACCCACAAATTAATATGGATCGGGATCTAACTTCACAGCACTGGAGCACTCACATAGTACTGGGAAATTAAGAGCATTACAGACTGAATGAGGGAGAAGTCTAGTAAATATTATTTGGGTTTGCACAGAAATACATGCAAAGGGCAAGAAGCAAGGTGCAAAATATTTAAGAGGCACAGTAAAAGGAATAAAATAGCTCTAACTACAGGTTGAGGTCTAGTCTACAGTAGTAGGTTTGCACTGACAAGGCTTTCTAGGGGTGATGCAATATATGTTGATAAGTAGGTACAGGCTGTATTTATTCAACAGTTCTCATAGACATGGAAGGCAAATCACAATTTCTTAAGAAAACTGCATCTGCACTTTAGCTTTTATTTCAATAGTTTAAAGAAAGAATCATACCCTTAATAGCTGTTACAATCAACCTGCTAGTTTAGAACTTGTCTAATTGTCATTTTGTAGAATAGATCCCCAGAGACCCTTCTGTTACGTGTATTGAGTTTGTTCATATCTTAGGAGACTTTTTTCAAGTAATAAGAAAGATTTAAAGTGGTTGTCTTTTAAAGGATAACAAATACCTGGAGAAGAATGAGGAAATACATTAAAGCTGAATCACTGCTGTATCACACCAATTTTCCCCTTTTACTCTCGAGATTCCGCTGAAATCAATGAAGTTACAGTTACTTAAAGCTGTAGGATTATACAACTGAACCAGGCACATCGCAGTGCAATAAATGACTAGAACTTGCTGGCAGACTTGCTCAGAACCAAATATGTCCCCTTAAATTACACACTATTTTCACAATCTTGTAGCAGCAAAGCAAAACAAGAAGTTCACTGTGCAGTCAGAACAAAATCTTTTTTCTCTGGTCTAAGTATTTATCCAATACAGTATCACAGAAACATTGATTTCTGTTCCCAGCCTAAGAATCCTCCTGATAGTTTCATACAGAACCAAAGACCCAATACAATCTCTTCTTTTATGGCTAAGAAAATGCTAGGAGAATCGTTATCCCTGGGAAAGATTTCTCTGATAGACGAGGAAGGACTGTTCATTAGTGTCATGAATGATGCTGCCTCTTTTTTATGCAACTTGCATTCACTGATGCTGGCACTGTCAGAGTCTCCAACTGTGTGCACAATTCAGTTCATCGAACAAGGCGGCATCCTTTCCAGATACACTCAACGTGAGGTATTATGGTTGGGAAATTCATTCCACAGAAGAGAAACATGAATTATTTCAATTCTCAAAAAAAAAAAAAAAAAAAAAAAAAAGACACAGTCTGTGCCTTCTTTTTCCATGCTATTAGAGAGATTATCAGGAAAAAATAAACACAGCAGTTGTTCGAGGTTCAACACAAGCAAAACAAGGACTGCAGGCCACTTCATACACAGTGCTGAGCTACTGCTCTGTTTACTTGTAAGATGTAAACTACCACATTTTTCAATTCTTTTTGTTTTTTTTTATTAATTATTCAGTGCTGGCAGAGCAATTTTGCAAAAATTTTAAACAGGAAAAAGGGCCTAAACATTCACAGCTTTAAACACACTCTGTTCTCAGCTCCTCCGGCTCAGCCATTTCCTTTCAGTGTATTTAGTGTGGCAGCGACATATCAATTTGTCTGCAGGGAATGGCTGCCTCTCACGGATGCCGAGTGTAGGTAGAGGCCAGTCCCGTGCTCCTGGGTCACCTGCAGAGCTCAAGGTGCATGAACAGATTACATCTGGTCCCTAAGCAGCAAGGACCAGATCCAAAAAAGCCAAGCTACAGCGCATGTCAATGTATGTGCCTTGGTGCTTGCCATATGAGAGAGCCTGGAGCTAACGGCGGGGGAGCAGATACATCTACTCCAAGAAGCAGAGAGCCCTGCAGAGATAATAGCTCACGTCCCAGGAGCTGGGTAGGTGCTTTACATTGGTAAAGCTGACACAGGGCAAAAAGCCCATTCTTCTCCCTAGGGCTGAGCTGGTACTGTCCCAGCACGGTGCTGGGGGCAGCCTGGCTCCAGCTCGACCAGGGATCAGCTGAGTGGGCACAGCTGTGCAGGACAGGTGGGGTGTGAGGATGTGCTGATTCCAGCACCCCCTTCAACCATGCCTCCCCCAGCAGACAGGGGAAATGCACAGCTGGGGGACAGGATTTTGTAAGATCACAGTATTTGGCCCTGATCCACGTAGCTGTGAGCCTGTACTTTAAAAGCAGCAGACTGAGCAAGGAGCCATCATAGCCCACCTCTAGGAAAACCCTGAGGGTGGGTGATAGGACAGCAGTTAAAATCCCTCTTCTCTCCAGAGCTTAGTTATTTCACATTGTGCATTTTCCCACTTGGGATGCCTCTTTCAGAAAGATGTCTTTTTCCTGCGGAACTGAGCAGGGTCACACAGTGTGGTCAGAAAAAGAACCCATGTCACTGGAATCCTCCATCTTTCCTAACATACAGAATAGTCCCACCGAAAGTGCTCAGTCCCCTTTTCTGCCTGGAGATTTGCTTCTCTGTGCAGAGCTCTCAGTCACCGTTAAGGTATTTAAGGTGGAAAGACCACCCTTCCCTTCTCTTTACAAAGCAGTCATGCTTTGTAGGAAGTACATATTTACCAGATAAGATAGATGAAACATGACAAGAAAGAAGAAACATTTGGCCTAATGGTCAAAGAAGGACCAGATCTGGCAGAGTGCAGCAGGTGGACTTGAAGTGTCTGTGGTGACATTGAGCCCTGCAAAAAGGGGATGAGCACACTGTTCGTGGTTTCTGATTTGACTTAATTGTCAGCTAAGTACCCTGCTGCACAGTCCGGTCAAGGCAGAAGCTCTGGTTAGGCATGCTCTGAAATGGCATTAGGTGACTTGGCAACTGTGATTGTGAAGACTGAAGGACCTACACAGTCTAAGTGCATGTAAGACCAGATGGGAGCTGAACACGGGTTTCAGGGAGCTTTACAATCAGGTCCCTAATTTCCTTCTGGTTACATTTAACATGCCTAATTTCCCTCTTTCACTTGGTGCGAGATGCAGGTACATTTGGGATGCAGAGCCTGGGGGGAGCCGCTTTCCCCAGCCTTCTCTCACCGGGAGTCCTACAGAAATGACGAGCAATGTCCAATTCACTAGTGAATCACCCAATAAGGACTTCTTGGGGTCCTTTGAGATAAACGCCAACTTTAAAACACGAACAAAAAATCCAATGAACATGCAAATAATCCATGGTACAGATGGAGTGGACTGGAATGTAGAGCATTCATTTTTCCATTATCAGCCATCAAGGTAAAGGGAAGGAAGTGAATAAATTATGTGCCTGAAATATTTGTATGGAAACCTTTTCAAGCTAGATATAAAAAGCAATTATTTATTACTTCAGGAAATACTCTAGAATCAAGCAATGACCCCAGGTTGGTGTCAGTGCTTACCCAACAGGATTACCGTTCAGAAAGCTTTATGGTTACCACATAAAGTTTAATCAATGCATTAAATATAAATTAAAGATTTGCTAATTGTAATGTAATTAGCTTAATTTAATTACATTGCTCAGTGACTGAGAATTTTATTGTTATTGTGAGATCTTTTCTCATTTGGGGCCTGAAGTTAAGTGGCGCAGTATTGACAACTGTTTCTTCCCTTAATATTCATCTTCAGGAATGGGCTGAAATTTTAACCTGAATCTTGCAATTTATCACAATCAGTATCATCACAAATAACAGAAAGCATCCAGTAACATGATAACTTCTAAATGAAGTGTCTGTAACCAGGGCAGTAGCAGCCTCAGCTGTTAATTTGTCATATTTCATAGCCAGCCTGACACCCTGTCCAATTTGCTTGTAAGCTTTATCACAAAGACAGCTATGTGAGCTGCCTCTGACTATAAGCAGGATGGAGATGGACAGAAATTCAGCAGCGGCAGCTTGGCTCTTTGGGTTCCCTGGCTTTGAGTACAATCCAGCTGCAAAATAAATGGCCCAATGTCTTGATGATCTTTGTTTTCTCCATTAAAATCTCTCCCTGTTTCTTTTCCCTCCTCACTTCCTCATTAAGACAACCAAATTTTTTTCTTTAAGATTTCCTGCTAACCATAATCCAATGATCAATATAATTTATTGGCAGTTACAGGAGTTAAAAGTAATAAGAGGGGTAACAGTACTCAGGGATCATCGTTGCCTATCTTATGCAGGCTCTTCATTTCAGTCCAAAGCATGTCATCCTCTCAAATGACCTGCAAGTTTTTACTTTCGGGCAGAAGTTGTGCAGCATTGTAAAAATGGCCATGAATATCCCTTCTGGAAAGTGGTCTCTCTTATCCTGTTATCTTCCAGATGCTCTGAGGCCCTCAATCAATTTGCATTGATTTAAGCAACATCATTCAATACATATTATCAATCTGATCTGAGGGGAATTGTGTGAAGAGCAGGTCTTCCCTTCTGTTCCCAACATGCCAAGCACGACAGCACAAGAAGCTACAAAACCCATAAAATGGTTCCTAAAAGACCAACAGGTGTTAAAGGATGCCTGGACTTACAAAATGTGAGAAACTGCATTTTAATTTATCTAATGCATTAAAATCAGGTTGGCCAGCTTGGAGCGCAGACAGAGCAAACGTCAGCTTCGCTGGATTTTGTTGACAGTACTGGATCCAGGAACACCGGGTTTTAAATCCCTGGGCTGGGTACTTGCAGCACTACCTACTTTGTACAATACTGGGGTACAACCAACTAATGCCAGCCCAACACACCTGGATTTTTCTGGAAGAGAAAAATAAGGCTTTCCATAAGGCAGGAGGTATTGTGCTCCTTTCTACTCCCTGCTCCAGCAGGTGAGCCCCAACGCCCACCCTTCTCCTCCTGATGGCTGCCCAGCCGCTGACGTTGGGCTGTGGGCTCCACCAGAAGACCTAGCAGCCAGGCTCTGCAGAGCTCACCTCAGCAGCCTCTAAGCGGTTTTGCAGATCTGTCCCTTATTACACCAGCAATGAAGAGAGCAACCTGAGGGAAATTAGCAGACAGCATTCCAGTCTTTACAGCTGAGCCTCCAGAGGGGCTATAAAACCTCAGATGCTGTTAGGGAGTCAAGAGAAAACAGAGAGCTTGTGGTGCCTGCTGTTAAAAAGAGGAATTTGAGAATGGGGACTGTGCGTGCACACTGAGACTAAAGGGCACAGAAGAATGAGAGGACAGAGAAGAATGAAGTAAGGTAGGAACTGGTCAAGAAAAGCCACAACTGTAGAAATGGCAGAAAGAAGGACGACAAAAATTCAGATAGATTTTCAAGTTTGAAGGAGCTTATTTGACCCAAGTGACCATATGTCAGTCTCCTGAGGTTTTGCCTATCAGGTTGAACTCCAGGCCCACTGATTCTGTAGAATGCAGTCTTCAGCACACAGCTACCACTGTGAGTGAGTCATTTGGTACAGTTCCTGTGGCAAGAATCCCAAATGTGTCAGGCCTGGACTAAAAAGCAAGTTGGAAAATGAATACACCTGAAGGCACATTTGGCACTTTAATTCTGAGCAGATATCACTTCTAATTATAGCCAGCCTTATGCCAGCTTACTACCGTTCAAGCGCTTGTGGGTTCGCGCATTGAGTGCCAAATTTAATCCATTCAAGGTAAAGCGCAAGAGAACCAATTGCGTTTTGCATGCCTTCTACCTGAATGATTTGCTTTGTTGTTCCAAATTTGCAGTTTGACTGGAAGATTTGCACCCCTCTGGTTAGTTCTAGTTGGCTTCTCTGCAGCCATGGGGGCATATTTTTCAGCTGAATGGAGCCCAGCTGGCAGGCTCAATTTGCCCCACCAATGAGTCATATCTTTCTCTAATTTCACCTGCATGAGAGGATTCAGGTTCCTCTCCTAATTCCTCGAGTTCACCATTGTTCCTGCAAAAAGAAGGCTCATGGCCACCCCAGCACATGGAACTGTAACCCTGCTTGACTGGAAGACAGTGGCAAAGCTCCAGAGAAAGACACTAGTGAGCATTACTTGAATAGTAAGTTTAATTAAGAGAAAGCCTTTCCCAGTCTGATCCTGTATCAAATTTTGATCTTACGTGGTGCCTAGTGCTTCACAAGAACCAGTGCTCAGCACCTCACAAGGACATGTTGTTTTCCAATATGATGTAGGGCTTGGAGCAGAGGGAAGGTATAATACAGTCATGTGTCTGTTTTCTTTCCAAGCAGCACTGTGAAATGCAGAACAGAAGGAGGATTGCCTCTTTGCCCCATAAGTCCACTTAAGCTTGGATTATGAGCCATATTCACCCAATTTTTCCTGGAAGCTTAAGGCAGCACCATGCTGCTGTTGGTTTGTGGGATGCTGGGAAGCTGAGGCAGGATTCAGAAGGCTCCAAACTTCCAGAAGTGGAATAGCCACACTCTTTGATGTGCGGGGATGGAACACCATAGGTCTATGTTCAGCCATGCTCTAGGTCTGTGTATGGACGTAGATGAAGTGTACACAGCACAGACGGAAAAGGTTTGTTTTAATAACTAGTCTCATGCTAGTAGCTTTCAGAGCATGTGCTTTTTAGCAGCTCTGCCACACTGAGTTGACAAAGAAATAAAAGGGAACACTTCTCCCCACACAAATTGCTATTGATCTGAATATGGATCTTGTTTCAAGATAGAGAACAACTAGCACTGATGCTGTCAAACAGAGCCTTCTGGAATTATTTCAGAAGCTCCATTTTCTGCCCTTATGCCTCTTTTCCTTCCTGCTAACACAGAGAGAGAAAGGGGGAGAGGAGAGAAAAGGAAAAAAAATAAAGAAGAAGAAAAAGAAAAGAAAAAGAAGAAAGTGAAGAAGAAAAAAAAGAAAAAGAAAAATGAAAGAGAAAAACAGAAGAAAAGAAAAACAGAAAGAGAGCCAGCATGGCTGCTGGAAAGCTGTGTGAAACCTCTGCACACGTCACCTGCTGCAAGCACCGTTCTTCCCGTATGTACCCCAGTCCCTGATGAGCTGGCTCAGTTGTGCAAGGTAGCTCCTAATTACCTCTCTCCTGGTTTCTCTCTTTCCCCCCTGAGGCTGGCCTTACCAAGAACTAACTGCACACACACACACCTGGCACTGTGAGATAGGGAGCCTCACCATGGATACCAGCCCCCCATTCCCAGTCTGACCCACACTCTTGGGATTCGAGCAACTATCTCCAGGATGCTGTGAACTCCAGATGTGCCTTACCTAATGCCTGGAGACACTGCGTGCAAATGCCACTTACAACTGTTATTCTGCACTCATGCGTGCGCACGCACGCGCACACACACACAAGCACAGGTTCTGGCTATGTGTATCAAGCTTTCAGAAACAAAATAAAGCAAAACAGTAATCTTAATCTTCCCTTTAATATGCTACCCCATGCCAGATAAGAGCAGCTGTACTCATACAATGTGTCCAACTGGACATGATAAATAGCCTGGGAGAAAAGAAAAATACATACATACACACAGAGAAATACATACTTACATACCTGCTCCAAGGAATTTAAAATATTTTTGTTTTCAGAAGTGGTGGCCTCCAGCTCACAGGTTCCTTGATTAATAAAAGGGTTGATGAGAAGTAAATATGGCCTGCCTGGTTTGGAATTGTACACAAAATCCTAGAGTAAATATCTGCAAGAGCAGCCCAAAGGGTTAATCTTACCAATGCACAAATACTGGCTCTCCTCCTGTTACAGTTTAAATGCTGATTGGAAGGAAGAGATCATTCTAGGTCAGTATGTCCTTTACATTGTGAATAGCTTGACAGGGGCTAATAAACTCCCCTGCCTATGGCACCGATAATTTATTATATATTCCTAGGCATCACATGCAATTTTTTATTTATACATGTATAATTTGCCGGTTTGTTTTTAAAGAGGTGAAACAGGGCAGTCTGGGTCAAGAAATATGCTTAAGCCCAAGGATGCAGAAAGCTCCACTTTCCTAGTCTTAGCCTATGGTGAAGAATAACAGCTTGGTTCCTGCTCCCCGCACTGCTTGCAGGGATTTTGCACGGCAGCCGGGCATTGCAAAGAGCCAGACTGCGGGCCAGCACAGCTGACTGCTTGCACAGGGTTCCGATGGGTGCATGCATGAACACCCCCGCATGCCCCTCTCACGCTGTGAAACAATCCCAGCTGATTTATGAGGGACCTTTTCAATTGAGATAATTGCAAAACTAACAGATTTCAAGTTTATTTCCTGAGCGGCCGAGCAGAGGACCACTCCTCCGCAGCCTGCTGCCGAGGGAGCTGTGCCCCTGAGAGCAGCCAGCCTCCCTCCTGCCTTGCACTCGCTGCATTTCACATCGATGAGGTAATTCGACTGCAGATGAGGTAACCCTGCGAAGTTGCCCACGAGCTGGAGGTTACCATATGATCGCTCATGTAAACACGCAGCCCGGTCCCCCTGGACGACTGCTGACAGCTGCGCTCTGCCGAGGCGCAGCGACGCCGGGCTTCTGGGCGGCAGAGGCCGTGGGGAGCCCCTGGTCTGCGGGGGCTTCGCACCTTTCCGAAAGCAGCTGGGTGCGTGCCAAGCATGTGCCACACGCCGTGCACAAATGTGCTGGGCGATGCTCAGCTTTTGACCTGTCCGGCGGGGGACCCTGTTTTTCCAGCGCCCCTGCAACCAGGTTCCCCATTCGGGTGGCTCTTTCTCACCCCGCACTGGGGTTTCTAGATGTATGTGGTTTCTCACACATCTCTTCCGCCAGCACTGGGGAATTACTTCCTCCTGTGGCTGCAGGCGTTAGACCTGGGGGAAATCCCTCCTCGCCCTGCCCAGGGGGTGCAGGGGGGAGGGGGGGCGAGTGTGCTGCAGGGCAGCAGTGTGGGAGCTGCCTGGGCAATCCCCGCCGGTTTGGTTTGCAAGCACTGATGTTTTGTGTGTGTGCGCTTTGCACAGATGCTGTTCCTAGAAAGTCCCCTAATTTGCAAGCAGAGAGAAAAGTGACTTTTGTGGTTAGGTAGGGCTGATGACTCTGCCCATCTCCAGTCTATGAGCATATGCATCAGAGGATCTATGGGTCTCTGCTCACCCAGCAGGCAAAAAGCTTAAACAAAAGCCCCAAAACCCAAATACCTTGTCTTCAGAGTCTCTTATCATTCCCATTTGCAGTGCAGCACAATCTAGCAGCCCTACTAGCTCTGCTGTGCTAAATAATCCCAGTGCCGATCCCTATCCAGGTGCTGGGCAAAGCAGACCAGTGTGATAAATGTGTGAGAAGGAAGAGGAATTCACAGCAAAAAGAAAGAGCGGGGCACGGGTCTGTCAACTCCCTAAGCCCAGGGCTCGCCTGCAGCCTGCTCAGCACCAGGATTTCTCAAAACCTCCTTGAGACTAACAGGATGGCCAGGATCAAATCATACCAGAGCTCCTAGTGACTACCTGTGCCTCCATGCACCCTACTTAACCTCACAAAGCGTGTTTGAGAAGTTCGTTTTAACAAACTTCATTACAGCAGCAGCAGCTGCTGATCTGGAAATCTGTTCCAGGCAGATCTCAACCCAAACTACATGTGGCAAGTGACCCAGGAGGGCCCCGAGGGCTAACGTGTCATTAGGTGCAGGAAAGCAGCTAGGCTGAATGTCTTCTGCTCAGTTCCCAGGTTATGAAGTTCAGCTGCCCTGGTCTGGCTGGTCTGGAGGAGGTCTAACCCAACACCGGTGGCAAGGACAGCATGCCTGTGCCAAGCACCCAAAGGAAGCCATTCCCCTCAGCCCTTTAGGGGTGCAAGGATCAAAGAGCTTCCAGCAAGAGGGAAAGGCTTTCCATCACCCTCTGGTGAGTTTATTTGGCCAAAAAAAGGAACTACAATGAGCAAGGCCTGGAGGAAGTCACGTCTCTTCTTCCCCCACCTCCCACAGCAGCTGCTTATACAAGGAACAGGTCAAAACAACTGACTTATAGTTGGGGTATACGGAGGGACACACACCCATTACTGCTGGAGCTGAGCTCGCCTCACTTACTCAAGGGCTGAGGCCAGGACTCTTCCCCTACCCTGAGTTCGCAAGACTGCCAAAGGGACAGACAGATCTCCTAAAGCCTGCCCAGAGGGGATTCAAGGAAGCAAGGGGAGACGGAGGGCCACATCACATTCCCCTCCCTCCCTGCCAGCTTGGAGAGCTGGCAGGCTCCGCACCAGAAACCCTGCGGCAGGACCCCAGGGAGCCATGCTGTGGGATGTGTGCTGGACTCCAGACATCACAGCTAGATTTTTAAAAGATGTGGCTAATTTTATAAGCTCTAGTGGTTGCTGTCATGCATAATGAGGTACAGTTAATCATATCCCTGCCTCATGCTGTAGCTGGATCATCTGTGCAGCCTTTTACAGGGAAAAGCAAGGTGTGGCAGGTTTTACACTTCCCTCTCTTGGACTGGGTGCCGGTCATCGTTCAGGGGAACACCAAGCCTGGCAGAACAACGACCTTCCTCCACCTCAAAGGGGTCCGTGAACAGCAGCTGGCAGAGGCCCAGGGCATGCTTGCTGTGACAGACACCAACCTCTTGTCCACATGCCCTGAGCTGTTCTGAGATGCTCTGTGTGGAGGGCAACACACGGCCATGTTGATGCAGTCCTGGTGGCCTGAGCTCTCCCAGAGCAGTGTGCAAGCAGCTCAGGTGGGATTTGCCCCTCCAACCCCTGCCTGTGGTGCAAATGTCACAGTCCAAGCTTGTCATCCTGCTTTATGGTTTGGGGGGACAAGCGTGCCTCCTGTGGGCACAGCCACCTCTGAGATAGTTACGGCCCCAGACGAATTGTCCTTCAAAGATGCCATTTCCTCTCTGGTGGCCATAAATGTTCTCTAAAGTCATTAGCTTGGACCCATCCCCTGAAGAAGGACATGTTTGGTCAGGGTAGTCCCACCCTCTGAACAGGCTCGGCAGCCAGGCTGGCACCCACAGCAGGGCCTGGGTGGCATGGGTCCTCAGCCGTGGGGCACAGACCCCAAACCTCTGCTGCCCTGCCTTTGGACGCAGCTTCCCCTCCGATATCTCAAATACAGGTGCCATAACACAGACAGGGCATTAATTATGGCAAGAGCCGATGGAGAACCAGCAGGAAAAGAGTTAAGAGAGCCAGGGCTTGTTGCTATCCAGGAACCCAGGCTATCTCACCTCCCAGGATAACCATCAGCCAGCCCCTTCTCAAGCCTTTTTTGGCAGGCTTCATTGTCAGAAAACCACCTGTTACTTGGGAGAGATTCAAATGCATAATGAATTAAAAAAGCATATTGTGTGTTACTATCTAACCCCCAGACAGATGTGTTATTTAAGTGTGGTTATGATCTGTGCTGTTAATTTTAAACAACATATGATCAAAGATCATGTCTGGCTTTGTGCTTTGCTTCCTTTCAGGTTCTGGCTTGTGTGTCCGTGCCAGACAGTTGTGGTTTCTGTCATATGGCAGGAAAAGCTTAGTTTACATGCTGCCTAAATTTATATTTTATAGCACATTAAAACAGCCCATCAGAATTAAGTTATCGCATTGTTTATAATGGTAAGTGAATAGCAGCTGTGGAAATAGGGCACCACACGAAACAATTTTTAGGCACACCTACTCCCTACACTGAAGACTTTCAGCCATTTTAAAGACAGCAGCAGGCTGAAGCACAGGCTGAAATATATAAACCACATCACCGCTCCTGTGGGAAGGCTGGAAAACTGTTGGAAATGGCAGTCATGCCAACCAATCAGTCCAAAAGCACCAGCCAGGCCCTCGGCAGACAGAGACACGCTTAACAGATCATGAGATTTTTTTTAAATAATACAGTTGGGATTCTTTTATTTGCTCCCTGGCCTGAGCCTTCAAGCTTTGCTGCCCAGCTAGAATAGCTAGACATCTGCCCTGAATGAATAGGTAAGTAAATAAACAGACCAAAAAAAAGGAAGAGCAGCCTCTTGTGATCACTCGGCTCCTAGAGGTGAGGCTTTAACTCAGAGGTAACACGTATTTGAAGACATCAAGTAAAGTTGCAGGAGCTCTGGCACACTCAGAATGGTAGAGGGGCAAATCTTCGCTTGATGTATGTATGCTTAACTACGCTGCTTTCCAAAAAAGCACACAATTTCGGGCAGATGTAAAGCACAGCCAAGAAGTCACTTCTGCTGGTTCAGTGTGCAGAATGTTTCAACCCTGTAGCGTGTAAGGATACAGCCTGCATCTCAGTTCAGACTTTCCCGCTAAATCTATGAAGCCTGTGTGGAAGTGGGATTCATCATAAGAGAACTGAAAGGGAGAGAACCTTTCAGAGAGATTTAAGGCTTGCAGACACGGAGCCAGGCTCAGCCCTCATCCGCACCGAGGTAAAGCAATGCTGCTGCCACGGCAAGTGCAGGGCTGTGAGCAGCGAGCCGCCGCCGCCAGTTGCCTGCCTCTGAGGTGCTGGGGCTTCAGCCCTCCTTTTGCTAACAGCCTTCTGCCAGGCTGCAGGCAGCTGCCAGGCTCTGACCACCCTGCTGGGGAGGTAATAATCCTCTGACTAAACAAACGAGTTACTCAGCCCCTTTACAGGAATCAGTCATCTCTGCCACCCAGGTGTGCCAGGAGGGCTGCTCTGACTCAGAGCCAGAGTGGTCTGTCCCTGCTCTCCCCAGCCTAGTGATTTTGACCCAGGTCCCCTTCCCAGCTTTTTCAGCCTCTGAGAAACTGTTCTTTGCTTGTTGCAGGGTTTCAACTCTGCCCACTCCAGGCCTGGAGAAGGTTTCCCACTCCTCCGACACCGATGCGCTCCTAACCCCACATGGAGCAGATCCATGAGCTGGGCTGGCCACTGGCTGCCATTGTCCCTGCGAAAGGCAGGCCAGCCCTGGATTGCAGCCATCACAGGAATAAATAAAGGGAAAAGACACGAACTCTCCCCCTCTGAGGCTGTACTGAGACATGCCATGGTGGCTCCAGCCCTGCCAGCCTCTGGCTGTGGGGCTACTACTCTCCGGCCATGTGGCAGAGGTACCGTCCCTCCTGCCTGAGGGGGAAAAAACATTGCTCTAAAACAGCTCCGTGAAGGGGACCCAGACAGGAGATATCCATGATATATCTGTGAAGGCTATCCCCACCTCTGGGAGCCAGGCTGAAATGCCGTGTGAAGGCTCAGAGGTGAAGCGGCGAGCACAGGTTAAAGGGATCGTACTGTGCTATTTTAAAATAAAATGCATCCTGCTCCGGGGCTGCAACTGTTAGAAGACCTGAAAACACCCTCGCCCACACATGCAGTACTGAACAGGAGAGCATGAGGGGTAAGAGGGGATTGTGTGAGAGAAGAGACTAGAGCTGAGGAGAGGATTTTAAGGAGCACAAACTTGTTTCATATGGCTGAATGCCGGCAACACTAGAAGAAATTCAATAGATTATATTGCACCAGAGGTCAGAATATAATTGTCCCTTCTGGCCTTTAAAACCTGTGAATGTATAGAGGAACCTTGAAATGACCAGATTCCTCAGGAATTTGATTCCTGGGGTTTATTTATTTATTTTCTTACCAGCTGCCAGACACAGCATGCTCCTAGACAAATAAGGAGGTGGTAGCTATGGGGGTGAGTAAAGCAGTAGTGCTAATCTCTTGCGGGGCTTCCCAGTAGAATTTCTATCTCCCTCAGAGGAGACAAGGTTAAGGGACACAAGGCAGTTTCGTCTTAAAAACTAAGAAAAACGGGGCTATTTTACAAGTGAATGGATGCTAGGGACAACAAGGGAGAACCGAGGAACTTAGCGCACAAGTATTCTCCTAATAGAATTTTTTTAAACAGCGCTTTCCCAACCCCCATATTAAATAGCTCTCTGTTGTCCTTGCAAAGGGCCAAAGAGCTAAAGATAGCTCCACTAATTGCTACTTCCCTTTGTCCCATAGCTCTAGAGATTCCCATCTTCTGTGTTATTACTTCATCATTTTAATTGTGCAAGAAGCTTTTATCCATCACAGTATTAATTAGAATAAAATCATAATGATGCAAAATATAAACAGTTATTAGTATCTAGGTAGCATCATTTTTAGAACTTTTGCAGAAAAGTATTAGCCAACCCTTCTGTCTGCCCGTGCTCATGATGGGTGGCCTCATTCTGCAAACCAGGGACCCATTCTGTGACCCGCACTCACACCAAGGGGCCGTACCCGGCAAGTGTGTTGCTGTCTCCTGAGACATGCACTAAAGAAAGTCGACAAAAGTAAGTAATAGGGGGATGTTCCAGCCCTGAAATAACATAGAAAGAGAAAGCCTAGAAAGTTTAAGGTGACTTACGGCCACTGTCTTCTCCACACCCCTGGAGGTACAGGGCACAATCTACTCTGTAACTGATGTCCACATGGGGAAGCAACTTGGAAACCTCTGACCCTCTGATACTAGGCACAGACATTCAAGCAGACCAAATTACCAGTGTCATTCATTTGCACCTTTCAACTTAATGATACCTTACAGGGAAGGAAAATTCAAATTAAAAATTGAAGCTATTAATATATCTTTGAAAATGGTAAGGGAACAAGATTAAGACCAATAGGAGGCCACTAATCTTGGCATACTTCTGACTTGTGCCCTTTAAATCATTGTAATACCTTGTTCAAATTCAAACATAAGTAGGATTTTTTTTTATGAGGGCGTTAGTGCTCCTGCTGCATCAAAAGCCATATTACATTTTACGATTCCTAGAGATGAGAATATTCATTCCCAAATTAGAAGGCCTTCTTGCCAGATGATCATAACGCAGATGACAAAATAACATTACATTGACAAATACATCTGTAGAAAGTGAAACACAAGGGCAGACAAAGAAGAACTTTTCTCCTACACCTTTTGGGAGGGTTCAAGGGGCTTACAAGGTTAAGTAGGATGCATTTGCAACTTTCTAGCGGAGATACAGTATATTGCGAAGTAACCACATCCTCTACCTTCGGCTGCTTCTCCCTTCCTGGCGACTAGGCTCACCTCATACATGTGACAAGCAATATCCAAGGACAGGCAGCAAGAGGGAACTGTTTCCAACCAACTGCATCTTTAAATTTCTTCCCCCGCCCCTCCATTCTGCCTGTCTGCCTGTCTTTGTGAATGGCTGTTACCCTGGAAGTGGCAGGGGGGGACCCAAGCAAACCCTGAAGCAATCCCAAATTGCCTTGGTAGGGGAAAAAAACCTGTTCTCCAGAGATCAAACCTTCGGTGAATCATTTTCCACCGCTCTGACATGTCAAATACTCCAGTGATTCACCAGTCATGGAGCTCTGATTCACCTGCAGTAAACAGGGCTGATTGCTTCCCAGAAGCACTGTGGTTTGCATCCCTCTTTAGAGGCTTCACTTCCCCCACACAGCCCTGCACTTCCCACCTCCCCACCTCCCACCACCACCACTGCCCCCCTGCCACCACCCACCACCACTGCCCCCCTGCCACCTCCCACCACCACCACTGCCCCCCTGCCACCTCCCACCACCACCACTGCCCCCCTGCCACCACCCACCACCACCACTGCCCCCCTGCCACCTCCCACCACCACCACTGCCCCCCTGCCACCACCCACCACCACCACTGCCCCCCTGCCACCACCCACCACCACTGCCCCCCTGCCACCTCCCACCACCACTGCCCCCCTGCCACCTCCCACCACCACCACTGCCCCCCTGCCACAGCAGCAGCCAGGGCAGCAACAAGGAGCAAAAAAGCCCAGACTATTGGTTTTAGTCCGAGGGGCAAAGAGAGAAGACAGTCCTGAGTAAAAGAACCATGAGAGGAGAAGTTAGGAGGGCTCATGAATCTTCCCTCATTCCCATTTAAACATGAAAAAGAGAAAGACAAGAACGAAGGGACGGGAGGGGGTTGGTATTTATTTGTGCCTTTCATTGGGTTCATCTCCCTCCCAGCACAGGACACCGTTTCTCCAAGAGGGAGCACCAGAAATAGAACTGACATTACATCTAATGAGCTTTTTGGTGGCATATTCATTAAGCTTGTAGAAAGGGTAAAGAAACGCAGGAAGCTTAGTCTTGGAAAGCCTCCAACTGGACCCCTTTGACTCATTAAAGGAGGGAGTAAAATGAACCATGCCCCAGGGCAATTGTAAAAGGATAAGCAGGAAAGCAGGAAAGGGTCAATTCATTAAGGACTGGGGGACCCCGGCAGTCCCAGTCCAGCAGTCCCAGTCTGGGCCAGGCAGCCGGGGGATGGGCAGCTGGGATGGCCCGGCACGCTGGAACCCAGCGGCAGGGATGCCCGCCGGCCCTTGGCATGCTGCTGGGGCCGCCGGTGCTGCTTTGTCCTGGCCCAGCCCCAAAAGGCAGCAGGCATCCCCCCGGCTGCGGCGCGGGGAGCTCGCTTTATCCCGGGGGCACTGCCTGTCCCCCGCCATCACCACGAGTTCCCTGTCCACCACCACCACCGGAGTTCCCTTCTCCATTTCCAGCTCGGACTGGCCTTCCTCCCCACCGAGGGGAGGGGGAAGGGGGGGAAAAGTCACACAGACCCTCCCGAGCCTTGCGGGGGCAGGGGGAGGGGAGGGGGAGGCAAACTCAATTGAGCGGCTTCGCGGGGGGGCCCCAGATTTGTTCAAACCAGTCACGCCAGCTGCAGCCCAGCCATGATGAGAAAGGAGGGGAGACAGTGCGGCAACGGCTCCCGACCCCGGGGGAGGAGGAGGAGGAGGAGGAGGAGGAGGAGGAGGAGGCCCAGGCGGCTAAACTGACACCAGGCAAAAGTTGGCCGCGTTTTCCCCCAGCCACGGAGGAATAGCACAGGCAAGTCAGATGTGACCGTGCTACAGGAGCCAGGAGAAAATAAAAACAAGTGACAGCTGACTCTTGAGGACTTTTGGGGGGGTGGGGTGGATGGGGGAGGGAGGGAGAGACCTACAAATACTGGGGGAAGGGCAGAGCGCAGCCCAGGAGCCTTCTGCAGCGGCAGATGGAGAGGGAAGCTACTGCTGATTCCTGCAGAGTCAGGGAAGGAGAGAGCATCGCACCGAGGTGATCACATGAATAGGGAATGAAGGCACAGAACAAAGAAGGGGTTTGGGGTTTCGAGGAGAGGGAGCGGGAGGCCCTGCGCGGGACCCCCAGAGCCGGGGTGTCCCAGCACAGCACCCCAGGGTGCTGCAGCAGTGGGTGAGGCTGCACCGGAGCTTGGGCACAGCCGGCCAAGGCTGCTGGAGGACAGGGTCAGCATCAGCACAGGGACAGAGGAGACATTTGTGTGGTTAGTAAGGGGTGAAGTTCAGTAAGATCCCATGGAAGATATAATTCCTTGGACCAGGACCCAAGCACATAGTGGGAAGGAAACCTAAATTCACTTGCTCTGGGCTTGGGGGCTTCCTCTGACCTGCTGGGGGATGAAGCCGCAGAGCAGATCCCGCTGCCTGCCTTTCTGCTGGTCCTGAGGCCCCCAGTGTGCTGGCGGTGACTGTTGTAACAGTCATTCTCACTGTGATTGGCACCTCCCGGTTAGATCAAGGTCACTCTTACAACGCATATTTTCATTAAAATGGCTGAGAGCCTGTCAATGACCACAGGTCAGGGCTAATTAAGGGAGGACTCAACGCCCCTGCGCGGGTCCGTGGTCAGGGCTGATGCCAAGCCACCCACCCCAAGGGGAGCCAGCGGAGCAGTTCTGTCCCCAGCATCTCGCACACAGGGAGGACATAGATGCTCCCTGCATGCCGGGCCACCTACCACCACCCTTGCTGCTGTCACACCAGAACACCAGTATCACCTCCTTTCACACAGCTTATGCGGAGCACGATAGCATCCCAGGCACCTGGGGACAGCCCTTGTGTCCACTAGGTCATGGGCCCTTGAAAGGGGAAGGACAGACAGCAACAGGCTCCTTACAACATGATCAGGTGCACATTTGAGGGACAGTGACCCATAAGTGGCCTTTAGATTTGAAGAAAATCCTTTTAACAAAAATGTCTACATATGACCACGGTGTTACAATAGCTAATTTCTGGGATAGTATGAGGTTTTTGCTGTGCAGGACCTAGCAAACATACCAAGGTCTTCTTAGGAAAGGACACTGTGGGAATGGGTCCATGTTGCTTGTATAAATTAGCAGCTCAAACCCTGGCATAGGTGGGATGCAATTACACTGACCGAAGAATTTTTTGATGTCAAACACTGAGGTGAAGCCATACACTGCCAGAGACCCCTATAAATATTAGTGTCTCCTATTTTACACACCTTTTGGATAGTACCTGCCCATGGTCTTAGTTTGGCTAAACAGTATATCAATAAAAGTAAGTTTCTTCCTCAAATAAAAACCAGAAATAAATCTTTCTTGAAAAACAGTGTTATTCCAAAGGCTACTGGTGTCTCTCCGTCCTGTGTTACAGCACTTCCGTCCAGATCCTTTCCTAGCACTCTCTTACTTAATATTCCATCACTGAATGATACAGCAAGAGTTCCTCATCATGGATAATGGGCCTCTGGGCTGCCTCCAAACTGCCACAAATGTCATCTGTTTATTTTTGCCATCCAGACACACTACCTTGTGCTCTCACGTGGCCAAACTCTCCCAGTTCATCACCATTCGCACCTTACAGAGGGGTTGTGCTAATCTCCAGAGCACTGTACAAGCCTCCTGCAGTGCAGTTCAGCGTGAACTTGCTCGCCGATGTGCTCTCCCCTGTTTTGGCAAAATGTTTCCACTTTGTTCCAGCTCAGAATGAAAAGACACTTGGAAATCTTGACTTCTTTTGCAGTGTCCAGGTGTGGCCCCCTTGTTTTGTGTCTGTGTAGGCCATGCCCAGCTTTCCATGTAGAAATAAGAGAGAACCAGTTACCGATGCTGGGTAACACAAATGCACAGGACATCGCATGTTCTGGCCCAGTGAATATAGGAAAGACGTTTGACTCCCTAAATATCTTCTGATATATGAGACACTTTCAACAGCTTCCTGGCAGAGGAGAAGGAAGCTCAATCCACCCAATTTGTTCTCCAGCTAAACAAATGCTTTTCCGACTTTCCATCAGTTTCTCCCAGTTACCATGGTTTATAACTTACCTATTAGGCACTACACCTGAATGTAGTTTTGTAGAATGTCCAGTGCAACTGGAGCCTGTCCTTAGCAGACGTTGCTTGGCACAAGGTAATTAAATAATGACAATAATGATGTTTAATTTTGTCTGTGACTGTGGGCAAATGGCAAAAGACACAGCAGGGACTTACTGCCTTGGAGACAAGACGTGCTTTCCATTGCAACTTTTTTAAAGTGCACTTTAAAGAATTTTTTTTCAAAATTGCTGTGAAAAAAAAGGTAAACTATGTGTAACGTAGTCGGCATTTCACTCTGATCTGTAACTGCCTAATCCAGGCCAGGACTTCGAAAAACCCATTACAGTGACACTAGGCACCCACTGTGAGAGTCAGTCTGGGAGCTAGACAGCTAGGAAAAACCACAGCTTTGGTCTGTGTCCAGCAGCCTAAATAAAAAGTTTCCTTTGCATGCTTTGCATTCATCACAAAAGAGCACTAGCTATCTCTTTTATACAGTAAATATGCACCATCACAGAAACGTATGACGTTAAAGTCACACTGGTAAAACCTCGAGAACGGGACGATAAAAACAAGGTATTGTAATTAGTGCAATCTCAGATGAATTCCTCCTTTTTATGACTTGTGGTGTTCACACAGAAATGTCAATCCCAAATATACAAAGAACATGTGTTTCTTTCTCCCCACCCCAGCAAAACACCATACAGTTTGCTTTAAAAATAATGATTTAGGTATAAATATACATGGTTATGTATATAGGTCTATTTATGGAATTGCGATTGTTTCTTTATTTTACGTTTTCCATTTGCACTTTGGTGATGCTCAACATGCCTTTCACAAATGTGAGGGTGCTAAAACTGAGATTTTTCTGTTATTCACAAGACTCCAGAGGCTCGGGCTTAAGTAACGTATCAAATGTTATGTGTTCACACTGAACTGCAAGAACTGCCAATGCTATTAACATCTTACAAGATAAATGATACATACTAAGCTGGAAAAAAATACAACTTGAAAACACAACTCACCTGAAATACCTCTGTGTTAAAATCACTAGGAATTTAACGGCTGCATCTCCTGACTTCAGTATTAACAGTGCTTTTCTAATAGCTTCCTATGCACTCAGTCTTTACGGTGCTATTTAAAAAACAAAGAGAGAAAGAGAGAAAACTGAGCACTGAAGTTCAGCACACTCAGAGGGGAATATGGTGGGGAGTAGCGAATTTCAAGCAGTGCTAATTCCCATGCTGCTAATTGGACAGAGGCCATTTCCTGCACGCTAAAGTCAAACAGGACAGGAGCATATGGGCTTTCAGAGAGAGAGTTGGGCCTTTGCAATGGAAAAGAAAACACACATTAAAAAAAAAGCACCCTAGAATCCCAGCAGAATATTGGTGATTGCAGAGAAATTGCAGACAAATTACGAACTTAAAAGCTATACGCACAGATGCTGCTCCTCTTGCTTCTGGGAGAACTGCACCTTTGAAAAGATGGTGCCTGTTCCTTGGGGACGTGACATTTTCAGCGCCCAATATTCTCCCTTGGCCCTGCTGTTAAAATAGGATAGGGTTTTATTTGTTTCCTATATTAATTTTTAATTATTTTTCACTTTGTCTGCAATCCATATAGGTTTCGATGGCAGGAAAGATCCTCTGGTAAGTTTTTCTGAGAGCAGCCAGTGCAGGTCTGAGGCCTGAAGGAAGGTTGCATGCTCTGTAACATCACGGAGGGGACAGACTCGCCCTGCAAGGTTGAAAGTCTTAGCAGACCACATCAGCCAGCCACAGAGGTTTTTTCAGCTGCTTCATATTCAACCGAGCAATATATTTATTTTCAGTGGGAACCGGTATTGGGACAAGTTTCAAGCATCATGTTAAATCCAAGCACAAAAGACTCACGTGCCTTGCAAAATGAGTTTGGGAGAGGCACAGAGAGGTCATGCCTCAGGGATGTGACAAAGCAGGGATCTTAGGGGTGAGGAGGATGCTCTTGGGGGAGATGCTGATTAGCCCACTTCCCTGCATCTTCCTGCAGAGAAACTGGTGTAGGGCAGGGTCAAAACCGGGGCACTGACAGAGCATCATTCTGATCCAGTGTGGCAAGGATGATGATGGTCCAAAAGAGTCGATTTTCTTCTATTAGCTGCTAATCAAAGGTGTCTCTTTTACTTTGTTTGGCAGTTTATCCTCCCTATAGCAATCTCTCCTTACTCAAACCCCTGCCAAAAACAGATACACGGAAGGTGCTGTGCGGGGACTGAGTATGAAAAATTTCAGCTGGTGGTTTAGAAAGTCGACAGCCACCTGAAGCCAGAGGGACACAATGGCTCTTGTGACAGAGCCAGTCGCGATGGGCAGCACAAGCCGCAGCATCCTCCGTAGAGGAGCGGACCTGGTGCATCCAGCTCCTGCCTGCAGCCCCCAGCCACCGCCGCCTGGCCGCCTGGTTTTGCCGCTGCTGGGCCTCCCTCGGTGGCTGTCACACCTGCTCTGCCCTCCCCTCGGAAAGCTGCCAGAGGAGAGAGCAGACAAAGGAAGAGCAACGCAGCTGGAGCCGCTGGAAGCTGCACGCTACCCGGGATTGTTTGTGCACTCGCCCAACACCCCTCTTCCGTAGGAAGCCTCTTTCCTGCCGCCCTGCGAGTTCGGCTCTTCAAGCTCCCTTGTGTTTATCGCTTGCCATCGTTTTTAAGGTATTACTGCAGAATTCCTTTGTGTTTTTGAGTATTATTATTGCTGTTTCTGGCTGGTTTAGCTGCCGCAGACCTTACATCTCCATTGCTGGCTATGCCCATGAAACGCAAACACTTCGGCCTGCCTTGATGGCCCCACTTGTTCGAACGTCCCAGGACAGAAGAGCCCTCCCGGAGCACGTGAACACCAGAGCAGCAGAGAAGGGGTTAATAAAGGGTTTAATACCAGGAGGCCACACAGCAAAGCCCAAGTTAGGGCCAGCTGCACCCCTCCCCCTGGCCTCCATCCTGCTGTAGGAGCCCTGGCAGTGCTGCAGCACTCAAGTGCTCCTTTCCCCACTGAGCTCCTGCCCCACTTGTGTGATGTAAAGCAATCCTTTTGTTTCCTCTTTAAGACATTAGCCTCAGGGGCCATTACAGGGAAGAAAGGTAGCTGGGGCTCTTTTATCTGAAGGAATCCATTAGGTGGTAGTGGGGGGTGTCCCTTCCTTCCTCTGTGCCCAGGGAGCAGCTTCTGCCTTTGCAGTGCTCTAGGGACACCTCGCTGCTCCATGGCCACCTCCTTCCTGCTCCAGGAACATCTCCTCCCTGCTCCAAGGACATCTCCTCACTGCACCATGCCCACGTCCTCAGTCCTCACTGGTCCAGGGCCACCTTCTGACTGTACCATGGCCGCCTCATTGCAGCTTATGGCCAGCTTCTCATCCCACTCCAAAAATGGGTCAAATGCAGCGTCACCATGCAGAAAGCGTGAGTCTGCTGCTCAGCGGCCCCCCAAGTGAAATGAAAAGGAGGACGTGCTTTTAAATACACCTCAGTGTAACAGACTGGCTTTCTCTTTGCTGACATTTTGGGTGACTGAGTGGTGTTTAGTGCTCTGGCATGTCTTTGTGGCTACTGAAAGCAGAAACTCATTCTTGCTTTGTTTATTCTTGCACTGAAAGCAGCAGTTCCTTTGCATTTGCAAGACTCCAGGACATGAGGCTTTAAATAACAACGCCAGATATTATGAAACTCTTAATAAACTAGAAACCACTGAAAAAATAATAAAGAAATGAAAAAAAATTATGTCAGGGAAACTAATCGGGTAACTGGGGGGGGGTGGTGGTCTCTTTCTGAGCGTACCCTTTGCTCTTTCCCAAATCATGAATCACAGAACAAACATTTGCTCTGCACAATGCATGCCACCGAGACCAACGAGGACCTATCTTAGGCTAATATAAATTGCCTCAGTTCCAGTAAGACATTAACAGCAGATAGGAGCCTGCCTTGCTTATGCTCCAACCTCACTGCAGACCAAGCAGCAGTGGTCAGCCCAGAGGCAAACCAAGCAAGCCAGCCCAGCTCAGGGGCAGGGTGTATTTACCCAGGCTTGGTGTTAACTGCTAACACCATTATGGGGGTTTACCACAGATAGGAGCTGGCTTGCACATCAGTGATTCAGAAGACAAGCAGGGTGAGGACACCAAAATAATCTTAGCTAACAATCCTGTGCTCAGCACAAAAGGTGCAGATCTGGGTAGAAGGGGTGCCAGCGTGCTTTGCTCCTAAGTCATGAAGGATAAGATTATTTTGAAAACCCTGCTCAGCACCTGCCTGCGTCTGTGCATGGGGAAGCACCTCTGAAAGCCTCCCCCACAGACACAGTCATGATGGGCACCACCGAGTAGCTGAAAATAGAGTCAATGAGAGCAGCTGCCGGGGCTGTGGTGGGAGCTCCCGTGTAAGCGGAAATACATGTGAGCCCGCAGGCAGGGCTGGCCTGGGCAGGAGCGTTACCATGCTGCCTTGTCAAAACCTCGGGGAGAGAAATGCCAGCAGGCTCAGAGCGGGGTATCACCTCGCCAAGTTCTGCCCTGCCCTGCCCTGTCCTGCCTTGCGCTGCTTTGCCTTGCATGGTGGTTCAGGAGGGAGGCGGAGCGCGCAGCATGGAAGGAGGTGCAGGCTTCCCTATCCAGCGCTGTTGCTTTATGAAATGTGGGATCTTGGGGAAGGGTGCATGGGGGCGTGCGCACTCCGCTCTTCAAAAATTGGTAGTCGTGTGTGCCTTGAAGCCACACGCCTAAACACCAAATTTTTTCAAGTTCACCCAATACAGCAAGAGAATAAAAAAATAAATGGAGGAGGACGACTGCCGGGGAGCAGGCATGGGAAGGCCACTGTCCCCCACCACCGCCCACTCTGTCAGGTCTCCCTTTGCCCTCTTGAAAACATCCTCCCCACTCACCATGTCACACACACCTCCCCAAACCTGCTGACCCAGTTATGCTGGGCCCTAGGACGGCCAGGGAACATCACTTCCCCGGCAGTCCCGTGCTGTTAACAGCTGGGGACATAACTGACCCCCAGTTACTTCAGCTCACAGCCAGCAGAGAACGGGAGTGTGGGTGAGTCTGGTTGCTCGAGGCAGAGACGGACAGGCAGACGGAAATGCAAATGTAGCAGGAACAGTGCTGGCATGGAAAATATTTAAATGTGTGTGATATTGCAGAAGATATCCCCTTTGCTGTGGTGCTCCTACTTCAGCATAGGCTAGTGCCATAAAAATGAGTGAAGATGTTTGGTGCTGCTGGTAGGGTAGCACACAAGCACTAACCTAAGCAGCCCCCACGGCTGGGCTCAGGCACCAAGATCCACAGCTACAGTCTGGTGTCCCACAGTATAAACTCATCAGCAAAGTGCCTATGTATCTAGGTAAATTTACAGCAGGAGAGGATCCTACAGCAGCTGTACAGCTGGTATGAGGGTTTTGCGGCAAGGGAGAAGGAGCAAGGAGGTGGAGATGGGCTGCTCGCACACGTCCTACCTGCAGCAACAGCCTCACGGGAAGCAGGGGCAGGTGAGCATGCAAACGGCTGGGCAGACCCTGAGCACACCTGGTGATGCCTGTAAAGATGTGTTAAAAGCAGCCTGGTTTCCAAGCCTGGGCATATACCTGCAGATTTCCTGCAAGGAAGGCAGGGGACTAGCGAACCTGTGGCTGCCCATTAGCAACACCTCCGGGCTACACACTTCTCACAGCTGTGCTGCCTGCTCCTCATCACTGCAAGGTACGGCGGCTGAGCTTGACACCACCTTTACAGTGCCATTAAGTGGGTGTCTGCTGGCATGGCTGAGACTCACTAGTTGGCTCTCAGGGAGCTACATCTGGTGCTGGATGCAGCACAGGTGTCTTGCTCATCCTAGGTTGATGTTACCAGCAGGGCTGGTGAGCTAGCAGAGGTTTATTGCCTCCAGTCAGCGAGGATGGCTGCTCAGGTCTGCCCAGGGCAGCTCTGCACAGTATCGTGCTCAGCCACGTAGGTATATGCTCCTTGATCCATGCGAGTCAGGCTGGTAAGAGCCAGGAAGAACTGCAAGGGATTACATTTTACATCCAGTTGATACAAATAAAACAAGTCATCTTTAGGCAAATTGCAAACAAGGCTCATCTTTCTCTACCCAGAGAGTTACTGCCAACACTGAGAAACTGTCCTAACAAAGAGCTCCTACAAGACAGTGGTGGGATGTGATGGAAACCCCACCATTTGAGATGTGATTGACTGGACAAAACATTGAAAATATGACGGCTCTGAAGCTGCCAGAAAAATACATCAGAGCTGATCTCATCTATGACAAGTGTATTATGTACTTAAGGATGGATCTCTACAAAACCCCACATCTGACCCAGGGTCGCAGGCATAAAACAGTGGGAGTCACTATAAACACACTTATAATTATTTGGGAATTTCTTCCTTCCCTTCCATTCATTAAAGAAAATTATTTTCTTTCTCTTTCCACTTCTTTACTCACAAAGAATTTGAATGACAGCCGATCAAGGTTTGCAGGACTTTGTGGGTTTTGGATCAGACTTTAAAATACGAACTGTTTAACTGGCAGGAACCAGCTCTGCCAAAATGTGGAGAAAATGTAATCCCTCTCTTGGGAGTTGCTTCTATATCTCATTGGTGTGCAAACGATAAGCACCACTAATGGTGATGTTTCTGACAGTCCTTGCAACCTCACAGGCAGGACTTATGCGGGGTGCCCGTTACACATTGCCATCCCAGTCCTGTTGCTTCATGTGCAATTATACTGGCCTTGGGAAGATGCTCTGAGCAGAGGTGGTACAACTTGAAGAGGATGCTGTGCAAAGGGCCAGAGGAGTTTTTTGACTGCTCCCTGTCTCAGTTCCCAGGGCAGGGGCTCGTCGTGCTAAGAAAAAGGGCTCATGCAGCCCAGTTAGCCTCAATGGGGGACTGGCACACTTTGGCAACTAGAAAATAACTAACGCTCAGAATGTGTTTAACCCTGCTTGATTGTCACTTCTAGGGTCTGGCCACGCATGCTCCCAACCTTCATGAGACCCTTCTCTTTCTTTAGGAAAAGCAGTGCCCTCAGAAGCAAGTGCCTCAGGCTGAGAGGACCTTCAAGTGGCAGGTGGGATGCCCCAGTCCTCCCTTCGTCCATTCATCCTTGTGCTCACAGAGGCAGGAAGAATGCCCATTCTCCAGGCATCGTGGTGGCTGTGGCTGGACCACCTTGGCCTAGACTTCATGTCATTCATTTCCCCTCCACTGGGAAAAGGCTCTTTGAGGCCTGACATCTGCTGCTGCTTACCCAGGCTGCTGATATGGAGCTGGCACCAGTCCAAGAAGGGACTAGAATATTTTATTGTGCCAGTGCAGTTCTGCCAAATCCTGACCCAGAAGCCAGGAGGGTGGGCAGACAGGGAAGAGGTAGATAGACATGGTCCTCCACATCTCGGTGGTGCAGGGGGGCTCCCACCGCGGTGGGTGTTGCAGCTGAAGTGCCCGTCTCCAAAGAGAAGGGCACTTTGCTTGCACTTGACAAGCGGCTGCACAAGGGGAACACATCCCTATGGAGGGGGGAGAGGACGTTTTCCTTGGTTTGCCTGGGGAGGGCTGGAGGCAGGAGCGGGAAGAAACTCACCCAAGAGGCAGGAAGGTAGGCAGGGGATGGGACAAGACAGGAAAAGCAGGGAAGTTCAAGCAGGAAGGCAACATCAGCAGGCCAGAAACGTAACAGAGGGCACCTGTTGGAAGACCTCCAGGGAAGTTCCCAGTTATTCAGGGAGTCAGGAATGTGTTGAGTCAAAGTGTATCAGGATCTGGTGGGCAGAGAGGGAGGTGCCCACCTCTATCTTGCCCTCAGAAATACTTTGGGTAGTATCTCACAGCAATCGCCCTGAAATGCCAAGAAACCCACTGCAAACTGCTGTATGATCCCCAGGACAGCACTGCCCTCAGCCAGGAGTGATTTGTCAGTGTGTGGACAGCAAATGGCCATGACAGGAGCCACATACTCCCCCATAATTCAAGAGGAGAGATTTTTCCCAGCAGGGTCTTGACAAGCCCCCCAAGCCACCCCACAGTGCAACTGGGGTCAGTCCACCACCTCCCATCCCTCCCTCGCCCTCCTTCAGGACAGGGCCCTCAGGTTTTGTGGGTGTTTCTTCAGCCCTGACCAGATAGAACCCGAGGTGTACATGAGATGGAGCTGTGAAGCCCATTGCTGGGAGCAAAGTGGCTCCATCCATGAGATGGAGGAGGGCTGGGGCTGTAGCAGCTCACCCCATGAAGGCCGCAGCAAACACCATGCTGAAGGATCAGGGTCTCCACTAGCTGGTTTCCCAAGGATTTATAGCTGAGCCATAAAACTGCACTGGGGTGAAAGTCGGCGGCATGGGAACAAAGTTGTGGCATTATTGTTCACCTGCAGGTTTGCTTTAGCCATTTCCAACCCTCACCCTGCTAAAGAAGAGCACCCGTGCTCGCAGCTGGGGTGGTTACATGCAAGCACTGCACGGCCAAAACAACCACACGTGCAAGAAGAGGTGGCGAAGGATCTGGTACAGGATCGGCATTACCGAGCCTGTGTGTGCCCCAGGGATTGCTCTGCACTGAAAGACGACAATAAACACCAGCGAGTGACGGCAGCAGCAGCGTGCCCTGCCGCACAGGGCTCTGCGGAGGATGCCTGCGGGATTCACCGGGCGCAGGCTCCCGCAGGCAGGACAGTGGCTTTGGTGCCCAGGTGGTGCCCAGCTCCACGCTCTGCGGGCAGGCACTGCCGCCTTCCACGCGGCAAATTAATGCCCCCCCTCCCCCACTTCCCACCCGCCCCACGCACCACCCGGTGGCCGCCGGGGAGGGGCCCGGGGGGCGCACCCGGCCGTGCGGACGCAGGTGCCCGTCACCTGCTCCCGGCGCCAGCTGGGGGACAGCAGGATGGGGCGGGCAGCCGGCCCCGGCCCCTGCCTGCCGGTGGCACAGCCTGGGCCTGGCCAGGGGGGAAACGCGTTTCTGGAGACCACCGCCGTTCGGGAGGTGAGCCGTGGGGGGCCCTTGAAACGGGCTGAAATCCTTGTTATTAAAAAACCAAACACACACCCCCCCCCCCCCCAACCAACCAACCAAAAAAAACACCACACCAAAAAACAAAAAAAAGGGGGAAAAGAAGAAGAAGGAAAGGAAGCTGAGCGGCACAGCAATGCGGGTGGGAAGCAGGCGAGAGAGGGGTCAGCAAACCGCGGTGGCAGAGATGGACCGACCTGCCGAGGACACGCGGCGGGCACCACGGCAGCCGTTCGTGCCCCCTGCCCCGCCCCCCCAGCGGCCGGCCCGGTGCCGGAGCCCTCGGTGCACCCCCGCGGGGGCGGGCGCGGCTGCCCAGCGCCGTGAGCCGCGGCAGGTTGGACACGGCAGCCGCGCCCCCGCTGCCCCCTCCCCGCTTTTCCCTGTCCGACTTCAGGGTCCTTTTTCTTTTGGCTACAAACCCGTGCTGAAATCGAGTTAAGGGAGGCCTGGGCTTTTCCTTTTAAACAGATGAGGTGGGGGGTGTTGCGGGGGAGGGGTTGCTATAATTGGATCACTTACTGTGTGACTAATCACAGCTGCCGGTAACCACAGTGACTGTGGTTTTAACCTTACTTGGTCATTTGCAAACCACCCGGGTGACCCAGCCATCTGCAGCGGGGCCGCGGCCGTGGCGTGGGGCCAGGGGCACGCAGCCCCCGCCCCTCCCCGGCCGGCCCGCGGGGGGCGGTGGGACCCCGGCGCTGCCTCGTCCCCCTCCGCGCGGGTGGGCTGCCCAGCGGGGGCGGGGCGGGCTGCAGCCAGCAGTCTGGTTTCCGATCTGAAATTGGGGGGAGGGGGTCCCCCCAGGTGCACGGTTCAGGCTTGGCCCATTGGGCGAGCAACCCCCCGTAGCTCCACGCCTCGGTGTCGGGATGTGAGGGACCGCAGCCCTGCTGGCTGCGGAGGGGGCCTGACCCCCCATCTTGCCCCGGTGCCTCTATTTCTGGCAAGGGAGCAACGACTAGATAGGAACGACAGCGGAGATAAAGTTTTGATTCTTATTTATTTGAGTGAGAGCAATCCTTACAAGCCAACGTTAACCTCCTTACCTTTAATCAGCCAATTGCTGGGAGTCCTGGTAGCCCTGCTTTTGCCGGTGTGACCCGGTGAACCTGAGTGTGGTTCAGGGCAGCAGCAGCACATATCACAGGCTGCCGCTCATCAGAAGCTGAGATACGGCAAGGTGTGTGTCAGGGCATCCTCCTTTCTCTGTGATGGACTTGGGGTGGCAAGGGGGGGCTGGGGAACACCCACCCGCCCCGGGCAAACGCAGCCACCTGGGAGAGCTGGGCGGCCGCTGCTGCTCTCTCTCCTGTTTGAGCCCGGTGTTCAATTTCTTGAAACGGGGACGGAAGGAAGCAACAAATGGGAAGGAAACGGGCCTGCTTGTGAAATCCAAAACCAGATCGGTAAGAAAAACATCATAAATTATGGATCCCCTAGCCGCTGGCAGCCTGTCATTGTGCATGATCTGTCTCCATTGTACTTTTCTGTGTGGGTGAAACTGTTGTAAACTAACACAGGGCAAGCTTTTTCTGCCGAGGATCACTGCCTGCTGCTGGAAGGTCCCTCTGCCTCCCAGCACAAACAGCCCATTGCGAACCAAACGTTTCGTGTAACCGATAGCGGCCCCAGTGGATAGGGAAGCCCTTGAAGAGGGTGAAGGGGAATGAGGGTTTCAGCTGATCCTGCTCACTGGAGCTTAGCACCGGTGGACGCGCCAGCTGCAAGGACGGGGACGGGCAGCCCGGGCCGGCACAAGGCCGTCCATTGTTCCCCAATACGCTGCTGGAAAAGACAACCGGATTAGGGGCGTTGAGCGGCAGCACCACGGCACAGGACACCCGTGTTGGGGAGTCAAGGGGGCTGCTCCTGGCCCTCAGCCCCCTGCGTCCCAGGGGCTGTGCTGGGGGTGGATGGGCAGCACCCACCGCACGCCCCGCCTGGAGCCGCGGGGGTGAAGGGGCGTGGGGAGGGGGATTTTCGGCCCCCCAGCCGCACCAGCCTGCCTCGGATGCCAGATGCAGGCGGGCAGGGGGAGGAGGGGAGTGGGAGCAGGAGCAGAGAACGAACTCAAGGTCAAACGGCGAGGGGAGGGGGAGGAAGAGGAGGTGGCGGGGAGGGGAGGAAGGGTGTCCCTGCACAGGCGGAGAATCGCTCTTTATCCACCCTCCTTCCCCCTTCCCACATGCCAGCCACAGAGGCAGCCTCTCATCAGGATATTTATGAACGCACGCACAAATGGGAGGCTGAGGGGAGGCAAAAAAAACACCAACCCACCATCAACCACCCAACCCTATTTTGCTCGTTCTCTTTCTTCGAAGAGCAGATGTGCTGTGGCCTGCAAACCGAGAAGGACACTCCCTTGCTGTTAGCCAATTTAAGCTGACATGCTATGTTTTTTGCCGTTTGAAATGAGAAGTTTAGTAATCAGCCACTAACACTAACTAACACACCTCTCGCACAATCGCCTGTGCTGGGCGCGGGCATCCTTTAATGTTGTGGGCAAAAAAAATATTTTTTTTCCCTTGCAGAAAAAAAAAAACGGGGCAAAAGGCTTGGCAGGACCGAGGAGCCAGATAGTGCCGTGGCGCCCGGCTGCGGCAGTGCCAGCGAGACCCCGGCCGCAGGAGCCAAGCCAGCAGCCTGCGTTCACGGGAGCCCAAAAAGTAAATGAACAGCAGCAGCGGCAAGGAAAAGGCTGTCACATCCCCCTGGCGCTTGCCATATGCATGCTACCCCCACAAATTCAAAGAAATAAGTCTTTCTGGTAGGTTTATACAATTTCAAGGGTCTTGTTTCTCCTTTTAAGCCACTTTCCTCCTTATTTTCTCTATTTCTGGCCGCGGTTCAGCAGCTCATCAGAAGGTGGGCTAGTCCCTCATTGCAGATTCAAACGCACTTCTGTGCCAAATTGACCTGCTGTTATCCCCCCTTTCAGCTACTGTAACCCACACCACACAAACAATGAATTATGAGATTAGAGTTACAGAAAAATGGCCTCATTCTGCAGATGTTGTGTCTGGAACCGGCTGCTGCACAGCCTCGTGTTTGTTGTGTCATCTTCCTCGCTCCCCCTCCTCCTCCTCCTCCTCCTCCTCCTCCTCCCAGCCCCACCTTTGTCGGGTGGTGATGAGTGCCCTGGACCCTGTTGTGCAAAGAGTTAATTAGCAGCTTCCAATCCTCACACACACACACCCCCACACCCAAAAAAAAGGGAAGGAAAAAGAGAGGAAATGGGTGAGAGAGAAAAACATCACTGATAAGAGCATAGCCATTATATAGACAGAAAAGCAAATAATTGATCTGGAATTAAAAAAGCCATAGCAGAATCATTTGAAGACATGTTGGAGTTCCACGTGGGAGCTGTGCAGCAGAGAATGCACGATGCTGCAGAGGCTGGGGAGGGCACGGGGTTTCTTTGTTGTGTGTGTTGGGAGAGGCAGGGTGTGCATGTGCACACGTGTGTGCATGTGCTGGAACCAGCATGGCGCTGTCAGCTGCTCGTCACCACAGCATCTGGTACCTGTGGACTGAAAGTCCCTGCGTGCACCGTGGCAGCATCAGGATGCAGCACCACAGCCTCCGAAACACATTTGCTGAGGAGCATCAGGGTGTTGTGGATTGAGGGTTTTTTTCCAGAGTGGCTCCAGGTTTTCAGGTTAAAAAGTGGTGCTTTAGAGCAAATTTGGGGATGAGGAAATATAATAAAACAAACCCCTGAAACTCCTGATGCTGCTGAGAGTTTTGCTGTTGACTTCAGCTGGGTAAGGAATTTGCTGAGGAAGCCAGTGACTGATGTGGATCGAGCCTGGCGGATACACCTCATCATTCTTCTCTTTCCCACTATGCATGGTTTACACTGCTCAATAATTTTATCTTATGTGCGATCTTTAATGTACATTGGGGAGCGATGAATGGAAATACAGACTTTCTGCATACTGAAGGGCCAAGGCTGTGCTCTTGGTTCATGGTGGGACAGTTTATTTTCAAGGGAGTGAATGATTCGGAAAAAAAATGCAACTGTAAGTCCATTGAAAGTATTGGCCAAGTTCATTGTGGTTTTGGTGAACAGTTGTGACAATTAAAAAAAAAATACTCCAGCATTTAATTTCAGGTTTTCAAATGAAAGTATCTACAATTTTCAAAAGGAAAATACTCAATTCTGTATTTTAAAATGATGTTTCACTTTGGAAATATTTATGTTTCAGGACTTTAAAAGGTAAAACAAAATGAAATTGTCTTCTTTGGAGTGAAATTAATCTTTAATTATTTCCTGTGTTGCTGAGCATTTTTTTCCAGTTCACTGAAACCTTTTTTGGTGGTTGTTGAATTTATGTAAGAGGGAGAGCTGGGTGCCCCCAGCCTGCCTGGCTCTCTCCCCCGGCACAGAAGGAGGTGTAATTGCTGGGGAAGGTAATTGCCCACGCAGTGACAATAACTCTCTGTTCATGAGGATGCGGCCAGGGAGCCCTGTGAAACCACAGGCTGGATGCTGTGCAAGCGGGACAAGTGCGGTGCTGGCCCGGAGAGGGAGGAGGGCCACCAAACCTCTCCCGCTCTCCACTCAGCGACCAGCCTGGGGGGCCCAGCCTGCACAGGATCCCCTACCCCCCCCTCCACCCCGCCTCTCCAGGAATAGCCTGCAGGTCATCTTGCACCAGAAAGCCGGGAGTTTCTGCATCCAACAGCAGATGGCTCCTTGCCCCAAAATGGGGCCGTCCTATGTCCTCCAAAGAAGACGCAAGTGTCTCTCGGAATTGCCTCGGGTTGCATCCATCCCCCCGCTGCCCCCCATGGGCGCCTGCTCCGGCACACTGCGGTGCTGCCGTGTGCCTTTTTAGTAACTGGGACTGCCGCGACACTCCAGAGGACGAGAAAGCACAAGGCAGGAACAGGAAGGCGGCTGCGAGAAGAAGCCCCATGGAGATGCTGCATCTGCTCCATCTTTTCCTTTTTTTGCTAGTATTTTAATCTCTCAGCTAAAATGAACAGCGAGTTGCAGAATTTGGCTTGATCTTTTGTGTCTTCTGCAAATTCTCAGCCTACCATCGCATCCTGTTGTGCTTCAGGCAATGAGTACTTTTCCTAGGCTTTGCTTGACATGAGGATGTGCAGGCAGGAGCTATAGGTAGGATCCAATATATTAAAAATACTTCATGTTCCTTGAGAAGAAACACACTTTTCTGAGATGCTGCAGTCCTGTTAAGTAGCGGGTTTAAGCTCCTTTTCTTGCTGTGTCTCTGTTCTCAACTTCTCCACAGCATCAGTTCCCTTCCTACCCTATGTTTTTGCCCATTGTTTTTACTACCTTTTTTTTAGGCAATATGATACTGGCATTCTTATCCCAGTCCTGTGCTAGTAAGGCAGGTTATAAACATCAGTTTCTCAATCAGCAAATTCAACTAATAATATGACCTATTGATATATATATATAATATATATATCAATATCTCAATATGTATCTAATAATATGCTATTGAGAAGTTGTTCTACAGTCCAGTTGCCCTGGGCATTTCAGTGGAGTTTATGCTTACGTATTTCGGTGGAATTCATCATGCTCGGAGACACTCCAGGAGAAGAAGATGGGGAAAAAAATTAGAAAGGTGCTCAGGAGCTCAATATGTGCATAGCTGTATGATAGCTACTCCCCAGCCTATTAATCCAGTTTTACCATGTCTATGCAGAAAGAATTACTTTAGTTTCCTTAGAATTTGGATTGTTCCACGGAGATCTGCGAGGTTGTGCTATGCCTGAACGAAGTCTGTTTGGTTTTGTTTGGAATATTCAGGTCGAATGGTTGCATTTGGTTAAATCCCTCTGTAAGAATTGAAAAGGAGACTGGATTTCTGGTTGCATTTCTGCCTTTTTATTTCCCTGACCCCTTCAAACAACAAGTCATTCATGAGGAAAGCTTGAGCAAGAAACCCTAGAATTAATTTGAGAAAGTTATGGGGAATCAGAAAAAGGTCCTAGTGATGGAAATCACATTGACTTGAGTGCTCAAATCCACTATTGCCGCAATCGCAGTGTTAAGAAGCCACAGTTCGGTGCTACGATGGTCTCAGCAGCACCCACTGATGGGTCAGGGTGTGTGTGGTGTCACTCCCAGCAAGGGGACAGCTGTGGTAGTGGGTGTTTTGGCTGGATGATGCCAGGTCTTCCATGCCTCAATCCCGTCCGCTTTGTGCTGCAGCCATCTCAGGAAGGTGTATGTTTTCCTTCACACTGGTGATATACAAGCACCTAGGTACCTGACGGCATCCATCGCTTGATTTAAATCCTTTTTTTCTATCTGCATTTGAGTTACAGCTTTAACCTTTGCAGCACCATCTTTTTTAACCCTTTTCAGAACCACCCCATGCCTCACACATGACATCTCTGCTCTTTGGTATTCTCTCTCATTGTTGCTACCCATATACGTTTTAATCTCTCACTGCTTGTGTTGTCCTTATATAGATGCTGTACCAAACTCCTCCTCCTCCTCAACTACAGCAGTGAATACCTGTTCTCACATCATTAACTTTATGTGCTTAAATTCTTCACGAATATCACTCCTGGCCTGTAGCACTGCTGCATGTTGAACCCTGATGGATAATCTATGAAATCTGCAAAATAGTTTCAAGGATGTAATGCGGAGGGTTCTCCACCCAGATTTACTTGCTAGTTCCCAACTGTCCCATCTGAATTTGTAATATATATGCTTGTCTGTTCAGGAATAGGTTTATTAAGCATCTGGGGTTAAAAAAAGCCCAGTTTATCCGTCCATTATTCTTCCAGCTCAACTGATGGTGAATCAACAGCCTTAATAAAGCGTTGCATTTTCCAAATGAACAAAACCCACTTCAGGACTTCAGGAGGACAGCACAGGTATCTTTCTACAGCTCCGTACAGCCACCATCAACTTCACCGCCTCCAACCCTTCTGATTTTTTTTTTACTCAGATGGTGATGTGCACAGGAGCACCTTGGTGTGTAGTCTGGTGCTCACTGTCCCTCACCTGACATACCTGCTTCCCCTCGGTAGTGGTATCGCGGCAGATCCTGGGCCAGGCCCCCTCCCTCCCTCCTCTTTTCTGAGCCATCCCCAGGAGGTGCTGTGTGGGCTCTCCCCACGTGACGGGGAGCAGCTGCGCTCCTGCTCTGCCCCCCCCCCTCTCCCCCATGTTGCAGCTGCAGCCCATCCTGGCTACAAAGGATGAGGAGCTAACTTTTTGTGGCATATGCTGTTACAGTCAGCTTTACTGCATCTTTTGTCTGGATTTGTTGTCTTCGAAATAGCTGAAGCCCCTTTGCTTTCTCAGCATTCACCGAGGCTGAGCATTCAGCCAGCCAACGCATTAGTATTTTGTCTTCATAAGCACTCATGGCTGCTCTGAATAGTCAGGTCTGGGACATCACGGCACCCTCTTCCCTGCTCTCACAGCATGGACAAACTGATGTATCATGCTCAGAGAGGTGCAGCTGGCCAGCCCCCTACTCGCCTGTGGGGGCATCCCATCCCATCCCATCCCGTCCCATCCCATCCCATCCCATCCCATCCCATCCCATCCCATCCCATCCCATCCCATCCCATCCCATCCCATTCCATCCCATTCCCAGGTCATCACCTGGGGCTTGTACATTCACCTTTGCTGCACCAGGGTCCCTGTTCAGCCCTATAATAATAAAGAACCACACAATAATTAGTGACCTGAGCATCCTTTCCCATCCCTTCCCAGCATCTCCCTAAGCTTTACCTTCATGGTGTTACAAATATGCCCGTGTTAGCAACAGCAAACCCTTTTCTTCTCCCTCTCCTGTCTGTGCTGCTCCCTAAGAGGTTTAGGAAGACTTAATTATTTAGGAACAGCAGTTACTCCTTCTTCACAGCCCGGTGTGCAAGGAGGTTTCTCTATGACACAAAAGTCACCTTTACAAACAGGGGTTGTGCTGGCAGCCCTCCAGCATGTGCAATGACGTTTGTGCTTAAGGTGGTTTTGGGCATTTGGGTGTCATGGCACCACCAAGGTGCCCTGAAAGCAGCACGCTGCCTGGGCTGGGCACATGGCGGGTCTGGAAAGCTTCCACAGCCATAAAACTTGCTGTGACTTCTGGTGAGGGTATCTGAGAACGTGATCCCAAACCTTTTTATGCTCTTAAGTATTCTTTAGAGTATGTAGAAAAATATTCTATTTTTCTTAATTTGACGCAGTGTTCAAAACACAACTACTGTTTTCTCAAATCTCTCTCCAAAGCCAAAGCAGGTGGGAGGGCTTCCTCACACCCGTAGACAAATGTGGTTCATGTGCAGGAAAAAGAGAGGCTTTACAAAATAACACCAAAACACCTCATGTGGTGTTGTCACATACGAGAATACAAACACAGCTTTGGTGCAAAACTGTTTTATGCCAGGGAGTCTGGAAGTAGCTGGTGTAGATAAATGAGTTTCAGAGGCAGTTAAGTATGTGCATATTAGGTGAGAAGTCTTATGCTCAGGAGAGCCTTACGGTGCTGCGTTACACACGTTAGCGGCTGCAAAAATCATGAATGTGCATTTAAAAACAGGAATTGGAGGAAATGATGTGTTTTTCTTCAGCATGTATAGAGAAAATGAAACATTTTTCACATGAACTTTTCAGACTGCCTTTTTTATTCTGCATACTCTGTGCATGATACCAGTCGTATTAACCTCTGCCTCCTGCGCTCACCCATCAAGTACAATAAAATGGCTCCTCTGATGTCCTTGGTCTGCAGGGAGTTTCCAGAAATGGCATCTGTGCTGACATTAAAATAATCTGCAGTCCAAGGCAAGTATGCAAGTTATTGACGAGGCTGCCTGGCAGCAGCGGACGGCTCTGTGAACTGCTCCATTCTTGTTTACTTAAAATCCTTTTCCTTCCTCTCTTTATTTGAGAACACAGCATGGCATGCCACAATGCTATCTAATAGTGGTACCCTACACACAAGGGCTGGCCGGGGATTGTGGCCCAATGTTCGCAGTGGCATGGAGGAGCTGTCACACTGCTCTGCTGGCAGAAGCTGCGGGCTTTCACCGCCTCTGAAAATCCGGTTTCTGCTCTCCTGGCATGGGTCCCACGGCAGGATCACAGTGAGAGCAGATTATACCCACCACATGACAGGAGTCAATTCCTACTGACTCCAGGTAGCTGCCACTGCCACAGTTTCAATCAGTGCGCTGGTAATTAAAAATTGGTCAAGGTCCAGCCACTTCCACCTGATATGTTGGGTGAAAGTGTCTGGATGAGAGGGATGGAGGGGTCCTGAGGCACAGCTGGCTGCCTGCAGACCCTGCAGTGCCAGTGCGGGGAGCCGGAACCCCGTGAAGACTGTGCACAGCTCAGACCTACCAGAGCCCGTCTCTTCCAGCAGGCTCCAGAGAGGGAATGAACCCCCAAAAATTGCACACAGGGAGCTGCACCCCAGCAGGACACAGCACTGAGTGGAGCAGAGCAGGACACAGGCGGGCATGTAGGCAACAACAAAAAGTCTTGGGGATGATTTAGCCCATCCTTAGGTTGCCACAGCCCTCGGGAAGGACAGCTGTATCTTATGGCAACTCCCTGCACTTTTCAGTACAATGATAAATACATATTTATACAAAGACATTGGCATGAGAGCTTTCTCTGATAGCACTTGTAAGTCTGCTACGGCTGAGAGATAGAGAGCATGCTGTTTAACCCCCGCAAACTTCATTGACAAGCCATAGTACCCGGCCTCTTGACACACCACTGGCTGCTTCCCAGTTATCCCTTCCAGAAAGGGGTGCAAAACCAGGACTGGGAGCAACTGTTGCCCAGATCCTGTACAGCCACTTCCAGCCTGTCAAAAACCATGGCTCAGACACAACATATTGAGATAAACCTGGCACTCTGGCTTTGAGCCTCTGATCTTCAGCTGGTTTGCGAAGAGAGATAGAAGAAAAAGGTTAATTGCAAACAGCTGATGTAGAAATTGCTGGTCTGATATAAAAATGGCAGAATCCTCTGTACCTCCTGGAGCAGGAGCCTTCACCAAAAGCAGCTGCCTCCTCGTTGCAGGAGCTGCATGACAGGTACTTCCAGAGAGAAGAGCAGATGAAACTAGTTTTCCATCTAGCCTGGGCACAGGCTCATTAGGGATACAAGGAAGGGGCCACAAAATGAGCTCACAGGTCTAGCGGGTGTTTTTCATACACGCTGCATGATTTTTCTAGCTAAGCTGCGGTTTGAGTTTCTACCCTGAGGGTTACATCCTGAGAAGCTAAACAGGATGCTGAAAAGTTTACAGAATATATGCTTGTGTCCCCCCCCAGCTCTCACCCTTTTTCCAAGTGGGCACATATATATTGCTGACTATATGCCTGGCCCTTGCCTGTTGTTTCTACCTGCTCCTGGTGCGGCTCAGCCTGGCCAGCCCGGCTGAACCTGGCACGCCAGCGCTGCCTCCTTCAGCTTGAAGCCTTTCTGCTCAGCGCAAGCCTTGTGAACAGCGCAAACTGTTCTCCACGCCTGTGCCGCAGCCTCTTCTCCATTATATCTTGCTGGAAAAAGGGAGGCAATTGGGGCTCAGTGGCCCTTGCAAGGAAAGTGAGGGTCACCCCCAGCCCCAACATGTCCCCTGGCTGCTGCGCCGCTGCCTCCTAAAACCCGGGGCTCATCACCCAGGATTTTTGCCATGGAGGTTTTGGCACTGCCACCCTGTCTCTTGCCAGGTGCCTGCGGCAGAACCAGAGGCTGAGGATATCATGGAGGAGGGGGAGCAAAGGTGGTCTCTCCTTAGCCTGATGCTCACTAAAAATCCTGCTAGCGAGGAGGAGAGCCGGGCGTTACACCAGGCTCAGGCCTTCCCCAGCTCCATCTCAGTTTGCCACTGAGATGGGCAGCACCGGCTGAAACAAAGAGGGAGTGAGAGCAGCTGCGGGAAGCTTTTCCAGAGAATAAATATTTCTATTATTTCCCAGCCTGACTGGAAGCATTCATGGGCTGTGAGGACATGGTTACTCCCTCAACTGCTTTACTTATCTCAGACGCTCTAGGTGGTGGTTGTAGCAAATGGCACGCATGCAAGATAACAGAGGCTTTAAAGGGCTGCTGCCTCACAGAGAAAGGGAGGTGCTGACTCAGCTGCTGGAAAAAATCAATCAAAACATGGAGAAGGCACAAAAGTTTGTTTGCAGCCTGAAGAGGAGAAAATAAGGGAGGGATTCTAAGAATAGGAAGAAGCTGAATTCAGGGTGCATCCGCTGGCGAGGCGAGGGGGGAGGCCAGGCAGGCCAACAATGGAGCAAAACAAAACAGCACAAAGGCAGGAAATGCAGAAGTTCAGGTTCACACCAAAGTTCAGGTTCACACAGTGGAGCTGGGGCTGCCCCAGCCACTGCAGGTACTGGACCACATGTGGCCGTGGGACCCTGTGACATGGCGGCACCCGCCCGGGCTTTTTGTGGCTGTCCCCACACAAAGCAGTTTGGTGAGTGGTTGTTATGGTTGGTTTTTTTGGTTGTTTTTTTTTTTTTTTAATAAGCATGTAACACCTAGTAACAGGGCTGTGGAGCTGCGCTGGTGGTGTGAATGGCACAGCATACCAAGTATCTACACAAAGATGGTTTTATAGTACACTGGAGAAGCGGAGTATTTTTTTCAAAGCCAAAAATGATTAAAAATCAAAACAGCAGATGTCCCCTGTGACTTCTGCTTGCTGAGGATTTGTTAACTCACCAGACAAGTTTTACAGTCCAGCTACTTTAGCTTTGATGAGACAACCAGACCACTGTAAAACATGAAATCTGTACTGCTGTGCATCCTCAGCGCTGATATTTCTATAGACATTTAGGCAGGTAATATTAAGCACCAAAGCAGGAGCATATCAACAGTTAATTTTCACTCATTGCTAATTGTGAGGGTTTTTTTGCTATAATGTTCATAGTGAACCATATTTACAGAGGGTTTTTCATATTTGTTAGCCAGAGGGTCTTCACAGGTTTATTTCTGTTGCAGAAACCAGTGTCACCAGATGCTTAGCAAGACAGTGGAGCAATGGCTGCAGGCATAAAGGACAAAACCACATGAAACCCAGCTCAGTTAGCAGGCATATTTAGACTCAAAATGATTCATGTAGACTTCAAAACAAAATCTAGATGGGAACCAAATTCAACCACATGACTGGGGGCCAAGTTTTGAGTGACTGCCCTCGGTCCTTTGCCATGGTGGTGATGGTTCCCAGGGCCATGGGCTCATGAAGCCTCTCCAGTCAGCAGAGAACAAAAGACATTGGATTCCCTCAGCCTGCCGGGACCCATGCTTGCAGAGTGCCATCACCCTTGCTGCCACAGAGGTGGATTACAGCTCTCAGAGGCTGGGTGGGGAAGGGCTGGTTTCCATCATGGGGCTTCTCTCTGTCATTTCAGAGATGCCATTGCCAGTGTTTTGGGGGTTGCACCCAGCCCACACCTGAGCCCCCCACATGGCTTTGCTGCTGTCAGAACAGCTGAGCTCATCGGCATGTAAAGGAAATGAAACTGCAGCTCCTGGTCTGCTTTGGGTGCAAACCAGGAGACCATAGAGCCACTCAGAAGACACACAGGTCCCCATGCATCTCAGACCCTCGCAGAGAAGCAGGGGACTACAACAATTTTTGACGGGCTGGCACTGTTTGCTGCAGATCCCTTGGCAAGAGGGAGATGCCTTGCTCCCGTTTGGCTTCGGAGCTGCTGCTGGAAGAGGGAAGGTAGAGCCTGCAGAGGAGACCTTCTCTCACTGGAGCCAAGCAGCAGCGTGAAAACTCTCCTGGGCAGCCAGCAAATCTTATCTAGCATCTGTAATTCTCCACGTAAATTTATAGCACTATATAAAAGTTTAAAAAGAAGGAAGAGGCCGCTGCTCTGTAAGGAAAGGAAGTGGTGGGGAAAGGAGTAGAAACAGGCTTAATTTGTGCAGTAGCCTGGAAAGAGTCCATAGGGAGTTTAAAAAGCAATTGTATTTTGGATCCTGAAATTAAGCAGCGAGCCGCTTGCTGTTTGGCTGAGGGTGAAGTGGTCAAACGTCATGACATGTGAGGGAAAACAGCAGCTTTCCATCCCCTGTGGGAGCCCTGGAGCGAAGGGTTTGGATGGGGAGGGAGGGTTACTGCACTGGAGGAATACAAAAAACAAAACAAAACAAACAAAAAAACCCACCCCCCAAAAAAAAAGAGGACAGGAAAGCATGGACGGAAATTTCAGCAGCAGGCCCAAGACTGCCACAGCACCAACACACAGAGGCTCTAGTGTGGCTGGAGAAAGGAAAAGGATGCACCGGGGTGGGGAGTGGCGAGGGGGTAGGAGGGCTGGGGATTATAAACCACTGTCAGCGTAATTTCATTTCCCAGGAAAATAAAAAACTGTAGGCACATGTTTGAGAACAAGGAGATGAGATGCAGCCAAGATGGGTTTGTCAAGAACATATTGCATCAAATCAAATTAATTTCCTTGTGTGGTAAAGTAATAGGCTTCGTGGATATTCTTAAGGCTATCAAGGCTTTTGACACAGTCTTCCAAACATCCTCCTAAGTAAATTGTGGAGGCACGCTCTAGCTCAAACTTCTGCCACACAACTGAAAATCAACTTGAAAGCTGTAGGAAAGGATTTAGATTACGGTTAAAAGCAGATTCTGCGAGGCCTCCCAGGACCTGGTGCAAAGAGTGTTTACTAGGGAACCGAGAACATGCCTTCACGGAGAGTCATGAAATAGTTTGAACAGCAGTGTTCATGCTTAGAAAAGGGCTTCATTTGAAATGACGAAGTGCAGAAACGTTCATACAGTCTGACGAGAATCAGCACAGTAGTGCATTTACGCAGATATAACACGTGGAGGGATGCCTGGCTAGGGGACCACCAAGGGGACTGCTGGAGGAACCCAGGATCACAAGCTGAGCACAAAACAATGGCACACCATGGCAGAAGAGGAAAGCTGAGTAATGGGAGGTGTGAACAGGAAGACCTGAACCCCAGGTGAAGCAAACTGGCCACATGGAATGTCCCAGCCCAAACAGGGCGGCCAGTGCCAGGACCTGCCTTAAGACCAACTGAAGGGAGCAGTCTGGAAGGGACAACCTGCAGGGAAAGACTGGGCCCGCTGTGGGTGAGTCTGAAGATAAAAAGACTGAGGAGGAACATGATAACTGATTTCTAAGGTAGCAAACACTGCTGCCAAACAAAAGAGATTCTTTGGTTCTCCACGTTCACAGAGAACAGGAATAACAAGAATAGGCAAAAACTATAGCAAGGAGAGTAAGCTAAAATGCGAGCATGGTTTGTGGGATCTCTGTCTCTCAAAGTCTTTAAGAACAGGCTAAACAAACATGATCAGAAGAGCCTAAAGGGTGGTTAGCCCTCTTTTAGGGCAACAGATTTGTTAGACCTTCAAACGCCCCTGTGAGGCCACTGAGAGGCAAATATACATTCACACCGTAGTGAAATAAAATGCTTGAGCACTAGCCCTTCAGCAATAACTTAGGGCATACAGTCTAATAACTTAATAGCATAATTTAAGGTATTTTGTTTAGGAACTGGATGCCGTAAGACCAGAATCCAGAGACATGATGAGTTTTACTACTATCTTTGATACAGCCAAGTTTTCACCCTGGGATTCCAACTCCCTCCACCACAAACCACAACTCTCACTAATAATGTTTATATCACCCATTTTTATTGGCTATTTCTCCACTGCCTGATCAGTCATTCTGTGAAAAGCCTAAGACAGCTTGGCCTTTTAAAATTACACGCAAACATGTAAGGGCTCCACCAGCTTTTCCCATACCCACAGGCACCACTACCTGCACCCAGGTCAACGTGTCCTATTATCTTCACGTTTTGCTTTGCTGACATTTATGAATGCCACTGCTCAGTTAAAGAAAATTTTATTGGGCTAAGAAAGCAGGATATGGTGATGTTCATTACTGGTATAACTTCTCCTTTCATTCATCATAGCCGTAATTAATTTTCTAGCATGGGTATAGGCTGAGATTTAAAGCCGTCCTCGTGAAATGAATTAGCCCCTTTTCTCATCTTATTTGGAGTTCCCTATTGTGAATATACTCCAAGTGTAATAGAGAGGCAATTTATGAGAATGAAATCTCATCTGTGTCCTATTCCTTGCCCTCTCTCTGGTGATTTTATTATGCCTCTTCCCATTTGTTTAGAGGGCAGGCTGCGTTCGTTATTATAAGTTCAACAGGTTGTTTAGCATACATGAATGCACAGCGGGAAGTGGAGGCAGGCCTTGAATGCACGACTTCCAACAGTCAAAGCATGCAGTGGGGGTCTGTGCGCAAGGAATGTTGCTGCACGTAGTATCTCAGCACCAAGGAAATCCTCAGGGCTCATGGTGGTCCAAGACTCAAATCCCACTAAGACACAGATCAGTCCTTGAGGAAGAGCTGGATGCAGCAATTTGAGGGCGTGAAGCCTGACCATCAGGGCTGGTACCCCGGCACCAGCACACCTCCCATCACTCCCAGTCTGGTGGGCAAATGCAGCTGAAAATGCAAAGATAGGACGGATCAACTGTTTTCATCCAAAGATGAGTCTGCTATTGCTGAATCTGGTGAGATTTAAAGCCATCTTTCTGAAATGAATTAGCCCCTTTCCTCATCTTATTTGGAGTTCCCTGTTGTGAATATAATCACAGCACCGTGTGGAGAAAGCTGCTGACTTCTGGGAACGAGCATTCAGCTTTGAGGGAGCTCAGGAAAGCTGAACGGAAGCAGCAAAGGTTTTTGCAAAGCAATGCAATGCGATGACAATGCTCTGAGGCCCTGCTCAGGGATGCTGGTGTTTGCAAGCAGCTAAAGCTCCCCAGGCCTTAGTAGAAAAGCTTGCACCTTTTGCTTGTGTCAGAAAACTCCAGTGCTAAAAATTTCTCTGTTGAGGTGGAGGCAGAGGTTTTTCCATGTTGCTGGGCTCTAGGCTTGTCAGTTTGCAGGCGGTTCTCTAGTTACGCCAAGGGGTAACTATTCAGAAACTTAAAAAAAGGCCCGTAGCATAGATTGTTGACTCCAAGCCTTTCTCTTTTGTTTTTAAAGTAAACATCTTGCACAGAAGAGCAGATCCTGGCAGTAGCACAGTTAGAAATGTCCTCTTGCAGGAGGACTCATGGGTGTAGCTGGAACCGGGGAGGAAACAACCACAGCCGTCAGCAATGCCCCTACCAGCTGCTGGGGCGGCTGCACGGGCTGATGTCCCGTGACCGCCATCTCCATTGCTGCTTCAAGGCTTGTACACTGACAGGCTGTAATGCCTTATCTTAATGGGTTGGGCTGCAATGTAAGGCAGCTCACAAGGCACGGAGTGCCACTGCATTTGCAGTTTAAACCATCCTGCTCTCTATCCTGGGAAAATCTCCATCCACCTCAGTACTGAATTTTTATTATGAATTGACCACTTAGGCAGTTTGCGTGCAGATTTCAGATGAGACAAAGAGAATATTTTGCTGATTTAATTTCAGCGGAGTTGAAATAAAAATTAGCACTGGTAACTTTTCACAGATTTTTACCTTTGGTAAGTGGTTGCATTTGATTTTCCAGAAAACTGGGATGTAGCTAATTAAAACGGCACATATCATCCTAACATCATATCCTCACTACTGAACTTCTAACCTGACATAAATACATTGCATACTGTAACCTGTTTCTCCTGATTATTAACCTTGAACGTGGCAACCTATAAATCATCAGTGAAACAGCTGGTGCTCAGCATTGCCCCAAAGGTGTATGATTATGATCATTTTATATATATCTTGGTATGCAGACATGAAAAATTCATTGAAGAGCTTGGTATTGTAAGACTTATTGTAATGAATTTTCTTAAAAACATAGATCATGCTTAAAAAAGGTGTCTGCTCATTATAATGTAGCCATTTATATCTTCCTGAATTACTTGTGCACAGCCTGGCTGGTTTCTCAGAGTCAAATGTGATTCCAAAACAAATTCAGAGTGGTCAGTTTGCCTGTATTTGGGGGTGAGATTTTAATTTTTAGCTTTATGCCTTTATTTCTATGGGGGCCAGGACTCAAACTTGCAAAAATATCAAAAGGAGCAGAGTTTTCCCAGTTGTAGATTCCTCTGCTACATGTGGCATTACATCCATTGCTACTGGGATTTCAGTAGCTGCCGTTAGCACTTTAGCTGTGGGGATGATAGCTGTAGATAACCAGCAAACAAGAATTGTACAACTGTAAACCAGTAATAAAACCAAAGGGAATAAACATACCATAAAACAGGACATAAAACCAGAACTTGAAAATGAGCTTGTAAAAACCACTAAATCTGCTGGCCAGGACCTCAAGGAACATGGAGAGTTAGTCCAGAGGGAGTAGGTGGCCTGGTAACATTTTGGGCTTCAGGATGGTGTCCTTACCTTTTCCATCCTCCCAACAGTCAAGTACATATATACAGCCCGCACCAGCTAAAAACGTGCTCCATGATGGAAAACTACCCAGCACCAATCTACTGAGCACCGGGAAGCTTGTGCCGCATGTTCCCATCCTACACACATTTTGCAGGGAGGCTTTAACTGCTCCTGTCCAGGGTTGAGTGTCTGATGGCAGGCGAAGGGAATCATGAGGGAAAGCCCTGCATTTTGCTACTGATTAATACCAGTAATGTATCATCTTGCAGACAAAAACATTCTTTTCTGATAGGTTATGAGAGGATTTTGTCACGTCTAGGTCCCCTCCCTCCTGAGGCTTCTCTGTCAGAAACCCTGTCCAGGATGGGATGGGGAGAGAGCCTTCTTGTGCCAGCCTTGTCCATGCATTTTCCCCAGGATGACAGAGTTGATGAGGGAAGCTCTCCCAGCCCTTCCTCTAGTCTCCATTACCAAAGTGCACCAATACAAGGAAGGCTCCATCAAGGACCCCTTCACTGCATCCGCCACGTACCCCTTCAGTCTTCACCTTGTGCTGGAAGGGCATCACTGCCACCTTGAATCAGGAAGGGAAATCAAAGTATTCCCAAAGAAATCTCCACATTCTCCCCAGAACTCCTGGTTCTGATTTTCCCCATGACAATTCTTGTTTGCTACAAACAGCAGACAACCCTATTGCACACTGGTCATCAGAGAGATCAGTGCAGATTTAATTTGCTTTTGCCTGCTCACAGCATATTTTCCCTCACCTATCAGAAGGAGTGAAGACAAGCATGAAAACCAGCTCCACAATCAGTTGCAGATTTTTTCTGTAGTGCAAACAGTAAAGTTCCACAAGAAAACCTGATACCACTGCATGCAAATGTTGCTTGGGTCACCACAGGTGTAAGACCTAAGGAGAGATCCAAATAGCTACCTCTCCATGAGGAATAAATGAAGCACATGGCGGAGAAGTGTAATTTGTTCCAATTTAGTCAAGATCCTCTTCGTGTGCCAACTTGCAACTGCTTTAGGAAGACTTCATTAAACAGTGCACAAGAAAGCCCACTCATCCTTTAGCTTGTATACAATGAAATCTGATGAAAACAGTTTGGCAAATCCTGTTCCAAATCCAGGTTAAAAACATCCACCTCTGCAATGGTTGCAGTCAAATTCTGCACATATTCAAGGGCTGTTACTGCATAGCGTGATCCCTACTAGCCATCAGCAGAGAAGCTAATCCAAATTCATTAGAGGCTGTTACACAGAAAGGGTGCCAAGAAGAGCTGACAAACATGAGGTATTTAGCAGCACGTACCGAAAACAGGCTGAAAGATCTTTTGGAGCTTGCCTCTTGTGGCTTCTAGAAAATTGCTTTTTTCCTGTGGATTAAATATAAATATACAGTAGGTAAGAAATGATGGCAGCTCTTCATGTGGCAAGGGAAACTAATAGGGCAATGAAAAGGCTTGCTCAAGTGAAACACTGAGTGTTTAAAGCCAGCAGATGCCTTTTTCTTTTCCTGAATGCTCATTTTTGGTGCAGTTGTACAGCGCCAATGACAGAAGGTGCTCCTTGGTAGGAACTGGTACTTGGAAAGCTGGACTTCAGGTCTTTTTAAAGCTATGAATTTTTGCTAAAAGACCCGTGGACACTGGAAACGTCAGCTAATAACTTCCTGCTATCTGACAGAAAGCAGACAAGGCTGGAAAAAAACAGGGATATTACCATCTCTCTGCCTGTCCCAAATGTATCCATGAGCTCCCTTGTTGAGGCAGCTGTAAACAAAGCCAAGGAAGAACTAGGGGAGGACCTCCCAGGATTCCTGCATGACCAAGGAGAAAGAGAAGCCATGGGTTTGAAGTATACTAAAGCTTCAGCAATCTAGCATCTTAAATTCAGATTAGCCCCATCAGCAGAGCAGCGTGTAAAGCAGAAGCCTTACGAGGAGAGCATGAAGCTGTAATGACGTGAATCCTGCTGCTTAAAACCAGTGTCTGAACACGCAGCTTTGGTTAACAGCATTAGTCAGGTGAAGTGGCTCCATCATCAGATCCAGGTATGGCCAAAGGAGCATTAAAGAAACATGAGTGACAACCAACCCTCCTCCTGAAGAAGTCAGCATACTGATTTATGTTCACATTTCTATGATGTACTACACAGTCAAAACAGAAAACGCACCCAAGGTCGAGTAGTAGCAAGTTGCACAGCTGAAGCAATAGCTGCAGTCCTAAAAGCAGGGCTCAACAGGACAGCGAGAAGTGAGACCCAAAGCCCGGCACGCGGTTTTCCGTGGAAGCAGGAGACAGCAGAAAGACGCTGACAGATCTGGTATCTCACAGCAGGGTAGCAGGTTTGCCATCGTACAGTGGCAGCAGTTGATTGAGGGGGGCTGCAGAATGACAGCCTGATATGTAATGAAGATTGTCATCTTCAAGGATGAGCTGAAGTCTCTTACCCAGGCAGTCCTAATCAGGGTGGCCTCAGTACCACATGATTGTTGCTAACATTAGTCTCACAACATCTCTGTGAAGAAGGCAAGAATCATTCTCCATTCTAAAGACTGGAAACCGCAATTAAAGCAACTGCCTGGGGGAAGCAGACAGAATTAGAAATTGAATCTGGAGTCCTGGTCTGCCGATTCGCCCACAGGCTTACCCTTCAAACTTGCGAGTAGGTAGCTTAGAACAGTAAAAGGGCACCTTTTACCTGCAGCCCGAGAGACATGCTGCCCCAGACTCCAGCGATAGCTGCAGCCTAATCAAATGGGCACAAAAGAGCAAACGCTGCTTGTGAAACAATGCACATACCCCACTGGTCACTGGAGTGCTACAAGCTGGAATCAATGCGATGATTGTGACAGCTGAGAACAAATTCAGCTATGTTTGACAACTTCCAGAAAATATTGGCAGAGGACAGGGATTCTGCACTGCCCAGCAGCACCTTTGTGAATTGATTAGCCATATAGCAGATGGCAAGCCTGCTGCAGACTGAGACAGCAGAAGATGGCCAGTCTGGTTGAGAAGAACTTGAAGACGACTGGGAAGAAAAAGCATGTTCTCACAGTGACAGCCCAAAATGATATTTTGGAAATGTCAGATGCATGGCAGATGAGGAACAGGACTAATTTTTAACATTTTCTTCAACTAGTTATTACAAGCACCTGTCTGGTTCATAAAACACAATCATACAGCTTAGTTTAAACCCTTCACCTCTTTCCTTCACAAAAATTCTTAAAGAAAACATAAAAATCCATTTCTTCTTTTAAAATATTCTTCTGAACAGGTTTTATATAAGTCATTCAGGAATCAACTGATATGTTTGTGAGAACTTACATGCATTTTCTGAAAGTGGGCATGGCTTGAAAGTTTGATTTTAGGAAAACACATGCTGGACAAAGAGCAAAAGCTTTGCTTTCCTTCTCCTGCCGCATAGTTTTGGGAGGGGTTTGGCACATGCTTGGGGAAAATTCATATTTTTAAAGGTTTTAGGAAATGCCTTAGGCTATTCAGAGTCTGCACAGCTGCTCATCAGTAGCCAGCCATGGCTGAAGGAGCAGAAACTATGGATTTGGAGAAATATGCCATCTTTGTCTGGTGCAGAACAATGCCACTGCAGTGAAATACAATGGCTGCCTCTTATTTTCTACTAGCCCTTAGGAAAAAAAAAAAAAAAAGGTAAAGAAAAAAAAAAAAAAGGGAAGGATCATGGAGTTTCCTTGCAGGGCCTCTGAGCAGAGGGAGCTAACATTAGCTCTTCGCTCACAGATATGCAAATCCTTCCCCAGGCGCAACAATAGCAGAAGCCCTGTGGGAGGAGACCGATAGCACAGACCTGGTGGATGCTGATCCCAACTCCTACGCCTGCGAAGCCCACAGGTTCCCAGACTTCCCAAAAACTGGAAGGTCAAAGCATCGTCCAAGAAGAGAACTGCAAAAGCGCTGGTATCACAGCTGACCACTTCCTGCCTGCGGAGCACACTGTTACTAGACATTTTAAAGCTTACAGTTTGCCTGCCATTTGTTTACGGATGCTACTGCCCAAAAGACTGATGAATCCATGGTTCACCATCTCTGTATTGCCCCTTAGGTTAATAAGGCTCATGTATAAAAAGTTTGAACTGAAAGAAAAAAAGGAGCTTCTCTGGTGAGACCCCAATTAACAATGCTTGCATCCACACACTCCGAGCAAACTTTCTAAATGGGTGGGACGGGTTTTTGTTTTTCACGTTGACTACAATTACCAGGATTTAATGAAGTCTCTGACTTGCAGCTATCACCGATTGCTTAAAATTTTTTAAGCAAAGACTGAGGAAGCACAAGTAACAGATTGGAAACTACCAGTATTGAGCTACTGCAACACAAATGGCTCAAACAATTAAGATTCAATAGTTTTACTAGTGCTGGCAGCAATCGATAAAAGTTAGACAAACAGAACCATTCAGTGACACGAATTTATCCCCCTTTAGAAAATATACTTTTGCACTATAGTTCCTGTTATCCTACATATTTAGTATTTTGCATCAAATCTATTACCTAAAGCTGCATGCAGACTGAGCTGGAAGGAGGTTTTCAACTGCTTCCGAATCTCCCATCAAACTTTGATCACAGCAGCTGGCGGTCCTGAAAATGTCATTTCCTTCATGTATTTTCCTCAGAACAGCTGACTCAAGCTAGTGATTAGAATGGATGCCTGAACCATCATCTCTCTAGGTAAGAAGCCAAGTTCAGGTCTCTCCAAAGCACGGTCACTTGAAGCCAAAGAGGGGTACAACAGGTTATTCACACAGCATGTACTGCAAAACCTGCAGCCAGTACCCCCTCCCATTGAGGGGGTGTGTCAGAAAACAGTCACAGGCTGGCACCTTTCAGGCCCCCAGGGAAGTTTGTAGGCAGCAGGACAGAGTGCCCTCAGATGCCCTGAAATTACCGGATCCCCGGCCCCAACATTAAGGATTCAGAAGTAGCTGAGCTGTGTGGTGCCGAGCAACAGGAGTCCTAAATGTCCCAAGCAGTTTTGTGTGCAATACAAAATTAAAGGGGAAGCTTAATAATAATAATATAGTCTATTACCCGCCTCTGCCCCCAAATCTTAAGCCTCTCTCAAATGGTTGTTTTTCTGTACTAAATGCCAAAGGTCCTCAACAAAAGCAGCATCTGTTATTCCAATATTCAGTACACTTTGACATTGACATTGATATGAAACAAGAGACCAAAGCCTGCAGAAGATAACTGGAACTAGTTTAGGGATTTGTCCACTATTTCATCAGTGAGTATTCAACACTCATGCTTGAACTGGTTCTCCTTTACAGTCCAGTTCTTAAAAATATGTCTTTAATAGCCTGAGCAGATCTGTTGTTTTGTTGTTTGCCTTGGCAGGACTGCACACCATGCACACAGAAAAGGTCTGTGGTAGCAAGCATACCATTGCTGTACTTTGACACAGGTACTTTCTTCTTGAAAGCAACAACAACAACAAAAGTAATTTGTATTCCTTGATAACCCCATTAACATTTCTGTGACCATTAGGAGGTCCAGCAAAAATGGCTGGTAACAAAAGCCAGGTTTCTTGGAGAGACAGACAAAAAGGGTGCTCCAGAGGTGAATCAAGTGCAGAATAGTATCTGATCTAAGCATCTTACTCACGTAAGCTTTTATTCATTTAGACACACTTTAAAACTCCATAAGAATCTTTGCAATAATTAACATGTAAAAACTCTGTGTCAAATCAAAGAAAAACCTTCATATTTTCATGTAATACATTTCTCGGACATTAGATGGCAATCCCCCCACTTCATTTTTCATACCAGGGGCCCATATCCCTTCCAAAAAAATCAAATGTCACCTTTTCAACAGGTGAGTGGTCTGTCTGGCTTGCAGGAAGCAAGGCTGTTCAGAAACACAGTCAAGAGTACGGAGGCTCCCCCATTACCATGGCATTTGTTCTGTTGCAGCAGCTCTCCAGTTTCATTTTTTCTTCGATTAGGAAAGGCAAATGAGTAATACCATTAAGAAGGAACACTTACAATAGGGCAAGATGCACTTGTTTGTCGCTTGGACACCCTACGTCATGACTTGGATGTTTCTGTGCCAAAAACCTACAGGCAGAAATAGGCAGTTACCAGAATTTCCCCCTCATTTCAACAATTTCAACAGAGGAGAAAGGAGGTTAGCGTAGCATTTAACAATACAATTTCTAGTCTTGCCAATTAAAAAGGGCCCTCCCAAGGGATATCATTAGTCTGTGTAAATCTTTGCTGGGAATTATAAAACTGAATTATAAAAAAAAAAAAAAAAAAAAAAAAGCTATTGGGTGCCAGCATATGCAATATACACAACAGGAAGCACCTACCAACTTTTACAGCGGCAGCTCTATAAATAAGAAAAATATATATAAATAAGAAAAAGACGAGAAATTTAAGTAACAGCTTGAATGAATTCAACAGAGTATGTAACACACCTGATCAAGTTAATGTACCTTGGCTTTCAGCCTCTTGCTTTTTGACGTGGTCTACATGTGATGTTTTAGAAAGAGGCAGGAATAACGCACCTCGTCAACTGTTCAGTGATGTACATGGCGGGGGGAATCCTTCCTGACCTTCATTAACTCTGTATGATCTATTTAAGAGGCAGTACGAGACATCCTGACATCTATTCACTTCGACAGTGCGTGCCTGTGATTCATTCACACAAAATCCACTTCCTAAGCCTTCATTTCTCACCTACTTTCATCGTTCCCAAAATGCTCTTTTCAGGCCATAGTTCACCCCTTTTTCATATGCCCCCCCCTCAGGACTAAATTTTGGTCTTGCAACACTTGCCCATTTGAGCTCTTGTGTAAATTCACAGTGGACAGAAGAGTGAGGTTTAGAGCTCTCCAGCATTCCAAAAGCACAGATAATATCAGTCCTAAGATGGGGGTCCACCCACAGCTGGCAACTCAAATAGCTAATTTTTCATGTACTCCACTGAAAATCTAACCTTTCATCCTCACTCTCGAGATGGTTGTGTACATGTGTGCCAAGGTGACAACACTGTGAAAACAGAAGTTCTCAAATGATACATTATCTCGAATATCAAAAGGTCACAAAAGGGTACAAATCTGTAGCTCTCCAAAAGAGACACTGTTTTTTATGAAAAGTGGGTCAGTTTTAGTTTCATGTAGGTTGTTTGACACAGTGGTTTCTGGCATCACAAGCTCTGGTCTACAGGATACCACAGAGCCTTTGTATCCCTTGCTGTCATTACAGCATTGTGTTTTTCTACCCATTAACCAAGGATAAATGACCTAGATATTGTGCCTATTAAAGCCTCATTTTTCTTTTGCCCTTTTGTTCTTTAGTGTACCACATTATCACATGCTGAACACATTTTAAAGTATTCTCAGTCTCTCATGCCCCTTTGAAGGAGTAAAGTAGGGGTTTTAGTGTGCGTTTCTGTAGACTTACTCAGAGTGGAAAATATGAAGGTAATTCATGGTTTATCTTCCTGCCTAGTCCCTTGAAGACGATCAGTTCAGCATTTACAGCCACTAATCTATAAAGAATATAGCAGGAAAATGCTATAAAAAAGCCACAATGCAAATACAGAAAGCAAACACCAGTTCTGATGTCTCTAAACACTACATTCTATAATTACATCTCTGCATATCATGGGTCACTTTTATTAAAAGCATCATTACTACAGTTGGCAGCAATTTACATCTTATCTTACATGATAGCAGTTTCCAAAGAAAAAAAATAAAAAGACATCACAACAAAGAAAAACAATACATTTACAAAGTCATGTCTGTAAACTTCAAGGCTAGTTTAGAGTTGAGGTAATGCTGTTTAGCTTTGTGGCTAAAGTAACAAAGTCCTTTAATTTAAAAAAGGTACCTGATTTTTTTCTTTTTGTTTATACCAGTGCATTACAAGATCACGAGACGATTAAACTGTAGCTTTATCCTGTAAGAACCTTCTCCGTGGGCTAATTTCCAAAAGGTACTCTTCACATTCAACAGCTGCCTTATTATTGCTGCGTCTCCAGACAGAGACATTCACACTATCATGAAGATTGTCAGAGAGAGTGTGTGTGTGGGGGTGTGTGCGCACATGTGAGTGGGTGAACTCCCATACAGTCAAAATGAAGCGCGAGTACGATATGTATGGTTAAATTTCATCTTGACCTTCACAGCAAAAAAAAAAAAAAAAAAAAATTAAATATATAACTTCATCCTTCCTTTAAGCAGCACTTCCTTCTATTAGTGCCACTTCATCACAAATTGCTGCGTAATTCATAATACCAATGGTACCAAAAGAAAAAAAAAAAGCAGAGCATTATGTCAATTTCCTTAAAAAGACATGATCACCTCTCAAATTTCATCTCTCCTAGGGATAATAAATAATGCACTGCACAATACTTAATGACCAAGATACCTTTTGACACATCTGTATAACATGACTTGAACTTTTTTTTTGCTACACTATGTTACAGAACAGCTTATAAAAACTAAGTATGGACATTAACTGTGAGTGTAAACAGTAGGACTACCACTTGTCAAAAGTTTAAAACACTTTAGCTGTAACTGGTACTGGTTATTCATCATTTTCATTGTTTTCTATTTCTTCCCCCCCATCAAGTGAGTCTAATTCTTCACCCTGTGCTATTTCATCTTCTAAAACGGAGGAATCTGCAGTTTTATCAAGGCTCTCCTCTGCATCACTGCCTTCGAGATTTTCTTCATCTTTAAAGGCAGTTCCTTCAGTTTTGTCAGTAGCCTTCTCTTCATTGGAGCCCACTGTGTTCTGAAGTCCTGCTAGTGCTGGGAAACCGGGCAGAGTCAATCCTCCCAGTCCTGGAGGTAGAAACATAGATGGATAGAAGAGGCCAGGAGCCATGGTAGACAGCAGGAAAGGATTGAAGGCCAGAGGGTTTGTGGGCAATCCAGTGTTGGTGGTGGTGGTAGTGGTGGCAGTGGCAGTAGTCACTGCAGTAGCAGCACTGACAGATCCATTTGCAGAGTCAGTAGCAGAAACAGTGTCTGTGCTTTTCTCAGAGTCTTTGTTCTCCTCTTCATTCTCATTTTTCTTCTCTTCAGCTTTTGAAGCACCATCTTCAGTCTCTCCTTGACCGGAAGCAGTAGTGGCATTTCCAGTAGTAGCCGTTATCGGGTTATTCAACAATCCGCCTAGTCCAAACATGTTGGGCAATCCTGCCATCCCTGGCAACATCAGAGGCAACATGGCAGCCGGATTTTTAGCGTCCCCTCCAGCAGCAGCAGCTGTTGCTAGCCCTGGTGGGAAGCCCATGAGGCCTGCGAGCTGGAGAGACTGCAGGTTCTGTAGGTTCTGGAGGCTTGTGAGGTCCATTCCAGCAAACAGACTGTTCATTAGTAGTGGGTTGATTCCCGATGTTGATGCTACAGCAGCAGCTGCTGCAGCTGCTTTGGCAATTTCACTTTTTGGCCTTCTTCCTCTTCTGCTTGCTCCTTCCTCCCTCACAACAGGTCCAGTGAGAAGACGGTCAAACATGGACTCTGGAACAAAACCCTGGAAAAGGAGATGCGAAAAAACAAGCTTTATTCTCCAGTAGCTTTTATAGCTTTCAACAGTAAACTGATGACAATGGAAGAAACAGAAGGGGATTTCAGCATACTCCAACAGTGGTTTGTTTTTCAACCCTGGCAAGTCACAACTAGCCAGCTACTAAAGTGAATGGCAGTAGAACATCTAAGAAAAATTGAAGAAAGGGAAGTCATAGGCTTTTTACATTTAAACACAACAGTAAAACAGCACATGCTGAAACTCTGTAGCTTCATTAAAAAATACACACCCTGACACAATGCAATTATGAATCTATACCTTTGTACCTCATACTGAACTTCAGTATAGTAATATTTTATTAAAGTAAGTATTTGCAGAATTTTTTCCTTTTATTTCCAAACAACTGATGTAAAATAAAAGGCAGAAAACCTAATCCTTTGATGCTGCCTGTTACAAAGACGATAAATTTATTTCTGTTATGAATATGACAAATATTTTCTTAAGTTTCTAATGAATGGATACCTGTGTTTATTAATGATTGTTGCTTATCAGAAAAAAAAACCACAACCAAACAAATGCTGAAGACTGCCTCACTGTAGCCGATTTTTTGAGTGTACTTCAATCCCACTCTGCAGCAGCCTCCTATCCCCATTCCCCCTAAATTGGGTAACTCCCACCCAGACACTACACTTCCTCAGCTCAAAACCAGCTATGAGATAAAGACTTAATCATCAATTTACACAGCCTTCCACTTTTCTGTGCTATAATCTACAATGAAGCATGGAATGAAAGCTTCACTTACAGACTGTTTAACAATGTCAGTCCAATCTGGAGCAACAGCAAATTCAGGATTTTCTTCCAGCCATCTCGGCAAGTCCTTCATTGGAGGGGCCATAGCTCCACCCATCTAATGCAAAAGACAAGGTTAATACTTCAAAAACAAAAGAAAAACAAACAGCTATTTATATGGACATTTTCTATCTGTACACTTTCATTTCTGAAGGATGTGAGTAAAGACTTTCAGTTCAGACTGTGGAAAACTACATGGAGACCAGCTAATACTACTAGAATTCAGAAGATCATGTTTTTAAAAAGACTGTAAAATGCTGCAGCTTAGGCAGGGCTAGTAATGAAACGTGTGCCTGATATAGGGGAAAGATGTTAAAAAGAAAAACTGTACAGTTTCAAAAACTGTTATTCACTCAAGTGTTTAATATAAAGGTAACAGAAGAGCAAAGAAGGAATTAAAGGAACTGGGTGGTACATTCCAGTAAGGATAACTGCTGGTGCCGAATTACTAAACTTTTAAAAAGAAACCTTGGAGTAGAAAATGTGGTTTCCACACGCAAAGACATCCACTAACTTAATTTTTACCTTCTTTCCATTTCGCTTATTTACAACAGGTACCCTTTCTTCTCCTGTCAAGGTGTTTATATCCAGTTTATTAGGGTTTCGACACCTGTGTCGTTTTTGTTTCGGCTTCTGAAATGGGGAAAACAGCACATCTGCACTCTTCTGGAAAAAAACAGAAATACATTGCTTTTAGTTTTACATTTTCTTGACAAAAATCACCAAGCATGGAACCCCTTCTCACAACACCTTTAAGGGGCCAATTACTTTACCATCAGATTATCTCAGAGACTTTTTTTTCTTATCAGATGAAGCAATTCTGCAGAACTTGACACAAACAGCGTACTAACACACATTGTTATATACAAATATTAAGAAAGGTAAAGCAACCTATACACCCTGATGCCACCTGGGTGTTTAGATACCATAGTCAGTGTGGCTGCAGAAAAAACCTTTACTGGAAACCAATAGTTACAAAATCCAATGACTATGCCCAATGTGAGGAAATTCATTTTGATGCCTGTAAAACTAACTTCTGTATTAATATAACACAACAACACTTTTAGAATCACATACTTACTGGTACATAACTTGGCATATCTACAGTGTAAGTAGGATGCAGTTTAAGCCATTCAACTAAATCCTTGTTTTTAGGAGCATCCTCTCCCACCAGCCTGGTCCCATCCTCTAGATTGATTACAGGGATGCGAGTGTCTGGGTCCAATTGACCAGGAGATGGAATGTTCCTTGCTGGTAGGGCTTCCATATCTTCTTCAAAAGCTTTGGTCACTTCTGCATCCTCCTGAAAACATTAATGTTTGTATTAATTCTCACTTCAAGGGAACAGTTACCTGGGAGAAACAATTGCAGGGACTGAAGCTAAACGCGCACGGAGATTTTGCATATGCAAGAGTTAATGGGGTTTAAATATTCATACTATGTAAAGCAATACCACTGCATTAGGGAGTTTTGTAAATTTAGCATGCTTGAACATTAAAGAACATACAAGCTAAAGAGAAAGCAGTTTTCGTGCATTTCCAGTTAGTGGCCCCCAGGACCTTCCTTTTTCTACACAGTAAGAAAGACATACTTAAGCCTCCAAATATGTTATGCATATATTTTATGTTTTGTATTAAAAAAAAAAAAGTCTTTGGAAGTACGAGCTACTTAAAACTCAGCTACAATTCACTAGAGTAGAAACTTGATGTGAACAACATTTTGTTTGTTTCAAATAAAGTAACAGCTCTAAACACAAAGGTAAAAACTACATTACTGCTGGGGTGAGTATAACAACACTTTAAAGTCACATTCAGAAAGTACTAGACACAGAACAAATACGAGACAAAAAGGTTGCTCTTACTACAGTCAATGATGTCCGTTTGTTGCTCATAAATAACAGATCAAGCCCTTCTACATTTTTCCTCCTTCCTCTCCTCCTCTTCATGGGTGGTTCTCCATCTATTAAAGAGCCATTTAGTAGATGCCTTGTGGGTGTGCGTGAAAGACCTGCTTGCAGCAGCTCCATTTGAGTTTTAAAGGCATCAGATACGGGTGTGGAGACATTAGGCAAGATAAACTTTGAAGTAACAGATGAAAAATTTGAGGTAGAACTTGTTGCCTCTCGTGAGGCCTTTGATAAATCTACAACCTTTTCTTGTCCATTTTCTGAGACCACCTGAGACTCACGTAACTGGGCAACCATTTCCATAAGATTTCTCCTCTTGGCAGCTCTCTCAGCCTCAATTTCAATCTTTCTTCGTCTCCTCCTCCTCTGACGTGGAACCGATAAATTGAGTGCATCTTCCTAATGAAAAAAGAGCATTTCAGAACATAAGCAAAGCTCTGTTTGCTATGCTGAATTTATATAAAAGTCCAAGCACATAACCTTGAAAACAAAGCCTTCATTTTATTCCAAGAAACACTTTTCAATTATTTTTCATTTTTTTTATTATGCAAAAGAAGCACATGCAAGATAAAATATTTCATGTGAGAAAGACGCAGCCTTGCCTTTGATAACTGAGGAGAAGCAGTGATATCTTCACTGCCACTGACGCTGGCTTGACCAACCATGGAGAGCTCTGCAAAGCTCCTTTTTTGTAAAGGGCTGTCCACAGCTGTTGGAGTATACCCAGGTATGAGCCCCTGGAAATCAAACATCTGGCGCCTATTTACTGGCCACTTCCCTTTCAGCACTGCTTCACAGATGTTGTCTAATCGGTTGATCATTACTCGGTCCTGCATAAAGGAAAAGTATGTAATGAACCTTCAGTGTGAATGTTGCCTTTTAAACTCAAATAAGTATAACAACAGAGTCCAGTTTCCACAGCTTAAGAAACACATTCGAAACCAACTATTCCCTTGCAGGTCAGGATAAACTGACTGCCTTAGAAGAAGCTAATACAGACAGTTTTGTAGAATAAAACATCACTAGAATTTAAAAGCTGCATTTGTATCAGGGGGAAGGAGAAAGACCAAGTTTTCTGTACAACCACGTACTAACTGACAAATTTAACAGAAACTCACTATTGTTTTATGCTGCACTAGTTAACAAAATCAACAGTTAGGAAGGGAAAATCAAAACATCTGCAATCAGTATCTTAAAGCTGCAGTTCTCGAAATCCAAGAGGCTGGATCTGCAATTCTGTCCTAGGAAGTAGATCCTCATTAGCGTCACTATTAATAAAGTTCAACATTATGAAACGGGCACCAACCTAGGGACATCTAATGAATGTCAATTTTCATTCCACGCCCATTATCACTTCAAATTTCACTGAAGCGTGTACACTAAAAATCTCTAATTATGTTTATTAGTCTACTTACACTGAACCTATACAGATGAAGGATTTTTTGTTTTACTTTTACACTATGACTGGAATAATATTTTAGTCCATGTTTCCAAAACACATGCTGAAAGCAAAAAAGATGAGTACCATTTGATTTCTTCTACTTCAGTATTCAAGCACATTCTATTCTAGCCTCTCTGAAGTAGTAGAAACTTCCGAACTATTGAGAAATACTGCTGGTTAGGGAATATGAGCATCAGTTAGCTTCCTGAACAGCAAAACTGTGCAAAAGCCACTAGCAAACCTCAGCAGCTGCAACAGACTGCTTGCTTTCCCCAGGAATAAGCCTATTAAGAGCAAGGTCCCCCCGCCCTGCTCCCCCATCCCAAACCAGATGGCCCTGTTATGGTGATTAGTAAGCTTAAGACTATTACTACTTTATTTCTCTCTCTCCCCTTACTGCAAAGGAGAGTACTAAATTATGTGTGGATTTATTACGAGTTTACAGTTTCGTATTTTTAAAATCATTTTGTATTAGATAATTTTCTGCATAGTTACCAAAATAAGATATAGCTTTATCCTATCTAAAACTGCTGCTTATGTTTGCAGGATACCTTAATACAATTACATCTGTCAACATTACATAATGGCTTAGATCATGTAGGTCACCAATACTCCTCTACAATCTCCTCACCCCAAAATAAAAAGGTGACTTACAAAATCTCTGCTCTCAACATTGCAGATTGCTCTGCAGATGAAATCCATAATTTAAAATCGTAAGTTTGCTTCCATCAATAGAGGTGTGAAAGGTGTGATTCTGCTGACATACAGTTATGGAGCCTATGAGGAACTCATGTCTGTCAGTCATTTGTTTTACTAAATGACACTATTTACAGTACAGCAATTTCTTTCATTTCCCCTGCTAATCTGCATGAAATTGAAGAATAAAATGCTATTCCGCAAATCATTCATAGAAAAAAGTCCCTCGCCCACTACAAGTGCAGAATCATACAGAACTTGCTGTTATTTTGCAAACATGTTTCCCATATTTTATGGGAAAAAAGACACATGCCATTCTACCCCTAACCAACCTTAGGCCAGAAAGAGAAGGCAAATGTTCTCTCATGAAGTAGCTGAACCACAGAGGGATCCCCATCTTCCATGTAGAATCCATCGCGTGTTTCATCCCTTGCGGTACTCATAGAGGCATTGCTTTCTTCATCAAAATTCTTACCCTGAGAAACTGCTCCTGCTGAATAACAACCATGACCAGGCATTAACTACAGAAATTTCCAAGCCCCCAGTGTCAACCTAACTAGATAGGTTAAGACAACCAGGCTTGACACATTTCTGAGGCTTTTGTTCAGTAATTAATACAGCAGAGCCTTAGCCTTCTGCATTTGGCACACAGACATGCTTATTGGCTCAGTAAGCTATCTTGGAAATCATCCCTTGTGGGGGAACACCCCACTGATGCCCGATGTTTTTTACGAAAGCTTATTTAACCACCTGAATATGTGGAAGGGTAGAGGAACTGCTACGTGTAGCTTATCCAAAGCTCCATAATAGCTCCATGTGTGCCACTTACCAGCTGGCACAACTTAGAACAGCTGTGGGGCTCATGCTAAGCACACAGAATTGATCTGACCAATGCATTACCTTCAGGTTGGGAGGATTCTTCTGATTTATCATCATCATCCAGTTTCTCCTCTTCATCTTCTTCCGAACCTTTCTCAGAAATAGATTTTGGGTCTACATCTGTACTCATTTCTATGTCTTTCAATTCACATTTAACAGAGCTGGGCTCAGCCTCAGCATCACATTCTGGTTTAGTGTCCTTATCTGCAGTATCTGCCTCCTCTTTTATATCAGACTTTTCTTTGGCTGCTGGATTTTCAGACCCTTCAACTTTAGACTCTGCTTGTTCTGTAGTTTTTTCTTCTTGTACTGGTGTGGACGGGACAACAAGCGGTGTTTGATTGCAGCCAGCACCCAGAGGGTTTACAGAAGAGACAGTATTTGCATGACCTGTCCCTCTGTTTTGAGCAAAGTTTTTGTGAGCCTCAAGAAAAGAGAGTTCAGGATCATTCAGAATGTGATAGTCTGTCCTACTGACTCCATGTTTAGCAGCACCAATCAGTAAGTCTTTGTCATGTTTACCACACTCCCACCACTCTGGCAGGTCCAAGCTTGGTTGGCAAAGTTTTAGCCTCTCCCCCAACTGTGGGTGATGGAGAACCTGTTCACGGATTTTCCGCAACAGTTCTATGCGATATAAAGTTCTAGAAGCACGCTCTTCTGTGATTGGCTCAATCATAGTGGAAAGATCAGGTGGCTCTGCAATGACACCAATTTGTGTTGTTTAACATTGATTAAATGTACACATAGTTCAAAATCATTACACCTGGGCATTAAGTTTTAACAGTCCCACTGTCTCGTAACAGTCATGTTGATTTCTACTGTCAGTTAAAACTTACCATCATCTGGTTTGACTGGCATTCGGCACACTCGTCTACACATATTCACAAAGCCATTAAAATACTTTTCCAAGCTTTCATCAGACTTTTTATCAAGCCTGGCAAATGCTCTGAATTGATTCCAGTCAAATTGATGTTTTACAGGATCAAAAATAATTCCAAAAGTAGACACCACACGATAAAAATCAGCTTCTTCTCTTCTTGTCCACCTAGTCAAGGAAGAAGCAAGAGAAGTGAGGCCACTGAATAAACAAGAGTCCAGACATAGTTTGGATGCCCCAAAACCCCCTTAGTTTATTCTTTCAAAACAGAAGAGTGGTACTGGTGAGGCACAAGCTCAAGATTTAAAGAAAGATATCACTGAGAAACTCACTTTTGTCGTTTTTCAGTTATTATAGCTTCCCTTTCTGCTTCCAGTGCTCTCACTTCTTCCCGAGGCCGACGTCTCCTGCGGTCAGTCTTCATTAGGGCCTCTTGCCTCATTTGTTGCCTTTTATAGCTGCGCTGATAGGCAGTAATGAGGCGACGCAGACGGGTAGTCAGGGTTGAAGTGTTGGGCCAGTAGAGTTGGCCTAACTCAGCATTGCTTTCAGTGTGTTTGTCTAGAGAATAGAGAAGTATTTGTGCACTGCAAACCCTCTGCTAAACGTTTCAAAGTTTCTACAGCTATAACTGGATTCCTGTTTATCAGATAAGAACATAGGCCTCGTTAATACTGGTGCATAACAAATCAGAAAACAGGGTAACTGCATGTTGGTAGGAGATAAAAAAAAAATAGCATCAAACCACATCCAACTCTTAAGAACTCAGAAATGCTTGTGAAGCATTCAGAGATAACCATCAAGCATTATTATTCAATGTTATGAATGCAAACATATGAATACTGGAAGTATTAAAATTAATGCAATGCATCTTTAAATATATTACGAAGATTGTTCTACCTCTGAGGAAACACCTACACTTACGATTTCCCACTTTATTATTCTCACTTAAACTTGGCAGTTTTCCTCCATACTGAGGAAACAACATATCTATAACTTCCAATATTATCTCAGCAAAACCATCAACGGCTGCATTATGAAACATCCGGTCTTTATCATCACAGTTTCTACTATGTGATTAGAAATCCAGAAAGCCATAATGTGGATTATGCAAAGACAGTAAATAATTGTTTTGAAAGATGTGAAATGTGAAGAGACTTGGCAGTAAAAAGCTTACTGTGATGTTTTCCCAAAACACCACCTATCCCCTCATGTGGCAGTATGAACAGTCCACCTTTCACTAAATGGTGCATTTTTGCCTTTTAATTTCTTTGCTATACTCTTACTTGGGTGTATTTCTATGGACTCCTCTTTGTCTTCCGGAGGCGAGTTTGCAAATTCCTTGGGGAGAAGAGAGAAGTTATTTTAGTTTTCAGTCTTGACCATATGTTATCATTTCAGGAGAAAAATACGTCATCTCCCAAACACAGCCGCAAACAAGTGTTTTGTTGTAAGCTGTGTTTATCTGGTAGCTCTTAAAATGAAGAGGTGCACACGAAAATAAACAGGGAGAATCAGTTATAATTATATAACTTTGTAATTACAGAAAGTTGGAAGTTCTTACATCAATTTCATCCTTGAAAGGAGTTCTGGTTGGCTTATATTCTGGATCTTCATCCTCTCTGTCAAATTCACCACTATAAAATATTTAAAAGAAAATTTTTCAAGAAATATATTGGTTTTGAGAGGAGGCTGATTTTCTGGACAAAAGCAAAAAAGCTACAAAAGTGATCAGTATGGTGTACCAAATTACACATTCGCATTTCATGCTCAACTGTGTAAACAGTTCTATGTACTTTTTACATCATACAATCACTTCAGATCCTCAGGCAAGATGTAAGAAAAATACGACATATGAATTCATGCCAACATATACAATGCTGATAAAGTTTATTAATTTTTTCATGTCCTCCTTACCCATCACCACCATCTGCTAACATGTCTGTCCCTCTCTGTTCAGCAGCTATGGCCTTTGCATCAGGCATGCCAACCCGCTCCAGAAAGCACAGCGCTGGATCAGCTCTCATAGAATTGTACTTCTCATAACCTGCATGCAGAGTGTGAGACAAATTTTTTTAAAACCTGTGACCAGCTGTGAATAGAACAGGTTTAGGGAGCAGAAGTACAATTTTCTAGATTAACTTACTTATTTTTAAATAAAATAATGAAGCTGTCACCGTGCTGGAAACAACCCATTTCATTCACGTAATGAATTTTACATATTGGCAAATTCCATCAGCACAGAAGTATTTTCACATCAGTAACATTAAAAAATAGTAGGATACTGAAGAAAGAATTCAATTTAATGTCTTTATAAGGTGAACTAAAAATCTTTCACAAGTGAAAAACTTCAAGTTTTCTACACAACTTTCGCAGTGGTTCTCCACATTTAATACTCCCTACTGGAAACATGCAGATGCAAATGGGAACACACACACATGTATTTTCTATAGCTCCAGCCCTGCTGGAACCCTCACAATGTAGGCTGCAAAAATGCTGTATACATGGGTTATACGTAAGGCCAACGAACCTGTCTTATTAGGTTTAGGATGATGCATGTCAGTAAGATGACACTGTTCCCTCTATGGTTTTCAAACTGCTGTTTGCTTTTTTACTGCCCAAGTTGACTAGATGGAAAATGGCAGATCCCAACAGTGCACTGCAGGAAAATGATTTTTAGACTAGACTTGCCTCAGCTGAGCCCACAACACAGAGCTGCTGTACATAGGCAGAACAGCACAATTCAATTAGGATTTGTACTACAACACACTGCTCCTAACTGCTGTAGAGCCTCAAGCCAAACTGTAATCATGAAAGGTTTTATAAGCCATCATTCTCCCCTTTAGTCAGGCTGGGCTGCTGAGAATACCTCTGCGACCTCCAGAGAATTGGGATTATAATCAGGAATCGCTCACTGTATATATCATGCCAGCTCTGCATCCCCAGCCTTTCAAAGTTAACAAGGCTGCATCCCACTCAAGGGAGCCGGGAGTTCTCAACACTGACATTTGTGAAATATTGCTTGGAACAAAGCCCAGGAGGCACTTGTACAGATTAATAGCAGAGGTTAAGCCCACCGTCCACTTTGACACTGGTTGGCAGAGTTAGCAAGTGAAGCAGTGCTGGAAGCAAAGTTTATGGAGATCTATCTTACTATTTGGCTATTATTTAAACAAATATGGTTTTGTTTTATTTACAGCCATGAAAGTAATGTTTTCTTCTCAAATGTTCTGCAAACATTTAAAAACAGCATCTGATATTTACAGCTCATATTAGGTTTTTAATGCAGGCAAGAAAAAAAAGGGAGATACAAGCCAACAGTTCTTTGGAACAATGCTTGTTAATATTATGACTGAACAGTCCTACACACAGAAAGCTTTACAACTGAGTTTTGTTCAGAGTGAGACATCACTTACCGTGTTTGAATACTCCAATTAAAAGGGATTTATCCGCCTCCTTATCCCACCAGTCTGCAGGAACTTCAGCATGGAATGGCTCAGGTATCCATACATCTACTTCACTGTGAAAACAGCATTATATACATTCTCAAAGCTATTACGAGACAAAGATGTTTGAAGAAAAAAAAAAGTGGTTCACAATGTTCTGTAAATATGAATTTTGAATGAGGAAAAAACACCCAAACACAACATAGAAATTGAAATACCTTGAAAAATAATTAGGATGGTTGAACAAACTAAAAACAAAACCAAAAAAAACCCCCCACAAAAAAACTCCAAAGATCAGGCTATTTTGGGAGTGGAATGCCAATGGTTATTCCAAATAAGATTCATTTAAGGTCTTAGTATATTTTTTTTTATTTTTTAAATTGAGATAGAATGATCCTTAAATATTAGCAGAACTGAAAATCCACTTCTGTAATTTCTCACATTTTCCTCCCGCAAGAAAATTACTGTGCCTGATAAAATAATAAGGCTGTTTGAGAACAGACATTTAAGAGATAAAGTGCGACAACCTTTAAACGCTGCATTATTACAGTATGTGTACTTTATAAAAGCCAGCGTCATAAAGCAAAAAATAAACCTGCACTTGCACTAACCTTGAGTCAGCACCCTCTAAGATCTTGTCTGCTTGGTCCCCTATAACTTCTTGTCGTAGATAGTAGAGCATGCGGACACGCAGCAGGACCCTGGAGAGGAAGGCAGAGGGGGGAAAAAGTTCTTAACTTCAGGACTGTTTGCCAACAGTGGCTTTTGGCAGCTGCTGCTGTTCATCCATCATCCTGCCAAGGCTGATTAGCCATGCTGTATGGTAGGCTTGAAGCGTGACAGATGGTGGCACATAATCACCTCTGTGTGGTGCTTTCTGCTGGCTTCCAACAGGCCTGCCTGGCAACTGCTTACACTGCACAGAGAGGGACCCAGCTCAGCCCAGCCCCGGCGCATTTCATTTAGTTCTACCTAGTGCAGCTTGTGAAGTTTAGACACGTACTCTACCACTGCCTCTGAAGTATTGAAGCAAGTTTGTAAACAACTGAGCAGATGGCTTTCAGTAACTGTTCTGCTTCATTATCTCATAAAATTTCCTCAGCTGCTGCCTTAATACCATTTTTGGAAGCACATCAGAAGTTGTAGGAATAAACGAGATATAAAATCTGGTTTTACTACCTTACAATAAACCCTCAATATGGAATGTCAGGTTTTTCAGATTATACAACTTTTTGCTTCCGAGAATGAGGGGAAAAAATAATCCCCCATTTCCCCTGGGAGATATTAACTATTTTTACTCTTCATAGCTCAAACTGCCATTTAATTTTACCTGTGCACAACCTAACTGCTACAAGGAAGTGAAAAATCCTCATTGCCCATGTTTATTTTTCCCCATTTCTGCAATACTACAGTCATTTTTGGAAGCGCTGTAAGGTGTTATGGTCATACTTGAAGCTGGCAAGAGAGAGAATGTCAGACTGGCTTTTCAAGGAGACTAGAAAAGAGGTCATCCTTTAAAAAAAGTAAAGTATCTACCTGAAAATGATCCTGCTCTCCTATATTTACCCAATTCAGGGCACCCCCTGCTGCCTAGTTCATGAAGTAAAATCAGTACCAACTAAAACGGAGATTACTCAGCTTGCCCTCTCACTGTACCCATATCCATCACAGCAACTGTTGAATTACTGCGGCTCCTGGTACAGCAAGGGTGACCAGGGAAGCAGTAATATGATCACCCACTTGCATGAAAAATTTAGACCACCACCAGTTTTGGGAGCTCCTCAGTAGAGATTTGATGGAAGTAGAGCAATGCCCAGTTTTACATGTTATTCAAGCAAACTCTGGAAGAGCAGGGATTTGAATGAAGGTCGTATGTCTGCAATTCAAAACAGGTCAGACTTGCTTCTTTTAGTATGCATGATACCAGTTAAGGTGTCCCTGCTCTCTGTGTGGCTATGTAAATAAGCTGTTGAGGGTCTCTATCATCTTAGTATTAAGCAATAACAGCTGTTACGTCAAGCCAAAGAAGAGGAGCAGGAAAAAAACACCCCAACATAAAAACAACAAAAAAACCACCAGAGGTTCTTTGCACCTTTCAGGAGTTCTATGCAGTAAACCAGCATGTATGTTACATGAGGACAGGAGACTAGTATCCTTGAAATTGTTCTACTGTATTATTACAGACGCAGTGTTTTTAAAATGAATTTATGTCTGATCTGCAAAGTGATATAACAAGTAATGAAGACATGTTACCTGGGAGATTAAAATAACATTACAGTAAAGAATTTAATTACTTTACGAGCAAGAGAAATGTAATAACAGATCTGACTAACCGTTCAGAAAAAAAATCAGAAAGCAGTTTACTTGGAAGTGCACTTGCTAACGTAATTCTGTAAGTATCTGTTTTCATCAGTTGAGAATTAAGCTTGATTAGCATTTGGACAGGAGCTAATAAACCCCTTAAATACCTTTCCTCCTTCACATCACACCCCCTATTGACAGGCCATAGGTACTTTTCAAATCAATAATGTCTTTCCAATAACAGTATTAGTAAGACATATTGTATATTAAAACACAAAAGTAATGATGACCTTTCAGTAGCGCTGCATTACGTCTGTATGGTATATATACAACGAAGAGTGTAAGTTTAAAAACAAAACAACTCCCCAACCCCAAAAATCAAACCACCTCCTCCCCAACCCCAAAACAAGGGATTTTTGGGACAAGAGTTGGGTTCAATGTCTATGATGGAGAATAAAGCACAACTCAGATGGAGAACCAGGACGCTATCAGAGGAAGCTGACATAAAAATAACTAAGATATGACATTCTTTTAGCCTTTTTTTTTCCTTTTTGTAAAGAAGAGAATATCTTAAGAGATATTCATGCAACAATAAGCCAACGTAACATCCAAATCAAAATACAATTATCTTTATCCCCAAAGGCCTTCAGTTTAGTAGTATGTTTAGAATTTCAAAAATCAAGTTGAGGCACTGATTCAGGCAAGACAACTCAGTGAGAAATTTTATCGCAAGCAAAGGAGAAAAATATTCTGTATAACGTGGAAAGCAAGAGAAGAAGGGAGAAAAAGAACGAAGAGAACACACACACGAACTACTGCAAGAAACTTTGGAAACTAAGAACTGGATATTTGAGTTTAACATCTAAGAAACAGAACTTTAAGGACATCAGCCTGAAAGACCCCACAAGAAGGGTAAGAAACAAACAGCTTTTGTTTAAAGACAGCCAATTGTCAAGAGAAATAGACTTAGTGTAGGGATATAGTCTTTCCTTTATATGGCAAAAAGAATAACTTCATCTGATTCCATTCTTATTTAGTAAGCAGAAAACAATTTTCTTCAGAACTGCACTGATCACTCATAAAGAGCTTACAGAAGTACCCAGATATCTGTTAAGATGATTATCCCCAAATTAAAAAGTAATAACGCCCTTTACATCCTATTAAATGGCCCTCTGTTCTATAAAAATATCCAGGAGTAGTCATGGACTTTTCAAAAGCATGTAGCAAAAAAACCAATCAACTCCAAATGAAACATTCATTAGTACTTACTTATTACAGTGATGTTTGAGATGTTTCCTATAGCTGTCTTCTTGAAATAATACATCTGGATTACAGGTTGCGAGCCAATCGGCGTCTTGCAGCATTGGCTGTGAACTCTGTGCTTTTACTTTCTTGCCTTTCCTCCCTCTGGGCACTGGTGCAGACAGACCTACATAAAACCCCAATATTTCTCACACAATCCGAATAGAAAAGCCCTCACCCTAAACTGCATTACGAACATACATTTAAAGCTAAGTATCGCTACCATGTTAATTCCCTTGTGGGCAACATAACCATCAAAAACTGAACAGCCATATAATTTACTACAGAAAATTGCAAATAACAAAATCAACCAAAACTTTCATGCAAATTTAGGTGTGAAGATTTCAAGAATTCAGCACACTAGCCAGAAAATGGTGTTATATAAATATTTCTTGTAAAAGCTCTCATGAATCTGAATAGCCATAAGGAAACAAGCTTTCTGATTTATGGCAATTCAAAAGAGATTAAGTCCAGCAGTAGGTGCCACTTAAAAATTATGCTAGAATATTTGTTCAAAACTGATTTAAGGAAAGAGCACTGCATTCTAGAAAGTGTCTGAAGGAGTCTTCCCCTTTAAGTACAGACCAAGTCAAAGCCCACCTTACTCATAAAATGTGACAAGATCCTACGACATGTCAGAATGGCTATAGTTTAAACTAAATACATAGCATGACTGAAGCAATTCTTTCCTATTTACTAGCATCATTATTTGATTGTGGTAGACATACCGGAATGATTAACCAAAGCTCGAGTTTGCCCATCTGCAGTTGGAGTGATCAGATCCCAGATGAAACTTTTGATATTTTCATCCCCTTTGTAATGATTAAGACAATATACCAGGATAGTCCGGCAGATGGTTTCCACATCTTGTTCTGTTAGCTGACGTTTATAGCGCCCATGTGAGAGGATGTCAGTCCACCGACCCCAGCTATAAGAAAAATATGTTCAATACAACAGCCAGGACACTGGTATTATAATTTGTGACTTTCAGTTTAACTCCTCGTACCAAGCAAGGTGGGACCTCCTGCGTTAGCACTAATGCATTCTGCATTTGCAGGTTACGTCAGGGAATCCAACCTCCAGCACCAAAGAGTTGAGAATGTTTATTTTACAGAACAGGCAATAAGTTCACTGCTCGTAAAGCTGCAATTGAACTACACTCAAAATAATAAAGTACATATGTTTAACTCTAATGGTCCCAATAAGCTACGAATAGGAAATTCAACCAATTCCTACAGTCATGTGATTTACGGAATCATTCTTATTTTGATCCTGAAATCCATTATTACCAATTGTTGTACGCAACTTCCTAAAATAAAGACAGTCATTCTGAAGCCCACCGCGTTAGCAGTCAAATACAGCTGCTTGCTTGCAAAGAGATAAAATTCAAATTTGTAAATCCAATGGGGAAAATTATAAAGTATCAAATAGCTGAATTTAAGTGGTGCCAAAATACCAGAATCTATGTTGAAAACCTCTAGATTGACTGTCAATTTCACAACCACATTGTTCTTTATAATACACTTTATTATTCTCCACAACACTTAGAAAAGAGATTAAACCTTGGTAACTCAGGAATTCTTTACACTACGGAGAAACCAGAAACACATATTTCATCATCACAGAACTATGTATTTTACCAATGAGTTTATAGGCATCTGAGACACATTCCGATACTTTAAGCTAAATAACATATATAAACAGCTTTATATATACATACATAGCAACTTAAAATCTCACTGATATGTATACAGCATAATGAGGTAAGGTTACACAGAGTAAGAGATTATGTGAACATGTCCAAGAGAGGGATGAGTTATTTACTATGTACCATTACCATATTTTCAGTTCTTTAGCCACAATCAATATATTTAATCTGTATAACCTTACCCATAAACCAGCAAGTTCTTCTCCACCCTGAAACATTCACTTCTTGCATAACCCTGTGATTTGTCCTGAGGCCTACGAGGCTTTGTGCTAGGCTTTTCTTCAGAATCACTTTCCAGGTCTGAAAACTCCATCAGTTCATCCTCTTTGACTGCACTGTAAAGTCTGGTTTGTTTTCTTACTCTTGGTGTGTCAATAACCAGATTATTCTAAAATTAAAATGAAAATGTAGAAATTTAGGAGGGGGGGGAAGAAATCTTCAATTAAATTACTGAACAATTACATTATTGTACTAGAACTATCATAAAGCTCTTACCCTTCCATTTAAAGCATCAATATCCAGCTCAGCTTTCTTTGCCCACTTCTGCCAAAAATTAGGGTCATCCAAGGAAATGTCTGTCCTGTTCCCAGATGCAACAAAACTAGCCTAGTAATGTGAAAACACATGCATTGGTTTCTTAACTGCATGCTACAAATAACACCTATTTTCACTGCTAAGTACAACACTTAGGACTTACAAAGTGGTAGTTTCAAGAAAGAAAAAAGGTAAGCCTGGAAACCACCATGACTGGAAATACAGATATCCCACATGTGTGAGGTAAATATCAAAGACAACTACACTGAAAAGCTAAATTGACACGGAAGGCAATTTAACACTACTTCCATTTATCCTGATCATATTTTATTAATTTTCCTCTAAATGTCAATGCACACCTTTGCAAATGTTGAGCCTTTTCCTTCAGATTCAATAGTAATTGTGTGTGTTCGCCTTAAGAGAATCTGATCAATATCCTCTTCACAAAACTTAGACCCTTCATCTTCCTCATCCATCAGAGCACCATATGCCCCCTTTCGCAGAAGATCTTCTATTTCTTTCTTAGAAAGCTGTTGCACCTGTAACATGTAAGAAGGGTTTAGTGTTTTTTTGATTTATTTTTTTTACATCAAACAATATGTACATCTGACAGCATAACTGGACTGATTGTCCTCTTATTTAGCATTTTAAGAACTGAAACTCTTAAGATAATGTGGTGTCGATCAATTAAACATTCATGGTGAAGTCACCTTTAAAATAAGAATACAAACAACAAAATGCTTAGCATGAAGTTATATGAGCAGTTTAAATGATTTAATAATTCATTGTCACTGAATCCCTTTACTTTAGGTCTGATGACTGCTAAACTCCTCCTGGGAGTAGATTTAACTTACTAACCTGACAAAAAGCTAAAGCAAAGAAAGTCCAAAGCATAAAGGCTACACCAGAAAAAGCTGACTACAAGATCACCAAAAAGCGCCAGGATCAACATAATGTAAAGGGTGGAATGATGAGAATGGATGGATGAGGATTGAGGGAACATGCCATGCTCCATCTGAAACCCACTGTTCTCCAGCTAAAACGCAAACAAGCAAGAAAAGTGTTACACATTCACAGCATTTGTTGATTGTGCACCTTAGCGTATTAATTCTCACCCCATTTGTAGCATTTTCTCTTCCGCTCATAGACTGTAGCACAGCCTTATCAAGGCCCAGCTTCAAGCTAGCTTTGTCAAACATTTCCCTTTCATAAGAATTCCTTGTTATCAGCCTGTAAATTTTCACCGATTTGCTCTGTCCTATTCTGTGACATCGTGCCTGAGCCTGATGAAACAAAGACAGATACACAGAGGTAACAAAAGGAAGAAAAAAAAATAATCAATACAAAGAACTTACTTTAAAAGTTATTGCTTTCAATATAAATAATAATCTTTATACTTTCAAGAGAGGGACAACAGATAATTTCTCTTGTAGGTGAAGAAAATTTCACAGCAAAAAGGCAAAGAAAAATTTTCAATAAAATCATCCCTTGTAATATTACCTGGAGGTCATTTTGGGGGTTCCAGTCTGAATCAAAAATGATGCAGGTATCAGCAGCAGTAAGATTAATGCCCAAACCTCCTGCCCTTGTACACAGCAGGAAAACAAACCTATCAGAATCAGGTCTGGAAAACCTGTCAATAGCTGCCTGACGCAAGTTGCCTCTTACTCGGCCATCAATTCGTTCATATGGGTACCTGAAATGAAGATGCATCATAAGGAGAACTGTTTCTTTGTAAGAATATGCAATAACGAAAAAAACAACCAAACAAACAAACAAAAAAGAACAAAAAAAAAGAAAAAGAGGAAAATACGCAACTACAGAACTACAGAGTCAAAAGAACTACAACAGACTGAGTGACTGTTCCTGTACCACTAATTTCATCAGTGGAAGACATACTACTTTGTATCCTGCTTCACATCTTTTGGTAAAGAACAGACTTGTAATCCAAGGAATGAAATAAACATTAAAGCTTAAGCTAAAAAACTCTAGAGCCACTAAAACATTTAACTGAGTAGTGAACTAAGAAGTTTAAAGCTCTCCAGATGAGGTCATTTTGTATTCAGCTGAAACAAAAATCTCAGTACCGGCAACTTAGAGGTATGCTTTTCCCTTTACATTATTTTCTGTAGTGATCTGTCTGAAGTGTTTGAATTTCATTCCTTTTCAATATGGATTACTCACAGGTTAAATACTGTGGCCACTGAGGAAAGCACAGCTTATTTAGAATTGTACTATATTGTTGCTCTCACCGTCTTTGAATGAGGTAGTCTTCCAGTATGTCCAAGCAGCGCACCATCTGGGAAAAGATAAGCACCCTGTGGCCACCAGCCTTCAGTTTTGGCAGCAGCTTGTCAATCAGTACTAGCTTGCCAGCAGCCTGGATCATTGCCTGGAGCTGAAAATCTGGAGAGTCGGCATTGTGTGTTTCTTTAAACTCTTCCAAAATTTTCTCTTCAGCACCTGCAAAGATTGGACAGCAATACATGAACACTGCAAAGGGTTTTATTAATAAACAATGAGCTCGCCTTCAATACCCTATAGAAACTGCAGGAATGTTTTATGCATTATGTGAATAAACATTTATAAAAAATATTAAGCTTAAATTTAAAGCAAACATATACACAAATACAGCATAAATAAAAAGTAACTGTGAACATTCTTTTTTTTTCCTCCCCCTCTTTTAAGCAAGACTAAACCCTTTCCTAGATAAATTCATACAACTATTTGATGCGCTCAATTTAATGAAAATTAGGGGAAAAGATGAAAAAGTAAACCATATTGAAACTGATCAAATGGACTTTCTGCCCCATTTTTAAATACCACTTTTCCACAGGAAAATACAAGGAATACAAGTCACACTTTATGTCTGTGCCTCCAGAACCAAAACAAGGCTTAAACACGTGCATGACCTGGATCTGATCCTTCCATAATTAATTATAGAATCAACATTCAAACAATGAAAAAACTAACTGGGATGTGTGTGTGTGAATAAGCAGCTGTGAAATTTATTTTACCTTCTATTTACCTTTCTTTTCTCACTGAATGTGTTTTTTTTGTTCAATTTGATGGAACTATCCAATGTATACATTCTTTCCAGAATTAGTCAAAAGATCTTCTTGCCACTCTCTTTGCCTATGAATGACATGCAAATATATCCTTGTACTGCTCATTACCAAAAGACTACAGATCAAGTTTTCGCTTCAACCACTCCTATGCTTTTATCTCATTTTTTATGTCACTTCTACACACAGTGGACTATTCCAAGAATGATCATATTACTATTCTTGGCTAAGTAAATGGTTAGGAATCTTCATTCTAAGCTTACTTCACATCCAAATAACCCTTTTTTGGAGCTGTGTTTTCCAGTCCCTCTGTTTTTCGTTTTTGTTTTAGGTTTTGGTGGGTTTTTTGTGTGTGTGTGTGTTTTGTTTTGGTTTTTTTTTTAAACAAAATGTAGCTCATAAAGTATTCCTGGTTTGTATAATGTTCAGCTTCAATACTGCTTTTGAGTAACACAAGGAAAGGTGGGAGGGTTGGGGGAGGGGCAAAGAACAGCTTACTGCCAGGCTTCTGCTGAGCATCTCTCTCATATCCCAGTTCTAAGTAGATGCCTGTAAACAAACATGCAAACACACCCTCCCTGTGTGACTGCTGGTTCAGTGCCTACTGTAACATGGTGTCTCAACTAGACACCACCCTAAGCAGGCTGACAGCTTTGTATTACTCAATACACTTGCACTACTAGCTTTTACACAACTTAACAGACTCAAGATGTGACTGCACTTGAAGGCAGTTTTACATCCCTGAATTTTCCTTATCTGGATTCCTGACTCCAAGCATTACTGATCCTAATGGTTTGCACATAAGAAAAATAAATCCATGTGAAAGCAGTACAATCAGACACTCCTTCAAGTTCCCTTTAATCATAACACTTCCCCTCCTTGTGAAACGGCCAGAATTTAGGTAGTAAATCTCAGATTCCGTACTGAGCTTAGGCAGTTTCAGGATCTAGTAGGCTATCAAGTAGTTCATATACAGTAACTTCAGCAATCTTTCTTAGTTACATAATTTATTTCTTAGTTAACTGTGATACCCAAATTTAAGTTTCATTACTAAGTAAATCAATATGCAAACACAGCATGTGCAAAAGCAAACGACCTAAGCCAAGCACACCACAACAAACTCACAAACAGGTCTAATGAATGGTGAATTTTCAGTATGAGAGTTCAGTCTCAGGAAAACACACTTCCATAACAGACCATGACCGTCAAAAATCTGCTCTTTCAATAAACCTGTCTGAGCCATATACTGTACAAGACCACCCTGTCTGTTTCATTTCTCCTTGAAATGCAATCAAGTGATGTACACCGAGTAGCCTGTTACACAAAAAGTTACTTGACGTAGTAGCACCTGTAGGTTTGTTACACTAGTTCCTATCCTAGCTGATTTTTAGTAGGGAATGAAAGCAAGGTGTTTGAGTGTGTGCTTGGTTCATTAGGGAAACCCCCACTTCCCTCCTAATTAGGAAGACTTCCAGGGCACAAGAGGGCAAAAGGAACAGAGTAAGAAATGTTTCCAGTGTTCAGCACTTTAGGATGTGTAAGTACAAACGCGCTCCCCACTGCTGCCTCTCTCTGAGACAGAGAAAGAGGAATGATGTAGAAGTACTTGAGAATGGTTGCTATGGAGAAAACAAGGTGTCCAGCTCTAAGAAAAATGACACACAATGCTTTGCCCAAGTTGGTTGGAGAACACACAACGCAGTAACTCCCTCGAGAAGTCTACTCAAAGACAGTCTCAGCAGACCACCATTCTCCCCTCCACAGAACAGATCTACCAATCAAGAAACAAATAAAAAAGCACCTCACATTCAACTCCTACCACACTAATTCCATCATATAACCTTCTATGGCTCTTAACTGAAGATTATCTAGAAGACTTGCTTGCAATTTTGATGCAAAACAAAACATACAGCGTTCTACTTGGATATTCAAATGCACAATGCAGTACTGTAAACTGGGAAAAAAATCACAAAACCTGTAAACTGGGAAAAAAATGAAAATAATTCAGAGACACCTTTATAAAAGCAGTTCAGTCTCGAGAACCTGCTGCTGCAACAAATTGTTCATCAGGAGAACGCTATACAACATTCTGTACTAGCACTGCAAGACCTCTTGGTACAACTAACAATAAACTCATGCCATCACTCTAAGTATAAAGATGTTAATTATCAATCAACGAAACAAAACTGTAGGCTCAGACAACTACAGGATGTAAGAGTACTTTCTGTCCTAGAACTACAAAGAACATACTTATTTAGTTCCATCCACGCTAATTATAGTTAGGATTTATTTATTTTTCCCTCAAACCTGAAGGCTTGACGTGCCTGTCATATTGCTACATGACACCAAGCAAGTCCAAGTATTCAAAAGTAACAAAAGGGTTATTACAAAAGGCAAAAGCGTTCAAGAGACAAACCCACTTCCCCTTATGAGGGTTAAAATACAGTCATCAAAAAATACTTGAAATTTTCTATATAGCCAACTGGACTTCAGCACTCTTTAACAACAATAAATGATAAAAAACTTGTGAGGGGAGGAAAAAAAAAAGCACTGCTGTAGGCAACACTGTAAGTTTTGCAACTCATGAACTCTATTTGACAAAACAAAGGGGCCGCAAAATATTCACTTTATTTCCTTTAGCAAACATGAAATAAAGCAAAAATATTGGCATGGTTAAAACTAGCTGAAGATCAAGAAATGTAAAAAGCATCAAGTTCAGAAGCTCATAACCTGAAACATCTAAACCAGTTTCTGACAAACTCATTTATGTAATGGATTTATTTAAAACAAAGAACAAACAAAAAAAAAACATCCTACACAAAACTACTTTACTGTATGCTCATCTGAGTTTAGAAATTGAGCAGCCCACCAGCATGACTGGGTTGAAGTACTTTGGAGTAACCCTGTATTAGGTCTTTGGTATAATTGCTTGCGCATGAAATATAACTAGGTGTCATTTCATTAATCAGTTTAAGCATTTTTTCTCCCCCCATTTAAACAAAAAATGTCAAGAAAAAATGTAAGCACTGCAATATTGAAGCCATACAATAAAAAAACCTGAAATCACATATGGTTCTTGAACAAACCAGTCTTTATCATGATGCTTACAACCAGCATTAAACCAACCATAGCATAAATCATATATATACAGTAAGGAAGAGGAGCTGGGAAACTAGAAACTAGCAGAATGGAACCCTGTATGGAGGCTTGTGTTACATCCTCAAAGGGAAGATCTCCTTTGGCCAACACGCTCAAGTTTAGCATACTTCAGACAGCTGTAGCAAGCTGGTTCATCATATGGTCGGTCACTGGAACAGGGTCCCCAGGTAAGTGGTCACAGTACCACGCCTGTCACAGTTCAAGGAGCATCTGGATGACATTCTCAGTCACGTGATTTAGTTTTATGTAGTTCTGCCAGAAGCAGGGAATTGGACTCAATGATCCTTGTGGATTCCTTCCAGCTTGAGATATTCTGTGATTGTATAGTACTTGCCATGGATAATACTGATCTAAAACCAATAGCATCATACTGAAAACCAGTATTTATCATTAAAGTCTAAGATGACATTTACATTTTTTTTTCTGACTAGTTAGATCAGGAAAACGAACAGACAATACATGGCCATAAAACCAGGCCTGATCTTCCACAAGTTTTATTCAGAAATTTTAAGTTACTATCTCATGAAGTTCTGTGGCAAGAAAATAAGTAGCAGCTAACTAACTCCGAAGAAAAAATTGCCATATTTATGGCAGCAGCCAACAACCTGCATGGTAACTGGAGTCTTGTTTATCAGAAATAACAGAAAGGAAAACTTGACAATACCAATGCTAAGTCCATCAGGGCTAGGAAGCCTTGGAAAAAATGTCTTCAAAAGCAATGCCATCCTGGCTAGCAGATATCCATACCAAAGAGAACTTAAAAGGTTATCTCACTTTTCTACTTAAAATAAATACATAAGTAAGAAGTCACACTAGGACATAATTTCTAACTCACTGAACTTCCTTACAACCATTTGTCAAATGAGGAGAAAAACAGGCAGCCTACCATTAATAAGGTATGGATGATTGCAGCATTTCCTTAGTTCCATCATAGTGTTTAAAAGATTCGGTACATTTGCCTGACCTCCACCCTTGGAAAGAAACGTGAAATTCTTTTCAAGAATAGCACGGTAGTATTTCTTCTGAATATTCGTCAGCTCAACTTCAATGATGGTTTCCTCTTTGGGGGCCAGGTTCTTTTCTACATCCTCCTTGAGACGTCTCAACATCATCGGCTTCAAAATAGCTTGGAGTTTTTGCACCTAGGAAACATGTCTTTAGTAAATGACTGAAACTGCAAGGCTTTAAATATTTATTTTTCAGTTTCCTTAATTCTAAAATCCCTGTTTCCTACCTCAGATCCCATGTAGAGAGCATTTATAAAAACATCTTTCCTCAGTGACCTAAAGACTGAGTTCTCCTTGTTAACTCAGTGGCATATACATTTCTAAAGTAAATTTTTAGCATGCGACCCTACTGCTTACTGCATGTTAATAAACAGACCTTCCTTAGAACTATCCTTCTGAACAAGGACAGTACTGCACACCAGTCATCCAGAGCTAACCCCAAGTAAGCAGAGCTATATAAGCAAATCTGACTGTAAGATTGAGTTTTGCAGTTAACTTCTGGACACTAAACACAGTGTTTAAAGCTGTTTTACTTCTTTATATATCTGCTTCTAATTCTTCTCTTATTTCCCTAGTTTTGACATCCACTGAAATAGAAAAACTATTTAGGCTTGGTCTCAAAATGAAAACATTTTATTTTTGTAAATTTTTAACGCACTGATCATTTTAGTGTCTCCAGGTCTTGCAATATATACTTTGAGACATATCCTAAACAGGGAAGGGGAGAATAAATGTCTATTTTCCTTAAAAAAACCCAAAAAACAACCAAATTTTGTCAGATTTTTGTAAAGTCCTTTACATAAAAAGCCCCAACATATTCCATATAGAAACAGACTGGAGTTTAGGGTTGTTTTAGGTAGTCTGTCAAAGTAAAAACCACTTGTGTTGAAAAGCTGGTAATTCACCCTGAAAATAGTTATCATGTCCTGATGCAGAGCTGCACAGCAGAAACACAAAGAAACACTTTGCACAGCAAAGACACTTTCTCCTGAATTCACATAATCCCCTTAATAATAAAGCAACTTTAGGAGAAAAAGATAAATTAGTACAAAGGGATGAACCATTAAAAAAAATACATGGAATAGGACTGCAAAGAATGGAGAAAACCCAATTCATTAACACATAATCTCTCCCATCACTTGAAAGAAAAATTCTAAAACATCTAATGGTGTGTCAGCAAAGAAGGCAGTTCTTCTACAACTTATTGGCCCAAGCAATCCAGGCTCCAATTCTGTTCATGGCTGATGGCATTATTTTAGCAATATTTCCCTGTATGGCTTCAAAAATTCCCAGTTCAGCTCTGCTGACATTTTGAGCTGGCCAGACAAAAGCTGAGAGTTAGGATATATTAACTCCAGCTTAAACACTGTATTAACGGGACTACATGGCTTCTGGATCAGAGCTGGCTCACTTCCAGTCAGGTCAGAGTCCATTCTGACTGGCATGCAACTGCCTGCACAATCTGTGGAAACATATCCTATGATTCCCGTGGGACATGCTATGATTTTTCCAGGAGGTAAGGGGCTAGGGGAGAGCTGGTTTGTAATTTAGACTATTACCTATGAAAGAATGGAAGAGTTGCTCTCAAGGAAAGTTAACAAATTCAAGCAGTCAAAAGTTAGAAATACCAGAAATTGATTTTTCAGACAAAACCAACAAAGCTGCACACCAAAATGCATGCAGTCATAAATTTACTTTATCACAGGGTACAAAGGGCCCAATTAAGGTGCCTAAATTAAGATGCCATGCTTCAGTTAATTCCTAATGTTAAGGTGATTGGCCTGTTACCTATTGACTTTTTAAAACATTTTCCTGCATACAAGATGACATTTAAATTTTATATATAAATCATGATACATAAATCATATATGATCATGAGAAGCTTTTACATTTTAGATCTAAAACATGCTGCACTGAGGTCTTTCATTTTGCATTGATTTATGCACTTCTTTTATTGCACAGCCTGAGAAATCTGTTTCCGAGTCAGTCAAAAATTTTTCTTTCCATTTGGTTACCTCTTGCTAAACTAGGTTTCAAATATGTTCTTGTTTGCACAGAAGTCATTGATAAAACTCTCAGATGTTAACTCCACAGAAGTTACAGAGGACAGTCTCCTCACGCTGATACTGAGGCTTAAGGAAGAATGTCAACTGACAAATTCATTCTTTTAGAGTGAACAAACAATTTAAAAATATTTTCATCCAGCAACTGTTAGAAGACACCCCACTCCCCATTTTCAAGTAACACATTTCAATGAGAGGAAACTTTCCCTGTTTCTGCATGACCAATGGACAAAGGATAAAACCCTCAGTGATAAGGCAAAAAGCCTTTTGGTCAAAAGCAAAAAACTTAACAAAATGAAACCAAACAAAAAACCAGGGATAAAACTTTTTGGATCTTCCAAAAAGTAAATAGCTATTATTTGCAAAAACAAGTGAAGTTCAGATATAATAAAATGGATAAATTCACTCTACCTAAATAAAAAAGTAAGAATGAAGGAGAAGTTTACCTGTTCTTCAGTTTTCAGATCACCAAATTCTTGCATGAATGTGGTTTCTGAGGGGAAGCGACCTGGTTCCAAGAAGTGAAGCAAGCTAAATAGCTCTTCTACTGTGTTTTGCAAAGGGGTTCCAGTAAGCAGCACTTTATGTTCCTGAAAGGTTAAGAAATAGCTGCCTTTGAATCTATCTAAATTAATTTTCAATGGAGAAATACATATAGGAAAGAAAAATATTTGTGTATCTCTCATCTTTGCTTCCCTCCCCTCACCCTCCCAACTACTTACATATTGCACAAAAGACACAAAATCTCTTTTCAAGACATATCTAACTAGTATTCTGGCCTTCCTTCAGTGATAGCCCAGGAAAACACTCTGCTACTTAAGCACCTCCAAAACTCCTCCAGATAAAGATGAGATTTTACTGATCCCAGCTGTTTCACAAGTACAACGAACTTTAAATGGCAAAACAACAGCTGAATTTATCCCATCACTTCCAGTATAAATCCATCGATTCACCACACCTCCAATAGACTCAGTGCATGAATCTCTTCAGGGCAGGTGTAAGTTTCTAACACAGGAAAACCTGAAGTAGAGTCTTACTTTCCATCTACACACAACAGAGCATAAGACTGGCAGAGACAAGAGTAAAAGCTGCATACTGCTTTACAGGAGGAGCCCAGAGAGTTTAAGAAACTACCCAAGGTCAAAAATGAATTTAGTAGAACATGAACTGAAGTAAGACATCCCTGATCTCCACCTATAGCCACACCTATAAGTTCAGCTTTCCTCTAATAGCAACCATAATAAGAAAAACAAATTGTATACAGCATTTTTACAAACTTTCATTCACTAAGTCTTCAGACTCCTTCAAGAAAAGTATTGTTTAACAAACGGAAAAAGAAACTAAAAGCAACCTATAGGTCACCAGTGATTGCGCAAGCTAATGTTTATTCCTCTTTATCATCAGAAATAAGACATCCTGAGTTCCAGGTTTTAACTTGGCACGATGGCATTCCTCTCCCATTTTTAAAGAATCTTCTGGTCAGGAAAAAAAGTAATTATTATTTTGCCTTTAAAATGGTAAAACCTTTAAAAACCATCACCTTATTTTTCTCTGTGTGCTTAATACATGTATTTTGTGTATGTAACATTTATATTAGCATCAGAAATCAACTCACTTTTCCCTTCCTTAGTCAGCCTGAAAGAACATCCTTATGGCCACAAAATAACTTAAAATTAGAGTTGACATTAATGCACAGCAGTTTAACTCTCATACCTGTATTTGGCCACCTGACCACATTATACCTTTAAATAAATGTCTATGTGAAGAAATGACTATGGAGTAAGTCACATAAAAAGAGAGAAAGGAAAGCACGAATTTACCCTGATTATCTTAACAGAATCCACATAATTCTAGGTCTAAACCAAAGAAGAGACTTAGGAAACGTCAGCATTCCAAAACCGAAGGTATGCATATGCTTCTAGGTATTTTAAAGACTTTCTTATGTGTCCCTCATTCTTCTTAGCACTTGATGATTTTACTTGAGAAGAAAACCTTTTATTTCACTTTGTGATGCAACTGTAGATAAGGAGTAATAGAAACACAGAAGATGCAAATGTAAGAGATGTACACACTAACCAGGTCCATCATCTTGAGGCCTTCCAAAAGCTTACAGTTCCTGTTTTTCAGCCTGTGGGCCTCATCAATGACCACACAACGCCATGGAATGTTACGCAGCTCTGGGCAGTCAGTCAAGATCATTTCAAATGTTGTGATAATGGCATGGAACTTGTAGGACCCCTTTATCACACGGCCCTAAAAAGAACAGAAAAAGTTGAAGTAAACTCCCTGGCAAAGAAAGGAAGTACATTTGTTTCATTTTCAAAATTCATTCTATAAAAATACAGAACGGTACAATGGGCAAGATATTTTAAGTAAATGTAGTCATTACCATTGATTCAATGAGGGAATACAAATGTGTAATTTACTACTGGTTTCACGCTAGCTATGTTTTTAATCCTGTAAAAAGGTTCACACAATCATTGCATATTCTTTACAAACATGTTATAGAAGTATTTCAGTCATAATTCATATGGATTATACTAATGCCTTGAAGCATTAATGTATTGCTGCAACATTCACGTAAGGTTTTCAGATTCTGTCAAGAGAATTTTCTTTTAAGTCAAAGGTGTGTGATGGTCATCCCAAATGATCCAAATAAGCCCGAAGTATGTTAAGGCTTCATTTTTATTACCATTAGAACATTTTGCTCCCAATAAACAATTATTTTTTCCTGCTGGACACCGAGTATCCAAAACATCTACAATTCTAGTAAACAGCTTTGAAAACAAGCAAATCTCTTGACCTCTTAAATGGAGAATGTATATCTCTGCATACATTTCCCTGTCATTTTTGTAAACTTGTGTCAAGCAAAGTTCAACAGGACAATTTACATGCTGTCTGGCACCATATTCACTATTTATTTGGTTAGTTGAGGGTTTTATTTTCAGGACTGATACTAAGATGCTGTTCCAGAAATAACCCTGAATAAACTTTACTCAAGATAATGAAATGAACACCTTTCTGACACTATGCTTTATTTCTTCCCAATGTTATTCAAAGAAATACATAACTTGGTATCTCCAGTGTCACTGTCTCTTTAAGGACAGGCCTCAACAAGTTCAAAGCTACTCTATGTTTTCAAAGCATGACTATGTCATGGGTTGTATTGAACATGTTTCCTAATAACAGGTATTATAGAGTAAGGTGATAATTTCTTCCTTCAAACATGTGCATGTCTGAATCCTTTTATAAGTGCCTGCACATAATCCTCTCCAAACTGTGGGGGTCAGAACTGGCTACCGACTCAATAAAATGATTGGAAACCTGATATCCTGAACTCAGTATTAAATCTGCCCATGCACATCCAAGAGTATTTCAGACTAAGTAATGACCTGTGCAACAGTTCTTTCTCATGGTATAATCCAGAAACATATATCTTCAGGAGAAAAAGAGTTGTTACCCAACAAAAAGCAGATGAAGATACATTAAGTGGGCAACTTAGAAAGCCAGCAGTTTGAAATGCTGTAACCTTTTCATGGGCCAGTTGTAACTGTGAGAATACAAGAATGTAGCCCAGGAAATTCTTTCCAAGTAGTGGAGAACACTTCCATGAGCAACCTCATGACTGTATGGCAAGCAGTACTCCTCAAAAATTATCACTACATAAAAGCAGCATATCCAGGTGAAGCAAAACTCATAAGAGGGACCCTTGATTATATATGTAGCGCTAAATCTCACATTAAAATAGGCACAGTGGTCTTGCCACAACAGCTCACATTATTTGAAAGACAGTCAAATGTTGTAGTGAAGAACACAGGAGTAAATCAAGCAGGAAGTTCCAAAAGCTCTCCAAGAGCTTTAGAGGGTGAATGACATTGTTCTTCAACACTTGCAGGCCTCCAGCACTTGGGGAGTATGGGAAAGAATCCTAAAGTAATCCTATTAATGTCACATTTGAGAAATTCAAACGCAGAAACTATCAGGAAAGTGACCTATGTCATTGTCACAGGTGCATTCTTAGGCAAATAGGAATCAATTTATCCCGTTTCAGCATGGCATTCAAATGAAGTTCTCTGATGTTGGAACCACAGGAATTTCGTATCCATTTACTCAAAAAAGGTCCTCCATTGAGGAAATCAATCTTCCTAATAGGTAGCAGTTTCCTTTTCTGTTTGGAAAATTCTTCTGGAAGGAACTCAAACAACAGAGGTAGCCACAAGGTACAACAATTAGATATGAATATAAAAGTTGGGTTATGTTTTGGGGTATTACCTCTTAGATAAAAACTGAGAAGATCAATTGGATGTGTGTAAGTGGACTTCTAAAAAGATGCACATGCCACCAATGGGAACCGTGAAAGATTATTATGGTCTTTTCCCACCAACCTCAGACTGCAGTTTGAGGAATAAGAAAACAGATGCAAGAAATGTGCATGTTAACCAATTATTGCTGGAAGACATCTGGAAAACTAAGTCATAGCCACTTTGTAAAATGTAATTTGATGTCATCTTTGGTGAAAGATGGAGTCTCTGTTGATGAAATACTACCTTAAACTGCCGCACGCTAACCATTCTTTGCAGGACTCTGAAGTAACCCTATGCTGATGGCACGTTCATAGTTTAGTAGCTTCTCAGCAGGGAAGAAAACCACGCAGGCAAGAAAATATTCTAGGCCAACACTCACTAAGCCCAAAAGGAATGAACCAGGTAAGCCAGATAAAGTCCTGAACATCGATAGCATTATTTTCAGTTAAAAATCAACCAAGGCAATTTCTACACGTGAGCCAGGTGGTTTATCTTTTTAGTCCTTGTGACACTGTGAAGTAAATTTCCCTCACAAACAAGTCAACTGTTTTGCAGGGCTCTGCTACTAGTTTTATTTGCTATATATAATTTTCCTGATCTTACAACAGAACTCTTTTTCAAAGGTAGAATACTACAGAAAACCAACTGGTTTATTTGATATTCCAACCAGGGAAGGGGGCCAGAAGGACCTTTCAGTTATACTGCTCAAGAACAGCAGAACAGGCTTTCCTACATGACCCTCACAAGCAGTAAGGGTTTTTATGGGAACATCTCCAGTCACATGGTGTCCTTAGTGTTGAAGTCACACCACTGCAGAAATGTAACCTGTTACTGACTCCTCTCTAGCTTTTCACAGCAACTTGAGTCTTGTTACTGGTGTTGACTTTGAAAAAAATCGTACTACTGCAGATGGGGTAGGTGCTTCATATGCATGCTGTCTTATTACTGCCCTTCAAAGCCACTCAGATTTTCTCGATGTTCAATTGTCTTTCTGAGAAACAGTTCAGCTTGAGAGGCCTCTTTTCATGTTAAGGCCTAAAAAGCCAAAGATGCCGATGTCTGGGTTGACGAGTTTGGCAAGGGAACTAGAAAGAATACTGCCAAAGCCTGCCTGCTTTCTCTCCCTTCTCAGCCCCCTTCGCATGCCCACTGATGGTACTTTAGAGGATGCCAGAATGAACACTACATGGGGATTCTTTTTGTCAGAACATAAAGAGACTTTTTTTCCTGTAATTCACTTTCTACCGTGCATTTCACAGCTGACACTGTCTTACAAACAACAGAACACAGAAAGGATTTCATGACGTATCTAAGCTAGCTTCCACCAAAAGACGAGTTCACTCCATTTCTCCTTTATCTCCAACCATGGCAATTGTCTGATTCTCATCTTAAGCCAGTTCAGCGAGCAAAGCCAGCAGAAAATGATCCATTTTTCTGTGCCAGGAGTGTTTTGTCATTACTCGCTATGGGGTCAAATGACTGCTATGGTCATTGCAAGGGACGAGTTAAGAACATGACAACAGGGGGAATAAAACTTCCTGCAGCATCTTGCTTGAGATCCTTTTAGTTGCTGTTAAATCAACAAAACAATATTGTCAAAGTAACACCAAGAATCTGCACAGTAAGTGGGATTTTTCTGATGACATTCCTTCAGGTTTCATGCTATGTAACTGCTGCATCCTAAGGGGAAGAATGTGCTGAGAACAAGCACCATTTAAATAACAAACATGATTTTTAACACAGGAAACACTTCACAAGAGACAAACACAAATTTTTAAATTTTATATCAAGTATCTATCTCCAATAAGAAATAATTTTTAAGCCAGAGAAAGTACAAATCAATTCCAGTTCATTTGTGTATTATACATCTATGTAAGAAGCTAAATATGGTTATTTTTGTAAGGAATATAAGCCATTAGTTCTTAGTGTTAGCAACTGTTACTCTTTAACTGTTCTTTAACAACAGCATATATGATTTTCATTTGAAAGTTGCTTTGATAAATTGTTGAGAAAATGGTTATTTTCTAGGCCAAATAGACATAACTTCTAACTACTATACATTACTAAATATTTTTCTACATTATTTAGAGCATGCGATTCTGTTTGCTCTAATGGCATGTCAACTTGTGCCATGCTCCTCACTTGCAAAACAGTTTTTACTCAATTCTTTCCTTGTGAAAGCATATTATCTGTCTCTCAAGCATCCTCATAGCTTTGCTCTAAGACTCTGGTTTCTCAACGCTGTTTTTGAGGACAGGACGTGAGAGGTAGACAGAGGCAGAACTGGACTACCCGCCACATGACTGACAAAGAGAAGAATGCTGCAACTTTTCTACTCGTTAATATAATTTCTTTCCTCCTACACACCTGCACTAGGACTAGCCCTTTTAACCAGTCTCACAGTATGAACTCATGTTTAACTGGTTGTGTGTCATGACACAAAAGGATGTGCATTTGTCTTGCAGCCTTCCCAGAACTGAGCTCTCCCTACTGTAAGAATCATCTCCATTCCGTGTCCACAGATAGCCCTATATTTAGCTGTTCTTAGTATTGTTAACTTGGAGCCAATTTATTAAGTAATACAGCTTACTCTGTATCCACGAACTGTCTTAATTATTTACCACTCTCCCCATCTTTGTATCATTTGAAAACTTCCTCAGTAATGATTTTATGTTTTCTTTCAGGTCATTGATAAAAGTGTTATATAGCTCATGGACATGAACCAATCCCTGAAGAACTATGCTGGAAATGCAAATAATTTCTCATTTACAATTACATCAAGAAATATCAGTTAGCCAGTTTTAAATCCACTTAATGTGTGCCACATTGATTTTATATCATCCTAGTTTATTAATCAAAATATCTAGTGGCATAAAATCAAATGCTTTACAGAAAATCTAGATGTATGAATTCACCACTATCACTTCTTTAAAGCTGTTGGAAAAAATACTCCTCAATATATCAAATCAGTCTGAACTTCCACTCTATTCCTCTCTTACATGAGGAGGATTACGTTGTTTTGCTATAACATTCAATATATGCACATTATTTCCCCTCAATCCTGTTTATTTGCTCTGGGCAAGGCCATGCACGTCAGTATAGAGATCTGTTGCTCTTTATAGCTTCAGTTTTCCAAATAACTTTGTTTCTACCCTCAGCCTTTCCTTTATCTGCTTTCCTTCTCTCATAGGAATTATTCAACCTGAGTGCAGTAACACAGATTCAAAATATATCTGACTTACAAAATCTGATAAAGAAGCATCAACAAGTTTAATTTCTGCAAGCTGGTATTTTCCTGGGATGATAGGCAAAGATTGATTTTTAAGCTTAGTTCCAATTAAAGTACTTTCTCCATTAAGAATCTTTTCTGCCAGCTCTCCTCAGGAATGCAAAATAATTAAAACCTTGCACAAAACAATGAAACCCTGAATAAGAGTCGCACCGCCTCAGTAACTGTTGGTCCCCTTCCATTTCCAGCTATCTCTTTGCTACCACTAAAAAGCACTCTCTCTGCTAATACATATGCCTTCATTACTAGCTAAATCCTACCGTATCGTTACTAAAAACCTAATTGATGCTTAAATTAATAAACAGCAAAGCATACATAAAAAAAGAGATAAAGAAAAATCATGAAGAGCTTTTACCTGTGGATCTTTGAAGTACATTTCATACAACTGAATGGTCCGCCGGCTTGCTTGACTCCCATGATAGACAACCACATTCAACTCTGTCCAGGTACGGAACTCCCTTTCCCAGTTGGGAATTGTGGACAATGGCGCAATAACCAAGAAAGGACCATGGATTCCTTTCAAATATATCTCATAGAGAAACGTAATGGACTGGATAGTCTTTCCCAACCCCATTTCATCTGCTAAAATGCAGTTTCGTCTGAAAACAATAATAAAAACAGTCTGAACGATTTATTCCTAACTTAAAACATGGAAAATCAGTAAGAAACTTAAACTGAGTAAACCAGAAATTTCAGAATGGCAAGTTTACACTGAAAAGACATCGTATTTTTGCATTTTCAATAGGTGTTGTGATTCGTAATGCAACAAGTAAGTATGGATATATCCATTTTATGTACCTCTCAAGTTCAATTGGGGGTGGAACAGGCAGCAGGGGTGCGCATGAACATATGCAAAAGTATGCCACAAGATCTATCCAAAATACTCATGTTTTATATAATGTTATGTTATCCACCCAAAATTAGCTTGTGTATGACTCCTGCAGCAAAAAGTGAGACATAAATAACTCTAAAACCTAACTTTTGAAGATCACTTTAAAAGGTTATTGTTTCAAATAAGCTGTAAAAGCTTTTCCAAAGCAGAATTCAGCAGTAAGCAATGTTTTACGTACGTGTTGTACCAATTGAAAAGAAGCCAGTTTACTCCCTCCAACTGGTATTCCCTGAGTTTGTTATTGTTTTTATACTCCCTGGAACTCTCCGATTTTTTCCAGTCATCGGCAGGAGGTCGCTCCTGTTTCAAATACAGCAAATCCCATTAGTGGTTTCTGAAAGACCACATTACTTTACTATTTTCAAATAAAATCCTCTATATGGAGCCAATTCTTACCACACGCTCCATTTCTGGCTCCCTAGACATCAGTTTCTCAAATTCTTCGATCTTAGCTTGGTCGATGTCTTGCTTGAGCTCCCAAGTGCTGTCTTCATAAGGAAGCGAACACCATTTCACCAGATAATGTGTTACAGGCTTTAAGACAAAAATAAGATTACAGCATAATTTAGAAAGAATAAAAACATAACCATTTTTACAGGAGATGTGCAGGCTAGATACAATTCAAAAAGCCTTACCAGACCTGAATGTCTGAATGGGGGAAAAAGGATAAGCTAACAGCAGGTTGACACCCTGACAACCTAACAAAGTAAGATTAGAACACGGGGAATGCAGGCTTACCACCAAAATGAGCAAACCACTACCTTTGAAATCACTGAAGTAAGACTAAAATGTAGAAGTAAAACAATATTCATTTTCCAACTGCTACAATTCCTATGCTTTGCTACATATTTAAACAGTCAGATGTTTTTTCTTATCAGCATTATCAGAAACTTCCCAACAGGCAACCCAACCACCACCATTCACTGATAGAGCAATATGGAAACACTGACACTGCCAGTGAAGCTTTCTATTCTCCCAAGATCAAAAAGAAATCTGGAAGACAAAGTGATCTTGTCCTGCAGAATAAGTCATTAAAAAGTAAGAAACAGTGAATTTAGGAGCTCTTCTGCAACACACAGTCTAAACAATGTCTAAACTATTATAACATTTAGCTAAGATTCTTGCATTTTTCATTTAAATTCTGTATTACCTGCATGATGTTGTAGGTACAACAGTACTAAGTACCACCTTAGAACTGCGTATCAGAGGGCGCTTTTTTGATGGGGTTTCTTTTGAGTTGTATTTTTTAAAATACAGGTAACTCGTAAGTTCAGAATTCTTACTTAAACCCCTTTATTTTAGAGAAACTGCTGTATTAATATTTTCTCAAACATAATCCTATTTTCTAATCATATATACTCCGGTAGCTTCTGAAGTTTTCAATATATTCACTTTTAAACAATAAATTCTAAACACAATGTCTATATGACTAGAGACACACTAAAGGTTTTGTTTACCTCTCCATTATCATCTGTGCTACGTGAAAAATCCATGATTCGATCAACTTCCACATAATCTGGATTAAAAAGCTCATCATCAATCTGTTCAAGGAGAGAGCAAAATTATGAAAGATATCTCTATTAGCCCTTCCTGAGAGGAAAAATTATTATATATTTCACCAGGCAATAATATTTTGGGTCACGGTGACATAGAATTTATATTTGGCAAACTCCAACATGTTAATTGAAATGCTACAATTCAGCAAGATCATTCCCCGTGAGGGAATCAGACTTCTCAGACTTTGTTAACTGGGCCTCTTAATTACTGTGTGAAACCTTTTACTGTGAGAGAATGTTTAAGAATATTTTAAATGAAGTGTGAAATTACAATTCACTAATGAGCAATCGAAAAGGCTTATGGCATGCAATGCATTTAGCATTCTTGAAAACTACAGCCTGCAATAAGGAAATTAGAGCCTTGTACACTAAGTGCCTTTGGATTATTTTAACTACAGGAATTGTCTAACTGTTTTAAAAGCAAGATTTAAAGATTATTATTTCAAAAACATAGAAAAGACACTGCACGCATACACAGTTTCCCCAAAAATCACAATTTGTCATGTTCTGTCCTATCCTTTCAACAACTTACAGGATTTTCTGGAGTACTAAAGTGTTGTGTTTCATTTTATACTTTTAATATCCCCTCCAATAGAAAAGGCAGACAAAAGGACTAAAGACTATGTATATTTTGATAGCTCTTTCAAAAACAGGAACAAATTCCAAGAATTTACAGTAACTCGTGACCCACTCGGAAACAGATTTAAAAAAAAAATTCAAAAAAAGCAATTCCAGGCATCTTCACCTAGAACAGATGGAAGTTTTCAATTTGCAACAGGTTTTGATCTGCTTGAAATAGTAAAAATAAATATAAATAAATAAATACAGTAGCACATGAACCTGGTTTGGGTTTTTTTTTCCCTCAAAAGACAGCATTTTACTGAAAGGCAAGCTTTCAGAGACACAAATCAGTAGAACTGGTCTTTTATTGACAGGACCCCTGCCACACTACTCCTTATGGCTCTAAGTGAAATTAAATTGATGATAAAAAGCTTAGAATCCCTAGTGAGCAGCCGTCCATAACACAGAAAAATGTGATGCATTTTTCTGGCATAATCAGTTCCTGAGAAAAGAGACCTAGTACTGATTCAGCAAGAATCATGCTTACAATGCAAACAACTAAGTACTCACTTTAAAAAAAAAATAACAAACACAAACACACAACTATAGTAAAAAGTATAAAGTCAGAACAGATCACTTGAGTTTCATAAACTTGCAAGACTTGGATCAAGAAAGGTTATACCTTATACCAGAATAAACGCTACTGATTTTTCACACAGTTGTTCAAAACCTTCTGCTTGTATACAGAACAAGAATTTATAAGAACATTTCTTAAATACCTAAAAGAAACAAACAAACAAACCGTACTTCTGAAAGGAATTTGCTCTGGCCCTGTTTTGCCTTAAACCGCTTAATTTTCTGCTGAATTCTCTTATCTTTGTCCAGCTCTTCCACAGATGCCCACTGACAATGAAGGTAAGAACTAGAAAATGAAACAGAAAATCTTATTCAAAACTATGCTTCCACTGTATACTCCTATGTATCCCAGTAGTATAGCTAAATATTTCCAGCCCATTGTAGTGTCACACTTGGAAAACCGGACATTGTCGTCTTCATCATACAGGTTATTAACAAATGGAAGTAATTATACTTACTAATGGAAAAAATTGTCAGTAAATAAAAACTACTCCCACTCAATATTTAAATACATACCTCATACATTTAGTGTTTGGCATAAAGGTAAGATTTTTATTAGGCATGTTTAGAATATAATTACTACTCAAGGCATTTATCATACATGTGACTATTTAACATTACATTCCAGCAAAAAGTAGGGGGTTTCGAAGTTAATAGAAATATATAAAATTTTAAATATTAACATGCTCTGCACTGTTTTTTGTGAGACCAGCATTGTAATTAAAAGCCCCGTATTAAGTTTTAACACTGATAGAAAGAAGAGAGAAACCCTGGTAAATGCAGTTCCATGGTAATAATTCATCTTTAAGAAAACACAAAGCAGGGAACAGCATCTCTGCCAAAATAACCAGTCCCACTTTATAAATTTAGAGTGTCAAAAGTTATATTGCTAAGAAGTCTAAGTCACAAATAGTTAATACAAAAATTACATGCCAATGTAATAAAACTAAACAAAGCATAATTAAGCTATTAAACATCATGCAATAATCAATATAGTGCAAAAGGTACAAAGGTGGCAGCATATTTAAAGCTAAGTCAACTATCTGCAGTTAGCAGCCAGAAACTCACTTTAAGCAGATTTCTGTCTCTCAGATGGAACATTTGCTGAAATTAAAGAGCTCATACATCTGTCAAGTATTTTATTTGCCATCCTGTTTGTTATCTTAGATACTTTGTTGAACACAAATCTTGTTTTTGAAACAAAGTTAAGGGTTATTTTTGAGTAGTTTGCAGGCAGGTTACTCAAGAGTTGCAGTTAGATCTACACAGCTACACAGGTATGTGCTGCTGAATCTGCATGCATAATGAGCCTTAGATTAAAGTTTTTAATAGCAGAGCAATTTTACCTATGGATTTCATTTTGGAGAGAACACAGATTAAGACAACGCTATCAATACCACCAATGCAAGGTATTTCCCGGTTTATTCACCACTATTTTGGATTAAATGTTAGAAATGTTTAGAGTAGCATAGTAACAGTTACACCATTTAAAAACGAGGTTTTAAAACATATTTGGAAATTATGTGAACTTAGAGATAGTAATCTAACCTATAACTTTACTTACAAGTTTTTGTACTTTACATAGAATTCTTCTATTTCTACCTCTTCTCCATTCTCCATCTATAAGAAAAGAATTGTTGGAAAGTGAATTAAACCACTAAATAACTCAATTTAGTTGATGATTAAAACTAACTGAAATACAAAATTCAGTCCCCTCATACAGAGACAAGTGGAGGTGTAGGAAAGCGTTTGTGGGGGGAGGACACGGGTGAGGAGTTTCCTCCAGCACTTTACCCAAGTACATACTGCACTGCTTACTACAACTTCCAAGACATGAATCATTTGAACTCCTCCCTAACCACATGCAGCTTCATTCACAACCTCACCCCAAACCTGGCTTTCTGCCAAACCCACAGTGTTAAGTAGAAGCCAAGTGTACCATTTTCTCAGGCAGCAGCCAATTAGCAACTGCACTCCTGAATGCCATATGTATTATTTTTGGCTGGCTCATGGCAACTTTACATTGTCGGTTTTGTAATGTTTTAAAAAAAGAGTTTTAAAGGGGGTTTATTCCTCCATATAGTTAATAACTCCAAACAAGAAGCCATATAAAACTAAACCTTATACCTCTGCTAGAATTTTAGTGCATCAGTGTTCATGGCTTTAGTTTTACTCAATGGTGCAATTAAATTCACTCAAGCAAGATGTCTCACATACAGAGCAGCCAAATTAAATTAACACCCAAAACCTACATTTAAAGCAAGGTTAAAGTTGTGATATAAACCAGCAAAACCAAGGGCATTCAGTGCTAAGGGTTGAGACTACCCTTAACTCATCCCTAGTGCCAAAGTATTGCATAACATATGGCATGTAATACTTTGTTGAATTACTCCTGAACCCAGCCATAGGACAAACTAAGGACAGTGCACCAGGCACACGTTTAGAATTCAGTTTATGTCACAACATTAACGGTTTGTGTTTACTAATGAACTTTGGAACAATTTTAAATAGAAGAGGATTTTCTGGTTTACATACTTTATCAGGGACAACATAATCTGTAATACTGTAAGTAGTGCTAAACAGACAAAACTGTTGACCCCTATATAACTCAACATCCTGTATATTTTTATATATCTACACACACGCACATATATAAAGAGAGAGAGAGAAAAAATATTTCAATACATGAAGAGAGACTACTCTGAAACCAGAGAATGAATTGTCATCTTCCAAATTCTCTCTCGAAAAGAAGGTGCTGGCTAGACATTACTTCCATTGCACTGCAGTTAAAGAACAGGAGCAGCTGCATTAAACTGTTCTAGCACAATAAAGAAAAAGTTAATGCATTCCTAATCCCAGATTTACATAGTATTTCTTCTTTTCCAGACTAGCAATGGATTTTATCATTTTAGCTGTTATATCACTCCAGTACAGTCTGCTTGTGTTCCTTTCTAGAGAGAGGCACAATAAAATATTCCTGGTGCTAAATCTTCTTGAATCCTCTGTTGAAGAAGATAAACTATCCCCTATCACTAAACACAGGGAAGAAGCTTCTCTGTCACTTTCAAAGATACTGTCAAAGGAAGGAATTTCAAGACCACCAAGATTTACTTTTAAAACAAAAAACTTAAAAGGCAGTATTTATCAAGAAGGTATTAATATTTAGAGGTCAAAGTTGTATTTTAAAAAAAGCATTAAAAAATGGAGATCCCATTCTCTGAATCTGTTCACTACCCTGAGGCAAAATCAGTCTTCTAAGAAGTCATCCCTAATTTTAAGACATCAGCTTCATTTTCTGAAGTGTATTACGGCCAAGTCTCTTTGATTAAAAAGTATTTTTAAAATCTCACCCTGGCATTCAGGCTAATGGCCAAAAAAAATTCTGATCAAGTTACAATCACCAGCACTCAAGTAAGGTTTAACAACACATCAGTTTAGGAAGTAAGACAGAAGCTTATGCTTTGACGTCACTGTCCATCCCCCACAACATGTATGTTTACACTAACCAGGAAAAAAGGTGAGATAGAACATTTATGCAAAATTCTCCAAAAATGATTATGCAACCATCCTAAAAGAACACATGGCAGGGCAGACTTGGCCAACACAGGACACTTCAAATTACAATTCATGTGTCTCCACAACTGACAATCTGATCCACAATCTCTGTAGATAATTGAAGACATAAATGATCCCTTCTTTCAAGCAAATAATTAAAAACACACAATCTTGCATTGCCATTGCCACAGAAGCGATACAATAATACCTGCTAATGCAAAAGTTATTTGAGCAACCCACTCAGGTGTAGAGACAAGAGTGAGCTTAAAACCAAACCAAAGCAAAACAAAAAGGCCCCAGAAATATCAACTGCTAGAAAAATAGCAGACAGAACACATTAATAACAGATACAAAGCAACACATAAAAAACCCATCACACAGCACAAGATTGTAAACTAATCAGTTTGTGGAAGAGATTCACTTCAATTAGATCTAATTCTCACCATGTATTGGTAGGTGAAAAGAGAAATTCTGATGCACCACATGCAGGTATAACAGTTCTACAAACTCCACATCTTTCCGTAATATGTGCTATTTGTGCTGAATGGCCTATTTAGTTCTAAGCCATTCCTTTTACAAAGTTAAGGAGCAGAAATTCAAAGGGGACTGAAGCTGGCCAAGAAAATAATTAGAAAAATGAAAAATTTCCACAAACTGAAGACGTCAGGACCATGATGGTTTGGAGAGTGCTACATGTACTTAATGGTTTATGCAAGAGGGAAGAGTATAACAGAATTCAAAATTCCACGTTAAGAACAACACTGTCTTTTATACTTGGAACATGAACTTTTATTCCACACATTTCAAAAATGGCTGCAAGCAAGTGCTGTGTCATATCTGGCAACTCCAAAAGTAGACGAAGGCCATTTCTGAGAAAAACAGCATAATTTTATGATAAGAATACTGCTCCAAAAGCATATTCATTATCTAATATCCTTTACTTGAACGTGACATCTTTGTTACAATCTAATCCACTGAAAGGTTTCCTAGCGAAGCCTTTCCTCATGTTTATTTTATGCACTGGTCCTGATCGCAGCAATTTTACTTTGATTAGTAATCTAACAACCAAGGTTTTGATGACGTTAGTAAGAGTGTAAAAGACCTTTAATAAAAGCACAGTTGGATACTTCAGATGTTAAACATTAACATCCTGAAATCCATTTTTTTTTTTTTTTTTGGATTTTGGAGAGGAGGGCTGGGGAGAAGAGCAGGGAAAGAAGAGACACCCCTCAAACCTGCAAATAAAATCCATAAAAAACATTAAAGAAAGAGCTCAAAATAGAGCTTGCCTCCAGCAGAGCTTGCAATCAAAGACATGTAGGCAGCAGACCAACCACTTCCCACAACCTGCAGCAAAATACACACTCCCCATGAGTAATCACACCTTTGTTTGCAGGGGAGAGGAAGAAGAGAAGAATAATTGGTGAAAAACAGCTTCCAATGTAAAGACATTTATGAAAAAACCATTCTCCTCTCCTGCCTAATAGACCATCAGGACAACTAATTACTGAGTTTATATCATACAAAGTTTATCTGAAAGATAAGTCTATGGTTTAAAATATAAAATATAGCTCTAGACTTCAAAAAAAATCCTAGAAATTCTGTGTTGTAAGAGCTGCAGAAACAGGTCAAATTCAATCACAGCCAGTCATGATATTGCATGAATTTAGGTTTACAAAGCTGTTAATGATATTATGACTGCAGTAATAAAAATACCTCACCCCACCCCACAAACCAAAACACCACAACATAAAAGATAAAAATAAATCCATGAATAAAGGCAGCTTTCCCTCCTCCAATTTGAAAATTATCATTTTGAGGCAAAGAAATATTTCTCGTTAACCAAGATCAACATTGAGTACCGTATCTATATTCATGACCATATTAAAGACAGTTTTCTTCCCAACTGCAGTACAAGTCAGAGAATTAGGTACATGAAAGAGTCTATAAAATGCAATAATGCCCTTTTTGGAACAAGTTCTTTTTTACTTCCTACTCAGAATTGTAATAATTTGAAAGTGCAAAGACCAATCAAGTTGTGAAGCAGATTAGAACAATCTAAACCAAGTAAGAATGTAACTAGCAAGAAGGACATAACTAAAAGAGAACTACACTTAAAGGAAGTGTTTCTTTCACCATCTTAGCATAGTGAGAAGGAAGATATTAACCACCTGTGCATGCAATACTCTTAATCACATAAAGTTGTTTTAGCTGCTAAGCACAACCATTATTAAAAAACGCAATGACTATGGGCAAGGACTTTTCTTAACTAGAAAAGGCAGAAACTTAGGATGCAGGAGAGTTCTCTCACTCCTCAAACTCCCATGAAACATCACTCTGAAGCAAACAGCACTACAGATTTCACCCAGGTATGCATAATCGCAAAAATCAAAATTCTCATCCAAAGAAAATGTAAGAAAAGAGCAGAAGACTAAACAAGTAATCTCTTTTGTGTGTGTCTATCCAAAAGCATATTAAGTACTATGTAAAGACACTTTCAGGGAACCTCCTCTATGCAGTAAAACAGTTTTTGAATTTGGAATATCCAAGGTATCTTAAGAACTTACTAGGGGTTTCAGAAATATGTTTAGCCTGCTTAAAAATATGAAGGGAAGGGGGTTTGTTTTTGTTTTACCTTTTTCTTGACTGAACGGCTACTCATGATTTTCTCCACAACAGGACCTTCAGCATCAGCAGATTCCTGTGTCATAAATACCATACAAGAGTTACGGGAGTGCATCTTTGCCACTTAAAGACTTCCTTCCTTAGAAAAACTTTAAATATTTTTTTTTGCAACAGGGGATTAATACACAGGAGGACTTTTTCCCTCTAGCATGAGAACTTAGAGGATTCAAATAGATTTAACACCATAATAAAGGACTGAAGGATACTTGTTTAAGACCTTTTTTTACGCACTAACACAACTCCAGCACTCTCAGTACGGCTGACATGCACAGATACACAGATATAACCACATGGGCAGTTCACCTCTCCTAAAATAACACACACTTTCACCACACAGTCTAGATATTAGAAGATGTTCAAAACCTTTATTGGCTGTGTAAGTGTCCAAATGATAGCTATGAAAATTGCCTGCAACTCCCTACTGCATTAATTCACTATTGCAACTGAAGGCAAACCTACCAAATTCTCCTTCTGATAAGACACAATTAACGATGGAGGTCACATACAATATTTCACAGGGCTTAACAAATTGCCAAATGAAATAGCAAAGAACGTGTATATATTCTCCAATAGGTCATCAGTTAAGTGAAGTAGTTCTTTGAAAAAGCACTACAAAACAATGAGATTGTTACAACAGTCATTCCTACGGTATTACCCCTCATCTTATTCAAACTGTTTTATCCATCATTTACATTGCACAGAGAATAAAGTGTACCCTGCTGGGTACTACAAGGCAGTAATTTCATAAAGGGGTTCTTATGGTGCCTAGCAGCAGGGGACAAGCTTGAGTGGTTTATTAAAGTCACAGAAGCCAGACCACTGAATTCACAGAAGTAAATTCAAGACTTCTAGCAGTCCAGTTTAGATTTCCTTTACGTAGAGACCAGTACTTTCAAAGAACTGTGTATCATCAGCTTGTAAACAAAGTAATGAATTAATATATTCTTTAAGAATGTAAAAAGCTAATGCCTCCTGAGCATACTGTGCCAACCATGGGTGAGTATCATTCAGGAAAACGGCCCATATTTAAATGCTGTAGTTACAGCCACTTTTCAAGTTTGTATCTAACCTGTTGCTCTGATTGAGAAGTATTTGAAGGAGAGTCTCTTCCAGCAGCATCAGCATCATCAGCCTCCTCATCTGAAATCTTGAACTCCAGGTCTTCTGTATAACGCTTCCTCTTCACCTGCCTGCTGGAGCGTCGCTTCTAAATAGAAAACATTGATATTTTTAATGAGAAACAGCACTGGTAAGCAGCAGAATAACTGAGAAAACTTCTTTGTGTTCCTCATATACAGTAGCGAATGTATAGTGAATGATATTATTTTTACAGCACCCTGGTAGAAATAGTGAAATCAAGGCATTACTATTCTAAATTTCTGCCTGTTAGCTGATCTTAAATTTATAACAAAAAAACCAAACCACAAAACACCAACCAACAACAACAAAAAAAAAAAGTACGCCATTTCATGCACATTGAGTTGGGAAGTGATTTTTTTTTTTTTTTTTTTAGCGTTACTAAAACCACATCAGAAAATTAGAAAGCATATGTATCTCAGAAAGCAATTAAAAATCACAAAGTTGCACCTCTCAATTCACATCTACAACAAACTTTGACAGATGGCCAATGCAGGAACCAAACACCACCTTGCCACAGCACGGCCCACAGTGTTGCTAAGCAGTGACAACACACGTTCTTGCTCTCCCCATCCGCCCAGTTGTACCCGGATTATCTTGTAGGGGAAATACAATGAAATATGATTTCCTCACTCCACTGACCCAACACTGTTCAGAAAGACATCCTGCAGCACAGCATGGGAAAAGACCCCAAATAGAGAATGAAAAACTTGAAACACCCCAAATTGAAAACGTGGTTTCTGTGTTACCATACCCTCATCTCCAGGAGGAGAGAAAGCTTCAGAGAAAGCACAGAAAACAAACTGTAAAATATACAGGCATGCATTTGACAGCATCTGCAACTTGATGCTCAGTGCCAGTCACCATTTTCTGCAACAATAAAATTCAAATTCCCAGATAGTCTGCATCAGGTTATATATTTTGAAAAGCTGAGAGCATATGCTGCTGTGTCAACTGAGCTTCAAATATCTCAATGGACTGAGGTATATATTAAAAAAGATGTTGAATATCAACTGTTAAAAAACCTCCCACCTTTATGAATTGATACACTACTTACTTTTATATCCTTCTCAGCTTAACACAATCTTCACCAGTACATGCAAATACTTATGTAGCTTGTTTAACAGATCTATGCAGCCAGGTTTCTCAACATACACAAAGTCAAATATTTACTTTTACATAGTTAGTCATAGTTTTTTAAAGCACAAATATCTGATGCACTTCACAAAATTAGAAATTCTTTAGCTGAAAATGAATTTTTGAGCAAAGGTTAGGTTTACATCACCCTTTTAAACAATGGTGATGTGGCTTCTACCTTTAACACAGTAACTTAAGGGGATTCCCACAAAACTGTACCAGTATTTTCACACTTGAAAACAGATATCACTTGGCAAATTTTCACCCTCATTTCCATAATCACTGATGGGAAAATACCAATTTTCTTTTGGTTCAAAGGCAAGTCTTACCATTATTTTTGGTGCCAAAAACCTTTTCTTCCATTTTCCTAATAGAAAGGATGCCTAAAATATAATGGTACTCCTCTATTTGATTTTTATTGACTTTATTAGCTTCCTGTTTCCTCTTACATCCAGACAAGGCTTTGCAATTGTTATGGATTGTTGTCAGAAACTGTGCATATGTTTACCTGCATCAGATTATCTTTTACTCATTAACTGATCTATAGATAGAAAGGTGAGTAATAGGCTCAATAATGGAATATAAAAAAACCTGTATGGTAACACAGAAAAGTGTTTCTCCTCTCCAAAGATAACAATGCATCACTGTGCATTACTACATAATATCGTTACAGAAGGCTCAGTATTTAACACTAAGAATGCAACGGCGTTTTAGACAACTGCATGTGTCAGCTGGGAAATGCACAACAAGTTTATTACTTCTAGCTGTCCTAGTGTATGTGGTTGTAACCCTTCCCTAAGTTTATCCAAAGAAATGTGGGTGCAGTGTAACATTAACAGTGCAAGAAAGTATTAAGAAAATTCAACATTACCTGACATTCTTGATTACGTTTGATTAAGAAGTGATACAGATATTGTAAATACAAGTGTTAGGCTAAGTAAAAAATATTTCAAATGTAAAGTTTATCACCCAACTGAGTTTCACAGACAAAGTTTTGTCCCACTGAACTGAAAACCAGCAAACCATGCATCTATATTGCACTGTAGACAGTATATCATGTATCTGCAAATCAAGCCTAAAAACCATCAGCTCCAAAAGTTTCTTCTACTTCTTTTGTCAGCACCATTAATCAGGCTGAGATTTGTGGCACAGGACAGACTTACTCTTCAAACATTTTAACATTTGCATGGTGTATCTCAACTTTTCACAAATCAAAAATAACACATTCTTCTGTTGCTGCTTTTAAATGCTCACACTTCCTTATGCTCTACATCCTTCTGGAAAATAGTAAGGGGGAAGGCATAAACCATGTTTGCATTAGGATACCACTGTTTGTAACCCCTTCACCAGGCTGCTCTGAGCATTCTTGAGTGATCATCAGTCTCAACATCTCTCGTAACTACAAGCAAGACAACCACAACTGATGTGCAACAGACAAATGGCATAGATTTTAGTAATGCCAACATGACTGTTTAGGAGTCTCATACTTTCCCCATCACAATTTGCCTCTACCCCTTCACTAGGGAATTCTTATTGTTAATGCCCACTCTGACCACTGCCAGCAGAAGCAAGACACGAGCTGACCACTTCTTAACACGGTTAATGACAGAGCACATAGAAGTTGTCAGATATGCTATTTCTATTACCAGACTTTCTTTACGTGAAATAAAAGTTTGGACAGAAAGTGATAGGTGCACCATGTTCAAATTATCAACGTTAGCAGGTGACTGGCAGTCCTACAAAAAGGCCCTTCATCCATTAGAGCAGCACAGTTACAAGTCCCTGACATGCACATTTCTGACAAGCATGCTTCTGCTTTGTCATGTCTTAATTCTTGATCTCAGAAGGTTTGCATAGCCAATGCAAGAAGAAACACAAAGCTTATAAACAAGATCTCATAATGGTACATTAAGTCTACAGAACAGAAAATTCAGCACTATAATTGCAACAGTGACAGAAGAGAACACATGAAAACTCCACAGCACCATCCACGTATCTGCAGATAACAAGACTGCAAAGTGAAATTATGATGAGGAGTACTTGTTTTAATAAAATACTCGCCATGGTGATTTCCAGTTCTCACCTTCTTGGTACATCATTCTAAATGACACAGAAAATTAGTATCTCTGTAACAAAGACCATGAGAACTACCGTTTTATGCATCTAAATTGTCAAAGGCTACACTGAACTTGCATAACAGCATTACCTGAACCCCTGGGTCATCTTCATCTTCAGGATGAGGTGACGGTGGTGGAGTTTTTTCCAAATCTGAGTTTTCAGAACCTTCCTTTCCCTTGTTAACCTTTTTCTTTGCAGCACTAGTTTCTGAATCCGGTTTCTTGCTACTGAAACAGAGGTATCTTTAATCAATATTTGTACAAAAATGCAAGTAAAAGGTGCTTAACAAAGTATTAATCTGCAAGATGTTTGTTTTCAGTGAGTTCATTATTTTCAAATGCCTTCCTTGTTAAAAGTATTTAAGCATAATTGTAAAATTAGTGATGCATTGGCCATCACTATACATTTCCCATTCCTTAACATTGGACACCTTGCTTTTTTCCTTCAAGATTTTAGACAGTGACGCTGAATATGTATTAAACAAGAAACTAAAAACGACACTGGAAAGGAAGAGTTGCTCTCTTCAGAACCTGTGCTTTCTGAAAGCGGTGTTTGGGCAGCCTGACACATGTGAGGAGAAACAGGATTATGCATGCACTTATCTTGGTATTAACTGTGTGGACCAGGTGAGCAGAACCAGAGGAAGCGCTACCAAAACAAAGGACCAAATGTGAAAATTCTTCATTTTCTTCTACCATCCCTGCTATTTCCAAGCTGGAAAGGCGCTTTTGTGTCAGCTCTGAGGGTACCCATACAACCTCAATGCATACAACTGCAGCTTGCACAGGGGGAAAAAAAAAACCACCCAGCTGCTATCTCAGCATCGATGCGATACTAGAAAGCTATATCCACTGACAGTAGAAAAAGGCTTTGGGGGGGTGTTTCTCCCCTTCTCCCCCATGAAACCATTCACCACCTGAGAAGCTGGGAACCCATCTCTCCAACTGCACACAGAGGCCTGGAAATGGGTGAGGATGCACATACCAAAATACAGCTTTAAATACACTGTCACGGAGTCACACACTGAGACTATCTTCAGCATCGCGGGGTGAAATTTTTAAATGGCAACAAAGAAGAATCGATGGTACAAGTTAGTAATGTTAAGCACACTCCGCCTTTGAGTCTTGTGTGGGTCTTCGCTAGCCTTTTTTCCCCTCTGTGGTCAGCCTCCCCCCCCGGCCTGTTACTGATTTGACAGGCTGGTTGTGGAAAGTTGCTGAGATGTTTAAGAGCGGAGTAGAGTTATGTGCTGGTATCTGACAAATGGCAAGCACAGGTCACCAAATGTTATGTCAGCCACTTTTATAGGGCTTCTGCACCCTCAACATTTTAATTTCATACCCGTGATGCTGCCTGCCGTTTGGTTTTCCTTCATAATCCCCAGCCCCGGAACTTCTCAAACAAACACCAGCTTTAAGCTTGTTCATGTTGATCAGTGCACTGGCCCACTGAAAGCGTGTTCTGGAGCCATAATGTAAAACCCCTAAATATGGTTACATGTCACTTTGCGACTGGGACAACACAGTTGTGGCATCATCCTCTTTCACTGCCTGCGTTTCAACTAATGCTGATTTTAAAATACATTTAGAAAAAAGAACCCTGACAAGTGAGAAGACCGCGAGTTTTTAAAATGACTTTGTATCACTGAAAAATTACAGGGCCAACACAGCTTTCCTCTCAAAAAAAACACCTCAAACTGTGACAATTAAAAAAAAAAAAAAAAAAAAAGAGAGAGAAAAGAAAAAGACAGGAAAGGGGGGGAGGGGCGCGGAGTTTGACACCGCGGGAAGAGCGCGGGCACGAGCCAAGCCCTTGGGAAAGGCGGAGGCGCGGCGCGCGCGGCCGGCCCTCCCCCCTCCCTCCCTCGCGGCCTCCCTCGGGCGCGGGCCGCGCGCGGGCCGCGGCTCCCCTCGCGGCGTTTGTTTCCGCTCTAGCTGCCACCAATGGCACAAAGCCGCAGCTGAAGCGGGGCCCCTTGCCTTTCATCCGCGCGCCGAGAGCGCTCCCGTCGCCCCGGCAACCCGCGGCCACGTGACCAGCACCTGCTCCGCTGGCTGGCGGCCACCGACTGCAGCCATCTGCTTCCCTCAATCAGCGCCCGGGCGCTGCCGGCACCTGCGCGGCCGCGGCCTGTGCCCCCCCGCCCCGCTCCCCCGCGCACCCCCGCCGCCTTTCATCAAATCACCGCGAAACCGCTTCCAAAAAAAAAAAAAAGGGGGAAAAAAAGCCAACAACAAAAAAACCCCAAACAACAAACCAACCAACAAACAAACTTTACATATTTCTCGGATTTGTTCAAATCAAAGGTAAGCCCGTCGGGGCACTGGACGGCCGCCAGGTGAAGTGAGCTGACAGGCGGGCGCTTTGCGCCCCTGACCCCCGTAAATCAGAGCAAGGCGCGCAATTAAGTTTAGTAATCGTTACCGTGCCCCGGGTGCACCACCGCCTATGAATAACAGGCTTAAAGTCGGGAAGAATAGTGTGGCCTAGGTCTGATAGAACGTCAATTTGCTGAAAGGCCGGGCCGCACTAATGAGGGCCCGCCGGCCCTGGGCTGCCCGCCCGCCATCGCGCTCCCCGGCGCTCGCCGCGGCCCAGACAAAGGCCCCGCCAGCGGCTCCGGCACTGCCGGCAGGTCCACCCCGACAAAGGTTTCTTTCTAGCCTCTGTTAAGACCTTTCCCCGCTCGCAGCGGCAGGGGCTTCAAGCTAAGAGTATTTCGTGACCTATATATACCCCCGAGCCATGCCCCAGCACACCGAGTCACTCTCGCTATCACAGACGCTGGTGAAGTGATTCACACGCAAGTTTCACATCTGCCCCCTCGCCAGGCCAGTTAGAAATGGACACACGAAAGAGCCACCAACTTCGGAAGAACAAAGCCCGTGTGCAGCTCCACCAGGAAATTTTAAGTTCTAAATTCAGCAGAAGAACTGCTCTTTTTAAATGCACAGCTACAGTTTCTTTCAAGGAAAGAAAAGAAGGTGAAGTACAAAAAAGCCATAGAGGAACAGCACCATCCCTTTGAGGGAGGCAACACACTGCTTCCCAGTGCATCACGCACCCAGGAGGCTTCCCCCAGCCAGTGGGAGCACCAGCTTCCTCCAGTTGTCAGCAAGTGTTCCTCTCCAACTTCCCACTGAGCCAATGTGATTTGGTCCCGATGATTACATGTACCCACTTTTGACTCAGCCTTCCCACTTCCCAGCAGATCATACTCAGGCCATTCAGGAAAGATGTTAGCCTGCACTAGAATTACCCTTCCACGTGTAAGTACAGGCAGGTTAAAACCTGATCTTAAGAGACTCTGCCATTGCCATTAGGGTCTGCGTGTCAATGCTTAACTCTGGATGCGCATCTGATAGTACTTCACAAATTTGGCAGCCAGGCAGGCAAACTGTAATATACACATTTAGACAACTCTCTCTCATTTGTTTTCACACACGCATGATTGCAGAATTCAGCCAAGTCCCACTAGAGCAAAGCTAGTGTCCAGTCCCAAAACAAGAACTAGAAATCTGTGAGAGACTGAAAGTACTGTTTGCCACACACAAAACACTAAAATATTTTAAAACTGTCACCTAAAGCTAGTCCTTCTATTCAAGTGATATAAACACCAACAGATGAGATGCCGTACGACCTAGCTGTCCAACACCACTTTCTGATTTCATCCTCTTATCCCCAAGGACTGCCCAGCATACTGACCGAAGGGGATGTATAAGATGACAACCTGCAGAAGGCCAGACGGGTGAATGACACGAAGGAAAATGGGCTGAGGAGGAAAACAGTAAGTAGGACAACTGAAAGGAAAGCTTGAATTACAATTTGAGAACAAGCACCCAAACTCTGACAAAGTGTTTTGTGTCAGTTAGTCAAGCAGCCACCTACAGAGCTAGGTCAAACTATAGGACTTACCAGGCCAAACCATCCAACTCAAGAATACCCCAAAAGGCATGGCATGCTTTGCCGGATTAAGAGGGGAAGTAATTAGCCTGTACGTTTACACTGGGCAACTTACCTCACCTGATCTGGGTAACTGACAGATCTGTTTATTAGTGTAATTTATGATGGCTATCAGGATTTGGATTATGCCTTTTTCTACAATTTAAAGACATAAAATAAGTCAGACAGACTATTGATCACTATTTCACTGTTTGGGAACACTGTCCCGTGACAAAATCATGATTACAACCTGGCTTAGGGAAAACAAAAAGTTACACATCCACTGTGGAGCATCAAAACCATTAAAAAAAATAATCCCACCCTCACAAAATGTCAGAGCTGTAAGAATTTCTCTACCTGCCTTACCTGAGGAAAAAATTATTTTTTTAAAACCTCCCAGTGTAATCAAAACCTTTTGGGTTTTATTTTTCAGATCAGTTTTTACATGTCACAAATGTGGGAAAAAAAAGAGCACAGTAAGTTTTTTTCCAGCCTGAAAACTCAGCCAAATTTGTATTTGAGTACGCTTTGGTAACAGCAAAGCCCACAAGGCCTGCCTGCAGCAAAGGTAAGTATCTGGCAGCTGAGCTGGTTCAAAAGGGAGGTGAGGACAAGGTGTGAACAGGAACAGCCTCAGTGGACACGCACATGGAAATCTCGCACGATTTCCTGTTCTATCCCACAGGCAGCCCCCTTCCTGCCTTGCTCAGGATGATCTGAGCTCGGGAGTGGAAACTACCACCACCGCCCCGGGACCTCGCTTCCTGTCCTCCAGCTCCCGAGGGTGCTGTGTGCTGCTGTCCACACCGGTCCCCCAGTGCAGCAGCCTCTTCCCACTTCCGCGGCCAGGAGCCATCCCCTTTCCGATACAACAAACAGCGCATCTGTGCGCCAAAAAAGATAAGAGCAGCCCTGCAAAGCACAGCACACTGCTTTGAGGAGATGGGAGGAGGGACAAGCTCCTGCAAAAAGCTACCATTTGGCCCTCACAAATAATTACTGCTTCTCCCACTGTAATCGGTGGCCACTCTCTAGGGTTTCATAGGAAGCAGCAGGAGAGAGATCAGCTGTGCTGCAGTGTGATCTTCTCAAACAGGTGGTCCTCATCTCCTCCAGGGACAGGCACAGGAGGAACAGACATCTGAGCCATGACTTTGCAATTCAGTGAGACTACTTCCCTTTCCCTGTCCATTTACTTTTAGAAAAAGCTGCCTACTTTGCATGCACCTGAAGCTGGCTCTGTAACATTAAGAGCCCACAGAATACTTAAGCCTTAGCACTCCCACTATTTAATAAAAACCCTTTATTTGTGATCCTAGGTATACATACATTTTGCTTTCAGACCCATCTAGTTTGCTCCACAATAGATTTGTTTTGCAAATATATTTTTTTTTCTAGCCACCACTGTATTTGTCATTCTGTATTGGCAGGATTCATTAGAAGTTTTAACAGTACAATATTACTGTGTGATCTTTCTTTCAAGATCACCAAGTATGCAGTATAATGTACCAGAAGCCCATTTGGGTGTTTTCTTTCTTTTTAAGATGCTATGGGGGACACAATTCAGACAAGCATGAAATTAATCAGCTTCTTCCATTCTGACTGTTGTCCCTCACATGAAGGTGCATTTCAGTGAGGCAGGCTGCTCATTTTGTCACAACTAACACCAAAGATAGAGGAGATGTGAAAGCTAAAAGTTTCTGGGGTTTTGTTGTTTGTGTAATAAAAAAGGATTATACTGTTAGTCAAAACTGGAACTGAAATAACAGGGTTATATTATGAGCTATAATAAATTACAAAAATGTAATAAACAAAATGTTTTAAGAGACTTAAAGACTGGATTTTTTATCTATGTGTATACCCTAATACAGCCTGTGTCAAAATTAACTATCAAGGACTTGTTATGCTCTATCCAAAAAACTGTGGCTCTTCAATGAATACGTTTTCTATGTCTGTCTTTATTTACCTGAATTTTATGTAAGTGCAAAACTCTTCTGTTAAAACTGATCAGCTTATTCAGGAATGAAAACCGTTAGTTTTGCACAGCATTTAGAAATTAAAAATCACACTACTTTCAATGCTTAGAAGGAAAATACTGAGCAATAGAAACAGTAATAGTAAACACATGCCAGATAATAACTTTATCAAAGTATTTTACTTCTACATAATCATCCATAATCTATATTAGCTTGCATTAATCTCACTCATCTCGGCTACTGTAATACTTCCTTTCTGGAGTCAGTGCTGCTGAAATACTGTGTCTCAAATGATTAAACGTTTGGACTGTTGATTTATTTGAAAACTTGATTCAATGATCTGTCACTGGACAGGTTCTCCAGTCTGTGATGTTACCAAAGTAAGCAAGTTTCTTTCACCAACTTAAAATTCTTTGGCAGCACATTATCACAACACAGCTTCAGAGTTCTTCAGAGAAGTTTGATACTGAAGCTGACAAGACCACAAAATGAGAATAACCTTGTTTTCAAGAGAGCATTTGGTAACAGAGACACGAGCCCATTATAGGAAAAGTAGGACTCTCTCCACACCCCTGAGTAAGCATAAGAACAGCAAATGCTCGTAATGCTGCTCCAAAAATGTTTCTCTCACAGGTAAAACAACAGGGCTTAGTACTTACTAGAACACTGTAAGTCATCTAGCCACCCAGGGACAAGAGTTATTGCATGGGAAAGAAGATAAAAGACTCCTACAAACACAACCACCCAGGGACAAGAGTCACTGTAGGGAAAGAAGATAAAGACTCTCCTACAAATACAACTAAGCAAGCAGTGATTTGTTCCTTCAAAGGAAACGCTGCTCGTTTAACCTGCATGGCATGTCCCAAGATTTAGAGAAGATGCGCAAAGAGATACTAGGATTGAGTGGATGGGACAGACCAGCTCTGAGGTCTGACATCCAGCACAGGCACAGGAACCCATGCATGTTTTTGAGGCAGACTCCTTCTAACCACTGCTTATTAAACAAAGCTTCACTGTAGTCAAGACCTTGTAAAACCGCACTAATTAGGAAGTCCTGCAGTAAAGCTTTTTTCATTTCTGGTGGCAAAAATTGCTGGGAGATGCTCAATACCAAGTAATATGGCCTGGTCAGCCTTTAAACCTGTGAGTATAGGGAAATGGAACAAAACGGTTACTTTAGCTGATACAGTATTTTGGTTTCAAAAACACATAGTAGGAGATAGACAAGAGATATTTTGTAAGATGTGAATTGCTATGTATGTAAACCCCATCCTTGGAACAGTCCGGAATGCAGCCGAAGTAACTTCTGCAATACGGATAGGCTGATCAACTGTAATTTACTGAAATGTTAATATAACCCGTTCAGGGAAACATTTGATTTTACAAGCCAGCATTTATAAATCCTTCAGGAAACATCATCTCTGCCAATATAGAAACTTCTCTTTCTTACTGAAAGAACAAGTAACGTCTTACTGTCCGTGCCTCATTTAGCCATATAGCTATATCAAACCTAACCAACAGTCAGCCTTGTAGAATATATGCAAAGCTGATTCATTAACTGCAATTTTTAAACCCTAATACAAATGGATTTTGCAAACTGATTTGGATTAACCAAGTCTGGCTGTGCTTCCATCTGGAAGTTATATTTTATAACACTAGCCACATCTTGAAAAACAGATTCAGATGTTTGGAACAAATTCAGAACAGTTGTAAGAAATTCTAGGTACAAATGAAAAAAAAAAAGAAAAAGCTTTAATGTCTTTTTCCTCTCAGTTTTATTTCAAGTAGGCATTTATAATGATGGTGTTTAGGGAATTGAGGGGTAAGGAAAGAATCTGTGTTATTATCTATGACGCATTACTCATGTGTAACAGCAGTTTGTTCTTTCTCTTACTACTCTGTAGCATTTTAAGCCCATCCTGATAAAGGGACATGATGCTGAATGAAAACAGTTAGGAAACAGGGTTGAAGCATCTGGTCCATCCACAAAGATTTTCTGCCATGAAAACTGTCTTTACATGCAATAGCAAAATGAATGTAGTCCCTACAGTGAGAATACATCAATATCCATATAAAAATGCCTTTTTAACAGCAGAGCTTATAGCCCATGGGTTGTGTCAGTCTAAAACACTGTCTGTAAGGGTTGTACAACTTGTAACAACGCTAAGTACCTAACTTTAGAGAAAAACATCATCAAACCTTTTACTCTAAGTCTTAATCTCTGGATTTGGTCAAACCTACGTTAACATTGAAGCAATTTAATTTCTTAATACACAAACCACACATGAGGACAGATGAACATCAGAAGAGAAAGAGCTAGTTTTGAAATCTAATGCATCCAGAAATCTTTATGCCTTGAAAAGAAAAATTAACCCTCTGCCTTTCCAGCTTGTTTAAAATAACTGTGAAGCCATAAACAGGAAAGCCAAACAAGAGAAATGTGCCCAAGTTCCTCAAAAACATGATGCTGTAGATAGTAGCAAGCAAACGATAGAACAAGATTTCCTCTCCACCCACACCTTTTAGACCAGATGCTCTAGAAATCCCACAGACGACTGGTTTTCTCTGATTGCGTACAGAAGTTTCCTGACTTACCTAGCCTTCTTGCTGGTCTTGGGTTTTGGCGCGGTATTTTTTGCTTTCTTTTCCTTTGGCTCTTTAGGGGTCTTAGGGACTTTGGGGGTCTTGGGTTCCTTCTTTTCCTTGGGTTCTTTAGGATCCTTAGGTTCTTTTTTTGCCTTGGGCTTTTTCTTTTTCTTCTTCTCTTCTTGGGAGCAATCCACTGAGTTTCTGCTTAGATTCTGGCTGTCAAGTCCCCCAGGAAAGTCCTCCTTACCAAAACCTTTACTGGGACCTTCTGCAGCAATATGATTGTTTTTCTTTTTCTTTTTCTTTTGCTGTGTCTGCGGCTCAATTGATGGCAGATAATCATCACTTTTCACTAGCTGGGTATTCGGTCCGCTAACCTGAGTCATATCCGGCACTGGTTTCTCTAAAAAGGGTTCCGACGGAGAATGCTGAGAGAGAGACAAACAGAAATAAATTTGTAGATTTGCAACCTTGATTTCTAGAACTTTGCTCTTTTGGAGCAAGAGGTTACAGAGGGAGAAAATACTAAGCAGAAGATTAACTAGTAGCATATCTGAAACACTGTAAACCAGTAAAAACCCAAAGCTTTCTGCAGTTAAACCAGTAGCAAAATAACCAGAAAAGGGCAAATTACTCTAAAGCTGGTATATAAAGTAGAAGTACAGAAAATATTTACAGCTGTCAACATTTAGATGCAAAAGGAAATCAATTGTTATTTCAAATATTTCAGAATAGTTGTTAGTAGAATTAGTAACTTGTTACAAATTATTTAGTTGCACTGGAATTTTGTCCTCCAGGAAAAAAATTCTTAAAGTTTGTTTCTAGACATGCAAAGGAAAATAAAAGTATATTCACAGGCTGTATTTATAAAAAAAATAATCAAAGCAATTTACATTGGTTCAGCTGTAACAGAAGGTATTTTGATCAGTACATGAAGGATTAAGCCACTTTAAAACATAATATAATGTTACATTTTATGTCAAAGATCCACAGCTCCTAATTGTAACAAACAGATTTGTTCCTGCTACAGATTGGACAGAGAACTACCTTAAGTGTTTGTGAACCTGCAAAAACATCCCAATTCAAAGTCTGTATAGTGCATCAGGTTTATACCAGACTTAAAAAATGAAAACTTACATTTAATTACACAAATGTCAAGTGCCTGGACTAAACATATTGGATATATCTGCAACTTTTCTCCTCTTAATCGTTCTCTTCTACACAAAGATCTATGAGTTTGCAGTGAAAAATTGTCTAAGATCTACCATGACTTTGCAGCATATCAAAGCTCTAACCTGCTTCTCCTCACAGCCTGCCCATGGTTATAAATGCAGGACAACAGCGCTTCTCAAGAAGAAAAATAATAGCACGACACTGTACTGATGCTCTCTTGCAACTGCATATACAGTCAGATCATTTTCCCATCTTCTCTCTCTCTCTTCCTTTTCACTTTTCTAAAAATTAAGTCTGGATGATTCTAGGCAGAAAAGCTCCCTATTAGCTGTGGTCACAAAGTCTAGCCATTTGAGATGTTTGATCAATCGAACTGGGGAGAAGAAAGGTTTATAGCATATCAGAATTTTACTTCTAGGAATAGCAGTGCCTGTGTAACTGTTTGTGATGTTATCCACATTTCCTTTTCTCCACTCTTTCTTCAGACTGCACTTACTTAGGACTGGCAAGCATGCAAATGAATGACTGTAAATCCAGTCCCTGAGCATAAGAAGAACTGATGGGCATACACTGAAATACACTTCAGCCACCTGCATCTAAAAAGCAATGCACTTAAGATTTAGGAAGTAAAATTCTTAATATCATTATACAAGAAAGTGAATGCATATATATTTTTCCAAGTATATTAATATAGATTTCTGAATGTAAACAAAGTGAACCAGTGCAGTCCTATTTTCAGCATTTCTTTACAGCAGCAAAAAAATGCTGTTCCCTGAATATACTCAGATACTCGGAAGCGACCCAAGCAGCAGAAGGAGCAAGGCTGTCAAGAAGTGAAAACAACTCTTCATTGCTGTCTGGGAGAGGTTTCAACAGTACAAGCTTGATGCTACAGTTCTTCATGGAAGAGACTCCAGGACAAGAGAAGGTGGCCTATGTGACGAACTGAAGATTTGGGTCCATGTGGCTGAACCAAAAACTTCCAGGGTGACTTCTGCATGTTTCTATCCTCCACCTGTTTACTAAGATGCTTTTTAGTGCAACAGGGCCTTAGTTGCAGTGAAAGCTCAACTCTAACACAAACCTGATGCACCCACTGCATTAGCGCCACATCAATCGGCCTCACCTCAAAGGCAATCTTACGTTACGTATCCTGAAGTATGAACCAACACCTCTTCTAGAAATTTGTAGTCACCAAACACTTGCCTATCTTCATGCTGGAAAGTTCACAGAGACTGGGTATCTGTACAGAAAATGCTGATCCCAGGAAGTCCGTGGTGCCAATGAGTTTTACAGTCCAATTATGCATTACATAAAGTCGAGTTATTTTAAAATCTTCTAATTGGTTTTGAATTTGGTTGACTGAATTGAATTGAATGTCTCCTCAGATTTGTTCTGTGACACAGAACAGAACTGTCTTCTCCCTCAGACCATTACATATTTGTACTGTCTAACACTTATTTTTAGGTTGGAAGAGATAGGAATGTCACACAGATCACCTGTAAGTACTTCTTATACATAGATTTTCAGACCAGTACTTTTAACCTGCATTTTCCCAAGGTAGTCAACATATTTCTATATTATCTGCCATTTCACATCTCACCTATGTTTTTCAGAGACCTTGTGTGCAAGTTTCATCAGTCTTCACTGAGCTGTCCACTGCCATACTCAGTCCTCTTTTTATATACTGTTCACTTGCTGTATCTAACTTAGAAGAAATGCAAGTTATTCCTTCCATGGTTTGTAAAATTTGTGTTGAGCAAGTACCTTGTGTTTGGCAGTACAGCATTTGTTTGCCACGTTGAGACTTTTACAACTATCTACAAGCTTGTGTATAAGGCACAACTTCCTAGAATAAACTAGAATTGGTAGTTTAATTTATTTTTCTTTGTCTTAAGCCTGTGAAGCAGCCAAGCCAACAAATATTAAAAACCACAAGAAATCCAGTAAGGCCAAGTAAATGTAATTCTATAAAATCTTCAAGGTTGTACCTTCACTGGAGATATGACTGTGTCAGTGAAATCAATATGAAGTTTTATACATGCTTGTGTATGCTCATTATCTTTTCAATCTACTTAAAAAAATTAATACTTGTCTCCTTTCTAAGATTTGTAGGTTGTTTTTTTTTGTTTGTTTGCTTGCTTATTTTAGAAGTCTGAACAACAGCTTTTAGTGCAGTTATAAGGAAATCTGAAGGTAAGGCAGACAGCTTTCCAAGTCTCTACAACAGCTATGTCAGCCCCTCATGATCTGACATTTGTAGTTTTAATGTAAGGTCTGGTCAGAAGGTAAAGCACCGAGAACGGCAGCAGCGATTGTTGTCACACTGTAGTACTCAGTAACTCATTCTGGAAGATGTAATCTTATGAAAATCCAGATTTTTACCACCTCAAAGAGCTTACCCACAAGATTCATTCACAGGCTCTGAAACAACTTAGACTATAGATTAGACTCAAATGCTATGCATGAAACAAATATTAAAGAAGAAAACCTTACTGCCTTTTATTTACAGTACCAAGCTATATACACTACCAAGCATGCAAATTAAAATACTATGGTTTTTATTCATATCGTCCCCAAAACATCAAGCTACAAAAAGCCAACTCTGCCCTAATTAGGCTTCACTTATATCTCCCATTACTTGAAAATACATTACTTTTGCCATATTCCACTCCCTTTGCAGTTTGGCACATTTTGTAAATCACTTATATGTGATCATTTAAAGTATAGCACTCTTTCAAAGAAACGGGTGTGATTATTTTTCTAGGAAGTCTGTGCCTACACTTTCCCAATATGCTAAAACAGTTTATCCCTAACTGACAACCCCACATTGCTCCCTAGTGTGAAGCTGTGTAGGAGCAGCACAAACCTAGTGAGAAAAGGAGATCGGAAACAGCTTGAAAGATGCATTTTCTTACCCCAAACCAGTTATCTGCTCTTTCTTAAGGGAGAAAAGGAAAAAAGAACAGGCTTTCACTAGTAAATATTAGATTAAGCCTACCACAGGGAATTATTTCAAATAGTTCTACTTCTTTAAATCTACAAAGGATTAACTCCAGTTACAGGGTCACAATTTCTAATGAAAGAACCCCATTTTCCATTTACAAAATTAAAAAAGTACATTACAAGTTTTTACCAAAAGACTGAAAAAAATTATCTCCATACTTCACAGAAATCAAAATCATCACTTCTCCTGCACTTTCAGTAGAAACAAAGCCATAATTTAGTATGTTGGTACAGAATTTAATCTTCCACAGGAAAGAAAGCAGTGAAGATTAAGCACAAATAGGTATTCATCTTATTTGATATTGCAGCAGTATTATTTTTGGTATTATTTGAAATAAGGTGAAAAAGGTGCTCAAAAATATTGGCGTGTTTACTAGACCCACATCTCTTTATATCTTTTAGAGAAAAGCTGTTTTTGTAAACATTTAACAAAGAACAGATGGCCTGTTTTAATCATGTGAAAAAACCTGGAGCTCACATTAATACTCCTACCACCGACTACTGGGGCTAGTCACCTCCCTAACCAGCAGCATGGTATGGTCTTCAGTAATATCATTTGATTTTACAATGGACATTTTCTCATCAATTTCACTGCTTGACAGTTAATCAATGCTATTAACATGCAATATCACAATGCAGGACACTCCTAAAGATCGCAGCTTATTAGAATAGAACAGATTCTTCAGGAACTCAAAGGAGTTAAAATAATTTGCAGCTCAACAGGTTACCCAGAACAGTAATATGCTTTTGCGTTATCAATAAAATCCAACAATAGCCAAGCACATAATACAGGAAAACAATATTTGAGAAATTGATTCTGGAATGCAAAAATCTCACTTTTCTGGAATTCAAACTTATTTTTAAACTTCCAAACAAGTATCATCAGGATTTGAAAAATTAAAAATGAAGCTGCCTGCATTTCACAGCTTCTTGTGCTTTTAGAGTTAAGCTCATTCTCTGCAGCCCATATAGCTGTCTCAAACCAGGCCTGTTAACGTGAAGTAGCAAGATGGACAGGATGTAGGATTAATCCAGTGAGGGTTAATGGCAGGGAGGGAGGTTAAGGAGAATCTTACTGTTGCTTGAACAAGGATTGAATCACAATCAACTGTACTTAAGCACTGAAAGTAGCTGAGTGTTGCTTCCCTAGCAGAGCAGCAACTTGAGCCAATATTGAGCTTTAAGAAGTATGAAGCCAGAGCAGCAAAGTATGCGACATGACTCAGCTAACTCTGTGAAATTTGAACATCAGCACCAAACAAAAAAACAAAACAAAACAAAACAAAACCTAAAACTTTTTACCAGGACTACTTGCATTTCCCTCACAGGTATTTCCAGACTCCCTGGTCTTTTACATATTTTAAAAAAGATCTACTATAACCACACTTCATTTAAATGTTCTTGAACATTGGTTTATTAGCTGAGTTGAGTAACAGTAGAGCAAGTGCTCCGTCAGTTCCTACTGGCTCCAAAATACAAGCCTTTCCAATATGATAGCTATACAATGGATAATTCCATGTTAGGTAAATCATTACTGAATATTCTTATTTGCAGCAACTGCAGTCCTGTTAAATTATCACCTTCACTTCGGGAAAAGCAACCTGCAGCAAAAGGAAGGTCTTTTAAAACAGAAGACAGACTACAGCATTGCTTCTGGAAGCAGCTCAACCTAGTGCTGTACAGATCGCTCATTTTGAATTTGGGTCCTTCCTGATAGCAGTCCACAAGGCATTAAAAGCCATCCCATGCAGAAATTGCTCCACGATGCTTCCTTTTAAAGGTTAATGAAAAAAGTATTTATCATCCCTCTGGGTTATTTAAAACAAACTACTACTCTTGACTATCCTCCAAGCAAATCACTTGGAAAGTTTCCGTGTCATGTCTCGATACATTGCTCTGTCCCTGCAATTCTCAACTTGTCTCAACAGTTTCAGCATTAGGCTTGTCTTGGTACTCCCTTGATTTGAAGCATGCTTCAGCTTTTCTAGACCAACATATTTTTCAGACATCATCCATCTGCAAAGCTCACATATCAGTAAAAACTCCAGAGTAAAATGGGATCAACAGCACCTCTGAAATTGCAACGAAGTACCAGTACCTACGCTTAACAACAGTACAGCTGTACAGTATTTTTTCCTACAGTAGCTAATGTCCAGAAACATGCTCAAGACTACCTGCACACTGAGAATTCTTTCCAAAATCTGTTTTACCTATCAGATTCTTCTCCTATATTGTGAGTGATGATCCCCTCCCTTTTCTGTGACACTACCACATTAAACTGAAGATATGTATGTCTTTTTTTATTTCACTATATGGAAATACTTGGTACTACCTTAAAATATTTTGGGCAATATGATGCTGTTTAGAAACAACTGGTATCTCAATACTTCAGAAATCCTTCAAAAAAAATTGTAGTTCTAAAGTGACAACTTGCATTTGTAAACCAACAAGTGGTGTCATTAATCTTCTCCGCACTAAAGGGAAAGGCATCACACCAAATGAGAATGAAAGAAGTCGATTTTTCAAATATGACTCAACAAGGAACCTTATAGTTTACCAACACCCTTGCTATACTTCTACAAAACACAGATGAAGATGTATGGAAAACAAAAGTTCTATTAACACCTTCTTAGCAAGACATAACTTGACAGTTAAAAATCACTTTGCATGAAAAAAGTTCACATTTTAGTGAAGTGCTGCTGCAATACCACTTTATTTCCTAAGCAAGCCTCAGAACAGAATAGAATATTTTAAGACTTTCCTAAGTCTTCCTGCTCTGTTACTAGTAATGGAGACCATCTTTAAAAAACAGGTGCAACTAATAAAAAGTTAAAACTTGCCGATCTGAAGTTTTCAGAAAAACTCTTGAGTCAAAACAATGAGAATTTTGATGCCAGCAGCATCCTAACAGTGGAGTGGAAGTGATTAAAACTAATCTTAATGCCCTCAGCCACCACTGCAAAAGTACACTCAGTGCTGATTTGGTGGAGCTGAAAATATCCCCCAATTAATGTATGTGGAAGAACAAAAACATGCTATACAAAATATAGAGTTCTTTAATTGCACCTCAGCACAGCTACAGCATTAGAATTTATTCTGGTCATGTACTCTGTGGAGTAACACAGATTACAAAATATGAATGATACTAATGTGGCCATCCAAAAAGCAAAGATCCCATTATCTTTTACAGTAATCTCACGTAGCAATGCTATTTCATGCTCACAAAGTAAGAAATATTGCTAAACCTATGGAGTATCAGCCAGTGCTCATTGTTCACAGCTCAAAAACAACTAACTTGTCCTGTAAGAGAGCTCTTACATTCCTGTCCATCAATCAGAATCAACATCAGGGTTGATCAGAATCTCAGACAACAGCTACTCCTATGATAACAAAGTGTGTATCGTCCACATTAGCTTTCCAGGTAAGAAACTGCAATAGCTACCATAGGGATTGTATATAAGTGCTGTTGTGATGGTCCACAAGAAAAAAGCATTAAGAGTTTTTTGCTATAGACTACTTTGCTCCTAATGCAAGTGAGGCAGTCCTAAATATTACACAACAGTAGCCAGACTTTCCATCATCACCATGTAGACTGTTCAAGAACTCAGGATTTTGGCCAGTTTTTACTAGCTCTAGCTGTAGAAACACATAGAAAGGGTGGGGCAATTAGGTACTGAATTCTAATGGCAAAAGCCATATTGCTCATGCTGACAGGTCATCCACCTCAAGCCTGCCTTCCCTGCACAGCCACAGACAAAGGAAACCTCACTTCTGCGTACGCTCCATTATCAAGCAGCAGACATGCCAGAAACATGCCAATGTGAATTTTACCACAGAAGTCTTGCAGAGTTTATGCTATGCAGTCTATATCACCAGTAGGAAAATGACAGGCACAACAGCAAGAGCTCTGTTGTAAAATGGCCTATAAGCATCTTTTTCTTAACACTTTACTTCTGTGCCAAGTAAGACCTGTATGCAAAAATGTAGATATTTTCTTTGTGAAGCTACACCCAAGCACAGCTATCAAGGTACCTAGAGCTTACCAGAGAATTCCCTGGATCAGAGAAATATCCAGGAGGTTTACCACCAGTTTTCTCCAATCCCTCTAAAACAAGGTGGTAGCTGCACATCTCCAGGCAAGATAGGGAAGTCACATAGCAAAGCAAGAACACGCCAGGATGAAAAGGTTTCTGGAAGACCTAGTACAATACTTCAGCTTCTCCAAGAAAGGGTGAATAGGAGAGGAAAGGCCTTCACATATTCAACTGAAACAGTAGTATTGAAACTGCTATTATTGAACACATAAGCACTATAAAGATTAACCAAACATTTTTAGCATATATACAGGCTGAGTTGTTGCTCTTGGCCTTGCCTCCATGTTCCCCACAGCACTTCAGCTCCACTGTGAAAGCAAAACAGTTCCTCTGAAACAGCAAAATGCGAACATCCTCCCTCTCTTGGGCACGTTTCACAGTCACACTTTGAAATCCAAGGTCCTGAGGGAAGAGGGGAAGCGTACTGCTCTGCACGTGTAGCCGCCTCCCTCTGCCAGCAGAATTCCCTCCATTCAGTTACGGAATGTCAAATACATAGAAATCTATCCTCTCTGAAGGGTAACCCATTCCTACATCACACTGCATTGCCATCACTACGGGTTATGATGCTCTGGTATCAACTACAATTTCCGCTTAACACCCTGTTACCTACCCAGAAAAAGAAAATCTGACAAAACTGTCCTGTCTGACTATCTATTGAGCACTTCCAGCCTGCCCACGGTAATTAAAGCAACAAGAGTCCCCTAAAATTTCGTTTTTCTACAAAAGACTTAAAGTTACTCTTGAACCATTTTAAGAAGGACCTTAATTAGCTCGCATCTACTTCTATCAATACATTTCTCTACCATTATCAAATCTTAATCACAGTGACAAAGAGCAAAGAGCATCAGGTTTATGACTAAGGAGAAAATCAAAGACTAGCATATGTGGTACAAACACTGCTGTTTCTGACCACAGACAACCAAAAAAGTTCCATCCGTGCTTTTACTGCTGCAAGCAGTAACAGCAAAAGCACTACATGCCACAACAGTAAAAGTGTTTCTATTCTGGTACTTTTTCACCCCACCCCTTCTAACCCCCAAACGAGTTAATAGGAAAACTTATTTAACAGGTTATATTTGTAAAAAATATAAGGTGAAAGGTAGTAAGACATGTATATATCTTGCATGTTTACGTAAGATACAAACTATTAAAAAAATATGGTGTATACGTAAATTCAGAAGTGATTTGCAAAAAGTCTAATAAACTATGCTTTATCTGAATTCACATGAAGTACACTTTATTGTCTCACACCTTATATCAAATAAAGTGCATTTTAATCTAAGGAAGGGAGAACAACAACAGGGAGAAAAGCAGTTGTTTGGGTTTTCTTTTTTTTACTAGATGAAACTGAAGACTAGCAGGCCAGGAAATTTTTATTTCTCCTACCTGCTGTGCAGCGCTTAAGGATCAAGTAAATGCAAGCTTCAGAATTACCACTTGTTTGACGGACATACGGTGAGCCCTACTAGTCTGCTGCTTGTAGTAACAACATGAAATGCTTTTCAACAATGAATCAAAAGGACCAAACTGCAATGAAGACTGTAAGGAAGTACATCAGGAAAAGAGATGAGCACAGACAGGAGCAGCGTGGATTTAAATGTGTATTGCCCCATTCTGTTTACTTGCAACCAGTGCACACATATGTATTTTTTCTTCTGGGCTTGGTCATCTTGCAGTCTCTCCCTACCAGCCTGGGAAAGCCTTACAAAGATACAAGTCATAGCCAGTTCCTTTGGCCTTCTCATGGGAAGCCATGCTCTGTTTTGCCATGCACACCTGCCCCAGGGCTGCCTCTTCCCTCTCTTCTGAGGGCTCTCTAATGCCAGGCCCTTCAATGGATCTATAGCCTACCTCTGGGGAAAGCTGGCTCTTGGGAGACAAGCTGGCAATCTCAGCTGCCCACCAAGCCCTGTCTCATAAATATTAATGAGCAACTGAAGGGCTTTATTTCATACATTCATGAAACAGTAAGATGTAGCAACCACCAGCAAAATGCTTTCAAATGTATTTATAGGCAGTTGCATTTATTAGCATACACTTTTTTCCAATACATTAGGAAGATTTTAGGTAAGAGATAACTTCTCTATCATTTTCCTAAGCCTTTCCTTATATACCTCAGAAAACAAAAGCCCAGCATTTTTGTTTTAAAAGCTCCCCCAGCTCAGATTCTAGACTTGCTAAACATGCATGTTTAAGAGGCCTGCACATATATATATAAAAAATATCAATTGACAGTTTAATGACAAACATGCACCAGATTAAGAGGTTGGTGAAAAGAGGATGCAATTCATAGACAGCCTTTACTAAGAACTTTATTACTTCTCCTATCTGCAAGCCTTTACAAAAAAAGACCAAGTTTTCCCCAAAGGTATAAATATGTATCACATTCTAATAACACAAGAAAAGGGCAATGGTCTTAGATGTTTAAGATTTCAACTGATGCAACAAAGGACTAACTCCTGAGTTTTTACTCCTGTCCCTAGAAAGGAGGTCCCACTGAAGTCCCACAATACTACTTGTAAGTACTTTTATTACATAATAAAACATCCCGAGTTCTTCCATGGTTTGCAGCAAGTTTTGGTGGGTTTTTTTTTTTCAATTTCACCAGGATACCTTGCAGATAGAGTGTACCGGCTTAAGAAAGATGAGCTTAAAGCATTAGAAGAAACACTACAAGCACAGATACCACACTTTCGTTTCAGTTTGGTGCTCACAAACTTTTAGTTCATCACTATTTTAATGAGGATGATTTGCAACAGACCCCACTAGACAAATAATACAACACTCTTTTTCGTCCCTTGTCATCCACAGCCTCTGCAAGGTGAAACTGCACAGTATCCACAGTCAAAAGATGAAATGTTTTTGATGTGTTACTTGAGCTGATGCCTTTTTTTTCCCCTGTGTAATTTTAACTATAACTTGTACTCAAGGCTTTTCTGCTACAAATTTTAACAACCACACAGAATTCTCCAATCCCATGGACTTCTAATACTGTAAAATACATAAAACAGCACCAAGGCAATGAAAGCTAAACCAGTCAAACCAACTTTTACAATTACTCATTTATTCTTTCAATCGAAGTTTGCTGACTTATTCTGATTAAGAGGGCCTCATCTCAGAAGTTCCTCAAAAAGGCTGTATTTGGTAGGTGGTTTTTGATATCATTATATCCACAGTAGATCAATCGTCCTGTCTCCACTGTTTACATCTATTCCAACTCTCCAAGTGTTTTTACTTGTTGCTCTTTCAGTCTCACAGTCCAGGTGAGCACACTTTGTACTAGGAGATTCACAATGTAGAATTATTTAGAAGTCAACATTTTGTTTTGACATTCTAAATGCCATTTCCTTAGTCACAAAGAAGTTCCACATAACCAGAGAAAAACAAAACTCAAAAATCCCACTACCACTTTTATTTCTAATAGCTGTACCTAGTAAGTTGGAGTGACTTTTCTAACCTATTTTTATCCCCACCTTAAACTGTTCTTGTCCAGCAGAAATTCAAAAGCTTTCCTCAGACATTGACCAAATGAGTCAACTTGCAAGTGAAATAGTAAACATGCAATGTTCTCTTGGAAACATAATTAAAGTTCACTGTAACTCTAAGAAAAACTACTATAAACACATTTTTCTTTTTTAAAATGGCAGTCTAAATTATTAAGTATTTCCAATACTTGAAAACAAAAGAATAAATGTCATTAGTGTCACTTACGAAACAAATTTAATTCCTAGTACTTGACTTTTTACAATAATATTTCACAGGGTGAGTCCTCCCTAGTTACTTCCAGAATTTCTGCCTCATTCAGCATACAGGCTGGATGAGACTCCTAGATTAAATCAGATCTGAATGACTAAGATATTATCCTGAAGAGAAGGCTCATATTACCTTGAAAACTTCAGTACAGAAAAAAGAAAGACTGCAAGGAGATGGTCTATGATAGAGCAGTGAACATCAGGCAAGATTTTTCCACCAGCCTCAACTCACCATGATAATACTCTATTATTTTCCTGAAGGGGTTTTGTGTTTCGGGTGGGTTTTTTTCTTTTAAATTCCATACTCATTTCTTTCTAACATAGTTCTCCATCAAAGGACTTGCCACGAACCCTCTTACTGAGAAGTGCCCAACCATGACTGCAAGAGTACCTGCCTGGATAACTATTGGCTTCAGCCCAGCATAACACACCCTAAGAAGCCCCAAATCCCACGTCTATCACTCTGGCCTCAGGCAACTCCCTGTCCCTCTGTCCTGGTTTCCTTGTATGTAAAATGGAGAATACACATTGTAGGACAGTTTAGAAGATGAATGAATTAGTGGTTGTTGAGATTTTTCTATGTTACAATTAAATTACCATAAAGAAGCTCATTTAGCTATTAATTCTTTGCCAGAAGAGAGACACTGTTTGTAGGAAGAGTCAGTCTGTTTCACAAGATACAGTGATATTCATGATTAGATTTACTGGACAGTATACGGTCCATACCTCAAATAATAAAACCAAATTAAACAGCTACTTCCACCCACAGAAGACCTTCCAGAAGTAGAAGAAACAGAACAGACAAAACATGGTTGCATACACAGATTACATCCTATTTCATTGGTACAAAGAACATGTACTGCAGCCCTACTTCAGTTCTTAACATCCCGTTTTGCAGCTTGCTATCACTGTAAGCCCCATCACTTAAAATGTGTGTTAAATTACATCGTTTAACATTTTTGTAACTTTGTTGTTTCTTGATACTTCAACAAAGTATATAAAAACATAACCACCAAAACCTTTTTGCCAACTGTAGATATAAGCAAGGCAGGCTCTGCAGACAGTAATGAACAATTAGTTTTTTGGGTATCCTCATCACACCCCTTTCAGAGGCATTCATGCTTACAGCAATATAAATACTTGAAAGTTCTAACGTGTCACATATGAAGTATGTGGGAAGACAACACAAGTTAAAAGCTACTTTTTTTTGTCTTGCATACATATATATTTACATATATATACATGTCTGTTCAAATATTTAACTTCCAGTGTTCTTTAAGTTTCCTCTACTGATGTGTGACCCTCTTCCCAAACTACAGGTGTTTCCATATTCACTTTCCAATATATATACAAAAAAGACACCAACAAAACCAACCTGCAACAGAAAAAAAAAAAAATCAGCTAAATGGTGTGGGTTCTTCCCTAGCTACATACTCAGAGTAACGCTTTCCATCCTGGCATGTAGAAGAAGTCCTCAGGTTAAATAAAGTTCTGTGAAGATAAAACAAAACATGATGGAAAGGCAGGGTTTTCTTTTCCATCTCCTGTCTCTAAACAGAAAAGGAAAAGAACCTGAAAACAATGTGTGTGATGGTTTTCTCTACATTTTTAGATACACTCCTGAACAGTTATGGAAAAGCAGCAATCCTAGAAAATCCTCTCCAATTAACTAGCTTTTAAACACCTATAGTTGACCAACTCATGGAAATCAGAGGGCAAAAGGCACAATATAACTTCAGCAGTGATGCATTTTACACCAACGATATCTATTTTACAAGAGAAAAACTACTAAAGATTTAATGGTGCCAATTAAAGAAGCCAAGAGTTGGCATGGCTCAATGGCTAAGTCATAGACCTTTTCTCTATAATAGGTTCCATTATAGCCCTGAGCTCAAGCAGTGGTAAAAGGACTGCAGAATTCTAAGTGTTATTGCAAAGGAAGGTTTAAGCATTACGCAGCTACAAGGCTAGCAGCAGTAAAGCAGCTTGCACTTACTCAGAATCCTAGTTGTGGGCATCTCACAACTTCAAAACACTATCAAAGAAATGAAGCACAGCAGCGCAAAGCCCTCAGAAATTTAACTAGCATTTTATACACATTTCCAAACTTGAAATACTTCAGTATTTGTAATTTTTCTACTATGGTGTTACCCGATTTGGTATTCATTTATGTTTACATAAAATTGTGTAGCTGAAGACTGAAAGTTTTTACTTAACCATAGGATGTCTATAAACAACTGGTGCAACGTACAATGAGAAGAAGAAAATTAAAATGTCAAAGTGCCTCTCGAGATGGCTCCCAGTAAACCCAGGAAAGTATCTGTGCCATCATAGAGCACTGTACAAAATTATCATCTATATCAACAACGAGACCTCACACACAGTACAGATTATCTTGAAGGCAAAGTCTAAAGGGCATTTCACTTACTTTAGACAGATTGCTCTTTATGAAAACATTGGCAGATCCTAATACAGGAAATAAAAAGAATTAATATGGGTAAAATTGGCACCAGAGCAAACTGGGTATAAAACCAGTGACTAATAAATTTAGGATAGGAAGTCAGATACCTGTTCCAACATTCAGAGTAATCTGATTTGGTGTAAGAATTTCAAAAAAAGGAGTACGGGGAGCAAAAGCCAAGTGCTCTTTAAATTGAAGTTTGATAAGCAGTTTCTAAGACTGTACATGTGACAGCCAGAGGCTCAACTCAATGGCCCAGACAACCATTACAAGTACTTTGCTCCTAATAAATGGTGACAGTAAAAATCAACAGCAAAAATCTTGTTTAGATTAAAAAAATGAATGTATTTTAATAAATATACTTTGGAATATGACAAACACTGAACATATTAGTTCAGAAATGAGTTAAATATGCTTAGAACAACCATTTCTGTTTGATTTTCTAGGGGAAGAAAATCCCTACTAAGCAGACTGACTGGTAAGAGAAGCTTCTGGTCACGGAAGTTTTACCTTCAAACCCGAAAAAAGGGGTTGGTTACCCAAAAAGCTCTTATAATTACACTGGCCAATATAGTCAGAAAAAAACCCTTAAGTATTACCCCTTTTGTCAGTCTTACTTCATTCACATCCTCAAATCATCACAGCTATGAAAGTGACTACTCAGATACTTCAAGGAAAACCTCCATGATTTCAAATGCTTGCACTTACATCACCTTTCTTTGACTAGAAATTGTCTTCATTCACATCATGATTATCATACAAAAGGCAACAGTGCTGTTTAAAACAGAAGGGGTTACTTTTTAAATAAAGATGTCACAGTCCCAGTGTCCTTTTGCAGCAGCTGCTTCTATTCCATGGTTTGGACAATTCTCCCAAAACAATGCAGAAGTCATTTTTATTTTTAGGTACTGCAGATGATAGAGATTTGAGAAAAGTAGAAGCAAGCAATTTATGAAATTACCGGTCATCAGTTGTTCATTTACACAGTTATGCTACTTTAGTATTAGTGATATACTTGTAAGGAGTGGGTTAGTGCAGGAGATGCTGGTATCCAATTGCTGAGCATGTCTTAAATTGCAACAGGAATATGGCAACTAAAAAGGCTCCCAAGAGAATTTCATTTCTTTCTAATGTTGTGCTAGAAAACTTGATCTTCCTCAAGGGCTCCCTACACACAACATCCCTAAAATACAAGGGATCTGAATCAAAGAGGATAAATGAAGGTAGAACAAATTAAGAAAAAAAAAAAAAGAAATAGAGTAGTTTTCCATAGAAATTACCTTAGTGCTCCCACACCAGAAACCCCTGGCCTGCTTTGATGGCTCTCCAGGCCAGTTAACTAACCATGTAAACCCCTTCTCCCATCCCCAGCCACTGAGGCATTTAGGTGGTTTACAGGAGTGCTTTGTTTGGGGCTAAATTTGTACAAGTTGGTGTAGAGACAGAAGAGATGGAAAGGAGCATGAGTTTTTATCTTTTACACCTACTGGTACGTCTGAAAGAGCAAGACAACCTGCAGATCATACTTCAACTACTTAAGAGTGCAGGTTTTCTTGTACAATAGTTATGGTGTCTTCCCCTGTTGTTGTTCCCCCCATTTTCTTTGCTTTACTTAGGAATAGAAGCATCTACAACTCACAGAGTATGTTCCTGAGTTAAAAGGAAAATATGCTGATCAAGATCCAAGTAAATCTGTGTTTGTGACTTGCAAGAAATAAATTGGTTGTTTTCTAGGACTGAACTAAGTAAGGTAGGTATTTTCATGTGCACTGCTAATATTCTTTTTATGTAGGAGTCCCTACAGGTTTGCACGAGAACTTTTGGTTATCCAATTAGACATAATTAGTAAAAGCCCTTTAAATGCAGAAAGTTAACTTTTACTTTCTGAAGCTGCAGTGGTTATATTTTGGATATACTAAAAGACAAAGCAAAACAGAAGATTACATCCAAAGGCTTTTTGCGTTTTTGAGGACATACAAATGCACAGAAGTCAAGCTGGCTTTCAAGAAAATGTGCTGGAGTGGAGGAACACACAGTGTTAATCCTTCTCAAGGCAGGGCCCCTGAGGCTAGCACCCCACAGGCAGGAGCCTGCCCAGGGCAGCAGAGGCGGAAGAGGGAGGAGGTTTGTGGCTGCCTGGTAAACCCAGGTGCTACCCGGCTGCAGGTTTCCACTCTGTCAAATGGAAACAGTGATTGGGTTTGCCTGCCCCATTAGTGTATTCCCACTGACTCAAATTACTCAAAGGTTCTCTGATGGAATAAGTTAACAGACACAGAGGGTACATATCACAGGCTAAAGCCATCTTTTTTGAGCTGGCTTACTAATACTAACTTGCCAAACAACTCAGGTAACTGTGGTTTCATGCCATCACTCCACTGCAAGATTCACAACTCCACAGAAAGGCTCAGTTATGCCCAGTATCCTTCAAATCCAAAGGCAAATACATTTTTACTATATGTTCTCTTCAGTCTTTCCAAAACCTTTCCAAAACAGGTGGCACTGTACAATCCATTACTTCCAGGTGAGATAAGGCTACACCACCTTCATCAGCCAATACAGAACTCACCATTTGGACTCCCCCCTGAAGAGATCATCGAACAGTTTGGGTTGGAAGGAGCCTTTGAAGGCCATCTGGTCCAAACCCCCTGCAATAAGCAGGGACATCCTCAACTAGATCAGGTTGCTCAGAGCCCTGTCCAACCTGACCTTGAAGGTTTCCAGAGATAGGGCATCTACCACCTCTCTGGACAACCTGTTCCAGTGTTTCACAACATTCATTGTAAAACAATTCCTTATAGCTGATGTGAATCAACCCTCTTTAATTTAAAACCATTACCCCTTGTCCTACCACAACAGGCCCTGTTAAAAAGCTTGTCTGCATCTTTCTTAAAAGTCCCCTTTAAGTACTGAAAGGCTACAATAAGGTCTCCCTGGAACCTTCTCTTCTCCAGGCTAAACAACCCCAGCTCTCTCAGCCTGTCCTCACAGGAGAGGTGTTCCAGCCCTCTGATCATTTTTGTAGCTCTCCCCTGGACCTGCTCCAACAAGTCCATGTCTTTCCTGTGCTGAGGGCTCCAGAGCTGGATGCAGCACTCCAGGTGGGGTCTCACCAGAGCAGAGGGGCAGAATCACCCTCCTCAACCTGCTGGTCATGCTTTCTGGGCTGTGAGTGCACATGGCCAGCTTATATTCATCCACCAGTAATCCCTATTTCCTTCTCCTTAAGGCTGCTCTCAAACCCTTCATGCCCCTGTATTGATACCAGGGGTTGCCCCAACCCAGACACAGGACCTTGCATGCTTGGCCTTGTTGAACCTCAGGAGGTTCATATGGGCCCATTTCTTCAGCTTGTCCAGGTCTGTATGGATGGCATCCCATCCTTCAGGTGTGTCAACCGTACCACTCAGGTTGGTGTAGTCTGCACATTTCCTGAGGGTGCACTCAATCCCTCTATGTTCTTGATGAAGATACTGAACAGCACTGGTCCCAATACACTTTGCTAGGATGGGGGGACCCTACACTTTGCTTTACACTGAGGTGTAACTGCCGTCATTTCAGACGCCAGCCTGAGCAGATCCCATCTGAGGTAAGATTTACATTACAACACAGAACTCTGTTCTGTCTATTCCCCCCCCCCCCCCCCCCCCCTTTTTTTTATTTTTTAATCTGTAAGCCTCTAGTAACAGAGATGTAACTCTCTTAACTCTCTTTTAAAACCTTCCCATACGCATATTGATGCTTAGCGTATAAACCAGCTCTTCTTAATAGACCACCTAAAAGCTATCTACAGAGGACTTCAGAGATATACAGACAGGTTGAAACCACCAACTCAAAGAAATCTTAATGGATACATGGGAGATACAAAACCAAAAGAGATTGTCAGTAATCAACCCTATTTTTCTGCTGAGGTGTGAAGACAGCACTTCTCCAAATGGCCTTTCCATTGCAGTATTTTATTAACTGCAGCATGACAAAGTGGGCTTGAAATCACAGACTTGTTAAAAAGCCTTTGATGTTATATATGCAGCCCAAGATCCATTTATGTCAAAGAGTGCAAGATACTTCTCAAGCTCTAGTTCTTTAGTCACAGCAACAAATGAAAAAAGACTTTGAATATGTTATCTGTGGCATGTCACAGGTAGGCCTTTTCCCAGCTCCTTTAGTAATTGAGCTAAACTAACAAGTAAATCAGAAAGAGTCATTAGAACTGGAGGGGAGGAGAAAAAAAAAAAAAGGCAAAACCCCAACCAATAACCCCACACTTCCTTTCCTGTGGACAAACACCTCATTCAGCAGTACCAATTGAGATAACTCTTAATTATAATGATTAGATCATACTTCAGTTCTTCAACCAGTTTGATTAACATTCTTCTATCAAACATCAAGTATCTTATCTTTACTGCATGTATCTTTAGTATCATAGCTCCAGCTGTTCTTTACAGAACCTATAGTAAAATGTGAAAAACCCTAAACACAGGTCTTATATCAGATGTGCCTACAGCGATATCAGGTATAATTTTGTTTTATATTGTAATACTATATTAGAACCAGAGAGGTGTGTCTAAATCAACCCTTTATAACTTACCCCTCATTGCCAGTAACATTTTTCAGTGATGTTGTACAGCATGCCAGGGAACTGCAAGAACTGCTCTGCTGTCCCCTGCTCACCACCACTGCAGAGCACCTCTCAAGCACACCCAACAGCAATACTGGCAATACATACATGAAACAAGCAACCTGTCAGACAGCAAAGAGTCCCCAAATCCCAGTCTAATGCCTTAGTTACTGATTTATCTGATTTTCAACAACTTTTCCCGAAGTATTTCAAAGGAGACTAGCAGAGAGAAAGACTTAAAATGAAGTAGTCTTCAAGTATCGTAGGTGTTTATCCCTATGTCCACAACTGACAATGCCTGCCCCAGTAAACATTTGCAATACCCCATTAACAAACTGAGTAAGATATGAGAAACAACTATAAAGCCCAAAGTTTTAGACTAGTTTTAATGACTGTATTTTTCATATACAGCTGTACAAGTAAACTGTGATGTCAACCTTTTATGGTAAGGTGTCATTTTAAATTCAAACACACACTGTACATTATAAGCCTCCCATTATATTTAGCAACAATTGGCTGGTACAGAAAGATTTCTTCCAAAAATAAAATAAAGCACTTCATATCATTCAACGCTCACACGTAAGGAAAATTACAGTATTATCACAGTTATCATAGTCTTCCAGGGCCAAAAAAGATACGAAGTACCAGAATGCAAGTGGATGGAGGGCCATCTGGAGAGAAAGGAGATGTAAAAGGAGAGTGGAAAAACCAGAGTTCATATTGACTACTAGATATTAGGATGTTTGTTATGAGTCCTCTCTCTCTTTCCTTACAGGAACACTAAACCCAAAACTCCACAGAGGTATTAACTTCTCAGTTACTGTGGTGATTACGTTATTTTGGTTGTGGGAGTTACAGAGACATAATAAAACACAATTTCATTAACACAACTAAAAATTACTAATGTTCTTCTGATTCAACTGATTTAAATTATTCAGTCTGGTTTAAGAAAGAAGTCTTTTGTAAGTGGGTATACATTCCTTTCGGGAACTCTTGTATTACACGTGAAAACTTCCTCTCTGATTAAAAACCCAAGAGTTTGTGTTTAACAAAATACAAAAAAAGTGAAAGATTAAACTTCAGTTTGGCACTCCCTACAACATGTTATATCAATATAGCAAAGATACATTTGGTGCTGTATACTGAAGAGTAAGTGTTGCACTTGAAGACATGTATTTGCAATTTTCCAAAAATAAAAGGTTAATAATATTCCATAGAAACCTACCAAGCTCCAGAAGTTAAGATTTCTTGATATTTGATTTCTACAGCAGCAACCCATGCATTATGAACCCACTCCCAGTAGTACTTAATTTTTGTGCTTTTCCAGTGTAATACATGAGCTGCTGTCTCCTAAGCTTGGCTAACACAATGAAACCACTGAGGAATAGTACAGGAAAGAGTTGCATCCTGATCCTTGGTAGTGATTCAGGGATGAACAGGAACAGGAGATGGAACAACAGAAGCAAAAAAACTCAACCCAACAGTGGAAGATCAGAGAGAGATCCACTTGTTTTCTTCCGTATCTTGTATACCTGCACTACTTTCAGGTTAACCTCTACAATTACCAAATTCCAACAACATGAAGTGGGATTTCCTGCTCTGAACTGTTAAGACTAGTCATCTCTACCTTCTTGAGTGGCACTCTTAAGCAAGAGCAGTACTGGAAGGAGTCACAAGGACAGCACAGGGAGATCGCACATTTTAGAGTAACAGACTAAGAACTGGAATCAGAATTTTTATGAATTTGGGTTTTGAATAAACAACAGTCTTTATGCCCATCATCTATATGTTCCTCTCCATAAACAGGGGCAACACTATTAGCAATCTCGCCCAGTAACTGAGAAAGTTTTAACTAAATTGGTGATATATCAAGGTCAGTAAAACCAGAAAGAATGCAGATTCCAGAGTTTATTATAAATCAAACCCACACTCAGATCACTAAACCATCCTATCTCTCAGATTTCTTTCCTCATAAAGACCACCAAGAAATTAATCTGAGTTTTATTTTTAACTTTTCATGCTTTTAAATGATTCTCTATGTTGAAGAAAAAAATCCCACTCAGTGCTCATGGAAAACAATTTATTGACAGATACTGGAGGCATCTTCCCTCATTTCAATGCGCATGACGCACATCTAATGAAATTGTGCCAAGCTCTTTGCTAGAAAGGGGATGTTCTTTCATCTCTTCAATAACAAAATAGCTGCAAATACTTCAGCTGGAAGAGAGGAAAAAGTCTTCCTTTTCCCAAAAAGAAAACACACCTCTGAAACCAGATCATTCATTTATATTTGTGTGGGGGGGAAAAAAAAAGGAACAAAAGGTGAGTGTTAAAAAAAATATCTGGGAGAAGTTGAAATGTGACCTGTTTGTCACTAATTCAATGAAACAAGACAAAGCTTTGACTTCTAATGGAAGTTCTGATTTATCAAAATTTGAGGCAGGACTCAAGGACTGGTTACTGAGGAAAAGTGCTACGGAAACCTGAACCGTTTAAGGGGCCTGAAAGCTCCCTGCCAGACAAAGAGGCCGTCCCCATTTTCTCCCACCAAGCATTCCTACTCCCACACTAACCAGCTTGGGTGATCTTGTGGCCACACAGTGAAGATATGCCAAGAACATGATCTGGCCAGAAGCAAGCTGGCCAGATAAGCCAGTTCACCAAATGATCAGGTATGCTGATGCAAGGAAGGAGCTACGGCTATGTATCCCAGACCTCTGCCACCTTTATTTGCATGGATTATTCTTTTTTTATATAAGAAGATTAGATATTGAGAGTTACTCAGTTCACGCAACTACACTGGCAAGCTGTCAGCAGACTGTCTGCCCACAGCACAGCAACACAAAGGTGCACCCTGAAGCAGTGTGCTGAGCAGTACCAGGCACCACTGTGCCAAACAGCTACCTCTGGCAAAAGGGCTCAAGAGGCAGGTGACTCAAGCAGCTGGTGCAGGAGAGGGGTGACTCCCTGAACTTCTCTGTCCCCAGTTTGACACAGATGTTGCCCACTTCCTCTCTTGTTCTACTGCTCAGCGCTGCTCCATCAGCTCAGCCTTTCACTGTTCTCTCCCTGATCACTGCTTCCTGCCCATGCTTCCTACTCTGCTCCTACCAACTGCCGAGAAGCAGCTTCACCATCTTTAAACCACACGTGCAAACTTGGGAATACTTCAAAAGACCTGTATAAGCAGATGCTTTAATCACTCAAGGGTGTTAATCTCACTCCACAACTTTACAACTCTGTTGACCAAATACTTATAGAAGACATCTCTAAGGAAAAAAACCAAGCTGTTTGTCCCCCAAATCCACATCACATTACCACCTGTATAATATATACATCAACACACAAATAAAAGAACATTGATACCTAGAAAGGAAAGCTCCCAAAGATAATAAAGAAAAGAACAGCAGGGGTACTAACATCCATTCTGGTACTTTGTTCAGGTGAGACTGTCCCTTTTTAAAATACCATTCCAGTATTTTAATTTCATCATCAATTCCTTCATTATAACTCCAATATGAAAATTTAAAGTGAAAAGCATTGGCTCACTGAACTCCATAGACAAAAGCTAAAAATGGAACTTCAAAGTGATGGTGTCCCATCATAGTGGGAACCCGGACATTTACTCTCCCCAGAAAAACAGAGGACACTTACGCAAGTTTGTGACACCTGCATTCAAGATACAGGCAAAGGCGGATTAGTTTAAAATAAACGGATGCCTCAAATTCCACATGAAAGAGCAGGATGGAAGACCAGGAGCAGGATGGAAGACCAGGAGCAGGATCCATAATAAAAAGGCAGGAATTTACTACTTCACCTGTTCCTTATTAAGATTGCCATTGCATTTAAAGAAATAAAAAAATACACGTGAAACAAATAATTAAGCATTTCTCCTTTCATTTGCTCCAATTTTCCATCCTTGTAAGTTATGTAGGCTGATGATGACACAGATGTGAGGGTTTGTATTAGACTATCAGCTTTCAGCCATGAAAAAAGCTTCTCTGAAACAACAGATCTAAATTTGTTCAAATAAATATAAAATAAGAGAATGTGTTCGGCCATGGGAAAATAAGATGACTGCCAAATCCCACTGTAGTGATCATCAGCAGATAAGAATACAGTACTGAAATACTGAACAGAAGCATAAATTTAGAAGTATTTATAGTTAGGCAAGTCCTCAGATAATGCTAATGATTTCAAGAAAACACACATTCAGGTCACAAACATGTTGTAGAAACTTTTAACATATTCATGCCGAAGAACAAGTCTGGTAACTCTTAAGCCTACAAAATCAGTATGCTGATGCAGACTTGTGTTTTTATGCTAATGTAGCAAACTGGCTTTACCCAAAACTCCAAAGCAGGTAATTTAACAGCACAAATAATTTTCATCACGGTCAAATCACGGTGCCTGAGGGAAGAAGTATTCTTCAAGTTGCTTCTACCTCCTCAAGAGTAAAAAAGACCAAAAAATCCATAGCCAAACCACCTAAAAAGTACAAGTCTTTGGCCCAAAGGCCTATTCACTGCAACCCCTTATTTATGAAAGCACATGCAGGTTTGATAAGGGTGTGGAAGAAATAAGCCTTTGCATATGTTAATATTAACTGTTAGACTAGAATATACCGAAGGAGTTTTAGAACATAAACTTCTGTTGGACAAAGTATTTCATATTAATTATTATATCCTTTGAGAGACCTGCATGTGAACCAGCTCACACATGGATCAGGCTATCAACGTAACAGAGTAGCTTTAATGGTCTATTTTTCTTTTATTTGGAAATTTATAGTTAGTTACATTGCATATATTGCTTAAACACGAGTTCTTCAGAGCCTCAGCAAAATACAATAAAAGCCTGTAAACTTCTAAGAAAAATTTGCTATTATCAGCTTTTACTTTTAGGTGAATACTATGGATTTTCTTCTCAGCTTTTCTTTCATTGTTCTCCACAACTACTGATTTGGCCTAGGTTTTTAACATATATATTGCATAAATATGCACACACACTTGCTTATCTATATATAAAAAATAATACACAGTTGTAATCAATTTTAATCAATCAAGGTTCAGTATTAGTGGTTTTTAATTCCATTTAGCCTAGCACCTTCAACAATGTTGCCAGCGTACACTAGTTCACTGGTCTATGAACACTTGAAAAGGGCAACTAGAATTTCCAGGGACAGCCATGAGATTTTGCTAACATGCAGCACATATGGTACCCCAAAAGACCAGCTAGCAATCACATGAAATAGCCTCTGTATCAAAACAAAGAGTACCCAACAGTGTTGACAAGTTAAAAAAAAACCAAAACTGGAGTTGTTCTACTTATTGACAGGAAAACAGTCAAAAAGCTAAACACTCAAGGGGTGAATAAGCTAACAGTTCTCTCTGGAGCTGTGAGACATTCCTTATGAATATTAATGTATGGGAAAAACCCTAACCATCTGAAATGATACCATATCTTATGAAATAAAATTATAGGACACACGTTGAAATGTAATTGGTTATGTGAAGACAATAAGGAGGTATGTAAGGAGTCAGTTTCTTCTTACTACTCTTAGGCATTAAAACAATTAAAATACCCAGGAGAAAGTCAACTTCATTTTAGTGTGCCAGCAGTAACTGACTTAACCTGCACTCTCTGTCAGGTTAGAATATTGCATCAAACCACTCCAGCTGATAGTGGTTTTCATTAATATCACTCTTCATTCAGGTATATCCAAGCACAAAGTAAACTGAGGCAGCAACACAGGGTTTGAAAATGCAGGAAGGGCCCGTGACAAGGGTGACCCATCTGGTGACTCAGCAGGACTTTCCCTGCAAGCTCTTCCCCTACAAGGGAGGGCAGGAAATTTCAAAAGAATGTGTTCATACCAAACACAGCTATGAGTTATGATTTAAAGCAAAGTCACATGCCCACAGATAGCTAGGCCAGCAGAGTAAACTGGCAGTGAACCCATAACACATACAAAATTAATCTCTTCTCCACAAGAAGCTGGCCATTGCAACCCAGCACCCATCAACACTGTTGGTGCCTACCACTGAGCTCTACCATTAAGTCAAGCATGGAGGCTATACCATAACTGTTTGTCATTTAAGTACTCCTATGTTTGACTAGAAATAATGTAGATCACATTTTTGGAACATGATTAATGAACAGGACTCAAAATTTCAGCCCATACAGTAGCTGTGGATAAATAAGAAGTTCTGTATAATAACACACCCAGGATAGCCTATTCTTGGCAGAAAAAACTCTCTATCGCTAACAAAATTTTCTGAAAATAACAATACACAAGAGCAACTACATAGCATTAGACCCCCAGAGGCATGCCTAATATGATAGCCCCTCTCTGATAGAAGTCTGTGGAAGAGTAAGAGAACCAGACACACACAGCAGATGCACTCCAGTAACAAACTCGGCCACTTATTTATGTGATAGATCTTCTGAGCCAAACGTGCTGCCTTCATGTTTAACAAACAATAATTCATTTTTCTGCACAGCACCTCAGAGATCAGCATCTTAACATGCAGTTCTGAGTTCACCACCTGATAATTTGCAGAACACCTTAAAAGAATTCAAGGAGACAAAAACAAGTGACAAAGAACCCTAGTTTCACATTCACCTTCTTCATGCATCCATATCACTCACAATTTTAGAGGCTTTCACCACTTCTCTCCTTCCCTTTCCCCCTAACTCATTCCCCTCTGTGCTTTTTCACACGCTACTGTATTTTTATGAGGCCTGGAGAAAGGATCCAGAGCTGCACAGCATTTGCCACATCAGCATACCATGGATACATGTAGCAACATAATAACAATCTCTGGGTTTGCCCCGTACTACTTCCATAACAATTCCTACTGTTTCATTTCTTCGACTGTAGTAGCACATTTTCAGATAGCCATCTAACACCAAGACCCTGTTCCTAAGGAGAGCTTTTTGCCTGCTATTTCACCACTCAGGTACCACAGAATCATATAAATTGGAAAAAGACCTTTAAGATCAAGTCCAACTGTAAACCTAACACTGCCAAGTCCACCATTAAAACTTGTCCCTAAGTGCAAGATCTATGAGTTTGTTACATATCTCCAGGGATGGAGACTCAATCACTTCCGTGGGCAGCCTGTTCCAATGCTTGACAAGCCTTTTGGTGAAGGAAGTTTTCCCAATGTCCAATCTAAACGTCTCCTGGCCATGCCTTCACTCGTACAGCTTACAGACAAGTGACTGACATTCCTGTTCTAACCATTTAGTTTCATTATTGTTAGGTGCTTCACCTTGTCTGCACTTGGCACTCAGCTTTGAGTATGTTAGCAGCAGCAAGATTTGCCATCTGACTCTTCACTCTTCTCCAGATCATTTACGAGTATTTTGGAGAGTACAAGCTCACAAGCCCAACACAGATGCCTCCGCTGTGAAAATAAGCAAGCTACTCCTACCTTCTGCTTTGCACCTTGGCCGACTACCCTGCCACAGCAGAACCCACCTTTCCACTCCACAGCCATTGAACTCTTCTGAAAACCTTCGGTGAAGAATGTTTCAAAAGAGGGCTTGAAAAACCAATCACACTGACTGAATGTCCCAACTATACAGTGGTTCTTATAAATCTATCAAACTCCACTGAAGCCAGTAACTCACTGCTAACAAGGTCCTAATAACCAGTTCTAGTTTTCAGCTATTACTCTAAACCAGCTGAACTGTCAATCACCCAGCCAAAACAATTTGCAGTTTTGCACACAAAAAAGAAGTAACAAGCCCTAGAACCGACATGGCAATTTCTTTCAAGTTAAAAGCAAAAGAACTTCACTTTCCTTCCAATGTATCTAAAAACAAAACAGCAATTTGGTTAACCACAAGTATTACAGCCTTCCCATGATAAGGCTAGCTTCAAATCACTGAAAAATAATTACTAAGATGGCTTCTGTTGATTTAAAAGCATATAGTGATTTCCTTTTCGCTGACTATATTCATTTGGCTGATTCATTTTACACAAAGAAAAACAAACCAGTCATTTAACTGTTCTTCAGTGAACAGTTTTCTGCCAACCGACATGAAGGGAAACCCACGACACAGGAGAGCTACCAACTCTGTATTCAGTCTTAAGAGCAGCGGTTTCACACGTCTGCATTTTTCCCCAGGGGGTGGGGAGGAGTTGAGTTTTCATTGACTTGAACAATATTTATTTCGTCCAGTTTTCAAGGGGAAATGCCTGCCTTCAAGAGTTTCATTACTACAGTCAGGTCTCAAGCTAATTGCTTAATGGGAAGGTATGTTAACTATAACTTTTACCAAATAAAACCTTAACAGAAGTAGGCTAACAGAGAAATTACTTGGCTACCTACAGCTGTTTGAATTACTGATTTTAATCAAATACCTTGAGTTATCATGTGGTTTTCTTCTAATTATTTAGTTTCAGCACTTACCTTTGTTCAAGCTATTCATCTGCAGTTCAGAACCTTGTAATAGGTTATATAGCTCATTTAAGGGTTGAGCTGCCTGCATTTTACCTCTTCACTGATAAAAGAAAAATTAATGTCCCCAAAACTTTTAACAAGCCTGTCCATTCCACAGGTAAACCTTCTTCCTCCCAAACCACCTCTTACTGCTAATAAAAGGTTTACTGGATGGTCTGATGAAAACAAGGAATGCCAGTGAAGAACACTACAGCTTGAGGGCATGGTCGATCTTAAGTCTTCCCTTTGCAAACCCCCACCGTCACTAGCTGTGAAAGGTCCCAGTGATGCTGGGCTTTGTTCCTTTACTGTCTTGTAAGTCTTGCATTACCATTTCTACAATTTTCTTTCAAGTTTTTTCTGCTAGATGTGTCAGCTCTCACCTTCAGCGTAAAAAACACATCTTGCACTTCTTTTTCTGATTCCCAGTCTTTCTGTACTGTTTTCTCCATGCTGTCATTACCCTCTTTCCAAATACCTACTCGTTCTCTTGTTTTCTGCATATAGTCTTGAGTTCTCTCCTTTTTCATCCTACTCAGTTGCACAGTCAGTAACACACGAGGCATTGTCAAGAGCTGCTCTCTCAAGAAGGAACACAGAACTCCATGTGCATAAAAGAACTGTAATTTAGGTTCTCCAAACCTATGTGTGGAGCTTTGAGGAGAGGAAGGGCCAATACAGGTATAAAATTTCACACCAATTTTGAGGGGGGCAGGAGAGAGGAAGATGGTCTTGAAGATACTCTTTGCCGCTTCAAGATAGCAGCTTCCTCCTCCCTCCCAGAAAGACAGTATCCTTCCCCTTGCCCAGCTTAGTCCCTGATCTCCCTTCCCAGGGCTTCCCCACCCTATGGCACCTCCAGTGCTCCCCCCTCCTCTCTTCCATGGGGAATGTGGAAACCTCTCCCCAGCTGCTGAGCTGCTCCATCTACCACTCCTTGTCAGCTGCCTCTCTGCAGTGCATACATCTGATTCCCAGACCCACCTCACGCTGTGCAGAGCGGCTAACAGAAGCAGCCGGCAGGCAGCAGTGGAGGGGACTGCTGAACAGCTGCTTTCCGCACAGGCCTGGGACACTGGCTAGGACAGCTGTTTTTATGATTTATTAAGCTTATTGTAGCATCACATCATTGTGACTACATTCCAACAATTGTCTCCAAATATTTACAGGCAGAGCTACTTGGCATTAATTACCAACTGGTTTAAGAAAATAAAATAAAATTAAACCTCTGATATCCTGACACCTACTCATTCAGTACCACAACCTCCTGAATGATGACCAATAGAGCAAGAGGCAAGTAATGGCATATGTGAAGATCCCAAAAGGCACTTTTTCAGCTGAAGCTTACTTGACTACTAGCATGTAGCCAAACCTACTAAGCTACAGCAGATCTAGGTGTTTTACCATTTTTAGCTTTTAATCGAAATATTACATGAAAGCAATAAATTTTCATTGAAACCTGGAAGATCACAGACTGTGTAAAATAAAACTTCTATCCTATTTCAGATTTCATTTAAGCCTCAGGTTTTATTTCAGACTATGATTCACATCTGCTGTCTTCTCCTTGCATGAACTACTGCCCCATCACTTCTCAGTTGCATTACTTAATGCTGAAGTTCATCCTAGAAATTTTTTCACATGTAAAGATTTCAGCTTTAACTTAAAACCACAAAACATTCCCTCAAGATTTAAAGAAAACTCTCAGTTTGACCAAAACAAACACATTATGACGCATACTTCTTTCTCCAAGTTGCAAATACAACAATTAATAGTTTAAATGACAGTTCTCACACATGCTTTCCATTTTCCCCTCAAAGGAACCACCACACAAATAAAAAGCAGGTATTCAGCTTGTCTTGTTGCTGTAGCACATTTCAGTCTATCCATGTTATCCTGTAAAAATTACTGTAAGGACATTAGCCAGCTACCTGGAACCTCATTTTACCTTCAGGTTTTGTGCACCAAGCAAGCCATATAACCAGTAACAAACAGTGGAGTCAAACAGGAGCAACTATTTTGAAACCACGGATCTTGTGTAACCTGAAATGCATTTACAGCAATTTAAAACATCTTCTACTCAGTGGAAGTAGCTTACCTGAAGGACAGGCACTTTTTGTGGTGTGTTTTGTGGTGACTGGTGAAGCTGTGCCCAAGGCTGATGATGAGGATGTGGAGGTGGTGAAGACTGATGATGTATCCCTGGGTGAGGCTGCATGGGAGGACAGGTTGGCATTTGCTGTTGAAAAGACTGCTGTTGACTAGGAAGCTGCTGGCCAGATATTAGTCGCTCTTGTATTGCTTGTGGATCTGCAAGGCCAACACCTGGACAACCATTTGGTCTCATGTGCCCACCCATCTCCCGTGGTGCTGAAGACATACCCATAAATGGACGATTCTGTTGCATGTTTCGGGGGCCCATATTCCTTTGTCCAATTCCCATGGCACCAGGGGGCTGGTGTGACGGCTGAGGATGGGGTATATTTGGATAACTGCCAACTTCCATTGGTATTCCAGCACTACCAGGTCTAACCTGCGGAGGAGGTGTACCTGCTGGATTACTCATTGCTTTCATAGGTGACATGGGAGGTGGAGAGGCATAAGTTCCCTGAGGCTGTGAAGGGTGCATAGTTTGCGTGTTCATTTGGTTAAGTGAGCCACTAGGGTGGATGGGTTGCTGGTGCATTAGTCCTTGACCACTGTTTGATGGAAATCCGACAGCATTTGAGTATCTTGGTACAGATTGATTCATTGGAGTGTTATTTGTAAGGCCTAAATTCTGATTCATCCCTGTATTATTAACTAATCCCTGATTAAGGTTACTGTAAGGATATCGAGAATACTGCCCTGAGTTGTTTATAGTAGGTGAGGGTACCGTCTGGCTCCGAGAACTAAAATTAAGTGTTTGCGGCCTAACAGCACCCTGCTGGGGAGGATTAGGGGAGAATCTGGGACTGTGGGCTACTGATTCTCCATGGATAGCAGTGGGGGGATGGTGGTGAAATTGTTGGACTGAATGTCGCAAAGAAGGTGCCATACTGGGATTCTGCTGGGGCACGTGAGACAAGTGGCCAGGTCCTGAGGTGGCAATGAAAGGGTTTCCCTGATTGAGGCCTTCTTGGCCTTGAGAGAACTGGTTCATCCTCTGCTGTTGTGGCTGACCATGCTGCTGCATTGCAAAATCACCACGAGCCATGTAGTTTCCCATCTGCTGCATGTGCTGAGGATGGCCCTGCCCAGGGGGTCCAGAGGGCGCCTGTGGTGGCTGTGTCGGTTGCGGCTGCTGCTGCTGCTGTTGCTGCTGGTATGGTGCTCTTATCTGGTCTGGCACTTGAACTGCCCGTGGTCCCCACATGGAGCCACTGTCTACGAAGGGTTGCCCGTGTCTTTCGTTCTGCATGCTGGGATAGACTCCCATTTGACCACCAGCACCACTGCCGTGAGGAACCTGAGGAACTGGAGGGTTGTGATACTGTGAATGAGGAGACGCTATACCATTCCCAGGGGCATTGCTTATCATCCTGTTTGGCTGATCCATCAGGTGCATTTTCTGCTGTTCGTATTGATTATAGTGATCAAAATGGGTCAACTTGGCTTGATTTTGATTTGCAGGGGGATGATGAAGAGATGACTGTAAAGAGGGAAATCCTTGATCCATGGGCATTTGCTGCCCCATAGGATTTACTGTATTTTCAGGATATCCACATTCTCCAAGACCTTCCAACCCTTCACTAAAAATATTCCCATCTTCTCCAAACAGACTCATCATTCCTGGATCTGCCATCTTTTTTCAGCACACAGCTCCTCGGAGCTACAACTAGAATGCTAGTCTGTGCTTCACCTCGGCGAGGTGTTTTGTCCTCAAAGCCTTTAATCCTCAACTAATCTCCTTCATGTCATTCCATATTTCCTTAATTCTTTTGGACCACGCAGTGTCAGGCAAGTCTGGTTACTGCTCCTAGAAAAAGCGGGGGAAGAGGGAGAAAGAGAGGAAGATATTGAAATAAATAATGTCAGGCAATATAAAGAAAACATACTTGACTTTTTCAGACAATGCTACCTAGTTTCAGCCCCTGAGATACATCTTAAAAATCTATTTCACTTTACGAAGGACTCATTAGCTTTATCAGAAGCTTTATTGTGATAGAGAGTTAGGAAACTAGCAAAACACTAGCCTTAACCTTAAATTAATCCATTCACTACACTTCCTAGTGCTCCTTTCTTGGGTGGAACAGAACAAAAGAACACAACATGCAGCAGCAGCAGCTGCCACAGCAGGTAGGCAGATGTATGAATATAGCCAAGCAGCCCATCTGCTGAACTAAAGCCCTGAAAACGCTCTAGTTACCAACAGCATGTCCTTAACCTTATTCCCTTGAGCTGCGTAATCAGATGAGCAAGCAGAAGCACCAAGTCCTACAACAGACTGAAGTTAGTTATACAGACAACTGATTACTGTGATGACACAGAGATGACCCTCTAAAACATACCAAATTCCAAAACTTAGCATTTAGGAAGGAAAGAAAAAAAATATTTCTTTTTTTTTTAAACAGACAGGTTATGTTAATTTTAATGAAGTTATAAACTGAAAGACATGATGATTCTTCCCATTCAAGCAAAATTATATGCTCATTTTGTGTAAAAAAAATAAATTCAAAAGCTTCATTCTATGATAGGGTAGGTTTCTCATTCCATAACCTAATTTCTCTCCTGATGATAACAGGAACACTATCACTGGAGTTCATTACTCATCCTCAGACAATCATGCTACTAACTGCAACTACAGCACTTTATTAGACCACACTGAAGTTCTGCCCCCTCCAGAATTATAATCCTGAAAACTCACTCAGGAGAATTAGTAATGGCAAAAGAATTTCACAAAATGCTAACCTAATAACATACACACTTGGAAAAAAGAAAAAAGCAACACATAGTAATAGTGCAGATTCAGAAAATTTCCCCATTTATGTTTTTCACAGGGAAGACTGGTATTTCCGAAATGCATCCCACATCCTCTCCCCACAACAACTCCAAAGATTTTGTTTGGATCTGCTTATTATGAACTAGTCTAACGCTATCTTTTCTACTTAAGATCAGAATTTTAAATGCTATGTCTTGTATCTCAAAATAAACTTTTAAGACAATAGTCAAGGAAGCCCATCCATGTAGCAAATAAAAACAACTGGGTTTGCATCTTTGTTGTGATTCAGTAGCAACTGTACTTGCAGACACCAACTTGCCCTTCACCAGTGATCAAAGAAAAGATTTACAAGTCTGTACATTCACATCTCGCATTCTGCTGTCGAGAAGGGATGCTTTCAGTCACTTTGGATGCAAAATGCCAGGCCGGCCTATTTCAATTGAAGGTGATTTGTCCCAGACAAGTTTTAGGGGGTAAATATCAGCACATTTATTACACTTCTTGTAGCCATTGTCAGGAGGACCTTCTACAGTATGAAGCAGAGGGCAAGAGGAAAAGCACAAGCATTTATCACTCCTCTTAAAATAGCATTTGAATGTCACCTTTAAAACCACACTCTTAAATCTCTTTAGCGCTCAGCTGGGATATTAACACTTGTATTTCTAAATCACTTGGGGGTAAATTCCTATAAGCCATCTACATATCTCTGTTATCTATTTATTTTGATTTAGTTTTCTTTATTAAGCAGAAGCCATCTGTAATATTTTCCACCTCAATCAGTTTATTAAAGCACAGTATAAGGAAGTTCCAACAAGGCAAGAAGGAGCCTTCTTCACCAAAGCAAGCTTTTGGTATTAAGACTGCTCCAGAGCAGACCACACTGTTGTGGTGAAGATGCCCACAGTGATTTAAGATTGCTGGAGGATTTCAGACACGGCTACCTCTGTTGATGCACACTGCCATCAGAAACTGGCAAAGCTGGAAATCAGTGTGCACTGAGAGTCTCCATCTAACAGAAAAGTCTCTTTGCTTGAAAATGCTAAAAAGCATACTGCACAGATACTGTTACCTCCCAACCACTGACATAATCTGGGCAATGTCAAACTTGAGCCAAGTAGAGAATGCCACCGGTCAGAAAACCTATTTACAGCCACAGAATTATGAACAGGTAAGAATTTTCACTCGTTTTTTTATGTAAGTCATGCCTACTAAAATAACCATTTTTGAAGACAAGCATGCTCTACTCTTCTCAAGCACTAATGAAACTTTGCAATAAAAATATCTTGAGTCTACATAAAAGAATTATCTTTGCTATCTGTTATAGACAAGCTAAGACAGCATCTCCAGAAACAAGGTTACAAGCATCCAGCACACATTTGAATCTTACTGCTTCGTTTACTGTTTTTCAGCTGACAGGCTTCCAATAAAATTCAGGCCAGAACTGGCCACTGGCAAGAATCAACATAATCTAACAGTAGTTACAACCTTCTACTATATCCAGAAAACCAAAACAAAACAGGGTAAGGGTTTTGTTTAATTAAACACACCTTATTTCTGCCCAGCTGACTCCATCCCCATTTGCAGGTTTGGGCTAGGGACTGTCCCTTACAATGAAGGAGACGTGCTATGGTCTTAGCATTCAACGGGCTTCCCAAGCACATACACTTTTAAAAGAAAAGTAACTTCTAAGTTTATGATAGTCTGTACACAAACAAATCTGTCATCTAAATTAAGAGCAAAACCACAGTTTGCCACTATTTATGATTTTAGTTCTGAATTTTTATCTAAATGTGCATCGATTCCAGGTTTGAGATGTTAAACCTAAAGCTATTAGGTTTGAAACACAGCATGAGAATGTGTTTGCGAAGATATCTCAAAATTGTAGTAGTATTTGTTTAGATTTAAGTTTGGCCTTAAATTTAATGACCATGGCCCTTTACAGTCAGTTGTGCTCTTGCCAAACCTTCTACTTCCCCAAATAAAAGTCACACCTCTGATGTGATACAAGGACAACAGTACATGTTAAAGAACGAAAGACAGCAGCAGTTACAGCCTGATCAAAATAAATTAACCAACGTTTTGATAAGAAAACAGTCGATACTGGATTTACCTAATAAGCTCACAACCTTCTACACTAACAGGATAGATTTCTTCCAGATATTTAAGCAAGTCATGAGAGTCACAGCTTTAAGTTGCAATCATTTCTTTCCTTCTTTCACTACAAGTGATGTATTTTCTCTGCATAAATCCTCAAGGTTGGTCAACCCCCCCCCCCCCCCCCCAACCCCAAAAGAAATCCCCCACACAAAGAAAGCAGCATCTTCGGGGTTTTTTTTAATTTATTATTTAAGACTGCCTAGACAACCTATTTCTGTTCAAAGCAATGGTATGATCCCAACTACCCAGACACAGCCAATTGTTTAACAACCCTGTTACCTCAACAGACAAAGCTTAAATTTACTCCAGTCTGCAACATTCCAGTCCTAAATAACTAGATCTCAAATTAAGTAGTAGTTAACGACTGCTCAACTTAATATTTCAGACCTATGTGGACTCAGTAGCCTTGGGCAGCTTCCCACTTTTATGAGTGGAACTAAACTGGCTGCTGCATACGCATAATCTGATCTCAGGCTGCAAACACTAAAACTTGAACTTTATTAGTCTTGCTCCCAAAGCAGCAGAACCAGGCAGTCAAGACCAGGAAGCAGCAAGGGCAGCACATGCCCTCCACAACACCATCCTCACATTCTGCCGTTCAGAAGAACTTCTTGTAAATGAACAGGTTCCTTGAATCAACTATCAATCATTAGATACAAGAAATTTAGCAGCATTTCTCAATGGCCATGCAGCAAGTAAACTAAATAAACAGAACATGAGATGGCAGCTAATATCAACTGCTTCAAGCTTTGAAGTGAGATGTGTCACGCAAAGTTGGTATTTTTACAGCTATTAGTTGGTATCTCAGACAAAACTCTTATGTACTTGACAAACACAAACAAAACAGTTACTCAGGTAAAGGAACTATGCACCTACAAACCAATACAATAAACCCTGCAAATACCATGCTATTTTGAAGAATTAGGCTAAAAAGACCTCTCATGTTAAAAACCAAAGCCATGCCAAAGGTTATTTTGACACAGGAGCCTCAAAATGTAGGATTAAACATTAGGCTACTAAATCTGCATTTAAACATTGCGTATTTAAACTGCTTTTCAAAACTGCTAAGCTCCTGCTGGCTGTTAGGGGTAGTAATTTAAGCATTTGCCACATGGAAGTAGATGACACAAATGACAGCAATTAAAGTCACATTCTTATTTTATGAACAAAGTTGGAAGAAAACATCCACCAAAAACTTCATAAACGCTTGTAACACCCTGACAACACAGGAAAAGTCATGCCAAAACGTTCGAATTGGGGAAGATCGCTGATGAGACTTCTACCTTTCAGCTTATTTACCTACTGAGCGAACAGCACTGCTGATGCCAGGACAGTTATGCAAGTGCCTGACCTCGTCCGTGGGAAGCATGCCTAGTCTCCTGTGTGTTTTAATGCTTAGTTCTCATTGCTGTCACAGACAACTCTTCATGCATGGTACATTCCTCCTGCATATAGATTTGCCAAAATGTAACAGCAGATCTGTAAAGCAATCACAACGTGATTTCTGACCATAGCTTGCAAAGAAACTTGGTTATCTGAACACTTAAAGATGCTTTTTCCCCCCCTTCATATAGAATGCTTTCCTGGTATATGCTTCACACAGTACAGCTGTGTTAAAAATTAAGTCCATATAGTTTGTATCAGATCAAAGGATGGCAGGACTCTTGTTCCCCGCTGCCCCAGGAGAGACAGGACTTGTAAGGATGAAAAGAATAACCTCCTGCACGTCAGGAATATTCTGCCTTCAGTGGGAAGAGTCAGCAAACACAGTATAAGCATTTCTGAAAAGTTTAATTTCACACCTATCTTAGTAAAAATCAGTTAGTTCTTCACAGAAACATATCCTTACAGAAGCGTGCAGTGGCAAATTTAAGGCAGTCAATCTCTCTTGTTAGACTAAGAATTGAGGAAGGGGAGTGGGAGCAAAAACGTCACGTGCCTTTCCTCAAAAGTCACAGTTTTTGCGTTATGTGCAGTGAGCTAAATGCCTTGAATGCTATTTAGTAACATCTTTTGGGCAAGAAATCCATGAACTCCTAAATTTCCCATACAATAGTCAAGCAGAAGCCAGACTGCATTTTATTTCCTTAATGCATGATGTCCTTTGGCAAAGAACAGGCTTTTACAGAGGCAACTGAGGGCACATCAGCCTTCGAATATTTGGCAGCTTGTTGCTGTCAAGCAGCTGATGCAGGAATGACCAGCTAGAGTTCAGCCTGTGCCACACATTTGGAAACAATATCCTACGTCATTCAAGTTCACAGAAGCTCTGACACGAGACCACAACAGCATCATGTAGGAGTCTCTGAAGCAAACCTACCAAGCCTCGTTGTTACATCATATGCTCCCACTGCAAATGACTTCTGCATTCGCCGTACCAGCTGGGTACTGTTTTTCTTAACATGGGGCACTGCTAATTTTAAGTCAGCACCTATAATGCTAAATAAGAAGCCTCAGCATGTCTTTCCAGTCCAACAGAAAAAGTGGAAAGTTTATAGCCATTTATTACAAGCATGTATTTAGAAGTTTTTAATGAGGTAACCAGAGAATTTTTTTTTTACATTTAAGTACATTACAAACATGAGTTGGGAGGAGAGGGAACAAGCCTAAGCCAGAAACACTTAAGTTTTAGTGCTACGCTGCCTGGAATTTTAAGTGGCCTTTTTTGGTCATATGACCACCCTCTCTCCCAATGTAAGTTTAAAATACAGATGCAAGGAGGCGTTTTATCTAAAAATAGTCCTAGATAAGCAAGAGAAACAACCACAGTCGGAAAAATATTTCAGGAATACTCTTTAAAATATTTGATAACAGTGTTACCTTGCAAATAACTGTCTAAAACGGGAACGGCGACCCATCTAACATGACCCCAGTGAGCTCTGGCCACCAGCAGCGCTGCCCGCCGAGGGGACACGGGTTATGGTTCCGGGGGACCAGCAGCCAGCCCCAGGCCCTGCCAGCAGTATGGCCCACTGAGGGGACACGGGTTGTGGTTCTGGGGAGCCAGCAGCCAGCCCCAGGCCCCGCCAGCAGTATGGCCCACTGAGGGGACACGGGTTGTGGTTCTGGGGAGCCAGCAGCCAGCCCCAGGCCCCGCCAGCAGTATGGCCCACTGAGGGGACACGGGTTGTGGTTCTGGGGAGCCAGCAGCCGGCCCCAGGCCCCGCCAGCAGCACGCCCAGGCAGGGCCGGGGGGAGGTGGCGGTGTCAGGGAGAAGACTCACATTGCTGCCATCAGTCACTACGAGATCTCCCAGCAATTACCTTCTCTTACGAAGCCGACACTAAACCGGCCCGGGGATTCAAGAGGTGGGGCCAGCGGCGACCCGCTGAGGCACTGAAAAAACACCCCTCGCAACTGATTACTCTTGTTAAGGGCCGTGCTTTTTGTGCACCTACTGCAGTTGTCACTGATTAACCAACTGATCTGGCAATTTCCTACATTCTTTTGCATTTTAAAAGGATCTGAGAGGCCGGGAGTCATCCCTTTTCATATTCCAGGGGGAAGGGGAGGCTGCACCCCGTCCGGCTGGCTGCGGTGCAGAGGGGCCCCGCTCCCGCCCTCCTCCCCCAGCCCAGGCCTGCCAGGCCCGCAGCTGAAAATAATTTATCTGTTCGCTCCGCCGGGCTCCCGGCATATGCGATTGGGAGGGAAACGTATCCATCACGGATAAACTTGAGCACAAAGCCGGGCCGAGTGTCACAGGATACCGGAGGGCAGAGGTCGCCGCAGCGAGCGGGCGGGCTGGCGCAGGGCCGCCTCAGGCCAGCGGGCCCGGCAGCGCGGCGGGCCGCACCCCCGCCCCGGCGCACCCCGCGGGAAACAAAGCCCAGCGCGGCCGCAAGCGGCGGGGGGCGGGAGGCGGCCGGCCCGGGGGCGCGGGGACTGTCCCCCGCGCAGGGAGCCCCGCGGCCTGCGCCCGCCGCGCTGCCACGACGTGGGTGCTCGAGTGTTTCCCAGCGCCCCCGAACATGTGATTTCCAGTGAAATGTATTTTTTTAATCACAGGCAGGTTTTAAAACTTAATCGTATCCCAAAAGGCTATTTCCAGCTATAGAATTATAAGCGCTTTAAAGTAGCCAGACCCTATATTTTACCCGTTATAAGGCCAATACAATCATGTTTCATTCATAGTTTATGAAGTCTGAAAAACCACTTGATGAAATTACAGTCTACCAATACCACACATGGTATATTTGTCCACGTATATTCTATAATCATTTCAATTTATGACTTGTACTTAAAAGTAATTTTCCTGTACATGTGTTCTTCATAAATACTGGTAGATCACAGTCTGCACTTGTACAGGAACCACATATCCACACTCATTTCTGTGAAGATAAATACACCTTATATATTCAAAGTGAAAAGCCAGAGTTTTCACAGAACTAAAGGGTACATACTTCAGGACTGTGGAGCAAAATGGTAGTTCTCCCTTACGCTCTTCACATGTGGCAAGATGAATCATCCTACATCTGAACTCAAACCCTTATTCAGCTTCCAGTATTGATGATAATTTTTGCCCAATACACTTAAGCATATGGTCTTGAACCTTTCAGCAAAGAAAAGAAAAATTACACATTACCTTGGGAAAGGATTACAAATTACCTTTTTTAGAAAAAAAAAACACATCTATGTGTCATAAAGTATTTTAAATGAAATCACACATGATCTACTGTATTCCACAAATCTCAACTTTGTTACAAAAAAGGCCTGTAGTACCAGACCAATTATTTATGATACACAACGGACTATTTAAAAGAAGTGTTAAATTATTTCCCTAAGTTAAGGTCCACAACAAAGAAAAAAGGGCCGGGGAGGGAGGGTGTGGAGAAAGGTGGTACACTGCGGGGCACAATGCAGTATATGGAGTGAATGGATTTCAGGAACCTTCATTCACTGCCTGAACCATTAAGTAGGTCTGATAATAGCCCACAGAATATGGGAGACAGCTGAGATACAGGACAGATACCCAAAAGAGCTTCCACAGCTATTTATTGGACTACTTAAATGACAAGGGTTTTTTTTAACAAAAATAAGATATACATCTTGAACGTCCTACTGTTTCTTTGAGGAAGCAGAATGCAAAAAAAAGGTGGTTCATTCTTAGTCTGTGGAATTGAAGCAGACTCTTGCATGTACCAATGAAGCTTGATTTTTTTGGTTTTTAACATAATGCCTGGCTCACAGTGATAATCAGTGCTTATTTAGACCACAACATACATGACTATACCAAGATGTTCTTTACAGCAGAGAATGCCATAGAAGAAAAGTTTGGCGCTCTCAACAGCTCCCAGTGTGTAAGACCAAGATATTAAAGAGTAAACAAGCTGTGTATTCAAGTTCACTAGATATGGAAAAAAGGTGCGTACACAGTATCAGCAATAGTGCCAAGAATTATACATTGGAACGGGAACTGTCAGATGAGTGCAACCCTTATCAGGCAACCTGTGCGGTGTGCCTTTTCTTTCTAGGTAGGACTGAGCTAGAATGCTTTTCCTCTATGAAAGCAGGGGACATTCAACAGAAAGAGAATCAAATTTTCTTGTGAAAAAGTTCAGTAGGTCTCCAGTTTCTTCTCAGTGAAGAACTAAACAGGGTGTTTTCAAGTGTGCTGCTTAACTACACTGGAGTCATTTTAAGAGTGCATATAAATTACGCTCAGACAGACAAAGCCTTCCAGGGAAAAAATTGTCATCTGAAGTTTTAGAACAACGCATCTCACTCCCCTTCTCATCAAGATTTCGAAGAAACTGGAAGTAGTTTCCAAGTCAAAGATAATTATTGACCCAGTACCCAGAGCCACAGTCATTCAAGCTACTGCAAGCAGTAGGAGCAGCTGACATTCATCTACCACAAAATCTTTTTTACCCAACAGGAAACTCCTTGAGCTACCTTCAGTTCCCTGCAAGCTCTTCAGAGACTGATGATGAACGTGCAAGAGCAGTGCTGTGTTCATGGATAAGATGTGAAAGGAAATTTTTACTCATCTGAAAACAAACTTGGAAATTGGTTCCATTTCACGGTAGGTAGCTCCACCTCCTCTCAAAAAGCAGAGCTCTACTTAATTTTACAAAAGAAAGCACTATCTTCACTGTTCCTAATGATTCACATTCCATTTAAATTTACCTTTCAACTTACAAATCTTGCTGCAGCATCTACAGAGGACCAGAAGTTTCCAAATCCTTTTACATAAACAAACCAACCAACCAACCAACCAGACACATTCCCAACACTGCCCTCCTCTCAAAAAAAATCAAAAATATATTTCTACTCACTAGAAAGCTGTGAGATTAAAATTTAGTGTAGAGGGGTTTTTTTGTGGGTGGGGGGTGCTTGTTACTTTTTTTAAGTAAGAAAAACAACTAGAGTACTATTTTACAAGTGTGAGAAACAGGAAGTTTTATTTTTATAACATTTTTTCGAGTTCAGATGGCAAACTTCGTTGGACTAGCAATTTCTTTATATTGTATTTGTAAATACCTGGAAAAGTGAAACTCTGACCCATAAAATGGCTCATAAAAAAATCCAAACACCAAGCAAAAAAACTTAAGGAGCAAAGTTCCCAGAACAACAGAATTCAGGACTCTTAAGTACTATGTGAAGACTGCTACCATACAGTTTTGTGTAACCAGCCAAGTCTGGAGCTATTTCACTTACTATTCAGAGTCCAGTTGTCAGAACAACACCTACAACAGCTAGTGTATTATCTATGCTACAGTTCTATGCAGAAGCACTGCTAGGAAAATCTTTATTCTATCAAGGGTCAAAAACCTGCTGGTCAAAGGTGAACAAACTCAAATAGCTAAAAGTATATTCTTTTGCTTACTAACTATGTAGAGAGAGAAACTGGAACAGGTACAAAGAACTATGACGTTCCAGAGCTAAACATTTCCAATTTGTTTTACCTCTGCAAAGAAACCCTCACTTGGAATAAAACAGCTATCAAAAGACTAAAAGCATGAACTCTTATACTATGTTTTGCTTTACTTAAGCATACAGTAAGTGGCATTATTATAGCACAGACTTACATCACCTGAACCCAAGAATACAGTGCACAGCTAAGGAGAAAGCATGGATGAGGCTCTGCTAGAGATCAATTGATTTAGGAGTCACAGGAATTAGTGGCAGATGAAATGCTTATGCTGTGTAAGCAAGTATTATTTGGACTTACAGCTTAGACTCAAGTAACTTTAATTAATGATGCTTGCAAAGCAATAAAATCTAGCTCTTTGTCCCCCCAATTACATAAAACTAGTTATGAAAGTAGAAGTACTTAGAAGTACTTGAAAAGGCATGATGAACTGCCTGCTGCCACTAATAAAACCTCCACAATGGGCTTTCCCGACCAAGTTTTTACAGCACCTTTGAATTTACTGTATCTGATCATAAAGCATCATCCAAAACCCTCAAACACGTAGGAGTATGACTCTTCCTTTCCTACCCTGCTCAGCACCTGAAATCCATGTACCTCTGTGTTTTCAGATAACAGTGATCCCTGCACTTAGTCTTGAAATAAAAGCAAGAAAAAAGATCACTTCAGAATAGTACAGGTTATGTCCTCAACTGAGACTGCAGCTTCAAAGCAAAGCAAGCAATAAAACACCTCAGTAACAGCCAGTCATCAGAATCAGGTCCCCCTGGACACTGTGTACTGGTGTGACAAGCTTGGATGAGAAAAAGATATTTTGGGGGGTGGGAATCTATTTGAGAAGCTTCAGCATCTTACCACTCTAAAATACATGAAGATGTAACTTGGTAAGACTGACCTTCTACCACCTGGTCTTTATAAAAACTGATAAGGAGGTTCTTTCATTCAGACTTCCCTCAAACCCAGGTCACTTCTCAGCATAATGGATGCTAACAGAAGGACTTAATGCCAACTGCACGCATCGTATCTCCGTAGCATCCAATATATTCTGTACAGCTCTGCAAATTACTCAAAAACCATAAGAGAAAAATTAAGCAAAAGATATTGGGAAGAGCTTAATCAAGAGATGTCTGCAAGACAGTAGCAACAGCAACAGCTGTCAACCAGATTTTCCATCAGGGTTGTCGGCAGTTCCAGCCAGCTTCTGAGCATCCAGGTAAGCCACCTGCCATCTTCCCTTTCAAATGTACCCCTCACTAGTCAGTCATGCCTTTCATGGCAAGCTTGGGTTACAGCACAGGCTGCACTCTGAACTTACTCAAAAGCTGCTGCTACCAAAACCTAGAAGTATTTATTTAAAATAAAGATATTTTTTTTGTCTGTCTTTTTTTTCCTCTGAGGAAGATTGCATTTGTGTGTTTGACGTGTGGCTGCTCATAAAGTAACTTTCTAGGGGCAGGCTAAGTGAAGGTTTTATTGAACAAATTCTAAGCCTCAGACTTGACAATATTGACAGCCTCTTATCAAAAAAGAGAATATCTATAGTTATACAAAACCATAAATGGCATCAGACTTATTCTTCTGATTATTCAATACCTACATTCTTAGTCATCTGCATTTATAGAAGCAGCAGTTAAGTACTGGTAACATTAAATGCTACATGGTGTACGTGCTCTAGTAACTCTTCCTGATACCTCCATATAAAACAATTTTCTTTAGAAGGTATCGAAGATGCTATGAAACAAGGAATTTCTATATATCTATAATATTTTTATTAAATAGTAATGGAAGCACTGGGTGGAAAGAAAAAAAAGAAAAAAACGCCAAGAAAACCCAACAAAACCACTTCAACGTCTGTCTGCTTAAAAGGAAAATTTCCCCTATCCTTTAAGGATCTTAAGATTGTAAGCAGCATCACATACAGGAGGGATTACTAAATTTTTTCACAACATCAAGATGCTCTACTAAATTACTTTTTCTGTCTACATTAAACGTGTAATTGATTTTAGTTCATTTAAACCAGGAGAGTCAGCTCCATGCTATCAGCCTGGTCCACAAATAGCCCTTGCTCATAATCTGGGAATTTGAGATTATTGAAATGGCCACAACATACTACTTTACCTGAGAACGTACAGTTAATTTTTTGTGTCTTACACCCATTCCTTATGTCTTCTCCACAACAGGGACAAAATTCTCAAACACTGAATGAATTAACTGCACTGAAGGAAAAGTTACTTTACAGGTAAGGTCCAGAACAGTACCCTAAAAGCTGCCTTTTCCAGGGCCAACTAAAACAAGTTTAAAGACAGTTTCATTTGAGAGGCACGGAGGGAGGAAGTATACATCAACAAGGCAGTGATGCAAGGAACATCTACAAGATCGAAATCTATGTAGCGCCTCTATTTCAAACCTATGATAGCAATATAGTCCAATCATTTACACTTTGTTGGAAAAGCAGTGTCCGTCTGTTATTTCACAAAAGATGTACCACCTTTTATAATAACCGATACAAATGAAATGTGGCTACAGAACACACTGAAATCTTTTCACAGTTTTGAGAACTAGACTGGAGATTTCAGTGCTTACCACAAACTTCACATTTCACTGGAGCCAGGAGACTGTCCAGTCTCCCCTACTTCTTTTTGACCAAGGCATCTGCAGCTTCAACCAAATTCAAACCCAGACAACTGCTAATTCACCCGTTTAAATTAATTTCCCATTTCTGCTGCACAATACAGTAGCTACTTAACCTGAAAGCCTTGCAGCTAGATAGACTAGCATACTAAATAGCCTAACTCTTTAACCCATCAGCAGACACTCCACTCTGTTGTTCCCAAACTGCAGAAATCACAAGCTGGATTCCGCTTGATCCTGACCTCATATCTTCCCTAGTAATACTCCAAGTGCAGAAGACAGGGTAGGGAAGCTTCTTTCCAAAACACAGCAGAGCCTCTTACCTGACATCTCCACACCCTTTCTCATTGCTCAGCTGAACTGCTTAACTATTAACAACATAACAGCTGCTCACAACTGAGCACACAACTGCTGATGCTGAGTCGCACAACTGTTATCCATCAATATAACCACTCCTGTTTCATGGAGTCCTCTCCTTCTTGGTCACAGTTTCATTCGCTCCATGTTCTTCAAAAAGGCAACACATCCCGTGGGCATGGAGCCTCTCTTCTCACTCTGCACAGAAAAATGTGTGGCAGCTGCACTGACAGTCATGCACTTGCATAGAAAACCATCCAGAAGCATATTACATCTCTGATAATGCATTACATCTATTGTCCCAAAAGGCAAACACAATTGCTCCTATCAGCAACTCTATTACAATATTTTTTTCTCCATTATCAATTTCTGCCAACATCAAGCTAATAAATGCATGATCCCCAGTTAGAAATTGGTGGTTAAGTTACATATACCATATTAGCTGGGATCTGAGGAGAGAGGGGGGCTAATTTGAGAAATACATAGAAACCTTGCTTTCAGGAGAATGAGCATTAGCACTTTTAATGTGCTCTGGGATTTCAAGTTTAATGTATGAACCACTTAAAAAAAATATAAAACACTTTACAGAAAATTTCAACTGGTTGCCTAACACCCATCTCCTAAGTGACTATCATCAAAACACAACCATAACACGAGTGATGAACTGATACTAAAACCCTTCAGTGAGATCACAGAAGTCCTCAAAAAACAGCCCCAGTTGTGAGAGCACACTTCTCCCACATGCTGAGTAGTAGTCAGGTTCAAGAAATAAAAGCTTTGTTCAATTACGAAAGCGGATGGTAGGTATGTTTCTCATTTACACATACAATTTTGAAATCCAAACCAATTTGACAGTGTCTAAACAGATTTTAAAGCAAAAAATTAGTACTTCCAAAAGGAAGAAGATGCAAAAGTCAGAAAAGGGAAGCTACTCACTCACTGGGACAACTTGACTAGTAAGAGACCTCAGCCTGACAATATCATATGCTTCAGCAGGAGTAATTAATGAAATTTTGCAGGGCTTCTGCCTACCAGCAAGTCAAATTGGTTACAATTCTTCAGATATAAAGTGGGCATTTCGTTGTTCACCTATTTTGCTTTGCAGGGATACTTCTCAGTTGCATGCCTGCATTGCCACCATCTCTGCTGCTGTTGGTAACTTACTAGTATCACTCAAGAGAAAGCAACAGCCTGGCAGTCTGTGAAAGGGATAATCTAAGTGACTGCAGGATGGAAGTGCTAAAGACAAGAGCAGCCTAGAATAGCAGTCTGAAGATGGGCAGCAGGCATCTGCCTGCCAAAAGAGAAGACACCTCACAGGGTAAAGTTCCACAGTTCCTGGGCCAAGACAGCAATGGCCACTCCAAGGTTTCTTAACACTTCCCTTGGCTCCCTGCTACTTCTTACTAGCTGCAAATTTTTGTCTTCAAAGATAAGGCTTCAGCTATTTCTCTCCTCACTGTCTGCTGTAAGTTAACATTTAGCATCGCTGTACATCATTGCCAAGCCCATCACAGATCGAAGCATGGCACTCCTCCCAGGGCGAGGGGCAGCTGCCATGTAGGGTAGGTCTACAACATCGCATACACAACTAAGATGAGTAAACATGCTCATCACAAATAAATTAAAATTCACCTAATGAAGTTTTTCAAGATATTAGAAGTGCATGTCTTGCATGCCAAGTTTCTGAGAGAAAAAGAAAATAAGCACGTGAGCCATTTTCTACAAAACCACAACCCCCTGATTCCCCGGGTCAGCCCAGCGTCTGGTCCTTCAGCAGTTTACTCAGCTCGGCAGATGAGGAAACAGTCACACCAGAAGGGCCTGTAACAGATGGAAACCAGAGCAGCTGGAGAGCAGGGAAATGTCTGCGCCTACATGGGGCGAGGGGGTGGGGTGGGGGCAGAAAGCCCATCCCTGCTCCTGAGCTTTAAAGCTGCGTGCAGCCATCACACTGTACTGCAAACTCAGCCCACAGATCTGCTGGGGAGAAAGTTGAAGGAAGCAGTACGTGGCCGGATGATTTAGTGCTTCCCAGACTTCTCATCAGGACAGCAACACTGAGCCATGCAGCACAGACCTGCAAGCACTGGGTGAGAGCTCCTCAGAAGAGCAGGAGGTAGCAGAAAAGGGCAAGCTGGGCATTTGTCTTCATGAAAAGCACAGCAGATGAAGAACTGCTGGCTTGAGAGAGCCTAGAACTGGAATGGTGAGGACAGAAACAAAACTACATATGCATACTGGAGAAACGAGTAAGGAAACAGCGGATGAATTAAGATCAAAACAAGTCAAGGTTTGAGGGATGCTTTTTTTCCCTCCTCCTCCTTTTTTAAGAAAGAGATATTACAGAACCAAAGCACCACGGAAATACAATTTTAAAGAAAAAACAAACATGGTAAATGAGAAAGAATAAAAACTGAAGAAAAACCTGACATATGGTACAATTATCCACCACTGTTCTGACTCACAGCTTTACAACACCTGCGCAGTTAATAACCGTATTAAGTCATACATGATGTCACCAGTATTTCCTTCCTCAACTTAGTTAACTATTAGGGAAATACGTCTAACAGGAGTTTCTACACTTTTGGAAATACAACCGACTCTCCGTGATTAAGATGCCCACCCCCTGGCACAGTTTGGACGGCAGCCTACCCGCAGTTCCCAGATAAGGGAAATGGACCAAGCCCTGTGAGGGAAACAGAGCCACTAAGCAGAGGTACAAGAAAAGCAGGGGTAGGGTTTTGTTCTTGTTTGTTTCTTTTAATCCTGGTTGGAACTACCTTCTGCAATCCTTTTGGCTCCTCAAGTCAGGAGACAAGAAACTAAACTGATCAACGCGTAAGACGGAAGTCCTCATACGAGAGCAGCAGATTACAGTGTTAACCCAGATAACGCAAACAAGGTCATTCAATGCTTGGAAAAGGCACACAGAAAGACTCCATTATATTATATATATATAACTGTTCTTTACCCAGCCTGCCATGTAGAATTAGACTTTGAACATCGATTTTCAGCAGCTGTGAGCAAGGGCAAAATTGACAGCACAGCAGAAAGTTTTCATGACAATTTTTCCTCCTTAGTTATTCCTGTTCCTAACCACAACAAGATGCTTTTGTTCTACTGTTTAAACTCAACATCTCAAGAAAATGTTCAGGTACACCCTGCCACTAGAGGTAAGCTGATCTAAACATCAGTTGCCATCAGATCACCACCACAGGGGCAGCTGAACAGCAGTGACAGCACAAGGGAAGAAACAAGAATGGTACAGCTGATTTCAAGCAGCACGACCCATTGGATCAGTTTATTACTGTACCACTCATTCCAACTGCCTTCAGGCCATGGCCAGGTGGCTCAACACCTTAACCTGAAAAGCACAGCCTTAAAACAAGCCAGAGATTTGCTGTATGGAAAGAGCATGAGAAACCAGTGCCTGCTGGTATGACTTCCAGAGGAAAAACAAAAAAGAAATTCTAATTTGATCAAATACGTGAAAAAATATTTTGCATCTAACTGATCAAACACACAATCAAATCAACACCGAATACTACACAAAGCATACAAAATCTTGCAGTTACCGCTAGCTACTCCTGCTGGCAGGAAGGGAAGACTGCCGACTTGCAGTTATTTCATACCAATGTACTACTCTAGTGAAGGATGTGCAAGTATTCTGTGATCTGGCGCTAGAATTTCTTTTAGACAAGAAATGTTATATCTCAGTGTGATTTAGGAAAATAAAGGCCATTTGTGAATACTAAAGACATTTGTCAAGAGAGTCAAAAGAACAGGTTTTAGTTAAGACATTCCAAAAGCAATTAATTCATGGTGCTCAGAGGAGTGCCTCCAGCAGTTCAAGCCAAGCACACGCACAGTCCCTCAATGAATGGCTGTGATGGATAAACATGCTACTTGAAGGGAGGATATTTCATCTGCATCCATTCAACACCTAGGAAGCCTTCTAGACACAAAGAGGTAAAACTTTCTTAGATTTCTCATAACGCTTTCCCTGCTCACATTGTACTCGCTTGCAGACTTCTCCAAATCCCAGTACTAAAAGTCCATTAAGATTAGATTAAGTTTTACATATTCTTTTTTAAAAAACATATTCACCACAAGAATTTTTAAATATATCCCACTATTTGAAACACTTTTGTTCCAAGAGCTGACCATTACAGACTATTTTCTAGATATGGCAGGACAAATTCCTTCCTGTCTGAGAGTTTCCATGGTAATAAAAGTCCCCTTTAAACACATTCACGGTGGTTTGGGCAGGCCAAACAGGCAGCCTTTGTACTGAAAAGCTCCCTCTTTGTACTCCTCTGTGCTGATCCTGCACAAACTACCGTAAAAGTGTATTTTAGTGGAGGCAGAGTAAAACTAAGGCTCACATCGGTTTCACACGACAACTGTTTATTCCACAGCACAGATACAATCCTCTGGAAGATTCCCTTCGCAACGAATTTCTAGTGGTTGGAGAAAGCAAGCTACAGGGCAGTCTACGGCATGTTTCAAGCCGACCTAACCCAAGCAACTTTGCCACTTATACCATTAAAAAAAGATGAACTGCAGTGCCCATCCTCCCCACCCCACCACCACCCCCCCCGCCCCGTAGTCTCATTGCTATTTGTAGATGGAGTATTTACATCAGTGCATGCATCTCTAGTTAACTAAGGGTAGTCTTAACTGATACCTCCAAGTCAGTATGTAGACCTGCCGTGGAAAGGGACTAGGAGAATGACCTAATGGGTGGTTCAAGTTGCTGTTTGGAGGAATATACAGAAACAAAAAATGTTTTGGGGATGTTCGGCAAAGCATCTCCCTTTACATTTCTATCTATTCACATTTGTACTCTGACACCTTTAAGTACTAGCACAAATTTTGGCACATTTAGGTCTTGCTACAAGTGAAGCGTTTTTGTTTTGGGAGTTTACATTTCAGTGAATCTCACAGTATTTCAGATTTAGAAAGACTTCTTTTCCACTACCACTACAGCAGATCTACAGAAGTGGAACCAACTCTCCAGGCAATGGATTCTCTTAAGGAACTAAATCATTAAGCATAAGCATACAACTTTAATTCACCAAGAAAGATTTCAGACATCCCTTAGATTTTTTTCTTTTGTTAGCTTTTGAAAATTTCTATGATTTTATTTTGGATTTAATTTTCATTTCATTTAGATACTACCAGATCAAGTTTGTTAACTAAAGTTTTCAAACCCCGTATTTTCAGACATGTCCATAAGATTCTGAAGTGCAGCTCAGTTCCTAAGCCAGTTTTTCTTTGCTTACAATAAAACAAGGAAGAGAAAAATTAAGCATGTAACTTCCATAGTGAGCTTTTCCTCAGTGCTGCTGGCTGTTCAAATTTGGGGTTGTTTTTTTTCTTCCACCTTATCTAGTGGAAATTTCAGTATAGCACAGACTCTCATTCAGGCTTCTGAGAAAACATATGAAGGAAGAAGCAAGAACAGCAGGAATAGCTCTGAGAAATCAACAAAATGCTTCCCATCTCAACTGTTTCAAAACACCCCTCACTTGCACACCCCATTTCTCAACTCCTGCTCTGCCATGTAACTCATTTCCTATTGGGTGCCTCTGCTCCTGAGAGGTCCGATCTTGAGTGCGGACTCTTCCTTGCTTCCCAAGGATTGAAGCTATTGGTATGGAAAGCTCAAGATGAGTGAAAAAAACCCGAAAAAAACCCTGGTCTTCTGATCGCTTTCACAAGCATAAGAATTAAAATACTTGATCTTTGTCAGATCTAATTTAGAGGCATTTAAGTTTCCTTTTTGGCAATAGAGGAAACAGCCTCAAAATTAAAGCAAGTTTAAAATTGTGGGAGGCAGTCCAGTTAACATTTAAGACAAGCAGATCAAATAGAAAGGAAAGGTTTGAGAAAGGGATGTTGTGCAGAATTGTTTGGACCCACAAACCAAGCTATAGCTCTAACTTTCTGGAGAAGCTTTTTTCAGTGGGCAGGTTTTAAGAACAGGACCAGAGCAAGTACAGGAAAAATCAGAAGACAACAAAGTATTCATGAAAAGTCTCTCAAAATAACAGGTCTGGTAATTCACTGACTACTTGAAACTGAAAAATTATTGTTTTAGCTGAAGCAAAAGCTAACAGCATTTATTTTTTTCCAATAGAAAATTTCAACTCAGGAAAAGAAACTGAACAGAATTTGTTTTGGTTGCCAGCAAAACCTGGTCTATCGCTTTCGTTGAAACTAGTCCAATTTAAACAAACATCAATGTAACATCCCACATTTCTCATGCTAGCAAATCTTATTAAGAATACTTTCCACCAACACATGGTATTGCTCAGTTATTAACAACAACAAAAAAAATCTCTTAGGATCATTTGTAGTAAATCCATTTACTTTAAGCAATCTAGCTATGAATCTATCTCCTTAAACAGATGCAACATGTTAGATGATTTTCACTGTAGGTTGTAATATTTCCAAATATGTTTAAATTGCCCTCAAATTATGCTTTATCAAGCTACCATGCTGACTGTAAGATAACTGAATATAATCAGAAAAGGTAAACTGTAGCCCCTATGTCTTATGCACCCACTTCTTAAAATCAGAGTCACAGTACAGCAAAGATTTCATTACCACCCTGTTCTGACAGAAACCAATATTAATTATTATTTGAATTAACCTTTGAGCCATAGTTTTCATCAGTACTCAGTAAAGACACGGACAATTTCTAATTACATTCTACTCTCATTATAAGTCACTAGGCTGTAAAGCTGTATCTGACAAGACTGCTATACTTGGCCTTGAAATGCTTTGGACTTCACTATAAATCTTTCAGAAACATCTAAGAACTCACTGAATACCAGAGCTATCACACAGAATGCTTCTTCAACAATTTAGAAGTGTTTTTAAAGGAATACCAACTGTGATGTCACTGAATTGCAACATTATTGCTGAAGGAAAATAACCAGTGTCTTTATCACTGAGCATCATCACATAGATGATCTTTTACCTAAAGTTACATGTAGTGGATCCACTCAGTCTATCAAGTGCAATTATGCAGTGATCATCAACTGAATCATAATTATACTCAACAAATAATATTAAAAAATATATAGACCGACAAAAATCCGATTCTAAAGCTTACAGCAAATATCTACATCATAGGATATTCTTACTACAGACAAGAGACAGATATTTTATCTGCTGAAGACTTATTAGTTCTCTAGTAGGAAATGTGGATTTCCAAGGTCATAAATGAAGAATAACCTGTAATTAATATACAAAAATTAGTGCAAGAGGACAAATTTTCTTTTGTAATTTTTCTGCTTTACCTCACATAATCACTTTGCTGCGGTCAGTTAGCTAGCCAACAAAAAATGAATTATACACATGGATACAGGGAAAGTGAACGCCATTCTAGAGAACAGGTTTCTACCCCTGACTATGCCAAATCTCTTGAACGAACAAATTAAACTTCTAAAAGAGTGATTTCTGGCTCTGTAACCCGAGCCTCATTTTCACAACTTCACAAAGCTCACATCTATGACTAACTCCAAATGTTCAATCTCTGAGCAAAAGACAAGTTTTATTTGAAGGAACACCAGAGGCTGGGATCTATCAGGTTTCAAAACCAGAACTTGACTTAGCTGCTGACTCAAGACATATTTCAAGGTATCATTTTTAACTTTCCACCATTGAAAATACCTGTATCTTAAAACAGAAGCCTGAGTATCAAATCAGTTTAATTCCAGTGAATGACATTTCACATTACAGAAATGTCTTGACTTCAACTAAGATGCACAACAGATACAATTTTAAATATTGTTCATCTCCAAAAAAAAAAAAAAACAACAAATGGCCTTTCCTTCACAGATCATTTTATGGATGTGTTAGTTACACACAAGATCAAGTTACTAATTTCACAAAGATTTTAAAGAGGTATTACAAGACCAAAGGAAACCCAATATAAAGTTTGGACTTGTTAACACAGAAAATGCCAGTTGTACATGTATTTAAACATATTATAGATTCTATCAGTTAATGCACAACAGCTTTGTAATCACATTGGGCAAATGATGGTCCATGACCAGAAGAATAGCTAGATACAATCAGGTTTATCACAAGACAGACTATGCTAACAGAATCCTTATCTCTTCATTTTTGGGAGAGGCTACAGATGATGGATGGGACTTCAGTCTATAAAAATGCAAAGCGTTTGTAATGTTGGTGTCAACAGTGTTACCAATTCTAAATATGCATCCATTTAAACACATAAGTTGTATTTTTCCTTCCAAGCCAGGTGACTAAGACTACTGTCTTAAATTACATTCCCATAATCTGAAGCTATCCAGATCCTTCACCTTAACGCTCCAACTTGTGTGACCACTCAAAAAAGCAAGAGTGGGCGATACTGTTTGTTGCTCATTTTCCTTGCAGTTGCATGCTTTTCAGAAGTTACCCCAAATTTACATCTTCTTTGTATTACAGTAGTATCTACCTGAATATTCAGATAAGCATCTTCCTTTTATACCTGATATATTAAATGTCTGGATTATTCTCCCACTCTTCCAGCTAAAACCACATAACTAGCAGTTTGACTATTTATTTTGTAGACATAGAAGTGTAAAAGGGGAAGAAGAGAGGAAAGAAACAGCACCATTCTTAACCATGCAAAAACTGTGCTTAAATAGAAACAAATAATTTATTTCCTTGCACTTATCCTTATCTATCTCATTAATAAGAAAATGAGGCTGAGTGATGGGCAAATGTAAATCTACTCACGCTCCAATCACATGCCTGTCTGACTCAGATCAATAATCACACAGGGGGAAAAGGTGGCATCAGAACCACAGCAGGATAGTTTGTCTTTATGAACACTTTAAAGTACTTTCCACAAAATTTCCAAGAGCTTCCTGTTGTAGTTAACTCGGGATGAGCCCTAACGCCCTATTAAACTTCAGGGTAGACCAGAAGGAACAAATATGTATCCAAGCCTTTGAAAAAGCAAGGAACACTGACAACTTACTGTCAAAGAGTCAGTTTTGATTTATCCTACAACAAACACTATGCTGGGACTCTATTCTGCTAGGGCATAACTGCTCCATAAATCCTCTAAAAGAGGTATGTGCAACCCAAAGCACATGATTTCATTTCATACTATTCATCAACACACATGCCTTTTCAATTAAAAATCAGATAATACTAACAAGATCATTAAATCATCAACACCAAACACACCCAAAAGACTCCTTTGGCCTCCAGAAAGGCTGTCCTGCCTTTCAGTTTGGTATCTTTTTGCGTATTTCAAACTGAAAACACTGAGCTTCTGACATAGTTTAATGTAAGTAAACCTAATACACAGTTGTCTTGATTTTCAGCAATGCAAAGTTACAATTTAATGAGAATTCTCATTTGTGGTACAGCACCCAGCTACTTGGAGGTCTTTGTTAAGAACGTACTTGATGGAGCACAGCCTTTTAAAAGCCTGTTGCCAGTCCCAAAAGATGTTGCCATATTGGTGAGGGACAGGGGGGAACAAAAGTAAGATATGCCTTTGATGAGGATCACAGAAACAGAAGCAGATACCTGTAATCCATAGCTTTGCTCATGCTGCTAGATTAAAACCTACTTCCCCCTCCCAGTGCACATTCAAAATCCCACGCGCATGGGGGGATAAGGGACAAGGAGTTAAGGGAGGGAACGACAGCATTATAGCACCTCGTTTGGTTTTATCAGCTATTCATAGACCATAACAAAATATTCTCCGACTGTCTTCAAGCTGTTTTTTCATATCAAATTTGCTAGCGACACTTTTAAACAAGCCTATAAGCAACGTATTCTAATAAATCAGCCTATAAAAGCCCCTATTCCCTTTAAACTGGGGCACTAAGTGACTGATAGCTTGTGATCTTCCAATAGCAGAGACACATTGTACTAATGCACAACTATGCAGCTTTCAAACCAACAACTTCCAGATTTCTCCCTCTGAATGTTACTTCAGAGAAATTCAAAATGCGTCAGTTCAGGAAGGGGTATAAAAAATGGCAAGAGCATCCCTCATTAAAGACCACCTAAGAGAATTTACCATCTCACAACACACTGCTTTTGATTGTGTCTAGGCTGGATTAGTTTCAACCTTTGTTACTTCAAGTTCTGTTACCAGCCTGTACTTTGCAGACAGAAAACCACCCTTCCGCTTTACTCTAGCTGTTTTGCTATTATTTGAACTAAGAAACGACCCCATCCTAGAATTCCTTGAAGCTCTTTCTTAAACCAAAAACCCGTACTTCTATATAGGTTCTTTCCCTGTTACCCTCAACAAATCTACCTGTAAGCATGTTGATTGCAATTTAACTTATTTTAAGATGACAATAAAACAAGTGAAGAGCTTATCTTGTACATACAGCACATTATCTAGACGCTGAAGTAGGTTTAATGAGAAAGTTTAAAAATTCACTTATCAAAGCACAACCGTGACTCCTCAACAACTGGAATGGGCACAAGCCTTTTGTGACACCTGCATTCTTGGTAGGAAAAAAACTAAAGAATTTTGTAAAAATTCTGTTTATTTCTAAGCATTATGAACTCATACTTACCACCTTTCAGAGCACCCATTTTGAAAATGCAACTGCTCCCTCTTTATGAGTTTGCCTACTTTCACGATATGGGGTCTCAAGTATTTCACGATCTTTACACAGCAGACATTTTTTCCCTTGCTGAAGTGTAAAACTCCACAAAATAAGAGTTGATGCTGCTGCAATACTGCATGAATGCATATTACAGACTACTTTGAAAGTCCACGTAACTCTCGGAGTAGCCTCTTCTCTAACAAATTATCAAATGAAATACAATCCGTGCCTATGACTTTAGATTTACAGACTTGCTACTTCCCAAGTACTTCTCAGCTAAGCAAAGCAACACAATTTTCAAAATAAAAAAAACAGTACTAAGTGGTTATTATTTGTGCAAATGTTTTTCTAAATATGGTACTTGCATATCTATATGTGAAGACATGAATAAACTCCTACTGTTCCACCACTGCTTCAAGCACCAAAGGTTTTAACACAGAGTGGTACTGTAGCATGTCACATACTATGATGAAACAGAGAGACCTCAGTACTAAACAATTAAATAATACACTACAGTACAGCTTTTCACATAGGAAGCCAAGAAAAAGAAAAGTTATGATTCCCATGATAACTACAGCTTGATTATAATACTGTTTTATACTGTATATTTGAACAAATGCATCAATTTACAATTGATGGGGAATTATAACTGAAGGACACAGTCATATACTTTGTGTCATTCTTAAATAAATCAGTGGCATTCAAAATAAATTTCCATGCCACTTGTACAACTTGGTAAGGTGAATGGTTTGTTTGCAAGAAAAAAAAAAAAAAGAGGCTGTAAAAGCATATAAACCGTATTTATCAAACAACTTCAAAGTTAACAGTGAAGCACATAGGGCAACACTGCTGCATTTTAACTAGATTATGGACTATTTCAACATCCAACAAATTATATTCAGGTTTGTCCATGTCATATTTGCCTTGACTATACCATGACTCACAGCTACTGCAAATTAAATCTATTAAATATATTTAAACCAATCACAGGTAAACCACAGGCTGGGGAGACTATCAGTAAGAATATTTTTCATCAGGAGCGGGATAAACCAGACAAAAAGAACTAGCAAGTAGAACTGCAAACAAAAGCTATGTTCATAAAGGGGCAAAGTAATAAAAAGTCCTCTCACAAATGCCTGGTACACGAAGCCCGCTAGAGAATCCACTGGGCTAACATATAACCAAGATAGGAAAGAAACACTCCAAGAAAATAACAAAAAAACTTAAAGTTTTTTGCATCTGCTGTCATTGGAGAAGCCAAGGGAAGCTTTCATCTTTTTCATCTCATAAAGCCTCAGAGGTAGCTTTGGTCAAACCAAAGCAAACAGTAGGAAGTTACCAAAACAAGACAATATTCACCCAAGAGTTCTGAAAAGCTGAAGGATAAAAATAGCCTATCTGTCCACTATACCATATAATGTCTTGGTGTCAAGCACTGCTTTCACATCAGTGGTCCATCAGTTTTGAGAAGTGGTCACACCTTTAGACCGTCAAATCAGTAGAAAATATAAGAAACAATGTTAATGGGCACACAGCTAAGTACAGGTTACAAAAGTGACACTGACGCTTTCCCACAGAAAAGTTCTGTCTCACTAATACCGGAGAATTCTCTGAAGCAATTGGTAAGTGGTCTAAGTCTGACCTAACTTGAATGACCAAAACATGCCAGCTGCTGAACAAATGTCCTCCACCAACAGTTCCTAAAGAAACTATGCTACAACAGCAAAGAGGGAAGGTCTTCACATGGATAAGTAACTGGCTCAAAAGAGGAAAAAAAAAAAAAAAAAAAAAAAAAGAGGAAGTTAGGAAACCACCTGCATCTTTTCCAGACCCATGTTATTTAGCATGCACATAAAAGATCTAAAAACAGGCGGTAAGCCTTGAAGTGAGCTTGCTGATAATATTAACAAGTTCACTTTGCTAAAAACGAAAATCAACTATGCAGGAAGCAGCAGACCTTCACCTTACCCAGTGAAGGTGTAATAAAATGCAGATGACACTCAGTGTAGGTAAATAGGAGGCCATGCACCTGAGAAAATACAATCCAACTGTTTTACATACATTTTACTGAGCTCTGACCCGATTACCTCGTTGTCAAGAAAAGAGATTTGGGAGCTAGAATAAATAGATCTAAGACGACAAGATTTGTCAGAAGAGTAAACAGAATGCTAAGCATATTTAAGAAAAAAAGAAAAAAATCCAAACACAAAACTGTACGAAAGATGAGATGCACAAGTCTATGAGGTACCTATCTGCAGTGCCAGTGTTTGCTCTGCCCACGTCCACTTCTAAAGTAAAATTACTGAAGGACCAAAAGGGGATGACAGGCATCTGAATACCCTTCAGAATCTCCAGCCTCGACAAGGGAAACCAGAGAGAGAATAAGTGAGTCTACAAAATCAGGAGCAACATGGAGCAGGTAAGTAGTGAACCATTGATCCCTTTTTCTTTTAACAAGGAAACTAGAGAACATCAAACAAAACTAGCAGGTGGTAGGTTCAAAATAAAACAAATAAAAGGAAGCAGTTCTTCATACAATGTGTACTTAAGCTGCAGAACTCATTGCCACGGTCCCAATGGAAAGCCAAGAGTTTACACAGACCAAGAAAAGACTAGATGAATTCATGCAAGAAAAATTCATTAGGTGTTACCTATCACTTTTTCCAAAGTAATTCTGAGCTGCAGAGTTGTGGAGGCTAAGGGGCTTGGCTCTGTTTCTGGACAGCCTCCACCATGGTCACTATGAAATAGGATTCTGGAGGATACAAACCTCTGGTCTCAACTGGCAGAGGTATTCTCTAGTACTAAAAAAGCAAGACTGTATTTGTAACACGGTTTTAATAGCTCTTTACAAGTATGTTACATCAATAATACACAATTTCCAGTAAATAATTTCACCTTCCTTTCATGAAGAAACTATGTATTTCAGTCCCTGTTATCAGTACTTCAAGAATGCAAATGAGATTACAATATTTGAGAGGACCACAGCATGAAATGAGACAGGGACCCAAAATAGCAAGTACCAGACTCTGCTGAAATTCTACCTTTCCTATATAAAAGATAACCCTACTCCAACAACAAGAAATTCAAAGATTTTATCATCTGCTTTTAACCCCTTGAGGGAGTAAAAAAAACAGGTGGATAAGGGTAGGCACAGAAATGCTGACAATACTGCAGCACAAGCAGTACTTCTCTGGGTGCTACACAGTATCTGCAGTGCCTTTTAAGTTTGGTTTGGGAATAACTTGAAACAAAATTGTATTATACATTGAAATTTTAGGAATACTGAACCTGTATTAAAAACATTTTTTCCACCTTTGAAGGAGAAAGAATTAAAACCAACATTAAGTAGTGAAAAAATATTTTTTCTGATTTAAACAGCAGTTTCAAGAGATAGTATCAGCTCTAAGCACTGGCCTGAAGCTTTACTACTGTTATAAAAAAGGTACTTAAAATAACTACAACATATTTAGGTTAAGTACTTAAAGGAATTACTGGAAGACTGAATTCAATCCTCAGCTCCAATCCACAAGTCATTGTGCAACATCTTAGCTGCTGAAAACAAACCCTCCCTTTTACCTACAAGGTGGGGACCGTGCCCATCTCCCAAATTAGAGGTATGAACTTTTCCCCCAACAAACACAGAAGACACAGCAATCGCTGTTGTAAGCAGTGGCAGAACTCTGCCTCTTTGCATGTTCCAGCCTTCCTCCAATACCAGAAGGGTGCTGCTGCGACTGTGCTGAGCACAGCCCAAGCTTGAAGACAGCAGCGTATGCCCAGTGCAGAACAGGCCTTCTGCTAAACCTCCACCAGACACGAGGCATCACAAGCCAATGGTTTACTTTCAAGGACTTGTAGCAATCAAAATTTTCACAGGTACAGTAAAACTCACCATAACCCCCTGATCACACCCAAGAAATTACATACCCTTGCTTAGAACCATGCAGTTCTTCAAAGAGATTATTCAGTTGTAGTTTAGTTCAGTCAAGTTAAACACTTGACCTGAGAGGGAAGAAAAAACTTACAGTAAACGTGAGTCAGAACAGCTAATAACATAGTATACTTTCTATTCTATGCTATCTAAACTCTTTCTACTTCTAAACCTAAGCTCAACATACAATAATCACAGACTGTTTGGCAGAGCTCATTCAGGAAACGGTGTAGGAAGTGGGGAAGGAGCAGGGCTTATAGTCCCTAAACTCAATACACAAAATATAATCGCTTAGAATTTACTCCTGAGAAAAATTTAAAGGAAGACATAAATTCTGAAAAATAGCAGGCTATTCAGAGACAGACTCTAAACTCTTGAAACAGGTTTTTTTAAAGTGCTAAATAATAGACCAACTCTGCTTCATGAGACCAATAGTAAGGCAAAATTAACACTTGTTAAAGAACTGTGATCATCTGATGAGAGCTGCTAGGTAAACAGCAACTATTACAAATCCCAGTATGGGAGACCTCAAATACATCATTATGAACCTGGTATGCCAGTTTGGAGTAGCACTCGGGTTCCTGGCTTCTGACCATCTGCTCAGGCCACTAGCCTTGAAAAGAAGAAAAACCACCCAAACACTCAGAGATGCATGCACTCAACAGATACTTTTGCCTTCTATCACTTCTGTGCATAATTGAAGCAAAGAGCGTCAAATTCACTCACTGGAAACGAATGTACTTTTTCTTACAGTACAGCAGAATTACATTCTCAAAACTTCTCCTGACCTTTCAGCAAGCCTCATGCTATTGCACAGACCATGCATCAGCAACAGTCAGCATCGGCCAGTGGAAAAATACCCCTGCTGCCCCCATTCCCCCCTACCTGTTGTGGGTTTGTTTGTGGGTTTTTTGGGGGTTTTTTTTGGGGGGTGGGGTTGAGGCAACATAATTTCTCAGTTCCTGTTAAGCTCTTCCTGTAGCAATGCCCACCATTCCAGACACCTCCAAATTTAATCCACTGGAATAAGCGGCCTTTAAATTAAGGTGTTATAAGGTCATATAGCAAGCAAGATGATCGGATTAAAGAGGAAGTGGAGTTAAGTTAATACTGAGTCACTATTTTAAGTTCTGCGTTCAATACAACAGCATGATAGCCTTTTGAGTGTAAACCAGTCTTCAAGCAGGACAGCTAAAAGCTTTTCTATTTTTTTTTTTAATGTTTTATTTCTTTTTTGAATCTGAACATGAAATGCAGGACAAAAATTCATCAGACAGCGAAGATCTGGTCCCAGAGACAGATGTTTTACAGCTGTGCTTTGGGCTTCCTAAAGCCCATTAGAGCTAGCACATACAATTCCTAATGTAAACAAGCTGCTTTTAGTAACTACAATACTCACTCTGAACACACACAACGCTAGTCAGGGCCAACACTCCTCACACAGTTTTCACCAAAGCAGCTTGTAGGATCTTTGGTGGCTTGGGACAGAAATTGTAAGTCCCTTCTCCTGCTCCTCCCACCATCTCCTGTAGCTCCTGAAAGGGAATTTTTTTTAGATGTAAAACCCACAGAGAGGAATCTAGATGGTGCACTGCATTGGGGTTTTGTGGGTTGGCGGGATTTTTTTGGATAATTTTACTAAGTGTTTACCTTCCATTAAAGCACCAAATTAATTCCATTAATTGCCCAAATCTTGAGAAAAACAGGAAGGAAAGCTCTTCCACCTGCTAAGAAGCCCCTTTCTGTCACTGCAGGCAGTGTACACAGATAACTTCACAAAACAGCCAGGGCTTTTCAGGAAGCAAGGAGTTTCTCATGCCATGCTCCTGCTATGCTGAACGAGTCACCTCAAGCTGGCAGGTGGCTTAAGGAGGAGCTACAGGCAGAATCCCTGATTTTTTGTGAAGTGTTCATTCCTCTGCTGAGCTAAATAGTGTAAACTGCCCATTTCTCTCTCTGGAGAACAGCAAGAGTATAGTTATTGCAGGAGTAACTAAGCAGCATCTTATTTTACTTGCAGTGAGATTTTTTTCACCAATTTTAAACAAAAGTATCTTCATTTGGCTATAAGAAAGCTTTAGACTGTGATGGGAAGTAACAGTCTTAGCCACCTACTATGATCAAGAGCTCTCACACTGCCTCAAACTAACAGGAATAATGTAGATACTTGGGATCAAACTCTGAACAACTGAATCCACTGAATTAAACATTGATTTGATAAAATTTGAGGCATACAAATTGACTCAGAAGGTTGATGAACCTAATGGAGAACTTCAGGCTTGCCAAAAATAATAATAATGAAAAAAAAAAAAAATCACACTCCCCCAGAGCAATGTACTTTCTTGTGAATAAATTGTTTTAAAGATGAAATACTTTACATTTGAAATATCAGACAAGCCATTTATACATTAGCAAATCTTTAAGGCTTTTGTTCTCCTACCTCAGAAGGAAAACCGATTTCTGGGCAGCAGATTATTAATTCTAACAAACTGTTCATAGCATGCGAGCTGTACCATCACTAAATAAACGAATTTTAATATCAATTTGAACTCAGGCCAGCACATTTTTCTTTTGGTGTCCTTTGCTTCACAGATGATTACTCTATTTCTATTTCTCCCATGAAGGTTCCCAGGCAACTGATCCAATCCACTTGCTCACTGCCACCAAAATGAAAAGATGAAAAGGCCTTGCTGCTCTCCAAGCCACCGGCCCCCCTCATCCTTAGTACCAGCTCTGGTGTTCATCAGACCCTTTTATGAGCCAGTTTGATTCATTACAACAGCAAAATGCTCTCCATTTTACAGAGTTATTTTTCTGCCATTTTAGTGAACTAAAGTGGTTCACAGAAGGACCTGACAAGCACTGCTGCTGTAACAAAGTAGCAGAGCCATGTGGTTGGGAGGAAGGGTGCAGGGGGACAAAGGCGGAGAGGAAACTTCTCCTTTCAGAACAATGTCCGGTTAAATTAGCTCACTGCATTTCTCAAACCGTACCCTGACTTACAAATGATTAGATGGACCATGAGAAGACATTCAACAGCTTTCAGCTACCTTCAAAGCTAAAAAAAAATAAATTAATCTGTTGCACAAAAAATATAATAATATGTATTTGTATACAGATTCCAGTATCATACTCCAGCATAAAAATAAAGAAGCTCATGGAAACATAATAGCAAGATAAGGATAACTCAATTAGAAGGGGAGGGTAAAGAAAGCTTGGCAGATTGCATCCTGAATTTTATTTTTTTTCCCCCATGAAAAAAGTCCCTGGGAAAGCGACCACCAATCTCAATATGCATTATGATGGAGAAAAGCTTCAAATATTTCTGATAAGCAGAAAACAGCAATAATTTTGCCTTCCCTCCTTAAGTTGTCACCAGTATCCAAGTAAGCCTATTAGGCGAAAGCTGACGCACCTAAGAGAAAGAATCTAGAAGGATGCAGTTGAACCAAGGAGTTGCAAGGTGTTATACCCCTGACAAGTGACAATGTGCTCTAGATGCCTAGTCCCCAGGTTTTCTGCCCAGTAATTTCTCTCCATGGATCGATTTGCCTCGTTCTGTGATGGACTGCCTACTGTGGATGTGCCATTTCACTTGAAAAGCAAGAAGTGAACATGTATCAAATACATCACTCCCACAGCCAAATTGAATCGATGACAGCAGCAAACGGGACAGCTCAGCTGCTGGAGCCCTTATCTTGCTATTCAAAGTTCATTGCCTACCTGGAGGCACCTCAAAACAGAAACAACCTATTTCAGAGAGCACTGAAGAGAAAAAGCACCCTGCCCCAAACAAAACACCACCATCATTACACCTTACCAAGTCAGACAAGGATTTTTCAGCCTTCCTGACCCTACCGGCTGCCTACCAAAAATCTTAATGTCGGGCAGCCACAGAGCACACCATGAATCTCTAAGTGCCACAGAGCCAGAGCTACAAAGGAAGACAGCAGCAGATCCCAGAAGCCCCACCAGGGAATAAAATCGGGCAGGCAGCCTGCATCCCAGCTGGCTCTGTAATATCCGCCTCCAAGAGCCCCTACTAGTCCAGTTCCTCCCACAGCAAAAATTCACATTGCCTAACAATCCCCACACCGCATAGTCCAGTTGTGACGCTAGTCATGTGACAGTCTCAGCAGGGGAATCACACATGAACCGCTGACAAGCCAAAGGTTGACCATCCTTCATCTGGAGAGGCAGGCAGAAAGGCAGGCGTTCTGGCTTCCTTTCTTTTGGGGGAGGAGGCAGGGAAAGGGGACTGGTGGCGGAAGGAGAGAAACAGATCAAGGAGATTAGTCTTTTAAATAACTGTATTAGGGAAATTTCTTATTATGAGAGTAATGGAAGCAATTCCTTCCACCTGCCATCTTTTTTGTAACGAAGGTTTTCTTCTTTAACACCTCAATATTAAGCAATATCGGGGGGGGGAGGGCAGGGGTGAGAAGTGTTAGCCTATTTCCTTGAGAACTAGCCCTCCAAGAACTCACATTAACCATAGCATTTCTCTAAATCTAACCATAATAAGTGAAAAGCCACACACAACCTCCCCCCCCTTTTTTTGTTTCAGTGCAACATCAACATACTTGACTTCCAAGACTACCTGCTACAACAATTATCGGACCCAAGTTGGAAAGCATGCTTCAGTTCTAGCACTGCCTTTAACAGGCTGATTCTTCCAACAGCCATACTATTTCTATGAAACAACCCCTTCCTTCTGCAGTTCAAATCCTGTTTAAAATACAAAAGTACGTTCACGAAGCGTCGCTTCTGTAAGGGAAGGTGGCATGGGCTGGGGATTACTGCAGAAGTGTAGTAAAAGAGAAATGCAGGTGGAACTGATGCCATTTTTTCAGTAACCTCTAAGGTTACAACAGAATTAAAGAAGCACAAAACTGCCTTCACTTACTTCTGTACAAAAAAACCCCAACAAAATTACGATGTACCTTTGCAGAGATCAAGAAAGAGGAGGGAAGTGAAGCTGAAGCCTGCTTATTCACTTCCCCACTGACTAAAGAATGATGATTAAACTAAGGATGAGTAAGGCTGTACCCCATTCACAGAGCCAAGTGAATGCAAAGCACAGCAGACACCTCATAACGGTACTGATAAATAAAACTGAATTACATAGCAGGTCTCTCCCAGACTTACCTCCTAAGGCAGTCCAGAAACCCCTATTTAACTCACTTTCTGAACGATTCCTTCCTAAATTAAGAGAGATACTAAACTGCTCACTATAAACTCTCAGTTTAATTCTTCACACTTAAAACAACTTGAGGCAAGAATTATACTCTTGCTAAGAGTCCCTGACATGACCACACCACCTTGTGAAGTCTGCAAAAACTTCCCAGGAACTAGCAATATAGTACAAGTACCTCCCAAACCAAGAACCGGAGATGACCTGCCTGCTTTTTGCCTTGCAATAAACCACCAAATCCAACAAACAGCTACTCCAGTCCAACAGCAGCACAAACCAGAGCACATTCTCCAAAAGCCACAAGACTTGCCCAGATATATGCCACACAGTTGAGACCCAGGAAGAAATACAAAATCATATTCTTAGATCTTATTTCAAGCTAACAACCACAGTTACAGCTGTTTAGGTATTTCTGATCCCACACAAACAAACAACACACATTCAAATAGAGAACTACAAGCAGCAAGTTACCTGGGATGCCAGATTCCTGGACTTCAGCTACGCTCTCCTAGCCAGGTAGGATTTTGACAACATCTGTTATACCCTACATGACTAATTAAGATGCAAAAATTTACCAGTCTCTCACCTATGTGCAATTTTATTTCAGCCTTATCAGAGTGATTTTGGAACATCCGCTAGCCTCATCATTACCTTCCTTTCTTCAGTCCTCCTTCTATTAAGCATTAAAAACACAGTAAGTCATATCTCCTTGGTTGTCTTATTTTCAACTTGAAGAAATATTGAACTGCTATTCTCCACAGTCAAGACCAATATGCACTTTCCTGTAAGACATTTTACCAAGTAACATTTCGGCTTTGGATTTCAATCTCCACAGCTACATCAAGAATCCTCTCTGAAGCAAGGAATATTTTCCTATAATAAGTTATCATCAGCTTGGACTCAGGGGCCGAGCACATTCGTCACAGCCACTTACTGGCTCACCCAAGTTGTTAATACTGAAGACTTTAATCGAATTTCTCCACTTCTCTCACAGAAGGGCTTGTTTCACATTTCTCCCAAAAGAGCACTACCCCCATGCTTTCTACGATGAAGACTTTTTCTCCTCATTTTGTCCTATCCCTATCTCTCAACTTCTAAAATTCCAGCTTTCAGTACAGTTTTAGTTAGTTTTTCCCTGGGTTCTCTCTCAAAGAATGACCACTATGCCTTCGCACCTAAAGACTGCCCATTTCACAAATCCTGTTTACCCTGTAAATAAATCCACAAGCTTCCTATTTTAAGATCCAGGACAAAAGTGCCTTTATTAAAGTCTTCCCTGGAGTTGCTCCACGTTCTGATCTGCTTTACCACTGGTCACATAGTTCTGGGTCTCCAAACCTTCCCCTTACTCCTTTCAAAAACATCACAATCCCCCACAGGAGCTCCTCTTCACACTCCGGATTTCTGTTTGGCAAGGGGTACCCCACAACAGCTATCCCCATTTCACACGAAGTGGGATGGGACTAGGCTCTCCCCACTCATAACTACTCCATGCACAGAGCAAGAGAAACTATTACAGCTGTATTCCTCAACTATTGACGATGGGGGAACATCATTTTCATGAAGAAAAGGCTTGAAATTACAAGAGGCCTTTCCAATGCAAAGGGTCACGAAGAACCTTTGGAAAGCTGCTGGCAGGCTGGGGCACCCCAGCGGCCTCTGCTCTGCCTCTTCGCTGCCAACCGTCCCCTTGCCAGGTGGCAACCAGGGTCTAACGGGAGACTTCATCAGGCTTTGGTGCAGACAGCCAGCTCTTCCCACACCAACAAAAGCATCCTCCGTGCCTCGGGTAGAAAGCGGTATTATGAGGAGTTGAAACGCATGTTTGTTTTGCAACGTACCCTAATTATCTAAGACTGGCAAGAAAACGCAACTCCACTAAGCAAACAGAAAGCAATATAAATTGGAATGAAGATTAAAAACCCAATAGGAAAAGCACAAGATGAAGAGGAAGAAAAATCTATGGGAAAGCTGGGGGGTGGGGGTAGGGGTCAGCAAAGAGAAATAGAAAGAAATAAAGGTTTAGGTTTCAGAGCAGGACTGGTTTTGCTGCGTAAAAGGAACCATACTTTGTACATCTGACGTACGCATCCATAAAAATGCTTTAAGAAGTGATGCTTACTTTGTAGATAGAAATAAAAATAAACTGTTGGTAGGCCGATTTCTTTCGGAAAAAAATCACTAAGAAATTTTAAAGCCAGCTACCTGTTGAAGTTCTAGCAGTAAACAGAAAGCTCAGCTGAACAGCTTAAAAGCGGCTCAAGGACACTGAAATTCAAGTGCTTCCAAAACTATCCAGCACTGGGTTCTCCGCATGCCAGCTACTCCCAGGCAGGTGAGTTGCCATGCTGCTCGCTATGATAACCAGCCCGTATTTAAATGAAGCCTGAACAGAATAACCTCTAGGATCAGCACTGTATATGTGAAATTTAATTTTCCTCTTGGAACCATTAGGAAGGTGGCAGACATTTTGGCTGCAATGACTTTTTCCAGACAATTGATTCCCAAAGTTATTTATTCCCCACCATTCGCCTCAAGGCCCTCTCATCACAGCAATCGTCTATGTCAGAGGAAGGTTCGACGCAGCTCCCATGAAAGCCAAGCAAAACCACACCCAAAATAGCTATATAGGTCACTATCACGCAAGCAAGGGTTTCTGGTTAGTGCCTATATGCCAATAAGCTTTCAAAGTCGCATCTCTTAATGATGCTCTACGACTATGGTCGCTTATTTGATAATTCTCACTCTTTTACTGAAGTCAAACTTTTAAATGAAGATGCCTAAATTACGTAGTATCTCTTTTTTTGAAAGCCCACCCCCCCAGGAGAACGCATTTGGTGTAACGGCACCAAAATAATCAGAATGGTTAGAAACCACTACTGAGCGGCATGCGTGAAACATGAGAGCCCAACAGCATGAAGATCCTTGGTTTTGACTTGGCTTCTTCTAGGTGCATGTTTACATCTTTGAAAAGTCACAATGTTGGAAGCTAAGAGCTAATCAGCTTTTGTATACTTAAGGATATTCTTAAGAGCTCTGTTGTCATATTCAGGCGCTTGGAATGTGTCCTTTAGGTCACAGCCTCCTTTTTATTTTTTGTATCATGCCTTCCAACCTCATTTTCCAAGTAAGAATTTTAGTGTGCAACTACAATGTGGTACTTCCATGACTGCTGATCTTAGGTAAGATATGAAGCACTGAAAGTTACAGTTAGATTCCGCAGACAGAAAGAAATCAAGAGGAAAACTCTTCCATCAGGTTTTAGTATCTTGTCAGAATCCTAATAAAAGCATGGGATGTTTTCTGTGTATCGTACCTCACTCCTTCCTCTGAAAGAGTTCCAAAAATAAATTATACTCGGAGCTTCCCTTTGCCTTTTTATCTATCGCCGCCAAAATATAAGACTGTATTTGAGACTTTCTTCTACTAAAATCCAGTGGTTTGTTTGTGCAAACAAGCTATTCACAGAAACAGATACGATGAGAAACTATGAAGTCCATCTTAATGATAAAGCTAAATAGATGCAGTAAATTAATACAATAACTTTTCTGTTGGAAAGCGAAATCTAAAGCCTCACCTACACACAAGAGACTCATTTGTAAAAAAGACAGTTTAATTATTTGCTAAAATTTGCAGGTTTCTCACTTTTATGTTATGTATACAGGGAACATAAAAGTATCACCCATGTTACTTAGGGCAACAGTTAACCAGCTCATAAATCTGAGCAGCCAGTGGTCTGTTCATAGCAGACAAATACAAAAGGGTTTGGAAGTCAGGATTTAAGGGGACTGGGGGAAGGAGGACCTTCAGACACACAGCACTTGTCACACAGTTGCATGTATCCTTGCTAGCCATACAGATTTATTTGCATAAAGCTAGGTTTGCAAGAGCAAATACCAACCACCAGATTCTAAAAGCTTTCCCTCCAAAAAGTAATGTAAAAATAAGATGAATGGGAAACAAGGGATAGAGTTAAGGCACAGGATTCAAGGCAAGGCGTGTGTATTTCCACTCTCTTTCTTTCTAGTTACCTTTTTTCCTCCTCCTCCTCCCACTTTAACATCCCTCACGTACCACGCCATACACCAAAAACAAAACAAAAACCGAAGAGCCAGCTGCCATGGGATGCCATGGATATGGCAAGCCAGAGACTCGCTGCCAGATTTCAGCAGCTCTTTGAAAACGTGCAAAGTTCCTGTTTCTCAGGCCTTCCACCTTTACAGAAAATCACATCTGGGTTGGGTTGGGTTGTTTGTTAAGGTTTTTAAAGAAGTTTTGTATTCTTCACCTCCAGCGAAGAGCCTAGGCCACGTCTGCTCGCACAGCCGCCGCCTGCAGCAGGGCACGGGGCACAGCCTCCCTCCGCACCAGGGCAGGATGGGACCCGGCGACCGGCCACCCGCGCCAAGCCCAGCGGCACATACCCTTCCTCAGCGTACTTTTCCCAGCTTTGCCATCGGCTGGTTTCACCTTTACTTGCAAACAACTCATTTTACGTCTCATACAGCCCTCGTGCTATTTGAGTGTTAACGGGAAATACCATAGACGTTCATCAAAAGCTTTCAGTGCAAAAGAGCAAATACCTCGTGTGAAAAAAGGCTAGGCTCTGGTTAACTGACCCCGCTACATGGGCTGGGAAGTCTTTACAGCGCTCCTTTGACCTAACTCTTCAGGTTTCTGCATTAACCAAATTCAAAAGAAAATGGTTACAACTCACATCTCCCACCACTGTACAGAATCGTGATGGCAATGAAGAGCATTCCGCTATACCTCATTCTGACTGGTATTTTTTACAATACTACATCCTCAGAAATTGTTATTTACCTAAAAGGCCTGTGTGATCTTTACCTATGATCAAAACTTTCCATAATTACCAAAGGGGCAATAAAATCATTTTGGGTTTCAAATCTGAGCAAGTTTTTTTTTTCCCACTGTTTAAATAACCTAACCAGGATTTACAAGTAATAACAGAAATTATCATTACACTGTTAAATATTTAGTAAGATATTGGTCAAATACGATTATCCAATTAGTATCAGTGCATCACTAATTCACTTAAACTTGCAATCACAAGCATTTAATGCTCTTCTAAGAGCCTGTTCTACAGCTTTCATAATGATCTTTACATATTTATTTAAAAAAAAAAAAACACTAAAAAGAGATTGAAAATAAGCATTTAGGTTAACAGAAAGGCAGGACAGGGGATGTGTGAAGCTGTGGCATTTTCCAATGCTACAGTAGGGAAAATCTTGGTTTGTAAAACTGTTTCAAACTTCAAATGATGTCTCTCACAAAAAATAATTACTTTTTCCAAGCAGTTGTGGTTTTATCCTAGAGGAAAATAGTATGCTATCAAGAGGATCTGTGCGAAACCCTGAGTACACTTACACCACCAAACAAGAAGAAACAAGTAACGCTCCCGCTTGTAGTAGCTGGAGACAGGAAAATGTGCAGAACACAATTGTTCTAATCACCTGTTACAAACCTCAGAAACAAACGGTTAATTTTCCTCCAGACTGCATCTTATTTTAAAAGGCATTACGAGAATTTTTCCGCTGCTGTTAAAAAGGCAGCGGAAGGACCTCTTGGAAGAAGCCCCCTCTATTTATCTCCTCACCGTTGTTTGTCAGTAACACTGCCATCCAGAATGTGTTTTATGCACAGCAATGTGATATTTTTTTTAAATTACAAAAAAAAAAAAAAAAACAAAAAAAAAAAACGTATTGGAAACTTTCAGGATAGAAACTAGAGAGCTTCGAAGTTCCTCTCTTAGCAGCGCCTAGCAATGGCAAGGAGAGAGTTCTGCAAACGCGCCCCAAGCATCCAGCTACATTTAGCTTTCAGCCTTTTTATTATCATTGTCAATGAATGGGCCCCAGTCAAATTAAAGCTGCCATTTTAGGTTAAAGACTAGAGAGCCTCTGTTGTGCAACAGCGAGACAAAAACACTCCAAGCGACAGATGCAGCACTCTCATTGGAAAACGATGGATTTCAACTTTTATAAAAAAATATAGTAATAATAACCACCGATCATGCTTGTTAATATGAATTATATATTGATACTCACACATTACCGCAAACTAACGGGATTTATAATTGGGATAAATCAGCTACCCGTGCTGCTAAGGTCATAGTCATTAAGATTTTTTTGCCGTCGTTAGAATGGACGATCTGTGAGGAAATGAACAGAAACATTTTTTGTTCAACTTGCTTGTTTGTACCTCCGCTAGTCCCGTATACCACGAGAAAAGAAAAAAAGAAAGGGGGGGGGGGGGGGGGGGGAAGAGAGGAGGGGGGGGGGGGGAAGACAAACACATTCCCCCGAAAGCCATCTTCTAGGATAAACACAGCTCGCAATCTGCTTTGATGAAAGTAAAATCGAGGCGCACATCGACACTGAAACAAACTTATCGCATCGGGGTTATTCCCATTATTCCCCGAGCCAAAAATCCACGAACGGCCAAGTGGCTGGGGGGCGCGGGGGGGCGGGGGAGAAAAAAGCTGCTCGCAAATGACCAAAATCGCCCATTTCTGTAGTTGGAAGGCACGCTCGGCCCCTTCCCAAACGAAAACAAAGGCAGAAAGTGGGTAAGTGCGGGAGAGTTGCGCGGCGCGGCGAGCGGCCCCGGCGCCGGGAAGGGAACTCCCGGGCATCGCTACTTTCCTTTTGTCCATTGTCTGTTTAAAAAACAACTACTTTAAACCCGGGCGTGAGCGGGGTGTAGGAGTGCGCCGAGGAAGCCGGCTCCATTTCCAGCCCCGGCCCCACGGCCGCCCCCTTGCCGGGCGCGCAGACCCCCCGCCCCGGCTCCCACCCGCGGAGGCCGGTCCGGCGGCGGGGGGCGGCCCGCGGGGGCTCCCCCGGCGCGGGAGCGCGTCCCCCGATTTAACGCTACCGGGATAAATGAAGGCAACGTAATGATGGCTGCTCATTGCCTGCAGCGCCTTCTCCCTGAGACTCGCTAACAACCCTGCCCCCCTCCCCCCGCCACCGCACACTCACACGCACACACACGCGCGCACACGCACACGCGCTGCCCGCTCCCCGCCGCCCCGCACGCCGCGCTCGCCGCCGGCCCCGCTCCGCTCCGCTCCCCCCGCCCCGCGGGCCGCGCCGCGGCCGCCCCCCCGCCCCGACCGCGATGGCCTCAGACCACCTTTTTCCGCTCACCCTCAAAATGGCCCGGAACGGGGCGGGGGGTGCGGGGGGGAGCGCCCCGGCCCCGACCCCATGTGCGCGGCGGCGGCACCGCCCGCCCGCCCCGGCCCCGCGCCGGCGGAGCAAGGTGCCCGGCGGGGTGAAGCCCCTATTATGCGGCGTCCGCCGGCACCGCTCCGGCCGCCTGAGGTAGCGTCCTCCCTTCCCGTCGCTCCCTCCCCCGCTCCCCTTTCTTCTCCGGCCGCCGGAGAGCGTCGGCCGCCCCCCGCCCCCTCCGGGGCCGCCCCCCCCCCCCCCCCCCCGGTGCCGCCGGGGCAGGACGATCCCCCCGCCGCGCGCACCGGCGGCCGGAGCGGCACCTCGTGCTCCCGCCTCCCTCCTCCTCCTCCTCCCGCCCGCCTTCCTGCCGCCCGCCGCCACCCACCGCCCGGCCTCCGCTGGGGGTGCCCCCGCCGCGGCCCGGCCCGGCCCCGGCCCATGTGCCGGCGCGGAGCGGGGAGCGCGGCGGGCGGGGCGGGGCGGCGCCGGGCCGGGCCGGGCCGGGCCGTGCGCGGCGGGGAAGCGCCCTCACTTTGTTAGCGCTTGTTGTGCCGCCGCGGCCGCCGGCAGCCGTCAGCGTGGTCAGCGGGGGAAGCGCTCCCGCGGCCATCCCGGCCGGCGCTGGGCCCCGCCGCCCCCGCCCGCCCCCGCCGCGCAGTTTCGCTCAACTTTTCCCGGATTTTTAGCCACCCTCCAAACTTGCGGAGAGGAGCGGGGGTTGGGGGGGGTGGGGCGGGAAGGAGGCAGGGGCGCCGCCGCTCCGGCTCCCCGGTGCCCTCCCCTCCCCCGAGGCGAGGCAGGCGGCCGGCCGGCCGCAGCACAACAAAAAGCCATTTACACCCGGGGAAGTGCCCCGCTGAGGCGCACACCCCCCCCCGCCGCACCCCCCCCGCCCGGAGCCGCGGCGGGGCGCAGCATCCCCCACACCCCCGGGCCGCCGCCGGCAGCCAGCACCCCCGCGCCGCTCCGCTCCGCGCCACCGGGGACGGAGACCTGCGGCGGGTCCTCGGCTCCATGGCCGGCGCCCGCCCGCCCTCCCTCCCCTCCGCGCCCAGCGAGGTGCGGGGTCACTCACCGGGCCGGTGCGGGGCCGTCGGGGACCGGTGTCCCCCGCTCGCTCCCTCGCTGCCCTCCGCCGAGGGGCCGGGGAGGAGGAGGGGACACGCTCCGGAGTTGGTGCCGCCGGCCGGGGGGGGCGAGGCGGTGCGGGTGGCGCACACACACACGCGCACACACACACACACGCACACGCACGGAGTTGCTCGCTCGCACCGGGGCTGGGCTAAGAGGGGAGGAGGGGGATCCCTGACCGGGGCGGGCGGGCGAAGGAGGGGTGGAAGGGAGGGGAGGGAGAGGAAGGGTCAGCGCGGGTCTCGGGTAGTTTCGGGGTCTCCGCCGGGTCCCGGCTCCGCTTCGCTCCTTTGTGTAATTTCACTCGATTCAAGTTTAATCCGATAGTTCCCGAGCGAGCGCGCCCGCCGGAGCCGAGCCGAGCGCGACACCAGCCAGCCAGGCGGCTGCCGCCCCCTGCGCCCGCCCGCCCCCGCCGCCTCCCTCCCCTCCCTCCGCCGCCACAAGGCGCGCCCCCGACACCGCCCCCTCCCCGGGGGCGAGCGCCGCCGCGCGCCCCGCCCCCCCGCGACGTCACCGCCCCGCCCGGCATAATTTATTCAAGGAGAGGGGGAAGGAAAAAAAGGGGGGGGGGGGAAGAGGGAAAAAAAAAAAAAAACAACCAACAAACCAAAACCGAAAAAACCGACCGGCACCGGGCGGGGGAGGGGCGGGGGTCACTAACCTCCCCGCCGCCCGGCCCGCCAGCGCCCCGCCGGGGCTCCCGCTGCCGCCACCGGGCGAGGCAGCGCTGCCGCGGGGCGGGGGGACGAGGCGCGGGGCACGGCAGAGCACGGCTGGGCACGGCGGAGCACGGCTGGGCACGGCTGGGCACGGCGTCTTCCGTGCGCCTCCCCCGCCGCTCCTGCCTATCTGCCGGTGACCGGGGCGGCTGGGAGGGCAGCTCCGCACCGCACCGCACCCCACCGCGGGGTCAGCGCCGGGCCCGTCCGTCCCGTCCCGTCCCGGGAAACTCCCGGTGAAGCTCGGGAGGGCGCCTGCGGTGTCACTGTGCCACCGCCGCGCTTCAAACTTCCCGAACGCGGCGGCGAAGTGAAACCGAGAGGGCGCCCCGGGAGGCTGCCCGGCCCCCCGCGGCCTGCCCCGGCCCCGGCCGCTGCCCCCGGCCGCAGCGGGCACCGCGCCCCCGCCCGCCGCTCCGCTCCCCGCCGCCGGGGCGAGGCGGGGCGGGGGGCGGGTGGTATCGCTCGGGTCCGCGGCCGAGGGCGGACTTTGTCCCGAGCGGGTCGGGTGTTCAAAGGGAAGCGGCCATTAGCGCTGCCTGCCCGCGGCTGGGCCGCCCGCCCACCGCCCCCGTCGCGCCGGCACGGCTCCGGCTCCGGCACCGGCACCGGGCCCTGCTGCTGCCGCGTTTGTAAACCGCACGTTCAAATTCCTGATACGAACCGAAACAAACGCATTCCATAAGCAAATTAGGCAAATCCCACCAAAAAGTGATTACCAGTAGCGCGCTTAACGGTCTTCCCTGCATCGCTCTGGAAACTAAATAAGCGTCTTAAAAGTATAAAGAGATTACAATGTAAACCCAGTGTAAAGATACTCTGCGTTACAGGAATTTTCAGCGAGTCATTTGACGAGGTAACTTTTTACCGTCATTGTTTGTAGCAGGTTGGAGAAGGAAAAACAAAGTCATGTGCTGCCGAGCCGGGGCTCCCTCCCCCTCCCGCTCCCGCCGCTCCGGTTCGGGGCCGTTTGCTGCACCCACACTCGTACCTCTTCGATGGGAGACACGGAGAAGGCGTCTTCTGAGGACCTCACACAGCTTTTCCTCTACGCTCTCATAACGTGCTTGAATCCGGGAGCCAGACCCAAACAACGTGGATGTCAAAAGCTCCTCTCGCTTCTTGGGTCGTTGGCTCCGTTGATCCGGGCATCCATGACCGTGCTGCGGCCCCGAGAGCCCCTACAGCCTCAAAATGTCCCAGGCTTCTCCAGAGGAAGTCTGAAACTCTTCCACCTCATGTCATTCACGTCTGGCCTACTCAGCCTCTCTTGGGCGTAAGGGGAAAGCACCTTTTCAGGAGAAGGGACAGTCTGCAGTTGGAGAGGTGTCACTGCCTCCTGTGCAGCCAGGCCCGTGCAGTCACGCCGAGAGGGGCCAGCAGCTGGGGCGGTGACACTGTCCCATGCTTTCTACTGAAAAACGTGTTGAAAAGCTGATAGCACGTGACTATGTGGTAGAACACGTTCCCTGTTCTTCACCGTGGTCTTCCATAAAGTTAAAAATAGCAAGTGGAAATAGTGTTTAAAAAAAAAACACTTTGAAGCAGCACATGCCCCTAGTATACCTTCACCAAAGTTGTTCGGTTTAAGATCATTCTATTTTTAATGTGCATTTCTCTACTTTGTGGGGGGGGAAAAAAAACCCAACAGACACACACAAAACCTACACAGAGGTATCCTCCCAAGTTACTAAACGTACTCAGTTTCAGTTTTCTCTTGCAGTATGTTGACAGACCAGAGAGTAAACAGCCGAGAAACGCTTACCCACAAGTCTGTTTTCCTGCGTCTATCATTTAACTGTGCCCCTGATCTGGCAGCCAAGCACCCTGGTGTAAACCCACCTGGAACTCCCCTTGCTTTCAAAGATTCTCTAAGATTTAGGGGCAAGGGGAACCATTCTGAGACCGACTGCCAGCAGCCTCACTGCTCCCTTTAGAACTCGTTTCAGTTTCTTGTCGAGCAGAAATCAGATTGCAAAGCTTCTGAGCATGAAAAGTTTTTGAAGAATATTGTAGTGACAGGGTAAGACAATCAAAGAAATGCAGCATTTCTTTAAAAAGGAAGTATATTAGCATGGCACCAGCAACGAGGGGGGGCATGTATAGGCACTTAGTTAAATGTTTGTTCCAAGAAAAAAAAAAAAAAATGCCCCAGTCTCTAGCGCATGCCTCTTGCTGAAGGCACAGAACCAGCTCCACGGGTCCCATAAATCATTCTCAGGCCATGGCCTGTGAAATCAGCTGGCTTACTACTTGGGTAATAAAAATGTGCAAGGAGTCTCCCAACATTTTCCAGCATCAGAAGACACAGAATCCACAAACGGCACTTTCCCAGAATGGGGAGAATTACGGCTGCTCTCCAACTCCTCAGCAGCAATAGGAAATGGAGAGTAAGGAAAAGTGCTGCAGGGGTTTCACCACTCCGAGGTGGGACATGGTCCAGGCGTGGCACATGTTCACACAGACACATACTTGATGGTAGTACCAGGCACAGACGAAATATGTCATTGCATACCCGCTACAGACGAAAAAGTTTTGAAACCTTAACTCGTTCTTCAGCCAGTCCCCAAAGAGAAAGCTGTAACTCCCCAAGTGATCAACAAGCACTTTGCAGCTCCATAGGAGCGTGAGGAAACAGCAACACGGCAGTCTTCATGATTAACCATATTGGTAACAGCTTATTAAAATATCCAAGAGATGACAGGGATGAAAATTCACTTGTAGCCACCCAATACTTTGTATGCTTTTGGGACGAAGTAATCCATCTGATGTAGGCAGCCATTTGGCTCACAGATGAGAAAGAATTTGCATTAATGGCTGAGAATTTCGACAGCAGTTGCAGAGCAAGGGTATGTGCACCAACAAAACCCCAATGAATTGCTACACTTTACCTGACCAGGTAGACTTTCAAGGTAGGGTTAGTTTGTATGAAGCTGAGCTAGTCACTGTGTATGACAGGCATAATTATGCAGAGATAAGTTAATGTACTTCATAGGAAGTTCAGCACAGAGATTACTGAGCTGCATTTACATCTGTTTTAGAACATCAGTATTACAAAATGCAAATGACTTGGTATCACATGAAAATACAAAGGAAGGATATTTACTCAGTACACTTTGAAGAACTAGCATCTGTTTTAACAGGCAGGTATAGTGAAATGGGATCTTAAGGTCTAGACGTCACTTCCAAAGGTGGCAGGTGACACCTCACGGTGCTGAGCCCTCCACAAGCCAGGCACAGGCAGGCCCTCGGGCCACAAGGGCCCCCGCAGCCTGTGCCTCCTCGCTGACATCCCAGCCCAGTGACATGAGAGCTAGTGCTGCACACTGTGCCCAGGGAGCTCAGAGCAACCCGCCCCACTTGAGAACAGCTCTGTTAAGCACATCTGCTTCCTCACCTGCTCAGCACCGCAATGGTCCAAACCATGCAGCAGCTCCGACAGAAAGTACTTGTACTTATGCCATACCCTCTGGCTGGCTTCTTCCAAAAGGCTTTTTTGCTTTGATGAAGGAACTTGCAGCTCCCAAGGAAATTCTGTACAGATGTACACAAACCTCAACAGTTTCTCATCTCACAGCCTTTCTTTCACTTCTGTTTATGCAAGGAGAGATGTGAAACCGCACCAGGAGCCCAAGCCTATGCTTGGAGCAGCTGCCCTCCAAGCTTCAGGCTTGGTATTCAGGATGCCATTTTGTGGCCTCAGATGAGCTAAGGCATTGTGTTTTGTCCCATGATAGGTGGGAAGTGGCTCTGAAATGGCATGACCCCAACACACACTCACATTTTCTTAATCACTGAGCATTTTTTCAGCCAAATGGAGTGAAAAAGACGAACGGTTTCTTTTTCTTTCAGGAGTGAAAGTTTTACTCTGCGCTTCTAAAAAATTAGGCAGCAATTGAAGCACATGAGACTGAGAGGGTAAAGTGGCCAAAAGAGCACAGGCGATAACGACGCACCATACACTAAAGGAAGACAATGTTCCTTTTTCAGAAGAAATTGTTCAGTAATGTATAGCACGCTGATATACTGAGAGCACGTGGATTTTGATTAGTACCAGGAAGCAGCAGGCTGGTATCAGACAGAAGAACCTTAACGATTTCAGCTGAAAAGCTAAAAGCGTTAGAAATCCAAGTGCTACACGGAGCCACCCTGTGGCACCAGCCCGCTAAGGGAACAGAGGGCAAGCCAGGGTAGACACTTGGGTGGGTTGGGTTTTTGGTTTTTTTTGTTGGGTTTTTTGTTGTTGTTGTTGAAACTCAAGCCAGCCGGAGTGACAAAAGCTGGAACTGGCCCAAACAGCCACTTCTGTGGCAGGGAACTCCTTCACTGAGGAACTGAACCAGAAAAGCAGAGGGGCAGTGAGCTCTGGCGGCACATGTCTGTCCACATGCCACTCACCTGCCAGGCCTTATGGGAACAAAGCTCTGAGGAACGTCAGTGTTCCCCTGCCTCACCCTTGGGAATCTGACCACAAGAACTAACACTGGTCCCAAAGTGCATTCTTTTCTGTGCAAGTTTTCTGATGCCGCAGTATCTCCCAGAACAAGGATGACAACACATCCTTCTCTCAAGGCTACCTTAGGGAGATAATCAAAAACTTTAAGGGGGGAGTAGGTGGAAAAGCCACCCGAGAAAGCACATAGTGACTCACCACTGCGGGTTGCGTGGGTACACACGCATGGTCGTGGGCAGCCACCCCCAGCCCGCCCACTCTCCCCCTCAAGGCTCTCGGAAACGCCGCCTGGGTACTGCCACTTACCCGTGACGATCTCGACAGCTGTAAGGCAGCGCCCACTGGAATGCCAGCAGCACCGGCGTGATAAACAACTTGCTCTCCTTCCCGAACAGACTCCCCGCTTACTTTACCAAAGCACGAGGCGGGATTGCTTAGCTTTCCACCTAAATCCTGATTTAACAGGCCAGTGCCTGAGTGCTCACCTCAGCCCCCCAGTTCCCATTACTACTGGAGACAAGACACTCGGTTAGACAGCCCCCCCCCCCCGCCCCCCCCCCCCCCCCCTTTCATCAGGAACAGCAGTGAGTTCTTATAAAAATGGAGCAATGCCGTGGAACTGACCTACTCCACAACATCCCTGCTCATGAGGATGTTTGCTCTTGGACCGTGACATGAACTGACAGTTTCACGGTCGGTTTTGTTTTCACCGTGCAGAAGCAGCATTAAGGACTCCCATTTCCATCTTTGACGGCTCAGTAGAACATGCCTCTTCTTATATGGAGAGGCACAGCTATCACAGCACTGACAATTTCTGACCTTTGTCCTTAATAGATGGAAGCCATCGTATCTAAGAGTGAAGTCACACACCCGACAAAACTATCAGCTGACACAAAAATATGGCAACTCATCTGCTTAGCAACACAAGCTGCCACCAACATCACTTCCTTCTTAAATACAAAGTTCAGTTCACGGGCTCCACCCTGACTCAGAGCTGCCTGTAAAATTGGATCTGACTCGCCGAGAGGTCACGTCTCCTCGCTGTGAGCAGGACTTTCCACAGCAGCTCTATTTCACTGGAACTTCCCAACGCACAGCCCGGGGGAGGCAGGGAGGGAGGGAAACGCCGCTGCAGTCACAGAGTTCACCTGCCGAGGAAGCGAGGCGCTGACTTTCATGCTGCCATTCAGCTTTCCTTCAAGACAGATTTTTCAGAGCAGGTACTGAGTAACTTGTTCCTTCTGTGGACTGGGGAGCAAAAGTGATTTGTCAAGATTATTTCCTGGGCTTGTGCATGCAAGGAGCACCTGGGTGCGACGTTCTCTGATACGGTCAGCTATACTGACGTGTGTTGTCATTACTTGTCGTAAAATGGAAGGCAAATTAAAACCCACAGCTAAAAACACATTGATAATATCCTTGAAAAATACTTCTAAACTTGTTTATTTTGCTACTTAAATTCATCTAGAAAAATAAGTGTTTAAAATTGTTTCTTGAAACTGTCACACTACAAATGCAGTAAGGGACACCTCAGACGTGCTCAGGTTTATAACTTTACAGTTATATTTTTTTTGGTAAATGCTTCATAAAATCGCAAGTCAGCAACAAACTAAAGAAAAAAATATCTATTTACTTATATAGTTAAGTTAGATGTGGTTTCTCCCTGGTTCTTTTTCTACTCTGAAAGAGGATCAACTAATAGGATGATACTGTTTTCTCATTAAACTCAGGTCCACTCCCCTCCCTGCTTGGTAAACTTCTAGGAAGAGGCCTGAGAGGAATCTGAAGAGACCATCTGGTCCCCCCTGACCGCACAAAGATAGGATAAAGTAGCCCCAGACAATCCCCAACAGATGTTTGTCTAACCTGTTCTCAGAAACCCTCCGTGAAGCAGATACTCTAACTTCCTAAGTAGCTTGTTCTGGTATTTGACTGTCACAGTCTAAAAGCTGTTGTTGCATCTCCCCCCACTCTCCTAATATCCAATTTAAATCATTTTCCCACCCTCCCAATATCCAGTCTGAGACATTTTCCATCTGTACAAGATCTGACTTATCTCATCTTTCCCCCAGCATTCAAAACCAGTTGATCAAACCTCTCCTAACCTTTTACACATTGGAAAACGTATCCAATTCCCTCTAAAAATTGTCAGGCTCAACATCCTCCCTTCCTTCACCATTTCCTTTTATATTCTACATGCCTTAATTTTTCTTGTCCTGCCCTGTACTTGATTTTTCAGCACAGAACATGAAACCAATGGCAATACTGCAGTTGAGGCCTCACCGGCACATAGAGGAGTCATCTTTACATCTTTCTCTATGACTTACATATGCCACCTATTGATAAATCCTAAGAGAGCATTGCATTTTGCAAAACCGTTGCATTGTCCATTGCTATTTTGTTATTCTCTACAAACTCCCTATAACCATCTGCCCCGATTTCTCCGAGAAACTGATGATTGTTTTCACTTTTGCTTTTATTAAGTTCATTTTCATTTCTGAACTGATCATCCATAGTGGTCACCATCCTCCCAGCTTGGTGTAATTGAGATGTTTCATAAACATGCTCTGCATTACATCAATCCATATTATTCTTTGTGTTTTCTTACATCAAATTTATCACAGTAGTATCTTCGTGCCTTACAGCAGAGTAATTGGCGACACCTCTTTTGTCTCTTTCCCCCCCCTCTATATTGTCCTTTCTCGCTCCGGAAGGGCTTGCAGGGAAAATTTGTTTTCAGAAGGTTATAGGGACATACTGTACGTTTATATAAAGCAGAATAAATTGTTCCCTCCACTATTTCAGACCTAACCCTGAGGAAAATGGTCTCTCACACAGTGAAGTTTAAAACTTATGGAAGAGTTCCGCTGTGACGGAGTAGCAAAGTTGCCGGCTCTGGTCTTCATGTCACTGGCACAGAGCACTTTAAGAGAAGGGCCAAATGAATACAAATCAATATTCTACGGACACAGCACACCATGGAGGAAAAGGAGGACATACTCACACCATAGCCTGCATTAATTATTGTGGGTACTGAGACATTCAAAAAGCATGAGATAGATTCAGCAAACACGTAAGGACTTAAACTTACTTGTATGATCTTCACAGTTTCTCACAATCCAGCCAAATGCATGTCCCTTGTGCAGCACTTCACTGCAAGAATAAAACTGCTTGGCTAAGCAGAGTTTGATCATCAAAGTATTTAAAACAACACACCATTAATTGAACCTGACAAGTATTAAATTCAAACCTGAATTTAAGAAGATGTACCCTGATAATACTAACTCACAGATACAGGAACACCTCACTACATGCATACGTTTCATAGGAGACTGGTTAGATCTGATTCCACGAGATGCTGCATAGCTGTCATTTGTGCTGACATGCTTTGAAAGCAGAGGTGTTGAAAACCACTGAATGCCAATCGTGAAGAACTAAATCTTGAGCCACAGGTCAGTGTTAAGAGCATCACCACCGCCAGCAGACACCTCATTCTGTATCCCTCCATTTTGCACCTTTTCTGTTTCTGTCTTGCACAAATACCTAAGATTTGTCTTATCCGGAAGGAGGAATGCCTCAGCTCTGCAGCACCGAGGGAACTCCCCTGGAAACCTGCCAGAAACTCACCTTTCCTATACACAAGTTTGTTTGTACTTTGGGTATTGCAAACAACTTACACAATCGTTATGTTTACTTGTAGGTTCTTGGCAGATGAATAGAACTTGCTTATTTCAGTTAAGGCAGAAAGAGCTCGTGTCTTATCCTGCGGTTGCAGAGGAGGGAGGGGATGTAACTCCACAGGTCACACTTCGTAGGCTCCACACTTCGGTAGCGCTGCGCGGAATGGCACAACTTGTAAGCAATGGACCAATTGTTTTCTCTCTTAAAAAAAGCAAGCCAGAACACGCTGTATTTTTTGCACTGCGAGCACAGATTATATCACGTCTCTAAGGCGGCAGGGTTCTTACCTGAAGCTTGTCTCCAGCTTAACAGAAAAGTTGTAAAACAGTTGCTAGAAGATAAAGACAACAGATACAGCGTTAGCACTAATATTCATTGTTTCAGCTTTGGCATAGTAGGTCACCAACATGACTTTTGAGTCAGAGCACTGCACACGCTGTCAGTTTTTTTATTTAATAAATAATATAACACATACCATGTTCACCTGGCATTCTGTAGGGAAGTAAGAAGCGTTGATGAGGGGGCTAAAAAGCCCAGACACGATGGCAGCCATATCAATGCCAACTTCTTAGAAACCAAGTTTAATAATGCATGAAAGCTGCTGGTTTTCTTTAGAGGTAGTCCTGATTTTTTAAGCTACATTTGCTGTTGTATGACTATGGTAAGTTGATGTGCTACAGTGTACACAAGGAAACTCCCCAGAACATCAACCAACGAACATAAATAAAGGTAGATGTTCTAGTACCTTTGTCAAGTGACCACAACTCTCTTACATTTGCAGCATAGTCTGAAAGGCAGGCGGTTCTCAGGGCCTGGATGAAAGGGAATTGCAGCAGGACGGAGGGAGGAGCAGGAAAAGGCCGACTTCCACCTGGAGTTGCTTTTTATAAGCCTCTTTGCTACCAAACAGGCAATCCCAGTGCTTATAAGGATTGCCCCATGGGAGCCTTGCTGACAAAGGCACAAATACATAGTTTATTCTTGATCCTGGAAAAAACAAAAGGACAGCCTTCAGAGAAATACAGAGAGGGATCATCTGTTCAGTTCAGCACGCTGGAAAGACTTTTTTCTGTCACAACTCTTCACAGCGATTTAAGGCTAGCAAGTTGCAGATTCCTAAACAGAGCAGCAGCAGTTATTGCAATAAAAGGATCACTGTACCTGGGCCTTGGATTTTTGTCAAGCAGAAAATATAATTATACTCAGAAGTTCTCCAGCGCCAAAGACAGCAGCACATCTAACACTTTGTGCTGTCCTTGGTCTTTTTTACATGTTTATACAAAGGTATAATAGTATCGTAAGGGTTATAATCAAAGCCAGTAAGTCCTTAAACTTTCCTACCAATTCCTAGAAATAATCTTCTGAAAAACAAAAGTTACCACCACACACACACAGACAGACACACGAGTACTGAAAAAATTACAGGCGATACATATTTTTAAACCCTCACTGTTCTCTCCCCTAGTCTAAATGCCATAAAATCCCAGTAGCTTAAACTGTTGTAAGAACTTAAAACCTACCATCCACCTCAAATCCTAAGTTTTACTACACATTTTTCACCTCCTTTAAAAATGAAAACCCAGATTCAGCTTTTAGCAGAAGTGAGACTATTGCTTCACCATGACTAGATATAAGCAAAGGAAAATGAACAAACTTGGGGCCTAATGCTGCCGACATTTGTTCTGTACACAGTGCTTGACTCAGTACTTTTCAGCACCAGCACACATGGTAGTTTTTGCAAGATCATGGCCTTGTTTTAGTATAACACAATCAAGATAATTTTTACAAGGTCAGAAAGTTGGAATAAGAGGAAACAAAATCCAGGCCAGTTGTGCCTGGAATCAATTAAGCTTATGCACTTTTCAGATGCTGCTTGTCTTTCTACTAAATAGTGTTTCAATGTATACATACTATTAGTGTGTACCTACAAGTATGCACTGCATACAATATGTTTCTCTGTTTATTAAAACCCGCCTAAACTAGGGATGTCAGGGCATCAAAAAAGGAGAAGAGGAGTTCCTCTGTGAGCACTGAAATGGTTTTGCTTTGAGTTTACAGTTTAGTTATTTGCCTCCTCAATGACAAACTGCTCAGAAGAGCCAAATGTCCAGACATGCCTGTGGTCTACTCTACCCATCCAAAAAGCAAATTAAGACTGAAGGAGTTGTCCGGGCAAATACCAACTTTGCCCACTGTCAACTTTTAAGCACTTCATCGAGTTTTAAGATTTAGAGCGAAAAGAAAATGTTATCTATGTAAGATAAAACTTTACTGCCTAAGCATTGCATTTAGTACGGAATCATCAACAGAAGACTTTAATAAAAAGTTGACTTTATGGGGAATTTCCATTTTCTCTACATTTTTTTTTCATCTAGATCATGCTAGTCTAGTTTACACTAAAATTAAAGCCAGTATCAGTACAGAAGGCATGTGCAGGGGTATACAATCCAGACAGATTCTTGCTGCATTCACAAATGAAACAGGTGACAGCAAAACTGTTTATTTGTTGCCAATGTAAAAAAATTTACAGGCATGAAAGTTCAACTGTGTAACCACTTCAAAATCAAAATATTTACCTTCACTGCCTCCTCTCTTACCTTCATTTTGCCAGGAACAAAGAATAAAGTGAAAGTGTTTTTCCTCCACTGCAGTAACTTTTTTAACAGAAGAAGTCGAAATTATTTTGGAGACAGCATTGCAAATAATAAATTCCAGTGAAAGAAGTGACACCCCTCCATTTTAAGATTATTTTTCTGAGCAGAATAGCTATACTATGCCTTTACTGTAAATAGCCAGCCACAGAGCTGGCTAGGTACCGCGACACACAGGTCAGCCCCGCTTCGGCTGGAGCTGTGTCGGAGGAGGGATTCAGGGACGTGCTGCAGGCAGGTTCAGCAGGGGCGGGGGGGACCGGCTGGGCTGCCCTCGCAGTGACCACGAGCAGTGACCCAGCCCTAGGCTGCGGTGAATGGTGCCGCTGCTGAAGTCACTTCACACGCCTGCCACATCCCCTCGCAGCTGCCCAGCAGCGCGGCTCGGCGCTGGCGGCCGGGGCAGCGCGCTCCCCGCCGGGGGGCCTGCCCGCGGCGCCTGCGGGCCCGGCGCACCCGGCCCCGGGGGCAGCTCCGGGGCGCGCTGCGGGAGCGGCCCGGGCACAAGCCCGCCCCAGCCGCCGCAGCGCCCGGGCACGGGGTACCCGCACGCCGAGCGCCGACCCGGCTCCGTGCCCCGCCTGCCGGCGCGGGGGAACCCTCCGCTTCCGCGTGCCGGCCGCGCTCCCTCCCGGCGCCCCAGCCGCCCCCCTCGGCCCCGGTGCCGCCGCTACAGCTGCCCGCGGCCCCGGGGCACGGCCCGGCCCGGCGGGGCACCGCGCACGGCGAGGGCAGCGCCGCAGGGTCCGAGCCGAGGCGGGGGAAGGGCCCCGAAGCGCCCGGCCCGGCTCCGCTCCCGCCTCGCCCGCTCGCGACAGCGCGGGCCGGGCCGGGCCGGACCGCAGGCGGCCGCGCTGCCCGGAGAGGCCCCTCGGGGCCGCGGCAGCGGGGCGAGCGGCCGGTGCCGGACGCCTCCCGCAGCGGCAGCGGGGGTGTCAGGCCGGACCCTGCCCGCGCCGCCCCCGCCGCCCGCAACCTGCGCCCCGCCCCCCGCGGGACGGGGGTTGCCGTGGTGACGGCCGCGCTCAGGCGGCGCGGCGCGCCGGGCCGCCTCCCCCCCCCCCTCCCGCCCCTTCCCGGGCTGCGCGGGAGCCACCGGCACGGCCCTGGCCGCCCCCTCCCCCCGCCCCCCGGGGAACCCCCGCCCCGCCCCCCTCCCGCCGCGACAGGCGCAACCGCGGCCGCCGCTCGCCCTGCGCGACGTCACGCCGGCCGGGCTTTCCTTCCCCTGACGGCGCCGGCCCGGCCGCGCTGATTGGGCGCGGCGCCGGCCAACGGGGGCCCCGCCCCCCGCGCTCCCTGCGCGCCGCGGCCCGGCCGGCGCGTCCGTGCGGGAGCAGCACCGCGGCCCCGCGGCGGGGGCGGCCCCGGGCGCCGTCGGTCACGGCCCCGGCCGGCGGGCCGGGCCGGCGCGGGGTCCGCCGCTGCCTGCTCCGAGCTGGCAGAGCTGCACCCGTGTAACCCCAGCCCCCTGTAGACGCGTGGACCTCGGTTTAAGAGGTGTTTGTGGTGCGTTAGCGCGAGCCCGCTCCCCGTCAGCCCCCGCCAAACCACAGCAACGCGGGCGCGCAGCGGGGGTCCCGGTGCCACGGGGCAGGCTGGTGCCGCGCACCTGCGCGCAAGCGGCCGCGGCTTGGGAGCGGCCAGGCCCGGTGCCCCGGGCGGCTGGTCAGGCCGCTTGGCCGGTGGGAGGACGACGGCTCCGCCCGCGGTCACGGCGGCAGGGGCGCAGCAAGCGGAGCCCGGCGGCCCCGCCGGCGCCCGGCCCGCGCGGCTGGCTTTGCCATTTTCTGCCCCGGCTTACGGCGGGGGCACACGGCCGTCCCGACAGGCCACAGCGCTGGGAGCAAGAATTACCTCATGGGACCGCCAGCACTTCCCAAGCAACGGTGGAGTCTGGAGCAGGCAGCAGAGGCGGCTGACAAGGCCGGGCAGGGGGCGTCGCGTCGCTGCTCTGTGCACCTCGGGGACGCCTCGGCCCTTGCGGAGCAGGACGGGGCTGGGACAGACCGGCTCCCGCACAGCGTGGCATCTCCTTCCTGCAGCAAGCAGGCTTATTCCTTGGCTCACAGACTTTCAGAGGCAGCTTTTCTCTACCACAATCCTGAATGGATCTTCTTTACATTTGCTGAGCAACAGTGATTCCAAGGTTGTTGAGTTACACAAGTTCATTTGACGTGGAAGGAAAACCGCTTTTCACCATGCATAGCAATTAAACTGGAAAGCCAGCAGGATGGAATGAAATGATGTATGCCTTCAAAGTAAAGGACCAAGACAAATAAAAAACCACCACGTGGATGGTGCTTAGCCAACAGAATTGCTAATAGGCAAATGCATTTTTCTGCCATGATGGAACTGAAGGCGCCTGCTGCCCATGGATGACCCAGGGGAGTGGATCCAGTGCCCCCCATGCAGGCCTAACACCAGTCCACCCTGCCGACCCCACACACCGCTGTGTGCTCCATGCCCAGGGTCCCTACCCCCACATCGCTTCATCCAAAGTAGACATTATTTTTTTACCAAGAATAGTTAATGATAGCCTTCCAGAAGAATAGGGAACTGTAAATACGCTGCTCCTTTTCCTGAATCGCTCCCCCTAGACAGCCACCCCCGGACTCCAAGTAGGAAAGGAAAAGGTGGGAGAAGTAACAAAAAGGAAAAGAAGTAAGATGCAGAAGATGGGAGAAAACACACAAGAAACAAGGCATGGAGTGCTGAAAACTGGAAAGGAAATAGATTTAGACTTGGATAGGAAACCAGAGAAAATGCCAGAGTATTAATTTATCATGCATGGTGGTCAGTCCCGCAGGCCAGTGCTATGACATAACATACATCAGACATTCATCAGTGGTAAGGTGCCCATTTCTCTGAAGTTACATGGCTTTATAGAAAGACATCCCAGACAGGATTACAGTACTACACATGCTGTATGTGAGAAACTTCATTTCTGCTTTGTGGCAGTAGCGATGGGAGACACTGTACATGTGTTTTGGACTCCTAAAAACCCACCTGTACATGTCCTCAAATTCTGGACACCGCCTCAGCTCTGCTCTTTGCATTACCAATGTACGCCTGGCAATAGGATGGCCAAATGTAGAAGTTGTCACGACTGCCAGCCCGCAGCTGAGGTTCCTGAGCAGAAACACCTTCCCAGGCGCAGGTGGCACTGTTCAGCTGCCACCAACAGCCGCTCCCTGCGTCATCTTCATGGAAGACTGCAAGCAACCCCATGGGTTTTGTCTTCCTGAGGACCCTTGTTATTTAACTGTCTTGTAAGTGACATTATTTCAGACATTTCCTTCACCAAAAAATGTACTGCTTACTTAACTGTTTTAATTTGGACAATGTTAAACTGACAATTCTTAAAATTGTACCTTGGTCAATTTTGAGCTGTTCTCTCACCTAAGGATCTTCTTGCCTGCCAGTATTTTATGTCTAAGTCCAAGAAAAGTAAACAATCAGTTTCCAGTTAGCTGGATAGGTGATACTGGACTTCACTTAAGCAAGGTTAATTAGATCCTGCTATGATTTACACCCAACGTACCATAGTCCCAACCATCAACAAGATTCTGGCTAATATAAACATTTGTATCTCTGACTCTTTAAAGAAGGAATTCTAAAAATCGTAACTATGCTGTGGGGAGGAAAAAAAAAACCAAAAAACCCACAACCCACCCTAAAACATACTGATGCACTGATTCACCTACACTTATGTTGCCACAGTCAATTTTACAAGAACTGTAATTTGGGACAGGACTTCAAATGTACGTACACACATTGTAGTAGTCTGGACTCTAAATAAGCTTCCAAGTAGATTTTTGCTCCACCTTGTTTCACCTCCATGTCACACAGAGCCATGGGATGCGGCAGTTAAATCCTGTGTCTGAGCATCAGATACATGTTACAGTGTATTTGTCAAAACACGTTTTCAGAAATACTTGTCACCATGACAGGCATATTTGCAGTACCGAAGGTTGCAACCAAACAGAATTTTTAAAAATTTATTTTTAAGTGAACAGTGTTACCTGATAGTACAGAATAGTGATTAATCGGAACTCCTGTGACAACAGTGTACTTTTTTTAGAGGGGGGCAAAACTGATTGTGGAGCACGCTTGTTTTGCCTTGGCCAGCTTGGATTGCCTGCGGTAAGATTGCTACAGCAACAGTCTCTTTCCTCAAGCCAATCCTGAAGCAGGAACACTCCCCCCCCCCCAGCCCTGCTTCAGCTGCTAAGCGAAGAATAAACTTTCAGCTTCGCCCCTCCTTTATTGGAAGGGGAATAGGGTAATATGCTGTAATTGGTTTTCCATGTTCGCCAAGAGTCTGTTTCCTCTTATCATCCACAATATTTAACATAAGTCTTGTAATAGTTCCAAAAATAATAAAATCTGTCCCAAGAATAAAAATGATAGATCCACAACATGCTGCTTTTTTGTCATGGTCTCGGTTTCGTAACATTCTGTTAGTAGTTTTTATTGCCTAATGTTGTGGTTTCTTTCATACGCAGCAGACCCAGTAAAGACATTTCATCAGCTACTTACACAGCAGCAGCCTGGATTATTTACAAACGGAGATTTCAGTACCGTATTAAAATAAATCACCACTGCATACTGTTAAAGTTACATTGCCATAATATGGCAGAAGAAAGCCCAGTGATTCTGGGGGAGGAACATTAAATATAGACAAATCATAAATATCGTATCAGTAAACAAATTTATTAAGATATCCAACTAAAACCTGTTAGTCTTCCTTTCTCCCCTGTCTCCTCCTACACAACAGTGGAAGAGCAATAGGTAAATTATACCCCTCCACACATGCAAAAACAGTACACACAGTATGTATAACAAGTAACAGAACCCGCGCAATACTTCCCTCATGATGTTATATTGTGCAGCAAGATCATATATTCCTCTTTACCTCTGCTCCACTCTTCCATCCCCAAAGCAAATGCCCCATATTGGGCAAATTGCCTTAAGTGGAGGTATAAACAGATGCGGAGCAGCAAAGACTGAGAGCAGCGCTTTGCTCACTGGATTCAGTTTGAATGAAAGAATACCAGAACAGACAAGACAAAAGGGAGGTAAAACACAAGAGAAACATGATTTAGGAGGGGGGGTGGGGGGGGTGGGGAACCAAAGCAAACCCAACCAAACCAACCCAAGGAAAATGTAAGAAAATCAGTAATGTCAAAAGAAAGTCCAAGAGCAGTTGCTATCTCAGGCATCAGTATTTACAAAAGCAATACCCTACTGCCAACAACTTGGAGAAAAATTCAGGCACATTGGGGTGCCCTCACTCAGAACGACTACTTTAAAAAAATCCAAATCCTTAAATGCCCAGAATTGCCTTTTGATATTTCCAAGTTGTTTTAATGCACATTTTTTCATTCAGATTCAGTTTAACTATAACTTAGAGCCTGATAAGAGGTTCTCCTTTCTTCCCAAGAACAGATTTAATGCTCTTAACAGTCACAGGTAACTCCTACGGCAGTAATAGCTTTCCTAACTTAAATGCATGTCATTGAGCCCAAAACTAATCTGTGTCCTTCTAACCAATATATAAATATTGCAGTTGAAGGCTCTTCAACTAGCCAACACCACAATGAACTGTGTCACAGAAAGTGTAACGGCGGAAAGGAGACATCTCTGGAGCAGGGAATGGAGCACTCGCTGCCTGCTAGGGACTTCAGACAGTCTCGTTATTTTAGCTTATCAGTAAGTTTTGGCAGTCATCTACCGTAAGTCACTGCTGAGTCTGATCTTGGACAAGAATAAATCTGAATGATTAAAGTCAACAGAAACACACAGGTATAAGACTGAGGGGGAAGTGTTAATCTTTCTTAAATGACTGCCAAAATTCCTGGAGCTTCTCATTTTAAGTATAAATAAGAGAGACAAGTCTTAAGTCATGCTTAGAGGATTTGTCACTCCAAATTTACTCTTCTGTAAGTTAACTATGGTTTATACCCTATGCTAAACCAGGAGTACAGGGGAAACTGCACCTTGGTCTCATTTTTCTGTATCAGTAGTTTTACATTACATGTAACAGCTGTAAAAGACAATTAAGTGTTTTCTTTGGTTACAAAAATGCAAAATGCAACCAATAAAAGCAATGGGAATTCAACACAAAAGCTTGGCAAGTTATTAGTCACTCACAAGTAAAACTGAAACCTGTGAAAGAATAACCTTGTAAAGCACATGCTCTAGAAGTAAGCCCTCCTGTTAGGTTCTGTACTATATAATTTTCAAATTCTAGTAGGATAAAATAGCATCAGGGACTTCTCCCCCCCTCCCCCCCCAAAAAAAAACCCACACAACCCCAAAAACCAATCAAAACAACAAAACGCCACTTATTCCTAATTGGCAACAAAAGGATTATGTATGCACAAAGCTTATGACAAAAAGCCAGCCAGAATGTGAAGAAACTTCAGTTTTGTTCCAGCTTCTCGTTGAAAGTACCAGATTCTGAACATAATGTACAGTATAAGACTGGCATGTAAGCCAGGCCAAACCAGCAGGAGCAAAAAGCCAGATACGTACATGTGACTATAGTAAGTCACAGCACATTCCCCCTGCCACTCACTCCCCCCCGCCCCCCCAAAAAAGCACTGGTGGCTTTTGCTATAACAGCCCCTAGATTCCTTGTCAATTCCATACATCTTCCATGCTTGCAGAAAATGAGTGGCTGTCAGAAGCTTTAGCTTTGTAAATCATCACCACTTAAAACACCATGCCTTTTTGTTCTTCTCAGGATAGGGTACAAATTCCCCTTCTCTGCTCCCTTAACAGGGGCAATTTTTATGGCCAAGAGAAATTTACTCCCATTTGTGACAGAGCTGAGGCTGCTACAGAAGAGCATGCTTTTCTCCCATCCCATCTCAAGCAACTGACTTCTGCAATGTGTTCAGTAGCAAAAAATCTTCAAGCAGTTAATTCAAGCAAGTACTCGTCTGTTCATTCCTTCTTGTGAGCATCTAGTTACTACTACAAGCCAGTTTTCCCCTCAGCATCAATGCAGTTCAGTCCTATGGTTTTACCGCCATGCAACACAACTTTCAAACTTCAGCTGAAGCAGTGTGTTTTATAAATGCAAACTTACAAATTATATAAAGTTCATATATAAAAATATATAAAGGTAAAATATAACTTCTAAACTTGTAATAAACAGTTAACAGTTGAAAGCATGTAAATGGAGTAACCTCTCAACTTAAATAGGTGAAAACAATTACACTGAATTGCTTCTAATGCTCCTAAATGTGTAAGAAATAGGTGAAGTCAGCAACTAATATAAATCCATACTGGTTGTCCCTTCCCCCAGATACAAACAAAAGGTTCCACATGTTTTTTGAAACTTTATTTAATCCGAGAACCACTGCTATGTTACACCTGTCAGGCTGAAGTTTATTCACTGTTCATGTTAAAGTTCTGACGATAAAAATGGATGACACGAGGATCCACGTCCCCCACTGTTGTGTTGCAGTCAGTATTGGTCCAGTAAGACAACCGGTTTGCAGTCATTTCCTGGCAACCCCCCCCCCCCTTTTTTTTGGATACATGAAGCATGACCTAGCATTAGTGACACCCTTTTATCTGCAATTTATTTAAATAGGATAAGATGGAAACTCAGTTGTTTCCTCATTTGTAGGAAAAGTCACATGAATATTCTGTACTTTGACAAATAAACACTTAAACACAGGATTTTGTTTTGCAGTGTTGCAAACATTTCATTTCAGGCAAAACACCACCCCCTCACCACCCCCGCCAACCACCACCATAATAAGTACCAAAGCATTTCTAGTTTTGATTTTCATCAAGATTTCCAAACTGGCAGATTTTATTTTCACACCCTCTTCACAATAGACAAGATGCTTACCATATATTTAGGATTACAAGTTGTCACTAAAAGAAAACTTTACACAACCACTGTACATTTAGGTTGAAAAACTGTCCTTGCATGAAAAATATACCTAGAAATCAAGTGGTAAATAAGAAAAAAAAACAACATTAAGAAAAGATTAATGGTTTTATAATGTGCCATTTTAAATTTATCAAGTCCTCCTCTACTTTTCATTCATACTCTGCTTTTACCTACAGTGTTCGTTAAGGCAAACAGCTAATCCATTTCTGAAGAGGTGCTGTGGAAATTGTGGACAAACAGCAAACATTTGGCATTAAAATAGATAGCACGTATGTAGCCTCTAGTAATACACATTAAGCATTTCTCTTGGACTTCAGGATAATGACAGGGGAGGATGAACATGCTAACAATGTCAAAAAGGCTTAAAATTTAGCGTCCAAGCAATTTCTATTAATGCTTCTGTAGTTTTCAAGCTCTTAGTAGTATAGAATTTATGCAAATGCATTAAAGAATTCTAGCTTGGCAAGTACACCCAAGCAGGTTATTAAACTATATATACAGAAAGTGATAAATACAGAATTTAAAAGAGTCCTTCCACTTCTCTTTATAGCCTTGAAAATTGACAAAACTTGAGGACAGCTCTACAATATTAAACATTAGGTAACCACAGGAGCTGGGAAACCTAACTACACAAACTGATTAAAATACTCAGATGACTTTGTAGTGTTTAATACAATTCAGTTCGTAGTCAAGGGCACAAGACAACATTTAACAAAAATAGTCACATCAATTGACCTAGAAATCAAATGTAAATAGATATGAATACAATCTCCAAAATCTGTCTTTAAGTGAACATTAACCATTTATTCAAAGTTATACAAGAATTTGAAGGATAAAGTCTTCTGCAACAGGAAACCAACTTACAAGTTTCATGTCTCAGTTGAATTGAAGTGGTGGCGAGCGGGGTGGGGAGGGTGGGGTGGGGGGAGGGAAGGGTGAACAAACAAGTTAGTAGGCCCCATCCAGGCAGCTAGAAAGTAAAAACAGGCTCAACAGCAGCCTCCTCCAGCTTGTTGTCCTCCCTGATTGCCTGCAAGTGTTGCATTAGTAGCAGCATGTTGAGGGCCAATTTTTATGCCATTTGCCTGAAATGAAGTTTAATACATAGTGTAATTATTTCAGAACACTAATACTTGAAAAGCTTTTTTTTTCTCCAGAAGATTATATAGCAAGTTCTCCTAATGTAATGCAATAGATATGGCAAAGTTTATACGTTTTTTTTAGCAGCATGTCCTTAGTGATTAAATAAAACTTAAAGGAAGATATGTTCCTTCTCATTTAAATTTTATCTCTGTGTTAAACTCTGTAGCTTAAACTGACACAAAAACACTGAGCAAGAGCTGTATTTTAATACTACTTGGCACAAGGCTTTAAAAATACATTGCGTTTGCTAGGAATGTATAACCTCTCCCCTCTCACCAAAATCTCCATTAGTTCAATATAAAACTTTTCCTCCCTAGACAGCATTTCTTTCTGTGTTGAATCAGCTGTAGAGGCTAAGGGCATATGAGTGTTCTGTGTCATCAATAATTTCTATGATCCCGAAAGACATGGCTACTTGCCAAGAACCCACACACAGTGTAGCTCTTTCATTCATCAAAATCACACTTATATCTTAACCCTCACTCCCTCAAGTGGATTTTACCTAAAAATACAGCACTTTGAGAAAAGTAATACAGTAGCTTCAGAAATTAAGCTCTTAAGGAAACTTTGCGTCACAGTAAATCTCAGATTTATAGTGCTTGGCAGTTGTTCTGCAACAGTGGTAGCCTTCGGGTTTCTGGCACTAGCTCAGTATTGACAGCAGCTGATGTGGTTTCTTTTCGCTCTTTGACTCCTCTTTAATAAAAAGCATGCCCTATGGCTCATTGGTTTTGCCCCCTCTGGGCTGATAGCAACTTCTTGAGGAATCAAGGAGCCAGACCTGGCATAAAGCCAAATAAGTAGCACGGACTGTTGGCTCTTGACAGCATATTGCAATCAAAGCTCCATAAGGCACAGTAAAGCAGTCAGCTACGATATGAAACTCGACAGATACAATGAGCATGCTTTTTCAGACACTGATTACTGTCCAATTTATACTGCACTACTGCATGCAATCTCTTTAGGAAAAACGTTAAAGTTTTGAATTTTTCATCACTAAAATGAATTTCAGAAATGTTTCACCAAAACACCATATATATGCACACATTTTCCAGGTCAGTGTCTTTGAAGGGTTACTAACTATTCAAGTCTTATTTAGCGACAAGTTTCTTAATACAAATACTTTGCATATGACTGAAGTTTCCCAGTATTTCCTCTCAAAAGTCATAAAAGCAGTATTTTTAACAGTCTACAGTTCCTTAAGTTAAAATACATTAAACAGAAAGAGGTGAAGCTATTTAATTGAGTTCTGCCAACTCCCTCACTACCCCTTCAACAATTCTGCAAGGACTATAATAGTTAAAAAAAGCAGACTGACAATCCTAGACAGAGAATGCGCCTATTCACAAAACAGAATGTGGCAGCGCAGATTTTCACATGTAGTTTCACTAAGCACCTCAGCAACGATATTTAGGAATATGCAGGATAAAAATTTCTGGGCATCAGAAAGGACTGACCACTTCACATTATCAAATTTAAACTTTGCTGTGTGACTTTTCCTGTGAATGTTAACAAAGGTCTTATATGAACCTAACATTTCTATACAGTCCTAGTATTTCTATTCACTACCACTGAATTTGAATCTGTTTCTTCTATGGCCTCTCTCCTAAGGGCTTCAGGTTTTCAAAAGCATAATAATTTCAAAATTCAAGAGACATTATACGCCATTCTAGGCTCTTGCATTACAGCAGTGCTCCCTGCTTCACCTCCCCACTCCCACCCCAAACAAGCAAAGAGACAGCCCTGATAATCTGTAATTTCAGTAATGTGCATAGGCAAAATGGCTAATCTTTTATTCCCTGCAGAATCCAGCCACCTAAACCAGGAACATTTCAAAAGTCTTTTATGTAACTCTCAAAGCAATCCCTCCCCTACACTGGACAGCTCATGGAGTGCATCTGGCATATCAACATGGTCCCCCATTTACATAGTGGAAAATTATCTTTGAAAACAGATGACACCATATGGAGAAATGGATGAAAGTGGATTTTCTTCTCTTTTGGGGATTTTATTATTTTGTGATGCTTCATGGATGGATAGGGTCACTTACTTTAATCCATTTTTATAACAATGGCAGACAATTCTATATCCAAATGGAACAGATAAATATTTTACTGTCCAGCCTTCCAGGGAACGTGAATTTTGTACATTTTAAAAAAATCAACCAAACAAAAAGTATTCAGAGTACTGAAAGTTACCTCATTATTAATGTCAAAAACTCCTTCCTGGATTTTCTCGTAGATCTCCTTTGCGGTGTTAATAAATGCCTAAAACAGAGGGGAAAAAAACCACAAACACTATGAATGCAATATCCTTTGGTGTAAGATACACTAACTGGAATCCAAGCTCATGTGCAGTTGTTTCAGTGAGACTTTTCTTCCTGACCTCAGCAGGAATAGGTGAGACAACAGCATTCTATAACCCACCCTGAAGTGGCAATGGATCACACACTGTTTACAAAAACAGTGGTATTTTCATAACATCTGTATTCTGCAATCTGCTGTCCAGTAATTACAGGGTAAAAGTGGTTTTTAAGATATATAAATTACTTTTAAATTATTTATTTCTGACCCTTATGAATAGATTGTGTGGCAGATGGTTTCCCCTACCCTTAATATCTTCGTAATAGGCCACTCTAGATTAGAGTGCTTAGCAACATAAAACCACAGGGTACTTACAATGATGATGTAAGGATACTGTCTGCTGGATGAAACCTTATGCTAACATTTAATATTCACCTAATTTTAAGAATGTATTTTCTTTAATTAATCTTGCACACTATAGGCAATAGACATCTTAATAGCAGAAGAGAGGCTCCAGGTTTCACTATGATTTCTGAAAATCTGTTGTTTTAATTCAGAGAAAAGACTTTGACATTCAGGTCTGAAAAAGTAAGTTATGTAAATGTTTTTCGGTTAAAGTTTATAGTCAGTGATTCCATTCTTCATCTCTCATTTAACTTTATAGGTCAAGTAATGCCTAAAATAATGTACAATTTAAAACGTGATTAACAGCAGCTAGTAATTACAATCAGTATCAAACTTATAGTTCTTTTTGTTTTAAAATACTAACACCATGCAATCATACAAGATATGCTATCTTCTGCACATGCCTATTACAGGCAAATACAGATCTAATTCAAATATAAAAAAGTAAACAGGGTTCATGGAGAGGAACAAATCATACCTTTCCTCATTTCTACACTGGAAGCATTTGACTGCTGAACTTGCCACCAGAGCTTTGTTTCCTAATTAACAGGACTGATATGTTTTCACCTTTAAAGGCCTTACAGCTCCCCAGAGTAATCAATCTACTGCAGCTCAATTACTGCACCAAGCACACACCACAGCCAGTGAAGGAGACTTGAACGACTGCAGCAGCAGCGGAAAGATATGAATATGCATAAACTCTAAGTGGGTGATCGAATCATCACAGAGGGTCATGAGAATTTGCAGCAAAATAATGAGAAGAATTAATCATTGCAGATTCACAAGGCACTTAGGAAGTGAGTTCGTTTTTCAAACACGTGTTAAGAGCTGAGGAGAAAAATTGGCTTTTGACCAAATACGGATTGATTCAAATTCCTCAGAAACTGAAGTTTTCAATGTAAGAAAAAAAATTTCTGATAACACACAAATTATTGTAATGACCTCAGTCATGTGCCTACTGAAAGGTGCAAGTCAAAACCTCTGGAAATTCACACAGCTGGAATCCGTGAGAGTACACGCTTGCTTCTACTTCAGTCGGACATTAAACAGAACTTGAAGTCTTAAAAATTGTGTTATGATAACTTCATGTAAACCAGCACTTAACTACTGGCACTTCCACAAATTCTAGGAGATGTTGGCTAAGTACGCCTAGGCTCTCAGAATTAATTTAACGAGAATTACATTATATCTATAAAAACTACTTTAGACCAGCAAAACTAGAATGCATCTATCCTCACAAAAAAGTAAAATGCCTGGAAAACATAGTGTGATTTAACAACACTCAATCCCTCCCTTCCGCATGTACTGTACAAAGCAAAAAAGCATACTGAGTTCGGCATAGTCCATTTTAATATTAAACACATTGCCTAAGAAACCTTTGATCAGAGAAATCCAAATATTCCATTCATCTCAGTTTAATCATTTCAGATGTCTTGAAAAGATATCATCTGACCACCACGTTCCCATCAATGATTCTGGTGCACCACATACTAGTGTTAAAAACAGCACCTACTGTTATTCTGCATGGCAAAATGCCAGGCTGGCACTGGGTCAGATATAAATAATTCCTATTTGAAAACAGTGGTTTGACAAGAATATAGCATATAATAACAACTCTACCTCATGTTTTCTGCAGTTGGTATGGATTCTGAGAAAATACCGATAGCTATGAAACAACTTGCATCCTTTGAGACTTCCATTTGTTTCTTCCATCCATGTATTTTAAGTTAGCTTACGCTCCAAAGTGTAAGCAGACTCAAAATAACCACCTGAGAACTTTACTGAAAACGGCAGTCTACCTGCTTTAAGAATATCATATCAGACTTTGGCATTGCATGCTAGTGCCCCAATTAGCAAGGACAAGAAGATGAACCCTGTATAATTGATGACTTCTAAAAATCTCTTTCAATACTGCATGTTCTAAGTCTTATCTGGAACATGCAGCGTACTATAAACTCTCAATTATTTATGAGCAGTTTATCCTATTTGCAGATTAACTGAGCCACGCATGCAGAAAGACAGAGCATTTCCCCCTCACATCTAGTTTGGATTTATTAGACCATGTGCAGGGGCTGCAAGAACACAGCTGTAGCACTTCACACGCCAACTCGGATCCAGGTGCAATTTAGCCACTTCCACAGAACACAAGACCTCAACCAGTAAGCCCACACGGACTCAGCTGGCTGTCTACCAAGCCTACTGCAGTTGCACTGTACATTCCCATAATGCTGCTGTTACTAAAATACAACACAAAGCTACTCTGGCACTTACACTCTAAATGAGCTCAGGCTCTGGTTTGTTTTCACTATGCCAGGAGACGCAGTACCAGATTCAATCCGGATTTATACCCAGTCACCTGAAGGATGGTGAGGCCCTGGTACACAGTACCTCCATTACACAAAACAAGACGACAGAGACTTTTGCAAAAACAGTATGTTAAGACTTCCAAATATAAAAATTCTAGACTACATTTCAGAAAAACTAAAGAAAACAACGTAACTTCAGGAAAACGTCTACATTTAATGTTTAACTCTTGGTTTTAAAAGTGTCAGTAATTTGTGATTTAGAAAGATTATGCATAAGACTACTGAATACATCTGTACCACAGCATTAAAAAAAAGTTGCATACAAGTTATTCAGTTATTTGTTTCAATATAACATGTTTTTCAGTTCTGTTCACATTATAACTAGGTTCTCAAATATTTAATAGCCTGCCAAAGAAAATTACATTACTGTACAAGTAGGAAAGTGAGTCTTGTAAAATGCGATCTGCTTGTTGTGTCACATCAGCACCTGCTGCAAAACTAACAAAGGAGCTTTTTGAGTCACAATATATCAGTATAATATCACTTTAGATGATCTGTATAAGAAGTTTCCTAGATCATATTGCTACATAGGAAGCAAAAGTCAAGTCTCATAATGCTCACCTCAAAAAAACCCAAACCTCCAAACAACCCAAAACACAAAAAGCCAAGTACCAAACAGTACATACTGCACTTAAAAACAAATTAATCCTAAATACACTGACTGTAGAATTAAATCAACTTCAACATCCTAAACAAGGTTTACTACTCTTGAGACAAAACCAGGAAGAATGAATTCTGTAAATGGTAAAAACAATGCAAGAAGTAAGGGAGTATGTTCCTGATACTTCTGTCTTATGGAGGTTGTATTCAGGAATAATAATAAACTAAGGGCACCACGTTGCACGTTGTAGAACAGCTACATTTAGTTTTCACTTGGCAGATGTCAAGAACATCACTGCTCCTTCTCAGAGAAAGAATGCCCTGACAATTATTTAAGGACTTAGCTACAAGCCAAACATAACACGAAAAAAGTTGTAAATGAATCACTGACACTTTTCAAAACTATTTTTTTTATTATTATTTTAAAAGCTCATCTTTCCTTAAAATCAGAACAGACCACGTTCTGCACCGCCAGCTCGTGTAACATGCTGCCCTCTGGTGGCGATGTTAAAGTTAAATTTAGTGCTTTGAAACAGAAACTATGCAGTCATTATTTCTGGATGCTTTCTTACAACTAAATAAGGAATGTTTATAAAGGTTAAATCTCTCACAGATTCTAAAGCATCACCTGCACCTCTGTGATCAGACAACACCTAGAATTTCTTCCTCCTTCCCAACTTCCTACCTTATCTTTTAGCAGCAAGATACGATATAGTTACATTACTCTAAAGAATGCATTTGGAAACAGTAACGATACAGACCGCAAATGGATTTATCCCTAGAGCATTCACCATCCCAGTGTGTAAGTGGTGCTCGATGGCCACTTAATAGAGTGAGATCCCAAAGCTCTAAGCAGCTGTTTCATGCACAGTAAGACAATACTTTTTACAGCTAAACGATCCTTCAGAAAGCAGCCTAGGACACTAAAGAGGCTACAAAGGGGTTAATTATCAAGCAGTAGGAAGGTGCTACATAATGAACCTATGCCACAAAAAGCACCCCAACACATTTGTAGCCTTATTTTTGAATTAAAGGTGCAAAGGCACAAAACAGAACTTGACAGCAATTTCTATGTATATGCCTGCTGGAGTGCAATCTTTCTGACAAGCTTATTGGGAAGATGCACATTACTAGAGCTTGAAGTGTCTCGAAGAGTCCTGCAGCTGCTGTTGAACAGTTAGAAATGACAGAGAACCTGAGGGAAAAAAGTAAACCCCTCAAATTAAGAATCCATCTCTCCACCAAAATCTACAGCTCAGGTAGGCAGCTATAATCATACTTCTCATGCTCTTCTATAAAGCCTGAAACCCTTCAATGACTGAGACTTTTTGTTCTGATCGTATGAGATGTCCAAGAAGCCCCAAGAATAATGGTAGAGCCCGTATTCCTTACTGCACAGCTGGGGAACAGTCCAAGGGTTGGCCACAAGGAGGTGAAAGCTGTGAATCTTCACCGGAGCCAGGTGTCCTGCCCCTTCTCTCTCCCACAGCTGAAATGACATGAGCTTCACTGCTCTATTTTTTCATGGGACAAACTGGCTAAAGCGCCAGCTTCACACAGCTGAAAGGTCACAGAACTTTGTTTTCAAGGAACTTGAAGGAATACTGGTTTTGATACAAAAGAAACCTAACTATTGGGTTTGGTTGTTTGTTTGTTTGTTTGTTTTTAAGACTCCCATGAACTAGAAATTCTGCTCTTTTGCAAGTTCTAGTCAGATTACACCTTGTGTGTCACTTTACCTTACTATGAAAGCTATTAACATCCTAGGATTTTCAAGTCTTATTAACTAAATCCCTGCTAACTATATTACTAGGTCAAACAACTGTTTGTTTACCAGCAATTAGCTGTGTTTAGGGAGGGCATGGAGGGGAAATAAAATACACTTCTAAAAATCAGTTCAAATTTAGAAGCTGCTAAGAATCTCATCTTTCCATGAGTTTTAGATTTTTACCCTTCAGAATATTACAAAGGCCATCTTCCCCTTATCTGTGACCTGGTGGTACTACTGTTGAAGCTATAGGGCTTTTGAATATTCATTATCCATTTCAGCAAAAGTATGAAAGAAGCTGTCTGAAGAGAAAATTAAGTTACAGCTGAGACAAAACCACTGAGTAACCATCCAGCTACACGCAGCAGAAATGCTCTATTGCTTAGTCAAAACCGTTAGTCTATTCAGATTTTATCCTAAGTAATGAATTCATTATTGCGTTCTCTTTATGTGCAGACAACTTGGAATAACGCAGAAATACTCTTAAGATGAAAGCTTGGCATAGGGCTATATAATCCCCTCCATATGGGAAACAACTTAGGAAAACCAACTCCCACACCAGGAGTCAGCGATACACTAATACAACTCAAATGAGAACAGCTTCTGAACAGTGATGGAGTCTAGCACTAGTTTGACCAGTATCCAGAAAGCTCTTTTGCTTAAGGTTGATCACATTAATAATTATTAAAAGCGGCAGCCTGGAAAGCAAGAAGAATGCACAGTTACTGCAGTTTCCCAAATACAGCTAGGTATCTTTACTTCTTGAAAATCAGTAGTACATGTAAATGAGTTCAAGCAAATTATATTCCAGGGACACAAAGGTAAGTTCCATGTGTTGTGAAAGACCTCATCATCAGCCTGAGTTCATGCAAGTGATTCTACTCTGCCTCTACAAGTGTTAAGACACTGCCGAAGCAGATAGCACTCAGCAAGCTCTGAGCTACACAGTTCAGGTAAGAGTACAATTAGCAGTCACATACTGCTGTTGAGCTAGCAATGAAAAAACAAATGTGATAAAATAGTTAACTTCTTGCAAATGAGAGAAAAAATTGATAAGTATTACGTGTCATTTTAATGCAAAGTTGGAAAATAACTGATGTTACAATTAAAACAAGTGCAAACATGTCTGGGGTTTGGACCTCAGACTTAGGCATATGCAAGTGAAAAGCGTACAGATAGGCATCACAGTGTTTTCTTACAGTAAAAAAACCGCAACACTGAATTCTGCCAACAGTACTTCAGAGGGCAAATCCCTCATCCACAATTCAAGAAAACAGAACAGATAAAACCACCAAGATTCTAAAAGTTAACACTAGATTCCTTTCACCATGAATGAAAACCAAGTTCAATGTTTCAGGTCGAATTTAACTATACATTCTCCTGGGAGAAAGCCAACAGCCATGCTCAGAGTATACATCACTGAACACCTCCAAAACATGGGCAAGTTTGGTTTTTTTTGTTTGTTTGTTTGTTTTTTAAACAGAATTGTAAAGAAATGCAGTAGTGGTACAGCTTAGAAATCACTGAGGGAAAAGAAACCCACAAAAATTCAGTTATGTTTTCATAGCTGGTGACAGCTTTAGAAAGAAGCTAAAAGGAAATCAACAACCACCCCCTGCCCCATTTAAATAAGTACGATACCACTGATGAGAATAGTATAACTAGCCTTGCACTGCATTCAAATTATAACCCTGTGCGTAAACTTCCCCCCAGTAACCCTTTTATCCTCCCAACGATTCAGAAACTTCTCACCCAATCCCATTCCATAGCAAACAATGATTTAACTCTGTGGCCACGCTGAATTCTTAGGAGCCTCCACAAACTACAAAGGAAGAGCCTATGTCTACTTCCCACTCACAACTATCAACTACCTGTTGTACAAACATCCCCTAACAGCCTCTGCAACAAGATAAACAGCAAACAGGATATTCTCCACTGCTAAACATTTCTATCCAAGATGTGGGTTATGAGACATAATCCTGAAAACACAATGAACATTTTAAAACCTTCTTTTAAGACCCAAGCACTGAACAGGTCAGTGTACTGCTACAGTGACAGATTGACTACACACAGCACTACACAGCGGTGGAAAAATCAGGCTTACACAAGGGAAACAGTTTAAGTAACATTAATGACAGAAGCCGATCTGTTCATATAAAGGAAAACTGCTAAAAACTCCACCATTAGCTTGCAAACATCTACAGCAAGACATTTATGATGCAAGATCAGGTAAAGTTGGGTCAGAAACAATGTCAAACTGATCAAAACAAAGTCTAGAGGCTTGTCTTGTCACTCCTGACACAGAGAAACACTTATTTTCAACTAGAGATGGAAAAATCCATTAGGAAAATTCTCCCCTCTGTCCATTTAGCTGTTTCTGTTACAACACAGGAGCCACACACCCATGTGCTACTGTGTTTCAGTATTACATCTGCATGAGATGCAAGCAGTCTGTACACCGAATGGCTATGACTAGGACTGTAACACTTCCACAGCTATCTGCTTGTGCTTCACAATGCAGACCTGTCTGTTAATTTAGGTGGCACCACCAGCCTGTACTGCCACACTGCCCCTTCGGAATTCCCCAGTGACAAGAACTTGGTATTCAGTGTATAAAAGTGACACAGTTACTAGTCCTGTTGCTGCAGGACCAGGTATTAGTCTGGACATAGACTAGAGACAATATTAAGTTAAGAAATGCATGCCAGATCTTGAACCAGATGCTGTAGAAATGCTCACGTAGTAAGCAGCCTAAGCTTCCCAAACTTGACAGTATACAAGGACAAGCTTGATAGTATGCAAGGCAATGGCCCTACCAAAGCAGCTGTTCAGAAAATGTGGAATGTAGTGACAACAATACAGTAATCACATAGCTTACAGCATCTCAAGAATAAAATGAGTGAAAAGCACTTGCTATAGACTTCCTTTACACATGTAGGATGCGAGCTGTACAGTGGTGAGACTTACTGATGTCAACCAAAACATATGTAAGAATTAATCTATCTTCTATAAATTAAAAAGACTTGAAAATGCATTGTGAGCAGTTCAGAAAAAAAAAAAAAAAGGACTGCTGTAACCTTGCTTTTTTACAAAGCAGAGTCAATTAGTTCAAAACACTTCCGAATGTTTAATTTTTTTCCGTGAAGAATTACCTCAGAAGATTTTTAGAACTGCCTGGGAAGCTTCTCTTACTAGTCTGGAAATTACTGATACAAGCAGCCAGCCTAAGAGGTAAAGATGATGAGTTTACCCCATTTTCTACTCTAAAAATATTCATTAAAGCATTTTTGTTAAAATAAAAAAATTCTGGCTACTAGTATTTCAAGCAGCCATGTATGTTCCTGAGGTATAGGCTACAGAGGACTACAGGATACAAGCTATTTGAGGAATGGCTTCTGTGAACAATCCAAGGTGATATTTCTAAACCCTTAACAATCTTGATTCTTTTGTCATGAATACTTGTGACTCAGATTCAGAAAAGTTTGAAAACTAGGTCTGTAATGAGAAAAAAGCCATTTAAACCACAAAACATGTTTGGCCAGGAAAAACAGTTACTCTTCCTAATTCTACTTTGGACAGGTACCTCAAAAGTTGGATCCATTTCTCTTAAAAGGGTGGAAGAATAGTTTAAGCCCTATTACTAGATACTGTGTAGCTTCTTTATTGTCACTTTTCCTGGCAATCACACTTACATTACCTCCTTCAGGACCCACAAATACACTTCCATTGCTCCTTTGTGTTGTATAGCAACCACTAAGCAACACTACACGGGCACAAATGAAGCAGGCCAAGGCTTTATTAATCAACTACATGATCTCAGTATGGTAAAATCCCTCTTTTCGGAAGGGAAAGAGGAAACAAGGCAGCAGTTGTTATCTGGGAATGTTCTAGCCTGTTACATCTATGCATTTCCATACGTACAAATGTGTGTGCCTTACAGTAATAGCGTCTTTCTCCAAAACACCCTTTTTGAGGAATATTTCCTATTGATGTGTAACAAGGGCAGCAGGTTGATAACTGAATTACAAATTAATTTTAAACCTTCTTTTTATCATTCTATAAGACTTTGTTAAATTCAGAGAGAGAAAAACAGAAGCCCAATAGGTGCATGTAATTCTGAAGTATTTCTGAAGCTGTATTCGTGTGAACTTGCTTGCTTAAGTTGTTGCTGTTAGCTCATCAGAATCAACATCTATCATTTTGCACTGGAGGTATATCCTTCTCAAGTAAAATCACCTGCTCTTTCAACACTGCTGATGATGCTGTATCTTTAAACATTGACTTTAAAGATTTTTACATGTATCCTAGCACTGTAATGGTTAACTACATAACCCATGCCATGATACATTACAATCATCAATGATTTATCAGCATGGATTAAAAATGCTGCTGAGTAGTTAGAGGGACATTTCTGCCCCCTAGACCCCATAGCTTTTTTCCCCCTCTCTTCCCCCAATAACTTACATAGAATTAATAGAAAGCCCCTTTAACCTCAGTAGTTCTATCTAAAAATTCTAGTACTTTTCCAAACATTGAACATTCCAAGATTCAAATTAAATGCATAAAAAATATTTAGATAATTTATCTGAAACCTAAGTAAGTAGAAGAAGGTGTCTGCTTCACCACTCAACACAAATGCATTAGAAACAATTTGATGTAATTCAGATGCAATTTCAGAGACTTGCAACATCTAGCTTTTTAGATCCAGTGTATTTCTGTCAATGCGAAGAATCAACAGTATAACTTCCTTAGCTCCTAGTTTCCCAAAGAATCCAGCAGAATTATTCTCCATTGCCACCATGGAAGATAACATCTGTAGACAGGGCCACAGATTTCTTCTGCTTGAAATTTAGTCTAATTTTAGCTGAACTTTCTCAAATGTTATTCTTACTGTTTAGTTTCTACACCCCCATGGAGTCACAAAACTTTTTCTTTCCAGTCTTCCTGAAGTCAGCTACTGAAGGCTTGCATGCTTCTTGTTCTTGCCTCAAATGTTGCCCATTCCATTTCCTTCCTTGTTGCCTTCTATTTTCTTGTAACTCAACAGTCCAGAATCAGCATTAAAATGAAATGGTTTCTTTTATCCACAAAGTTGTATCTTTCAGCTACCGTGCCTACTACTTCTCCTCACTTATTTTTACTGGCTCAAAGGTTAAGATTTTGCTCCTTCAGCTGTAACTGTCTAGCTCATGCCACCTCTTTTAGTGTTCACTAAGAATATAATTTAGGGAATGCAGTTGATTATCACTAAAAAAGACTACATCCTAAAGCTTTTCCATCAGAATTAGGATATTAGTACACGCACACAATTGCTCACTTGTATCCTCAGAAGAAGAGGATTCTATTTCAACTTTTTTTACACAGAATTTTATGCTCATTTTCCTCCTGATAATCAGAGATGCATCAGGTACTGGAAAACTCATTCCCTAGCATGTATTTTTTGACACAAGTGTTAATGTTAGAATCAGGTAGTAACAAACCAGAATGAAGTCAGTGAAAGCTGGTTGTTACTATAACTTTTTAAAAAATACTAAATACTTCAAAACTTTAAGGGGCTTACCACTGAAAGAATACCTCATTGGTTGTCCACCACCTCACATGTAGGAAAGTTTTGGAAAAGAGTAAGAGAAGATTATGTAGTATGAGAAGCTGAACTATGTCATGCTATTATAAGAAAGGTAAGTGGGGAGGCATGAACTGAGTACGGGCTTGAAAAACACATGAAGCTATCTTGCTGCTTTACATAGCCCTAACATCTCCGCTGCAGCTCTTTGTCCACTACTTTGCTGTGTCTAGCTGGGATGGAGTTCGTTTTCTTTACAGAAGCCTGTATGGTGCTGTGCTATGGATTTGTGACTACAACAATGTTGATAACACACCCATGTTTTAGCTGCTGCTGAGCAGTGCTTACACAGTGTCAGGGTCTTCTGGTTCTTACTCTGGCCCCTGCAGTGATTAGGTTTAGGGCAGGCAAAATCTGGAGCAGGGGGATAGGGGGGCAGCACAGGATGTGACACAGCCAGGACAGCTGACCAGAAATGGCCTAAGGGATACTTCATCCTATATTACATCATGCTCAATGATAAAAACCAAAGGGTAGTTTTTCCAAAGAGAGAGCACAAAGAGCATTCCCAGTATCTCAGCTTCAGGCTTAAGAGACCTTAACAAGGTGTTCGTTCCCATGTCCCTGAAGTAGCTATCTGACATTGTATTTCTGAACTTGAGCAATGTTTATTTGCTACCATCATGCTACCCTAAAACATATTTAAAACCTTGATTCACTACAGTGTTATCTCCATGATAGAACAGAAATAAACAGCTCTTTTTGACTTGAAATAGTGCATCAGAAACAGCAGTGATAACCCAGTCAAAACTCACTATTGGTATTTAAACTCTGAGCTCTCTGTGCTCAGAGACTGGCGGAGAATCAACCTGTTTGTGGGAAGTTGTAAGTGACTGCCTTTCTGTAACTCTTCTCGCCATCTCTTTCCTTCATTTATTAAACCCTGTATCTCGACCCCTGAGTTTTGACTCGCTTTGGCTCTTCTGGTTCTTTCCCCCATCCCACTGGCCAGGGGAAGTGAGTGAGCAACTGGATGGTCAATTAGTTGCTGGCTAAGGCCAACCCACCACAATCACCCTTTGAGAGGCATGCAGTAAGTCAAGGTGAGATATGTAGGAACTCACATATGTCCAGAAATATGAACTATAAGCAAAACTTCAAAAGACTTAAGTTCTTTAAAGTAGCAAATACTGAAAAACTTATTCAAATGCAGAGCAGACTACAGCAACCAAGACAAAGAACCTCTTCGACAGCTCTGCAGGGGACAGAAAAAGAAACTGTGTGCTTGAATTCCAGCAAAGAAGATTCCTGCTAGGTAGTGGAAGGGAAAGATGACAATACAAATACCAAAGCTCTGCAACAGATTGCTCTGAAGAGCCTGTAAAATATTAAAGGTCTTTAGAACAGGTTAGATTAACATCTGCCAAGGACACCAACAGCTTGGCTTGCTTTGGGCTAGCAAATGTAGTCTAGTCTTACTTTTTAGTTTTCAGAGCAGACAAAAGTATCCATTTCTCTGATGAAATATTTAAAAAACCCACACAGGTATATTAATTACTAGAGTCCCAACAATATAATTAGTGTTATGCAATCAGATACAACACAGACATTGTCTTTTTCACAATATAAATTAAAAGAGTAGCTAATTCAAGTTAAGGAATCCAAAGCCTAGAGGAATAGTACCTGTACAAATAAAATGTATTTCAGTAAAACAGTTGTTTTGAATTAAGTGTCCAAAGTTACCTCCTCTACATTGGAAGCAGTTTTGGCAGATGTCTCCATAAAGATAAGTCCATGCTCTCGTGCAAATGCTTCACCTTCCTCTTTCTTGACTTCTCGTCTAGATTCTAAATCACTAAGATGGAAAACCAAAAAAAAGTTAGTTGCATGGTCTAACCTGTCCATGTAAATATTCTTCAGAAACACGCTATAGGCCAAGAGCCCCCATTAGAACTTATGTACATGTGAGTATCTATTCAAACCCTTACATAAAGTAAAATTATTCTAAGCCTTGCACTTCTAGTATAATGTTATCCATCTACACTGTAAAGCTCAACAGATAAGGGACTTTAAAAAATTATTATTAATATCATTAAGAAATCATTTATAATATAGTTAATTTTTTCCTAATCAGTAACTTAACTTATTTTTGCTTTAAACTCTTTTTATCAGAACAGAGATTGACTGTATGAACTTATTTTGAACTGTATTAGCTGTTCTCTCCCAACAAGCTAGCATTTAGGTTTGAAACTCCAGGTCTGGCCCTCTAACAGCAGAACAATTTGAAGTGACTGTTACACAATTTCTTGTTTCCTGCCCTCCAAGTGGTTTAGATGAAAGTCAAATATTAAACAAAAGAACAGGAAAAAAACCCTCATGAACTGGACAAATAGACAGTTCTGCTTCTGTAAGTCATATAGACATTATTTCACTCTTTAAAGCTTCTTTAGGCACAAGGAATACTCAGTTTGCCCTTCTTTGTAAATATATTACATCTTGAACAATAACTGCTATATTCATATGCAAATAATAAATAAATGAAACTTTATTTAAATATGTTTTAAGTTGTGCATGTAAAAATATTTTCTCAGATACACATTTTTAAACTAAACAGCATGCAAATAAAGAGGCTTAATTCGCAGCCAGAATACCAATAAAAACTATCACACTGGGCTTCAGTGCTGCCATCCTTGTAATTATACATATATTAAAAATAAACGATACTCACTGTGGCATCTATTTTGCAGCAAAGCAGGTTTTTATTATTTTTACAACGACATGCTAGCTCAGATGAGTTACAGAGTCAAGACAATTCAGCACATCGTTTAAATATGAGCACACAATAAATGTCTTCTCAAAACAATTTTAAAGTTGATGTTTATTATATATAAGCATTCCTAGTATCTCAGCTTCAGGCTTAAGATACCTTAAAACAAGGTGTTCATTCCCATGTCCCTGAAGTAGCTATCTGACATTGTATTTCTGAACTTGAGCAATGTTTATTTGCTACTATCATGCTACTCTAAAACATATTTAAAACCTTGATTCACTACAGTGTTATCTCCATGATAGAACAGAAACAAAACAGCTCTTTTTGACTTGAAATAGTGCAGTTGCATCAGAAACAGCAGTGATAACCCAGTCAAAACTCACTACTGGTATCTACACATATTCTTAAAGAGCTTTACTGTTTCTACTAACTACAGCTGTCTTCCTCTTTCTATTCCAATAATTCAAAGTATTTGGTCTTACTAGATCAATATAGCTATGTTTTGTTCTGGAAAGATCAAGTACAAATGCTGTACTTGTACATGTTTTAACACTAGTATTTGTAATGTTTTTAAAAAGCAGCTATTGTATTTCAGATTAAATTCTCCACACTCTTCAAATCCAGCAATCAGTACTACAAACGTTTTTCAAGTGCACTTTTGGGACTCAGAAGAACAAAATTTATTCCTCCAAAAATCTTCTGCTAGTATACATGTTCTTCCTTCCCTCCATCTCCAGTGGTACGCCCTACCATAAGAACTCCCGTAACACACTTTCAGAATAATGCAATATAATTGAAAAAGTTCCCTTCCTGTCCTCCTCTGAGGCTTGAAAATAATCCCCTCTAACACACTTCTTAAAGAACTTAATTCATGTGGCACCTTAATCTGTAACTTAAAATACATAGAGTATTTATTGTTTGAATAAAACCTAGTTGTAACTGGAAATTACTGAGCTAGCTGCAAGTAGCATATTATAACATACAATCATGTGGTATAGTCTGCATCAGCAGAATGCAAGACAAAAATCTAGTTTAACAGCTAAGAATAATCAGGAATAGTTACAGACGTCAACCAAGTATGCAAACTTTTTAATACTTATCTCAAGTAAACAGAATATTACTACTCCTCTCAGTGCTCTATTTTTACTCACATAAGCTTAAAAACAGTTAGTCAAGGACATCACAAGATTACCAAAGCTTCATTTAATAAAAGAGATTACATTTTTATATTAATTTGTGAAGATTATGCTTATCACATCCCTCAAAAAGAACATTGTTAGTAATTTTCCAGATGATGCATAAAAATGTGGACAAGCTTCACAATTACTTAATGCTCAACACGTTTTTGAGGGGGAGGTAGAGGGTGGGTGGCAGAGGGAAGAAAACAGGAGGGAGAAAAAGGGGGAAGAAGAAGGAGAAATTAAGAGGTGAACAGGCTAGTGCAGCGAACACAGGCTCTTTACCACAAAGCTGTTTCTCAGTAGTATCTAAGAAATGATCTGGCTGTTCACCCTATTTCAAGGGGCAAGCATACACACCATTATTTCAGCTGGCATCTTTACCTTCAAGAATTACTGAGACAAATTAAGGTCAGTTAGGTAAAGGCCCATAACTAATGTGTTATTAAATTCTGAGATCATGCTCTTGATATTTGGAAAAATCCTACATCCAGCAAAAAAATCTAGACATGCTCCTACAGTTCACTGGATCAAGAACTAGAAAAATTACAGATAAACTTAATTTATTTGCTAATGTGTTTTTATAAAGACCTTCAATACAGATCAAAGTCCCAGCATCAACAAGGAACCATTTTAGAACTTTACACAGTGTAGCTAACGAGAAGACCAAGTAAATCATCGTTTACAAACTGAGTTACACACTTCAAAACTTTTAGTTGTATTTTCATCTCCCAGTGTCTAACAGCCGCCTGGATTCACCAGGAAATGGTGCAAAAGCACTCTCTGCCCCCAGCTCCAGCTAAAACATACAGAATATGAAACAGGCTTGGAATTCAGAAACGTCTTATCATCATCAAGGCATGTACTTTTTACATTTGAGAAAAGTTTTTGAAGTAAATCCTATAGTATGGACTTTTTTTTTTAATAACATTTTCTCTTTTGTGATTCTTAACCAGAAACTAAAGCACTTAAGGTACTCAGAACATAAGGCAGTTGATCCATATGTGCTGCACACTGTATTAATCTAATTAGGAAAGGAAAGGTTTTAGATTCACCATAAAAATAAGCCCAGTGACTGAAAGTAATTTAAAGTTAATGTACTGCCTAAACCCAAGAAAACAAAAAAGCTAAAATCCAGAATTCATTAATCTTTACCACTTATAAAATCATAACTGTTTAAATTTTACCTTTTGTTTCCAATAAGCATTATAACCATGTTGGAATTGGAATGCTGACGAGCATCTTCTAACCAAGTTGTCAAGTGGTTGAAAGTGTCCCTCCTAAGTATGGAAGAGAATGAAAATTAAAAGCAGTATTTCAAGAAACCTTTCCCTTCTATGAGTTTTCTTCTCTACTTAAGTAACCAACTAATTTATTAGTACACATGCTCCAGGGAAAAAAGCTAGTAATCCCTTTGTGAGAGGGAGAACAGGCGAACAAAAAATCAGTAAACAAGGAGCATTAATGAACTCTGCCTAAAAAGTAATTGAAAACACGTTTGTGACAAAGAGTAAAGAGGATTCTTACAGCTGTAAGTATCTGCAATTTTATATACATATAAAATCTGCTGAACGGCATTTTAAAAGTCCCTAACAGCCTCAACCAATTCCAACAACAGCACAAATAATCACATACTCATACAGTAATATTTGTTCTACTGAAGGCAGGAAATGGTTGACAATTTTCTGTGAGTTTATAAACAGAATAATGAGTTTAGTAGCGAAGTCTTTTAAAGTAAAGTACACTAATATGGCACGTTACAGATTTTACAGAATGTGTACACTAAATATTAAGTCACAGGCTTGTAAAGTGCGTTTAAGATTTCACAAAAGTAAAACCACCTATTTATGAATCAAAGATTCTTTTGCTGGAAATCCAATGGAAAGTGGATGGCTTCCTGATATTTAAAAATAAATGGGGAACAAAAGGAAAAATGTCTAGTAAATCTCTTGCAAAAGTTGTTGCTTAATTCAGCAATGAGACCCAAGATCCACAAAGGGAACCACACATCCTAATAGGATTTTGGAGCCTGCACATTTTCACAAGCCAGCCACAGTACCCACAGTTCTGCAGATAACATGTTGTATAGAGACTTTATTCAGTACTGCAGAAAAACCGTAGCCACTTCTAACAGCTACTACAGAAATCACACCAAGACGTGTAAACCTCATAAACACAGCAATGGTAGAAGTTTCCTGGTATTTTTATGTAACCGGACTTTGACGTTTTACTATTTCATGCCTTCGCAGGATGGTATTTCAGTAAAAAAATTTGCTATAGTTAGAGAAAAATTATAGCTCATACTAATAAAAACAACAGAAAGGAATTCATGAAATATTTCAGGGTCTTTCCTAGTTCCAGAGGTTCAAGGTCAAATAGTTTATAATACCACTTCATTTCATTCTTCCTGAAGCTTTATATATACTTCTTCTCAACCAGTACACAGAGACAACTGGAAGTATATAGGTTATGCGTTATATATGTTTCATATATATATAAACATATATAAGCTATGTTATATAGGCTGTGTCTTGATTTTGAGTACTTAAGTTGGCAAAATATTAGATTATAAGTATCTATACAAAAAGCCAAACTACATTCAACATTTTAACACTGCTATATTCCATAGCACAATTCTACAAAGACATGCCATTTTAATTGTTACACCTCCTCAGCATTCTCACCTTGTGATATCATACACTAGTAAAGCCCCTGCTGCCCCTCTGTAGTACGACCTTGTAATGGAACGGAAGGACTCCTGCCCTGCCTGTAGAAGAGAAAGTTTCATTATTTCATATCTCAAATTTATTTTTTGGTGCTGAAAACCACAAACTGAGAATCACAGAATCATAGAATTTGACTTTTGAGAGAACAGGGACAAGAAGAAGCGTGGAGGGAAATATCAAGAGAGGGAACAATTGGGAACCAAGTCTCTCATAGTTGCAAAAGGCGGCACATAAGGAGAAGACACCAACTACAGCACAGTGCTGTTAAAAAAATAGGAAAAAAAAAAATCGGAACAAGACCTCTAAACCTTTTTTGGCAATCCCTGACAACCCAATTTACTGAATGGCTTCACAATACATGAATCATTATTAGAGCACAGAATGGACTCCTAGCAACTAAGCTCTGAAGACAAATTTGAAAGGAAGCAAATAACCCAGAGCTTCACATTTGAATTCAATAACCCACTCCCTGGGGCAGCTGTTGACACTAGAATAAATAAAGCCCATTGTAAATAAATGATGAATGACATCTTTACGCCCACCATCTGCTGGTGTAAAGGTTGTTGGAAGGCCAAGGATGCAGATTTTATCCGTTATATCATAAACTGTAGCCAGCTTTCAACAGTCTTCAGATGGAATTCTTTCAGTAATCACTTTATTATAAAAAACAGAAAATGTTTCTGAATTCAATTTTACACAATTCTGCACCACAGTTAATCCATTTCCTCTGTACTTGATAAATAATACTTGTCAAAACAGCTTCAGGATGCAAGAATCATCTTCATATGCACTGGTGAAAAACTTCAGAATCCTACATAAATCAGACAGTTCTCACAGAAAAGTATTCTGTAAAAATCTCAGCACTTAACAGAACCAGATCTTGAAAAATAAATATTCATAGTTGTAGACCTTGAACTCTCCATGCTCATGCTTTTCAGAAGTGCTACCTAGCACCCGACAGTTGTCAGAGGAAACATTTACTTTAATATTTACTAATAACAGAAGCCTTAGCATAATTCAAAGATAAGACAGAACACAATTAATACTAATACTGATGCTGAAAAAACCACTTATGCAGTAAGATAGTTATCTGCAGAACTAAGAAATTTTCCCAATTTAAACCCGTGAAAAGCAAGAGTGAAATATTTATCACATACAAGCTACCCTTCAGGCCTACCCTGAAAATTAGTGTACTAATTGTACACTAAAAAAGAAAGCGTAACTTTTTCTTCTCGCAGTTACTGTACTTTTAATATAAGGTCGTCTTAAATTCAAGGAGAACTTGATCTCAACTCTGTTACTGAACAAGAACAGTGCCACAACAGGTTTTGACATGTTCAGTCTTCAGAAAGCATCCTTGTCTTCCAGAATACTCAGTTACTTCAGTTTAAGAAAACACTTTATCTTAGCCTTTCCAGTGGAAGAAGTTATGAAAGACAATATACGTACTAGTTTAAACACAATTAGAATACAATAGCATATGCAGTTGGCCGAGAGGCCAAGTGCATCTTTATGTAAACTATGGCAATAGAATACAGACAATCTGCTAGAATGCACCAAGGAGCAGTAAGAGCCCCCAGTTTAGTGCCGTACTTGGTTCCCTACACAGAAGCTCTACAACTTTTTCTTGATGTGGTGACTAGCTCAAGTGCACGGTAGATGCATAAAGCATTTTTTTCTAACTAGACAACAGAATTTATTGTTACCAGTGTACTCCACGTATTGCCTAAAATCACACATGAAGTAGACTTGGCCTACCACATAAAGATTGCCTGTTCCACCTTCATAAATTCCACTCTGATGCATGAAATTGTTCATCTCCCCGAGTAAATTAATCACTGTCAACCAAGATTATCGGAGGTTCTAGTAGATCTTAGAAGAATGTAGGAATTGTGAGTTCATATAAGAATCATTTACAAAAGTTTGGTATCTAAATCCTGAAAATACTGTAACATTTTTAATGGTGTCTCATTTGCCCATGATGAAATTTAAGTATCATTGCTTCCTGAAGGGAAGACTGGGGAAAAGGTAGAAAATGTTACCCCTTCCTCACCAAAGACACTATCTTCCACATAGCAATAATGAATTTGTGCTTACATATAAAACTGACAACACAAACTGAATACCTTTCATTCTAAACAGAAGAAAATTGAGTTTCCGTAAAGACACTTCATGGTATTTATGTTTATATTATATATTTGAAAGGTGTTTGTGTTGTTTTATATATATAGATATATGTAATTTACTGTCTATTTTAACTATCAGATCAGATGAGAGATCTAGAATAGCAGGGTTAGGCATACAGAATACACTCCACAGCTTTTTTTTTTTTTTAGTACCATCATTACTTTTAAGCATTTTTAAACTGACAATTTGCTCTCTGCCCCCCCCCCCCTCCCTTTTTCCCCCAAGGGGAGACAAGCTATTTCAAAGACAACAAAAACCACAAAAAAAAGTAAAGGCTATTAGCCAAAATCAACTTTTTCAACATTTTTAAAGAAATACGTGTTATAATTGTACTTTGTCTAAGGAGCAACAGATAGAAGTAGTAGTATGGAAACTCAGTATAAATGAAAAACAGCTTTGAAATCAGAGAGAAGTCCTTTATCTTAAGTGAAATTAACACTGTTCTTACCATCCCTTCTATGTTCTCCCAAAGTCCAGTACTTCCCCCCCCTCCCTTTCCATATTAAAAAGCTTTTTTTCATAGAATCACAGAATAGTTGAGGTGGGAAGGGACCTCTGGAGGTCACCTGTTCTAAACACACCTGGCTCAAACAGGGCTACTCAGAGCAGACTGCCCAAGTCCACGTCCAGGAGGCTTCTGAAGATCTCCAAGGATGGAGACTCCACAACCTCTCTGGACAACCTGTACCAGTGCTCACTGTGGAGAACAGTAGTGGCAGCAGCCACTAAACAAATGCTAAACAGGGTATTTCCCAAGGCCGTATTACATCTGGTACAGGCAACACAAACCTCTTCTCCAAGGCAGCCCCTGGGTACAACCACTTTCAGAGCTACACAGCAGTGGAAGTGGGAAGATGGAAGATCTTTTTGGTTAGATAGAACATGACAGCTATTTCACATGTAGAAACTCTAGCTCAGACAAGGTTGCCTGCAAGAACCATAAATGTATATTCAACAGGCCTGTAACACACATCCTCTCTCTTCAGAGAAAAAGGTGCTAGCTCTGACGTAATTCACTGATCGTGAAAAAATGCAGGCCTCTGATAAACCACTGATGTTTTAAGTGCTAACTAACATTCTTTTTGGCCATTTTCTGGACTGTAAGCTTTTACAATTCATATCATGCTGGTTAACAAAAACCTTCTGGTAAGAGGGACCATATAATCATAGTTCTAGGAGTTGCAAGTCTTCAAAATAGTACAAAAATCTTCATCCCTGCTTGAACTGTAGAACGGCATGGACATATATCCCATGTGCTTCTCTAAAAATACCTCAGTATAGAGGCCAAAACATTTTCAAAATAATGATGTAAGCAGAACACGAAGCATTAGGTCACTAAGATACAGAGATTTAGGGCCTGCACTGAAGTTTTCAGGAATATTTAAGCTATGTAACTGTGTTACCATTGACACAGTATCTGTGACATTTGAGAAAAGGCTCCAAGTGTTACTATTCCTATAGAAAATCTCAGTGCCATTTCCAAGTGTGTGGCTTAGTCATGTAGGTGTCAGTTGCAAAACGTGCAGGCAAGTCTTTGCTATCAAAAGGAGTTTCCTGCAAATCTCTTAACAGCATATTTTTGAATCTATAAACTAAGAAAATAAATAAATAAGAACCACGATGCAGTACAAGAAAGTAGTTGGATAATGAGATAGGATCCACAACAGCAAATCTCCCTAGAAAAGAGGCCATTTATTTTACAGAATTCTGTACTTTCAGTGCTGATGATTTTGGAAAGTTTCTTCAAAGTTATCTGTGTACAGCCCAGCAGGCCTTCAACATCCAAGCTGACCAACAGTTTTTATTAGGAGGAAACTTTATAGTATACATGTACATGAAAAATGAGAAGCTATAATGCACCACTGGTAGCAGCTCTAGACTCCTTCACTTTTTTTAAAAGGGGCATATGTGTGTAATATGTTCAAACCCAGTAACAGAACACCTTATTCACATTGGGAATTATTACTCATTTAAATTTGTTTACACTTTCATAAGCCATATAGAAAACTAGAAAGATATCTAAGAAACAACCAACTCACACAAGTGTCACGCTACCTATGACAACTGCCAGTTGGGAACTACTCCACAAAGTTGATCCCTGGAACAAAATGTTCCAGAAAGAGAGAAGAGCAATACATACCCTTGAATATAGTTTTGAAAGTTATAAATAAATTAACAGCCTTTTAGTCACATGGCAACTTGTTTACACAAATGCATTAATCTTTCTTGCAATTACATCTCTACTCCAAAATAAAAAGAACTTTAAAGTGACTTACTAGTACGTAGTTCAAAGAATAAGCACAGAAGCAGTATAAAAATTAAAAAAACCCTGCTCCTTTCCAGCAAAGACATTCCCAAACAAGAACAGAACTAAGGCCACTTATGAAAAAGAATCCGTAACAATTTAAGAAAGTGTCAGAATTTGTGTGAGATTCAGCCAAGTTACATATTACTTCAGAATAACCCTGTCACCATCCTAAAAAGAACTGAAATTTTAATAGGACTAAAGATACCCAAGGGTGAAACCATACATATGTCTAAGTACAGATCATTTGTACATCTGCCTTTTCTTCTGATGTTGTTGAATGCATGCCATTTAGATATCCACAGCAATTCCCAACAGATCACAGAAACAAAGCTTTAGTCCTCCATTATTAGAAGTACCCTTATTGATTTATTTCAGGTCATAAATATATTTGAAACTTTCAGGTTTTAAGTAGCTAGCCTCACCAAAATAGGAGTTCCACTACGGACAAAAGGAGGTAACTAGCCCTTATTGTAAAAGCCACAGATAAACTGACAAGAAATTTACAACCAGCCATAAAATAAAATATCAATAATCATGCATTTCAATAACCAAATACATGTAAGCACATGACAGACAAAGGTTTGGGAACACTAAGCTAGAAGGTATATCAAGTTCCCTTAGCTTCCTGAAGTGCCATCACGGTTGTGAACAGTAACTTAGCTACTGGCACTTAGTTCAGATGATAGTCCTACTACACAAACTGCAACAGGAGTAATGGATGAATTCCCCCTGATCCATGAATTCAGAAATGAATTAATGCTCTCACATAGCAGCAAACACAGTCTGTGAACTGATGATCAAACTAGTTTCAGGAACCAAAATGGATCCTATGCAAGTTCTTGATGTTACTTCACAGCAGTAAAAGAGGGCCTTCAGCACTGAGTCCTCACAACTTGAGCTGCAAAACGTAACCATTGTACCTGCAGGAATGTGGCTAAAGGGTCACATTAGTAAAAATACAGTAGAAGAATTCACCAACTTCCCATGACCATAAAGACATCCTCTGACTACCAAAGGAAGTAGCAAATATCATGAAGTAGACAGTAAAGAACTCTTGGGGGTGAATGCTACATCCTGGCAATTGTCACTATCACTAAGGTGATATTCTTATTCATTTAATGAATTAAGGGAACTTTGGTTCTACTAAATCCAAAGCATTTGCAAATAGAGGAAAAATAACTGAGTTTCCGAGAAGAATTAGTATATTCAGAATATCTGAAAGTGGATGGAGAAGTCACGCCGTGGTTTTAGGAAAGAGAGATGTAACTTCAACAGTCAGGTCTTCCACTTTGCACAAACACATTTTTTTTCTGCAGGCTCTCAATTAGTAGAAAACATTGTAAATTTAATTAGAAAGCTCATTTGTACGGAAACCAAGAAATTGCCTTATAAAAAATATGACTTCAGATATTTAGTGTTAGTCTGAGCAAGACTAGTCTTAGTCTGAACATGACTAAGGTGTTCTAGAAACATAATAATGAATAAAAATAAACATTTAATCACATTTCTATGAAATAAAGCAGAAAGATATTTAAAAATACAGTATTTAAATATACAGGAAAAATTCTTATATCAATTTAATTTAGAGAACATACGTAGTATTACTTAGTATCATCACTGATCTTTCCCCCTGCAACGTCTGACAGAACTTAAATTCCCTCTTTCAACTACTGCTTATTTTTTTCTCATCAACAATGACTTGTTAGTAATAGTTAATACAATACAGAACGTCCCCCTCAATGACAAAATGATGGCTACTGACTCAGCCTGGTAACAAGCCCAGTATCTCTTTACAACAATGAATTTTTTTCTGAGAAGAAGCAATTTTAATACTTCTCAGTGTTACACTACCACGAGACAAACTGCCTCATCTACACAGCTTGTCTAAACTCACAAAGCTTAACAGCTCCCAGAATGGTATTTTGATTCTTACCAGCTTCTATAGACCACCTCTAGTTCTCTAAAAGTTATTTTTTAAGTTGGCACTAGCTCAAATACCACACTTCCACAGAAGAGTAGCTTAACTTCTCGTAGCTGGCAATTACCAACTAACCAGTTTTGACAAAAGTATCTCTCAGTCTATCCAACTATTGAAAGCCATTACCAAGATTAAAGACACAGGACAAGACAAATGAACAATTTGTTCCAATACCTGCACTCCCCTTGACTGACCTAAACGCATCAGAAAGGAAAAGTGAAACCCAGCGACTCACAGACCTAAAAACCTGGGCATGCCACAGCACACATAGCAAGCTTGCAGAGCCCAGCAGTGGGGAGATCAGGAGCAGCCTGCAGCTTCAAGAGAACAACGGGACACACTATTTGCTTGTGTAGACATATGATCAGCAGTAGAGCAAAGACTGCAACAGCTAATGCTAAGTATGCAACGGCCACACTGAGTATCTGTCATGGAATGTGGGCTTTGAATTTTTGGTAGTGGTGGCTTAGGGTTTTTTTGAGTGGTGGTGTGTTGTATGTGGTTTTGCAACAAGCTAGTTTTACTAAACTACCAACTCACAGGATGAAATACTGGACTACAATTTCTAATTGGCATACATGCATTCCTTGATTTGTTCCAGTTTGGCCTTATCCGAAAGGAATTCAGTTTGTGTACTCCCACATGAAAACCAGACCGCAGAAAGCAGAGCTAACTCCCGTAATACACTCCTGATCCAAACTAAGATGCTAATGACAAAGTCAAATATTCTTGACTTACAACACAAGAAAAGCACACAAATAGATCTCACATACATACAACAGTGTTAGCTTCAGTTGCCCCGTAGGTTACAACATACTCCCACAGTGAGGTACACTGCAGCTTCCATATATCCCCATTATCAAGATAATACCTTTCCTTGGAGCTGCAGTGATTGGCTGAAGACAACACAAACTGAGGACCACTGCATAGAAATATCTGGCCAGAAAAATCTGAATTAAAACGTGATTGTCTTAAGAAAGCAAGTCCTTATTTCATTGTTAAGCAGTCAAAAGAAATTTTATCCAGTTCTCCTCTTCTTACATCTACGCTCAAGATGCTTCCTGTTCAGTGGTGGATTGAAACCAGGTATGTAAGGCTAGTGCTAAATCAGAAAAGTGATGGTGCTGTGACTCAGTAAGCACCAACTGGAAGCAAATAACTCACAAGTTTCCTTAGCCACAGGGTAAAAAAAGCCTTCTCTTATCAAACAGAAGTTGTTACAGCTTCATAAATACAGAGATAGCACCACTAACAGCTAGCAGTTTTTACTAAGAGAAAAAGAAATTCAGGAAATGCTCAATGCAGATACACAATTACAGACACAGTAACACTGGTCGTTATGGACATCTCTGGGTATCTTAACACTTGTAGGTATCTCGAGAATTACCTCATCATGTTTCTTATTTTGCTATTCCTTCAACACACTTGCATTCAAGATCAGAACTGTAAGTACAATCTGATCATACTCTTCTATACATTTTCACAGAGAACTTCCAAGGAGGCACAGGTGTTAGATGCAATTTCAAGTTATTAACTTGTAAAATAAGTAAGGTACTTTAAGTCTTACCTATGAAGTCAGCTAAAATATTGCATTCGTTTACATTTTTATGTACACATACATTCATATATGCATGCCCTGCATGTGTGCATCTCCCTTCATTAATTTGCTATACCAAAAAGAGCACATACACAAGGCTATGGCTCATGCATGTGTTTCTAAAGGTATCCTAAAATGCTCTTGGAAAAGGAAACAGACAACCCTGCCTTAGAGAACAGTTAAGCACATTTGAAAGACATAGCTATCAGTATGAGCATCTTAAAGCCATCACAAGTGTAGACACTGAGCACTGAGGTAGAACTGCTCTGTGGTAAAGTGACAAGAAAACAGCTGACTTTGCTAAGGTATATTCTTAACCTGAGCCCCCACAAAAGTCAAAGTCTGGATTTTGGCAGACTTTTTTAAACTTTAAGCTTTTATCAATCCCTTCTTGATTTCTGAAGTATTTACTATCTTCATGATTATAGTGAACTTGAGTTCTTAAGTCTTCTGTGAAAACAGTGAGCCATATCTTTTCTTCTACATCGGAAATGCAAACACTTCCTCTAGAGAATTCTTGATTAAGGCTACTAGACACATCACAATTTCCCAACATGATGTTATATTAACCACACCTGGCATGAATGCACAGAGAAAGACTATCCAGAGAAATACAAGTTTTTAATAATATAGAAAATTTCCACAAAAAATGTGAGGCAAAACATCCAGTCTTACAAATCTGAGTGTTACTTAAGGAAGTTAAACAGTGCAAACAGCAGAAATCTGCAGTTTTAAGAATATATCACTCCAAAAAAAGGAAATTTTAGCAAATTTTTAATTTTCACAGAAGCCAAAGAAAGCTGCAAGACAAAGTACAGTTTCACATGGATGCTGATGATAGAGCTTACCCAGAACAAAGGGAAAGCTAGTAGAGCCATATGTTTAAATAATTTCTATGATTTATTACTTACCGTATCCCATATCTGAAGCTTTATCTGTTTTCCATCAATAGTTATCATTCGAGCCCCAAATTCTACACCTGAATAGATTTTAGAAAAGATTACATTATTAGCATGTGTCAGAGAGAAGAATATCAAGTACTGTAACAGCAAGAATGTAAGTTTAACTCAACACTGTATTTGTAGGAAACAATTCCTTTCACAATCTGCTTTTCGTTAATTTTCCAGCTATTTGAAAGAGCTGGAAAGTTTTCCAGAAGGAAGAAAACTGTTACTTTCCAAGTGCTTTAAAAATGCATTAATTAGAGCAAGTGCCAAGGAGGCATTTCCTACAATGTTTTCCAGATGATTTCGTAGCTCTAGATCAGAGGGAGATAAACATGTGCTTTTGCATGCAAACAGGAAGCTGAAGAGTCACAGTTACTTTAACACTCTGCCAAGGATAGATCGCTAAAGCCAGTTTAGAAGAAATTAAACCTACAATTCTTTATCAATAAAGTATTCTAATAACTATACAAATGTCACCTTCAACAAGACAAATTTTATGATTGTATTAAAACTCATCTGCCTTTATACAAAAATAAAGGGCTTCCAAAATTCTAGCTAGTTAAAGATCAAATTTAATAACTGAGGGAAAAATTAATGTTTCAAATAAAAAAGGAATTTCTTCAGTGGAAAAAAATCAAGCCTTTTGTACCATCATTTGAAGCACTTTTAGGATATTTTAAATTAAGCATACATTGAGGCTATTACTACAGTAGTTAAAATCTGACAGATGTGTAAAGATAGCAGACATATGCAAAGGTTATCAAGTTTCCATTAATCTGTATTTTTTCTGAAATAATGGATATATGAAGCAAAGATCGAGTTGGTAGGTTAAGTTTTATCTAAAATTGGTCACTGTCTAGATTTGGGCTGAGGTCTTCCAATTAAGCAGACCTGCTATGAAGTATTCCAAATGTCTCTGCAAAAGCTTATTTAGAACATTTGGGGGGCAGCATTGCTTTCTGCAGAATGACTTTTGGGGAAGGGGCAGGTAGGAACCACTATTCTCCCTTCCCCAAGGGCCAAATAAGAGCAGTGGGCCAAACAACATGGTGCTCTCTTTAGCATGCAAATAACTTGCAGGAACTGTACACAAACAAATTGAAAGAATGGAGGGGGAGGGGCAGAAAGGAGGAAGCAGGTGAATGACAAGGCTTTCTCTGAAGTTGATTGCAAAGCCAGGAGAAGGTCCTTTGACTACTACAAGTGTCAACACTGCAGCTGTTACTTGATCTCAAAATGCACATACAGAGCTACTGATTTAAATCCAGCAATCATCCTGAACGTTTAGTTTCCACAAACAGCCCCACAGAAAAATTAAAAGGGTATTTATTCGGTTCCATGAAAATATCTGCTGAGAGACAATTCTGAATTTGAAAAAACACACAGTTGGATGGTAAGCCTGTCCTCTTAAAGAAGGAATAGAAAAGGCTCAGGTTTACAGTAAGGGCATGTCCTAAGGGCAATACGCAAACCAAAGAGAATGTTTACAGTGTCTTTTTGTCATCCATTTCTACCTACAAATGTTGTGGGGAGTTTTTTACGGTTGGGTGTGTGTTTTCTTGTTGTTGGATTTGGTTTTTTTGGGCTGTGTGGGTGTGTGTGGTGTTGGGGTTTGGTTTTTTTTTTTTTTTTTCTTTTCCTCCACTGCCCCCCCCCGCCCCGCTGCCCCCCCCCCCCCCAGTTTTCCTTAAAGGTAGCGTTTCTCTCTGAATTTCTTAAATCTTACAGATAACACTTTAGGCCAACTACACTAAAATTTGGGGCTGAATTTTGCACAACTCTAGATGAAAAGTCTTCTTTCCACATGTCCAGTTTCAGTCTCCCTTCTCCTCTAACAGAGTTGCTCACAGCAGGAATAAAATCTGCACTCCCATGGGCTAAAACCATTGTATCATATTAAGAAGAGTTAGTCTATGTAACACAAGCCTTTTTATTGAACCTACAGGTTCCCAGGAAGCACATTAGGTAACTAACATCAACCCATCCCACCTCGCCCTGTATAGGCACTCATACAACTTAGAACCCATGTTCTTTATTTATTTCTGTCTTTCTAAAACAGTTTGGGTAATTGGGAGAACCACTCTCCTGACCAAAACACACACGCATGCCCTCTCAGTTCAGCGAAAGGAGGCTGCTTCCAGCCTATGTCCCTTCTTGCCCTTTCCAAGCAGCTTTCCATGCTCCATTTCTAATATCCCTCATTATGCTAGGTTCATGTCCTCATCCCACTAGCTTCAATTCCTGCTCCCAGATTTCATCTAGCTGTACACCAGACAAAAGACCTGGTACTACAACCACCCTGCTGAAGTGAAGCTGTTTCCCACAGCCGATCAGTTTGCTGATGTGACAGGACTGCCAAAAGCGTAAGTGATATATAAGGTGTCATATATTTGGCAGGCCCAAAGAAGAAAAGATGACAATAACTCATGCCTCCCTAAAGAACTCAGGCTCTTTATTCAGCCAGCCTATCTGCTGCTAAGACCTCAGAAATATTTGAAAACTGATGTTAGCTGAAGAATTTGAATTATATAAAGACAGCCACGCACAAGGTGTGGGAGGAATGTCAAGACAGAAAGGGAACCCATAACCAAACCACCTGATACATTCTGTTACATGAAGAATATTTGTTTGTATTTCAATCATCTGTTTCAGTACTCCCAAACACAGGAAGCCCACCTATTCCAGGACACAAACTAAAAATAGAGACTAGGGATACATTTTGTGCAAGGCTCATCATGATTAGAGCTGATAGGTTCCTTGAAATAACATCAAGAAGTTCAAAGGTTCTGCAACCTTATCAGAGACTAGCATCTGTTATGCTTACCAGGTTTCACTGTTTCACTCATCTGAAGGCTAAGCTTGCCCACAAAATTCCCACACTATTCCTCATATTTTGTGTGGAAAGAAGTTTGCATCATTTACTGTAGCTAGATCAGAGGCAATGCATTCTGTCAACATGTATTAATTTCCCCTAGTTATCAGTATCAAATCATACCTAACACAAATGGTCCACATTCAATTGAGGAGTCAGGCAGAACGCCCCCGTCCCTTCCAGTGAATACCTTCATACTTCAATCCTTCCCCATCCAGAAGTTAGTCTTCCCAAATCGTAAATCTGTTTATTTATCTTTAAGGTTAATTGTGCTTTAGTTTACCTGTAACTTGTCTTCAAGATTCTGTGGCTAGACTAATATTCTGTTTTCTATGAAATATCTACCATTTGCATCACCATCAATGCATGTGAAGCTTAGCCAATTCTCCTTCCATGCCGAGGTTTTAGCTTTTCTGTTGAAGATACTATAGCTACGAATTTTAATTGTTTCACATTGTACCTTCCCAGTAAGAAAAAAGATGTCCACTTTGCTTTATTAGCTAACAAATACTGATCAGCTAAAGATTCACTGCTACCTTAATACAGCACAAATTCTACATTACTACAGCACAACAAACTCATAAATGCATGCTGAGGTAGCATGGCTGCTTAACCATTAGCACTGTGGAGGACAAAAGAGACCTACCAATAGTGAGATCGTGGACTGGTTGAAATCTCTTGTCTGTAAACTGCAACAATAAACATGATTTCCCAACACCTAAAAGAAAAACAACCAAAATAAAGAAGTTTTAAGCAAATTAAAAACATGTGTTAAGAACCAATAGGTAGTTATTTATGTTATATATTATTTAAAACTCATTATTAGAACTTGGGATACTAGATTTCACCTGCTTTGAATCCTGTGTAACTTTTTCATACCACAACAGCTTTTAAAGTTCCAGAAACATTAAAGTCAAAGTAGTATTTTTCAAAAACAACCAAAAAAATTAATTCTTCTTCCAAAACCGTACTTCTGCCTTTAAAATTAAGTAGAAAAAAATATATTTCCTAACAGACCTTCAAAGTATTATTTCACATCCTCTCTCCACTGTAACTACAGGTCTTGCTACCCCCCTCACAACCCTGCATCTGCTTCCCCTTCAATACTTTCAGCCTTCTTCCAAGCTAACTAGGTCCTCCACAACACCTCACTCTCACCCATCTCCTAATTTATCAGCTGAGGTAACAGCACTACATATATGGCTGCCTAGAATCACTATGTGCCACTGCCCATTGGTTCCCAACAGGCCAAAAAATAGTCCCAGCAGAACTGGCAACAGCTGAGTTCACACTACAGCCAGCCAGACAACACATTGTTCCCCTCAGATATCCTGATTTCCAACCCAAACGGATTAACTACTTCACATCACATGGACAATGGTAAGCAAATGGGCAACTTCTTCTGTATGTGAAAGCACAGAGAAGTAAAAGTTAATGCAGTCAATAGAAGTACTCCTAACTATCTAAGTTTATAAACATAATACTGTTGTTTACTCTTATTTTTTCCTTGTTCTTTTACTTGGAGGGGTCATTCTTCCTGTTCTGGAATATTTCATATTTTCAGCCTTTTAAAACTTGACAGTCATACCTTCGGTTTACATACATTTAAATTCTGAACAAAGGGATAAGGAAAAGAACCATACTGCAAGACACAAGATATGCATAACAGAGGTTTGCATATAGTGACATGGATATTTCTACTACTAAATTCAACAAGATTTTTAGTATGGTTTCATGAGGAAAGCAAGCCTACACTATAGCAATCACTGCCCATCTGTCATTTTGGTCTTAAAAAACTATGACCAGTTTCAACCAAACCTAATAGGAGACCTGCATTTAGTTTTGTTACAAAATGAGCTGCGACAAATTGATGCCACTCTGAGATTAATATCCCAAGTGATGTAGCAATTCCAGCAGCCTGAGCCAATTGTTGGTGCTGCTGTCCCTACTCTCTCCCCTACAGCACGTTCGTGCCCATTTCTTCACGTGGCTTAGATTAGTTCTGAAGCAATTGCAGTTGTCTGCTGGGTTAGCACGCTGATCTGACAAGAAGAGTGACAAAACAAACAGAAACAGCTTAATGCAGAGTCAGACAAGCATGAGGGTTAGTTCAAATGAGGGCAGAGAAATGCAGCAGCCAGCAGATCAACAGCTTAGAGTGGCATGGAACTGCAGCCCAAGGCAAAGCTTGCAGCACTAGCCTTAACATCTCTTTCCTGTAGCTCTCTGGCTTATGATAGCAAGCTCTGTGGGCATAAGAAGTGGATAAGGAATGGGGGAGAGTGCTGGAGGTAAGAAATAGGGAGAAGGACAGGCAGAATACTAGAGCTGTAGGGACAGAGAACACAAAACTAATCTTAAAATAGTAGTATCTTCTACTCACAGAACACTGCTTATATACACAGATAACCACCAATGACACACAGCAGCCCCATCACCGAAGATAATCACGATCCCGCTTACAAAAAACAACCTATAAATCACACCAGAAATAGAATGGAGAATAGCTTTTATCATTAACCCAACAAAGTGATTTCAGTATCATTGGATATATCAGAACCTCAAAGCTACCCAATATTCCTGCACAAATCTTACAAAGACTTGAAAAACATTTCAAAATCTAATCAACAAAGTGACACTTGTTTACATGTCCCAGCACTAGTTCTCAAGTGGCAATCTGGTATTTCTTCTTGTAATGCTAGTGACCAGCATGTTGGTTCAAGAGGAGATACAAACACTAGCATCAACACAGCAAAGACAACAGATGAGCACAGCCCTTTGATGCAAGCCGTGTCTCAAACTGGCACAAGATGACTACACCTCTAGTTAATTCTATGCAGCATGCCTTTTAGGAGCAGACTGCAGAGTGGTGGGTTCACACCCAGAAACAGAAAAATTAACTAGTTTCTGTCTTAATGCCATTCCTGCTACTTCAGAACGTTCCAGCAAAATACACCTGGAAGGCCATAAGTTCTGTACTGCCCTGACTGAAAAAGAAGTTCAAAAAGTTGCAAACAAAGCTGCAGCACCTATTAAGTTTAGGTTTAAAATATTTTATTGCCTATTTTTAATAGTAATATTTTAATTTTATCATTTTTAACAGGGAAGTTCTTATGAGAATAGTTTGTGGACCATTCAATTGCAAAGCCTGAGCAGGCTGCACTATGTTAGACACAGCCCAGAACCTGTATCAGGTTCTGGAGCTTAATTAAGATCAATTAACAGTTGCATGGCCACTAACTCCATGGCATACAGATGGTTCAAAGTAACTACGCTGGTTAACTCACTCTATGAGCAAAGTGGATGTTTACCAGGCATCTCATTCACTTAGCACTGTAAATCTCATACCTGAAATGAGGCAGACACTCTGGGAAAAGTAGCTGAGCATGTCTCATGATAGCCAGTTGCAGACACAGAAAGGACAGATTCAGTTATTTATTAACTCATTCTCCATGTTACTGCCACAATTACTTTAATACAGCTTCAGATAAAGCACCCCCAGAGAAAAAAAAAAAATCTTAGTATTTTAAAACAAGAAATAAGCAGAGCTTGGTTACACTTCACCAACAACCACGGTAAACAAAAGCTCTTGCTTAGGAACAAATTAAAACAATGGATTACATGCTCAGAGGGGAGCAGTGTGCTTCCCTGCAAGTGCCTGTTCCAGGATCCCTTCATCACTTTTAGTACCCAAACAGTGATGGGAAGTGAAACTTGTGCTACAGTAGTTTTACCCTCTGGCTCTGAATTCCAAACCTCAGCTGGTTCTCCAAATTCCTCTGCCTCTCTTAAGTCTCCTCTTTATCTGGGTGCCACTCTACAGTCAGTTTCCCTAGGTAACGGCTGCCAGAGCTTTGCTGTTGTCCACCTTGGCCCAGCCATGCATCGCCTCCCCCCCTCCTTACATCAACACCAGTGTTGATTTCACTGCTTAGCAAGCCAGAACAGTTTGGTGGTAAAGCTAACCTCTCCCTTCTCACTCACCAAGTTATGCAGTGAGCTAAGCCAAGAAACAGATCCAGCATAAAACTACACTCACCCAAAACACTATTATGTGCATGAGACTAGGGCTACAAAATACATATCAAAGGGAAGGGTTGTTCTTTTCAGTACCAGGCTATGCTCATGGCAGTTAAAAAAAGCAGCTTTGCAACCACAGCACAGGGGATGATACAGCTGAGCCAGTTAAATGGCTCTTGCTAAGACAGCTCATTTGCTTCCTTCTCCCCTTCCAGCTGCTGTGACTCCCTGTGAACAGGGCAAGGAAAGCTCAGTCATCAGCTGCAAAGTCAGAGGTGCACTAGTCAACATGAGGCAAACTTCCAGGCTTTTCTTACCATTAGCAAAACTCATCAGTATTCCTTCCACTTATGTTTGTTTGTCTTGGAAAGTTGATCTGGCTCAAAACTAAAAATGTCTCAAAAAAGGAGGGAAGAGGGAGTTACGATAATTTCCTTACTTGTTCACAGAAGCACCACTATAGCCCAAGAAAGGTGGCAGAGGAAAAGAACTGCAGTAGCAGTCATCCCAACCTAGGTATCAAAACTGAATCCTGGAGACAAGTCTCTTTAGTTAACCTGCTAGCTGCTTCTGATGGGTATGGTATGCTCAGCCCTTCCCACACAGTTTCACCTTACTCAAAACAGCTCTTACACTTTTCTGACCGTACCTACTATTTGCTTGGTTTTATTTTATAGATCACCTTTGTGAGCTGAACTGGCTCTCTCAGACAAGCACTGATGTTGACAGCCTAAGAAGCAGAAGTTCATGGCTGAGACAAGGAGTGGTAACCAAGTCCACCCATTCTGGTGGTGGATAAATATTGAATTAACTCAGCCATCTCACAGAACTGTATTTTTGTCATTGTTACTTCACAAGACAAGGTGATCAATCAGCTCACCACCAACAGAGATGAAGACCTACTCCCCCTTTGATATCCTGCTCTCGCTGATCCTCCTAGGTCCTGTTTCCTCCCTTGGAAGTACGCTAGGCTTTGGAAAGCCCTTCCCTGGGCCAACTCTGCTGACTCAGCCACCAAGTAAAAAGTTAACCAAAAAGTAGGTAGTTTCTACTGCATTAGTGGGTTGGTTTAGCTCATGGCAGACTATGAAAGTCACCACAAGGCAAGTCCTTTCATGTGTAATCAACTATGTCAGCTTGGATGCCCACGATACTAAAGTCCCAATACCAACTGAGCTGAAACAAGTTTCCTACTTCCGTTACATCTCTTTAGAAAACAAACAAAAATAAATCTTTAAATAGGCTGAGGACAGTCTCAAACTGTGATGAAGCCTCAAATAATATAGATTATAAAACCAGCTCAGATTTAAACCAAGTAATTAAATAGTACAAATAACACAAGATATATACCTCTAACCTGGTTTATGAGGTACTTGTAGTTCTTTCTAGCAGTCTGCACAGCTTCCACATATTTCATAAGCCCTTTTGCTATCACAAGCCACAGCTCATTCCCTGTCTCCTTCCTTCCCAATATCTTTATGCAACTTGAAGTGCAGTACTACCCTTTCACAGGCCTAAGCATAATGAGACTTTAACCTAAAGCAAAGATTATTCTTAACCTCTTTTCAGCCAGTTATCTGTTAGTCAAAACTAACATCAAATAGAAAAATTCTATTTAAATTAGTAGGAAGAACAAACTACAACATTCCAAAGTGTCAGTTATAGAGCAAAGGTATTTCACATACCAACATAAGCATGGGCAAGAAGGGAAGAAAATTAACCTCCAAAATCCTTCACGATGGCTACATAAGTTTTGGAAAATTAATGTCATAAAAATGGCTTTATAGCTCTTTAAATTCAGCTTCAATACTTAAGCAGACATTGCTGTAAATTATTTACAAGAGCCAATGATGTAAGTTTTCCCTTCTATATAAAAATTTGTGCAGACCTACAAACTGAAAGGAGCTGTTCAGCTCTGTCACATTTCATCTAGTATGGCACTACCCAACTGCTAACTGCAGGTTTTAAAACTAAATAAAAATTATTTCCAAATAAAATAAAACTACATGAGTCCATACAAAATCTCTTTGCGTCCTGGATGATCACAGAAGACTCAGAAAACTGCCAGCCCTTCATAATAAAATTGTTTTAGCCAAAGTTGGGGAGGGAAGCATTGCTCAGGTTTTTTTTAGTGGGGTGGGGTGGTTTTGGTTTAAAGGTTAGAAATTAGTATGAGGGTGCACAGTTACAGTCTCATAAAATCATCTGTACAGGCATCTACTTAGAATTTATCAATTCTAGTTAACATCTAAGAGGCTAAGAAGATACACTTATACAACACCTAATATCTGCTCTTTTAGGGATCAAAGGACCATCAAAAGGGTCTCAAAGCAAGATTTAAGTAGTACAGATCAGTACTCTGGTTTTCAGTATGAAAAAGTTCTCAAGCTATCATGGGATGACAACAGCAGCTCTAATGGGATGAAAACCTGTTCAGTTAAGAAGTAGTTACATACTTAGAGAAAATAAGGGCAAGAGGCTCTGGTCATGCACATCACTAGCTAGTAACAGCTGCTGTTCCAGAACAAAGTGCAATGATACTAGACACATTTCACAAGGAAGACTGAAAAATAAAGCTAATTCAATTGCTTAATTTCAACATTTGAGAATCCCCTAGACAAGTGAAATGGTTGACTAGGCAGCTTACTTTAGAGTGAGGAAAATTAGATCACCAAGCAATTATATTTTCTTTCATCATTTTCCCCTAATAAGAACTACTTTGAGATACTGTTGGTTTATAACCAGCAACTATCTGCTGAAATTGAAAGGCAAATGAAAGTTCATTATGCAAGAAGCTCTGAGGGGTGCTGAACCAACACATGCAGGAAAAGCAGAATACAGACCTGCTCATGGAAGATGCAGCAACACTCATCATAACATTTAGATGGAATACAACTGACAAGTTATGTTGGTGGCAAGAAACTTGACCATTACAAAACTAGTATTTTTGGTATACTACAGTTCACTAGCATTCTCTAGTGGAATCTAGCAAACATACTCTAATATAAAGAAATCCTGTCTAATACATATTAAATATTCTGGAAAAAAATTTCCAGCTCTAGTCTTCGCAGAAATCTCACCTATCATTCCTAGATTATTCCCATCTGGTACACTGCTAGTAACAACAACATTTAAGCAGAAAAGAAGGTTTCACTATCGTATCAAACATATCAAACTTGTAAGAAATAAAACAACAGACTTTCAGCCATCAACTGTAAAACCAGGCAGTACTCATGTGCTAAAAATGTTCACCCTAGCTCACATCAAAGTCCATCTTGACTTCAACTGGTGGCCAAAAGTAGATGTGTGGGGAAGAGTGGATGAACGCTCCAACTCCTACAGGCAATCAAAATGAAACTGACACTATCAACAACCAAGTCAAAGGTCTTGGAGACACAGCCCTAAGCAGAATGCAACACATATGCTTCTAAATGCATTTGCAAACTCCTATAATGTTTTGGAAATACTCAGATTAAAAGATTTTTCCTGGTTAACTCTCACAGCAGTCAGTATTCCATAATACTTGAATTTTTCTCTTAAAGTTATCGACTCTATGAAATTCCCCAGCTACTGTCCCACCCAGACAATGTAAAAACTGCAGATTTATGGCAATGTTGCTTGAGCACCTGAAAGACAGCTATGCCATTTCAGGTCTCTCCCACAACAGAAAACCAAGCAGATCTTAAACTAGTTCTAACTACATGGAAAAAAAATATTTTTTTCTAAATTATGCAAAATGTAACAACCAGAACAGAATTGATCCCAGGTTCATAAAGCTTGAAGTACCAGCAAAAGAAAAAGTCACAATGTCAACGACCAATGAAGCAAGCAATGCAAGGGGACAAGAGCTGTTGAGAAAAAGGCAGTCTTGCACAGTCAGTTTCTGTGGCTGTCATTTTAAGACACTGAGATCATACTGAATTCCTGTGGTTAAGTAGATGAAAGCATGCGGAATCACAATTCAGAGAAGATACATGCAGGTATAACTTGTATAACTGCAGGCATTTTTTGTTGGGTTTTTTATGGTTTGCATAACCCACTTCATTTTGCAGTGCTGAAAAGGAAGATGAGCTAAATGTTAACATCTGTCCTCAGCTGATGCTGCCTTACTTTTCTCCTACAGTTTGTTTACAACTAATTGCTGAGTCACCAGGCAGCCTATTCATTTCCAAATACTCTAAATCAAGTCCCAGAGATAAATTTCTTTATTGTTATGAAAATTACATGGCCTGCAAGGCCACTGGCATCTCTTCACTGGTTGGAATGCTGTAGCAGACCACCACTGGAACTGAACAGGATACTCCCAATCCACTCCTAATTCCCATCAGGAGAGCTATGAGCTCAACTGCCTTTGTCTGAGGAACAGTAGTAACACCTAAACCATCAGTCACTTTGGCAACAAACTGCACAACATAGATTGGTTCTTTGGTCCTAGCTATATTAGAATACTTACAAGGCTCATAGGAGATCTAATAAAAGCAAAACCAACTTACCACTACTGGCATATTTAACTCACTTCAAGAATGATTGTTGCAGTAGTTTTAGTTAGCCTCCTGTAGCAACTCTCAATAAAAGCCACAGAAATTAAAAAAAAAAACAACCAAAACATCAAAACACAAATTTGTGAGCTGCTTTCCTCTCTGTGTTTCCTTTCTCTCTCTCACTCCTCCTTTATATGGCTCTTAAGCAGCTGAAACAATGTCATTCGTTCTGTATTTCACATTTCAAGGTACTGAAATGCAAAAGTGCAACACACCCCATTATACCAAGAGTATTTCCGTGTAGAAATTTAATCAGCATACAATCAATGAATGTAATAAAGCAATTGTCTGCTGTCATTTGCACCACTTTTAACAATCATAGTTTTTAGAGATGTACTAGAATAGGCCACCTGTTCTGAAGCACTACCACTCTGAACCCTGCACCTACCATTTTGCATCACCCTGGACAGACAAAACTCTTCTTACTTCCCTTGAATCTGCTCAGGTAATCTCATGTCCTCTGGTTTAACGAGCTGTCACTCACTTAAATACTCAATAAAAAAATCAGAGTTTTCACATCATCTACAGCCTAATGCTTCCAACACAGTTGTCACAGCTGTGATATTTCTTAAGATTAATCTGTAGTACAGCTGCTGCTGCAGTAGCCTAAAAAAGCTTCTAGAGTTTAAATGTAGGTTTAAAAAAAAAATAAAGTCACATAGTAGTTGCATCCAGTGTATTTAACAACCTCATGTGTAATGCAAGTGTAATGTATGATTATACTCTAGTGATAGTGTGGTTCAGAGGTATGAAGTACAATTACAGAGGCCTCTTTAGAATAGCATGTAAAGTGACAGCTGTGTCATCAAACTTATTAAAAAAAGCATTTATTCAGGTATGAGGAACACAACAAGAGAGATGCACAATACTCAGGCACAATGGTTAACTATGTGTTACCCTGTCCTGACAACAGTTTGATGCAAGTATGCTACTTATACCCACACTGTACTAAGGAAGCAGAGAATATATTGGCAAATGGGCTTCAAACAGCAATTCCTATCAGCATATTGTTATGCTCCCAGCATTTGTAAGCATTACTATTTTACACACCAGCCAATGACAAACCGAATGCAGCAAGTTTTTAAAAGTGGGAAGCAAATGAGAAGAGAGCACAGAAGCGACACGAAGTATCTGGGAAAGCACCGGTCAATAATAGTAATTAAAAAAAATAGTTCCTGTAAATCAGTGGATAAGAACCAGGGCTTTTAATTTGCCTTTGACAGCATGTCTTGACAGTTTGCTACAGCACCTCCAGCTGGGGCTGGAAACGGCATCCTTGCGGCCTGAGCTGAATGTACCACACAGCAGTAGTCTTGGCCTCACCGCAAAACTGCGGGATGGCATGTGGCACCTCTCAGGCCTCACCTCTGCAGGGATGCAAATAAGGGACACTCCCCAGGTACAAGTTTTGAGGTGACAGCGCCTTCCTCCTCCCCCTGCCAGATGCCGCAGCCAGGGGCGTGACACGGCCCGACTGCCCCGCGGCCTGACAGCCAGGCCCGGCGGCGCCTGTCAGGCCTCCGGGCCTGGTGCGCGGCCCGAGGCCGCCGGGCGCGGAGCCGCCGAGGGGCAGGCCGAAGCCGCCGGGCGCGGAGCCGCCGAGGGGCAGGCCGAAGCCGCCGGGCGCGGAGCCGCCGAGGGGCAGGCCGAAGCCGCCGGGCGCGGAGCCGCCGAGGGGCAGGCCGAAGCCGCCGGGCGGGGCCCGGCGCAGAGGCGGGGGGGAGCCGCCTCCTCGCGCAGAGCCACCACGTCGACGACGCCAGCACTGCGGAAATGGGAGCGGGGAGCCAGGCCCTGCTCCGCGCTCCGCCCGCCCCCCCGCGCTCCCGGGGCGGCCTCACCTCGCCTCCCGCCCCCGCCGCTTACCTGTGTCCCCGATGATGATATACTTGAAGAGATACGCGTAGGCCATGGCCGCCCGGTCCCCGGCTCTCGCTCGCTCCTGCGTGACGCGCGCGCGCTCTGCCCCCTCCCCCGCTGTCAGGGCTCGCGCTGCGGAGAGGTGGAAACGGTTAACGGCCACCGGGCGGCGGCCCGCTCCCGCCGGGCGCCTCCGCGGGCACCGCTCGCCCGCTCCCTCCTACCTCCGCCGGCGGGCTCGCTCGGTCGCTGCTTGCCCTCCCGCCGCTCCCCGAGGCGCCGGGGAAGGCAGACGCGGCGGCGGGAAGAGCGGGCGGCGAGAACAATAACAGGCGCCGAGCGGCCCCGGACCCCTCCGGCAACGTCACGCACCCACCTCCTCGCTCCGCCCCGCCCCCGACCCGGAAGTGCTGAGGCAGCCGCTGGCTCGGGGCGCGCGGCCGCCTCCTGCCGGCGTGGGGGCGGGGCTTCGGGATGGCGGCGGAGCGGGGCCGCGGCGGGTTGGGTGTGAGGGGGTGGCCGGCCGGCTCTGGTCCCCTCTTCTGGCCGCTGTAACGGCTGCTGGGACCTTGGGCTGCTGGGACCTTGGGCTGCTGCTTTGCCTTCGCCTGGCGGGAGGAATAAGCGGCGGGGTGCGTTGTCCCGGAGGCCGGGGGGTGTCGTGGCGGCGGCGTCTCCTCCGCGGTGACCCCCGAGGGCGGCCTTGCGGGGAGAGGCTGAGAAATGGGGGATGGAGGCAGTCGGGCCGTCGTTAGGCGCTGACGAGCTCCTGGTTTGCACCAGGGCCAGGGGTGCTGAGGTACGGGGGGTGCGGCTGAAGCCCAGCGCTGCTGGCTGAGGTGTCTCTGGTGTTTCTGGCTAAAGGACCCAGGGAAACTAGCTCCGTCGAAGGCTGCGAGCCCAGCTCTGAGCTAGAGACACCTTTAAGCTTAAACACTAGTGAGCAGTTCTGTACAAGTTCATTCTCAGCACTTAACGAGCGTGAGTTCTGCCATGGAAAGGGTTTTTGCCTTTTCATTTCTGCCTTTTCTTGTTGAACCGGAAGCAATGAGCCAGGGAGGTAGCCTAAGTTCACAGCTGGTGTTTAGGACTTTCTACTCAGAGCTCATGTGGGACTGGTGAGTTGGAAGAAACTTCAAGGTCTTCCTTAGTCTAAAGCTGCTTGATGAAGTATCTCGTGTACCCAGACCTTTGGCCCTGGAGCAGTCGGAGGTTGCTTGGCCCGTGGGTTGGTTCCATGCCGAGATGCCTGGCAGTGGTAACCGTGGTACCTTGCTCCAGTCAGGTGCTACAGCTGGTGATGTGTCGGGGTACCCTCCAGCTCAGCTCTTTGTTGACTGTGAATTGGTGGGACTGTTGAAGAGCCATTGACATTTTCTTCATATGAACTCACAAGTCTACCATTCTGGTTGTACCAGTCTGGTAACTTTTAAAGATTTTTATTTGTGGCATGTCAGGTCAACAGCTTGGACAGCACTGACTTACAGCACTCTTACAGGTGTGCATCTAACTTATAAAAAATTTCAGTAAAGCTGATCATGCCAGATCTTGTTTCAATATTTTGTGACCTGAAACCCCAGCATGTGACATTTTCTCCTAGTTTAAAAACCTTTTACACACTGAAGAAAGCCGCTTCCCTATTGTTTTAAGTACAAATGAAGTTTTGATACAAATTTTTGTTAATTAACAATTCCTATTCAGAATGAGTTTTCTCAGAGAAACGAGGTTTTGCCTTGTTTCCTATAAAGCTGGGCTTCTGTTTTCAAATATCCATGTGTGTAGGGGTCTGCCTCTATGTCCCCTGTCCTAATAATGGTTACAAAAACTGGCATGTGGATGGAGGAGAGTACCTTGGCTGAAGGAAAAACTGCAGTTGGGGTCAGCTGTTAAACGCTCTCAAGAATTCACGCTAGAACAAGTCTTCTAAGTGCTCCCCCTACAGGGAAGCCCTTCAGCTGGCGTTCACGCTGTGACATGGGCTTGTGTGACCTCAACCACAGGAAACAGCTGCAGGAAACCGGGCTGTAAACAGATGAGATCTCATCCAGTGTAAGTACAGGCTACTGCTAATAGAGGTGGGGCAGCTCTGCCCCCACTAACCTACTCTTGATCCTCCCTTGTTCTGGCAGTGTCAGAGCCATCTGCTTTATCGAGGAATAGGAGTGGCTAAGCTTTAATTTTTCCATATTAGCTTTCAGGCAAATTCATTCTGGGTCCCGCAGCCACGACAACAAACTGAAATGCTTTTGACAGCCTTGTCAGATGGTTTACACCTCTGCCCAGCAGTCCTCACTCCTCAGAGAGGGTTCCATGGCTGTGAAGGCTAAAGCCTGTTCTGTTCGATCTGTCACACAGACAAGTATTGAACTCGGGATGAGCTCTCTCCTTCAGGCACCTCTTCCATGGCTAGCAGGATGAAGGAGAACTGTGTGGGCTTCTCTGTCCTTCACCTTCTCCTCCGGAGCCCTGGCATCACTCATGGCGTGCTCCAAGTCTCCATTGGTACTATCAGGGATTCCTACATGGTTGAGCCAAAAAGGGTATTTACCCTGAGGGCCTGGTGTATTTCAAGTCCATTTGATGGGGACAGACTTTTTAGTAGGGCCTGTAGCAACAGGACAAGAGGTAATGGTTTTAAACTAAAAGAAGGTAGATTTAGACTCAATAGGAGGAACAAAGTTTTATGATGAAGGTTGTGAAACACTGGAAGAGGTTGTCCAGAGAGGTGGTAGATACCCCATCCCTGGAAACCTTCAAGGTCAGGTTGGACAGGGCTCTGAGCAACCTGATCTAGTTGAGGATGTCCCTGCTTATTGGAGGGGGGGTTGGACTAGATGACCTAAAAGGTCCCTTCCAACCCAAATCAGGCTGTGAATCTTTTGAGTCTATGATTCTATTCACCTCACTAACGGGATTTGGTCTCTTAGTTTCCAAGTTATGTAAACTTCTAGACTTCAGGTTTGACACAAGCAAAATTGGCCTGACATGGTTGAATTAAATCTGATCAGAAAAGGGAATTTCCGTTTTGTAAAAGTGCAGATTGCTGATGGGTAGAAAATACAGGCACTACAGAATCTTCAGTGAAATGGAAGATATCTTTAACACCACTGCTTACAGTGGTGACTAACAGCCTGCTGGTGTGACTGACAGTTCAGAGAGAAGGCAGCCCTACCTGTTTCTGCTCTGGCAGCCTGGTAAGTCAGACGGGTAACCAACTTGCAGGTGACTCCTGTGGCAGGGCTGTGCCCCACTCACTGGCTCAGTGGCTGCTCAGTTTGAGTCAGCTGCTGCACAGTGAACAGATACCCAGGCCTCTTCTGGTTAGCCAGGCAGCCAGTGCTGCTGGAGAAGTTTTGTGTGCGCACATCTGTGGAGTATTTCAGTCACTTGTAATGCTGTTGTTGGGATATTTAGGGAATCAGTGTTTGGTAGAGGCTTGCAAGGGTAATGTGCAAGAATTTGTTGCTTATGCTATCCCATGGTAAATACAAGTTAATTTGCTGCTGGGTAAGAGACTAGATACCCAAGTTATTGAGTGTTATCATCTGTTCTGCAAATCTAAGATGCCTCCAACTAGAGGTTAATGCAAAACTGATTTTCCTCCAAGCTGTGTTTAACATACTTTTGTTTAAATGCTATTAAAAGGCATGTAAGTCAATAGGTATTGTATTTTTTCACTGGTTTTAACTCTCACCTGTCTAAATTTCTGTTTTCCAGATAAATTAATATCTTTTTTTCTTCAGCATTAATACTTTAATAGAAGGCTACTATAGACTCAGCCTCACTTATTAAAAAAAAAACTATTAGCCAGGACATATAAGAGAATCAGTGGTTATTCAATATTGAAACATAATGCTTGCAGAGGGTTGCTTTGCTTTTGTCTTTTTGTTAATGTTCTCTTGAATAATACATGTTACCTGTTAGTGATTTTATATAACATGCTCTTTGGAAATATCATGAAATATTCCACTAAGATGATAATATCAGGATTATATTCTGGCAAATTTGATACACTTGAGAAAACTAGAGTTTTCCCTTTTTTCTGTGTCACTTGGTCTTCCCCTAAATTTCCCTCATTTATCACTGCAAACTCACTTGGGGTTTATAGCAAAGCCTTAGGCTTTGCAGGATCCTTACCACCACTGCTACTTAGGAAAGCCATGGAGGTATCCAAAACTCTAGATACTCTGCAGAGCAAAGCATTAGACAGGATTTTTTTACGGAAACTAAACCACAAAAGCAGAACCCTAGCATAACCTTTGAATATGACCACACTTTATTGTGTACAATCATGTACTATCATTTAACTGTTAGAAGCCAGTTTCTACCCACACTTCAGTTTAGCTTAAAATTCTTAAATCATTCCTTTGTGCTGTTAAATTATTGATACAGATGCTGAGTAGGAAATATTATCTTCTGGTCCCTGACATTTAATCTGTCTGTATATGCTTCTTCTGAACATCAGTTGTATACTACAATTTATCTTATTTGTGAATTTTATTTAATAATTTTTAGAAGATCAGATTTGTATTTTACGTAAGTAACAAGGTAATATATAGCACATATTATTTGTTACAAATGTTGAGAATGGGACCTCACCTCATGTGGGAATATAGAGCAGATCCTGCAGGAAGACTGTCATGTATATAAATCTCAATGAAGATCTGCCTTTGGAAAGAGAATTTCTAGGTACCTGTTAAGGACAAAAAGTGACCAGCCCCTTGCCAGCCATCCTAGTTTTTCCTTTATTTTTAGAAAATCTAGGATATTTTGAGGACTTATAAATTCCATAATAGAATCTCTTTTAGATATTATTAACATTAGGGACCATAGGGATAATCCGGCCTATTGATAAATCCTCTGAAATTATAAAATAATCATTATGCTAATGGAATAAAGAAAGGTTTGTCAACTGATCAGTGTAGTACATCCTCCTTCCAATCTAGGATTTTATGTCTAGTACTATTGGTTTAGGTTCATAACACTTTTCCCTGTCCCAAGCTTGTAAGCTGAAGTAATGGTAGAAGCCCTTGTAGTGTCTGAATGTGCAGCATCAAGCAATGGTATTTACTAACTTTTTATTTTGTCTGTGGTGAAATTATAGGTATTTTACTTTAATAGTGAATTATCACAACAACCACCCACGCTGGATTTTTTTTTTCTTTAATATGAGTTAGATGGCGTTTATTTATTTAGTTAGTACTCTTGGAAAATTGACACATCATTTGTTAGGACTGTTTATGCAAGCATTTTGTATGCTCAGATATGTCCTTGAGGTGTGGGAACAGTTCTCATTACAGGCAGAGAGCTGCTGAAGTTGCTTGTTATATTAACATTGACATTTGCTGGTGCAATATTTCTGAAAGAAATTCTGAAATTCCCTTTTGGTTTCTGACCCACTCATTGCTGATTATGTCTTATGTGAAGTGCTCCAATCCCCACCCTAGACTTTGTAGCTGGGTCCCAATGATGAAACTACATTTTTCCCTCCAGTTGCAGGGCTTGGGGATACTTGATTTTGGCAATTTGAGGTTCTCATTCATTGTTTGTATTTGATTTCATTTTGTGATGGGCATTTGGAAGTATCAGCAAGTGCTGAGATGTATTTGGTCTTTTTACCTCCTGCAGGTAGAAATCTGTGTTCCCTTCTTCAGGTCAATCTGACAGATTGTTGTATATCTTGAATGGGCAATTTCATGCATACTTCTTGTTTGCACAGAAAGAAGGAAGCAAATTAGTAAATTGGTCTTTCAGTTCCTAGTCCTCCATCCCTTGGGCTTCATAATAGGCTTCTCACTTGTGGAGCTAGAATGTAGGCTTGTCTTCCACTGTTTTTTTAATCTTTGCATTTGAGAAAGTAAGCATGGCTTACCATCTGAATGATGTAAACCTTTACACTCTGGCTGGTTTGCTAGGCATGTAATTCATGACATAGTAAACATGTTAGAATCTCTATTATTTTTTACAACATGTAGGCCCAGAGTGTGGGAAGCAGCAGAGGCTGTATACACAGAGAACAACAGGACTAGGAGGGGCAGAGCAGCAGGGTTCTGCTGGATTGTGGGACGGGTGGTCTGGAGCTAAGAAATGAAAATGCTCAGATGTTCCCACTCAAGTATGAGAAGGGTGAGTGCAGAGAATAACAGTAGCAGTGTCTGTGCTGGGAAAAGCTGGGGACTGGAATGAGAGGTGATTTGGGGCAATATGAGAGTGAAAGCTGGAAGAAAAGATGGAAGACCAGGGGGTTTGGGGCCGAAGAGTTGAGAAACATAAATTCTGGAGTGGAGAAATGGGAAACTGGAGACTGAGCATATGAGTAAAGTACCTAGAAATACATGCATATGAGGAATGTGTGACTTGGGCTCTGAGGGTCTTAGCACAGGGACATTTGGCTAGGATTTCAGCTAACAGCTGGAACACATGCACAGAGGCTGTTTCCCCTCCCTTTTGTGTGGTCTCTGTCTTGCTTTCAGAAATACAGCAATTTTACTAATGCAAATTTGTATACTTTTAAAGACACAAGCTAAGTTACATTGTTACTTTTGATCTGGTGAAAAGAATTTTGGAAATAAGTTTCTTTTAAAAAAACTTTATTTAGAACAGTGCAGTATTTAACTAACAACTTAAAGCAGCAGGTTGAGGGAGGGTATTCTCTGTAAGGGCCCTTTCTGAGAAAAGACTTTGTTCATTGTCTGGGTGCCAGGTTGCAGAGTCATTATGCCTTAAAATGTAGAGAGGAAGCAGCTAGCACTAAATCTGGCTCTCAGAGCTCACCTGCAAATCAGTTCTGTGCACATCTGTCTGCAATGAGGGGCTGCCCAAAGCCTCCACATTTTATAATCCTGATCTGGGAAGAAGAGACCTCCTCAGATGAGCATGGAAGGAGTAAACAGCTCGGTGGAGCGTGAACTGGCTGCAAAGGTGCTTTGCTGCACATAGGCACATGCCAGGGCAGAACTTGGGTGGATAAGTGATTGTCTATAACCAGCACTTATGTATGCAATAAAGGATCTCACATGGGGTCTGTGCCTTCGTATGCCACAACTCTCCCCGTCTACTCTGCTCTTGTGGGACCTCACCCTGGAGTACTGTGTTCAGCTCTGAGGCCCCTGACATAAGAAGGATATGGACCTGTGGGAGAGAGTCCAGAGGAGGGTCATAAAGATGATCAGAGGGCTGGAGCACCTTTCCTATGAAGAGAGGCTGAGAGAGTTGGGGTTGTTCAGCTTGGAGAAGGAAAGGCTCTGGGAAGACCTTATAGTAGCCTTCCAATACCCAAAAAGGGGCCTCAAGAAAGCTGGAGAGAGACTTTCTACAAGGACATGTAGTGATAGGACAAGAGAAAATGGCATTAAACTGAAAGAGGGTAGATTTAGATTAGATATTAGGAAGAAATTCTTCACCTGAGTGTGGTGAGACACTGGAACAGGCTGCCCAGAGCAGCTGTGGATGCCCCATCCATGGAAGTGTTTGAGGCCAGGCTGGATGGGGCTTTGAGCAACCTGGTCTAGTGGAAGGTGTCCCTGCCATGGCAGGGGGGTTGGAACTAGGTGATCTTTAAGGTCCCTTGCCACCCAAACCTTTCTATGATTCTAGGAAATGCCATTAGCTAAATGCTAAAATAAAAGTAATGCATTCTGAAAGACACTGTATTTGTCCAATCACTATAGTTACTGAATATTTCATTGCAGATCAACTATCTTGATAAATACTTTTTGAGAATGAAAATTCAGTTTTAATAACATTTTTTGTTTTCAAAATATGATCTTGAGACTACATTTTCAAGCCAGTGCAATAAAAAGTAAAAGTATAGTTACTCAGTTTCCCAGCTATATTCATATTGGGTTTTTGCACCCATGGAAATATTTACATGACCTCTGCTTTATCCCTGTTTATTTACTAATGGCCTCTGCCACTGTTATCATTGCACCTTGTTTTTCCTTGCAAATAACCTTGTTTTTCATTGTCTTGACACAAAAATAGTTTGATAAAACAGCACATGATAAATTTTAATACACTTTTCCCATAAAACTATCCTTGAAATAACCTTGAAATGGCAAACAAACCAACTGAAAAGGTATGTTGGTGGTTGTTTTTTTATTCCCAGGAACATTAGAAAACGTGTTTATGTAACAAGAATCACAAAAGCATGTAGCATTAGTGCTACACAGACGTCAGAACCATGCAGAAGTCTACTTAAACTGGCATCAAGGCAAATTTTCAGGATTTTTTTTTCACTTTAGAGACAGAAATTTTCTCAATTTACTTTAGATCTCTTTTTAAAATTGTTTTGTCAATGGTTTGATAAACAGAAAGTGGAAGGTAAATAAAATTACTGCACAGGCTCACAGGAAGTGAAAATCATGAAAACTTCCTGTTTACTCACAGTAAGAAGTGAGGCAACTTTAAGGAAATTCATTTGCTTAAAAAGGAATAGGAGTAGGCAAGCCTGGTCAAATTTTTTTTTCAAATTGAAAATGTTTTGGTCTTAGAGGGTTAGAAAGAAGCTTTTTTTTTTTTCAAAGGAAAAACAATTTTTTCCCCAATTGTTTTTCTTCTTCTTCTCTTCCAATAGTAATGTTTTTTTTTTTCTTTTTCAGACACCTCCATTCATGTCTTTTGGTGGCTGTAGAAAGGAAGGAACTGTTTAAGACTCTGGACTATTGCTAAAGGATTTGAGTTGAGGAAATCTTATGGTCAGCATGACAGAAATGATCTTTTTCCACCAAGATATTAGCAGACAACCCTACCCTACATTTTTGTCTAAAAGGTATAATAGCAATGTCTGGTAATTCTATTGAAAATGTTTGTAGCTAAACCATAGCTAAAATGACATTTAAAGGCTTTAAGTTCCTATTGAAATTATTAAAAATTTAACATACCAAAATAGCATGAAACTAGAGGTTTATTTCTAAGTACTTCTTCATTATGCATTCCACTGAATAAGCTTCATCTTAATTATATTAAATTTGAATATGTTTCGCTTTGAAAAATGCATAGGTAGGCTCCTTTGGTATTCAGCCATTGTTGATGTAGAGGGCAGCACATGCTTCTGCATGTATTTTCCTTCATTTGATTGAGTAATTTTTAGAACTTCAGCCTTCTTAAGGTTATTTCAGCACAGTTTCCCTCACTTGTCTCCAGGCTGTGGAGGTCACACCAAAGCTGGATGTGACCTCATGTGTTGCCCACGCGAGCTGTGCCATCACAGCCTTACTTCGTAAGCTAGGGAGTCTTTAATTCCACACATCAGAAGGTGGTGAGTGTTAATTTTTTTCTCTTCATTCACATTCCTATATCCATTTGTACACTGGCTGAGAAGGCAAACAGTACATCCTAGAAAGACAAAAAACCCAAGAGAATGAATTGTAATAGTGCAACACCCCCCCACCTCATCAGCTTGCATTCATTTCAGATGGCAAATTATTAGATGTTCAATTTCAACATTTTTACTGACAATATCTTGTTGCTTTGATCATGAGATGTCAAGTAGCACAAAATTTTGGATGTCAAGGATTGTGTCTCATATTTCATGACAATAACTGTAGGAGGAAAGTAATTCTCCTGGGTCCAAGGTCCAGTTTATTTTTCATCAGATTTCTATTTAGTGGAGAGTCTCTTCTTATATAGTTCTATAGTTTACTTCTATAACACTTAAAAAAGCGATTTTTCAATTCTTTATTTCTAGTCCACAAATGGAAAGAAGAGTTGTATCGCATATTGACTTAAAGAAGCTCGTCTGCTAAAAATTAAGTTCAGATGATGTCATTAGCCACTGTAATCCCATCTTTTTTAACACTGAAGCTTGTTTAGATGTCACAGCCTTCATGTATTTATAATTACTTAGCACAGAAAATGCTTGCAGTTTGTGGCAGTACCGAGCCCTCATCATAAGGCTTGCCCTGTGGCATGTGGACAGTCCTCTTCTCCAAGGCCTATTCCTATTTAGCATTTTTTTTCCCGCTATGTTTCTCAATCCTGTTTGCATTTTCCTCAGAATGACCTTCATTTATTTTATGTGGTCAAAAAATACATGAAAATTGACAAAATGGCCTTCTGAGTTACAATTTCACTCACGGTGTTTTCTTCCCATGTTTTCAAAAGGTAAGATGACCAGTCACTTTGCTGAACTCCTTGATGCTGTAGAAAAAAGCCACACAGCATATAGTACTCTCTAGTATGAGCACTGAGTGATCCACAAACTGTCAAAAGTAATTTAGTGTGTCAGAAATAAAACCCAAACTTGCTCCTTTTAGGAAATCATCAGCCATGCAACAGCTGGTGAAGGCCATATAACAACAAAATCAGCATGCCAGCTTACACCCTGTAGGGACTGGGAGCCTACTCTTAGGACTGAGCCTAGTTGTTTTCTTTGACAGAGGCAACAGAGGAGTGTACAGGGCAGAGCCTGTATGATTTTTTCCATGAGCAACAGCAATGTGGAAATCTTCCATAGTTCCTCTTGCCGTACACCTGAACCCAGCTGCATGATGAGGAAAAGCAGAACTGTCTCTGACAAAAACAGTGACCGGGAGCATACTGCATGAATTCTTTGTGTATTATCAGTCAGACCATAGGCATCCTCTCATCCTTTCTGTTGCGTATACTCTGTGTAACATAGAGTTAATCAGTCTTTACCTACTCAGTAAATGGGGTGCTCCCATGGTGCATCAGACTTACTACGCTGAAGGTATGTAGGAAAGTTCTGCCATGTATTGGGAACGCAACTTGTCTTGCCACAGAAAAAAAGAAACAGCCAGCCCTCCAAAAAAGGTGTGGCAGCACTAATCTAATTCATATGAGTTAGAGTAAGTAGAGATCAAAATATTGTATCCTGATGACTTAAAGCAAGGTATTAAAACAGTTCCCTGAAGTGAAAGCAATAAAAATGTATAGTTCCTCTAGCATAGTATCAGTTGTAGCAAAGAGAAAACATGGGTAAAAGCTTATGACAATTATAATATTTATGTCTGATGAAAATGGAGGAAATGATGCAATATCCGGTTTAAGTGTACAATGTCATGTATAAAATAAAACCAAGTATTTTGTAAAAAATATGTTGATTACAGTAGACATTGAAAGGAAGAAGAGAAGAGAAAGAAAATAAAAAGATAAATACAGATCAATTATACAAATGAACTGGTTTCCAAAACAAAGAGATATCTAGACCATACAGAGATTCACAGGCCTTTTAACATTTCCGAGGAAATTCATCCCTAATTTTTCTGAATTAAGCCTGCTTCTCTTTCCACTTTTACTGGAAAGAAAAATTGTAATTGGGAACTTTTGGAGCATGAACTGGATCAGCTTGCTGAACATTCCATCTACTCTGTGGCTCATTTTTTCAGGTTTCATCTTAATAAGTTGAATTTTCTGTCAGTAATTTGCATTTAAGTTATGAAAAAATACTGAAGATTTCATTGTACTTCCTTACATGAAAATTTTGCTGTAATGACAACAACCGTATTTATTTTGTTTTACATAAGTCAACTTGGAACGTGGCATTGTCCCATTGTTTGGAACAGTTCAGTGGTTCATCTTTTACAAGTGCAAAGTTTGAGTGTCTCATAAAACATGCAAACATTTTATCCTTCATCTTGGATAAAAATCAAACAGGTTTAAATACCCTACTTGTGGTAAGCAGATGTTTGACTTTATGTTCTGAGGTGAGTAAATTCCATGCATTTTTGTATATATAAATTGAGCTCTGCCTTTCTGCCAAAGAGAATTACAGAGGTCTAACTGATGCTTAGTAATGCATGTGATCTAGCTGAGTTTTAGAGAAAAGTAGACTTGAACTGACAAACCAACCAGTAAGAAATAGTACTTTGCTGAGCCTTATTTGAAAGTAATTACCTTGACTGGAATTGAAATTCTGTTAATTCTGTCTATTGAACGGGAAAAAATGAAATTACAAATTTAACTCTCATGAATGCAGTTCTGTGAGGGGAAAAATACATTACCTATTGTATGTTTATTTGTAGCAAATTACTATGACTAGTATCATATTTGAGAAACAGAAATTATATAAATCCAAAGAAACCTGTGACTCAGTGTATGTGTTGGTTTATATTTAGGGTAAATGTGAAACAAAATGACGTGCTAGAGAGGATTTAAAGCACTTTTGACTGAAGTACTGCCACAGACTGGAGGGCATAGAAGACATATCTCTGTGGCATTAAAACAGTTTGGAAATGTACATGATATATATTAGGAATAGGTGGGAATAATAATATTATTTCACAAGTTTAGTCTCTAAAATTGACACAAAGACAGAGATAGTCATTGTTCCCCAAACCTACTTTAAATTATACGCATGAAGGACTAGATGTTACTGTTTTAACAGCAATCATGCTTTCCGGGAAGTAAGTACAGCTGTCTGCAGTAATGGTTCCCTAACACAATTTTGTCATGTATATTATTGTTGTGAGAAAATCTCTTCTGTCAGAAAAAAAAAATACATTCCATATCCTGCTCTTTTAAAAATACCGGGTTAGCTGTATCTGATATTTCTTTGTATCCTGTCTCTAATTTTCAATACTATTTAAGAACAAGCATTTTCAGTATTACACTAGTACTTCTTGCAAACTGTTGCCTCTTCATGGAGGAAACAGTAGGTGATGCAATAAAGATAAACTTAACATCATGGAGAATACATTGCAGAAAACAAGAAGCACATTGTGAATTAAATCCTTAAAAAGTACCAAGGAGCATCAGCCCAAGGACTTCAGATTTCAGTTACAGCTGATGAGCTTGGCTCGGTGTATTTAGCATGTCTTGAACTTAGACTACTGACTAAAAATCTGAATCTACTAAAGTAAATCAGGTAAGCTTCTGTCAAATCTCCCCAACTACTGAAACAAGACCAGATTTTAGACTTAAGTTGAATAGTTTAAATTCTTTGTCAAACAATAATGGTCTTTGCAGCTGACTATGACTAGGGAACCATTGCTGAAAGGAAGGCAGTACAAGGGCAAACATAATCCCTCATCAGAGAAAGCTACCTTGTGGAAGCACTGGAGGGAAGGGTAGATGAGTGCTCCAGAGCCTTCTTCCAATGGTGTAACAAGGTCAGCAAAAGTTTTTCAGTCCTTTTTCCTCAAGACAGAATTGTGGAAGGGGAATGGAAGCTTGGTACAATACTTTTGTTGCAATTGAGAAGTGCAGAATAAGAAAGAGGAGAGGTTCCAGTGGAGGGCTACAAAGGTGGTGAGGAGACTGGAACATCTCCCTGATGAGGAAAGACTGAGAGAGCTGGGCCTGTTTAGCCTGGAGAAGACTGAGAGGGGATCTCATCAACACCTACAAATATCTTGAGGGCGGGTGTCAAGAGGATGGTGCCAGGCTCTTTTCAGTGGTGTCCAGTGACAAGACAAGGAGCAACAGGCACAAACTGCAGCACAGGGAGTTCCTTCTGAAGATAAGGGAAAAAATCTTCACTTTGAGGGTGACAGAGTGCTGGCACAGGCTGCCCAGAGAGGCTGTGGAGTCTCCTTCTCTGGAGGCATTCAAAACCCACCTGGATGTGACTCTGTGCAACCTGCTGTAGGTGAACCTGCTTTACCAGGGGCTGGAGTAGATGATCTCCAGAGGCACATTCCAGCCCTGGCTGTTCTGTGACTTTGTGTAAAGGAAGGTAACCTTTATAATCGTTTCAGTTAATATGAAACTGCAAACCTAAGAAAAAAACTTTTTCTAGAAAGTTACTAGTAACCGGAGGAAAGAGGAGCTACTGGAATCAGAGTGTGATGGTCTGTTCTAGTAGAATCTTCCTGGAAGTAGCAGGCTTTGCCAAGATGTGAAGTATGAAAAAGATAGTTCACTGAATAATTTAGCTCCTTTAACTGCATGCATTGCGGTGGCATGTAAACATTTCCTAGAGCTGCAGTTATAGGCTGTGGAGTAGTTTACACGATAGCAGCCTCCATTGAGAAATAACGAAAATAAACCACTTAAAACTTACTAATAGCTTCTTTCTTAACTGGACTGAATTTAGCTTCAAATCCTTACAGATCCTGAAGGTTTAAATATTATCTGTAATGACAGAACCATAGATTCTGAATGTTGGAACAGTCAGCCCTCCAGAGCAGCATAATGCCTCCCCAAAGATGCATTTTGGCTCATGTACTTTTCCTGGCACGTTAAGTGATAATGGAGCTTTAAAAGAGGAATTGCTGAGAGTTTAAATAACAAGAAATGTATCTGTGAACATCAAAGGAAAAAAACCAGCCTTGGCTTTGCATATACTAAACACTCATGTCTGTCTCCCAACTAACAGCCTGTTCCAGGTATTTTTTTCCCCCCAATTTGCAATGTCTTCTATTTTCAGTTAAATAGTTTAAAAAATTGTGTGTATAGAAGCACACATGCACTCTCACAGTTAAATTGCCAGGAATCTGAATTAAAAGAGATAAGAAATAGACAGTTTAGATTTATATAACTAACTGAGGGCTAAGCAGTGCAACTCCAACTGCCTTGAGGAAGCCTAAATGTTTGAGATGATTGTATGCATGAATATTAGCTACATAAAATCTTTCCAGGCTTTGCTTCTGTAAATAGCAAATATAGTAACCCCTGTAGTTTAGTCTTCAGTGGAGCTTATTCCTGTTTTACTGTAATTATTTTATTTCCAATGAAAGTAATCTGAATAAGATGATTGGCTTTCCAAATCTAAATGTACTGCAGTTGTTTCCTACAGGCTACCGTTTCAGTCTTTGGATGCTTTAATTGCAGAAAAAAATTCTGAAATAACCATTAAACCCCTCCAGAACACTACTACAGTTAAATAACTATGGTGATTTGATACTTGAGAACATAGAGCTTCTTCCCCCAAACCATGATTTACAGTTAATGTTGTCAATACCTCAGATATTAAATCTTAAACCTGAAACTATTAATGTTTCATTTAGCACAATATTGGCTTTTTATTGTTTCCATGGGCCAACACTGACTGCTGACCACTGATTTTAAGAAGCCATATGTTTGTGTCCTCTTCCCCAAACCCACAGAAATTATCAAGGTTATCTTGGTGTTGTTCCTTCAATAAATGCAAAGACTGATATGCATATCAGAACTACGATGTTTAATCTTTGGTTTAGGTTAATTTAATTTAGTCATACACGTTGACAGTTATTCTGAAGTACACTGTTTTGACATTGTGTTTCTTCTAGGTGGTTGGAGAGTTTGCTTTGAATCATTTGGAAGAAACCTTGAGGAAGGTCAGCAGTCATGGTTGAAACATCACTTTCTTGAGTGACTGTCAAAATAAACAGTTTAGGCTAGCATAGGTTATTGAAGTCACTGTTTCTTTTGCAGTATTCTATGTTAATTGAGAGGCCCACATTACAAAATGTACTTTTATTATACACAAAGAACTTTCAAGGTCGCTTTTACCGTTCTCCCAGTCACATATTCCCGGTTAAATAATGTAGATACAGAAAAGAAGCTTATTACTGCCAGCTTCTCTCTTTTCACAACTTCACTTAAAAGTGGAATTAGGATATTTTTAGGATGGAGAGTTCACATTTACGTAGGACATATCAAGGAAAGTTGGCTTAAGAACTGGGACATCAGCTTGTGACTTGAATTTACTGCTCTACCACAGATTTGCTGTTGTTTTGATAAAAATTATAATTAGCACTTTCTTGCATTACTCAAGTATTGTCAAGATCAATGAAGACTGAAGAGCTCAGATACTGCAATAATGGGAGCAATGCAAGCGTGTTAGATGTGTAGTCAACTGACACTGGATAACTCAGTAGAAAGTGTGTACTTTCATAATGATCATTCACTGGGATTCCGTAGCTGGATTAACCAAGTGTCTGTTTATATTTGGGCTAGGTTAGCAATGATGCTTTGACCATGGTTAGATTACTCAAGATCATTTAGATCTTCAGTAAGACATTTTACTGTGCTGTTGTAGAATGTTATCCCAGACATAAATGGATCTTGTGTTACTTATTTATATAATCATTCTCAGAGTTCTGGATTGTCTGTATAAATATTCTCTCTATGTGAGATACAGCTGTATTAGCAATTCTTTCTGAATTTCCTATGAAATGTAACCAGAAACTCTAACGGAACTGAATTCAGTCTTTCATTTAAAACAGTGATTAAGTTTATCCTCTCTAAAATTTTATCACTCTTGTAATAGGTAATGAATTCCTAACAACTTAGAAGTAATTACTAACTATTTGGAGTTACTAAACATATTTTCACCAAGAAATTTAGTGTATCCCAACCTTTTATCTAGAAATAACAACTGTGTAAAGTAATTCTTAAGCTGACCAATTGCAGAGTGCAGTTTTAAAAGGAATTTATTTAGGGCTAGTGGTTGTTCTTCCTTTTCCATAACTGAGCATTTCTTCTACATTACTGGCTAAGATTAGCAACCTTCATCAGGAAAAGAAAAAAAATCAAGAATTGCTTGCTTCCAAAGCAAACTATTTGGAGTCATATATTTTTATTGCTATATGTATTATAACAGAGCCAAGATTTACTAAAGTAATTTTAGATACTTCAGAAAACCTTCCACTTGATTAAATTTATATATAATCTAAATTCTGTAAAAGGCTACTTAGCCATAATCAACTCAACTAGTAATTCAACTGTTTGTTCTACTATGTTTTAATAAGTGTTTTTGTGACCAAATATCTTGTAACGGAAAAAGTTGGTGAAATATAGATCTTTCTTTGGGGTAGTGAAATGTTTCCTCATGCAGAAGACTTTAAATCTGGCAAATGTTTTTTTTTTTTTTTTTTTTCTGTCAAGATTAGTAATATCTAGCTGAGATGCTTTCCCATCTTTTTGCCTATCTCCTTACTGAAAAACAGAGCCATTGCTTTTTGCAGTTTGTTTATTTTCTGGTCATTTTCTCATAATCAGAAACAATCTGGAGAAAGCATTTGTCTCTTCAGCAGACAAATATCCTTTCCACTTTTAGCCTCTAAGCTGACTGACTCTGTATCGAGTTTCAGCCTTGTAGAACTGAAGGCACAGGATAAGGAGCTGCCATCACTGTAACTCCTGAAGGAATTACATTGCAGAAGGTTACAACATTTGCTGGTTGAAGCCTAATTCAAAGTCACAAAGTCCAGCTTTCATGAAATAGAGCAATTATTTCTTTGAGCTGTAGGCAGTGGTCCATTACCAATTATTTGGTTTACCTTCTAAAATTTGGTACAAGCCAGCACCTAGGGATGGATTAGCTGCAACTTGTTGTTGTTTTTTTTTTTAAACTGTTTTTTAAACTGTTGGTTTAAAATTCTATGAAGTTTCCCAGCACAGGTAACTGTTTTGGTAGTATGTATCCTTTCCCTCCCTTATTTCTTTCTTTAGTGTTTTTGTATGTATTGGTACTTGAAAAAAGTGTCAAATATACTGTTGAATGCAGATGAGGAAGTTTAACAGCTTGCATCCATAGTATGCTGATGAACCTCATATCCCTTACAGGAGGATGAATTTCAGCCCAGTTTTAATTAAGATATTTCTTTGAAGGCTTGCCAACTTCCATATGTATTTGATGTTCTTATGATGGCTGCAACATTTTTCTTATATTCACAACATAGTCTGCAGTAATGATATGACAATAATAAGGCTATTCCATGTTTGGAATATACATATCTCACCTTGAAGTTATACATGATATTTTTATCCACTGTTAGAACCTTTGTGCAAATTGCTTAACCAAATAGGATTTTTGTGCCTGCAGAAGGTTGTGCTTTGCTCAACTCTTAACCCTTAATGGTAGGCTTTTTCTGGCTCTAAGAGTGAGTAGTCAGATTTACCTGCTGAAAGTTGTATACCAGTATGTTTTTCTCCAGTTTCTCAGAGCCTGATTTTGGTATACTTTATAATTCTTTTTTTCCCCTTGGTCATTTGATATATTAGCTAAGACATTAGTAAGTCTCCTCTACAGGTTACTGATCACATTTCTTGCATGCAGACTAGGGATCCCGTCTAAACCTTCTAAGATGTTCAAATACGCTGAGTATTTTGAAAGCTATTTTCCTGTACGTCTCCGCTAAGTAGCTTACTGCTGATTCAAAGCAGCTATTCTCTCTGTTGGCTAATCCAAGACTCAAATTCTTTATTTTTCCAGACAGATTGCACCTATACATGCTGAGTGTCCACTGCACTTTCATATCTATAAACTTATGAGCAGTCTTGTCTTTTTAAAATAACACCAGTGTAATCTTTAAAATACTTAGGTTAGTATGTTTTATTTTCTCTTCTTGAGTCACTGAGCAGTAGTACTCCTCCAAAATATTGCTGTTAAATTTTCAACAACCAGGTCCACAAGTCCAATATGCCACATTAGGGACTTTCTCTGGGGAGACAGTTCTCTTTCCTTTTCAGTCTGCCTAAATTATAGGAATGTAATGATGTCCACAAGTGCCAGCCTGATGAAGAACATATTCTACACTCTTAGCAAGGTCAATCTCAATACCACACTAGGGAACTGCAGCCATACTACTTACTGTACTTTACTGAGCTATATTTATAATATCAGGCATACTGTAGCTATTGATCAAAAGCACAGTCCAGCTGGGGACAATTAATGACTAACTCAGTAGCCTTTGCGTTTAATCAAAGTAAGATTTCCTTCTGTACTTTCTAATATATTTATGTCAGTCATCACACTATTTCTATATCCATAGAAAATTATCTGCTCACGGGCTCCAATTTGCCACAAACCCTCATCTTTTATCTTTCTGACTAAACTAGTAATTTTAATTAATTCACAGTATATTTCGTGCTAGTGTTTTATGCTTTGTGCCTGTTCACTTGTTATTCTTCTGCATGGCATTTTGAATGATACTACTATGTAATCCTGTATCTCAGCCACCAGTCCCAAATACCAACTTTTGCAGTATTAACATTTTTTTTTCAGTTATCCAGAATACCCTAGTTGAATCCCACTTTCATTATGATAAACCAAACCAGTTACAGCTGACTTATCTGTTCATTTACAGGGAGCTGTGATTTTAAACTGTTTTATTTTTTTTGTTCTGGGTTTAGTTGCTGACAGTTAACAGATTTTCCACTGGCACATATTCTCCTTCATGCTTTCTTGGAACAGTGTGTCATTTTTAGGTTTTCTTTACACTTTTTCTGAATTCTCCCTTCTCTTTTTCCTCCTGTTGTAGTTAATTTCCATTTTTATAGCTCTTCTTTAAGTAATTCAGTATTTGATTCTGTGAGAATGGATTTTTGCTGTAATTCTGTGTCATTTCCCGTTGAATAATACTCAAAAGACTTCTCTGAAATAGTCTTTCTTTAGATAATGTAAGAGTCCTCCTATCCCAATGCAAAAATCTTTCAACTATTCATTAGATTATACATCTGAGTAACTAAGTCTTCCACAGTAAGTTCTCCTAGAGCATTCAACATCAGGTAAATGAGACTTTTAACAGTTGAGCTTCTCCTGCCAGGCCAGTTACATGTTACAAAAGGTGACTTTAAAACCAGTGATATATTAACTTGAGGCATGTAAAAACCCTCATACCATAGCTTGCATGGGTACCTGTCTTGCCTGTTGAGTTTCAAAAAACCAAACAAAACATGACTGCTACAATCCTGTGATTACTCATTTTTATCTCTCTCTTTTGAGTTCCAATCCTGATTGGAATAGAATGTCCGTAAGTATAATTTGGCTTCCCCTTAGAAGCAGAATGGAATAGAGCAGACTATTCCCATTGGAAGGGACCTACAACGATCATCTAGTCCAACTGCCTGACCAATCCAGGGCTGACAGAAAGTTAAAGCATGTTGTTAAGGGCACTGTCCAAATGTCTGTTAAACACTGACAAGCCTGGGGCATTGACCACCTCTCTAGGGAGACTGTTCCAGTGTTCAGCCACACTCTCGGTAAAGAAATGCTTCCTAATGTCCAGTCTAAACCTCCCCTGGTGCAGTTCTGAACCATTCCCATGTGTCCTATCACTGGATCCCAGGCAGAAGAGACCAGCACCTCCCTCCCCACTCCCCCTTCTCAGGAAGCTGTGGAGAGCAATGAGGTCGCCCCTCAGCCTCCTTCTCTCCAAACTAGACAAGCCCAAAGCCCGTAGCCGCTCCTCACCAGGACATGCCTTCCAGCCCTTTCTCCAGCTTGGTTGTTCTCCTCTGGGCACATTCAAGGACCTTCACATCCTTCTTAAATTGTGGGGCTCAGAACTGCACACAGTGCTCAAGATGAGGCCGCACCGACGCTGAACGGTGGGATGGTCACCTCTTGTGATGGGCTGGTTACGCTGTGTGTGATGCACCCCAGGATGTGGCTTGCCCTCTTGGCTGCCAGGGCACACTGCTGACTTGTATTGAGCCTGCTGCTGACCAGCACCCCCAGAGCCCTCCCTGTAGGGCTGCTCTCCCCGCTGCTCCTCTCCCAAATTATACTTGTGCCTATTGTTACTCTGTCCTAGGTACAGACTCTGGCATTTGGACTTGTTAAATTTCATCCCATTAGTCACTGCCCAATGCTCCACTCTATCTAGATCCCTCTGCAAGGCCTTTTGTCCCTCACGCGAGTCAGTAGCACCTCCCAGTTTGGTATCATCAGCAAACCTTCTGATGGTGCGTTCACCTCCTGCCTCCGGATCATTGGTAAATACCTTGAACAGGAGTGGCCCTGGAATTGATCCCTAAGGAATGCTGCCGGTGACTGGTCATCAGCCAGATGTAGCCCCATTCACTGCAACCCTCTGAGCGCTGCCCTTCAGCCAGCTCTTTGGCCAGTGCACCGTGAACGCACATATCCCACAGTTGGACAGCTTGTTCGGAAAGATGCTGTGAGGACCTGTGGCTATCCCACTAACCTCTTACAATATAAAACTTCTAAAATGTAATTGAATATTGGTCTTTCAAAAAAGACCTTGTTCTGCACCAGTCAGCACTTCAGACAGCCTGCTGGCTTAGAAACATGTTCCAAAGCCAGGGATCTAGAGGCACTCGTCCCCAAAGGGCCAAATTAATGAGCAGTAGCTTGCTGAAACTGTACTTCAGACATAGAAAATATAAATTAATTACAAATTTCTCTCCAAATGGGATCCTCCTTTTCCTGCTTGCTATAATTCTGTGTACTATAAAGGCCACTTTTAAAAGGGAAGGACTGAATCAGGCTTTGTGCTAGTTTCTGGAAAGATACCCAAGACTGCCTGGGTTATGTGGGGCAAAGTGACAGCAACAGTGACATCTGCAGAGCTAGGGCTGTCACTATCAGCAGCACAAATGTGTTCTTGCATCTTTTATGAGTTTAATTCAGCAGAGGATAGAATGGATCTTTTGAAAAATTCTGCGCTACAATTACAAGTCTGTTGCTCAAAGAAAAGACTGTTTCTCAACTGAGAAATCAGAGACTTTGGTCATCTGTAGGCTGAACTATTACAGTAATTTAACACAGAAGCAAGGAACATATAATCCAATTATGGAGAGTAATATCTAAATCACTCCTATTCCTTTTTTAATGGTTTGCTTTGGAATCCATTAGGACAAAAGGATCTTTATGTATGTAAAATATTAATAAAGTGAAAAATTGAAGTGATCATACTTAGTGAACAAAGTGCATTCATTTATGTTCCCTGTAAGTCCTGTCCTTCTTGTCCAGAATATGTTGTCATGGTATTCAATATGGTCATGTCAAAAAAGTAGTAATAACAAATGATGGTGGTTAGAGTTAAGTAGCAGATTACTTTTCCAGTTCGGTACCTAATGTAGGGTTGAATAGGCAAAGACAAGGGTCTGTTTCAGGTGCAGTGGTAACAGTATTCTGAGGCTAAACTCTGGAAAAGGGGGACCTAACAGTGCTGAAAATAAATGAAGTAGAACAAATGTTAGAGGAGATATGGAGTATTTTTTTTTGAAGAAATGAATAGGCTTTAACTTATTATTTAAAATGGTTTGGATCTCCACCTCTATAAACCAGGTTAACATCTTTGAATTGATAACAGTTATGCAGCCAGATTATACAAGTCAACATTCTAAGCCCTTCTCAGTTAACAAGGCCTTCAGATAAGACTTTGGTTGTGTTTGAGGTTGAAAAAAGCCTTTGCAGCCTGTGGCCAGAAACAGGCTGCTGTCCCAACTTTGCCAACATGCAAAAGTATACTGATTTAATTTCAAATATTACAATAAACTGAGTTAGTTAAGACTGTGATAAAGGAAATGTTTATCAGAGCCTCCCAGTCTTTTCCTGGCCTGAGACTCTAGACCAAATATTCTGGCCAATATTAAGGGTGTAGAATTACTTTCATATGGATGACATGAATGGAGAGATTAGTTGTCTCGAAAGAATTATTTTTCTTTCCCAGACCTTTAGAAATGTTTTCTAGGGTGCTGGGAAATCAGTGGCTAGTCCAAAAGCAAGACAAAGGAACAGTTATAAATATCCCTCTCCTTCCAAATCCTGCAGAAAAGATGGCAAGATTAACATATATGTGGCTGCATAATTTTTTTCTGCTGTCAGTCACCCTTAATCCCTTCCTATCTTAGGGAGGCAGGAACACACAAGGATTTGAAGGGCCAATTCAAAGGGCAGGATGGCAATCCATTTTGCTTAACTGTAAGACTGCAACTGTGAATGGAAAGAACATTTGAAAAATCTGCATATCACAATCTTAACGTCATGACAATAGCAACAACCCTCTTGCCCAACTAAGCCTTCCATTGCTGTTTTTGTAAGAAAGATGATCTCAGCCTTGCAAATAAAAATGTTTAGCTGTTGTTGCCCCAATAACAAATGCAGAGTTTAACATAGTTACTTCCTTGAGGCTATCCTAATTTATATCGAAATCATCCCCAAAACATCTAACTTCTTTTCTTGTCTAGGTTTGGCCATCAACCCTACTAACTTCCCTCTCTAGTCAATGGAGAAAGACAGACATCTTCAGAAAGCAAATCACAGAGCTCCTTCAGATAGCAGTTTGACCTGTCTTGCTCCATGAACTATATACGGAACCATTATTTTTACTTTGGGCAGTATGAAATCAATGTCTTTGTGTTCTGGGCTTTGTTTTAGCAGGTAATAAGCAAGTGATGAATCTGTGGTACTATCCAATAAAAGCTGAAAGTTTCAATTTTCTAAAACTTCTCTTGTAAATCTTCAGTTATGGATTGTGGTACATATGAGAGGAAAAAACACAAGTCTTATGCACATAAATAGACTACATGTCTCCCATGATATCTACAATCATAACTGAATATAATCCTTGCCAACAAACAACATCCATCTGTGAAAGGTATTTCAGAATTTCTGAAGTACTCAGTAAATGGTCAGTTCATAAAAGAACAATGTGACAGATTTCGTCCATGTAGCCTAGATAAAAAAGGAACAAAAGCTACTTAAAATGTTTTGCATTTATCATCTTTAGCGGAAAAAAAATATATTTGGAATCACTGTCCAATCCCAAGAGATACTTATTCTGTGTCCAGTATGACCCTAATTATAGTGATAATATAATGAAGAAATGTTCCCTCTCTTCCTGTAGCTGCATAGTGGCAATCTGCAGAAAGTTGCCTTCAGCTGTAGATATATAAATATATGTTTTCTAACAGTGAGCTGTGTTCTTGTAATAGCGCACGTTTATTTAAGGATTCTCTCATGAACTGCAATTAAGAAAGGAGAATTTGCCATGCTATTAAGAAAGCACCAAGTACCCCATAGTCAAAACAAATGCCATCTTAATTTAACTGATGAAAAAAGCCAAACCCAAAAGGGCATCAGCATTGATGAAACTGTGAATTAAGGATAGTTGTGACCTTATTCCAAACTACAGTACATAGCAAACTTGCATGCTTTGGTGTCATAGTTGCAAGTCTGCCTAACAACGCTTAAATATTTCCTTTGCTAGAAATGTCTCCATGTATTAATCACTTCTAGAAACTTCAGTTTTCCTCGGTTAAGATTTCAGATCCAGAGTTTGGTTTGTTTTTTGGTTTCCCCCCCCCCCCCCCCCCCCCAAATTTCATAGAAGAATTCAGCCTTTTCTCTCTCTTTTTTTTTTTTGTCATGACAAATAAAATATATTTCTTCCCATAAGAATTTATTTTAGATTTTTTTACAATCATAGAACCAAAGCAGTAGGTGGTCAGCAAGATGAAATTTGGCAGGACAGGAGCTCTGAATTGTGCTCCCAAACTTCATTTTGATTCCTTCAGTCTGCATTGCCGGTGTCCTGAAATTATCATGCAATTCCATAAGGGAATTTGAAAAAAACACTCCAGAGCTGTGCACTTACATTAGTTCTTACTTTTCGAGCAGTGCCTTGTAGGTACATCCCTAGAAATTACTATCCTGTCAGTATCAAGAGATTTCTCGGCAACCCTTGTGTATACAAATATGAAAATCAAGGCATACTCCTCAATTAAGGGTATTTCTTCAAATGTCTGAGGATATCTTTTTCTCCTTCAGGTTATTTATGTTTTATCAAGGAACATAAGGTCAGTTTTCATTCAGATAACAAACTAATTTCAGTCAGACTACAAGATTTTAGAAGTTAATTGAATATAAACATGTAGCATGTGAACTCCCTCCTTTGTGGACAGCAGGATGGAAGAATATTGCAGATGTTTTCTAGCTCATTACCAGAAACCTTGTGGCAATCTTCATGGAAGGAACCTGGCAAGCAGGGAACATCGGTACCCAGTCTAGCTCCTTGCCTCTGAAGGACAGTAATTATTGATGCTTAGGAAGAAATAAAGGGAACTTCTAAGCAGGAGTAACAGATGAAATCAGTAGACGACTGACAACTGAAGAAGAACAACTGAAAAGCAGTATGTTGGCAAAAAGCCAGCGTGGCTACAAGTGAAGAGCAGGAGCCGTGTTCCCAGGCAGGAAAACAGTGAAGGTGAGTTGTGAACGCTGCCCTCCTGCTTCAACCAGATTGCTGATATGGCCTGACTTAGTGGCTAAGTCTGATCTTCCCTCGTCATTGTGCACCCTAGAATTTGACAGTCCTTGTTCAGCAGTCCTCTCTGATTTCAACCCTGCAGATGACTCCTGGAACAGGCCAAGGGCCAGAAGGCAGGCTTGGGGTACACGTGCTGGCTAAGCGTCCAGTCAGGCAGCCCCAGCTCCCCCAGCTGCCCTCTGCAATAAGAGAGGTCACAAAATTTACCCCTTGTGCATTAAAAACCAAGCGAAAGGCTTACAGTGAAGGTTGCTGAGGAGGTGAAGGACCTTTCTTAGTACAGTCATTTGGGGTCTCTTAGCTCCCCTGTATATTTGCTATATACCTGTATTCCTTACAGGCTCCAGTTGGAGAGGTGGTGGTGGTGGGATTCTGCAATTTAACCTGTTTCTTTCCAGTCAAGAGCTGCTGGGCTTTTAAAGCCTGCACTCTGATCTCCAGAAATAAGTGATTTTTCTCTTGGTGATGGATCATGAACTAGAATCACAGTAAAATGTGTCCTGAAGTTGCTGGGAGTGTTCCTTGCTTCTGAGTGATGAAAATTTGGTGGGAGATCAGTAACTTTAAAAAAAAATAGCTGCACAACTCCACAAGCTACATATCTCTGTATTTTAGTTTTTCTCTAAATAAGAGTAAATACAACAAAATTCATGTGCTAAGGTTTGTACCACAGTTGAAACTCAGACTCTGCAAAAGATGGTATTACATGTGTATATCCCATGATGACCTGGAAAGTGTCCTGCCTTTTCTTGCCTCGTGTCATACCCTGCAGGATACTGTGTATATGTTGCCTAATATAGCATTAAGAAATCTTTTGTGCTGGATTAAGTACTGTCTCCCTGCTTGGAAGGATAATGCACCGTTTTTGAAGGCTGTGTGTTATTAGCATACAGGAAAAGATTTCAGTTAAGGTTCTCCTCCACTGTTGCTTGTTTGCAATCTGTTGAGAGAAGTCTTAGCCTCCTGCTGTCTCAGTTTCCCCTTCTGTGCAGCAGGGACATCTGCCTGCTGCTGCTGCTGCTGTGTGAGCAGCGTAGTGTGCACGTGAGATGGTGCGCTGGCTGAGAGCTAGGTTACCCAAGTAAGCCTACCTGCATCTGCAAGACTTGGTGCTGTGGCAGAGTCAGCCGGTACAGTAAGAAAGATTAAACCGGAACTTCATCAGCTCAAGGGAATATGATCTCCAATACTGGCAAATTGAGTTCTGGTAAGTGCACTGAATGAGTCAAGGTACCTTTCTGATGTTCATGTTACATGAGAACAAGTTTATAATGTTGATCTGTATCAAGTCAGGACGTGTGACCTCTTTTGTCTGATGTGGGCTCTCAACTATAATCTATACCTTCATTATCTCAAGTGCAGGATAACTGTAATCTACTCTTGCTGTCAAGTCACAACTAAAAACTACTGTGAACCGAAGGTGACTTGAAATGCAGCCATGCAATTACTAAGTGATGTGTCACGCAAGGAGCACAGTGCATTACACCAATTGCTTTGGGAGCAGACTTGTCGCCAGCAAGAACAGAGGTGAAATTCATATCCTCTGCCTTGACCTTTGTCTCCCGAAGTGGCTCAGGACCAACCTACCTGAAAGGACATCTATTACTCTATGCTGTGTGCTGCAGCTTTGATTACAGGTACTGGAGCTGGGGGCCAGCTTATGTTTTAATCGGTTTGAGATGTGAACGGCGTATTTTGTATGAACACTTCTTGGTTTTGTATATTTTTTTCCAAAAGGCTGTTCTTTGTAAGCACAGGGAGGAATATTACTGTGATTCATACCTTTAAGGCAGGGTGGATGATTATGTTAATCTGGTTTGACTTTCTGCATGGCAATGTTCCTTCTGTTGCCTGGAATGGATGATGTACATGCATACATACATACGTAGTCAGACCAGAATGCATATTTTACATTCCCACCCAGCCTCAAAGTAAGAACTTCAGGTGATTTGGAATTTACTGTGTCCCATGCTAAGCTGTTCAAATTGCTGCTCTTTACTCTGGCACCTGGATGGGTTTGTTTTGCTGATTCTATATGAGCAGGTATGTTGCCTGCGCTAAAATTTTCTTTAAAATATGATTGTTGTCAATATTTGTGAAGAGTGTAGGATTTTCTAAAAATAGAGATTCTTGCTCAACTACCAAAACCTAGGTGAAAAAAATATTTGGAGTTGTTTTGTTCAAATAGTTTGGTGGATACAGTTTGCTGTGACTTGGGTTTTCTTTCATAGCTCTCTTGGCCTTTATGTTTTCTGAAACTATTATAACTATTTCAGTCACTGTGTGAAATAAAATGTAATTTTAAAAAAATTACTGTATAGGTTAAATATTTGTAAAATATTATGTCAGGAAACTGTTGCTGTTACTCCTTAAATAAATCAGAAATAAAAATTATGACGTGCAAGGAATTGTGATCCTTTGGAGCATTAAAAATTGCTCCACTAGGTGGCGAACTTGCATCAAATATGCAGCTAAGAAGGTGCGCCTGACTGAAATCCTAGCCACTGCTGCAAAAATGAAACTCCTAATAACTGAATAGTTTGTGTTTCATACCTTCCTTTTATAATTTCTAGTGAGGAGCAATTTTAGATTTGTAGCAAAGAAATTCTGTGAGGTTGTCGAACACTATATTGATTTATGTTAAAAAAAAAATATAAGGTTTAACATACATTTCGTGATATGTTAACTGAAGAAGTTAATTTCAGTAGTTGACAACTTTTCTGTGGTATGTACTCATTTAAAACATTTTTCTTCACTATCCAGCTCATTCTAATGAGGTGCTGACAGTGCAGACTGTCTGGGGGTAGAAACAGTGAAAAATCTTTGCCAAAAAGAGATATTAATTTTTTTTAAACCCTATTTAACTGGATCCCAGTTAATCATAAACTAAGGATATGTTATGTTTGATTTTTTTCCCTGGTTCTGTCAACATGGCCAATATTTCTCACAACTATGAAGAGGACAAATGATGAAAAAAGGGAACATTTCCAGGTGTAATTTTGTGCTGGATATAGGTGCCAACTATTAAGTAAAATTAGGACTGGGGTTATCTTTGGAGCTTCTGCAGGTTCAGATTTCTGTAGCATTGCAGTATTCTGTAGGTCCCATATAGGAGGGAGGAGAATAAAGACTCAAGGGGCCAGCTTTTCTTAATCTGCTGACGCTAATCTGTGGGGACAAATCTCTGGGAATTTGAAATCTGCACATTTGTCTGCTGGTAATAATTAGAAAGTGGTATATCGTTTATGTAAGAGTCAGAGTCTAAAGTTTCTAGGACCCATATGTCCAGAAGGGGACAATCCAGAAGGGGCCATCGCTTGTTTGAGTGCACTAGCTAACATTAAGCTTCAAGGTACATTTTGATTTGGGTTTTGGGAGTATAAGAGAGAATTGGAGCTTTTTGTTTTCTTGGGGGAGTAAAGAATCAGGAAAACAGAGAAAGGGGTAAATGTTCTATATCTTTCTTTACTATTTACATATGTTTAATGTTTAATTAATGCAAGTACTATAACTGGGATTTGGGAATTCAAGTCAAGATATTTGTTCATGTCTTTATTCTGGTGGTCTCACAGAGTTAGTAAAGGGCAGGTGATGACAGGGTAGAAGGTTGAATGTACTCTTTTATTATGCACTTAACCCTGTGAATAATTAGGAGACAATCTGTCTGAGGAGAAATCCTCAGACATAGGATTTGGAACTGGATTTTCAAGACTCCAGTTTCTCTGTGGCTTGCAGAGTTCAGAAGACAAGATAACAGGTGCTAGTAAAGGCAAATGCTGTGCATTTTATTGTTTGGATACATACCAGGTTATAAGTAAGATCAGGGCTAGTGGTGGGCTATGTATTAAGTTAAGGCTTTAACTTGCTTTAAATTTAGGACTGAGGCTAGCTTTCAGGTTCAGAGGCACTATCTCCTTCCTAAGAGCCCAGATCTTTGCTGCATCCTATTATTACTAAAGAGTTGGAAGTAGGTAGGTTTTGGAAAGGACCAATATTCTGTTTTGTCTTGTAGAGGCTAGATTTATACAGCTGTACTGCCTAGGGTTAGTGTTAGGAATCTGGAATCTAAAGTTCACTGTTCCCATTTTATGGGTGGATTCTCCACAGACTAGGGAAACACAAAGATGATGTGCTTTTCTAAGGGACGATGCTTTTCCTTCATTTTCATTGTTGTGATCACTGCTGGTGCTGATGTTAATATTGGGATTGGAGCTAAAAATAAAGTTTTGGGCTTAATGCTTAAAGGAACTTCTTTCTTTTTCATTCTAGAGGGTGTAGATAACAACAAAGAGAGGAAACACTTAGCTGGGCCAATGCTTTATATTCTCATTTACTTCTGGTGTTCCTTCTATTCATTCATATAATGAAATTTTGCATTAGGATTTGCACTTTGTATGATTTACAAAGACAGAAAGAACTAGTATTTACTAATATTATTTATAGTAATAATTACTAGAAAATCATAGCTTTCCAAAATTATTAAATAATATAAGGGAGAACACTAGAAGAGACTCCTGCTAATAAGTTTAGGTTCAGGGTTGGAAGTAAATTTAAAGCTTGGAAATCAAAAACTTCAAAACTACAGTACATTCTTCTTTTACGTAAGGTCTACCCATGTTTAGAAAGGGCAATTTCTTAAAGATATTAGAAATTAGAGGCCATATCTAATTAAACATAGTTAAGATTGAATTAGGGCTGAAGTTATCATTTGGAAACCCAGTATTTGAACAGACGAGTTTATTATGGCATTTTGTAGGGCCGTCTGGGGTACAAAGGGAGAGTTGATTATTAGGGGGCAACACATTATTTTCCTTCCACTGACGAAAGGGAAGCCCTGCCAGGAATCAAAGTCACAGTCATGGTGAGGGTTAGAGAGCCCCTGGCTGCTCCTGGCTGGTGTAGTGGGACAGGATGGGCTGCCAGGTCTGCCCTGCCTTCCCAGGAGTGCCCTGGGACTTTGTCATCCTGTATGAGTGCTGCAAGAACTGATATGAGACAGAAGACGTGACAGCAGTAGTAAAGATTTAGGTTTTCTTGTAGTATATGAACTTGCCTCCTGGGTACGATGAAGGCTTGCATTAGCATTGGGGAACATGAAGGCGTTCTCACACTGTCTGTCTCACTCATTCCTTGTTTCCATTTCTGAGCCTTATTTTCCTTGATGAGCCATCATGCCTGTGTCCCTTTGGAAGATGAAAATTATTTCACCCAAACGTAAATCCAGACCAGTTGATAATTCACTTCAGGTTATCTCCCAGACCATTTGGCAGAGGGCTGCAGTGAATCTGACTTTGTCTGCCAGGGAACCCATCCCTGGAAACATTCCAACTCAGGTGTGATGGGGCTCAGAGCAACCTGATCTAGTTGAGGATGCCCCAACACTGCAGGGGTGTTGGACTAGATGGCCTTTAAAGGTTCCTTCCAGCCCAAACTGTTCTGTAGTTCTGTGGTTCTGTGATTCTATGATTCTATGATTTCATGACATGTGTCCAACACCTGCTCATGCCCCAGAATCCCATTGCATTTTTCTGTAGATCACACTGCATAGCTCTGGTATTACACTGGTGGCTGGTGAGAAGTACACTTTAAACTGAAAAAACCTCCAAATACAGGAATTATGTTCATGGGTTGAGTGACAGCACATCTGGTTGGAAGGAGATGCAGGCCAAACAGCTAAAGGGTAATAGACATAAGGAAAGGTGGACAAAATATTGGTCTGCTCTGATTGTGATGGTGGTCAAAGTTCTCCCAGTGGTGGAACCACAATAGTGGTGCAGACACAGCAAAGGCTTCACTGTTGTTACAAGAAACCATCAAACCTGTGTAGATCAATGGGACTGGTGCAAAGATGGACCTTAATGCACATGCTGTACAATGGTGTGACAGCCTGTTCTTTACTTGACCTGCGATGCTCACGGTATAAAAGATACTGCAAAAAACGGAAAGGGTGGACATCTCTGTCCTTTGCCACATATATAAATGGGTATGTCCAGCCATTTAATACTCTTTTTAGCTTGTAACAACCTTTAGTGATTTGTCTTATTTCCAGTAATCCTTTCCTCTCTTTTATCTTGCACAAGTTGACTATTGACAGAGGGCAATGGACTGTTATGGACAGACTGTCTGTCTGGTTTGTTTGTTCTTAGACTGTACATTGGGAAAAAGGTAAAAAGGTGACTGAGTTAGAGAAACTACCTGAAGGAGGAAGAAGATAGCTTCTTCCCATGGGAACATCTAGGCATGTCTGGAGAGCAAAACTTCCATTGACTGGAGCCTGTAGGAGAAGAGCAGAGAGAGAGTCACAGCATGAGCTGGGTGCTGCTGCTCAGACCAGGAGGCTTCCAAGAGGTGCAGGGAGCATCCATAGCTAAGAAAAGAGAAAATATACCATTCCCATAGCATTCTCCTGGAGACACTGGCTGCTCATGGCTTGGATGGGTGTACTCTTCACTGGGTAAAAAAGTGGCTGGGTGTCTAAGCCCAAGGAGCGGTGGTGAATGGAGTTACATCCAGCTGGCAGCTGGTCATAAGTGGTGTTCCCCGAGGCTGTTGAAGCCAGTTCGGTTTAATGTCTTTATCAACAATCTGGATGAGGGGACTGAGTGCACCCTCAGTAAGTTTGCAGATGACGCCAAGCTGGGGGAGATTGTTGATCTGCTTGAGGGCAGGAGGCTCTGCAGAGGGATCTGGACAGGCTGGACCGATGGGCCGAGGCCGAGTGTGTGAGGCTCAACAAGGCTCAGTGCCGGGTCCTGCACCTGGGTCACACCAACCCCACGCAGCGCTACAGGCTGGGGCAGAGCGGCTGGGAAGCTGCCCAGAGGAAAAGGACCTGGGGGTGCTGGTCGGCAGCCGGCTGAACGTGAGCCAGCAGTGTGCCCAGGTGGCCAGGAAGGCCAACAGCCCCCTGGCTTGTGTCAGAAACCGTGTGGCCAGCAGGACCAGGGCAGTGACCGTCCCCCTGCACTGGGCACTGGTGAGGCCGCCCCTCGAATGCCGTGTTCAGGTTTGGGCCCCTCACTGCAGGAGGGACATTGAGGGGCTGGAGCGTGTCCAGAGACGGGCAGCGAAGCTGGTGGAGGGGCTGGAGCACAAGGCTGATGAGGAGCCGCTGAGGGAACTGGGGGTGTTTAGCCTGGAGAAAAAGAGGCTTAGGGGGGACCTTACTGTTCTCTACAGCTACCTGGAAGGAGGTTGTAGCGAGGTGGGTGCCAGTGTCTTCTACCAAGTAATGAGTGACAGGACAAGGGGAAATGGCCTCAAGTTGCACCAGGGGAGGTTTAGACTGTATATTAGGAAAATTTTCTTCACTGAAAGGGTTATTAAGCATTGGAACAGGCTGCTCAGGGGCTTGGTGGAGTCACCATCCCTGGAGGTGTTTATAAGATGTGTAGATGTGGAGCTTAGGGACATGGTTTAGCGGTGGGCTTGGCAATGCTAGGTTAACAGTTATACTTGATGATCTTGGAGGTCTTTCCCAACCTAAATGATTTTATGATTTGCTGGGATCCACAGAAGACTTTGCAGTTTCCTTTGGTCCAGAAGGTCACTGAACTGGTACAAAGCCTGAACACTGAGCTGGCTCCTCTGCAAAGTATGGAAGGCAAATGGAGAGTTTTTTATAAACTTTTAACAATTTTTTTTTTGCCTAGTTAATTCACTTTGAGCTTCCTGGGTATAAAACCAAAGGATTCAGTTTTCTGAGGAAAACTGACTTCTTTGAATTTAAAAGTGTTTTTGGTCTTTTTGGGTGGTGTTCATCTCTACAGGAAAAAGATCTGGCTCAACCCATCCCAAGATATGGTGAAGGCAGATTGCTTCTCAGAAACCTAGATCACAACAACTCTTCTGACTTCTGCATTGTACCAGTTTTGCACCTTCTGGTTTGGTGTTAATGAGATACAGCCTTTCAGCCTTCCCTTTTTGTTTTCTGAGAAAACATATCCCGTTTGTTTCCATGCATGCTTAAAACTGTTCAGAAGCGTTTAAATGAGGCACATGTCAGTGTACCAAATTAAGATGGTAGGCATAAGGAGTGCTATTGTATTTATATCTTATAAATCACCTCCATCTCCTTATCTGCTTTTTGAAAGAATAGGCTGTCAAGAGTTACCATTTGATGAAAAGGTGGCTAACAATTGCTTTTTTTTTTGATGGTACAGCCGTGAAAAGGATTAACTGATCAGGAAGGCAAACAATTCTCTAATTTCAACATGGGTAGGGAGGGTTTATTAGCGTCTTTGCTATCTTGAGACTTGTTTGGTGCATTTTTTAGCACGATGTTCCACGTGTAAGAGTGTTCCTGACTGTTCTCCATAAGTTTTGCTCTGCCAGCTCTTGTAACGATTCTAATAGCCTGTTATGTGCCAGTACAGGTAATGCTACAGGAGGCTGACATGCTCTCAAATATTATGTGATGGACAGAGAACAGAAAATAATTTATCTCAGTTGTGCTTCAAAGGAGCAGAAGTGAGAGCCAGACTGAGAAAACACTCCTGTTTTCCTGTCTCTGTATGGAAGCATTCCAGATAGCTGGCTACTCTGAGCAATTGTTTTCCATATAATTAAGGCAGAAACAAGAGATCAAGAGCCAAGATGTCCATAGTCAGAGATAAAATCGTGGGACACAAAGTTCAGGTGTAATGATGGAGATCTTTGTTTTAAAGTGTGATATCTGTAGAACAAGTGAAAACCCACAAGGAGGAAGGTCGTAAACTCCTTCCCCTTGCCACAAAACAGTTGTGTAAAAGTGACCTCAGCAACACTGATGCACCACACAATGAAATACATAAGAAAAACCAGTGTCTTTTGGACAGTGAAAGCCTTATTTTCTGTTCAGAAGACAGCAGATGCAAGCATCTTTTTCTTAACGTATCAATTCAAACATGTTTACAAGCTGATGGTTTTTGCTTATTTTGCAGTTGGTTAAGAGAGCCTGCGTGACTTATTCTTTGTAATGGAAATATTGATCTTCAGTCCAGAAGTGCTTCATCAACTCCATGTTTTCACGAATACAAAAACATTTATATAAGTCCCAGAAGCATTACTTCCCCAGGAAAGTATTTTAACAGTCCAGCTTCACACTGGTGTTGTTATATCCCATATGATCAGTAATATTAGTAATTTAGACCTAAAAAGTGACAAGAATAAATTCTATTTTCTCTTATTCTCTGTGCCTGTACACTCCATCAGCTAAAGAATTTTCAGGGATCGGCTTTTCAATGTGGAGAAATCAACAGTTAAGCAGTCAGACTATACGTACGGAGAGTTAGATGTGCAGGAGTGGGGTATATGGAGCCACTTGTCGGCATGCAATGGTAACAGGAAATCCCAAGTGAGCAGAAGCCTTAGTCCTTAGAAAGCTAAGGCTCTCCTTCTCTCTCCTGAAATTACATGCCCTTTCTCAGAAATCCCTAAAGCAGAAGAGAGACAGATCCAATACAATTTATTTAGTGTGGTGAAACACTCACTGCCATACTTAGATTTGTTCTTCCATCCGTGGAGGCGGCAGTGCAGGGAGAGCTGGGTGTGGGTTCCATAATTTCTTCTGATGAAACTTTTGCTTTAAGAGGACTAATTGAGAGAATTTCACTCTAGCTTACTTGGGACATGGTGAAAATATAGTCCCTTGGGAAGTGGGTGGTATAGTTCAAGTCATCCTGAGATTTAACCTTGAGTGTCATATATCCTGGATAAGTGGTTTAACCTCTGAATATTTAATTACTGATAAGGACATTAAAACATCAGGATAAAAGACACAGTTCTTTTTTCTTAATTCTGTAGAAGAAACAGCTTTTTTTTTTTGTGTCTAAGAACACCAGTTGCATATGGCCTTACCAGGGAGAAAGGCAATGGTATTCCTGTCATTTGGGAATTCCCTCTGAGGACAGAAGCAATTCTGGGTGTGCCCTAGTAATGTTATTGGCAAAATTTAGATACCTGGAAATTTTAGGCCTTTCTGGAGCAAGGGGCTGCTGAGTGAAGACTTCAGGTAGGTGACTTTTAGATTCAGTGTGTAAATCCTGGACCCTAACCTTTTTATGAATCTAGGTTTATATTCCCGTTCTTGCTCTTGTGCTTCTGACTGCTAAATGAGAAAAGCCTGCAGAGTGAGAACACGCACTTTCTGTAATTGCAGGGTGAAATCCCCAACAAATGGCAAAACACCCACTGACTTCAGTCATGCCAGGAATTCACATGTGGTTAAAAGATAACTGGTTTTGTTTTTATTGTATGTCTTTCCCCTTTGTTCATGAGCATTGGCAGTGAACCTAACATAATGAGACTTACAGAGCTTCCGTGGACAATATTATTAAAAAAAGAAAAAGGAAGCTGTCTAATGTATCTAATAATAACTGAATGATAGCAAACTATTCACATGGTTGTCTTTGTCAGCAGGGAATGTATTTAGTGACTGAAGGAGGGGGGGCTTCCAATCTTATATTTCTGTGAAACATGCAAAGCAGTGAGCAATGAAGGATGGCAGAAAATATGCATGCCCATGTCAAACAGTATAAGTAACCTTTCATTATAATAATTCTGAAATGGTTAACTACAATTCCAAGTTAATACTTAATAAGCAATTAATGAGTAAGCATACAGACTTCTTTTCCAGCCATTACCAATCAGCCTATATTTACACATAAAAAACTTCTTACGACAAAACCCATAAATCAGATGTTATTATAACCTAAGAATATTGTATTTAATCCAACTCAGTCGAAACATTTTTCCATCCTTTTATCTGCAAAAAGTTTTGTGTTGTTTGATCAGAAATTTTTTTGTGCCAATACTGCTTTGTTCTCACTCCTTCAAATATTTTGAAATTAAATATTGTGACTACTATGACTAATACTTCATTTCTTCTACTTGTACTTCTTCATACTATAGTGCCGGTATCTGTTGTTCTTACTTGTCATTATGTCTTTTACATTACCTTTTTTTTTGTTACTAATTAAAATGTAATTGTTGTGACCAAATAGTTCCTTGCCAATTAGAACACAGAACACATAGCAAAAATTCTAGCACCTACATGTCTCATGGGGTATTTTAAACTATAGTTTTACTTCAGATTAACTGATTATAAATTAACTCCATTTAGTTATTAGTTTTGTGAAATTGTTCTACATATGGCCTGCACGTTTGTTTGGCTACAGGCACTTCTGTGCTATTAAACCCAAATTTGTTGTTTTGGGCAAATGTTTATGTAATGTCCAAAGTGTTCTTCATAACAGTGTTAACAAGTAAGTAATTGATTTATAAATTACCCTAAAGTCTGTCTACTTTGGATAGTTCTCTGAGTTTATATTGCAGAATAGCACAAATGTGAACCTTTATCAGAGAATGCCTCGGCTATTGAGTTGACTCTGTTGTATTCTTTTTCTCCTGCTTCCTTATTCCCATATTTAGTAATAAACTTTACAGGAGATACTTATGAAGAAGGTATTTGAGTCTGTGGTGTCACAATGACCAAGATTTTGATGCTGGATTTGATTTCATGCACTGGTTTAGTCCAATTCCCACCCTTATGAAAAAGCTACTTGCTTAGAAAATTTGATTAGAAAAATTTTTCTCTGTGTTTCTTGGTTTTTTTTTTTTATATTTTCAGTGAACACAGCATCTGCTTACATCTTCCACAACACTAATAAATATCCTTCTGGTTGCATTCCTCCACTGTTTTTAGTTGAATGTTCATCCCTCTGGTTTTGCTGTGTAATACCTTTTCCATCACTGAATTGCACTTACTCACATGCTACTTACATATGGCGTTTTCTTTTTCTCTGTATTTTCATACAGTTTGGTTAGATGTGTTAAAAACCCCATTGCCAAGCACTCCATTTTATCTATGTGCTGGTATCTCTTCCAGATGCTACTTTTGGGATCCCATGCCTGGTCCTTCACCAATGTAATTTCTCTCCCTTCAGCAATGAGCAGGGCTTTCCTGAGGTCAGGAGAGGAAAAAGGTGTGCCTTTAAAGACCATTTCTGCCTTCCTGTGAAGGTCACCTCCTGTAAGGTGGTAAGAGCTTCTGGCTGTTGCTATTGTTATACAGGACAGCTTTGATTCTAAGCAGAAAAGTGTCTATGCAACATATAGGATGCAATGCCCTTTGGGCTGCTTCCCCCCCTCCGAGGCGCTGCACACCAGAGTCTGTTCTCAGCACAGACTGGAATCTTTTGCATGGATCCAATTATATGCAGATGGGTGGGACTCGGTTCATAAATGGGATTCCAAACTGCTGCTAAACCCTTGCATGATGAAATGTTAATATTTCATAATTAAGAATATTACACAGAAATTATGTCATTATGTTATGTGTAATTTTTCCCATTCATCAAATTTTAGATTGTATTTTGCATTATTTTTTGGATACATGTAAGCATTTTTCATCCAATTTTGTTGAATAATTACTTATCTGTCATCTGTTAACGTCTGTTTGATAGCTAAACAGCCAAGTCCTGGCATCATAGCTAGGGATATTTGCTAGTTTACTGCTGTTGCTTTCATATTCATTGTTTGTTCTGTAATGGCCCTTAAACATTTCCCATGCATATTTGGGCTAGAATGATTCTTTACATAATGCCTTAGAGGAAAACTAGGTTCTTCTAATAGCAATTAAAATTAGCAATGATATTAGGCTAAGAATTTTAAATCACATTTTGTTCCTGTGCAAATTCCCTTTTATAATTAAAAAACCCCCAATTTTCAATGATGTTGTCTACCTCATGCATAATACACAGCTTCAATGATTTACTTCTTGTTTTGGCACAGGCACAGTTGAATGATATAAGAGCAAATTTTGTTTTTCTGCATTAATAGCTTGTATTGTCTGTATAATGAACCCTATCTGAGCTTCAGCAGGAGAGTTACGCAGTTCATGCACTTCTGTTAGTGAAAAATTTCTTGCTTGTTTTCCAGGAAATTTGTCATATCTGCAGTCTGGAAGACAGTCATTCACACAAGTATTGGGAAGAGACAAATCTAGAGCTGGGTTATCTTGTTGAGGTGGTTGTTACCAAGTGGATACAGAAAATAGAAGTGTGGAACAAAATTGTGGGATCACTAATGGTATTGAAAGGTGTTCCCAGTCATGCTACACAGTTTGATAAAAGGCACTGCGATGTTTCCATGGGATCAGATAAGGAATGATGCCATGCTTGAAGATGCTCAAAGAAGAGGCTTTTTGTAGCCAGAAGTAGATTTTTCTTTTTCTTTTTTTTTTTCTTTCTTTCTTCTTTTTAAGAGAAGAATGGCAAAGAAGTAGCAGTGAGGTTTACAAGATAGATCAGGAATTTGAGATATCTGGATTTTTGGGATATTTGACCATTTGGAATTATTCCAGAAACTGAGCACCTTTTAAGTTTCTTTATAAAGAAACAGTTCAAGTCAAAAAGGGAAGCTGGAAGAAGCTTGTGTAACCTCCAAACTCAATGTTCATTATACAGCAAATAAGGCAAAAGAGGGTAAAGCAAGACTTACAGGTAAAGGGATACCAAAGATCCTTGAAGAAAGAACGGATGCAGTTAAGAGTAGGTCACAGTTGAAAGGCAACAGAGCCACTGGAAGGCAGCAGAGGCAGGGAAAAGACACTGTTGAGGAAAAGGCACTAGGCAGTGAGGAATTATTGAAGTGCTTGTATATTAATGCAGGCCAACATACACTGCTGATTTATTTTTATGTTTCTGAGGGGGAGGCTAGTATAATTTTGTTTGCCAGTTCTTTTAAGCTATGTAAGATTGATCATAAATATTTGTGATAAGTCATTATATGTTAAGCAGATTGCTTAAAAATAAATATCTTTTACATAGAAAGTGTTTGTAAGATCAGTAAGTGGATCAAGGTGTAGGAAATTTATTTTTGTAGTAATAAAAAATGTATAAGTGCATGCCTCTATGCCTAGATTCAAACTGAGTGTTTAGATCCTAAGGTTACAGTGAAACATAGTCACAGAAAATAAACAAAGTCAATGTTGAATACACATGCTTTGCTTCACACATTTGTGTTCTCATAAAACACAGAGGTTTGTCAGCCGTTCTGTGGGTTATGTAGGTAGAAAAACAAGTTAAAACTCTCAGTGTAGTCATTTCACTTTTACATATGGGAGTCCTAGAAGCTAAACTGCAGTGAATACCAGCTGGAAATCAGAGGATGGAAGAAGAGAAAGTGCTCTCTGGGGACTCACATGTGACACAGATGCTCAAATAGGGCTTGCAAATAGGGCTTGCAAAAGCTGAAGACCATCTTTAGTACTGAGGTACAGCTAAGCTTCTACCCTTTCTGAAAAATGTCAAGAGAATTTATATAGATTAAGTGATGCCATACAGTGTTTAGGGATTTTCTGTAAGTCCCTAGCAACTGTATCTGTCTAACTAGGCAGATTCCATCCATGAGATTTGGGAAAACAAAACAACATAAAGAGAAAGGAGAATGGGCTGATGATGTTCTTGTTCATGCGCTTCTGCTTAGTCATTCATGGGTCTCCATCACAAGCACTGTGTGAGAGTAAAGACAGATCAGATGTGCTTTGGAGAAGTTTTGTAGGCACTGAGAAGCTGCTGCTTTCTGCAGAGGCACATTTGATGGGGCTTGGGTCAGATTGGGTAGATGAAATACACTGGGGCTAAGTCCCAGCATGACAAATCCAATACTCTAAGCTTGCATCCTTTTTACTATCAGTAGGTAGTTTTTTCTGTTTATAATAGCACTGTCTGTCATACAGATTCTGAGGGTATGTAGTAAAGATGGAGCAGTTCAAGTTAAGAAGACAAAGACTTGTTCCTTTACTTTTATTCAAGCAAAATCTGGATGAGCCAGAGGGATTTTCCTTGAATGGATACTATCTGAAAAGTACTTTTTGCATTAAGCTGAAGCTATAAAAACAACAAAGAGCAAAAGGGTACAAATAAATAGCACAAATAAGTAATATTGAGGTTATAATCTCTCTTTCTTTACAGTTTGCATATATCTTGGTCTGGTGAGGAATAGAAATATCACAGAACCCCAATTATTCAGATAACCTGGACAACCTAAACAAACACCATTCCTAAAGAAGCATTTGGCCTGGAGAAAGCAGTATTTTTTGCTTACTCAGCACCCAGAGCACTGTACCTCAGTGTCCATATGTGGAAGAACTGAAGCTGCAGCTATACCTATGAGAATTCTGGGACTGGAGGAAAATGATTTTTCATGTGCCCTCAACTTTAGAAATTGCTCCTGACCTTAATTCTGGATTATTTTCTCCCTCAGGGCATGCTGTAAGGCCCCTTTTCTACTTCACTCCTTTTCACGAGTTGAGGAAAGGGATGGAAAGCAGGAATGAAGTATGGCTTGCTCGTTGTGTGATTACTGGGCATGGGGTGAAGGGAACGTTAAGGAATACATCGATTTGGGTACCTAAAGTCGTAGACTGGGTTCATATTAATTGTTCATATTAATTTCTATAAATAAACCCAAAAGATATACACTGAAAAAAATATTTGAAAGGAAATCACACTTTTTTGAGGGCATTTCCTTGACTAGAGTTTCAGTGGAGTTATGGCAAATGCTACTGCCTCACCCTGAATTGCCGTGTGGAAATATTTTCAGTATAGAAACTCAACAGCCAAAAGAATCTCTTTTCCAAGATCTTTTCAACATTACACAGAAACTATACACCTTTTCAAGATCTTTTCGACATTACACAGAAACTATACACCTTTCTCTGCTTTAGCAAAATAGAACTTCTTCATTATATTGTGTGAACCTTTTAAACACATTACCTAAAGAATTTACAGCAACTAAAACATGAGTCGTGGCAGCCTGTGGCAATGAGAGTCATGTTATCTCTGGGTGGTGTGAAAGAGAAGTGGTGCAACTGGCACTCAAGGGCTTCAGTTTACTATTTACTGTGTCTTATGCCAAGGTGGTACGACATAAAGCAAGCTGCCATTCTTTGATAGAAAGAGAATTAAGTTTTAATATTATAGAGTTGTCTGTTGAGGCTTGCGAAAAACAATATTTTGGATATGTTCTGTTCCTCTTCATAACAGCATCACTGTCATGCCTCTCGCTATGGTTTAGGAAGTAAGTGTGCTCACGATGTGCAGTTCCCCAGTATGATGGTTTAATAGTCAGAAAACATTCCTGTAAATATTCCTATTCATTAGTGAAGACATAAATGAACCATATAAATGGCCAAGAAAAACATATGTCAAGTATTGTATTAGATATTATATATATACTTTTGAAAGTTCAATGTAAGGAATTGCAATAAACCTAATGCCACTCTCAGACAGCTTAAACTCCAGTTAAATTTTTGTGCAGTGGTGCTTTCTATTAACAAGTCATCTCTGAAGGTCTAAGGTTGGACGATAGGAGACAATAGGCCCAGGGATTTAGGTAAAATTTAGGTCAAATGAATGCATCTATAAAGCATGTTTCAGAAAACGTTCTAAAAAGTAAAATCAGTTGTAGTGCAATCTACAGCTCAGCAGATTATACACCCTATGTTTCACTAGGAGAAAGTAATCTGAAGAACATTTTTATTCAAAGGAGAAACTAAACAAACAGGAAAAAAAATTATATTCTAATGATTTGGAAAGCCCATTTTGGATATATATTTTTTTTTTTTAAGATCAAAATGCTGGTTTAAGATTTAGGGCTAAGACTTTTTGATTACGTTATTAAAATAAGAAATTAGTAATTAAAGTGGTGTTTAAAAATATGACGTCAAATGTTTAAAAGCCTTCATAACAAAGTATTCAGTGCTTTCAAAATAAGGAATTTCATTAAAAAGGAAAATATGAAACAAAAATATTGTGACTTTTTATTCTCCCCAGTCAGTCCTGTTTCTGGCTGAATTTATTAGCTGATTTTATCCAAAGTTCCCTGGTTCCAGTCCCCCCATAGTTCATTTACTTTACACAAAAACTTATTTGCCCAGCTCTAAAGCCAGCCTTAAATCTCACCTCCTTTGTAACTACTCCTTGGAAACAGACCAAATTTCTTTTGGTCTTGCAAGATTCAGAAAAGGTAGTTTGGTAGGTGACTGTATTCTCAAGACCTGTATTTTTCTTTTTTTTTCAAAGAAAAAATGTTAATGCTGTGATGTCTAGTCAGTGGTGTACAGATGGTGATAGTCAATGGGTACAGTTAATATGTTGCAATAATGTAATATTTCATATCCTGACCTTTGAAAATTGATGTCATATATATCCTGCACATAGCAAATGTAACTGTTCCATAAGGGTTGGAGGAGTTCCTGAAACATTTCATGAACATTATCAGTGTGGTTTCTGCACCCGCAAAATGAAGAGAGAGACTTTATGGAAAAGGATGATGCTTTCCAGAGACACTAATTATTTTTTGGGTTTGGTAGTCAAAATATAATGTATGAAATGGGCCTACTTTTTTTTTTTCTTCTATTTCAGAAAGTAAGAAGCATGTTTTTTCAAAGTGTTTCAACTTGAGACTCACAAAACAGAGCCAGATTTTACAAGATTTTAAAGAACAGAATAATCCTAGGTGCTTTTTTCCTACAATGTTACAAATTTTTGGTTTGATTTAATCATGTGCACAACATTATAATGATCATCCCTTTACATGTACGGCATCAAGCATGCACATGGTGCTTTACATATACACCAAGGGCACTGCCTATTACCTATATATAACCCAATTTGGAGTGGTTCAGTATAGAAAGCAGAATCTGCTCCCGTGTTGGGGAGGTCTTGGCTCAGTTTCCCTGGACATACCTGGGCATTTCCACGTGGCTGATACATGTAAGCGAAAGCAGGTATTCTTACTGCTGTTCTTTCATCAGGATTCCTGAAAACAGAAAGGAGCCCCCCCCCTCCCCCCCCAGTGCTATAGAAATAAGTTTTCAGGGACATGTTCAATCAATGCATCCCTAAGCTGACTTTGAGTCTCCCCCTCCCCTCTGCTTTCAACCCATGTAGCTGTTCTGGCTCTGTGTGCAGAACTACAGGATGTATTAAATTTGATTGTTAAAAAAAAGTCTTCTAACATCTTTTTCAGACTGATAAAAATAACATTTGATTCTAAACTAACTGAAGGTGAGTTAGTGGCAGAGGTACTGCAGCAATCCTCATAGAAAAGAAGTAATAATTAAATGCCTTTCAAACACTCGGATTCAAGCCCCAGAGCTACATCATTTAAAAGCTGTACTTCCTGAAGCCCATTATGAAGTACTTATAGAGACTGAATAGTAGTCAAACTAAGCACTGGCAGTCTAAAGTAAATGAAAATAATCAAAGGAAACAGCATAGCGTACAGTACAATTTATAGAAAGTCAGGATGAAAATAGGTGAGGAGTCAATGTATACACTAAATTATATACATTGGTGACTATTTAACATCTAGTGTCTGTCAAGTATTTGCTTTATTTACTGTGAAAGCTAAAAAGGAAAATGAATAATAAAATATTTAAGAGTCAGTGTAAATGAAAAAAATGTTTTCCCAAGACAATGGACTCCTCCAGCTATGTGGCAATGAAGCAGAGCAGAAACATTTATTTTCCAGGCAGAAGGCATCTCTTCTGAGATAAATTTCTGTGACAATGATCATAAAGTAGGCATACAATATAATTAATCTGAAGGTAACCTGCTTTTATACCTAGCGCGCTGAAGGAGCAGCGGTGGCTGTTCCCTGTGGCCTGGCTCCCCACAGCCCGGCTGTCCTGCCCGAGCCCTGCTTCTGGCACTGGGCTCACTGCGCTTTGCAGTCTCCCTGAGAGCGGTGCGGGCTGAAAACGCCGCCTTCCTAACAGCAGTGATGTTTGCTGCGTGCGGGGTAGGGGGCACGCTTTGGCAGACTGCTTTTTCCTGTAGAAATCTCCTTTATTTGCTTCCTATGAATGAAAACCTTTGCTATGGAAGAAAAGAACCCTCTTTTCCAATGATTTTTGTAGGTGACTTTGCTTTTCCCCACAGTTATTTTTTATGTATGTATGTATTTTTATTTTTTATGTAACAGCTTCCCACCTGCCTGTTTGCCTCAGAATGATGCTCCCTCCAAACCTTCCAAACGCAACTGCAGCCAGGTTTTTAAACTCCCTCCCCATGCACCCCTTATGCTTTACTCTGGGCACAATCAGCACTTTGTTTTCCTCGTGACTTCTCACAGCGTAGGTCTCAACATCTTGTAGTCTCAGATTTAATGCCTTTTTGATGGTGCAGGCTGTTTGAAATCTCCCTGGTGTCCCCACCTTTCTCAGTGCTTCCTCTTTCTTAGTATTTCTTCAACATTTTTAACAATCCTTTTACAATTTATCATATTTAAATGTCAGCTCTGCCTAGGTTGTTTTGGTTTTTTTTAAAGGTCTAAACATGTATTTCTTTACCAATTTCAGAAATATTTAGTTTTGCCTTGGTAGTAATTCCCTTCCATTCTTCCAGAAAAACAGTCACTAACCTAAAAATGTAACTCGGTAAATGCAATTTTAATTACTGTATAAAACACTTAATTGGGATATTGTTACTAGGGAGTATTCAGAGTCAAATAAATAAGTAAATACAACCTGGTGACACTTGCAAAAATATGCAGGATAAACTCCAGGAACTCAGAATTAAAGTCTGATTATTAATAAATAACATAATGTACATAACATATAATGTATACATAATATACATATATATAACACATATATTAATAACATAAATTAAATGTCACCCCAGGCACTAGCTCCCTTGCTTGGGCAGGTCAGGCACAACTTGTCACAACTTCCCCTTATGATCTGAAGTACATGAGTACAGGTACTTGATGCTGGGACTATTTGATCTTAAAATGTCACTGAGGCTATTTGTGCCGGGTCATATAACTTCAAACAAAGTATTTTAAACTTTTCTCCCTCCATTCTTCTTATCAGATAAGTGGATAACTCTGTTATTGCTTACTGTAAAACCAGCAAACACTACTTTTCCTTTTATCTTAAATCACAGCTTTCCTAAAGTGACACTATTGTTTACTTTAAAAAAAGGATATTATGGATATGTGTACAATAATAGTAGTAATAAAACCTGCTAGACTGCCCAGAAGTGTCTTTAACACTGAATATTTTCATTACTATTGCTCTGCCTTATGGCCACAGTCAGTAAATGCAGAAATAGCTGGGGACTCTCACTACATCTCTGCTCCACTTCTACGTTTCATAGCTATCATTCAAGTTATGTTAAAACATTTCACGACAATAAGAGGACTCTGGCATTAGCTTATGCAACTTTAGGAGTCAATTTTTCAGTATTTGTAGCCAGATTTGTTTACCTGATTCAATCTATCGGCAACGTGCAGGTTTGTAAGAGCACTGGTATGGCAGAGGCAAGTACCCAGCCTGGCTCGGTTGGCCCTAGGGCCAGAGCCAGAGGTGGTGGATAGCAGTGCTGTAGAGAGAACTGGGGTAGCTCCTGCAAGCCAGCTCAGGGCTTGAAGGCTGAGGTAATTCTCTGTACCAATTACAGGTACTGGATGACCAAGCTGGACAACACTGCTATTCATAGCGTGGGTTTACCACCTTAGGTCTCAGTGACATCGGGGAGACAGTGCTGTTGGGTGAATTGCATTTGACACAGGCATTAAAACATTCAGAGGCATAAAACCAGGATAAAAATATCCCCATCTAGCCCAAAGGAATAAAAACAACTTGGGAAAAGACAAACATTCTGGTAAACTAATGGAGTCTGATATAAGGTGTGTTGCGATGGTACAGTGCATGCTATGCTTTCCTTAAAAATCAGGTATTTACATGTGATCGTCCAATTCGGACTCTTTATTTAAATTTGAACCTGTGTCTTGACTACATTCCTCTCCCATCATGTAAGACTCAACCCTTTTAAACACAGTAATATATCTCAGCCCTAGGTGAAACCAATCTCTCAACTTTGGCTGAAAATCAGAGGTGTAAGAAGACAAATGTTTGGTTAGATTATGATTACTGCCTGTACAACTGAGAACACAGTGAATTGAAGATTGTTACATAAGTAAGGGTAAAGAAAAGGTCCCCATATGCATTTTATCTTCATTTAAGAAAACAAAACCTAAACTACACTTGAGGCCACTGGAGGTGAGCCTTGCAAATCTGAATTAATTTACAGGAAGCTCAGGAAAGCAAATGTGGGCTGTTGTAGTCACCCTTACTTGTTGTTTGAAATTTTCCACCTATTTAGATAGGAAGAAAAAGGAAAAACAATCACACCAGTTCAGCTCTTGCCGACTTATTATTTTCATGGCACTCACTGACTATATTTCAAAAGCTGCACAGACTGGTTGTATCTACACAAGGGAGAACAGAAGTTTAAAACAGTCATTATAGTGCCAGGCTAGATCTTCCTTTCCTGAGTGGCACAGAGGATGGCCAGAAAAGCCCTCCCTCCCCCCCGAGATATCTGAAGAAACAGTACTCTGCAGTTCCTCATAATCACATCTTTTGTTTTGTATTACTGTGGTTATAATTATTATTTCCACGGAGCCCAGGAGGCCTAAGCAAGGATGAAAATCCTATTCTGTACCTCCAAACAGATATTTGGAAAGACAAATCTATTTCCAGAGAAAATTGTATTTGAAAGATGAGAAAGGTTGTTTTCAATCCTGGTGAGTGAGCAGGTGAGCATACTCAAATAAGCCCTCACAATTAAACGATTATTCAACTCAAACAGGTGTTTTCCAGGCAAATAAAGAAACACGTATATTCACATCAACATAGGGAGCCATGGTCTACCTCCTGCTTCTGAAAATTTGGCTCTATGTACATGGAAGTGGAAAACAACAGCTGTGAAGGAGGGAATTTGGAGTACACATGAACACCAGACCCAGCTGTAGATTTGCATTCTTTAACATCTGGTGCTGAGTAGAGACTGGGGAATTCTGTGACAACATGAGATTTTATGCATTTGTCAGCTAAATCTAGCATTTCTCTTTGGGACATTTGCATGGATGAGGTTGATCTCAGAGAGCTGTTTTAAGCCAGAACAAAATAAAGGAAGAGGATTGTTTCTGATTTGGGCTCTCAATTTGTATGCAGAGCTGGGAGGTTGCATGGAGCTTGCCTTGAATCTGTTCTGCCAAAAATTTGCAAGATAGCTTCCACAAAACACCAACATGTTTGATTTCAGAAGTACTGTGGCTTGAGGCTCCATTAAAGCCTTTCGGTGCATAATTAAAAAGGTTAAGAGTGTGTGCCTGTGTACGTGTGTAGGTGGGGAATTCAACTAAAGGAGAGAGACCAATACAATTTAAAAAAGGGATTTTCAACACTTCTCTGAAGATTATTGAAATATCACAATAAACCCAGATACTCAAGGAAAAGAAGGTTTGTGACCATATGACACAGTCCCTTGAACAGAAGTAATTCTGCCCTTATGTTTGTAATTTTACCTCATTCCATTACAGCTGATTTTTGTTTGAGATGATAAAAAGTCTTGTGCCTTATGCGAAGCCAGTTTGTATCACCATGGTTTACATGCAAACAAAGGAACAAGAGTTTGAGTACCAAAGACATTACACATCATTATACATTGTAAATCCTCAGGTGCTCTTTTAGGATTATTGCTATGTATTGTTGGACACTACACATTGTAAAACAGCATTGCAAAATTAAATCAGATCACTAATTAATGGAATTTTATTTTAATCTGTACTGCTTGGTAACAATGGCATTCTTAAGACAGGAGCTAGTTTGATTTTAACTGGATTCTTCTTTATATGCCACCAGGATAAACACAAGACTTCACATGAAAGCATTTAACTTTTCTTCCTCATAACTGTGGGTACTCAAGAGTGGGTGTAGGCTGAGGCTGGATAAAGATGCTGTGAAGTCTGTGGCTGCGACCTTTCCACCTTAGACATCTGAGAGCACACATTGTGCAGCAGATAGTGCTAATGAACACTGCCTTTTCCTGAGGAACTCATGCTTCACAGTCCCTGCTCTGGCATATTGCATAATCTGGAGTGGTGTAAAAATGATTGACAGTGCAGAAGATGAAATAAGCCTTCCTCCTTCCTTCCTCATCTTCCTCTCAGATAGGCTGCTTGAACTGATTTTGTTTTGGGGTGACCTTTGTTCCAAGTGATCCTTGCACCAAAAGGAATGCAAAGAGCTTTTTACAGCTGCTGGTCACAGATCATGTATGTGGACTCAGATATCCACCAACAGGACCATTTTTATGACATTGCCTAGTCTCCATTACCTGCACACACTAATGAAGTTTGACCCATTTTCAGGTACAGTGATTTAACAAGGTCTTGTGTTAGAGTTTGGGTGTCGATTTTTTTTTTTTTTTTTTTTTTAGTGGAAAGTGCTATCATGCTTTTGCCATGAATATATGAAGAAATACCCTGAACTGCTTCAGCTGCCAGTTGTCTCTCTGCAAAGTAATCCTTGTGCTACACATGTGGTGGGAAATGTTTCTGTAATACAGCCCCTCATTCCTTTAATTATGGCTTATTACCCCATGAAGGATAAAAAAGAACTAAAGCTCTTAAATATACCTTGTTAATGACAGCTGTAAATGTACATATTACTTTAACAGTGCTGTGATTGAGTCTGGTATGCTGACTAAAGGTCCACAGTTTTCTAAAAATACACTCCTGTAACTTTGAAACAGACACAGGTGGAAGTTTACCTGAAGAGAATAGGCTTTGCTGACAAGTTGTGGCTGACAAATGGTAACCCCCAATTTCTGAGAAATTCTTGGTTATAAATCAGGTGTGAGAGAAACCTTACTCCCTTGAGATGACCGCCAAGATTTTGCTCTGGATACAGATGCAGCTTCTTAAAGACAGAATGTTATTTACAGCCTATAATATACCTGCTATTTTTTATAATGCCTCTCAACAACCAAATAATAGAAATATTTGTTTATATTAGAAAGTGTTGTGTTGTGTGTGTCTGTCCATGCATGTGAATGTAGCCCTTGCATGTAATCCTCAACATGTGTGTGGCCATGATAGGTGCTACTCTGGTCATGTAATCAATTAAGTCAAGGCTCACCCTAACACTCAAGCCCCAGGGTGTGCACCCATCAACCTTTCTAAAACTGGAGCACTAGATTACACCTAGATGACACACCTAAGCAAGGGACTGGCATTAACCTCGTGCTAGATTGAAATCATTCCAGGCAGTCTGTTTTGGATTTCCAAATGGGCTGTATTTCCAATTGTTCTAATGCGTTAATTCACTTGGTATCCATTTCCTTCTGTCAGCTGCTTTTGGGAAATAAATCATGCATTGTTATTTTAGCTTTGTTCATCCTATTAAAGGTTTAGGAAATGCAGCTGAAGATTATCTGGAGTTTTGTATGGCAGGGGTTGACCTGCAGCAATGGGACAATCATCAATCACATCTTTAAAGAGTCGCAAACTGCAAAATGCTTATTCATTTTATTTTCATTCTGCAGCATAGTATTTAAAAATGTTTTCCACCATTCATGCAGAGAGGTAAAACCAAACGTGTAACCTGAAGAATTTTATTTAAAAAGTCCATTTCAGTGTATAAATGTCATCTACCCAGTGAAGGTGGATATACCAATAAACTACAAATTCCACATTTACCAGCTGCACATTAGAAGCCTTCTCCATTCCCTTCTTGCTTGGTTGTAGAGATTAAATTGACAATGCCATGATGATTTGCGTGTGCTTTCATAGTGCTGATGTTAGGCTAGGTGCGGAGTGGTGATGGATGTAATGCTTCCATCCCACAGCATCTGCCAATACTGGACTCACAGAAGAGCATTGTCCAGAAGGAGCCTAGATTACCCCAAATGCTGCTCTCACTCAGCTCCACAGTGCAGCCTTCACCTGTGATTTGTCAAGACCTGTCCCCTGCTTCCCAATATGATATTAAAGACGGCAGTACCTGTATCCTCTAATTCACCTGGGTGAGAGGCACTACTGTTAACTGGTTCTGACTGAGTTTAGAAAGCAAAGCTCACTGGGTTGCCTCTGATTCCTGCTTAAGAGCTGGAAAAACTCCCATGAGAGACAGCTCCTGTCTAGTAACCTATTAATTGGCAGCAGTAGCCTTCCCTGCTTTTCCCAATCCCTCCACCCCTTCCAGAAATTTGCATTTTTTCTTTACATATCTTGCTCAGTTTCCTAGCAAGCATTTCAAATCTAGTATCTTGTGATTATTCCAGCAACTAATTTTTAGAAATGCCTAGGCATCTTTGATCCCTGGTGTTCTGGCTGTGTTGGTAGTGTCAACTTTTTGCACTGTGCTGTGGGCTAACCCCATTGCAGCACACAGTATAGTGTTACTTGCACCCATACTTACCCTTCTCTCCAACCACAATTAGATCATCTCAAAATATCTGTACTGCTCAGAGGCTCTAGATCTGATGTGAGGGTTCATAGATTAATTTAGCACAATTGCTTTACCTTGGGATTTAAACAAGCTACTAATTTAACAGCCCTGAATCTTTCTCGCTGTCCCTGTGCTGAAGTCCTATGTTTCCCATAGGGTGTGCGGGAATAAAGAATATATAAAAAGAAAAAGAAGCATGAAATCCTTAGCCTTTCAGCCCTTCATTTCCCTGTGACTTTCAGACTGTTCTGACTTGCACACTGGAGAGACTCAGAGTTATTTTTTTCATGAGAAACAGATTGAATGCGCAGGTTTTCATTGATCTCAGTGCAAGTGAAGTTCACCTCTCTGAAGAATCCCCGAAGAGTCTAACACATGGTGCCAGGTGTAGTCAGGACCTTGTACTTGAGTTTGTTCTCTCCTGCACCTCCGTTCTCCTCAGCAGGTGGTGGAACGACCTCTTGATTTTCCTTTATTATGCTTTTAAGTGTTGCAAATGATTTTGACCAGTCTGGCGCTTCTTTAACTTAAGCCACCAAAGTGGAGCCCTGAGATACCCTTTAATCCTGAACTGAGAGCTGAGTGGGAGCAGAAGCTGCTTACATGACAGCAGGAAAATCCATTCTCTGAGAAGGAATTCTCTGTAGCTGCATGTGGCATTGCCTGAACACAGTCCTCACCAGCACTGATGTAATGCACAAATCTGAGCTGGGCCAAAAACTTGCACCCTGTGCACATCTGAATTTCTATTTTCCAACAGTGCTTCACAGTAAGTGTAAAAAACCCCTTCCCGTGGGGGTGCTGGTGACTCCAGAATGGCCCCACATGCCTTGGGCGGGCTACATCATGTGCCTGGATTTTTGCTGGTGTCTGTGGGTAGCTCATATTTTCCTTGCTGTTGAAGAGCTGCCAGCTGCACATCTGCAAGATACTCCAGGGAGAAATGGACCACAGTTTGGTTTTCGTAAATAACCTCTCAAATCCAAGATTTGTGAAAGAAAATGCTGTCAATGCTTTTACTTAAATTCTATCCTTATTTTTACAGCTTAGTTCAATTTTAACAACAACAAAAAAAGTCTTGCATTCACTGTAACATGGATTAGTGTGGTCCCACTGAAGTCTGTGCAATTGCATCAAATATGCCAGTAGAGAATTTGGCCCACAAAAGGCAAAGAAGCCTTGATAAAGCCATGCTCTCAATGTGAACATTAATTTTCCTTATTGCTTGTACCAAGAGATCATTTTCTCTGGTCAGAACTCCAAATGCAACTTTTACTATCAAGAATATTGTTTTAAAATAGAAAAATAAAGAGTAAATGATCATAATTTTCAATAACTATACTGCTATAGCCTTAATTTTCAAGGAAAAACATTATCAAACTCAATTTCAGATAACGTTCTATTATGTGCAAACCACTGTTGATATAATAACTTCTATTTTAGGTTGCTAGCAAAGAGAAGAACAATGTGACCCATTTAAAAACTGGCTCACAGAAAAATATTAGCAAGCCATTTATCATTTCTGTTTAATTTCAGTGATAAGCACCATTTCATAGAAACATTTCTTTGTTACAAAACTAACAGTAGCATAGGACGTATTTGACCATAAGACATACACTTTGCAATGGTACTGAGAAATGGAGTTTGTTGCCAATTGTTTGGAAAAGAAATAAAAAAAGGAAAATGCTCACCTTCTTTGAATTCTGCAGTAGATGGAGCCTGCATTTTTTGAAATCTCTGATTAATGGGCAAATCACATTCACACAGCTGGAGTGCTGCAATGGCTGGATACAGGCTCTTTGGGAAGGGCAGGACAGGATGGTAAGAAGGGCAACTTCTTTCTCTGAGAAAGAAGTAGGAATGCATGGAGCTCTGCCATGAGCCAGCTGAGAGCTTATGGGTCTGGGCTGGCTGGCAGACCCATGTGGGTGACATTGATGTGGGTGTCTGCTACAAACTCCCTGATCAGGTAGAAGCAGCAGATCAGTCCTCCTTCAAATAACTGGAAGAAATCTGTTCACTAGCCTAGGTCCTCACAGAAGTCATTAACATCCCTGATCTCTGCTGGAGAAGCAACACAGCAGGGCAAAGGTTTCCAGGAGGTTTCTGGAGTGCATTGATGACAACTTCCTGATACAGATGACTGAGAAGATGAAGAGTGGAAATGCTTTGCAGGACCTGATTTTTACAAAGAAGAATGGGTTGGGAATGTGAAGATCAGGAGCAGCCCTGGCCACCATGATCGTGCAGTGGTGGAGCTCAGGATCCTGAGAGAAGACAAATAGCAGGTTAAACAACCCTGGACACCAGGACAGCAAACGTTGGCCTGTTCAGGGACCTGTTTGGAAGAATCCCATGGGAGACCATCTTGGAGAAGAGTTCAGGAGAGCTGGCTGATTTTCAAGGGTCATCTCTTCCAGACTCAAGAGTGGTCTGTCCTCACATGCAGGAAGTGACACAAAAAGTGGGAGGAGGCCTGCATGGATGAACAAGAGGCTCTGGACAAAACTCAAAGATAAAAAAGGAACATTCAAGAGGCTGAAGTAGGGCTAGGTGATATGGGAGGAATATAGACACACTGCTGAAGCATGTAGGGACCAGGTTAGGAAAGTCAAAGACCTCCTGGAGCTGAATCTGGTGAGGGATGTTAAGAGCAGCAAGACAGTTTTCTACTGGTGCATCAGCAGCAAAAGGAAGGCTAGGAAAAATGTGGGCCCACTGCTGAATGGTGGCAGAGGATGCAGAAAAGGTCAATGTACTCAGTGCTCTTTTCTTGTTGGTCTTTACTGGTAAGACCAACCTTCTGGAATGCCAGGTCTTTGAAACACATGGAAACATCTGAAATAAGGAAGAAGTACCATTGTTGGAGGAGGACTAAATTAGGGAACATTTCAACAACTTGGATGCGCACAAGTCTGTGGGACCTGATGGGATGCAACAACTGCTGAGGGAGCCAGCCAGTATCACTGAGAGGCCACTCTTGATGATCTTTGAAAGGTCATGGCAATCAGGGGAGGTTCCTGAGGACTGAAGAAAGCGAATGACACTCCTTTCTTCAAGAAGGAACTACAGGCCAGTCAGCCTCACCTCATTCCCTGCAGAAGGGATGGAATAAATAATCCTGGATGCTATCTGCAAACACGTAACATACAGAAGGTGACTGGGAGTAGTCAGCACAGGTCTAGGAAGGCAAAATCATTCTTGACCAACCTGGTAGCCTTCTGTGGCAAAGTGACTAGTCTGGTGCATGAAGGAGAGCAGTGGATGGTGTTTGTCATGAGTTTAGCAAGGTTTTTGACACTGTCTGCCAAAATATCCTCACTGGCAAACTGATGAAGTACAGACTGGGTAAGAGGACAGTGAGCTGGACTGAAAAGTGGCTGAACTGCTGGGCTGAAAGGGCTGTGATCAGCAACACAAAGTCCATCTGGAGGCCACTTGCCAGAGGTGTACACTGGGGATCGATACTGGGGCCAACATGGTTTAAAAACTTCATAAGTTACCTGGACAGTGGGACAAAATGCACCCTCAGCAGTTTTGCAGATGATACAAGTCTGGGAGGAGTGGCTGCTCTGCCAAATGTTTGTGGCTTGAAAAACAGGCTGACAGGAGCCTCGTGGAGTTCAATAGGGTGCTTTCCAGCTGGTTGACCCCACAGCTTCTACTGGTACCTGTAGTTGTTTCTTTCCAGGGACAGGGCTGAGCATTTCCTTTCATTGAACTTCATGGGAAATGCTCAGCCCTCCCCCTGGAAAGAAACAACTACAGGTACCAGAAGAAGCTGTGGGGTCAACTAGCTGGACAGCACCTCCAATAAAAAGGGCCCGAGGGTTGTTCACCAAACTGAATGTGAGCCATAAATGCCCCCATGCAACATAGAAGGCCAACAAGCCTCCTGGGCTGACTAGGAGGAGTGTTGCCAGGAGGCTGAGGGAGGTGATCCTGCCCCTGTACTCAGTACTGGTGAGGCTACACCTGGAGTGCTGTGTCCCCTTCTGGGCTGTCCAGTCCCAGAGAGATGTAGAGCTACTGGAGAGAGTCCAGCACAGGGCCATGAAGATGGTTAAGGGACTTGAGCATCTCTGCTACGAGGAAAGGCTGAGAGAGCTGGGACTATTCAGCCAGGAGAAGAGAAGGCTCGGGGTATCTCATCGATGTGAATAAATACCTGATGGAGGTGAGTAAAGAGGGTGGAGCCAGGCTCTTTTCAGTGCTTCCCAGTGACAGGACAAGAGGCAACAGGGAAAATGAAATACAGGAAATTCTCCTTAAACATAAGAAAAACATGTTATTTACTCTGGGGGTGCTCAAACACCGGCACAGGTTGCCCAGAGGATGAGAGATGGAGTGTCTGTCCCTGGAGATATTAAAACCCCAGTGGGGCATGGACTTAAGCAATCTGCTTTAGCTGCCACTGCTTTGAGCAGGGGATTTTGACTAGATGATCTCTAGAGGTGCCTTCCAAGCTCAGCCATTCTGTGAAATCATTGCTTATATAATAAAACAAAAAGTGCTGTCCCTGTAGGAAGCTCCATTTTATAGGCATGGGTGCAATCATGCAAGTTCTGCTGTTAGTAAATTCTATTAGAAAGAAATCACCTATAGACTTGCAGGGTGTAGGATCCTGACATCCAGAGAGACAGCAGTGACCTTCTGGCACCTGGTTCTGGGGTATATGTGGGATGCTTTGTCACTCCACACCAGCTGCATTACTTAGAGGTGGGCTGTCCCATCCCCACGTAAGGAGCACAGTAAGCATCACAACCTTGGTCCGCCAGTATACTGGAGAGGAGTGAGCTGCTGGAGGGGAGCAGTTGGCTGTGCTGGCACGGCAGCAGCTGGGGAGCCCTTCTCTCAAGGAGAACCCGCAGCTGATTTTTCCAGCCTACTTTCTAGACCTTTTGTGCTGATCCCACAAAGCATGATGGGAATAGAGCAGGGCTGGGAATATGTGTGAAAAAATATCTCCCCCAGCCTTTTAGGTACTGAACAGAAGGGATATGTAACAGCATGACTTTTGCACCAATTCCACAGAGATAAAACCACTTCTGAAAGCAGTTTTTTTGGTTGTTCAGGAAAACTAATTTTCCTCCTAGGTTTGAATTAGACAAGGTCATTTTATTTTTTCTTCAGATTCCTATTATTGTTACAATTATTATAATTGATGAATCATTTTGAACAGCAAATATATGGAGCAAACTATACTTTTTTTTTTTTTTTACATCATCCTTTTAATATTAAGTTTTGGCCTGCATTTTTATTAAATGAGGAACCACCACTTACTCTGTTTAGGACTGATGTATTCATGAGTCTTATTTTCGGTGGCTATGAGGGAAACACAACATTTTAAAGTGGATTGAGGTAGTCGATCTCTTCCCTAATGCATTTTTAATGTATGAGACATGGTAAGGACCAGAAAAGCATTCTGTCCTCTGCAATACAATTTGACAACAAAAAAACATTTTAGAAAGAAAGATAAAACCAAGCGAACAGGATGTATGGAAGAGAGAAAGAAACAGCCATCCTATTAGTCTCCAGTTAGCTAATTTTATTGGGGTTTCCAGCATACAATAAACAAATATGATAACTGGTGGGGGGATGAGGATGTTGTGATATTAATAAGAATGTAATTCCATAAGAAACTGTTTTTTGATTATAGCTAATAGTATTACTGAAATGAGGCTAATGAAGGCAATCAATCTTATATACTATTTTTTTGTAAATCTGATTCTCAAAGCATTTCTGATAGAAAAAGGAAATTTTTCTTCTCCTCCCAACAGTCCCTGCTGATATGAGAAGTCCTGATGAAAACAATTGACAAGCAGTCTGAGGATTAAATAAAATTCTGTGGCTGCACTTCTATTCTGCCTTGTGTCTGTAGTTCCTCTCTCATGACAATGTCTTTGCAGCAACATTTTCTTTCAGTAAGAAAAGTGCTACAGTGCGTCTGGAGCACAGTTATAGATCTTATTGGTGTGCTAACAAACTCTAGCTGCTATGAAAGTTACCTTTAGTCTTGCGGACTTGGATACTGTTAACAAAGGCTTTTGCTGTGTTATACCTTTGGGTGTTTATGTAATTAGCTGGGCTGCACTGCACCCCATACTGCTTGGTTTCACTGGTATTAGCGCTGGAGTAAACTAAAATCAGGTAAGCTTCACTGTATTTACCCATTCTGTGGGAACACTGCAGACTGCAGTGCATCTCCATTTCTTACCGTCTTCTCTTCCCATTCCAGCCTGCCTTCATCTAAGTAATCAAAACCCAGCTTCATTTGGCAGATCCCTGAAAACTCAGAGATGAATACTTTTCCCCTCTGTGTCCCTTGCCTGTTTCATTATCCATTTTCCTGGGAAGGGACAATGTGATTTAGAATATGTATCTTTATAGCATTTGGAAGAACACCTATTTCTTCATAGAAATGTCATGGGATATATTTTAAAACACAGACATTTAAGAAAAACTGGAAGTACTTTTACTTTGCTTTGCTTCTTCTTACAAGGGAATGTCTACAATGAAATGACTAATCTTGTGAAAAAAATTGTGGATACTAATGTGTGACCACCATTCTTGGTAGACTGTGAAGAGAAGATGCCCTACATATTTATCTCCTCAAGCTCAACACCTTCTTCTCTAGGATTCTGGAAATGTGTATTCTAGCAGAGGTTGCTGTCTCTGTCACCATGCTGATTTAAGTCAATGGCAGTAACCTTTCTGATGTCAGTGAGGCAAGATAATATCTTGTGTGAACAGCCAGTGCTCACATCTTTCCTCGTCTCAGGAACCTTGCTGATATGTGATTTAATACCTTACACGTCCAACCTCACCCAAATACACGAGTGAGCACACATATGTGACAGGAAGGGGATACGAAGGTGAAGAAAAGGATGTGAATATAAAGCTGGATTAAAGGTAAGGCATTATGTACTAGATCATACCACCTATTTTTCTGTGCAAGGCTTTTTCCTGGATCTCAGTTCCAAGCAGCTGCTGAGGCTAGCGCCATGAAGCACAGGAGATTATGGGCAAAAATGTATTTGAAATATCAGATGCTTGGAATAGCGGAAGTCTTGTCTCAGCTTGATGAGAACAGTCTGAGATATGGCATGGACTGGAGAAACACCAGCAACGCAGCAAACAAGACAATGGGTACTGGTTAAAAAAAAAGAAAAAAACATGTTGATTTTGTTTTGTCAGAAGAGAAACTTTTTTTAGTTAGATTCCTGACTGGTTATTTGTATTTGAGGTTTCTTACGAAAACCACTTACCACAGAGCAGGTTAGATCCTTGCACTGTTGTGCTGTCATAACTGTAAATTCATTAATGTTTCACTGAACTGTTTTAATGCCATTAGACTGCCCCATGTCACATGTGTTGTGCCTATGAATGCTGTCTTTGTCTCCCTGCTTAGCCTGGAAGGTGAAAGGCGCTGGAATTGAACTGATTTTTTCAAGCCAAGAATCTTTGCAATCATAAATAAAACAAGCCCCTTCAGCTTAACATTCATTGCCTCCTTTCTCATTTAGAAACAGATGTCAGCACAAGGAGAAAGCAGGTGCAGACTGCCTCTTTCAGCTGCTTTTGAAGGAAAGCAGGAAGTGAGTAAGTCACTGGGACATGTGTTGTACGTATCTTTGGAAAAGCATTTATAACTTCTAGATACATTTCTGCTAATGAGTGTGTGAGATGCCAGCTCTTTGGAAGTTACAGTGTGCACTGCTGTGCTCTCATCAGCTCTGATGGATGCAGTTTGTATGGGAATATAATTTAAACATGAGGATATGAAGAATGATTTATTAAATTACCAGAGAAAGTACTCAAGAAAAATGCCTAATACCAGAAAAAATGTCTGCCTTAGTGGAATGCTATTAGAAGTAATTTTTTATAAACTGGAAACCCGCAAATGGATGCTCTCCATACATTGTGGAATTGTCTGAATCTGCATATAAATACCCTGAAGTAGTAGCTGTAAAATATTATCATTTATGACAAACAGTATCTTAACTCCTGAACCTAATGAAGGCTGCAATCTTATTGTTGCCAATCATATTATTGCTGTTAAAGTGAACAGAAATGCGGTCTGAGAGCATGTTATGTTTGGGTGTGGGGTGAGAATCTGAATGCTGCCATTTTCCCCTAGGTTATCCAACTCTGACACAAAACATTGTCTTTTTTCAATGAGGGCAAGATCAGACTCAGTATGATCCATAGTCTCTACAAGATGCCAGACCAAGGTGGGCAGAAGGGAATAAACAGTGCAATAGCCTCTCTTCCCTCTCTTTCCACATCTGTCAAGCAGACCTGGTTTGATGTGGGTGGCAATGTGCTATTCTTTGTGAAAAGCTGGCACAATGCACCCTCATTAGCAGAGCATGCCCACTTTTATTTGCCGCTCTTGCAGTACCTCATTTTAAACACCACACTGCAGGGATTTTGTAGAGTCTCTGGGATTTTAACTATGAAAGGAGAAGTTTTTCTTGTAAACTCCTACAGCTTCCTGGGCTTGATGCACTGCATTGTCTGGCATGGATTTCACTTTCCCTGTGACACTGAAAAAGCACTAGCCCTCCTGTCAGAGAACAACTTGCTTCAGTGCTCTAGGCTAGCAGAGCAGCTCTGTGATAAACAAGCTTTTAATTTTGTATTTCCACACTTTCAGTTTGTAATTTGCAACTTGACAAAGCTGTGTGTCAATGACTGTGCCAAAAGCTCAGCCCCAAACAGAGACACTAAAAGAAATGTGAGGGTAGGAGAGAAAGTGCTCATGGGAAGTGCACAGAAGAATTGTACTATTAGAAGCTTTGTAGATGCTTTGATTTAGTGCCATTAGTCTTACTGCTACAGGCCTTCTACTTGTTAGTAATGTAGACAGTCCAGGAAAAGTCCCAAGAGACTATGAATGACGCCTTTCAACCTGCAAAGTATCTTCTGCCTCTCTGAATTCCAAGGAGGGATCTGCCAAAGCCCAAAACATCTGGGGACTCATGAGGAGCCTGCCCTTTCATATAATAACATTTCTCTGGAACGAACTGTTGCTTAATCAAAGTACATAGGTAGCCAATCTCACGGAGCATCAGATTTGCAGAAAAAAGCCCCGCTGGTTCCTTCAATATGACCCCAGCTCAAGCATGTCAGGTAGAACTGCCAGAGATGGTTCATCTTCTGCGTGAAGGGAATACCCAGTGCTCAAATGTATCTTAACGAACCCAAGACAGAGATTTTCAGTGCCAAAATGAGATTTTTAAGTGCTAAGCAGAAATAATAATACTAATAGAATTTAGGAGAATTTCAGTTCATTATAAGAAAAACCGATCCACAGCTGGGACGCAAAAATAAGCTATTTCAGAGAAGGTGCTTGCACACATTTAAGCACTTTGGGAAGCAGCACAAGAACATAAAGAGCAGAGGACCTTTTCTCCTTTTCTGCTTACCTGACAGTTGTCTTGTTCCCTGAAACCTTCACAATAATCCTTAAGTACTGCACTGTCTCCTGGTGCGTTTCCTCTGTCCCTTTCCCAGATGAAGAGACGCTGAGCTTATCTGCTTTGCTGATGCAGATACAACAAAGCACACTATGCTACGAACTAACTCCCTTCCTGTGGAACAAACATTAGGAAGCAGCTGAAGAGATATTTAAGAGTCTCATGTTTCAGTGTAAACCAGAAAATACTGTTTCCAGAGTCTTAAACAAGTGGGTGGAGACTGGGAAATTCAAAATCTTATAGGAAAAAATAAAAAAAGCTTATACCGAACATTTCTTCTTAGTGAAGAAGTCTTCTCTGATGCGGTCCGTCTGTCGTCCCCCCCCCGTCTCCCCCCCGTTTTCATATCAAACTTCTGTATATGAATGTATTACAGGACATTGATAAAATAGTAGAGTCACGGTTAACTTACTGCGTGGAAATCTGGGGCATTTTGGGCAAAGATTTCATACGTAGTGTGTTAATGGCAACTGTTTGAAGTTGTTCAGTGGCTTGAAAAATTAGCAGTCCCTTTGCATTTGAATATGAACATTTCTGTGTCTGTGTAAGATCTCAGTTCTTTGAGGCTGGGGTGATCCTTTTTAGAACACATCCAATCTAAGTCAGGCATTACTACATTATTTTTGATGATATTATCATCCTGGAAGATTACTTATTCAAGAAATCAGTGTTCAGTGTTCCTACCCTGAACCTTTAAATCAGAACAAAATCAGTTTCTTCTTCCTAGTTATCTACACTGAAACATGATTAATGAACGGTAAAATCTAAATCTGAATGGAAATATCTCCTGTTCCCTAGGTTGCAGTTGAACCGTTTTGAATTGCAGAACTGAGGATGTGAGCTGTGTCTTTCTAGCAGCATTACAGTGTTATCTCACACTGTCATCTATAATTTACTGCCTGGTCTCACTTTAAATACTTGCTCCTTCATAATTATTATCTGCAGTTGACCACTGGACTTTGAAACTGCAAACTGCTTTGCCATATCTTTTGCTTCCTGCTGTATATACTTTGAAATCATACGGTTTGTTTTCTATTGCTAAGATTACAAGTGACATGACTTGAGAGGAAAAAGGTAGAAAAAATGGAATGAAAATAGGGAGCTCTTTAATTGCAGTAAGACGTGACAAAGTGTCACAAATCTGCAACTGAAAAAAAAAAAGCTGTTGTACTTAGAATCTGGTGCTGATTCAGTGGTGCATAAAAAATAATTAGAAATAAAACCCGTAATAAGTGGAAAAAAGAGTAAACAAATACTGATATGAAGTAGAAATTGTAGACTATAAAAATATTGATGAATGCTTCAGGGAAAAATCCATAACCAGGTTTCACACAAATAAGTAACAATTTTCTAACTACATTAGTTAGAAAAGAAAGAAAAGAAACCCAAAGTCAGTTACTGGCTGAGACTGTGCATTTGTTAATGTTGATAAAGAAATAAAATATTCATAAATATTTTGGGGATAGAGGAGTCTGATCTGCTTACATCATATGTGGATAAAGAATTTTGCAGTTTATTAATAGCCAAGTCATATTATATAATATCATAAAACTTAGATTTTTAAAAATCTTGGTTAAATCTATGTACTTACACTGTACAGTTGTACAAGAATTGGCTAAGCAGATCTTCAGTCTTTTATGCAAAATCCAGGAAAATTTTACAAGACTTAAGGAATTTGAACATTTTGTAAATATTGAAGAAAACAAGAGAGAAATGAGGTAATTAAAAAGAAAAAAACACTAATGTGAATCTTCAATGTGCAGATAAAAAAAAATGAATGAGAACACAGAGGTGAAAACAAGAATTACAGAGAATTCTGGTGTCTGTATTTTTAATGTGGAAAATATGCAGAAAATAGCTAAAACCATGATATCCTGGTCTTAACTCTCTAGTAAGTGCTAATGAGCTCCTCTTGTTTAGACCACACAGAGGTGGTGAGACTAAAGTGGGTGAGTACATTAGGGAAAACACACAAAGTAATAAAGGCTCTTCCGTCAAGGCAAACAAGCATAATGTCAACCAGTGGCTAGAAGTTAGAACCAAGTAATTTCAAATTAGAATTGGGTACCTATTAGTTAACATTGAAAGGGATTAACCACTAGAACAAACTGTCAAAGTAATGGATTCTTCATTTCTTGATGTCTTCAAGTCATGCATTTCTGGAAAATGTGCTGTGGCAAAACACAAGTTATTACTTATTGATAGCCAAATAATTAACTTAATACATGAGTAACTGCATGAAATGTAATAGCTTGTGATATAGGAAGCCAGACTGCACTCTGAATGTATGATTTCATAGCATTACCAGAACAGGGCATGTGAGCACTTTGTCATCTATGGATGTTTGCACACTGATAAGCAAAACTTGGTAGAATGAATAAAAAGCTGACTCTCCTTTTGCCATCATTTTACAGACTCAAATATGTTGTTATTCCTTTACCAGTTGATTCTGATTAGTGCTTCCCCTTCTCACAGGCTTCCCAGGTGAAAAGCCAATACCTTTAAGCCAACACCTGCTTGTGCTTTTCTAGCGAAAACCTGCTCAGTCTCATTATTTTTCTTTATTTTACTTTAAACAGTAGAAGATATTATGTCTTTCCCTGATTCGTTGCTTCTTTCTTAAACATTTAATTTGCAAGTAGCGGATTTAATGTCTATCAGCTCCACTGACAAAGAGCCTCTTCATTATAATAGGTATTAGATGAAACTGATAATCCTTCAGGAATCTCATTTAATGATAAAGATCTGAAATTATTACAGTTAGGTAAATAAATATTTATCATCTCCTTATTGCAGATTTTTCCTCTAAGCTTCCCATCTTCTTCCTGGAATTTGGATCTCGGTATATCTTTAGTTCTGCTTCCTTCCTAAAGAAATAAAAAATTATTTACATAGGAGTTTTGCCATGACAGGGCCCTTGACTATGTATTATTTGCAATCTGTGTTTTGGAGACATCCTATTTCATTCTTTATCTGTCTTTTCCTTTTAGCCTACTAGTGGAAAAAAATATATATCTCACTTCCCTTCTACTCTTCTATTGTCTGCAGGATTTTACTTTTGTACTTATTTTACTTCATCAGCAATTCCTGTTGTATTTGCCACTTTTTATAATTCTTTAAAGATTTTTTAGAGGGCTAGACCATGTTAGGGAAAAGAGAAGCTCCAGGAGACTACACTAGATTATTCTCTAATTTTTGTAGTGTGTTCTTAATTGCACTGTATTTTATATTATTTCTTCGCTTCCCTTTTGACTGTGGTATTTTTAGTCCTCAGAAATAGCTTCCTATTCCTTGGGTTTTCTTTAAAGAACCTGAAACAATCTTGTCGTAGTTTTAGTGTCCTCTAGCTGTATGTGTGAATTCTCATGGGCAGCCATCACAGTCCTGTTTTACACATTTAAACACCTGGGGAATACATGCCGATTATGCCCATTGGTTTAGAAATATCCTGTTCCCATTTTCCCTTTCTCTTGTGCACTCTTACAGAAGCAATATTCCATATAAGAGTTTTACACAGGTACTGTAGAAAAACTTGTGTAAACACTTTCATAACGTGTTGATCTTTTAATCCACGCCCCCCACCCCCCCCACCCCCAATGTATATTATAAAGTGAAATGTGTGAAGTGTGCACAGGACCAGTCTGCTATCCTATTAGCTGGCAAAGCCAATAAGCACAAATTTACACTAACAGACCATAAAACACGTAAGGCCACTGAATCCACCCTGTGGTGTGGATGTAAGGGGAAATGAGGATCCAGCTGACCATTTTGCAATGTTTGTAGGACAGCGTTTGCCAATGTAAACCCGAGTTGCAAACATACGGTGTCTTTCACTGCAAATGGTTTCTCTTTGCTATAAATGGTCCCTTTATTGAAAATGGTCTCTCTTTACTTTTTCATCTTGGACTGTTTATACTATCCAACCATCCCTTTCCATTTTTGTAACACATTACTTCAGCTGCAGAAAAAAATGATAGGCGAATAATATTATTCCAGGAATACTGGAATATTATTCCTTTTAATGAACTAGTTCCTTTTAAAATGTGCAAAGAGATTTTCAGTTTTGTTATATATAAGCTTGTGCTTTAATGGTCAAATGCAGAAACTTTCTGCTTACACTTTTAAATTTGGAAAAGAATCAAACGTATTTGAGAGAGTTACCTAGCAAGAAGTAAAGACAGAAACAAGACCATGTGGGAGATGATTGCTGGCCACCTTCATAGCCCAACACAGGAGCCAAAATAGAGAGCCCTATTCACTGGAAAAGCTAGAGGCTCCTGATCCCTTCAGTCGCCTATGTTGCTGTATGGACATTGCCTTTTCTTCCAGGACACCATGGCAAGAACTGAGATCTGGCTTAGAGAAGCATAAATTGACTCTGTCTCAAATGGAACACTCTAATATCCCATAGAACGTGTATCTCCTTATCATATCTTAAGTCCTGCATGCCCTCACCTACTCCATGCTGGCAGCAAGGTAATATAGAAATAAGTGAATAATAAAGGAAATATGATCATCTCACCACCTGAATTTCTCATCCCTCAGATCAGAGGCATAACTGTCAGTTCTGTGGCCTGCAGAGGATCCTGCAGGTAGGAATGTATAGTTTAAGATAACTTTTACGTAATTGTGCTTTTCTTTTTCCTACAGATTATTTAGTAACCTGTACAGCTTTCTGCATTGGACTCTACCTTTCAGAGCAATGAAAGCAATAAGTACAGTTGTTGAAATGTAACCTCTTAAAAAAATGTTGCTAGTCATTAATGTTAATTTACACATGCAAATCTCAATTTGGATGCAGAATTTTGGTTTGAGCCTGTTTTTTTCCTGGTATATACATTTTAAGGTGTTTAGGGAAGGTATATTGTCTTTTGAAAAAAAAATCAGTAACTATATAACAAATAATAAGTTTATCTAGATATAGGAAATACAAGAATAGTCGTTTGCAATCTCATCAGGATTAAATATTATACCAAATGTTTCAAAATGTCCATTTCTCATTTGACAAGAGAGAATATCAGAGACTCTACAGCTTCTGAACTGCTGTCCTCTGAGTTCAGAGGAATTGTTAAGCCCTGGATCTGTGCCTAAGGTTTTTTCCCTGGTATCATCAAAGACTGTGATCATTAATCTTGGTTAAACAAGAAGTTAGCATATTCCACAGAATCACAGGCTGAACTGGGATTCAGGAGAGACATGCCCTGCTGCTGGTGAAGGTGCCATGTCATTTTATGAAGGTCACATTGGCTGGGCTTCTACTTTTCACCCATCAATTTGATACTAGCTGGAAGGCCATAGCAATTCCTCCCCACAGATTTTTCACTATGCTAAGCCAATGTAGCAAACACCACAAGCAATGCATTTTTACAGAATAGTGTATTTATGTGTGTTATATCATATATTTAGCATCTTTTCATAGTAAAGTCAACTATTGGGAGCTTCTATACAAACTTAAACTTTAGATGTCTAGCAAAAAAGTTTCTGAAGATTGATATAAGGTCAGTTTAAGAGAGAGATGGAACACAGACGGCTGTCATAAAGCATGTGATTCCCCACAAAGAGTGCACTTTAATTAAAGAGGAAAGAATTGTGAAGTGGAAGTGGATGTCTTGGGACAACTGTATGAGGTAACATAACACTACAACAGTGAGTAGTTCTCGATGATTGCACAGTACATCAATATGTGGCAAAGGGGAGTGCATAGAGCACCACTATTATACTGTACATAGAAAAAAAAATGGACTGACAGCACAACACTTTCAAGAGTGCTTACATCATTAAAGAAGACCAAATTCCACTGATCTTAAACAAGGCTCTATCTCCATCTGATTGTCTCCATCCTTTTAGTTGAAACTTGGTCCATAAATGAATGAGTTGGTTTGTGCAGAGATTGATCAGTTCAATATCTGCATTTATGGTTGGAGTTCAATGTGAGGGCTCTGTCCCATGCTCCATTTCATTGTGGAGGACATACCCTTGAATGCCTTTGTTACTTACACACTTCACCATTAAGGAAGTCATAGGAATCTTCAGTGGAATCTAATCTGCTGAGTAGATCATGCTATGCTTGACAGACACTTTGGAAGAAATAGGATATTTGCACAGAAAAACCTCAGCAGACATATGGGAATAAAGAAATGCCAACTATTCAGTAAGGCTTTACCTGCTACACCTAATTTTGCAGAGAGATATGAGAAGATTGGGAAGGTTAAGAGGAAGGGCAACAAATGTAAGTAGCTTAGGTTCTTAAGTTCAGTTATGAATGGAAGCCATGAAAACTATGGAAAGCCGTGCAAAGTATTTATTGCAAAACAGGAACTTGCAGGTCTGATAATGTTGCCCCTCATAAGTATGAAATTCTAGAACAGGCATCCCACAGGAAAGCTACTGCAGGAAAGGACTTAATGGAGGGCATGAATGAAGTACTGTGCTTCAAGGAGTGAGGGAATGAACCCAGCCTCCTAGGACTGTTTTTTTTTTCTCAAACTGTGAGACTCTCTGAAGAGGAAAATGAATTTCCAGTCAGATGGACCAGGATCAGTGATGATTTAGGGGAATGTTTGTTTTTTCCCCATGTGGCTGAGCAATGATCCAAATGTTAATAGAAACGACTAGTCTGTGTTTAAGAAATGATTAGGGAATAAAACTTACCAACCAATAAAGACAGTTTAGTATGGGAGATGGGTATGCATATACAACATGATATTCCATGTGACTAAAATTCATGTTAAACCCCCTGAGTTTTCTGTTTGTACTGATGCCAGATGCTCACTGTATGAGGAAAAATGTCTATTTGCTTTTTTGCTTCAATAAGCTGCACCACATCTGTAGCTTGTTTGGGCAGTATGTATTCCTTTCAGCCATCAATAGTGAAGATAGTAATTAATGATCCTGCAGGAGGAAACTTGTGTTTGTGTTCTGATCTTGGAAAAACCCTAACCCAGTGCATTCTGATTTTTTTGTCCCATTTTACTTTCACCTTGCATGCAGCTCATGAAGCAGTACTCTCTTGTTTCATTAATGAAGTTCCAGCTCAGTACTTCTCCTTCCATCTCACCTTCACACTGATGGTAATTTCTGCTCCAGTGTCAGCCCTGCAGGAATCACAGGTGCTACTGCTGAGCTGGGGAACACTGAAGCATGGTGAGGTCCATACCAAGATCAAACCTTGTGGACCAACAGCACAGGATCAGGATGTTATACTCTTGGGATACCAGAGTGCAAGGAGGTCTGGTCACTGTGTTTAAGTGGCCAAGGTTGGTCAGCAAAGGGCACTTTCATTTACCATCATAGCAACTCTTATTTGAGCGCTTCTGTTACCGTTCCTGGTTGCTGTCAGGCAGTGCAGACTGCCAGTGCTGGGTTCCCATTCCCTTTGCAGAGGTCCCTTTGGTCCTTTTGCTCTTGACAGAATGAATGGTCCATACATGGCTGTTGGCAAAGGAGAAGGAAGAGTCCTTTCATGTCCCTGAACTGAGGCATCCTTGTATTGGGGAGAGACATTCCTCCAAACCTACACCCTGTACATTCTGCAGGAGGAGTTGGAGCCACACTCCTGGATGTGGCCTAAATGAAGGCGTCGCTGTAAATAGTGTAGAGGCCTCAACCCTCTTTCAGAACAGAAGGAACAGAGCTGGGCTCCCTTGCATATTCGGTGGCTCCCTTATCCTCACTGAGGGCTTCCATCCCCCCATAAGGGGTGCCACAGTGCTGTGGGGTGAGGAGGAACCACAGAATCACGGAATGGCTGAGGTGGGAAGGGACTTCTGGAAGTCACCTTGCCCAAATCTGCTCAAGCAGGGCTACCCAGAGCAAGTTTCCCAGGACCGCGCTTGGATGAGCATCTCCGCGGATGGCGACTCCACAACTTCCCCGGGCAAGCTGCACCAGGGCTCAGTAGCTCTTACGGTAAAAGTGTTCTCTGACTTTCAGAGGAAACCTACCGTGTTCCAGTTTGCGCCCGCTGCCTCTGGCATTGGCACTGGGCACCACCGAGAAGAGCCTGGCTCCCTCCTGCCTGCGCCCTCCCTTCAGGTATCGGTACCCACGGGTGAGATCCCCGCGCCTGCTCTCCTCCGGGCCGCACAGTGCCCGCTCTCCGAGCCTTTCCCCATCGGAGCGATGCTCCAGCCCCTCCACCGCCTTCACCGCACCCACCTCGCCCGCCCCGCCGCGCCGCTGGGACAGCGATGGGCTCCCGGGCCCGCCCGGCGGCCGCCCCGCGCCCCTGCCCCGCCGCAGGCCGGCACCGCGGGGGGCGGGAGGGCGGGGGAGGGCCGAGGCGCGGCGCCGCCATCCCGCCGCGCCCCCGCACACAGGCACCCCGCCCGGCCGCCGCGCCGCGCCGCTCGCAGGGCGCCCGCCCATGGCTGACAGGAGCCTCGTCGAGGGCGGCGAGCCCTGCCCGCGCCGGGAGGAGGCTCCGGAGTGGGGCTACGAGGAGGGTGAGAGCGGGCGGCGGCTGCGGCGGGGAGAAACTTTCGCGGCGGCCGGGGGAGGAGGAGGAGGAGGAGGTGGCGGGAGGGTTTCGGTGGCGCAGCGGGGCGGTGGGAGCGTCGCCCTCCGGGCGCCCGGGGCGGCGACGCGGCGGCCCGCAGCGGGCGGCAGCTCCGCCACTGCCGGCGGGAGGGCAGCGGGGCGGCGGCGGCCGCGGAGCCGGGGCCGGCGGGGGCAGCACCCGCGGCCGCGCCGGTGGGCAGCAGCGCGGGGGGGCGGGGGGCCGGCTGGCCCCGGGAGCCGCCGCGCCCGCGGGTGCCGTAACAGCTCTCCGTTGTGCCTCAGGCGTGGAGTGGGGGCTGATTTTTCCCGATGCTAACGGGGAGTACCAGTCACCGATTAACCTGAACTCGAGAGAAGCTAAATACGACCCCTCGCTCCTGGAAGTGCGTTTGTCGCCGAACTACGTGGTGTGTCGTGACTGCGAAGTGATCAACGACGGGCACTCCATTCAGATTGCCCTGAAGTCTAAGTCAGGTAGGCTGGAGTGCGGCCCCTGCCCTCCCCGCCTAGGCTCGCCGCGAGGCTGGGCTCGCGGCGCGGGGACCCCCGGCGCGGGGAGACGGGGACACGGGGACACGGGCACACCCGGCGCGGGGACACGGGCGGTCCCGGCCGGCGCCTGGCTGCTGGCTGCTGGCTCCGGTAGGGAAAGGAGCGAGCTTTGCCGTGGGAGCTGCGGGTTCCAGCGCAGCACCCGGGTTGGGTGGTCGGTCGGGCTGCTTCAGAGCGCCTCCAGAATTGCCTCGTGCGGTGGTGTCGTCTAATTCGCTGGCATTAACCGCGTTCAGAAGCAGCCCGAGACAATCGCTAAGAAAGTGTGATGCCAAACTAGGTTGTATAGCCGGCAAAATTTGTCCTTGGTCCAAAGACCATGTAAGTTAAAAGAGCTTTGTCCATTAATTTGAGTGGGTTCTGAACGCTAACAGCAGAACGGGGCAGCTTGAGAGAGATAGTCCTGTTACATGTGCTTACATGTATAATGAAGAAGAGCAGGTAGCAAAGCAGTCCTTATTTCTTTTTTTTTTTTGGTGTCATTTATCAAATAAGAATTAGAAACAAATAATAAAAGAAACCGTTCCAACTTAAGTGAAAATCGCATGCCTTAAATGAAAGTGAAGTATCTCATTCAGACCTTGCATCTGGGTGGACTATTCTGTCTGAAGGAGACAACTGGCCAGAAAGCAGGGAGAAAAAAAGTACATTGTGCTGTCCAATGCAGTGGTGGTTCTTCCCATGTGTTTGGAGAAGCATGCAAGTTACTCTAACCAGTCTTAGCTAGTAACAGCCTTTTGGGGGCATTTAAACAGCTGAACATTGTGAAACTATGAGACATTCCAGCTTTTGTTGCCTTCTGAAATCCCAGTTGTACTGGGAGCTAGAGCTGTTCTGACAGTGAAGGAGTCAATTCAGTTTTACACTGAATTTTTGAGAAGGGTTTGTTACTTTAATAAGGATGCTTTCCTTTATAATTTCCTTTCCATGATAAACTCCATGTATTATTGCAACACAGAACATTTATTTCTGCAGAATTTTGCAGATTTCCAATAGAATATAAATTTTGTACTTCCAGTCAGTTTTACTGCCTTCGTCAGAAGCAGAACTCTTTTCCCAAGGAGTAAGGTTCTCTCTGCAGAATCAGGGAAGTTCTTGAATTCTCCTGTGGAGGAAGTGATGGTGAGTGCAAACCACACCACCGCTTGCAGGCCAAAATGCAACTCCTTCAACCCTACCTTTCCCAAGGGCAGCTTGTAACTTAGTTACAATAATTAATAAGATGGGACCAACGCACCTAAATTCATGTGCAAAACTGTTGGGAGTGTTAGGAGAAGGAAAGACTTCTTTTTAAACTCAAATGCAGGGTGATGCCAGATTGATGAGTCATGAAATAGAAGAAAATGTGAAATTAGAATAAAAGTTTGTGACTGTGGTATGGAATTATGATTTAGGAAATCTTGTTTTAGTTTCAGCATTTCCTTGATATTCATGTTCCCTAATTTCTGATTCTCCATTTGTAAACTGGGGATAATGTTTCCATTTTTAAGAGGGGGAAGGCAACATTTATTATCCCTACCAAGAGGAGAAAAGAGTTGATAAGCTGTGTTTGACCTAGTATTCTGGCCAATTTTCAGGGATTGCGGAAACTCCTGCAGCTTCTTTTGCTCACAGGGGATGTCTGATGACAAATCCATTTAGCCAGATTATTTTAATGGGAACTGTTGAGCAGTAAATGCTTTTGAAACTCTGTCCAATTAATGTGCAAGAGATCCTCATCTACTGTAAAGTTAACAGTCAAAGAAAAACTTCTTTGTGGAAAAAAGTAAACTGATTAAGATACATATTAAAAATCTATTTGTCATTACTGGGATTGATTTTATCCTTTAATTCGGGACAAACAGTCCATCTGGAATTCCCAGATCCCTCTCATTATTTAATTGCAAACATTTTCAGAGGCTGCTTCCAGTATGATCATTATACATGTGTTATGTATTAGGTGGAAGAAGCATGACCAACTGTGTAATGGAAGTGTATATTAAAAAATGCTGTAGAGGATATCCTTCTAACAGAGAGGCTTCTCTTAAGCTAGCAGTAGATTGCACAGTGGATGATGGTTTCAGAATCATTTTCTAATGAGGATCAAAAATTGCTGTAAGGCAAAGCAAATTAAACATGCTTCATGCATTGACAAGGATCAAGATTTGGTGAAAGGTGGAGGAAAGATAAACATGCTTCATGAATTGAAATGCTTGTATCGTGGGATCAATGTTATAACTTAAGCCTCAGAAATAAACTCTTTGAAGTTCCTGGAGATAGAGAACTACATCATACAGCGAACATTTGTGCTAGTTACACTTTCTCAAGGAGCAATATTTTAAAACAGAGAAAATGCTCCATTTCCCTAAGAAACAGCACTAATTGAATATCGTGTTTCTTTTTATTTGTCCAAATTTTCCTAAAGACTTCATTTGGTTGTTTCCCCCAATGTTCACCGCATTTTTAGGTTTTCTATATAGGATATAGGTATAGATAGAATACAGATAAAGCAAGCTCAAGGAGCAAATCTGAATCAGTAGCTACATTTAGGATATTTCATTTTAGAAACCCTAGTAGCTATTAGATTAGTTATGAAGAATTATTAAAGGAGGATTAGTTGGAACATTTCGCTTTTTTTCTCTAATGTAATTGCTGATGGAAACCATGACTGATCATTTATCTTTCAGACTTTTTATAGTTCTGTACCTTTATTTTTTTTGTGTTTGTACAGTTGCAATATGCTTCAGTTGCTGAATTATTTTTTAGTACTACACCATGTCTAGTGTTTCAAACTAAGGCTGTTTACTTTGTGTGTCAAAATAACTTCATATCATGGAACGCTAATTCCCTAAAGCTGTAGGTGATGTGATTAAATAATCCTTATCACTGGTCAGAGATTGTAAAAGATTCATTCAAAGTCTGTGAAAAGTAAGCTAGAATTTAATGTATTCTGGGGAAGATGGTGAATGCCCTTAAGTAAAATCCAGCCCTGCCAAGAAGCTAACAATCAGTGATTTCAGTGGGAAGTTACCTACAGCTTGTGGAGTAACATTGGATATGAAGCAGATTCAGAAATCCCTGGGCAAAATGCTTCCATTGATTAATTCCGAAGTAGATTGGGCCTCACAAGGTACAGTTGTTTGCTTTTACTCCTTGTGGTGGAAGTCTCCATTAAAAACGTATTGAGCTACTGTATAAGTTTTTTGTTTGTGTATGTTGCAATTGTGGACAGATGCTTTTAAGAAGTCCCGGATGTTTAAAAAACTGGAGTAAAAAACCAAGCCATGGCTGCCTAGAAGCTGTTTTTAAGTAAACTAGGTATGTTGTGGTTGCTGTGTGTAAGTTTGATTATATTTGGATATGGAGGCATTCTGTATCTCAGAAGCCTGACAGGTGGTATATGACTGAACACCTTTACCTAGCAAAATATTGGCAATCAAAAGTTTTCTATCCGTTTCTGTTACTCATAGCAAATATAGGTGATGGAGATTAAGCATTTGGACAAGTTGAAAGTAGTTACCAGTTCAGTCCAGAACCCCCACCATCTGTTTGGAGCACTCAGCTACTGTCTTGATAAGAGCAATAAATGTATTCATTCTTCTGACTGATAAAGGTACAATTTTTCTGTTAGGTGTTTTGACCAGCTGTTCTGCCTCATAAAACAGAGCGCAGCATGACAGCAATTTCACTGTTGTTTGTAACTGCCTGGATTCGTGTTCTGTACCTGCACGGTACTTCAAAAGTCAAGGTGTCGAGTCTGTCAACTTTACTCGTCTCCTCTCTAGTACCGCTGATAGTAAAGAAGCTTGCAACAATTTCCCCATTGTATTTGGAGGATATATTCAGTAGCCTGTCTGCTTCGAAAGCCAAGTTCCTTACCATTTGTCTTCTTTCCCAGTGTTAATAGGGGGGCCATTGCCTCGAGGACATGAGTTTGAACTACATGATGTTCGGTTTCACTGGGGGAGAGAAAATCAGCGTGGTTCTGAACACACAGTTAATTTTAAGGCCTTTCCCATGGAGGTAAGAGTGACACTGCATTGCATAACACCTGCTAAATGCAAAAGATTTTCTTTCATAGCCTGAATTCCTGATAGTTCAAAAGCAAGTTTTAGTTCAACATTTATTGCTCTATATTTCAACCAGAAAGCTATCTTGCTGAGGTGTGCTTTAGTGCAGGTAAATTAGGATATGCCTCTGGAATAAAATGCCTCCAGCACTCATCACATTGTATGATTAAGTGGTCATAAAGTTAAGCTGCAGAATTATTAACTTGTGTCTTAATAATGTTAGTGTTCTAACAAGATCTGCCATTTCAACACTTCCTTTGTCACCTTGACTAATAGCTATAGGTGGGAGAACTAGCTACTGGGAGTATTTCCATGGTGAATAACAACTTAGGTAAATTTGGAGTAAGTGTAGAGTGAATTTTAATGAAATAGCTTTACGTACCTGAAAATTGAAGATTACGGTGATATTCTTGGGTATGTTCCACAATGTCTCAATGAATTACCAAATTTTGAAACATAAGCAAAATTATAATGCAGCCTGGAAAAAATTCAGCTGTTCATGGGATGTCAGTTTGGGCTCCTAGGCAACCCAAAATGCTGGGACCTAACTCTTCTGCTCTCCAGCAGCCATCCATCATGTTACTGCACTTCCCACTGTCCCGTTGCTTACACTTGTCAAGGAGTGTCTTGGAGTATCCCTTAGACCCTGGGCTGCAAGACTAGTTTTAACAGATACCAACCCTGACGTTTGGTGACTGCAGCTTTGCATCTTTTATTTCATTTGTTGTGCACTATTGGTTTTTAAGACCTCTGAAAAAAATCTTGACTTTCTTTGAGTTATTTTTGCCTTATTTATCTATTATAATCCCTCACTGGCCTGAAATTCTGTTTCTGTTTTCTGTGTGTTGTTCAGTGCTGGGAATTTTGTTACTGTAGCGTTATATTCATGAGTTCCAGACTACTGGAATAGAACTGCCTTACGGAAAAGGATATAAAAAGTATTAGAGCAAATACTGCAGAGCTAAATGTAAAAAGCTTGTGGACTTACACCATCTATCTAATTCTTGGGGTTGTTCAGGTCCTCTCTTTAAGAGTTGTAGGTCAGATTTTGGTCCGTGCTGTTTGCTGTTTTGCACTGGTCCATGAAAAAAACCCTACATATATGAAGTCACTCGTAGGGGTTTTGCAGGCTGAGTTGAGGCAGATCATAGACTGATTTAGGTTGGAAAAGTCCTTTAAGATCATTGAGTCTGACGGTAAACCTAACACTGCCAAGCCCACCACTAAACCATGTCCCTAAGTGCCACATCTACACGTAGATCCTCTTTGCGCGTTGATTTCAGGCAGGTTCTGGCAACGCAGGAGAATTACTTGAATGGGGAAGACTCGTTAACCAAAGGGAAAGCAGAAGAATCATCTCTGCATCCTGGTTACCCGGCATAATATATACAACATGATTTACATGGGCAGTTAAGGCCTTCAAGATACTGCAGTGTTCCCCTGAGGCAGGAAGCAGCTTGTTCATTATGAAACAGCTCTGCTTAGTGCTTTTCCTCAAGGCTGATCCAGCATGTGGTGATAAAGAAATATTGATGTGAATTATGTTGAGAACTGAACTTGGGAGTCTATCAGAGTCTTCTGTCTCCTTGTTTATTAAGGATCACTTCGCAGACAGTCTTGGTGGTATGTGGGAACAGTCTATTGATAATCTGCAGAAACCCCAGAATTCTCTACTCTGAATCAGTCCAGAGAAAAATGTACTTGACCCAGAGATGCAAAGCAACAAACTTAATCAGTCATGAAGGGATATCATTCTTTACCTACTTTAAAAGCAGCACACCTGCTGCCCAAACAGAATTCTGGCACAGTGGAAGAACATCACCTGGAGGTGAGCAAGCCAGTGTTACCCTGTCTCTTGCGTCTAAGCAGCTTTCAGCTAGACTCTAATTTCCAAGAAATAATTACTGATGCAAAAATTGTGTAGCAGAAAAAATTGACTCATAATGCACTTGAAATACAGTGTGAATGTTTAATTTTGCCAGCAGATCCTTATGCAGATTAATTCTCACAGAAAATGACAGCAAAGCTTGTTGTCTCCAAGGCCAGTTGCACACAGGTGTATTGGCTGAGCCAGTTCATCATCATCTGCCCCATGTTGCAAGAAAGTGCAGGGCAGTTTGTTCATCAGTTGAGCTGCATTTCCTTCTGCTATATGCACAGAGAGTTGCTGTACAAAATCCATCTCAAACTGTCCAAATAAAAAATTATACTTGAGTAATAATAAAACAGGTGCTTGTGATCACTATAAATGTTTATGAAGTAGTGCAACTGAGACTCCAGAATGGAAGATTTTCCGTTTCCATTCCAGGGGTTGCCCCATTTAATTCTTTTTGTGGAGAACAATCATTTTGATGAAGGGACCAGGAAATCCAATTTTCTTAACTTTTACCATTAGCATTGGTTTATACAGTTGTTGGGAGTCACCATATTCAGAGCACATACTGGGCTTGGTTTTCACAGTGATGGGTGCCTATTTTGGCTGTATACAAGCAGTCTGGTATAGTTTATACTTTTGTCCTGTACTAAACACAAAATAAGTTGGCAGTTGTTTGTGCACAGAGGCATGCTTATGTTGAGCATCAAGTGCATAAATTTGGGTCTTCTGCCAGTGGAGTAAATCTGGTAGGACATTTTCCTGAGAAATTAGAAATGAATTACAAAGCAAATGATAGGGATTTTTCCTCTCTTTGTGGGAGGAAGACAAGTCAAGGGGATAAGCAGTAGTTTGAAAACAAGTGCTTGTTTTAAGTGGGTACATTAACAATGCAACAAACTAAGCCGGGATTATATACTCCATTACACAGTTGTAAACCCCAAGCAGTTCTACAAAAAACAACTTTGAGTTTGAAGAGAACTGAGATATCTAAGACTATTTATTGACTGGAGCAGCAGTCTTGCTTTTTTTGGACTGAAGACTGTAAGGCTTTATTTTATTACATTGGACCAAATAGTTGTGGAACAGCTTCAGATTGTCAGTGTAATGATCTTTGTAAAGGATGACTTTAAAAAAGAGTGTTATTTTTCAAAGTTTGGAAGAGCACTCTTCGGTTACTTCCTTAGTCTCTTCACCTGTGGTACCATAACCGTTTTTATTAGGCAGTATCCTGTATTAGCTGGGTAATATTCTGTGTCTTTTAGTGCAAAAATCTATTATTTCTTATTAGACTTATTAGCTGGGGCCTTTGCATGTGGTTAGGATATATAGGTTCATGGTGAAATGAGTTAGACTACTAAGTTTATGTAACATCTGGAACAGTTTTTTGAAACAATTCACACTGTCAAAAAACATTGTTCATGTGGCTTGGGTGCTGAGTTCACTGTTATTTTTACTATTCTGTGAAGTTCAGCAAAGGTGGGTTTTCCACCTTCCTTGACTGAAGAATCCAAAATGTTGACAGTAATACAACAGTGTTATCATTTTCACTGAAACATCTGTGTTTGCAATCCGTCAGGAAAGCAGGACAAAAGAATAAATAGTTATCAAAGGTAAATACTGTAACATGTCTTTTTAAACAAAGGAAAAGCAGAGGGCTGTTAAGTATCAGTACAATACTCCTCTCTCTGTTCCATGAAAACAAGAGCATGAAGGATGCTTTTGGCCAGAAATTGGAAAGGGACGTTTGTGCAACTTTCTCTGGAAATCTTTCTCGCTAAGTACTTCAACTGCATGTAAACAGTGTATGCCTTTTGGCCAAAGTTACTCTGGCCACTGCTTGTGTTAAGACCATACTTAGTAATGGTCTTAACCTTGAGAGACTGTTTCTTGCCAGCAAATGGAACAAGGTACCAAAGATTAGATTGTGCTTTACAGTACATAGCTCCACAGAGCAGTAAAATCCACACTTATACATGTGACTTACCTGAACCTGATTTAGGTGTAAGAAAGAGGAACTACTTGACATCTTTATTCCTCTGCTTCATGCCAAGAGTAAGGATTGGAGAAGGAGGAAGAACAAATGAAGATCTAACGAAACTCTGACCGTTTCCCTTACCTTTGGTGTATAACAGGGAGATGGAGAAGGACAGGAATAGCAAATTACTGCTGTTTATTTTTGTTGCTAACAAAGGTAAAACAGGGGCAGCTAAAAATGGAGTCCCATTGTACCCCATCTCTGTATAAGAGCATCTCTGTATAAGCTGTCGTGCCAGGTCAAATCAGCTTACAGTCAAAAAAGGACAGGAAAGGCAGCAGAAGAAAGTGAACTGTATGATTGCATCAGTGCTGTTTTATGGAAAGAAAATATGTTTTTTCATTGCTTCTGAAGTGAAGGGAAGCAGGGAAAATTTTGCCTTAAAGGTGTCTCTTCCTCTTAGTTACTCAAGTTGTGGTGTGACCAACACAGCCTGACCATAAGGGAACAGTTGTTTCCAGGCTGCCGCTCTGAAATAAAACTGTATCTGAGAAAATGAAAAGGTTCCTTTCACCATTTGTAGTATAACTGGGAGGATAATTCGCTGTAATCCATCCTCTTTAAAACGTAGGATTATATTAGCTGTAAACCATGTGAAAGCGCTCAGTGGAAGACTGTTGGCAGAAAATAATTTAAAAAATATTTCCAAGATGTGGAGGCAGATTAGAAACTGTATTGGTTGTCTGTTCTACAGTTTTTGAGTAGAACTGAAGAAAATCCAGTTGCCCGAAGGACTAGAATCAGTTCTGTACAGGAAAGAAAAGTGTTCCTTTCTGTTGTGTAATGAGGAGCACGCTAATTCATCCTGTAGACTCTTTCAGAGTTACAGAAACACATGCTGCAATGAAGTTAAATGTAATGCAAAAAACATATCCTATGCTCAGTCCGATTAAAACCATTAAGTGTTCCTTTGTTGATGTGAAATGGTGCTTGCCTAAGGATCTCATCAAACAGTATTACAGCTGTAGGGTTTCAGGTTAGGCTGTTAAGGTTATGCTTATCTACTCAAATCTTTACACTCTTTGATGTGGGGTTTTCTCTGTGCCTGGCTCTGAAATCAGATACCTGCACATGGTGCATCCCCTTTCCAGCGTTTCTTGAAGGGCGTGTCATGCTTTAAACATGCAAATCTATTCTTTGCCAATTTTTAATATTCTTTGCCAACATTAAATAATCTTGCTGTCTGTTTTAATCAGTTCCTTATTAGCTTGTTAGCAAATTGTTTGGGTTAAAAATAAAACAGAGTATTTGTAATTGTAATGAAGGCCTGTGAGATAGTGTGCAAGCAAGTGTGTCTCTCCCGCTTTATGCAGAGACTTGCAAACTGCAGTGGGACTGGGTAGGTGTGAATGGCAAGCAGGATTTAATCTGTAATGACAGTAGTTTCTAATATGTGAGCTCAGTTCTGATATTTGTGGATTTTTGCCAGTAGCTTTAATGGGACTATGATCCTAGTCATAAACCCTAAAAGAAAAGGTGTTAAACCAAGGAGTAAATTCTGTTGCCTTAGCTGATTGCATTGATTACCTGCTTGCGGGGAAAAAAAAAAAAAAAAAATCATTATGCATTACTTTGGCAGCATAGGACCTATGAATGGAGAATATCTTGCTTAGGCAGTCATGAATCTAACAAGAGGCAAAAAAAACCAGATTCCAGAAAGGTTTACATAGCTTTGTGCTGTGGTCTGGAACTCTGCTCAGAAATTAGCTGTTTTCTGGTGGAAAATTAACTTGTTACTCAAAGACTTGGATGATTTTCTAAATTTGGGAATCATTGCATATGAATACTACAACCTGTGATTAAAACAGTGTGTCTTATAACAAAATTACAAAATTCATGTAATAGCTATATCATTGACAGGTTATCAATAACAGTTTAATAGTCATTTAAAGTAGATATGCCCATTGGACATTGTGTAATTTTGGAGATTTTGGAGAATTGTGGAAAACCACAGGAAAATCAGGTCAATATCTAAGCAGATGTTTTCAGTTTTGTTTTCCAAATCTACAATGATTTATACAAAAACAATTTTTTACACATTATGTAGATGCCGTTTATGAATCTAACAATAAGACTTAGCTTTACACAGCACTCCATGGGCAAAATTAGTCCTAGCACTGGTTCCAAGGCTGTCAGTGAATGATGACATGGGATCGTAGCCTCATATATGCAGGTGTTTAAGTATCTTTATGCATTTATCTATCTGTTGTACACTCTGTGGTCCCCTAATTGATATGACTTCTGTTTGGTTTTCTTGTAGTGGTACAAAGCTGGGAGGTCTCCACCCCCTCTCAGTATACTGGGAAACGGAAAACCAGCAACAACATAAACCCCAAATTACCATCATTGTGAAAGCACACATGAGTGGCCTATGACTTTTGAGATCGTTAGTTGCTAAGCTCTTTCATTATTATATTTTTATTGTGATTGAGGGTTAGTTTTACCTAAATAGGCACATGCAGTCTCTGAAGTATACTTTGTTTCTAGGTAATTTGTCAGTATGAGCTTAGGTTGGCCCTTGTTTTGTTCAGTCACATAGAGTTTTGAGTTTTTGAAGGTATGTATCTGTGTGCTTTGTATCGTGGATTTGTGAAAGCAGGTGCAAAAATGGGCTGATGTGCTAGCACAAACATGCTTTTAGCTTGGCTAGCACCTAAGTAATGCTCAGTTAAGCTCTGTGAAAGAACTGTACACGTCTTCAGAGGTAGCAAATGTGATTTCCTTTCTGTGCAAACTCTGCAGTTGTGGAGGATGTACAAGCTGCCAGACACCAGGTCAAAGAAGAGTGGCATCAGCAGTCTATACTGAAGTTTCTTTATCCTTTTGTTTCTCTTTTAAGAGTTATCTTATTTACAGTAAGTTGTGTGTGGAAAGGCTTTGTGGCTCATATGTACCTAAAACTTCTGAGGTAGCAGTTGCCATAGTCTGTGATTTGTAACTTCTACCAGGATGGAGAATTTTGGTATTCTTTTGAGAGATAAGTGGTACAAACTAGAAATGACTGAGCAGATTAGGAAAAACTCTTCTAAGGAGAAATACTGCAGGTGGAGAGAAGTTGGGTGAAGGAAAGGAGAATGAGAAGAAAATGGTGAGTGACTCAAGAGGGGAATCCTCTGCTCTGTCTTCCATCTTATCTCAGTTTATAGGTTTTGTTCTGCCAGAAATTGCAGTCTTTGCACTTCACCTACAGGTGAAGACATTTTGCACCAAATTTTCTTGCAGTTGTGCTGGGCTAAGTTGCAATGTTCAGTTGCAACTTGTAGCAGGAGGTTTGGTGGCACTGCATCCTAGTGGAGGCAGGCAAGTAACCTTGAAAGAAATAGCTCTTAGCAATCCCTGTCTGCGGTTGAAACAATATAGCCTCTGATACCTTTTAGAAAGATGTGAATCTTCTCAACTCCTTGAGCAGGATTACAGGTTTGCCTGCTCCTTACTCTACTTTCTCACCCAAGTGTTGTGGTGACAGTGCTCGTACTCATGGGTATAGAAGCTGCTATGGTGACATCCCTTATTGCAAACCCCATTCCCAAATCTAACAAGATGGCTACTTATGTTTTCTCTCTGCTGTGGGAGAAGAGCTTGTGTAGTCACTTAGAGGATGGAACTTCTGTAGGGGATTTAGATCCAGGTTTGAGCACAACAAGATGGCTGCTCAAGTCTTTTTCTTGCCATTTTTCTTGGCTGTGTGTCCTTGGCGTGATTTGCTTCAGCTGTACATAATTTTCTACTTTCTGCCATAATCATTGCTGGCACTCTGCTCGCATCTTACTTTAGTTTCTTGGTGCCTCAGTTTTCTGTTCTGTTTTCCTTAGCAGTTTGCCCTAACCACTAGGCAAAACTGTTCTCTATCCAAGATCTGTCACTTGTGGAAGAAGCTGGGAAAGAGATTCCTTATTTTGTTATTTTCCATGCTGCATGCTTGAGTCAGGACCGGTTCCTAGGTTGGCCCCAGTGCAGAGTGAATACTCTGAGAAAGAGAATAGCTTTCTGATGCTAAACCCCACAAATTTTGTATTATTTGTGCTAATAGTGCACTCATGGCTCTTAAGAGTTAAAGGATGAAACTTGTCGATCATCATAAGAGCGGAAAACCTTTGAAAGGTTCCACAAGTATTTGTTGTCAAGCCTGAGTGCTTCACGAGCACAAATAATGTAATCCTTAAAACATCAGTGCAAGGGAGACAAGTTCTGCTATTGCCAACAAACTGGTAGAAAACAAGTTCAAAGGGATTAAATTGTTTGGCCATGGTCACACATGATGCCATTTTCAGAAATGACTCATGATTCCTGGGTACTTAAATTCTAGTAAGACTTTCTGATGCTGTAGTGAGAAATAACTAACTTAGGTTGTAAATCTGAGTTCAGTGATTTAACCACAGGGTTATCTGGTGGGCCTAGTCTGTAGACCACACTGATGCCAATGAGATAACCTCACTGGTCATTACTGCCATTTTGCTGTGCCAGCATTAAGCTGCATAATGAGCTGGATTGGAAAACACTTAAAGTTTAACAGAATTTGGGGAGTTTATGGAACTATGGGAGAGGAGGGAAGTTTAACACCGTTATGCTATCTGCAGACTTGCAATTCAGGAGAAGACTGTTGGAGGTGCATGATGAAGTTTATTATTTCAGTAGAAGCTTAGCCAACGTTATAGAAAAAACCCTGAGTTTCCTAGAGTAGTGGAGTGACTGGAGAACAGTCAAGGTTATGGTTTAAGATAATATGCAGCTGCAGATTCTCATCTCTTCAGAGAAATTTGAAACACAGAGGACTGTGGGATTCAAATCAGTTATTAATAAAACGTAGTAAATTATGAGGGAAGGAGTGTTTTTTATTCTGCCTTCATTAGAGAATCCATTGTTGAAAATTAAATCAGTGATTTAGTGTTCTACATACAAACAGTCTAGTTTTAAATCCAAGACAACAGATTGCATCCAACACTTTGTGGAATTGGACATGCTTGTATTAAAGGCTTAGTCATATAAATAACACTTCCAGAATTAAACACTTAACCCATAACACTTTGTGTTTTCTGTCTTCTTGATGGCATTGCTAGTCTGTAATATCATCAACAATTCATCAAGAGCCAGTCCTTTTTCCAAGCTTTGCACTTTCTAACTGTGGAGCTATAAAAGCACATGCAGACACACACATGCACCCACTCAGGCTGGCAAGAATCCAGAGTAAAAGCAGGCTGGGGAGTCCTACACTAGGATCCTTGCTTTTTCCTTCCTGGCCTTCATAGTTCAAGGGAAGGAAAAAGAAGGGCTTGAATGTGTATTTGTTACTGTTAGCGCAGGTAAGGGTAGGTCCAGGGCACCTCAGCCTATGTGTTTGCTGGGGCCAGATGTAGTGTCAGGGAACAATGACTTGCTCTATGGTGCTCCTTGCTTCACGCACTGAGCAGAAACTTGGCATAGTGAAGAGCCTGACCTATGAATCTGACAGTAATAACTGTGTAGCTTTTCATTTTCTTACTGATTAGGTTGATACTGAAAGTCAGCCATCTTGAAACAAGGGTATTTTGACTTTTTCATTATTTTTCTTAGCCTGTATACTTTTATTAGAGTTCAAAAAATATTATTTTTTGATTAATTCCTGATCTCTTTTCATCTCCTATGTGTGCCGGTAGAAATAAGCACTGCTTGTGCTTTCAAATGGGAAGAAAAAATAAATACACACAAATTACAAATTGCAGCATTCACAGTTTCCCCAATACCCATCAATGTTTTGCCAGTGATTTTCCTAAGAAACAGGCAAGCTAATGTTACATGTCAGCAGCTTCTGTGGGCAGATGAGGAGATATTTTGATTTTCTGTTCAAGGCCTGAACAAAAAGGGTCTAGATGGGGTTTGTGAAGCTTTCTGCCTTTAGTGCCCTTGACAGAAACTCAAGATAGGTGAAGACATTGGCATCGTGTTTGCATTAACCATGAAGATAGTTTATGCCCATATCTTGCCTCCCTGTGAGTGCTGAGAGAACTGCTGTGTTTGGCTTTGTGCCATCCTCCTTGTGTCCCTTTCCTGTTTCCCAACCTTTTATATGGTAGAAATGAAGCCTCTCTCTGAAGAGTTAGTCCATCTCTGGTTAGAAGGACACAAGATTTGACCTGTTTTCCCATTTTGTGGGAAGTTTAAATTAATTGTCTTTTTTTTTTTTTTTAACCTTTTGCCTTTACGTGCATAAGCTGTAGTCTTTTGAGTCTTTCCATACACGTTAGTACTTCCTGCTCTTAATTTCATTTTTTCAACAGACCAGCAGTTCTTTGTCTTACATGAAATGAGCCTACTGCCTGTGATTAGGTTGTTCAAAGGGAACACAGATTCCTGCTTAATATTAGATGTTGCGATGTTTTTATTGTTCTTTTTAAGTATGGCTTACCAGTTTGGATAATTCTTTAGCACAAGCGATTTGCCACAGCAACTGCAACAGTGTTTCCTGAGGTGCTGCAAATAATTCAATAGTCCCACTATTCCTGACCTTTTCAGTGGCACACCTGAAGGTATGCTGCACAGTTGCCTAGACTACTTTTGCTGTCGCTTAGCTGGCTTTTTGGAAAGAGAATTCATTTTGGAAGGTGTCTTTTCAACCGTTCCTTTTATGATTCAACTGGAATAATTTGATTTACAGACATGTTATAGTTCCACACTCTTTCAAAGATGTTCTTGGAAAGTAGAGCACCAGTCCACAAAGGTTCTGTACTACTCTGATGTCCCAGTCAGGCATTTATTCTGCATGTTTTAGTCGTGAATTTAGCTTTTGACCTGAGACATACAATAGCTCACACTATGACAGTGAAGTTGTTTAAACAGTATCTCCAGAATACCTTGTACTCTGTTCCAACTTGATTTGTTCGGACCTAATTCCTCTTGATTTTAGATTGCAGTCTTTATTCAGTGAATGTCATCTTGTTCTGTACGTTCTTGGAGACTGGTGGTTAACTCACAGACTAGACCTGTTAGATCCATAACACTTTCAATAAACTGTAACAAGCAGAAGTTCAGCAGAAGCAGTGTTGCCCCTTCTCTGACATTATATTAATCAGGAGATTTTTAATGCTAACACTGTTGTCATCTGTGTTTCTTGGTGCTGCTTTCAGCTTGTCTCAGTGCTGAAATTAACATTGCTTTCAAAGATAGGCATAGAGTTCCTTTGATGTCATTTTTTTAATGACAGTGATCTATGTATGAAATGTTAATTTCTACTGAAATTCAGTGGCATCTTGGCACCTATCCACATTAGAAGACTTAAAAAATTCAAATCTACAAGCATAAACCAAGTACACTGATTAATAACCTAACTCGCTTGGCTACTTCCTCATCCTTCTCTTGATTTTGCCCAGATTTCATGCTCTAGTCATTTGCTTTTATTTGCAGTTGCATTTTCCAAGGAAGCATATTTACCTTGACTGAACTGTAATGTTTAACTGTGCAGAGTTTGTTACTTTATGGGGTTTTGTTTCTTTTTTCTGTGGCCAGGAGTATGTATACGTACTCCTGGTTCTCCCAAGTTATTTTCAAACAGCCTCTGTATCAATTCCATTAACTTTAATTTCCTAAACCTCTCCTTCAGGCTGTTAATAACTAACTTTCTATTTTTTTAATCACTTTTTTTGAAGCTGTGTGCCCTGGTCATATCCTTGGTTCTGTCCCCTTGTGAGGATTTGGATCTTAATTACTGTATATTGTGGTCACTGCCAACAGCTTACTCAATTGCTTCCTGAAACAATTCAGTGCCAAGTCAAGTATCAACTCATAAATTCTTGTGTACATCAATAATAGCAAGACACAATTTTTCCACATTTTGTCCTCCTGTGATGTGCTGTATTTGTGTTGTTGAAATTACATGTCATTATTGTATGACTAGGCTGTGTTTCCTTCCATTATTACTAGCTAAAATACTCAGCTTCATTTCATCTCTGTCAAACCAGGAAAAAGACTTTATGGTGGCCTAGTTAGGTAACCAGTTTCCCACCTGTGCTGTTCCCTTCTCAGCTTTTAAGGCATATTGTGAATGAAACTGGATTACACTGAACTCTAACAAACTTGGGTGAGTCCAGAACAGTTCTTAGTTCTACAGTCTTTAGCAGAGCAGCTCTAAATCTGCTTTAATTTACTTTAGGGTTGCAGTTTAATCCATGGGATGATATTTAAGTGGAATCAAACCAGAGTTTCAGCTCCAATCTCTTGGATGTGACAGAAATATGACAAAAAGCAATATGCTAGAAATTTCTAGATTCACATGTTTTAGATGTAACTCTGGTTAAGATGTGGTGATGTAGTATTCACCTGTTAGTCTTTTGAGGTACAGCCCGTATGAATTGAAATAAGAGTTGGGAAGATATAAGAGCAGTAACCTATCTCTCATCCTTAGATGCCTTCTTGTCCTGTAATGTTACTAGACTAAGCAGCCTTTTCTGGACCTTGTATTTTCTAGTTGCACAGGTAGCAATAAGTAGCTGTATAACCTAGTTCTGATGAAGGAAAAAAGCTTCCCAGAAGATTAACTTACACATGGTGCAGCATGTGTTGTAGAAAGAAGCTTTTGTAATAATGAGCTCCTTGGTAAAAGAGTAAGGGTGTAGAGAGTGGAAAAAGTAGAATGGGAGATTGCAACAGCAGCATAGATTCAAGCAAGCCTAGTGACATAGTGTCACAGTCCGATGTTCTAATAGTTTAACATGCAGATCTGAAGGAATTATTTAAGAATGACGGTCTTCTACTGTATGTAGAGCACAAGCAGGAGCCTGTTGAACAGAAGGATCCCCAGTGTCACAAGCTCTTGCAATATGGGCTATGGTTGCCAGTTAGGTTGAGGCAGGACCAACACCCAGGCTGGGCAGCTGTTTCACTTTGTCTTCTGCTGCCTCAGCTGCTGGTGGTTTTATCAGACATAAGTCCCTTTCAGGGCCTGGTTCTGGTGCCAGGGAGGTCAGGAGGGGTTTTACTGTTGGCTCATTTTTCCTTGACTCCAGCGAGGTGTAGGCTTGGTGCTTTCTTCCAGACTGCCTGGCTTAGCCAGTGGAAACACTGCACATTGCAAAGTGTTTTATAGGGACCCCTGTAACGAGTTAGGGTTTCAGTAGTTTTGCAGTAAATATTCATGAAGAAAGCAGTTACAGTATATGGACTCCTTGTGGCAGCAAGTCATTCTAGATTGTGCAGGTTTATAGCAAATTTGTAACGTTAAGATCATATAAGTGTACAGAAATGTTGGAGCGGAGTCCTTCTCCCCTTACCATTAATCAGATACGTCATAACAAAAGATGAGCTGTGATTTATTACAGAGTGTATTTTCCTGTAAGGAATGAGCCTGTCCCATGTTTGGTCTGGCACTTGGGTGACAGATGCACAACAACATTGTCGCAGTAAGGGACAGAGCTAGTAGCAACTTTCCTGACACTGCAAGAGTCGGTAAGCTTAGGTGAAACATGGTCATTCACATAGGTGGATGGCTGAGAAGGTCTGAGAAAGAGTCATCGGTCCGGAGTCAATCAGAAGGCATCACTGTGGCAGCCACAGGCAATTCGTATGTGGGCTTCAGAACAGAGACTCCTGGGGAGTGTGGATGGGCAGGAGGCGAGGGATGCTGGTCACACAAGAGAGATTCTGATTTGATAGAAGGACAAAAAAATCTCCACTGTGGGGGAGGTCCAACACAGAACAGGTTACCCGGGGAGGTTGTGGGATCTCCATCGCTGGAGATATGCAGAGCTTAGTCAGACAAGAGCCTGAGCAACCTGATTTGACTTCGAATTAGTAGCTAACTTTGAAGTTGGTATTGCTGTGAATGGGGGAAGGAGACGGTTGAACTTCAGAGGCCACTTCCAACATAAATTATCCTGTCATTATATGTTTTTACGTGCGAGCGGGGAATGAAGTAAGGTCAGCAACAGAGCTTAAAAGATCATTTTTGTTCTTGTGAGCTTAGGGTCCTGCAGATTTACATAGAGTAGCCAGTGCCCCAGACAGGGGAAAAATGTATGTGTTTTTGTAACTCTGTTTTTCATTGAGAGAAGCTGGCTTCCAGAACAGATAAATGTGCTGGGTCATATACAGCAACTTTGATTCCTGCCAGAATCTGTCATCCCAGGCACTCTGATTCTGTGTAAAAGTCTGTTGTCCCAGGCCTTTTCTTTTCACATTGACATAAAAGATATATCTGTGGTAGAGAAAGGAATGGATTTAAGTGTAGGGTTTTCATTTGTTTATTGATTTTAAAGCCAGAATCTCAGGTCCTTGCTCAGTTTTGAGAAAGTCTTGATTTGAGGCAGGCCCCTTGAAAGTGTCAGCATTAGCTTTTCATAAGCAAGGAAATTAGGACGGGGATAGGTAGTTTCCTGGTTGAGCGGGGACTGTATGAAAATTGAGAAGATTCTCAGAATTTGTTCCATCTGTGGGGTTTGCTCTGCTACCTGGAGTAATTTCTTAAGCTTTCCTGTGAAGGAGAGTCTTTCCAGCTGTTCAGAGTACGAATCAACTTTATCAGCCTTTATTATCATTTGCCTTCATGAGTTTTCAGTTTATCTGATTTTAAGGAATTCACTGCTACAATTCTTTGTTTTACAGATGGAGTGTTAAAAGGCCCCAAATTATTTTTTTATACAAGAGAAAAATGTATTTTTTGAGTGCTAAGGAGTTTCTCATAGCTTTCTGATTATTTTGTAAAAACAGACTCTCTGGAGTGCTGAGCCAGGCACTGATAATCGGTAACAACATAGCTGACTCATTTTGGTTGTATTAGAACTGTCATAACTGCCGAGTACCAAAACATTAGCTATCAAGTTGAGCAGAGCCTCTCCTGCCATACAGGCAGGTGCAGCTTGTGTGTACTCTGGATGAAAACCACACAATGGTAAGCTGCCAATAGGTTGCAGCTGATTATTTAAAGAACCCCACATGGTTATGTTCATACTGGAAACTGGCACCCCTTGTGAGTATGCACTTTTTATATTGCTGTCTCAAAATAACATAAAACTGAAGGTTAGCAAAATACAGAGCATTAATCTAATAAGCCTGTCTGGCTATTGCTGCTTGTAAGGTACAGACGCATGGCTATGAAGTTGTCAGTGTGCATGGGCATGACATTATGTTGACAGTTTCAAGATTTGTAAAAGCACTGGGGTCTTTCCTCTGTGCGTATGTCATTGCCATAAATATTGACAAGAGCTACAGGCCATGCTGTCTGTGGAATGTACTCTCTAGAGTTCAAATTCCATAATGTTTGTAGACTTTTGCCATCTTTTTTTTTAAAAAAACTGTTATCTGATGTTTTCATCTGATGTCACATTACAAACAGAAAAAGAGCCAACAGAAGGCAGAACAGCTCCAGAGAACCACACAAATACACAGGATAAGACACAATTTGAAAGCAACAATTTTCTGTACTCAGGACTTACTACTTCCTTGTTAGTATTTCCCTTCCTGAATCACTTTTTCATGTACTTACCCAGCTCCCATGTGACCTGCATTTTTCCTGCTCTAGAAGAATTGATTTGATTTGACTTCCATTTATTTAAGTGCATGTTGACATCTCTTTATATGTTTCACTGTGCATGCACAGGCTTATAAGAGTTAGGGCAAAAGATGTGAGGCCTGCTGGCCTGTTGTTAGGAAATACTACATTATTAATCATTATTTTCCATTAAGCTGCATGTCTAATTTCAGTGTGTGAATACCTAATGACAGAGCCTTTTCTATGAATAGCTATTCTGAATACCGTCTTGATTCAGAACATGGGAACATAATAGATATGTTGCTGGATCAAGCCAGCGGCCATCCCGTATGCTGTCTTTAGCAGTGTCAGTAAAGGATGCTTTATAGGGAGAGTGCATAAGCCTGACCACTTTTTGTTGAGCTCCCCAGTCATCTACCGTCATGGGAGTAGGAGTGCTAGAGGCAGCATCTCTACCTTTTCTCTTTAGTGTTTGTTTTTGGACTTTTCCATAATTTGTACAATCCATTTATGAACCTGCTGATACTACTTGGCATGACAGTGTTTATGACGGCAGGTTTACAACCTGCTGTGTAAAAAGTAGATTACTAATGCACTGTAATTATCACCACCTCTAAGAAAGTAACACAGTAGCATCTTAAAGACAGACCAGAAGTTTGGTCTACCTTGGGCTTTAACAGCCCAGTACAAAATGATGATTCTTGTTTCAAGAAGCCTACTATGTATTTTAAGCATCCTTGAGCAGAAACTCAAAGTTACAGAAACCTTTGGACCAGAAAGTGCTGACTGCCTCTTTCAGTACCTTTTTTCAGTACTGTTGATTACTAAACCTGAACCTAGCATAGCGGTGTCAACCTTAGCTTTAAGTACATCCCTTTTTTGTCTTTGTGTTATGGTTTGTTTTTTTAGTAGACTATCCTGACCTCTGCTGAGCTGGTGGAAAGGAAGAAGTTCTGGAACCTAAAGATACTCTTAAAATGCTTAGCTAATACTTAACTTACTCTTCCCATGTCCTCTGGAGATGTGGGAAGAGGTGCTGGCCAGTAGGTATGTTCCTTGGAAAGCAGTTCCAGCTGCAGGGCTTCTTGCACTGTGGTCCCCCACTTTTCTGCAGCAACTAAGTGTATTTCGCAGCACATTTTCCCGTTAGGCTGTTTATGCTGCTGCACAGACTAATTCTAGACCTCTTAATGTTTTATAGTATTACACATAGGTTTTGATGTAATTTTTCTAACTGGTACATATAGCCTTATCATAAGAAAGTCTGTGCCCTGATAAGCCTGCTGCCTAAGACAGGACAACAGTCTGTTTCTGGATAAACTGGGGTCATTGCTGGTACAGTCTGAAGCGCTTGCTCATTTTCCTCTTGCTGAGGCTCAGCATTTCCCTTTCAAATCTTCAGAAAAAACCCCACTGTTTTCAGAATGCAGACAAATCTCAGATTAGACTTCACCTCCAAGGGAATGTAACAGACTGAATGCCATGGCAGCTTTAGCCAAGACCTGCCTGCTGACACAGTCAAAGGCATGGTCTCTTTACATTCGGCAATTGCCCTCAGCGTTATTCGTCCAAGCACCAAAGGACAAGCTTGCTTTGACACTTCAGCCAAGCTGCAGTGGCATGCAGCACTGTTCTCGCTGCACCAGGGACGTTGCCGTCCCGACTGCATTCAGCCCACCCTTTTTCTTTCGTGTTTCCTTCTTAACGTTAGGATTTTGGTGAGGCTCGTGGGATTGCATGCGCCCCCTCTAGTGGGTAGCTGATGCAAAAGCCAGGCTCCTGTCGGAAAATGCAGTGCTTTGGCTTCATCTTCTTGGGCGATGGTAGTTCTGTGTCTGCTAATGTGAGTGTTGGAGAATGAAATCTCATTATTTGATCCTGTGGGTTTGTTCCTTTAAAAGCCGAAGGCAAATGAAATGTGTAATGAAGCTTTGTATAGATGAAAAAAATACATGACACCAAGTAAATCCATGGGCAATAAATAGCTTAGTTCTAACAGAGAGCATTTGTATGTCTAGAAGTTTTGTAGCCGTGGGCAAATATGTTTGTATTAGTGTTCTCATGTGTAAATGAATTATTATATTTTTTAAGAAAAATGTTTCGTGTTCATCAGCAGATGCCTTTGATCATTATGAATGGAATTATTTGTATGACAGTTTGGAATTTAATTAAATTTTAAATGTGTTCATTTAAAATTTTGTATTGAATTTTGCAGTGACAGTCATCAAGAAGGGTGCCCAAAATTCCCATTGGAGAGTAAATAAGGGGAGAGTGAGTGCTTGAGGAACTGGTATTCTGAAATGCTGAGATGCCCAAGTGAAGTCCTATTGTCTAAGGGGCAGTAAGCATTTCACAGAGGCTGTTACTGTGCAGAAATAAAACACAAAATAGGAAGACACACTATCTGTTTTAAAAACTGATTTTGCTGAAGGTGGAAACAATATTAGATAACAGGGTGACATTTTAACTTCTTAGGCACATGATGGAGCAAAACATTGATCATTATTTTACAACAGGAATTAAATCTAAGAGTTTGTATTTTTTAGCTGGTTTATCTATGTGGAATGTGAAAAAGTTGTTGGCAGATAAACTTCAAAGCAGCTGTGCTTAGGATGTTGAAGCTCTGCAATGTTATCAGACCCAGCCACAGAGATTACATTTTAGCATTAGTGCTGGAAAAACGCATGTTTGAAATGCATATTACCTCTCAGGAGATAGTGCTGTCCCTCCCTCCCTTTCTCTCTCTCTTTCCCTCAGTCTGTTTTCCAACACTTTTCTCTTTCCCCTCTTGCCCCCATCTCCCTTCCCACCCTCCTCCTTCCCCTCCGTCCCCTCCCTTCCTTTCCAGCAACCTGCTGGTCTTTCTTCCAGTACTTTTCTCAAACGCCACTGCTGAAATCATGCTATGACACCTCACCAGAACAGACTTTGTGTTTACTATCCAGTGTCTGCTGCCTGATGTATATCCACGCATTAACTCCTACGGGCCCTGCTACCTTCTGGAAGAAGGCAACTGGGGGCTCATATTTTACTCTTTAGCATCCCTTTCGCTGCTGTCCCTAAGGTGATCCTCCAGCCACTTTTCTCTGCTGGACTTTCTCTATGTTTAACCTTTCCTGAAATAATTTCTACTCTTACTACTGACATTTGAGTGACTCATCTTGGGAGGTGATATGTGAGACAAGTGACATTAAGATAGTACAGTCAGCCAGTCAGACGTGTGTTTGGACAGCCTATGTCCATAATCATACTCCTGCCTTGGAAGAGAGGTGGCTGGTTGAGAGGCAGTGTTGGTGGGTTTCATTAGCTGATATTATTGCAGTTTCAAAGTGAGGGATTTGGTAAATCATCCTTAGCATTACTAGCACGGTTATTCACACCTTGATTGTAGATGCTTGGGAACTGGCTATGCATCACTTCCTCTACAGCTGATTTTTTTTTTCTCTTGAGTTTCCTGATGTTTACAATAGGAATGCACTTACATGCACACCCATAGGCATGCACATACATATATTCTCTTACGCGCGCGCGCGCGCGCGCACACACACACACGCGCGCTGAGGCTTTATTAATTGACATTAACTGCTGGTGTTTTTTTATTACAAAACGTATTTCTCTATTGGTCTATTTGCACTGCTTTGTTTTAGCTTCATCTAATGCACTGGAACTCCACACTGTACAGCAGCATTGATGAGGCAGTAGGGAAGAAGCACGGCATAGCTATTATTGCTTTGTTTGTGCAGGTAAGTTTCCTGTGTTGCACTTATTACCATGCTCTATCATTTGTCTGAGGAAATGAGTTCCTTTCCATTTTCTTTATTTTTTGATGATTTCATTAAATAAAACAACGTATGACTGCTGGTATTCTATTCAAAACATACTTCTCAGTCATCTTTTCTGTGTATGTGTTAAGTAATTTTTGTTCAAACAGGATATTTGAGGTATGTTAGTTAAAGAAGGGGATAGTTGGCCATCTCTCTGTGACTCTGGCTATAAGCAGACATCCAATCTCCATTTCTCATGAGGGCTGTCAGGAGGTCCAAGCACTTCACTATCTCTGTACGGTGTTTTTCTCCATTCCTGGCCAGGCCTGCTCTTCAGGGGTTGAGGAAATATACAGAGGAGAGGAGGAAAGAGGAAAAATAAAAGCCTACTATCCCATTGGCACAGCCAAAAACTGGTAGTAGAATTGTACTTTTCTGAACACAGGGATAAGTGTGTTTCTTCATACAGGACAAATGTGAGGTGGGGTCATATTAGCTTTTTCAGAGATGCCAGACTGAGTGTTACAAGTCTTGCCATAGACCCTCAGAAAAGCCTGCAATGAAGAGGCTTAAAGCTTCCTGGCAAGGTGTAATGCAAGCTGGGAAGTTAGCCCCATAATCTAATTGCTGTTGAAGGTTTTCCAAGGGCTACACTCTATAAAAAAGATTTTCAGTTTTAGTCCTCAAACACGAAATTCTCATCCTCCTCATGAGAAATGGCAAGCTGTTTTATTTAAATGGGTTTGGAGGAAGAGGTTTAGAGTTCATGCTTAGATCAAATGGTTTTTCTTTCACAGTGATATTATTAATTTGTCATATTTCATAACGAGTTTATGAGTGCCTTTGAGCTTTACCTCTGTTTGAATTTAAAGGTACATTGGTTACAGCTCCAGCACTCAGATAGAACTGCTAAAAATGGAAGTTAGAAAGTCTTCAGTTTTGTATCCTAGAGGGCTGTGTGATAATTGCTTATGTAAGTCACCTTCTAATTCCAGCAGAGGTAACCTTCGAGTTAGTTAGAAAGTTATATATAAGTTCTTATAAGTTTTCCATTTCTGGTCTCTCACCTTCACCAGAGCTCTTAAGCATACCAAAGGGCTTTTTCATTAGCTGAGAAAGGCATCATATAGTTACAACTGACCAAGGAAAAGTAGTATTTATGCTGTTTATTAAAGGAAGAGGGAGAGGAATTTGCTCCCCCCGCCCCGTTAAAGGCATGGAAATACAAAAGTTTTGCACCACAGTTCTCAAACACATTTTTAAGATCAGTGAAAATATTTTCACTGGTTTAAGCGAAAACCCTTGGTGATTATTAATTTAGAGACAGCATATTTGAAGTTATTTCTCTATCTTTTATGCGCTTTGAAAGTTTTAAATTGAAATCCCATTTTGAAACAAAAGGAAATCATCTTAAATTTCTAGAAATAACAAAGTACCTTTTGCTGACATTTGGTTGTTTCCTTCCAGTGACAACTGTGCCATTCCATTCCAAGAGAAACAAAAAGTAAACAAATTTTTCATGGTCTAGCTCTCCCATTCTCACTCATGTCCACTTTGTTCCTCACATTGTACGTGTGCACGTTGGCAAAGAAATCAAGTGGAAGGCTGTTCTGAGTCTTCCTGTTTTGACAGTGGTGTTCTGAAGGTAAAAGGTAGGGTCCTAGAATGGGTGATTCAGATCAGGAGCAGCTGAAATCAGTGTGCAGAGTGAACAATGTTCATAGAAAATATGAATCTGTTATGTAAACAGTGAATTTCTTTTGGAAGCCCCATCTTCTGTGCCTCAAAAGTGTTCAGTAAGGGCAGTGTTGCAGCAGGCTGCTGGAAGCCTGACTTTTGCTTCCAGAGACACCGTGAGGGAGGGGAACTGCCATTCTGCTTTCTGCAGGCAGGGAAAAACTCTTCTGAGCTTCAGAGATACCTTGAGCCAGATTTGTAGCATTGTGGGAACAAATTCAAAAAGTGTCTGTTGTGCTTGTTTACTCTGTTCCTTTCTGTGTAATTTTCTGACAACAACTGGTAAGGACAAACTGTATCCTTGGCTTTTTTATGTCATTGTGCTGCATGATTTGGACTCCATATGCAGTATATGCTGCAAAACGGGGTTAGTAAAAACTTACCAGACTTAACTGTGACTCTTGTTCTGTGAGTGTCTATCTCTGTTTTAAAGTTATTTGCACCTTTTTTACTTTTGACTGATGGCTTTCTAGTGATTTAATTGTTTAGAATTGCCATGTTTGTATTTGGTTAACATAAGGTTGTGTAGATTAATTAAAAACGGCTACGGAACTTACTGTTCTGGTTGCCCTCTATCTTGCCTCACAGTTTCTGAAATAGAAAAATACTGAAACTCGCCTTTGCTTGCTGTATTTCAGATAGGAAAAGAGCATGTAGGCCTAAAGGCTGTAACTGAAATTCTCCAGGACATCCAGTACAAGGTAAGGCATTGCCTGAAGAAATGCTTCCTTCACTGACCAGAGAGAGGAAGTGAGAGATGGGTCTGTATGAAGCCAAGAGAAGGGTTTTGGATATGTCTGTAGTAAACCATATGTGAAAACCATCATTTGGTGGCCTTACACCAGAACCTCAACATTTTACAGTATTCAGATAACATACAGTTGCTGTAGTTACTTCCTTTTCTGGTGGCCGCAAAATCTGATCTCCTGTACCGATAGCTGATTGCAAATACTACGTTTTCAGTGATTATCATTAAGTCAGTGTGAATGCAAGTACTGCAGTATGCTTAGTGAACACTGGCCGCAGTATCTCCAGACTTATCTGGTTTTAATTTGTAGAGGAAAAAAAGAGGTGAACTGAGTTCCCATAGTAACTTGCAGTGGGAAACTGGCAAATCCATAATGCTGTCTTGTCGGGTGGATTATGTGTGGGGATCCTGAAGGGTGGATAATAACCTAGTAGGACTGAGGAGATAGGAGTGCTCTCCAGAATGTTGATACTATCTTAAGTGACCTTGGGCAAGTTACTTCCATCTCTCTGCTTCATGGTCTCCGTCTGTAACATAGAAATAATCATACTTATTTTTGATTTTAAAGGATTTTGAGATGTATTAATGGGATGTTCTGTATTGGTCTGGAGAGATTAGCCATTCACTTCAGTGGATGCTGAAGCATAGAAAAATTAGAAGCTGTTATTAGAAGGGAACTGAAAATATCCTTTTAGTCAAATAATATATGGTAAACTTCAGTCATGATGTTTTAATATTACCAATACTCATTGTTTATGAAGGTGTCGGAGAAAAAATAGTGTATGGAACTCTGTATACAGTTTCATTACTGAAAGGACAGCCAAGTAGAGGAAGGTCATGAAAGGCCTTGTCAGTATGTATGTTATGCCAATGACTTTCACAGGGTCAGCATCGAACATACTTTTGGCATTCATGAAATTTTATTGCATTAAATGTGTGGAACTGGCTTTATTTATTAACTGTTATCCATGTCAGCCAAGGAAAAGCTCACTTTGGCCCTTGTTTTTCAAACTCCTTTTGTATGGAACCTGTGAATTTCATGTAGAGAATTTCAAGGCTGGGACCTGGAAGGAGCCCAGGTACTAAAGGCAGAAAGTTGACAAATTGCTGAGATAACCTGAGAAGTAAAATATAAAATACAATAAAAAAAACATGTTTGTGTAGCTGCAAGAACAAATGCAATGATCATTAAATGGGGGCTATTAATGAGGTTGATTTGTGCAGAAATTCAAGGCTTAGTGTTACAAGAACACACAGTGTATTTTACCTCTCCATTCATCAGCATTTTAATAAGAAACTAGAGATGAGATTGATTTGTATTCATTTTTTCAGGGAAAGTCCAAAACAATACCCTGTTTTAATCCCAACTCTTTATTACCAGGTAGGTGCCTTTGCTTTCTTTTGTGTGTGTGGATTACTAGCTAATTGCAGAGGCTGAGACAATCTTGATCTAAAGCATAGCCTAATTGCAAGCCGGAGAGCGAGTCCTGTAAGGTGTTAATGCATTTTTGCACCTAGTGGTGCTAACAGGGGTAGGGATGAAGAAGTCTCTTTGGAACTTACCTTCGTCCTGTGAGTGGGATGTGATACTGTGGTCCATGCACTGCTGGCAGCGCTGTGGCTAGTTTTCTTGATTATTTATCATCCTACTTAGAGAGGGAGCTGTGTGTACTCCTTTCTCTACTTTGGCATAAAATACGAAGCATAAGGTTACCCACATACCACGGTAGCATTTTGGCAGCATCAAAAGACAATACCATAATGCAATGACAGTTATATGTATAGCATACATAGGAGTAGTGACAAAGGGAGGCAGATTCTAATTCATATAGCTAAAAGAACAACCACTTCCTCTACCTTGTCTTGAAAAAAAATGTGACTTAAAAAAATGCATTTCTGCAAGACAGATGTTTCTGCAAGGAATCCTGCTGAGCTAAATTCCATTTCATAGTGGCAAGAGCTCTAATTTTCCAAAGTAATCCAGGTCTACATTAAACTATATTAGTTACATCAAAAGAATATTGTTTAGGTTGCAAAGTCAAGTGCTCAACAATTAGGAATTGCAGGAATTAAGGCCGCCTGTGCCCCTTCATGCATATGCATTATTAAACATCTTTTAACTTTGTGACCATAAGTTATTTTTTACAGGACCCCTGCCTCACAGTTCCTGTTTGATGCTGATCAAGTCACAAACCCCAAAATTTTCATAAGTCATCTCTAACTGTGTGTTCCTCATTTTCTAGGTGCCCGACTTGAGATCATGGGGTCTGATTTGCAGAAGTGCTGAGTGCTTACACCTCCAACTGAAGTCAATGGGAGCAGTGCTCTGACTGCATTAAGTGCTATAGAAAGTTAACCACTCTGAGAAATCAGGTTCTAAGCATCTCGTATCAAACACCTCAAATGAATAGATGCATTTGACCTTAACTTCTCTGTGCCTCAGCTCCCCAGCTTTAAAATGTGGGGTTAATGTATCCTTCCTCACCACACTGGGTTGCTGGAAGGAGAACTTAATTCATGTCTGTGAAGCACTCTGACACTGAAGGAATGAGTGCATTAGAAATAGGAAAAAATGAGAAAAAGTGGTCCTTCCTAACAAGAAGGATTTGAATAGCATGGGAAAAAGAAGACCAAGGGCCACACATTGTGCTAAGAAATCCAAATGTTATTGGATGCTTTTCAAAATGAAATCATTACTTTGCAAGTAAATGATGAGAAGTTCTCTAGAAAAGACATACATAATCATGTAACAAGACAGGATCACAATGCATGCATGCACAGGACAGGCTGAATTAATTCTTGCAGTTCTTAACTTTTGAGTGTTTGATAATGCAACTTGCTTTCAATGGATTTGCTATGTAATTCCCTAACTGAGAAAGAAAGTTACACCAACAAGACAAAATCCATTCACTGACAATCACAGGCTTTATTAGCAAGATTTAATTCTACTGATATTCCTCTGAGCTAGTAGTGAAATAGAAGTAACAGGTTAGGTCAGCCAAGCAAGTTTACTTGTTTCCAGTCTCCCATTCTGTCCTTGTCATGCTAGTCACAACTTTCCCCCTAGTTCTCCCTGCCATGATTAACCACTCATTGTCTCCAGTTCCTCTCTAGGTTTGTTTCTTGTTCCCTCTTTTATAGTCAGGCAGTTTCCTCTCTGTACTTCTCAAGCTGTGTCAGGAAGTCGTTTGTGAGTATGGCCTACAGCAGTAAATGAAAGCCCTGTGTAGTCTCACTTTACGAAGTGTGGTGTGACTGGAATCTTTGAGGAATTAAAATAATTAAAATAAAGTGTGTTGTATGTAGAGTTAAAAAAACTCTGCTTGGACAAACCATTGTACATTTTCTTGAGAGACAACTGTTTATTCTAACAGTTATTCATAAACCTATTAGTTTATAAACTTACGAAGAAGTTTACTTTTAAATAAACTTTGATTTTTTTTCTCCTGTGAAATTCAACCCACTTTTCCAAAGCTAGGAGGCACCAGTGCATCTCAAAAAACACGTCACCAGACTTGAGAACTGAAGAGTTTGGCTTGAGCTGTTTTCAATGAATTTTTCTAAAAAATGAAAATAAATTAATCCTTGAGACGTACCCTAAATCTAAAAGTTGGTTAAAATTTGATTACAGCAGCTCCTCTGCCTTCAATATGGGATGTCTCTTGTAGCTTCTGATACTAACAGGAGTTCTCTCCCACCATATTATTTATTTTCTGTGTTAGTTTAAGGAGTTGTGCATATGTTATTTTTCACAGCTATAAAGTGGTATTTTCAACTTTAAAAGACTCATCTACAGGGGGAAGTTACTGTAATATAATGACCAGAAGCTCGTGTATGTTCCCATAAGAAAGTCGTGACCAGTGCTTGGCAGGTTATAAATTCACACCTTAGCTTACTGCATATTAACTTCATCATATCAGCAAGCCCGTGGCTATCATAAGCTGTCTTAATTGAAGACCACAATTATTTTCCTTAATGCAATTAAAATTCCACATTCCTTTTCATTTCAGATCCTCTGTTGCGTGACTACTGGGTGTATGAGGGCTCTCTAACCATTCCACCCTGCAGTGAAGGTGTCACCTGGATATTATTCCGTTATCCTTTGACTGTGTCCCAAGTGCAGGTAACAGCTGTGCTTAAAGTGACCTTGGAATATGGTTATGAGCTAAAGGTTATAGCGTGCAAATACATATATCAGGACATTATATCTGTTCTCCTTGAAGATCCCATTAGATCAGTACATGGCTTTTCAAGTAAAGGTTAAGCCTTTTGAGTCACTGAAAGCAATGCAAAGGTCAGAGATGAAAAACCTTGTTATCATTTATCATCTGCATTTAAAATAATTCTTTATTTAAGTGAAAGAAAAAGAAAGAAAGAAGTCAATGGGCAAAAGAAATTCATTTCTTTGTAATTGTAAGCTTTCAAATATCACTGCTTTTTGATGTTAAAGGAACAAAAAAGCACAGGGAGACACTATGTCCTGGAGAATGAAAAATGTTAACATAATACAGACTACCTAGATGGCATTGAACTATATTTAACTTACCTTGCTCTTTTTTAAGTATTTTATAATGTCAAATAGAAACTACCTATTTAAATTTGATTTCACAGCTATCTATTGTAAGGTGATTTTTTTTTTTAATTATATCTAACAGTCATGTGAGCGTTTCCATGGAAAACATTGCAAATCTGTGAAAACAATGAAAACTCCTGATGAGTATCCTCCCACAGTCTGTAAAACCCAGCTGGAGGAATACGGGTTTAATTTAAGTGAAACTATCTAGAATCCTTGAAGGTGAATGTGTTAATTTTCATTGCCTGCTCTGAAGCACGTGCAGACAGAAGGGAAAAAAGTATAAAAGGTGATAAATTCAGGTTTAAATTATTTCAGCTTTAATAATCTAACATTTTTCTAGTAATCCCAGCACAGTATTTGAACAGTTTTAACAATTTGAAGTTGGCAGTATTTCTTTTCATATGAAAACTGAATTCTAGTTCTAATCATATTTTAAAAGCAATAACTCCCAATAAAGTTATTTCTATGGTAGCTGCAACTTAAATGTATCCCATCATGAATCTGGTATTTACTTACGAAATGACAGATCTCATGGCTGCTTACTGCTGAGTAAATGGAAACAGATCTCTGCTGGCATTATTAGTTTCAGAATAACTTTTAAAGACAGAGTGCATTTTGTAACTTGGCAGCTAATTGTCCAGATGTGATATAGATAGGTAAGAGGACTTAATCAGCAGTATAAAGACCATAGCTATTACACTGAGACATTGTAGGATATGTTATTTTGTGCTAGTTGCAGATTTCATAGTGTCTATTCCCTTTTAATCCAGTCAATGTACAAAGCCATCCGTATGCGGTGGGAGACAGTGAGAGGGTGAATGAAAGAAGAAGAAAAAGCAGAGAAATGCAACTTTAGTTAACATTAAAACTCATTTACCATAGCAAACAAGATGTTGGAATGTGATGTGACAGGGATAAGTCTCCGGAAGAGAATAGTGTGCCTGGGGAAAAATGTGACCCATAGTGCCTAGGGATAGGAGTGTGATTCATCACCATGGCCTTCTGTAGGTGAAGGGTAGCTGGTTTGAGTTGCTGCGTTACTTTGATTGGTATAAACCAAATCCAACAAGAACATTGCAGTGATGAAGGACATGCACAGGACATGGAGGGGCTTTTTCCCTGCCTTTGACACAGTATGCAGGTGAGATGCGGCACTGCAGCAGAGTGAGAGACTGGAATGGACTTAGGCCAGGTATGATACTTGGTACTTGTTGTAGATCAGCATCAATTAGAAAAAAAGTCCTCACTGGTAGTTACGAATGCAGCAGCATTAAAGGCAAGGTTGTGCATAAAAGACTTACGAAGAACATGAAGGACTTTTGCCAAGGTGGGATAACTATTTTACTTGCATCACATACTGCTTTCAGGTGTCAGTTGGGAATAAATACGGGGAGAGGTAAATGAGAGATGGTGAATCTGAGATTCTGAACTCAAAAGGACAGGGAGTTTTCCAGAATGCCCCAGATAAGATTTTGGAGGTGCCAGAATATTTTGCTATAGCCTAGACATCCAAGTTTTTAACGTGTAATTGGCATTTTGGCTGCAATTAAGTATCTGGCCTCTTTGTGCATGTGGGCATGAGTGCCTATGAGATTCTGTTTAAGGAGAGAAATGTGGAGAGAAATGATTTGTCTTTGGAAAATAAGAGGATGTGGTATAGCATAGACCATTCTGAATCATCCATGGAAGGCTGGTAAAGGCATTTAATTTTATTAAGCCTGCTTGTAGTGTTAAAGCGTAGATTTCAGTGCAAATTCATTTCTGATGGATTTAAATACATTATTTTAACATGTGTCATTAACTCACAGAATTTTCTTCTGTGGGATACTAATGAACACAGCATATGGAACTTCAAGTGATAAACTAGTAGCATCTGTGGTTATAGCCTGTAAGAGACAAATTCAAGGCTTTCTATTTTCATTTTTCAGGCCATAAAATAATCAACTTCTGAGTGTCAGTAAGTAGTCAACAAGTAACAATAAGTTACAACAAGTCTGATATACAATAGGTTTTATTGCCTTCCTCTGATGAAGCTAGTTAATATATTTGAGACAAGATGCTTATTCACGTTCTCATTTTCTGTAATTAACATAGCAATATTGATTAACAAACTGTGAATCATAAGGGGAAAAATGAATAAAATTGCAATTCTAGTTTGTGGTTACATCTATATATTTTTAGATTTGCTTATTTTGAAACAATGGAGAAGCAACTAATTTGTCGTAGGCATAACAGGCTGGCCATTTCTAAGTAGAACACCTTTTTCTGTTTCTCCTGAAGTCATTTATAGCCAGTAAAGTTCAACTGATGAGTTGATTTGCTACTGATCTAAGTCAGTGTTAAGTGAGAGGAGATTTCGTCTCCATATGCATCTCACTTAAGCAGCTGGGATCTGAGTGCGTTGGTTATACGAGTAGCAAAAGAACACGCCAGGACTGCAGCACCAGGATGTGCTTTCCTGGAGTCCAGTGCTCTTTCCTCAATGGAAGTAATTTTCTTTGACGTGAGGCTTCAATTCCATCAGAGAGCTAGTTCCTTCACGAGTCTTTCTGTGCAGTCTGGATAAAGCGTGCAGGTGACTCTTCTCCCCTGGAGAATAAAGGCTTTGCAAATCTGGTTCTTGGAGTTTTATTACTGACCTCTGTGGAAAGGAGCTTGTCTGGAAAGATGCACCCTGCAGTGCTCTTTTTGCATATTCCTGCCCCCTTTTGGTGTTTTTTTTTTTTTTGTTTGTTTGTTTGGTTTTTTTTTTTTATCATCCACACTTGTCTTATGTTGAAATATACAGCCCAGAAAGAACTATGTTGACTGCTTTGTGAGACATCTCACTCATGCACATACACTGCTGAAATGCAATGGGAGAAAACAGGAAACTCCCTCCTATTAGGCCAGCAAAGAGCAGGAAATAATTGAAAAAGACTTCCTCGTGCTTCCCTCTACTTTCTTTTGAAAAAAACTGAGATCTGTGAATAATGTGTTTTGTGGTTCACTGAAGCCCACAACAAGTACATTGTCTAGGCCACTCAGAGCAGGGATTTTAAACAATGATGCAGCAAGGAGCTGTTGTTCTGCTATACTCATTGTCATAGTTAACTAGTTTTGTATTGAATGGCAAGGTCTCTAGTCCTTTTGTCTACCTCATTCAAAATCAAGACCTCCTAAAGGACAGAAATAGTAACTAGCGTATGGAGCTGGAGTGGGAATTGTGCAAAAATTATGTCATCTGTGAAATAAAGCACTCTGAGAGGTTCACGGTATTCTGTTCTCTGGGAAGCAGGTCTGTGTTCTTGGAAGGTGTCATGGAAGCTTGTGAAATTTTCAAGCAGAAGGATAATGCTTCTATGCCTCATATAGAAGAAGTGTTTGTAGAAAACACAAAAGTCTTTGTTTTGTGTGTTCTATTCAGCAAATACTTAAGTGAAACAGAAGAAAGCAGTGTTCAGGATCTGAGTACAAGGAAGTGGTAAAAGCATTCTTGCGAAATTCTACAAAATATAAACTCGGTTCTTTCATTCAGTGGAAATGTGGCCGATAACATTGCAGATTTACCCCTTCACTGGTTAGAATTTGATCTGGAATTTCGGTGTGTGCCGGCCTAGGTCATTCTTAGTGTCTTCTGGGCGTGAGAAAAACTTTTATAAGTGGCTATCCCCATTGAAAGTATGTGAGTATTCAAAGGGTGCTTAGCTGTGTGCCACTGAAATATCTGTTTCCTCAGCAGTCCCACATGGTAGACTTCACACTTGTGAGGTGTTGGGAAGAGATAGTAAGTGGTTCCGTATGAGATGAAAGATGATGAGTATTGCCTTATCACATAGAAATATAATAGGGGAAGTAGTGTCAGCACAGCTAGTGTGCTGTTCTGACAGAAGCATTTCTCAAGAGTGAAGCAGACCACAATGTGTGTAAAGGGTCTTTGTCATGGTGGTCTGAACCATGGTATGAAGGACTGAAAAAGGAGCCTGGTGATCTCAGAAGAGATTCCCCCTTGGAGCAGGGCTACAATTCTTGACTTCCCTGAAGAGCAAAGAGCAGACATGGGGATCAGGTCACTCCTGCTTTTCTGACTGCAGAAACTGGAAGCTGCTTTGAGAGGAGTACCTCCTGGAGAAAGATTTCACTGTGGGATTGGGGCAGAGCATTTGTAGTTATAGCAGGAGACAGCTCACAAATGTCAGCTTTGCAGAGAGTCTGCTCTCCCTTTCCTTCATCTGTGTTTGTTTGAAGTCTCTTACTCTCAAAAGATCAAACAAAACCCATGTTCTTGTAAAATGCTCCTTCCTAAACTACAATTATTTCAGACTTTACAGGGTTGATGCAGATGGTGAAAGAAGCTACCTTTACAAAACCCATTCGGTGATTTACCAGCACTTGACTCCTGAAGACTTTTTCAGTTCCAAGCCTGTAGTGGGTTTGTTTTCAGCTTGCTTTAAACAAACAAAATCTTCCAAAACAGGATTCTTCTTCTAAAAGCACCTTCAAGGAGCTTTACAGTTCATTCTGCTTTTCATTTTTGGAGTCTTAAGCTGTTGCCTTATATCTTAGCTGCAAGAAGCTGAGTGTTGATTTCTAAGCACAGTTTTTTTGAGGAAAAGAAAGCAAAGCAGAGCTAGCCTCTAAATCAAATAAATAAGTCTGTATCAATTCTGCTGTAGAGTGGAAAACAACAGTGAAGGCAGTAGTCTTCCAGGTTGCAGTAAGAAAGTATTCTCTGCAGGCAGTATAAGAATAAAAATGCCATTACGTGCTGTTTAGTACCTCACTTCTTTTAATTCTGCAATCACACTTGCATTCTCTCTATAATCCTTCATAGGGTGTTTTTCATGAAGAAATTAACTCTATAATCTCTTGGATGATAAAATGATTAAATACTTAAGGGTCCGTTTTGCTTTCTGTGTAGCTTCAGTTTCATGTTACAGCTGAACTGGGTAGTGAGGCATCAGAGGGTCAGCACAAGTACAAAGGCTCAGGCTAGGGGATCAGCCTTCTAGTAGGTTTGCTGTATTCAGCTAAGGTAGCTTGTCAATATGCCAAAGCAAAAGCAAACACAATTTTTTCAGTAGTTGTAACTACTTATTTTAAATACCAGACTCTTAAAAATGGCATTGTTGAGTGATAAGATGTAATATTGCAGAGATATGCATTGATTTTCTTAGTTTTTTTGTCGCTCAGAGCTTGATGCTGATACCAGCAATGGAGATGGAAGCTGCTCACATTCTTCCCTAGACCAGATTAGATTTAGAAAAAATTGAAAAAGAGTCTATAAACCAGAAATACATTTGTTTTGGACTAATTTAAATGTTTTGTGTTAATTTTTGACTGTATTCGGTTTTCTAAGTATACTTAGCACCTACATCTACAGAACTTCTGAAGCGGTATTTTGTTTTGATTGGAAAAAACCATATTTTTCCATATAAAATGTCGACAGACTTCCTCTAAAGCTGAGTCTGTTCAGAATTCTCCTGGTTTAGAAAATAATTTCTATTTAAATGAAGCAAAAATTTCAGGCAATAAATAAATCACTGGATGAAAGTCAAAATAATTTATTGTCGACCAAGTTATTCCTGAAATGCACTTCTTTGAAGACCAGAGTGATTACTCTCATGTCACAACTGTAAAGGTGATTCATAGGGTTTAATCTGCAATGGCTAAGAAGGTTACAGATCCAAAAAGAAGTTACGAAAAAGCAAAGGTTGTTTGCCAAACCATGTGCATAAAAGTTCTTACATTTTTCTATATGTTAAATGCTTTGACAGTGCTGACAGCTATTTAGAAACATTATTAATGGTATATATTGACCTTAGTATATGATACCTGACAGTCTCAAGTTTCAAAGCTGCAGAAGTGGCTGGACAAGGCTGATTTTGATCATAACTCCATAGAGAAGTATGTGTCTCAGCTTCTTCATGTCTGTTTTTCTGCCTTTCAGATAGAGGAGTTTCGTAGACTGAGGACACATGTTAAAGGTGCTGAACTTTTAGAGGGCTGTGATGGAATCCTAGGAGATAACTTCAGACCAACTCAGCCACTTAGCGATAGAATCATCAGGGCTGCATTTCAGTAGCAGAAGAGGAAGAACAGCAAAAATAATCCTTTATTCAAGTAAGTAAAAGCTTAGCAGAAAATTCAAAATATTGAAATAATTTTCATAGGGGAGTTTTTGTTAAAGGAGAAAACTCATTGAGTTCATTTCAGCTAATGTTATTGTATAGTATCAACAACTGTGAATTTTGACATTACTGTTTTATTTTATCCTGTAGTAAAATAGTTTGGTTACTATTGGTTCTTTAGTGGCTGGAATAGTTTGGTTACTATTAGGTTCTTTACTGGCTGGAATCTAATATACGATTTACTGAATTGAAATATTCGTATTGGTGTCAGTAGGCAGTGGATCTTGCACAATTACTTACAGCTTTAAATTTCAGCTAATGCAGTGAGAAACAGCACAGTATGTCTAGGCTACATGGTAGATTTTCTTCACTGGTTGATTTCTTTCCATGTTTTTAGAACACCAGTCATTGCTGAATCTTTATAGTGTTATCTGTTAAAAAAAAGGGTAGTAGTTCTGGAAGGAGGCCTATAATTCTCAAAGCAGGCCTGTTGATCTTTTTTTTTTGGATCCTTTCTCCCTGCTTTACAATGCTGTTCGTTCCCAGCAAGACTGAATCTCGGGCAAAACCAGTGCAGATACAAGAGGAAACTAATTAACTTCTGTCATGGCTAATTTTTCATATTTCATTCATTGAAATAGTTGCTGCTTCTTGTCCTCAGTGATGTTTTCAGCCTTCATTGGCTCACAGAGCAAGAATTTAAGGATGTCATTGGATTCAGTGCTTAAGAGCTAATACACATGTGAACCTGCATTATCCCAGCTTCAGTTATTAAAACCTGCTATGTCATGTTCCCCTAGCCCCTATCAGTTACAAGATAAATTCCCTCAATACTCAACAGTTACTTTTAAATCTCATTATACTTAGTGAATCAATGTTTTACTGGAATGAAAAAACCTGGTAATGAGAGTTAAAGCCCAGGAAGGTGGTTGAATCACCTTCCCCAGAGGTATTTAAAAGACATGTAGATGTGATACTTAGGGAGATGGTTTAGTGGAAGAATTGGCAGTGCTAGGCTAACAGTGGGAGTTGAACTTAAAGGTCTTAATCCAACCTAAATGATTCTATGATTTTAAGACAACTAGTTACCTTGAAAATAGTGAGTCAAGACATCTACATTTATGGCTGATTTTGTGATGAGGTGGCTCCACCTTGTCAGAAATAGTAAGACAGCTAATCTGGGAAATCTTCAAGAAAAGAATGAATCTGTTCACTTGCCTTGTTTAGTAAGTCCTACTACTTTTTAATATCGTAGCATTTTTCATCTACTGTCTTACGATAAACTTTATTTAAATAATAACAACCTTGGGTACTCCCATTACCCTATTTTACTGGTAGAATCCATTATATAAAAGCTTCAGGTTTTCTCTCTGCACATTTCTTCAAACCCATATGTTCACAGGAGAACCAGTTCATCCAGAGTTTCACCTGGAAGCATGCTGCTGAAAGTTTTTGCTAAACATTTTTGGGAAAGGACATTTATTTGTATGTAAAATTCTTGCCCTGTCTAGGCCAATGATGGAACTCCTTAGTTCATATCAGGCTCTGTTGTGGTTAAACCTCTTCAGAGCATGCTGTGAGTCCATCCCCCAACTTCATATCAAGTTAACAAATGATCAGGCAGCAGATAACCCATAAAAGAGATTGATAATTCAGTGCTTCCAAAAATGGATCCATTAAAACTGAGTGGGAAGATTATCTTTCCTCCTGCACATGACACAAATTATTAAATGGGCTGAGACAGTGGCCAACAATTTAATGGTCTTTCCATACAGCATAAGCATTCAGGTTTTTTTTTGAAGTTAAGGATTTATTTGTATTTTATAACCCTATTTAATATCTGCATCCCAGAAATTAAGAAAAGAAAGCAAAACATTATTCCTTTTATTAAAATTGTTTTCTTACCCCTTATTTAATTTTGGGCACATCCCTGAGCCCAGTTCTCAATTACATGGTTCTCTGCAGTCACCAAATGTCGTCACTTTAATCTTGAAATGGATGTTTCAAATTCATCCTGGCTTCTGCATAAAAATTACTTGGGAAAATCATAGCAATATTAAAGTACGATTTTTCTCAGAGAGTGAATATTGCCCTCAGGCCAGTGCAGGTAATTCGAGTCTGTAACAGTGAAATTACTTGACACACTGAGTTTGAATTTTAAGCATGAAAGAGTTTCCTTTACAATGCTGGAATTGAAATGTAAAAATTTCCCTTTTGCTTTCATGTTTGAAATTTTATTACTTTTGTCAATACTTATAAAGATTTGTTTTAAATAATAAGATTTATCTTGGGCATGCTTCACAAAATAATCTGCAGTTTTAATTCCCAAATGATGGCATTTTTAATGTAAAATGATGGTCCTCACTGTAGGGCTATGCTAATTATGGACTCTCAAGCACTGAGAAGGGAACTGTGACTCCTGGCATTGTGTAGCCCAAGAAGAAATGGCACTTGGCTCTACACCAGATTGAATTATTTATCAGAAAGTCATTTGGCCAGGTCTTCTTTTAAGTTTTGGATGCATCAGTCCAAATAGCACTGAAACAATCAAAGGTTCACGATATATTCTTGTTGTTGAGTTTGTCTTTGGGGAGCTGGAAAAATGAAGTGTAAAAAGAAATTGTGTGGCTTTGACCACCTTTCTTCAGAGGCAGAATGGGAGGAAAACAGTCTTACCTACTTTGTACTGATTTCCTCACACAATTCTTTCCAGGAGGAAGGTGTTTAGGAACAGTAGCTCCTCATACAGATCTCAGACATCCTCAGAAACGACACCTTCCCTCATTCATAGGAATGGGTAATGGTCCTTAAGCTGGGACTGTTACCGTCAGCTGAATATTGCTATGAAGGCTCAGTAGCAGATGGGAAGGTAATAGTTCGCAGGGTGGCATCTACATAGTGATCCAAGAGGGAGCGTTTTTTCCTTTCAAAGAGATTACCTTTTCTTTTAAAGTTCTGGTATGTCTTGAATATTACAATTACAAACACACAGGTGGACTTTTCTGACACAATGGCCCTCTGCCAAGGCTGCTGGAACTCCTGTCCTAGTGCAGCCCAGGAGGCTGTTGGCCACCCTTGTATAAGTGGGGTCATTACTGACTCATATTCAACTTTTTGTTTACCAGGACTCCAGATCCTTTTCTGAAAGAAAACAGAGAAAGGATAACATTGTAACTTCCTCAGTGTTACCACTATTTTTTTTTTTTTGATACTTCATACTTGACTGAGAGCCCTTACTATGGGCATCAGGCTATTTCTTGACAATCTCAAGTGATCTTGGGAAAAGATTTTTAAGTCATATTGTTATATGAAGCAAAGCTTCACAAGGGGGGACAATAAATGCTACCACTCAGAAATCAAATAATAAAAATCTTAAATCTTCCACTTTATGAAAAGCTAGATTTTTGGAAATTTGAGCCCTGACTGTTTTTAAACATGTGAATTGGGAGTATTCCAGCAGGTTATTTTATTCTGGGGCTTGCCACCTTACCTAATGGATAAGTACTTTTTTTCAGTCATGTATTCTTCACTGAAGACAGCATAATTTGTGGTTTCCAATGGATTTATTACCCTCTTTTTAATCCTTGTTGCTTTACATGTAACTGAATTGATAGACATGCCTTTCTCCTCTATTACATCAGTGGAACAGCCTAATCTGTGAATGTGCAGGATGTCTGATTTCAAACACTTGAGTATCACCTTGAACTGATGATACTGAGTTCCGTATGGCATGTCGACACATCTTCATCTCTTTATAAATCAGGGTGTATAAGCATGATTCCATGCATAGGATAGTTAAACAGCATTGCTCCCATTTAATAAGAGGAGGTCAAATAAATGCCTGGTAGAAAAATTATTGAAATCAATAAGATTCTTTTAATAGAAGGCAGTAAGAGGTAGTTCTAAAAAAATAACTTGCTAAAATAATAATGAAAGAGTATTTTCTTTTGAAAGTGATAAACTTTAATTTACTTTACACTTGGGCATAATTAATAAACTAAAGAATTTGATTGCCAGTGTGTTGTCTCCGAAGTGCATATCCCAGACACAATTTATTTTGTATCCATAAATAAAGAATTGTCCTCCAAGTGTGATGATGGCTTATACCTACTCCATGTACCTATATACATTACTCCAGTTCTCTTGAACATTTTTTGTGTGACTCGTTCAGAAACTCCTGAAAAAGCATTGATTTTTATATACATAAATGCATGTACACATTCACATACACATTTGGTAGACCTTAGATTGTAAGCAGCTGCAAGTTTATCCAATGTCCTGTAAATTATGATAGCAAAAATTAATTGGGATTAAAACCCATTCTTGATATAATTACCATTTTTCTACTTGTAGTTTCAAGATTAGAGGGGAAAAAAAAAGAAGACAAAATATCAAGGTTGTGCTAGGCCTGAAGGACAGGAAGGAGTAATTTACGGTGGGAGGAACAGAGGCTGTATGCCTGATACTGCAGAGACTGTCTGCATGACATTGAAAGGTCTGAGCACAGCGTTAGTTTCACAGTAAGGAGAGAGGGCAGTGTATTGACTGCATCTGGTGTGTTTAGTGAGTGGATAGCACACACGTAACTTGCATTTGAAGCTGCCGAGCTGCTCTTGTGGCAGCAAAACTATGCTGCCTTTTCCACAGGACATTGAACGGGGGATGAGTGTTGCCTGTGGGAATGAGCTAGTGCTAAACAGGTAGTGGTGGACTCCCCTCTTTGTGGCATTGCACACTGTATGGTAACTAGATTATAGAATATGAAGGGACATTCAAATACAGTGTGAGCTATGGAACTCGGCCTTGTCTTTGAGAAACAGAGATAGGAGAGGCACATGCTATGGTCTGTATTTCTTTGCCTAAGCAGATCTCAGTGAACTTGGCATTTGAATGGAGGTTTACGGTATGATCAATATGTCTCCCTATTCTCAGTTTACTGGTAGCCTTTGTAGTTCCTAAAGTTCACAAAGAAGTTGCTCTGCAGAAGTTCCAGCACTTGGGAATTTTATCCATTCCTGTTGTGTAGATTCCGGAGCTGGAGTGAGCTTTCAGCAGCCATGCATCATTAGGCTACTATGACCATTCTCTTTTTCCTGTTTTTAAAAAAAGCCAACACAAAGTTTATCAACACTAGTTCTTTAGAAATGCAAACACTGATTTCCTAGATTTGATGAAATATGAGTATTTATATTACTCCTTAGGAAGTGATTTTTCATCAGTCATTGTTTGTCTCCATGTGTTCTGGGTTTGTGCTTATAAGGTGGTTGGTTTAACTGTTAAGTTTTAATCTTTGAAAGAAACTCAACTTCACATTATCAACAAAACTGAGTATTGTTCTCCTGTTTTTTAAGAGCTTATGTAAAGTGCCCAACACTCTGCTGCCACTTCAGAATACTTGAGAATGTGCTTGTATTTGAATGTGTGACCGTAGGACAGACAGCCAAACACCTTTGGCTTGTGAGCCACACACCATAATTGGAGACCTACTGAAAACATACCAAAACTTCTGGAGCATTCAGGAGACCAAGAGCATCAGGAGTGGCTGAAAGATGGTACCTTTTCAGGTTGCCTCCCACTGTTTCATTGTAATAGCATGGAATGAGGCATGCACTGAGATTGTAAGTGAATGCTGTCATGTCAGCCTAACCTGTTTTCCCACTGCTGAGGGTTCAAATTAGTGAGTAGCTAATTGGAATTCTTACTGGAATTTGTGATTCTAGTTATTTCATATGGATGAAAACAATGCAATGAAACTATGCAAACAGACTCTTGCTAAGCAGATAGCAATGTTTTGAAAATAAAAAACAGAACTGTTTTGGGTTACTGAAAATGTTTTTGCAACTGGTAATTGTCACTCAAGATAGAGAATACCAGTAGTGACATTTGTTAACAACATTTTATGACTAACACTACAGTTTATGACAAAGCAGTGTTACAAATCAAAACTTACTGTAATTTTCTCAAAGATTTTTATGCATCCCTAGAGCTCAAGAGAAACAAAGGTACACTTTAGTTAGCTAGATGTTGTTAAATGCCCACAGAACTAGATGTAGACTCAATAAATGGTGGCCTTTTCATGGAAGGAATGGAAAGTGTTTCAGGGAAGATAAGGATTCAGAAGATAGTCAGTTCTCTTTTCTGAGACATTGGGAATCTATGCCTGACCATACTTTCAGGTGCTGTTTTTAGGAAGGTGTAGGATAATGGTAATGTGTAGTCAGTGTTAAACTAGTTTTGCCACCCATGTTCTTTGATTTTTTTTTTTTTAACTGTTAAACTTTGTGGTTTATCCTAGTGTTAGAGAGGAGAAGGCAAGATGCTTCTGTAAGGAAAAATACAGAGACATTATGTGAGATGATAATGGTAAGGAATATGGTAAGACAAGAGAGGTGGAAAACCTTTCCAGAAGGCAGATTGACTACTTTTAAGTAGCAGAAGAAAGTTTTTGATCTTGTGTAGTGATCTTGACCTAAGGCTGCTACAATGAGGAATCTTATTTTCTCCTTATCAAATGGAAAGGCATATTATCATGGCCGTCCTATTTAATTTCTCTATAGTCCATTTATTTGCATTTTCTCAACATGTTTGGAGGACTTTAAAAAATAATCCTTTTCACTGACATTTTCTTATATCTTCTTTTTGAAGTGTGCTCTGTCTATTACTATGGGAACATTGGGACTTTTGGTTCTTAAAAATATGTCAGCTGCGCCCTGTCTTTGCTCCTGTGGCTGCTTCATGTTTCTGGGATAAAGTTACAGTCCTGCATTTATTCCAGTTTTGTCCAAGAAAATTTATTCTCTGTGAGGAATCTAAGTACATAAAACTATCATATGAAAGAATTAGAAATAGGTATTTTTGGAAACATAATGATTTTTTTTACATTCTGAGGATGATTTATGAAATGTGATTGATCTTGTTAATATTTCTTTTTTTTAAACCTTGGGTATTGTGATAATAGCTCTCAGATTTCCCAGGTATTTACACTTCATGGCACTGATCCTGAAAGCTTTTCTTTGGTGACGGTTGTCTGATCTGTAGAGGACTCCACCAGAAGCAATGGGACTCTAATATATGTAGGACTCAACCCAAGCAAAGGAAATTTCAGAGGCAGAAATATAATCTATAAACAACAAGCAAGACATCTAGACAATTTTCTGATTATAATACACATGCCCATTTGTACAATTGTAGCTCAAATATTGCATTTCCAAAAACTTTTCAGAAGAGTAAGAGAAGCAGGTATCTTCATATCTACTTAAACCTTTAACTTCATAGTGTTACTTGACCACATATATTAGGGAACAGTGCTATTAATTTACCGTGGTAGAAAAATTACTCTTAAACAAGAACAAAGGGTAAACATGAATAACAACACTAACAGTATATACAATCAGTCTTACCAGACAATATGTTAAGTATTTCTGTAACAAACCCAACTGAAAACTTCAGACTGGCTCATATAATTAGGCTCCTTTCCAAAAGTAATCCATTAATACAATAGCTGCGCAAGTCCCAGTTCAACTTAATTTCACTGACTTTGATTTTTGGACCAAAAGCATTAAGCTTGAAGTAGTGAAAAATGTACAAAATGTGCATTCAATTAAGGAGTAATTAGATACTCAATCACCCTTACATCACACTAGGGATTATCCAAGAAAGAAGAGAGATACTACTTACTGCAGTGTATAAAACAGTTTTCGTAATTAGTTTAGCACTAATTGAGATTGAGAACGTGTCACTGTGTCACAGTATTAGTTTGCCTACGTGGAACCTTAAGAACACAAAGTTTGTGGCTTCTTTTGAGCTTCCTCACTCAGCTTTTTCAGCCTTAATTCCCTGATCCAGTATCATCAGTCCAAGCAAGAGGAACTGTTTTGTTCACTTCAGGGAGGGGGTTGGTTCTTGCATCCTTGTGTTAGTAGCCCACTGAAAAACATGCCAAGAGTTTTCCCAGAGATGGCAATCTTATTATTACATGGTTTTTTTGATGTTACACCTTTATACCAAACCCCAGGAAGAACTGGGAATGCTCTGTGCTATTACGTGGAGTGTAACTGTGGCTAAAAGTAGCTGCTCCGTGAAGGGCTTACAGCCTCCGCTTAGAAGGCAACTGGTAGAAAGTTCTTCAAGTTGACCATCAAATAGTCCTGCTGACAGACATCATGACTTTTGGGGATATTGGATAGTAACCAGGAAGCACATAGAAATCCTGGCACCGATTGTCTTGTGGGTAGACACTGATTTCTTAACAGCACTGCTGGTGACTGACAGCCTCTACATTCCCTTCCTCTTTAAGAAAAGTGTGGGAACTCTCTAGAGATGCATTGACTCTTCCTGCAAGCAATCGTGGCCCCAGGTGACCATTTGCATCCATGCATTTTTTGATTTTTTGTGTGTATGTGCTGAGCTATAGTTAGCACTAAAATAACCTCGGGAAAAAATGAGATTATTAGTACAAGAGAATGAAATGGTTTGGCACAGTTATACCTACCACTTCTGAACCGAGAGCACTGGAATAACCTGAGCAGCTGATTTCCTAAGGTTATGCTGAAGCACAAGAATATGTGTTTGCATGAAACAAAGAATTGAGTTTTCTCTGCTGTTAATTAATAAGAATATTACTGGTGTTAGGAAGGACAAATTGCGTGATTGCTTTCTGTCTCCTGAGCCCACCTGAGTCCCATGAGAGCTGTGTACTCAGCACTTTACTTGGTAGGGCCCCTAAAATAGTAAACAGTAAAAAATTCTCTGTGACTAGTAAATTTTCCTCCCTAATTTACCACCATGGTCTCCACATTAGAATCAGTTACCTGACTAATTCAGAAAGCCAATTGTAAAGTTTTGTTTCAAGTTTATAATTTTATCACTGTGTTTAACTTTGAATTTTTATTGCCATTTCCTCCATTGCTAGTAAATCTTCCAGTTCTGGCTTTACCCTAAAAGAGAAGAATCGGGACCATTATGCCACTGAAGTATACACTCTGAAACTGCCCCCACCTGCTGTCATGAAATCCCAGCTTTTAGTTTTCCCTGTCTCCCTGGCTGGACATAAACAGTCTTTCAGACCCACTGTGGAGGAATTTCAGTAACATAATTGTTCCATTCTCTTTTCAGAAAGTGGGAAGACAATGCTCCCACAGTGCCCTCAGATGAGAAATGGAAACTTTTGAGGCTGCTTCAGTTGAACCACAAAGCCTGTATTGTTTGTCATCATCTAATTCAGCCTTGATAGACAGCTGTGACAGTTGGTCTGTGTGAAATTCTGTTGGCCCAGTGAAATTCTGGGAATGGGGCTGTACATTAAGAGAAGAAATCACATTAAATCTTCCAATTCACAGTTAACTATTTTAAAATGGTAATTATCATTGCTTATATATAGTTACTTTGCCATAGCATTCAATAGTGGTTTGTGATCCAAGTAGTATTAATTTTAAGCTTGGTATGAATGTTAATATGTAGAAATACTCATTATTATTTTGAATGTTAGATTTAATTTTATTCCATATCATCTCTTGTGCTGTCAGTAACCATCTTTTCTGTAGAGGGGAGGTGCGTTCTGTAAAACTAATAAAAACATTGTTTGTTCACAGTGAGTATTATACAAATTCAAAATTAATTTTTGGGCAGAAAGGAGCACTTTTCTGCCAAACCTATGCCCTTAACACGATTTATCTGAATAAAGCTGGATGACATTTGCATTACTAGGAACCTTACTGAAATAAAGGACAATTTTGAAGCAAGGAAAATTAACTGGTATAACAATAAACAAAATCATCTGGATTATTTTCTACTTGACGAGTTGTTGGACTTTGCAAAGAAATGTTCAGTTCAGGCAGAAAATGATCAGCCTTTGTTCTCCTGTGAATTATGATTGTTCTGTTTGTTCTGTACATTGCTGTGGAGGGTGGTCTGGGGACCTGCTCTGCATGCCCTGAGCTCACTGCACAGCATGGGGATTGCCATGTTTGGGCCACACATCTGACAGAACAGATAAGGGAATGGCAGTCCAAGGCAGCTAGTGAAGCTCATAGCTTCTGATTCCTGCAAAATACCAAGATCTGCAGAACAGAGTCAACAATGTGTGGGCAATAGCTTTGATCACCATAGCTGTCAGTGAGGTCCACTTTACCAACATGAGAAGGGCAGGTTTAGGCAGAGACCTACAGGAGTGGAAGAACGCTGGAGGCACAGATGGCAAGCTCCAGGCCAGGGCACAATGGAGATGCAAACCAAGGGTTCACAAAGGGGACGTTACTCCCTTGGAGCAGATTGGTGAGTCATCAATCACAGAGTCATCACCAGGCAATGGTAAATGCAGTGTCAGAAGGCATGCTTAATTACCTTGTCAAGGGTTATGGGGAGAGCTGCTGCTGAATAATGAGTTACGAATTCTCTGAGTTATTTATGTGTATATTAGGGACAGCAGAAACAATAGGACAACCCCACACACCACATGTGAGCTGCGTGAGGGGGAGTGGGTAGGGCTGACTATTTCCCTTGTTCATAACTGTGCGTACTGCAGAAACACGTGCTTCCTATGGAGAGACATGCAGCTGCCCTTGACAGCATGCATTGCAATAAATGCTAAAGGATGTACAGCAACACCATGAAGTCATCTGTTTTTTTTGGGCTTAGCAGTGTAGCAATTGGCACATTGCTCTGTGGGCCTATATAAACTTGTATTTCTTAGGGTTACATTTAAGGGAGTCCCTCTCCACCTTCCACCCAAATTTAATGAAGTATAACCCCATTATCTAGTCCAGGGGTTCAAGGTTTCAGTGCTGGCCAAAACCACGTCTTGCATCTACAAGGTCCCTAGCCCTTCTGTAATGTCCATGTAGCAGCTTCACCGGCTCCTGCCCCTCTTCCTTCAGCAATGATTCCCCACGCAGCTGCAGCTAGAACCTGGAGCCCAACCCCAACACGCTGGTCACCAGAGCCTGGCCTCCTGCTGGTCCACATCTTGCCATGGGGCAGGGAGGAGTCTCTGCATAAAGTCTGCTGCAATGGCCTGCAGTGGCTGGGCCGGACTGTCCCTGGTTTTTGACAGGAGCCTGATAGTTTGTCCTAGTTGTCAGGCTTGGTACTAAAATCTTGAAAAAAACCCCCTCGAAACAAAGCCTTACGAGGTGGAAGTCAGCTGCTTTCTGCCAGTTCAAGACGTATTCCTATCTCCTTGCACCCAGCAGCGACAGAGCCACCCAAAAGTGGAGTGAACCCCATTCTGAACCAGGCAATTCCCAGGTTGCCTCTGCAATAGCTCATTTAGAAGATCTCCCTTTGCACACAACACATTATTAACTACTGAGTATTAACTGAAAGGAACTGTAGTATTAATTTGGCAAATATTGACATTATGATGAAATCTGAAATAGATTTATTCTCTAAATAAACATGTTCCTTATCTTGGAGCTGGTTGATATTATTCTGGCTGTGAAATACAGATACATTGCAAAGCAAATGATGTAATGTCTCCACCAAAAAGTCCATTATTTCCTTTTCCTGTGCTCCTTTCCTGTGTTTGCTGTTCTTTCCTGCATTGCCTTGTAAAGTGAACTTCTAGTTGTGTAAATGCTGCTACAGAGGAATTGAGGTTAGTAAATTTGTGTCAACATTTGTCAGACTTTCTTTTTCTAGGCTTGGCTTTGAAAGAGAAAAAAAGGCTCCACTGGTAAAAATACTTGTAACTGTTTTTTCTGTAGACCTGCATCTAATTATAACAACAAATTAATTCACAAAACACACCCATTCTAGTGACAGATTGGTCAGCCCACATTCGTGGTGTGTTGGGAAAAGTTAAATTAGTCTTTTTTGGTTTTGGTAGGAATCTGCAGGGAAGAGTTTGCAGGAAGGGCTCTCTGTGTATTGCTTCAGTTGTACTGTACCCATGAGAGGTTTTATTGAGTGTGGTGAGCCTTTGCTACTCTCCAGTTAGAATTCCATGTGCCTGCCTTTCTATTAACATTTTTAAGAAATCATAAAAACTGATAAAAGTATTCTGAGGATAGTGTAAGGCCCTAAATTGGTAATTTCCTCTTCAAGCCTACAGCCACTAAAATTCTTTAGAATCAGATTGCTATCTGCACTGGAATTATTTTTAAAGATAATGTTAATGTGTGTAATGCTTGACGTAATTTTAAAGATTGATGAAAAATGTGAATTATAAGTTTTCAAGAGGTGTGGAGCAGTTACACACTTGTTGATCAAAAATTAATGGCATAATACTTTAAAGCAGCTGTGTACCTCATGAGGCAAAAGCTGGCTCTGCAGCCTGCTGGTGAATTTTAGGAAGGTGGGTATTGGGGATAGGAAGAAATCCAGCTCTTGGGAGAAGGCAGGTGAGGTGGGGCAGGACATCTGCTGTTAATGGTCTTCCCTCTCCAGGTGATGTGTTCTTTGGGTTCCTCTAGTTTTCTGGAGCTCCTGGGAAAACTTAGAGGCTTCAAGCTCTTAGCTTGGCTACAGATGGACTTTGCACCCTGGGATGTGATCCTGGGCTCCTCCTTGTTCGGGTTAGAGGAGCCTCTTAGAGAGCACTGTGCCTCCTTACGTTTGCTTTCTGCCCTGGCTCCCACATTTCCCTTCCCTTATGCAAAAATCAAGGCATAGGTGGAGCAATAATGAACACTAGGCTTGTTCCAAAAATACACCTGGGAGGTCACCAGGCACAAATTGGTGTGGGTTAAGGGACAGGCTTGATCCCAAACATTACAGTGGCAAACATGGTATGGTAGCTGTGTATAGGAACACGTGTGAACTAGGATACTGAGTCTAAAAGGAAATAAGAGTGGTCCTTGGCCAGTGTCCCTGGCCATTCTCCTTGTCTGTCTTCAAAAGGTTGATTCATTCACCCCTGAGGGTAATTGGAGGCTACTGTTGCTGAAGAGTTAAAAGCGCTTAATAACAGGGCAATGTAAAGAAAAAATAATTTTACTGAGAATTTTCAGCTGACTTTTGCTGAGACTGCAGAAGCAACGAGGATGGGGAGATCCATGCACAGGCAGCTCCACAAGAAGTCATACACATTGGCGTTCTCCAGAACCTGCCAGCGTGCAGCTGCCATAAGCTCAGACTTGCCTTCATTGAGTTTGACTGGTGGGCACACCAATGGCGCAGTAATGGTCTTGTGCAAATTCCTCCTTTCATGGCTGTCACATCAACTCCAGTGAGAATGAAGAGAAGTTTCTTTCCTTGTAGAAATGGAGGAACCCCATGGTGAATGATGGCTGCAGAGGAAAAGGGGAAAACCCTCTCTGGGTTGAGGATTGTGGAAAGAGGACAAATTTTGTCTTGCCTTTTCCTCCTTGGCTGGATTTAACACCAGCATGGAGTTGGCTTTGAGGTGTGTTCTTCCTTTGTACATGAGTGCTGCCTGCTGAAATATCAGGCATTTGGAAAACCATCTACTGCATCTCCTGAGTCTGAACCATACAGGATGTGTTTGCCAGTGTTTATGTGGACATCTATTTATGAAACCTGTCATTGTAAGCACATCCTTGTAGCATGCTATACATAGAAAAACTTATTTTTTAAACAAGGCCGATTTAAAATGAGCTTTAGGACTTCTAATTGAAGTTTGTAAATTCTAGTATGAAGACTGTGTTCCTAACATCAGTTCACCAGTACTGTACGTATATTGTTGGTATTTGTATAATTGGATATTTCCCCTTTGCTTAATGAACAGATAAGTCCTGTTCCCTTCTCTTTTCCCCCATTATTCATTATTCAGTCCCAGATCCTTTACACTGAATGTTGTTAGAACTTGCTCTGAAGACATAATAATTTGTTTTCTTATGGGGAAGGAGATTGTTTGAATGCTTCGGAGGTATTAATGAACTTACCTTTACACTCACGTTGCGAATGCCTTCTGCCCTGTATCCTGTGAGGACTGCTCTCTGATCACAGACTGTCTATCCATATGATGCCAGGCATAAGAAAAAGACCCAGCAGTCAGCCGTGTTAGAGAGATACTCTTTGTATTGATCTGCAACACGTCGTCCAGGAGAACTTGCTATGACCTTACCTGCAAAGTTAAAAACCCAGCATTGACTCAGCAGTCAGGTCACCTGTTCAGTCTTCTCCCTGATCAGTTTGCTGAGATGATGACTGCTACTTCAAGGTTTGTTTTTCAGTGCTGGGTCATTTTTTGTCTCCCTTCTGTTAAGTATCTTCAAGTCCTTCTCACCAGTGTTCTTACCATGCTGTGTACAGTGGCAGTGCAGCTCTTTATTTCTGCTTGCCCTTCCTCAGAGCCTGACCCCATCTTGATCCAGAGAGGCCCTTCTCCTCCCCAGATATCAGGCAAACAGCTGAACATGGGGTATGAGAAGGGGAAATGTTAGATAAACTTGAAAAGAACTTGCCCTATAAAGTACACAATGAGCTGTTTAAGGAAAAAGAAAGCGTAAAGATAGCATACTGCAAAAACAGCATAAAGAAACCTCCTGAAGCGTCATTTTCTCTAGCAGGGGTGTGGCTGGAAATACTCCTGCTGTGCTTGTATCTCAACTCACTTGTGTTGGAAGCCCTCTGTTCTGGGTTGGGTAAACCCAGCTTGACTGATTTACTGCTGGCTCCCAAATCGATGATTAGAGATCACATCTAGCAAGCCTTGTTCCTCGAGACTGCTGCTTTCCTGCCCCTCTCCCACCAGTGCCAGGGAATTGGCTGCTCATCCTCGGGCACTAATCCTTATCTCAAACACTGACTCTTCAGCACTTGAGAAGACTGGACCTTCAAGCACATAAGCAACTCTTGTGCTTAAAATGTAAGGCGATGTTTGTGACATGGAGATAAAAACATCTTGATCTGACATAGACATAAACTCTTTGCCTCCCTTAGGCTTTAATATAAAAACGCACTACAAACAGTGCTTTCTGAAGTGCCTCCCATGTAAACATCTGACAGGGGTGAGCGTGAAACAGATGAAAGCTGTGATGTCAGTGAAACACATACAACTGCATATGATACAATATGTCAGCTGTGTTTTAAATAGCAGGTGTAAAGCAGTTCTGGAAAACATGTGTTTAACCTCATGTTGTGAAGATACCAGATTATTTTTTTTTTGGATGCACTATAGGTCAGTTGGAAGTGAATTTCATTGTCTTGAATCATAATTAGAAAAAGGCTTGGTCTCTTCAGTGGGGTAATCATATGTGTGGCTAAGCAAAAAGAAAAAAAAAAAGCAAACCAAAGGTAGGGGAAAGATTTATTCATGGCCTAGAAACATGTAGTAATTCACATAGATAAGGAGATGTTTACTCAAGAGACAAATAAAAAACAAACACAAAAAACCCTGAGAGCTGTGTGCTCTTGGCAGGGAAGCCAGTAATGATTACCAAGTGCATGAGTCTCAGTGTGAAATATAGGCTGCGATTTAGCAGATGTGTTGCAGCATCTTGAACCTTACTGATTTCCTGGCATTTTATGTTGTGACCACCCCAGTTCCACACAATTTAAAATGAAATCCTAGAAACACACGAGGCCAGAGCATCTCAAAATATCTGTGACTAGGGCTGTAATGAATGAATATAGGACTTCCAGAGCCAAAGAGCCTGTTTTCAACAGGACCCAAGGTATCTGGCCTTCAGATGATGATGTGACTGCGCAAAATTATTACAGGTGTCCTGTAAAGATGTTTAATTGCACTATATTATCCAACCACTAGATGTCTGCATACTATAGAGCTTCAGGCAGGGTTTGATCCCCAGCATAAAGAGCAAACAAAGAATATTTGTATCTGCAGATGTCTCTCTATTATAATTTGGTATCTGTTTTTTGTGACCTATGCCCCTTGTTCAAGGAGAGGCCTTTGAGCAAAGACATAATCTGCAAGAAAAATTACATACGTGAAAATTGAGGCTGTTTTCTACTACAACCGGAAAGAAAACTGTAGATTAAGCCATTTGTTGAGATCACATCTACTCAGATAAAATTCACAAATAAACGTCAGAAATCAAATCCAAATTGCTGCTACCTAAGTCATCAAATTCCAATTAAGCATGGTCAAGTGGCACCACGAAACAGCAGTAACCCGCCACAAAGACAGTGGCAAGTCAAGCTGTGGTGGCACTGTCCCCAGGAGCAAGGGTGGTTACAAGTCAGTGCTGCAGCCCCAGCAGGCCCCAGCTCAGCACTGTGGCTCCGGACACTGCCCTTCCAGCATCGCCATGGTTGCATCAGAAATGTCTGTGGTGTTGGGGCCAGCGGCAGCAGAGCCGTCAGTGGCTTTGAGGAGCACTGTGAGTCCCGGTGCTGGTTTGCTTCCAACTCTTCAGGGAGTCCCACTGGTTTTTGCTGCTTCTTACTCGCAAAATGGAGCTCATCTGTTAGATTTTAATGCAGTTGGTGCTGTTAGGAAATGCAAAACTGAGAGCTGTGAGCCCAGGTCCCCAAGGACTTCCTTTGTAGTAATAAAGACAAGGTAATAATTTAATACGCTAAAGCAACACACACATCTTTCCTAACAATAGGAAAGCCCAGCCTAAGTGTGTGCTGCATGGGCAGATGTTTACATATCTGTCTGGCATAAATGGTCCTCTCACAGGATTTCCCCAAGGCTCAGTGATCGGCAGCCCTTCCTAGGTGCTAGCTGGGCTGAAATGCCAAGAATGGGATGGGGAGAAAAAGTATCTTATGCTTTCAGGGCCTTTGCTAGTGCCTGGAAAACAAGTATTGCTTGAGTTTAGACACCCAGCTTGAGAGGTCCCTGTTGTGTGTGTTCATAGGTTAAGAACAAATGGAGTTTGTGAAGAAATTTTGTGAAAATTACTGGTTTATGCAAGGCAGTACCTGCAGTGCCTCAAATAAGCACCAATATAGAGGCAGATTAACCATGCCCTATAGCCCTTAAATTTGAACTCTGCCTCCTCCTGCCAAAGCCTCTTGACACCTGTATCATGTTGCTTTTGTTTGCTTGCTCCAAGATACAACCTCCTCTTGCTTCTCCTGATGGGACACTTTCCGTTGCTGGTGTGCGTTCTTTCCAAAACGCATTTAGTAGTGGATGGCTGAAGAGCACAGCTGCTTTTTGCGTGCTACTTGGTATTATAGTATTTACCCTTTCCCAAAAGGATTTGTGTGGTGCATTATGTTCAGGCTTTCCCTGCTTCTTTACATCTCTTGGTTAGTTAATCAAGTAACAGTTCTTAAATCCAGTTTCTCATTAACAAAATTGAATCTAATATTAAAGATTCATTCTCATTTTGGAGTTGATTACCATAATTGTGGTTAGTGTTCCATCACAATTAACTTTGTTTTTAATCACTAAAAGGCTAACAAGCTCATTTCACACCCTTTTCATTTGGTAAATGCAGAGAAGGAAGATCTGATTGGTGTCTTGTCATTATGAGCTGCAGAAACTTTCTTTCACTGTCCATAACAGTGAGTGTCAAATTCATGAAGCTGAGGGACAGAGTGACAAGGAGATTTTTCTGTTTTCAAGAAGTGGAGGTGCAAATGATAGGTTGCCATTGCCACTTTTTTTTGAATTGTGAATGATAAACTGTGGTGTTCACTGCATTCCTGTACAGTAACACCTACTCTTTTTAATTCAAACCCCCCCGAAATTATTTTGAGCAGATGATTGGTGTTGAGAGAAGAGCCTACAGTGTGCATAATCTTGGGGTCTCAAAAGTAAGGAATCAGTGAAGCGCTTGAATGATTGGTCTTTGTTTGACCTGCAAGGAAAAAAAATGTCCTTTTTGACATTTCTAGTATTTTTCTGAACCAGAATGAATTTTGAATTATGTCAGAATACCCTAAATTACCAAGATTTAAAATTTCAACCAGTTTTATTCATGTTCTATAGCACCTTTGTCAGCTAAATTTCTCTTTTTGTTTAGTATCCAGCTCCTTTCTAGACCAATGTGCATTCTGCCCTTGTTTAGTTGATTTTTTTTTTTTTATTTTTCAAAGACAGAGAGGCAAGATATTAATGCTCTTTGAGAAAGTATCTGACAGTTGTTCCGTAAATGAAGAGGGTGATAATGTGACATTACTGTCTCTAAATAGGAGAGACTTTGTGATCTTGAATACACACCTCCTCTTGCTAATTAGCCACTTAAAAAAAGAGCAATCTGGTATTACTTTGGTAATCTTTTCATATAGGAAGACATCTAGCTACAGATAGATGATATTGCTTTTACAGTTTTCTTAATTATGCTGCTTTCCCACCAATTTCTAAGGAAGAACCCAAATATCTTCAATTTTGGCAGGCTCATTAGGCAGCAAGAGACCAGGTGATGAGATACCCCCGTTCCCCTCACTTTCCTTATGCATGTCCCTAGCAGCCAGAAGGAGAGAAAAAACCCCATCAAAACATTGTCTTCTTCCCATCAATGAATTCCAGCTGACATTTTAGCTGTGATGGATGTCCACATGCAGGGGTAGAGCTGTTTTCACCCAAAACAAAGCAGTGGCACCTGTCAAGAGGAGGACTTTTGGCTAGAGGAAAGAAAGGAGTTAGAAATCTGTCAAGTCTAAAACTGCTCTCAAGAGTTTTTCAATTACTAATTTAATGAGATCATGTGGTATTTTTTATCTGCTTAGTCTCTTAAATTGTCGTTCGTTATATTTTAATGAGATTTTCTTCATCTCCTCCAGATAGAGTCCTCCCATTTTATCGGAGCATTCTTCCTGTTTGTTTCCAGCTGTACAGACTTACATTCAGAGCTGTAGTAAAAATATATTCAAGTCCATATGCGCAATCCAGACTGCTTCACCGGTGACTTGTAATTACTTACGATCAACAACATTAAAGCGGAAAGATTCACTCCATTTGGCCTGGTCTTCATACAATAGACTGCAGATTTTCACCCAGTTAATTCCTTCATCAAGTTGAGAACCTTGCATTGACCTTCTGCCTAGTCCTGCGTTTCCTTTAATCCATATTCTCAATGCTTTACCTCTGGTACTAGGTGTAACTGTTTTGTTTCGCATCTTCTGTGTCATGTGCTTTTTAAATTTTTTTTTCATTTTTTAAGTCAGATCTCATTAATTTTTGCTCATCAGCTTTCCTCCAGCTTTTATACTTTTCACTTTCTTCCTAGATTCTTTCTGTCACATACCATTTCTGTCAACAGGGCACACACAGGCTGTGTTTCCACAGCATAAGATCTGTGTGCTCCTGGATCACCCCATGGTACAAATCTGATCTGAATGAGGCACAGGCATATTTCTGATGAATTAGCCAGGGTATAGGGTATGGATATATGCCAGGCTTTATCCCAGCTATGGGTAAACAGATGATGTGTATTCAGCATAAAATTAGAGTGGGCAGGATGAGCTAAAAACTGATCTGTCAAGACAGATTGAAGTAGTACTAAGAATTCAGAATATTTGGAACAAATTTGAACTGACAGACTGAAGTTGTTTTAGTGTTTTGTGTCATATGGCCACAGGGTTTTTGATCTTGTAATAAGCATCTTAAAACAGGTTTACCATCTTGTCTAACTACAGCCTCAGTAACGCCAGTGTCAAGAATGTAATAAACTTTCTGATATTAAGACCAGAAAGAATCCTTCAGGTAATTTCCCCCAATCCCTGAACAACCCAGACGGTAGAAATTCCTTCATTAATCCACATTATGTTCAATAACCTCCCATTGTTCTTTAATATTAAGGCCCCGTCATAGAAAATACGTGAAGCATCCAGCAATACAATGTTGTGTGGCCAATACAGTCAACACATCGTTTAGGTAGCATGTCTAGGGTTTGTACCTTGAGTCACCCTTTCACTCTGAACCTTGGCAGACCTTTTAGATTAGAAACAGCCATCCTCAACCTGAGTCTTGGCACTCCCTGAGACCCTTCTTTCCGAGGATATTTAGCTCAGCACGCTGATCTATACTGTGCTGTAGGGAGAGGCTGGTGAGACACTTGCCCCAGGACACCGCTCCCAGCTGCATTTCATTTGATATTTGCAACTCACCCCTGGAGCATTCTATGAGAGGGCTCTGCTGCTCTTTCCCTTCTGGAAAACCGCTTTGTAGGAGGCGGGGGTATGGGCACTCTCCTATGGACTGAGGAGGAGAAGTCACTCATCTGGACCTCACCAGGAGACAGTACTGCCTGTTCCCTTCTGCCAGCAGAGATGGGGCAGAAAGTGAGTGTGCTGCTCGGCTTGGCTCAGCAGCCCTCTGCTCCCCCAATGCTGGCAGTCAGATAGCCACCAGCAGAACAGAAAGAGGAGCTTAGGCAAGCACCGGTCTTATCAGGGAGAGGCAGGCATCCACAGCTGCCTGTGTACAACCCATCTGCGAGAGTGCTCCTCTGCCATTGCTGTGCTACAGGCTGAGTGGTGTGGCTGCCAGCGTCAGCCTGGCTGGGAGGTGGGGGCTGCCAGTGCTGCCTCCCACATCTGGCTGATGTCTGTAGCTTAGGGTAAGGCACCAGCCGTGGATAAGAGAGATGGTCGCCACACAGGGTAATTCCATTGCCTGATGCTTGCCAGCTGAAATCTGCATCTGGCCATTGGAGGCAGTCCACTCTTGCAAGGGGTTAGCAGGCTTGGCACATCCAGGGCTTGTGCCTCAGCCAGGTACAAGATGGACATGCAGTCTAAGAGACTACCACCAGCACCGGAGACTGCAAAAAAGAGTAACCTAAAGAAAAGCTCCTCCAGCCCTACCATGGGAAAGCCACAACTGACGCTGAAGCTTGAACTTTATGAGATAAAAGTTGTCCTTGCCCATTTGTATGCCTGCAGATTAGGTATACAATTAAGGGGGCAGCTGAGTGAGAAGATAAGAAGGAAAATAGGACATAAATCAGTCAAAACAAATCCAGTATCTTTCCTGTCACTGCAACCAGGTGATGGGTCTTAAGCAAAGACCCAAAAAGGGGCGCTGACCAATTCCAACAGGGACACAGGAATCTCTGTGGATGCACCAAGAGTGACAAAGATCTTTTTACTTTTAGAAGCTTTTGATAAAATGGGTGATTAATGACACATAAAAGTGTTTATGCACTTCTTGGGAAAAATATTTATCTCTTTCTACCCACTTCAGTGCATAAAACCTCTTGATCTGATGGTATAAGGATTGGATTTAGCCAAAGTGTAATACTTTTCTCTGAAAATGACAAGTCACCTTTGTAATGTAGCAAAAATGTCTACTACCTCTGTGCATATTCAGGGATCACCTGCTGGATATAAGTTTCCACTCTTTCTCACTCCTGTTAGTCCTGCAGCTGGAGCTGCAGGACAAATGGGTCTGTTCTCTTCTTCTGACTCACAAATCTCTTGTTTTTAAACAGGAAATCTCTCTTTGTTTCCTGTTTTCCAGGTACTACAGAATCAGTAGGGGTAGTTCAAATGTTTAACTTTTTCAAAGCTCTGTTCAGGATCTGTCTCTTACATAGTACCTCAGGCAAGTCATCTCTGAGCAGTAGGATATGGCCTGGAAGCTATTTATTGTCTGCTTGTCATGCTTGTTATATACTTGCACAGGTTTGCCAGAGCTGCAGTAAGACTTTCTGGTACCCAGAGTATCTAATAGTTTGTCCTTCTAATAATGCAGTTTGAATGAATATTTGTCCAAATAGTTAAATGCTCAAATAAATAATTAAATATTAGAGTTTCAGGCACTACCTACTGATTGTTCACAGTATGTTACAACAAAACAGCATTGGTTCTGCCTATCCATGTAGTCAGTCTCTTGAAAAAGGGATTGCTGGCATGGCTGGAAATGGATGAACTCACTGTTACCTGCAGCCGGATTGCTTGTGCTTTGGGAGAGAAAGGCAGAGCCGCCTCAGTGTCCCTGATGGACCTTATGGAGGTCTGAAGTTTCACTGCTGGATCCAGGTGCCCAGTTCTTGAGCTGGAAGTGCTTGATCCTTCCTGGGTCACTGAAATGTGGGGTAGTCAAAATAATGATTCATCCTCTCTTCTATGGGCCTTACTTGGGTGATGTCTGATGGGGTGCCTTCAAGCAGGCTTGACAAGAACATTTGTTCCCAGAAGAGCTCTCCCCTTGCTGTACACGAAGACTGCTGCTGCTGTAAAACCGCAAGGATGTTGAGCTGCACTGACTAGTCCTATGAGCACTGAGGAAAGTGTGGCTGATGGGTATTTGTATAACTTGATTTAGGGAGCTTCCCATGTGAGCCTTCCCTGTCTCCTTAGAAGGTTTTTCCTCTGGGCTAGCCATGCTCAGCTTCAGTGACCATGTTCCCCTACCTTTCCCCATCCTTCTTGGGTCCTTCAGGGTAGGCACATGGTAGTGCAGCAGGGCACCATGAGGACTGGGGGCTCCCTGGGGTGGCAGGGCAGAGCCTGGCAGCCTGTCATGTGCCACCACCTCAGACAGGAACAGCCAGGGGTGCTGGGACAGCCCCTGTCCCAGCATCAGGCCCCTCCCTGGGGACAGGGGCAGGCCTGACAGCACCCTCAGGCAGGGACACAGAAATTTCTCCTGTGCCTAACAGCCTGTGACCCACCTCAAGGCTGTGAGCTCGTCTGCCAACAGCCCTGTCCTCTGAAGAAAATCTGTGCCCACTTCTGCTATTTTCTGCACCAGGCACTTTGGTTTAATCTGTAATCTCTGTGGTACAGAGAAGCCACCATCCCACCTGAGAACTGCGGTGCAAGTGATGACCAGGTGCTACCAGTCCCATGTGGCACCACCTCCTGGTGGTTCCCGATGCCCCTCTTTCCCGTCCTCTCTGCTTCCCTCGCGGGGCTCAGCCCAGGGGACAGAAGAAGCCCTCAGAACAATCTACTCTCCAGGACTGAAATACGTGCACAGCTTGATTTCATGGGCCTCATCAATGTGTCTTGGGGAGAAAAGCAGCTGATTAAGCAGTAACACCCCCCTTCACTGCTAGAGTGAAAACTAGTACAATAAAACATTTTGTATGTCACCCATCTCCTGAAGTTAAAAAGAGTAAGAGAGAGGAAAAGCAAATAATTATGTTTTGAGTAAAGCAGAAAACCTCCTGACCAGAAAAGGAGCTATTTACACATGCTCTTCAGGCAATCATGGGCTAGCCAATTTGAAATTAGTATCACTTCACACCTATTTCATAGCTCTTTCTTCATTCCTTGTGCACATTACTAATCTGTGACACTGTCCTGCTTACTGGCTTTCAGCAGTGAGGAGGAGCATTGCCTGGAAAGAAGAAGCAGGGAGAGGTGAGGTGACCTCACGTGGTGGTTCTCAACAGCCAGGCTGTCACCTTCTGCTCAGTCAAGCTTGTCCATCCTAGTGGAAAACTGCTTCAATAATCCTTGCTTTGTCCTGTTTGCATTAAATACAGAGAGCTGGGAATGTGTTCTCATCTATATATATCATGTCCCTGCCCATGACAGAGGAGTTGGAACTAAATAATATTTAAGGTCCCTTCCAACCCAAACCATTCTATGATATTATGATTCTGTATTACCTGTCTCCCTGGCATGGGGTTTTGCCACCTGTGCCTGGCCTGAGCACCAGGCAAAAACTGGCACTGCGGTTTCCTCGGGCATGAGGGGCACTTCAGGGAAAATGAACCACAACCAAGACTCACACAACTTTGCTTCTGTTCCCTGAAAGTGTAATAGTTTGAGGCAGCAGGATGGCACAGAGCTGCAAACAGAGAGCTGTGGTGTGGTCGTGCCGTGGCTCTCTGAACTTGTGTGGTAGACAGCCCTGTGGCTGGCAGCCTGTGCTAGGGCAGCCCCGTTTAGAATGGAGGTGGTCTTTTGCTCCCTAATGGCTCCTTCTGGACCCTCTTGCCCACCAGGTCTCCTCTGCCTAAGTAGGGAAAAGGCAGCTCTAATACACGAAGACAGAATATAGAGTTGGTTCTTTGCACACCCAACTGATGTTTCCAAGTGTTGCCACCAGAGGATGTACCAAGCACATTTTTGCTGGATCAACACATAAACAGATTAGAATAGCGGGATTTACCGGCAGAGGTAGCATAACTTCTGTATAGATACAGAAAATTTCAGTGTAAACTACAGTTCATGAAAAAGAGAATATAGGGGGACAGGCAAAGAAGTTGCACACTGTATTTTCTGATGCATTTATCCCACCAGCTCTTGAATCATTAACATATTAAATGGTAAATGCGTTTCTGATTTCTTGAATACATCATAATACCGGGAATATTAGGCTAGGCCACTTCCAGTCTTTAATGCAGTTTCTTGCACAGGCAGCAGCCATTTTGATGGTTGAATATGTTTCATTGCAGTAATTCATCTTCTAGATCTGGGCTAGTCAGCAATTTAGGCACTGGGCAGAATAAAGATTGTTCAAAGAGACAATGGCTACTAGACTGAGGCACTGACTCAAAAGCCATTTGAAAAATGGTTGCTATAAAAAGGAATGGTAAAAGCATCAACTATAGATAACAAGACAGCATTTAAAACTGGTGTTTTAGAGAAAGAGCTATAATCTTTTCAAAGAGAAATGTCAAAGGTTACTTAGCATTTACATCCTGTATCAAGAAAAAGTGTACACTTTTAACTGAAAAAACTAATCAATCTCCCTCCAGCATTTTTGCCCCTTATACAGGCACTGAATATTTCTAGGAAGCCACAGGTGTACTTCAATATGTACATTCTGAAAGCGTATAATGTAGCGAAACATTCAGGAATAAGCATTCTGCATTCATTATTTTCAGACTTATTAATGGTCTGGCTCTGATGATTCAGTGTCTGGTTCAGTGGCAAACTACCCCATTCAGTGGGATGGGATCAAGCCTTTAAAAATATATTTTAAAATTAATTATTTGCCATCGCACCCTGAAATGAAAATGAGTTTCATCTTACATGGATAAACTGAGCTATGTGGTTGTGATCCCTTCCTAGAATGGACTTTGACTTGTTAACTCATTTATGACTCTGTTTGTTTAGGCACAAAGTCTCATCTAATGATGTGGGAGTTATTAACTTTCTAAACCGACCTTTTCACCCAGTACATGACCTCTCCATATTATGATAAACAAACATGAAATCAAATGGATTAAGGAAAGACTCACTGGTCTATGCTGAAGTCTGCAGAGAAGAGTTACTCTGGATATATAGTAAATTGCAGTTATTGTTTATTTGAATGGGCTTGTCAGTATAAAAATTAGCAGAATAATTTTCCTTCAGTTACAGTGCTTACAACATCTGCAATTGCTGTAGTAGAAAGCAGTGGATGAACAGATTCGTCTTCCAAAGCACAATCAGGTTCTTTCAGCTGGAAGTGTGCTAGGGTTCATTTTTTACTCATACAATTTTTCAGTTACTGGTACTATCACTAGCCACTTAATCCTGTCAATTTGAAATCACCATGCAAGCAGTAGGAAGCTTGAATGTTGCAGTAAATTTGTTTATTGAGTAGCCAATTATAAAACAAGTATTTTCTTACTTCTTCCTAATGGCAAATAAGCAAATCCTGAGCACTTTTTCATACTTGTCTTCTCAGGGCCAGTGTTAAGTATCTGCCCATGACTGTGGGAGCCCCTGGCAGACCTGTAACACATCAGGTGCCTTGATCACTTCCTTTGAAAATGTGAAGTCATTCTTCACCCTCTGTATCTGTGAAAGCAGATAGAGAGGGAATTTGGAGCCCTTGGCAGCACAAATCCTTTGGCCCATGCTGTTTACAAGCTGGCATCAGAAACTTCTCATGGTACTTTGTTGGAAATCCCTTAACTCTAAGAAGTTAGGATATAACATCCCTACTTAGACTGCCTTTGAATCTTCTGTTTCCCTTATCTGAATAATATAAAAGGAGATAAAACACATCATAGAAGTCTTATACATATCTATACACAACTACGCAAGCAAACCCCAGTCAACATCTAAGGCATAGTGGAAGAGCACAGGTCAAATATTAGTATTTTTTTGTGATTAGAGCCTGACAGTATCTGTCCTTTCAGAAGCCCATTCATGCACAGATCCCAGTACACTGGTGTGGTAGGGGGAGGTATCCTCTGGATACAGGACCCTCTGTGCCCAGCTGTACACCAAGCAAGTATTTTACAGAGCACTGGAACAGGCTGCCCAGAGAGGCTGTGGAATCTTCCTCTCTGGAGACATTCAAAACACACCTGGACACACCTGGACACAGTGAACCTGCTGTAGCAGCGGGCTGGACTAGATGATCTCCAGAGGTCCTTTCCAACCCTGGCTGTTCTGTGATTCTGTGATTACAGCCAGAAACACTAGGTAAGCAGACACCAGAGGATCCACATGGCAGCTTGATGAAGAGATTGCTTCTGAGGTCCTTGTTTATGAAGAGACTGGAAAGCCAGGCACAACTGGACTAGTCCAGCCATTCCTTGCAATGAAGTAATTGCTGTTTGCTGCCATCATGGACCCAGCCGTGCAGTCCCACACCTCCTGAGCCTGGGCCTTAAAGCAGAGCATCCTCCAGAGAAGCCTTTACACAGGGCTTGGAAAGCCTGCAGCTCCCTCCTCTTCCCTGCTGAACTGTACCTATAGTCAAACCAGGATCCAATTAATTGTCCTCAGGAGCACCTGGTGCACATCTCTTTCACCCTTTCATTATTGGCACAGTGTCTGCCACTAGGCATTGTCACTTGTGCAACTGAAGGGTAGGCACACCCTGCTCCCAGGATACGATAGGGTAGGATAACGCCTAAGAAACTCCATCAGTCAGGTAAATGGTGCCAGACAGAGCTGGTTAGAGCAGTCTTTAATTCTGGAAATGCTTTTAGCTCTGGACTTTACATACATGTCCCTAAAACAGCATTTCTCTCACAATGGTGATGCCAGAAACCTCCAAAGTGTTTTCAGTTAGCTTGTGGATTTCAGTTGTACTTCGTGTGTACTCCTCTGTAATGGACATATCTGGAGCCAATTTCTGGTACGTAGCTTCATCCAAAACCTCACTGTAATCACTAGCACTTCTGAGGCTTCTCAGATGGGTGGCTGACAAGAAGCTGCCAGGTTACATGAGTTTTAACACATCTTTCAGCTAACTCCGAGACCCAAATGCAATATCTGCTAGAACATGCAAGGATGTCATGTGGATTTATGATATTTGCTTGAGGACTCTGGAGCCATAAACCAATGAATGGATTACAATGAGATAAATACAGTATTTTCTTCTGCCAAATGCAATTCGGTCCTGATACTTTTCATTGCATTATTTAATTGAAAGCAGCTCCCATTTTGCTCAACCTAGCAATGTGAAAGTTTAAATGATAAGCCACATTTCTTTGTTTGAATATACTGTCAAATGCATTTGAAAATAAAATGCTCAATCACAATAATGTTAAGTCTGGTCCTTATGTTTGTGGGTTTAAAATGTTAAACCTAATAATACTCCTTTTTTGAAACTGGTCCAATCATGCTTCACTTGAAGTCAACGGGAATTTTGCCAATAACTTAAATGAAAGTAAAGTTGGGGCCTATATATTAGCTTCAGGCTTTAGGACTCCACAGGAGCCCAGAACTTGCACTTTCTGGAAATTAAATATTTCCAACTGCACTGAGCTGTCTGATTGCAAATTGCTGCCACATCTCCAAAAAAGCAGTAAAACGAACACTGACAAAAAGTGAAATATTTTTTTCATATTGCTGCCAGATTCTGAAGTTTTAAAGCAACAGTGATAAATGGGAAATACACCTTTTTCTTTTTTTTTCCTGGAACAGTTGCATTTCTCAGAGACATGAGACACAGTGCCAATCCTGCAGGCAAATACACGCAAGGAGAATTGCAAAGCACAGGTACCGTCTGCTTGTCTTCAACAAGCTTGTGCACAGCCTGGGAGCCCACCTACATAAAGTAACTCAGTAGCAGTAGCTGCTATAGCTACTTCAAAGATATATTTTTTTTAACATAATCTTTTAACAGATTATTAAAAAAATAAGGATACATTTTTGTAGTACTGATCTTTTTTATTTTGACAGCATGGTTCAAAAGGAGGGGTAAGAAAGTTTTGAACACTTTTGTTACCAATTCTAATCAAATTAATTTAACAATTTTTTTTTCTGTTATTATGAAATCCTGATAAACTCAGTAGGCAGATGAAAGATGGACCAGATAAGTTTAACTTGATGTAAAGAATGAATCTTTTCAGCATTCCATTCTTTTGAATGAACAGTCAGCATAGCTCATAGAAAATAGTTTCTGCATTTAAACCAGCACTTTATGAAACCCCAAGTTATTTCAACCAATGCTTTAATCATGGCCTGAGAATGCAAGCAAACACAAAGGAAAGCAAGAGAGAGATGAGACCACACACACTACCTTACTTATTCATCAAATTTAAGATGTCAGTCTCAGACACCAAATTAACCTCCTGCTTTTGGAGAGACTCCCTCTCTTCATTTAGTGCTCAGAGACGAGCGGTGCAGCTCAGGTACAGATCAGGTGCCTCAGTGACACAGCATCGCTATCCCTGTTGTGCCTGGTTTCCTAGAACCATCACACCTACAAGGCTCAAGCTGAGGTTTTATCTGCAGAGGAGTTCAGAAAAATGGTGAAGATACTTCAGAAATCATAGAATCACAGGACAGTTTGGGTTGGAAAGGACCTTTAAAGATCACCTGGTCTACGCCCCACCTCCCGCACCCCACGCTGTGGATTGGTACATGTCATGAAAAACAAGCACTGATGTTCTGGAGCTAGTTTGGGGTTTTTTTGGGTTTTTTTTTTTCTTTTGTCTTCAAATGCTTTCAAAAGATAATTATAAGGAGTTGGGGCCATTCGCTCAAGTTACTTTTAATCCTCACAGTGGTTATGATGGATTTTACCCATGTTTTCTTTTTTGTACATTATTTCAGCACAGAGGAACACTAAAATTGCATTCTGATTGCTGTGACATACCGCAGGTTGTGGTCTGTCTCCCTCGGCCCCACAATCTTGAGGAACTAGTCTATCCACCACTTGAAAAAAACCCCAACGTTTTACAAATAATTGAACAGCTCTGCACCCTTTGCTGGGAGACTTACAGAATTCCTCCTCTTCTTTCCTTTACTGATATCTCAAGTAAGCAGGGCCTGATTTAGAGACTCAAGAGTATCTACAGATCCAACAGACTCTGAGTACTTTTGAACGACACCTCCTGAAACCCAGTGTAAAATGTCTGTGTGGAGTTCTTTCCACAGCAGGGTGTGCATTTGCAAGTTCAACTTGAAGCATATTAAAAGTGTGTTATTATGTCTTCCTATGAGTTATATGTATGTGATAATAATTCTGCCTTACTTTGGATGGATAATAACAGATTCATTTTATTTATCTGGGAAAGATGGAGTTTGGGGTACAATGTAGTGGTTAAATAATTGCCCAGTCACCATAAAGACATTAGTCTATCTAATGTGCACAATCGTACATTCAGTCAACTGACAATACAAGCCAAGCAGAACTAATCAAAACATTGAAGGTGGGTGCTTGCTGCCAGCATCTCTCCCGTATTTACCAGACGAGCTATTTACGAATCTGGAATGTGAGCCACTTAACTGTGAGTGAATTGAGCTTTAAAAAGAAAAGGTAGCTAAAATTAAATAAAAATTTTCACTAAGAAGAGTTAAGAGAGTTACAGGCTGTCTACATCTAGGCTTTTCAGTAGGCAGATCATTCACCAGTGATAATATTTTCACTTTTAGACTGTTCACTGCCCTTCTGGAGCCCACATATCCTTTGTTACAGAGAAAAGGATGTTATCAGTAGATTTCCCAAAATCTTAGAATACATGGCTGAAAATATCAACCAGAGATCACCTGCCCAACTCCCCACTAGTAGCAGACGTACCTGAGCCTTTCCTAAGAGAAGTTTATCCAGCCTGCTGTCATTTGTCTAATGCAGCCTGAGATGCCGCGAACCAGCACAGATCTCTTCAGCTGATCCCTCCAAGTGGGCACTAGAGGTGATCTCTTTAGGTGATCTCATTAATTCAAGTGCACAAAAGTTTTTATTATGTGTGATATCATCAGGAAAAAAGGTAAAGGACATCTGTTAGTGAAACTCACCAAATTAGAAGGAGGATTATCACGGTCAGTTAGATCTATCAACCTGTTTTGCTTTTTGTGGCAGCCTGTTGCTGTTTCATTTTGGGCAGCAATCTACTGACCCCTGGGATTGTGGCTCTCCGAGGAGCTGGCACATGTTTGTGTACTTTGAAAGAGCATGTGGAGCTGATGATATTTGTGCAGTGCTGCTTATCACCTCAGCAGGTAGAGCACCTGCAGGTGTTCCTTGCTGGAGATGAGCCCTGGCACCCAACGCACCTTAGCATCGCTGCAGAGTCTGGGGTTAGATATTTTGCTACCTGTCAAGTGAGAAATAAAGCTGAAAATTAGGAACTGGGAATAACAGCCTGGTATTTTTGGCCTGATTCATTGCAGCTACAAAGCTTTTAGTTACTGCTTATGCATCTGCCCTCCTAGTAGTGAGGTGTGAGGATGGGTATCATTGTCTGCATTCAGTATCTGTGGAGCTTGGGTGGCAGGAGACAGAGGGTCTTCTGTGAGAGCACGAATAACTAAGACTTCTCACATCTTTGATTTACTGAAACATGTGGATGCCTGCTTGTACACAGGTGTGATCCAAGAGTTCTGCTTCTTCATTTGAGAAAATAGCTTCCCTTGGGCTCTAAAAGCATGGATATTTCCTGACCTCCTCAGAAGCAAGAACAGATCCAATCTGAATGTAGGAGGTAGTTTATTTACTGAATCTTATTTGCGTCATTTGTACAATCTTACAGAAGATTTCAGATTTTTTTGCTTCCACCAAGATAATTTCTAGACAATGTGTCATTCTTTCTGAGTTGTCTGTTTGTGCTCAGGTGTATAACCTGACCAGTTCCTTACCTGTTTATTATCTTCTTACATATGTGACAGCTACTGTGTAAAATAGACACCTGTGGGTTTTCTTGATTTTTTGTTGGACGAATAGTTTCTTGCAAAAAGTAAATAGAAAAGTTTGGTTAAAATTTCTTCCCAGCAAATTAAAGCAAAGCATACCTAAGCACAAACTAATTAATAATTCCCTTCAAGTGAATGTATTCCAAAATATATTTCCAATTTTGTCTCAATTACATTAACAATACCTAACTGGCGTCATAACTGATAATTTGTTTATTCATCAGATCTGCAAGTTTATACATTTTTCTTATGTGTTCCCTTTTCACTTAAATAGTAGTCTCCTAGTTTGATTTACTGAGCAAACACAAGCAGTTTATCAAGTTTTATTTCATAGTAACATTTAGTGGCATGGATACTTTGCTAATACCACCACACATTTTCCTCTGAATACTCCTGTCATTTTACTCATGCATAAAAGCTGAGCTAGTTTTTTTTAGAATCTTCTTACTCTCAATTCATATCCATATTTCTCTTAGAGTGTAATAGAAAGGGTTTCTACAGAGTGAGAGCTAATTAATATTTTGTATATACCTGTGGGCTGACCTTGGCTGGCCATCAGGTGCCAACCAAGCTGCTCAATCACTTCTGTCTCCTCAGCAGGACAGGGGGAGAAACTACAATGAAAAAGCCCATGGGTTGACGTAAAGATGGGGAGATGACTCCACATTTACTTTCTTGGGCAAAACATACTTGACTTGGGGAAATAATTTGATTTATTGCCAGTTAATAACAGAGCAGGATAGTGAGAAATACAAACATAATTAAAGTCACCTTCTACCCATGTCCCCCTCCTTCCCCCACCATCTTCTCAGACTCAACTTCACTCCCAACTCTTCTACCTCTTCCTCCCCCTTTGAGTGTAACAGGAGGATGGGGAATGTGAGTTGCAGTCGGTTCATAATTATTCTTCTCTGCTGCTCCTTCCTCCTTGGCTCTTCCTCTGCTCCAGTGTGGGTCCCTCTCATGGGATACAGTCCTTCACCAGCTGTTCCAATGTGGGTCCATCCCATGGTCTGCTGTCCTTCAAGAACTGCTCTAGCAGGAGTTCTTTCCACAGGGTACAGTCTTTCAGGAATGGACTGCTACAGCATGGGTCCCCCATGGAGTCAGAAAACCTTCTCCTGTGTGGGCATCTCTTCACAGGCTGCAACTTCTGCCAGGAGCCTGCTCTAGCATGGTATGCAGCTTCCTTTAGGGCACATCCACCTGCTCCATTGTGGGGTTCTCCATGGATGTCACCATGGTCTTCACCACAGGCTGAAGAGGTGGATGTTTGATCCTCCATGAGCTACAGAAGACAACCTGCCTCACCACAGTCTTCATCAAGGGCTGCAGGGGAATCTCTGCTCCAGTACCTGGAGTACTTCCTCCCTCTCCTTCTTCACCAATCTTTGTGTCTGCATAGTTTTTTCCCCTGATGTTTTCTCACTCTCTCACATCTGCGGTAGAGTATTTTTACCATTTGTTAAATATCACAGAGGTGCCATGAGCATCTCTTGACAGGCTCAGCTTCGAGCAGTGATGGGTCAGTCTTGGACCTGATGGGAACTGACTCTGACATGGGGGTAGCTCCTGGCATCTTCCCCTGGAAGCCAACCCTGCAGACCCCCTGCTACCAAAACCTTGCCACATGCAATACCTAGTACTTTCAGTACAAGATGGAAAGTTGTCACCTTGTTTCCAGCTGCTGCACAATTAAGAAGTTAAATATCAGTTAGCATTGTTATTTTCATTGCCTCTTTAATTTTTTGTTTCACTCACTTTCATGTTTTCAGCATTCCTTCTGCATTGAATTAGCCTGAAATCTGTCATCCTCTGTGCAGTTTAACACAGGCATTGGTTTAACTTTCTGCATAATCAGTAATCAGCAGTCAGTGGTACTGTCTTTGTATAGCTATAGGCTCTTCCAGAAATACTCACTATTTCATCCTGAGCTTCTCAGTGATGTTCTGCTACAGCTTTACACACCTGTTAGAGTATGTACACCATAGATGAGATACCAGAGCAGCAGTCCCTCCATGAATCTCTTACCCAGAACTACTCCATTACATTTTCATGACAATTGCTATATAAAAGGATAGCTCTGACTTACTGAAATACAGTGTTACTCACAGCACTCTCCAGACTACCAAGCTGCAACAAGGTCTTTCACAATCTCATACCGGTATACTCTTCACACCAGTCCCTCTGCTGCCTTCTCCTCATCTCCTCCAGGGCATGTGTTCTCTCCCTTCTTCCTCAGCTGCTCCCTCTTCATTGGCTCTCAACCTCTTAACAGAACCAGCCACAGCTGCACCTTATCTACATCGGCCAACCCACCGCCCCTGAAGCCAGCCCAGAGCTGTATGTTATCAATGTTAATTAACCCAGCTTCATTCTTCTACACTTTACCACAAGCAAAACTTAAGTGTGCATGCAGTTTATCTGTATTAACTCTGTAGTTGTTGGTTATATTCTTTTCTGCACAGGTACCAACCTTTTCTTAAGAAACTTTAGCAACTATTAGATTATTGGTGAGTCTATTCAGTAATACACCTCCAAAGAACTTATGGAGAAAAACCTGTCTGGTAGACCCTATTACATTTTTATGCTAAGTAAAAATCTTAGCCACACTAAAATAATTTTGCACCATTCTGCACCATGTACTTTGTATCATAATAGTACTTAAAGCTGCACATCATAAAAATGGAGGTTGAATAAAGTAGTTCAGGATATAACATACTTACTAAAGGACCTTGATTCTGAAATATCCATAAAAATATCCAAGTTGTAATATTTATAAAAATAGGGTTGTTTTCTATATCAAACTCATTTGGAATCTTAAAATTTGATTGGATAACTGAAAAAATATTTTGCTTATAATGTATGTGTACATCATGCACATTAAAAACAGTGTTTTAAAATCAAATATTATGTACTTAAATTGTTAATTGTAATAAAAGGATTTAGGATCACTAGCTAAGTAGTAGTCTTCATTTCAGAATTTTCTAATTTCTGAGTGCTTAAATATGGAATTTAGTATTCTGTTGTCTTATTTTTATCCAGAAATATCTCTAATAACAACCAATATTTAACTATACCTTTGGTGCTAAGAGTTAGAAAAAGGGTTTTATCTATCTGAAAAAAATATCAAGGAAATAGATGGCAGGATGGAAATACAGCAGTATTCCAGTATCATCACATATGTAGGCTTCATAGAGCTGCTAGCAATTTATGTATAAATCTTGACATTTGGTTTCATTATTTGTTTATTTTTTATTTATATTCCTCAGCAGGATTATGGATGTTCTGTAGTGTATATTTTCATCAGCTGTCTTTTTTCTTAACCTGTAAAAGCTCATTTTGATTCTCCCAGCCAAAGCATCTTCATCTGATATTGGCCTTCTCATATCAGTAATTCTATTTCCTTCTGTGAAAGGTCTGATGATCTGGCTGCCTGGTAGCTACCATGATTATCTGACACATGCTATATGTGTACCACTCCTTCATTGCTTTCCACCATTAAACCTGAGGGGAAAGTGATGTCAGGGGACAAGAGGATGAGAGAATTATTTTGCATCGATAAAGCCCACAGTCATGACTGTATGATAAAGAAGTAAGTGGTGATTGCAGAAGTATAGTTTCACTCTCTGGATGGATGGAAGAGTAAAGGTATGTCTAAAAGTCATCACAGCAACTGCAATCAGTCTTAATCAGGCATATCAGTACACGATAAGAGAGTGGCTTAGTGAAATACTGAGTGATGAATCAAAATGGTCAACATGCCTTGTGCATTTCATTGCTCAGCTACATGCAATTGAGAAAGACCGGTACTGAAGATCCTGTCTATCTTTCCAGTTTGGATGTTGCTATCTCCTTAATGAGACACTAAGCTGAAAATAAGAAAAACTGTTTTTTTAACAGACATGAATAAGCTGAACATTGGTAACATGACAGAAAAAAGTGCAGGATTCAGCAGGTTTTGAATAGGCAAGAGAAGACTTCTTGGCTAACCGCTGCAAGGAGGGTCACACCCCCTTTTTGTTTCACATCAGCTACAACAAGGTTAACTTTGCATGAAGCTGGAAGCTGCTTGATGATAAAATAATAGTGTGGGTTGGTTGTGTTGGTTTTTTTTTTCTTTTTTTTTTCATAGTACAACCATAAATGGGCTTCATAAAACAGGAATTTTAACTACCCTGGCTATATCTTTGTGATCATGACTGAGGGTTTGACATTCCCATGGTTTGCTTGCAGGCTCTTGGACAAATGTGTGAACCTGGACTGTCTTAAATTCAGCTAAGTCAGCAAAGATGGAGACAAGGGCACAAAGACTGTCAACAACCCAGCTAGAAGGTTGTGACTCACCTATGTGTGTGCCCTTCTGACTGCTTCCAGCTACAACCACTGATATAAATCCATCAATACTTATGATTCTATTCAGATTTAAAAGTTAAGTAATTCTGGCTGTCTGAGTGACAAAAATTTCGTATGGTAGTATGTCAGCTTTCTGACATAACAAGAAACAACCAGAGTTTAAAGCAATACCCACAATACTTTCTGATCTATTCCCCTGCAGATTTATGTTTATATTTATCTACTCAATTAATTTCTGTTTCTTTAGAGCTAGCAATAACTATTGCATTACTTATAGGATGACCTGTAATGAATATTGAATGGTGATTTGGGCAGTCTCTGCTGAGAGTCTTGGTGAGAGCAGACAAATTTTCACCAGGAAAGAGCATGAAGTTATGGATAAGTATTTACCTAAGAACAATATCCAGCATGTAGAAGTTTTTAGGTGAGAAAAACAAAGAAGAAATCCAAAATATGTTGGATCTGTTCTGATCTGCTCCTGGTTTAGCATTTTCACTTGACAGATTAACAGAGATGCGTAGCATATGGATTGCTCTGCTATGAATTATTGCATGTGGTATTCAGGCCTAAAGTACATAACTCTTTTAAAATGATCTACAATGGAAGACTGTTAATAAATTTTTCCTGCTTGAATCAATGCTAGTATTAGTGACAGGAAAATCAATTTAAGGTTCAACTAAATCCAGTTTCTTGAAATTCATAAATACATGACTAATTGTATTCATTTAATTCTTCTGGTTTTTCATTCTGGTATTCCTGGTTACAGCTCACACCAAACCCAAAAAAGTACCAAAAGCTGCAGAACCCATTTCCCAGTCCTCCAAGAAAGGCTTTTCACATGCTGTTTATGGCTAAAACTGCAACAAAATATATTTTCAATTAGACACCCATGCACGCTGACAACACTATGATGACAGTTCAATTTCACAGAATGTTGTGAATTTGTGACATGTTTTTTTTAAATGTTCCTACTGAAAGGTGCCGTAATTTTAAGCAATGTTTACCCAAGGTCCTGAATAACTTTTACTAGTGTTTTTAGACATTGTGAGTGAAGTCCAGGCCTTGTGAATTAAATGTAATTTTTAATATATATGTAGCGAATCCAATATCTACACATTCAAATTATGAGACATCTGCTGGAAACACAGTACAGCAGAGAGCAAACAGTCCAGGAGGTTCCCGGAGCATGCAGAAGATAACTTCCTGACACCGCTGGTGCGGGAGCCAGCTGGGGACGGCACCATGCTGGACCTGTTGTTTGTGAGCAGAGGAGGACTTACGGGGGATGTAATGGCTGGAGGCTGTCTTGGGCATAGCGATCATGAAATAATGAGTTTTTGATTCTCAGAGAAATAAGGAGGGGGGTCAGCAGCACTGCCACCTCAGGCTTCTGGAGGGCAGACTTTGGCCTGGTCAGGAGCCTGGCTGACAGGGTCCCATGGGAGGCAGTTCTGGAGGGCAGAGGAGTCCAGGAAGGCTGGGCATTCTTCAAGAAAGACACCTTACAGGCACAGGAGCAGACCATCCCCACGTGCCAAAAGACGAGCCAGCGGGGAAGAAGACTGGCCTGGCTGAACAGAGAGCTTTGGCTGGAACTCAGGAAAAAAAGGAGAGGTTATGACCTTTGGAGGAAGGGGCAGGCAGCTCGGGAGGAGTGCAAGGGTGTTGTGAGGTTATGCTGGGAAAGAATCAAAAGGGCCAAAGCCCAGCTAGGACTTCACATCCCTACTGCCATAAAAGACAATAATGTTTCTATAAATACATTAGCAACAAAAGGATGGCTAAGGAGAATCTCCATCCATTATTGGATGCAGGGGGAAACACAGTGACAAGGGATGAGGAAAAGGCTCAGGTGCTTAATTGCCTTCTTTCCTCAGTCTTTAATAGTAAGCTCCATTGTTCTCTGGGTACCCAGACCCCTGAGCTGGGAGACGGGGATGGGGACCAGAATGAAGCCCCCACAATCCAAGGGGAAATGGCCAGTGACCAGCTACACCACTCAGACACACCCGCACCTATGGGGCCTGGGTATCCAAGGGACGGATCTGAGGCAGCCGGCAGAAGTGCTTACTGAGTTACTTTGCATCATTTATCAGCAGTCCTGGCTAACCAAGGAGGTCCCGGGTGACTGGAAGCTAGCCAGTGTAACGCTCATCTACAGGAAGGGCTGGAAGGAAGATGCAGGGAACTACAGGCCTGTTAGTCTGACCTCAGTGCCAGGGAAGGTTACGGAGCAGGTCATTCTGAGTGCCACAAGGGCAGCGATCATCTCCCTGTACTCAGCACTGGTGAGGCTGCCCCTTGAATGCCGTGTTCAGGTTTGGGCCCCTCACTGCAGGAGGGACTTTGAGGGGCTGGAGCGTGTCCAGAGACGGGCAGCGAAGCTGGTGAAGGGTCTGGAGCACAAGCGTTATGAGGAGCGGCTGAAGGAACTGAGGGTGTTTAGCCTGGAGAAAAGGGGGCTCAGGGGAGACCTTACCACTATTCACAACTACCTGGAAGGAGGTTATAGTGAGGTGGGCGTTGGTCTCTTCTCCCAAGTAGCAAGCAACAGGGCAAGAGGAAATGGCCTCCAAGTTGCACCAGGGGAGGTTTAGATTGGAAATTAGGAAAAATTTCTTTACCAAAAGGGTTGTTAAGCATTGGAACAGGATGCCCAGGAAAGTGGTGGAGTCACCATCCCTGGGGGTATTTAAAAGATGTGGAGCTTAGTGACATGGTTTATTGGTGGACTTGGCACTGCTAGGTTAGTGGTTGGACTCAATGATCTTAAAAGTCTTTTCCACCCTAAATGATTCTATGATTCCATATTCTTATTTTGTCTCTCCAATAGACTACAAAGAGAGATGCTAAGAGCTTATGGGACATTCAAGGATTTTTCCTGGCACCATCCACAGTCCTTTACACAGTTGATAATGGTATTTTAGTTCTTTGTCTCAAGAATCTGATCACCAGGGCTGTGGTCTCATGTCCCATATCATATTATATTTAATGACTGCAAAAAAAAAAAAAAAGATTAGGTAACGTTTTTACTTGAACTCTTGGGGGCATCTTGTCTTTGAGCATTACATTTTCATTTTACTAATTTCTGAATTTCATTTCACTGTGTTTATTTTAAGCTCAAAACTAATAAAAACTATTGAGTGGGTGGTCAGAGCTGTGTTACAAGAATTTTCCGAGTAAAGCTTATATTTAAAATGAAGTATCTTTAATTCAGTTGAAGAGAATGAATTTCACAGCTTTGAAAAAAAAAATCCCTTTTTGCCATGACTTATGGCCTGTAGAGGAATTATAGAGGACTGTGTGAAAAGTTTATTTGTAAAGAAGTTGTAATGATTGTTAAAAACATAAGGTATGAAATGTTAAAAAAAAAAAAAAGAAGGGGGAATTGTAGAGAAATGAAGCTGGGTTAATTAACTAACATTGATAATATACAACTGTGGGCTGGCTTCAGGGGTGGTGGGTTGGCTGACATAGATGAGGTGCAGCTGTGGCTGGTTCTGTTAAGAGGTTGGGCAGCCGAGGAAAAGAGTGCAGCTGAGGAAGAGAGAGGAGGAAGAAGCAGAGAGAGGAGGAAGAAGCAGAGAGAAGGGAAGGGAGAATGTGTGCCCTGGATGAGGAGAGACTAGGAGAAGGCAGCAGAGAGACTAATGTGAAGAGTGTGTTGGTATGAGATGGTGAAAGACCATGTTGCAGCCGGCTAGTTTAGAGAGTGCTGTGACAATGGCGGCAATAACAGTCATCAGATGTACTTGCAACAGATATGGGTATATACCTAAAACCACTGTCAATTTAGTTTGCTGTACAAAATAAATTTATAATAATTAATATATGTGAAAAGTACCTCCCTTCCCATGTACGTTTGTGGGGTTTTAATGTTTTTAAACCAAATACATGAAAATGCTATTATGCTGATATAGACTATGTTTTAAAATGTGTTTAAACAGCAGGGCAGATCTAAGGGTATATGTTTCTGGACCACATAATTTTTGACCGGATTAGTCCACACTGGCCTATTTTCAGACACAGAATCTGTAAGAACTCATGCATATAAGGCATCTGACTATTGAGAAGAATATGGTATCAATGAAGAAGTGAAATACATAACAGTTATTCCTGAGTGTCCAGGCCAGATGAAAGAGAACACAAGGATGCATGCATAGATTTTTTTTTTTTTTGATTGAATTCAGGTTGAAAACGCATGTAGAACACTTTTGCAAAGCTTTAGATACATTAATACTTGTATCCAAGCTAAGGTGAGTCTGTTATGTGAATGAGAATTGTTTAAATTGTAAAAATTGTTTATGGTTAAGTTCACATGCTAACAATTTTGGTATTCATTTGGTACTTCCTCATAAATGTTTAAATTTAACATTTGTCTCTTAGGCATAATACCTTTCTGAAAAAATGCATTTTGGAGTAGAAAACAAAAAAAAAATTAGCTCAAGTTAAACAACACTAGTTATTTGAAGTGCTGCTTGAGGTGGACTATCACATGCCAATATTCTATTCATCTATTGCATCTGAAGTGTGTCACAAACTTTGGAAATCACATCGCCTCAACCATACAAAGCATTTACTTTTCCTTCCTCCAAAGTAACTCAGCTCAAGTGGCTTCTCTTAGTCACGTATTTCTTCCTTAAGGAAGGGAAATTTGCTGTTTCTTACCAGTGCTGATAATTGCCATCTATGAAAACAATTTTGCCTGCCTCTTTACAAATTCTTTTCACAGGCCTCGTTGCTCTTCTATGGATAGACATATTGCCCATTTCTGACATCGACAGATGCAGAGCTTTCAGACTCTACAGAAAGTAATGGTGCCTGACATTTCTGGGGTGAAAGCCTCTTTTTGGTTTTAGTGCTAATGGAAACAGACTTTTCGGCTTCTTGAAAATCCAAAGCCAGAATGTAAATGGCTATGTAGTAAACAGAATAGATTCTTTTTCAATCCCAGAAAATAAAGAAAAAAAAGTAAAAAATGCTTATTATTCCAAAGTTATAGCAGAGCTTTGAAAAAAACTGCTTTCTCTCCAGAGCTTGATTTCTTTGGTACCTTTTACTGAACAACTACCAATATTTAAACTTTATACATAAGAGAATTTGACAATGGCATACATCAGTGGCAAAGTATTTACGAATGAGAACAAACCTCAAACAGATTGGCTATAGTGATTCACAGAACCATTTTGTGCTAGGATGGTGTGTTCAGATGGCTTATACTAAATGAGAATATCAGTTACTTTGAATTAGTCCTACAGCAGTTCTGAAGACTAGATTCTCTACTTAGTGAAAGAGACCTGATAAATAACATTTTATTTCTCTTTGTAGGAGCTAAGGATCCAGTGAAAATCTTTATGGTCTGAAACAGGAAAAGAAAATATGAGGTATTTTAGAGGATAGTTTGAAGGGCAAGGCAATTTCATAATGGAAGGTTTCATAACAATGGTAAGTGCCTGTGCAGGCTTAGCATCTGGAAAGTGATATTTCTTGAAAAATAAGTACTGAACAATGATCCTTGGATATCATCTAATTACTATAATAACTTATTTTCAGTGTATAGGACAGCTTCTTTTGAATTCTTGCTTCAGGCCTGAAATTTGATGACATTCTTATTGTTTGATTGCCATCATATTCACATTAGACTGAAAGAGGTTGCTGGAAGAGTTCTATTACTCAAGGTACTAAAGCCTTAACGTCCCAACATACGTATCCATTCTGCTGCATCTGTGTAACACATATGCAAATGAATATAATGGGATGCATCCACACTTGACGTTAACTGCATACTTCACTCTTTGTCAGACAGTGTCCTAAGTCCATAAAAGTCATCAATTGTCAAAAATTCAAGTTGGCCAGAAAATCTCAAGGTTTTTAGAGATACTAGATTTTGCATGATGCACTCAGCATTATGTCACTGAGATATTGCCCATTTTTGTAAGCTTTGCCATACTGTCTTATGGAAAAAATAGTTCTGCGGAAGCCAGTCCTTAGGAACAATAGGCTTTCAACGTTCCAGAGAAATCAAGCCAATTTTAAGAAGCTTTTCAAATGAAATGTTTTAGGTTTCTCAGTTGAATGAAATATTTTGACCTGGGTAAAGCAATAAGAAACAATCCTCTGTGGAGAAGACACAATCTAATTCAAATATCACCATTAAATACATTAATTTACAAAACCTGCATATTCCATCAGAAAATTTTTCTGATGGAAAAAAATTGTGGAGGTCTGTATAAAACTTTACTTCAGGTGATATGCAAGATACTTTCTTCCAGGAAAGTATTGATATCTTAAATCAGAATGACATTGATGTCAAGGGAATAGGTTGGTACTATTAGCAACTGTTCATATATATTGTATAGATATAAAATGAGCAGGTTCTGAACAACCAATTCCTTGTTTGTTGTGCTGTCCTGAAAGTTCCGAAACCACACAAAATCACTGAGTATTCTTTTGAAAGCTAGGAGTCAAACAACTTATTTCAATTTTTTAACTTAATTTTTCTTGCTTTTTGTTTCCTCCTGGCCTCCATGGTGATGAGAGTCTCCTATGATGAATTCAAAACAGAGTTTGTGATCATCTAAGTCTCTTTGGTCTATGTGATGATTATTTTGAATTCTGTATCTCAGATGTTAATACCATGCCTGATACTATTTGGAGGCATTTTGGAAATCCATAGTCCAGCTGCGTAGATGTTGAAAGAATTACCCTAGCTATTAGACCAGGTGCTTAGCTTCTGTCCTGCCTTTACCTCCCCCATTCACTTGGCTGTGGGAATCAATTTTTCTGGTAACTCTGATTGCGTCAGCAAAGCAAGGAGCTAAGCTCAGCTAAATAACTTCTTATATGGATGTGCACACACACAAAGTACGCAGGTGAACAAGAACAGGAAAGTTACACACATAGAAAGACATCAAACTCCCAAACACAGTCATTAATGCAGAATTTTGTTACCTACAAAAGTCTTGGTTTTGATCTGAGTTAGATTGGTGACTTCAGCTCTCACTCTTTTTAGCCTCATCAGCTTGCATGTGGCAGTTTCCACTGACTTGGAAAGTTTCCATGTGAGAGGTTTGCATTGTATTTTTTTTTTTTATGCTTTCATGAAATTCCACCGAGGAATTTCATACTTCAGTTTTCTGTTATCATCTGAGAACAGTCCTCTTCAAAGTCGGCAACCATCAGCTGGGCATAGTTATTTCAGAGCTCACCAGGAACAGTGACTCCAGAAGGTTGTCAAATTCTTGCCATAAAATGAAGACTCAAAGCCGAGTGAAAGGCTACAACTAGAAAGAGACTCACAACATAAAAATGGGATATATATACTGATGCATATGTATTCCCCAAATGGTCACACCACCTTTGTGCAACTTGGATCAATGGAATTTGTAACATCAATGCAAACTTATGTTTTATTTGAGAAGAACATTTTCTCCAACACTTTACAAGATTTTCTTTTGTATGAAATGACATTCAGTGGTCCCAAAGTGATGTGAGTACTAAATACTCAAGCATTTCAGTACTTTCAGGAGAACCGAAAGACATTCTGGGTCCTTACTCTGGCAAGACACTGCAGAATATAATGACTAGGAGTTAAAACAAGTGAAATTAGAAACAGAGCAACCATTTTTAACAATGAGATCATTACTTTCTGGTAGAGATTACCATGAAGAATATGAAGATTTTGAAGGAAGATTTGGCTCCTTTCCAATCAAGATTTAGTATCTACCTCTGGAAACACCGTCACTCAGACATAGGAATGTGGCAATCATCCTGTGCCTGATTCAGGAGCCAAACCAGGAGTGCCTAATGCCATCTGAGATGCTCTAGAAGATGTGATCTGGTCTCCATGTGCTGTGCGAGTACAGGTTTCTCTTCACAGCTTCTTGTCCTGGGTGTGTGTCTCTACTCTGGGGCATCTGAACTGGCACTAGATGCTTGTGTTTGAGCACCTTGTACAATAGGAAATGAATCTGATCCGTTAATAGTTGGTCTTCCTGTATTAATTCCAACAATTTTCAGAAGAAAATGAAAACCACATTGCCACTTCATTTTTCTGTTCTGTAATATCACACTGGCAAATCCATGGAGAGGAGCAAGTAATCTTTTTCTTGGAAATTTGCAGGAAAGCATATGAGTTTGTTTGCTTTCTCTGAATCATTTTTAATGGGTTTATTTTGTTCTGCCTTATAACTGTTCTAATGTCAATAGCAAGCAATCACTTTAAGCTGTGTAGAATCGATACTCTCATAAATTTAAAATGGACACGCATATGAAACTTTGAATCTACCCTTCATTTTTGTTTTCCAGGCCAGATCAAAAATCCTTAACTAACTAGCTATCTAACAAAATAACTGACTGAAGATCAAGCAATGGACACGTTATTTTCTTGTTGCAATTCTTTGGATTTTTTAATTCATTTCTGAGTAATGCTATTCTTTCAGGAAAGCTCTATGAAAATGTAAGTTTAAGTGCTACTTATTGTGAGCCAGGAACAAAGAGAGAAGCAGTGGATTCAAGGCTTTTTGGCTATGATGTGCTGTTTTCTAGATAATGGGCTCTCTTGGCATTATAATGAGAAGCAAACATATCATTAAGAAAGAGCTCCATAAAAACGGCCTGTCATATATCTTAGGCTTCATTAGTTTAGATTAATGACTTACTTGATATACATGACAATAGGTGAAGCAAATTTTTGTTTATTTATTGACAATTCAATGTAACTGTGACATGCATAAACGGGCTTCCTCCTGATTAGTTCCATGTTTTGAAGTAACTTTGTGTTATAAAACTTGTTAACTACAGTATCATTTTATTGAACTCTGCTCTGTGAATGATGTGATCTACATTGAAAGGCGTCAATATTGCAGCCATTCCTGGCAGGCATTGGAGCATTATGTACACAGATTGGAGTAGATATCTCATTGTACATATCCACAGACCCAGAAAATGTCCAGTTATTGAGACTGCACAGAAAGGACAATGTTCTATTCATAGGATCTGCAGTGCAAGGTCAGAGAACGAAACCTGAACTAAGTGTAAGGTTCAGATTAGTTTCACAGTTTTGCAGAGGACCTCCCTGAAAGTTAGGACTCTGAAAGCACCAATCCTTTCCCAGAGATCCCTGGCAAGGATTTGTAGCATGCAGCATAGCATTTGTGTGACTAAGTAGTGGGGGAGTGATTTCCAGTGTGAAACCCCTGTAAGGCTCAAGGGAGAAGAAGAGAGTGGTAGAAAGGAAGTTATATGAGCCTTTTGTAACGGAACAACTTTTGAAGAAAATACTTGTGGAGTGATGATACAAAGATGTTCAATGATGACATGTTTTTGCCTGGATGAAATAATTTATATTTAGATTCGGTTACAATTTGGAAGCTGTAAGCCCGTAACATCATTGACATCCTGCGGTTCCCCCTTATTAATGCTCCTGAAAGCACATAGCTAGAAGGGAATTTCTTTAACAGTAGTAATTTTAGGCAGAACTGGTAGTATTGTCTCTTATGATGCCAGTTTCACACTTTCCAAGGTCTGTTTTCAGTGACTTCTAAATTTGCCAACTTGTCTGGGCTGATATTTTCCGTATTGAATGTTGATGTCAGGTTGCAGTTAGAAAAAACTGACAAAAGAGTTCAAATGAGCTGACATAAGGATCAAAGGTCAAGGTCAAAGAAGGGGTCAAAGAAGGAAGGAGTGGGAAAAAAAGTCTTTACCCAATGTGCACACTGTTGGGTGAACACAAGGGTGCGAGTCTCTCTATTGTTCTGGTGCTGATAAAACTGACAGTGCAATGGCAAACTGTTGTCTCAGAGTTCCATAGGTGACCTGGAAGAACTGCATTGCTGCTGTTTTCTATCTGCTAAAATCTCCAAATTTCTTCTCCAGCTCTGCCATCAACCATGTTGCCACAGGACAGAATTCCCTCCAGTTTCTTCTTTTAAAAAAGCCCAAGAGGTCACACATGAGAACACACAGGAGGAAAGCTAATAAGATAACAACAAAATTAAACCATTTTTCCCCCTAAAATGGGAACAAAAAGCTTTCAAGAAAATACATGTCCAATAGTTGATCAAGCTGTAAAAGGAGCATTTACTAAGGTGATGTTATTGGAGAAAATAAGAATCTAAAAATTAAATCTTTGTGCCGACGTTTATTGTAGAAGAGGCCAGAGAGATCCTTACTGCAGAGCTATTCTTTTCCAGGGGATAAACCTACAGGATTCTTTCCCTCAGGAATTCTTAAGCAACTGAAATAAGGAACTGCTCAACTATTAACTGTAAATAATAATCTGTCATTTAAACAGGTTGTGTTACCTGAAGAATGGAAAGTGGCAAACACGACACTAATATTTTATAAGATTTCCTAGATTAACTCAGACAATTACAAACCAATAAATTATATTTGTGTAAGAGGAAATCTGTAGGAAGATTCCATTCTGTAAGAACAGACTGAGTAATAAAATACAAAAATATGATATATTAGGGAAAAGCCAATGTAGCCTTTGCATAGAGAAGTCATGACTTGTGTATCAGTCAGACATCTTTAGAGGGGCCACTGAACATATGGTTTAGGTGATGTAACAAACGTGTTTTAAAAATTTTTTGAGAAGGTCTCATTGCAAAATCTCTGTGAAACACTAAGCTGTCATGGGATGAAAGAGAATGTCCTGTGGTGGATTAACAATTGGTTAAAGTATAAGAAACAGATGGTAGGGGTGGGTAGTTGGTTTTCAGAAAGAAGGGAGCTCTGACATATTCTACGTATGAAAAATGTGCCATTCAACATATTGATAAATGGATAGCACTTGAATGATAAGGAGACAAATTATGAAAAAGATACAGACTTATTTGGAACAATCTAAAGCTGATTGTGAGAAGTTGTCAAGAAACAAACTTATAAATGGATGATAAAAAGGTAGATGAAATGTTAGTAAGTGTAATATAAAGGAAAAGAAATAACCTACAATTATTAATAAATGATGGTCATCAGTTTAGTTACCACCATTCAGGACAGAGATCTTGAAGCAACTGCAAACTGTTCTTCAGAACAACAGCTTAGAGTTCAATGGTGTCTACAAATGTAACTAGATTTTGATGAATAATTAGGAAAATAATTAGGAGCCTAACTGAATGCATAATCATGTCCCAGTGTATATTAATCATCTATTAATAATTCAAGATTTCATTATTCTAAGTTTAAAAAATGAAGCATGTGGTCCTGGGCATGCCATAACAAAAGAAAAAGGTTTAATAGAATTGCCAAGGATCCAGACAAAACCCACAAAAATATAGAGAAATGTGGATTGTCTTTCACACAGCTACAGAGCAAATTAAAAAAAAGTATCTGAATCTGGAAAAAAAGGTGTCAGCACCAGAGAGATTTGTAGAATGGAGAAAATCGATAGCAAACAACTCTTCTCACAGTACAAAATACATACTTTTCAAGCACAAAGGGTATACTTTTCTAAATGAGTTTAGAAGAGGATCAGAGAAAATCATGCAGGCTAGATCCACTGTTGGTTAATACACTTGATGAACTGTAACCTCTAGAATACGGAGTCAGTCAGCTATTGCTGGAGGTTGGTTCACTCTCTGCGCACGCTGCCTGATGGAGATATGGAGCCAGGCTCACCTTTGTTGTCACCTCTTCTGACAACATTAGCATTCAGTGTTCAGAAAGGAGGAAACTGGGAAATCAAGGTTCTCTGTGAAACTTTAATTAAAAATTCTGTTTTGAATAAGTATTGTGACATCTATTACATGCTGTTTTGCCCTTTTCACCTCCTGCAGTGCCCTCCCATTCCCAGTACAAGTCCAGAAACAGTTTGGGAACAGAGCAGCGCTGTGTACAAAGGCAGCTCTGGCAGAACTGATTTTCACCAGTTGCAGTTGTCCTGTGACCAACACAGGGAACTGGAAGACAACACTGAATCAAGTAAGGCCAAAGTCCCTTGAATACAGCCTGGAGAACACTTTCCTATAGTTTCTTAGCTTGTGTGTTCATGCTCCAGGCAGGCCGGTATCTACAAACCTCCTCCTGCCTTTGGGCTGCGTAGCACCAGCTGTGTAATTGCAGCCAACCATTGACTGTTCGATGGCAGCACAGTTTCTGAACCCTGCCTGCTCCCTGTTTGTGGGGTCAAACGTCTTTCTTAAAGAGGGACTTAAATCCAGACCATTTAGACAAATTTAAGCTCCCGACCAAGAGGACATATAGCCATTAAATGGCAGGAAATCACATCAAATTAGAGTCTTCACAGCTCATCACTAATTTTTGCTGCAGTAAAAATCTGATTTAGAAAAGTACTAGGAACTCACAACTTCATCTGAAGTCAATAGGATTATGTAGAGCTGCTATAGGACATTAAACGCTCTGAGGCATCTGATCTTCTTGTGTCTCAAATTCTGCCTGATAAACAGTGGAATTACTTGTTTTCACATATGTGTTCAGGCACTCTGGCTACAAAATAATATTCACACCACTCTTCAGCTCAAATGTTGTGAAAATAAATCAATTAATATGAATTAATATTTATATGTCACTCAGTTGTGGAAGTGATGAGTGCCACTGAAAAGAAAAACTTTTTTCCAACTTTAAATCTACATTTTAGAAACATATGACCTAAGGTTGCATACTGAATAGGAAAAAAATAGCATATTGATTAGATTATTCTTTAGACTGTTTTGCATGCTAAATGTGGTAGCTAGTGTTTGCAGAATTATTTTGTAATTGTATAATTAAAGACAATAATAGGAAAACCTGGACACAACCTTACAATGGCAACCTTAATTCTAACATTTCCTAAGTACTTAGGGCTTGCTTTGAAAGCCTGCTTTTTGAATGTATGATTTGTGTGTGTGTAATACAAACCATGAGGTTTATATTAGCATTGATTGTTAGGAATTGCATATATATCCATCCCACACTTTCACTGTAACATTTTTGTACAAATTGAAAATAAACACATTCTAAGGCAATTTTAGAAACATTCACATTTTATGGTTTAGCCAGTCCAGAGTAGTGCTAGATTTCTGCATAATAATGTCATTACATTCAAAGGAAATAGAAAGTTTGATGGTGGATGGGTTATTGCAGATCAGTGAAAAGAGAGATTGGTTTTCCCCTTCATATAATGTCTATATTTAGTGAGTATGATCATGCCATCACACCATACAGAAAAAAATGATAAAAGCAAGGGTCTACATCCAGGCTACTTACCTTAAAAATAATTTACTTTTTATTATACCAAAGTGGTGGGAATAATGTTGTCTAGGGATTTTTAATATTTCTAGACTATACTTCCATTTCCAGTCTCTTGGGCAGCACGAGCACATACTGTGTTTCAACAGGTAGATTCTGAATAATATTATTTGTAATTTTAAGAAAAAAATAATAGCTGGCAAAACAATCACAATATTCCAGAGCAGAAACCACAAAATCTGCTTATAATTCACCATTCTACACAAGAAATTGGCTTCCTTCTCTGACATCCTAGAAGACTCTGGCCCAAACTTTCAAGAAGTGATTAGAATAGAAAGATTAAAAAAAATTACAGCTCTAAGATGCAATAAGAAGAGCGGTCATCCCCTGCTTTTGCTGCTTTCACGTCATGTTGATCTGAAGGAACATGAGTTCCTAACACTTGTAAAGTCTCTCAGGCAGCACAGGAAAAAAAAAAATAAAAATCCATATTCTTCTGTCCTTCAGATGTCAGCCCTGGAGAAAATTGGCTTATCCCTGTAGGAGATTGTTAATGAACTTGATGGAGGGGCAGTGAACATGAATTTTTATGTATTGTGTATAGGGTTTTTTTACTTAAATTAATAACTGCAATTTATCCTCTCTTTTTTAGCCACCTTTTATATAGTTGCTAGCTATTTTGTATCACAAGCATCCGGAAGATAAATGTTCAGTGCGTGAAATATTACCTTCATCCCCTATCCATGCTGCAGATCATACATCCAGGTTAATGTTAACAAAATAATCTGTAGGTAGACTCAGGGAAGCAATCAGAAGGAACTACTTTGAGGTCAGGAACTAATATGTGCAATTTTCCTTGAAATTTTTGTATGGTTAAGCACTTCACCTGTACATGATGGGCACTGAGATTTGGTCCCATGATTCTTGGCTCTTCTGAGTCACACTGATCACTACCCAAATCTGATATGATGTGCTCTTGGGCTATATAGCTGTCTTTCCTTGAGACAAAATCTGAATCAAGTCCCTTCACTGAGCTGCTGGCATTGTCTTCAGCAGATATCAGCACCAGCAGATACCAGCACCAGCAGGGAGGCACAGAGCATCCCACATGGCAGCAGCACAGTGTCCCTGTCCAGAGGAAAACAACTTTTTCTAGCTCCAGCAGCTACAGATTTGCTGGTCTCAGAAGCAGTAAGGTTTATATCCCTTTCTAACTTAAACCAAATCCTGTTTAACTGAATTTAAAGCACACTTACTGCCAGTATAAATGCATGATCCTTCTCAAATCCTACTAAATCACTGGTTTCAGTGATTTTGCTGGCATGGGAAGAGCCAAGGGAAGCTCAGTGTGGATTAGGATGTGGATCCCTGACTGTGAAAGAATGATCTCAGGGACCAGGCAACTGAGACAGGAGTGTGTTAAAAGGTCAGCTCCTCTCCCTGTCTGATTTGGGAATGGTCGTGTTCCAGGGTGGTACAAGGGAAGAGATTTAGGTATAGCTAGTTGTCTAAGATCTATCTGTTGAGATCTCTATGGACAGACATTTTGCCCTGAATGGCCCAATTCCAGACAAGTAAACCAATTTTCCTTCAGCTCAAAAACCAATTTTCCTTTAGCTCAACAACCCTATATGACAGGACATCCATGAACATCCTTTTCTCTAAAAGGGAAGTGGAGGCTGGAAAGCTCAGCCACAGGGAGGTGTAGGTGCACAGTGAAACAAACTCTGGAAGGCCAGCTCTTCACTGGTTTAAATCAGCATGGCACCAATGTCTTCAAGAAAACAAAGTCAATTTACATTAGCTAAGGAATCAATATCTAGTGATATATTGAAATGAAGGGAGTTTTCCCCCCATCCCTCAGGTGCCTAAAGCAGCTACCAAAGGGGGAGAAAAGAGTCTTTCTCTTAAAGGGTGACTCCGAATGTGGAACCAGACTTTGCTGTGCCAAACAGCTGCCTAAAGGAGCCTGTTCCCGTCCCTTCATCAGATCTCAGGGAATCCAGTCAACTGTGCGGTATACAGTAGGTACCTAAAGCTGAGAGGGTTGATTTATCCCATAGGAAAGGTTTTTAGCTGACAATTATGTAGAGGATCTCCTTGGTCAAAGAAGCTAAAAACATACATCAGCCAAAGAGAGACCCAACCTTGTAGCCTCTAATCACATGAATAATCATGCTGAAACCTACAGAGTCCTGCAAAATGGCCTGCTGGATAAAGACCATCATGTTTAATAAATTTGATATACATTTTTTTTCCCATTGAGAAAGAACAATAGAACGCATCTAATTCATTTCAGTTCTGAAATGAAGGAATGACTCAGAAGCCACAGACTGATTAGCAAACAGGAAATGGAGAAAGGTCTCTGTGTTGTAATTTTGAGACAATATTCTACAGTTAATCTCTTTGAAAAATAATGGAACCAGACTTTAATATTAACCTGTCATTGCACTGAAAAAGCATCTAAAAAGAACAGTAAGCAGTATCAATGAAATTAATCGAATGACATTTTACTGTTGCCACAGACTAGAAATCCAGAGATTCAGCAGACGAAAGGAAAATATTCTAGATTTACTAACTAAATGATGCAGTTGCAACATTTTATAGATTATAGTATGAGGTAAAAATTGTGTCTTTTCAAATTTAAAAGCTCAATTTTCATAAAAGCCCTCTTTAACTTCGTTGTGCAATCCTTCCTTGCTGCCAGAATAAATTTCAGCAGTGCTCTTGTCAAACAGGACACTTAATACTTTTCACTACACTGTTACAACTCCCTGCCACTAGAACACAGACACATAAGAAGTGTGAGACCCTTAGAACTTAATCCAAAGCTTTTTACATTGTCCTTGTATTAGCTTGTGTTTATCTTCATTAAAAATACAACATTTCTTTTATAACACAACAATTAGTGGTCCAATATAATTTAAATTACTGCCTCCAAGAGGGTGCTAAAAGAAAAATACACCATTCCACTGAGATAGTGAATAAACACAAATCTCAAAATAAGAGCAAATGGAGGTATTATCCCATGAGAAAGTCTTCTGAATTGATCTATTATTTTGCAGCTTGAAATGTGCCGCTATTGTACTTCCACTTGATTATGAGTCTTGTTATCACTTCCTCCAGTTGATCCAAATTGAGTGCTTCTGACATTTGCAAAGTTGCTCACACATTCCGCTGCGCAGCAGGGAAAACCTTGTTAATGAAGAAATAACAAGCAGAAGAAGTGAATAAATATTTAGTTGATTGTAAAGAGGTACAGTTGCTGGTATTTAAATGCTGAAAATACAAGAACCCCCAAGCTACAGTGACACGCTTGCTCATGTCCTCTAAAACAGGGGTGCTAGTGGTGCTTCTCTCTGTGCCACAGGGCACTTTCATTTCCTGATTCCATTATATACTAAGTGGCCACCTGAACCTGCCAATGAACTTGTTCTATTGTGTTTTTCTATTTTTAATCCAAAAGGAGTAAACACATTTCTCATCAGATGTGTCACACACTGCTCTACATTGGTGAGATTTATGAAGGTGTCACAGAGTTATTACAGAGCCATTCATTTATAAATAGTTGTCCATTTTTCAGGAAATCATAAATGATAAGAGTATTTCCACCATTTCACAAAACTGTATTGTAAGAAGGGTGCCCATTTGAGTTTATTTCCGACTACACTGCACTGGTGTAATTTGCTTTTTGTCCCTCCACTCTCACCCATTGCTTCAAGGCTTTCTCTCTACTTCATGTGCAGCTGGATTCACGCATTGGATGGCTAACAGTAGTACAGCAAGGAACATAACTATTCCAGTAGTCATTTATAGACAAAAAAAAAAAAAAAAATATTCCTCTCTTCAGCCAACCAGGCTTGCAAACTCTTAGACAGCTGTACTGCTCTGTATATTTTTTTCCCCATGATCCTTAGAAGTTGATGTAGGAGTCCTCTTAGCAGATATACTTCATTAAATACCTACCAAGTCTGCCCAGGAATGGATAAGAATGCAGCTGTAGCCATTTGACAATGACATGTCTTACGATCTCCAGTCATATTTCTTACTTGGGAAAAACATTTCTCTAATATATCATTAGTGGCACTTTAAAGTAACATGAGAAAAAAACTTTTCTGGCCAATTGTGAGGAAAACCAGTCTGATAGGAAGATTGTTCCAGAGACATGAGAAGCAAAGGCTAGTTGTAGAGGACAATATATATGTTTTAAAGAGTTTAGGAAAAGCAAAAAAGGAGAAATACAAACAAAGTATCAGCATCCTCTAGATTTACAGTTCTTCTAGATGTCACATGGGATATTATAGCAATTTAATTAGATTGCATTAAAAAAGACTGGAGTACTATTTCCTGGTTTATTAATCTTTCTTTAACATTCATTTGGCACGTTACACATCCTGTCACATTTGTCACTATTCAAATATCATTTTGACAATCATCAGCACCACAACCTGGAAGAAAAATGTTTGCTTAGCGTGTTGGATGTCACCAGGTATTGGGTATGTCACATAACCATCTAAGCAGAAATGAAGAGTCACTTTCCACACCGTGGATTTTTGGGTGGATTTTTTTGTGTGCGTGTGTGTGCTTCATTTTTGCTGAAAGGGTAAGGGAAAAACCCAGGAAAAAAACACCTTTGTGGTTATCATGTAATTTCCATTTAAAAATAGCTTAATGGGGTGGTTTAAAAGTTTTCAACTCTCCAAATTTGATTTTAATTTGATATAGGGGAGTTACAAAGGTACATTTCAGCAACTGATGTCTGTCATCCTTAGCCATGTCCTTAGCAAAGTTATGATTTTATTCTGACAACAGGAGCTTTGTTCCACTTTTGAAGTCCTCTTTCATGCATGTGGAACATTGTGTTAGAAAAACAAATGCCTTCATGCTGGCACCAACTTTAACAGCCAGGAAATAACATGAAAATCCACATACAGACTCCAAACAGCAAGTGGGATTGATTGACATACATTTAAAATAGATCCCTTTCTGCAGTGTAACTGGTTTCCATGCCCAATCTTTGAAGTCTAAGGAGCACCCATGACTGTAAATTCTGTCTGGGCTCCAAAAGGAGGACTGTGCCTGCATGTGTGCTGCGTTAGATGAGAACTTCCTTCTCACCTTTGCAACGGACTACATTTAGATACAGAAGGATCCTTGCTCCATATAATGACCTGCATTTACAAACCACTGCAAAAATTTATGTTGGCAAGTAGCTTCCAAAAACGTAAGAAGGCTCTGTGAATCTTCTGTGAGCATGTGGGGGGACAGAGGTTCCACAGACTGATAGCACAACTGAAGGCACAAAAACCTTACTTAGCCAAACAGATTTAACAAAAGGCAAGAAGTGAAATTCTCTTCTGATTTACCCATCCTCTATCGTAAAGCCACTCTCCTCTTCAGGTCTTCCCACTGGCTCCTATTCATTGCAGGAACTAGATCTCTTCCACTACTGCAGTGCTGTGTCCCTGTGCCACCAGTTTCTCTGCTTCTCCCAGTCTCCATCTGCACACATTTTTATTCTTTTTCCTGTTGTGCATTTGTTTTCATGATGATCAGTAATAACGGGGTTCCTTCTCAGCCTTATGCATGAGAATATTACCTTTCCTATGCTCATGCACTCTTAAAACACCCATCTCCTGCACTATCTAGCAGAGCTGTCATTCACCCATTATAACAATTCAGACAGTTCCAGTGGAAAGGTGCACTGGCACAGCTGCCTCTCAGCTTCAACTGTTGGTCAGCATCACAGAGAAATACCACTACGCTTGTCTGTCTTTTTCCATGTCTTCCTTGTTCTACTTTGAAGATGAGAAGGTAAAGCTCCAATAAGTATACCTGAAAAAACTCCCACAAAGGTTCCTGTGCATCACTGCATTAAAAGAATAAGCCAGCAGTAACTACAGTTTGAATCCAGCATTTAATTTTTTCATTTTGTAGGAGGGAATAGGTTTTAATAATATCTAGATCTACTACTTGCTTTTCCAGTGGAAGATATACTAGGCTCCTTGGGGCAAAACCAAGTTTCTTGTTCTGTATAGATCTGCTCAATAAGTAAATAATAAATGGTTTGACCCAGGGGCATTAATGGCAATCAATGCTACCTTACTTTTAATGCGATGATATCAGCTATGTTGTGATACTGAGTCAGATATGGGCAAATGCTAGAGTCTCTCGTTAGTAATATCCGACAGATTAGACTTTGCTCAAGACATATCTGTGAAAAAGGAGACCTAATTTCTTTGTGTAGAGGGTATGGCATATCTGAATCTTGTTCTGCCGAGTAGTTCAGTATCTGGCACCTGATGTGCTGATTCCCCCCGCAGAGGGTTACTTTCATTCATTATTATTTCTTCTCACCTGTACCTAACAGTAGTTTACATCTAGTGAGGAGACTGATAAGAGGGTTTGCATTTGAATTTTCCCTTCTGACCTTTGAACTTCTTAGAAAAACAAATTGCTTCCCTTTATTTTATGGAGTAACACCTTTCTAACTGACACAAGCTCCCTGGGGGCAGAAGGGAGACCTGATAGCAACCCAGGCCAGTTTTCATCATGTGGTGCTGAGCCCTGAATAGGGTATCTTTAGTTATTATAGCAGTATACAAAATCAATGACCTGAGAGCAATAGCTGTGACCCATAGATTGCAGTGGCAAGGAATTTTTCCAGGATGCAGTGAAAACTAAGTAACTAGAAGTGTCTTATTTGCTGTGCCTGCGGGCACACATAAAACCTTGTGGGTGTGACTTAACAGAACTAGTCCCTAGCTTGGAGAATTAATCCAGATAATTAGAGAGCACGGTACTTTCTGCCATGTCACACTCCTCTGTGCAGAGGGAAAAATGGTATTTTAAGGGACTACCTGTGAGAAGAGGATTCACATGCCAAAGTATTGCAGAAAATTTAGGTAATGCCCAGCCATCTTTGCAGCAGTATGTCCACCAGCTTTAGGAAGTATATGATGCATGACGTGTTGGAAATGATGGCTTGACATTTTTTGATGATTGTCTGAAGAAGACACAGACCTGCAAAAAAGAAGCATCAATGTCAGTATTGATGATACCGTGCTACGGTCCGGTATTGCTGGAAGCAGATGATCTTCTTTATCTGCATAGTGACGGTGTTGCAGGAATCAGATTATGAGGATTGCAGGCTACCTGACCGCTTGCCTTTTACATTGCTTTTTCAGTCCTAATCATTTCTATTAAAACTGACATAGGAGTAAAGAAGAGAGGATTCTAAATCTGATGAGTATTTGTCAAATATAGGAAGAAGCTTGGTGTTATTTCTGCTTACAGGTTTTTGCAACTGCACTGAAGCAGAAGCAGAAAGGGAAAGTTTACAAGCTACCTGCAGGTTGTGGCCAGGTGTCTAACAGTGGAGAGCACATATTTTGTGTTGCAACGTGGCCCCAGAGGATACCGCAACATCATCCCAGACACTGTGTGTGACTCAGCCAGTGTTTATGGACACCTAAGCTATGCACGTTTTAATTTATTGAGGAAGTTAACCATACAGCCTACTGGAAAGAAAAAAAAAAAGTCCATTACAAGAAACTTAGACTTGAAGAGCATTGGGACTGAGTCTGAGCAGACAGCTGGCAAGATAATCAAGTGTTTGGTTCCTTAGGTCATCCACAATTCAGGTGTACAGGGGCCTATAGAAAGTTATGTTCTGCAGAAGTAACATATACTGTAAATAAATCAAGCTAGAATAAATTATTTAGCCTCTTTCTGATATTTAGCAACATATTGCCCATCAAATTTAGTGGAAGAGGCAATTGCTCAATCTGGAAAAAAACCTGACTTCCGTAGCTCAGCTGCGAGGCTAGCTGTATCTGAATTTATATATATAACACCACAAACACATAACTTTTTTTTTTTTTCTTCCCCAAAGAAATAGCCTACACTGTATGTAAGAAGCATCTTCAGTGGAAAATTCTGAATTTAGGAATTGAAAGCTAAGCCACAGACAGAAGGACACAGGGTGCTGTTTCCAAGCCTGGTCCTCGCGAGCCACACGCACTGTGCTTTGGGGTCAGCCTGAACCGTGGCTCAGTGGCACCAGCCATAGGCCGTTTGAACCCATTTTTTTTCGCTCTGCGATTTAAGGGGGTCCGTGGGGGAGAGGGGTTGATGATATAATGCTGCCATCTGGTGACCACTGCCAGAAAATTTAATCCCGAGGAGAAAAAACAAACCCGTACTAAATACAGGATTTAACTTGTCAGTGGGTGAGGAGGGGGTGAGAAAGCAGGGGCAGGCAGCTGCCAGGGCAAGGGCACTGTTGGCAGCCCTCTCTCCTTCCCAGCCCTGTGCCTGGGCTGCCTCTCCTTGCTGCACAGGTCCTTAGAGAGAAGTGCTCTGCAGGGCTGGCTTTAAATTTAATTATCGAGAGCTCATTCATTCAGGCGCTGAGAACCTGAATATGCAGAACATAGGGTTTCTTTTTTTTCCTTTTTTTCTTTTTTTTCTTTTTTTTTTTTTTTTCCTTTTAAGAGTGGCTTAAATACAGTTTCCATGGCAGTTAATCCAACTTTGACCCAAATTAAATTTCAACATCTAAAAATTCATTCAGCCAGAGAAGGACAATGTTTAGCCCTTTCTGAACCAGGCACAGAGCTGTGTGAGAACATTTCTCCTCCCCTGTTTTGGTCCTTGCAGCAGAAACCTATATAATCCCGAAGCCAGCTGGTGCTGCTGAAACACTTGCCTGGGTGCAGGAAGCAGCCCAGTGACCTTCCGAGGGATCCTGCTCCTGAACGTGGCCCACTGAGTGGCTAAGGATCTGGTAGCACATCACAGCCTCACAAGGCAAGAGTAGGAGAGGCAACCATTCAAAAATATCTTATTGCTATAAGAGACCTCTGTGTTCAAAATGAAGATGAATCCATTTTGTGTCCTTCTGAGAAAATAATATTCTCATTGATCATCACTCTCATAAAACACTCTCTATTTTATGACACTATCAGTACAAACCAAGTAATTTAGATATTATAACAGTATTTTAGATGATACCAAGTATCAAAGACTCTCTCACCCTAATGGTGGTGAAGCACAATAGAGGTTTTAAAATATAAAAAGAACTTTCCCTACCTTGTTATTGTGCTGATGGGGACACAGTCCTCATTTCAGTCCTGCCTGAAGTAGTGGCAAATTACTTTTAACATACTATATATTTCAATGATATCTAGTTAAGATTTCATTATGACATCTTAGTATAAAATATAATGTACAATATCTAGCATGTTTTCCTAAAACATTACTGTGGGTGAGATTTTTCACATTAACCACAATTGCAGAAATGACTGATGTTTAAATCTGAAAACAATTTTAGTCATTATTAAACTTCATTATAAAATAAAGTACGTGGGTGGAATTGTGGTTTGATGCTTTTGTAATTTGCTCTACCTTTTCAATATACTTTTCAGTTACATTAGCTGAATCATTTCATCTTATAGATGCAAAGATGAAGAACAAAAACATGCCCATTAACTGAAGCAGTGCAAATGTGCATAGTTAATGGAAACCATTTTGACATTTTGTATTTGATTCCATGGTGTGTCTACTCAAACAATTTCAATGGCATATTAGAACAAAATGCTACATTGTACTCTTCACTAAGAATGCAAGTAATAGACTTCAAAAATTACCTTTCGACTGAAAGTATTATCTGTTGGAAATGAAGAAGTGTTTTACATTATGAAAGGCTAATAGCGGTAAGGGGGAGCAATGGGCTGTAATGAGAATTCAAGCAGACAGGGTTTTTTGACCCTATGTTTCCCAAATGCATGTGTTTTTACAATTTATGGCAGAATTACTTAGTGACATAAACTCCTGTGTTTAATGGCAATTATTGCACCGTGTTACAATTAAAGGCTTCTTAATGCAAGCTCATGTTAAACATTGTGGCAGTATTTTCTTTTCTGTCACAGAACAGATAATTGATTGCTTTTCCAAAACCAGTTATTTTTTTTACCATGATTGAATCAATTCAAGGACCAGATGCAGTCTAAAATATATTTCCACTCTGATGATAAAGCAAGGCTTACCTATTAAACAAAATCTGCTGTTTCACCACAGGATAATTTATCTGTTGGTAAGCATATCATAAATAATTTTTACATGCATTTAAGCCTGAATGATGAAAGTATTTCAATTTCTTGTCATTTTCAGGCCAGCTAAAAATTGCTGTATCTTAAATTTCATATTTGAAATTTCATAGAGGTACCATTCTTCCGATTGCCTCAAAAATATTACCTTATAACCACTTCTCTGTGGCAATACACCCAGTATACTTAAGAACAGCTGGACTGCAACTCTGGAATGCAACTAGAAAAACAAAAAGCTCTGCATATACATTTCAGCTAAGTGCTGGTTTTGGCATTTCAGTAAAATGTTTGGCTACAGAATTTTGCCTCATTCATATGCACGACTGAGTGTTTGGCTGATGGATAGACTACAAGCCTCTACAAGCCAATTCAGTTTAACAAGAACTTAAGCTATGCTTGCCTTCCTTCTGTCCTCCTGCCTGCTTCTCTGTGCTGGGTTTTCTTTCCAGGTGATATCTGGAAATTCCACAGCTGGCATCAGAAACTCTTTATAATTTCTAATTGTTATCCCTGATTCACTCCGGGGAAGAAGGTTGTCACTTTTTGACTTCACTTGATTGCTCTACCATACATGTACCATTCCTGGTGACTATTGTACTCTATCACAAGAATGAGATATCAGAATTTCAGCACTCATGCATTTCAAAAAAGAACTAGGACTCATTCCCTTTAGCTGCTTAGTCTTCTCTAGTTCACTATTGCTCACTTCTTGCCCTGTAAGTCACTTGTGCCTGACAGGCATTCAGAATGAAAATATTGCAAATTAAAACAAACAAACAAAAATACTACATTTGTACATATTGTACACATTGCCTTCCATGCAATAAAGAAAACAGGCAAGTTGAATGGAGGAAAACAGAAACAAGAGACAAACATTTAACATTTAGGCTAGCTCTTACTGTATCGGGTGTCAGCTGAAAGGCAGATGTAGGAGCCAGCCACTGATTCCTATCAGTGCCTGCCTGCAGGCAGAAATGCCTTCCTTACTGATTAATTTGTTATCATAGTATACATTTAATGCTCTTAATGTTTATGTAATTATAAGTACTTTTACTAGGAAATATTTGTAAGAGTGGAATTAATATCTTGAAAGAAAAGGGCCTGTTACTTCTGCTTACAAAGCTAAGCATGTTATCTACCTTCTTCTGCCCCATTACCATCAGGATTGGGATGAAAGATAGTCTATTAATATTTTCCCTAAATACTTAAGCTATTCTTCAGCTGAAAAAGGAGGGAAACTATCTGCTTTGCCTCTTACATATAATTTCCATTAATTGAAGAGCTAGTTCTCTGATTTTACTGGATGCTTAGTTCTTTTGCATAGTTTAAGACTCTGGAAAACATAACCACGAAGCTAAACCACATATTCAAAAGGTTAAAGCAGTGCATCAGTGTTGTGAGTGCTTTGTAGCTTTTTTTCCTTCTATTTCTCTGTGTGTAGGCTATTTGAAATACTACAAATCTTGTGTCTTACAGTCTTAGGCAACCTGATTATAAAAAGATTTAAAAATAGAAGAGCTCCTAGTTAATGTATCTGCACACAGTGGGTATAATCTCAGAGACTGATTCACTGCGGTGTTATTCACATTGCATGCTACTGAAATTCTATTGGCATAAAACTGAATTAACAAACAGGAAAATTGGGTCCTCAAACTCTTTTTATAGAAGCTGAGCTGCTTTGTTGTGTTATCCTCCTATCCAGAGCATAAAATATGCATAAGGCAGTTTCTGTTGAGTCATCGTGTTGAAAACATTCTGCTACTTCTAGCCAGCATAAGGGTCTGCAATATTTCCTGGACAAAGGTGGAACTCAGGGTCAGGACACAGGTGGGTCTGTGGGAAAAGACTAGAAGACAATGTCTGTGGGAGAGAGGGGAAATCTTGCATCTTAATTATTATTGAAATCAATGACAAAGCCAAGTTCAGGTAAAATTATCAGAAAAGTAATCATAATACAGAAAACAAGTTAATTTTACATTAACCTGCTAGGGATAACTCTGACCCAAGCCTCAGATACAAAGTTGTAAAGAAATCCCAGTACACCTGAAGATAATGGAGTTCGATGCTAGGCAAGTACATCTTCAGTGCAGAACCCTTCTTTTGTCACCTAATTCTTAGTATGAAGCAGCTTTAATACAGAGATGTCTGCCATGTGGACCTGATTTGTCAGTCAACCTCTGTGCCAATTATTTCTAAACCTTAGCCTATTTGTTTTTTACACTAACCCTAGCCTTGAATTGTGGCCAGTTTTAACAAGGAGAGGTAAAATGTTCTTTGCAGTTTCTGCTCTGGCCAATGACTAGATTTTGTATTTTATTTCCTCTAAATTTAAATGCTTTCAATTTATTTTCAAATGTTTATTTTTAAAATAGACTAACATTATTAACTAACACTTCTTCAAAGGTCTGTTAGCTTTTTCCTCTGGTTTTCTTTTTTGCTTTTGCTTGTTGCTTTTTAGTTCAGGATCAGCCTTTGTTTTTGGATCCGTCTTTGACATTTTTTATTTTTTTTAAGGCAGATAGCATAAGGTGACCTGAATATATGACTTGGTCTTGTTGATGCTAAAGGCAAGGTAGGGCAGGAGGCATAACCATTGGAGCTATAAAGCCATTTGAGTTTATGACCAAGTTCCTTGTAGACAATGAGCTTATATATATATAACTGAGCACAGCCCATTTTCCAGCCATCCACTCCGTTATTGAGCTAGGTGGTAAAGCACCCTTTGGAAAGCAGAAAAGTGCTTATAGACCTGTGACGCATTAGTTTAATATTGGCAAGTCCAGCTCTGCTGTAGTCATCTCAGAGATCTGTAATTTTATATTTTGGCTCGTCAGCCTTTGGGCTTTTCTTGGATGTGCTCTCTTCAGTGAAAAGTGGTGAGACATAACTTTGCATCTGTTAAGTTTAAGAGTTCATTCATGAAATGAACAGAGACCAAAGATTTTAAGTAAGTCATTAGTTCATCTTTCTGTGTTTATGGGATAAAGTACTTCAGCTTCTCTTCTGAGAACCACTTTTTCTGGTTTTATTCCAGAACAGAATACTTACAAACCAAACACACAAACAAAAAAGAAGACAGTACACTCCAGTTGTTACCTGCTTTATCATTAACTGATAAAATTTGATTGTTTAATACTATGCTGCAGTTAATTTTTCAAGAAAAATGTAATGCATTAAGAATCTTTAAAAATACTGTTAAATATTTTCTTCTAAATTGTTCATAAAACTAAATATAAAGGATTTTTAAAAGAACAAATATTGTGGGAATCCTAAAATTTTGGTTTTCCATTTTCATGCATGTAGAGAAGTTTTCATTTTCATGGCTACATCATTAGGCAATTTCTAACAAAGCAGTTCCATTAGGATGATCCAAACTGGCATTAGAAAATGTCGGGAGTGAACTTATTCACAGGACAAAATATCCAAGGACTACCCAAAATTTATTATGCCATCACTCTAGAGAAGAGATTAACTGTAAGGAGATCCGGTTTTCAGGGCTTTCTGCATAGATGTGACATTCCTGTACAGTGCTTTATTAGAACAGTTTTGCTAGTGAGTCAGAGCTTTTATTAGCAAGAAAAAGAGAGCTGACATGTTTCCTTCACTCTGCCTTTCAAACTCTCTGTTTGTTGCTTTGCCTGTTAAAGACTCGCTTAGTTTCAAGCTCCAACAGAGATTTCTCATTAGCCAATGCATCAGAACACCACAATGGTATAGCTTCCATATCATTAAATCTTTGATGCATCTGTCAAGACTACCAGCACCACCTGTCATAACTGTGAAAAAGATATTTGACCATGGGAAATTTGTATAGCACTGTGAACTTCTATCATGCAGGTCCTTTTACAACCATCATGCAGGTCCTTTTACAACCATCACTTTTGGCTGCCATCAAAGACAGGTCAAATGTAGTCCCAGATGGGAAATCTCTTGGCCTGTTATGTGTACTGGAAACCCAAATCCAGGTTCAACTATAGCACTGAATATCAAAAACCCTATGTCCATTTGTGCTCACTGCACATCCGAAGGAAATGTCTCCTAATTTAAACCATAGAACTAGCAGTTGGGTTGGCTGGGATTTATTCCATGTCCTGATGTAGGTCTTCAACAGCAAGTTACTTGATTCTTTTCTGTGTAATGGTTTCACCCTGGGTTTTGAGGTGTATAAACTAGATTAACTAGTTAATCTATACATTTTGCATATTTGTAACACCTAAATTAGGAGCAAACTTGCCTACCCTTTTTTTCACTGTTGAGTTTCCAAATGCATAGAAAAGCAGTATTTTGTTTTTAATATTAAATTGTATGTGTTGATTTGATATTGATTCTGAGATAGCCTCAGAGGCAGCACAATAGAAATGCAAGTGATTAATTTGTTTAGCATTAGACTATCAGACTATTTTCAGAATATGAAAAATTAGACAACATAGGAAAGAACTGTATTGTAACAAAAATTTACAGGATGTCTGCCTTCAACTAGTATTTACCTGGAAAAATTCCGTGGTTGAAAAGATCATATGAATTGCATACTGGACAATGGAACTAGAGCTGGGGAAACATATATTCCTGAAATAAAGGGAAAAATCCAAATTTCAACATTTGCAAAAACATCATTGGCCTTACTCTGACATACACTGTAGAAGAACATCAACCAAACCGAAATGTAACAGCCTTTAAGAAAAGCAAGATGGTGCAAGAAAAGTGGTACTGGGAAGGACTACTATTTGTCTCGGAGTCTGAGCATGTGTCCTGCTAGAGGCCACCCAGGGTACAGTCCCAGGAACTCTACTGGACGTGGAAGCAGCTTCCACTTTACAGGTGTAAGATTTTAATAAATGAGGGCCATGTATTTACATGTACTATATTCCATAGTTAGTGTGGAGCTGGATTTTGAAGACATTTAAACACCCTTATGATTATTTTAGTACCTTGCTTGCTCTTTACCTAGCGACTTACGTGCCCAGCTTTTTTCTAATATTGCAACCCACCAGAGAAACAGCTACCATTTAAAACAATAAAACTACATGGACACAAAAATGTTTCTTCATACTAAAAAAGGACATTTCCCACATCCTTCCCTCAGGGGTGCACCTGTCTACAGTGGCACAGAATTGATCCAGGTTCACAGAGAATTGATTCTGAACCAGTTGTACCTCTTCCATATGTCCCAAATTTCACAGCTTCAGGGTTGAATCTGTGGTAGATTTAGGATTTCAGACAGCTGACTAGGGTTACTAGACTAACACTACTATCTGTAGACTCATATCTGGAGGAGATACAGGAGGACCATGTATAGGGTGCTGTTCTGCCTCTAGTTCCTAATCTGTCTTGGAGTTCATTTGGATATCCTTGTACGACACTGCATTGTGCCAGGCAAACATTATCTCCATGATTAAGGGCTAGATCCATCAAGGTGCTTAGACGCCTAACTACCAGTAAGTCTAAACTTGGATCCTCGGAAGCCTTGAGGAGCTGCCTCAAGTCCATAGGCACCAATATTCCTGGCTATAAAATCCACTACATTTCTGTCACTCAGAGCTATGCTCATCATGCTGATGACAGGAAAGGTGTCTTTACCTTTGAAGAACACACAGCAAAAGGAAATGTCCAATATATTTCTTTCAGATCCCTCCTTTCACTGATTTTCTACTGGGAATTGAATAAAGTTTCAAAGAAAATGTGTTAACGACTGGATTTTTATAAGATGGCTCTTTCTTCCCTCTCCTCAATGAAGCAGCACGATATTCATCATCAGAGCATTATAACTAAACTTAATATAATGTACAATTAAAAAGTCAGAAACTATCAATGTTACAATGTTGAACACTCAGTTGCCTGTTGGAAACAATGTAGATGTGATAAACTGAAAATTAAAATAAACAACATTTTTGTTTTTCTTTTGGTGTGGGAAAAATAGAAGAAATTTTCTTTAAAAATATGGGGAGAAAGACTGGGAAGAGGTTTTGTGAAAAGATTATCATAAACTTAACCCTCTATTCAAACAGAAGAGCACTCAGCTCCTGTGACACAGGAGTGACTAACCTCACAAGAGTTTGATCCTTAGGATCACTGATCAAAACATTGCTCAGCTCAGCCTCTACTTTTCTTTTTCAGCTATGTACCAGCAATTATCTGTGTACCCAAGTGTCTCTTCTTTTTTATCACATGAATGTTGCTATGGATTGCTTTATGAGCCTCGGAGGTGGACCTCTTATCTATGAAGTCTGCAGCAGTTATTCCATTGATTTATAAACATTTTGGATTGGACATTGGCGAACCATATAGATAGGCAAAGTAGATACAGATTTAAATGTATACATACAAATTTAAATGATACATACAAAACCTTCCTATCACATACATTATCAACAGGACATGAACAATCCCTTTGCCCATCCTGTCTTGTTCGTCACATGTCCCTTTAGTTAAAACCCATTAGTTTTGCCTTTCCCAATACCATTTAACAGGAAAATGCTTTCACTCATTCATTTTGTGTACTACTCCAGCTGCAATGACAGATGCTTTGACTATTTACAGGCCCCAGCTTCCCCCCCCCCCCCCCTTTTCAGATAATTTAACAGTGAAGGGGATCAAAGTTTAATTGATAAATCTCAACATTTGTTATAAATTTGCTCTTGTAAGTTTCTAGTTCTTTTCCAATAGTAAATAAATCGTGACAGTGGGTTATTTGGACATTGTAATAATGGCCACAATTTCTTAACTTAGAATTATTATCCTGAATCATGGTCCACCACCCCTAGCATCCTATCCATATGTCAGACCACAGCAAGTCACATGAGATCACATAGCTACAAATGAAACCTCTTCATGTGCTTCTCTGGAGTTTTAAAGGAGTTGTAGCTGAAAGTGTATGAGGCTTGTACCGAGCTAAGTGGATTTATAGTGATATTCTTTACAGAGTGGAGGTGGGACTGGAAGAAAGATCTCATCTGTGAAAGATTATGAAGGTCTACAGGGGTCTTGTGGTCAGGCTCATCTGTTCTCAGACTGTTGAAAGTTTTCATCTCTTTCCCACCTCTCCCCTTCAGCAGTTGTTAAAGGCATAAAATTTTGTGTCAGGTTTTAACAGTGGGTTTTTTCACTTAACCTAGTTTTTAGTATAAAATTCATTGGCATTGTAGAGTTGGTCCATTTAATTTTTCCACTTATCTTGAATGTCTCCATTCCATATAAGCTGCTCTAGAGGAAGGTGGAAAACCCTTTGCAACTGACATCTAAACATCAGACTCCCCAGCAAGGTTTACCTGTAAATGTAGCAAGCTCTTTTCTTTTGGCCTGCGTAACTGCGTGACTGCCCAGAAAGAAAAAAAATAAATACTCTACCTCTTACTGGATCTGCCTGAAAATGTTAGTTTCTGTACCAGACTGAAAGCAAAGGCTTCCCTTATAGAACCATTAATATATCTAAAATGTTACTGCTGATGTGGACTGCATAGCTGTACATCAGTGCTAGTTTTTTCCTCCCCAAAAGGTCATACCACACTGATCTCACTTTTGTGCTTTCTAAAGAAGTCAGGATTGTTTGATCTGTTAGCTTTAGAGAAACTGTCAGAGATACTGGATGCAGATTCTGTATCATGTGACTGAGCAGTAAATACATAGTCAAAAAGGATACATAGGAATGGTTACAAACCATTTTGCAGCCACACTATAACAAGTTTAAGACTGAAATGTAAAACCTAAAGCTGGAATTATTACTGTACCTCAGGAAGAAAGCAGAAGAAAGGCTACATGTCTGCACAAAGACACGTGTCTTTACTAAATTTCCCCAAGGATCCTAGGAGCACCCCCTACAGATGAAAGCAAAGATAACCCCATGGTCAATTCCATCTGAATCTGGGAAAATCACCTCCCCTTGTTAAAGCTGGCAACTGGTTTAGCCATAGGTGGGTGGGAGAGTTGCTCCAGTCAGCATTTGCCAGATCTGGCTAGATTGGTTTACAGGTACTATCCATTGTGTACTCTGTCTCTGTCAGGGACTTACTCCCAGTGACTCTGAGGAGGGTATAAAGCCATGTAATGGAGCAGATTATACAACAAATGGAGAAAAAAAAGTGGTTTTTTTTTTTCCCAGGGCCATGCATAAAAATGTAATTCCTGGCCTAATAAAAAGTATATGCACAAATGATGACTAAGCCTCCTTTGAATCCCCATTAAAGATGAGTAAGGACATACCATCTTCCATTTTCCCTCCACCATATACATCAGGGGCTATGGCTTTACCCATGCTACAGACTGCAGCTTTAATGAAAAGGTGTCTCCAAACAAAAGAGCTAAAGTGCCAGCAGAGATCACAAGTGAGTTTATTGAACCCTAACGCATGTTTCTATTTTACATTTCTCAATCCTCTGCAAAACCTTATGCTTCTCTTTTTGCAAGCAGCAGGTAGTTAAGCTTTCTTATCTATTTATTTATTTATTCATCCATCCATCCATTTATTTATTTATTTATTAAAAATTGGTCTACTTTTCCTGGTTAGTCCCAGGAACTATCCCCTGTTTTTGCTGAGAGCAAGGACTAATTTCTCTCCTTTCCCCCTGTGCAAGTGAAATGAAAGCTGGCGTAGAAGATCCTGTGGATATTCTGGGGGATTTGCTCTTTATATTGTATGTGTCTACCACACAATGGATGAGGGCATTTGGGGTGGTTCATGGTGACAGTGGCTCCTCAGACAGAATGAGAGGGATGGGCATGTTCTCCACAACCAAGACCCAAAGGGAGGCAAGCCTGTGCAGGGATCGCAGCCTGAGCCAGGCTGGCAGCCAACAGCTCCGTGACTGCTGCGGCTGTGAGGTCTTCCCAGAGGCAGTGGGTGGAGATGTCAGGTACAAGGGTTACAACATCTCTGCCTACAGAGCTACAGAGCAGCCTGGTTGAACAGCCACATATCTTGGCTTGATACTAAGTGGCAGTGTTAAGAACAGGAACGTTATGGTTCATATAGGAAGCATTTTTGATTGATAATAGATGTTTGTACATTTATACTGCCTCTCTGGAGATATGACTAGAAAGATGAGATGAGAGGTCCTATAGGAATAGTAGTTTGGATTTCAGCTTATGTCTTTATTAAAAATGTGATCACATTCAACACTAGTATACAAAATACTAGAGATGCAATAAATAATTGGCTAAGCCAACGAAGTTACATTAATGGCTATGAGCATGGGTTTAGATCACTATTTTGAGGACAGAAGATCTATATTTTCAAAAGATATTTTTTCCTTGAGCATTCAGATGATGTAATATTTGATCCCATTTGTTTTTTGTTTTTATTTAGAATGCCTTCCTTCATCTTTTTTAATATGTTTATCTTTATCCTAATATCTAATATTACTGAAGCAGGTGATGCATAATTTATGTAAAGAATGATCTTCATTTAGCACTTAGAGAAGTGAGAAAGTTCAATGCAATCAGCAGCTTTGCTTTTTGATAAGCGTGCAAACAGCATCTGTGCATTAAACAGGCTACCATAGGTGTGTCACTTCTAATGCAAAGGAAATGACTAAAAGACAAACTCACTGACCTTTGTCTCTTTTGTAGCCAGTTCTCTCCCATCATATAGTGTTTCAGTATGACTGTCTGAAACTGGATGGATCTCAGCTGCCTAAACCACCAGCAAGGTTACATGAAGAATGGCTAGTCGTGCTGGCTTCCTCAGCCTACACGCTGACTCATTAACATGCTTTTTGAAGTCCTGGGAGCTCTGTCAAGAAGTGTGTGAAGGAATCTTCAAAAAGGAAATTACTGGAGATAACCACTGAGAAAATGTGCAAAGCAAGGACGTATTTGGCAGACTGGCAGAAACTGTAGAACAGTTTCTTACTAATTGCTAAGGTTGCATATAAAATACACAATTCAAGAAACAATACTGGACTAGAATGCTATAAAATAAGAAGCATGCTTTTGAACTGGAAAATAATTTCTGGGGAAAAAAAGAGTTGGCAGCCATGAAAGTTTCACAAAGGGAGGAACATCTACCATGCTAAGGCAAGATGGAAAGAGAAAAGACCAAGCTTTGAAATGTATAGGAAGCAGATGAGATTTCTGTATTGTACTTACAGTGTTTTGTTGTACTGATTTTGATGGATTAAATAGGCTTCAAAGATGTTAACAGGACCAACACTAAATAATCAAATAAGGTTAAAATGTTAATTATAGAGGACTTCACCTGTTTAGTTCCATGGTATACAATTACCATTATAAGTATCTTAGGCAAAGTTAAATATACGAAAGAAGGAACAAGAGACAAAGCATTTGTAATATAGTTAGGTAATCTAGATTTTTTTTTTTTATAGCATTACTTATTCTCATTCACTTCAACAGCAGAGAATTTTTGAAGGAAAATCCTTTAATTGACAGCATTTCAGATGGTTTATGGAAAAAAGAAATGTAATCCACAGTTTTCTACTTTATTGATGTTAGAGTCCTGAAGGCAGAGTGAGAACAACAAATGCAAAATGGGTAGACAAGAATAACTTATAATGTAGCTAAAACATTTGTTTCTGGTTCACAGTTTAACTTTTCAGTCTGACTTCCTGAAAATATAATTGGAATAGCATAGATTTTTGATAACTGCTCTTATACCTGGCACAATCCGTACCGACATGGGGCTATTTAAAGAATTCATTATTACTGTGTCTTTTTATTCATAGATTTACGTATACTGCCAACATGTACTAGCTGGCTAAGTCAGATTTACACAAAACCGTAGCCAAAAGAAAAAAAAAATACTAAGAACCCAGTTCCAAGTTGTAGAGGCCTTTCAAGACTGAAGATACTGAAGCTGATGTTGTCTGAATTGTTCTCTGTAGCTCAGTATGGACAGACTTAATTATGTTAAAACAGTATGATGGAGGCCTGAGAATGTCATAATGGAGTTTAACATCTATAAGAAGGATGCTAGACTTCACTTGTTACTTCACCCATTCCCTAGATATTACTGACAAACCAAGGACTCTGCAAAAAGGCAATTAATATAATATGCTACTCTCTCTCTCTCTTATTTTGTCCACTAATTATGCTTAATTTCTGAATAACTATTGCCCTGGTTTCAGCTGGGATAGGGTTAATTTTCCTCTGAGTGGCTGTTACAGTGCTGTGTTCTGGATTTGGTGTGAGAACATTGTTGGTAACACACGGATGTTTTCAGTTGTTGCTGGGTGATGTTTATACTAAATCAAGGACTTTTAGGTTCCTTGGGCCCTGCCAGCCAGAGGGCTGGAGGGGCACTGGAAACTGGGAGGGGACACAGCCAGGACAGGTGACCCAAACTGGCCAAAGAGGTATTCCATACCATAGAGTGTCATGCTGAGTATATAAGCTGGGGGAAGAAGGAGGAAGGGGGGGACATCTGGCATTATGGCGTTTGTCTTCTGGGGTAATGGTTAAGCATGATGGAGCCCGGCTTACCTGGGGGATGGCTGAACACCTGCCTGCCCATGGGTGATGAATTCCTTGTTTTGCTTTGATTGCATGTGCAGCTTTTGCTTTATCTATTAAATCGTTCTTATCTCAACCCTCAAGTTTTAGATTCCCTTTTGATTCTCCTCCCCATCCCTCTGGGTGAGGGGAAGTGAGTGAGCGGCTGCGTGGGGCTTGGGTGCCAGCCGGGGTTAAACCACCACAACAATTTTGGTCCATAACTTCCCCATATTAGGCTCTTTTGTTTACCATATATAATTTCAGTGCAGTCCTTAGACTGCACCAGGAACATTCCTGTTTGCTTTGTTTAACTCCATGTTTCTGTCTTTAACTTCTGATGATTTTTGTAAACACTTTTATGTAACAGGTTTTTGTGCTTTTGTTGCTTTGGATAGTAAAAGTGTATGTTAGATTCTACATGCTAGCCATTTATCCTTTTGGATCAGCATGATTTTCCCTGAAGCTGTTGATTATATGTGTCCATACAACTTGTTCTGAACAAGATGGGATGCATGCAATTTACATAATCAGCTCTGTGTACTAATTAGAGATGCTGCTATTTTCAATATCCTAGAAAAATGATGCCAGGCTAACACAAGGATATTGAAAGCATCTGCTTCACTAATTAGTAGACAAGGGGCTTATCTTCCATTTTTATTCAAAGTGTTAATGTGTCAAAGTATTTTGCTACACCAAAGAGTAGTGACATTTTGATCTATGAAGGTCAAAAATAAGATGCCTCAACTAGTATTCCATAGAATCTGGCCTTTTTACTTTACAAAGTATAAGACACCATATTTACTTCGCCCCAAAGATTTATATCATATACAGGCCATATGAATCTGCAGAATATAGTCATAAAGAGATAATCCACATGCAAATGCTTTTGGTGAAGTTATTTACAAGAATAGTTAAAAAATAGCATTCTCAGAGTGCTGTGATAATGAGTAGATGACATAAAAAATGGTGAAGTTACCATTTCTCTTGTTGCGGGCATCTATACACAACAATTTTTTAAAAAAATTGCAATATGAATTTCTTTGTCAGGAAATTTTAATGGTTAGTTCTTGTTAATCCTTTATCTCTGTATTAAGAAGTTCATGCTTATTGCTTTCTTCTCCAGAAAACATGTAACATACCATAATAAGGCCACTGCAACATCATTACTGTTTTTTTTAATCAGACTTTTTAAAAAATTGACTAGAAGACAATTTCTCTAGGCTTCAAATTATTTTTATAGTTATTTTCTGCTTCCTCACCAAGTTTTTCAGTGTTCTTTAAAACTTATGGACAACACAGGCCTATTCCGGTATAAGTTTTACCAAAACACGTGTAGAGGAAGCATCTCCACAGTCCTAGGCATGCGTCCCCAGATTATGCACTGAGAAATACAGTAACTTGTTCTTAACTTCACATTTTGCATGGAATTCAAATGATGAATATAATTCAGCTGATAAACAGAGACCTTGCATAGTGCTGTTTCTGGCTGTACCACACTCCAAGTCATTGTAATTTACCAAGCAATGCAATTTACTATGCCTGTTTGTCTTTATTAGTATTTAATATTCTGGTCAGTCTCTGAATCCAGAAGAAAATTTGTTACTTCTGGATAACTCTAGGATATATGATTAGAACTGGGTCAGTCTAGAGACAAAGCAGGTATATGTTGTTCATAAATGTCCTGAGACCGCAGTCAACCCTGCAGTAAGTAATGGATCAAGATGTCACCTCATGGTCAACTTTAAACAGTAAGAAAAAAGATTTCTATAGTCATCCAAGTGTCTTTCTTAATGAACTTCCTTCCCCTAACAAAGAGAAATAGTTTTAGCATATTAGCTCAGATAAAATGCTTGTTGTGGGGTAGACCTAGAGACTATTAATGGGATGCAATGCTTTTCACCTTGAAGACACCGGCCCAAGTTTTAACTTTTTTAGGACAGATAGAAGGAGTTTCACTCTAGGGTGAATTTGTTTCACTTCCAGGCCAGCTAAAATGTAGTTTTCTGCACTCAACAGAGTGTTCACACTTCTCTTTCAGCAGGCCCCATGGCCCAGGAGCCCAGCCTGCCTGGGAACCCCCAGTCCTCACCGCATGGCGGGTGGAGGGGGGGACAAGGCAGTACCATGGACTGGGTACTGCAGCTGGCTTACGGGGGACCAGGCACCAGCAAAGCTACAGCCTTCCATCTGCAGTGGTCCCTGTCACAATTTGCTCTCTTTGCATACAGTACAGGTATTAAGATACTTTTGATTTATCTCCATCCCCTCCTCTGCCTCCTCCCTGAGTCTTACCTGGACTGTAAGGAGGTAGGAGTGGTAAATGCTCTCCGTCTGCTGGAACAGCTTCGCACCATTCCCCTTCTACAAGGCTGCACTATTTTTATGACCATGATACAAAGACAGGAGACAGACATTTCTTCTCTGCAAGGCTTTCTGTTTAATTAAAGGCCTATTGTGCCTGAGCTAACTCTGTTTTTTAAAGAGGGCTCTGTTTAAAATCAGGGTAATGGGTTATTACAATTACACAGAAGAAAATTTGCAGAGGAATATTTTGCCCTGGTTAAAATTTTTGTGGAATACCACATAATACAAAATAGATCCCTTAATCTCAGTAGCTATCTTGAAAACTTATTACTAAAATATATATAAATGTGTAAGTACTATTCATTTTTTGAATGTCGGCGTGTTGTAAAATTCTGTTTTCTTTTCATTTCATGCTGTTGTAAATAAACTGAATCTGTACAGTAGGTTTTTGTCAGACTCCCAGAAAGACAATTTTATTTTATAGCACATCCTAGACTGACAGCCAGAAACTGTTCTGCACCACCTCAGTACAAACAAAATTAGCTTCTCACAATATTTTTGCAGATGTTAAAGGTCATTAATAGAATGAAACCAGATGACTAAAGCAATACATTTGGAATGATTGGGTTTTATTTTTCTCCCCAGCTTAAAGACACAGAGTCCTCTTTTCTTGACTACTTGGCTGCATTTCAAATGTTCTTTTTCCCCCCCCTTTTTTTTTTTTTGCTATTTAATGGTTTCCAAAATCATAAAAGTGAAAGTAGTGGGATATGTATTTCTTGGCTTATGCAACCTCACTTGTGTGAAAGATTTGGGATTTTTTACAGAGATGAATATATTATTAACTGTTCAAAATACACATTCCTGGAACAATTGCCCAATCTCCAGATTTTGATCAAGGTCACACTTTTGCAATGATCAAAAGAAAGTTGGCTAGCAGATGCAAGAAAAATCATCTTCAAAATGCAACTATATCCAGGAATAAAAAGAAAACTCTCCTTAGAAATGAAGGTAGTTTTACAGATTTTGAAGGGCGTTGTTTAAGTGAAAGACGGTGCTGATAACGACTAAGAATTAACCTTTTTTTCCCCCTAAAAAACAGCTATGTCATAGCGTTATTACTTTACTGCTTTGTGGCTTATCTAAAAAACAAAGTCTCTAATTTATCTTCTAATTTTAAAATATTACTACTACATATGTGATACTATATCATCAGTTTAAACTATATTATGCTATTTATATGCTTCCAAAATGAAAGATGAAAAATAACAAATTGCTTGTCAAGATATAGCAATGTCTTAAATGTTTTAAAAGACATACAGTATCTCAACTCTTTCCAAAAACATTCAATATAAACTGGAAAGTGCAAATCAGGCCCCTCCTAAGAGCTGAGATAAGATTGCATGTGTCCCTACTTTGGAACACTTTTAAAATAGGTATGAAAAGAGAGAAGTGAGACTAAACCTGTGCAGGAATGGATATTATCAGGATGTGTCGAAAATGAAAAGACAAGAAGTTAATGTGGAGTGATGGAGTGGGTTTCTCTGGACAAATGCAAAGGCGAAAGGTTGATGAGATAGACAGGCCATTGCAGGGCCCAAACATGCAGAAAAGGGAAGAGGGAGAAGCTCTCCTGTGGTAAGGATACCTTAAAAAGTCTTTCCTTACCTGAAGAAATGTAAGAAAAACCTTTCTTATGCAGAATGTAGAGTACATGCCAAAGAAAAAAGAGATTAATAATTTCTTATGTTGATTAACACAAGTTTTGGACAATGACTTCAACTCTACATCCAGGCAAAGAGAGAGAAAAGAGATTTTTGAGATATTGGGTAGAAGAAGAAGTGAGGTTTGAAACCAAGCATGAAAGAAATATCAAGCATAAAACTATGAAGCAGGATGAGTAGCAAGATCATATACATATTTGAAGTAGGAGGAAAGGGAAAGGGCAGGCTGGGTTTTGGTGAAGCAAGGAAAGGAATTTCATTTTACTATGGTCTGTTTGAGATAATGTTGGGATATCCAGGTGGAAAGCCTGGGGAGATAGCCAAAGAGGCTCAAGTGAGTGACTAGAGATCTGATGGGGCACAGACAAATAACGTGGTAATTCATCAGCAGAGAACTACAGAACTGGTAGTCAAGCCTTGTTACTGGTCAGGTTAGAAAGGGGCACTACAGAGAAGGCCAACTATAAAGAGCTTTGAAGAAGCTCTGAAAATCTGATCTTCTCTAAATGAAGACAGTCGAATGTATGAGAGGGAAATGCTTAAGTTAAGAAATGTAAAACCTAAAAAGTAGCCTTGTGAAGTAGCAAAAGAAGGAAATAATAATAATAACAACAACAACAACAATAATAATAATAATAAACCCTGTGGAAATTTTTCTTTCCCCTTCTCAAGAATAAATAGAAAAATGCGCTATTTACCTGCTTAAAAATAAATAAATAAATGATTCTTTCCCCCCATGCCTTATGGTTGTAAAGCTGGCAAGTAGGGAGTAGATGGTTCTGGTACCTTGAAATATCACGGTATGGCAAATTTCCAGTGCTATTTGTTACAAAACAATTGCTGTGAAACTTCTAGCTCATACCAGCACTATCCTGATGCTGGATAGTTTTGTTAGGCAATCATAAAAAAATTTTTTTTTCTTTCCTTTTTGAATTGCTTTATGTTTCTTAGAGTCTATTAGGCAGATTGTGCAATGCTTTCGTCTGACTAGATCTGACAAACAGCTGGGCTGCATGGCAAATACAGCAAGGATGAATAACTGAGGCGGGAAGGGGGAAATCTTTAAAGGTTAATGCAAAATATATGTAGAAGCTTTATGAGCTAGACCTTTTAAATACCATTGCTCTTTATACAGTTATGGCATAGGAATACTTCCTACAGCAAGCATATAATGAAAAAAAAATCATGTATTAAACTGTTGAGTAACATTCCCCAGCACATTAGAGATACGTGTGGCAGGAACTAATAGCTTGTCTTGCTCTCCTCAACACATACGTGGAGAGCTGGATGAGCTGTAAATGCAATCATAGTACTGCTGTATTACATGAAAAAAATGATGTGGTCAGTTTCTATTCTAGCTAAACAAATTTAGATGGATGAAAACCTCAACCAAGAGCAGTTAACTTCCATCAGAGTATACAAATTACAGAGAGACTACTTCTAGATCACTGGTACTGTTAACAGCTAAGCAATCTCAGAGGGCAGGATTAGAGGAAAGCCTCCTCAGAAAGCAGTATTTTTCACAAAGGCAAATTGATAAATACTAACAGAGTGAATTTGCTTTTCTTTTTGTTGAATCTCATGGAAAACTGTTTTACTTCAGTAAGAACGCTATCTCACACCCCTTGATCTACTGTAGTATTTGTATGTGCAGATGTCCAGGAGCTACACTTTGCTGGCAAGTCTTAATCCTTTGCATTTACAGAACGCTCTTCAACTACAGATCTTAAAGCGCTTCCTCATGCAAAGATCAACCAGTGAATTTCTTGAGCATTCCAGTTAATATTTTCATGCCCATTCTACAGGTCAATCCAGTGCTGCATTCTAGTGCCACATGTCAAGCTCACGCACCAGCAGAGCACTCTGTATCCCAGCTTCTCCAACAGTGTGTCAGTGTAAAGTGCCTACATGTAGTGCTAATGATGAGCAACAAGTCTAGCTAAAACACCTGGTTATTTTAGCCAGTTTTTCTTCACTTTGAATTGTCAAAGTGAGTAACACATTCTTGTAAAAGGATATAAACCTAACCTATCAGCTCTAAGAGGCATTGGCTAAACTTGTCTGTTGTGGTTTCCTTTAGAAATTCCAATTTCCATGAAATATTGATACTTTTACAGTAGCTTTCCACTCATTTCCTCATGTTGACTTGTTAAGTATCTTCCTCAGCTGCCAAACAATAATTTATGTTACGATATGAAAGTAATTTAATTCTCTCAAAAAGCAAGCAATTTAGATACTATTTTCTGTATGTGTGATCAGGATTCTTATAATCAATTATGTGATAAAGTAAATATATTTAGAAACTACTGAAAACAGACAGGCTTGATTTAACTCATTTTAAACTATGCACAAAAGATATTGTATACAATTTTCCTGTATATTTAGCTATATATTCATACACTGTATGTACACACTGATTTTCTTTTAACACTTAGGGTTATTTAGCTAACAAATTAATTCAACACAATGAGCTCATGCTGCAAAACGCCCTGGAAATGGAGTATTTACATATGCTAATGACTTCCAATTAAGAAACATGCAAATAATTGGGAGAAAGCAAAATTAAAACACTGTGCTAATAACCTGACAATTACAAGGGAAACTGTATTATGCAAGACTGCGAATGTGATTGCACAGACAAGGTCTATTTGACTACTAGGGTAGCTAATACGAAATATGCACCAAATTGTCACTTACTACAGTCCTTGACAGACTTCCTGCTGTAGTACTACAGTCCTTTTAAGTGTAAGGTGAAGGGCTAGGGTACCACATGGGAGTCAGTGACAGAGGCAGGATAAGTATCAGGTCAGGAAATTCATCATTATGGTGATCTTTCACAGCTCACTCCTTGGTGTAAGAAAGAGTTGGACTGCAGATGGTTTTTTGAGCTGTTGAACTAAGATAAGCTAAGCAGAGCAACAGCAGCTGCTTGGTGGCTTGTGGTGATTAAGGATTTTCCCTTTCACAGAAAAAAAAGAATTCCTTTCTACCAGAAGAGCATCATTTCAGAACTTGACTTTAATTCAAATTGTGATAGACTGTGGAAATTTAAAATGTCTCAGTAGAAAGTCATTCTGAAAATAGAAATTCTGTTTTGAAAAGTCAAAATGTTTCCTTTGACAAGGTAAAAGTGTGCTTTGATATTGCCACAACATTATAATACTTTGTGGGCCCATAGTATGCTACTACCACTATAATGGCATTTGATTACTTAGCTATAAAAATCTATGTTATATAAAGTGAGGAAGTCACAGTAGGGATGAGCCAATGCAGGAAGAGAAAACTTTTTTTTTTTTCCTACTGTAACTATTATTTTGATCTACTTTTTATAGTTTCTGTTCATGACGCTAACTCTGTCAGTCTTTATAGAAATTTAGGACTTGATTACTTCAATTGATGAGACTCATCTTTGTATTTGCATTACCAGATTCTAACCCTGCATCATATTTAATCAGCCAGAAAATAATTTTTAACCTTACACTAAATGTATGCCATTTCCCCAGCAGGTCATTTAAAAAACTCCTTAATGATAATAATAATGACATTGATATAGAACCAAATTTAGTTTTGCACATCACCTTTCAGACTTTAGGAACTACAAATGTATTTGCCTTTGGTAATGATGATGACAGTGGTGACCGTGACTAACATTCCGGTTGGCAGGTGCCTTAGCTTGAGTATTAACAATAAGGCTATGTTAACTATAGACTTATCTTGAGTATTAACACTTTTCTTTAGAGAGAGAACAATGGTTCCCACTGGGTTTTAAACTTGGCAAATCACACATTACACAGCAGTTCAGGCATTTTTACACAAGTTTAGGTGGATACTAGAGTTAGGGTTCTTCCCTACCAAACGGTCCTTAGAATCTCTGTGGAGATTTCTACAGAGATGTACAAAAGGCTAGAGGAATAAAGGTAAAAATGTAAGACTCTACTGCACTATAATCACACTACCACAAGGAAGATGTGCCTTTAACATGAATGCTTACAACCATATACCTGGCAACTCCTCTAACAGGTGAAAAAAATAAAAGTCAATACTAGTTTATATCACTACCTTTGCCTAGTCAAACAGCTGTTGGCATTGCTTGAAGTTGTGGTCATTGAAAAACAAATCTGTCCTGAATTAGTGATGGGCAGTCTTCAAAAGGTTCAGAGTTCTGGTTTTATTCAGATAAGCTTATCCAAAGCTTATCCAATCCTCAAGTCTGCGAAACTGAGCTGGAAATAATACAAGAGCATGCTTTCTGATGAGATTTAAGGTGCTTCTCTTTCCAGCTGAAATTACTGCAAACTAGCCTCTTGCCCTGAATTTCTACACTTTTATTCTGTTTAGAACAAAGGATATATTTCAGAACACTGCATGAGTTTTATAATTTTAACTATCCAAACAGCTACTATGAGCCCATCAGGAAACAAACCATATGTCCTGTGAAACTGATCAAAATTTATCAGCAGATCCAGAGTAATAAAGCTCACAGCTGATGAAAAGAAAAGACCAAGAAATACTCATAAAAACCCCCAAAATTTGATAAAAATGTTTGTTTACTAATAAATGTGAGAAAGCTTCATAGTCTTTATTTACCCAACTGTGAACAGCAAATGTGGATATAGAAAGTCCTAAACCCCTCACCCACTCAGGGAATAATGTTTTGGTGTTTCGAGCAGCAGTTTGAGAGTCAGGAAGCTCCATCCCTAAGGTATGACCCTCTGCCTGGTCATACCCTGGTTTCCAGGTCCTCTGAGGCTTTTCCTTGACCAGAGAGATGACTGCAGCTTTTGACCAAGGCAGACATAACTCTAAACTAGCCTAGGTACAGACAACACATCACTGGAAATGCATTCGTGTCACTACTGGCCCAGACCATGGACTCTGAGCAAATACTCAGTAAGGTGATGTTGATGGTCCTGTGGCTGCAGCAGCAACGTCTGGACAAACCTTTCCCACGCTACTTTCTGACATTAAGTGAGTCTTAATCCACATAAATAAGCTGTTAGTTGTCATATGGCAAGCAGGGTTAGGCATGTGTGTACCTGACCAGCGGGTAGAGTTTGCATAAGAGACACTTGGTCTTTTGTAAATTTTGGAAAGTCTTGATCCAAAGTCCTCTGGAGTCAGTGGCAGCTATTCTAGAGATGCGCAGTACAGCTGCTGGAGGAGCTTTGTGTAAACAGGTTTGCCAGCAGCTCATGCTGCTGCTTGAGGCAGGTTTCTGTGTGGTGTGGGTTCACTAATTTTTTTCTCCTTTTAATTGTAACCCAGGGGTGATTCAATTTCTAAAAGGGAAATACTAACATATTTATATTATTTTTTAGCTAAAGGGATGTTTATATTATGTATTAGGTATGGGTCACTCACCAAAAGGCTTAGCTGCTCTGAGAGCAGGTATCATTATGTTTATTCCTGTTAGAAGGTTTGTTCTTTCCTTTCTCTGCTTTTCTTTCTTATAGCATCCAAATTTTGTTTTGTCCCATTCCCATTTTTTCCTGTTGTTTTCCCTTTTCTATCACTTTGACTTTCCATTTTTTTCCCCCAATTTTAAGCAGAAAGTGAATGCTACAAAGCATGAGGTTGTTTCATACTCACCATGTACAATCACATTTGGACTTAGGCAATCTTACTCAGCCCATCTGTTGGTTTGGCAGTCTCCTGCTCTTGGTCAGCCAGTGGAAGAGGTCTCTGAAGACTGGGTAAAATTGCACAACTGAACAACTCCCCATCATATACCATTTGACCACCTTACAAGTTGAAAGAACAGGCAACACAAGTGACTGAAACCAGAATGCTTAAAGCACAGTGTTGTAAAAACTGTTGTGTTCAGGCTGTATCTCTTTAAGAAAAAGATGAAGTGCTAGTTCCAAGTCTCCACCACTGACACGCATCTGAGTAGAAAAAATCAAATCAAAATGAAGGTGTTATAATCCATTGTTTAATCTTTTCTTTCCATGAAGTGGTTTACTGATGTGGGAAAGTAAATGTGCATGGTGTATGTCAGGCAGACAGGGGAGAAACTACATGAACCAAAGGATTTGGAATCTGCAGACCACTTGTGTGATTAGAGCTGTTTGAGGAAGTCTCTAAGCCATGCAGAGTCTCCTGGTGCCAGCTGTGCTCCCTACTGAGCACAGATATTTGATTTCAGCATATGACATAGAGAAGACAAACTGTAAATGGAAAATATAGTGGATGTGTGTCACAAAATGTAGCAAATTCATAAGGTGGTGAGTCCAAGTAAGTGTATAACCAGGTATCAGACATATGCAAGGTTGTTAGAGAACACAGGATCACACTCATTCATTCTAATGTTTTAATTTATGTTCTTAATTGCTTTTTTAATATTCCCATAATTCGCCCCCCCCCCAACCACTTAAAAGGAAGCTGAATGAAAGGATGGCGATGTGTGGGAGGAGACTTGAGGCTGGCAGATTGTGTTCAGCATCCTCCACATTCCCTTATTAGTTTAGTCAGACACATTAGTTCACATTATGAGAAACAGATTAGAAACTGCTAAAACATACATTATGAGAAACATTAGGAGAAGCTGCTAAGCATACATCTAAATAATGTTAAACCAACAGCGACTCCAGCTGAGGGCCAGCTGACTCACCAGGCTCTGTAAATGTAAGCATCACAGCACTCACACAGTATGCATATTCTCACTAACCATTGGTCAGGTTGAGTTGCGATGCTGAGTAATCATTGCATAAACCTTGTGTGGGAGAGATGAAGGAGGGCAACGGAGGCAGCAGCACTTCAGTGAAAGGAATTGATGACAGCATCCACCTTGTCTATGTCATACCTGTTCTTCAGCACAATATACAGCTTTCAGCTACTCCAGGTGCTTTGTTGGGTGAATTATACAACATTTCCACATGCTTTTCTTTTCCTTGAGTTCTTCTTGTATTGCAGAAAGGTCAATTTATGTTCTGTGCAAGACAATCAGGTAGACTGTGTTGAGTGAAATGAAGTTCTAAGGAAATATAAAAGGGTATTTCATAGGATCATCCACAGAAAATCATCTGCGGCTTGGCTGAACCTTTAGAATAAATGCTTGTGGTTGCATGACTTGCTTTTGTTTTGAGCTGACCTGTGGAAGGCATCAGCAAGACTGGTATGATATTCAGCTCTGCTAATATTTTCACTATTTCAGTTAGCCTGGCTTTATGATCAGTTCTCAGCAGAATGGAAAATGCAGTGTCTGTGTCAGATGAGGTCACTCCATGTCACCCAGACTGATTTTTCCATGAAAGCCTTTTCTTACACTGGGATTCGGCATCTCAAGTATCTCCAACCCTTTGAATATCTTTAGGTAATACATTTTGCAACCATTCTAAGTAGGATGGCTCAGATCTATGTGCAATACTGCAAAAAAACAAAGTAAGTTGCTCCTCTTCATACAGGCATATTCATGCCATTAGTTTGATTTCTAGGCAAATTCTGTCTCTTGTAAGACTTATACACATTTTGCTTTTGGTATTCCACAGAAATTCACCTACGATGTATTTTAACTATGGTGTGTGTTTTGTTTGTTTGTTTGATTGATTGTTTTGTGTGTGGGGGTTTTTTTTGTTTGTTTGTTTGTTTGTTTGGCTTTTTTTTTTTTAAAGAATGAGACAGCTTGACTTGTCTTTTTTAGATACTTTGGAAATGTTAATAATTGTATGATAACCATTGCCATTAAAGACTCAAATGCTATGTAAGATATTACACTTCCCCTATAAAGCATGAATAAATATAAATATGACAAATGTATAGCCTCTGGTAGCAAATGTTGGGTTTTAAATAATTACTAAAGAGAGATAAATCATTCCTAATAAATAATGTACACCATGCAGTAGACAAGTCCCCTAACAGGTTGGCAATAATTTTGAGTGTACGTGTTGTGTGTGAAATACTTTTCCAAAGGAACCAGAATTAGAAAGCAATGTTGGGTCACCACTGTCCTGGTTTTGGCTCTCTCCTGATTCAAGCCCATCTGGCTGTGTTCCTGCATGTGGTACCTCACCAGCTCATCTGCCTGCCAGTGCTGACCTTCACAAGGCCTTGTGGCATTCTGCCATCTGTCTGTGTTACAGACTTTTTCATTGTTGCTGTGTTGTGCCTTGATTTCACATGCCTTTTAATGTCTCTTAAGATCCTCCTGGTTTCTGCTTGCTGCTGATGGAAGAACTTTCTCTCTTACTGTATCCAGCCATGGCTTCCAGCCTGTAGTCTGGTTCTGTTAGCACACTGGTTTCATGGATTTGAACTACATATGTATTGTGCCCCAAACCAGAAAGAATTTCCTAAGCCTGAGTTCTTATAACATAAATGGAGTCTTGTTTTTCCATGTTCCTTAGGTAGGGAGTCCCCTCCCATGAGTTTTCCCCATCATACTCAGATTTTTTAACTCCCTTGGTGTACCTCCATGGATGGATGAAGTTCATTATTTTTGCTTTCTTCATGAAGGATCATGAACATAGTATGGACTGGCATTTGCTGCTGTGTGTCTAAAACATATTGTCCATTAAATTATAGGTGCTTGCTGACTGTTTTGCTGTTACATTTTTTAAAAATTCAGCCAGGCTAATATAGAAGGTGGAAGTAGACTACTACCTTTGCTCACAATTTTTCCTTCACATTTTAAATGGGATTTGCTCTGGCCATGCTTGAACCTCTTCTGCATTGATTTTCCATTAGCTCTGTTGCTAATGAGAAAACATTGACAAAATGTAATAATAGAAAAAATTTTGAAATTTCCATATGCAAATATTTGCACCAAATATGGTTGTGGGTAATAGGGAAACAGACAATGAGATGTGATTTATTTAATAAGTGATGACTGGCTAACATTGACCAAATAGAGGTTATTAAACAGAGAATAATTACAGAAGATTTTCTGTTTGATCTGCAGTTAAACAAAATGTAGCCAGAAATGTGGTTGGTTAATTCTGAGCAACAAATGTAGTTGACTGAGAAAAACCCTTTTGTTTGCTTACAGATACTGCACAAACAGCATCTGAGGTTAAGCAGGTTAGTTAAATAATTCATTGTAAATTATTTGCACAGCAATAATACAGCTTCACTTTTTCCTGTTGTTGTTACCTTTAACACTGCCTCCTTTTTTTCTATTCTCAATTCTTCTGCAGGGAGACAAAATTGATAGCTACATAGGAGGAGTAGCTGACAGCTTAATGAACAATTATTAGGGTCTGAGGCATATTTTCCAACAGATTTTCATGAAGAGATGGGGAGTGTAATCCACTGCAGTGTTTAAGTGGAACCTATTTTGTCTGCACCTGCTATTAGACAGCATAACACTCAGTGGGACTAGAGTGTTTGCATCTTTTTTTTTAGGGAATTTGCAGTTGTAGGTGGCTGGAAGCAAGCTGCGGCACAAGGGGGACCTCGCTTTCTGTCTCAGCAGATACAGACAAGCCACGCACCGTTTGGAGGAACTAAGCATTGGCTGTGTTTCATAAGATTTTTTTAAGTTAAATATTGTATCAGAAAATTATTTCTCTACTCTTTTAAAGACAAGGGAAAGTAATGATGATGGAATTGTACAAGATTTACAAAACAGCTAATAGCGAATACCGAGAGTTTCAGAGTTCATCTTAGTAATTCAAACATGTTCTTTTTTTATGAATGGTCAAAGCATCAGAGGAAAGTGGAGATTTTTCTCATTTACTGAGCCACAGTTGATAAGGGTTTGGTGTTAAGAGCTGGGAAGTGTATCTCCATTTTTTTTCAGTCAGCCCAGGAGAGCTTCATGGTTAATTGTGAATGTTATTACCCAAATTGTAAGCTAAAAGGGCAGAAACTGCTTTTTCTTATATAGTCCCATCTATTCATCCAATTGAGTAGCCTGGTTTCCAATATTGTCCTGGTTTGGGCGGCAGTACTGGAAGTTGTGTGCTGTCAGGATTGTGGCTTGTTAGCCTACAAAATTACTCTGGAGTCACATTTACCTTAGTCAAGTTAATTTTTTTGATTGCTACTAAGACCCTCAAGACAACATAAAATCTATATCCTGTGTAGCTTTGTGTAAGGTCCATGTGAAACTTTTATAGTAATCTCTTCATTTAAGGCAAAGGCATTTTCTTTAGAAAGCTAAAATCTATGGGGTTTTGCCTTACTTTACAGTCCTCTATTAATACTCATCTCAGAAGGTACTCAACAGAAAGACTCAAGGAGATGATTGCATTGATTTTGGAAAGGTAGACTGCAATAGTTACAATTACTCTGTGGGGTTTTAATGTATCTACAATCAAGGGCAATCAGATCTCCAGATATGATTGTCAGAATTAACAGCATAGGAGAATTTTGCACAAGTACCAGCTAAGAAACGTATTCACCTGCAGCAAAGAAAATAGCATCAATATTGAGCTGTATGATCACCTTACCTCTAGTAAGGTTTAGCTAAAAGAACCAATGTTGTCTGTAATTATAGGCAGCAGTAAATTTTATTTTGTTTGCATTTAAATAATGGTATTATATAATTATTGTAATAAGTATTTTTTTTCTTGAAGGCAAGAGTTCTAGCCATTTTATAAATTATTTTCCTAAGCCCAAACTTTATGCTCTGAGTTAATGAGCCCTTCTAGTGTATTATTTCTGAAATAGCATCTTTAGGAAGAATACTTCCAATAAATGCCTTATTTGTTCCTTCGGTATGAGAACAGCACTGCACTTCTCTTGGATAAGGAATAAAATCAAAATAAATAAAATGTATGGATGTTACAAGAAATGTCATCCTGCCAAAATATAAGTTAATATTGCAGCATCACAGTGATCAAGTTGTCAGTTTGTATGAAAGAGTGCTTCATATAAAAGACACTGTTTGGAAATAACACTGTACCAATTATAATAGACAGAAACAGAGCCCTGTCATTTCATGATTTGAAATATTAATGCCTTAACTCGAATACATGAAGAAATGCTGGCTAGTGCAGCAACAATTAAAACTCAAAATACAGATAGCACATAAGAAATAAAATGTTAAAGTCTGCCATGTTTTGTCAAGATTGATATATACAAAATAATTGACAATAGTGAATCGGAAAAGATTAAACGGACAGGGTTGTCATTTGTATAGCAAAAGAGAGTACCAGGACAATTTTATTGACATGGTATGCCTTCTAATTTTTGTTCCCCCCAAAAAAGATTCTTTTACATAATTCTCTTCTTTTTAACCTCATCTGAACTGGAACTGAAGCATTTAGAATAATTTTATTTTTGTGACAGCAGCAGAGAAATGTGAGATGTAGTTTAACTACGAATCATAAGTATTTTGTGGTCACAGGGGAAAAGATAAAAATATCACGGTAAAATTTATAATCCTAATTCATGGTGCAGTCTCTTTCTCAACTTTCCAATGTTATATACTTTAATTCCAACAATATATTCAATATTCAGCAAAACAGCATTAGATAAGTAAAGAAGGGAAGTTTTACCTTAATTTTCTTTTGTGTCAGCATTTCATTTTAACCGTTGTAATGAATATTAATACTACTTAACTTTCTAATATGTTGAGAGACTACTTTTGCAAGCCTTTTGAAAGATGGAAAGTCATTCTTAATCTCATTTTACCTCAAAATCCCGATTCATAGAGAGGCTGAGATACTTGCCCGAGGTTACACAGAAAGGACCATATCTAGCACAATATGTAAAAGTATGCTCAAGTACACTAACACTGAAATCATCGTCAGATCGAAATCCTAAGGACTGATCACCAGGAAGATATGAATACCCTTTAGGTCTTTCAGGAATGGATGGTTGTGTCTGGTTACCATGCCACCATGCAAAGTTTTGTCATGGAAGTTTAAAAAACCCCATATTTTTGACCAAAGATAGTTCCAAGTGAATGTGTTAGAAGTGAACCTTAAGTATATCTCACCTAATAATTCTGCTTACCGGGTTGTGAAAGTGTTTTCTTTTAATTTTTTCTTCAAACTGGGATACAGAGCTGCCGACGTGATGATGAGAGGACTAGGTTTAACAGGTGGGAAGCGGGCCAGGAAGGCAGCACTGTAAAGGTGCATGAGAACCAGCCCTGGCCCTCAGGCCTTGAATATCTTCAATATGTCTTCTTGAATATTTTGTATCTGATAGTTTCACCTTTGCAAAGGTTGAAGCTTTGAAACTGGATTTCACTGCACTACATACAAATACCCAAATTCACACTGTAGTCAGAGTATTTTCTTTCTTTTTTGAATAATTCTGTTTAACTATACTTTCTCCTTGCACTTTACGACATATCTTCAGTAATCCTTTTATGGAGTCCTTTAGAATCACAAGGCACAACAGCATTTATGTCTAAAAGGCAATGGATCGATCTCCTATGTTTAGCTTATTTCCCTAGTGATCTTAATTTTTTAGTGGTGAAAAAGAGTTTTTGGGATCTGAAGGGATGTCTCAGACCTACAGCAAACATCCAGAAGTCACATCCAGAAGGCCAGGCAAGAAGACAGTATTTTATAGGAACAAATAATTTGAGTGTAATAAGTGTCAGGCTGACGAAACTAATTTGGATTCTCTTTTTCTCAGTACAATTTGACAATCTTCCTGCAGATATCTGGGGTTTTGGGCTTTTCATCCAAGGGTAAACAATGACCTAAATTTAGTGATTTAATTACTTATCTCTACTAGCACTCCATTCAGACTGTAGTCATGCCCTACATGTGCAACTTCTATTTTGCTGATATCAAACAGTTGTGGGTTTTTAGGAAACATTATTATTTTTCTGTAGCTCATGAACAATAATATAGTACCTGCATTTAACTGAAGAACTTCTTACAAATGGAAAAAAGTATGGTAATATTTTAATTTTATTTTAATTTTGTAAGCTTTACACAGTCCTGATGTTTTCATATGTCATGGCTGGTATAGCTTTTATTTATTACAAAATTTTCTTAATTGTGTTAAGAATTTTTCAGGAGCTGTCTGCTCTACCAAAATTGTTGGATTATTTGGTGTTACAGGTGATCATTCTTAGATAAATGCTAAACTTCATTGTGGATATTAATTATGAATTTCAAGCTCAGTGTCTCATGTGAATGTTCTCTCATCCTGTGCCTGCAGTTGCATAGACTTCACGTTAGAGATGACAGTCAAGATGAAACCGTGAAATATCTTCAGGAGACACCCCTTATCCTGTTCTCTCTCATTACTGAAATGTACCTTCTGCCTTCAAAATTACCCAGGAGTTTCTGTGTGGTTTTGAATACTTGGCAACTGTGGCAGTGGTGGAAAGAGATGCTGATGCACAATCTTAAGTTTAGATGCTTGCTAAAGGTAAATGCCAGAAGTACACTATCTCTCATCTTAGAAATCTCATCTGAAAATTGCTGGGCCAAATCTCCACCTTTCTTTTCTTTGTTTTCCTGGTTTGAATTCAGAAATTAAGTACCTGAAGGTACTTCACGCAGATGGTAAAACCTTACAAGGTGAGATTTGCTAAAGTATTCTTGCTCCTTTTCTGTGTTGCTGTGGATCAGGCTGAACATTGATGGCTGGCTGCATTCACCAGAAAAAATTGCCATTTGATCATTGACAGGCACTGCTGAAGCCTTATCATAATTATAAAATGATTTCATGACAATATTATTAGGAAGAAGTAGAAACCATTGATTTATTTAGCACTTCATTGAGTTTTATCCAAGTTAGAATCAGATGTGCAATAACTCACTATAACACCACTGGAGACTTACGCTAAGACCTACTTTTGTCCGATTGTTCTGCCAAGAAATAGAATTCCTAGTTAAAATGGATTGAAATAAAATGTAAAAGTAGGTTAAAAAAAAGTGGCTGATACCTTTCTCTTCTTGACAGATTTTCTGAGCTTTTTAAAAGTCTTTTGAATCCCTCTCACTCCCTCCTGATCTGTTCACCCATTGTTCAGCCTTTTACTCAGCCCTGGTCCTGCCATAACTAATAATTTGACTCAGTCTCTGCAAAAATGTGTGAGACCAACTGCATGTAACTCAGTGCAAACTTATCATGGGAATAGGCACAGAAGTCAGCTGGAAATTCTACAAGTTAGTATGTAAATTGGGCTCACATGGCTTTGCCCTAGATATTGAACTACTACTACTAAGATGCTGTTTGAAGCTGCAGAGATGGTCTGTTCAGAGGACATTACTTTCTTTAAGCTAGTAAGTCAGATCTGCTGATCTTCATAATGGAAATAACGCCTTGTAAAAGAGAAGACATGGGGTAAGCTGACAAAGGAAGGCTACTGAAGGGGGACAGAGCAAGCAAGGGCACAGGTTATCAAAACAGGTTATCGGGGCTCTTCTATACCTGGAATGGAGAAAATCCTCAGACTGGTTTCTGATTTACTCTGGCATTTCCAGAGTCTGGGCTGCTCTTTTACAGGCCCAGGGATCAGTCCCTCATGACTATGTTCATTCTTGGCACATGAAGAAGTAAGGTGAAACCTTTGCTTACTTCTAAAACTACCACAGCCTTAGGAATAGTGGGGTTTTTTTGTTCCCAACACTATGTCTGTAAGCAAAAAAGATGAATATTGCTGCAGAAGCTCAGGTGAAAATTCTACTCTATGGTGGGGACAGCACTTAACAGAACTATCATGGAAAGTGTCACCCCATGGCCCAGGGATGGCACCCATCATGGTCAGTCAAGGTGAGCAGCTCTCTGGAGCACCTTACTGAATGAGGGGGTGACACCTAGGGGTATGGGGCTCACTAGGGGAAGCAGGGAAAGGGCACTTTGGGATAGCACAAAATATGCTGTAGGTTGATTAGGGAAGGAAACAAAGGCAGGGAAAGGGAGGGATCTAGGTGGTTTGGGCAGAAATAAGCATGGGAAAATACAGGCATAAGGAACCTGTGTGGGCAGGCTCCTGGTCAGTACGCTTGCCTGGCCATGCCCTGCACTTGATCAGCACTTCCATCCTGTCTTCTTATTAAGCTCCAGGTCTAAGCATTTACCTGGGCGAGGGACTTCCTACTCAGTGTGTGTGTGTGTGTGTATGGGTATGTGAGTGCCAGCAAATGGAGTCAGACCAAGGCTCAGGGGGCCCCTGTGTCCATGAGCAGTCATAGGTTAGGGCATGGTCGCTAGCAATACACACCCACAAACATATTTGCCACTAATAAACCTCCATGGCACTCAGCCAGAGAAGGGTGCAGGATAAGGCCACTGGTGCTGTCTGTGTTCATGTGTGTGTTCTGTGTATCTTTTGGTGTTGGTCTGTGTGGCTGGTCATGTATATATAGATATATGTGGTATATATGTGTGATACATGCACATGTACCTGCGGGGAACACATGCTCAGCCTCGCTGCTGGTTAGACCTGGGGGGATGGAGCTGTGGCAGCCTCACCTCTGTTATGTACTAACAAGCAGTACATAAATTATGTGTAGGCTTTGTTGTAGCTTTCAGAGGGAAAGGGAATTTTTGTCATTACTGGTTTGACACAAGATAACATACTTTGAAACAATTGATCAAGAAATATCTAATACTAATGAAGAATAAGCGTAATCATAAAGTGCAATTCAGCATCGAAATAATAATGAAATTAAAAAATTAAATCAGTAGCAATACAAGAAAAAAAATGATGTTCCATACGTTGAGTAACCAGGTTTAGGGGACATCTGTTAATCTTCACGCCAGATTTCCAACACTTCAGTAGCAAAAAAAAAAAAAAAAAAAAAAAAAAATTAATCATACCATTAATGAGGGAAGGCCTAGATGTCATTTAAGTACTACTTGCTTTCCCATTGAAGTGTATGAGTATCTATTAAATTTGCTGCCTCCCACCAAGGTGAAATTTCACTTATACTTGTGAGACAATAGCCAACTCAGTCTTTACAAACTTAATTTCAAAAGTAAAAAAAACCCCAAACTTCATTTTTTTATTACAGTCTTTATCCTTATGTGTATATCATGCTTCCTATGATTGGAAAACAGAAAACACACATTCTGTACTTAAAAGTGAAAGGAAAATGACCAGACTTACCATACATTTCTCAGCTCAACATTTACTTTATTCCAGCTGTGGAAATAAGTTTTGAAGAAGAGACTCATTTAGTACCGTGGTAGTAAGTAGACATCTGTTTATAATGAAACACAAATTTGCCAAAGATATATTCTGTCAGACTAAACTGGCATCTTTCCCTTATTTAGATAGCAGATTTTTCCAACAGAGAGATCTTAGTGGTATCAATGCAGCAAAGTATTTGATGTGGTACAATATGGAAAATTACATTGGAGCAGTGAGAGTGGAAAAATCCTAGGATGGCTAAGGAGCTATCTAAAGGAAGGATGACAACAGTCTGCTGGTGAAAAGAAACACTGGGCGAAGGGAAACTAGCAATGGGAACCTCACCAGCTCAGTGCTGGGAGCAATGTTATATAAAATTTCATGAATGATTTTGGCACAAATACTAGGAGGTGGCTGATGAAATCTGCTGGCAAAGGTAAGAATGGTTAGAAAGAATCAGAGGATCCCCAGTATTTGAGTAATAGCAATGACATAAAACTCATTAATATGAAGTGGAAGTTTATGGACTTACAGACTTCAGGCACTAAGAACTGGGAGTCAGCATGTGGAAATGGCTGAGGGAAGGACTGAATGAATTACTTTACCATAGGCTGCTTCTCAGTTGCCAAAATCGTGTAATACAAACCAACAATTCACATAAATAGAACAGATGCAATTGTAACATGTAGTACTGGAGGTATTTCCAGTAGAAACAAAAATCTGTGAATGATGCTGTACAAGACACTGGTGGCCCCAGATCTAGTATATAATTTTTATTTTCCATTTCCCAGAAAAGGCAGTAAGAGCTAGAAGAGGTGCAGAGGACAGCTACCAGGGCAATGAGAGGAACAGACGTTTCTCTTCAGAAGTGAACTGTATAGGTTTTTCCTAGGAGGCTGTAATTCTTTAAAAATCATATGAAGAAAGAATCTGGAATTTTAAGCAAGATGAACAAAAAATTAAAGTATTGAGAAAATGGAGCAGTTTAGCACATTCTTTCATCTCCAGATTGAATTCACTCAGATGCAGACTGCGAAGTGTCTATAGGAAAACTGCACAGGGATGACTTCCTTCAACATATGCAGCCTCTCTCACGCAGAAGTACCTGAATGAATTCTAGTATTTTTTCAGAGATTTCTCCTGACTTTAAAAAAGCAGCTGTTAATTCATAACTGCCCCTATGTACCCATCTTCAGCTTTTTGGATGTGCCTGGTACTCTAATATTTAGGCATGGTGTTTTCATTTAAATATAAAGGTGAAAGAAAGCATGTGGGAGAAAAAAAATCCCCAAAGGACTGAATTTTGAAAGGTTAATTCTGAGTGCTGAGGGTGTAGTGTCCAAAATCATAGAATCTTTTTGACTGTATCTGATATTATCCTTCTTTATAGCTGACAAATGTTAACATTAAAAAAATGAAAATGCCCTCTAGTTCTCTTCCCTTAATCTTAACACTGGATGACTGCTCCACTACATTAATACTTGCTCTGACTGTTCTTTTGACTCCCTTGGTGATTTGATCCATAAATCGCTCCTCTCTGGAGCCCAACAAAATTACATATTTATTTTTCTGCCAGGAGTTTATGTTCCTGAATTTTCAATGTGTTTTCCTGCTATAGTGATACAATGGTTCTGTTTTACTTAGTGCCTTATTTCTTGCATGAAAAACTTCTACAGTGGTGGGTCATCATTTCATATGGGGAAAATAGAGACATTTGCAAAATGTATATTAAAAACAGTTGAACATCCAATTTACAGATTTGCAGTGATTCTGAGATTTGTTTCAAACATGCTCTATTGACAGGTCTTCTATAAACACACACAAATGACATCTTTTCAAATCACTGTGCTTTTTTTTTTCGGTAAACAAAAACGAAGTACAAGGTTATGGCTCTATAATCTGGTATTAAATCAAACTAGTGCATCAACCCACACAGCGTAAGAGAGCACCACTGGGAGATGTCTACCACTGATCTCCCTGCCTTGGAAGGCTTAAGATTACATAAACGCGTTCTCTTTCATTTAACCTACTCAAAGCCTGTCTCTTTGAATCAAAACTCATGTTGGCCACTCCAAATTATCAAGACACAACTTATCTACAATAGACTGCTCCAAAAGATTACTGACAAATTATAAGCAATTTCAGCTGCCTGTAAATGTTTCCTGTGGATCATTTTGACTGACCTTGAGATCAACCTTAAGCAATTTGGGTATTTGTCTTTCATATATTTCCCTAGTGGATATGAATATCAGTTGTATAAAAAAATGATGGATGGTGGCAATTTCCTATTAATTGCTACAGGAAAAAAAAAAAGGTCCTAGCACTTCTGATGGGTAGCACTGACCACAGAGAAAGGGGAACTGTATTTCAGGTGAATATTTTTTCTGGCAATTTTTGTGTAAACAAGTCTTGAATGATACCTTTGAATAGTTGTGAAAACGTGTCACTGGCAATTGTCCTAGAATTACAAACAGAGTAAGGGAAAGATGAAGTCACCTATTCAACAGAAGTAACTGCCAGAAAGAAGGAAGAAAATATGCAATTTCTTTTGCATTTCACAGTTTATCTACTACAGGGAAGCTGAGTCAGTGATCTAAGACTATCAGGCTCAGCGAGTATTCCAGTTTCTGAATATTGACAGATATAACATCATCTTAAGTATAACTATTTATTGTATTTCAATGGCCACATTTGTACTGTCTAATTGCAGTTTCAAGAAGTTCTAGAAACTTTAAAAGTGAAAATTTAGGAACAAATGAAAATGCAGTATTTCCAATGAACGGCAAGTAAGCCCCAGTGATGTTCTATTTTCAGTAATGATATATTGTACTGCCCTTTATTGAAACACTTTATGTAAAAGGTTGTTGCCTGGTATATACACATTTCTTGACACACAAGAAATCTTATATTCTTACTAAAATGAAATTAGATGTTATAGTACAGAAAAGTAAGAAGTTGTTGTTATTCTCAAAATTATGTAAATCTGTGCATTACTTACTATTTTCTCGAGTGGATTCATTATTTTAGGGATTTATAACAGCTAATCTTCATAATTTGTCACCAATCAAAATAAGTATTTACAGAGTATTTGGCCATTGGTAATTGTTTTGTGCTGAAGCATAAGATAACTTTTTTTAACACTCTCATTTCAGCCATTCCTTGAAAGTCCAGTTCACACTAAGGGGGTTTTATGGCCTGAAGGATGGTAAATGAAGACAGCCTGAAGGAATGTGCTTCATGGTAATAGTCTTAGGGACAGCATTGTTAGGTGCCTTGACGTTCAAAGATGCACTTAGGTACTTAACAGTATTTAAAGAAATGACTGGGTTCCTGCTAGCTGAAATGGTTAAGAGTCTTTTTTTAAACTCAGCTAGGCATCTGCCTGCACTGTATCTCTTGTTCTTCATTACTTTCGAGCAAATTTTGCTCAGTGAAAACACATTTTCTTCTTCTAAGTCTCTGTTTTACCCTTTGAAATTCAGCTGCATGTCTGAGAGTGAGTTTGGATTTTTCCTTTCTGTCCATTACTAACAATACAGGTTTTACAAGCCCAGCAATGCCCTTGGGCCTAGTTTTGGAACAGAGAGAACGCTTTTTACAATGCTGCTTAAGAAATAAGAGAATCCAAATCATGTTTCATCTGTGATGTTCACCCGGGTGAAACCAGAAAAGAACACAGGAGCACAAGTCTATTCAGATGGTGACATGTTGACTTAGTAACTATTACTCTGAAACATACTTTAATAGTGAAAAGTAAGGATGTTTGCTTAAAGCAATGTAAATCTTTTTTATAAGATGCATTTCCTCTCTGTTAATTACTTGAAGAAAGACCTTTAAGAACTGTCTGCGCTGGTAGATTTTAGGGTGCCACATTTCCATGCAGGCATTGAAATGATGCTGAAAATGCTTTCCCTGTTCAGAGTAAACTCAGCACTGAACTTATATTTTCAGAGTTTTTTTAAGATTTCTCTCTGTCAGTCCTCCAGCTCTTCCATTCTTCTGAACAGAGATTCTCAGGGATTGTTCTCTGCCACTGAGTGTGGATATCTCTGGATTTCACACAGATCCCAGAATCCTTTTCAGCACACTTATTTCAGCACTACCTCCTACAGTCCTTTCACAAACTGTAAATCAGAAGCAAAAATGAAAGGTCCAGGTGAGTGAGCAGAAATAAATGCTTTACAAGAGGAAAAGACACAGCTGGAATACCAGGTTGATAGCTGAGGCAGTTTGGTGTGGGAAAAACACTTGGTTGTGATTAGAGAAACATGGGTCAAGTCCAGATTTTGCTCAGGACCGTCAGTATGTGTGGGGCTGGCCTTGCTTAGCTGACCTCAACTACATTTTCCCCCCCCTGTGCAATCTAAATAAGGCTTTTAATAGTTTAGTTTCAAGTAATAAAGTGCCATTCATGTGTGTAATTTATTACTAACTACATTAATATTTATAGAAAGAGCTGAAATTCTTTAGTCAACGTTAAAGAATTTTCTCAGTCAAGAAAATCATCTTTGGTCCAATTTATTTAGCAAGTGAGGAACTGTCTAATAGAAACCCTTTGCATGGTTGCTGTAGGTCAAGCTAAGCTGATAGAATAATAAAATGAAGTTGAGTTTTACTGCATTCCCATCTCTTTTTAAAACGTTTTGGCTCTGATGTCTAGCATAATATTTCAAAACAAATCCAAGTCAGAATGTAATTCTTGGAATCATAAATACTATGTAACTTAGAAATAACTTAACACACTGATTTTAAAATTCAGTGGGGCAAATTCATTTGTGCTTTCTCTCCACTGTGGCTGGGATCAATTTAGCTGAATATTGTTCATCTACTGTGTAAACAGAACAGCTGTGATTTTTCTGTATGACTAAGTATATGGTGGTATGGAAATTTTCTTGCATTCTCTGTATAGGTTATAGGGAGCAGAATGGCTTTTATGCATATATCATTCCTTCTGTTGAAGTAGGTCAGCATTGACTAAGGAAAGACACAGCATGAAAGGACATTTGTTTCTATGCCTTTAATGTACTAGAGTCAAGCATGTGAAGAGTTTATAAATTTAAGGAGTACAAGTAACTATTAAGTGCACACATAAAAGATTTCTGTACATTAATTACGTATCTGCAATTAAGTTTAGAGAAAAAATGACAACTGTAAAATCTGAGAAATGTTAGGAGAAAGACAGCATGTGTCTGTGAATTAAAATGCCATTAAAATGATTATGAATTCAAAACCATTCAAAATATATATATGTATGATTCTGGAAGATGCTGATGTTTATTGCATGCAAAACCAGAATGAACAGAGTTCCAATGTTTGACATTATAAAAGTAACATCTCATATTTTTCATTCAACCACATTTTGTATACCTAGTTACTGCAATGTTCTTTTTCCAGCTTCTCTTTGAGTCATTGCTGTGGCTATGAATTTAACAAAACTTATCATCAAAGACGTACTTCAAATTCCTGAGTCATAAATACTGCAAAATGGTAAGAATTTAAAAGTTATAATTGAATATCCGAATAGCTCATAGTTAATGTGGATGAACACATCGCTTCTGATTGGCATAGAAAGGAGTCTTTCCTTGTAGGAGAACTCATGGTTTTCAAATAGCTGCTGGAATTATGTGTAACTGTAGGGAATGACAGAAGCTTTGAAATAGCAATGGTGAAGATCCTGCACCACCAGCCTTTTTAAGCTTCCTTTATTTTGAAACGTCTTAGTCGTCTGTGTCTTTTTCTAAACATCTGGAGTAAAGAGAGCTGACTCCATCCTACAGACAGACCATGTGGCTGCAGAACAGAGAAGATGAGGGAAAATAAACCACATGGCCAAGTAAAATAAACCAGAGCCAGTTGAACACTGAAAAAAAGCACTCCACAATGTGTTATTCCAAATGTTGCAAAATTCGTATCTGATTTCAAATAAACACACACTATTTATCCAATTTATAAACCAGCTGAAAGACTATGAGCTTGCATTCTCCCCGAAGGCGTTTTCAAACCAGCTGAAAGACTATGAGCTTGCCTTCTCCCCGAAGGCGTTTTCAAAGTTACACTGTTAAGTCAATTACACCTAAAACACACCTTCTCCAGCTCTGTACTAGAACATGAGACCTCCTCCCATCCCACTGTCCTCTTGTCCTCATTCTTTTACCCTCAGAAATCATCTGATTAACCACCCAGTCCTCAGTGGCTTCGTGTACTAAGGCAAGAGGCCTGGGATCTAAAATTCATATCTGCTCATTTAAATTATCCAGCAAATCAGTCGGGATTCATTCAAGCCATGACATTTAGGAAGGCCAGATTAACACTTTTCATTTGGTGGAGGATGAAGGATAGTATTTCCTCCAAGTAATGCCCTGGCACATGGGAAAGCCTTCCTTGTAGAGTATACAGTCCGTGGGAGTGCAGGTGATCTGTGAATGAGATCATGGCTGTCTGTGAGGATCACCTGTCATGCGGGGTGCTTGTGAATGAAGACATAGTGTGGCGGCATACCTGGGATTTATGCATATAAAATAAGTATCCCATCAAGTATGGGTGCCTGATAAATTATTTAACATTCAACAGAGCCGTATGGAAATCTGCAGAACCAGTAAAATCTTGCAATAAAAAATGAGATCTTTTAATATATATATAAACCAGTCTGTAGGTTTCCCAAACTCAGATGCAATTCTTTATTAATTTATCTAGGAGTTTCCTAGGGAGGAGAATGAACAGACATGATGAGCAATGGAATGAAGGGAGCAGTAGCTGTGTTTGCGTGTTGCTCAGAAAATGAAGACTGTGAGTTATAGAGATGGCAGAGCTGGAAAACACCAGGTTTGTGCTCACATGCAGATCTGCAAAGAGGAATACGGAAGGACAGCCAACAACAGGAGAGCCAAGACTGTGGGGATTTTTGTGTGGAGGGCACCGAACAGAGAGAGTCAGAAGGTGGAGATAGCTTGTGAAATTCAGAAAGATGGACATATTTTATTCTTCATGAGAATAAACCTGAAGGGAAATACTGAGAAGCAGGATGGAAAATGTACGAAAAGATATGGTATCATCAGAAAGGAAAAGGACTGTAGGAAATATAAAGAGAAAGAAGATTCAACAGAAAGGTCATGTACAATAGCAAGCTTTATATAAATATTTCTTAGAAGTCACTTGATCTCAGTATGTTAAGCTAAATAAGAAATCTGGAGGCAAAAAGAGAAGAAAAAGAAATGTGAGGAGAAAGACTAGTGGGCTTAGAGGACAGGGGCCATCTCCTGCAGTTTGCTCAGGGCAGTGCGCTGCCCAAGGCTGGCCCCAGGTACAAAGCAGCATTTGCATTAGATGGTGAGTTGTGAGCAAACCCATCATTATTTTAGCCTTTGGCTCTTGTAGTCAGGAACTGTCATGTCTTTTGAAAAATGTTTACAGCTTCTGACACATCCTGTCGTTGTTGTAGGGCTTACAGTAATAGGGGCAATTCTGTTCCAGGCCTTTGTTGCTAATGATGATGAAAGCCAATACGTGGGTATCTGTTGTGGTTTAACCCTGGCCAGCAACTAAGACCCACACAGCTGCTCAGTCACTCACCCCACAGTGGGATGGCAGAGGGAACTGAAAGAGTAAAAGTGAGAAAATTCACAGGTTGAGATAAAGACGGCTTAATGAGTAAAGCAAAAGCTGAGCACGCAAGCAAAACAAAACAAGGAACTCATTCACCACTTCCCATCAGCAGGCAGGTGCTCAGCCATCTTCAGGAAGGCAGGGCTCCATCACAGTAGTGGTTACTTGGGAAAACTCACACTGTAACTATGAACATCTCCCCTTCCTTCTTCTTCCCCTGGCATAATATGCTGAGTATGATGTTCTATGGTATGGAATATCCCTTTGGCCACTTTGGGCCAGCTGTCCTGGCTGTGCTCCCTGGCAGAGCATGGGAAACTTGAAAAATCCTTGATTGAGGGCAAGCACTACTTAGCAAAAACTAAACCATCAGTGTGTTATCAACATTATTCTCATACCAAATCTAAAACATAGCATTGTATCAGCTACTGAGAAGAAAATTAACTCTATCCCAGCTGAAACCAGGACACCATCTTATCCAGTCATCTAGATGATGGTCTGTACTGGGTAGTGATTTATAATGGCCTTGTGTAACAGGGACTTATTCCATGGCACTATTACTATTTTTTAAATTATTTTTATTATTTGAGTGAACTGTACTGATTCAGACATCAAGAAAACCTTTGATTTCTATACTGTTCATTGAAGCTCCGTGATGTATTGCATTTTCCTTGACTTCCCAACATTATTTATCATTTCAATAAATGTCACTGATCCAAAAGCCATTGATCAGAACTTTCAGGTAAATTGATTGAGAGGGAGAAAAAACCATAAAGCAAAACAAATCCACAGACTTCCTATAAATAAACACATCAAACTCCTCCACTTTAAATGAGCTTCTGTGCTGCTTCTTTTCATGTTAACAAGGTTTTACATGTTGGAATGACAAAGTCATTTGTCGAGTTATCAAATAATATTTAAAAAAGGCCTAATGTTACTTATTTAAGCTAGGATCATTTTTCCATGGATAGCTGTCTTGCTTTCCCAAATTCTTGCTATCTTTCTCAGACTGAGTGCTTATTGGTTACAGTAATAGACACAAAAATACTATATACTTTTCCTCTTGGTATAATATATCCTGACAAAGGAGATGTCTAGGCTTCTGTTCTAGGAAAGTGCCTTCCTGCAATGTTCATATACCTGCCTGTAACATCACAGGCCAACAGGCTGTATGATCCTTTAGAATTACAAGCTGAACCACAGCACTTAAACTTTATTCGAAAAACACTGAAATTGTTTTAAGTGAATACATAAAAGTAGGGGGAGGGCAACTAATCAGTATATTGTTATTTTGACACATTCGGTTGCCTTTTAGAAAATGCATTCATAATTTTCTGTTTGACGTGATCTCAGCATCCAGTAAAAAGCTGAGAATTTTTCATCCTACTGACAGGACTCCATTAATAAAACAACAATCTTTTGTGTGTAGTAATCTTTAATCTTATTTTGTCACACACTTCTCAGTAGCATTTCCACTCGTTTTACAGTATAATTTATGGCACTGAAACAACTCTCTGCCCTGAAAAAGGTCAGTCTGTCAAGGTTTACTTGTCTTTGAAGAAAAGTAATAGAGCATTATTTATGAAGCAAAGAATACGCTTCAATACTTTAATCAATCAGAAAGATACTTGCATTATTGTATCTTTTGCCAAAAAAATACCATGAGCAAAGGATACATCAACCTTGCATTCTCTTTTATGTTGCAAAAAGCCTTTTACCTTTTATGTCTCCTTCTCCTTTAGTATTTACTGCGGTATGAAAATAACAAGGCTGATGATGTCTGATATCTGGGAACAATTTGTAAGTTATGAGAACAGGGGTTGATCTTATCTGAAGAGTAGAGTGTCTCCAGACAGATTAACTAGAGCTATCCACTGTGCTCATCACAATAAATTAATCTGAGAAAGTGTTGGGGTTTTGGGTCATGTGATGTAAACTAACATCTCTAGAGAGGAAAACTGCAAAGGCTTAAGGGACCTTTAGGGTGCCTCAAAGAAGACAGGCATAACCGCATTTGGTGCCCATATGTTTTTAGACATCATCATAAGCACAAATTAGAACGTGAAATGTGGAGAAACAAATTGGTAGTTCATTAGATAAAACAGTCACACTTTAAATTTTCTCAAACAAGAATTTAGTTTAGGTTTAGTAAGACAGCTTTATGTGAATGAAATGCCAATACATTATTTAAACTACTCTGTTGATGTTTAACAAGTGTGTAATAAGTTACATATTATCTATTAGTTGTTAGATACTAGCAAGTATTTTTTGCTAATTAGTCCCTATCTGACATGAACATCTATTACAACGGGGATGAGTTACTTGCTTGAATTTCTAACCAATGAAATCTCTTTCCTTCCCAGGAACAACTAACTTGCTTGTCACCTATCTCCATAAGGTACTTGGCTACTAGTTGAATTCCTCTGCATTTTACTCTTGCTATACCACTAGCTTTACTCACAGAGTCCGTGTTCTGAAGAGACAGACGTTATCTCTCTCCTAAATCTCTGTTGCAGCCCAGACAAGGTTGACAGAAACCTGAACTCTGCCTGAATCCTCATGATAAACCAAAGCAAATTAGATGTCTGCACTACATGTAAGTTCAGCTGGTGATCATGGAGTCCTCTTTTACATGTTTCTGTGCCTGAGCACTCATAAGGGAAGCAAATATCCTAAACCTTAAGACCAGATCCAAAGTAGATGGAAAATACCTGCAACACCATCATCAAGATTCTCTTCTGTATCTTAAGATGATGATTAGAAGATAAAAGCCCATGTAGATAGGTGGGTTAATATCTCTATCAACACACTTTCTGTAGGACTGATATACAGAAAATGAGCACTGGAAAACTATGCAGACAATATTAATATTTCCTATTGATTTTTTATACTTTTGGTGTATATGTAGATTCTCAAGGTAAGCAGATGTTCCTTTCACAATCAGTCGAGACTGCCTTCTCAGTCAAGTCTAACAAAATAAATTTTTGGTGGCGTGATACCTAACCATATGAGACATTTAAGCATGGTGGACATATTATGGACATTCAAATATAGCTGTCTTTCTTTGATTGTTAAAAAAGATTCACCTATTTAACCTCTGATAAAATAATTTTTAAGATTTAGCATCCATAATAAGTTATATTATGTCTTTGTAGGACATCTGATTACAGACTTATTTGAGCAAGCGAGTCTATTGCCCTGCAAAGATGAATGTATGCCATGAACTTTTCTTTCTGCTAAAGATGGTATTTTTAAATTAGCAAATGTGTAATATGAGAAAGAGGGGAATGGTAATACTGATCACCAAATAAATATGAGTCTTCAATTTAATGCAGAGTGCACTAAATTACATAGTGGAATAAATGCTTGCTTGATTGTGACCAGGTAATAGTTATAAAATATGAAATAAAAATAATATTAAGTGCACTTTAAGTGCCCCAAATACCCATGTACCTGAATTGAATCTGTACTAACAGTTACAAAACTCCAGAGTGAGATAATTTTATTTTGAAGTACAGCTTCTAAAGTCAGAGATGATATGAATGATGATGAATTGTAGTAGCCAAATAAAAATGAGTCAATAGGGTGTTAAAAGGGTGACATACCTGAGCACTCTCAGGGACAGATAGACCACAACACTGGTGACCAGATCTCACAGTGGAGGTTGACATGAACGTCAATCATATGAATGATTTTAAAACGTCAGTCATGACTGAATGGGACCTTGCAGATAAAATAATGTGTTAAATTGATTTGATATAATGAGAGCCAAATTGTTCCGTGCTTTACAAGAGCAATCTCTAAAGTACAGTCTTAATGTGTGGTGTTGCACTTCAAGTGCTAGTGACATGGAGCTGAAATATCATAGCCAGCTCATGATCCAGTGGTCTGCTGTTGTTTTGCCACAGTTCTGTATAATTCCTCTGTAAACCAGAATCCCCTACAATGATGAAAAACTTCCAGGAACTCAAACGGGCCTTGGAACAAATCCCTGGAAGATGACACCTGCTTTTCACATTCAGATGTGGGGGGAGGAGTGGGGAGAAGAAATGACACAATTAAAAAATCAATTATGAAACAATTTTGTAAACACTTTCTTAGGTTTGCCTTCATATTTGTACATATGTTCCAACATGCCATTTAGATCTTGCAGAACACATCTTTGTGTAGTGTTACCAGACTTTAATTTTTGTTGATTATTTCCATTTATTTCCAATTCCAGACTCCTTTTGCATTTTAAGATTAGGTCTGTAGATGTATTTTGGATCAGGATTGTGTGTTAAACCATTTTCATTACAAGTTTTATCCTTCCTGTCCACCTCTTTTCTATAATGTACTAGGCAGAATTTTTCTAAGTAAAACCAGACATTTCAAGAGGGGAAATTATTACCCTCTGCAAAGGTGTTAGATTTTTTCTTCAATTGTGCTTTCTGTTTAAGAAAAATATACCAGGAGAATATGAAAAGGAAATAAAAGTGTGAACGACACAAGCAAGGGCTGCATTCTGTGTGATAAAGGTAGTAACAAGAAAGGGTCTGTTGGTTTATACTGTTTCCCATTCTTGATACAATCATTGTCTCAAGAACAGATTCATATTCTGCATCATTTTCTGTTACCTTTATAGTCTTTCTTATGAGAATGAGGAATGAAAATTTTAATGCCTCATATATTCTGTGAATTACTGTAGGCGAGTATGCTGTACTACTTTGATCTTTCCTATATTCTGCAGTTTGATTGGGTCGTGATGTGAATGGAAAGCAGCACAAAACAAATCACTTTCTGAGAGAACAATTGCAATGAGAATAGGTACAGAAAGAAAAAGGTACCAGTTCAGCCCATTCCATTATGCAGTAGATTGGGTAGAAACAGAGTTCAAATATCTGCTTTTAGAGGTACTAAAGATTATCTCAATTTTTGGGTTAACCAACCTATCAATTCCTAGCAAAAATTTTGACTGGGTGTTCATAATCTGAATATAACTGTCTAGACTTAGATCCAGCATTGCTTTATTAAAGTTCAGCAGTGCTGTAGCACCAAAGCAATGGAGAGATGAAGAGAGACATGAAGGAAATTAAAAGATTAAAAAGAAAATAAAACAGTTGGAGAATTAAATGTCTCAACTGCCTTAAAGATCCTGTGTCATGTGTGTAGTCATAACTGGAAAATAATAAAGCAGGAGGAAATGCAGGGGGAGAGGCTGAGGCAAAGGGGAGGGCTGGGTTGCCCTGGGGCAGAGCTACCCCTATACCTTCCAGTTGCTGTAGCACAGAGGGTTTTCCCACAGCGAGTAGTGATGCCATCACTGCCTGCCCCATGCCCTGCACTCCCTCGGCTGGCAGAGCACTGGAGTCAGAAATCGTGAAGGCAGGCCCATCAGCTTGTGCCTGTGGCGGGTAATAACATCTCCAGCAAACATCATGGGTACCCGACTTCTCCTTCTCTCTTTCATTGAACCCTTCCTCCAGCCAGCCCCGGTTTCTATATAAATGGTGTGTAGTTTTGTTACAAACAATTGTGCCAGGGTGCACTATATTTGGAAAGCTATATGGACAGGTTTTTTATACTGAGGAAGACCTACCATGAAATGCATTTCAGGTTTGCTTGAAGCAATGAATGAAGGAAAGAGGGGAAGAAGAAAAAAAAAAAAAAGAACAGCTTGCTGCTACTAACCATACTCACGATTAGAGTCAGCCATTTTTTAATAGGGCAGAAATAATACACTGAATTAGAGATATGAAGCAAGGTTTTTCCCTGCGTCTGAAACCAGCAGATGGTTGTTCCAGGTTTTTAGATGTGGCATTTACAACATTTTCATGTCCACCCTCCGCCACATCCCTGTGCTTATACTCCATATCTCTGTGTACTCATTTCCCGATTCAGCGGGATTTGCATAAGCACATTTTAAAGATAAAAGTTTTGCATCTACATTATAATATCTAAATCTACGACAAACAAAAACTGGGGCTCTGAAAAGATTTTAAAGAGTTATTTAGGTCTCCACTAAGATTTTAATATACAACAACAGCTCAAAACTGTGACATCATTCAGAGTATAACTCTGGTAGACTTGATATACAATTATTTTACATGGTTGTTTTATAAGTATTCTCACAAACTGTTTGCTAATCTGTGTGAAAAGTGTAGAATAAAATCTGTCTACCTCTCCACAAGCAGAGACAAAGCTACCATACCTCCTGTGAAACCAGTGTCATATTTGACTCCTCTCTTTTCACCCATGCACATATACTTTAATAGCAAAGAGAATGAGTGCTGTATCACACACACAAAAAATTATTTCTTCAGGATACTGAATGCATATAACAAATACTAATGGCTCTCTGTTTCTAGAGTGAAAAGCAAATGTCTGTATTAAAGTGATGGATTGCAGGCAGCATAATATGCTACAACAAAGCCATGGTTGTTTGTATAACATTTCTAATACCTTTATTTCCTTTACCATGACTGTTGCTAAAATCTTTGAATACTAGAAGCTTCTCTATTCTGCCTTGCCTATAACACAGTTTGCTGTATTTCAGACTTTATAACCACCTGTGTGTATTACTAGTCACGCAGAAAAAACCTTTTCTTAGCTACTCTTGACTCAGGCATCACAGCCAGGCAGTGCCCTGCATCACATAGCCACATTGTGTCCCGGTCATTATGTCCAAATAACAGAAGTAAGGGCTTTTACTTTAGATGTAGGGCTGTTTCCATGCTGAATCTGGTCTCCGCAACAGCTCTTTCAACACAGTCCAAATATCTGCCTGCCACTGTGTTATCTACATCCCTTGAAATGTCCACATTTCTTACAGTTTCCTTTTAAAGATTCCTCTCTTGTTCCTTCATCCCATCTTTAACTTTTTGCTTTCTCATGTCTTATTCTGCAGTCTGTTTCCCAATTACCATTAAATTGGCCTTTTCAATTTGTGTTTGAAAAAAACTTCAGAAATGTATCTGAAAAGGATACACTTGGAAAACCTTTGGCTAAAAAGTCTTTGGCATGATTAAAAATAGACAAATTTCCAACTCTCCATTTTGTTATGGCCCTATGAGCTCAAAGAGATTTTTGCCTTTTGTTTCACTTTTCCCACCTTGTTTGAGTGTTGCCATTTCAATTTCTGACTTCAGTGTTTAATCCTGAGGTGAGTTGGGTTTTTTTTTGGTTTGTTTTTTTTTTGTTTTCCTTCTCTCTGTTTCATTGCAGCATTACACCTTTAGTTTGCAATTTTATTTTGACTTAGTACTGGGATAATTCCACTACTGTCTCATGCTGCCCTATTTTTATTTACTTTTTATTCAGATAAGTATGTATCATTTAAAATTGCTTCAGTGTAGCCACTTGAAGTCACACTTGAAGTCCATCTGTCCTCATGAGGAAGAGTTTATTAATTTGTTTGTTTGAAGATGTGCCTGCCTGCAGCCCCAAATCAGAGCAAAGAGCATGTTTGGTGAAAGCAATATAGGAAGCAAAAGCACTTAGAGTGATTCTTTCAGCGTAGCAGACAGGTATGGTTTTTCTGTTACCTCTGCTGCAGTGCTGGACTGATATTATGTATTGTTTGCAAGACAGAAATTATGAATTTCATTCACTTTGCCACTACAAAATTTGCCCTTTCCCTCTGCACTGGAAAAGGCGCAGTAAAGCAGTAAAATAGCAGTACTCCCCAAAGGCATTTTTTTTATCCTGATGCCAGTTCCAGCAGCAATGTCAATACCTTGCTTTTCCAGCCACAGCCTGGGTTACAGCAGTGATCCTGAGAACGGGTACCATGACGCTGGGCATGCAGCAGCCTTTTTCTGTGGACTGGCCCATAGGTTACCTCTAGTGGAAACTGATTAGGTAGAAGTACTCTGTCAGAAAATTTTTCAGGGCAAAATCTAGGAAAAGAAAGTACAGTAGACCGAGAAAATTAAGAGGAAAGGTATGTGTGGTACAGCTGGCCGGGTGCAGCAGAAAATTTTAAAGAGGAATAAAAAGAGTTGAGTGATCCTCAGACAGTCAGCAGAAATTTGCCTCTCTAAACCATCACAGCATCAAGCTATGGTCTGGGCTATCCAACTGTTGAACCGTACTTGGGTATGCTTATTTTTGGAAAGGACACTTCTGTTAGCCTGAGAGCTCATACTGGAAAAGAATGTCATGATCTTTATTTCCAAGAAACATATTTTTTAACAGGAAATCTACAGAGGAACCAGGTAATGCTCCTATGGTGTATTTAACTTTGCACCCCCACTGCAGTTTTTCATTGCTGGGGATGCTGGCAACAAACGTATATCGTATCATACATGAGTTCTCTAAATGAAGTTTGTGATCTCTTATCTCAGGATAAAACACACGATAAAACACATGAAAGGCAATTCCTGAGCAAACATTGTAAAAAAACAGCTCAGGAGGAAAACCAAAGATGCACTGAGTTTTTTTCAAGGGCCAAATGAGACTGCACCAATTGTCTCCAGGTTGGAAGGTAAACCAAAATAACTCAGGGGAACCTTTTCAGAGCAAGCATAAATTTTGCTGCAAACATCCTACAGACAGCTGGAAGCGCAGGCCACTGAAGCCAAAGTGATTCTGGCTGAAAGCCTGCTTCCCATGTGAGGCTCCTGCTTCGGATGCTCTGTCGCTGTAGGGTGAGGTGGTGAAGCCCAGACTCTCCCATTTGGCTAGGAAGAGGGATCAGGTCTCTGTAATACCATGGGAAGCACAGTGTAATATGGCCTGGATATCTGGGGAAGTAAAAGGGTACTGCTGAACCACAGTATGCATGTAAGGTACCATAGCATCACAGCGAGGCACTTAGTCTGTCCTATTAAAGGTTCCATTTAGCCTAACCTTTCTGTCATGGTGCTGCTGCTATACTTTTTCCAGTATTGGAAATAGCTCATTCTGGTACCAGGTTTTGGATCCCAGCACTGTGCTGGATTGTAGCGTAAGTATGATCTCAGTGTATTACAAAGAATGTTAGATGATGGAAAACTAATGAGAGGTGGGGCAGGAAGCAGGGGCAGCTCAAAAACATTAGCAGCTCTCTCCAACACGAGTTGTGCTTTGTGACCAAAAGGCCACTAGCTCTATTCACCTTTCCCCTTAGAAACACAGAAGTTACTGAAACAGCAGGATGCTGCTGCCATGCCCGAGCGCTCTGTGAACCTCTGCAAAAGGCTTTAGCATAGCAGAATGCTGCCTGATGGGCAAGAGTGGGGTTTCTTCCCTCTCCACTTTCAACCACTTCCTTCCCTACTTTTCTGCGCCTCTTCATCTCAACTCTAAGGAATATTACTCTATGTCGTTGTGTGAAAGAGACAAATTCCTGCACCCTTCCCACTCTCACGCCTGTACTTTAGTGAAATTGTAAGACCAAATGGCTACTTCTCAGCTTCCAACTTCTGAACTCAAAATAAATCTGAAGAAATTGAATTCTTAATTTTCCACTAGAAGTGTCTTAACTACATTTTAATGCTGATAATTTAAGATGTTTGAATTAATCAATCACTTCAATATAAGAAAAGCACTTTAGGAGGGGGACCTTTTGGTTTCATCAAAAAATCTGATTCTTCACCTTTTTTGTATTATAGCAAGACCAGCTTTGTGAGATGAATATTTCACTTTCATTCTTTGTAGCATATTTTTTCCAAGCATTCTGTAATCATTCATTTATCAAATGTAATACAGCTATTGCATGTCACATTTTAAAAACAGCACTTCAAGAACTTAATTTGCAAGCACTTTTGCACTTTACAATTTAGTCATATAAGTACTATACTTGAAATCAACAATACTAACCTTGTACATGTTGTTTAAGATGAATCACAATATCATACCTGACAATTTTATCTTAAACATGTATACCATTCATGGTATAAGAGTGTTTGAATTAGCCTACAAGCTCCTCAGGGCAGGACACATGTCTTTGTCTACATTTGCAGAGTGTGAGCAGACAGTTGACTCCTGATAAATAATACAATAGCCTAACTACAGGATGCAGAAATTTGCAGGGAAATGAAATTTAAGGTTGCCTGTAAAGAAATGCTCAGAAAAAACATTTCAAGAGATGAAAGGTGGAGGACAAGAGAAACAATTGTTTTACTTTACAAAATCCTGAGGTTGGAGGTTCAAGGATGGGCATTGTCAAATTAATTCCATTTAGTTAGCATGGCATTAAAATGAACTGTGAAGATTTCTAGGGATTAATAGTAAAGAAATGGAAATATTTCTTTTTTTTTAATAAAATGAGATAAAAACTTTTCAGGTTTGTACCATTCCCTTTTGTTAGCAATAAGAATTTTGCTTTACTGGCTGTCTGTAATCAAGATGATGTGACCTTTACTGGATTAATATCTCCCTCTTTTTCTAACTAATCTTCTCTAATAGCAAAGGAAGATATTTTGGGGTATAAAAAAATACTCTGGAGGGTTGGAACTGGTCATAAGAAAGAATAAAATCATTATGGCAGAATATATAGAGGCGTTAAAATCTTAAACACAGATTCATAATAATGGCATATGAAAGGTTTATTTTCCAGTGATAAAATTTTCACTTTTTTTTCCTAAACAAACTGCAATAAACAAAAAAATTTACAAATATATAAAAATAAACAAACTGCTGTAAACTTTACACAGAAACCTGCCCCAAACCCCCATACACCAAAGCCAGCTCATAGGTATATAAACAATATACCTCCAAATAAGCTGTCTGCCCGTCATGTCCCAGGACAGAATTCATCCTTAGCGAAAATAGCAGATTTTAGGTGCTAGTGTCTTTCAGCATTTCTGCTGAGGATAACCATCAAATTCCTGTTGGAAATTAAAAGGTACCCTCCTGGTACAAGTACAGAGCTTCCTATTTATGCAAAAAATGTGGTTTTCTTAGTGACCTTCACTCACTTTTTAACTTTATAGAGCACTCTGTTCCAAACTTGTCACTATTTTTATCTTTTTAACCATAGTCCCTAGAAATCTTCTGCTCAGAGAGTTTTACTTCTCTGCCATAAACACCTATATAGGATGTCATGGGTCTGGAATTAAGTTAGATTTCTGTTTTATTTTATCTTGCTCATTTTCCTACTTATAAAGTTTTGCTATTTTTCATATCTCAGAATTCTCAGAGGCATTAAGGGTTTGGCTTGGATGGATTTCATCCATCTGACTATCATCTGTGTTTCCCTTTAGACATTAAAATCAACACAGTTTCTTCTGATAAGGTCAGAATTAGACAGCTTCCACAGATCTGCTATGCTACCAACTTTGAAAGAGGAATAGAGACCAAAGAGTGGTCTACAGAACTGGGGCAAAAAGAATATATGCAATACCAATTATCATTTAAGAAGGGGAAATGGCTATCATAATTAGTGCTATAATCAAAAGTGGCTAGAACCGTGTAAGCTACCAGCATACACATTCAACACAGCTAGTCAGTGTGAAATCAATGCAAGACTAACAAGTCAACTTGTACAAGACAAGGCTAACTTGACTAACAAGATAAGGCTAACTTGTACTAAACATCAACACATCCACCACTTGCCAGTCAGCTTTGACCAGTGCTGAAATTTCATCCTCAAAGCACTGGAGAACCTGCCTTTTCTTAAAGACAAAGAAAAAATAGATTTCTGCAAGAAAGTGGGTGAGTCACCTCAGCATTTTCATAGATTTATTCATATATTCATAGCGTGTGAGGCCAGAAGGGACTATCAGGTAGTCTAGCCTGACCTCATGTAAATCACAGGTCATTAAATTTCATTCAGCTTCCCCTGTATCAAGCCCAACAGTTTTGTGTTTTGCTAAAATACCTTTCTTGCTTAAGTATGAGGTATTTATTTGAAGACATGAAGAGACAGAAAAGCCACCATTCCTCTTAAGGTTTGGTTCTAATGATTTGTGACATTCTTTGAGAAGCATTTCTCCTTTATCTTTTATTGGAATTTTGCTCGCTCTGTGCTTTGAGCCATTTTGTTTCTGTTATGTGCTTCTCTGTTAGATTAAAATACCTATTAATATCTACTATTATCTCCCCAGTACGAGGGTCTGTGATCAAGATCTTTGAACTGACTCTTAGAACCTGTTGTGTACGTGACGCTTGGGCTCACAGACATACTGGATGAGGGAGATCTTTTAAAAAATAAAATGGTTTTAATACAGCTAAGTGCAAAGTTACGCATTCAGAGACAAGGAAGATGAAGACTGGATGGAGAACTAGAGGGTAGATAAATATATTGTAAAGCTACAAAAATATAGTGTGCACATGGTTGTGTATGAATTTGTAGGTGGTATGATGGAAGAAAGGGATGCTTATGATTTGGAGACAAGTAATGGGAAAAGCAATGAAAAGCAGTCAGGTGAAAGCTTGATTTACAGTTCTGATGAGGTTAATAGGAAACTAATCCTTAAATGACAGAAATTACAGAGGGAAAATTGGAATACAAAAATATTTTAGGTCCTGAGAAGGTACCTCACAGTGAGACAGCAGGTTCTAAGAGCAAAAGAAAAATGATGGTCGTTATAAATAAAGCTACAGATCACATGTCAACGGCTGCATGTAATAGATATTATCAGTCTAGTGACAAAACAAAATATATTAAAGAATTATTAAATTATACTCTTACAGAAACATAGACAGCTGTGTTTGCCTTGCACGGCAAGGTTTTGGTAGCACGGATGGCTTCTGTGAGAAGCTGCTAGAAACTTCTCCCATGTCCGAGAGCCAGAGCCAGCTGGCTCCAAGACGGACCCGGCTCTGGCCAAGGCCAAGCCCATCAGCAATGTGGTAGCACTCCTGTGATAGTATGTTTAAAAAGTGGGGAAAAAACTGTTGTGCAACAGCAGCTGGAAGAGTGAGACTATGTGAGAGCAACAACCACTCTGCACCCCCAGGCCAGCGCAGAGGGAGGCAGGAGGTGCCCCAGGCCCCAGAGCAGAGGCTCCCCGGCAGCCCGCGGTGAAGCCCCTGGCGAGGCAGGCTGTGCCCCTCAGCCCGTGGAGGGCCGTGGTGGAGCAGATCCCCACCTGCAGCCCACGGGGACCCCAGGCCGGGGCAGGGCGATGCCCCGAGGAGGCTGTGCCCCGCGGGCAGCCGGCGCTGGAGCAGCTCCTGGCAGGGCCTGTGGCCCCGTGCAGAGGAGCCCAGGCGGGAGCAGGTTTGCTGGCCGGGCCTGTGCCCCCGCGGGGACCCGCGCTGGAGCCGCTGTGCCTGAGGGGCTGCGCCCGGGGGGGGACCCGGCTGGGGCAGCCTGGGAAGGGCTGCTGCCCTGGGAAGGGCTCGCGTTGGAGAAGTCCATGGAGGGCCGTGTCCGTGGCAGGGAACCCACGCTGGAGCAGGGCCCGAGTGTGAGGAGCCTCCCCCGAGGGAGCAGGAGCGGCAGAGGCAGCGTGTGATGGACTGACCCAGACTCATCCCTGTCCTCCTGTGCTGCTGCGGGGAGGAGGGAGAGAATTCAGGAGTGAAGTTGAGCCCTGGAAGAAGGGAAGGGTGGTGGGAAGGTGTTTTAAGATTTGTTTTTATTTCTCATTGCCCTACTCCAATTTGATTGGTAATAAACTAAATTCAATTAATCTTCCTGAGTCGAGTCTGTTTTGCCTGTGATGATAATTGCTGAGTGATCTCCCTGTCCTTATCTCAACCCAGGATCCTTTCATTATATTTTCTCTCCCCTGTCCAGCTGAGGAGAGGAGTGATGGAGCAGCTTGGTGGGCACCTGGTGTCCAGCCAGGGTCAACCCATCAAAACAGCCTCATACCAGAACAAATAGAAAAGCAGCATCTAAATGGATGGGCAAGTACAGGCAGATTACTGGGGGCTTGGTTGAAGTTCATCCCACCCGTGCAGTGTTGATTTACCCTTTGTAAGAGTTCAAGCTTCAAAAGACAGCAGCCGTAAGTCACGCCATGACATGCAGCTGGGATATGCCTGGGATGCACAGTGAACCCAGGAGTTTGAAAACACAGTTAGAACCTCAGTTTGGACATTTATAATGCTGTCCAAAGACCAGCAATTGGTATGCTATCCACACATGCCTTTTTATGTCTGTGATTGTTCTTTCCATAAGTACTTTTTAAATTAGAATTTCACAGTTACTCACCAAGGTTAAATCCATACGATATGGATAGACTGGTTTCTTGGCCAACTTTACTTCTAGTTCTGCTCATTGGTTTGAAAAATATCCAGCTCAGATGATATTTATATCACCTTTGAATCAACATTCTCTTTGATATGCACAAAGCAGCTAATTTTACATACTGAGTCATTTCAAGATTATTGTCCTGCACTTAGATAATGCTGAGAATTGATAGAAGTGATAGAAAAGAAAGTCAATCCTGAAACACCTAGACAGTCAGCTTAAAAAGAAAAAAGGGAGACTTTCAGGAACACAATGAATAGCTCCTCAATTTAGTGAAAGTTTAGATGCAGTATTTTAAACTTCTTATTCAAATGTATGCCACATGAGGGACAGCATTCTCCACCTTCCACTTGACACATCACTAAGGAGTTACTTTCTGTATTTTCTTATTCTGTTACTCATCTCTTGCAATATGATTTATCTGATGCTTTCTTGCTTATGAGGGTCATTGTTGTCATCTGCTGTCTTTTCCTCTAAACACATCCTCTTCATTTTCTCCTATTTTCCTCTTGCAATTAAACAACTTGCTCTCCTACTTCTGAAATACTGCACTTGGGTTTTCTTGTTTTTATGCTCATACTGAAAAATGCCTAATGATAAAGAATGATAACCAGTCTCCATTACAGGGAAATAACTTGCAAGATTTTAAGCAGATTCTACAACATATCTGATTTCCACCACCTTTTTGCTTTAAACAAATCCTTATTTTTAGAATTATATTTTTTAGTGCTACATTTTTAGAATCCTTTCATTCCCCTTTTATGTCAATTCAGAATTCAGGGAAGTTGAGTGGTGTATGGATATGAGAAGCTTTTAAAATCTCCATTGAACTTTTCCTTGAGTGAAATTACGTATCACCTCTTTGTGTCTTGAGCAGCCAAAATAAATCATCTGGCTGAACTCTTCAAATCCGAAGCAAAAGAATATATGAACACTGTGTTACAAGTATGTCTTGAAGAACATTACTTCATCTGCTTTTGAGGTGCTGAAACAAAGAATTATGTTCCAAAGACAGTGATGGTTTAGGAGAGCAGCATGTGAGTAAAACTAGTATCAGCTAGGAGGCTTGTTAGAAGATAAATAAGCCAAAGAACAAGACAATAACCACAGCTATCCCACCTTTCACTGTGCGAGGTTTCCTCCGGTCTGGATGCTCTTCCCTTCCAGGTTCTTGATAGCATGGCCATTGGAGTCAGCAGTAATTCTGGCACTGACCTCAGCTGGAATGACTGCTGAGTGGAGACCACCTCTGCTAACCATGGCATTCATGTTCATGCTCTCAGTTCACATAGGCTTCTGAACAGTGCAGTGGTTGTGCTGCACTCTCTTCCACGGTGGGCTTTAGTAAGAGATCAGCCACGGCAGATCATGACAGCCACTGTCTAAGACATAAGCCAGCTAGTTTGTCAGGTACAGCAAGATTTGTGTGTCTTTTCAGATGTATTGATGCTGTAGTAATGACATTGTTCTAAATGTGTTTAGAGCTCAGAATACAGCCCTCAAATGAGACTGGAATCAACTGTCTCATACAAATGTCGGGGTGACCTAAACACGCAACAAGATATAGGCACAAAGTGAGCTTTAAATAATAGAAAAGCCACTAGAATTCAGTGTTGTGTTGAGTGAAATGGAAGAAAAGGTGTTAAATCTTGTCTTGGTACCTTTATTCCCAGCTTGTCTACTGCTAAAGTTTACCCAGTGAGATGACTTTCTTAGAGCCCTCTGTATATTGTAATAAACTGTTTCTGCCTTTATCTGACTGCTAGAGCTCAGATAGGAATGAGACTGCCCAATAAATGCATTAGACTTTGAATGTGCTGTCAACCTTCACTCTATTCTGCAGAGAAATTTCATGATTTTTTGGGGTTTTTTTTGTTCCATTATAGCTATTGCATGTGGGATCAACCAGGTTTTATATTTTCCCCAGCTATCACTCTAGGTCTATTGGACTGTTTCGCTTTCCTGTTAAAGACAGCAGTCACTATGTGTTTGCATTACTATTTTGGTATGTTCTTTTTTATATGTCTTTAAATGTACCACGCATCTAACCTAATTACCTTTTAATTCAGGAAATTCTGCTGCAGCTCAAAGAAGAGAAAAATTATCATCACACAATCAGAAGAGCATGCCTTTTTATTAAGAGAAAACCAACAAACAACTGTCCTATATCAAATGTAATCAACTATACTACTAAAAATCAAAGTAACTACTTTGGAATTTTAAAGGAGCTTATAATTCTGCATAGAAGTGATTTAAAGTAATTTTAATAAATATTTTGCTGTGTGGGTAGGTATAATTCTGCTTGTCAGCACATCTGTATTTTTCTCTCATCTAATAAACTAGCTAGGACAGTGCAGCAAAGGAACATTATAATATTAACAATGTTGCTGGAAAGCTCTGTGCTTTAGAATGAATTAACTTTCACTGCACTGCAGAACATACAAAGTGGAACTGGCTCAGCTCAGAATAGCAAGTTTAACCCCTTAGGAGCTGTTAAGCTCTACTTATGTCTTGATGACGGTTTTTGAGAAGCCCTGGCATGGAAATCATGGAGGTAGCTGATATATTTGGCAAATATGGAAAAGCAACTGACTAGGAAAAACCTGAGATGAAATTTTTATTTTATGCAACAACAACAAAAAAATGTTGCAACTTTGCATTCCAGGGAATGTGCCAAGACACAGTAGTCAAGTTCCAGAAATACTAGTGGGTTAATGTCGTAGAACTGAGACAGGTATCTTGTTATCCGAATATTCATTCCACGCCAGAAAGAACAAACCTTCTCTGTGATTGCATCCAGGTTTTGATTTTCCTCCTGTTAAAAATTTATCAGCTAAATGAGTGAAGAATGATTTAGTGAAAATCTGAGAGCTGATCAGCACTTGTCCTGTTCTGTATTGATCCATGCAGAAAGGTTCATTGGAAAGCTTTCACCATTGCACTGACTTCCATGGGATCTCTTTAGGCACTTTTGCTTTCAGGGGTGAGAATACTGTGTTGAGCAGCTGCTTTTGTTATATGGCCAGGAAAGTATGAATTGGGATCACTTAATGCCTTTTGCACAGGTCATAAACCAGATTATAATATTTTATTACTACCATACTGGACTACAGTTGGTTTAGAGATATAAAAGAGAAACATTTTGCATAACAGATTTTTTTAAATAATAATAATAAAAATCAAGAATATATTTTTGCTGAAACAAAAGAAAATTTATTTGAAGTATTATTTTTCTGCGTGTTTCAGGGAAGGAATTAACTGGGAATTTGAGGGGGTTGGGAAGGTTGATGGGTTATTATTCTACATGATATCTACTTTTCATATTTCCTGGTCAGAAATTGTCGGATCTCCAGACTGAGATGCCTCAGATGGGTTAATTTTCTTCTTCGTACTTTACACTGCTGATTTTCTCCACTTTTAAACAATGACTATTCATTTCAAATGTCATAGGAAATCTGTTGAGGGTGATATGTCTAATACTGCTGAGTTTCTGCTCATCCTTAAGGTTTGCTATACTGTATTTTTGTCATTTCCTAATCTGTGGCTTTTGTATTTTCAAATACTTATAGGAGAGTAAATATTTTCTAATGTGACACTTTTATTTGGTCTATTCACTTAAGAAAATTAAAGCATCCAAATGTTATAAGAGAAGGAAAAACAGAAACTCCGTTGGTAAAGTGAGTTACAAAGAAACTCTAGTGCTTTAAGTACTGAAGAGTGAAAAAAGGCAAATTAAGTCCAATCCTAATCCATATTTGCTAAAACTTCCAGCTGGACATTTCCTAATATATTTTTCCTTATCCAGCTCACAGCCTTACTATACTTACGAAAATTCAAAACTTTTAATGCTCAATTGGTTTTACAACTCCAAAATTTCTCACATATCCAAATAAAACGAACAGTCTGCTCTGATTTCCTACTGGGGCCCAATTAAAAGACTACTAATCCTGCCATTCCTTTCAGTAAAGCTCTTGAACCTCCCTTTGCTGACTATTCCTATCTCATCTTTTCATGCTAAACACCTACTTTGCTGAAACGATTCCTTGGATAACTTATCTGATTAATTTGATTACTAATTTTCAGATCTGTTCTCCATTACTTACACAGATCCACTTATGATTGTTTTATTCCTTGTCATACACAACTGGCCCACTGCGAAACTAGTAAAACTGTTTGTTGCATCAGCTCCATTTATTGGTTTTGGTTTTCTTTTTTTTGCTTTTAACATTTTTTGCTTTTAACAGCTTGTGAGATGTGTCTATCATATACAAATAGAAGTACATGTGCATGTTCATATACATACACATACAAGCCACAAACTGTGCAAGAGAGCCTAATATATAAAAATATAAATATGCAAGAATTATTTAAAATTACTAGATTCCGTATCTCACTGAAACATCTCATCGGGTCCATAAGAGTCTATTCTACTCAGTTTTAATTGGAAAATAGAAATAATTGTTTCCTTCCTCATACTTTTTTGTTCTCTTCTCTACTCACTTCATTTGTTTGACCTGTCCTTCTTTGTGTCAGGTGAAAAAAAATGGATTTTCCCTGAAAGTAGTACAAATTCTCCTCTATGCTTCTATCAATGTGCCCTCAAGAAAAGTCCTTTACTTATTTCAGTCATGTATAAAAAACCAGCATTTTATACTTCACTTAGATTATGTTAGGTGTTGTAGATGTCTTACCAGAAGACCTTAAACACAAGTTTAAGGTTCATATCTGTTCATAAAGTTCATATCTGCCGGAACAGTCTTAAACAGAGCACTTGCTAATGTTGTAACTGAAAACTGATGTAAGAATTATTTCAACACTGTATCTTATCTTTATTGTAGCATTACCACTGAAAGATCCTAATATAGTCAAATTTTAAAAAGAGTAGTTGAAAATACTTGTGAGTGTCTCCAGTAACTATCTGTTATCTCTATGGTTGCAACAACAAATATTCACTATTGGAATGAAGTTCATAAGTATTAAAGAATTCAGAGGAATGGAAAAGCTTATTACTTGCATTAGGATGGGACCTGAACAATTTAAGGAAAGATGAAGCAGACAGGATCAACTCTGATCTTCCTGAGGGGTGGCTGTGTGATCTGGGTCCTGATTCTGCGAGGGTATGTACATAGACTTCAATATACCTTCCTACGATGCAGTAGTATGTCTTAAAAGGTTAAGTTTGGTTTTGAGGCATAATCTCTGTAACTCAGAAGGAACTGCAGATGATTTATGTGTGTGTGCAATTGGAATTCAGCTCATTACTACATTTTTGCTAATGACCCTGGAGACCGTGTTGTCCTCTAGTCATGTACAAATAACATGATTATACACAATGATATAATGGTTATTAATAATTGAATTATTTTTTTATCTCATCACCTCAGTAGCCTCAGCTTTGCAGTATTTGTTTATCTGTTTGTGTTTTTCCTGAAACCCTCTCATTACTTTACAATGCAAAATTGTGACATAAGAAAGACTGCTTTATTTGTAAACAAATTCTTGCTCTTAATAATTAATTACTGAAGTAATTGTAGAATTTTACCTGTCTCTGGTGTTTTCATCTTTCTTTACCTTTCTCATTACCTTTTTTTATCCCATTCTCTGCTTCTCACCTTAAACCTTTTTAACTTCAGTCCTAGGAAACTCAAAGGTGCCAGTGAAAAATAGACTTGGATCAGTCATAGGGTCAGTATTGCATTTGCCGGACTGCAACAGCTGCTTTAAACATAATACTCTCAAAAACCAACCTTCATCAATGAAGACTTAATTAATACACCAGAATGTAATCAATTAGATGACAGACGAGAAGATTATCTTGTTTTTTACCAAACAGAGATAGTAACTGCTATCTCTGATTCCCAGTGACTTTATGATTTATATGTTCCATCTCAGAAATGTTTCTTATGCTGATATTCTGATGAATCTTATGCTTTTCATGTTTACACATTGTTGGTGATTGACTGGGCATGGAATTATCAGTCACTAGCATTTATGTATCTTCAAGACACAAAAATAAGTGTAGTTCCATTTTTAAGTCTGACTTTTGAGGGGAATAGAAGATATTTCCCTTGTGGAAGCAGAAAAATACTAATAGAAGTAAATCTTTCATTATTCCAGCTGATCTATTTCAGCCTTAGACAAAGAGCTATTGGGAAATACATGTGGGTTGAGATGGACTATTACTGTAGTTCCTGTACACATTACAGTTTTCATATTCTTATCTTCTTTGGCATCATTCATGTCTGGTCAGGATAGACCTTGTCAGATAATTATTTTTCTTAGTGTTCAGGTGTGCTTTCTGGATCAAGCTGTTCCCTAACAGTACCTAACAATTGTACAATATACAGAAACAAATCTTAAATGCTACAGTTGCATTTAAATACTCCTATTTTTGCAACTCTGGAAACTGCCCACCTTTTTTTTTTTTTGCTTTATTTGTGTTTTTTTAACCATCTATCTAAAAGTATTTTTCATTTTATCTTATTTATTATTTGGTCATTTTGAATTCCTCAGAAAAATACCAGTCAGGATACGAAAACAAATACAAACAAAATTCCAAACTCAAGAAAATATTACATTTGAGAAGAAAGATTTGAAAATCATTAGTTTAATTGGTCACCTACCTAGAGTGTATCTAGATCCAGAATCAAGGCTTCTTAAAAAAACAAACAAACAAACAAACAAACAAACAGCAACCCTGCGTAATATTGTTAATTTTGCTATATGTCATCTTTCTTTTCTTGAACGTGTGCAAAAGTTCAGGAAGGAGAAAGACCGGGAAAAATGCCAAAGGGATGTGACTACTTGAAGAACAATAAACTTTTTAGTTTGTCTCCTTGCCCTAAGGATGCATTGGCATCTGAGAGCTCCTTCCTTGTAGGATGGAAGGCAATCTGCATTTTCATGAACTGTCGGATATGATTGCCAAAGGTGATGATATTATGGCAATGAGATTATGACAAAAAGATGACAAAAAGATTTGATTCTGTGTTAGAAACCTTCATATGCATTGTCAGAAAATGTGAAGAATTTGAAACTATAGGCAATGAGAACAGACAGAATTTCTAACCTAAAAATTGCAACTGTGTGACATTTGTTTTGCATCACTGTGTAAAGTCTCAGCAAAATAAACTGGAATGAGTGGACAGGATGTTATCAGATAGGAGTTTTGAATTGTAAGTCTTTTCTCTAGCTCAGAAAGCCACTCTGTAAATATCGCCTTTTAAAATGGCTACCTGAGATACTTTGAGCTTGGAACATCTCCTCCCAGTTATGTCTATCAAAGCAAATAATAAGCAGAGCTCTTGCTGTGCCACTTTTTCCATTATACTTGTCAATGAAGAAGCAGAATAAAATTCTCAAGATGTGAGAAAAATGGAACATATTTAGTTAGAGGGATCTTGGATTCACTTATAAAGTATATATTTTCCTTGAAAATGTTAAATTGTTTGAGAGATAGGAACTGAGAATAACAGCTTTTATTTTCTAAACACCAATTACATACGAGTGAAAAATATGTATCTCTGCAACTCAAAGAATAAGCTTAATTTTTTGCAGGATCACACAGATAAGCACTTCAAGGAAAGGTACAGATGGCTGCATGTACATCCTGCAAACTCATGGATGTTATAACAAAGGCCAAATCCTTTGACAGACATATCTGCTTGTTCCTGTACATATACATCTATCTTTAGGTTGGTTTAGAATTTTGCAGACATAAAGAATTCAGTTGCACATAAGGGCAGAAATAGAGGCATCCATTGAAAGGTATTGCAGCATTTGCATAGGAAGATACACAATGTTCTCCTAAACTGAATAAAATCTTTTAAAAGACACAGAAATATTCCTGTTATATTTTCAGAAAATATTTTTAATATGGATCTGATCTTCAGCAACATATACTGGCTGCTGTGGCTGTGTTTTGTTATGGTTTCTTCCTTCCCAATTCTTCTGGCAGAAAACCTGTGCCTGATTTCTGAACTTAGTTATGCTGGCAGATATTCCTGCCTAGCTTGTTAAATCAGCTTCTGAATAACAGCTGATTTCACATTTTAAGCATCAATATGTAACCACGTAGGTGAAATCAGAATCAGGTGTCTTCAATCAAAAACAGAAAAAATAAGAAAAAGCAGTCATCCCCACTCCCTCCAGCTTTCTGGCTGCCTGCCATTTTGTAAAGATATTTCAGTCTCTGCAGATCAGGCCTTTTTTATTCTAATGCCTCCTTGTGCAAATGCTTCTTCTCATGTGTCTTTCTTTTTGCTGCGGGCATAGTGCACCTGTTTGAAAGGAGCATATTACTTTTTGTGTATGTGTGTGTGTGATTTCCCAACTGCTAGTCCTTTTGGCAGGAATCTGTCTCCCAACAGCTGAGAAAGCAGAAAAGCTAAAGCCCTTTGCTACTTAGAAGAGCTACCTTCAACTCTGTGAAGAACTCTGTGACACTACTGGAACTTGGTTCCCTTGGATTCTTGCTCTGAGGATGAAATTTCTGTGGTACTGGAGCTTCCCAATTGTGTAATGAGAGGGATATGTTTCTAAGGGACACTCAGTCAAGGGCATGGGTAAGCTTTTTCTGGCTTGCTGCTTAGATCTTCAACTTTGTCAACACTACTTATAAAGATATAGATCTATTCCATATTGCAGAATTTGATATTACCATTTCTCTTCTACAGAGCCCAAACCCATATGGCATTTGCTTCCTGTTGATACCTCCACACCAGGAATCTCTTCAGCAAAGCAACCAAGACTTAGAGAAATACATACATGTTCTTTGCTCTTGTGTTCACATACCTAAGCGCTGTTTTCTAAATGAGAGGCCCAAAGAATCCTCTAGTGAAGACCAGAAAATCCTACCTCTAGTTCAACATGGAAGTTGAAGAATTTCCTATTCTAATAGCAGTACTGCTCCCTAAATATATCCAGATCCCCTTGGAGTACAAATGTCAAGCCACAGTGCTTCTGCCTCCTGTGCCACCAGCAATAAAGCTGGTGAAATCCAGGTGTAGTTAGGAATTCTGCAGATGATGTCTGCAAATCAGTCCTGCTCAGGGTCCCACAGCTCTTCTAGCTCTGAAGGGCTGTCAGGTGGAAAAAAGTAGTAAAAACTTATTCCAGTCAATAAAGAAGATGTGGTTTTGAATACACACAGGAAACTTTTTTTGAGTAAGAATGTACAGTTTTATCTGGTCACTCTCAGCATATGCTTGCATGCTGAACAAAGATAAGCTAGATAACAATTATACTGTTCTGGCAAGGAGTTCATGAGAAAAAGAAAGAACAAAAAGTATGCTTATGTTTTTACTGAAATGACATGACTTGCTTTCCCTTCTCTCCTGTTTGATATCTGTCCTTCTGTTCTTGTCCCTGTCTACTCTTTTTATCATGTTCCTACATTAGCTGTATGTTTTTTCAGTGCATATTGTATTTTAGCCCAGGCAAAATGAATTTTAGGATGATGCCCCCAGAAAAGATTTACGAAGCTCCCCTGTGAGACATGGCTGCTTCCAGATGTGAGTATAATGCTAGTGCAGCCACCTCTGTGTTTTAAATTTTTATAAACATGTGGTTTCCATTTTGGTAAATTCTATGTGTCAGTTCAAAAGACATGATACATTTTATATTGCTGTTCTTCAATAAAAGGCATTGTCCTGGCGTATCTCCAGCCCAAGGGCAAGAGAAAATGTTCTGACTACGTTCAGATTTGTTCAGCTCTTCTTCTTAAATCTACAGTACACCCAATGAGCTATATACATGGTAAAATCAAGGTTAGTCACAGCATGATCTTTACATGGTGAACTTCCTGAAAACAAAACAAAACAAAACACCCACCCCCCCAAAAAAAAGGGGTGGGTGGGGGGGGTGGGTGTCAAGGCAACAATCTTCTGTACTTACAGAAAAACAGAAGAATATCTTTTTCTAGCACATGGTAAAGAGGGCATTGGGTCAAAAAGTATTGAAATTATGCATTGCCAAAGGTAATGATACATTGGAATTAACTGCAATTAGTAAGCATTCAACACTGAAGGCTTTTTAGGACAAAGAAAAAGAAATCAGATAAAGGTGATGCTGTTTTGAAAGAGGAGGGCAGAGTAGATACTCTCTCAACTTCTGTTTGGTCATAGATGGCAGAGAAAGAAGGATTATCCTTTGGATGTTGTCTCAAGGCCTAGTTAGAAACCTGTTGTTTGCCAAGTACCACTGCAATGGGTAGAAAGTGTGGGGAAGCAGAAAGGTCATTTGGTGTAAGCATGCCTTACAAATTATCATATGTATTCTTAATGTACTATGTTTGGTCTCTATAGAAACAGATTATATTACTACACGCTTACATTTTTGTGATGTGTAAGGTGAAGAAAGATAATGCTTGAAAATACTTTCTACATGTGCACAAATGACATCTCAAACAGAAGAGCCACTCAGCTTGGTGATATATTTCCTTCTCAGAAAATCAGAAGGGAGATGGAGACAGAAACCCTGGGAATGCTTTCAGTAGGAAAGGTTACCAATCCTCGCTAAATCTAAACCATTCATATTAGAAGGAAGAACAGCAAGTTATGATGAGCACATAACCAAGAAACGCACTTATGGAAAGGGGCAACAGTCAAGGCAGGATTTTGTTATATACGGCACCAGCTCTAGTGGTCTCTAGTGACTGGTGGGTGTTTTGAACTGTCTAAGTGATAGTGACTCATCTCTGAAGTGCAGAATTTGAGCAGTTATGGGGAGACAGGTTTTTCATTCATTTAAAACATTAACTTGTCTGTACTGTCCAGCATGTCCATGCGTTGCTCATGGACATGAGCTATTCCAAATACATGGGTAGATACCCTGGTGAAGTTGGACCCTGAGACTTGTTAAAGTATTTTCTTTTAAACATCAGGAGTCAATGGGGGGTGCTGGGCATGCGTCCCCTTTGGCATGCCCAATCCAGGACCCTTTTTGCAAGCAAAAGATAGCAGACAGGCACTGCCTTAGGCAAACCTATGAATCTTCTGAAACATGCTGTGCAATCAGTACCTATATACAATACATGTTACATCATATCATCTGCAGTAGCTCTCTTATCCATTCATTCATCTGACATTCACAGAAATAAAAAAAGTGGGGTGATAGGAACATAAAGACATATGATGCAAAGAAACCTAATAATGGGTGGGTGAGCATCTTTGGATTTAAAAGTAAGAAAAGTATTCTTCTAAAGGCTAACTTTAACTTTTGAATCCTAAAATTGGTATGTATCCATGACAGTCAGCTGGCCAAAGGTAAAATTAAGTCAGCAGCTGGATTCCTGCAAAGATGTTTGTTATGGGCACTGAGGAGAGGATGCAAAAAGTGAATTTTGACACAACCAGGACAGACCAATGAGGTAATGTTTTGTCATTTATATTCAGCCATGGTAATGCTGACGTCGTTCCAAACTTTCCTTTTCGCATATTTCCATCACTTAAGACAGCAAGTTAATAATTTTTAGCTTTACTTGATGAATATTTTTAAATTTTTAGTTAAAAATAATATTTTACTGTGTTTTTTTCTTCTGTTTTCTTTTTTGTACTTTTATGTCCTATTGTGCATTTGTTTGTTTTATTTATTATGAAATCACCTGGGATGTGTTCTTACAGTTCAACAATGTAATACTGCTTACCTCAGATGACAACCACAGGTAAGGCTAGGATGGTAACTGCAGAAGCTTGGCTTTGTGTTTTGACTTTTCATCCAAAAAAACCAAAACAAAATTAGTCTTTGCTACATTTTTATGTTATGAAAGAGAAGAGTTATGATTTTCTGTTTTCAGACAAAAAGAAGTTACATTTTAAATGAAAGCAGACACTTTCCAAGAAAAAAGGAATCTGTTTAATCAAAAATGTATCTTTCTGTCAAAGAAAACGTGGAGTAGAAAATTTTCAGTCAGTGCACTTCTGTTTCCTATATATTCTCCTGGGATTAGACTTCTTATTTCAAATAGAAGAAAGAGACCTAAAATCCCCAAATCATACATTTCAACTTCCTATCATATGTCAGTCAATTTTTCCTTCGATTTTCTTTTACTGCAGTTGGCTTGTATGTTTCTACTTAGACAATCAAGGATAAGCAATGGCCAGAAATTCATCATCAATCTTTACTCCAGTGCAAAATAATTTTGAATGGTCTGCAATTCCTCACAGAGACCTCTGTTTTTTATCAGTACTTTAGGATATCCTAAAAAGCAACCCCCCCAATATGATACTTTGTTATTTCAGTGTTTATTTTTTCAGTAGAATGCCCAAACATCCCCAAAAATAAAATGTAATTTCTTTCCAACAGGGGGAAAGTATTTTCATATTCTTTCTCCCGGTAATATTCTTTTATATAACTTTTTCTCTAAACTCAATAGAAATGATGAAAAGGCAATCATATTGATTTTATATTCTTCAAACAACTGTCACCACAGAACATCACGATATTTGACTGTAGCTTTTGAATTACTGTCTTCATTTTTCTATGGAGTTCTGCTGTGGTTTAATAACTAATGGGAATAGTGGCCATGCACACAGATCTTTGTTTTTCCAGTTCACTTTATATTTCATCTGATCCTCTTCCTGTCTTCCTTTACTCTGCTTTTAATATGTGTAATTTCATTTTGTCAACATTATAAGAATGTTTACACTTAAATAAATTGCCAATTTCTTTTCTCATAGCTGTAGGTACCATTTTTTATCTCATGGACCAGAATACTGTGGAGTAAAAATTCTTGTCTATTGTGGATGCAGCATAGAGTTATTCTGTATTTTATTAATTCAGAAGTTCAATACTTAATGAGCTTTCATGATGCTAAAACACCATGATGAGTTTGTTAACGAAATGGACGCAACTGAGGATTTAACTCTTTGCTACCATTGATAAAGATGTAGCCTGTAACAGCATGCACAATTCCCCTTTAAAGATATCAGCCACTTCAGAAAACAATTTTATCTAACCAGCTGTCTCCTGGACTCACTGTTATTTTGCAGCCCACAGCCTCTGACTGAATCATTAACAGTAACTGTTGAAGGTGAAACCTCTGAATTTAATTCCAGGAGCCTGTACCACCCAAAATCAGAACCATCACTACTACCAACATAACCCCAAGATCATGAAGCCCTGTGGTAAATTCTCTAGTGGCTGATGGTTGTACAACAAGAAAACACCCCAGAGTAGTTATCTGACATAAAAGCACCAGGACAGAGTAAATTCACAGCTCTGCAGTTTTAAAACAGTTATTTCTATGAACTGTATTTCACTCAGAATCATGTTGTACTGGGTTGCTAGCATCTAAGAAGCACTAAGTTTACACCACAACCTTCCCCTCCACAGGGATGTTCTCCCCCCTCTAGCTGGCTATTTTCACAGAGTGAGTAGGCAGTTACTGAGTGTAAGCTGAACTCTGCCAGCTGAAATCTCTTCAGCTGACGCTGGCCAACAGGTTCAAAAGTTAGTAGGGTGAGCTCACCAAAAATTCAGCAGGGACAGGTGCAAAGCACCACATTTAGGAAAAAATAATCAGCTGTCCAAAGACAAGCTGAAGAACAACTAAGTTGGTAGCAAAAAAAGAGCTAGAGATTATCATTGGTCACCATTTATAAACAATACTTTATTACTAAGAAAAACAAATAACAGAGTGAATAAATAGGAATACTGCCTGTAAGGTGGTCTGAAAGACTTTTTCCACCTTAAGATATTTATGGAATATTTGAAGAAAATCCAGAGAAGAGGAAAAAGAAGGATCAGAGTCTTTACAACACAACCACCAAGGAAACACTCAACAGACAGTGATAGCTGAATAAAGAAGGCGGCCCTGAGGGTGGATATGATGTCTGATGTCAAAAGGGGTACCTAGCAAAGAGGAACAGAAAAAATTTATGTCAGATCTTAGTGGGGCAGGACAGAAAGCAATAGGCTGAAATTGCAGCAAGGAAGGTTCAGGTTAGGTTATATGAAATCTTTTTAATACTATAGAAAATGAAGCACTACAATAGCTTGCTTGGAAAAATGACCAGCACAGAAAGTCTTTAAGACAAAGCTGGACTCAGGTGGATGAGAAACGTTTAAGACAGAGCTGATCATGCCTTCAAAAAGGACAGTGGTCTATATGAGCTCTCTCAGGCTCTCCTGCCACCCAGGTTTGCTATTGGCTTGCTAATCTGTTGCTGATGCAGAGACTTGCAAACAGTACAGCTGTTGAGCCTCATCTTGTTAGAGAACTGGGCTAGAAATAAAAGCTGAATATTAGAAGTGTGTCATCTTTCTTCTATAGTACTCAGATCTGCTCCTCCTTTACCGTCTGATGTTAGGCAAATGATTAAAATCAGATTGGTGGGGAGTTTGGTATCTGAACTATGGATGGCTTTTATCCAGAAATGTGAATGAAACAATGAATACAGCTGGTAAACAATACAAAAAGTGATTCTGAATATCGTTCTGCTTTAATGCAAGGAATCCTGTTTTGTAGTTATTAAGGGAATTGTTATTTGCTGCTAAAGGTTAAAAATTCTCAGTCATGTTGTTCCCAGAACATGTATTAGTTCAAATACAAATAATTTCTAATCTGAGTTTTGTTTGAGGGATGAAATTGCATTGTTTGTTATTGCCCAGTTATTATTCATTGTCTTGCCAGACATCCAGTTCATATGACTTTGCCCCATGCCATGAACAGTAGCCAGTGAACAGCAAATAGCTGAAGCAATCATTTGCATGAGTCCTCTAGTCTGAAATGTGTACATATGTTTAAAAATAAAGGCAACTACAAACACAGGAATAAGTTTACAAGTCATTCACAAAGACAAAAACTATATGTCTTTTAAGTAAATTTAAGTCTAATTAATCAGTGAGCCAGTCCTCATCATGACCAAATTAGTCAAATCTTTTGCTGAGGCAGCATGTGAACCCTTAAGTCTGCTTTTTGCATGTTCTATCAGCTCAGTGGAACAAGGGAGTACAGACAGCATTAAAGGCGTAGAGGAGAAAGGAGAATGTCTTCACCTATCCTGATCTGAATGTGACTGCTGCTTTAGTTTTCATCCTCCAATTATCAGAAGTGATCACAGAGAAACTAAGAGCTGAAGGAACATCTTTAAGCCAGGTGCTGCCACTTATCAGCTCTAGTATCTACTTTTTGCTCCCACACTAATGAAAAATGATTTCAAAAGAAATGAAGATCCTGTTTCAATAAGATCGGGGAAAAGATGTAACCTAAAAGCTGTCTACAGACTCAGGAATAAGTGAAATGTTTTGACAGGGAAAAATATGTGTTGGCAACATTGCTTGACTCAGATTTCAAAAGTAAAATTGAAACCATACTTCTACAGGGTGCAGACGCTGACAACTGGAAGCCTGTTCTGCAATATATAGTAGTTCAGAATATGCCAGCCAGCTCCTCCTCTCCCTGCTTTCTTTCATGTACAGGACAAATACGTTTCAGGGAAAAGAACAGTCTGACTTGGTACATTTTTGAAAACAAACAAACAAAACCCAAATCTGACTCTCATCTGCCTGCAGCACAGAGTATCTGTATCTAACTAGATAAAACTGCAAGGAAGATGATATTCTTCAGACTTTTGTGGTCAATCCAGGCTGAATCCAGGCTGAGTCCATATCTATGCAGTGTCAGCCCACACGAGGTGCAAAACAGGACACGTGAAAGAGTCACATCTGAAGAATCCAGATTTCAGTTTTCAGAAGGGTGAATAAGGCTGTGGAGATAGGTCTTGACAATTAATTATATCATTTTGAGCAACAGCTATGGAATGTGAGGTTCCCAGATTTGGATGGCTGGGGAAGCACCAACACTTAAGACTAATAAAGAAACCCAGAAAACAAACATTTGTAATTATATGTATTGTGTTCTTAATTTCTTGGTCATGGTCACTGCAACATAGCCATGCACCACTCGTCTTTTTACAATCAGTAAAATAGTTTTGGACTGGAAACTGTGAAGTACAAAGACAGTCAAGTACTTCACTGGATCATTAAAAAAGAAATCTAAAAGAAAGGCAAATAATTCTCTCTCAGTCTCCTTCTTTTGTGCTCATATGAAGGGATCTAGAGATAAAGCGAAGATTCCCTTTCTTGAAACCTATTTCAAGCAAAAACATTAAATAAATCTAGAATATTGATTTTTTCTTTTCCTTTTGGACAGATATTAGTTGTTTCACTGTCTTTCACTTGATTCTTTTTTCATTTTCCTCCTGCAACATTATACAAGCTCATATAAGGTCAAACTCCTTAAGGAATTTGTTCTACAACTTTCCTCTAAGGTTTCCCAACTCTATATATTAACTTTCTGCTGACATCTGAAGCTTTGTTTCTCAGGGCACTTAGCAGAGGAGGGAGCATATGTCTGAATCTTTTTTTTTTTTCAAAGAATCCATTCTGCAGATTCTGTTCCCAAAGAAGTGTATTTATAAGAGACATTTCAGCACTTCTTGATTTGGTTCGCAACACAGATACTGTTATACTATATCTCCCATCTACATTTTTTGGTGCTTCAGTGCACAGAGAGTTTGTATATATATATGGTTCTTCCCAAAGTATGAACTTGACATGGGAATTGAAATAATGGGAGTCCATGTGCTGGTCTGGTTAGACAGATTCCCTCAGTAACCTTTTGGTGATGCTCCTTTCTAGCTCACATGAAGATAGGGCAGTGCAGAGCACCATCCTATCTGCTCCGGTTGTGTCCAGACAGGCTTTGTCCTAGAGGAGCAGTCACGCAGTGGCTACAGCTTTGCTTGTGGTAAAGGGGGCAAAAAGGGCTTCTAGGGAGACAGCAGCTATTCACAACACCTTCCTCGTTGTGTGAGCCACCACAATGTCAAGAAAACCTTTTAGTGTGACTGTGCAAAGTGGTGTCACACAGCAGCACCCTGAAATGCTGAGAGATCAGTTTGTGGGTGCAGTGATGGATGTGCTTAGGAAGTACACTCATGTAAAACTGCAGCCTAGGGGGTAACTGTACTGACACATTTCCCAAACTTTTTCTCTTGCTTTAATTTCTCCCATGACTTTGTGGAGTTGAGATAGGTACAGAGCACCTCACCTTCATCCTTACATGCTGCATTGAAATTAGGTTAATAAAGTGGTTTTCAAGTGCATTATAAACCTTACATTCATTAACCACCAAAAAATGAAAATGAAAAATATGGGTAACCTAGCAGAAGAGAGTTGAAGAGAAGGATGTAGAAGTAAGGAGAATAAAATGATAAAAAGCAAATGAAAAGCAGGGAAGAGTCAAATATGAATGAGAATTTTCTTCTTCTCATTTTAAAGGTCATTTCCTCCCTCTGGCTGGCTTCTGTAACAATAGTAATATATACCACCACCACCACCACTTCAGGGGTTATTCTTTAACCTACTGAAAGGATGGGAACATTTTTGGCTGAAAATATTTAAACATTTCAGGTAAAAAACAAACAAACAACAACAACAAAAAAACCACCTCACTGAATATCATCTATCATTGTGCTCATTGCAACAGTCTCTCTTTTTCACTTTCTCACACTTAACATTCAAGACTTTTGTGGTTGAATAGGTCCCTGGATAATAAGTAGGGATGTGTGAGGGATGGTTAAGAAAACTAAAAGTAGGGATAGAGGGGGAAAAAATATGAAGGAAAACAAGGAAGAGGGATGGAAAGGACTGAAAGAGAGAAAGTGAATAGAGATAAAAAAGAATAAGAGATAAATGGGAAAGAACTTGGCTTTCACTTGCACTGACTCCTTTGTAAAAGTATGACAGTGAAAAGTTGCTCTTATTCTTTTTTACCTCTATTCCAATAAATCTAAATTGCAGATAGACTTTTCTGATTCAGACCTAAAAGGAAAGAGAAGGAAGAAAAAATATTGTTAGAAAAAAGGAAGCAGAAGAAAAAGATAACTAGGGCTAAAATAATAACAACAAAAAATATCTGGAAAAGTTCTTACAAACTTCAGGCTTTTCTTTGTCAGTTGTTACAACTTTTAATAGTTTTCTATATTTCCAAGTGATTCAATGAACATTTTGAAAATTTTCCCCTAAACTGAGCTACTGAAAAGTTGCATTGATGTTGCTAGCTTTTGGTCATTTCTACCTTAAACGTAAAAATGAAAATGTAATTGAAGGGGAAGGAATATGATTTAAATAAGTATCAACTTTTAGTAAACAGAAGAGGAAGGAGAATAGTGAAAAGCAAATGACATTGTTCCCTTGGAAAGACCCTAAGCAACAGTAATATCAGCAATGCTACTACTACTACTACTAATGATGACAATCGATCACTGAATTCAATGTTTTAAAAGGAGAATGGGAGCTTATGACAAAATCAGAATCATACAGTTCGTTATGGGAAAATTCATGTGAGTTCTTTTATAGAAAATATGAGAAATAGGGCAGAAATAAAGCAAGAAAATGATATCACAGTGAAAGCTATGAAAATCACTGCATGTTTTTCAGTTGTCTGGCTGAAATGAAGACAATATTTTGGATCCAAATAACCATTTTGTTTGAAACAGAATGAAATGTTTTATTTCTCTTTAATGTCCTTTGTTTACTTGTATAATAATTCTAATGTGAATTAAGATCAATTTTTAAGTAGAACAACATTTTATAAAGTTTTTAAATGTCAAAATAAACCATAAACCACACGAAGTGTTTTGCAACTCTTTTCCAGGGCTATTTTTTCCTCATGTTGAATCAGCTCCATAAATCTGACACTATTTACAAATAGTTACAGATGCTCTTGTTTTGCATTTGCTGGCTTGTAAAACAGATGACCTTTTCTGACAGGCGTTTTGTACAAAGTCAGAGATTTCTTTCAGATTTCATATTGCAGCCTTTTATTTCTTTTATTTATTTTATTCTTCATCATTCTTATTCATCAATCTACTGCAAGCATCTGGAAGCCCAAAGATCTGACCTTTTGGTTTAAGACTCCCAAACTCCAGTGCTTTCTTCTCTGAGCAACCCAACGTAGGCTGGGGGGCAGTGGCATGTCCTGATCTCTGGGGAGATCAGCACCCTCAGCTCCCAGGATGTCTGCACGGTCTTCTGCCTTGACTGGACATTAGCTGGATCCACAATGGCTCTGACAAGGATTTCATCTGGCTGAGGGCAGCACTAATCTTCCTTTCTCAGGCTTGCTTTTGAAAGTGGCCAGACCACATCTGCTCCATGCAGTTGCCTGCAGAGGATGAGGTGAACATACATTTTAAGCCGTTCTCTAGTGACTGAGGGTGAGGGAGCAGGTACCATTAGTAAACCAGATTTTATTCCACTTCTTAGAGAAAAACACATCTGAACAGGCATAAGCAGCAGGTGTGGTGATCATGAGTGCCTTGGGATCCACAGAGATATTCTGCCTTGCTAGAAGCCTGTGGTTCTCCAGGAGCTGGCTCTGTGCCACTGATGGTATCCCTGTCCAACTGATACAACTAATAAACTGTACTGACATAATTCCCTCTGCTCTTTGTCAGTAGATATCAAAGCTGTTAACAGCATCAGTATCCTTGTTTTAAGTTCATGGAAACAGTGTCTGGGAGCAAAAGTGACTTGCTGATACAATTTTGGCAGAGCTGGAAGCTGAGCTTGTGAGTCCCATCATGGTGCCCTAAGCACCAGTTAGCCTTTTTAGCTCTGCCACAGACTATTGGAGTGGTGTTATTGCCACACTCAGTTATGGTCTTATAAAGCATAATTTGTGACCTAATGAATGATTTTGATGCATCTATCAATTTTCAGGTTTCAGAGCAATAGCTGCTTTAAAGTGAAGAACGTATTTCAGGTTTTTAAGCAGGATAGGCTCAGGTTTGATTTCGTACCAGCTTTATGCCAACTTGCATTGACTTTTGTAAAGGAACTCATGATTTACTATGGAGAAAATGGGAACGGGATCAAACCTACCAGGTGAATGGTTTTTAAATTGCTTGTTTTCCCTTCCTTGTCTTTCAGTTCCTATTTTGTTAACCCCATATTTTAAAGTAACCATATGCTATATTTTCTGAAATCCACTATAGGATATATTCTACTCTGAATGTATACACGTAGCTTTTCCTAATACTAGTGAAAATTATGAACATGTACTGAATAATACAATGCAGTGTGCATAAATCCTATGGGAAATCCAAGTCCTGACTATAAGAAAAAGAAATCACAGTATTTCAGAATGCCAGTTGTAACATTGCAATGAGTTCCAGGTACATGTTTGTCAATAATGAATGTAGGGTTGCAAATATAATATTGGAACTGTCTCCTGCAGAGTGGTATCATATATAATCATACATACTGTCAGCTTGCTTGATTATGTTCAGGATTGCAACCAGCTCACTCAAAAACAGAACAAAATTTCTTGTGTCCTCCAAATTTAATTTTCATAAAAGATGTATGGGGGAATTTAATTGGTGATTACAGCAACGGAAAAAAGGTTCCTGTATCTATATTTGCATAATAAACACACTATTGTGAATTCTTTTTAGGAAGATAATCACACAGCCAGATACATTAGCTTCCTTAACTAAGAAAAAAACATTTACAGTGTTAAATCTTTATTCTGTTATTTTAATTCATTGCCACAGTGTTTCATTTAATGTACAGAAGCAGCCCACATTACTAATTATCTTAATTTTGTAAAATCCATGATCATAATTCAATCATTAATCAGTATATCAGAACCTCACTCCATTACCTGTTGTTTGTAACAGGGCATCTCAATTGATTAGGCTGTAGATTTTTTATGGGTCTTGTTTTATAAATTGAACCTAGTCAAGTAAACATAACATTTGGTAATAGTCTTCATAGCAACTGTCAAAATGACTTATTGTTTTTCCAGTCCTGCATTCCTTCAGAATTAATAATACCTTTGTGCCCTTTATAACACTTATTATTAAAGCTATAAAAGTTCTCTATGTTTAATGAGTGGATGTTTCATTATATGTATGGTTTGCTTGACAGACTGAAAATTTTTCTAATCTGTTTCTCTTTTACTCTTGATTGAAGGATTGTAAATATGCAATTAGCAGCTGGAGTAGAAGTAAAAGCAGAAAATGTCAACTGTCAAGTAGCTCCATTGAAAGACACATGATGCTTCAAGCTAAGACAGAAAGACAAAAGCATCTACCAACAAGGATAAAGGTTGCAAAATCTCTGTTTAAACATTCCATTAATCTCTTCCATGAAATAAATATAGTCAATACATCCAGGAATGAGGAATCTACTATCAAAAAGTGCCGTTCACTTTTGTAATGAAGTTCTGTGTGGTAACACTATACTCCACTGCCAGTAGACGCTCTGGATCCCATCTCTGTTATAATTCATAACATATAGCCCTTTATGTAACATATGGCCAGCCATATCACAGCAACGTTATTGATTTCCCAAGAATATAAATGCTAAAAGAGTGCAATGCACTGTAGTGCTCTGGAGCATATTTCTTTCCTAGACCAAAATTTCTAGTTCTGCTTCCAGGCAGTAGACTTCTTTTAAGCCCTCTGTATGAAAACCTGGGTACATCTTGGCTTTCATATGCAATAGCTGACTGTACTTCAGTCCAATACTGTGGGAGACGAATGCTGAAAGGAAGCAAGAGGGACGTGTAGAAATATTTGTTTTCATTGACAAGCCAAGAAAAACTGTTTGTTGCAACATGTTATATTTTTAAGCCCTATGAAAGCTCCAAAGAATTACAGGAGACCAAATTCTCTAGATGCTTCTGGTTATCCATATCAGGAGGAGAGGTTCATTGTGAATCACAATGAACAGAATAAGGCTGGTTTTAACCTAGAGAATTAAAGATTTTGCCTGGCCAAGCTATGCAGAGGTATAAACTCTTGCCTGGACAGCTGTCCTGTTAGACTATCTTATTAACCCACAATTAACCTTCAAGTGTTTTCTCAGAAGCAACTACCATAGAGGTCCTTAGGGTTGAATGCTGTGAAACAAATGGTTGTTCAATGTGTGGCTAAATAATAAAGGGTTGTGAGAATAATCTACCAACCAACAATTATAAAATCTTTTGGTGGTTTTCTGGCCAAAAGACTTTCCCCATCTCCGTTTATTTTCTTAAACTTAAAAAAAAAAGTAAATAAACTTTTCTATTATCTCACATAGCAGATTTCCACATTCTGCTGGTCACACATATTCAAGTTCATTCCAAGTTTTCACAGTTCTTAACATTTTAGTTTTGCCTGTCGTATACTAGCTAACATGTCTGTTATGCTTTAGGTATATAATCTAAAAATGGCATGTATATATATTCTGTTATCTGGTAGGATGACACCTAGAGAAATACCTCAAAAAGCATCCGTACAATGTTAGATAGCTCTGGTATTGATCAAAACAGAAACGGGTCCACTGATGTTGTCCCCATTATGTTAAAAATAAAATTTATTCCTGGAAATCCCACTGATGATTCCTCTGTTTCACATGGGTAGGACAGATGAAACTGCTGAGCAGCCATGTATGCCACAGTCTCCCGTGGGATGGGGCTCCAGCCTCCCTGAGGCGCGTCTGCGTGAAGCAGAAGCATGCTGCCACAAGCCTGTGCCCCAGCTGTGCTCTGCTTCACTCTCAGGGTGCTTCACCAGCTTGATCACAGCTTCTGACAGAGCTCCATGGTGATAGATGCATTGACTTATAGTCTGTTTCTTTTGGAGCATGTGATAGTTGACAAAACGAAGAATGGACTTTGCAAAAGGATTTTTAAAAAAAGCAAAACCCAGAGCAATTAAAATTTCTGGACCTATGTAAAATTCAAAATACCTGTCAGAAAGCATCTTACTTTTCTCAGTACTTATTTCCCTTATATTACTCAAACTCAGAGTAGCAGGAATCTGGTTTGAGGAACCAGTTACCACTAATCAAAACACAGTCTTATGATTAATGATATGACAAACAGTAAAGAAATGAAATGCGACAGAACTGTAATCTGGTTGGGTCCAAATTATCTGAGGAAAACCATCAGAAAAGAATCAAGCAGGGACACACTTCCAGGGGCTAGTGAGGGCTGGCCGGGAGCAGGAGCTATGTGCCAGCAGCTGAGAGCTATGACAGGGCTGGCCATGGTGGCAGCCGCACCGACAGGGACAGTCCCACTGCCCGGAGCAGGGCAGGTGCGGGGCAGGCAGCCACGGTTCCCCCAGCAGAGACTGGAGGTCACAGCTGGGGACAGAGTAATCCTGTTTCCTTCATCAGGTGCTCATTGAATCAGAAAGAGAAAAGACCTTGTATGAGCTGACCAGAAATTAACCTAGTTTATATTAAACGGAAGCATGAACCAAGGCAGGCCTATAAAGGTGGTTCTAGATTCCAGCAGGGAAAACTTTTGCAAATTAGTTAATGAAGTCTGCTGGACTGAGGAGTCCAGAAATGTGCATACAGAGAGGGACTGGTATTTCTTTAGGACAAGCTAAATTATTATTAGGGTTTGTACCTAAGTGACGGGGCAAACAGAGGGATTACCAGCTGGTTTGGCAAATGATTGCTTGGGAAGGTTGTTGGTAACAAGAAGAAAGCATGCAAGAAATGAAAAAGGCCTGGAGCAAAGGTCAAACCAGAGGTCAAAAAATATAGGCTGTTAGTAAGAAACCCCACAAATTAGTCTTGCTTACTTCTTTTCCAAACAAATAGCAAAAAGTTCTGTATGTGTACAGTTAAAACCCCCAAACAGAAAGGCAAAGGACTGCTACTTTGCAAGAGTGGCTTAGAAGTTAAAGAAGATCTAACTGTACCCTGAAAACTGACAGCTCAAACTGGTCCTCAGTAAGAATGAAACTGTTTACTGTAAAGATGTACTTACTGATAATAAGTATCTCTCAAGCTGCCACATTTTCAGATCAGAAAGTGATGCCAATTTCTGTGCTTCAGGGTGTAAGTCTATTGTTAGTTATTAAAGGTTAGGAGGAAACCTAGTGCTGATAGGTAGGTTACTCCCTGTTTCCTTTTATTTGCTGCTTGTTGCGAAGTGTCAGACACTGGCCCTTCTCAAAGCTCAAACCAAATATACTTCAAATTAGTGCAGCGAACCCCGTGCATCACTTAATCACTTTGTTCAGTATTACTTAAACAGAGCTGTTAAGCATGCAAGTAAAACATTATCCTGTCTGAGAAGCAACAGCAAATTTGACAAATTCTATAGACAGATGGGAGACTATTTATGTGCAGAATTATCCTCCTCGTCTGTTTTCTTAAAAAAAAGTCTGCAGATGAATCGAGTTCCACCAAATCTTCTGAAGGCTGTACTCTCCGTCAATCAGTCTCTTGCACATGTCACGTGACTTGGATGAGCTATTTTGGGATTGTTTCCAGGATCTCATTTTAAAACACAAAGTGAACAAATAGGAAAGTGGGCCAAAAAGAACGTGTAATAATCTAAAATTATACCAGAGAGGGTAATATTTTGTCTTTTAATGTGTTTTTTCTTCCCAGGATCCCAGGGAAGGGGCACTGTCAGCTGAGCCTCTGAGCAGATGTCAGAGTCCCAGCTCTGCTACGTGACCGCTGTGCCAGGGATCAGCACCCTGGGCAGTGGACCCTTCCCTTCTCTAAAGCATCATCTCCAGCCCTGCCTCCTCTGTGCTTCTTACACATTTGCACCATGTCACTCCCTCTCTCTTTCTGCCAGGATACAAACAAGCAGGGAAGGACTAGTAAGGAAAGATGTTCATAAGAAAAGACATAATTTCCATGCTACAGAGAATATGCTCAAGAATTGAAGGATTTCAAGGTCAAATTTCAAAATTCTGGAGTCATTCTCCAGAAGAAGATATATTTGATTTGACCAATTAGATTTTTTTTTCCTAAAAGAACACCAATTTTTTCAATGTACTGAATTTATGGCTTGCACCACTTTATCAGTGCAATGTAGTGATAGGAGGTAATTCTTGTCTCCACATCAGACAAAAACATTTGTGTAAAAATTTCTTCTAGACAGATTTCCTCTCCATCTTTTTTCCTTTTCATTTCCACTCCTTTCCTCCCCCCACCCCCACTGCCTGAAGGTGGAGCTGGTTTTGCCCACCTGATTAATCACATTTGAATGAGTAATTTTAAGGACATTTAATTTAAAACTTGCTTAAACCAGGGGAAACAAATGTACAGGACTGGAAGAAGGACCTAATTGAAAGTAGAAAAGGAAAACACTGATTATAGGATTCCAAAATGCCTGACTACCAAAGATATGAATGTGAAACAAAATGCCCTTTGTTTGACTCTCCATTGAGTGTTACAGCCAACGCTGCCAGAACCCCCATTATTATTCATAAACAGAATCCTCCAGAACACCATATAAATGTCATACAAGCAATACGGATTGTATTGTGTCACAAGCAATTTTCTTTTTTTTTTCTATAACAGCTTGGCACAACCTTTCTTTGTCCCTGGCACTGATGCCCATTTTCCTACAAATGTATGTGGAGAAAAAATGAAACCAACACCTGTAGCCACTCATATGCTGAGCTTTCACAGCTGCAACACCCATGTGCCAACCTCCAGAAAAGGTCTTTCCCAGGAGTGGCTGTGAGTTTGGGTCTGACTGGTTTCCCACTGCCTCCTTTGTTGTTGGTTAATCCAGTGCTCATGAGACATCCACCATCAAAGGCAAACACTACTTATGTATTGATAATCTTAGCACTTGACTATCCAAATTCATCAAGCTGTGTACTTTGTAAGAGGGAGAGAGGAAAACCCTTATTTAACTACTTTAAAATGACTTAAATCAATTCCTGCCCACCTTTCTGAAAAGAATTCAAAAGCTTTAGGAAATGGATGACAGTCAGTGACAAGACCAAAACCATATGAATCTTCTCTCTGACACTTACTGAAGTGTTGGCAGCCCAAGCCAGATGAAGTTGTATTATATTTAATGCAGATGTGTCTTTCACTTTGAAAGAAACAGCTGCTTTTAATTTAAATTTAATTTACAATGGAGTCAGAGATTATCAAATGCCATTCTCCATTCACATCCAGCCCCCATTGGAAGCAGTATTAGATAAAACCCACGTGAGGTGGTATTCTTTGCTAGTGTTGGCTACATATGGGGGAATGTAAGGAAAAGTGGGAATGGTAGGCAAGGAATCAGGACACAGTGAGAACAGGATATATATGAAGCTAAACTTTCATAGGATGACAATCAAAGACTGTGGGAGCTTGTAGAGCCCAAGGTCAAAGGTCTGTCTAGCCCAGTATTATGTCTCTAGCAGAGGGCCAGATGCTATGAAATGACTGTGAAAATCAGAGTCAGAAGGATCATTCCCCTTCCCAGTTGGCAAGACTTACGATTTATGGTCTTCTTGAGCCAAAGAACCATCCAGGCCATTGTGTTTAATCCTGTGATTAACTGATGGTAGAAATACTATAGGATTTGTTATGTGAGTAGATCTATGATAAAACACTCAGAGCTAAGGTGTACAACTATAAGCTTTCTTTCAGTCTTGAGGTTTTTCCCTGAGACCTGCAACTCCAGGCTTTTCCAAAAAGAGCTGTTAAAATAAAGCAGTAAGAACAACAGCTACAGGTAGCTACAAAAGTACATTACCTACAAAAGTATCTGGTTTATACTCTGTCATATTGTTGTCTTCTTTTTCCCTGAGTATTGTTTACTTAGAGTACAAATGCTTAGCCGCAAAGACATTTTTTTTCCTATTATATCCCTAACACACTTCTGTTAATATAAATAAACTAATAACTGAAAAGAACAAGGATCCCAAATTCCACTCCACTTCTTTGTTCAAAGATTAAAAAGAGACCAGTTAAAAAACATGAATGATCTTTCTGATATACCAAAGCAGAGATATATGGATTCAGGGTTTTAATTCTAAATCATTTCATCTGCTTTCTTTTTTCCATGTTACAGGATGCAGTCTCATTCCAATTTATATTGACACATTGGAAAATAATATAATTAACTGCTTGTTGAAGTAACACTTGATATTTACAGAGTATGTTTTATCAAGGCAGTCTTGAAAATATGCCACAAACTTTTTTGACTGATGATGCATGCTAAATAAATGAAACTGCTCATCTGAGTAAATAAAGGAGGATTGTTATTTTTTTTTTTAAATAGTGGGTGTTGTGAGTGTAAATATATAGAATCCATCAAAAAGGTAAACAAAACCATTTGGTTTTGCTATTAATAGAATGCAGACGTTGTAAAATGAATGAAACTGAATAACTTTACTCACTACTTCTTATTAGTGAACACTGAACAAAAATGAACATGGAGTTACACAAATAGTTTAATCATAAACACCTTTCTTTATGACAAAATTCCATTAATCTAGGAAAAAATATTTCGGTTTTAACCTTAGCTGTTCCTATGTTCACCTTATGTGGTAAAATTGATGGTAAAAGGAGCAGTACTACCGAGAGTACGGAAAAATATTTTTAATTCACTGCTAGCAAGACTGCTGACAGTAAAATTGTCAATAAAGACTAGATGCTTTAAACTTAAAAGTTTCAGAGAAGCCTAATAGTCTTTGGCCTATGCAGCTAATTGCTGTTGAGTTTCAGTGGAAGCTGTGCACTACTTAAAGTCATTCACTGTTTTGCGTTGGCAAAATATTTTATGTTTTGCTGATAGAGGTTTGTTCTACTGTTAAAATGATGACACTTCTGAATGCAAATCTTTGAGTAGAGAAGTTAACTTTTATATTTGCCTCAAAACCTGTGTTTTCTCAGAGAAATTATTACATTTCACCTTGGAACAAACCTAGAAAATATGTGCCAGAAAAAATAGAAACTGTATATAAATATTTGCAGAGTAAAAAGAAGTTATTGTCATAGTAACTGGGGCTCCAAATTTGTAGACCTGCTTATACTGATATAACCCAGAGACACTCCATTCTTTGCCAGGTAATGCATGACATTGGTGAAATGCAAGATCAGAATTTAGCCCAGGGACCTTGTATCCATTTTTAATCCTAAATCAACCTTTAAATATCTCATGCAGAGGAGGATAAGTATAGCTCAACAGAAGTTACATTTTACATTCCTTGCAAACTTGCTTTAAACAAATCAGAATGGGTAATGTGTCTGTTGAATAAGTTATTTTACATTTTTGGTACATCTTAAGGCTGACTAATATGCAGGGAAGTGGTTTTCGCACTTTGGTGAAAGCTTATTCGTTATATAAGATGAGCAGCATTCAAGTGCAGAATACTCTATTCATCCATTGTACTCCCAAACCCAGGAAGTAGTTGCTGATAATGATTTTAGATGAGGCTTTATCAGCCTCATTTTATAACCATTCTTCATTCATAAACAACGGCCACAGAATGAACAACAGTGAAAGCTGGAAGTAAATATTGCTGAATCCTTAAATTCTCTAATAGTCGGAAAGGGAAAAAACTTGAAAAAGTGGTTCTGCCTTGGCAGTACTGGAATAATTTCTTTTGAAAAGAGCAAAACCCTTCAGAAAAAATAAAAACAAACCCACAAACAAAGCACAGTTTTTTTGTGACCTGGTTATGAAACAGCCCTGTACTTACCTGCACTCCAGCTTTCACAGAGATAAGAATTTCAGCCTTCATGGACTGACAGAGACTGATGGTCCAGAAAGGAGCCTGGAGAAGTTGTACACAGAATGTGGAATGCAGCAAGTTTAACATTAATAAAATGAAATCCTTTTCACTGAATATACAATTGGCCCTTTGAACTCACTGTTGCATATTTTTAGCAAGGCTTGCTAAGACCCACATAAGGCTGCGGTGTATAACAACCTTATAGGAGCATTTGGCTACCAAAGCTGAGATTTAAAAAGACAAAGTTATCCAAACTGTCAATCATTCATTGAGTGTTAATTAAGAAACCCTCCTTGCTAATTATTTCCCAACAATTTAGTTCAGGATTTCATGTGTTTATCTATGAATCAGCTGAAAGATCTGATACGGTTACTGCTGGAAATAGGAAATTGGATAGATGGGGTAGTGATATGTCTCTGTGTGGCACAGCCTGTGTTCTTGGGTTCTTGTTTCATATCTGAGCAGCATTCGCAATGCAGTCAATACAGGCTTTTCACTTGGGTGCTTTGAATGACCATCTGAAGCCTCTCAGGTGTCGAAGGCTGGGCACTGCACTACGCACTTATGTTAAAACTTTCTGTATTTCATGCTGCAAAAGGGAAATGGGCATACTTTTTTTTTTTCTTTTTCTTTTCTTTTTCCTGAAGTATTTCAATTCTGAAATGAAAACAAAGAAGGCAAAGCTGACTAGTTTCCTTCCTTGCTTTCTGGTGGGCAAATTTGGGATCAAGCTGAAAGTGAGACATGAAGTTTAAATTAGACAGAGACACCAGAGCTAGAAAAATCCAGTAACTACAGTCATGATTTGACTTGATATAATGTGTTTTCAAGTTTACAGCCATGGGATTTCCACTTCAAAATAATGAGAAAGGAAATGGATGAAAAGAAATTTGACTGTAGAAAGCTGCCAGAAGAGCTACATTTTGATGGTGTTTTCCCCCAGAGAGAGTGTTCGTATCATAGTGAAAATATAGAGCAGCAGTCCTGTAAATGTCAGCAAGGCCAGATAGCATTAGGGATTTATACCGAGAGACAAAGCTGTTTTCCATTTAATTCGGAATTGAATTCAAAAGCAGCCAATTTAGATCTTTGATTTGAAGTGTTCTTTCAACATCAAATCCCGTTAGAAAATTAGGACCTGATTCTCATTTATATGAGAATATAAATGAGAATGTAGGACATCTGTGAAGGAGAAACTATATCATGACAACATTAAGGTTTCGGATTTTTTTTTTTTTTTTTACTGTTCTAGAGCAATCTGAACTGGACTTCACAGAGATGAGAATCATGCTACTGAAAAGCCTGAAACATTCAGGAGTGGGAGCACAGATATATACTATGGAGCTAAAGCAAACTGAGCTGAAAGATAATGTTAGTCTGTTACCTCAAGCTGTGCTAGAAAACTAGTGCTAGGTATAAACGTGCATCCACATCTCACACTTTCTCTTAAGAAAACTCCTCTCAGATGAGTAAGAACTCCAGTAGCAACCATAAGGGAGATCATTCTGTGAAGAACATCAGCTACATTCCTACAAAATCTATGGATACGAACTTGGATTGGAGATGGGGTCAAAATCATACAGGAGAAAACCAGTATTTTTTAGTTCAGCAATAAAATGTGGAAAGCTGTTATTTGGCCTAATATAATTGCATCCAGGCTTGAAGAAACCTTTTGAAGCTAGTACACACAGTAGTATATTTTCTTCATAGTAAATATAACTAATAGATCAGTAGTACAAATAGTGGGAATCAACTTGAACAGGCCACATGCAAACTGACTAAGGTACTGACACCTGTTTGAAAGGATTTTCCTATTTTAGTAAGAAGAAGATGGTGTGAGAGAGTGACGGGTCAAATTTAAAAAGAACAGAAGAATGCAGAGCAATCAACAGGAAGCCTCGCAGACACTTGTAGCAGAAACGTGAGGAACAGCGAGGAGTGAAAGAGCTTCTGGGCAGAGACATGTTCAAGAAGAGCCTTGGAATGAGGAAGGAATAAATTGGCTCCCCTTGTTTCATCCCTGCTTTCTGCAGAGAACTTGGACCTGAATAAACAGATGGCACCATAGAAATGCAAGGCCTAATCTGCAGTGGAAGCAAATTGCAAACCTCTTCCTTCCTTCCCCAGCCCCAGTAGTTACCTTGGGGTCGAAAGGGATACCAATGATGAAAACAGACAAAGATAAATCAAAGTGTATTAAAAATTTCTGTCCTGCTAGGTCTGTATTAGTTGTTTTGGGTGGCATACATCCCTTTTGAAATTTTCTGTATCTTTTGGCAGATAGGTAGCATTTCAATGGAAGTTTGATCTCCCACTCAAATTATGTTGCACATACACACCAAGTACAACAGTGGGCAAATGCAAAAGCTATACTGTCACTGGTAGCTGGTACTGTGTGTATAATTGTTTACAATGAGTAAACAATTTCCTTCAGGTCAGACATGTAGAAAGCTTCTTACATTTGTGAACATAAAGGCAGTGGTCTTTGATACTGGTATAAGTAGTAGCTTCTTTTATATAAAGTAAAAAGTAACACCATCAGTGCAGAACTAAAAAGAATTAGACAAGGGAATACATTCTGTATTAATATTTTTCTAGGGGGTTTAGAGGTGAGAAATATAACCTTTTTTTGTGCGTGGTTTCTTTTGTCTCTGCATCCAGTGAATACAGACTTTCAGAACTCATCTTTTTATAGGAAACATCATTTAGCAATTAGGCTAGAACTACTTTGTCAGGACCATGAGATTCATGATGATGAATCTCTGCAGAACTGGGCTTTGTGATTTGCTTCTTGACTATAGCAGGCCAAAGTGTAATCATGAGTCTGAGACCTCACAACCACCTAGAAAACTGTTCTGAGGCTTGAAATCACTATTAGAGAAAGCTTTCTGTAACTAACAGCAACTAACAGCCAAATTCATCCCTATTGTAACTTAGTCAGAGTCACTCAGTCACCACTGATTGTTTATAAGAAGCAGGTAGTGTAGCTGAATGAGATTTAAGGGCATAAAGAACAGCTGGAGAAGCTGAATATGAGAAGCTCTTTTTTTTTCCTGGATGCTGATTTCTCCTCAAGAAAAAAATGAAATATTATTATTATACTATATACCTAAGTTAATACTATGTAGTATTTTACTTCATTTCAACACAAAATTAAATGTATTGGCTAAAAGGAAAGTATTACAAAGCAAACTGATATTCTGTGTGTCTGATGCTGCCCCTAGCTTTCTCACTTGTCATCCCTCCATCTATACTTTTAGAGTGTTAGATGTTTGAGTTCATAGTCATCAAAAGAACATGACAAAAGGTGGTAGATTAACTGTTTTGCAGGGTTATTAGTAGCTTATTTTCTGTACTGAAAACAAACACAATGTTTTTTAGTCCTCAGAGGATCTAACTGATGTCTTAACCATTTGTTTCGCAACCACAGTAAGTTGCAGGGGGAAACTGTGACCTCACTGAGGCCTAGAAGAAATGCCAAAGAATTCAGTGGGCTCATGATTTCGTGTGTTGTGGCTGTCCTGAGAATATCTGCACTGTACAAAACCAGGCTGTCAGTGTAAGGCTGCCTCAGGTTTTGTAACTTCTTATGCCTCACTTTACCAATGCATCTATACAGAAACAGTCATGGCATTGTAGAGAGTATCTTGTGTGTTTGCTGTAGAAGGACACTCTGCATATTTGCTGATGTCTGTGAATGTGAACAGGACCTGAAATCAGACGATGTGTGTGTGAAGTCAGCCAGTTTAGAAAGAAGCTAATAATACGTGTCTGTTATCAAAGTGGTAGCAAATGTTTTATGCTTTTAACATTTTTAAGCGTGCCAAGCAAACCCCTCTACAGCAGTGCAGTAGCATATGGCTGCTATTCCTCAACAATGTTCTGCTTTGAAGGATCTGTCCTTATTTAAAGAAGAGGTGAAATTGCAGGAAGAGGAAAATAATTTACATTAGTATGAAGCAATATTCCATTTTGCCACAGCAAGTACTACGCACTTCATGTTAACAGGAAGTATGTTAAGAGAAAGATGGACAATAAAAATGCTTCTAATGCATTTATTATTGTAAACATACATGCATTATATTCAAACACTCAGCATAACTTACTTACTGCCACAGGCCAATTAGATCATCTCCAATCGCATGTGGAAAGAGCTCAAGCTAATCTAATTTGCCAAAGAATGCTCCATTTATTTCTGGGTTTCTAATGTTTTTATACCATTACAAAATGATCACTAAACATGCCCTCCAGTATGGAGCCTCTGTGCACTCAGAAATGCAGAGGACCATCCTTCTAGCAAAACAGTGATAACTGACTGTACTTCTGAATTATGTTGCTTAATGGTCAATAGACATCTGATGCTAAATAGGGAATGTTGATTCTGCACCTGAAAAGACTGTTGCTAACATTCAATTGCAACTAAAGACAACTATTTACTGTTGATCAGAGGAAGAAAAAAACCCCACAACAGTCCTAGTTCTCTTAGTTCTGTGGCTTTTGACCTCTGGCAGCATTGATCATCTTTGTAGTGGACTGGATAATTCAGGAATTTTAGTTCTCAGGATCTTTTAGTTCTAAGTTATTTTTTATGCATTCAAACTCTTAACTGTATGACAAAGAATCTCAGGCTATAGTTTTGTAAAACTAAAAAAAAAAAAAAAAAAGAAATAAAGAGAAACCCAGAAAACAGTGCATGAAGAAAAGTCTGCAGTGATATTTTATGTCTTTGCTTATTTTCTTACGAGAAGGGTTGGCTCCACATTAAAAATGGCAATGAAGAAGACATTGGTGCTGTTTTACTCTACTGCCCTTAAATGCACGGATATTTTTTAGTTGAAAATTTTGTTATGCTTTATGAAAAACATGGAGAGTGCTTACAATTTGACAGACATCTCTAATTCATAGGCAAGGGGTATACATCACTGTGTAACAAGTTGAAGGCTTGGATCTTATGACAGGAAATATTTTGTTCCTTCATGTTTCAGATGGGTTACATTATCTCATTATTTTTATCTAGTGGCATCAGAGTTTATCATATGGATCAAGTTAGTCCTAATAGTCTCGTTTTCCTCCTTGTCATCTTCACTAGTAGCATTAAATCAGTACACTCACAGTCTGAACCACTCACTTAAAGTGGGGTTCTTTTTTTCTTTCCATTGCATTTTTTTTAACTGAATGCATGTAAGACATTGTATTTCACTGTCATTGGAGAAAGTCACAAACAACTAGATGACTCCTACAAAAGTTTGTCTAGGTATTTTCTCGGTAAAAACAATACTGAGGCTGTATCCATTAAAACCCAGCAATATTCACTGCCATGTCAGCCTCATTCAAGCAGTGTTCTGCAGCTGCGGTTGTAACTGCATTAAATGTCTTCAATAAAACCATACTTTTCCCTGGAGTGATTGAAGTAAAACATAATATTTTAGTTATATACTGTATCTCACATGAAATGTAATTATCTGAACTTACAGTATGTTAAAACCCTTCATCACAGCACAAACTGGACAGTAGGCAAGGTCTAGTGTATGTTACAGGACATTAAAATGAGCATTCAACCAAAAGAAAATCATAAGCTGACTCTGCCATAAATCTTGTGCACCCCTGGTGGCTATTAAAATTCCACCAAAATTCACATGCTAACGATGTGATTCCAATCAATCCAATCTATCAACGTTGCAGGCTGGTTAAAGCTATCGTATCGTTATGATTAACTCATTGCTGCTGGAAGGAGGATTTTGCAAAGTGCAACAGAAAGCGGAAGCTTTGGCTTGCTTAACACTGAGAAGTTAATAGGAAACTATAAACTTTAAGAAAAATGTTAGGCCAGTTCATAAAAATCTCTGTGTTCAGCAAGGACTGATCCCTCTTCCTCTAAATTTTTAAGCATTCATCTGCTCAAGCAGCCAAATAATTTATACTGTAGCCATTTTCAAACATCATTCATATACAATCTTTAAAGCTAGGAGTTTCTCTACCCATCCCCCTCCCACTTCTGCTCTAGACCTCAGTCTCCTCTTTAACAAGGGAGGTGTCCCTTTACAGACATGGGGAAAACAGCTCCATTAATCACAGAAAAGGATACTTTATGCAGAAAAAAAGCATGCTCCACACTTTTTCCACATAAAGACGCAATATTCATGTGGAAATGGCCTGAATTAGTTTTTATGAATAGGGCCCTTGGTGACTAATTCTTTTCTGGGGAGGGTAACAGGCAAATGTTATCCAGATGCATTCCTCTGGAATTATTCCCAGTTTCTGGAAGTGAAAACTACTGTACCTGTAGTACAATACAGGGCAGTCAGTGAAACGATACCAGCATAAATAGTGCAACAGTGTTCCCTTCACTTCTCGCCACTGCTATAAAAATCTGATCTGTTGTAAGCATCTACCAAATGACTTTCCAGTAATTGAGTAATACCTGTACCAATTCACACACAGATCTGTGTATGGGAGGGAAATAACTCTGGGAGAATGTAATCGACCTCAACAACTGAATCAAACAAAGATCTTCCAGCTTTGAAAACTTTCTGCCTCTTGCCAACAAAGGAAACTACAAGAAAAAAAATTGTTACTTATTCTATTTAGTGATTTTCAGGAGGGGATCACTATACCCATCCTGCTTAGGTAAGGTTAGCGCAGTAATTCAGGAGTCCAATGCTATAAATAATCACAATGATACTAACAAAAACGCTCCTGCAACATCCTTTTTAGAGTTTATTCATGGTGTACTACCTTTCAGACATAAAGGTCAAAATACTTTAAAGAAACAGTAACTGCTGTTATGCTCAAAGGCACGGACATGGGGCAAGAGGATGTGAAGTGACTTGCACAAGCCATTCAGCAAACATCTCCAGTGGCAGTGTCAAGGATTAGAAAAGTTAAACATTAGTAAATCCTTAACAAAGAGTTCTAAGTAAAGACCAGCCTCTCAGTTTGTCTCCAGTGCAGAGATAAGTGGCTTCTCATAACTGCTGGAACAGTTTGAAAATATTCCTTCAGAATGAGAACAAACACTGTGGTCGTAAAACACTGTCCAGCTATTTGCCACACGAAATAAGAAAAATCTCACATTCCTGGTATAACAAAGCCTATTTGTAACCCTGCAAGGTTTATTTGCTCATATATTTTGACATTTCTTTGTAACTACAAAGCAAGAGGAGACAGTCTGTATGTATTTTATGTTCTGTCAGTCCAATGGAAACTATGCTTCAATAGTATACTTGATGATCTAAATGGTGTACACTGCAATATTACGTAAGATACAAAGGTGAAGGAAAAGTAAATTCAGTATTAGTTACTGATAAAGTTGGTAAGTTCTTCACTTTGATTGTTCTTTGAAGCATAATCAATGCTAGAAACAAACTATGAACTTTTCAGTGTCCAGCGGGGAAGATGGTTCAATTTGGATCCCCCATGGGTCATTTCTGACTCTTGTGATATTAAAAATGTCTAGACATTTGGAAAAGGGTGTTGACTAGTGCTAGTCAGATACCAAATATCTCCAGACTGAAAAAGGTTGCCACTTAACCTTGAAATATAGGTTTAAATAGCATTGGCAGATTCAAAATAATATATTAATGAGTGAAGAGACATGTGCCAATATTTTCTCCTTTGTATTTCTGCAATAAATGTTTGGCAAAGTGGACAAAGCAAAAGGAGGTATTACCAATGCAAGGTAATGCCAGCACTTGAGTCTCCATGCACTATGTTCCTTTTATTTTTTTAACAGAATTCAGTGCTGTGCTGAGAACAGTCCCATTATAGATGATCTGCACCCATACAGAGAAGTATGATCACACTTCCCTATCTTTCACACTATCTTAAAATTAATAGGCAATCTGAAGAGTACAGTATTTTGGTCTTGTGGAACATCTCCATTTATATAACTATCAGGTGATATATGATCCATATGACTATTTGAAAGCATCCCTCCACATTTATTACAACCTCCAGGCATCCTCACGTGCCTCCACTAAACACACTGATCACTCTCTGGAAGAATTAATAATTTTAATATTATCCAAACTGAAAAGCAGCTTTTAAACATTCACTGTCACATATATATGCTTTCACCAGAGAACCGTCTTCTTGGTCTACTCCCAAGCATAGGTTTTTGTCACAAAATATAATTGGGTTAAGGCCCATCAGTAATATTAAGCTTTGTATTTCTGTCATAATTAAGGCCCCACATCCTACCCATTATAATGACACCTTCCGAAAGCTAGTACCTCTACTTTTTAATAGTTTATAATTGCTTCCAGTAATTTGTGAGATACTGGATTGCAGTTTCTACATATTTGCAAGTAGTTATTTGAGTTCTTTGAGGCACTTTTTAGAAGTTATAAAAAGGTATCGGTTGCTTTCCTAATTGCAGCCATTAACAATTCTTGCCTACCTCCATAACTGGTAGAGAGGTATAGGCATTTTCAGGGGCTGTTTCACTGTGTTTAAGACAGGCATCTAAGTTAAATCTTCTTTTTGAGCTATGATGCTTTTTCCACTGCCCATAGAAAGATCCTAGACAACTAGTAGCGGCGGCTTATCCTTTAGGCTGCTGTGGTAATGAGAAGCTCACCATTAAGGTCCACCTTTCTCCCTATCAGACTTCTTGCTGAGTCATTCAGAGAGGAAGACATGTTTAACCGATGCATAGTCAGAAAATCAGGCGTTTGTACACATTTAAAAACTGTAGGGTACAAGTCAATAGTTCCAGAAGTTCCGACAACTTTCTCATTAGGAAATGTTTGAGAAGTGCTGTATTTGTGGTAGCATGATAAGAAAGAGTTTATTGGCACTTCTTTGAGGAAAGCTGTGCAACCCTGACTCTCAATTGCACCAGTGTTCAACAGCACATAACCATCAGATCTTTGTAGCAAATCATCGTTCTCTCAATGCTGATTAGTCAAAAGTATATCAGTAAATCTCACCTGCCATAGAGTATGCATTCTGATTTGCATGGGAATTCTCTCTACCCTTTCCACAGATAGACATCTACTCTTACTATCTAATTTAGATAAATATGTAAATATTTGTGATTAGAAAAATAAATCACTGCAAACTACCTTTTCTTCTGCTCTGTCAGATACTCTTTGACTAGAAATTACCTTCAGGTGTTCATAATTTTAACATTCTTTAATACAAGCATAGCTGTTTCTTGAACAAAGAGCACTCCAGGATAGTGGTCAGAGCTCCTGTGCTGTAATCTAAAGGGATGATTTAAAAGCTTCACATTATATTGGCTTCTTTAGAAACTAAATGATCTAACAAATTTAACCACAAAGCAATTTATTATGCAGATTCTGAAAGTTTTCTTTAAAAAACCAAAGAGTCGGTCCTCTATTAATACACAAACTGAAGATCTTTCACAGCCTGTATAAGAAATAGTTCTTGTATTCAGGCACTGTTAGACATAAATTTTTTTTTAGTACAATATTAAAGTGGGGATTGATCTGCTTATCATATTTTGGTTCACCACAGGAAATAGATGTTCCGTATTTTACAGGGAAAGTAAGTATAAAATATTATGGTGAAAATAGTGTATGTACAAAGATGGTTAATCCTACAAAAACTTAAACAGAAGTGAGTTTTTACTCATGAAATTCCTGTTTATCATGTGCTTAAGTATTTGAAAAGTTAGGTTTTCAGATAGCAAAGGTTGGATTTTCAGTACTTAACAAGTGTGAGAACCCACACCTGTATGTTTTTTGATATCTGTAGCCCAGTTCCCACAAATGCTGTCTCCTACTATGGAAACAAAGCACTAAGGCAGGATATTTTTACAAATGTTTTTATTTGCTGGAGTACTGAACAAAGTCCCAGTGCTAAATGCCACACTGGACATCACGAAAGATGCCACAACTTCTATAATACCTTGCGCTGACTGGAGGAAAAAAATTCTGCTGTTTTCTTCAGTTCCCTTTCTCTTTTGCCTTGTTCATTTGTTTTATTTATTCTGTTTTTAAGAACTAGAAACCAATGGACTGGTTTCCCTGATAAGCTGATACCCCAGCTGGAGAAAATCAGCTGTCATATATGCTGTGAAATGAAGCAAGGTTTAAAAAGGCCTTATAAATAGATCCACTCCTCACTAACATTGAAATGGATTCCTCCCCTTCTCTGACAATATAACCTGAATTTGACCTGCAGGGCATATTGTGAGGCTCATCTTTTTTCACTCTATTTGAAAATGGGGGTACACAATAGCTATTGTAAAAGCAGGGCATTGATCGAGCAGGGAAGGAGGATCAGTGTGTGAAGAGATGTTTCTTAAATTGCTGTATAAGGAGGTATTTGCAGATTACATCAATGGCATTTAGGCCGTATGGAGAAGTTGCTTTTTCACATTTGCAGGAACCTAAATAAATAAATAACCCTGTTGCATGGCCTACAAGCTATGAGTTATGAGTATTATTTTTTCATGCTGCCTGTTACTAGCCTCTACGATACTCCTCCTGCAGCTGAGATTTCTGGGGTCAGGCAGTGATCCTGGCAGGGTGGGTAAAATGCTCAGTTTGCCAAGGAATAAAAATAGGACTAATTTACCTGTGTACTGTCCTTGCTTACGTCTAAATTTATTTCTCCTTCTTCTCTCTGAGATGTCAGAGAGCATATCCGTCTACAACAGTGAGTTTTTCTTCATTGTGTGATGCACACCTCTTATGACAGCTATTTGCATGTCTGCCTGTTGAACGGGTCAGGCAAGGCTCTCACTGTCCACCCTGGCACTGGCAGTGACATCCCATTAGCATCCCAGTGATTCTAACTTGTAGCATCACCCCTGTTATTTTATTCTTGCACAGTCACAATAAGCTGCTAATTAATGAGGGGTTGATGTTGGTCACATAGTAAGCATGAAACAGTGTCATGCGGAGGTTTAGTAATGCCTGGGCCATAAGTCACTGCGGCGTATCCTACGAACAAATCTGGCAGCTCTTTCCCCACAAAAATCAAGATGTTCCATCAGTTGCATTGAACAGAGCTATGAATGCTCAGGTGCTGCATGTGCCAGTAACAGTGCTAATCACTCTCATTTCAGTGTTGGTATTAAAGACTCTATTCATGCTTAAATGAGTGTTATGCAGCTGCTCAGGGTTTTCTTTTAGAACATGTATGTGGGAGGTAGGTTGCATAATGAGACATAGCCCTATGTTATGTCCTCATCTGTATGTGGGAGGGCTTGAGCAAGCAGAAGCACATCTCGGTTTAAAAAAGGCCTTGAAGAAACACCTCTTTTGGCTTGTAGAACAGATCACATGATTTCTCAAGATTTTTCTACAGCACCTCCAGAATAGCAAACCCCTTGATTTTCTTTCTAACAAAAAGGAAGAAAGTTGCTCCCTGGAGTCCTGTGCCACTGAAGCAGAGGTCTTACTGGCAACACACACTGGTGCTGCTTAACAATAGTCACTTGTCAGCTGAGCTTGTGCTGATAATTTACGACTGCCTTTGGTGGGATGAGTACATCAAAGGGAAAAACTGGGCTTAGTTTCTCTAAGAGTATATCTGCTGGCTCCAAATTGTAGAGCTACACTTTCTAGACCAAATATGTATGTTTTAACATCTCCTTAATATGTCAAAGCGTGAAGAAAAAGATATCAGATATCAGTGGGTATCAGAGTTGAAATTTTGAATAGAAATAAATTCTTACGGTGGACTGAATGCACAAAGGCTGCTCTTTCATTCCTTGCAAAGTGCTTTTTGGGTGTCTTGTTCCTAGTGGTCTCTTGGGCAATATCTGTGCCAAAATCCTGCAGTTTCATTGCATTTGCTCTATTTCTCAGATTCCTTTTTTTTTTTTCTCCAGTTTGTCAGGTCTTCTTCCCTTTAATAACTTTTTAAAGCCTTTCAAGAGACTTTTGCTAACTCCTCCTCATAATACTTCAATTTTTACTTTTCAGTCCACTTATTTTTGTGGAGTATACACCTGACATATTAAGTATAAGGATTTTTGCAAATATAAAGAGTTAAGCTTCTAAACACTGAGACCATTAAATAGTTTAATTAAAAAAAAAAAAAAAAGTTATGGGGTGTTTCCACTAACATAAGAAGAAATAGGCCAAAACCATTTCTGATTTTGATAAACATATTTCCACTGGGTTTAACACAGTGTCTCCTAATTACTTTAAGACAGATTTGTATCTCATATTTTCTGAGTTTTCCATAGCAATTGTGGAGGCTTTTTGTATTGAAAAATGAAGTTTGTGAAAAATTGAATTTTCTGAATGCAAATTTTTATTTATCTGAAAATTGCCATTTTCACCTTTGAAAAATCCCAAGCTTTTCAACATACTGATTCTGATGAGCTTTATGACTAAAGTTTAAAAGAACACTAAGTTATCAAGTTAAAAAACTTTCAGGTTCAGTACTTTAATGACATGTACCTTGTTACCTTGCCCTAAGAAATCTGGGATTCTAGAAAAAAGTGCTTCTGAGAAGCAGGAAGAAAAGGGGAAACTGATGACCTTTACAGAGTTTCAGTGCCTTTATTCCTCTCAGAGCCATACTATGCACTCGATTGGGACACAGGAAAACTGCCACTGTCTTGATTTTGGGTGATAATTTCTGTTACTTCCCTCTCATTAGTTTCCTCAAGACCATTATGCTGTCCCAAGAAATGCCTTTCCATATGGACTGAACATCCATGCTCCCTCGCATAAAACGTTCTGCTACATGCCCATCACCTTGGTAGGGGGCACACAAGATACATCATGTTTCAAGGTTCCATGATGAAGGACATGATTCATATCTACAAAATATGGTTTCAAGGACCAGGGCAGAGCTGTGGAGGCAGCATCACACACCTGGGTACAACTTCAGAGCCAAAGTCTCTGACTGAGGCATCTAGTAAGTACGTAAAAAAACACTTGGTGAATATATAGCTCTTTATCTGTTTTTATAACAGTTTGCGTCAATTTCTGAATTAGTAAAAATGTCCTCAGTATTTATATATTTTTCCTGCTGATACTTTTACATATAGCTGGCATAGACTGACTAGACAATTTTAATTATTGCTATTTAATTTCTAACAAAGCTGTTGATCCAACGTACATATGCCATTAGTATAAGCTTATTTAAATAACATTGTCTGGTTTCACAGGCTTTCATAAAATTGGAAAATTATTTCCATTGAAGTGCACAACCTCTCGGCTGTCACATTCTCAATATCAATTATCAATCATTGAGTTCTTTATGAATAATTTTCTATCAGTAATCATAAAAGAGTCACTTTAAATAAACTTCTCTTCACAGATGATTGATTGATTATAGAAAATGTGATTTCCTATCCTTTCCACAGATCTAGTTTCATATATAACTAAACAGTTGACTATATTGGAAGCAAGTTGATTTTACTTTTCTCATGACAGAAAGGTTAAATCAATGACTTACAGCTGAATGCCGAATCCTTTCTTACTTCAAGTAGAGTTCCCTTTGCAAGGACCGAGCAATAAAGAAACCATCTGAATACATGGCGATTTCAGTCAGAAATATTTGAATGGAGAAAGCATGCAAGTATGCGCATGTATGTGTGCCTACATACAAAGATTTATCATGCCATTTCTAGCCCAAAGCAATAAAATGTTGCATCACATTAAAACATGCTTATATTGAACATAAGGTACTCTCAGCTACCCTGGTGCAACCCATGGAACACAGTGAGGCAACACCTAAGCAAATAAACAAAGCATGGCTTATTACTGCTTACTCCTTAGAAGGAAAACTCAGCAGCAATCCAAGCAGTAACTTGTAAAAGAAGGAAAGGTGCAGAGGTCCCCCCCGGGGCTGAATGGGCTGAACTGCAGGAGAGGCTCCAGGATGGAGCTGGCAGCTCCTCCTTGTCTCTGCTTCTTGAACTGTCCCCAAAGCAGGACATGCAGTCCCAGGGAAGCCAGCTATGGACACCCTGCAGATGGTGGGCTGGACAGCCACAGGAGCCATGGGGACAGCATGTCTTATCCAGGCTTGTCTGGCCTTGTTTTCCTGCTGGGACAGCAGAAAGCCTACCCTGCATCCCTTTCACTGACCCATATACAGCATTCCCTTCTGTTTCTTAAATATTTCTTAGGTTGATAAGCACTCAATTTGCATATATCATGGTCATATCTTGATCATTGTCAAATGTGCTGAGGCATAACTTCACCTCACAGTCTAAAATAGTTATGACTACAGGTTTCTATCCACAGAAGTTTTCCTGCCAAAAGGAGTAGATTGTAGCTGAGGCCTTTAAAGAAGGGGAGGGATAAGCCATGCCTTGTGATGAAATAGCCTTTCTTTGTCAAACATAGTTGGTTTCAGTTATGACTCAATATGAAAAGACAGGTTCCTAAAGAAAGTTTCCACATTTCAGTGCCACTCATAAATATTTTAACTTGCTTTTACTTAATGCACGAATGAAAAAACCATAAAGAGGATTTGACCTTAAACCCTTAATTGACAAAGACTAGTTTAAATCCTCTGCAATAGCCGGCTAATGCAGTACCATTATGAATCATAAGGAATCTTAGCATGATGCATTCCCATTGTCACTGAACTAGTTAAAGCCAGTGAAGCATGACTAAATTGTTGTGACATTTTCCCAGCCCTACTATTACCTGTCAGATGGGAAAAAATCAAGGCGTCAGGACAAGCTTCCATATTGATGTGCTTGCTGTTGATATTAATTGATGTAAATGGATAAGCTTGTCCATCAACAGTAACAAGCACATCTGCTCATTGTAAAAAAAAAAATCTTCTTAACCTTCTGTTCTTTTCAAACTCTTTGATATGAAAAAATACCCAGTTCTATACTCAGCAAATATGATGTCTATTGTGTTTGTTTTTATATTTTTTCCTAATTTGCTGACAAAATGAAATATGAACTATACTGGTATTTCATGTTTTTGCTCACAATAGATTGAGTTATATAAAATAGGACATGGACAAATTACAAAAGCCAGAACAAGCAGGGTACCTAATAGTCTTATATAACTGCAAAAAGTCTGCATCTGCTTTAATCCATCATCTTCCTTACTGCTCTTTGGGGAAAAAAAAAATCTCTTCCATCCTTCCCTCTATCCTTCCTTCCTTCCTTCCTCACTTCCTTCCTTCCTTCCTTCCTTCCTCCCTCCCTCCCTTCCCTTCCTTCCTTTCTCTCTTTCTTTCTTTCTTTCTTTCTTTCTTTCTTTTCTTCCTTCCTTTCTTTCTTTCTCTCTCTTCTTTCTTTTTCTTTCTTTCTTTCTTTCTTTCTTCCTTCCTTTCTTTCTTTCTCTCTTTCTTTCTTTTTCTTTCTTTCTTTCTTTCTTTCTTTCTTTCTTTCTTTCTTTCTCTTTCTTTCTTTTTTCTTTCTTTCTTTCTCTCTCTCTTTCTCTCTCTCTTTCTTTCTTTCTTTCTCTCTCTCTTTCTCTCTCTCTTTCTCTCTTTCCTTCTTTCTCTTTATTCATTTTAAGTACAAAGAAGTTTTCCATAGACTAAAAAAGCAAAACTTCCTGAGAAGTACTACAAACATCTATAGCAAAGAAATCTCTGGGTCCTTTTCTGGGTGAATTTACTAATTCCTGAGGAATACTATACGTTGTGATACAAACAGAGCTGTCCTAAACATCTTATTGTCAGTATAGTACTTGTGACAACAAAGCCTGCTCAAAAGAATACATTTTTTTCAAATGTCATCCTCTGCCCTATGATTATTTTTTCTTCTGCCTGGGAAAAAAAAACAAACAAACAATTAAAAGTACAATATAAATAATCATGCTAAATTCCATGTATTTTCATTCAGTTATGATTTGAGTTTAATTAGAAATGTGATGTCTCCTAGCAGAAATAAAGTATGCACTGAGCATCATGCTTGTTGTTTTGAAATCATATTAATGAAGGCAGCCACCGCTGCAGACTATATTTAGCATTTCTGTTGATAGAAACAGAATAATTCAGAAATATCTTCATGTTGGTGAAATATTGACTGAAAAATAAAACCCAAACATACTGAGAGAAAGGTAAATGTAAATCTAAGCACGATAAACAGACTTTCAATACAGTACATAAGAAAACTGAGATATCTTGAAGAGAAGGAAACTTGGATGTTTTTGAATAACTAAACATTGCCATCATCTGACAAAAAACTTTTACTTATTTTCTTATGTTTTACCTAACATAGCTATACTATGATGTCTGACTAATCTGAAAGTAATGCTGATGTCTCAAACAGGCATGAATACTGATGAAGGTTAAAAGATGCCAAATTAAATCTCAACTCATATCCTCTTTGTTATATACAATGTTGGCATATGTTTTTTCCAGAAAGGTCTCCCGGTCCTTCTGAGACTGTGGCTACAAAGCATCTCCTGGGAATAGTTTAAACAAAGACAACCACTTAGACTGTTAAATTATCTTGGTTTTTCTTTGCACTTCTGTATGAACACTACTCCCACACCATTCCCCAGCAAATGAAATCTTGCTCTGAAGTCTGAAAGTTCTAGTTAGTCACTATTTATAACATTCATTCTCAAGGGGAAATGCAGAGGATTCAGTACTGTCCAGATTACAGCCTGGCAAGCTATTGTCTTCCAAGCATGGCTGTTACAAGCAAGTTACTGGAAGGCTCTATTCAGTTAACTTATTTAAAATAACCAGGAAAATGTCAGCTAACACAAACACATCATGATGCTTGATGTGATGCTGATCTTCATTTGAATCATTCTTCCATTTCAGAACAGAAAAACACAAACATGTTGAAAATTCATTTCGGTGTGATACATCTTTTGACCGTTCATTTCATCTGGGTCCTATGGGGTATTTATTTGTGAGGCCAAAATTTTCTGCTGATGTAAACAAATGAGAGAACATTGAGGAACTTCATTGAGCTGTAGCCATTTACCAGAGCAGAGATTATGACCCAAAGCCTTTATAAGGCAGAAAGCTCATTTTCTACTATTAAACGATTACATTTTAAACAATTATGATTGAAATAAAATCTATATTTATATCGAACCGAAAGAGATGTAACATTCATTGCAGAGGTATAATTCACTTTAAACATAAATAAATAATAGAGTATTAGTTCTATTTTATCTTTGCAATGGTTTTAAAGGATAGAAAGTTTCCTTATAATTTATAGCTACATCAGTTCTTAACCCTTCCCAATACTTGGTCTAAAGCAAGTTTGGAAATAGTGAAAAAAATACTATTGATAGAAAAGAATGGAAAAATGTATTAGAGGACAGGATTTGAAAGTGTAAATACTTCTTATAACCAAAAGGGGAGATAACACTTTTTTTATTCTCTGTATTTAAATTTTGTACAGAGACAAAAAAAAAAAAGGTATTTTTTTACGACTCATCTGTAAGATGTTGACTACCACTTGGCCAAATTTCAAGATTTAGCAACAATTGCATTAAAACACCACAGACACTAAATAACAGATATGATCTAATCAGAAATTACTACTCTCAGGATTTGATTTTACCCAAATATAAATCAGATAAATTGAGAAATATAGGAGGAAATAGCAGGTTCAAGCTCAGTAATGTTTTTTAGTAATCACAGGTCTCAATTGTATTTTAGCTTAAAACCTAAAATTGAATGCTACCTTATTTCCCTAGCTGTCCAAATAACTCTTTGAAAACAGAAATAACATTATGTCAGTATTTAATTTCTATCTTGGAAGCTATATCATACAAGACAGTACAGAAAACATTGCAATAATTGCTGCAGTAATTATGTAGATGTTGTTGAGCACCCAATAGGTCATGCCATGACTTTTCACAGATTTCTCAATAACTACCAGAACAATGCTCTAAACCTTTTATCATTTTAATTCCAAAATAACTCATTTTAATTTAGAATAATTATTCAGTTCTAAACTAATGTAACTCAGAACAGAAACTGTCCGTCTCTGTGTGTGTGTTTGTGTATGTCTGTGTGTCTATGAATGTATTACTTTTCAGTGAAGTCAGATCTACTGTTAACACAATCACATGGTTCAAATTGTTGAGATTTATGATAGCTATATATGTTAAATGTCAAACAAATTAAAAGACAAAAACTGGGGAAGAAAAAATTGCTTACTGGAGACATGAGAAAAAACCTATGAAGGCAGCTGTAACTTTCTTTTAACTAAAATGCATGTCTGAGATGATGAAACAATCCACAAATTCATGTATAATTTATCATTTTTCACTAAAAACATTTTAAAAAGTCAAAACACTTCACTGTGACATTTTCAAGTGGAATGTTTTGATTTTTTTCATTTCAAAACAACTTTTCATTTAGAAAAAATTACCACTTTTTAAGACGATCCCCTGAATATTTAATATTTTGGTCAACCTGAAAATAAAGTCTCAGATCTCTTTTTTCTGGGAATATTATAAATGTCCACATTATTTTTTCCAAATGATTGCTCTTTATCCACTTGATCAAAAAATTCAGTTATTCACAAAGCTGTCCTCCAGAACTCCTGTAAGACTATTCTGGTAGGCTCAATAGCCATTTCAGCTCCATTAAATGCACCTGAATTATGTGTTTAAACTTCCATAATTGGTGTTACTGCTCTGTAATGTTAACGCAGCTTTGGCCAAGAAAAGGTGTCCTGTCTGAGGAGGTATCAGCAATAACAGTAGGTGGAAGCAATAGACTCAGCCCAATACAACTCATGCTTCCAGCATCCCTCCTTTTGCCAAGTTTAACAGGAGGGGAAAAAAAAAGAAAACAATTAGCTACATAACAGGAAAAAAAAAACAAAGCACTTGCATGGATATGGTCTATATGGATATGCTGAATCTGATTCATACACTAAGGGACTGTGGGATTACACTGCTATCATAATAATGCTAGCACCCATCAGTTTGTGGTCAATGGGTCATCCTCTTCTCTCTCTGCTAGCTTGCAAATTTATTGGCACAACTTTCCCAGGTAAAGTGCAAGTGTCAACCTGACGATGAAGTTTAAAAAAAGAGAAGCTGGATTTTGACTTAATCATTTCTAGATAAAAAATATTATTTTGGCTGTTGTTTTGTCTATTTGGTTCCACATCCCCCCAAAAAGATCAGCTTTGTATTTTAAGGGTGATATGAAAGTGGAGCTGATTTTGCTCAGGGAGCAACCAAGTTCATACTTTCATGAGGATTCAGTTGAACCTTGTATTTAGAGTTTATTCAAGGGTAAATTTAATATCTGCTAGGTGGACAGGTAATAGTACTGACATTGTGAAAGTTGACACTGCAAAATTTAATTCTTCGGTGGGTTGTTTGTTTTTTGAGTATAAGCTGAAGATTGGCAAAGCAGATGCCACAAATTTCAGCTACCTGTAACTGCACATCACTGAACTAAGTAAATCTGTTTTATTTTTCCAAGACATTGAAAGGGTCAACACCAAAGAAACCAGGAGCCTTGCTCTTGTTACAGTTGAGCCTGAAACGCCATGTGTGTCATGGTTTGAACTAGATGGTTCTCCACTCTGAAACAACTCTGCAGAGAAGGGCATCTCTCCTGGACTTGGCATGGGGTCAAAAAGCCAAGAAGCAGCCTTGTGCATTAGCAATCTCCGTGCATCTTAAACATTCTTCAGATTCCCCCCAACTTGGTTTTCTGGTAAAACTGATGTAAAGTATAAAAAGCAGAAAGTAGAGACTTTTGCAGAGGATATAGCTGTAAGAGACAATGGGTTAAATCTTGACCAAGTGAGTCAAATGTACAGGGAATCATCCACCTGCCCAGGCTAGAAATAAGATCATTTCAAAGCTTGTAAGTGAACTTGATGCTGTCCTTTAATGTGCCACTAAACAATTCATAAAGTTCATGGCTGGAGTTGACCCCTGTTACTGTGCTCCTTCTTGGCAGTGTTTCTAGGCAAAAGCTATTGCACAGCTGTAGGAAGCTCAGCACAGGAGAGCAGAGGTTTATTTGAAACAAACCGAGGATTATCATGATCAGATCCCTACAGACATACTGTCTGTGAGCCCAACAATGTATTAGATATCAAACTGTACAGACCTAGGATCTTTTAGACTGGGAGATCTTCAGACTTCTATATTCCCTATAATTAGATTCTTCACATGATTACTTTTGTAGTTTGTTATATAAAAGGTTTTAAAATGACTTGAAATTATATTCATTGCAGCAATTGCAACAATGGGCTTCCCTGTAATTTATCCTAGTGTTTTGAAACCAGGTTTATTTTATGTCAGGGAGCGTATCGCTATAATACATGTACTAGAGCAATTAAAAGTAACCAGATTTATTGATCAATCTTCCTTTTAATGTTCTCTGTGCAGATCCCCATTGCTTATCAATTTATTTTATTTGATAACTGGAGTGTTTTCACTTGTTAAGGAAAACCTGTAAGACATACTTTCATGATGTCCAGACTACTCCAAGCTAAAACAGATAGCACAGCTCCTAAAGCACCGTCAGATGCCCAAGCCTACTGAAAACCACAAAATCAGTCAGGAGAATACTCTCTTTTATATTCATTGAAGTACTGATGCTACACTAATGAAGAAACATGAGTAATTTCAGTGGCCATTCCTGAACTTAATGGTCCAAATGATGCAGATACTCACCTTGTGCACTCAGGCAGGATAGTATCTGCCAATGCAAAAACTGAACTCACGTTTGGAACCAAAGTAGCATACTTACATGTAGCAAGAACTTTGTTCCTAACCTGCTCTTCTGGTCTGGGGGAAATGGGTTATTTGAAAGGGACAAACTGTGTGAACAAGCAATGATCCTTTGTCAAGGTTTGCTTTTAAGACTGCCTGGCTTTAGGTGTTGAACTGATGTGATTCTTCAGAGTAAGAAGTTAAACCTTCTAGTCTCTTTATAGAGCAGTAGGAAGAGGTAAATTTCTATAACTGATTCATCTAAGAATCTCAGGACACTACAGCCAGGTAAGGATAGTCAGTGTGTATATAGTCCCAAAGAACAGCACTGATAATAGACGTAATTAGATCTTTAAAATATATTTCCTTAAACAAAGTGTCAAACATCCTGTTTCCATCTGCACTTTGAAACAAGCACACTTATTCACATCCTTTTTTTTAAAGAGTTTTCTTACATTATAAAGCAGAATCCTTTCATAATCAATTGTAAAAAACAATAAACAGCAATAAACATCACTAAGGTCATCATCAGGACCAATGAAAATAGCAAGATGCAACCTAGTAATTTCTGAATCCAAAGAGCATATAGTATCTGGCACTCTTCTCATCACTTCTGTGAGGCAGGAATTAAATTAACTTGTTTGTTTGAAAATAACTTGTCTCTATAACTGTGAAAAAGCATTCCTGTTTTGTCATACAATCACAAAAAGCTCTTCATGACAGAAATAACTGAAGTTACCAGAGGCCATAAGCTACATATAAAGTTCCTTTTTCAATATAACCATATGCAGTAGAGCACTGTACCCATAGTGCTTGACAGTATCGTGGGATCTGGTGTTGTTAGGGTAAGCAGAAATGCTCAGTAAAGTCCAGTGAGGAGCGATCTGTTGAAGAAATCAATCTAGAAGCTTTCCTAAGATGTATTTCAACTTGTTGATTTACTTGATGAAGAACATTGCCCAATGCAGTATTAATAAGGACAGGTAAAACTGAATTTGTTGTGCAGAAGCTCTGTGCCCTGCAGTGAGTGGATGCCTCTGGGTGAATGCATGGCACATGCCCACTGGAATTTATGTACCAAGGGGCCAGGTCTTGCAGCTCCAGCCATGTCTCTCCTGGCACAATTAGCTTTATTTCAGAGCTAGGCTCAAAGGGGAAAACATCTATAGTACAGTTAAAAGGAACACCACTCTCTCTCTTCTTCCTGCTAGCTGATCTGATTTTTTCTTTGCATTTTCTTCTTTTTCTTGCTTTTGTTCATACAGGATTGGCACAGTAGCAATATCAATGGTGCTGCTGCTGTGACAAAATGTGCTTCGGACCTGTGCATCTTTAGGTTGACTGCAAATGTTTGAACTGTTCTTCTCTAGATATGAGGTGACCTATCCTACTTCTACAGAACGCTCATCCACTTGCTTTTAGGCACTACCTGAACTCAGCTGTCAGCCCTGTATATGGTCAATGGAAAAAATAAGCACCTCCAAGATGTCATCTAGATTTTCGGTGGCTGAATCGTTCTCTATGTGAGCTTCTCTCATCTTATTGAATACTGAAGGACCCTAGGAGAGGTATTCTCTCAGTTTAGTTGTCTTGAGTGTATTGGATCAATTCAGGATTATGGGACAAATATAAATGCTCTGTTGAAAGCTGAGAAGCAAATTACCCAGTACATATGTATGGCCATAATACAGAACACTAAACTACTTGAGCAATAGAATATCACTGTCACATTTAGTTTAAACATCATAATATTTGCATAGATTTGGGGGTTTTAAAATATAATTAGTGGTATATTTCACCATCTTGTAGGGAAATAACAAGTCATGGGCAACTAGTAAAGGTCTGTATCATAAACTACAAAGATACTGTATTAGGTGGTGATAAAGGTGACTGAGTTTGAAATGTAATGCAAATAGTGAGAATGTGGCCATATACATCATCTATTTTCTGTCCTCTAACATCAAATGTATTTTGCTACTAGACATTTCAGCTGCTAACTGATCTTTTTGATTTTTCTAGATCTGGAGTTTCAGGCTAGGTTAGTATTATTCAGCTAAAGCTTTTTCTGATGTCTGGACTAAAGAGAATTATAACTCCAGCTGTTGGCTTCCAGCAGCCAATAACAAACCTATTTACTTGGAAATTTTGCCAATTTTAATTAACTATTACATATACTAATATGTGCAAGCACTGCACTTAACTAGTGCTATGTCTGGGTATGTGTTCTTTTCCTCAAAAGGTCAGTGCTATGCTTTTATAATAGAAGATAGAAAATAAAGCTATTTGTGTATTCCAACCCCACCACCTACCACACTAGTTTTCTAATATATCAAGATTTGTTTATTTGTTTGCTTTCTCCCAAACATACATCTACTCAGGAAGATATAAAATTGAGTCTGAAAAAGCTTTTTGCAAACGTACCTGCAATGTTAATTGACTATTGTTACTTTATGTATGTGTCTATGTGAGTATACATATATATACCCATACATATGGCCAAAAATATGCTTAGGACAATTAAAAAACACTATCAAGCAAAACCAAAATTCAAGACACCTCTCCCTTTTTTCATGTTTCTTTTAACATGTACCTTTGATTTGGGAAGGGGTATTTTAGGGGCATTTTGCAGGTAGGAAACCCAAGTAACTTTCCAGTGAGGCAGCGGTCTTTGCCATGTCATTTTCATTACCTGTGTTGGTTCATTTGTGACATGGCTAACACACTTACAAAGCCATAAAGGTCAAACAGTGTAAGTTTATCAAAGCTCGAACACTTTTCCTTTAGAGCCTTCTCAGGTTAGTATTCCTACCCTGTTATTGCCCGTTCTTTATTTTTCTACAGCTACAGCCAGTAAGCTGGCAGTAGGCAACTTCTTCCAGAAGTATGTCTTAACCCTGACCTACATGAAACATATCAGAACAGTGGGTATTTCTAATCACACTATAGGAAACAGCTCTCTGAAAGTGGCTGTAACAGCATGTCACTTTGTCATATTTACAGACACACAGGCATTTGAAGCACCCCAAGGTATTTGTAAGTAATTGTCATGATGATTCCAATCCATTGCTAGCTATGAATTAAATACCTAAACAGTTTTGGTTAACGAACTAATTATCCTAGTGGAAAATTGTATCTTTAGTTTATTCAGTGAGCTGGAAATAGAACAGAAGCTAGACATTGCTGTTCCCAGAGTAACTATGATTTTTGATGTGAAAGGAGAAGGCAAACAAGTTAAGATACATCTTACTGATAAACATCGTAGATGGTTTAAGACCCCTCACTTATTCTGAGTCTGTCAAAAGAATCTATGCATTCCGTAAATAGTTTGTAGCAAGAGGGGCGTAGTACTGAATAAAGAGGACAGTAAGAAGATTCTGACACTTGAAAGGTCTTTGACAGCCTGTGGCTGACCGCTGATAGTGTTCAGAATAGACTTATTATCAGCCTTGGTGTATCTTATCCACATGAACAGGGTTGTTTGAAAATTAAAGAGTGTGGGAAAGAAAAAAGTCTCACACTCAGTATTTTTAATACTTTTGCATTAAAATATGCATTTCCAAAACCTGAAAAATCCCCAACCATTCTTCTAGAGTATATTTTTTAATTATGTTCTGCATAGAAGAGGCACAATCAAACCACAGAATTATCTACGTGCATTGTTATAGTACTATTTAAGCTTATACTTTTAAAACCAGAATAAAGTATTTTTATTTAAAATGAGGAGTTTTGTAAATGGAAAGAAAAATGCAAACTTCTTTTTTTTAACCTCCTTTTTTTTGTTCCTTTGTTAATATCTTGCTCTGCTAGGTTTACAAATCCTAAATAAATAGAAATTAGTGCTCCTTACTTTGCAGTCCATTTGCTTTAGATGTTTGCCTTGAGGGACATTTGTGTATTCTACTAATGGCTGCAGCAGAGTGCTGTCTCATTTTCATTCTGGCAAAAAAAGGCCGTTTCCATGGTTACAGTTTCATTTGCTAGAGAGAAACTGATGGCTGTTAGTGATCCCATCATAAGCAACTTCTGTCAGATTTCTTATCAAGTAGACATATTTTGACAAAGTGAAAGATAACACCATAATAAGAGAACTAAGTTGCTACTCTATGTAATGAACCATTTAGCATTAAATGAAATGTGAAACCACATTTTTAAGACTGAAGGTGGAGAGGAAAAAGTAGTATTTATAATTTACGAAAATAAGAATATTCAGTGCTGGAATAATGATAGCCTGCTTGCTTTCTGTTGTCAAGGTAAATCTAGTAGCATAATATTGATTTATATTTTAGGGTCAGATACAAACTTTCACCATCATCTATTTCATGCAGGAAAGGCTGCATGAAGCTATAAGAACTTTTATGTTTCCCTGGGGTAGCCCATTTGGTTAGGTATGGCTCAAAGGTATGGCTCAAAGCTGAGTCAAGGGCTAAATGCATGGCTAGTAGGTCAACCTCCCCTCAGGCCCCGCTCTGAGTGTACGACAGTCTAGCATTTTGCCCCATGAAATGCGTGCCATGTCTATTCAGAAGAAATGCTGTGGACCTAGAAACCTGGAAGAAATTGACCCAACCCGCTGTTCTTGTGAGCTGGGCAGGAAGCCAGACCACAGAAATGATTTGCCTCAAAATATTCTGTTATGGAGAAAGTGTTTATTGAAGACCTATGTAACCTGAGGACTGAAGTTTAATATGGGTTTGGAAGGAAAAAGAAGATAGCATATTGCTTAATTTTAGAAGGTTGCCTTGTGTTTCAGGTCTTGAAGGTATCATACAGACACTGCATCACTAGGTTGCCAGGCTTTTGTGGTTCATTATCTCAAGAAAGTCTAAAAAACAACCTCCAAAAACTAACCAACAGAAGAGGAGAAGAACAGAAGGAGGCAAATAAAACACATTGAAATATTAGGATAGAAACAAAATATCATGAAAAATATATATCCCAAGAGGTTGTGGAAAAGGACTGAAACAACAAAGAAAGGAATACTCAGGTAAAATTAAATACTAATACACTGTGTATAAGGTGAATACTCTGGGGTTAAGTTGGAGATTTGTCGAGTATACTTGTATTAATGCATATCAAGCTTTTTCTCCTTAGACTCCTCCATAAATCTCCATCTATATACAGATATTTGTTTAAAATTTAATCTGACTTGAAGCAGAATATCAGTTCATTATTGCCCTTCACTTCTGTAGTCATTCAGCTTTACAAGTGATGTGAAATGCTTTCAGACTAAAATGATAGTGCCTGATTTTTATCTAAATTATTATTTTTTTATATTTCTCCAGCACATTTGGAAATGGGATGTAACTCTTTGATCAGTTTCATGTAATTTGTTATTAACTTGCTTTGGAAAAGCACTCTAGAATAGCTAAGAGAGGCCAGTAGTGGTGGTGTTCTACTTTGCACTCAAGATGTGCTCTGGGAGCAGGACTATATGTGAATTTGAATTACCTCCAAAAAGTATACAATCCCCCAAAGGTTCTTCTGAGATACAAAAGCAGCCGATGTCCTGCAGATTTATCTTTAATTCTTTGTTATTATAAATGCTGTATAATCCACGGAGGTTTGAAAGTGTTCACTTCCCCACCCTTACTTGTCTCATGCTTTAGCAGAATCTTAGCTTTAAGGTACCCATTGAGCACTTAAGGTGGCTTTTGCCATTTCATATATTACTTAAAACCATACTGTGTAATATTGTCTGGGAAGGTAGGCATTAGAAGTCAAAACGAATGCCACTAAGCTCATTCTTACAACATCCTTCAGAACTGGATCCTGCAGCAGGACTCTTAATGCACCACCACACATGCTCCTCAAAACTGTTTGAAATGAGGAGCCTATGTCAACATGTCTATACGCATGGCTGAAGCCAAAGTCATTCTCTGAAGACCTATTGCTGAGGTCCCGTTTCTTTCACAAGAGCCAGTGACTAGTTTTTTTCACACCCAAAGATCCCATTTACTTAAATCTAGAATGCGTGCCTCTGTCATCTTTCCTTCAATGAGCGTAAAGGATTGGATCTTCTACAGCAGCTGGTGCTGCCCTACCTCAGGTTCCACTGAAGCTGATGATAAAACTGTCTCCAATTTGAACTCGAGCAGAGTTAAATCCATGGTACATGCTTTTGAAAAATCCCACTCCATATGGTTTCTAAAGAGTTAGTGACTAACAAAAGGCACTGAAGTAATCTGTACCTTTCAGATGGGATTTCTAACATATGTATAATAACATCAGTGACACAGGAATTGAATGCGTAGCACTCTATTAAATTCCATGAGCTGTAATACCATATTTCTAAAGCTGTGGGAATGTTAATATCTGTTTGCACTGCAGCTGTGCTTTGCCACAACCTTTGGAATCTATCTGTTTATGAATTAGGTACACTCACCCTGCCCGTAACTAACTCTGTAACATGAATAGGGGTTGAGTGAGAAAGGATGCAGGACCTGCATAACCCGAGAGCTGTAACTTCGATAGGCAGTGCTCCTCAAAAGACACAGAGCTTCCTTGATGTGTCTAATAAATCTAAATTGGACAGACTCAGAAACAAAAAATAAGTCAGCATAGTTACCTCCCTAGAACATCAGCTTTGGAAAACCTTTCTTCCTTTACCTTTTTCCTTAAACACAAACTTCACATACTCATGCTTCTGCATTTACTGAAGCTGCTGTTGTGAGGAGCACAGATGGATCTTTCCTTTTTCTTTTCATCATATACATGTGTTTACCACAGTCTACACAAGGAATGAAATAGTTCTTTCTTCAGAAATAGTGGCAAAGATGACTTAACTGCATTGCCCAAATAACCAGAAATGTAAATTTAAGATGAGCTTTTTTGGTACCATGATCAAAATATTTAAGTGATTTAGGGTCAGAATTGCCACTGCAGTTCAGTCCTTCCCTGAGTACCTAAATAAGTTGCCTAATTTTCACCAATGCTTTGCTCTTACATGTTTTCTGATTTGAACAATTGTTATGTTGTCAAGTCCTAGGAACAGGCATTACTAACATTTAAGTGCCTAAGAGTTTTATATGTTTGACTTTCAGTGGGATTTGAGCACTTCATTCATTGCCATAGCTCCTTCTAAAAATCACAGATGAGGAATTTAACCATTAGACATTCTTTTAAAGAAGAAAAATTCTTGTGTAGATGTATTTATTTGTTAGTGCCTCAGTGAAAGATGCCATGTCACCTTCTGGTGCCAAGGATCTGCTTGAGCAAATTGACAACTGTGAGCAACAACTAAAACTGACAACTTCATAACCTTGCCAAGCATTAAGAAAAAATGGCTGTTCATTCTGCCCATGGTGCATAAACGGCTTTTTATGTCCCAGTATCCAGGATGCTGTTCTGTGGAAGAAGAAAGGTCCTGACTCAAGTTATTTCCTGTTCAAATAAGAAATCATAAAAGAAAATCTTGTAGCTTTAGTAGTATCTTAACAAACTCTGGGTCTGACACATGCAAGTCACGAAAACAGAAGCAGAGAAGCTCCTTCAAGCTTATATGGTAAATACCAAGGTGTAGTTTAGTGGCAGGGTATATCACAGACAGGTAGATCTTAAGATACAGGTCTCGTCCTACATGAAAGAAAGAAACAAGTTTTCTGAAATCCATTTTTAAGTCACTCTTGGTACATTGATGTAACACATTTCCAAAACAATTTGCCATTCGGCAAAGGCAGTGACATCAGTTGTCACAGATGTATCTCAGCATTCACATGACAAATGAAGGGAAGAGAAAATTAGCAAAATTCACCATTTCCAATAAAGCTAAGCTCAGATAGACACTACGTAAGGTATTTACTGATAAGCTATTCTCAATTTAATGATATCACTTGAATTTTCAAGGTATAAATTTCATTTTTCCATTTCAAACTGATCCCAGAACTGTAGTCTTCAGAAATGTTAAAAATGGGTAACAAAAAAATAGGCAGACAAATATACAGGTATCAGTGAATACCGTTTTAATAATGTTAAGATCAAAGGGAACATGCATTTTGTCCGGAATTACGCACAGAAGATCTGTTCATGCTACATACACCACAAGCTGCAAGTGTTTCTGAGCAGTAGAGAGCGGGTTAGGCCAGAATCCAGAAGTATGAAAGATTTCAAAAGATTCCTGCAAAAGGGGACATGTAAGGTGTGTTTCTTTTTATTTAGTATACAGAAACCAAACTTTGGGAGCAAAAAGACTTTCCAAAATACTTTGTATGGAAAACACCATATGTAACAGTTCCACATTGCACAAAGAAACCACCTTTTTTTCTTTTTTTTTTTCCCCCCCCCCCCCCACCTGTTCAGGAGCTTCAGCAAAACGGACTCTTTCCTTCAATTAAACTACAAGCATAGGATTTTCCAATGAGAAAATGAAATTTCACGGGCAGCTTTCATGGGTTTTTTTTTTTTTTCCTTCTACATCAATCGTTCCTGGAATGGAAACAAACCATTAAGCAATGTAAAGCAATACTACACAATAGTTCAGTGACAGGAAGTGAAAAATAATGTATCTAGTGGGGAAATTACACAGTCATCTAATTAGACAGGATATTGTGACATATAATTAGTTTATGTTTGCTGAGTACTTAAAAAAATGCAAAGCTCTTTATAAATGCTAACCATTAATATTTAACCTAGGCATATATAATTAACAAAAGCCTATTCTAGGCAAAGCATTAGAACTAATTAACAACCATACTTTCATAAGAAGTACTATCATATTCTACATTTTTCTAAGATGCTAGGACCTTGCTTTTAAGAATGAAGTACAGAACCTGTACAGTGCATTTAAATATAAAAATAGGAATTCAAGGTTTGGAGGTTTGGGTTTTTTTTTTGGTTTTGGATTAAAACATATTCCACAGACTATCATATAGTTACTCTTTTCCTAAGCACTTGTGGGATTGTTTATGGAAGGACTCCACTTGACCAAGACTTACTTGACTTCTGGAAATTAATGAGATTACATTACAGAAGAGTTTGGCAGCAAACTGAGCAGCCATCATTCCCATTTCACTGTCACAGATGAAAGTTGGAAGTAATTCTACAGTGTCAGTGTACTCACATCAGCATGAACCATGGCAAATGAGAGTTGAACTAGGCCTATCATATCCAAGGGAAAGGTGAAATTTGGGATCCAAATTAGGTAGAGAAATGTGACAGTAGCACACTGCTGATTTTGAGGAAAGTTCTTTTATTTTTTTGCATTCAAGCAACTAGAGTTCAAGTCAAAAGACAGGAGAAAAAATAAATCCTGAATTGCAAAAATGAAGTGGCAAAGGTTTGATACATAGCGACCCTATATTTAAGCCAAAACAAACTTTCATGACATATGGTGTTTATACGAAGAATTATGACTTCTGCTATTTCCATCCAGCTACTCTATGTAGCTTTGTACCACTGTAAATTTTGCTTGTTGCATGAACTTTAGCACTACATTTTAACAATAAAAATGTTGTGCACTGACATTTTTGTTTTGCTTAGGTTCTTCAAGCAAAGTTTAAATTTTTTTTTTTTTTTTGATGGAAAGAGAATCTGATGTTCAAATACAAAAACCAAGTCATACCCAAACTTTAATTTTGTGGCCTGTATGATAAGAATTTTCCTCTAGTAGTAAGATATTGCTCTGCTGGCCAAAATGTCCCTTAATCCACATAAGATGAGCAATACCTGTACATCTATTAAATACTGAACTGATGAAAAAACAAGTTAGAAAAGTCTTCCTAATCAGTAGGATTAAAATAGAGACAGTCTCCGAGGATTTACTTGCATGTTATTTTACTTAGAGATTGCACAAAACACACTCAGTGGGATAGAAACAGAAGGAAAAACATAGGGTGAGGAGCAAAAAAAATCCAGCCATGACACATATTAATGCAATGTGAGAAAATAAAAAAGCAATAAACAAAAATAGATATTGAATGAAATCAGTGCCTGGAAAGCTAAGGGAACAAAATGTGCCTAATGACTGTCCTGCAAACCTTCACTTAGACAAATATTCTGTGCTCATGCAAACAGCTCTATTTTTGTTAGCTGGACTGTCCATGTAAGGATAAAATTTTGCAGCTGAGTTCCTAAAAGACTTAAGTATACTTATTTGCTTGTTCATGTCTCATTAATATAATGTAATCTGCTATTTCCAGTTCCTCATCCTGAGAGACTCAAGTAGATTTTAACATTAATTTCTAAGATCCATCAGCAAAATATATTTACTATATATACATTGAGACAGAATCTTCAGCTTGCTTTGAATAAGTATTTATCCAGAGGTCTATTTTTCTCCCTGAAGCTAGTAATTAAGGACATGACCTTTTAAATTTCTATCCACTGGGTCTAAGAATCAGAGCAATATTATAAATCACTTCAAAAAAAAGAATCCAACTAATATCAAAGAATCCTCCAATATATTAAAACTTTCAGCTTGATCTCTACAAGTTTTCCACGCCAAGCCCTGACAATTACATACCAATGCTATTTTTCAAATTACTGTTTCAGTTTTCTGGACTCATGGTAACTTTAGATAAATGCATACTTTCATTCCAGCTGATACATGATCTTCTTTTAGTCTGAAGCTGAATTAATTTTAAACGATAGAAATATGCAGAAAATGGAGACTTAAACCAAGTGGTCTATAACAGATGTGATCTCATCAGGGTTCCATTTGTTAAAGGAAATCATTGAATATTAACTAAAAGTTAATTAGACCTAATTGCCAATTAGAAAGAAAAAGTAATTTGAAACTATCTGCTGCCAGTGTCTTATTATTACCTTTGAGAATCCTAAATCTAGAAGAGGGTATGTTACCTGTCCATATATCAGTTCTAGTATACAAGGTCCATTGCTAAATTCTGGTTCATTAAAGAAAGTCTCACAGACCTCAAAAGATCCGAAGGAAAAGATAAACAACTTGTCTTGAAATACTGGAAATACTGAAGGACTCATTAACTTGCTCTTTTTAGAAAATAATACACTTTTCTTTTAGTTTTGTTTTATGAAGTTCTTAATTTTCAAAAACAGCTTAAGGGACACCAGACCATATTGGGAAGCAGAGACTGTGCTGAAAGTGAAGGGAGTTGCATCTGTCAAAATGTTGTACACTTAATAAGAAGAGAGTGGATCACAATGCGTAAGCAAAACACACTTCCATCAGCCTTTGCATCCCAGGTCATTAGCTGTACAATCAAGATGACTTTACCCATCACAAGGAATGCAATGAGAATTCAGTGTACTTCGCCTAGTATGTATCCTGGTAAAACAAAGCTCTGGAGTGACAAGAACTTAAGCTTTCCATGGATCATATGGTTCTCATATAAATATAGGAAAATAAATTAATACTATGACATCCACTGTAGCTGGGAAAGAAGGTAAGCACAGATGGCTGACAGAATGCAAGTGAAGGTCATGAGATGGTGAGGTCAATCAATGACTAAGTTCTGTATTGAACTGTTTTGATTCCTCTTTGAAAATTAATGTGGGCAGTTGTGTGAGATTGTTGCAGAAATACTTCCACTTATCTCCTCAACCTCTCTTCTCCCCCATCTTAAAGGAAACTCAAGCCATGGTGTAGTTGACAGAGTCAGTCAAGGGGAAAATAATGCAAAATGTCAGATCTAGAAACTTACTTCAGGGACTGCTGTTTTATTATCTTGGCCCTTAATTTTTCAAATAAAATACTATTTTTATGAGAAGTAACTCTTTAGATAGCACAAGAAACTACAACTTACCTTTGAACCTATCTCATAAAAAATCAGCACCTGTGCCTACCTAATCATTCCAGTTCTTGAAGGGCCACCATAATTGTTAATTAACCAGGTTGCTTCAGCTGGCTTCTAAAATGCCAGAAAGGAGAGATAAGCAACATATGCAACCATTTCAAGCATTTAGGAGGATAATGCTGCAATAGTCTGAATTCTTGGTGTAGCCTTCTTCAAGGAAGGTTCACTGTCACACCAAAAAAGTCCCGTAAATTTCCAGTCTTGTTGCTTGACACCAAAAAAACTCCAACATATTAGTAATTTGAGCCTTTCGGCTTGAGATTCTCTATTGTCTTACAGGTATTATAAAGTGAGATCAGTACAAGCTGTCTTGGAATTTCTTGATTTGAAGGGATCTGCTGCAAGTTATATGAACTGCACATTATTTGCCATTAAAATGTATATGGCAGCTTCTCCCTGTAAGCTGCCAGGTCACTCAGCAGTCTACTGACACCTTTCACTGCAAAATCCACGTGATCAAATGGATCCTCTTTTCCAAAACCAGTCCTAACACAGTGAATTTGCCACCACTTCAGTAATGCATCTGTTGTTATCCCAACCCACTGAACTGATTTTGAAGATCTTTAAATAAGATAACATTATATTTTCTGAAGCAAGAATTGATAGTTGTCTCCAGGCTCTTTTAACTAAGTTTATGTTCTAGATTCACATTACAGAGTGCACTTTTATTAAAATAATTATTAGACCCAGCCTTAAGGCTGCTATCAGAAAGTTTTGAAAGAAGAAATAGAAATTCACATTTAATGTCTCATCTTGAAATGAAAGACCTACTGAGCCATAAGTGACATGTAAGGTCTTTCCCATACTTCTACACATTAATAGTATTTCTGCCCTAAGGATTTGTGGAAATATTTAATATTGCTTTTTAAGATCACACAAAAAAATTCTTTTGAGATTTCTTCTTGAACAACTGTCTATAATCTAGAACTTTTCCAGTTTTCAAAATGAGCTTTTTGTAGCATAATGTTTATTCTTAACAGACAATTATTTTCAGAGGCCTGTGCAATCCCTAGTAACCACAAAGACATTCTGTGGCAAAGAGCCTAGCCACTTCTGTATTTGTTTTACAGCTTCTGAGTATAAATACAAATAAAGCAGCAAAGAATCAGTAAGAATGAAAGCAACAGGAGAAATAATATTTAGTGAAATTGCAGGAGAAAAGTAGGGGCAGCAAAAATTCATCTATCAATACACTGCAGAAGATTGCCTTACTGAATCTGTCTGGTTCCATAAATACCACAAATACAGAGACATATTTGGTTTCTTCTTTTCTACTTTTGTTTCATGCTCTATGCCCTCATCCAGCACTTATTTACTTATCTTAGGTTGAGCAGTTACATTGTTCTGTTGATCAAAAATATCTCAAGGAATCACACAGCATACCCTGCTAAAACCTTTTCATATTATGAAAGTATCTTCCAATTTATTCAATTTTTAATTTTTGTTTTCAAATGACACATATATTCACTAAAAGATGGGATGGAAAATGAGAAGCCAGGGTATTTCTGCTTTATAACAGTAATTTTCATTTCAGAAGAAAAAAACTTACCTCTTTGCTTCTTGTCCTCAGGAAAGCGACAAAGTGACAAATTTTATTGCTTAACAGATCTGCACAGAAGATGCTATTCACAGCACAGAGAGTATACCTCTAAGAGCAATCCTAACAGATATCTAGCAAAGTCACCTGCCAAATGACCTTATGTGGAACTCTGTAGCTTGTCTATACTATAAATATTAAATTTTCATTTGTACTGTGCACATTAAACTTCACAGATATTTTCCAGTCTCAAAGACCATAAAGAAATTCTTAACAACCTGAAATTTCATAAATATTGTTTTGTTGCACTTGATGGGAAAAACTGACTTTTTGTTGTCATGGCACAAACCTCTCCCTTGTCAGCAAACAAAAATCCATTATCTGTTAGTAATTTAGGGCCTACGGCACAGAGACAGGACTACTACTAATCCTTCTGTCTTGGTCCTGCATCCAGCCCAGATCATGCTTAAATTGTGACTGTTATTCTGCACAGAGACCACATCTTTTTTGTGTGCAAACAGGAATGACAAGTTGTTTAGGAGAAATTATACGTAATAGTAGAGGAGGCAAGAGAAGGCAGATGTAAGGTATTAATTAATCAATTAATTAATTGTATTTACTTTGGCTAAATTTCTGCTAGTGGTGATTACGTGCTCACCCAGAATTTGCTGTATTATTTAGCGGTAGAAGTTAGGCTTCCCACTCCATCAGTGGCTCAGGCAAAGCAAAGCAAAGGCTGAAGAAATTCATCCCCTGATCAGCTCTTTTGTTTCTCAGACTATTGTTAATTCATAAATTAAATCATAATGTTTGCTTTCCTTATACTGGGATTTCCAGTCTGTGAGGCCAAAACCTACCTCGAGTCACAGACAAGTGTACCAGCAGGAGAGAGGAATGGGAGTTTCTGGGTCTGCAGACCACCAGCAGCCATCGGGCAGAGCAGGAGGCCGCAGCCAGGCTGTGGCGTGGGTGGGGAGGCTACACTTCAGGTGTCACTAACGAGAGGTGCGGCCGATTCAGACGGTGGTAATCTCAATGGAGGCTCCACCTGAAGACACAGATATTGAGAATATCAGCCAAAAGGGACCAAAGACACCAGGCAGAGTTGTTAGTGTTTAAGGTGCAGGCAGCAGCCCCCTGAAGGAACAGCTAGTTAAAGAAAATTTAGAACAAAGGCAGGGTTTTATGGCCTGGTGCAAAGCCCATTAAAGTCAATGGAAAGGTGCCTATCTGGAAGCATTTGAAACCCCCAGATGACATTAAGAAATGTGAAGACTCCAGAGTTCCTGAAAATAAAAGAGCAACCTCCGTAACTTAATGGAACTTACTGTTGGCAATAAACATGAAGAGGTTCCACTGAGAAAGCTGATACTGAAATTAATACGGGACAAATGACAGAACATCATCCAAGTCTGGGATGGAAACCTGAAGACAGTCACTAGAAAAAAAGGTATTTTATTTGAAGATCATTATGCCTTTTTCCCTCTTACTTTGTCTCAATCCCAATGACTCATAAGGCAGTAAGTTCAATAGAGGTAGGAATATGGTACAGGGTGAATGCTGAGCCATATTTTAGGTCTTTTGGAAATGACCCATTTTTACCATTTTACTGACTGAGTAGCCTGTGGCTTTTGTGCTTTAGAGCCTGATATTTGCATTTGGTGGACAATTTCAAATTGCTACAGTCATTTGTACAGTAGGTAAATTTCTCTTTTGTTTTGTGGCTAGTTTTCCATTGGGTTTTTTTGTTGTTGTTTTGTTTTAAATTTGGTTTCTTTTCCCTACGGTAATGGGGCTTGACAGCATGATTCCCTCTTGGGGAAATTGGACATATGTAGCTTTTAATTTCTTCTGGAGAAAGAGCAGCTAAATTAAAAGTAGCAGGATGTCTCTTACAAAAGGACAAATTTTCTACCCAGCTTGAGTTGTGGCTCAACTTGAGTAATTTTGTGGGAGAAATCATGCTCCCTACTGGGGAATAATTGCCAGTGGCTCAGTGCATTCCCAGTGGGCACGTCATTTTAGTGCAGTTTCCCTAAACCTTAATTCCATGCATAGTAGAGTCACCATGTAGTTGCAAGAGGATTCACGTAAGAAGGAAGATCCCTGTCATTCAAATGAGAATGTTGTTTGGGTGAATAGTCCATGATTTGGCCTTCAAACAAGAATGATCTTTTAGGTAAGACCTCAGTGAAAATCTGGGTTTGATTGCAGGGCGTCTCGTAACCTCTGTTGTGGCCCTGAATAAAGCTCCTTATTACACTGTGTCTCAGTTACTTATCAGCAAGACTTTCTTCTCTCACAGAAGTGTTCTGAAGAGTTCATTAATATTTGTGAAGTATTTAAATGAAAAACTTACTGAAGTAGAAATAATTCAGGGCTGGGCACCTGGGTCCACACTATTATTCCCAGCACAAAACAAAACAAAACAAAAAATCCCTAATTGATTCAGAGTGTTGAGGAAATGTTCTTCCAGGTTCCCCAGATGGCAAAAAATCTCGATGTATACAAAATATCAATAGGACAAGCAATCGTGCTTGAAGCTGAAACTTTGACACTGTGCCTCAACTTAACTAGAACCATCTGCTTGTGCACGAACAGTAGTAAAAGACTTGAAAAAATACAAAGCAGAGTGCACACACAAAACCAGGTAATAAGTAAGTATCAGTAGAGTTCACTTTATTGCAAAGCGACAAGAGCGAGTTTATCAGATGTACTCAAGAATAGGCAAACAGGGCCAATTAAAAAAAAAAATCCTCCGCAAGTCTGACCCTGCAATTAATCACAATACCTTACTGAAGTAACAATTAACTGCAGCTTAAATGATAGTCTGAAGAGCAAGGGGCTTTCTGGGAGACAAAACATGTGATGCGTGATCTGGGAAACAAGACTTAGGAATTTGATCATTTCTACCTGCAACTGGTACCTCTTAAGTTAATGTTCCCAATGTATTGCAGAACTGATATGGTTGGCCCAATTATCAGGCTGGACAGAGCTCCCTTCAAAAATGTGTTTTGCAGTCAGTTTGAAAAGATGCACAGAACATTACCAGAGGGAGAAGCAAGAGATTTGATTTTTAATGTAATGTTCAAATTTTGATATGTTTATTAGTGTTTTCCCTTAGATTATCTTTAGTGTTTTAAATCTTCAGCCTTGAGTTTACAAAAAACGTATATGTGGAGGTGAGGGAGCAAACAGTCAACGAATATGACTAAGCATTTTAAGTTTTGGGCAGATACTCTTGAGATGTAAGTGGTAAGCGGGCTCGAATAAAATAAATACAGAATCTGAATCACATACAATTTACCTCAAGATTCTAACAATATTGTCAATGCTCTCTGGTACATTCGATTTCAAGTAATATGTTTTATATTTCATTATTCTATCACATTAAAACAGTTACTCTACAATTAATAAGAACTGATTACTTTCTCTAATGAGTCATTGTTTACCATCGTAGACTATTAGTTTAGCTTAGGGTCTTGAGCCTAAAAGCACAATTTTTGCAAAACACTTAAGGCAATCATAAGTCCATAGAAGCCTTCTGTATAACCTATTTTACTGACAAACAATTACATTTTAGATTGAAGAGGTGAAATGATTAAGAATATTTGACTTAGTTGCCATGACAGCATGCATTTTTCATCAGGCAGAGTGTAATTACTACAATTTCAATGATGTAAAATCAAGAAAGATGATAACAAACAGCAGAACCATGGAGATATTGCCATTGCAACCAGGTTGCCATGGCAACAGTGATAATAATCTCAGTGATAGATGTTTTCTCTTGCTCTTTCCATTTTGTACGGTTATAACATTCAGAGCCAGTTTTTACCACAGCTTTTTATAGTTTATTAGACTGTCAAAATAGTTTATGAGATGTTGTTGCAAAGGAAATGACTGAGTTCCGCAGCCTAATAAAAATGCCAAATACTCTGTTTACATACTGCTCCAGCATTTAACAAACATTAAAAAATTGTATGAAAAATGATTTGATATTGTATCTGTATTAATCAATTTGCAAGGCATAAGCTCTGTCACTGAAGGTCAAATGAATACCTTCCAAGCATTACTTTTAGAGAGTCCTTTTAAAGTTTATTCTTGACACCATGCTGCCAACTCCTTTTACCTGAGCTGCTGCAAAACACGCAGCTCATGGGAAATACTTCATAAGGCCAGTAGACAGTTAGCTAGAAAAATAATGTTAATGATTCAAATAATGTAGGAACATTTAATACCTTAACATCAAGGAAGCAGTCAACACAGATTAAAGAATCCTTTATTTACTGAAAGTCTACCATAGAACATGAGATAGCACAAAAAATGTAAGACAATGTGTGCATGATTTTTATATTTATGTGTACATATACACAAAGTATTGTACACATATGCTATTTCATGCATTATGTTTGTAGTGTAAATATGAAGACAGAATAAATGTCTTCACAATGTTGGTTCCTATGCTACAGAGGTATCAGAAGGCATTGATTACTAGAGGAAGTACTGGGATTTAATTCTAAAGCAGAAATAAACCCCCTTTTTTACAGTTTTAAAAGCTGACTTTCTAAATATGAAACAATAACTTTAGGGTACAATGTCATTTTAATGGGAAACTTTAGAATTGTTTGCAAAGGAAATATTTAAATATCCTTTTCTATTTTTCCCTACCTTTTTCTCCCTAAGCTTAGCAACATTCACCATCCATTTAAAAAAAATTGTAGACATAGTCTGAGAAACAAACACATTTAAAATCTGAATATCGGCTACGACAAATTATTGCTCTTCATTGAAGCTACCTGAAATTTATTTACAGAACTGAAAGAATTGCTAGAACTGCAGCCTTGCCTACCATCCAGTCTGGCCAGCTGCCTTATACATCTGCTCAGCATGGAGACCTTCAGTAGAGAGCACAACCCAGAGAGAGAAAGGGAGGGACTCCTGAAATGTCGTGGTTAAACAGGTGGGTAATGGGGCAGGAAGATTCAGAAAGAGCATAAATGATTATGCACTGCTTTGAGGTGTTAATGTAGATTTGAGGACCAACATGGGAGACTGTTGCCTAATACCAAGACATTAGTGACTGATGACATCAGTTTCAGTCATGCTTCTCCCCAAAACTGTCGTGTCAAAGAGCAGAGCTCCTTAATCATGTGGACCCGACTCTGCTCAGTCCATAATACATATAGGCAAACATACATCCAGTAATTCCTCCATGAAAATGAATAAATTTCCTGTTTAGAGAACTGTTAACAAGTCCTAAAGTTTTTCTTAAGTTTTAGACAACTGTAACCTGCAGTTTCCTGTCACCATTCAATCTCAGTTATCTTTTTGGAAAATAAAATAAAGTAAAAGTACTGAAAAAAGCCAAAGATGCAGATTGTTAATAGAACACTGCTAAGTGCTACCGACAGCTTATTCCTTTGGCATTTATATTTTTGATAATCCTGAGATTTTTAATTCATGCTTGGTGACAAAAATAAATGAATTGGTATCTACCTACCTATCCCAAACCAAATAAGAATTTAAATGTATATGCCTTATTACAGTTAATGGATAACGCATGTTTACATTGTCTGTGTTTCTTGGACAACTTTTCTTTGTTGTATATGTGAAATGCGTATACAGTACAGATGTGTGGGTGAGAAAGAGGAAGAGAAGGAAGTCTGGTCTCCAAGAAGATCCACTGTAAAGGTTTACAAATGATATGCAGCAGCCGAGATTATGAAATCATAGATAAGCTGAGCGATGTTTTAACACCTAGTAACTTCATTGTAGTTCATAACTACAGAACTGATCCCAACAGTACATTTGGTAAAATTTATTTAGTAATTTTATCAGATTCTGAGAGTGGAACACTTTTTTTTTTACATCAAAATAGCTTGTGCTGTGAAAATGGGTTCCTGGTATTCAAATATAATTTCCTTCTCTCAATTTCACATCATCACTTTTAATTATGCTTCCTTACAATTAAATTATTTGGTATAAAGTCTTGTTATTAAGGATCAAATATTTGTAGTTCCATCTTCATTTTTATTTAGTTTAACTCAACTGTATGTACTGAGACACCATCAGTTTAATAGAAACATGCTTTTCCCTGAATGTCCTTTTGCTTTGTATTCTTATTCATACCATATATAAATGCTACAAAAACCCATAACTGAAAAAAATTCAAACAAAAAAGAATCTGATTGGCAGGGGGAGTCAAGGGAAAGAGTGAGAATACTTCAAGCTACTTTAATTCTTCCTTTGAAACTAAGCAGTTTTCAGGATGGTGGCACCTTTTAAATAAGCTTTTCTTCCCCAGGGGATCAATCCCTCCAGCCAACTCACCGTTTCTGTTGTTGCTCTTTAAAACTCTTTCCAGATTCACAGTAGCTTTTTTGGATAATGTACAGCCAAAAAACCCCCACCATGCAATAGTGTAACTGGGATGACATAGGAGCTGTAGAGATACTGTTGCCACCTCCATCATATGATGTCTTTGTGCATGTAGCCTAAAACTGCACCGCCTTTTTCTGGCAGCTGTTACACATTGCAAATTGATGAATACTTTGCTGTCCGCAGTTAGTCCCATGTGTTTCTTGCACCATTATTACTTCCCAGGTTTGTCTCCTTCATCAAATGAACATCCTTGCATTATGTCTGCCAAATATTATTATACATTATGCCAAATTTAATTTTTCTTTGTTGTTTATACAGTTACAGAGCACAGTCCTTTTCATCTATTTCTCCTTGGCCTCTGAGGTGTTTAAACTTCCTCCAGTCTTTGAATTTCACTAATAGACCTGACTACTAATGACTTAACAAAAATTATAAATAACTTCTACTGACCATCAATCCTGCTTGCGCCTTGCTCAACTTTCTCCAACTCAGTGTGGTCCATTTATTGTTACCTTGTGTTTATTGTGTTTTTTGGTCTCTTTTCATACCTCAGATCAGTCTTTCTTTTCCAGCTTAACTACATTTGCATTCCTTATTTGTATCAAATGCTATGTGCAAATGCTAGCTATCACCCATACACCAATTTTGCAATCTGAAGAAGGAAAGAATGAAAGCAAAAAGAAAAAAACAGAAAAAAAATCATTCATCTGGAAAGCCATATGCTTGAGACTTGCCTTAGTTTTTAAAGTCTAATTTCTTATGCATTGGTATTATGCTGGAGATTCTCGTATCTGTTGTTTGGAATATACATAAAATTTTCACTAATTGCAATGAACATTAATTACGGCCTTTAAGGGTCTGTCTCTGCTTTCTGACATGGCATTCAGCACATGCTGCCTATCATTCTATAGACAGCCTCCTGTAAGGGATGTCCTTGGAGATTTTAAATGGCAAGGGGGCCCTTTGCCGGTTTTCCAGACGACACATGAATCACACTAACATGTGAATAAACAGAAGGAAATTTAAATACAGAAACAGAAATTACAACTTTGCAGCTTTATTTTGTGCACTTAATTGAAAATCCAGAGACATTCTGCAAGTTCTAAGAGCCGCTGAGTACACACATAGTAAATTGGATTGATAGCCTACAAAACAAGCTGCAAGACGTTTACCAGGAATGACCTGCCTGCCAGGGAATGGGACTAACCCTTTCACCCCACCCCTGTTTTTCGTGCTGATTGTCAGTTTTGGAGAAGAGCTGGAACAATTCCTTTTGCTGAGTATCTAACCACGCACTGCTTTCAAATGGAATTACATTATAGAGTAGGGGATTATCACTCCCAACTTTCCTTGAAAGGAGGGGAATTGGAAGCACTGAATCTAAAGAAGCAGTTCCCTTCCTGAAATAGGGAAAAAAGCAGGTGTCTGAAAACATAAACCACTGAAAAAGAAGTGTATCCCCATCAAATACAAATTTGAAAGTCTGCATTCTGCTCTGAGCTGCTGGTACCTTGGGAGACTACCTCCTTGCCTGTGATAGCCCATCAGAAACAGCGAAGAAGTTTTGCAGAATTATCTCCTACCTACATAACACTGAAGGAGAGATGCTGTTTTGACCAGAGCAGTAAGTTATCCCCTGGACTTGGTCCCATGCTGACAACTGATATACCTTGTGGCATTTTAACTTGCTGGCTGTATGCCGGCACCTTCCTCTATCTAAATACAGGACATTTCTGCTTATGGGTGGTTGTGTGACAAAAACCTGAGTTGCAGTAATCAAGTAAGGTATGTGTTGCTAAAGAGTTTATTATGGAATGTCTTTTTAGAGATTATTTTATCAATAATTAAAGTTCCCACCTGTCCATTGTCCCTTCTTTTAATTATACCTGATGTCTCTTGTCACAGAAAACGCTGATATATTGAACCACCGTTCGTGCTTTAGTTTCAAGATTAATTATTGCCATTGTGTGTGATCTCATTAGGAACACTATAGAAAAAAAAATCATAACTAAGTATGAATAGGAATTCTAAAATGTTACAGGTGAAGTTCTCAGCTGATGTTGAGCACAGCATTATTTAGCAAAGCATCATTGATGTCACCTACCACAACAGCAATAATTACTTTGGAACAATATGCAGAACAAATACATTCAGAAACAAGGATCCAATATGTTGTAATGTGTTTCACAGCCTGGGTAGGTACTTTGCTGTTGTTTTCTTGGATTAAATTCTTCTTCCCACCTGTCTTTTCCCATACCATTTAAAACACATGAAGGGTGGATGTTGGCATGAACGATAGAAAGACCTTTTGATGAACCTCCACACCTGAAAGAATTTTCCACCAAACAATATTTGGGTGATTTTTAAAACAGATGTGCAAGCCTTAAAACCCTCATCCCAATTGCCTGAGATACAGAAAAAAAATGAATTAAAATATAGATTGAAAATGTCTTCTGATATTAAAAATCATTTTCTGAGGAACATTTTAGAGCAATTTTCTCTCTTATACATTTTATCTTGCCACTTTTCCCATTGACTATTATTTCCCTTGCTCTCATGTGGATATATCCCGAATAACATTCTGGAGGATATTAAGCCATGCAACAGTAAGAATGAGCTCAAGGAAACTATTGCAGCTTAGTCTGCCTCTCATTCTACTTTAGATTTACATGGCTGTGGTATTTAATTTTCAGGGATCCTAGCTCAAATTTCTTCTTCCAATTTATAGAAACTTTCTGCACTTTCCATCCAGTAACCTCTATAAAATCATCCATACCACTGCTAGTTGCCAGCATTTTATCCAGACACCTTGTCTTTACTTGTTAGTGTTTCTTGATTTTTTTTTCCCCTTTGTCTTTCCACCAGAGAAAAGGAAATGCGTTTAATGATACAGCCCAAAGAAAGTCCTCTGCTTTAGAATTAAATGCAGTCTGTTCCCTTTTGTGATCCTAAATCCCCTGAATGCCTGATCAGATCTTTCAGTTATGCAATATGCAGATTTTTTCGTAATGTTAAAAATCCAAATCCTAAATTCAAACATATCTAACTGAACTGTTCTTTTAAAAGACCCCAAATTATTAAAACTGCTTGCTGTGCATTTTTATAGGAGGGTTTTGAATTTTCCATTACTGGTTTTGCAAGTGATATGTCTCTTAAAAGTCTAACGTAGCATGATAGCTTTTGTATGATTTGATGTGTTTTTCACTATCACGGGTTACCTAGGAGAACATACATATTGCAAAGCCTAAATTACTTTTATTTTAAATGATTTAAAAAAACAAAGAAAGAACGAATGGATATCATACAGGACAGAAGAAACAGCCTTTTAGTAGCACTGCATGAGTCACATTTGAATTTATTTCAGTGGTTGTTTCTCCTGTTGCTGCTATACATATATTTAGAGATTACTTGTGCTGTGTCAGTAGACCATTGATTTAAGTATGCCAAGGGCATCTAAGGAGTAATTTTCAGTGATCATACACCCTTTGCTCTATCTCAGCAATCTAGGATTTCTATGACATCTTGTATTCTCATCCTGGATGCTTCTGTGGGGAAAAGTGAGCACTTCTGTACTTCCTAACTAGGATGCACAGCTGACTGGGCAGTCACTTCTGCCCAGTTTCTATAGTATGCTTCAGAGCAGGTACACTGAGGAAAAGGACAAAATGAATAGCAGGTGAGAAGAAAAAGAGATGAGAAGAAGGAGAAGAAAAAAAATGGGTGTGCACCTTTCTGATACAGTCATTTGCAACATTGCACACAATACAGAAATACTACAGTAGTAATCAGTTGGCCACACAACCTCTGAATTGCAGGGATGCAAATTGCTGTGACTGTTGCTGGTCCTTGGCTATTTCTGGAAGACAAAACATTTCTGAAATTATTCTGAACATTTCTTCTGCCTCTGAGACAGGTCTCAGAAGTCTGTACTCACCCAACTGAATTGCACACGCTGAAGTACTCAAATCAGTATTTTCCTACCTTTAGGCTGCCACTAGAGAAAATACAGTGAGATGGATACATCCAAGAAGCAATTCAGCTCACCTCAGACTTAAACTGTCAATTTAAAGGTTTTGATCTTTCTTTAGATAGGAGGTTGAATGAAGCCCTAATAGGTTGGTTGGTTGGTTGGTTTGTGTTTGGTTGAGGGTTATTTTTAGTGCTGGTTTTGGTGTTTTTCTTTTTTTTTTTTTGGGGGGGGAGGTGTTTTGTTTTGGGGGGGGGGGCGGGGAGGAGCTGTCTGAAGTCTGAATAAGCACTGTAACTGAGGAAACACTTTGGTACACATTTGCTTCCAGTTTTTTTCATAACTTAAAGTCTCAGACACTCTGTAGGTAGAGAGAAGTTAAAATAGCAGCACTGCCTAAGGAGCAAACTATTGCAATATAATGGAGAAAGGCTGAAAAAGAGTTGTTCATCAAAGCTTCCATTAGCCACAGACCATGCAAAACAATACTATATGCAAATATTTCACCTTACAGTCATATCTCCTTAACCAGGCATGATGGACAAGAAAACATCTTTCCTTATCATGGTCATGGCATATTTCTCTTCTCACAACTTGTTCCCTAGTCATTCACACTTCCTAGTATAAGCTGTCTCTTAAATTGTGCTTAAGACAATCCTAAATCATTTGACCTGGAGAAGGATTAGTTGTCTTCAAAACTGCTAATGATTTTGTAAACACTTTTATGTTATTTGCTTGAAGGTGGAACTATCTGACTTCACCTTTAAAGCCATTTGCTCCTGATAAATTAAAATAATGCACCTAAAGGGCCTCTTCATTAAAACACTGGAGAGTAAAAGCTCCATTTATGTGACATGTTTTACTCTTCCTCTCTTTTAAAGCTTTTATTTGTTGCTGATCTCTTCCCAGTTCCCCCTGTTTATTCTACTAAATATGGTATAGAGATAAACCCATATTCCACTCCATAGGCTTTTTCTAAGCTTTCCACATGCAGCAGGAGGTAAACAGAAGAGTCAGATAAAAAGAATTACAATAGGATGTTATTTATGCATTAGAATATGTGGAAGAACGGGGGAACAAGAAGAATACACTTAAAAGAAATGAAAATGGAGCTTGACAAGAAATACATGATTCTTTAAATGCTTTTGCCAATCTAAATGTCGGAGATAAGCTCTCCTTTCAAAAAAAAATGATACTTAGAAATATTTTTCTTTCACAATAAAATAAAGTAACTTGTGGGAGGTGAAAAGTTACTGTGGAAAAGCATAACTCAGATTTTGTGAGACACTATCCCACTTAGGTGAGGAAGAAGAGACTAGGTGAGGGGAAGCATGTAGAAGCTTTATCACACAAATATCATAGGATGCTTTGGTTTTGTAAAGGACTTTTAAAGATCATCTAGTCCAAATATTGCAGTTTCCATAATGATGTTCTGCAGCTTTCAGGATTTCATGCAAAATGTTCCTGTCCTCTTACCAAGGTGCTATATCTCCACATTACACTCTTACAATCTAGTTTGCCAACCTAAGGCACTAGGAGTTATAAACCAGGATATTCAAAAGGGAACAGCAAGAAAGAGGCTTTATATTTTATGTGTTCTTACTTTTATTTTGCTTTATTCAATTCTAATCCCTCAGACTTTCCCAGTTAGCCAAATCCTTTCCATGGGTTCAAGGAGAGCCTTTTACTGCCTCCCTGAGTTGCTTATAATTTTTTTCATCTTTTCTAAACCACTCAGTACCAAGATGAAAACCACTCATTGCCGCCTTCTTCTTTATTTCTTTTTTTTTTTCCAAAACTGTGTTCAAAATGTCCTATACAAAGCAGAGTTTAATGGCAAATGAACAGTTTCTGAAAATTCTACTTTGCAGAATTTTTCTAAATATTATCAACTGTGTTCCGTTTACAGCAAGAAAGTGCTTATATCCTGGAAAAGGAGTACTGAAGTCAGTAAAAAGCTCAGTCCATCAAAAAAAATCCTGTTTTTCTAACAGAACAAAATAAGATCCCACAGTTCAGATAGGGGTATGCACAGCTAGAAAAGCTTTACGCAAAAATTCCACCTGTTTGTCCCTCCAAATTAGTTTGAAAACCTGATTGCATATTTTAGGAGAAGAGAGGCTTGAGAAAGAGCTTGACTCCTTCTCCAGTATCCCACTCACTGGAAAACAGCTCTTCAGACTTCAGTAACATCTCCAAGGAGACCTTAGATCTTCAGGTCTTACATCCATTACAGCTTTCTTCTGGTTACATATTATTTTGTGTTATTATCATTCCTGCAAAATGGCTTTGGCGCTCTGTTGACTTGACTTCAAGGATTCCTGCTGTTCACTGGGGTGGAGAAGCCAATAGCCATACATCTTTGTCTTGCCTGATCCATAAGAGTGTGCATCATGGTACCACATTAGGAGATAAAAAGAGTTCAGAATATTTTGATAAGGAAGGTAACTAAGTGAGTTTCTTAAATAAGTAATGGCTTGTGTTGTTTCCCCCTGTTGTCTACACATAGTATGGGTATGCTCTGTCATAGAAAGTGTCATCTAAAAATAAGAAATGGACATTAAGCATTAGTGTGATTTATCTGCCTGAACTGCAGTTATGAGGCAGCATATAGGTCTTGTACAATTACGCAGAGAATGTGGAGCAATTAATGTTTAAGTAATGTCTACTTAAATTAATTATCACACAATTTAAAAATAATTTTAATGTATTGATCCATTTTATATATGAATTGAAACTTACAAATGAAGATGATCTTTACAATTAAAAATCAGTTACATTAAGAATCAAATTTTCTTGGTTTATGGAACTTCTAGAGAATAAGTATTTTAGAACATAAGGCTGCTCTGCTCTCTCCTCTTTTCTTTTTTTCTTTTCTATTTCTTTTATTTACCAGAGATGAGATTTTTCGGTCAGATGTATATCTGATTTTAATACCTTCATGTCTTTCTTGAATCTAAAACTCTGTTGTGGGAGTTCTGGTGTCTGTGAGGCCAATGTGGAGAAATGTCTTCATTTACCTTGGGGTTCAGATTTCATATGATGTCTTCTGCCATGATACAGCTTTTTAATATGAACAAGTAAATGCCTTGTTAAGTAAATGAAGGAGAAGTTAACCAATTATAGACTCTATTGCCAGCATTAACACTTTTTTATTATTTTATTTCAGTATTGGATTACATATGAGAAGCTTATTAAAAGAATATTACATTTGCAAAGTCAATTTCTGGAAAGTTGCTCAGTGCCAGGACAAGGGCTGCATAAATTGATTCAGTCATAAGTAACACTATGTTTTAATGCTGCATTAACTGAGAAATGTTTATAACTTGGAATTCCAAGTCCAGTACAATCTTGGTTTATGCAGGCCTATTTCTCTATAGAGACAATTTTAAAATCTCAAGAATTATTAAAGTACTTACTGTTTCTAGCCTGAATTTAAATATTTTCCTAGAGGGATGGCTACGCCTCAGTTCCTTGACAAAAAAGTGATAATGCCATTTTTTACTGTAATTTTCCTTTCTCTTATATGTGGTTTGTTTAAATTGCAAACTGTGGGGAAAGGGCTGTATTTGATTGAGTAGGTGCAGACTGTCTGCTAAAGTGGTACCCATAATTTGGCAGACACTTCTAGGTACTACTGTAATATAGATGAATAAATAAAGAACAACTTGTTACAGCAACACAATTTTTCAAGATAAGAAAAATATGTCTTAGACCTCAAGAACTAAGCTTAAATTCATACAGTTATGTGGCACATGTTTAAGGATCTTATGACTTTTTAATGACTTTCCTAGAAGTCACTAGGTATACAACAAACCTGAAGGTCTGCTCACTGCTTTAATGAACAAAGGTGCCATCAACTTTTGCTGTTAACAGTATTATGAAGTCTACTTTGTGAAACCTCTAAGCCAGAGTTTTAATCGAAGCAAGTATACTAAACAACTATTCATTATTTTAATTTAGTTGGAAATAGCTCAAAAGCCAGTAATCATAGTGTACATGCCTTTTTATGCTAAAATAAAATGCTGGATATTTTGCTGTATTTCTCTGCATTTACTTGTATTAAAAGTAGGATTTCCATGCAAAACTTAAAGAACAAATTAAAGTCCAGGACAGATTCAATGAGCAATTTAATTATTGATGTTCTTTCAACTAATTGTCTCATGAGACAGCATGCTTGGTGAAAAGAGACTGCAAACAAATGAGTACACAGATAGCAGAGTAAATATATTCTATGAGATCAGCACCTTGCCTAGATTTTTGGCAGTTGATTCAGGTTTTACTCAGAGTAGATCCATTTGCAAAATCTGAGAACCAAAATTAGGCATGAAGGCTAAAGGAGGAATCCTTTAGCATTTTTACAACAAGAGAAGTGTTGATTTCTTGTGAGTAGTATCTCCTGAGAAAGAGTTGTCGGTAGTGAATATTTTGCTTGGTAAAAAAACCCAAAAACCCAGAGGAAGTTTGAAATTGTCAAAATATCCCATGTGAATTATTTATAAAGATTTTTTTTGTTGTTAAAAAGCAAGCTTTAATTCACACTTTAGACAACTCAAAGGAGACAGAAAAAATATGCAAAAAATCCTTTTTTTTTTTTTTTTTTTAAGTAGACAGGATAACACTTCCACTGATATGCCTCAGTAGGGAGGGGATTCCTTTGTCTTCATTCCCCAGAAATATTGAGTATTCTCCTTTCTTTCACCCCTAATGAGCTTGAAAAAAAATTTAGCCTCATGATTTCTCACAGTATCAGAAAATTCCTTGTCCTGGAAACATGCAGATTAGAAGACAGACAGGCTGAGGATGCTCTGTGAGAGGAGGTACTGATATTTTTCAGTGTCAAGAGTTTATTTGTAACAAGGCAGTAGGTATGATAACCGTTGCATTTATTGGGCTTTCAGGCAGAGAGACAGATGTAGATAGATACAGGTGGTTATCACATTATTTTCCAACTTTTACAAAAATGGGACATGTTTTATACAGCTTACTTTACAAATAGCACAGAGAAAATATAGTTCATACCCTGAAGAACTGGGACATTCATTTCAAAACACACCAAACAGGAAATTTTACATAAAGTAGCTATAAGAGTTCAATCTCAAAGCAGCCTTGAATGGTTTTGTTTGCTTGTTTGCACGTATTATTAGAAGGGAGGTTTTCATCATCATCTTCTTTTTTAGGTTGGAAGTCACTGATAAAGCTTCATGGAAGGGTTTGTTAAGGGGGATTTGCCTCACAGGCATGCATGCTTGTAGAAAAACAAGGAAATTGGTATATACAGGGTTGCACAGCCCTAATTCTTCAACTCCCAAACTAAAAAAAGGACTGAAACAAGTTATTTTTCTAGGAAAGGGAGAGGAGAGAAGGCAGCAGGACATGGGCACGCTGCATGCTAATGGAGGATGCTATTTAGGACCCAGAAAGTAATTTTTATTCTTCTGTTCCTCCCCCATTCTTTACTGGAGTGGGTTTTCATACAACTGTTTTCTTGAACTATAATATCCCATACTCTTCTTATCCCCAAGAACGTGATTTAATCAACTCTTCACAGCAACAAACACATACATTCCTTTAGTATAATTCAAACAGACATTTTGTAATCCAAAACACACCAGAAATAACGCTGCCTGTTCCCTTGCATCCAGGAGTCATCTTTTGTGTAATTATGAAGAAAAACTGCTGGAAACAAATTGAAAAATTTAATAACCGGTTTGCTGCCCATGATTTACATGAAGGGTACCCTGACAGCACAACAGCATTACTAATTATGATGATCCAAATCAAATTCCCTTTGAGGCTGGTCTCTATCTCACTGCATCTAGCTGTAAGAAAGACATCTAAGAAAATCACCTATTGCTTGTCACTTCAGAGTAACTGCAGCCAGCATCCTGCATTGGGCTAGTGGTATTTCTCTGACAACCTCCCAAACTATACAAAATGTTAGTGGGCACCGTGTTAATTCAGTCTGTCATCAGCTCTCTATTCTACTGCTATAATTCAAAAAGATGGAGTACCTGTGATCCCTTACAGGAAAGCAGTACTCTGGGAAAGCATCTCTCCAGGTAGATGTTACAAACTACCATGCAGTCTTCCTTCTAGAGCTTCTGTAATTGACAGGTGCTGTGGCGGGTGTGCAGAAGCCCTCCTGGATCCAGTAAAATTGATCCTCCATACCAATGCACACACCTGGAACGCAGCAGCAAAGCTTGGGCCGGTACGGGAATTCAATTCAAAACAGCATCAGGCCCATTGTCAAGACAGGGAGAGCAGTGACTGAACTCTTCAGCTTCCAGCTCTGACATTGTCTCTGAAGACCATTTGCTCCTCAGATTTCTTACTCCAGCTCATCCTCTCTGGAGTGCTGCAGAACATATCCTCTATCACCTGTCCTTCAACATGTGCACTTTAGGCTCAATTCTCAAGCTTTTATTTAGGAACACTATTCACAGAAGCCTTTCTTTTTAAAGATTAAAGGTTGCAGGACAGGGCATAGGATGTTTGTTTCTGGTCTAGGGGATTGCTAAGCACGCACAGCACTGCAAAACACACTTGCCAGCAGGCCATTGTGGACTCAAGGTATGCTCATGCCAAAGTGGCACAAAATTACCACTATTCTAGAAGAAGACTTTTCTTTGTTCCCCAGGTTATTTCTTATCCGTACATGTGCTTATATCTATGCAATGCAAAGTAACAGGCTGACTAGCATTTGAGGAAAAATATACTATTTTCAGACCAGATACCAGCTGTCAAGTCAGATAGAGAACACTGCATCAGAAATTTTACAGCCCAGTTCACAAAAATTTTATGTGTCTGTAATTCATGTTTTTGTGTGAAACAGTTGTTCCAATGTGCCATGCACGGTGTGCCCAATAAGTACATGCATAAAGACCAGTCAAGGATTGTCTTGGGTCAGAGAATGGTCAACGCATTCTAAAAAGAGGAAATACATTAAGTTAAAATGCCCCTTATTGCACTGGTGAAAATCTGTATGCAAATTCTTGAATGGAATTTGACTGGATTTATTTTAATTATTAAAAAAACCAAGATGCACACACACATAAACACACTTTTTTATTTTATTGAGTAACCTAGAGAGAAGCAAAATGGAACAACTGACAGAAAAGTTAATCAATTTTAAGACTCCTGGATTTTATGACCAGATCTTTTGTTTCTCCCATGTTGTCTCTGGGACTCTCCATGTCAAAGGCCCTCGCTTAACAAGTTTCTCCTTTAAACCCCAAACACAGTCTAAACTTCGTGGTAAGTTTTAGGAAGCTGTTTTTTAAGGTAGTGTATAGTTATTTCTCAATCAAACTGATAAAAAAGCATCTGGCACAAACCCAAAGATGTCTACCTCAGAAAACTTCAGTCACTTTCCTTGTTTTTTGTTTGCTTGGTTGGTTTTTTTAATTTTTTTTTTAATTATTTTTTATTTCTGTGGTTTTTTGGTGTGGTTTTTTTGTTTTGTTTTGTTTTGTTTTTTTTTTTTTGTGAAAAGATATTCAAGCATGCAACAGGCTCTGATCCAGGAAATTTTATATTACTTCCACTGACATCCAAGGTTAGATGAGTCTTTGAATTCACATCACAGGTATGTTGAACTTAATATCACAAAGACATTTTAAATGCAGTGGACAGGAAGTAAATTAATAAGAGTTTTTATGCTGAATGTGATCTTTTTGCTATAACTATAGCATACACTCAGAGCTACAATAAAAATGCTGTACCAACCTATTTTTTTTTTCATTTGCAACTGAATAATATTAATCTCATCTGAAAAGTAATGGTTCTAACAAAACTGATTGTAGTGCAAGCAGTCAGCATTTTCAAGTCTAGCAGTTCCCAGAAGCACTGTATTTTGGAGGCAGTCTTTGTAGAATAATATAAAAAATGCAGAGATATCTTCAGAGTTCTGATAAAGGTAGGGCTAACAGATTTTGCAGGTGTTGATCAACTGCCAGCTCAGCTTCACCGAAAATAAAACTGTAAACCTGCATTCAAGTAAACTTGAAAAAGGCATCTCAAAAAGCCAGTCAACTTCTTAAGCATCAATATGTCTATGTGCATTTTAATTTCAGTGTCTCCAGCATGAAAATACTGGTTTAATAGACTTATTCAAGTCTCTGTGTCAGTGCCATGGGCCATCCTTTGTTCCCCAGGAACTTTGCTTTTGGCCCAATTTGAATTTTCAGTTAGCTGCCTAGAAGTATCAACCTGCCATTCAACCCTCAGTTATGCAATTCAGAAACATCAGTGAGATTAGAGAATATTGTATGCGAGACTAAAGGAAACATATTTCTGGGGAAAAAAAAGATATGCTCTTAACTGTAACATTAAGGTTGTATACTCATAAAGATAGTTTTGCTTTTTAACGTTTATTTTTAGTTTGAGTAGCTGAATAAGACAAAGGGGAAGCAATTGCAATTTATTAACTTATTCTTGGTAGAGGTAACTCAGCTCACACAGCCACAATGTATAAATGGAGACAGCCACACGTCAAACGTGCTGAGCACTAAGAATTGTGGGTCCAGTCCAGCAAAACACATTGTTTTCTGCTGGAAGAGGAGGCTGCTGCCTACTGTGAGAACATGCATGTGTCTAAAGTGCTTCCCTGGAAAGCAGCCATGGTGTTTAGCATCTTACAGGAGGAGCATTTTCTTCTCTTCGGGAAGAGAATGACAGACAAAAGCTTCTTAATATGAATCTTAATATTAGCTGGTGTCAAATCAGAGCAGCCCCACTGATATGAACAGAGCTCTCATGATTATTTTTTTTTTCCATCTGAGGGACTGGCTCATTGCATCAGCCCACTTGATTCTAAAAATCTACCTGTCTCTAAGCTCAGTTAATTGAATGCAGAATACTCCATGCATTTTCTCTCCTTTTTCCTTTCTCTCTTTCTTTCTTTCTTTCTTCCTTTCTTCCTTTCTTCCTTTCTTCCTTTCTTCCTTTCTTCCTTTCTTCCTTTCTTCCTTTCTTCCTTTCTTCCTTTCTTCCTTTCTTCCTTTCTTCCTTTCTTCCTTTCTTCCTTTCTTTCTTCCTTTCTTCCTTTCTTCCTTTCTTCCTTTCTTCCTTTCTTCCTTTCTTCCTTTCTTCCTTTCTTCCTTTCTTTCTTTCTTTCTTTCTTTCTTTTTTTGAACAAGTGCCCTTATTATTTTGTATCCTAAAGCATTAGAGGCTAATAAAGATAGCAAATGAAAAAGGGGATGGAAAAGGAGTTTGTTTGTACTTCACTCTCCATTGGCCTATTATGTTTAAATCCATTATGTAGCTTACCTGATGCTGTGTTCAAGCAACTGAATGCTGTAGTTCTTTGTAATACTGACATTTTCTTAACACAATTTAAATTTAAACCCTTTATTAGTCCAGAGAAGGCTGAGCATGAAACAATAGTAGCTCTGGGAGAGTAATTATTTCTGTCCCATTGTCTGGGTTGTTGGAGCTTTTGATTAGTTACACTATACAGTACTTAACAGCTAACCAGCCTCACCATGGTTAACAATACATAAGATTTTCCCTGTCCCAGCAGCACTCCCAGGTAGTCCTGAAATGTTGGCTCTGTCTTTAATCTTGTTATTCACAAATTCCTCTAATTTTCTGGGGTGTGTGTGAAAACTGCTGTACTGCCAGCAGCATAGAACACCATGCAGCAGGCTCTGTTGGGAAGGGATCTCTGTAAAACGGATGCATGAAGCTGTGGGTTGTAAGCCATTAAGCTTTCTCAGTACGCTTCTAATGAGCTTATGATAGCCTCACAAAATGACTGTTTTTACTGCAGCCTAGTAAATTACAGTATGTACAAATTAAATCAGTGGGACCCAATGCAAGCTGTTCCTCATCAGGTTCAACACTTCTTTTAAGAAGTGAAAAATTATGACATACTAGAACAGCTATATGTTTCAGTCATGTCATATGCTGGAAGTGTAGTGTACTTAGCTAATTTCCACAATTATCTGTATAACACTTCTCATTGTGTCCTGCATAAACCAAGTACTTCCTCTCTTGTTCTGTTCCTTCATGTTTCAAAACTGGTGGTGTAATGAATGTGAATAATAAATTCGTCTCAGCTGTTAAAAGTTAAATGCCAACCAAATAGCTCTCTGAGGCCTTGATCCTTCTCCCATGGAGGCCAATGGCAAAATCCCAACTGATTTTTTTTGATCACTTGTAACCTTCTGCATTACATTAAAACCACTTTTCATATATTACCTCTTTGGCAGTCACAGGGCACCATTAAAAATGCCCATAGATGTTATTTCCACATTTTCACATATTGCCTCAATTCTTTCTTCCATCATTTTCATTTTGGTGTGACCTGAGTGGATAAGCTCCTGGTGTTCATCACTCCAAGTGACATCACTATGAAAGAAACCTTTTGGGGAACTGGTGTATAAATTACATGAAAACATTCTCTATTTCTTTATTTCTTTCTCCACCTTTCTCTCTATTTCTTTTTTAATACTATGGCATCTGAACGATATTAATTACAGCTTGCTAACCAGTCTGAACTTTTTAAAATTACTACTTAAGCACCACTGGAACTGTCATTGACTTGGCCCCGCAGAACCCAGCAGAGCCATACCAATTTACCTTACTTGAAGACAGCTTTGTGTGTATTCCTGACTGAGCAGTCCATGGCATCAAGATGTAAATTCCTTAGAAAGTGTTGAAAAAAGCGGTGACATTAATATTCTATAAACATGATGTACAGTTGTTAAAACTGTGCAGAAAGCATTCTGCGAGATGACTTTTGCTACAGGGGCTTGAGGCTGGGCAATAACCACCAGATTTCCTGCAGGAGCTGGTGCAGACAAGCTGGTGATTCAGAAAGGTTTTCCAAAGGGTGGCCCTCGAAGCATTTCCCAGGCCCTGGGGCTGGGTCTGTGCTTCAGCTGTCCCCCAGTGTGCGCAGGGAGGCAGAATGGCTGCTAGGCTTCTCACTGCTCCCCACTTCAATACCATCCTCTGGTTTCAAAGAGGTCTTCCATCTAGTCATTCCTCAGCACTCCCAGCTCTGCTGCAGTTTAGCTGGATGGCTGCGTATGGGTAGGGCTGAGGGAAACTGGGTGAATTTCTAACAGAAACCTCATCCTCTGTGTCTGCCTGGCTTCCTATGGAAGATTACAAAAATCAACAAATATCCCCAAAGCAAAAAGTTTTGTGGGCATTGATGACCACTATTAATGACAGTATGAGGTGATGAAGTTGTGGAACAAGGGCAGCATTGGCAGCTTCAAGCATCTGACAGGCAGTAACAGATCCCTTTACCTACTTGAAGTCAGGAAATTTCAACACTCATAATGAGAATAATGCTTTTTGCCTTCTGGTTTTCGTGTCCTTCCCATTTTCAAGCTTTCCCTAAACTCTGCAAAATTAAACTCACCTTTAAAAAGCTGATGTGCTCACACAATCTTCCTATTCAAGCATCAAGAAAAACACCAAACATTGCAAGTTACACAAATTATCCTTAAAGCTGTCTGAAATGAAAATCAAAATACGCTGGAAAGAGAGAGCAACTAGACTGTGAATGCTTGATTAAAGCAATGCTACTGCAATGAAAGGGAAAGATAAAATGAAAACAGTTGCTACATTGCCATAATCCTTGCAAACTCAAAATTAAAACATGCAGGCCAAGCTGGAGACCTGTTAAGAAAAACATTTAATTCTTTAAACAAAACCCCCAAACTAATTCTAATAATATATAAAAGCTAAATTAACTAGTGAAGTGAAGGTGAAATTCAGGTGATTTTATGAGCAGCTATGAAAACTTGGCCTATCACTTCCCTCTCCTGTTGAAATGACAGCACTTTTGAGAAATTGTATTGCAGATGGCAGCAGTATTTGGAGCAGCCTTCTAGTATCCACAGTATTAAGGCAGTGGCATATATTATGTTTGTTCATTCTTCATTTATATTATGTTTGTTCATTCTTCATTTATATATTGATCTGAATACAAGTAACAATAATGACATATCGACTACTGCATGACTATTTGATGTATTTATGCAAATACACATACACACTCATATGCAGAAAATAAGGTAGGTTTTTTTCCTCATTTTGTTCATATATGTCTGTGTCTCCACCACTGGGCTGTGCTTTCCATTAATTGGCCTCTGACAGATCCTGCCTGCCATTACATATAATAAATAGATTGTTACGTAGTTATAAACAGATAATTCAGCCTGTCTGCTTGCCTTCCTGCCTTTTCCTTCCTTTCTTCTTACCTTCTTTCCTTCTTCCTTCCTTCCTTCCTGACTTCTTTCCTTCCTCAGCTATGTTCTAAACCCTGGCCTCATATACCATGCATATGTGAAACATCAAAGATGATTACTACAGACAGGAGATTGGAAAACTATGAAGCACTTTTGAAACCCTGATAGGAAGTGACTCTTCTTGTTTGTTGATTTATTGATGCTGACAATGTTATTTTTTTTCTTATTTTTAAAAAAAATGGAAGTACCTTGGTACTTGGAAAAATACTGAAACCAAGTAAATAATGGAAAAAACCAGAACTCTGTAGGATTGAATATCCCTGCTCTTGAAAGGACCTGCATGTGTAGCTTAAAAACAAACAAACAAAAAACCCCAAACCAAAACCAACAACAACCCTCCCTCCCAAACAGAAAAAAGAAAAGGTTAAAAATGAAAGGCTTTCAGAGATGCTTCTTTACAAACATCCAATATAATTTCTAGATGCTTACAAAGATCCAGCCTAGAAGCTATTTTGTTTCTTTAGAACCAGAGCCAGTATTATTCAACCTCTGTCAAGTCAAGGTCTGGGAATAACACCACCTTTTCAAAAGCTGTCTTCCAATAGCCACACACCAATAAACTGACTAATGAGGGCATCTGACTTTAAAGCGTCCAGAGAAGGCTGAACACATGAAGTAGTAATTTTAAAGGTGAAAGTTTCTTAGATATTTTCTTTTAAAGGGCATAAGATAATTGTCTTTTTTTTTTCTTGTTAGTCCTTTAAAAATCATTCACAGACCACTTTTAAGTCCTCATAACAATCAAAAAGATGTAACTAATGTGTCAGTAGATTTTGAAAGCCACCAAGAAACCAGAAGATTTCCACACCCTCAATTTACTCTGGGAACTAAGTACATTCATGATAACAACAGAGAGGAAAATTATGTTATTTTAGCCTATAAAAAATACTAAGAACGAATGTTGTGGATTAAAGGATTAAAGAAAAAAAAATCAAATAAAATGGGCACCCCAAGCTTTCAGAGTATTTAAGCCAAGCATATGATTTTTTAGCACTTAAACTTGCTGACAGAAAGAAAAGCTCAGAAGCATACATGTTTTCAAAGGGACTTTCTCTGGCTTCATACTGGTGACCACACATGCCTTCACCCTATTTCACCTCTGGTGGATTTGGGGCCTCAGGCTTTGACTATACCAGCAAATTAAGGAGTTTCTGAGCTCTGGAGAGCAGCGAATATTGCTGAATTTTTAGAATCCTGGCATTGTTTTGGCCCTGGTCAGCTGAGCAGTCCTCAAACACTTAGACACATTCTGGGAGTCAACATGTTCAGGGCAGCTTGCATGCACCCTGTCCTGGATAGCAAGAGATTTGCACAGTGTGGAGGTAAGCATGTGCGTAAGCAGGCCTTTGAACAGGACAGAAGTAGCCAGCTGGCTTCCTTAAGAAAAAATATTTGATTTAGTAGCACAGACAGACACTGTGAACAACTGCCATATACTTAGGCTTGAATGTAGCACCAGTTCACCAGCTCTTTGAACCTCATGTCTTATGCGTAAAAGAACTAGAAGAGACACTATAGCAAAGTATATTGTCTGTCTAGGTTGCCATGACATTCTCCATAAGGCATTTCTAATGATAATGACTGTTTCACGTTTTTGTGTTCAGCTGTCTGATGAACATGTCCAGATATTTAGCATAGCTGAGGAACCCACCTAAGGCCATGTTTACTCAAGCACATATATATTCTTTACATAGTTATTGTACTATAGCCTCATTCTGTGGACAGTGGGAGCAACAAAGCTCTACAGCTCTCCTGATTCTTCCAAAATGTTTTCCATAAAGGTGAAAGCCAAGAGAAATTTCTGGTGTGTTTTCTACCTTGCTCTTAATGAATCTAGAAAAAAAATCCACTGAAATCAGCGGCTGAATTCCAGTTGTCTCCACTGGGTTGATAATTTTGCACATGCAGCCAAAGCCTCTGAGAGTGCCAGATTCTCAGCTGGTGTCCGTTGACTTTCATGGGGATAGGCCAGGTCACATCAGCTGGGGATTTTGCCGGAGATGTTGACAAAAAGGTGCAGATGAAAAGAGTCAGCTATGCGAAGCTTATAGTTAACTTGGCACATCTGAAAGTAGCCAAAGCACCACTACAAGCGATACATTTACTGCAAAGTAAAACAGGAAAGAAAATATATTCAAAAGATGAACGTTTCTAACCCTCTTAGAAACCATAATGACACCTCAAGCTGAGATTTCCGCATGTGGAAGCCATGGTGAGGATGACTTAGTTCTGTCCTAAACAGCTGTCTTTAAATTGTCCCCTTTCTCTCTGCTCTAAGATTAATAGCCATAGCAGCCAAACCAAGCAAACCACACACTGTCTGAGATAAACCACACTCTCAATAGCACAGTAGACCACTTCAGTGACATGAACTTCATGTCCCAAACTATGGCTTATGACTTCTTGTTGGCTGCTGGGGAGCAGGGCAGGGGCCTGGGGCTCCCTGCCCACCGTTGTGATGACAGCTCCAGCTGCAGAGCTCCTGTATACAGTTTCTCTGTATACACTCGTTCAGCCTAATGAAGGAAGCCTTGAAATGAAGTAAGACAAAACTCATGAACAAAATAGGTAATAGATGGTCAGGTGAACATGAAGGTGAACAGCTTGTGTAGGCTTGAAGAAACTGCTTTTATCCCAACTCTGATTCCTCATTGGTGTTTCTGGTAACATGGCTAGTGGTGCTATCACACACAAAACTACGGGGCTGGATGGGAAGCACCCAAGGGTACTGACAGAGCTGGCAAAGGAGCTCGCTAAACCACTCTCCATCATTTATCAACAGTCCTGGCAAACCAGGGAGGTCCCAGAAAAGTAGAGGTTAGCCAATGTGATGCCCATCTACAAGAAGGGCAGGAAGGAGTATCTGGAGAACCACAGGCCTCTCAGCCTGACTTCAGTGCTTGAGAAGATTATAGAGCAGATCATTCTGAATGCCATCATGCAGCACGTGCAGGACAACCAGGGTATCAGGCCCAGCCAGCGTGGGTTTATGAAAGGCAGGTCCTGCTTGATGAACCTGATCTCCTTCTACAAGGTGACCCACTTAGTGGCTGAGGGAAAGCTGTGGATGTTGTCTACCTGGATCTTGGTAAAACCTTTGGCACTATTTCCTACAGCATTCTCCTGGAGACACTGGCTTTTATCAACAATCTGGATGAGGGGACTGAGTGCACCCTCAGTAAGTTTGCAAACAACACCAAGCTGTGGGGTAGTGCTGATCGGCTTGAGGGCAGGAGGCCCTGCAGAGGGATCTGGACAGGCTGGACCGATGGGCCGAGGCTGAGTGTGTGAGGCTCAACAAGGCTCAGTGCCGGGTCCTGCACCTGGGTCACACCAACCCCACGCAGCGCTACAGGCTGGGGCAGAGCAGCTGGGAAGCTGCCCAGAGGAAAAGGACCTGGGGGTGCTGGTCGGCAGCCGGCTGAACGTGAGCCAGCAGTGTGCCCAGGTGGCCAGGAAGGCCAACAGCCCCCTGGCTTGTGTCAGAAACCGTGTGGCCAGCAGGACCGGGGCAGTGACCGTCCCCCTGCACTGGGCACTGGTGAGGCCGCCCCTTGAATGCCGTGTTCAGGTTTGGGCCCCTCACTGCAGGAGGGACATTGAGGGGCTGGAGCGTGTCCAGAGACGGGCAGCGAAGCTGGTGGAGGGGCTGGAGCACAAGGCTTATGAGGAGCCGCTGAGGGAACTGGGGTGGTTTAGTCTGAAGAAAGGGAGGCTCAGGGAGGACCTTACTGCTCTCTGCAAGTACCTGGAAGAAGGTTGTAGTGAGATGGGGGTAGGTCTCTTCTACAAAGTAACAAGTGATAGGACAAAGGGAAATGGTGTCAAATTGTGCCAGGGGAGGTTTAGGTTGGATATGAGGAAAAATTTCTTCACTGAAAGGGTTATCAAGCAGTGGAAAAAGCTGCCCAGGGATGTGGTGGAGTCACCATCTCTGGAGGTGTTTAAAAGACGTGTAGACATGGTGCTTAGGGACGTGGTTTAGTGATGGATTTGGCAGTCCTGGGTTAACAGCTGAACCTGATGATTGCAAAGGTCTTTTCCAACCTAAATGATTCGATGATTCTGTGATTGTGAAACCTAATGCTTCGGTTCTATTGTATCAGATGTATGTACTTTTCCCCCCTCTAAAATGACTGGTGTACAAAGTGTGTCTATGTATCAATGAATATCAGAAAATATTTGATAGCCTGTAATGAATTATGTCCAGCAAAAAAAAAATCTGTATTTTTGAGAGAAAAAACATATTTTACATTAGGTGACCAGTTGGGTAAAACGTGCACTAAGATTTCATATTGAGTATACATATGAACCTGACTATGGTATAAAGTTTTCTAAACTATAAGCATACTTGTATCTGCTGATTTTGAATTTGTCCTTTTCAAATTAAGACAAATTGAAAATTGCACAGAATAAACCCAGTCATACTATAGAGCATAGACAGCCTACATGTTGAGCGTGGGAAGGGAACTTCTCTGAAAGGGAAAACTGACTCCGGCATAATTTCTGGAAGTTTCTAGTGAGACAGCTGATACTGACAACTGTTGGAAACACAGTACTGGGGAGAATGGATATTGGTATCATGCAGAGTGGTATGCACCTTGGTCTTAAGAAGCTTAATGTAAGGAAAAAAATACATGCTTTGTCTCTTATCAGTGAAATGGTAGTTGTTAATAATCTAACAATTTAATATACTTTTCTATTTATTACTGCATATTTAATGAAACATAAACTTTTAAAATTATCCTTCAGTGTAAACAGAGAGAAGGGACTTGTAAGTGCCTTGCCACGTGATCAATGGGACTGGGCTGAGGCATTTACTCCCCTCTCCTTTTCCACTCATTACATATCTAATGCTGCCTATGGATTAAGTGGAGTTCCCTCTATAAATGAAAAGTAACTATATATAAAGGTTATTGTGCCTCTGATACAGATTGCAGTTGGAGATAGGTTAGTCCTGTTAAAAGTACAAGTCGTGCTTTATCATGCTGAACCTTCAACACCCTGAAAGAGCTATAAATAGAATATTAGTACTAAGTCTATTTAAACCACTCCTGCTCCCTTCATGCCCTGTGCACTATGATGTGCTACTTAGGCTTTAACGCAGGTCTTTCACAGACATTTTCGCCTCTGTGTCTTCTCTTCACAAGCTTGCTTTAAAGCTGAGTCATTATGAACTATAGGACATTCCAAATACATAAAATCAATCTGCCGCATCTCCTCACCACACAGCCAAAAAAAAATCAGGAGGCACAAGCCTGTATTTGAAGTGTACCGTTGGATAATGGCTCAGGATCATTCTTGAACTCGGCATCCTGTAAATATTCAACACTTATGAAAGTCTGTATTCATCATTTTAGGCAGCCAAAATATAGATTCATGTGCTTGGTTTAAGGACATGTGTTTTATTCAAGGTCACATCAGCAACTGGTTGTAGAATGTATCGGAAGTAAAAAATGCAATGAAATGAGCTATGTAGTTTTTTTCTTTTTTGTGTGTTTGCTTTCCAAAGATACTTGTATAAACCTCCACAGTGGTTTGTAGAGATGAAATATTCTCTGTGTATAATATTTTTGATGGATCCACTCACCTACCTAGCCTAGCCTGAGTTTAGTTGTAAACTTTCTCCATTGTGTTGTTAACTTAATTTGAAAAACAATTTTTTAAAAAGTTAATATCAAAGCTCACTAGAAGAGAATGTCACTCCCCAAAAAAGCATTGATTTCCACTACCATCAAATGGCTTTGGAGAATGTTCTGAGTCCTCTTAGACAATAATCATACAGCAGCCACCTTCAATCAAAGCTTAAAGAATAATCTTCCAAACCTTTCTCTCTGATCTTTTTTTAAATGATGATAGTGATAGGACAAAGGGTAATGGTTTTAAACTAAAAGAGTAGATTCAGACTAGATATAAGGAATAATTTTTTTATGGTGAGGGTAGTAGAACACTGGAACAGGTTGCCCAAAGCAGTGGTAGATGCCCCATCCCAGGAAACCTTCAAGGTCAGGTTGAATGGGGCTCTAAGCAACCTAATCTAGTTGAGAATGTCCCTGCTTATTGCAGGGGGGAATGGACTAGGTGACCTTGGAAGGTCCCTTCCAACCCAAACTGTTCTATGATTCTACTATTATCACTTGTGAAGTACGTAACTTGTATTTCAAATAACCAAGCTATCCATAGCCCATGATACACATATTGCTTGTGAGCATTCTTAGCAATGCTTTATATTTTCTGACAAACACATAAGTAAAAATATGGGCTGATGTGAACTACTGAGATCATAAAGTTATTGCAGAACAGCAACCTCTCTTAGCTGCAAATAAATGCCATGCTACTAACCTCAAAACCATCAGATTTTTAACTGCAAGACGACGTTTTGTAAGGGTCAAAGTATTAGGCCAAGAAGCAGGATCACTGACTTTTCTGGATAGCTTTGAAGCTGACTCTTTCCTTTAGGAAAACACTTGGCCCCTTTATAATATTTTCCCCATATCTGATACCAATTTCATGCTGTTTTCCCAGCAGTGTAATTCCATTTACTTCAGTAGAAGGCTTCATGATTTACACTAGCATAAATGAAAATACAATCAGGTTTCTAATTTTAAAGATTGAAATCATAGTTATCATTTTCCCTTTGGGTAATGTAAGGATTAATTAGCATTAGTCTGTGCTCATTAAGTGTTTTTTAAAAAATACAGTGGTAACTATGATAAATATTACTCCTTTTGCTGAAAGTTCATGCTGACTTGCAGAACTGTTTCTGAGTTAGGTCAATGTAGCAGTAATTTGAAAAGGTGTAGTCTAACTTCTTGATAATGGAGATTTACAACCTTGTGAGATTCTCCAAACTTGATATAATAATAATTATAATAATTCATTCTTTACATCATACTCATTCCTTCTTCCTCTTTAAGGAGTTAATAATTATAAATTTATTTTAACCATTTGGAATACATCTGAAATAATTATAACAACAGCAATAATAATAGTAGAGTCCTAAAATTGTGAATTATTAATGCATGCATCTATTTTAAAGTCTCTTTAGAAAAGAGATAAAAGAGGCCTTGTTGTAAATGACAATTAGATCAGCCCTCTACATAAGATCATAACATTATCAAATGGTCAATCTTTAAGAGGAAAAAGAAAACAATTAACAATTTTGAAAATAAATAGTTAAAATAGATGCAGATGTTAGCAATGAATTTATTAGGTTCCTTTAAAGAAAGAACTGTCTGTGTACATAAATTTGGAGCTGGGGTGATGTAAGAACATGAAAACCTATAAAGATGGCACACAAAATACTGAAAATAAGGGCTTTTACTGTGATGGGTCTTTATAACGATTTTAAACCTGACTAGCCCATTTTAACATAAATCTTCCATACTGCAAGTGAATATTAAAAGTCATGAAGGACAAGACACAACAAATTTGGTGGTGTTCAAACAAGATGCCAAACAAGCCATAAACACCTGCAGATTACCTGCCGAAAATGAAATTCAGCCCAGTGCACATTATTCATCTGCCCAGTTTAATTAACTTTTTCCTAAGTTAAACCAATCAGAGAAGAAATACGTAACTGTGCATGAGAAACATGCTAGGAACAATTAATATTTTAATGTAAAGTCTTGTAGGAGTCAGATAAACAGAAATGACTGTTTTGTATAAAGACTTTGGAAACTATAGGACACACTTGTAAACATCCAGTTTCAATATGCCTCTGTTTGTCAGCTTGTACCCTGTTATGTCCCATATGCTTATGAAACCTATACCGTTCTTGCGTAACCAAAATACACATCTGAAAGAAATAAACTGAACTTTGATACTGTTTGGACCAGTACAGAAAGTTTGTATTCAGTTGTCTGGCTTTTGTCCACCAAAGTGACAACTGATGATCAGATAGGTGCTATTTTTTCAAGTCTGCCCTTATGGCATGGGAACCTTACATAATACCGTAGCTTTATACTAGCAAGGATCTTGCATGTTATACTAGCAAGGATTTTGCATATGTCTTGTGAAGATCTGTACCCACAAATGGATCTCAAGCCAGCAGTCATCTCTGAGCTCATCCTGCAAAGCTCCCAAGCTATGAGCCATCCATTGTGTGTCGGTGGAGATCTATGAGCATGAATGCTGAATCCTTTCCTAGTTTCTGTGTCACTGAAAGAAGCTAAAGCACACCTGTGTAGTTTTGTTGATTCCTCAGCTGAATGAAGCTAGAAAGCTGGACCTGGACTTTATAGCATTTAAACTGGTTTACACATCAATCATCTCATTCATGTTAAGTTCATATTTTTGCAAATTTTTTTTAGTTTAAAAGGTTCTGCAAATTTTTTATACGCTTCATAATTTGAGGTATGTTTTAGACAAACTTATTTTATTTTTTTCAGGTTTGCCTACAAAAATATAATATTGATACATAAACACATTCCACATATAAATACAATTAGTTCTCTTGAACAACATGTATAGGTCTGTCGTGAGTGGGATGAAAGCTGGACTGGGATACATTTCTTTCATGTACACTGATAAGCTTGGGCATTAATGGAACCTGAACATCTAATAAAGTACACACAATGAAAAGATGGGCAAAACCAGTTAGTGTGTGGTGTCTGAACCTTGATCCAGTTTGTCCAAGAATCTCCTCTGTTTGCATCCTGCTAATAAGAAACAAACAAATAACTCCACTAATACGGTACAGCATCATGAGAAAATCAAACATCATCCCCCTTGCTGTGGGAACAGATCTGTAAAAGACAGACTCATGAATGAAACAAAAATTCTATCAATACTCAGAAAAGTGAATGTGGTTGATGACCCCACAGAGGATAGGCACAGGCTTTGCATTTTTCATTCCAATTTCATGGAGCATTTATGTTACATAACTGATTTTTCCCCCCTCCAAATTGGAAAAAAAAAAAAAAAAGAAAAAGAAAAGACAAAAATAAAACTGATATATCTACATTTTATTATCTCCATTTTTTTCCTAGGAAATGTTTAGCTGAAAAAAAGATAATTACAAAATAGTATTATAGAGTTTAAAGAGGAAGGTAATTCACAAGTTGAATGCTTTCATTTTCTTCCATGGCCAGGTTCATCAGCTGAACTATATCTCCTGTGAGCCACTTTTCAAGGTTGTGAATGGAATAGTGAAGGCATCAGAGCTTGTGACTTCAAGTTACCTGCAGCCACCAAAATCAAGTACCTGAGATGTTGCTGTAGAGAGAAATCCTAAATCCTGGTGTCTCAGAGATACAGCTGTATGTCAGCAGGGAGTTTTTACTGTTAGAATCTAGGTCTGCATACCTGTAATAGCAAACTACACGGATATTTTGGAAACTATCAGCAAATTCTGTGCTGTTCCATACTGTACTGTTGCCAGGGCTCTGCTTGTTACTGGGAAGGCACTTAAATGACTAGGTAACTACACATTCTTCTTTCAGGGTTTTCACATATGAATTTCTCTGTATAAGAGAGTAAACTGACCACCAGCTATGGGTGGTAGAACAGGTAAGACAGAAGACAAGCAAGAGGGAATGGCAGATCTATGAGATAAGAAAACTTCAATAGAAAAATGTGTTAAATTATTTAAAAAAAAAAGTGTCTTTAAGAATGGGCCGTAAACCTTTTCTGAGTTCCTGAATGCAATTATTCATTATTTTTATTATTATCACTTACCTTGTTCTTAAGATAGTAAAATTTTGTTAAATGGTAGATCAATCTGTATTAATAGGTATTTAATTAAGTGAATAGATTTATTGCACATATTTTTTATTAATCGACCTGTGTCAGGTAGCTGTAAAGAAAAGGCAGATCTAACATACAGCTCTTTAGCTTTTAAATGTCAGCAGTAGAATAATTTTAGGTTTTATATTTTAATAGAATAGCATTACAACACTTAGCAATTTTCATATTAACTTCTATGATGAACTCTACCCTAGCCCATAAATAAAACAGGAGTTACCCCTAATACATAAGAGAATTGAGCAGTATTATAAAAATGAGTAAGGATAAAAACTAAGAATAAGGAAAGAAAAAGAAGAAAAAGCAAACAAATTAAAATAACATGATACACTGATTTATATAACATGTTAATCATCTATTATTTATCCTAAGTGCTTTTTGAGTTCTCATCTAATTTCACTATAGCATCACAGATAGACTATAGTCACCTTTTCCTGAATGTTAATAATTGATAAGCAATATTTAGCTTGCAAATAGGAAGCTGATGCATACTCTTCAGAAAGCCATGCATTGCAATGGCTTCTCCCCTTGGGTGAAATCTGCTCCATCTGCATAAAATCATTCTATAAAGTACTGAGAGCTTGCTTTGGGAAGCAGAATCCTTCCAACCAATATCCACAGTTCTCACAGCTGATCCTTACACTGTGTGCCTGGCTTACCTTCTTTGCAGCTTTTTTTTTTTTTTTTTTTTTTTTTTTTTTGTGCACATTGCTGTTTTGGCTTAGCCTTCTTGCTTCTGAAGCCCTAGACAGACACTGAACACTGCAAAGGAGAGTGTGCTGGATGTTTACACTAGAATAAATTTCACTACAAGTACCTGTAAAAAAGGATGCCTATTTTTCTGGGAATCGCATTGGAAATTTCTGGTGGGGATTCTGGAGTATCTAAGGAGGGCAACTTGGAGTCAGATTCACATCAGCTGAGAGTGCACCCGGGGAGATTAGGCAGTGCAGGGTGAACGTTCACACTGTGTAGATGGGAGCAGTAAATTTTATGCTTACATTTGCCTTTACAAACTCAACAGTTCCTTGATTGAACAACAAGGATGCAGTACATTATAACTTCTACGTTTCCCATGAGACAAATTTTCACACTTTTGACAAACTGGATTTCATTAATTTTCACCTTTCCACTCAGAGTTGGGTTGGTTTTGTTTTCTTTGCTATCATATTCTGGATATCAAGAAGACTATAATTACAAAAGTCTTTATAATAATTTATCATGGTTACCTGCTGCTAAAGTTCTAGATAATTATATGGCTAGTTCTGTTCTGGCTGTATTTCAACAACTATATAGACAAAAATCAGGAATAAAATTTGTAATGCACCAAAACTTTCTGACTTCCCAGCTAAGCTATAATGGTTTATGCTACAGAATACCATTTGTGGTACATGTTATGCTAGTAAATACTTTTGCTTGAATTCCATTTCCTATCTATGACAATGGCAACTTAGCTTTATTATTTTGCTCCTTCTTCTAAGTCTTTTAATTCATTTGACTTGCTGGCAAAAATGTATACAGACTTTGTTTATATCTCTCAGTGAAAAACAAACACTTTATAATAAATCTTGTTTTTCTCTGTGTCTGGATATCTCTTTAGAGCTTTCCATGTTGCCTGAGTTTTATTTCAGTCCTACATTTACTGTCATACTGGCAATACATACATTAGCTGGAAAACACATTAATATGATTTATTTTGTTTTATTTTTGCAAAGGGAGGGAACAGTTCCCTAAATCTGAAGCAGTTGTCTCGATTTGGGAAGCTTATTTTAATCTTTTCCTGACACCATTAGAATACCTATCAATTAGTCTTTCATTAGAGTTGTTCCTACTAAATAGTCAGTTACCATATTTAGCAATCATGTGTCCAAACCATTTGATTCAAAATGTTCATTGTTGCTTCCAAATATGAAAATACGTAATTTCCCAACACTTGTAATGCTATTATAATGGACCAAAGTAGCTTAATTTAGTTGTATAAATATTCCCATTCAAATAATTTTATCAGTAATGAACCATGAAATTTAGCTGTTCTCTAGTCAAGTATAATCTAGTGGAATATCTCCTGTAGCTTTAGATCTTGATATAAAATTTTCTGATCCAGTTTGTTAAGTTGATTCAGAATGTATGTCCTAACCTGACAAAAGGATTTGGAGTTGATTCCTATTAATACAGATCAAAATTAAGACAGGAAATGTCACCCAGCTCTGTGGAGACTCAGAATGGTTGCCAGAGGAAATCAATGCTTTCATTTCCCCACAAATACTTAAAGAGTATATTAGAGTATTGAAAAAATAACGAATTTATAAAGTTGAAAGGTATTGTTGAGAAATAATAGAATATTCTAGGCCACATAAACATTGTAATAACTATTTCTAAGTGAACAGTTAATAAAACCAGTTTGTTCTTCCTTTAAATTTTATGGAGCTTAAAAAGGATGTAATTCATTGATCATGTATTTTTGGTCTCATTTATATACCAAAATACAATATCTGCTGTTTCCAAGTTTATATATGCCAGCAATTACTACACATAATAACATCCAAAATACTATAATATGTACAATTTGATTATACTAATTTGATTAATTCTCATAAACAGATGGATAGTAGAGTGGAAGAAGCCAGAACTAGTCACTGTCAAAATGACAATACAGCTTCAATCAATTTCTCCAAGAGGTGTTTACTTACATTGCAATATTAAAAGAAGTTACTTTAACATTATTTTTATGGTCTACCATGGGATGTTTTTTTATTAGTGTCATCATGGATTATTAACAGATCAACTCTGCATGAGGAAAACCAGCCCTCTTCATGCCATTTATACATTTCTGATATTTTGCACAAAACCTATGTTAAAACAACTTTAGCATGGTTTTAAGTCATGCCTCCTTATATTAGGAAATGCCCCAATTATAGTGGCCTGGACAGCCTCATTTCAGTTCCCAGCATTATTGGTTGTCTTCATTAACATATCCGTTATTTCGTTCCATGACCAGCCACTATCTGAGCTTTCCACGAGACTCTTGCCCCCTTCTGTACATAGGCTGGACAGTGCTCATTTAATGAGTAGGCATTCAATATTTGTTGATTTGCCTGTTTGTTTCTTACTTTCCACCATATGGCCCTAAGCTATGTAAATACTGAACAAACCAAGAACTAAGAAACAATTATCCCTTCTCTTGGGAGCAATCCTTCCTGTACAACTGAAATGCCTCACAAATATGAATCCATTTATCTGCACAAAAGCCTTATTCAGAAGAGACAGATTATACAACAAGCAGTTTACAGATGGGAATTTAAGGCACACAAGGTAAAAGTCAACAGTTTGACTTAAATTTGGACTAATTTTTCAATGATCTGTTTTTCATAACGCGTAACAATGCATAGAACTGTACACAGCTGGTCACAGCTTCTGTCAACTTCATTCATGGGTGTCGGTATAACATAGATCTTGAAGCAAATATTTGCATTGTGGAGGTCAGATTTCTGGCATCCACATGCAGTTCCTGAGATTTCAGAACGACAGGTCTGAAAGGGAGGTTCATACAGGGGGCATATGATTGTCACTTCTTGGGAGGGTGGCTGAGCAGAAGAAAGAGACATAACTTTAGTGGAAGGTCTCCAAATGGCAGGAAGGGCTCAGCTCACCAAGAGTGATCAACATGAAGATGGCCATGACAGGGTGAAGAACAGGGTAATGTCAATGAAAGCCAGAAATGGAACGAAGGCAAACTGATGACAACAAAAGGCTCAGCACACATACCCGTAAAAACCAAACAAAAAGCATGAGATGTGTGAGAAACTGAATAACAGTCCCAATGCAGCAGCTACTCAAGATGGAAAAGGTATAAACATGAATGTGTGTGTGTAAGATGGCTTTCCAGCAAGGAGGAGAGAGGCTACCATGTGACTTCAGGTGATCCAGACTCTCAAGACAGAAATTTCACAAGAGTACCAGCCACTTATGTCATTTCAATTTAAGTATTTTATACTGCAACAGATGGACAGAGCTGTCTCATTTATGTGTTTATATTATATTGTGTTAAGGGGGGTCATGCAGGGGATCAGGGAAGTGTTATTTGCCTTGTCTTAGCTACTATACTTTGTGAAATACTCTTTTCTCCTGGAAAGCAGAAGAAAGAGAAAAGTTGCTCCCACAGTAGCTCAAATGAGCATGATTGGTTCTGGAAAACTTTCTAGAGTGTAGAGTGAAGCAGATAATGGCAGAGAGAAAATGGAGGACTCCAAAAGATTGTCCTGTCCAATAAGGCGAGTGGTTTCCAATTAGGTCTTAAGGTGCATAAGGTATGAGACTTTCCTGAAAAGTCATAAGGAAGGTCTGTAGTGAGGCAGACTGGAGTTTTCCTTGAACTAAAAAGGTGCTGAAGGTTAGACTCAAAACACAGTATGCAAAAAGGCTATAAACAATGCAAACACACAGTGGTTAGGAAGTTGATTTGTTTCCAAACATCTTGTTTAATCCATCTCATCCGGTGCTTCTGAGGCTTTCACTATTTAGTCAGTGATCTTGCTGTAGTTTGGTTGGGTTTTTTGTTCTTTAAATAAAACATTAGCCTAAGAGATTGGATGTCATTACTGTTATTTTGGCATGCTCATATCAAAAATAAGAAAAGGGAAAAGTGGTTTCAGCTGGCCAAAGATGGTCCCCTGGAGCCAGCTGCAATGTGAACTTCCCAAGCCTGGTATGAGAAACAGCAGGCTAGAAAAATGCTGAAGTGCACAGTGAAGCTGTGACAAATGCACCTTTCAAACAGGAAAGCTGCAAAATAACAGGCAGTTCAGTTTACCCTTCGTGGTAACTGACACCCTGGAGATCTGGTCATGGCTGCAGAGAAAGCAGTGCATATTGGGAATTTATTTTTGTGGAATGTCATATTCTAGTAGAGTATTCTAACAGAGTTTAATATCATATGAGGAGGTAGGCTAAGTAGAGGTAAAAAGGTTAATAGAGTTTATCAGGCACAATACAGATTCCTGCACATCAAGCCAGTAACTGGCTATGGTCTTGCAGTATAAGAAGGAGAAACAAAGGAGAAGACAACTGGGGCCAACTTGCGATGACTCCTTGGTACTAGGAGGATGACAAACAAGCTAACACTAAGGAGGACAGGTGTTGGTCCATTTGGTATCTGAAGACTTTAAATGGGCTATAGCCAGATACAGAGAAATATAGAACTAGTAAGGAAATAGGAGGACCATGAAGGAATCTAACAATTGTTAGCAGAGACTGACTGTCTTAGCAAATGTGCATACCTATTAGAAATTTACAAATACCAAATGATAAGGCATGGGCAAAGAGGGAATTGTAAGAATGGAGTTTGGAAACAGAGAGGTAATCATGAGCAAGGCAACAATCCTGAAGTGTTAAGTCTGGACAGAACCAACCACAGTTATGTTGCAGTAGGTCAAAGTGGACACTGACTGATGTAGGCGTTGAGGAGACTATTCAGGTGAATTGTACTGAGTGTGTAAGCAGATCTGAAAGGTTGTCCTTCATTGTTCCAAGCCTGCATGCACAATTTGTCTGCAGGCCATCATAAGCCATTGCTCTATAAGCTAACCAATATTCAACAATAAACAAAATCATCTTTATTACAGTAAAAGCCTTTATTTGGCTCTCCTGCCTGAGAGTGTTTCTCAGTGCTAGGATCTTGCACAGAGGTTTCCCATTAGAAGCGAAATCAGAACTGCAGGACTAGTATTTACTTTATATACCTTGTTTTCTTTCAGTTATATGAAACAGTCACTAAACCAAGTGTAACACCAGTATGACACAAGAAAGTGCTGCTAGCATTTCAGAGCCTAATGCCAGGTCTCTAGAAAGCAACTTTTCTTCAAGAGGTGGCTCTATTTAGAGAACTGTCTGAGAAAATATTATTATTTTTTTCCAAAAGCCCTTCTCAGAAATTACCTCAAATTCTACCTCCCCTGCAATGCAGCCCTCAAACCCCTGAACAATGCACCATTTCCTCAGGGTCAATATGCTATTCAGAAACACAAAAAGTGTTAGGTGACTATGTATAGTGGTGCCATCCAGTAATGCCCGCTTTAAAAATGTATTTCCAGCAGAGACACAAGTCCTAAAGAAGAGGCAATTTAATCACATATCTTAAATGAATATACATTTTTTTTCTTCCACGCTGCCACTTATTTCAAGCTTTATTTTGAAGGTAGCAAACTGATTTAATTTGAAAGAGATTAATTAATATTTTGTGAAATTTCACAAATCTGGAGAAGAATCAGGAGAGGTTCTCTGGTGTTTGAATAGTTTATTACCACGCTGCAAGCTCCAGTCTCCTTCTCACCAACAAACCTCTGAAAGAGTTCCATTCTTTCTGTGTTTATAGGATTTTAGTACTCAGGCTTGGATATGGAGCACTTGTTTATCTTGATTGCTAGGCTTTTGTAAATTCTTGTCAGCATTACCTGATTTGACTAACATAATCTTTATCTTGGAATCTCAACATTATTGTCAGGTCTCAGAGGAGCACAGATTTGGTTCTTTGGACTATATGATGAGGTATTTTTATTATGCTCAAAAGTCTCATGTAACAAGTTTTGAACAAAGAGCATCACATTGCCCGATTCTATACCTTCTATTCCAGCAAGAGTACAATGGCTTCTGTTTTCTAATTTTCTTGCTTTGTTCAACATAAAAAAAATCAACACTCTGTCGCAGTTCATAGATCTCTTTGTTTCAGCTTCCCTTTCTTCGGTGTTGCTTATTCCCTCCTCTGTTGCATGCACACGTTTAGTTAATTTATCCAATTTAGCATCCATTGCATCTCCCTTTCATTCAAGTCTCTCCCATGCTGTGAAGAATGACTGTCCAGGTCTGTTTTATTTCTCTAAATATTGCTGCAATATCTGCAGGAGCTTCTTTTTCCCTAAAGGGCACTAAGACAGATGCTGTTTTCTCCATAATGTCTGTGAATTCTTTTGAGCAGTCTTCACTGGGTTGCTGTGGACTACATGACACTCCTAAGCTGTTGTTGCTCTTAATTATCTGTTGCTCTACAGCGACCTTTTGCTCTTCTTTCTCCGAGTCTGGCAAAAAGTTAAGACCCAGAGAGAAAGGACTAAAAATTTGAATATTTTTCCAGTTTGCAATTGGCCTATAGCAATGGGGGACAGGCTTATGAAAGTATTTTGGCATCTACCTCCAATGCAATTCACAGCCAAGCCTACAGGGGTAGTGTATTGAGTTTGGTGGACTCCAAACCCCTGAAAGGAAATTAAAAACAGAACACATTTTTCAGAGGCAAGGTGAATCAGTTATTTTTTTGTCAAGTCTCATTGAGTAGAATGCAGCATCCTACTCATTCCTTTTGCCAGGCAGCCAAGCACTTTATGCTGTATGTACAGCTGACTGAATGAGGGGGCAGGGGGATGGCTCCTGAATTCCTTTGGAATAGGCTAAGACAATAACAAAGTCTGGATCAAATTTGCTGGTAATGCACATCTGGATTGGCATTTGCCATTTCAGTAGCCTTCCATTAAAACGTGCTTAATGTTACCCCATACCTAATATTGACACTGAAAGAACAAATAACAATAGCTTATTTTATGTAATTTTACACTGGCAAAACCCAAACCAGAAAGAATTGATAATTTTCATAATCAGGATTTTTTTTCATCAGCAGCTTAAATTAAAAATATTTTTAAATTATTTATCCCAGGCAATGGTAGTGGTTGAATATATTTTTCACTTTGTCTTTGAGAAGCTTCTGGTCCAATTCCCAGTGGATCGGTTTCTACTTCAAATGTGATGCCTTTGCTGCAATTGCAGAAGAAAGTCAGAAGATGATTAAATATGCAGAGCTACAGAGAGTAATGGTCAAGGCTGAGTCTACAAAAGAGAGGAAATTGTGAAATAGCACGTGTCCTCAATCTGGTTTTATTACCAATGATTTGGGATTTTAGGACATTTATCTACCACCTTTCAAGTACCAGATTTTCTTCAGGAAACATACATCATTAACTTTCTGTAGTAATTTTTCTTAAAATATTCCACAGCTTATTTCTTGGACTTGGGGCTTGCCCCTGAACTGAGATTTCAGCAAAATAAGATTATTTTCAGGACCGAAAAACAAATGGCATACTATGCTGGCCATGTAACTTTCAAGATGCCCATTCTAGGACTTCTGAAAAAGGTTTTGAATATACTAAATATTTATTCTGTGAAATAAGGTCAATTTTTAACATCTTTCTAAAACAGAGAAGTGCAAAATCATTGGAGACTGGTCATATGTGCATGTGTTTATCTGCATGTGTGATACTTTATTGTAAAAGTTTTCATATTCTCTAACTTCCCTGAATAATTTGCTGGAAAGTCTTCCCTTGTCATATATAGTAATATGGACTTACCAGGTAATTAAACATAAGGTGAAATATTTAGTTATACAAAATAACATATCCACTGAGTTTTAATAAATGTTTACTATATGCCTAGGTATCTAATTAGGTAGGTGATAAATTTCATTGGAGAGACTCTTGAAACATTTTTATTTCTAAAACCTGCTCACTTTTAACACTTTTAAATTAAATCTTTATTTCAGTGACTATATTTAAAGTGTGACTTGAATTCCCTGTAGTTCACCTCAGAGGTTTTTTATTTTTACTCCTGGCTAATAAACTAAGAGGCATACCAGTCATACCAGTAAAACCCCAAGCAAGCTGCCCTGTATCATACTTCACACTTCATCAAGATTCTTCCCTATGTAGTAATACTATTCATAGGGTTTTATATTTGTTTGTTTTGTTTCTATGGTTATTTTTCCACTTACCTTAGGAAGTGTGATTGTTTTTTCTCAGCTTCCAATCTCCACTAGAACATTTTGAGTTGTCCAGAAAATCACTTAAAGCTCTTACTGGTCAAATAGAGCTGAGTGAACAGGCACGTGATTTATCTGCGTCTGCCTGAATGAGGTGAAAACAGTCTTTCAGACACAGGGAGAAAAATACAGAAATGTTTCACCTCCTAAAACTTTTTTTTTTTTTAATGGCTTGGCTATTTCCTTTTACAAATGGCATACATCTAGCATTGTAGGCACTGCAACTGTCCTTAAAAATATATTATCTTGTATCATTTTCTAGAAAATAGCTACACAGAAAATCTCAAACATAAGTAACTTATTCTTTCTTGCCCATCACATGTCCCAATTCAAGCTATACTTTGTGAGGAAAAACCTACAAAGCCAGAGGGATCTGGCATCACTGTAGGAGTCTGACAAATAAGCAGCAAATTGAGTTCCAAAAGCATGAACTCAACACAATGGTTGAGAAAATGCCTTTGCAGCTGGGTCCCTTTCATAGCTTCACAGAGAGACTGGAAACTTGAATTATTCCAATCACCATAGCATAATCTCTGTCACAGAAGGATCACGACAATTACTCCATAATAAGGATGCATTAAGGATGTGAAGGACGAAACAACTGGACCTTGCCTCTTAGAATTCAACGAGGAATTCATGTGCTTCACAGGTAAACTGAGATTTTCCTCTTCAGCTCACCACAAATTAGGCCTATATCCATAGCTGAAACATGGTGATGGCTGTTCAGACACAGTGGACACTGTTTCAACCACCATCTCACAGGTTTCCCAAGTGTTTAACTGTCAGCATACTTCCTGGTGTGGTTTTGGACTGTGCCAACTACTGCTCCCCAGGAGGGTGCTTTGTGCAGTGCCACAGGCCTGTGCTCTGCCTTGGCAGCTGTGCAGTCTCTTCAGATGAGACTGCCCTGTTTGGCGAGGGAGACAACAAAGCATGAGGAAGCATGTGGTGCCACACCACATGGCTGTGGAGCAAGGGAGTCGTCGTGGCCTGTAGTACTGAGCAAGAGCTATGAAGTCATGTGTACCAAAGTTTACTCTTGGTTTTACCAAGAGTCATTTCTTGTCTCAGTGGGTTATTTTGTCCATTCCTGAACTAATAAGGAATGAAATCCTTATTAAAAAAAGGATTACAATCTTCCTGCCAAGTAGAGGTGAAATATACTTTGAGACTGCCACCACATGGACACTCAGAAAGTCAGAGAGAAATTAACAAGCTCCTCAGGAAGAAAAGAGGATGCAGATAGACAACCTTCTTCAAATCATGGGAGAGAGATGACCTCTGATTTCACTATATACCAGTTTATCAAGCCCATTTTAGGCACGAGTAGAATATGATTCAAGTAGCGTACCTAAATCCCAGTCCTCCACCCTTTTCACTCAGGGTGAAAAAATCAATCTAGCTGCATCATCAAGAAGATCTGAGGAAATGGTGGTAGAGGTGGTTATGTTCAACACCACAGATCCTAGAGTTGGAGTTATCCCTCTGTCTCCTCTAGTGGCCTCCTCTGTATCATGAACATGTAAACAACAGCTGTGATATGTTAAAGGCCACTAAAAGCTCAGTCCTGTGTCTCAGGTATTATATTAAGCAAGACCACAGAGACTTATTTTTATTCTGATTTTAGACATGTTGACTAAGTAAATCTCATGTTGACAAGAATGAGGCCAAATTGGGAGCTAATTTGTTGCTGCCTGACATTAGGAACAACATAACGTGCCCACTGATGCCACAAAAAGAACTTCATTTGTAAATAAAGCACTTTGTAAAAAGCCATCCTTCTCATGTAATTAGGAAATACAAAGGGCAAAGCGAGAATCGGAGTTTTAACAGTGAAAGATAATAAATCCTGTTTGCAACTCTCATAACAAAAGGCTTACTACAACACAAAAGAGATGGAGAATTCAATTTTAGAAGTATTCTGAAAGCATGTCATCGCAGAGCTATAAATAATGAATTGTTTCTATATGCTAAGGAAGTAAAATAATGACAACATAGTTTGGCAATTTCAAACAATGTACAAGACTTTATCCTTCACTGAAAATGCATAATTAATCATATCACAAAACATGATTCTACCAGAACATATTTCAACTACAGAAAACCCCACACTGGTGTCTTTAAAGAAAAGAACTTTATTTCTTGGGTTAAAATCTTTAAGCAGGTGATATGCTGTCCTTGACCTCAGCACAGGAAAGCACTTACATTTCTGTCTGTCTGTAAGTGTGAACGTCACCCTTTTTGTGCAGAGCAGAATAACAGTTGGCACTATGGCCTATATGGAATATCTTAAGGGATATTAGATCATGTATAAGGTCAGGTATTAGTTGTGGTAGATTTCAATTATTCAAATATTGATTGGATGAATGCCTCATTAGGATGCGATGTAGAGACAACATTTCTGAATGTAGTAAGCAGCTACTCCCAAGAAATACAAGCCTTAGGATCCAAGAAATGATGCTGTTCTGAATTTGGTCATCAGTAGGACTAGTTAGATAGCCTTTGTGTTATAGCAAACACAGTACAATTACCTTTAACATTGTAGATGAACATTGTAGAGAACAGGCTAAAAAATCCAGCATGTGGCTATGCAATTTCAAGAAGGAAGATTATGTAAAAAAGAGAAAATTAGTAAAAAAAATCCCAAACACCTGCCTCTGCCCAAAATAAAATAAAATAAATTAAAGAAAATCCCCCAAATCTGAAAAGGAATAGTTGAAAAAGCAAAATGCTTAAACTGCCTGGAGTCTCTAAAAAATACTCTGTGGAAAAAAGGGTAAAATGCATGCCACCACCAAAATAGAAAGAAAAGCAGCCCAAAAAAGCTTCCATGGGATCAATGTCAAAGCTTAGAAGGCTATCACAGGGAAAAGTTTAGCATTTAGAAAATGGAAATCTCGCCAAAATGAGGAGAACCCCATAAGAAAATGCAGGAAATTGAAAGGTCTAAAAAGAATTTGAAGTATACCTTGCAAAGGATTTTCAAACTGATAACAAAAAATTCTTTAAATACTTCAGACACTGTGGAATTGGTGGGAATATTGATGACAAGTATGTAAAAGCAGCACTCAGGGCTGGAAAGGACCACAGCAGAAAAGCTTAGTGAATTCCTTGAAGAGGGCAACCCCACCTTGGAAATACTCCTTACAGCAGATAAATTGGAGAAGGTAGATCAATTAGAAATAAATATAACTTGATTACAAGGCCAAATGGATAAGCTGGAAGTCAGTAAGTCACTCAGTTCAGGTAGCGCTCACCCAAGGTTGACCTCCATGTGGAACTGCAGAAGTGCCACCCCAGGCATGTGACCATAAAGTTACAAACATCCCCTGTGCCAGGTGGCAGGTGGATTGCCAGTGTAAGTTCCTTACAGAATGAGGGCCCAGGAGGGGATCCTGGAAACTGCAAACTGCAGTGGTATCTACCCTAGGGAAGATGGTGGAGTATATATTAAACAACGGGATCCCTGGAGTCTGTATTAAAGAACAGAAACAGTGAGAAGGCCAGACATGGTCAGCTGGGCAAGAATCAGCGTGGCTTCTGTGAAGGGAAATCCCGTCTCCCTGACATGCCAGAGATCCATAACGATGCCTGTAAGGTCACAGATAAAAGACACCCAGGGGAAATAATATGCCTGGAGTTTCAAAAAACCTTTGAAAAAATAAAGTCTCCAAAGGTTATTAAAGAAACAAGATCTCAAAAGACAACAAAAAAACATTGAGACTGAAGGACAGGAAGCAAAAGATAGGATTTACTATAATTTTCCAGGATGTAGAAAAGCCAAGTGGGGTCCCCTGAGAACAAGTGCCACCAGTTTTTATCTTTCATAATTTTCCTCAAGGCACCTAAAGGAAAGGCTGTGTGAGTGTGAAATCTCAAAATTTCCAGATGAGCCTAAGCTCTTCTGGGAAGTCAGGTGTTGTGACAATGACAAGAAATTCCAGAAGGACTTCATAAAACTGAGTGAGTGAGATCAAACAGGGTATATGAACTTCACTGGCAATTAAAACACCTAGGGAAAATAATACAGGCCATTCCTACCACAATGCAGTACTCAGAACCACAAATTGAGAAAGGCATCTCACGGTCATCACCAGCAGGTCCCTGAAATCATTGTCTTAATGGGCAGGAGTGGCCAAAGGAGACAACAAAGTGTTTAGCATCATCCAGAAGGATCTTGAGAAGAGAGAACATAATTTTGCTACTGCATAAAAATTTGATGAGCTCGTATTTTGAGTTCAATGTGCATTTCTGGTTCTTGTACCTCAGGAATGAAGCAGACTTTAAGAAGGTCTTAATAAGGAGCATCTCCCTTATGAGGAAAGGCTGAGAGAGCTGGGCCTGTTTAGCCTGGAGAAGGGAAGACTGAGAGGGGACCTTATCAATATCTAAAATTATCTGAAGGGCAAGTCTTAAGAGGACAGGACCAGGCTCTTTTCAGTGGTGCCCAGTGACAGGACAGAGGGCAACAGGCACAAAGTGAAGCACAGGTAGTTCCATCTGAATATAAAAAAAACTTCTTTACCTTGAGGGTGACAGAGCCCTGGCACAGGCTGCCCAGAGAGGCTGTGGAGTCTCCTTCTCTGGAGACATTCAAAAACTGCCTGGACGCACTCCTGTGTGACCTGCAGTAGGTGAACCTGCTTTAATTGGGATTAGATGATCTCCAGAGGTCCCTTCCAACCTGATCATTCTGTGTGATTCTGTGAAGGTAGACAAGGTGGCAAATAAAATAACCAAGGGTGCACAGCAGATGCCCTTCTGTGCAGAGGGATGGGCTCATCAGTTTGAAGACAAGGTAGAGGGATATGAATGAAGTTTACAAATTCATGAAAGCAGTGGATAAGCTGAATGTGGAACTGTTGTTCTTGAAGTCCTGCAACAGGACAAGAGAACCAGATTAAACTAGCAGAAGATCTATTTAAAGCAGTTTCTGAAAGAGCTTCCTTACACAGGTGTGGAATTTACTACTAATGCTGTGGAAACAGAAAGTGTCAGCAGGATCAAAAGAGGGTTAGGAAAAGTAATAGCCAATAGCTTCAGGACTTCTTGGAGTATGCTGTGGCATGAGGACAGGGAGGAAGGAGCAATGCTGTGCACCTAAATTTCATTTCAATATGAAATCAAAACACTGTCAAAGTTCATGATCACATGCATATATGCACACCTGGGAACAAGAAAATGCTCTCTGCTTCCCTTCCCCACAGGGAGCTTAAGGAACTTTCTCTTAGATGTTCAAGAGCCTTGCAGCACATTTAATAAAAAAAATCTGTATGTGAACACATGGAGGCTTGCTTAAATCAGTTATCTACCAGGAACTTTTAAGCCTGGTCCATGCCTACATTTTCTCTGTCTTGAGAAAGGAATAAAGTTCATTCTGAAAGAAACTCTTTACCACAGTCATTTCTATACAAGTGACAGGCAGTATAATGTTAAGTGTAAATATTATTGCATAAAATACATTTCCATTATTCTTGAGCAGTACTTTTACTGATCATTATTCATTCATTGACTAATAGCATTTCCAACACGCCAGCTATTGCATCAAGAGGACATTTTTTATAAACTTTCCATTCTGTCCCTATAAACAAATTTTATAAGTTGTAATAAACCAAGAATTATGTCTACTTTAGTGTTTATAATGTGAAGCTCAGAATTTCCACAGATCTTTGATGGTGCCCAGAATAAAACGAAATTATAATGCCCATGGGGGAGTCAGAGATCAAACAGTCTGTGACTCTGACAACTCTGTGCCATGTACCTATTTCATGTATCAAATTCCTTTCAAGTTCCTCTAGCACTAGCCTTTTATGGAACCATCCTCAACTCTGCCTTATTGCTAGCTTCATACAAAATGGGAAAGAAACTGCCTGTATGCCCAGTACTATTTTCAAGACTTTTTCAGCCAAAAAGCAGGTGCTTTGCTAGAGGTAAAATAAAGTAGAAAACAAAGCACCACAAAGAGGACCTATGAGGCTGATGTTCACTTTAAGCTTGCAGTGATGTTTCTTCTCCCATCAGATGCTACCCGCATAATTAGCACTGTTGACTCTTTCCAGTGCAAGACTTTGGGATGAAGGAACAGACCATGAACTTTGGAGAGGATATTTATATATTCAACCTCATCAAAAGCCTCCTGGTTCCACAGTTGTTTAGTTGGGGTTTTTTTTGCCTGAACCATTTATGTTCTTAGTTAGAATGATAACTTTCATACACTTTTTTATGGTGATCGATGATAATGATAATTATTATTGTCTAACAAACGTAGAGAGGATTGAGGGCTCCATTGTGCAAACAACTACAGTGTAGTCCATGCCTTGAAGAATTAGGTCATGTAGAAAAGGTGGATAAAATAATTTATGCTACACAAAATTACCTGAAACAAAGAAAGAAAATGGAGAAGCACATGCTGTAAAATTCAGTGTTTCTTACATATAATTATACTAATTGCCAGAACACAACTGGCTAGTAGAAGCTCCAGAATTTCCTTGATAGCAAGTTGGCATTCATGGATTTGTCAGTGGACATTCATGGATATGCAAGTGGAGCTGGACTTGAATTTCCTGCATTGGAAAACTATGATATAAGCAGTTACATCAAAGTAAAGACAAGCTGCAACTGTCCTCTGCTACCTCCTTCAGCTGCAGGTCTGCTGTAAATCATTCCAGTCTCAGCAGAGCATCTGTTAGTGCTATGATGATGCAGAGTGGCAAAGAAATCCAGCTCCACTATGTCTCACCTTCCAGACAGCAGCATATTTGGCAGTGGGTGTTTTCTATTTTGTTTGACTGATCTGGACTGAACTGTATTGCAACAGTTGCACACGTGTAACAGGAGTTATATGCTGAGAAACACTATGAAGCAAACCGTAACTTTTTGCTACTCAGAGAGTGACTGTATGACAAGGAACTATGAGAAACACAACAGAAGACCTCAATACAGCTACTTTTGCTTCCTTCATGGTGCAAAACTCAACAAGATTTTTTACGCTTCTTTTACCAAAGCATACTAACTAATTTAATGCCTACTCAGAGAGCATTATCACTGGGCAATGCTGAATTAAGCTAGAGTGAAGTGTATTCATACCCTAAGCATATTTCAGGAGGGATAACACATTTCCTGTAAACGTGCAAGCTTTGTTAAGCTATGCCTTCCTGTCAACTTTCTTAAATGTGTTTTAGTGAGACAGGGAGAACCACAGCAAAATGTCTAGCTCCCAGATCTGCACTTCTGCTTCTTGATTTACATATTCACAAATACATGCTGCTTGAGAGAAAGCTTGCTCTTTAAGAAATAACTTGAAGCAACATCTGTCAATACACTGTAGTTGATGGCACTTATACTCTGTTATATGTCTCCATTATGATTTCACTTCCTCTAATCTACTTAGAAACAGGTCCCCACCTGAAAAGAGGAATTTCTCTGTTGATCATGATCTTACACATCATGTCAGCCATGCTCTGAGCCAGAAAATGTGGCAGCTAGGTAAGCCTTGAAGGTTTGTGCAGGTCAACTCTGCACAATTTTTATTTATTATTTTATGATGATTTAATTCACTTATGGTATCAACAGCTATATGTGGCCTTTTGTCAGAAAATGTCAATATATTTGGTGGCCAAACCTGGGCCAATTTAGTGATGAAAATAAAACTGGTTTGGTTCGATGTAGTTTAAAGGCTAGATGGTTTTGGAACATGCTGTTTGCTTTAGAACTGTGGACAGCAACAACAAACTTGGGATATAACCAGCCGTATAACTGGCAATGTTACAGAATAACTCATATTTCATAGTTACAGTACTTTTTGGTCTTCAGAAAAAACTTTTTGCTCATATGTGATTGTCCGCTGGAATGTCAGAAATGTCAGCTAAAAAAAATATTTTTCTGAAACTTATTCATTTTGCATATACAGTAGTGCAAGCAGACTGAAAAGTGCTTTCCTTCCTGGTGAACATTCATATTATAGCCTTGAGCAAACAGGGACAGTTTTCTTTTCAGCTTCTTCTTCGGCACAATGTCCTCACTTAACCAAACTGCACTAGACTTGCAGGCTTATACATCTTGACTACCTCTCTTAACTACACACAAACTTATTATACATGTATTTCAGAGACTATGCGTAGTGCACTCCAAGAAGCTCATAATTAGAGTCATATTTTGAGGTCTTTTCTTCTATTATATCTGATAAATGAAAGATTAGATATTTTGCACATTCCTGGGGAACAAACTTTTTACTTTGAACTTAAAATCTTTAGAAAGTTGAGGAACAATGACGAAAAAATAATAACAGCTAACCAAGATGAGGGAAAATAATTGAAATGCTAAACATCTGGTTTTGTCAGAAAATAGATATGTTACAACTAGAAACAACTTCAGATATATTATGATAATTACTATGAAAATACGAACAGAAAAAGTCAGTGGAGTCAACTTTTCTGGGAACTTCAAACACACTTTGAAGAAAGTCTGTTTTCAGCCTTGATCTGAGCCAGAGGAATATCTAGTAATTGAGTTTAAGATTAGAAATGAGTATTAAATTTAAAAATGTTTAAATGTGTAAATTGTCTCTGAGTGATGAAACTTCTTTGGTAATATAAAATAAGGCTCCTTTTTCTTTTAGTATGGTAACTTTCTCCAGTCTAGTACATAATGATTACTGTTCAGTGTGGTCACACAGAATTGTTATATCATCAATCACGGTTTAGCAAAAATAAAAATAAAGTTAAAACAATGCCATATTTTTCCCCCTTTTCATATTTTTTTCCTGAAAGGCAAGCAATAACATTTGTGGCTGATCAGAGGTCCTTCCCTCCCCCAGTTCTGTTTTTCTTCTTTTCCCAGTATGAAGCACATAAGCTGTAGCCATCTTAACTGCTTCAAGAAGTGTCTCACCAGCTCACACAAAGGGGCTTCCTCATTACTCATCCTTCTATAACAAAAACTGTATTTTTTTTCACTGAGAATTGCAGATAGAAAATATTATTATTATTTTTTGCTGACATACAAAATTTCAGAATATGGAACTAAGTTGTTGATATAAAACTGCTGATTGATATAAAGTTTGGTGTAAAACCAGGATTAATTCTCCATTTTACCAAATATATACATATCCTGGCAAGACCAACATCAGCATCATGTGGAAGCAAAGAGAATTAATGGATAAGTAGTAAACCACTAACATTGTGAAAAAAAAAAGAAAAAAAAAAGGCAGAAACAATATTGAGAAGGAACATCTAACAAGATCCCACACGCCCACAGGACAGGAGTGCACCTGGGCCATGATTTGTTTGATTTGGGGGTGTCACCAGGAAATTCAAAGGGGTTGGAAGTCTTCAGGAATGCACCTACACTACCCAGGGACACATAGTTGAAAATGTATTTACTTAGCTGGACAAATATAACAGCTGGATGGCAATTTTTATTCACAACACATATTATGCACCCACATAAACCAGGGCTTCAGCCCCTCTCTCAGTTCAGACAGCACAGCAAGAACCCAAGGGAGCAGAACCCTCTCCTCAACTGGTCGACGTACCAGGTCCATTGCCTACCAGACAATTGTCAGACAGCTTCTGCATAGCACTATGTTAATCCTAAAAAAGGAGAAGGATACGGCCATAGCAAGGTGCAAATTTACCACATTACAGATATTCTTTTGCTATCCACCTGCAAAACAGAAAACTAGTGGAATTTAGAAAGCCTGAAGACTTCTCAGAGATTTGTAGAGAATGAAGGGGACTGAGGGTAATCTCTGCTTTTAATACTACTAAGCTGTTATGCTACTTTCTCCTTTCTTCTCTTCTTTTTGGATTGCCAATATGGAAGATTTTTAGAAAAAATCCTTTCTGACTAGCTATGTGTATTAGAAAAATTTCCATGTATTTTTATGTACACAAATACTTATGTACAGAGGGTATACTCCTTGTACACCCTGACTCATTCCCCTAAAGCCTTTTCTTGCTTTACCTCGCATTAATTTTGATGTAGTATGAAAAGTAAAAGGAAGAGTGTTGTGCTATAAAACTAGTGGGTTGCTGGAGATCAGAAGGTGGTCTAAATACACATGGGACTGGCCAGAGCAGATCAGGTCAAAAGTCCATTTAGTCCCAAATCCTGTTTGCAATTGAGGAAAGAAAGCAAGAGTGGTATAGAGAGATCTTATTCATTAACACATTTCAACTGTCTTAAACGTAGGGCTTTCAGAGCTCAATGCTATTTATAACTTATATCTAATAACCCTAAACGCATCCATTCTTTTCTTGAAGCCAAGTAAGCTTTTAAATCAAATCAGCTGAAAAAGTATTTTTTAAAATGTGCTCAAATGTCCATGCATACAAAGAAGCAAGCAACCGAGTGGGAAAAATGATACCCTAAATGAATATTCAATGTTTTATTTATGAAATGAAAATAAATTTCAAAAATACACAAGATAAATCATAACATTTTTTTATAAAATCAGTTTACAAAATATTGATAAACTGCACCAGTGAGTTACTTTGTTTTATATAATATTCTTTTGGCTCTGGTTCTTCCAAAGAAACTGTCCTGTAATCTGAAATTAGCACCAAGTGATACTTAGAAGTAACAAACAAAACCCAGAACATCCCTTCTCCTAGCACTTTCAGAGATTTGTATCTTAGAAAAATGTACCTATCTAATATATAGCACTGAAGTATTATAATAGGCAGCATTACTTTAGAAATAACTGCAAGCAACACCCATCCAGAGCTGATGCTGCATGGAGCTGGCACTAATAAGAAACAAAGCAAGAGCCAGCACCTGTTCTACACGAGTAGGATGTTAGGAATTAAATGATATTACATATAACATGAGAAAGAATTTGAGAGTAAGGGTGCCAATGAACAGCTTCTGCTAAAACTTTAAAGGCTTCATTCACAGATGAACGGAAAAACTCAGTACCTTACAAACAGTTGCTTCTCTCCAGTTTATAAAACTTTTGAACTTGAATGTCTCACAGCTGTCACAGTCATTTGGTTTGATTAATGCATTCTCATCTGGGACAGCATATAAAACATTGCAAACACACCACAGTGTTCAGGAACACAAGGAGCTCTTCACACAGACAAAATATACTGTGTCTTCTTATCATCTTCATGAAGTCGTAGAAATTGTCTTTCACTGCCCATGCTGTTGTATATGATATACTATAGGGTATATATTACCTGATATAAACTATCAGAAAATAAATATGGTAGTACAAATGATAGTTTTTGTTGTTTTTGGAAATAACTGAGGTCTGGTACCACTGTGACTGAAACTTTTCCATGTGGCTTTATAAATCACAATAAAAGCCCCACTACTTTATGCTGGAGACTTTCCACAAGATCTCAAAGCAAGTAGCATTAACCCTTCAGTTTAAAGACACACGCACACACACACAGGGATAAAAATTTTGTATGAGTGAGTGTACTAGAAATCCCAGTTGTAGTGAAAAATATCTGAATTTCATATTAGAGAAACAAAGAACTCAATTTAGCACCTGCCAGTCATCAAGTCACTGGCTATAAAAAACCACAGGTCCCACAAACTGGAGATGTGCTGTAAGAAATACAGTAAAAATATAAATTTAAATGTCTTCTAGCTCTTTAAAGAATTGTTCTTGGTATAAAAATGGTAAAAAAATGGCTAGGCTGCAGTAAATTTTGTCTGAGTATAGCTGGTTAGTCCATAACTTAGTTAAGTGTAGGAAATGTCAGGGTTTTATCTTGCACTGGTCTTTGAAGGACTGAACAACCTCCTCTAAAGCACCTTCCACAGGTGACCTCTGTGTGTCCCCTGACCTTCCTCATTGTTCCTTGGAACTCCAGCCACCCTTAGCCTACATGCAGGAAAGCGAGTCCCTTTTCTGGAAAGCTTAGAGGTTTACTTTGCAAGGCAGAGCTGATCAGTTTGGCCCTTTGTTTTCTGTCTCAGCCCACATCACACTCATCTCTATGGAAGGAAAAGCAGATGGTCAAAGAAGCGAAATGCATTGTCTGGGCATTCAGCTTCACATTCCTCCTCTGGTCCATTCAAGCTGTGTGTTTCAGGCAAGGTTTGAAGTCCTTCACATGTGCAAAAGCTATTCAAGATGAGATTGCAGCACAGTATGATCTCTTTCTCAGTATTATCCCTTGATCTCAGCCCATGCATTGTCTCCAACTTCAGAGCAGTGTAATTTTTCTGCTGACATTTTCGCATAGTTTTTAGAGATTTTTAGAATCCGTGTGTTCATTGCCTGTACACAAAAAAGAGAGTGTTGGCCTTGCAATGGGGAAAATGGCAAAAAGGCAAGCTATCTGTGAATTTGCCGGGTTTTCTGGTCAGGGTGGTGTCTCTTGGGTGAACAGCCCTCTGTAAACCTTGCGGTCAGAGGATGAAAGATGAGGCACTTGCAAACAGAGTGGATTTGGAGTTTTTATCAATATGAAAAATGCAGGATTGGTTGGGTGCTATTTTCAAAGGTTTAGTTCTATTAAAAAAAAAAAGAAATCTTTCTTGTGCAAATTGTAGTGCGTAGTAAGATTATTATAGGTTGCTGAATATATTAGGATTCTGCAGAAGACAGTATTGGGTTGATTTATGTTGTGTGGGCTAAACATACATTGGAAAAATGCAGTAGAGTTATGTGAGATTTTGGGGTGAAATTGCCTCATGTACATGGTATAGTAAAAGTATCTTAATGGAATTTTGCTATGAATCATTTATGGTCAAAAATAAAAGAAATGAATAAGATAATATATATGATATATTATGTAAAATGAAGTTAAAAAGTTAAATTTCAGTCTTTTGGCTCAGTACTTTGCCATATGTTGTCTAAAACCTGTTGATATTGGAGATATGAGTGCTAAAGGTCATGGAGAGAACATGAATTCACCAGAGATACTGACAAGAGAGTCTGGTCCTGTGTTACTGATCTGCAGTATCTGTCCCCCACAAGCTCTCCCTGAAACTGTAGGTGCTATGAAATATTACCTGAGGAAAGAGTGAACTCATCAACTTCAGTGAATTCATCTTTTTCTACTAAAAACAAGCATAAAATACTTGTTTCAAATGTATGCTATCTGTTAGAAAATCCTGCCTTTATTCATTGTGAATACTATGGACATGAATCAATATTTTACACTGTCTGATTGTTCAAGATTCAAAGCATTTAGAATAACATGTCATCTTGCTTTTTCATTTACTAACCTCAAGATGTATTCTATTTTTAATGAGTTCATAAAACTAGGCTAGTATAAAACATTTGATGTCTATGCACAGAAAGAGTAAGCTGTAACACAAAACCCATAATGTTCATAATGTTTGAAGGAACCAAGAAGTACAAAATATATGGACTGGCCAAAGCCTGTCCTCTTAGCTTTAACCAGTCATTATTTCTAGGTAGTAATTACTCAACATGTCATTCTATACTGAATGAATTCCAATCAATTACAAGTGATTGCACATCACTCTGCATCAATCAGAGGATAATTTTTCATTCGATGAGCTGCAATGGGTGATGTCAATTACACTTTGTTGATGCTCTTTGATTGCATATTCTTTTTCAAATAGTCTAACACCTGAATTGTACCACACTGACTAATCTGGCTGTTCTACATTTCACAGGTTATTTTTAAAGTCATGAACATGAACAGAAGTGGTAAAACATAGCTTGTACAGTGCATAAACATCTATTAGTAATAATACCAGTGTATTTTCTTTTCTATTTTCCTTTTTCTTTAAACTTGAACCAGTTTCTTGTCTCCTTTTTTGGTGTCATCTAGCATACACAAGCACTAAGTTTGTAGAAACCTATCCTGAAGCGGGGTGTGTGTGTGTGGTTCATTGAAGCCTCACATGTACACTTCATATTTACAACTAATACACTTAATGCTGTGACCTTCATCAGATAGTCTTGTGCCAGTAGAGGGTAGGCTCAAGCTATGCCAGTTTTATGGGAACAGACCAAATGTATTACCCACAGTTCCTGACAAGGCAAGCCCTAAGTGAAGGAGGTGTTGCAGTCTTCCATCACTCAGCAACAGTGAGCTAAGCAAAGGCTACTTATCAGGCCAAGAAGTAGTACTACAATGTGGTACATGCACAGGTGCTTTTTCTTCATTTATTTTCTTCTCTGAATTCTATGTATTTGGGCAACAAGGAACAACAAACAACCTAGAGAATTTCTTTGGGTTTGCTCTAAGTAGCTTTCTTTGCCTGGATGAAAAGGAAACACAGATATCACACCTTGTTATGAGTTTATTGATTTAGTATGACTTGTGAGCAATAGAACCACAATCCAGAAGCACAGTCAAAGAGAAAAGTGATTATGTACATTCATCCAGAGAGAAGTGAAGATAATCTGTCTGCTTGAATAGCGGTCACAGTGGCATAAATTATGACTGTCTTTCTAATCAAAACCGAAGGGCAGAAGCAATGCATAGAACCCAATGAGACCTACTTCAGTGCTTATTCAAAGAAAAACAGCCTTGAACTAGCATCGTACACTGAGAGAGTGCTCTTATAACCAGACTGTAGGGCTACCACTAAGTAATGCTCAAAGGAATGCAACTTCCTTCTCATAGCGGAATTTATTCAGAAATTATTCTTTATATTTAGTTAATTTTGTGGGGTTTTCCCATTTGAGAAAAAATAGCCACTACACAGTGAAAAACCAGATCAGGTAGATTTTAAACTGAGGGAAAAGGAGATGCATACAGAAAAGACTACATGTCAAATTCTGGCATAAAATCTGTGTCTTTATATAGATTAAATATACTGTAAAGAGACAGTAATTTATAAAATGAAATGGGGGATGAGGATGATCAGCAGATGTAAAGGCTTAAGTCCAGAGTGTTCCTAGAAACAAAAAACTGACACCTTCTTGCCAGCACAGTTGGTACTGTTTGTACTTCTGGCATTCTGGGACAGGGGAATGTCCCCATAGGCCTTTCCAGATGACTGAAACACAAACAAATTATATAACATAATGATGTAATATTAAAATGACGTAAACGTTAATGCAAGCAAAGAGAAGGCCTCTTCAGATGACTTTATTTAAAAAATAATAATCTCTTGCTGAATAATGAGAGAAAACTCTAGCAGTCAGACTGGTGTTTTTACTCTTGTTTCCATTGCGGAGAGATCCAGTGAACCTTCAGTATTGAGAAGCAAATTTGAGACAGGTCCCACAGAATTTATGAGCACAAAATATTCCCAGCTACCAGGATATCTGCAGTAGTTAAGTCTCTAATCAATACACTGTATGATGCACAAAAATTAGGAAAGAAAAATTGTGAAAACATAATGAAATCTTTGACACAAGCAGTTCTGAATCAGCTTCCACAACTGTGCCTAACTGACCCTGATGTACTGGAATAAGCCAGAGTAGGAGACTCACTGCAGCACAGCTGAGTGCAGAGTGAGTTAAGTGAAAGTAAACCAGGCCTCTTCTTAACTGTATTTCTGGAACTGCCACTTTTAGCATCTACAAATGTTAATTTATTTCTGCCAGAAATCATCCATTCAACAGATTAAAATCTCTTTGTGGGAACAGAGCCAGAACTGAATGAGGAAGTTTTTGAGGGATAGTGTGGAACCTGTACTGGAAGCAGAAGAATTAAGCACACAAAAGTAGCCAACTCTCTGTTGGACCAGTGCTAACCTGCAATGTCTGAGCAGCTTTAACTAAATGGCTTGTCACTCTCTCATTCTATTGCTCTTTCCATTGATGAATTATACAATGTCAAAAATTAAGAGGAAAAACTGAGACCAGCAAACAGTGACAGAAGTCCTTTGTGCGTGTGGACAACCACCCTCAAGCTTTTGATCTGGATCAGGCAGGTCTTGTCCTGTATGTCTTGTAAGTTATAGGATAGTTTGGTGTGGCTTTAGTCTCCTTTCCCTTCCTTAGGCATTTTGGAAAATATCTTCACGGGTTTTTCCTCATTTCAAGCCTTACGATAGATCCTTCACCAGGAAACAGCTATAGAAGATGATATTACAACCTTCTAAATATCACCATGTATCCTATTTGGCTATGGAGTATGCCTGTAGACTATGTTGATTATGGCCTCTGCAAAAGGTCTAAGGAATATGACCTGGGAAACTACAATTAGTCCTTCTGTTTTCTAGCACAGTTCTTTTCAGATCTGAATCACTTCGGGTTTTTGTGGCATTGAAGGGATGGAGAGATAGATGTGAAAGTTATTGTTATAAAATGGATTAGAAAAATCTAGCAACTGCTAGGTTCAATTCCATATTATTAAGAGACTACAACAGTAGGGCAGTGAAGTTTTCTTCATTTGCCAGTAGCCAAACTGTGGCCAATTTGGATTGTCTTCCTTGATGGAATCTCTGCAATGACATTTCAGGCTTAAAAATCGCTTAATTTTTGTTTTGTAAATCCTTATTTGTGTTTTAAATGTGCTAAATTAAGCATTTTAAAAGAGAAGATTTGCAAGCCTTAGAGATGATCATAATGACTGATGCCTTGCCCAACTGAGTTATTGGAAACATCAGTTATTGGACATGACCAAAGAAAGCACAGCAGACAGAGTGGCTCCAAATCCTGTTGCATAATGGAAAATTTTGTACAGCCAACTCCAACTGTGAAAGGGGTAAAAGAAAAAGTCAGACGAGGCTCACAAGCATGTTAAAACCAACCTGCTTACTTTGAGTTTTGTGTTTCAGAAATGAAACACTGACTTGTTGACTATAATAACAACTAAAGGGTAACACCACGTTTCTTTGAAAATACTTTGAAAATAGATCAGACTTTTTATGTATATTTGATCTAGGGTGAAACTCCTCTATGTTTGTATAAACACATGAGTATCATTTTCTCTGGAAAACAGAGAGTAAGTTTAAAATAGGTTTTCTTCAGAAGAAAATGTCTTTCATTTAAAAGCCAAAGTAGGACTTCCAACTTGTGGTGCCTGTCGTTCTTATAAAAACTAACTAAATCAAAATCATTAACAAAACATGTCAAATTTTTCATTTTCAAGGTAATATGATTTTCCACAGATCTCTTAGCAGTATATTAAATGTATCATTTGTCCCTACCAGCCTCATATGCTAGAAGATGTAGTAACTGGTTCAAGCATCTTGAACATTTTGCATTTAGAGTACAAGCAGCATATAATTAAGCAAGTGCCTATGTCAGCAGGGAAATCTCCATCGAAGTGAGGATCTGATCACACTAGCAGTTAATTTCGCAACTGTTTTCATGAATAGAAATGCTTCTGGTTATGCAAGCCTCAAAGCTGCTTCTATTCAAGTCACTGGGACTATTGGATTCATTGAGACTTCAGCAGAAATAGAATCTAAGTCATTATCTGAGCTGCCAGCAATTCTTGAAATGCTAGAGACTTTTTCCTTTCTGTAAAATGAAAATTTTTGGAAGAGTGGAAAGTGAGTCATTTGGACACACAAATTGGACAAAGTCTTTTGTGATACAAGGAGCTGTCCTAATGGGATTTCATGCCCTTGCTGACCCACAAAGGTATAGCAGACAGTATATTTATTTGTTCAAAAAGAACGTTGATTTTAAGAAGGCAGTACATGATTTTACCAAACATTCACATCAGAGTTTCTTTTTCCTTTATAAAGATCAGCTGGCCTGAGATTGTAATGCAAACTGTAAATGTTGATCTCAAATGGAAAACAACAATACTTTTAAATGGCTGAGGGAGGTAGTTTTTGATGGGGCACCAATGAGTTGAAAAAGCAGACTAATAATGATCCCCCCCATCATTTCATCCTTGGCAAGTGAGCTAAATTTAGTAAATAAGCTGGATACAAGGTTCTCCATGCTTGTCAAAATACAATGGCAATTAAACTGGCATCTATTCTGTACCTAATTTTTTTAAGGAATATATTTTTCAAGGCTTTGACAGTTGAAAACTATTTAGATTATTTATGGAATTTCCAATGAGTTAGTAACATTTTTTTTATTGCATTGCATTTTGCATAATATAATTTGTCACTACTTCTTTATTAAGCTTGTTTTATATTCATAGTTGTCCTACAACACTATATTTTCCTCTTTGTCAGCTCAGAACTTCATTATGAAGGATGAGGTTTTATCGTTTCCTAGTGATGCAAATGTCTACAGTGAGTAAGTGTCATTATGCAGGAACAGGAATTTAGTCTTCCTCCATTAAGCAGCCAGGCTAATGACTCAACAAGTTTATAGCCCACCACAAAATTTGATAGCTTGGTGTGAGTTAAACAAATGATGGTTACATATTTATATGAAAATGAAAGGGGCTGGATATTGTACTTCTGTCATTTAAAGCCTACACTTTCATTTTTAATTTAAAGAAGGGTCATTCTCAGCTATACCCTAAGATGAGCATGACTTCTGTTTATATATACCTGACATGGCTCCTATATGACAACACCATCATAGGGAAACAAAAAAATATGTATTTCTTGGCCAACTTACAGATCCCATTGACATCCAAGGAAACATATCAGTTAATGGCTTTAAACTCTCACCATTTTTCATTATATGCAGAAAAAAGGGTATTCATAACAAACATGAGATCCAGCTGAAGATGATATATGCTGTGTTCTCAGCAATGGAACTTTTCCATCTGGGTACAATACCCACTCAAAACTGTTTCAGGGCCAGCGGACAACTAAGTAGGCAAAAACACTGCCAAGCTCTTTCTTTTCTTCATACAGCCAGTTTTAAGTAATTAAAAGAATGTGTGAAAAAGACCTATTTGACTGTCTAATTCATCTCCCCTCCATTATAAATTTGTCCCCATGGTATATTTTTCAAATGCTTTGCCTAATCTAATTCCGAATATGTCCAGGCTTAAAGCTTTCAGTGTTTCCCTTGGGAGACTGTTTCTCAAGTTAAGAGATCATACTGTCAGGATTCTTATTCAGATATTAGCTAAAGTTCATTTTTTTTTCCTTAATTTCAGTCTATTTCTCCTGGGGACAGATTCCTGGCTGTCATAAACTGTCTGAGCTTCCCTAATTTCCTTTGGGTTTGGATTGTGTACATCAACTGAGAATCTGGTCAGGGTTTCCCTTCCTACTACGCTAACAATTCTTTTCTCCTCTGGTACATTATACTATTAATCATCATGCACACACTTAGTCATTGCATTCTGTATTTAATAACAGTTTCAAATCCTGCTTTCTAATACTATATTGCTTGCTGTGTCAATCATTCCATCCCAAAATTCAGTTATTAATCCATACTTTATGTAGAGATTAAAATCAGCTCCTGCATTAGGTGGAAATTCTCTATAGTGATGGTAGAACAGCTGCCATGATCATAAAAGAGGATTGAACTCAGGGCAATGAAGTAAGATCCTACGTTTGATAAACTTTGTATGTGATATTTCTTTTTTCTGATAAATGCAAAAGAACCATTAATATGATATGTTTTTGTTGAGCATTTTTTTAAAAAGGACAAAAACTTCTCTCCTTATATTGTAATATCTGTAAAGGAAAGCTGGCTGTTTCAGAACAACTCCATATTTATGGGGTGCTTCCTACCTATAGTTTGCTGTGTGCACCCAGCACAGGCTCATATTACTTGGTTGATATAAAAATACCACCTCTCCACTAGCTTGGAAATCCACTAGTTCCACAATGGATGGATATTTTTAAAATAGCACAGGAATACCCTGGTGCAAACAGGTTTCACAACTGAACTGTCCCTAGCTCATCACTCACATTTTCTTATTTTGTAGGTACTTTTGTTAATATCCGGACTAGCCTATTACTGTAGCAGCAAGTTCCAGAAGACCACAACAAAATAAAACAAAACAATCTTTTCCAATGTCAGTTCTGTGACGTCATGTTTAAGAGATATTTTTAATGTAGCCAATGTTTGCTGTTTTAAATGAAATCCCAGTTCTCCTGTGCCTTTAGGCATGATAAATTGAGCTCCCTGAAACCAACAGTTCTTGGGATTTCCAAATCCAAATCAAAGCAGTAACTAGACTTTAATGAGCTAAATTTTGCTCCTCCACTTCTCAGCTCATTTGGACCAGTAAATAAAGGCATTTTTCTTTTCTTTCCAACATTTCTTAGAAAGTGACAGAACAAGAAAGCTTTTGAGTGTTGTTGAGCACATATTTACTTTTGGCAGTTTCTTCTTCAAGTCACTTAACGTTCTGCCATGGCCCAGGCCTGCCTGATCTATTCTTGCTCATGAAATCTATCATGTTCATAGTGGGGACTTAAGAAGATGACACCTATTTATGTAGGAGTGTCTATGAGCCTGTCTTATTGAAGACCTACTGTGTTGCTGAGGGCCCACTGTCAAATCGTGACTCATACAAGAGTCTTGAGCCCAGCACTTAGCTGCTAATTATATTCTGAAGTCTGGCAAAGTGGGATCACTCTTGTGATGTGCCAAACTCTTTTGAAAGTCAGAGATAGATTCACTTTTTGAACAAAGCACTGGTGCACCATAGAACAACCTGTGATGATTTTTTTTTGTATGTGATAAGACTAACAGGAGCTTGGTGGCTACATTACTTATTAGTAATAGTGCAAAAGCAATGTCTGTAAATGATAACAATGTACAATACAATGGTACTTGAAGCTCTGACCTTGCTTATCTCTAACCCAATACTTAGAGAGGTTCCTCTGTAACAGGAATGACTGTGACAGTATCAAGGCAGTACACATTTTTGAGCAATGTTCATAGTGAGAGCACATAGAAGTTTCTTTTTGATTCTGTGAACTTCTTCAGCCATGTACTGTTAGTGATGGGGTCCCAAACAGTATTTCAGGGGCTTGAGTAACATGCCCTTAGTGCATACCCGTGGCACTAAGAAGTACATTAGATAAAATTTCAAACAGTTGCTTCACTAACTTCTTGTGAGCAGTAGATCATTTGATCATGTACCAGGCTATAGGCTTAGGTTGGTGGCATTCTTTTTGCTACAGCAGAAATAAATCTCCCAGGTAGAATGTACAATGTTAGTTTTTATAGCAATAGAAAAAAAAAAAAGCATGAAGTGCAAGTTGGCTTTCAGTTAGTTCTGCATATTAACAGTCACAAAAACAAGGTTTGTGGCCTCAAGCACTGAATTCAATCACTTCGTCTTTCTAAGTAGTAACCCTATTTTTGCTTCCTTCCAGGCACACACTCACAGGGCAATCCTGTTGAATTCTCAATTCAAGTATGAGCAGTTAGCAAAGCTTTTCTCTCTACAAACCATATTACAGAAAATTTAGGGAAAATCAGGCAGAAAATACAAACGCTAGATTTTGGTAATGTGATAGCTCAAGGGTTTGAAATAAGAAAATCAAACATCTAATCCAGACTAATCCATGATACGTAAGTAATGCTTGAAGCCATCTTCTAATAGATGTTACAGACCCTGTGTAAAGTGAGAGTATGGTCCCAGCGTTATAGCTAAAGCTCAGGGGTCCAAGTAAGGAAGCTGCAAATGCAATTAGACTTTTTTTTACAGGTTTTAGCACAGAGATGATGTATATACTAGAACCAATGATCTAGAGAAGGTACCTCCAATTCAGGTTATAATACTAGTGAAATATTCCCACTGATGATACTGTCCTGGGCTGGCAAAGATTTCAGTAACTTTTTTCAGAAAGTTGGATTGATTTTTCATAAGAATAAAGGCCATGTTATTTTGTATCACAGAGAGTTATGACCTACCATTGATGCAAAATAGAAAATAAACAGTACTGTCATGTTTTGTGTCAAACAGGTAGGTAGGGACAGCATGTTTGGAGCTCTCTGAAAAAATCCAGCAAGGACCAAAAAAATATCCTCAGCAGCTTTTGGGCCTGGGTTAGACTCACTTGAACAGTAATGTAATTCTTTTGACTTTCTTGTATTTCATTTAACCACAGTATATTGTAAGGTAAGAATAATTGTAAAATAAATTCTTGGTCTAATAATATGACAACAAAATATAACTTTAATAACATTCTGTATGTGTTATTACTTCAATGATATTTTTGTGTTACAGAATTATTTCCATTTTATTGATTGAGAAATCAAGGCCCAGAAAGACTATGTGATATTTTTCAGACATGCATATCTTCCTCATCTGAGTGAATTGTTGTTGGCCCTGTTCCCACAGGTCAAGTTTTCAGCTCATTAAAATGTTCCACCATCACATTCAATGACCTTGTGGGCAATATTTGCAGAGGTTAATGACTTATTTAACATCAGCATTGATCTGCCAGGTATGATCTCTTTGAGTTAGAAGATCTATAAATACAGCTTAATCATTCAAAGAGCTTAATCAGGTACTGCATTACTGCAGTTTATGTTGATTATTGGGTTTATATGAGATTACTGAAGAATCAGACTGCAATTAAATATTTACTAGCTAGTCGTCGAAGCACCTCAGGCTCATCAGACCCTATTTTCAGAGGTGCTGCCATTTAGTGTCCATGGGTTGCATGAATGTTAGCTTGGGCTGGTGGCTAGTCAGAATTTCTGTATCTTGTCATGCTGTTACGAAGACTGCATGCAAAACAGGTCTAGACCAGCACATATGTACATAGATATTAATGTGCAAAAACAAATCCACACACAAAACTTGGTATAAGCACACACATATACTCACATCTCTGGAAAACTAACCGATGGCTTTTCTTTTCAAACTCTTTAGTCCATGGTTAAGTACGTTAGGGAGATTGCTGTTCTTTTCCTTAAAGACTGCTGTGAATACCCAGAAAAACTTTCTCCCATTTACCTTTGGCAAAATTAAAAGTATGTGATTGTATTCATGATCCTTATACTTCAATTACATTTCATGGTAATATTTGCTACTTAAATATTATGCAAGCTGTTCCTAGTTTAATGGCTGTTTGCTCCTGTTCACAAAATTTCAAGGTTAGCACAAGGTCAAGCTGCACTTTGCTGAAGAAGCCAATTATACATTTCACTAAAGTGTTTCATCATGTGATGTTTTTCTGGTTATACTGGTGATCATTCTGGAGCAGCAAAAGGTTAGCTGAGCACACATGATACATTGATTACTGCTGAATTCACTACCTTCATAGATTAAAATACAGATAATGTTACTCCTGTGTCTCTCTTTCCTATTGCTATATTTGAACTGAGTTCTTGGTTAAACACAATGAAACTGCTTTAACCTGATAGTAATTAAATAAAATAGGCCTACCTGTGAGAATTTTAGTTGCTTCTTGTAGCTTGTAGGGACGTCTGTGGTGAACAGCTTCTGTTAGCTGTTTGCTCATGGATGGGTTCTTGATTATTAGCTGTTTCCTGATAGTCTGATTCTTGATTAAAAAGTATCCACACTTTTAATCTCTAGCTGCCTGCCAGGTAGAGTGTAGGTGAGTAATGGACACCTGTTTGCTCAGTAAGTGGGCATACAGCAAACTGAGGCTTTGGGAGTTTGTGTGGAGGGGAGCAGAAATGGCTCCAGTTAGTGTGGGAGCAGCATTGGTGGTCATGGGCCACAGGGCTCAGTCCCCAGCCTTGGCCAGAGAAATCAGTCCTGGAAAACCAGAATGTGGCCCAGATGGAGCTCTGGAAGGAGGCTGCTGCTGCACAAGTCTCAGGCAGCATCAATCTCAAGTATCTTTAGATCTTTCTTAAGAAAACTGGAAAATCTTAACGCATGATTCTCCCTTTCCATTTTATAGAGTGTAGGGTATCCAAGAGAAAAAAAAAACAACCAGCCCCTAAAATGAGCAAAGGGTGAGCAGGCGAGGATTAATCTGTTAACCCTATCTTCATATCCAGAGAAGCTCTTCCAAAACTTGCATTTCTTATCTGAAATGTCACTCTTCCCCATGGGTCTGCCGAGCCAAAAGAAGTACAGCTTTGCGAAATACAGTATGCTGTCATGCCTGCATCTGGTGAAGCTAAATCTGAACAAATGGTTGCTCATGCCCTTACCTGGACATGATGAGGACAGAACAAAGAGAGGTAGCTAAGACAAGAAGTGTCCCTGAGGCAGATGTTCTGTGAGTGACACAGCATGAACAGACTTTTCTGCTAGATTGTCCATTTGCACTGGATTTCAGGGAGCTCAGTCCCTAAGAGAAACAGGACTCGTCAATTTGCTGAGTGGCCCTTTGGCTTGACAATTTTCCATCTCTGATTGTTGTTCAGTGGTTCAGGGCCAAATTAATTATTCTCGACAAATGGTTATTTTATATGCATGGTAAAATACTTTAAAACATTCTGCAGCCATTTTGCATTTGGTTGCATTGGATGCTAATGGTCAAGCATTTTCCCACTGGTACTGTTGATTCAACTGACCATAGTGAAAATTATATAACCAAAATAGTTGATTGAGTTAATAATACACATATTGAAGTATTTCAAAATAGTATTCCAAAATAATTGATGTCACATTATGACCTGTCTGGTCAATTGCTCATGAATTATGAAAAACTAAAATAAGACTTGATAGGGCAGGCTGTACACACTAACACAAACAGCAATATGGCAAGTGGTTTTATGATGATATCCATAGCACAAGAAATGAGTCAAGGGAGTAGAAGTGTCCAAAGTTTTTCATTATATTCCTGTCCTTTAAATATTTACCTGCAGTGCTGTCATCATTTTCATGAAATGCAGGATGTTTACCTCTATAATTTGTATTAGATGTTCCCGCAGTAGGAAGAAAAAGTGACTGGACTTGTTTAGGAGGAAGAAAAGGGCATGTAAAGTTTAAAGTTGCCCGTGCCTTCCAGGAAGAGACATGCTAGAAACAGCCAAGATATGAGGCCAGATCAGAGATGCCCCAGAAGAGATGGTGGAATAGCAAGCAGCATATGCCTACATACTCACTGCCACATCCTTATGCAGCAGGTGCCTATTTATATAATAAAGGTTCTAACCCCAATGTTCTCTGAAAGAGCTCTTTGAATTTTTTTCCCCAGTCACATGCAATGTGCGCTCATGATCAAATGGCGTACCATTGGCCTTGCGCCTGTGAGCACCTGTGAACTAGTGGAGTTAGTCTGTGAGCAGGTCCCCTTAGAACATTTCACTGAGAAAGGCTTGCGCTGCCTCAAGCAGAAAATCACCTGCCTAACTACTGACTTTCTGTCATCATTTCTAAGCAAACCCCAAAAGAACATTTTAGGTTTGTGTTCAAGGAATAAAGATGTTAACCTTGATGTGAAGTGAGATGTATTCTCTAAAAAGAGTGTAATCTTGACCTACTGGAAAAAAGAAATCTCAAAGTTGTAAAATCCAATAGATTACAATTAGATATTTTAATCTAAATAACTTAATCTGGAAATCACTATACATAAGAACAGAAGTAGCTGAAGTATTGCTTATATGCTGGTTGTAACCTATGCTAGTTCCTCTCAGATTGATAGCACTCATCTCTGAAAGACTATTAATCATCATTAATGGGTTGGATTCAGGCTTCGGCCATCATTGCATTTCTGATTATTATGGACTTATAGAGATAAGATGTATGTGAATAACGGACCTAATTAGTCTTCGGCCAAAGTTACAAAGGTCAGAAGTTGCAAACTTGGATGGCCTGCACAAATCTCAGTTATCTGAGATTTTAACAGATTATTTAAGTTTTTTATATCTTTAACTTTATTGACAACAGAAAGCACTACACAGTAAAATATATAAAAAAGTATGTATGTTATGGAGTATAAATATATATTTATTAACCCGCCATTAAGACTTCATAGTGGTTTTTTACTTTGCAGTCCGAGGCCTTCTGCAACTGCACAGATAGTAAAGACCACAAGTTGTATTTCTTTTTGCATCAAGGTAACTTTCGCTAAATAAATAGGTATTTATACTGAGATCTTGTTTTACCAGGTCCACGGAGGATTCAGTTGTGAAATTTAGATTAGGTTTCAAAGCAAACTTTAACTCATCTCCAGGCAGAATAATTTCCTCTAGTGCTCTAGTCTACATCTATATGCAGTTAGAAGTATCCAAGAACTATTGTGTTTCTTCTGCATGTAAGCATAGTCTTTTTTTTAATAGAACAGGTGAGAAGCTGATGGGTGTTGAGTGCTTTTATTCTCTTTTATATTACTTGAGAACTGCAAGTCTTCAGTGGCTTTTAAAACTAGGTTGTTAAATTTCTCTTAAGTCTATAATAAATAAGAATTTACTGTCTTCATTATGTGCATTTTAAAGAATTAATAAGGCTTTAATAAATTAATTCATGTCAGCATAAAAATGTATTATATATTACAGCTATGTTAAAAAACACTCTTTCAAAGTAAAGTAGTTAAAGCTGTAAGTTAGCTGAATACAAAGCATTCACCTAGCTCCCTGATGTATATGCTGTAGTATTTAATTACAAGATCACCCATGATATTTTGCACAGAATTGATGATGCTGCCTGACTAAGAAGCTGTGCAGCTCTGTTTGCCTTTTTTCAGTGTGTGGCTCTGTTGCCATCCCCAGAAATGTCCCAAGCTCTCAGTTGCCAGAGAAAGTCTTGACAACAGTGAAAAGCAACATCTTTTCCCCAGTCACAGCTTCAGAAATGGAACAGTTGTTTTGGCTGTAGTTTAAGAAAAACACATAAGGGGCTGATACCTGTCACGAAGAATATTAACCAGATTGCATAAAAGTTGGCAAATAAGTAAGCAACAAGGTCTTATGACTGTATCCAGTACTTTAACAACAAACAGGACTGTGAGTCCTAACTGCAGCCTATTCTCTGTACACAATTTTTTTGGCTCAGAACTAGAAAGGTCTGCAGTGAGGATGTGGTTTTCTAACTTCAGAGCAGGAAACCAGGTCATGGCTGAGATAATTAAGGGAAGCTCCTGAGCAAGGCAGTAGGCCAAGTTAAAGGAGGGGGGTGTCTACCTTACTCAAATACAAGTATTCTTTCTGGTAGGGAAAAAACTGAACTATAAGTTTTGTCACAGAACACGTGCTGGTCAATGTTTAAATGGGATCTAGAGAGTTAAGCAGCCTACGCCTTGGAAAGCCAGTTGGAAACTGCACCTGCACTATGGGAGGAATGCCCCTGCCAGGGGAACCGTCTCTGCCTGCAAGGCTGTCACTACTCACTTGGAATGAAAAGTGTGCACAGCAGAACTCTCAGCAAATGAAGGGCCTTACTGTTGTGGGGCAGTCAAACTGAAATGCAGTTTCCTGGAGAAGAAACAGGCTTTCTGCTGATAAAGCCCTCCTACAAAGGAACTGGAAGCCACGTCGATGTCATAAAGACAGGGAAGCTGTAAATAGAACTGTTGTGTCAAAGATGCATCTACATATAAGAGAGACAGAAATAAAAATATTTTTTACCTCCCAATTGCAGCACAAATGGGCAAGTTGCTGTGTTCTGTTTGAACAAGTGAGACACAGACCTTAGGTGGTGTTTGTCATCATGGCAATATCATCTTCACGTGGTGGAGCATATGAACTATGTATTTCTCAATCAAAAAGCAAGAAGATTGTGTTTCTTTGGTGTTTGGGGGGGAAAAAAAAAGAAAGAAAAAAGAAATGGGAAAAAGTAATCAGGCCATCACTAAGAGCTATAGACAGAATCAAGATGGACGTTAGGCCAGTGCTGCTGAGCATTACCAGCAAATCAGTCAGTAGGCCACTTGGTAGTTTTAAATGATGTGAGGGTCATGAGCCATGGGAACAGCAATCTGCAAGCACTGCATGAGGAGCATGCCTGATGCCTCTCAGCCCCAGCTTCAGGGTGCACACACAGTTGCTGTGTTTGTACTCTGTGCACATGCAGGTATGCCAAGACACGTTCAAGTGTTCCACAGATGGAAGCAGGCTCAGGCCAGATGAAATGTCCCAACAGACTTGAACCTAGTCCAGAAGCCAAAATATCCAAATTAGGAAGTTAAAAGATAAAATCCTTGGTAAAACATAATAGGGGAAAATAGAAATAGTGGAACAAGGAAGCAAAAAGTACTTACAATCCTCATTTAAAGAACATTAAAAAAAAAAGGTAGAGATGAAATCATATTTTGTTCTATATTTCTAAGCACTTTTACTTTACTGTGGTGGCAGAGCAAGTCATGTACTTTCACTGCTGTATAGGCACAGAATACCTCCCTTCTCTTGCTTGTCTACATTCTGGCTCCCCACTAACAAAAACTACTAAAACTATTTATTTCCTGTTTCAGTCTTCACTCTTTCTCTTTCCTTTCTGACAAACTTTTGTCGATTTTACTAGCTGTCACTTGTCTCAAAGCTACAATGTTACAGACTCTAAATTTACCTCATAACATCAGATTCAGTAATGTTGCTTTTTAGCAAGAGAGAACTCTTAATAATCCCTTATGCCTTTGCCATCTACTGTCTTCATCACTGAGAGCTTTTTTAGTTTCCATGGCTGTCTGTTTGATCAAAGGAAATACCCAGGCCCTATATTTGATCTTTTACTTAACCCTTTCTGTCAGTCCCGACAAAAAAAGTTTTATTAGGCAGCATTAGGCTAAAGCTATCTGCCCTGAGCTAACTTGCAAGTATAAAAGCTTTGTATGATCTTGAATTTGCTGAGACATTGTTCATGTGATGCATCTGTGGCTGTTAATATATGAAAAAATATTAAAATCTGCGTAAACTATTTTTTAAAATCCCACACAGTCTAGGTACTTGCAAGGTGCATAAGCAAAGAAATATACAAAACTACAAATCAAAGCAAAGATAATACATAAGAGAATGCCCTCCAAAACTGTCTTTGCTTGTCTTCAGGTGAGGAATTTCTTAAGTCAGCTCAAACATACATGAATTTTTCTGGATATGTAAATTTCTAGCACAGGCCTTGAATAGATACTCTTGAAAACCACAAAATATTTCCACCAAATGTTAAAAAGTTGGCTGACAGTCTGACTGAAATAAGCTGTTAATACTGTGATTTCTCTGTCAGCTATAGTGTTAATCTGAAACTTATTTCCTCTTTTTTCTGGTACTAGCAATGTGTAGAACTTTGCTCAGAATAACCCCCACATAACTGTTGCATATGATTTCCAGTTCACGTATCAAGCTTTACAGACTTCTGCATTGCCAGTTTTTCTTGAATTATTCAGTTCCTTCAGTTAATGGCTACCAGTATGCTGTACATGCAACAGTATGTGTTATAGCTTCATTTACTTCATGACATGTCTTAGTCATTTTTAAATTTAGATTTTTCTAAATGTTTTTCTAAATTTGCCTTGATGTCTGGTAAACAAGCTGTGAAGGATCAGTCACCATTAATACAATATGTCTATCCTGTACCAGAGAGCCCTTGAAGGGAGTTTCCAGCGTGACACCGCAGGACGTCTTGGCTTTTTGGAATGTTACAAAGCAAATTGTAAACAGTCTCCACTATGCCAGCACAAGCAACAGCTTTGGTACTGCTTTCTGTTAAATCTGCTTCCCAAAGATTCAGTGAATAACAGTTGTTTAGGAACAGTAGGCACTGTTTACCTTCTTGCTTTAACACACTGTAGTTTTCCCCAACACTTATATACCGTATTAGTTGTATTAATTGACAGAATGGCATTATTCTGTTTTACAGCTTTATGATAAGAATTGTTCCAAAAATTCATCAAGTCTATTTTAACTCTTGTCTTTCTATTCCGATTTCAATAGTTCAGAGAATGCTCCTAAGCAGCATACCTCTTCTAGGTACAAATGATTCATCATCACCCTCAAAGGCAACAAGCTTTATGTCTGATCTGCTTTCATAAGGTATACCATATTTCTGGTGAATTCTGTCTTGGCACAGTTTCAGTTCAGGAGCTGGCACTGATGACTAAACCTCACAGTCACTTCTTGGCTTAACAGATAATCATCTTAACCACCTTCAAGGAAACTTTGTGAACATCTGCGTATCCGCTTTTGTATTGTTCTTCACCACTGCAATGTGATATGTCTCTGTTGTAATGACTCAAAGGATCAGGTGAGTCATGTTTCTGAAGACAGATTTCTCTCTAGCTGCTTTCATCAGCCTAAGGACTGGTAGGAAGCTCCTAATTAAGATTGCTATAGTCATAAGAAGGCCACACATCCTGACAAAAAGGTTTGTCTTCTTAACATACATTTTGTATGGGACAACATGGGACTCTGACCATCCTATTCCTTCATTTCATCACCATCTGTACAGGATGATTCGATAACTGAAATCTGTTCTTTTTCACATGCCATGTTTGAACACATAATGGCTATGTCTCTGCTGCAGGACCCAGAACTGCTTCCCATGTTTTGGGTCTGCACGTATGGGAGCTTCAGCTCCAGTCCTGCTCCATCTTGTCATGGAGACCTAGAGAAATTCACCGCCCTTTCCCTAAACTTTAATTTTCTGGGGAGGGAAGCTGGGTGTTCAGGCAGCAGAAGTGTCTTGACCTAATCCAGTTAACCTCTCAGTCTAGATGACAGATGTGGAAAGTGCATACCTGGCCACCCATCTTCTGCACAGCTTAAACAGAAGCCATCTGCCGTCTGCTGTTGTAGTACTAGAATATGTCACAACTCAAATATCAAAGCTGAAGTGGCAAGAGTGCAACATGAGCACTCTCACCTTTCACAATATTTGTTTCCTGCTGAGTTACCAAAACAAGTTCAATACTTACAAACAACTCTAGAATTCATTCTGTCCTTTTTTTTTTTTTTTCCCTTCACTTGGACTTTTGTCAGTATATTTGTCACCAAAAATCAATGTCACTTACAGGTTGTAGCAAACTTTTGTTGATTTGAAGAAGACAAGGATATTTAGAGTATTTAAAAATTAATAATTAGGTTTGATTTCATCATTCTCTTAATGAAAGAATGCCCTCTATAAATGCTTGGTAATCTAATTTATTTTATAGTATATTATCATATGGTATATAACATAGCATATTACAAATGTGTTAGCCAATTTCTTAATGCCATCATATTTGGGAATTATTAATTTAATGTTAATTATCTCTTTACTTCCAGACTTATTCAGACTTTAGAGTTTCAGCTTCCACAGAGGGATGGTGGTTTAAAATTTGCAGTTGATACCTAGTTTTCTAAAAAATCAACTAAACCCCTAATTCTAGCTACAGGTATTATGTACAAATGCAGAGATGATACATTGGTCCTTTGCTGGAGAGAAAGGGAATGTCTGAAACTACTGGACAGGGTTTCCCCAAACTGTGGCTCAGGGCCATAGCTTCAATTTAATTGAGAAAAAATTCTGATAAAGGATAAGAACAGGATACCAGCAACCCAGTTCAAGCCAAAACAAAGTTTTTACTCATGATACTCTTCAACAGTTCAGAGTTGGAATCCAGTATTACGGCTTTTGTTTGATGCTGCAGACACTAATAACACCTGAACACAATGAATTTTATAAACTGTTCTCCTCTTTTCATCTCAGCTCCTTCTCCTTTCCTTCATCTTAGCTTCAGAACACAAAGTCTTTAACAACTCTGAAAATATTTTGTTGTCTGTTTTCAAATAGCTAGTAAAGCACACACTAGTATTTGTCGGCTACCATCTTTCATCTAAAAAACTCCAAGCAATTAAGAAAAATTATGATATTAAATATACAGAAGGAATTAATTGTTGAGAATTATTTGCATCTTATTCATGGATAAATTGAGACAGAAGTACCTTTGGTAAGCCAATGGCAAAGCTAAGCCTGGACCATTCTGCCCTCCATCCTCTGTTCTGACTGTGCAATATACATTAACTATGACATGAAGAATGAGAAGCTTCAAACACTGAGGAGAATGCTTTTTAGGAAGAGTGAACTTCTGTTGTTCTAGTACAGATGTGTTTGGTTAAATAATTTAAATTATAGAACAGAGAACACTAGCCTTTGCTTATATTTTGTTGCTTGCATTGCAGTTGCATAGGTTGTATGGTACTATTATTCAAAGTTAGCTTAATATAAGTTTCAAACGCATAGCTTACCTGTGATTTTACTTTAAATTAAATATAGACATTCAATATTTGTTTCTAGCTTCTCACTTTTCATTAAACCCATGCAATTCTTTAAAATTTAATAATGTGAGCTTTTTACAACCATTTGAAAACCTGGGTTATGTAGTTAAAACACTGCAAATAATTCATATGATCAGACTAATATAACTTTAGTAATATAGTCACTTTTAGAATTTTGTGATTGTAATTCAGCTACCAGGAATCTGCAAGCAATTGTCTTCACATGGTCCTGGGTGAGTATTTCTTATATAATGAATGACTCCAGAAACCTCTTATTCTTGGAATACATTATAGTATATAAAATAAAGTTGCAGTTTTACCTGACAATTTTCTTACTATAAAGTCTGTTGGAATGTGGATTTTAGGTTATGTTTGTATTACTGCATCTATTGTTTACTGTGCAGATAGAGGACTCAACAGCTCAGTTATGTGTTGTACTTCTTCCTGAGAGATACGAATATGTGGAATTTATCTCACTGATATAGGACTTACCTCATCACTCATGAGCAAAGCTGCCCCCAGTGGGTAATGGGACCATTGTTATCAGGCAAAGATTTACCCTGAGGTAAATCATATCCTGCCATTGCTTTTCAGACACCATGTATTGACTCCAGAGGATATTTTGTGTAATGTATGATAGTCTTATACAGTCCTTACTTTAATGTACAATTGGCAACTTAGTGGTATTGTACAAATTAGTTTTCTTACAAAAAAATAAATACAACCCATTCAGTAAAGGTTTGACTATCTTTCACAGGAAATTTTAGCTTATATTGTCTATTTAAAATACTCATGTTATTTTACGCATATATGCATTATAAACAGGCAAGCACATAAGGCACCCATGGGACAACCCTGCTTTTTAAATGCATATGTAAATACATAGATACACATGCAGCTGTTGCCACATGTGCTTTGACGACCTGCTCATCCTAATTGAGTAGGTAATAGTAAGGAACAGGAAAGAGAAAAAGAGAAGGGAATGAAGAAGAAGGGGTGTGGGTGTGAACAGGAAGGAAGTATCGTGGTCTGGCCAGGTATCCCTCACTGCTTTGCCAGTGAGTGAGGACTCCTCTAAAAAGCCACGTGGAACCAGGAAGCCCTTTGATAAAATGGCAGCCACACCACTGTCATGATGTGCAGTATCATGCAATTAAGGACAATAAAATCAGAACTCCTGTGACAGGTCTGCAGGTCAGTCACCCAAAATTTCTAGTAATTAGTAAATACTGGGTGACTTAGTATTTGAGGACAGATGTTAAGCCCCGCCCTTCAAAAAAGTCCATTTCAGAGAGAGTTTACACCCAGATACAGTCATAATTGATGGCTTTGCTCACCCTTGAAAATCTGGACCATAACATCTCTGCCTCATTTCCTTTTGTAAACCAGAGACAACAGGTATTTTAGCAGGATATTCTGAAGATTGCCTAATTCTTTGCAGGTGCTAAAACCCTTATAAATTAGAAGCAACCTACCAGTGATAGGTGGTTTGCCCACATTTTATTCTGTAACTGACTGACTACAAGTCTCATGTTTATGGGATTTTCTGAGATGCTTACTGTTGTGGGTTAACCCTGGTAGGCAGCTAAACACCACACAGTTGCTCCCTCTCTCACTCTGCAGTGGGATAAGAGAACTGGAAGGACAAAAGTGAGAAAACTCATGGATTAACTTAAAGGTGTTTTAATAAGTGGAGGAGGAAAAGACAGAACAAAAAAAAGAGAAACAAGTGATGCAAAAATCAGTTGCTTAAAACCACTAGACCTTGGTTTTAACCCAGGCAAGAGGAACCCTGGCAAAACTCTCTCTCACCATAGGAGATACTATGAAGAAAATAAACTCTATCCCAGCCAAAACCGGTACATTATCCAAACAGAAACATAAAACACTTGCCTATATAATAAACAGAGTAAAAATCCATGCATTATTTGCGAATAAACACCGTGCATTTTCAGTTAAAGTTGACCATATGGGTTAATTATTATTATTATTATTATTATTATTATTATTATTATTATTATTATTACCATCATCATCATTATCATCATTACTATTATCATTATTCATTATTATTGTTATTATTAGCAGTATCAGTATATCAAAGCATTGACTTCCGGACATTAATTGTTTTTAAGGAAATCAGCTATTAGGTAATTAGGCAAATCTTGCTTTGGCTAAAGGATGTAAATCTAAAATTTAAGATAAATATTCTATGTGGAACATTTTAAATACATTTCTGCGTGAACAAGGATAACGAAAGGCAGGAAGAAAGATTGGGTCATGGTCCCTAAACAAACACAGAAAACTTAAGAAAAATATACTAACATTGGGGCAGCAGGTATTAACTCATGTTAATTTTGAGAAATGCAAAATTATGTTTAGTGGAAGGGATTGTTTACCTTATCTTTACTCACTGATGTGTTCTAAAAATATCCTAAACATATCAGTGAAGCTTAATATCAATCTCTTACACCTGAAAAGGAATAAAGCCTAAGAAGTGGGATGGAAGAAAGTCCTAGAAGATGTTATAATACTAATAGCAAATACTGTCTGCTTACTTGTCCCACTGGCTGAAATCTGACCTTAAAGAGGAACTATCAACAACTTGAGTTTAATTGTACTAGTATCTTGCTTATTCCATTATGTTTTTAGAAGAAATAAAATGTATTCAAACAACAGGTGATGAAAATGGTTACAGCCTACAAGCAATTTCTAAGTGGCTGAAGGAACAGATGATTGGGGCTGCTTAGTTAAAAGAAAAAGAAAGACAAATAAACACATCAGAGAGAATATATTTGATTCCAATAAAACAACAAAAGTTGCTGAGAAGGTCAATAAGGAATTCCTGTTTACCCTCTAAAAGTACAAGAACAAAAATGTTTTATGAACTAGAAAAGCAATATACTTTTACACAGTTTTTAATTAACCTGTGAAACTGGTTGTCAGAAAATATCAGTGCACTCAAGAGTTTAAGAGCCTTTGAAAAAGAGATGACATTTTATCTGAGTAATGAGAACATCCACAGTTAATTTAGTAAAAAAATAATATTTTGGACAGGATGCAAACTTTCATACTTCAGGATATTAACCAATTTCTGTTTAAAAGATCAAAAGAATTTTCTTCTGGAAGGTTCTTAAAAAAATTCTCTGTGCATTTTGCAGTTAATTTGGTAGTGCCCACAGCCAGCCAGACACAGTGACCACAATTTTGCAGTGTTGAATAGTGCCTGGATGGTCCACTGGCAGTGTCTTGCGCACGTTAGATCCAGAGAGACTAGATCCCCACGTTGTGAAAGATTATACTCTTTATGTTACTGTAAAGCACACAGATTTCTTGTGGAAGACTTTCCAGGCTCTAATTTACTATTGGCTTTACATTTCTATTATTTTCTCAATTTCAGAATTTAATTAGAGTTTTAAATGGTAGATTTAGTCTCCAAAAGCTGGAAGGGTCTATTCCAGAGTCTTAATACATGCAAGATTTTGGTTTCAGTCTTGCTTGCTGCTGACTACAAGGAAAATAATATTTCACTTTTTCTTATCGATACAATTCACTATTTTGCCTATTGTGTCTCTTACATTCTTTGACATGACTTTCTCCTGTAACTATTCTTACTCTAAACTTTTTGTTACTGAACACAATGGAAACTTCATTCAGTCCACACTCTTTCCATAGTGTTTCATTGTCTGGATGTTTTGTAAAGAATTGTAAACGGGAGAAACTGTTCATTAAAATAATCCTTTTAGTCCCTAGATACTTGAGTTCTACAGATACACACACACACACACAGAGTCATGCATTGTACCTGCAGTTAAGCTAAAAAATAAACTTTCTGAAGTCTGCTGTATCTCTACAATGAGATGATAAGCTTTTTGCATTTGTTTTTCTTTAGTAAAAACTAAGGCTAGACAGGAAATATAAGCAAGGGAAAAATATTTACTACAGAATTTCAATGTTTTTCTTTGTTGAGCAAAATGGAAAGGATTTCAAAAGTCATTTCAAAAGGTGAAAGGCTTGAACAACCAGCTAAATTACTGATGTCACACTGCTTTTCCTTGTTGAAGCCAAAGGCTTGACCCTTAGCCTTTCATTTCCCAAGCAACTTACTTAACCCCAACTTATTGAACTGTTCTGGAAATAGTTGCCTAGCAATTTAATCCAGTAAAATAATCTGAATAGCTAACTAGGCACTGGGCATAGAATGGGACTAACTCCATAAGTGCAGTTAGGGTACTTGCATGTTGCAGAGGACAACTGGAGGCTTCTAACTGAGGCTTCCAATTTTGCCTTTTTCTCTGGTTTGTTGGTTATTCTGTTCTAGGGAAAGAGATACTGAGGTCTTCAAAGCACATGTGCTAAGCTGTTGCTCTGACTTATCTTTTTTAAAAGTCCATCTCTAATGACATTTTATCGAAAGCAGACTCCTAAGACTTGTTGTTAAGACTTGTTGTTTCTTAACATCACATTTATTCTGAATGTAAATGAGAGTATCTGAGTATGTGATGAAATTATCATTGAAACGACATGTTCTGTAACCCTGTTAAATCTGCATTTTCAGACAAAAACATTCCATTGGAAAATTCCCAAATGGCTTTTATAGTCAATACATGCTGTTTTCTTGTTTTCTTTTAGAACACCTAAAATAACAACAAATTGCCCTCTGTATTTTACAGACTCAAGGGCTCTATCCCAACATCCATGAACCTACATATTAATTTCTTTCTCCTCGTAGTATATGCATTTTGATTAATGTTACACAGAATAACCTTCAAACATAGCATCCAGATAGAAAATACCATGGTCAGATTAGTGCATTGCTGGTCTTAATACAATTAAGATGCAATGTGTTGGTTGAAAATACTGAATCCATGTTCATGCAAGTGATTGCTGAGGACCCAAACCTAACATGTCTAGGCAAATACTGTGTTAATGTGGAAGCAAAACAGTTACACAAAGACACGAGCTGTCTGTGGCATAACACCTTCCCCATACAGGGTGTTCTCAACATTCAGTTACACTTTGGACAGTAAGGGAGGTACATTCATGTATGGTGATGGCAGAAATACCTTTTTCAGCAACTTGTTTTCTATTTTGCAGTCTTTCTTCTAACTGTTATCTCACTACATGAAAGTCCACTGGTTTGCAGGAGCTAAGTACTACTGCACGTGGATAAGGTGATAAGGTTGTGTCTGGTACAAATTTTGAAAAAAAAATTAGATGTTCTGTTCTGGGCTCTGCCTTTTCCTTTGGATTAAAACCAAGTCGTTGTGATCATATGTAGAACCAATACCATGTAATTGGTCAATAGCACCCTTCTTCAGCTTATCACCTATCAGCTTAAAATCTATCATGCAAACCCAACTGTGTATGGGGAGATGGACAGAGGTTCTCCCCATCCCTGCTGCTGCCTCTATGAAGAGTCTGTTTAGAACAAGCTTCCTGGGGATGCTCCATTAGCTTAAAACATATTCTATAGCTCTTTTTTTGTTGTCAGCTTTGTTTTGTTTCCCAGCCAAAAACCTTCAAAAGCTTTTAAACAACGATGGGGCCAGGAAAAACTGTTGTTTGAATTTAAAAAGCAGAAAAGTCAGCCGAGAGTCTCCTGTACACATGATTTCTTTCATTCTCTATTTCTTGCGCTAAGCCAATTACTTAATGGACAGAAAGTTATTTTAAAATCCTTCAGAGTGTGAGGAAGATTATGGAAAAACCTCCCTAAGCAATGGAAAACAACGTATAAATAATAAGAACCTAATAATTCCCTTTAATGAAAGACTGCTCACAAGGGAGGAAAGATACGCATACATATGCACTAAAATTAAGTCATCCTACTTACATGCTCGTGTCCCTGTGAAGTATACTCTTCAAGCACCATTCTGAAGCTTAAATGTTGCAATGCTTCATGATCCAAGACATATGTAGGGAGAAGACAGTGCTGTACTTCTGTCAGCTCATTTTTGGCAGCTCTCCTGACTACAGAAAACAAGAGGAAACTGTATCATACTATTTCTATTTTGAAAAATTCCACAGAAACCAGATATTTCTTCACCCTACCCACCCCCACTCCCCAAAAAATACACAAACCCAAACCTAAACAAAGACCCAAAACAGCTGAGGAAGCCTGATAGTCACATACTTGGGTACAGGCGTAGAAAAGGCTTAAAGAGTTTAAGCCTTCTTCAGTAACCTGAATTTGGGTCCTTCGGCGTGCACCCCTCTGTACCATTTAAGGCAGACACAGGCTCTGGCTACTCATCTGGGATATGAAAAGTCCAGCTTTAAAGCCTCTTCATATCAGATGGAGTAGATATAAACATCAGCAGCTTTTCTCCATGCAGTATTACTAAGCTATTTCTGGCTGTAGGTAGGCAGGAACAAAGAGACAATACAGACTCACTATATGATTACCAACTAACACTTTTATTTACCTACCTACCTACCTATCTATCTATCTTCCTTCTAGCTTCTTGTAACCACAGTAATAGTTTCTACCATTACGAAAAATCATTTAATGAAAAAATATTCCAACACTAGCAACCAGAAGTGACAAAAAACTGGGATGGACCTTGCAAATGCTAGCTGTCTACCTTCTAGCCAGAAAATCTGGTTGCCACTTTCAGAAGTCATTTTGTAGTTTGAATTATTTGCTAGAACAGTATGAGAGGGCAAAGTTACCATTGTGGAAAAACGCTGCTTTAATCCTTAACAAATATTCAGAAAGTAATGCTTGACCTCCTTTTATCCCTAAGCCCCCAAATTATCTTTTTTTATTCACATACAATTTACATTGAATTTCAGAACATTTCAGTCACTTTTATTTCACCAGCATCTCTTGTCATTCTGCTTATGTTTTCTTGGTGTCCAACAGCAGCAGCTGTTTTCTGAGCAGAATCATAGGTTATTCCCTAACACTTCATTGAGCTGCAGTTCCTTCCTGCACAGAATGGGCAGATACTTTCCAAAACAACTTTATGCAAATCAGTTAAATTCTGTCCACATCTTGGCTCCTGAGGTGAACGCTTGACAGAAATACATTCTCAATTGCCACATTTTGAACCATTCGTACGTCTTCCAGGTGTTGGATCAGTGGGTTCACCTTAACAGTACAAAAAGCATGACTAGTGAGCCATGGAGCCCAACTAGGGCAGAACGCTTTGGCTTTAACGGGTTTAAACCCATTACAGACAATATTGGTTTAAACAAAAAGCGAGGATTGTGGGTGGGGCTGTGCGGGCTGACAAGACAAAACTGGCATCTGTTGGACGAAAAAAGGAGGTGGAAGGTAATGTTCTTCAAAAGCATGGTGTCCACGAAGGTGTGGAGGTGTGTGGGAGCTGAAGTTCGCACTTTCAAAATGTTGATTAAGGGTCTGCTTATCTTGAGTCCTTTCAAGCAAATAGGGGAGCTGCCACTGACATCAGTAAGTTTTTACCCCATCTTCCTTCTCTATTTCTAAAATATACAATTATTTAGTGCAGAAGATCTAAGGAAAGTAATATAAGATGCAAAACTGTTTTCATGAGGGTACTTTGGGGCTATAAAATGAGTGTTTGGAGGAAAAAAATGACTTTCTGTTTCCTACCATCATACCTAGTTATGCAGTGAAATGTTTTCTATGTTCAAAAGACCTGTTAAACACACCAGTCCTGTATTTTTGCACAGAATGTCTGGAGGTGTTTTGTTTTTCTCTCACTTAATCTATTAGTGCTATATAAGTATATAGCATCCTCTACCACCCTCTTTTTAAGAATGTGAATACAGTACTTCATTATTAACTTTGCAACTCTCAGAAATTATTCTTTGTGGGAGAAAGAAGAAACTCCCCCAACTAATTAACTAATGTGCTATTTTGTTCCCTAAATTCTCCTTTAAAAGTGTGCATAGATGAAAAGGAGTCAAAGCTCCCACAAGGTTTAGTATATTCCACTTGTACACCCTCTGTGAATTTATCACATGATAAAGAAAATTTTTCCAGTCTGAACACAGCTGTTACAATCCCCTCAGTTGTTACAGTTGCCCAAAACACTGTTTAGCCTAAGTTTCCCCTACAGCTAGACAGGTTACTTGTGAAATTCTCCTGACTTTGTTTTACTAGAAAGTATCACACTGTTGGAACCGTATTCCCTGTTTGCTCATTTGATCATGTATAGTGTGTATAACATACTGTATTTGGTTAATGGCACTTCTTTTTCTTATTAGAAAAAGCACAATTTTTTATATCATACTCTGCAAAATGTATTGACTATACAGTCATCTAAACCTATGTTTGCAATATATGTAATGAACATGTATGAAGCCTAGATAACAAAACTGTCCTTTTTTCTGCTATTGTATCCACTTTAACAAGATTATATTAAGCTAAACAACAAATCAAAGACAGCCCTGATATAATTGTTATTTAATTTTCTTGAAGCATTCTTGTATAACCTGAATTTAGATTTCTTCACAGCCCTTTTCAGATAGCTCTAAAAAACAGTTAAGCAGATGCTTTTACTGAAGAACAAAGGCAAATGCAATGTCACTCAGGAATTCACGTGCCCTTTGAAGAGGGGTTTTTCCTGGGTGCTGCTTTGGATATGAGAACAGGTCTGGAGAGACAGAGACAGGCAGAGAGGAAAGCCTTTTTCAAGGGTCGTTTCTATCAGCATCAACACCAGCTCAGTGGATTCTGGTTCACTCCCCACTTTCAGCTGCTTGTTTCTGGCCCCAGATGCCTCCTCAGTTGTGTCAGAACAACCATTTGTGGGGCTCTGCAGTGAACCAGATCAGAGAACTGGTATCTGTTAAAAATATCTGAGTATTTTTGACCTGTTTCAGTTTCTGAACTGGCTTACCACATGGCCTGCCAGCTATGCTCCCCTAACAGAGAGGGCAGTGCAGGAACAGAAGATGAGAGGCAGCAGGGACAAAAGTGGGCAGGAAGAGCTGAAGCTGCTGCTGCTGCTGAAGTCTGTGGAAGCTTGGCCTGAGCCAGCCCCAAAGAAAGTGCTGTCATAACCCTGAACTTGCAACTAAAAGAGGGTATTGGTTGAAAGAGGTTTGGATCTTGAATGCAAAGACTGAAACAGGATTTCTCCCTTGGCAAAAGATCCTTACCTTTAATAGTTTTTGTGAAGGAGCAGACCTGTGTCGGAGACATTTCCCTCTGCTACCAGTTTGTGTTGATGTTAACAAGTGCAAAACCAGACTGGTGAAAAATGGCTGGCAAACAGTTGAAATAAGTACAGCGGTGAGAAGCCTGAAACATCACTTTGTCCATTTTTCTGCTTTTCTTCATAAAGTAGAATGAATCAGAAAATCAGCTCAGCAAATTATGTAATTGCCAACAGTTCTACTACACATCTTGTTTGGTAGGCCAGGCCACTATCACACTTTCTAATGGGAAATCTTCCAGTAGATTCATTTAATTCTACAACATATTTGACAGTTATATTGGCCAGTCCTTCAATATTAAATTGTCCAGTTGTCTAATTGATTTAATAGGTGACATTGATAGTAGCAAGAGTATGTTTATGAAACAAAGCTACATGCTTTGGTAGGTAGTTTCTGCTTTGAGAACTTTAGGTTTTCTTTCTTCCACAACTAAAATCAAGAGCTTTATTTCAGGTGTCAGACAAAGACATTACTGCAGCTTAACACAGGGCTGTGCAGTGGCTGAGTGCTGTTAACTGTTGGATCAGTTTTAACAAAAGGCAATTGCAAACTGATGTAACATATCTTTGCACTATTTAATTACCTGCAAAATAATGTCAAATCATCTGACATTTCTCGTGCCCTACCAACAGCCTGATCCTGACTTCAATGGGAATCTGAGACCTCTGTATTGATCTTCTCATTAATCCTGCCTGGTAACACCTTCCTTTTCTGTCAAAATATTGCTTGATTGTTCTTCTTTTACACAGCTGTTACATCTATTAATACAGCTTAAATAAAAGCATGTTCTGGTTCTACAAACAGTGATACACATGTTTAGCTTTAGGTTTGCAACTAGGCCATGGAAGTCAAAGTTGTTTCAGTTTAAGAACCCATGTAACTATCCAAGGATTAGGACTATAGCCATGTAAAAATAAATATCAGAAACACAAATGAAAATACTTGAGCATATGCACAGCTTACTGTAGCATTACTAAGTCATTAGGGGTGATTGGTTGTGCCAGCAACCTAATACAAACATCAGATGATTTTGCATCTCCCTGATTGATCATACATTTGTTAGAGATGATGAGATGAATTTCATATTTCCATACAGCCTGAAAAAACTGATAAAATGGAATAGGATGGTATAAAACAGAGAAGACCTTCTTCCGAATCCTGAAGGTCATTTCTTCATGAATACAGAAATATACCATCTCTTGGTAAAAAAGTACAGATATATTCTGTAACATAATGTTCTGTATTTATATTTTAAACATTTTAATGAAATATTAAACAGATTCAGTTTGAGATCCTGTTATTAAGCTATAGGAAAGGTCATGACAGTAGAGAGACTGCAATAGCTGGTCTGAACAAAGTAGCTTGTTATTCAGTAACAAAACGAAGTTTTAACGTGGAGCTGATATGAAATAACAAAAACTCATAGCTTTCTTGTTTCTTATTTTCTGTATGTAATCTTTTTCTCGGGGGGTGGGGGGGTTAGGGGTGGAGCAGGGTGTTGCTTCTTTAAAATGTTTGTTCTCGAACTCACCTCTTTCTCATCCTTTCCTTTCTCCTTCTTTTATAGCCCCTGCTTTTTCCTCTGCATTCTCCCCTCCCCCTAGTTCTCTTCAAATTTGATCTCATCCATATGGTCTTAGACAAATTGGCTGCAAAAGATCTGGGTAAGGTGAGCAGATGTCCTGTGAAAAAAAGTCATCAGGGTGTCCATTTTTTGCCCATTTCTTCATATTACACTACTCAGTTGCACAGTAGGCGAAAAATAATAAGCAATTTACATAGAGAAATCCTTGGATAAACCTTTGTTAAAATACTGGAAAAGAAACTTTTGCAATACTTTGTTAAAATTAAAAAAGAAAAACAAAAAACATTGTTCATTCTTTGCAGTTGTGCCAGCAGGTTGTCTAAAACATCTGCTCTGGTAATATGTCACAAGAAATAGCCTGTGCAGGTTAGGCCAGTACATAATAGAAGGAAATGTATTTTTAAATGCCAGGTTTTAAAAGAAGACAGATCTGCTTGGTATCTCATTATAAGGGAAATGGCTTTTTATGTCACCCCATCAGTAGTTGTGCAGCTTTGGGGAAAGTTTCAAAGGTTACGATACATACTTTTTAACTCTTAACTAGCTTACGATTTTTCCAATGAAAAAACTCTGGATGCTTTTAATTCTGAAATAATAAAATTGGCTCTCTTTTTTGTCTTTTAAAAATGAAAGGTAATTTGCAATATATCTGCATATGGCAAATATTCTTCCTATTTCTGGACAGAAAAACTCCTTAGGAGCATTATGTGGGGTTCCTACTGTAGATGTTCATTTCTCTGCATGTTCACCTGCATATACATACATGAATCTCAAAAATCTTTTGGGGCTGACTCTGACTTGATGGTAGCCTAACACTGAAGTAAAATCACTGGCTTTCCTAGAAGTGCCTAGTCACATCAGTGAAGCATAAATTCAGCTTCCAGAAAGCTTCAGCTTTATCTGAAGACAGCAGAATAGACCTGTCTTTAGTCAAAAATCCTTGCATAAATCTGCATGTTTTGGAACCAAATTCAGTAAGTCACTAAAATGTGGACTGAATTTCAGTATGCTTTCACATGTTTGCACAATTTGACAAAAAGAGAGACAGTTAAGCATGCACTCATGTAATTTACTATATCATGGATTATCCAGCAAAGTACAAAAAAATTTTAGGTGATACAAGGTTCCTGACTATATTCAACATTTAAATACATGATTCCCTTGGAACTACTTACGATCTGGCAGTCATGCAGGTACTTAAGGATTTCAGTGAACTAGATGCATATCATTAAGTACTAGGCATTAACTTCCTCTTGCTTACACTGATTGTAAGCATATAATAAAAATAACAGAAAAATTACACTGACTCAAGTAAGAAGGCAATATCTTTCTGGATACACTATGATTATCTCTGCAGTCACAGTGTTATTAGTTCAAAGAGTTGCTCATGAGAAAAAACACAGATACAGAACATTTTTGACTAAATTTCACTGGGAAGTATATGTATTTCTGGTTAAAAGTTTAGAGAAAGCAGTCCCATAATAGAAGTAACCTGCACAATTTTCCATTTACTACAGACAAGTCCTTGCTCTGCCATTCTGGAGAAGGGTTTTAAAGATATGCCACTACACTCTTACTGACTTTCCTGGAGTGGCTGCCAGTCTAGTTTTTCACAGGCAAAAATCCTATACTGTGAAAGCTTTTGAGTCTATGCCCTTGTAGGTAAGTACAAAATAGTAAAACTTAGAATATTTTTTTAGAATAAAATGACTGTTTCTTTGCTTGAATTATCTGTTGATTGAAACTGAACAGAAAAAGCTTCCACATCTTTCCTTTGTATAGGTTAATCTCATAACTATATTTATTTTTTTTTTAAATGAAGTACTATTTCCTCTGTTGAAAAGCTGAACATATTTTAAAACCACAATTAAGAAGTGTGAGAAACAAGGGAAATGAATGATGAAGTATAAAAATGTGTCAGAAGAAAAGGTCCTGATTATCTGAGGAGGGTTCTGCTTTGCATTGATATTACATAATAGTATTCTGGTCTGAACTACTCTCAATTTCTTAACCAAATTACCCTTTAAATTACCAAGCAAGGGCCATATGCTTCCCTCATTTATGCTGTGCATATCTCAGATTTTCACTTAATTTAAACAAGAGAGACATGATAAGTGTCTCTTTAGTTTAAAAGAAACCTATGTGCATCTCTTTTAGTGCAATTTTTTGAAAGTTACTGTGGTGAGAAATTTTTTTTCAGAGCCCTCATGTTGTTTGACTCGGTCTAGAAGTTATTCCTTTTTAACTCCTTTACAACATCATCTTTCTGGTCAAGGACTAGTCAAGACTTTTCAGTGCTTCACAGTGGCTACTTTATTTTCCTAAGGACAGTTATGGTTAGATGAATAGCATCTGAGACAAGAAAAAGACTGAGATTCAGAAATTAACTACAGTTTGTTCCTAAATTTAAATTCATTCATAACTCAGAAAGACCACAAAGATTAGTAATGTGCCTAAAATAATGCATAATGTTTAGATAACTTACTAAATCTGGGTTCATTTGCTTGCAAATAGAGTAACTGGACAGGTGTCAGAATGCACAAGTTAAGACTGCTTATGTCCATATGTTCATAATTTGATTAAAAATGATATTTTTCTTGGTGGATTATACATTCATTGTGGTATTGAAGCATTTGCTTTACTGTTTCATGTGGTGCTGCGACTGTTTTTCTAGTGGTGCTGTGTTAGGTGATAGAACCAAAATGGTAAAACCTCTAACAGGAACTGAGGTTAGCCAATTGCATAAGTAATATTAAACTGTTGGGGCAACGTTAAGCTTGTTATGCTCCATTTGCTGCCTCCACAAGATCATTTCCTACTTGCATTTCCTTAAAAGGGTAATAGATTAAGTGTAAAAGGAGGGTGAATAGGCTGATTTAGGATTTACCTACAATGGTTTATGGACAGCTAGAGGCTCGTCACAACTAAGTAGACTTCTTGATGAAATAACTACTGTGGATATAGGAAGAGGGAAACAACAGCATCTACTTCTCGACTTCCAAAATTTCTCATAGGACAATAGATGAATCCTGTTAAGTCTTCCAAAATGGTGACATAGAGTGTACATCTATTTCAATGTCTGTACCTCCCTTATGCTAGGTCAGAGAAAACAGAAGGTCATTAGATCTCAATGATTTCCATTTGAATGTGAATGTGGGACTCTCATGTTCTAGGCAAGACCAAATTCTCTGAATCTTTCTGTGGGGAGTTGACCTGAAACTCTTGTAAAGAGGATTAGAATAACACATACTAATTAATGCAGACTTTACAAGACACAAAATGTCTGTAAGTACATCAAGAGCAAGTCCTCACATTATCTCCTCTAATATGCGGATCCATCACTCATTTATAGCACTATACCAGATCTCTCTCTTGCTTTAAAACACCACATGCAACTGTGCCCTAGGGTCTGCCAACCAGCTGGAGCTAGTGTCTCCGTGTAATTATTTTGCTGTTAGGAATACACTCCCTGGTAGAAACTCACTCTGCCACCCTGTCCTTCCCTACTGCTGCAGCCAAGCCTGGCAGCCTCCTCCAAGGGCAATGCTGACCTGCCCATTTAGTAATGAGGGGATCCAGCTCAGCTTCTCACACACTAGGAAGGCGAATATTGCACTCAGGGACAAGCAGTGAGAGGACAGAGAGAGAGAAAGATGCTTTTTAAGTTCGGCAGCTCTTTAATTCAAAGACTAGCCAAACAAAAAGGACACCATAAAATTTAGAGAGAAACCCTGAGATCTGGAGGAGAAAGAGTCATTCATGTCAGCTGGCTTTTCAGGTTTCTTTTTTCTGCATCAATGTAATTTTTCAGTTAGCTAAAGCAGAAGGATACTTTTTTGATGACACTTAAAGCTTCGGTGTCCCTGAGTTAGCTATCCTTGAGAAACAGAGGGTATCTGTATATATGGGATTACCAATAACCTTGATGCCATGAGTGATGTTTTCAGGTTTGCATGGTTTTGTTTAGGGTGTGCTGTGGTGTGGTGGTTTTAGGCTGTGGTCTGTTAGCACTGCTCTGGTGGCCTGAAGCAGCTGGTCCATCATTTTATAACAGACTTCAGGAAGACAGTCTGTGCTTATAAATGTATGGCAGAGGTCAAGGGATATCAGTGTTGCATCCTACTGAGCAAAAGCCTACGTAAATCTTAAGACAACACAAAGCATTTTGTTGGCACCCATACTCAGTCCATGTGGGGAAGGAGATAAGGGATGGTACCATATCTGTGTGATGAGCAGTTTGAATGGTGTTAAAGCTATGGCTGGTGGGGCAAGTCAGCAGCAGAAGTTTGAAATTCAACAGACCCAACAACAGGTTTCTACACGTTTTTTCTCTGCCACTGTCACAAATTACTTGTCATTTACTATTTTCCTATTCATTCATGTATACAGCTATAGGAATCAATGCTTTGTGCCCACTGTGGAAATCTGATGGCAGAGGACAGTTCAGTGAAACACCGTAAAAATAACAGCAACAATAATTAGTACTTTATCTTAAATTTTTTTCTTGCTTTGGTTTACCAATTGCCTGGAGGAACACTTTGGTAGATAGCAGAGATCTCCATGCCAAATCAAGAGAGACAATCAGAGTGCCATTCTCATTTTTACCCTTAACAGATCTTCAACCTTCTTCTTTCATCATCAGTGCCTAATGAATATATTAGGATAATGCTGTTTGTGACAGTGTTTGTGTAGTGACATGTGTGTGTTATGCTCTTCATATGCCATCTGTTAAACACGGCTGCCATAGTTATTTCAACACAATGCAAAAAAAAGTTCAGTTGTGAACTTTGAGTTTCATGGGCTGGTGGGGAAGAATGACATTGGAAGGGTTCAAAAAGCGTGAAAGGGTGTTAGAAAGGATTTATATGCTTTATTTGGCCTAATGTACCAGTTTCAATACTTAGCAGGTTCATTCAGTGTGGAACTGTGGTACTGCTACAGCATTTGTGCCAATCACTTGGTCTGCCTTTGGTGCTTTTCACTTTCTTTTCTACCATGGCACAAAAGTCTTCACCTAATGTACAACAGGCCCTAAGTTCTAGTTTTGCATGTGGTCAAAAGGAGATAAACTCCTTTCATCCTTTGTGCAAATCAATATTATGGCAGCTAAGATGTCATTTTGTGGCTATTCTGTATTCTATACAGTATTCTGTATAGCATTTCTACAGTAATTATTATGCTGTATTCTGACTGTTTCAAGTATAGTACGATATATATAAAACACAGGATAGGGATCGGTGAATCTCCAACACATGCATGTCACACATGCACAGATGACAGGATTATCAGCCTCTGATGGTAGAATTAATTTTGTTAACCTTATCTGTAGCAGAAGTGAAAAATATGCAGGTGGTGAATAAATAGTATGAAGAGATAATAGAATTACTCAGCCTCATTAAATGGCTACACATTGTGCTATTTAGTAATGCACTCAATAGCCAAGTGTCTTGAAGAGCAGGTACAATAGATTATTAACTGTAGGGGGACTGCACACATAAAGACGTAACTGTTAAGGGGATTCAATGCATTCTGCTCAGCACCATATGCATAGACACATAAAACAGTTATTATTACAACATTATCTCAGCTTGTCTAACACAGCTATCCCCATCCTTTCACTCAGTCGTTTTTTCTCTGCTTTTCTCTTTTTTCTTTTTTCAGACTCTAGATCTATAAAGGAACAGAACAAAATCTTTCAAATTGAAATCTCACACCTCTCCACCCTCCTTAAGAAAGGAACGAATGCTATCAACAATACTCATTAATCAGCTATAAATGAAAGTAATAATAATCTGCCATGCTCTTCTGCCCATTAACATAAGTAGCATGAAATGATAATTTAATAGTATGCAGTACTTCATCAATAAAAGTATCCAAGCAGCAAAGCACAAACACTAACAAGTGTGCAACACAGTCAATTCTTATTGCATCCCCAGGACCTGATTCATTTTTCATCAGCTGTAATGCCAGCTTGCCAAGTCACAGAAGGGAGGAATGAAAGCTGCTACTTCAGCCTCACTAAAGTGTAAGAGGGAAGAGGGCTTCCACTCCCTTAGCACTGCCTGCCTGAAAAGCTGTAATGTCCCCGTGGTGTCGCCAGCAGGGACCCTACTATCATCTTCTGCTTCTACCACTGTGGCATTTTTTTCTGGTCCTATACAGCTGCTGAGAACAGCCAGCTCTTCCTTTTTTCATCATCTTATTTCACCTTGGAAATGAAGAGTGTCACATGTTTGGCTCTTAAAATGGAAAGTACTGCAACTGCACGGTGGTGCAGTGTGCCATAGTAGGTGGCTGGCCAACACACAAGCAATTTGCTGGGATCCTATCTGCAGCTTGGTTGTCTCTTTGTCCAGTTATTACCATGGTTCCCACTCACTCAGGCATTCGACCTTACACATGCTGGTTCACCAGGTGAAAATTTTCATCCTGATGAAGCTGGTTGGAAATTCTCTATCAAAGTGTTCTATGGAAAATGCAGATTCTGCAACATAAATGTTTACCATGGTAAAAGTTCTATTTTGCCAAAAGTGGAACAAAATGGAAGTGTTTTCTTACAGGGAAGTTGTGGCTTGTATCTCATCCACCTGTCTCCTCAGGGAAACACCCTGTCCTTTGAGAATAATTGCTGTCTTTCCTCAGCTTTGACTGATAGTGCCCAGCCCAGCTCATAGAGCCATAGAGGTGAAGGCAATGCTTGGTGTATAGCTTCTGTATGGCATCCCAGCAGCTGCCTTAACACTGCATTGGGTAAAAGTGTAAATGTTTCCACATTCTAAAATTATATAAATTTTTTTAAGCTGACAGCCCTGCAAATGATTTTTCAGTGTGTTTTCATTTTTTAGGGTTGTCAATACACTTGAAATAATTATATAGGAAGACCAAAAACTTGATAGCAGAGTCCTGTGTTTATTTTAACTTTCATGAATAAAACCATGTCAATGTTTTTGCTCCTGTAGCAGTTTGCAAGTGTGTCTATATGACACATACAGTTCCCACACATAAAGTAACATTGTGGTAACCAGCTCAGAGGAACAGTACTGGTGTTTATTTAAGCATTGGGATTTTGGCTAGCTGCACATAACCTTTTTCAAATAAGGCTACACACCATCTGACAGTGAGTTCACATGTTCCCTGACATTTACAAGTATCTGTAATTAAGCCAACTAAGAAATTCCAGGCAGACATCATTCTTGCATTCCTACAAAAGGATTGAATGCCAGATGCAATAATAAAAGTAAGAAAACTTAGGAAGACACACACTCGTAATCCAACAAAAGTTACAGGAGAGTGGATAAAAAATTAAAGAAAATTTACTTCAGAAGGCCAAGGTTTGTTCTTCCCACAGAACTGTAACAGGCCCATGTTAGCTGTCAATCCTATTGTTAATTTAAATTTATGTTGCAGTGGTTAGAAGAGTTTTTCCTCACCAGCTTTTAGTAAACAAGGAATGAAAAACTTAATAAAAGTAAAAAAAAAAATAATGGAAGCTCAAAAAGCTAAATTTTGTCCATTTTTAGTTTTTAGTAAAAAGGCATTTTTAATGCGAAATTTCTCATTGGGTACGTATAAAGGTGTTAGCCCAGACCTGGTAAGACTGAAAAATAATATTATCCTCTAGACAAGTACTAACAGCCTTCTATGTTCTCAAGTTACGTTGAGTCAGACAAGCTACAGCTGCTTACATGCTCACTTAAAAGTTGTCATGCAGACAATCAGACACAGTATATGCTATGTTCACATCAGGGCTGCGACATGATTTCTAATTGCCTGGAGCTGTTCCACGCTTGGTTTTTAGCTGTGATAGTCAGCACAGAATTGCAAGACCTAGAGCTCAGTGACACTTTTTCAAACACTCTGTTGTCCTCTTCCTGTATTAGTACTAGTAGCTGAGAAGTGTCATATTCACATATGTGTGGTTGCAACCATAGGAGTGAGTTAATACAAGTACTGAAGCAAGTGGAGTTGCCCACCATGAAATACAAGCCCGGATGTTTTGTCTTCTCACTTGAAGTCCTTATAGCACATAATGCTGGCTGCTTTGTTAAGCTTCCAGTGTAAGTTTTTTAAGGCTCCCCTGAAAAACATTCTGTCATTTTCAGCTAGACGACAGTTTTCAGTAGAAAAAAATCCCTCTGTGTATTTCTGGGTGACTTAGACTGCTTTGATTTTCTGCTTCTTTCCTGATTTTCCTGGAGTACCATCAGGGGATGGCAGTGATAAATGTAATGCCTGGTTCTTTCATGACAGTAACGTCATTAAACTAAGTTCTCATGAGCAACTCATTGCTTTTTTCCTGGTAACTAGTGCCAAAATATAGATTCTCTCAGCTTGTGAAACAACAATTTTCAGATTCTGTGAAGAAAGTAAAACCAACAGAAAAAGAAATTAATAAAAAAATTAAAACTTAAGAGAAATGTTGGGAGCAAACAGGGACTCTCATTCACAACTGTTCTGGTGTTGTAATGAGGCTTCATGGCAAATAAAAAATTAATTCCACGAGTAAATGGAAGGGAGTTCTCTGTCGAGTAATGCCTTTTTATCACTCCCAGCTGCCCTTGTTGCACCAAAAAAATACAGATGAAAATCTTAAAAGAATGAAAGTTTTACCAAGTTTGGATAGACAGCAAAAGTAGGTTCAGTGATAGGGTCACAGCTTCAGCCTTGCCCTATTCTAGCTGACAGAGCAGCAATAGAAAAAATAGCCACTTCTGTGCTAGACTAATCATGTTAAAATTCTGAGCCCAAGTGCAAGAAGAAAAATAGCTGTTGGTTTTATAAAATAAAGTCAGCACCTTATTATTTTTTTCATCACTCTTGCTTTTGACAGAACTCCTGTCAATAAAACACTGGGAGCACTGTGAAACAAAGCTACGTCTTGAAGAATGCTGGTCAAACTTTTTTTTTTTTTTAAAAAAAAGGAAAACATTATATCTCTAAAGAATAAAAGAAACAGTTTAAGTAATATGATGGCAGGCTGGCAAACTGTAAGGCTCATCATTCCCAAACAAGTTCTGTACTGTTGCTTTTTAGATTTGATGTCACATTTCTGCTTCCTGATAGAAACAAGGGTTCTTTTCTATCACGTGGATGTTCTGAATAGTAGGGTGGTATAAAGACGTTCAAAATGGTTTTCACCAAGGTCAGTGCTGCCTTCCTTTTTTAAATCTCACATTAAAAGCTAGCTACAGACAGCCTGGATAGCCCAAGTAATCAGTACCTTTTCTAAGGAATATTGTCTCCAGAGGAGTTCAATCTGCATGGCTCTGTGCTCCTTTTTACATTTTCTCATGTATGTCTGGGGACATAGTTCTCAGCTCCTCACAAAAAGATGCTCAAGAATTTCTAACCAATAAATTCACTGCTGCAAAGCTGTTCCTCTACCATGAGAAACACTGAAAAACTTTTGGGAGACTACCAGCACATATTTTTTATCTGTGAGGATCATCACAGTTAAGATTAGAATGTAGTTCAACCGTGCGAGGATAAAAGCATGCTTAGAACAACTCTAAACATCTATAGCAGTTCCTCTGTGTATGCAAAATGGGTCTGAACTGAAAATCCCATTCAATTTGGATTAACTGGGTAGCATAAACTTACACTTAAGTCACAGTTTGCTTTTAACTTGCTAGCTTGCATATGGGTGGCAGGCTAGCCACAATCTGACCACCTGGAACTTGGTGTCATGTGCAAAATCTTTCCAAGAAGAGTTAAGAGTTAATAAAAGCTGCCTCTGCTGAACTCTGGTTATCTCACCTAAATGGGAGTGAGCATGGTAATTAGTTCTAAAGCTGGAACTAATATACCTCTTTATTACACTTCAATTATTGTGACGTCTACAGAAAGTATCTTGAATCAGTACTTGCATCTATATCATTTTACAAAGGAAGTAAAGGCGATATAAAATCATTAGCTTCTAGCAGAAGTCATTGGATTCAGCAGTATCTGTATAATTAGTAAAATTCAAAAATCTTTACTATTGAAATTAAGAACAATATTTGCAGAACTGAGTGCTCCATCCAAGTCCCAAACCTCCATCTACATTAAAAAAAAAGGAAAAAAAAAAGAAAAAAAAAGAAGTGACTGCATGAAAGTACTTACATGCATGACTAAATATTTGTACTTTTAAAATTTTTCTGCAAATTTACAGATTAAAGAAAAAAAATTGCATCTGCTCTTGTGGCAGTTTTGAACCTGTGACTTTAACACTTTATTTCATTGATTCTCAAACTCTTTGAATTATGCATACTTGCCATCATACTTCTAGTTCAAAACTTTTTAATACAAAACTATACAAAGGTGGTATTGTTCTGCAACTCACTGAAGACCATTTGTGGCTACAGATGACAATTTGGGAACTGAAGGTTTATTCTCCTGAAAATAACTTTGCTGTACTAATGTAGTCTGCTGGGATATGGAATTGATGGCTTTGTTAATGGCTGTCACCAGATGTTTAGTCTCTGTATTTTCATACGTTTTGTTTTGGAGCTAATTACCTACAAGATAGTTCAGTTTTACAAGACTGCTGCCTACCAACAAAGAGTGCAAATCGTGGTATGGGAAAAGATGGATGCTGACTGGAGCTCAAGACCAGGCTTTTAAGAACTGGAGCACCCAGACTCTTGGAGCACCAGCCCAACAGCTGCTCATTTCCAGAAGCACCCTCAGTTCACCATAAGCTACTCCTCAAAAGTTGTTTCCAGTGAAATTCATACTCTGTTCTAGAAAATAATTCTTCTGGAGATAAATAGCAGAAAAATTATTGAGTAAGCAGTAGGAAATGTGCTTTTGGTTGTTAGTGTGTTTTGTACCTGGAAACTTAAATTTTGTTAAGAGGAGGAGAAAATGAATTCTCTTATTTATGGCCCGACCATTTAAAAAGAAATGTGCAGATAATTGCACCTTTGATGTGCAACTTATTCTTGTATTTATCTATGTTTTAAAAGTTTCCAAAATAAAGTACTACACATTATTTTCTTTCATCTTCATTATTTATTTTTGTAAGCTGTTAAAGCTGTGCTTTATTTATTGCAAGTCATCCATACATAATTCTCTGTAGTTTAGAAAACTACATCTAACATTTTCACCCCAACTTTATAAATTGCATTGATTTATTTCTGTCTCTGAGGCCTACAACCATTTATTACAACAACAAAACATCCTCCAATTCTGGTGATCATGGAACAAAGTCTACTCATTTACTGTGTAGTGAGAATTGACAGATGGCCAAATGGGGTGATAGATTTGATTTTAATGTGTCTTAAGAGAGTAAATGAACCAAAGGCAATCTTCATCTCATGTGAAAAGTTGTATTTTTGTGTGGCTTTTCTGCAACAGTGAGGTGCAATTCTCACAGCACTTCATTGATTTTCCAATCAACCATGACCACTCAGATGGCAAAAAGCAGGGTCAAAGAATTTTTATAAAGGATTTTTTTTTTGTTTTACTGTTTGTCTAGAACTACACAAACAAGCCTGAATGTACATAACACGAAATATTCTTCAGAGTTTTGTGGGTTTTTTTTCCTCCTGAAAAATCTTTACAGGTTTCACAAATTATGCATTTTTAATTTTGCATCAGATGAAGAGGTTTTGTCAACAGAATCATTTACATCATAAAGGTAATGAGGATAAAATTTCGTCACATCTCCCCACCTGTTATTTTAACATATAACATTGATAACAAAACACTTTGCATTTCTTATTTTAAACTTTGAGTAGGGATAGATTCCCTGTTTTGGGACAGGAAATAATACATGGAGCAACGCAGTAAAGCCAAAATGTGGTAGATAATGTGTTTTCTATGCACTAGGCTCAAACAGCAATATATTTGTAAGTCCTTACGCCTCATTAGAGAAACAAAATGTAATTGTACAGTGTGTGTCAAATGGTGTGTGTGTTAGACCTTAGTGTGTTTGGGGACTGGTGAAGAATCTCTGAGGCAGGCTTGAAAGTTATCTATCATAGGGGAGTATAACCACTTCCAAACACAGGCACCAACATCTCAGAACCAGTGGATAGATATAACACCAGTTCAGGATCTGAGTGCTTTGCAGAAGTGAAAATATTTACAAACTACTCTTGAACTAACTGGTCTTTTTGTAACATCATTGCAGGTTCAGTGAAATATGGATGACATGCTCTTAGAGGTATTGTTTTTCAGTCAGATAACATGTCACATGGGACCTCTGCAGGTGGGTAATGCCACCCAAAATGGTGAGTCATGACGAGGTGGGCATGTGCCTACTCTACACTCAGCCTAACAACTGAAAGCTTCTCTCTTTTCTTTTTTGTACAAGGAATACTTCAAAGTGTCTTCGTATCATGCCTTACAGTGTGCCATACACATTCACTGCTTTCTCAGTAATGGTTAGTATTTTACTTGCGTTTGGTATAAACCAGTATTTTGGCATAGCCTGAGCAGCTAAACATAAAATCCACTCCTTCTGAGTGAGAAATTATGATTCTTTCACTAGCTGGAGAAGTAGGCTAACTACTTTTCTCTTGTTCTGTGGAAGGAATTTGGACATCTCACAGTTCATATATGCAAAACTTGATTTTTAAAATTACTTCACATTTCAAAATGGAGGGCTGCAATTTCAACTTGGAGATAACAATTGATATCCAGAAATAAATTTGTCTCTAATTAGCCACCTGCAAATCAGGTTAAGACACTCAAATGGTCCATAATATTTTCTAATTACTGGTCAGAAGACTACAGCTATTAAAGTGTACTATTGGTGAATTAAAATTACTGTATTTTTTTTCTTCTGATCCTCATTTTTCAGCTTGCACTATATAATAATATGCATTTAAATTCCTTTGGATTTTTAAAGGAAATTCTATGTGCAAAAAAAAAAATATATTCTCTTTGCATTGAACTTTTTAGAAAAGTAAACTTCAGAAAAGCTTTGGATCAGGTTCTAAGTGGTTCCAGTGAGATAGTGAAAGAAAGCTTGAAAAGTTTGAGATTAAATGCCTAAAGAACTTATTATCATGGAAAATAATAGAAAAGAAGTTTGTTCTTTTCCTTAAATACAATTTCACTACTGCAAAAGTTATAATCACTCCAAAAATAAACATAGTTAAAATTTAGTAAGTACTGTTCTTCCTAAAACAAAACTTAAATATTCCAAAAGTGTCATATGTCAAAAATATTTCTTATACAGATGCCATGAACACAGATAAATGAAATTTGATAGAACAGGAAGCTGCTGTGTCTTCCTTTCATGCAGCTTTGATGGTACAGGAGTGTGTTCCTGGATTTTTGCAGATATCATATGTATTGAACGTATGAAACTGTCTCTTTTACATGGAATGTTTATTTTCTTTTATTGTATTTGAAAACTATTTAAGAAAAGAATTAAGGTGTTGCTTTTTAAAAAAAAATCAAATGTTTCACTTTTGTGGGGAGAATTCAAGTGCACTTAATGGGATCAGAATTCTTCCATTGATTGCAGTGGGACCGGGACCTTTACTGAAAAGCTGTACCACTTGCAGTTTGAATTGAGAAAAAGGACATGGTAATTTTTATACGGTTTTGTGATAATTCCTCAAATATGTTATTAATAAAGACCAATAGTCAAAAAAGCTGTATTTCTTAATATGAGTGTATTGGGTTTGCATGGCCAGGTTTTGGTAGTGGTGGCACTACAGGGGTGGCTTCTGTGAGAAGCTGCTAGAAGCTTTCCCTATGTCCAGTGGAGCTCCAAGGTTGACCCACTGCTGCCCCAGGCCGAGCCCATCAGCGATGGTGGTAGCACCTCTGGGACAGCGTATTGAAGCAGGGGGTGAAAAAACAGGGCAACTACAACTGCAGCCAGAAAGAGGAGTGAGAATATGTGAGGTCAGTGTAGAAGGAGGCAGGAGGTGCCCCAGGCCCCAGAGCAGAGGTTCCCCGGCAGCCCGCGGTGAAGCCCCTGGCGAGGCAGGCTGTGCCCCTCAGCCCGTGGAGGGCCGTGGTGGAGCAGATCCCCACCTGCAGCCCACGGGGACCCCAGGCCGGGGCAGGGCGATGCCCCGAGGAGGCTGTGCCCCGCGGGCAGCCGGCGCTGGAGCAGCTCCTGGCAGGGCCTGTGGCCCCGTGCAGAGGAGCCCAGGCGGGAGCAGGTTTGCTGGCCGGGCCTGTGCCCCCGCGGGGACCCACGCTGGAGCCGCTGTGCCTGAGGGGCTGCGCCCGGGGGGGGACCCGGCTGGGGCAGGCTGGGAAGGGCTGCTGCCCTGGGAAGGGCTCGCGTTGGAGAAGTCCATGGAGGGCCGTGTCCGTGGCAGGGAACCCACGTTGGAGCCGGGGGGAAGTGTGAGGAGCCTCCCCTTGAGGGGGAAGGAACAACAGAGACAACATGTGATGAACTCACCACAACCCCCATTCCCCATCCCCCTGTGCTGCTCAGGAGGAGGAGGTAGAGCCCCAGAAGAAGGGAAGGGTGGTGGGAAGGTGTTTTAAGATTTGTTTTTATTTTCTCATTACCCTACTTTGATTTAATTGGCAATAAATTAAATTATTTTTCCCTGAGTCTGTTTTACCTATGACAGTAATTGGTGAGTGATCTCTCCCTGTCTTTATCTTGACCTACCAGCCCTTCGTTATATTTTCTCTCCTCTGTCCAGCTGAGGGGAGTGATAGAGCAGCCAGGGTCAACCCACCACAATGAGTGACACTCATGTTGTTCAAATGCACCATATCTGTTGGGAAAGCTCCTGAGTTACAATAATGGACCTTCACTCTACCATATGGTTCCTTGAGGACAATGTAAATAAAATCTGATTTTTTTTTTTCTGAAACACCCTGCTTCCCCACTAGCAACAAAATTAAAAGAAATAAAGGAAGTCAGAAGGGCAAGCAGGGTAGAAGGCAGGAAGGCAGGAAGGTAGGGAGGAAGGGATTAGGCAACTTTTGAACTAACTGAAGCTTGTGAACAAGAGTATTTTCATTCCCAGCTTCACAAAACACATAAGTCTGGAGGCTATGAGTGCAGGACCCACCATGACCAACTTGCAATCTTAAAAGGCTCAGAAAAGGATGTTTCTGATATTTCAAAGCTACAGGAATGTAGATATCACATGCCCATTTTCCTAGATTTTTGCCACTTTGGCCCATAGTAGAATTTGAAGTCCCAAAACATGTACACCGGATCCCCTAAACCAGCAATAGGAAGTTCTTGGCTACTCAGGCACATCAGTGCTCCTGTCTAAAATCTCTTTTCTAACATCTAAAACCCAGTATCTACATCAGGTGCCCCTTCAGGAATGGGAGTAGCTGAGATTATGTACCAGCCCATGCTTAGAGTTCTCATACAGGATGTCAGAGAGCTGCATTCAGTTTCCTCTGTCTCAGGGAATTTGATCCCACATGTCCCACAGAAGGATTGTAGCCAGAGACTGTCAAAGTATTAAATACTAGTAAAATTAATCAAAGGTGGGGTTTCTCCATATGTGCTACTGAAACTTCTATTTTGTGTAGAATAACTATTACTAAGCCAACTGACTGCAAAAAAAATGATGCTATAGCCCAGTTTTTCCAACCTCTATATTCAACTTTCTGCACTTACCAATAATGAATAACAAAGAGACAAAAAAATAATGGGATTAGAAACCAGAATCCAGAGCTTCATTTTCTCAAGTGAACTTTTTATTTCATCCCTAGGAAAAACTGCTTTGAGTATGCCTGCCAGATCAGGGCCCCTAAGCAAGATGGGGCCAGCAAATAGGGCAAGTTTATATAAAACTTGGGCTAGTGTTGGCACGTCAACAATATTAGATGAAAAGAAAGAAATTATGACAGGAATCGGAAAGAATCTGTAGGATATTCTAGTCTTGAAGGATTACATGGCAACTCCTCCTGGCCAGCTGTGCCTGTTTTGTCACTCGTAGATCAGGGCAAGCAGCTCTTTGAAAAGAAAAACTGGATAAGACTGGGTGAATTAGATGAAATAATAATGTCTCAATAAGTCAGCTAGACCATAAGAAAAGATACTCAGGACTGGATTTAACTGACAAAACATAGTCATAACCATAGACATAGACACTGTACATACCTCCAGACATTTTAGTCTTCTAGACTCCTTTTATCAACAATGGAGAAAAATAGGCTTCTTCTCTACAGAGTAGTTCACTTCATCTTCAACTGCATTTCATATAGGTGAAATTACTCATACCTAAATCGACTTGTCTCTCTCCTACCTGTGAAGATATTCTGGGTTCATGAATTTACACATGTCATTAATGAGTTGCCAAGATGAAAACTTGGTGAAACCCAGTGGGTACTTCTGGATTATGGAGCCTCAGGTCATTAATTGCACTTACTTTATCTGTCTAAAGTCACCTTTGCTAAGATTGTGAATTTTTATGGTAATCAAACAGGGATTCAATATCTAGGCTCAGGACAAGTCTTACTGTGCTCTATACACATCATAAGGCAGAAATTTAGATACCACATAACGTAAGAAAACTCACTATTTTGCTACATCTACTTAGCTATGTCAGATCCATCTCCCATCTTAAAGGCTATGCTGCAATCAATGTTTATTAGCATTTTGTGAGATTGCCTTGGAGGACAGATGATCTAGCATCATGGAGGACATTAGTTCATTATGTTCAACCTGTATCCACAATCATGATACTTTTCTTGAAGGTCTCTTTGCTATTATCATTACTGGCATGAAAATATGCACCAGGTTTTCAGTTAAGGTATGAAAAACTGTTCTTCAAAAATTGCTGAGAATCTACTCATTCTTGAGGCACCGCCACGATGAAGACAATATGCTATTTTGTTCTGTAGTGTACTGTACCTGCTTGTGCCTTTCAATTTGTCTTGGAGCAATGTTTTGTTATTTGTTTGGCACAATTCACATATTGTTTTGGAATGATGCACACTAATGCCATGACATTCAGACTAAACAAATGGCAATAATTTTCAACTTCACTAGTTACTTGGATATATCCAATTATTTGCATGGGCAAATGTGTCTGCGTGTATATGTAATAGTGACTAATAATCCCTATCCTGTTATTGACCCATCATATACACTCTGATTAAACTCAATGGGAAATATTCGTGCAGAATAATTGTGAAATCAGACTAAGCATATAATTAAAAGATAATCTGTAAAAATTAGAAATTAGCTACAGAAACGCATGCACAATTTATATTTCCTGCAAATATCTGTGCTGTTGACGGGAAGAGGAATGTTGGTTCCAGGTTCTTAATTTTGAAAACTTATACATGCCCATCTTCCTCAGTTCTGTGCTTCTGTCTGTTGCTCCTTAATGCCTTGAATCATACAAAAATAATTTTCATATCATATTCTAAGCAATACTGTTCTTCCTAAGAACACAGTTTACATCACAATTCATTTATATCCCAGATAAACTTTCCTCAAATACTCTTTTGGAGGCATTGACATGGTTGCTGTTAATGTTTATTTACTCAACAACAATCTTTACAAATCCTTAACTAGCTGGATGTTACCAGTGTGTAATTTCTCATTTGTTAGCTAATCATCCTGATAAAATGCCTAGCCCCGAGAAGCTCCAATAAATCATTTATTAGCCACAGTAAATACTGGCTTAGAAGGAAACATCCTGATAATAAACGGAAAATAACTCCATGCTGATAAACTGTAAAGAGCAAAAATATTCTTATTTTGTAGAAAGGGAAAGGAAAAAAAGTAGCAGCCTCATGGATCTGTGATACCTGTGTGTTGCATTCAGTGATTTTGCTGGTACAGGTTTCAAGAGAGAAGAGCCTGCAAGGGGGAAGCTAAACCAGTCCTGCAAAATCATTTTAGGGTGGTGGGATGCTACCATCCCTCTGTTGGTGGACTACAGCCTATACATTCGTATAAAAGGTTTTGGTTTTGCTCAACTCACATCTTCACCAACCCTATTTCTCTTCAAAGACAAAAAGCTATTGAAGGGTTTGCTTCTGCCATTGTTGAAGGAATTTGATGAGCCTTACTTATAAAAATGAAAATTCAAGAGACAGAGTATAACAGGTTTTACATGACAATGAGGTAATATTATGAACAAAGGAAACAGATTACTCAAATAAGAGCAAAACAACTGACAGTAGGGAGGAGAAATATTGAACAGGAATTGAGAAAACATTCTGATGATAAAGTTAGGAATGGGACACACACACTCAAGCATTGCAGCCCTATTTAGGTTAGTCATTAGTGGCCTCACTGTAATGGGACTGTCCTGCAAAATGCAGAGGACGAATCAAAGTCACATATACACAAAAGGTCTTTTTTTGCCTCTGTAAGCTGATGACAATAATTCACTAATATTTTACAGAAAAAGAACAGAAGATATTAGTGTAAATGCTACTGTATCTACTTTTGTAAGATGGCAGTTACCAAGGCTTTTCAGAACGAGCCAATGTAATTGAAGTCTGCCTACCCAAAAATTCCCTGGGATGCATAAAATTATGAGAGGACCACATAAAATACTGGACTCACCATTATACCTTTGCATAAGAGGGGGATGTTATACATTTCTTAAACTGCAAGAGTTTGAAAAATTGAATAGGTATAGGTATAGACTGAAGTCATAAATTAACTTTTATATGTACTTCTTTCATTCACAATACTAACTTTGATCGGATACATAAATATATCTAGAAGGAAAGACAATGTGTTTAGTAGCTAAATCAAACAAAAAGCATCTGAAAAATACACAAATGCATCAGGAACAGAGCAGCTTTTCATTAATCTCTCCCATAAACAGAAACATATGATACAATATGCATAAATTTGTAGGAGGACAATTTCAAATTTGCATGATATTTACTCAGCATAACCACTCCTTTGGAAACATTAGGATTTCACTTGTATATAAGTATTTACATCATTTTTAAAATGTGTGTTATTTTCCAAATAGACCATAAAGGCTCCATGCAGAGCACTTACAGAGATCCAGAACATAATGTCTTGGATAAATCTAGTTTGGACTCATCTGAGTGCATTAGATGATTAAAAAATTATGTACGCATGTGCGTTAGCTTGGTTTTTAAACAGTAATAGGGGATCCATTTTCCTCACCCTTCAGAGCTACCTCAAAACAACAGAACAAACTTCATGCTATATTATTCTACCGTGTGATTATGAGAGTTCTGCATGTAGTGAGGGGAAAATGTTATTCTTCATTTTCACTGTAGATTTATGCCCCAAAAATTAAAGACCATTTTGAGTTATAGAGACAAAAGCCCTCTGGAACTAAGTCTTTCTTTTGGCCCCTATTATTGCACGCTAGCCCTAAGTATGAATGTTTGCATAGCACACAGCAACAGCTGAAGACTTGATGATTCACTATGTACTGTTCAAATGTTCCACGACATGCAGGGCTATCTGCCTGACTTACTTGGGGTGAAAACTCCTGCAGATGACTGTTAAGAGAACAGCATTAATATATTTCAGCTATTAAATATTCACAACAAACTACTCTCTGAAAGTTAAAGGAAGTAGGAATTGCCTGCAAAAGTTTGGTAAATAATATACAGTTAAATGTCAGAAAATTACATCTGGCTTGTGTTTTATCAAAAAGTAAGAATGAAATAAGAGGGGAAAAAAACCCCAAGTCCAATTATGCAAATTAACCATCAAGATTAATTTTCTCAATTCTGATTAAAGTTGTTGAGGTACAAAAAAGCCCATCGATAACTGGACCCAATGCATGTTATCTTAAATGCAGAAAATTACTAAATGCATTACATCCCCAAAAACTGTCGTCTTCTACCTGTTTCTCGTATGATGAATTCATATGATGACTTCATGTTGGTTCTGGTGGAATTTTTTTAAGGCCTTATGTTCTTAACACATGAGGTTCAAGCAAAGTTTTCTTTAACATCTTGTCAGTTGTTATCCCAAATAGGTTCTTATCTACCACTGCAAAATACCAACACTGGCAACGCAGTGATGTAAGAGCAATTTACCTCTTTCACAGTAAAAAAGAACTGTTTGGAGCATCTTTGTTAAAACACAGCTGAACTATGAGTACTTTGTTCAGTAATCTCTGTCAGAGCACATGCAGGTCTACATTCAGAAAATGAATAATGATCTATGTCCACTGGTAGAAAGACCTCAGCAAATCAGAGCCCTCATTGTGCCTCTTAAGAAAACACACAACCAAACCACAAAAAAACCCAGGAAAACATCAGAAGCATAGTACTTCGGCAGCATAGCCAGTGAAATGTGAGATTGGCCCTTAAGGGAATTCTTGTTCTCAAGGGGATGCAAATGTATTCATCAACGCAAAGAAATGCTAGTGTGTTATATACACAATGCATTAATAAATAGCCATGCATTAAAAAATAATGAGATTTTCTACGAAACAACATCCTGTGGTGTTTAGGGCCATAAAAAAGACAGTAAAAGAAAGTGTGGGCGGGGAAGATTACATGAAAAATCTGACTAAAATACTGAAACCCCATCCTATATGTAAAGAAACAATAAATATTTCATTGGCTAACTGTAAACAAAAGAACAAGTGCAGTAAAATGTAATTAAAAATGTAAAAGTATGGGGAGTGATTTATTTTACCACAATGATATTAATATTAGAAATGGTATGTAAATAGATATCAAGGTTCTGCTGCAGAAACAGTGGAAAATAGCTGTTCATTTTCTATAATAAGCTTTCACCATTTTTACTTTCACTTTAAGTATTTCCAATGATTTATGAACAATGATGCTGTCAGCCGCTGGAAAGCTCTAGCAAAGCTTCAAATTCTGGTACTTCCTAACAGATATTACTGACAGGTTTTATGATTTTTTTAAGCCTGGTCAATGGGTTTAACACAGAGTATTTTGGCAGAAATACGGATTTTTTCACACTTCTGGCCTGTCATATAAAGAGCATGTGGCTTCCTTGTGGTTTGTGAGCCACAGGCCACCATAGGAGAAGACAGAGAGGTGTTCTGGCTCAGCTGCAGCTGGCACTCCACAGGCACAACTCCTCAACGTATGAAGCATGCTGCCACCACACGCACGGCTTTTCTACTTTCATTCATCATACTCGTGTCTATTGAACAATTTCCTAGCAAAGAATACTCTCCATATAGCCTTTACCTTTGAAACACGTGGCAACTACTAGCAAGAACAAGCTCTGGGTTTGCATCTGGGCTGGCATTGCTGCTGCTACAAAGTACCTCGGGCCTTTCCTGACAATTAACGACAAGCTGGCTTAATAAGCTAGAGAATACCATAGGAAATTGTGGGTCATGGTAAAATAATTGCATTTCTGCCAGCCCAAGTGTCAGGCTGTAAGTTCCACTTGTACTCAGCTTCAAGGTTACATAAAGCTGCAGAAATGCAGCACTTGACCCCTGTTTTTTGAGATGGTGAAACACAGATCCAGAAGATGGGATGTGGTGGCAACCAACAAGCTTTATCTGTTTGGTTAGACATTACAGTTATACAAATACTGGAAAGGATTCATAATTCCTATGACTGTGCACATTAGATTTAAGTTAAGAAAATATCACAAATAAAGCCTTAAGTATAGAAATGCAATTTCAGTATAACCACTAGTGCTGATAACACAGGTTATTTAATAGATCAAATTCCTTCTTCTTCCAATAACTTCTTATCCTTTCAGTTCCAACTCATTATTAAACACCCGGGGGGTGGGTGGGGGTGGAAGACTACACAGTATGATGTGAAAGGCTACAAATCTGGGCTATTTTAGAACAAAGTAAGGTGAGAGGAACAGTACATTTTCTATGAAAATGTAGTCTCATTGAAATCAAAGTGCTGGAAGGGAAAAATGTCAATGGGAAACTGCCAAACTAAATAATTTAAGCTTTCTCACTACATTATCTACTTTACTGAAATAAAAGAATTCAACATGACAAATATGCATTCTATTGATTCCTGATTTAATTGTTTTAAATTTTGTATTCCATAAGAGGGAACATATTAACTTTTCCAAATTATCTTACTTTGCTGTTCTAAATCTCTTCTTCCAGCTACTCCTTCCTTCTTTCAAAACACTAGTGAAATTTCTGCTCTACCTTCTTTCTTGATACCAAATATAAGTTAGTTGTGCATTGCTGTTACCTCCTCAGTCTCAAGGTAAGCAGAATTAACCATGATGATATAATTCTCCTAGCTGTTCTTAGGAAGAAATACAGAGCTTGACCTTTAGACTTCAACACATTTATTAGAACTCCCTGGAACTCCAATACAGAGACTTCTCAAGCTTAATAAGGCTGCACAGGAGGTCCTTGTGTTACACTGACAGGTCACATGATGGAATCAGGGCTGTTACAGTCCTAATAGAAGTATATTCTCTTCCGGTTCAGTAAGAAAAGACTGAAATTTCAAACTCTTCATAAGACTGATTACTAGAAGTCACCTTAATATTTTATCTAAAGAACTGGGAACAGCTTATTGGTTTAAATAACTTTACAGACTTCACAACAGAAATTGGTAGAGAAGCAAATTTCAATTTGGTGGTTTAGGTACTTTTAGAATAAAACATAACAGCTGCTCTGAATTTTTAAAACTCAAGAAGCAAGAGCAAGGGAGGGAGGGAGAGAAGGAGGGAGAGAAGGAGGGAGGGAAGGAGGGAGGGAGGGAGGAAGGAGGGAAGGAAGGAAGGAAGGAAGGAAGGAAGGAAGGAAGGAAGGAAGGAAGGAAGGAAGGAAAGAAAGGAGAGGGGCAAAAATAAAAATGCTAGTAACATTTAAGACACAGAGCTCAATTTTTTTTTGTTGGACCAAAGAAAGAAAATAAGTTGTGCAAATTATTTCCTAATACATTTTCTTCAAAACAAATAGTAGCAGATAAGTATTTATCAATGCTTATGATACTGCTGAAGTCAACAGAGGGTATGCTTGTGAGTACTAGCGTGGGATATTCTGCATAACTGATCTCTATAGTTTGCAAAAACATGCTAGATATCATACGAAATCTGATATTACAAAATGTTTATCAGTACATATTTTGCTGCTGAATGCCGAAGAGACTAGAATATTTTTCAGGAATAAAATACATTTCTTGGAATGAGCATAATGCCCAGTGACGTTTACTGGCTTGTTTCAGTTGCACCATCAACCAAATAAATGCTACAATGAAAAATTCAGGGAAATCTCTTTCTTCCAGGTATGTTTTAATATTATAGTGCTTCACCACTTTCCAGGGGGTGCATACCATAGCGCTGAGCTCAGTACTGTCTGTAAGAGTCACTCTCCCTCTCATTCTCTTGCCATGACAAAATAATGCATTCAGTGTGGCATTTTGGTTTGGTGAGATTCTTGCTCCCATTGTTTTGTTTCAAATATGTAGTTACTGCTACATGTTTATATTAGAAAAAGTAAGATCTAGCACAAGTTCCTGGCACTTGTTGAGGCTGATGATAATACTCAGCCTTGTGGACTGCAACCCTAATGTCAAGGGTCAGCCCCCAAGACAGTTCTAAGGTGTCAGCCATTGTATTCCTCCTAGGCTCTGCATCACTTTTTTCAGATTTATAAGGCTGAGGCAATTGAGTGTCTTTGAAGAAAAAGCCACAATTTCAAACGTAAAGTTTAGAAGCAATGAAAGTGTGGTTTCCAGGATTTAGCATCAGCAGTATTGAGGGGAGATGTCCAAAATCACAAAAGATGATATTTTAAATACAACTATTTAACTCCTCTGCCATTTTTTATTATATCCTCTGACAAAACCATATTTCAAGAATTGCAAAAGATTTAGCTAATGTTTTCCCAAAGCCTACCTATATGCAGAAAAGAAAATGTTATTCTAAATATTTAGATAGATGTGTAGGCCAGCTGAGGGAAGACTTTTTATGAGGAAAGATTATGCTTAGTTGTTTCAATGTAATTGCAAAACTAAATGGACAGTAGTTAAAATGGTAAATTTGCAATTGCATTTTGGTTTTCTTACTGTTTCATCTCATTCCTACTGCTACCAAGACAAATCTGTCAGATGTCACCAATAGTACGATGCTGCTGTGCTAATAGGAAAAGTAATTGGTTAGTATGTTAAGATTCCATTACATAACAAGTATCTCCCTAGAGCAGGGGTCCTCAAACTTTTTAACCAGGGGGCCGTCGCACGGATGAAGTGGCAGGCAGCCATCTGCGGCTGCTTGGTTTCCCCTCCAAGCCCCGGCGGGGGGCGGAGCGGGGGGGGTCTGTAAATACCGGGGGCCGGATTGAGGACCCTGGGGGGCTGTATCTGGCCCACGGGCCGTAGTTTGAGGACCCCTGCCCTAGAGCAAAAAGTCAACATTAAAAAAGCTATAGCGTAAACCAGGAAAAAAAAAAAGGTAATTAATGATATAATTACATTAAATATAAATAGGTAAGCTCTTTGCTGAAGAGAAAATACCTTCCAAGTACAATTAATTCAGTTTCTTTACTTATCAGATGTTTTGATATGGTACATGGTATGGCAATCTATTTCAGACTTTTTTCCAGTGATGTAGTGCTCTTGTCCATTTTGCAGTATCTTCTGAATCTAATCTGTTCTACTGTTCTGTTTCTTAAGAGATTATGCATATTTGCAGTATTTAAAAAGATATCAAATTTTCTCATTTGTAGAGATTAATAGGGGAAAAAAACCCACTAACTCTCTCCATTGAAGAATAAATATAAAGAACACAAACACTGAATTTTTGATCTTTCACATATTCCTGGGATGACCTTTTTTATGCTTGAAATGCTTATGCACATGTATAACTTTGTTCCTGTATAGTCTGAACTCAGAAGTTTTACTTGCAAGGTTGCAGTAATAAGCAGTCGTAAGTATTTACAACGTTAAAGCTTAGTGATATGTGGCTGAATGGCTAAGAAATGTCATTTTGTTGTCTTTAAAGAGTGCTTCTAGTTCACTTTACCAGAAATTTACAATTTTTTTTCAAAGAAGACATAATTTTCTTCCCTAAGAACCCATCAAACAAGACATTCCTCAGCTACCACCCTCCACCAGGATGCAACAAAATTAAATTCCAAAGTTACTCCAGGCTGAAGAAGCCTCCAGACAGTTCCATTTCTTGAAAGGGAGAAGAGGTGATGTAAATAATTATTTCTGTACTTAAGTAATTACTAAGTCAGATTTCATATATAGGCCCATTTTATCATTTCTAGCACATGTTGTTTGACAATGGACTAAGATATCTGACCTAGCTGGGGTTTCCCAAGTGCCCAAATTTTGTACTTCTTATGAGTGAAAAGATATTGGAAAGCAGCAGTGCTGTGGTAGCCACTGTCCTTGTAATTCCTCATAATTTCTACTGCAATAATCTGCAGTGCTGTAATTCCTTGTAATTTCTGCTGCAATATGAAGTAAGCAACAGAGGTCATTGTTTGTGCACAGCTATTTATTTGGAATATATTCTGGATTTATGCTTTTAAGTATGTAATGTCATGGATTATAAAGCCAACCCCCCCGCCCCCAAGACAGTGTCCAAGCTATCCAATGACCTTGAACTGAATTCAACAGGCAAAATTTGAGGAAAGCAGATAAATCACAGGGGAATAGAGTTCAAAACTATTTAATCTGGACCAGTGCCATGGATGTACAGCAAGACTTGGAAATTGGAAGACATGGAAATGAAGTTTGCTTAGACAGAAATCCTTTTGGTTTCAGAGATGACCTATTCCTTTTCAAATGGTCAACATTTTCAAAAATGTCACAAAAGCACATATATTTTGGAGCACAGAGAACAAGACATTCATGAAGCTAGAAATACTAAAAAAAAAATAAAATTGTGAATGATGTAGAAACTATATTTGGATAGCTTTGCTGTACAGGTTCCGTCCTGAAATATGGCATGAAAAAGCATCACTTAGCTTATTCTATTAAAGGCAGAAAAAGTAAAGGGGTGCCTGAGGCTCATGAGAATTTTCACTATTAGCATTATAATCATAATTGATCTAATATTCTGATGTTTTTAGCTCTGCAACCTTTGCCTCAGCAGGCTGGAAATGTAAAAAGTCCCATACTTGCAGCAAAAGACTGCAATAAATTTCACTACCTTTGCCCTTTACTGTGCTTTGCCATTTGATTATTTGGCATTCTTTGACTCCCCTGTACAGTTCCAACAACTTTGGGGAAGGAGAAGGAATGCCTACTGCAATGCCTAGTCAGTCACAACACTGAGTGCATAAAAGGTTAAAGAACAGCATTCAGCTGTCTTCCATGGGTAAGGGCAGCTATGCAAACTCTCATGTTTTGTTCTTGTGACAGAGTCTGCAAGAACATAAAATGCCATAACATGACTCCATTCCCATAACAGCAGCTGTAACAAAAATGGAAAGTAATACACAGAACCCATTCTGGACTTGCAATTTTTAGATCATAATCACTTCACCCTTTTTGGATTCTGTAGTCAAGAGCTGTCTGGCCCGTCCTCTTAGAAAGAACTCGTGCCCTATTCTTAAAACAAAACAATCGCAGTTAAGTCTGTTCTTTCAGAATATATGGTTTCATCAAATCTGGTCTCTAAAAGATGACTGTCTTCTAAGAGCAAAAGGTACAATGGCAGACTTTCAATTTACATTTTTCTTGGCCTACCCTGCAGATAACTAAAATAACAGTAGTTGTCCAAAAAAGAAAGGAACAATATTTAAAATTCACATTATCAGTTATCATTAGTTATGGAGTCAGTACTATTACGGAGAAGAGTAGGAACTGCTGATTTTTCAAGTGCTGCTATGCAGTAGAGTACACAGTATATAATAAAACAATACGTTTAATGGCAAGGGAAAGTATTTCCATTAAAAAAATGCAATGCTCAGGTAAGCCACTGAGCTGCTCCTGTGCCTTTGAAATCTTTTAGTCCTTTGGTCTGTATGCTAAAGATTCACCCATATTTATGTCACATACAGATATGTACTCTGAACAGTACATGTCTCTTAGTCTTATATCGATCTCCAGTAATGGTATCCATTCGTTCCCAGCAGTGCATTAAGCAATGTGCTGAACAGTTGTGAAAGTGAATTAATCCCTCTCTTGTATTACCTTGTGTAACAGTGTTTTACAGATGGGTTTTAGAGACCATGTTTTAGCAAGAGACAGGGACTTTATTAGTCTGTTTTTACTAATGCTTAAATTTTGATAAGTTCCTTTTAAGGTCTGAAAGCAAACCAGAAAATTTAACTTAATCTCCATATTCAAAAAGTCCATCTTCATAAAGCCACTGCCTAACATCCAGCCAAAAGTATAAAATGCTACCAGATCAGGCTTATTCTGTATTATAAAGACAGTGATGCCTGCACATAGTTTGTGTGGCATAACTGATAGTTCAAAGTGCAAAGAAAAGGACAGCTACACCATAGGCAAGCTAGTTATAGGGGTATTCTACCACAGGGTAGAATATATAGTTATAGAAGTATTCTACCACAAAACTTAGGAGGCAAGGAAAAGGATACATTCAAGGCTTCTTGAACATCCATTAGGGTGACATGATAAAGAAAGAAGAAAAAAAACCCCAAAAACAAAACCCAGAACTGAAACAAAACTTAGTGGTGTCTAGATCAGATAAATTAGGGCAATATTTTCAAATTTGGTTGGAAAACAGTAATAAGATGTAGCCTTGGGAAAAGATCTCTTAACATTGCAGTAAACAAAAGGACCGTAAATGAAGGAATATATGGCCTGATGTATTTTTCTCTGTATTATTTACAAGTCATTATTTGTCTTAATAGACCTAAATTTTTTTCTGTATACAAATTCAAGCAGGCAAATACAATCATGTATTTTCTTATATTAGTAGAAAAGGAAGAAAGGGAAAGTAGTTGGAGAGATCACATCAGCAACCATTTTTGAGATTAGTATTATGCAGAGGAATCTGATTCATTTGCCTGTAAGACATAAAAGCAGCTAGATTATGGATACACTGAGGGACATTAACTGACCTCTTTGACAGTATATGGCATGCTTTTTGACACCCACTGATGACAAACAAAAACTGTTTGTGAACCTTCACTACAGAATTCTCTACATCTCCTACTTCAGGACTGCTGAGGAAAAGCTTTTCTTTGACATTTATTTCACTCTGGTATATTTGAAACCAGTCTTACTTCATTGTTTTATGTAGAGTTCAGTCAAGGAAATAAGTCTGCCCAATAAGATAACTGCACATAGAGTGTACCCAGGACGACCTGCCTTCAGAGCAGCCATATATGTATAAACATTGTTTTGCTCAAATTGGATTTTCTATTGAAATACTGAGCTTTAAAACATAGCTTAGGAAATGTGTACAGTACTTTTGAAGTAATAGCTTGTATTCATTTCTAACATTCAAAATCCGTCTTAAAACTGGTTAGTTTTTACAAAAATGAACATGATTTGGATAGTATTTTTATGCAAAATATGCTTTATTTATGAAAGAATAAAGAATCTATAGAAACATATATATTACCCATGTTCCCACTGACACAACGTATTTTCAGAAACCAATGCAATATGTGGCAAGAATGGAAATCATTATGTCACAAATGTTGGCAGATGTACAAAATAAGCTAATATATATTGATAAATTATTCATGGATACATAGACTTTAAGGGCAGAAGGTCAATCGTACCAGTAACTTGACCTCATATGTAACATGAACAACCAAATCTACTTACACCAAAGTGAACTCAAAACTTGTGTTTGCTAAAGCATTTCTTTCAGAAAGACACCTAGTTTTGATTTATAAAGGCTTCAGAAGTGGAAGAACTTAACATTTTCCTTGGTAGTTTGTTCCAATATTTAGTTATCCTTGCTGTTAAAAATGAGTACTGAAATCTTTATTTGAATTTGAGTATATTTAAGAACTACCAGTTGGTTCTTGTTATACTTGTTCTTTTCTGTCCCAGATTGAACAGCCTTTAGCACCAGTTATTTTTCCTCATTTAGGTACTTACACACCATAATCAAATCACTTCTTCATCTTCTTTCTGATAATCTAAGCAAGTTGAATTTCATAATAAATATTATATTGCAACACATTATTCTCAACTCAAAATCATTTTAGAATTTCTTCTTGGCAGTTATAGCAACCTTACATATCACTGGGTACAAATTTCTGAGCTATTTTACTTCAAATAGGAGAAATAGGATTGGGACAATTCAATCTGTTGATTTAGGATGATTTCAACTATGTAATCTAGAACAGGATGAGAAGGTGTCATGTTGAAAACATTGACCCAGAATTACATACCTATCCTGACAAATATTCTGCATGTATGTTATAACAATGTTACATTTCACAAGTCAAACAGGTAATTGAGAAAATGAAATTACAACCAGACCTTTAAAGAGAGTAAAACTCACAGTATGAGAAAGGAAGAGACAACAGCTGACTGCACAAGCTACCCATTAATCAATAAATGCAGGTGTTTCATGTTCCCTAATTCCAGGATGAGTTTTCAGACAATGCAGTATGTCCAAACAGATCTAGTTCAGGATCATTTCCATATAGTCTGTTCCAGGGCTAGTGAAGCAGGCATCCAGTTGCATATTCTCATTAGACGGATTTTTCTGTGAGCTGTTGGGAATAAATGGTTATCAGGGAAGTACAGTAACTGCAAGTGGCTTAGCAACCTCCAGGACTGATGCTTGATTGATAAAAGGATTGTCGTCACTTGTTGATGGCCACTGTTCTTCCTTACTGAGCCTTACACAGGTCAGCCAGAGGCAAAGAGGCCTTGGAAGGCAGGACACTACAGCTGTAAAACAGTGAAGGCCTACAGAACTGTCTCCTTTTGTTTTCTATTATTCTTTTCCTCCTTAAGTTTCCTCTCCATTAATGATAGAGATTGGAAATCTTCCCATCAGTCATGGGAACGCCAGAGTAAAGTCCCTCGCTGCCTATTCAGCTGAAACAGCACTAACTAAAAAATTTTGCTGGTGATGTGATTCTGATTCAAGAAGAATCAGAATGGACCAGGAAAGACTTTATTTTTAATAGGAGGTGTGCCAATAAACATGTGAATCCTCTAAATAATGTAGTATTGACTTTACACCTGCAATTCCATTACAGATGTGTAAGTTTTGAACAAGGAAAATTTCCAAACAAAGTGGAGCGGAATAATTACAAATTAATTGTCCACAACCCATTCACTAGAAGCAAATTATTCCAATTCACAAACGCAAGCCGTATCCTTCACTGCTTAATCTACATTCTTGCTTTTTTGCTTCTATTTTCTCTCAAAAGATTACTGAACCATACTTCCTGATACTGAGCTTATTCTAAGAACTGGGTAATTTTCCCAGTGTGTAGCAACATGGGACTGGGATGAAGAAAGGTGAGGATCACTCAGTCATATACCCAGAAATCATATCCAGCCATATCATTTTGTCTTAAAATATAGTTGCTTGCCCCCAAAACCACTTCTGATAGACTTCCAATTGATTTTGAACCTATATTCATTTTTGAGTATTTTTGTGTTTATTCTTGTGCCTGAACTATCCCTTAATTAAAATACCTCTTCCTGTATTGAAAAGAACCCTTAACCTTTCTGTAGGGCATCATAAAATTAAAATTAGTAACACCTTTGTGCATCTCTGAACAATGACTGTTGGATTTCTCTTTTGGAGTGTCTTAAAAGAAATTTGCTAACAAGATAGTGGAATTTTAATTTTTGCTAGAACAGCACATAGAATACTCAAAGCCCCACAGTTCTAATTGAGCAATACACACAAAGAAAAAAACAGCTTTTATTAAAATGTTTTAACCATTGCTTCAGCAGTTTTAGTTAACAGTAAGGACTGTGTTAAAGTTGTTGATGTGATTGTATCAGATCTCTTCACTTCTGCAATACACATTTTCTAGAAACATTCTCATGCTATATATTATTTTTCTTATACCAGTAAATGTACAGTTGCACTGGTTTTTACCTTCAGTACTTGAATAGCCTGTATATATAATGTAGAATGTTGGTAATTTATAATAATACAGGATAACTTGGATCTGACACAACATATATATTACAGTCTTTAAAATTAATCCAGTACATAATTCTATATGCTTGGGATATATATCTATTTCTACACAGTAAGGCATCCGAGTTTCCCTTCCCTTGCCAGGAGATGAAATGTAACAACCAAATTCTGCTCTGAGTTACATCTATGAAAATCCATTAGTTTCAATGAACATGCATATGTCAGAGCAGAATTTAACCTGACAGGCTACCTTCTACTTACACTTACTGTCATTTTCCCAATTTTTTAAAAATGAACAAAGTCAATAAAAGCCAGAATTAACAAAATGGATTTGGCAGATAATACACACTCCGTCAACACAAACGGTAAATGTTTTAACAATGTTCATTAACTCTAAGAGGAAAGTATCCTACACTACACATCCTATACTAAAGGAACTTAATAAATAACAATAATAACAATAATAACAATAATAATAATGATAATAATAATAATAATAATAATAATAATGATGCTATGCCATGACCAATGAAGGCAGCTATTGTAACAGCACTGGTAAGAGGTGCTTTCCTCCTCTCTCACTAAGCACAGACAACAGCAGGGGTTTCTGGATAATCTCTTGGTTGTAGAAAAACAGATTCTTAGTCCATTAATCTACTATCTTCGTTATGGGCAGAAAATTATTTCAGCCCCTGCTTGAGAAAGGGAGGGAGAGATTACCAAAAAAATATCCCTGCATGCAAGTCATTTTCTTCTTTTTATTAAACTAGTGATATTATGACATTTGAAGTAAATAACTTGCATGTCTTTTAGCTGAAAGGTAACATTTCATGAGTGACATTGATACTTTAGGTTCTTTGGGGATAGATATTGGACAGTACTTCGGTACCTGACGGTATTTACAAGGGGTCCCCTTTCTCATTAAAGTGCTGTATTTTGAGTGGCTTTTTTTAGAAGCAGTTGCAATTGATTAAGAGTTGTCAGGGTGACCAGATCTGAAGTATTTATTAGGTGGAAACCTGATTTCTTTTCTAAGAAAAACATGGGGAACCATGGTGGTTATAGAGTTGCAAGGTAATCATTGGGAAAATAATCTATCTGGGTGGAAAAGTGCCCAAAACACATATTGAATGTAATATGCCAGTTCCTCTATTATCTGTTTCACAAAAAAAAAAACCTAGAGCACACCCACTGTGGCTGACCCAGAGGAGAATGCACAACTGTGCAGGGGTAAATCAGGTTTCATAAGATATCTTTTTTAGATTACATAGTGGGGGAAACAGTTAATAGCTCAGAGAGGAGAAATACAAGTAGAATTGTGCACAGACAACTAGACTTCCTGAAGACACTCAAAAGCCTGTCACCAGCAGGTCTTTTGTCTGGCTACGTTGCAGTATATTATAATTTATTACTGACATGACTTGTAATATGTTTTCTTCACAATAAACATTTTGCCCTGAGGTGGCACCCTACAATCCAAGAAGCTAACTGAACACCAGAAAAAATACAACAGAGTAGTGAATTCAGCTAATGCAAAGAGTATTTACTATTGTATTTAATGATGTTGTCAAAATATTTCAGGACATGGTAGTGCTTTCATCTGGTTAGTCTAGAAGTGAGAATCAATCTTCCCTATATCTATAAATCTATTAAATGAAATGGGAGTTCCTTATATTTGTATCAAGTATTTGAGGATTTACTAAGCATGTCTTCAGGACATATATAGATATATAGATATACAGATAGATAGATATATAGATATGTGTGTGTGTATATCTACTCTTACATAAAATATATAATTTACTTCATGTATTGAGAAATAAGTGATAGTTTAACACTTTTGTGTTTAGATTCCTCTGAATCTTACAAAGACCTTAATACTATTTTTCCTACAAAGTTCTGATAGCCAAGAAAAGCAGAACTATCCAGCAGCCTTTTTAAATACATTTTCTGACAGAAGAAAGTAAAAATGTCTAAATAAGTCTTAGCATCAATATCTCCCCCAAATGAAAAATTAAACTAAAAGCTGGATACGTACAAACATACAAGGATATGTAAAGGATGAACAGATTTTCTCACCACTGACCTTGATATTTAGGTCATAATTATGGCTATGACTTTGACAGGATACTTTCAAAGAATTTCACAGTAGATGTCAGAATTCTTCACCATTAGCACCCAAGCCTACCAGTTAATGTAGCTTTGACTTCAACCAACAGAGGAGATCTTAGTGCAAACCACATTAGTAATAGCATCAGTACTAACAGCAACAATTAAAATAGCTTTGGAAAAGACTAGCTATAAATTTGTTTAGCAGGGAAAAAAATCAGTTTGCATATGCACTTTGATCTGAAATGTAATTCTGCTACCTTTCCTGATTCTTTGGTGTATCATTCTGAAAGAGATACTTGTAAGAAAAAAAAAAAATTACAGTGCTAATAGGTACCAGTAGATGTCTTGAAGCAATAATAGTTAGCACCAGAAAACAATTTGTGTTTGGGTATCTCATCAGAAATTGCACTGGACTTCATCCTTATAAATAAATTTACTTTAAAATGGGAATCACATTCAAATCACTAGTTGATACAAAGCATATTTGGCTTGGCTGTGTTCAAAGTACTCAACCTCAGTAAGTTAGCACTGGAATAACAAAACATACAGCCAGTGCACAAAGGTCTCAGATTTCAGGAGAGGTTTTTCCTAGCTGTGTACCCCACCTCCCCTGAACCCCATTTGATATTTTCTGAAAAAGCAAGATCTACTAGAAGAGATTTAAGAGCTAGAATCCTTTGCCAAAGCTACAATTCTTTTTTTCCCCACAGGACTAAAATGGCACTGGTATGAAAAGTGTTGATGAACACAGAGGTATCAGCACTTGTGTATCAGTTTACAACACACAAAACCCATGACAGTCCCTCAATAGTTCTTTCAAGTCATTTATGTCATATCAGCAGACTTTTCCCAAATTATTGGAGAATAAACCTACAATAGGCACATATATTTTCTGTACACAAACCCACATGAAAACAAAGTATGTAAAACAAGAAGTAGCAGTCTAAGTTTAATTTACTTTTTATTTGCTTGTACATAAGAAACATCCTGGGAGAAATAGATTGTCCACATGTTTTGGTTTTGGTTTTTTTTCCAAAAAGGTCAAGTGGTCTTTGAATAGAAACAGAGCAGAAACAGTTTCACATGACTTTCAAGAAGCTTTGGTAAGTTGTTTTTTTTCCCAGTTGATCTAAACAAGGTATGGCACCAACATAAGGTATGTTTTTCCCAAGAAGCTTTCAAGTAGCTTTTCATAGCAGTACTGTGCAGAACATGAAATGAAGCATTAGCAGTGCAAAAAGCCTCTGTTACGTCTGTAAGCTTTTCTATTATATATTTGTTCTTCTCACAGAAAATAGCTCATTCACAATTTTTCATACTTTACTTGTCTATCCTACTGTAGATTCAACTGCTTGCAGCCTCCGCTTACGCAAATACCTCTCAAGATGTTTGTCACAGCTTGCTTTTGGTTGGAAATCAATGGTATCATTACTGCTGCACAAAAGAAAAAAAAGAAAAAGTAACATCACTTTCATGAAATATCCCCTCTGGAATACTTTTCACTTCTCTGCTTAACATTTGTAGATGTCACTTTGTTCACATCTGCTGAAGTAATTTTTTACCTCTTTTCCTGCTCAAGAGCGTTTTCCAACCTTCTCTCATTCAAATATCATTGGCTGGTTTGTCTTCTGCACATGCAAGCTTCCAACAGCTCGATTCCTATGTTACCAGCTGAGAAACCTGCTGATTTGATTTGTCATGAGCACATGGCACATATTAATTTGTATTGAATGCAAATTAAATACATTCTTACACACAGTGTAATTCATTTTAATTCAGAAACACTTGACTACCAGGGTAAGAATGTAGCTTTAGTTACAAATATGTCTCTATAAAATACATTGGATTTGGCCTTAACTCCTCAACTAGTGTATTAACAATTAACAACTACCCAATCAAGGGTACTGATGTCTTTACCCAAGCTTGTCTTTTCTTTGAAGTATTCCCAGTTTAGACTTCCAAATGCCAGTTTCTTCTATTAACACAATTTTTAAAAATTCCAAAAAAAAGGGGTGGGGGGGTGGGGGGAGATCAAGAAGTATAAGCAATGTAATGTTTAATGTTAGTTAATAATCTTGACTTCATAAATTACACCTTCAGACTTACTGAGATTCACCCAGTATCAGAACTGCTTTAGGAAGTGGTTTTACAGTCCTTTTGTGCATCTCATTACGAAGAAGTGAAGAGCAGTCACTTCATCTCTTGTTCTAAACTACAGCAGCCCTACATTCCTCCTTAACTGCTCCAAATTATTCACTCATCACATAAATTACCTTATCAAGCTTGTCTCTTGGAGTGAGTTACTAGTGACTTTGTATAAAGGTAACCTGTCCAATCAGTTGCACTTTATCTATGAAAGCTTATTTTTGAAAGAATCTGAATGGGAACCTCAGCAGTGTTAATTTAGGCTTCTTTTTTTACTGTGAGGTATGAATACTGTACTTTTGTTTTGTTTTGTTTGGTCTGAAGAGATGGGTGTTAATGTTCATGAAAAGAGGAGGCCACTACCATGTAGGAGAGCACCTCCACTTCCATAATATAAATATAAATATGGAATATACTTCCATAAAATATGAAGAAGTGTAAACTTCGTATTGGTGTGCACTAGATTTGTTTCTTTTTTAGTATGATAGAAAGCCCAATTCGATTTTACAGAGATCAAAGGACGGTGCAAGAAAAAACTAGGCAGAGTCTGCTTCCCCGCTTTGTGAAGACATTTAAACCACAGGTCTTCAAACATTCCCTGATGCTTCTGAAAAGTTCTGTGGAAAATCAGCTTGATGCACACTTTCATGATATCATCTGTTATAGTCTAGCTCAAAATGTTTCTTTCTAAATATTTAACAGAACACCTGATGTGGAAATTTTAACACAAAGCAGACCATGTAACACACATTAGTGTCACACACAGCATAAGGACACAGAATTACTACTTTCTTCCTTAAAAAGAAAAGAATAGTGAGGCTTCAGTGTGTACCTTCACAGCTGCATGCAGCTTTCCAGTGCTTTGTTTCACTTTCTTTGGGTAAGAGGGTTATTTTTGTTTCTTGAGGCTTTCCTACTTTGTATGTAGGCTAGAATTTACTACTGTACATCCACCAAAACGTTTCTCATTAGACATGTTCGACAGCTTCTTCTAAAGGGGAAGTTTTCATAATTTTCTGTGAAAAACTGGGTCTAAGCCTTCTGCATAGGTCGTCATTTCTGTTAGTCACACTTGCTAAAACTCAGTATCGTAGAATCACTTCTTTATCTTTCTTCCTGAGACTTCTTTATTGGCAAGTCACAACAAACTGTAAAATTTGCTACATTTACCATGAACAGCTTGTGAAACATGTCAACTTGCTCTATAATTTTCACAGGGCTTTAATTATGAATCAATGTGATGTTATGAATAGGGGTATTCATAGCTAATGCTTTCAACATGCAGTAAGCAATATTTCTATTACTTAAACGTTGCTCACATCCACAGGCACTTCATTCTGGATTACTTCTTTTGTGAATACCCAGGCATATGCATTTTACTCAATCTGATGGCCAAGTTAAAAAGGAAATGATGCATTTTCCATGGAATTTTACATTGCAAATAAGGATGAATTTTCTAACTGGATAGTTGCAATTCTCTTGAGACTGTTTGTGAGTGACACTATATTTTATCTGCACATTGAAAGAACACACTTATCAAATGGAAACGAAGAAGAAAAATTACAAGAGATTTGATCTTCTTTACAGCTTCTAATAGTAAAATACACTGTATGATTAATGAACCTGTCAACTATAATGGGAAGAATATGTAACAAGTAACTCTGCATTACTTGTTTGCGATTTTTATCTTTTATAAATGCAACCATGTGCAGGATGATAAGATTAACTCTTTGTGCTTTTAAGTGAGCATTATACGCAAGAATAATACAACCTCCACTGTTTCTTGTCTTTCTGTCAATTCTCACTCTTAAGAATTGCAGTTTTCCCTAATCCCAAAATAACTATATTATTTGGCATATTTGGCATATCTACACATCTACTGCTGGATAAATTATTCAGAAGGATGAAAGACAAAAAGGTCCACGTAGCTCACCTGTCTCTTTCCATTTAGTTTCTCATGTTTTGTACCCTGCAGCATTTCTGTGTCAAACAAAAGGGGTTTTAGAATTTATTTGGGATTTTTATAGGGTCTACAAGAGGGCAGTCCTAGGCACACTGTGAAACCTACCTGCCATCAAGGCAGCATGACATGAGGGATATATGTCTTACAGATCTATATTAACTTTGAGATGCCCTTTATGTCATTTTGTATCCTTATGTCCTATACTCTAGGAATAACATTGAGAAAAGTACTTTTCATATTCCATTAACTCAAAACTTAAGGAATCCTAATGTTGTTTAAACTTCATTGCAGTGGTAGGGCCTTGGCACAGGAGTCAAATCAGGGATTTCTGGCGGTTTTCTCACCACCTATTAGGAGTGAATAGGAAGGGCAGACTTTTTGCATGTAATATTCAGAAACTTCATCATATGATAGTCGCCAGATATCTCTAAGGAGGACATAAAAATAAAATGCTTATGAAATTTCTGTGCCCTCAAAACATTAGCATTAATTGTCCAGTGGCATTAAAATAAGAGGAAATTATTTATTGTCCTTAATTTCACATTTACTTCTTGACATTCAACTACCTCATTGCCTTTAATTGCCTTGGGTAAGCTGTGCCACTGAATAATACACATAGTTTCTATATGTACAGAAATTCTGAATTAGCAATATGGGAAGTGTTTGTAATTGGAATCAAGTCTCAGTCTGTCTCTTTGTTATTCATGAAACAAAATTTTCTGATCTGATCAGAAAGAAAAAATTCAATAAGGCTTTAATGTACTTGAAAATGGGCACACAATGTATGAAAAGTCCATCTCCCTTTAGCATTTGAGAGCTTAAAGTTTTAAAATACGGTTCTAAACTAAAGTACATGGTGTAGTCAGACCTGGGGATGGGGGGAAGCATTTGGTGTGGTATGGAAACTGGAAAAAATATCTGTGATAATAGCGTATGCCATTATGAAAATTAATTTGTTGCAAAATACACCATTTGTTGCAGGGCATTACTTATTGTAACATCACTTCATCAAGTTAGACTAGTAACATTAACAGTTCAATGCCATCATATTAACTATTCAAAACATTCTTTAATATCAGTCCTTATTGCTCACTGTGTTTACTTTTTTATTTGGGAAAAATAAAAATCCTATAAACTGAACAAAAAGTTCTAAGGTACAGTAATACTTATACAAAGAAAAAGGTGAAATTTGTTCACTTCATTGGTAGCATGACACTTCAATGATATGTCTTCTGGAAACTTTCAAAAGTGCAAACCAGTTGTGCTATTTTTTGTACAGATATCCCATGTTTCTGAACTCAGGCAAATCGTTAAACAGAAGGGAATTATCAAATACGATTTCTACTGGTTCTACATTCACACAGAATTGCACATCCAAGAAGGTTTTATAGTCCTTTAGAAGTCAAAGAAAAACAGAGGCAAATTAAGTCGATTACTTAATAGAGAATTAACCATATGATGCAATGCAGACTGAACTATCCAATGACATTTTGCCCAAACAAGAGGTTAAATATGAAAAGCTGCTTAACAAAGTCAGTTTCAACAGCAGAATAGATATTGGGACAGAAAAGGAAATTAGTAGGTTAAAAAAAGAAAAAGTTTGATTAAATAAATGCACTGAAATTCTACACTTAGGATATTAAAGAATGACAAGAGAAAAATATTAACTATTAGAGATGCAGGAAGAATGGACAGGGGAGGAACTGTGGACACTGAAATAAAGTACTCATCTTGAAAAGGGAATAAAAGCAGTCTTAGGGTGTTGCATATGAGATAAACTAATGTCTACAGTCATTAGCACATACTGAAACCATTGTTGCTGTCATTATTCCTAAACAATCCATCTTTAAGTGCTGAAAGGAGAAGCTGACAAGAAACAATCAACAAAGATTTTGAGGACATACTATGTCAAGCCTGTATAAATTTCTCCTGTGAGAGAAAAATTGTTCTTTTAGCTGGTGGAAAATAATAGATCTAAATTAGCTTGACATTAGTAAAGCTTTTAAAGCTGTCTAAACAATGTATTAATAAACAAACTAGAGAAAAGATAGCCCACATGAAAAGACTACAAGACAGAAAGTAAAAAAATTGGACTCAGCAAATTAAGTAGGATAGACAGAGGATAATTCAGCAATCATATTACTCTTCTAGAGAAGAAAATTAATAAAATATGACACAGCAACAAAGAATTACAAGAGATTTACAAAGCATAACATAAAGAAAAGATGAAAAAATACAACTGCTTAGCCTGAAAAGTTGGGTTTTTTTGTAATACATATCAAAAAGACAATGGTCAATATTCTCCGTATCCAATAAGAGTGGAAGTACTTATCCTAATTTGTAACAGGACACATTTAAGTTAGCTATCAGGAAAAAAAGTTCCAGCTGGTGCTAAAATAGACCTTCCATTCAAAGTTTTTTAAAATGTAGTATAAGTAAACATCTGTGAGGAATGATCCAGGTCTGAGTCCTCAGCCTGGTAGCACAAGAAGGAACTAGATAATCTGCTCAAGGCAAGTTCCATACAGCTTTTTATACTCTCTGTAACATCAGATTTACCTTCTAAGGCTAGCTTCTAACAGGCTTTACATGGCTTCAAAGGAGAGAGAGGTGATCAGAGAGACTGTGAGTCCACATACTAAAAAAGACAACATACGCCCTCTTGATACCGTCTGTTACGAAGCAGCAGTTGGAGGATTAGGAGAGTCTTGGACAACCTCAAACAATGACTGCCCTGTGGTATCATCACACTAAAGAGGGAAAAATACTGTAATTCTTCCCAGAACAAAGAATAGGAATGAAAAATAGTAATTGACCTTTACCAGTCTACTCTTATGCTCACTCCTGAATTCAAAACAAATCGTCAAGTGCTCATCTAGCTCAGCTTTCAGTGCAGAGAACTACATTTATATACCATTCTATGCTGATGCAGTGGCCTCTTATATGGTACCAACTGTAGTTTGCAGTAAAGGTATTATGTGCACCAGTACACTAAAAAGAGACCCTGTAGCCTAACATAAGATATAAATAACTGAATCTGTGCCCGATGGTCTAGGTCAATAGGCAGCAGCTCCACAGGCTGATCTTACAGCCACCCTCTTCTTTCAGCAGAACATACTGACGCTGGTTGCCTTCACAGGATGTTAAACTTGACAAGATATCACTGATGTGATTTGTCTGCTGTAAACGTCCTGTAGCCAAACTGTCCTCTTCTATGTAAATGCTTACTGAAAGAAATGTCTGAAACACTAGATTAAGTGATGATGTAGCACTTCAAAGGCTGGAGAAATCAGACATTTACCAAGTTGTCTGAGTTGGTAAGTAGCAGTTTATTTTTAGTGTCTTCAGAATTGGTGTGAAATGCCTTCCCTGGCTAGCATTTCTGTTCTGACTATACGAGCAGTCAGTTAATATGTTAACATATTGTACTTGCCAAAATAAAATCCTTAAACCACACCCACTGACATTAATGATAGACTGTGGAAAAGTTATTAATAATCTGAGTTCAAGTTCTGCTACCAACTGTCAAATAAAGTGTTACCTACTGAATTCATAATACAACACTGGAGTGAGGGAATTCTCTGCATTTAAAAGATGTATTGATGTAACTATATTAGTTTTCCATTGTGTATTTTATGTCAAACAGCATAAAGTACTATTCTCATTTGTACCATTATTTGCTGTTCTGTCTATTATCCCTGGAGGAAAAGGGACTGTGAACGTCTAGTTATTCTTTCAGCATTTACACTTCAATATGTATAGAATTTTTTTTCCAAGGTCCTCAATTTACATGACCATTTTTCAAGCACTAGCATGTATAAAGCTGATTTTTGGCTTTTTTTCTGTGCTAGTTCGTAAAAAAAGTTTACAGCTTTATTCCCAAGTAAAGCTGGCTGGAATTTTTTGAGGAATGGCATTTAACTAGAAAATGTGATTTTGTAAAAAAAGAAGAATTGCTGCAGAAATGCACTAGTTACCAAATATTTAGTCAGGAAATTCTGCAGTGGAATGCTTGACTTCCCCAGCTTGGTCACTGAGAGATGGATCTGAATTTACCACATGCACCACCAGTCCTCAGACACTAGCTTGCTCTGAAGTTCATATTTAATTCTTCTCCAACTCTTGTCCACTGTAAAGACCACTGGCCGAAGTGATTGTCATTACAATTCAGAAGTCACTATGGCACTGAAAATTTGTCTTCTGTGCACCAGCTCTTCCATCTTTTCAACTAGGCGTACAACCACTACTCTGTTGGGAACTGGTTATCTGTTTGACCATCTGACAGTGTCAGTAAATGGGATTATTTATAGTTAGCAAAGGACTTCAGCGTTCCTATGATGACTTGGTACATTCCTCTGGAAATAAAGTGTGACACTTAAAGAAATAGCATGTTAGAGTAAGGTTACAATACTTTAAGTCCCCCTCTGTTGCATCAAGAACTTTGTCACTCTGTGTTTGTTGTTTTATAGAAGATATAGGCTAATTAATTGGGTAAAGGCATCCCCTTCATTTTTCTCTGCAATTTACATCTTGTGTCTCTGAGAAACTCCTTTGAGGCAGTGACAGTAGACCCCTAATGCAATTCAAGATACTGAGGCTATTCCAACCCCTATTTTCTTACACTCTTGGAAAATCCACCACTGCCTGTCAGAGAGCTGAAGTGCACCAGTTCCAACAATGCCTTGGGTTTGTTTCTTATGTGAAACAAAACCAAGCAGCCTATTCCATCTCCACAGTACCTGGGGACATTCCAGCTGAAAGAAATCTGTGAAGACACTTGTAAACCAGAACAAACTTAACAGAACATTAGCTAGAACAATGAGGATTTAAAATACTGTAACTCTGCAAAATTTTTCACTACTGAATCACTTTCAGTAGTGCAGGCCAGATGCAGTAGGTGAAGGAGAAACCACTGCAAGGAAATGTCAAGCTTGCTAGTTTGGAATGAACCCCTATAGCAGAAGATAATCATGATTTAAAACTCTGCGGCAGCATTCTTCACCTACTGCAATACAGACATTGTTAGTGCTTGTGGATATTGGCAGTTGTTACATGCAATTACTCATATTACTTTATAAAGTGCTTTGTAACTGCACTCTGGTGATTCTGACAGTGTTTTTGTGTCCCTTGGCTGTTTGAGTGTCTCATTGTATAACCTCATGATGTTGTTTTTGGAGCAAAGCTGTAAAACTGCAAAATGCACCAGAAATGTTCATGTACTTAAGGTGACTCTGATGAGTGTGTTTAACTTTCAACACATCCCTCTGAATACAAAACTCAGGTCTCAGCCCTGAATACTCATCCACAGCTGTTATAAATTAATTTATGCCCCTGATGATGGTCAATGCTACAAACTAAAGCATCAGAGAAACAAGTTATTTAATGATTTTCATAGGCTACTTTTAACGTCTCATTGTCATCTTATTTTCATATTTATAAGAACATAGAGTAGATGCAACTTCATCGTAGACCCATTCAAGAGCAGAATATTGGCATTCAAAAGTGAAAAATCATACCACTGGTAATAAAACCCCCATATTGTTAACATAGAACAAGTATTACTTTCACACTTTCAAAGGAATAAAAACATAAAATGTGAATTTGAACAAATGGGCAATAAAATACTTGTGAAAAATGAGTGTATAGGCTATATATATTGCATATGACAAAGAGATGAGAGTATTCTGGTGGATGAAAATCTCCAGGTGTTTCCTAATAGAGAATTAGGGCATTTTTTGAGCTTAAGAATTTTACACTTGACAGATGCCACTTCCTGAACCTTCTGGTAACACTGTAGATGTACTAGGGAACCCCAAGAGGCAACAGTAGATTTTGTTTTCCTTCTTTGCACTTCATGCAGGGTCTTCTAGGTCAGCTGCTTGCTAAAAGCCTCCTCCAGACAGCCTACCAGGTCCAATGTTGTGTACACACAAAATGCAAAAATTATCTGGGGGTGGAACACGCTGTGAAATTGTAAAGAATCATTATAGTTTCAGAGACACCAACTTTGAGCAGCAGATTTTTGGTACAAAAGATTGATTAGTTTAATGGTAATGACTGCTGACACTTGCTACCTAATTAAAACAGTTTTACTATAATTCTTTGCCCTGTGATGAAGATGCACTTTTCTGGAGATTTCATGTTCTAAGAATGGGGGTCTTTGTAAACATTACTGAGTAAAAATAAGGATTGTCATTATTATGCAGTCTATATGCTAGAAGCTCCTGAAAGCATCAAGCTTTTCTCTACTCCACCAATCTGTTACTCTTTCTTGCTAATGTAAATAGATCGTCTGTAGAAGAAAAATCTGTAATTTTTTGGACTTCAGTTTTGCTGGTACAGCAAAAAGACTTACAAGTTTCATCTAAATTAAGGTTTATTTTGATCTCAAATTTGCCCCTCTCTAGCAGAAACATCAGGAGATCAACAGAAGAATGATTTTTCTGTAGTTTTCAGCTGACAGAATATATGTTCTCTAATAAAATATATACAGAGCCCCTACTCTCCTACCACCACTTTCTGCCTTTGAAAGATGGGCGTGCATTCCAGATTTGCCACTTAAACACATTCCTTCATCTTTTTTCCCCCAGTTTTATCACCTTCTCATTTGCTTGTAAGGGGTCCATTTCCTCGCCTCTAGTCAGTCATTTGAGTTTTTATGGGGAGGGCTGCCGGTCAGAACTAATTTTGTTATCAGCTTAGTAAACATAGCAGTCTAGGAATCAAGGAGCAAAAACCACTGAGTTCAGTTGTAATTAAATCAAAGTCACAAAAACATGATCTCTCCAAAACTGTGCTTGGGAATACTGAAAATGCTCACAAACTGTAGGAGTTATAGCAAAGAGAGGGCAGCACTTTTGTGACAGTCATCCTCATAGCTTTCAACAGAATTGCATTCTAGCAATAGGCCAAACCCAGGAAAATGCTGCCTGAGTACATTGAAAATACGATTCCCTCATATTAGTGCGTAAACTGTTAATAATTCAAATAGAAACAGTGGCTGAATAATAAAACTTTACATCGCATCCTCATAATTTCTGAAAGTCTTACGGTAGCTGCATTAAGGAAGCAGGGAGTATGCAGTAAGATCTCTACCCTTTGTAATGTAGATGTCTTTTTAAAGAAGGTGTGATTATATTCTGAATAGGTCAGCCTCTGTGCCTGGCATTTCTTCTCTCTTTCCTATGACCTTTTACTAAGTAAGTGGGGTTTTTGCACTCTTATTGGAACTGTCCATCCATCTGAGGCAGTGAATGTGAGAGGCACAGTTTGACCATATCAGAATTACTGCACTGGGTTATTGCAAAGGCAGTAGCCACCTACTGTGGGTGGAACTGTTTCTTCCTTAACAGCGTGTCTCCAATTCAGGTTTAACTTTACTTTGTCTTCTGTTTGTTCATCCACATTTCTAAAGATTTAAATAAATGTGCAGTCACATTTGTTCATGGAAAGTAACAAATGAATAAAACGGCACTGGACAGATTTGAGTTTCACAATGTATGCCGAAACAGATGTCTTCGTTTGAATGGCTCTGGAAAGAATTATTAATATGGACCTTCTTTGGTTATGAAAGAGACAATTAGGAGCTTTAATCCAATATCTAATATTTCAAAAATGTTATTTTTATTAGATTTCAGCAGCAAAGAATACCATTAGATAGATCACCAGTGTAATAAGCAACATGATGCTGGGTTCCACCCCATTGTGATATTTTAAAAATACAGTCTACCAGTGCCAACCTTCAGATTTCCCATGGGAACATTTATAGGAATACAAAGCTCAACAGGCAGCACTGATGCTGTATTAAGGATTTGTGTCATTTTCACTACAGAATAAACATGCACTATAAAGTGGCATGTAAGATTTTATTAGTAGAGAACTGAAGTTTGGCTTATATGAAGGATTTGATTCTGTTCAACACAGCACAGAGCTATCAAATTTTCAGAATTTTTACTGCTGTACCAAGGCAAAGGAGTGGCAAACATTTAAATCTTTTGTTAATGAACCAGCCTTTAACCCATCGAGAAATAGCTTTAAATATGGTTTATAATCTGTTCAATGAATTTGATAGCTTTAGCTTGGTCCCTACTGGATACTTTTCCATATTTCAAAAACTACTCTGCTTCCTAAATTTGGCACAGCTAGCAATTTTTGGTGATACAAAGCCAAGAACTGAAATCATAGGGTGTTGGAGGTTGGGTTTACGGACTATTGGAGAAGCTGTGAAGAGGAGAATATACAAGGTCTGTCACAGCCATCTGTCCCCACCCAAACAATTTAAGGAACAGAAATGCTAACTGATTTGCTCAAAAGGCGCAGGCCTTTGCAGGCTGCCATATAGGGATGCTAGAACTAATCCTGACCTGAGAATGTGCACTCAAATAATTCAGTGTAAGACCATAGTAAAGCATCATTACAGCAGATAAACAAGATTACATACTCATTCTCTCACCAATAGGTCTAAATGCTTTACAGTTAGTTCTTCATGGGCGTCTGTCATACAACTATGGTGAAGGCAAGGGTTAGGGACCAATACTAGAGTTGTAGTTCAAGAGTTATATAGAAGTCTTACTTCCTAAAGCCATAGATCTAACTGCCAGCAGAGTAAAACACTTCATGACTTTTCTGTGGCTCTTTTGGATCAGTGAGTACTAGAAAATGCTGTAGCTCAGTCTGTGGCAAAGAGCATCAAATACGATGTGGTGTGTGGACAAATCCCGAGAAATCTCCAATGCTGTAGTCCATGCAGCTCCTGTTTGGAACTGTCACTTGAGAAGTTCTCTGGCAGAAGCGTCTCACTTAAGGGGCTGGGATGGAATGAGGACAATGGTTTGAGAGAGCAGATATTACAGTCACTTTAATTACTTCCACCGTTACTTTTCAATGACTGCAGCACAGTTAGAAACATGGGCCTTAACTAAATTCTTGCAACTCCTAACAGCCCTGGCTCCAGCTCTCATCCTAGTCTCTTGGCTGATGAATACAAGGGATAAATATTTTAAATCTCTTGTTTTCCTGAAATCTGAGTCTAGTGTAATTATAGACAATGACCCATACTCGCTGATCATTTGAATGCAAGTCCTGAGCAATGACCACTGCCACTCAGGTTTCACATTCAGAACACCAGCCACCAAAGACTTTGGCTTTCTGATGGATGGACGGGCAGCCTGGGACTGAGACTGCAGATAGTTTTCTGGAGGACAGAGATAAAAGATATGGGTCCATCATTAGATCTTTAAAAGACTGAAAACTTGAATATGGGCTAGAATCAGCAGACACCTTTGACAGGTGTGGGTGAGTCTAGCCTGTTAAGTACTTAAATTAGGTGAGGGTTTGTGGCACGATGGATTGAAGAATAGAGTTTGTAGCTGGATTCTTTCAACACAGCTACACATTTCTAATGAAGACTGAGGAAAATCTATTCAGACGATATCTGCAGCAGGGAGGATTTTCTAGATCAAAGTAGGATTTGATCAGGATGCAAAAAAATATTGAAAACTGGTTTTCTAGGGCTCTTGTGGGCTAGGAAGAGGGCTGAGCTTACTAAGGCTAAATAGCTTATTTAGGACAGAGCAAGTATCATGCAATATAAGACCGGGATTATGCTGGGGTTCAGGCAGGTGCCAAATAGCTCTGAAATGCATCACTGGCCCTGGAAAATACACTATGTTTAAGATGATCACTCTTACTAACAAATTAAGGGCATTGATTGTAAGAGGCATATAGATCACAGGACTACATTTTTACTTAGGACAAAGTTGATATCAGGGTGAGTGTTTGGAATACCGTGTGAGAAGGGCTATATTTATTGACAGAAACTGATGCAAACCATGTAGAAATTCATTCAGAAGGGAATGCTTATAAAGAGATATGAAATACAGTTTTCTTAGACCACTGGTAATGCACCTTTGACGTAACTACCAAACTTGGCATGACAAGTGGCCTAGACTTACCCCAGCTGGTCAAAACTGCCCCTTTACTCCTTTTATTGATTGGTCAATGCTGTCTTCACATATGTACATAAAGAAATGTGATGGCAGTATGTACAGTGCTTTCCTGGAACAGCAACAACAGCAAAACATTAAATCATCTAATCCAGAAAAAGTCAGCCATGGGTTAGATTAGGTCTGCCTTTCCCTTCTTACAGGATTATAGGTTATAACTTCCTCCTCAAAGGCTATACATCATTAATGTTGCAATAATATTATATAAGGATAACAAAAGTAATCTGCCACCATGCACCAATATGCAGATATAATAAAAGACAATATCACTTCTCACAGCTATCTGGCCTGCTAATTATCCTTGAATATGTGTATTAGGCATGTTTCCATTTTGAAATCCCATTCTATATCTGCAAGATTTTTTCTCAATGCACAATAGAAAATCAGCTCTGTGTGCTGGGCTCATAATTATCTGTGTACTTAGGACAACTATAGTTTAGGTCTACTTGCCTGTTGCTTCCCCTCTTGCTTCTATTTAGTTTACATGCAGATTTACTATTTTTCTTCACATGCAAGTTATAGTGCTTCCTGTGCACTGCTGAATGTGTAATGTCCTGCAGGCTGACTGCCGGAGTAAAGATATCTCCCTGGAACATGTCTGGCAAAACCAGCTGGGGCATTTCTAACAGGGAACGGTCTAAAGGCCATGGTCAGAACCAGGCTTCTGGTGGGCTTGGTCCTCTGCAACCTTGCCCTATATCCCACACTGCACACAAACGGAGCTAAATTCTCTTTCCTAAAGGTTAAGGATTTGTGCAAAATAGTACAGACCTAGAAGTAACAGAGTTGGCAGGCCTCCGTAATATGATTTTTTGGTGCAACTGATCTATGGCAAAGATTATCAAACGTTCTGACCCTGCCAGTCACTTCCCAAAGCTCACAAATGGACCAGAGCCATATCATGTATCATTGTAAGTCAAAAGAAGGGAGGCAACACCAGATGTAGCGAATTGAGGTGAAAGAACAATTACAGCCGTTCCCCAAGGAGTTCAGGGCTCCTCTCAAAGTGTCAATGAGAAGCAGATGGATCAATAGGATCAATATCAGCCTCCCCCATGCAGGGAGGGTGCGTTACACAGGTACCTACACACAGATGGGTGTGCAACATATGCATATGATACAGTTCCAGTTTGGGAACTGTACTTGGTCTGGGCCACATGCACTTCATGAAAAGTAACTGTATCCGTCAGGGCAGAGCAGCATGCAACAGTGCTTGCTAGAAACCAGAAAACTGGAGGACGGAGTGAGACTATTTCTTTTTTACATTTCAATTTAGCAAGGAAACACTGTCCATGAGCATGGGAAATTATGTGTGACCATGTGCGTAGCTGCACAAAAAAGCACAGTGAGGAACACAGAAGCACACAGAAGCCACTTGCAATCTGGTCTAGAAAGACAGGGTTCAACTACACCTAGAAGGATTTAGACTCTTGGTCACAGTATCCAGCAGGAAAGAGTATGCAAGGACTGAGTTGTGGTTTCAAGTAAGTATGTTGTTATTTAAATGGAAGAAGCTTCCTACATCCAAAGTGATACTTTCCAGGTCCCAATTAAAACTAAATACAATCAACAAATTAGTAACATTAGATTAAGATTTTGCTCTGTTCTCCATTTCAAACTATGTGCATAATTAGTATAAGCTTTAGGTATGGTGAGTACAGGTAGTTTCTGGTCTCTATTTTGCAGATATTAAATAGTTCTAAGAAGGACATCGATTTATATTGGTATGATAGATGCAGCTCCTAATGAAACTTGTACATATTATACACTAGTGAAGTATTTATATTAAGTGTATATTTTAACCTCCTCAGATTTCCTCCTCGATTTTTTTCAGAAGAGTACATTGCACTCAGCACTTTACAGCAAAGTTATAGTTCAGTAGACAAAACCTTCAATGTGGAGGTAAGAATTCAAAAGCAAGGTAAGCTTTAAGAACATCTTTTTAACAGTTGAAAGCTGTTTCTTGAAAATTTCTAGAATATGTAGCTATGTTTTCTCCTAATCTCCATTTTCCCTTGCCTGATGCTTGACTCCAAAGGGAGTTGTGGGTGTTTGGTGTTCCAGGAAAGAGCAACTGACAGGCTCTTGACTTTTGTAGCAAGAAAACAAATTGAATGAACTATTTTGAAACACTTGAATGCTTTTAAAGTGTCAATCTGTAGAAAAAAACCCATACATTAAAAAATGGTGTTGTGTTTATTTCAAAACTGTGCACACATTTTGGATGACCTTAATAATCTACCAGTGAATTAAGCAATTAAGTTCTTAGGAGTGACCCTCTTTTTCAGAGTCAGGCTAGTCAAACTTTTCAAATCAAACCCAGTAAAGCAAACAAAGCAAAAAAAGTATTAAAAGATATCCTTAGCTTGAAGCTTATGTTTAAGCACTTTCCTGAATAAAATGAACCTAAAGACGTGCTTGAGGCCTTTCTTGGAATAGGACTTACTTCACACTATGGAATCATGGTAAAAGGGCAGAGATATACAAAAAGACACAGATAAATTTCTGCATTATTTAAATTAATGTAATAACCATATCACTGCTTTAGCAGCATTGAACATTTCACCATGTTTCAGACTGTCATTTCATGAGTTTTCTAAGCAAATAATTGCATCTCTTTTCTTCATGCCCATCAGCTTATAAAGATGCCGTGCCTTTATGAATTTAAAAAGAAAGTAATGCACTGAAAGGAAAAACAAATATGCTGTATTCCACACAGAACCTCATCCATTTCTACTATAAAACAAATAAGAACTTTATGGTAAGCTGAAAGGAAGAGAAAGTGAAGGTATAGTGGAGAACTTGTACTTGTGCCCCATGAGAAGAGCAGAGCAGAGCCAGTGATGATGACTGGGGTCAGGAGATCACCAGACAGATCCATGGTGATGAGACAGGTCCAAGGTGGAGCTGGGAAGTCATGTCAGCAAGTACTGGTAGCACCAGAGGTCCCTGGCCAGGCACAGACATGGTCACAGCACAGCTCAGGTGAGTACCATGGTCCAGGGCCTGAATTTAAATGCAGTTAAATGCAGCTCCTCAGCAAAGTAGGGGAGGGCCATGTGGAGGTTTCTGAGGGCTGTTTCCCAGCAGGCTGATGCAGGTCACAGAGCCCAGGAGTGGGAGCTGGTCCTCACATGGGCAGCCAGACTCCTGCCTGCAGGAGAGGCTGCTGAGCTTGTGGGGCATTCAAGTTCCTTTCTGGATGGATAAGGATGGCTTGATGCCAAGGGATGAGATTCACTGAACTACACCAGATGCTTCATCTAATCAAAAGGAAATTCCAATGACTGCATGAATGACTGAAATCTTGCAGAGTAGGCATCTCTCTGCAGCTCTGAATTAAAACTACTATATAAAATTGGGACTCATAGCTGGTCCCACATCATCTCTTCCTGGAACGACCCACTTATGTTACTTCATAGCATGGTGGTGGTGGTCCAATCTATCTCATATCAAATTCTGCCTCACATCCTGATATTTCTTATTTCTTCTGCTTAAAATGGAGGCTATATCCCAATGGTGTCATTACTGCTGGTTTAGCAGCACATGCAGTCTAACTCTGGATTCTTGGACCTTGCAGTTTTGGTTGAAGTTCTTCCATTTAGACTGAAGAGAGATGGTAGACCATCCTTTCACCTCTACTGCCTTTCTGATGGCCCAGGAGATAACAGCACAAGGTTTGAACCCCAGCAAGACAGCCTTCTGAGTGAGGGGCAAACATAAATGAACATCTGTGTGTCCCCTTCTAAAGCAAGGGCTGGAAACAGAGCAACTGCATAAAAGGTGGTCACCACCATCATGAGTTTAGTTTGAAAAATCAAAAAGCAAGCAAATTTGCCTTGTCAAAAGAGACAGTTCAGTGACAGGGGCTGGCAAATCAAAAAGAACAAAGGCACCTAACTCTGAGCTGCAGAAAATGGTGAATTCCAGTCACCAGCTTAGCTGCTCTCTTTACTGAAGAAGTCCAGCAAAACGCAATCAGATGGGTGAATTCCTCAGTGATTTAAATCTTGTGCAGTGTCCCTGACCCAGTGGCTTCCCTTCAAGCCTAAATCTTTCACACAACTTTTAGATTGGATGTCATTATAAGAACAGTGAAAAAGAAACCTCTTCATGTTACAAACAACTGCTAGGAAAAAAAGAGACAATAAATGTTTGGTAATTAATGATTCATGATGAAGCCAGCCTAACGAATGTATGAGTGTATGAAGTGGGACAATAGCAGAAAGGCTTTGGTTGGCCACTTAAAACAAAAGACAACACACTCCCAAATGCAGGAGCTCACTGGAGAACATCCAAGATGGGCAATACTACTGCTGTCAAAAGAGCAGAATGAAAGGAGTCAGACACAGCTGGCGGAAATCCACAGTAAAATTTCTTGAGGATAATTTTTAATTATATTATGATGGTCACAAGAGAGAGGCCGAAGTCCTGTCCTGATAGAAATTGATTACCCTCCACAAGGTGTCCCTAGGAGAGGCTCCAAACGGAGCCAATGTTTCCAAAAGACAGTCTGGCTTCTAGCATAGCAGGTTAGCAATGTCCTGTCTTTCTAGCAGTGCAAAAGCCAATCTAATCAGGTGTGAAGCATTTGATGTATGGAAAAATTAACCAGCATCTAGAGAGAAAACCTGGCACAAGATGAAGAAACCTGGCAGCTGAGACAATAGCCCTGGCAAAATTTACAGGAGTTTCATTCCAATTTTGTTGAAGGTAATTCTTTTCTGCTTTCTATTCTGTGTAGCCTTTCTTTTATTTTCATTCTAGGCTGTAAATCCAAATAAGTAAGCAAACTAGCCTACTGTGTGCCAAGACACCAATCTGCAGGAAAGCACAAAAAGAACTTCCCATTTATTTCTCTCTAAACTCTTTGTTTTAAAACATGCTCCTAAAACTAATGTTACAAGCATCTTCTTACGGAATAAAAATGAGTTAAAATATCTGAAAGTATATGAATTGCAAACTAAAGGCAAAGTAAAGTCTTGCCATAATCGGTAGGTGGTCTCACAAAACAATGGAAAATAGTATTATTTTTTAATAAAGCACTTAGCTAACATCAGTGTATTGCAGGCTGGAGGAAAGTTGCTGATGGAGTCTGGCAGCTTTTTCATAGAATTATTTGTCTAGACAAAGAATGTATGCAATGTTTTGTTTCAAAACAAAACCAAAACCAAAAACAAGTATCCACACTTAAGATTTATCTAGCACAGTGTTTCACCCAAAGACACTCTTTTAGCTCTTTCTGAAGATCATCCTTTTCTGGCAGTCCTTGGATTTCTTCTGCCTTCTTCCTTGAAATGTCTGTTGCTCTCTCTTTTTTTTCATTTGGTTTTGTTTTGTTTTGTTTCTTTTTCCTTTTTCCTGTCTGCATACAGCTCCTTCAGGAAAAAGGAAAAGAAATTGTACCTATCTTTCTCTCATCCCAAATTCTTCTCATACATTTCAGCTTCCTGCATGTGGCTAGACTTTTGTGAAAGGGTTCCTATTGTTGTATTTACTTTTCTCACAAAAATGTAATTACACTATACCTGACTGACTGGTGCCTGCACCATAGCTTACCCTTACTGATATTTTCATATAACTCCTAGAATAACAAGACACATTTAGAAAAAATAACTGTTTCTTCATTGCAAAGCTGACCTAGACCAAGGCACTCAGTGATGAGCAGTTTAGTTTTCCTAACACACAACTGAACATCCAGGCTGTAGACTGGCTTGATTTGTATCCATGTATTTTCCTCCTATAACAATGTGGTAACCTGCACTAGTAATTAACATCTTCAGCAGGATGGTTAGAGCTTCAATAGCATCATTTTTCACCCTGTGCTCTAGAAGAAGCTGATGTCCTTTCTACAAAAGCAATAATATCAACTCCAAACTTAATTTGCTCAGGTATGGCTATTACAAAAAGAGAATTGTGTTGTACTGTATTGATCCTACAGTGGCAGCAATTACAGCAGCTGGAGCAGCTGCCTCTGCATGTGGTAGATGTGCATCCACATGTGCACATCATCAGCTTCTATTACAGAGGAAATGCGGTGGCATATTTATGTATATATATTGAAGATGTACAATAATTTGAAGTAGCTTGCTTGTCACTGGGGTATATGCATGCCACTATCGCTGGGCAATTCTAGTACAAGAATGCCAAGGCATGGATCCAGCATGGGGCAAAAGTGCACAGAGGCAGATAAATACGTGGTAGACAAAAGATGTGGAACAGATGGGAGGATATTCCAGTAGAGACCCTTTACAATGAGCATAGCTCTTGTATAAACTGAGTGCTGAGAAAGCCAAGTATATTGTAATCTCAGCCATTTCTCTATTCATAAGCTGGGAAAAAAATTGAGGCAGGACAATTAACAGTGTGATGATACCACAACATCATTTTGACTAGTAGACAGCAATAAGAAACTATTCAAAGCTGCTGTAAGACAATTTTCATGAAGTTGTGTCAACAGCTGGCTTTGATCCTCTTGCACATTGGCATGTGAATACACAAGGATATGTGCACCTACTCACAAGCCAGGGACTACTGACATCTGGAAGCAAACTCTTCCAGAGCACTACAAGTCAGTGGCTAACAAATTCTATACTGACAAGCAAATTGTCAATATTGAGGTAACAGGGGTTTGAAGACAAGTATTGATGTGATTTAATTATGAATGATGAATTTAGCTCACTTTCCCCAAATTAAGAAACAAATTAGTAAACATCTTACTGCTGGGGCTAGGTTCAAAGGCAGGAAATAAGAACTAAGCAAATTTCCTTTACTTACTGTACAGTCATGGGCATGAAGATGTGTGATGTTCTGATGGGGCAAAATGATTCTGTGCTGCTTCAGTATGCATTGCCGTTAGACTATGTGCTTGCAATGATTTGAAGAAGCTCTTTCACAACTTACACATTTTCACTGATGTCATGGAATCCTTCTGCTGTTTCCGCTCCTCCTGATTCTGATACCCAGATCTGTGGTCTGAACTTCATCCAAATCACGGAATATTTTTGTGAATCTTTCATTTCTTTCTGGCTGGACTACTATTCCCTTACATTATTCGCTGAGACAGAATGTCCTACCAAAGGTACAGCCTTTTCTTCCACAGAAGAAAGAAAATTTCCTCCTTAAACTCTTCGTCTTGACAAAGGCAGAACTGATTATTTTTTTTCCTTCAGTGTGCCTCTATTTCATCCCTGTGCAGCAACCTTCTCGAAGACCACCCTACAAAGAAGCCTGGCAGATACAATTCATTTAAAAGATACTGGGACCTGCTGCATTTGGTGGGGCTGGGTGTCAGGACAATGAGTCTAAGTCTGTTACACTGGTTACATTAATTTTAGTTATTTCAGACTTGGGATGCTTCATGAAGTGTTAAATAAGCTGGAGAACCCTGATCAGGTCAGGCAGCAATTTCCAAGGCCTTTAATAAGAAACTATACAGCCACACTGTGAATGAATGGCTGAGAAAAACATTTCATATAGAAAGCTATAGGAACAGCAGTAGGGAGTCTGCAAGAATCTCAGAAATCCTGAATTTAACCTGTAGGAAAAGTCCTGAGATTTGACAGCCAGAAGAAAAGACATTTTGTGGTGAAAAGAAATAGGGCATTGAACCAGCATATGGGGCTTGTGGATAATAATGCCTTCTCTTGCTTGTGCTCTGTATCCTGGACAATGTCCTGAAATACAGTTATTGTGTTACCAACAGAAAGTGCCAAGGGCCCCTGAAGGGATTTTTTCACTTGATATTGCCACTGGGATTTACAAGTCAACCCCTTATCCCTCCTGCACAAGCAAACCCAAATTCCAAGCATATATAAGCCCAATTTTAAGGAGCTCGTACCTTACAGGTACAATCCAAGGAAGATTCCAAGAGAAGCACAAAAGGAAGTCATAAATGAACAAACCTTCCTTTCTTTCAGATTTCAACTTCAAATACATTTCTTTAACCATTATTTTCCTTGCTTATGAGTTTTATTTCCTGCATCATCCTTTCTACTCCTTTCTCTCCTAAGACTAGATGGGAATCTGTAGCATACCTCAACAAAAGACAGTAAAATTACGTCATACATAAGGTTGGTGTGAAACTGTTTTAAAACTCTACACACACCTACAACTACTTAATTAACATAAATTATACTGTATTTCTGACTACAATGTCTATCCTAAATCTAGTAACAATAACAACATATCTTCATAACTGCATTCATGGGAAGGTCATTGTATTAAGCCTATACCACACAGTGAAGCTCACCAACAAGGGAGGGAGTAAGTGTCAGTAAAATACCTTTTATGAAAGAAGTCAAAAGAAGCAAACACAAAAGTATAGGGTTGGTTTTTTGTTTTGCTTTGTTTTGTTTAAATTTTCTGGGGAGTCAGGAAACTCCTGACATTTGAAACCTTGCTTTCAGAATAATTGGAAGTATCATTGAGGTAAAATGAAACTGTAGCTCCATGAAAGCCTAAATGTGTCGTCTGTATAAAGCTGAGTATTGCTACATCCTCGATGGAGAAGGCTGCTGGATAGCACAACCATTCCCCATTTCTAGGATGGGTGTTGTATACAGCGACATGGGCAGGACATGGAAAGAGAAAGAAGGCGGTGGTGTTCCCCTTCTTGATTTTTCACCTGGATTGTTTCAACCTAAAGCTGTCCTCTATGCATATTACGTGTTTGATATTTTTGTCAAGTGCAGTTCCTTCAGACACTTGCAGAGCCCCAGGGGAGACAGGAAGCATCTCAGAGCCCCTGTCTTTGCCACACTCCTGCAACAAGGGTACACCAGGGCAGGCCAAAGAGGGGCATGCAGCTCCAAAGAGCTGAGGAATTATGTGTAAGGAAGCTTGGGCTTACACTGGGTTTACGCTCTCCAGTCCCCTGCTGTGAGAGCTCCAGAGTGATTTTTAAGAGCTGCTTCATGGGAATTGTGTTGTCATGGCTGGAGTCAAGGTATGCAGTGCTCATCTGTTTGAAGAAACAACGGGGGAGAAATCTCTAGTTGATGAAGGCCTTAAGAGAGTTTCTTTTGACTCTTCCTAGGCTTTTTAGAACTGAGAAATCAAGCTTAATTGGAATTTAAAGACATTATATGGTAGAAATGACCGATGACACTTGATAGTTGAATCTGAATCAAAAGGACAAAACAAGTCATTTATAGGAAATATTTCAAAGGGCATTTAAATATCTTTAAAGATTTTCTATAGGATCCCTCGGTTCTTCAGGTCATTATTAAGAATTCATAAATAATATTGTAATGCCCATTAGAAGATAGGACAAAAAGTGTTTTCCATGGAGTTGCAAAAGCTTATGTACTTTTACATCCAAGTATATTCTTAGCGTCAATAAAATGTTGCAAAATGCCCTTTAGTTAAATTGCATATACAAAATACAGACAAAAAGAGAAAACAGCTGAATTTATTAATTTTCTTTTTCTTCATTATCTTTATCATGGAAGTTGTGGGCAAAAAGATCATATGAGGTTAAAGTAGCCTGACTTCCTTGATACTTACTAGTTTCTCTTCCCATGTATAAACTATCTTTTAAACTATAAACAAGCAACTTAATAATAATAATAATAATAATTTTTTATTATTATTATTTTAAGCCAGCTAGGCAATTTCTGGCCAGTAGTCTAAACACAGAAAACTGTTCTCTAAACTCAGAAATAGCCACACAAAGTACAGTCATGGTCCGCAACTTACATCAGACTTCAGCTGACAAAACTCACTTTCAAAACGATTAAACAATCATTACAGCCTCCAAGAGGTACTGACAAAAAGGTAAAAAAAAAAAAAAAAAAAAAAAAAAAGCAAGCATCTCCACTGTGGATTATTTCATACATTCTGTCAGTCCACTACATATTGTATGTCCTTCACAGATTATGACTGATCCATGACAGTCCTGAGACGGCCATTGCAGTTGTAGTATTATGGCTTTAAATGTAATATCAGACATCACCATGAGAAAAGAATACCCCCAGGAGTCGAGGACAGAAGGTAATACAGTGGCTCTTTCAGTGGTGTGGGAGACATGGCAAACTGCTGCATAGCTGAACAGTTCCCCTTTGTTCTCTGTTCAGCTATGGATCCAATTTCTCTGAATTGGGCTTATTACAATAAATATAGATGCACAACATGATTATTTATGGGAAGAAAACAGACAAAAGAAGTTGAGTTGCTGGTACCTAAAACCTCATTTTCCGAGCTTCTCCCCTTGAGGCCCTTTTCAATTGTTGCACCATTGTATTCTCATTGTTGCTCAATGATACAAGCCTAAGCTGTTCATCAATTTACCCACGCCCCCAATCTCTTTCTCTCTCATGTGCGCTTCCTCTCTCTTCCCATGTTAATAGTTCCCCTGAAATCCTATCACTTTGCTGGAGGATTGATGTAAGTCTCCAGCAATTAACATAATTACAAGCCTGATTATCTTCTAATTGCATTATGAGTATTTGGTTATTCACTACACAAATTAGAGAAAATTAAAGAGGAGCAAGATCCTGTGGTGTGGGTGGTATGCTTTCTAAACTGTTATGAGCATCTGAATGCTGTGAGATAACGAGAAGGTGAAGACGTTTTATATTCCTATTGGCTCACAGTTGTTCTTGTCATTGTGCAATTTTTTTCCTTCTTTCAACGGTGTTTCATGTCACTGAAAGATGCAGTACTATTTCCTTTGTTCGTGCCGGTTGACTGACAACACACTGTAAACTAAAGTAAACGCTGTATTTTTCTATATAGGTTTGGTAGAATAAAATTATAGAAATTTGAACAAAAGGCACCTAGAGGATAGGCTTCTGTACTACTGAGAAACATCAATAATTCAAATAAATTATTAAGGGATATTGTTTGTGGTGACACGAGAACATAACAGCAAACAAACATCAAGAATTCGAAGTTTTGTCTGTCTCTTTCTGGTGTTTTTTGAGGTTACTGCATTATTACTTAAATAAGCAGGGATAAGTTAAACTAATGAGTAATTACTAGAGGGCAGTTTTAAACCTGAATAGCACTTTGGTGGGGCATAACCAATATAGGACAGGAGTCACTTTACTGGCAGCAATGCCAGCAATGAAGAGGAGTGCTTGAAATGTACAGAACGGAAATCCATAGAGAGAAAATTAAGTAACTAGAAACATTTGAAAATTGTATTTTTAGAAGGAAATATATGGAATTTGCCCAAAATATGGACAGAAAAACTTGTGACAAGGAAAGGAGCAAAGACGTACAGAAAGGATTGTAGCTTCTGCTGTTGCTAGGGTTGAAGGCTAAGACTGCTGCTGGAAAACCAGCCATCTCGTGCCTCATGCAGAACTAACCACCCTGTTACATACACTAGACGGCCAGTGAGGTAGGAAGTGAGGAAGTTTGTTCAAAGCAAACCAGCTGAACTCCTCCAAGCTGTGCTGTGAGCACCCTTTGCTGCCTTCCACCCTAAGTAACTGTTGACTCTTCTTGCATTTTGGGATAACTCAGTACCTGTCTTGTTATGAGCCACATCCTGCTAATGTCCTTCATGGGAGCCTTTTTCATTTTACAGACATGTTTTAATAGAAGTTGACCTGCCAAGAATCACAGTCACAGAATGGTCAGGGTTGGAAGGGGCCTCTGGAGATCATCTAGTCTGACCCCCTGCTAAAGCAGGTTCACCTACAGCAGGTTGCACAGGATCACATCCAGGTGGGTTTTGAATGTCTCCAGAGAAGAAGACTCCACAGCCTCTCTTGGCAGCCTGTGCCAGGGCTCTGTCACTCTCAAAGAAGTTCCTCCTCATATTCAGAAGGAACTGCCTGTGCTGCAGTTTGTGCCTGTTGCCCCTTGTCCTGTCACTGGGCACCACTGAAAAGAGCCTGGCCCCACCCTTCTGACACTTGCCCTTAAGATATTTGTATGCGTTGATAAGGTCCCCTCTCAGTCTTCTCTTCTCCAGGCTGAACAGGCCCAGCTCTCTCAGCCTTTCCCCGTAAGGACTTTCTCCAGTCCCCTCATCATCTATGTAGCCCTCCGCTGGACCCGCTCCAGTAGTTCCCTGTTTCTGTTGAACTGGGGAGCCCAGGGCTGGACACAGCACTACACATGTGGCCTCACCAGGGCAGAGGAGAGGCGGAGGATCACCTCCCTCCACCTGCTGACCACACTCCTCCTGATGCACCCCAGGATCCCATTTGCCTTCTGGGCCACCAGGACACACTGCTGGCTCATGGCCAGCTTGCTGTCCCCCAGGGCTCCCAGGCCCTTCTCCGCAGAGCTGCCTTCCAGCAGGTCTGCCCCCAGCCTGTGCTGGTGTGTGGGGCTGTTCCTCCCCAGGTGCAGGATGTTACACTTCCCTGTTGAACTTCATTAAGTTCTTCTCCACACAACTCCATAGGCTGTCCAGGTCTCGTTGAATGGCCGCACAGCCTGCTGGTGTGTCAGCCACTCCTCCCAGGTCTGTATCATCAGCAAAGCTGCTGAGGGCACACTGTCCCTTCATCCAGGTCACTGATGAACAAGTTGAACAGAACCGGACCCAGTACCGACCCCTGGGGAACACCGCTAGCGACAGGCCTCCAGCTAGACTCTGTGCTGCTGATCACAACCCTCTGAGCTCTGCTATTCAGCCAGTTCTCAACCCACCTCACTGCCTACTCATCTAACCCACACTGCCTGAGGTTACCTATGAGGATGTTATGGGACACAGTGTCAAAAGCCTTGATGAGGTCAAAGTAGACAACATCCACTGCTCTCCCCTCATTTACCCAGCTAGTTATTCCATCACAGAAGGCTATCAGATTGGTCAAGTTTGATTTCCCCTTGGTTAACCCATGTTGACTACTCCCGATAACCTTCTTTTCCTTCACATGCTTCAAAATGACTTCCAGGATGAGCTGTTCCATCACCTTTCCAGGGATGGAGCTGAAGATGACTGACCTGTAGTTTCCTGGGTCCTCTCCTTCTTGGTCTTTTTGAAGACTGGAGTGACACTGGCTTTCCTCCAGTCCTCAGGCACCTCTCCTGTTCTCCATGACCTTTCAAAGATGATGGAGAATGGCTTAGCAATAACATCTGCCAGATCCCTCAGCACTCAGGAGTGTATCCCATTGGGACCCATGGATTTGTGTCAAGTTTGCTTAAGTGATCTCTAACCTGATCCTCCTCGACCAAGGGAAATCGCCTTTCTCCAGACTTCTGCTCCTGCCTCCAGGATCTGGGATTCCTGAGGGCTGGCCTTGGAAGTAAATACTTAACCAAAGAAGGCATTCGGTAACTCTGTATCCTTCACCACAAAGGCACCCACCTCATTCAGCAGCAGGCCCACATTTTCCCTCGTCGTCCTTTTCCTACTGATGTACTTGAAGAAGCCCTTCCTTGTTGTCCTTAACATCCCTTGCCAGATTTAATTCCAAATGGACCTTAGCCTTCTCCATTGCATCCCTGCATGTTATGACAATGTTCAAAACTGGTGTCCCGGAATAAATTTACAGAATACAGCAACAGTCTAAAATCAGTGAATATAACTTTGACTTCTTTACCAAGGGAGCTTTAGTCCCCTCCCAGTCTTAAGATTTCCCGTTAGTGCAAATGGCCCCCAGCCACATGGGAAAAAAAATGATGACATTTGCTCATTTCAAAAGGGCCAGCAAACAGCCTTTGGTCAGGAATTTTGCCTTCAGACCTCGGAACTGGATAGTGTGGAATTCAAATATGTGACATAGGGCTTTGCAGCTGTAACATATCCACTATGGAAAACCATTTCCATTCACATAATTTCCTTGTGCTTGCCTAGTGCTTTCAGCTGCATTTTCCTCCAGGTCTGTTTGGAGACTTAGAAGCTAATGAACATAACTTTCTCAAGCAAGTAAAATGTATACTGCAAAACTTACTGCTATTTGCATTTGAAGAGAAAGTGTAGCTGCAATCTCTTCCCTGTGATCTCCTTACATATGGTTTGCTGTCTAGAATATTCCCAAAGACCTTCCATCAAAAAATTCACTAATAATACTCCCTGTCTCCAAACACCTCCTATTGCTTGAGCCGGTAGTTGCTAAAGTAGAAACGTGGATCCTATATAGCAATACTTAAATAGGCTTACTTTTGGTGGGTGAGGTATCCACTCTAAATGTCCTAAAGGGCATCCATGGGAACAGGCTGTACACTCAAACTGAAATGATGAAACCAAAACATAGTCATTCTTTTTTCTGCTCTTTTCAATATTACATCCCTTCTTTAGCACTCTGGTCCTAATAGTAAAGGAGGTTGCAATATCTCAAAGAGTTTTTTATTTACCTCGTATCTTACAGCAAAGTGAATTTCAAGCTGTGTATACAACTTCTGATGAGTTCTCTAGCCTTGTCTCCCATTCAATACTGTAATTCACAACTGAAGAAACATGCTACTTCTCATTACAGAGGACCAAAGGGAGTACCATTATTTTACACCAATACAACAGCACACATTTTGAAGAAATGGCAGCAAATCTCTTGAATTTTACAGGCAGTAAGGCCCATTCCAGGCCTTCTGCTGGACAAGATAAAACTACTGCAGACTAAAGCAAGGCAACATTCAAGTATCAAAGTCTCCTATGCATGATTCAACCAGCCTTGTTACTACTTATATGTCCCAAAGTTTCCCTTAAAACAAAATGAGATCTGTCTTACCCAAATTCCTCTTTTCATACCTCCTTAGTATGGGCAGGAAATGAATGCCATTTTTCCATATTCTCTAGGACATAAAAGTACATCTTGCTCAGTAGAGCTGTCAAGGTCCATGACTCCTGGACATTTACTCATGTTGGCCATTATTAAAAAAATCAATTTAATACAAATTTAAAGGGGAAAGGGGAAAGGGGAGAACAATCTTAATTATATCATTCTAACACAGCCATAAAAACCAGAACATCATCAACAGAAGAATTTTCTTATATAGAAATGAACCATGTATATATATTTTAATTTCCTGCTGCCAAGTGAGTGTATAAAACTATCTAGGAACCCATCACCATGTACTTCAACTGATCCATCTAGACAGAAAATAAAGAAATAAGCCATACACCATATGACTCCTTAACAGATAATTTAAAAGTATATTTTCAAGTGGGGTTAAAATAGATTCAACATGAAATTGAATTTTTGCAAGTAGGCAAAATTTCGTGTAACTTTTTAGAGCTGTATAACTTTAATAGCTGAAGACAGTGGGCCAAATGCAGCTTTAACGTAAAACACACTGAATTTAATGAAAAGGTTCACTAAATTTGCTGGCAATTTGCCCACTTGCCACAAGATTCAAGTCTGCACAGTCTTTCACTTTCCTCCAACTGCTTCTCAAAGCTGTCAGATATATGTATTATAGAAGTTTTCAGAAGTCCAGGACTGGTAGTACAAGCGGATTTAATAGTCTACTATCAAAGAGCCTGTGGAGAAAAGCCATCCTGCAATTCTGTCAGGCAAACTAAAAAACAACAGATCACTATTTTCACTGTTGTCTTTGTAAAAGGCCATTTTTTAAATTCCACAAATGCTTTGTTTCAAATGGCACCCCTGAAATTTAAACTGAAGTCTGGACTCCCAAGTGAAAGAATGGATTAGAAGCAAATAAACATGGATTTTTTTTCTTTTGCACTATCACTTTACAGTCCCATTTTGCAAGAAGGTAAGAATTATAAGCATCTGATTATTGGCAAAAGACACATATAATTCCTTTGAAAAAAAAAAAATATCTGTGCAGTACATAGATAAAATTTCCACAACACAGTGACTCTGAGACCCAAATAATTTGCCCATGTGTATTCTTTACAAGTTATGTTAGCAATTTCCAGGACGCAATATTAATAACAAGATGGTCTAGAGCCACCTAAAAAGCCATTTAAAACAGAAAGTAGTAGATGACTTTAGCAGGCCGGCCATAATACCATGCCACAGCTATCCTTAAATTTGAAGTGTTATCTTCATTTTTGATGTGAACTTCCTCTACCACAGTGAAAAGCAAACAAAATATTGTTTCTCTGCTTCATTACTTTAGTAAGAAGGATTGACGACGTGCTTTGCTAGCAGGAAAAAATAATTTATTTCACTGTCACCTTATTTGTTCACCTGCTGCAAGGTAAATAGAAGCTAAGTCACTTTTTATTTATTTAGCTTTTACAAGACACCCATACTGACATAGCCAGCATTATCTATTGGATAGAACCGCTCCATTACAGTGACCACGGAAAACAAAAATTGTGCGAGATTACCTATAACCAGCTTCTTCTTAATAGTTAATATTTCTTGAAAATATTCATCTTATAGATTTTTGAACACAGTGCCATAACTTTTTTTTTCACTCATACCTTTTCCAATTTAAAATTTGTGTTAAAAATAACAATAATGTAACTTATTTAATGGTCAAAACGTATTAGGAAATTAAATGGTCACACGTGGGAGTTTTCAGTGTCTCGGTTTTATCTGTTATCAAAGATCTGCTATTAGCAGTAGTAAAATCTCTTTGTCATAACGATACAAGAAATTTAACTGATAAATATATTTGAAAACACAGTTAAAAGCCAATTCCCATGTTAATTGCTCAGAGAAATTTCCCGCTAGGGTGTGGCTGAAAGCAGAGAAAGTGAGTAGGGATTGTACAGAGATTACTCTGTATTAGCGTAAAGCTTATCTTTTCCTGTGAAGTGAAGAATGGTATAAGCTCCACACTCAAAATGAGAGTATAAATTTGACTCAACAAAGCAGCCTGCCTGCAGGAGCTTGCTCCACGCTCTCATTTCATAGCACAAATAAAATGCTTTTTTATCCTGCCTTTGCAAACAGCGTCAAACATTCTAAGTAAAGTAAAATCTTATATCAAGGGGACAAGCAAAGAATTTATGTTTTAGGAGACTGCCTGATAGCAAAATGAGATGCAGGGTAAGAAGGTATTATGGGAAACAGATATAAGGCCACAGAAGTTAATGTAGTGAGGGTTTCGCTTAATTTTTCATTTGCTTCATGTTGGTTTCAGCAAATGCAGGACTGAGCTCTTTGTTGTCCCTTTGGTGGATTAGCAGTTGGCCCTGACACTCAACTGGCGCCTGCATGGGCAGATCTGCTGCAGCCTAGTCCCCACCTGCAGCTTGCTTCAGGGTGCGCTTTTCCAGAAGTTTGTAAGAAGCATTGGATTCATACCTTTCTTGGCTGTAACAAGAAGTTGTCACTGTCTCCCCAGATTACAAATAAGGACAACATTTCTCTCTTTGCCATGTGAATTCTGGTATACACCGTTACTTCACTTACAGTAAGTAAAGAGGTTGCTTACTGCTGCAGTGTTTACCTCTTGAAATATTACTATTTCAAGAAGACATTAATATCTTTGAAATGTTGTCATTTTTGTTACTTTCATATTTGTCAGAAGTCTGTTTTCTAACGATGATTTTGGAAATATGCAAATTTTTTCCAAGAACATGAACATCTTTTACTCCCCTTGAGTTCTTGGGTCACTGTGCTATAGCTGGTCTGAAGCTCCATCTTAAAAATGGTCACTTACTCACAGGTGTAAACAGACAGGAGCACATGCAGTGGGGGAAACTGAAACTACCAGCAAGAGGGAGTGCATTCACCTAAGTGGAAAATCCACGTTCAAGCCTCTCATGTAAAGCAGACAGGACAGACTGACCTTTGTGCACACACATCCATGGGCTAGTTGGGTGTGCTGTTCTATTAAGTTTTAACCAGAAAATCCTTCTTGAAACTGAAATTGTGTTGAAGTCTGTACATTTCTGGGAAAAGAAAAACCCATTTCAGCTAACCAACATTTTCACGGAAAGATTCTGACACAGTTCTCATGGTAAATAGATATTTTAAAATTTTTATTATGATTCAGTAGTGCTATATTTATGTAGAGTACATTACATTCTGTGTTTACTTAATCTCATAAGATATAACAGTAATATATGGAACAGTTATGTACAGTGGGAAGACTTTATGTATGCATTTGATATATTAACCTGCTATTGTATGTTTATGGAACACCAATGAAAAAATACAAAATATTATAAACTTGATCTTTGATAACAATATTATGCTAATACATCACATTTTATGTATTCTGAAGAGACTTCCTTTCCACTGCAAAAAATCACCACCTCCCAGAATTTTTTCAAGACTGTTGTACACACATTTGCCAATAGCAGATACTTCATTTTCCTCACAATTCTGGGACCAAAAAGGCAAGATAGGTTACGAGATATACTTCACATCATACTAGGCCATACTTAGGTGTACACTGTGCAGAGGTCTCAGCATCCTCATCTTTTACCAGCGACATCTGAATGCTGGCCTTGCTATTATATTGCAGCATCTGACCAGCAACTGTGCCTTTGGTCTCCACTTTCAAGCCAAACCAAGAATGTAGAGAGCTGTCTCCAATGTTTCTGTTGGATAAGTACATAAACACATTTTTTACTTTAAGACAAATTAGATTTTAACATACTACAGTTCTGGACTTGCTGTACTTTTGGGGGCTAATAGCAGAGGACAAAAGTAGAGAAAGTAAAGAACTAGTCCAACAAATTCTGGCAGGAGGTCCTTGCATGAGACAGCAGGGACTTTAAGCGAGAATTTGATGTTTTCCTCACACTCATATCTTCTCTTTTTGTTAACAGCTGAAGATCTGGCTAGCAGTCTCCAAAGCAGTTCACCTGGAGAACATTTACAGTGAGCCACCAATGAGCTAATAATGGCTGGCAAATAATACCCTGGCACCCACATTATCTCCATACTCCTGGCACCAGACATTATCTCAGGGTCACAGCAGGTGGAAGTCACTGTTGTGCTATAATTCTATTTGCTGGAGAGGGTTTCTCCAGCAATCTGGGCAGAATTCAACTATTAGTAGTACTGAGTTGAAATTTATTTTTTCTGTTGAAATTTATTTTTTCTGTTCACTGCATGCTCCTATTACCGAGTAATTTCCTATAGACTCAACCACGCATCTTACATTAATGTAAGTTCTAAACCTCTTCAGGCATCTTATTTTCCCACATTTTCCTCATCTCCAGCATCTGGTTGGCCTGCAAGTGAAAGCCTAGGCAAACAACTAGTGACCCCTTTAAACTGTTTTCTAAATTTATGAGTCATTTTAACATAAAGGATAATTGCAATTTTAGTAATAAATTTGGATTTTCTGCCTTTTGGGTTTTTTTATGCTGCTTACAGCCTTACTTTGGGTACTTTAATAGATTTTTGTCACCTTAGTTGCAATGTTTAGAGCTGCCGAAGCCCTGCAGAAAAGACCTATGTAATCATGGCTGATTCTTTACAGTTTGGTGAAGAAAGCATGAAAAGTTCTCACTTGTGAGTTTCTGTTATTCTGTTCCACCACTTCAGTGGAAGAACTTTCTTGCTGTGACACACTTGATCTTTAAGATGTTAAAAGAGATTAGATGAACTCATGGAGGTTAGAGCTACCAGAAGCTACTGCCAAGCATAGGAGAGCATATCAAATGAAAGACCATACTGTGCTCATACTGTTTGCTATAATCTACGTGTACCCTTCATGAGTTATTAGCAGAGATAAAAGGAAGTGTGTCCCAATATAGTAATTCTTACAAACTATATTTAATCTCCAGAAATTTCTTTTCTGTATTTCAAAATTAACCAGCATACTTTCTGTCTGACTAATTAGGTTACCATTCTTTTAAAGGGCATCAGTTTGCTTCATTTCCAAATTTACTTACAGAGAATTATCTATTGCAACTACTCCAGTACATTTAGGTGCCTCTTCCCTATCACTTCTTTCAAGTTATTTTGATAAATGGACATACTGATGTTTGCTAACCACAGACAGTGATATTAGTGAACATCTTTGAGACACAGAGCAGGACTTTCACATATGCTACAATTAAAATGAAAAACATTGCATGAAATTCATTCACCTTCTGGACAATACAACCTACAGTGACCCGGCTACAAAAATATAATGTTATATGGAAACACAAGTCGCTAGCCCACGCCAGTAAAACACATCTTTTTAACAAGAACAAAACTTCATGGATTTTGCATTTACTGACAACAGCCAGTGACAGAGATTTCCATGTATTTTTTTTTTTGTACTCTAAGTTTCAAGGCAGTTTTAAAACTGTATTGCTGCTTTCTTCTAGATATTGTAGACCTAAGGGAAACTTTACTAATTACATCGAAAATTTAAATAAATAAATAGAAAGGTGCAATACCCTCCACCATCACACTCATTCTTAAGCCTTTTCTTTCAAGTCAACCTTTCATTAGCCTCACTAAACTCACTGGAGTCCATATTTTACTTAGATGTCTTTAAAGCGTCTGTCTCTTCCCTCCTTTCCCAAGTTTGTCACTAAAATGTTTGTCATAGGTCTGTATTTTTAAAATCTATCAGTTTGCCTCATTTATGATAGTAATATAACTAATAGTAAGCATACTGATATTTTAATAATTAATAATAATAAAGTATATTATTTTACCATCCCTGCTGATCATCTGCTTTAACTTGTCTGACAAAAAAATGCCGTAATGAAATATGTGAACTTAGTGACTAAGAATTAGGCATTATAACATGGCGTAGTCACTAATTTGTCTAGATGAAGTGGCATTGGAGGGTATCTTGTGTCTTTCACATTTCATTTGCAGTAACAATGATGGTTTTGTTAACACAGGACCTTGGGCTCCTTAAATGGCTGCTGGTCCACTACATTTGGAAACACAGCCTAAATAGCGTATGAAATCATATATTCCATTTTCACAAAGACACTAATGAGGGCAAAAAATGAAAGCTGCACTTAACCCTACCCAACATTTAAATTTAGCAGTACTTTCCCTCCTGAATACAGTAAATACCATCTTAAAGATAAACACTGAAATATGTTGAAGATGCATATTATACATGAAGTATTTTATTATTAACCTTGCCTGACATCTAGTACACACTTCAGAAAAGCTCTTTTGGGCTCTACTTCATTGATTTTAATGGAAACCAAAGGCCTGTTCTATAAAATACATATAGAAGGCCATATACCACAATGCAAGTAATTTGGCATACATCCATAAGTCTTGAAAGGAGAGGCACTTAGAAGTGTGAATGTGAATTGCTTTGCAATCTGCAGTGTAGTAATATAGCTGTCAACCATATTTCATGTTGTGCAGGACTATGGATAGAAAGCATCTCTGAAAAGACATGCTTTTTAACTAGCAGAGACTGAATGACTGACATCCAAATACCCTTATTTTTGTTGGGGTCTAAAAAGTACTATTAATGAGTGCAATAGAGAAGACTACCTTTCACAGAACATGGGAAACTTACCCAAAATGTGGCTGAAAAAACAAAAACTCTTCCACAGAGTGTGCATGTAATACTACAGAGAGAAAAAGAGTTTGTGTATTTGCATATAGCCAGAAATGTGAAAGATGGTGGTTTTGGTTCGGAGGGTCTGTGAATCCTTATAAGGTTTCAATTCCTCCTAATTTTGCACCCTTGAGTTTTACTTCGGGTTATGGATTGAAAAAAATAATACTCAAAACAATACCCATCAAGTTACCAAGCTGCTCCTTTGTTCAAGATGAACTAATTAAAACCTACAAAGTCTTGGCAGAATTTCTACCTGAAATTGTATGTTTCTTAATATTCGCTGGCTATTTAGCTTCATTGAAAGGTTTAAAAATTTTGGCAAAACTTATATAAGTACTAGTTTTTTCTTCACTATCTGCTACAAGAAAGTGACTACTTGCTTCTGCTTTCATTATGAAACTTTCCCCACAATTTATACATGTCCATCTAAATCAGACAGTAGTGGCTGAATTCACGCATTAGAGTCATCTGAGATCTAAAAAAGATTATTTTGATTTCTGTAGCACAATAACATGATTTATGTTAAATTCTTTATTCTCTTGCTCAGTTGGGCATCTCACTTTCTGTGTGCTATGTGTTCTGAGCGAGCCACCAGATTTGGTGCAGTTTCTTCCTATTCTGTAATATCAGGATATCACTTACTCATCTTTGTAAAGGTGATTAGACAACTTAGGATGAATGACTAAAAAACAAGCATTACTGTTATGTTCAAACAACTGTATGAACTGTATATAGAAAAAAAGGTATAGCATTCACAGAGCAGGCATTTTAAAATGAAACAGGTTTTAAGTATTTAGGCTCTGGACTGTAGGGAAGGTTTGAGTTATATACCAAATCATACCATACCCAATGCAATATTGCTGCTTAGATGGAATGAATGTTTTAAAAACCTGGTCACCTCTAGAATAAGGCTTAGAATTTAATAATCAATTCAAATTGGTCCAATTAGGGATGTAATACAAGTAACTTTTCTCAAGAAATTATTATGAAAATATCCCTGCGTGTTTGGTGTCCTGTAGCCTCTATACACATGGTACATGTTTCACTTCAATATCTCACTGCTTTTCAGAAGCTGACTATAATTAAAAAAAAAAAAAAGTTTGAAATTATTAAGAAGGAAACCAAAACATTTGATAACAGATAAAACCACGGTCAGCGTCTGATTCACTGGCGCTTTCCCAGGCACAAGACATGTTTTCCCCAGGGGTCATCAGGTCCAGGCAAGCTGCATTCTTTCTGCCAGGCACTTTGTAATGTGCAATGAACAGTGTCATTTATTTTCATTTCCTCATACTTAATTGCATGCTTCTTGCTTCCAATATTAAGCCAGAAGGCAGGTGGTAGAAGCAGTAAACTAAACTACTACTAGCTGTTGGAGTTATGGACCATGCTACTCTCCTCTTGAAACAACCCAATTGTTTACAATTCAGCAGAAACTGCTGAACTGGAAAAACACTGCTTCCATTGCACATTCAATAGAGATTTTTTCTTTTATTCTAAAAAAAAAACAACCCAAAACAAACAAACAAAAAAAACCCCTACACCAAAAAATGATACTCTTTAGCAAAGACAATTTACTTAAATTTATCGTTTCATCACAGTAATGGGAAGCAATTCATGAAGATACTGTTTTATTAAATGTAGCAAAAATATTTTTAAGGTGTAGTGGGATGGCTGCTTTAGCCAAGTAACATGTCAGTAACGCTACTTAATCTGGAATTAATGAATTCAGTACTAAGTTATTTAAAAATTTAATGATCATGCCTGAATATAGAAATAAGACATTTATCAGGTATGCAAAATTTAACCTTATCATATTTGGAGTTCAATTATTTCATTCATTGCAGAAGTTAGCATTTATTTCATTTTTCCATATTGTAATAAATAAAATAAAGCTTTATCCAGCACTTTCTTAAAGAACTTTTAACTTAATCTTCAGGGGGCACTCAGGCTTTATTTCTGGTGTATTTTACTGACAGGTATGTCACTTCTACAGACAAACCAGGATTTATTGGCATATTTATATGTAATGCAAAGTTCTCATGCCACTGTTGCATTCATGGATAGCACTTTATAATGTATAAGTTTTTTTTCAATAGTAACACTGTAACTATTATATAATAACTAATATAACTGTACAGTAACAGACGTGTTATTGTTGAAATACCCTGCTGAAACAGATACTGGAAATCATGCCATATTACTGTTAAAAAATGACAAAGGGGGAAAAAATGGAGTAACAGTAAATGTATTCATGATCATTTAAAAAGTATCAGTTTTCACTCCAGTGACTTCTAACTCTACCCAACTGTTTTTAGATAAAAAGATGCTAGTTTTTCCTGCTGAAACTATCTAACATCAATAAGTAATAAATACAGGATTCCTACAAATATTATTTGCTTATGTTTGCAATAATACAAGTGTTAGTAACATATCTAGCTAAAATACACTACATCAGAACATGCTCTCCATTTTAGCTCACAATAGTTTTCCATGTACATGTTCTAATATGTTAATTAATAACTATAATAGCATACAATTAACTGTGTATCAGGAACATATTGCAGTTCACTTTCTTAAATACCATACTAAATGATTACTGATGTTATTTCAGGACAAACAGCATATTTCAACCACAGGAAAGACAAACACATGCAAGTTCAGGCTGAATCCTGCAAATTACTCTACATGGAAGCTTTTACATCTTGGCACTACATCCTCTTGATGTCAGTGGAGTTCTGAGCAACGGAAGGATCACTTTGCTTGCACAGTAAAATGGAATTGTGGAAGTCCACATTACAAGGATTGAGACATCCCATTTAGAAATAGCAGCAACATAAAAGCAGGCATACTTTATTATAAAAAAAAATAAATAAATCAGTCCTAATCTCTTGTACCTGAAGAAAGATTATAGATCAAGGATATAAGCAGCTGGGCAAAAATTAAGTTACATTTGTAACCTTTCCCATTTCCAGCAATCAGTTGAGGAATTTCTTAGCTCATGTTGAATCTCTGCTCTTGTAGGTGATGTTCACCTGCACTTCTGTCATTGATGGATTTGTTTATTTTCATAAGTTATTTTTTTCTTCATAAAATCCTACGGTGCATCCAGAACATCTTAATCAAACTAAAGATACAACTGCTCTAAGAAGTGAGTGAGCAAAGGTTAAAATTTGGAACGCTACCAAACTAAAGCATCAAGTTTTTATTTTCTTGTATGACTTAGCTTTTAATATATTAAATTCTGTTTGGTTTTAGTGGAACTCAAGTCTGCAGACCTAGTTTCCAAAGGTACTCAGGAACCTCATTATGTTTCAAAGTATTCTAACAGTCCCATTAAAACCAGTGGAAGTTAAATGTCTTTTGGAAATCTCAATATGCACTTTTTTCTCCATCCTTCAGCACTAAAATCTCTTAGGAAATATGATTTTTAAGACTATAGTTTTAGTCTCATTAGAATATCTGGTTCCTAAGCAACAAACTACTTTTTTTCTGGGTACCCTTACCATCTGTGGGGAGCGACCAAGAAAAGCAGAGGTGGTGTGGGCAATTTGGAGTGACCCATCACTGCCCCTATCCAACTGGAGGAATGTAGAGTAACTGACTTCTTACCTAGGTACATAAAATTAGGTGAGATGCATCAGACCGTATAGACCAGGGGTCCTCAAACTACGGCCTGCAGGCCGGGTACGGCCCCCAGGGTCCTCAATCCGGCCCCCGGTATTTACAGAACCCCCTACCGGGGGTTGGGTGGAACCAAGCAGCCGCAGGTGACTGCCTGCCACTTCATCCGCGCTCCAGCCCCCTGGTTAAAAAGTGTGAGGATAGACTAAAACCAGGTACTTCTGGGTGTATTTTAGAAAAGTGGAATGCCTTTTCCCCATCACTCTGTCCAATGTTTTTTCTCCAACTCTCAACCTTCCTTTTGTGATCTGGGTTTTTTTAAAGAAAGATTAGAGGCAATTCCAGAAAAAAATGAGAATCCCAAATGAATATAAGGAAAGCTTTTAAATTCTGAAGAAGGGTTTAAAAAGTGCCTCTGCCCTCAGGATTCCCTATTGCTGAGTTCTCGGTAACAGTACTTGTAAATCATTTTGAGTTACCAATGTCCACCCACATACCGAAAAATGAGTATAAGGAGCAATTTTAGTCCTTCCCCACTCCAGTAATGTACTGTTTTATCACTTTTTTAATTAATATAACAAAAAATTCTTCTCCTGGGGGGTGAGTCCACCACTCAATAGAACTTCTGGCACCCAACTAGCAAAATTTCTTAACAAGTCCTGGGGAGAGCGAGGAATGGCACATAAGTCAGTGCACTTAGGAGAAACTGGAAATATCAAAGGGAAAGGACTATTCAAAATCCTTTACCTGTACAATAATGCCTTATTAACATGCATAGGGGGAGATACCTTCTTCCACCCAGAAGTCAAAACATACAGTCTTCTAAGCACTTATTTTTTCATGAACCAAAGGGGAATAAGCCTTTCCTCACGCATTTTCCTCCCAAAGATAGCCAGATGCAGAACTGTTTTCCAGCTCCTGCCCTGCTATAAATTCCATTTAGGACAGACTGAGAAAGCAAGATAGTAGTAAGGCAGATAACAACCTGCAGCAGAAAAGACCCAGAATTCATCACTTGATTAAAAAAACAATTATTTAAAAAAAAAATTAGTACCTAATTGAGTCCAAAAGACATCTAACCCTCCCTTTCTGCAGGAGGAATCCCTAATTACTAAGCCCTTAGCAGTCCCTTATCCTTGGATACTCAGGAAACCATTAGTTGGGAAACTTTTTGAAGTGGGAGTGCCAGAGGGCAAAACACACACACATACACACAAAATACACACCTGAGAGACCAGGCTACCAGGCTAGGTGGTATAGGTTTGTTGAAGAGTACTTTGTGAATTCCAGTAGTGCTCAGATATGACCTAAGAGACCATGCTGCTCTGCATGGTTAAGATTGCACTTCTCCTGGCAACATCCAAAAAAGACACGTCTCTCTCCTGCAGACATTGATAATTCAGGATGCAAGTGCTCCTGGCCTTACCCTGTAGCTGATTTGGGTTATTTTGAAATTAGCAAGGTAGGTCCTTACAGTACTAAGCATAAAGCCTGTTTGCAGAGTCCAGCCTGACATACTTTTGGAAATCAAAGGCCTTTCCCGTTGGACTCCACTATTTGTATTTTTAAAGTAAATCAAAAGTGTTGATTTTTGCAGACTCAAGACCAAAGTCTTCACTGGAAAAGTTACATCATTTAGAAAAATTATGATCCCCAAAAGATATCTTTATTGGACTTCAGTCAAGAATACTGCTGAGCATGAGTACGTTATAGCATTAGCAAAGACAGACTGGCCTGTCTGCAACACAGCTTGCTGTGGGCTGGTATAAGAACACCTTCCAAAACTGCAAAACCCACTTCCTTACTTCTTCATGGATTCACTCTACAGTTTTTTGACTTCCATTGTAACACTGCATTATGGAAGCATCCAAAGGTGTTTGAGGGCTGGCTAGAACTATAAGCATCTCAAACTTAAAAAGAGACATCTAAAATTTATATACTGAAATGCCTTTTATGTTGCCATTTGAAACGCATTTGGTGCCTAATCTTGCACATCACTCATTCACAGGTCATGTCTATATATCTATAAATTCCCAAACTGCAGTGTTTGTTTTTCGTCTATCCAGATGAATACCCCCAAAAAATATCACTTACCCTTTGACATGATAAATGACTCTGTGGGGATTTTATTGCTGAGATGCAATACTCTGGAGAGTCATGCAATCATGCAATCCAATTAGTGGTTTAGATGGTGCAACATCATCCAGGGAATGAATGGGTAGAGATACTTTACAAATAATATTGTCAGGATTGTCTTTTCCCTACTTCTTCCCTAAATCGTCTCCACAGACATAGATGTACACACATACATTGATATAAGCTATGCAAATGACTGTCCTGAATAAGATCATTTCTACTTAGAGACACCATTGTTTTTGTTGAATTTCATTTATAAAGGCTTTTCAAAGTGTAGACAAAATCTTTACATAGAGTACACATTGATGAGTATATGTTGAAAATTAAGAGAAAAACATTTGTAAGCTGTGTCAGTTCCTATCGTCCATTTAAATTTTGCTTTTATGAAGGCATTTCAAAGCAGTGGAGAATCTACTTTGAATTTTTATTTTTAGTTCAGATTTTTCATGTCCAAATTATAAAAGGCAGATCCCAATTCTTTGGCTACTGCAACTTAATTTATGTCCAAAGATGTATTTATCTTTTTCTACTTTTTGCTATATAGTCGCTCACAGCTGAAATTGCTCAGTCATAATGAAAACACACTTACTGCATTCCAAATACCTGTATAAATATCCATTTTGGGGGTTGTTTCCTTTTATGTAAAGTTATCTGCAAGGAAAAATATTGGCAAAATATACAATTTTTGAGAGAGTTTTCAGTAAAGGTTAAGCAGAGAAAAAAAAATAAATTCCAGGTGCCTATTCCATTAAGCCCAAATCTGAGTAACAATTGTGCAGTTCTGATGCCTAATTTTGCTATCATTTCTACTCAGAGTTTTCCCCATGCCTCCTACAGAAGCTTGTACCACTCATAACAGGGGTAATACTGTTAAGTTATCCCTCAATTTCTTACCCTTGCCCCCAGTAGATGATCTACAAATTAGATAAAGTAAAAAGTCTTGCCATACTGTGATGCAAAACTCCACTTTTCAAGTCATTCATCCATAGAAAACGATACAACTTCCTTGAGCTGCATTATCAGAGCCATATGTTTCATCAGCTGCAAAATGGCATGTTTATTCTGTTTTGCGTACTTCATTCTTAAATTTGCTTATTCATTCATGCCTAACAGAAAAAGTAAGTTCTTGCCTCCTTAGAAGTACCAATTCAAAAATAATGACACTGTAGAAAAGGCTTAAAATTCTTAGACCTTGATACACCTTCCAAAAAGTTAGCATGAAGTTGTCAATTTTCTTCTTCTTCATCCCCCCTAAACCCTTTTTTCAGTATTGCAAGCTCATTTACAGCAAAATATGTCTGAATGGAAGCAAGCACTTATTTTTTATCAATACCTTTGCATCTAAATTATACCGAGGGAATTTGTACTTATTAAAACAAAGTTATTGAACATAATTTGGGTGAAGTATATTCCCGTAATCTTTAAAGTTATATAACTACAAAAGGTAACATCAGTAAATGAAATATATATTTGTCTAATTAATTCACTGATTAAAACAAGGCACAAAATTCTTTCTTCATTCCCCTTTAGGCCCCTATTCAAAAAAGCACTTTAGGAATATCCCACTCTTTGATGTGCCTACCATACTCCTTTAGGCATATGCCCAACAAAATGTTTAAGGATGCATTTAGGCATGTGTTTAAGTGGTCTGCTGAAACCAGATGTTAGTCTAGAAAAGCATGCAGGGGAAAGCATTCATCACCCTTGGGTTGACGAATCTATTAAAAGATGCTTCTGACTCAAGAAGCATAGTAAAACAGGGTAAACGTTTATCCCAGCTGAAAGGAAAAGCAGAAAATGCTTTCAGAGGCTGACCAAACCTCTCTTTCTATCACAAGTCCAGAGCAGTAAAACAAAAGCAAAGCTTACACATTGGAGTAAATACAGGAATTCACAGCACTTGCTGCACAATCCTTTTCAGAGCTTCTTGAACTCAATGGTTAAAATCTGCTTTATAAGCTAAGAGGACAAGAAAGGCTATCATTACACTAGCTGGTATCTCATCTAACCTCTACATAATTAAAGCACTTTTTCATATTCACTTTGTTGCTTAGAAGACTCTGTCTGCTTAGTAAAGTCATGATGTAGTTTAGACCATTTGTTCAGATTTGGGTTTTTTTCACTACTACAGAACCATAGTGACCTGAACACCAAATGTATATTTTCTTTCTCAAACACCCTAAGTTATTTTATGCAAAATTTTTATGCAAATTAGGCAATGTGTTGACTCATTCTGTTTGTCTCTCTTGTATTTATCTCTAAGGCATCTATCACCATGGTGCCTAAATGCTGTGGTATCTTAGTGTTTGCCAGCTCTCTACATCATAAGAGTGGCATCATCATTTTTGCCCACTTTTACATAGCCTTTTTATATAAACTGTAAGGAAGTACTAGCTAGGACAGAACAATGTCTGGATCCAGAACATGGATTAAGTGCAAATAGATGTTTTCTATACTAATATACACAAATCAGTAGTAAAATTAAAAATCCTTACTGTTTCCTTCAGTCTTCATTCACTTTGAAAATATAGCCTTGTAGTAAAAGGAGCTCTGTTGATGAAGGATTCTCTGATTTCAAAACCCCTTGACTCTACTTAAAATCACTCGCATTCTACCTCCTAACTAGCTTGGATAAGCACACCTGCCCACCCAACAACATGCTGTCCTAACGATGTTTTGTAGTACTTAATTCACTTCCTTTCTTAGAACACATTCGGATTGCGTCTCCCCCTAAAATATACTCACGAGGCCATATTAGATCCAGACCAATGTCCTCCCACAAACAAGTTGTGCTGTCATGAGACCTGGGCTGCGTAAGCAAGCCTGCAGAGCTTCCAAGCTGTGCAAACTAGATGAGGGACAAGTAACAGTGGCAGTTGTAAAAGTGCACCTGCTGCTGATGGTAAAAGTGAAGACCTTTTTTTCCCCTCCTCTTTCTTCAGTAACAGTCAAATGGAAAGCACAGGAAACTGTAAGTAAACTTTATATTTGAAAATACTAACTTGGGCCAAAACATTGTGACGGTATATTTGGCTCACCTTTAAATAGAATGGTTTTTCTCCCCAAATATTAAATGGAAAAAGTGTAACGAGAAAGAAGTGAAATGGAAAATTGCTAAAGCTGAAGAACATCACACACAAGAAGGCAGTGTTTTTTTCTAACAACTCTGAGATGATATGAGAAAGAGAGAAAGAGTGTGGAGAAGGGGGAGAGGGAGGGAGAGGCAAGACATGGGAACATGAAGCAGACTGAAGACAGAATGTGAAATAATTGATATTGTTATGGTAAGACTTAAAAAAAAAAATAGGGAGGCGAAATCTGCAGAGGCACTTTCAATACCATAAATATCCTGCAGAGTAGGTTTTCCATAAAATGCTTAAATGTAATTGGACTGGTCATCATTCAGAAAGCTGGATTTTTTGTAGTTCCTCTTGCTATGGGCTAGATTGCTTCTACTTTTTTTCCCTATAGCACGTTTTACTCTGTGGAGTTTATCTTACTCCCTGCAATGCTGCATCATAGATAAAATACAATTCTTAGCCAATGTTTCCATTTAAAACCTGTTTTTTAAACCACTGATAAGATGATAGGATTATTATTGGAAGGTAAGGCCCTCCAAATGTAGAAAAATGGGAAAATGTCTCACTTTGCAGCTGTTACTAAGGATGGCAACAAAATTTGACAGCTGACATTTGAGGAAGTGAAAGAGCTTAAAATATTACATCAATAAAGCATATTTTGTCTTTCTTAATGGAACATATATAGTAAAATACTCTTCTCTAAATTTAATACCCAGATTCTTCATTGATTAACATAAAGTTGTACCACCAACGAAATACAATGCAGTTTTAGCACATCCAAAGCCATATAAAAGTTACGATTTCTATATATACAGCACCTTATATCTTCAAAGAGTTTGTAAATATCAACACTTCCCTTGTCATCCTATTTTACTATTGCAAAACCCAAGAATCCTGACATCAGAAATGTGTAGAACATGAGAATTTATATTTTTCAAAGTTCAACCGATATTAGAGCAATCTAAAATTTCCACTTACTATATGGGAAACTTTGCCTAGATAAAAACCAGGTCCCTGTGAATTTCTTCTCTGTGGAGGTGGGCACAGGCACGAAAACCTCTTCCTTTGCAGAAAATAAGTTAACATCACCATTTCTTCTCAGGATTACAAAATTCTTTGTCGACTAAATTGCTCACAATCTCTGCCTCCCAAGATATCAAATAATAACACTGATCAGCTATAAAGGAACTAGCCAAATCTGTCCATCTCATAAGTGAGTCTTTTTCTACATTTTAAAGTACTCAACAAGAAACTGGTGTTCATATTCCTGTATAGCCCATTGTTACGGCATAGTTGTAAATCCTTCCATGTCATATAGATTCACATGACTGTGTGTTATATTTCAACACATTTTTGAAATTACTTGATTTGATCTACCTTCTTTCAGCTGACCTACTGAAGTTCAGGATTGCTAGCATGGCTAGCTGCTCTCAGAGTTCAACACTTCTGTACAAATGACTGATAACACAGTGACTGGTGTTAAATTCCAGACAGATTAAACGAAGTTCATCCCCCCAGATCTGAAACTTCTTCATGCTCATTTTTTAACATCACATAACAAGTCTTGACTCCTTATAATACTGTTCTGCTTTTTGTTCCCTGTCTTAAGGGATTTTTCGTCCTTCTAGTTCTCATGGGAAATTGTGTTAAAATTCAAGAACCTGACCTTAGGTTGCGTTGAATATTCCCATTGACTTCAGGCCATAAAAAAGGAAAACTGTGGAGAAGAGTTATATTCTGTCAGAAAGAATATGGCTCCAAATGCTGGAATCACCCTGACAGCTCTATTTCAGAAGTTAGCCAAGGAGAAAAAAGGGGCCAGGCATCTTGAAAATTACATACACAAACCTCACACACATGTATACACATACAAAGCATGAAGGAGAATAGAGGAGAGAACCTGGAAAGAAACCCTGCCAATTTATCAAGTGGCAGATGAATTATCCCCAAGAGTTTCATAGAAGCAGCAGACACCCCGTTTTAAGGTGACATTTTATTTCAATCTCAGCTGCAGCATAATCTAGGATCCATCTGTTTCCCCCATTCCCCCTCCCTTCCCCTCACAGTCCCCCTGCTCCCTTCCCAACTCACATGCCTATATAACCCAAAGGAATCACTTCACCTCCAGTACCACAGTTTCACGGGCCCTACTGGGTAGGTAAGAATTGCAGGAAGAGAGATGTGATCAATGACAAAAAACCCCAAAAACAAAACAAAAACAAAACAAAACAAAAAAAAAAAAAAAAAACCAAAAAAAAAAAAAAAAAAAGGAAGCAACACATTTATTTCAATGAGCTTTCATCCCAGGCAAAGCTTAGAAACTGCATACTTTTCTGATAATTTTGGGTGTGTTTAAGAGTATTTCAACATTCTCCCCACCAATAATATTTTAGGGAAAACTAGTGACCAGTGACTGGATCTACATGAGCTGTCTAGCTCTTGCCATTGTTTCCACTCAATATCCACTATTTATTTTTCCTGTATGATGGACCTGCTTCAAGTCTTCAGGTTATTACACTACGCAAAAAGTAAGTCTTAAAAAAAAGAAGAAAAAAGAAAAAAGCACTGGAATTTTCCAAGGTTTGGTCTTCCTTAATACCAGAAGCACGTTTCATCTCAGAGTTTAGCAAGAGGACTTCTTTGTGCCATTTCATTATTGGTTTAAGCTAACCTAAGTATGGAGGCATGCCCACTCTCTCCACCCTCTCCTCCCTCCTTGCCTCAGACCTAGGTAAATACTCTTCTCTTGTTTCATCACCAGTTTTCATGCTGCCACACAGTCAGCTAGGTTAAAAACCCCCAAACGGTTCACCGGACATCTGAGCTACACACTCATTTTCAGCCAGCTCCTGATACGGCTGACCGTGCAGCCATGAGCATCCTTACCCCCCACAGGAAGGCAGCAGAAAGATGCAGCTGGAGGAGGGAGGAAAGGAGAACAACACCACCACTTGCAGCAGCAGCATGGATTTAAATTTGCTGAAGCTGACTGCAAAACCACACCTTTGTTACGCTAGGAACAAAAACTCTCAAATGAATCAAACCGTACGAAAGAGCAGACCTGGACACTTGATTCTGAGTGTTGGAGGAAGACAAACAAATACAGAGATTCTCCTGAATCAGAAACACCAGATGGCACAGAAGCATATTTGAGTACGTTTCCAAAGCAGAACTATCAATAACACCCAGCACCTGGATGCTGTGCCATACTAACTTAGCACAAGCAGCGCTAGTAATTATGGGAGTGTATCCCTTAATTTGTGTGTGATAACATGTGCACCTCTACAAATTTCTTCCCATCAGGTTAAAGGAGAATTTTTCTGGCCTTTTTGGGTGTGCATGGAGAACACTTTGGGAAGCTGCTGGAGGATATACAGTATTTCATATGTGTTATAGCCCAAATTTCAGCAATAGTGATTCCATGAGATCGATTGCATTAACACTGCTAGTTTATACCTTTTGATGGCTCCAGTTTACCATGCTCAAATGTTTGTGTTGGAGTGTTACAAAACTGCTTTTATTAAAATATGAATAACTTTTGCAGCACAGTCAAAGCTAAGAGATGCCTTTATACCACCTAAGACAGGAAAAAGGCTGGGGAAGCAGGGCAAACACATGCCTACAAACCCAGCCTGATTTTGTCGCTTTAAATTGTGCCAGTGGGCTAATTTGCTTCTGGGGTAGGAGGAAAGTAGTTAACTGCCCTTGTGCAATCTCACTCCCCAAGAACACCTCAGTCTCATGCAAAGCTATCCAGAGAAACTGAAATGCTGCAGAAATATTTCCATTTTTAATAGTTGACAACAGTAACATTAAGTATTCGAGTTGTATTTCTATGATACTTCAGAAGATCTTATCTTGGAACACTTGTGTCTGCTGACTAATTACATAACTATTGTTCATTTTGTGTTCTTATTACCCTAAGAGTGTGTTCACAAAGTTAGTCCTTTATCTGTGACGCACATCTGAAAGAGAAAAACAAAAAGGCACAGAAGCCTGGGGATTTGATTTTTTTCTTCCAAGATATTTAATTGCTATTACAGCCAGAAACATGTAATACATCAGAATATAATCTTCTTTTTTGAGAGAAAAACTTGGGTTAACCACCAGCACAGATTCCATGTGATAGCAAGCAGTCTCAGGAGTCTTAAAAAGCAGAAGATGGCAGGCTAGACTTTCACTAGTTATTTGTAATTCCTTTTATAAATTTTGGGCACAGAATCAAACTTTAACATTCTACATAGAAAGACAGAATCTTTCTGAAAGATCTTTTACAAATCAGCAAGACTGGAAATAATTTGATAGAAGACTTAGTGTGTACGCTTTTTCAGCCATTTCACTAGAAACTCATTTTGGCTTTCTCTGAGGTAGAGATAAACCACAGCTAAGAGACAGTTATTAAATCTTCTTTATACTTTCTGTATGAAATGTATTAAACTACAAAAATACTATATTCAAATAGGGTTAAGGGTCTGACTTAAACCCACAAAGACATGGAAATTCAGAAATATTGTGTCTCCATACCCTTTACTCTTCTCAGTGTAGCTAGGCATTGTAGCAAAATTACTTGGGCTCAGATTCCTTAAAATTTTTCTTTATGGTACATCTCTCCTTAAAGGTACTTTCTACTTCAAGGTTCTTTCAGTCTGCATCGTCTCCATGGGCCCAGGTTAAATTCTGCCCTGGACAGTTTGGGGTTTTTATGATTTCCTTTACTTTCCTTTTTTTTTTTTTTTTTTTTTTTTGATGCTTACAGAAACAAAAGTGACAAAAATAAACCAGAAAGTACATTATTGTTAGTCTTAGCAACTGACTATATTTATTTGTTAACACACATAACTGACAAATTCCATGATAATGAGAGACAGGCAGGCAGACGTAGGACAAGCATAACTCTCAGCATGTGTAAACACATGCTTTAGCTCTCTCCCCACCCTGTAGAGTTCTACCTATACACATTTCAATACTTATGACTTATTTCTCCAGTGAGCTAAAAAGGAACCTTGGAATTGATATCGAACTAAGATTTTGTCCCACATGATGGCACGGGACCTTCTTTCACGGTCAACTTTTTCCCCCTTGTCCTGAACATAACAGCAACCAGTGGAGGCCACACTTTATTCAAAAGAAAGACACTTGCAAACCATTCTTCCAGAGGGGCTCTTAGCTTTGAAACCACCTCCTACCCTGGGGTACAGCAGTTTGGGCCAGCTGACCTCTTGGGCAAATTGCAAATTGTGCCTTCTCAAGATAGCTTCAAAGCAGGGAAATTCCGCTGTGGGGAGAGGGAAGGTTATCTTAGGAGGATGGGTATTTTTTCTACGTTCTACAACTGTGAGCAAGTCTGAGTTTCTCCTTATTCTATTTCTAGTTATTCTTTGGTTTTACTTAATTACTGTCAGTGCATTACACAGGCAACTGTCTCCATGCAGCTCTTATAAATCCATATGCATTCAACAAATTGCTAAAAGCTTGATAATTTCAAACGTGACTTGGGGCTTCCCCTCCACATGCTTCATAGCATCTGATTAACATGCGTGTTCAACTCTGCTGTACTTACACATGCTACTGAAGCATCTGTTTTTAAAGATGAACAATCAATACTGACTATTCATTCCCTTCAACTGGTACTCCTGAAAAACGGAAAAAAAAAAAAAAACCAAAAACCAAAACCCAAAACAACAGAACAAGGACCATTCCAATAAAAAAAAAACATTGTGGTTACACTAAGGCAGATGATTTGGAGGACACCCACAAACATTAATCTTTGCAGGTGATAAAAAGTAAAACACACAAAATCCTCAAACAAATAATCCTCAACAAATTAGTATAAGACTTGAAAATAACACCACTGATATATTTTTATCTTCAGATACCATAGAACAGGACACAGGATTTCAGGAATTAATAGGAATGAAGATATTCCTTAAATAGTAATATTAAGCATGTCTCTATAATAGACAATCTCTGTTAAAAGAACAAGACATGCAGAAAGTAGTAGCCTTGATCCAGAAAAAGTATTTCTGCCTCATACAGCATAGAGAACAGACATTCAGGAATAGCTCATCCATGAGAAATGGTGATCTGCTACTGCTGCCAAGGTCAGTCAGACCTATTGTGACATGTTCTGTAAATGCTGACTCTATCACTTACAGTTTTCCAAGGACTTGTTTAACACCTAGAGATTTTTTATTTTTATTGTGGAACAAAGCTATGACATGAAACTGTCAAACTAGAAAGCCCAAAAAAGGATGACAGAGAGTTTTTATTAGATTTGAGGTTGACAGCTCCACTGAGAAAAGAACCATGTAGTTAGAAGAAAGGTGGTCTGAAATTCCTGGAGATCCAGTAGGAAAATGCTGAAATCTCAGCGAAGAAGGAAATTCTGTTTTCAAGCCAGCAGTCTGACAATTTATCATACCCCTTAAAAACTGATGGCGGATAACATGTTGGATGATGTATCTGTATCAGTCTATCGGGTGTGAATGAGACAGGATTCATCTGCTACAACAGGAAGCTGTAGTGAAGTCCCAACATTCTGCACTTCAAATGACCTCTGTGCCCCTTGTGTGGTGCATTTCTGATGGTAACCATAAGTTCATAGGGAAGCAGATTAAATTCAAGCACACCTTTTTGCTTTTTACTTTCTCTAGTTTTATTATAAAAAATAATTATATAAAAAAAAGGTAAGCTGTAATACCTTCAGGCCTAAAAATAATTTTTTACTCTGTGAGCTCTGCTATATTTATATGTACTCAGAGAGAACGGAGTTTGGATCTCTCTTTCTATTAGCATCTATAATTCTGGGCTTGAAGTACTAATTAAAAGCACATAAAAGAAGGTACATGGACTACTTTTTCACATAATGGGGTGGGAGTCTCCTGTTGAAAGACCCACCTTGCTTGGAGCTTTAAGAAACATCCAAGGTATTGCTTCACAGAGCCCTTGTGAATATAAAGGACAATGAAAACTGTTCTCTAGCAAAAGACATCTGAGGCAGATGAGACAGCACAGCATAGAAAAAAGAGGTTTTAACTAAGCCTGTAAAGATCTCATGCCAGGAGAGCTCATGCAGGGGCAATTCAGCTCTGTTTGGGAGTTTTATCAAAAAGGAGAATGATGACTTCATTGTTCTGAACTGAAAACTGATTAATCATCTGCTTGGCATCTGCCTTGGCAGATAAGAATTCCCTTTTCAATGCTATGGAAAAACTGGTGATACAGACTAGTCCTCATATTGTCACCTGTCTCTGCTTGCAACCAGTCCTCTCTTCTCTCTTTCCTTTTTCCTGACTATTCAGCTGACACATAAAATGTCTGCAAATATATATAGGTATTTTTAATGGTATCAAACATTTGTACAGATTTGTTCTCAAGACATCTGCATATGATGCAGTCCCTAGATAACATTTGAATAACTTCTATGGATCCCCACTTTTTGGAGGAAAAACCAAAATACCTTTAGATAGGCTTTTTAATTTGCAAAATAGACTGCTGAAAACACAATTTTCCTTAAAAAAACTTGTTTCTGAAACCCCTCAGTACAGTTCTCCAGTACACTTCAGAAAAAAATAGCATGAAACCAAAAATTCCTGATCCCTTGTACTTTCTAGATGTTTCATGATTGATTTAACAAGATAAGTGGAAGAGTGGAAAATTGGCAACCTTAACACTTGGGTATATCTTGCAATTGAGAACTAGCATACACCATACTGAGATGTATTTTTGAGCCTTCTTGCATACCATGTGGACAGAGTATCTCATATAAAATCACTTTGTAAGACAGGAAATACAGGAAGAGGAAAAAAGGAACTTCATGTTTCCCTTTGTTTCTCTGACCATGAGAAATAGCTTGATTCCAAAGCCCAGTGAAATATTTTCTTTCAAGATTGGCCTACCTTTTGTATGTCTGCAAGGCCACATTAAATTTGGTAACTTGAACCAGATGGCAGTGTCTTTGCAGCATATGGAAACAGATCAAAGCTGCAAATATGCAAGGTGAATTCTACATTTTTATATTTTTTTCATGGTTATTTAAGACCTTGATTCTGTGAGATGTTGTGTGCTTAATTCCTACTGTAGGCAATGGCAGATGAGTGTGTAAGAACCTTTCGTGAGATGTAAAACACAGTTCAGGTTCAGCCTATGTGTTTATTCCTCCTCTATCTGTTAAATTGTCTGCGTATCATTTGTTTAGAATGAGAAGACATGGCAATACTCAGGTTTTCTCTTTCCCTTGTTAGAAAGGGAAGTCAGGGGCTTTCCTTAACTACTTAGAAGTGAACTTTACTTCCTTATAGAGATAAGAGCAATTTATTTCCATGCAAGTGTGATAATTTGGTGCCAGTCATTTTTACATTTAACAAACTAAACAAGACAGGAGCAGTGGCTAAAATAATAAAATAGCCGCCTCTTTCATTACATGTTTGACAACACTTGATTTGGCACACTATTAGGTAGCATTACAAACTGTTCAAATACTCTGAAACATATATCACCACTACTAAGCTTTGATACCATATTGCAATTTTTTCTGTTTAAATACACTGATTCATGCCTACTTGTGAGTACACACTCAGAATAACAACAACACTTTAAATAAAACTATTTCTTAAAAGGATTTGAGTTCATTCTGATGACAAGACCAGATTAATTACTTTGGTTTAAATATTACGTAATCTTAAAATCATTAACTTTTGCATCTTCCCAGACCCAAGTGTCATACCCAGTTTAATAACATAAAACATAAAACAGGATAGCCACACAAAAGGGACAGACCCTTCATCCTATTATTATTTAATTAACTACTCTCTAGAAATTGATGAACATTGAGCTTTGTTCTGAAAGGTAAATAGTCCCCTGAGTCAGCAAGTAAAGCAAAATTTTCCGCAGGAGGGATTTTCTCAGCAAAACCTCATCACTCCCCTTTTAGGTTATCTTGCCCTCGTGGCTCCCAAAGTACAGTCCACAAAACAGGAAGCAAAATTACTTTCCCATACAGCTGTTTTTAAATTTGTAAGGGAATTTTTTTCTTTAAATAAGAGCCAACCTCATGAGAAGGACCTTGTTGTGCCTATGTATAAAAATAATAAGCCATCATTACGGTCTCACATTTCTTTCTACTTGGGAAAATCAGGAAATCTTCTCTTCGTAATAGATGATCAGACATCTTTGTCTGGAGATCCCAAATAAAACTGGGTATAGACATGTGAGATTAAAACAAAAAGATGTTGGGCTAGATTCTTTTTTAAACTAAGATATTTTCACTTCTTTTTGGCTGAGAACATGATTTACGCCCACTTGATGGCCCTCCAATATACTAGATGGAGTAGCTGGGTGAGACATTAAGGCAGACAAGAAAATTACCTCTGTCATCTTGGACATGCTTGTTTCTTTTAATTCTGACAGTCTGACCATTGCAGACCTTCCATGAGAACATGCAAATGGCTCTACTGGTATAGACTGTCTGCCCTGCCAGTACTCTGCCTCCAGCTATGGCTCTAGGCGTGACAGCGTGAACAGAGGGCAAGTGTGTGCAATACTTCCCTCCATCCTCTACCCCTGTGTCTCTACCAACAGCTATTTTCAGCTCAAAGGAGTTGCTGATCCATTTTTCGTTTGTCTGTCTAATGACCTCCTTAAGTCTCCAGTCTGCTATGCAAACTTCTGGCATCCACAATGCTGTTTGGCAAGGAATGTCATATGAGTTCTCCATTGCATGGAGAATATTCATACTACGTCGTCTCACTCCAGCAGACAGCATTTTAAAAAATAACAACTTTTTTAGTATCAGCAGATACAGATCATGTTTCTCGAGACATTTGTTCCTATATATGTATGAGAAAAGCAATGACACTCATATGCTGGTACAGGAACCTCTATCAAGACTATTTTGGAGACATTCACTTGAATGTTGAATGGCTTTAAAAACCCACTGTCCTTCTGAACAAATGTTCCTTTTAAGCTTCTAAAGCCTGATTCATGCTTTTTACTCTGTTGCAACTTTTTCTAGAAAATGCACTTACATGAACTTAACTGGCCGAGTTTGATATACTGTTGAATTATCCTGGAAAGGGCCTCTGCTTTCTCAGTTCATAGAGGGAAAGCCTACAATAGTGTTAACATTTTCAGTTCCAGTCTGCACTAATGCATTATTCTGAAAACCCCAGAGGAAACATCCCTTACAAAACAAAAGAACACTTAAGGGATTAATATATATATATAGGTTTTTTATTTTTACAAACTGTTCAGATAACTGCCACAAATCTCAGGGTTTTTTTACCATTTTGATGATTAAATCATCTCTGTAAGTAGCAGCAAAAATTTTATGACCTCCCAGGGCCTGCATCATTAAGTACTGAAAATAACTTGAAGTGCTGTGCAAAGCAAATGGTATAGTTGTAAACTCCTGCAGACTCCTAGGAACTTGAAGTCTTCCTTAAGGCACTAGTCAGTAACATTTCATATAAACATAAAGCCAAATCTCTATTGTCATTGAACGTTATAGTCATTCTGGTATTGACATCTTTGGCTTGCATTGGCATCACTGTACCTGCATACACTTGTATGCACCCGCATACTCTGGTTGCCCAGACCAGCTCTTCTAGAATCAGTGTATCTCTACCACCTTTCTCCACAACAGGCTGAAAACTAATCCGTGGTCCATGAATAGCAAGTTTCTCAACAGCAGCTTTTCAATACAGAGCTTGCAATCTGTCTCCCATTCACTTTGTCAAATTATGGTCCACATATCAGCCATTTGCAGCAGTGATATATCTGTCAAGCGTCAAGCACATTTCTTGCAAAAGAAAGTCTTTTTTAGGATTCTTTAACTTTCAAAATGTCTAATCCCAAACATGCAAAATAATGAGTCAGACGCCAAAAAATCATGAGATTTAAAAAAAATAAAAAAGTTAATGTCTTTTCCTGTGGTTTTTGGAGCTTTTTCTGGGTCATGTTTTCAAGCTTTTCTCCAAAGCCATGGGGCTTTCAAATACCGTTAAAAAGAAACCAGCTGATATCCTCTTGTAATTACGTATTTAAGGAAAACATTTATTGCCATCCGAGTTAAATTGTGTTGAACTGACAACCAAAAATCTTCAGAGATATTTTTGATCAAATAATTCTGAAAAAGGAATATTGCTTCAAACCTGTTTTCTCTAGAGTTTCATTTACATTACTTATGTATTTTTTCCAGATAATTAAGCTTTACTGAAAGCAGGTTGTTGGACATGGAGGAAAGTCATGATTTTATCTTGAAGGACTCTTTACAATATCAAATTATCTCAGGTACAGGTTGTAGATGCTCACAAAAAACAATGATTTCTTCACCTGAAATTCATTATTTCCTCCTCCTTAAACACTGAGTCCCCCTGAAATCTTTACTCTGTTGTAGGGTTTTGGGTGGGGTTTTTTTTTCAGTGACAAGAAGACAGTTTTTTGTTACAATGTGCATTACAGATCTTCCTAAAAGTTCTTCAGATTCCAATTGTTTTGTGAAGGAAATGTTCACAAGTATTTGATAAATGTAACCATTCCTGCTAATTGTCATCACCTCAGCTGATTTGTGTGGCACTCACTAATTTGTTTTTATTTAAAGAGGAAAAGGCATTCCTTTCTTTTCATAATACAGTTCCTCTGGAGGGCATTATCTAAGCTCAGTATAGTGTCCTTCCTGTATCCTTTGTCTTCCATCCCTTCTGTCCTGATTAAAACTACGAGAGACTCAGCAGGAAACCCAGTGGGAACCCTCATGGTGTCTTGAAGTCACCCTTTCTTTCACTGTTTTGCTTTGTTAAATCCTGTTTTCCTCGTCAAACCCTCTCTCAAGTCCCACTGGATTCCCAACTTGCCTTTGTCAGGACCCTTGTTTGCAGCTAATTGTGCTCCTCTTCATTTTCCCTACCCCTTTCCCTTTCCCTTCTTTCCTCCCCTCTGGGTTTGCCCATCTCCTCAAGTTTCCCTCCTCCAGGCTGCTGTAAGGAAGACTGTGCTTGGTGTCGGCACTGCCCACACCACGGCCAGGCCCAGGCGCTAGGAGCTAACAGGCAGACCTCAGCTGATGAGGTATTTCATGGGTGCTCCCTAGTTTCTGAGGCACGCACATGGATCACACTTTATTTCTGCCGCCACAAACTCTGGGCAACGGTTTCCACTCTGCTGGGAGAGAAGACGAAGGGCTCACCGAACCCACCGGGCCCCGCTTGCAGCTCGACCCTGGCCCGCCTCACAGGCCTGCCGGGGGAGCTGGGGCAGGGGCCGCTGCCCCGGCCTTCGCAAAAAGTTGTGGCGATGGGCGGGGTGGGTGGAGACGGCCCGGGGGCAGTCACGGAGGCACCGCAAGGGACCTGGCCGCGGCCACACCGGGCAGCGGGCAGCCTGTGGTCGGCCCGTCCTGGAGGCCAGGGCCCGGGGCCGAACCCCTGGCTCCCGTGCCACCACTGCCATCCCGCCGCCGCCTCCCCTCGGCCCCCGGGCCGGGCCCAGGCAGCCGCGGCGGCAGGCCGCCGAGGGGATGCCATAGTAACCGGCGGGGGGCCGGGCGGTGCCGGGGGCCGGGCGGGAGAGGGCGGGGCCGGCAGCGGGATGGCGGGCGCGGCAGCGCCCCCTCTCCGCGACTCCCAGCCCCGTCCCCGGCGGCCGCAAATGGCTCTTCCCTCGCCGGCCCCTTTGTGTGAGGCACACTCGGAGCAGCGACTCCGCCGGCGGAGCGCGCCGTGTCCCCTGCCGCCGCCCGCCGAGCCGTGCCGAGCCGAGCCGAGCCCAGCCGAGGCGAGAGAGCCGGGCGGCGCGGGGCGGCCATTCCAGCGCGGGCGGGCTGCCTCGCCGCTGCCCCCGGGGGTGCGCGGGGGCCCCGGCTGCCGCCGCCGCCTCCCCCCCCGGCCCCGCTCCTCACGGCGGAGGGCAACCAAAATACACCGCCACCAAGCCCGACCAAATAACTAATAACAATATCAGCAATAATAATAATAATAATAATAAAGAACGGGAACAGAACAGTGGGAGCGAGCGAGAGGGAGGGAGGGAGAAGCGAACCAACTCCGAGACTCCCATAAAGAGAGGCACACACGGAGCTAGCGCCCCGGTGCCGATGCGTGGGGGAAACAATAAGTACTCGAAGTTACCTGCCCTGCCGTAGAAGAAGGAGGGTTTGTTGATTCTCTCGCAGACATCTGCAGACCGGTGCTGTTTTGGAAGAGATTTTTTTTTTTTTTCCTCTCTCTCCTCTCTCTCTTTACAAACCACAAACGGATGTGAGGCAGGGAAGGTGTTTCTTTGACTACTGAAGTCAGGCACCTCTTTTTTTATTCTTCTTAGTCTTGTTGTGTGTGTGTGTCCCCCACCCCTCACACACACACACACACACACACACACACACACACATACACACACACACTCTCACACACACACCCCTTTTTGCACCAACATTAACGACCAAAGGAAAAGGAGTTTGCTTGATGTTTTAGTGAAATGGACGTAAGGTTTTATTCACCACCTCCTCAGCCTGCAGCCGCTCCTGATACGCCTTGTTTGGGACCTTCCCCCTGCCTGGACCCCTACTATTGCAACAAGGTGACTCGTGTTTTGTGTCGTCCGAGGTGTTTTATCTGTGCTGTCGATTGTGCTGTTGTCGCGGCGCGTTGCATGAGCGGGAGCTGCGCTTTGGCGAGCCGCGCACCCCGTTGACCGGCGAGGCAGAGGGCAGCGGCGTTTGCCGGGCGTTGGGGTTTGGGGAGCGCAGTGCCGCCCGCCGCGGAGAGGGGCCGCCGGGACACACACCGGCCCCCCTGCAGGCACCCCAAATTAAAACCCCGGAGTAGTCTGGGGGCGGGCGGCTGGAGCGCGGGGGGTGGTGGTGGGTGGGGGAGGCATTTTCCACAACATCTTCCCTTTCGGAGAAACAGCGGGAGCAGGGATGTTGATGCGGTGGACTTGAATTTCCAGGGCTGCTGTTAATGAGAAAGATCGCGCCCGCCACAAACCGGCAGAAACTCTGCCCCGCCGCGTACCCTGCAGTTCATGTGTCAAAGCGGTACTTGGCGGTGCCGGGAGCACGTTTGTGTGTGTGTGTGTGTGTGTGTGTGTGTGTGCATCTGTATATACACACAAACACGCATACACGCGCCTCGCTCTATATGCACAACAACGATGTGTAAGGGTGACAAGTCGGTTCAGAACACTGACTTGAGTTTGTCCCGGCTGTGCAACTGCCTTCCCCATTTCTCTGTGACTTGATTAAACAGCTGCAGATAGGGTCAGTACCCGAGGCGAGCCAAGTCTGAGGTGCCCGAGCCCCGGGGAAGGAGGGACTGCAGAGGAGGCTCCCGCTAGCCCAGATCCTGGGTTTGTTTACGAGAGTTTGGCGCTGCGATCCCGGAGCACTTTGCATTACTTTTGCTGCCGAGGAAGGGGGCTGGGGCTCCTGCATTGTTACTGCCTCGGTGGCCTGAGCCAGCTGGTGCTTTATGCTTGAGCTGCACTTTCTCTGCTGTTACGGAATGGGCTTTGCACATGAATAAAACGCTGGCCGCAGGAAAAAATCAGGAAGTGCGAGCAACCCAGGGCACTTCTTCAGCGCTCCCCTGCCAGGGGAGAAAGCCGGGAGCGAGCGCGTCCCGCAAGACGCGTTTAAACCTGGGCGCTCGGGGGGTTGTTTAGAAACCTGCCACGGAAGTGCGGGGCCAGCTGCGGCGGATGTTTTCGCAGCGCCAACTCCGCCGTGCGCAGCGCGCGGGGCTGCCCGCCGGTGCGGGGGGCGGCGGCTGGCCCGGGGGACAGCGGGGGGACAGCGGGGGGACAGCGGGCCGGGGGCACCGCACCGCCACGCACCGCCCCGCACCCCGCCGCGGACAGCCTGGCTCCGCGCTCGGCCATTGTCGTGAGGGTCTCACGTGTCAGTCAGAGGGATGTTCAGGGCCGGCTCTTTCATCCCGGGCAGCTGCCTCGGCTCAGAAATAAGCAGCGACAGAGCGTGTGCCTGTGCTCAAGCGCGGGGGCTGCGGCGGCGGGGTGAAGCCCTCTCAGTTTCCAGGAAAGATTTCCCACATGGTCTCATCTACCAATCACAGCAGAAAGGACCAAATTCATCCTGGCTGCATTTCACATATACTCAATGGAGTTATAGAATTCAGGGATAAATCTGGCCCTTTGTGGTGGATGCCTAAGGACATTTCAGGAGGGATCCCAGAGGTATGACTGTTAGCGGAGCTTTGACTGTATTTTGCAGCATCTGGCGAACCTGCCCTATAGATGGGAAGTTTGTGCCGGGAGTGAACTTTGTTGAGCGGGAAGAGTCCAGATGCGTAGGAGCCTCTGTGTGTGCATTCATTTTTCCTAAGTGCTCTGAGCAGTCGTGAGGCTACTGCTACCTTTGGTCGGTGGCTTGCCGTTATTTTCTCTGTTGTCTGTTTTCATAAGTTGTAACTAGAAAGTGTCACCAAGTGAGAAGCTTGGGCTGATATTAATGGCATAAGCACATAAGTGTCTGAAGACCCGTTTGGCAATGAAACAGGACAAAGGTTATTAAACCTATCAGTGATTTAAAGCTTCAAAAAGAAGGTAATGACTTGAATACACATTTCACTCATCATTCTTGAGATAGTGGGCCAGATTTAATTTAAAAGTTAAATGCTTTGGAAAATCAGGAATTACTTAAATATTAAATCATTTTCCAGTTAAGTTCCTTAAATCATTTTTGGTGGGTTGCACTGCAAATCGAATAAATTAATTTAGAAAGTAATTTTCAGAATTTCCTTACTAGCTGGTTAAAGCTTCTTTTAAGTCATGCCATGTATGAGGGAGCAAACTGTTCTTTTTAAATGCAAATGAGACCCTCATTCTGTAGACAAGTTGCAACTCTTCTGTTTCACTTTGCCTGAACTGATAATGTGCTTAAAAGTGCACAGTCATGAGACATATGTTTTATGCTTGGAAAAGACTTATCAGGAATGTTTCAATATGAGATACAGAGTATAGGAGGAATGTCTTTTTTCAGGTGTCTTTGAAACTGACCACTGATGACATGAAATAGACAGGACTAGGTTTGCCAGGCCCCTTGGAGGTGTACATTTACTGAACATTTCGTTTTTCACCCCCTTCACTCTCTCGCTTTGCCCAGAATGATTAACATTGCTGTGAAAACTTACCCGACTTGTTCTAAACATGTCGTCATGCTGCTCTGTCACTCACTTTCATGCTGTGTGTATTTAGGGAGTTTGAAGGGCGGGAGGCCTGCAGAATTTTGTGTTCAGTAAGTTTGGTTGAGTGTTTGCTCTTGATCTCTCCCAGGAAGGAAGATGATGGCTGGAGTGTGGTGGATCTGTGTTCTGTGATGGATCCGTGTTCAGGATTGGAATGGTCATCTTGATTAGGTCTTTACCTGCAAAACTCGTTCAGAACTGGATCTCATTTCTCATAAAGCTAGTTTAAACTCACTTTGGACACTGACTAGTGGATTTGGCCCTTGTTTTCATACCTGGGTTTTGGACTGGGTATTTTTGGGGTTTTGTTGAGGTTTTGTTTTGTTTGTTTTTTGACAAATGTGCAGACTTTGGTTCTTTACATTTTAAGTCTGCTCGAGAATGAATTCCACAAATACTTATGCTTTTAAGTTTTCTAATTGTTCCGTTAGCCCTATTTTTTTTCCTGATCAGATGATTGTTTATAGCATATGAGTGAGTTCCTGGGGACGTGCATGGGAGGTATTGACAGTGCATTTTTCTTTAGTCAAAGGAAAATGCACAAATGTAGATTCAAACAGTTGCCTCTTATCTTACAATTTTCAGTTGGCAGGCTTTGTTTCAGAAGACGGCTTAGATCTTTATTTTATAAACCTAAAATAGCATTCTAAGCATCTTAGTCTAATATTTCTCTCTGCTGTGAAAGCTCATTATACTCCGCATATATTGTTATGCAGGCTTTTCCTTGTTTCTCTTGCACTACCCATGGAGAGAGAAAAGTGAAAGAACAATGCAAACAATGTTGGTTATGACAACTGTGTGAGGTATCTCTTATACAAACAGACAGAATGGACAGTATGCTGTGGTATATAGGTCAGCCTTTGAAATAACATAGTGGAGCTCTTACGCTGGACAGACAGATTTAGAGTTGGGGTTGTACTCTTTGCCTTTTGAAACTTGAAGCATAATTGCATTTCTAACATTTACAGGCTAATACGAGTACTCTGTTCAGTTGAAGTTTATTTTAAGAAACATCATGTTCCTTGATTGAGTTGAATGGTACAAAAGAAATAACTTTGATAATCCGAGAGTCTTAATTTGATAGAAGAATATGGTCAGGGTTTTCAGGCTGCTCAAAGAAGTCGGATGATGTTGAAATGTTTATGTAGAGAGCAATAAATAATATACTTGTGGCTTTCTGTATTGAAGTGTCACCTCCAGAGACCATTTCAATCAGTACTGTAAAAAGGACTGGCATATTTTCATACTTGAAACTTTACAGTGTTTTCAGATATCTGCTCACATAAAGCGCAGTTATGCAATTATAGTTTGACACAGCTAATGACAGGGATGCTGACCCCTGCCAACAGTAGGGAGAAAATAATGGTCTTTACTGCTCCCAATGGTTAGCCTTGCAGAATTATGTACTAGATTCTTCTGTGATTTGCTACCTGGTTCAAAAATACAGGAGCCTACAACTCATCTTTCTTTTATTCACTGGTAGTTGTCAGTGCAGTGGAAAAATACAGCCAGACAGCAGAGGTAGAATGATAGGCTGTAGTTGTTTTTAAAAAGAGGAATAAAGAGGAAAAAGATAGGGAGAGGGAAGCCAAACCGTTCAAAATGAAAAAAACGGAGTGACATTGGGTGGAAGTGGATAAGGAGATATAATACTGTGTTTTGTAAGCAGGTAACAATCCCGCTTGTAATCAGAATTCCACGGAGCAAAAGTGCATATATTTATACACAGCATTTAGAATAATTTATTGTGTAAAGTTAGCCCCACCATAGAGACTGCTCTAAGTAAATTGCTCCATGGCTGTTTATGAAGTATACGTTATTTCCAGTGGCTTGCTTCTATGCAGTCTCTATCTGAAATTCAGAATTGTGGCAAGCCAGCGCTCTGAAGGACAGCTCTACAGCTGAAATGCTGTGTTAGTGTTTTGACAGCATTTTAGATTATGCTTATCTAATAGATCACTATTTGTTTATTCTGGGCATATTCTTCTTTTTCCCTTAGTTAACTACCTTGTCCCGTACTGCATTAGAATCATACTTTAAATTTGTTTCTGCCTCTTAAAGGAAAGATTAAAGAGTCACATTAGTGTTGACTGTTTATTTTTATGTATTAAGTGTTTTAGTTAGTTTCAAAAAACCCAAACAAACAAAAAAACCAACAAAACGAAAAAAAACACATAGGAAGAAGGGGAATGGACTTTTCTTCCCTGGGTTACTAGATCTTAGAATGTAGTCTCAGAGTTGTGGGCAAGCCTCAAGTGTGCTCCTTAAATTCCAGTGTTTCAGAAAAGAAGTGGTCCCAATTTTAATGGAATACAGAAAACAATTTATATATGTGTTTTTGAGAAATCTTTCTCAAAGATGTCTATAAACCAAGGCATTTGCAGTCAGTAATTCTTTTTTTAATTTCTGCCAAACATCAGTACCTTGAGAGAAATTATGTTTTATTCTCTTACTGGAAAGATGTATTTCATCTCCAGGGCATTACCCTCAGCCAGCCTGTCATGAGGTTTTCTGAAAAAAGTGAAAACTGTAAACTATTAAGAATGCTGAATTATCTAAACACTACAGTGCATACAGTTCCTTTGGTGTTTACATTAAACCAAAGAGCAGCGGGAGCTGCATTTAAGGACTTAAGGCGTTGATAGCATGGAGGACAGATAGTCCCAGCTCCCATTGAATTCACTGTGCGCTGGGGACAATCACACTTTACCAGGAAGAACTGAGCCCCCTCCTGTCCTCAGATTCCCATCTTAGCAGGACTTTCTCATCTTCCTAACACTTACAGAAGCGTTGGAAAAAGGACTATGTTTAAAACTTGATGTTATGTTAAGCAGAGAAATGTCCTAATCACAGCAAGATTTAGATCAAAATTCTTGGATATTTAAGTCCTGTACTGTTGGCAGATATAACAAAGCTTAGATGATGGAAGTGAAAAGCTTCCTTTGACTGCTCTCTCACCATGGCTCAAGAGTGACCTGAAAGCACTGCTTCCTGTGGTGAGGGGGTAGTGCCTGGATCATGCAGACCTTGGCTTCTGGAACTGACAGCGGTGACAATTAGTGGCAGCTTTGTTTATCTTTCTGAAGTGGGCACATATTCTGTGGATGTCTAGCATGGGCTGCATACATTAAAGTACTTATTTTAAATATAGCTTAACTGGATTGAAATGTTTTGTTGTTGCAGTTGGACTAGGTGATCTTTGTAGGTCCCTTCCAACTGCAATATTCTATTCTATTCTATTCTATTCTATTCTATTCTATTCTATTCTATTCTATTCTATTCTATTCTATTCTATTCTATTCTATTCTTACTGTTTTAGGTGTGCAACCAGTTACTGATTTTCTGCCCAAGGAGTGATTTCTCATTAAAAATGCAGTTGTGAACTGCTCCAAATCATGGTTTATAGCAGAAGGACCAAATGACTGTTAATTATACCACCACTTCCAGAACACTTTCAGAGATGAAATTCGCATCAACCTGAATGAGATTTTCTTGGTTATAACGTTTTTCCCTACAGCATTCAGTTGGAAAATGGCAACATTGCATTATTCTATGGTTAGAGACCAATTATGTAGCATTAGCAGCAGCAACAAACGTTGCCCTTCCACAGTAGCAAGCACACAGAAGAAAACCTTGTCTCCCCTTCCACTGGAATATCTGCATTTTATGTCCGTCTGTTGTGATCATTTTAGGTGAGCAAGCCAGGGCATCAAATAAAATGTTTAAGTTTTGACTTAGATCTTCAAAGTTAAAATTGTTTTTCAGCAGAGATCTTGTTGCAACCGACATTTGTAATGTCTGCGGTTTTCTTTTGCTTCTTATGTTTGCAATAAGTAGTTTATTTTTAGCATTTGAATTTCATATGGGTCTACTAATATTTATATCTTATCTTTCAATTGCACATATGCTAACACTGTTCCTGAACTGTTCATTTAGTATTTCTTACTGGGCTGCTATTTGATTTGTTATAGACCCTTGTAGTATGGTTTCCTCCCAAGAAACACGCAGCTTTCTAAGTTGCAAAACATACTTGAATTACATGAGCATCTGACAAATCCAGGTTAGTGGAAATGTCAGAATGTTTTAGCATTCACATTCTTGACTGTTAAACTGCTCTCTACCAATCAAAAGTGGCACGAGTGACTTTTTTTCAAATGTACTGCTGGCTAAGCATGGAAATTGAGCTGCTGTGGTAGTACTTTTGTCTCCTGCTATTGTTGTTGATGATTATATGGTCTTAAAGGTTAAATGGAAGTTACTGTAGCTGGTGTGTATTTTTGTTATATTAAGAAAGCCTGCAGTGAACTCCAGTTACCTATTCTATATGCAAGAAGAAATCAGAACTCTGAAATACAACAACGATAAACTGTACTTAGGGAAATGGGTCAGTAAAGAAAGTGTGAAGTCTGCAATGTGAAGCAAAAGATTTATCCAGATGGTTCCTGCCAAAAGAGTGAGAAGATTATGTATGCATATAAATTCCTATTGTATCAGTGCTACACTATACGTATATACACACACATAGGTTGCTGCTTCATTATATGTTACTCACTTTGAAGAAAGCGAACTTACTCTGGGAATCTGTCATTTCTATCCTGTATTATAAGAAGCTGGCTTCTAAGTCATATTCTGGTTGCAGTTGCCACAAGTGCATAGGTTTGTGTTCATGAATAAGAGAAAACATTTGTTTCTTATATGATCATTGTATTTGCATCAGCCTGAAATAATAATAGTAAAGGGAAAAATAGTGGTGAAAAGGGATGCTAACCTTTCAAAAAAGTATAATTTATCATTTGGCAGACACAGTTGTGAACATTAGTCATAGAAACCTGCAGATAGTAGAGGCTTAATATCAAAGCTAATGGTTTATTTTATGTTAATGACTTTCTTCTAGGGCATAAAAGACTGCTCATAATGGACTCTCAGTGCTGTGTTCAGTTGTGAAGGCTAATGGGATAATCTTACCCAAAATTAAGCTTTTTGAAGTAAATCATGGTGTTATTTTTTCAAGTTAACTCTTGAAAATGTATCAGTAAACTGATTTTTTAAGAACTGCTTGTAATCTTTATAGGAAATACAAGGCAAGTTTTTTTTTCTCCATTAGCAGTTTTCTTAATTGTGTTGGAAATGTCTGTTTATATTTTTTTACAGTTCTGAAGAATAATATTCATGATGTGGAAGTCATTCACTTCAGTGGTTTTATCATAGTGCAGTAAGTTTTTGTGAGGCACAGTTGTTTTGCAGGGTGAACAAAGGAAAAGAATTACATTTTTAGTGACCAAGCCAGTAATACACTAAACAGTAGTAAAACTCTTAGTTTTGCATTGGGAAGTTTTAAAAATCATGTTTACAATTAGTTATAACCAACATTATATTTCAATATGAGATAATTTGCCTACTAAAGTTCACATAATGTGCTAATCATGTCTAGTGGTTAATAAAGGCCTCCTATCTCACTCCCCTGATGGCTATAAAAGGCTATTATGTTCATGGCAGCAGTTCAGGTACAGCTGCTGTGTGTTAATAATGCATCATTGTCCCACTAATAAACACAGCAAAGGTCAGCAACCCTGAGCACCTAAAACACCTATTCTCTTTCCAAAATATTTATTAACACCTTAATGGCATATCTATTCATTTTGGTTAAGATTATGTCAGTTAATGACCCTTATGGAATCCCGCGTGTTCAGGTTTTGCAACCTACATGCTGTTGCACTCATCTTTCCTCCCAAACATTTCTTTTTCATCACAACTGTGTGTTGTTTCTTTAACATTAGCATTACATGGTCACTTTATGATTAACTTACTTTGCTACTTGGTTTGGCAGTTTTCATTTTTTCCTCAGCTAATGTAAGATTACATTTAAAGCTGGAGTTTTGTTAGTTAAGACACTTTATACATGTGGTAAAAAACTATGTGATTGTGTAACACGCATTCACACATGCACACACGCACGCACAGAGATGCATGTATATGTGTATGTATATATGAGCACTACTTCCTCTAGGTTCCATACATTTTTATACTATGACTTATGTTTTCCTTTTTAGCATAGATTGCAGTATTCATAAAGGTTTCTTAAAATGCATTTTCTACAGACAAAGAACGTACTCACATGGGATTTCCATTTTGCCAGAGAAACATGCAAATCAATAGGCCAGCACTTATCTGCATTAAAATTAGGTGTACTGTAATTTATGGGTGCAGTGATATTGTATTTGTCTTGCATAGTCTCAGATATTGTTTAAGGTAGCCTGGCTATGTGTCCTTAGAGAAAAGCAAAAGTGTTAATTGAACAAAACCTCATTTTCTCATCTTGTAGTATTGCCTTTTGTTTTCTGTTACTCATTTTGAAAACCTGATGGGTTTTTTTGTGCTGTTTGATTTACAAACAAATGTTCAGAGGGCAGAAAAATACCACTACAGTTCCATCAAGAGAAATGAAAAAGCTTAACTAGCTGAGGGATTTCTATTTGGTGTAGCACATAGCTTCAATGACACATTTGTCATGCTTTAAATATATAATACATACAATAAAATATGTACAGGCACAGTTGTGATATATGTAGTGTCTGGCTCCATTGCTATTGTTTGTAGTCTCTACGGTTGTCATACGTTGTTCTTTGCACATCATACCCTTACAGCAGAATTTGACACAATTTCTAGCTTTCAGTCCTGCACCATTTTCATTGCACAATATACATGAGTTTGACAGGGTGTGTTGAGGACAACTCTGGCAAGCAATTGATATTTTGAAGTGGCAAGCGTTTCAGCAGCTGCCTGCTTGTGAAAAAGGAATGATAAGATATACTGTATTGTTAGTTTCAGGCAAAGCATTAAGGTTTAAGCTCTGTAAAAATGTACACATTATTCGTCAGTGGTGAAGCAAGCCTTTTATGTTTTTTAGAGCTTAGCTCTCTGGCTGATGTGAACTAGAATGACATTGGTTTAATGGTCAGCAAATGAATAGGAGTACTTTGAATTTGAACCGCTGCCAATTTTGCACCAACAAAGAGACTGACAAAAGAAAGATTTTATGTGAAAGCAAAGCACAAGCAATGTTTGGGGAGGTGGGGAGAGAGGTAGAGGAACCCAACAGAAATATTCTCCAACACAGCCTTGTAATGATACTAAAATTGTTAAAACACATCCATTTTACATGGCTCATCGGCTACAAACCTAAGCTGTTTCATCTAATGTTCTTTAAAACCTGTTGTATACACATAGTCTTTCAGAATATATTCATATGGAATTTACAGTGTGTTTTTCTAAATACCACACTGTGCCCTGAAGGCCTGTTGGCAGAACATCAGAGTTGTCCACTGCTGGAGTTCCCAAGTCTCTCTCTATCTGGTAGTGGGAAATTGTAGTTTAATCAGTTATGGCACTTTCAGTGTGTAATATTCATTAGTAAGGCAATTTGTCATGACTGTTAATAGTCAGGATGCATCTGCTCTCTCTTCAGTTACGGAGTGTGATAAGCAAGAGGGCAAATATTTCAATATTTAATAATATTAGCATGTTTGAAAGCTGTAGTTCAAGGTTAGCGCTCAAAACACAAACAGCAGATTAATAATGTCCTATTTATTTTTTACTGGTTTTACCTTTACAGATTTGACTTTAAAGTACCCTAATGCTCCTATGAGTTGTGTATTGTCTAACTGGGTATTAGAAGTAAACATTAGCATCTTCAGTGTTTACCGAAGACTTCTCCTCTATTGTCATAAATTCAAACTCAGGATATTTTCAGAGAGTTGCAAATTCTTATAATTGAGCCACATCATTTTCCAGTGTGTCAGTAACAAATGCTCACAGTATCATTTTTGGCAGTAGCAGGCCTTTTACTGTGTTAGTTTTGTGGCTGGGCAGCATATAATGTTATAGATGTGTGGTGCCTACCAAATAGACAACATGCAATTAGAATAATGTTCTTGCTAAAAACTGGCTTGTAATCATTGCACATTGTTCTAGATGTGAACGGTTAAGTTGTTTCCTACAGTCAAAGAAAGGTTAGAGAGGTTTTTTTTTTTATGTATCTGATAACCCTCATGTATTACATAATACGATAGCTTCATACACAAAAGCTTTGTGATACATTTTAATTTTTAATGAAAAGCTCCCCCAATTTTAACATAACCGTTTCTTTAGAAACTGAGCCCAATCTTAGTAAAATCCGTTTTTGCTAGTAACAAAAGCTGTTACTGTTTAAGTTCCTGTTCAGCAGTTAGTTGGTACGCTTCACTGGATGTTGTCAAAAAGGCTTTTCTCTTGATTGACAACCCTGTAGGAATGTGAATGGAGATTTTAATTGCATATCATGTGTGCATATCAGAGTGAGTGGATTCACTGACTCTGCTTAGCTCCATATCTCTACAGGTCAGCCATGCCAAAACACTTCTTTTTTTTAATAAGTAATTGATATATTTTCCAAAGAGAGAGGGAGAGGGCATGCAACTGGAGAATTGACTAAAAACCAAAAGGTTCATGTGAATTTCAGAAGAATAATGTGTGCAATAAGTTTTCAGAATGTTTTAACACAATTAAAGAGGTATTTTGATGATGTAAATTCATTTCAAGTCTAAGTTGGCCAAAGGCTACCAGAATATATTTTCCTCCTGGCATTTGCTAGCAGAAGTGTATTTATCTTTTTTTACTGTTTTTTCCAAGAGTATATTGAACAAAATCAGTAAAAAAAAAAACGTAAAGGAAGTGGAAAAATTTACTGAGGCAGACTGCCCTTGTGTCTTGTACCTTTATAGAAGACATGGGGAAATGGTGGGGGTTTCTTTGTATGTGTAGGAGATAGTGGGCTTTCTTATTCATACTGGATTTTACCCACACTCTTTGGGCAACACTGTTCCTTTAGGGGGAGATTTACCTAGATAAGGACTATCAGGGACCTAAGTTTTAAGTCTGATAATGAAACTGAGTTTTGCTATCAACTGTAGTGCAACTTAAATAATAAATTTATTAAGAACAGTAAATGGTACATCACTGCAAAATGACACTGATAAAGAGACCTCAACTTTTTCCGTAGCCAAGAACATTACAGGTGAAACTGACAAAGCCAAAGATTCATTATTATAAATAGTAATTAGATTCTGATGTCTCAGATTCCAGGTTTCATTTTACATCAGAAGCCACAACATTGACTGTATTATTTTTTAAAGCTCATAAAGCATCAGCAACTGGAAGCACAGCTACAACACAGTTGTGGGGAACTTTTAGCTGACTTAGTGTTTTGTGCCTGTACAGGGTCATTGAAATCTAAAGGGGGATGACAGTTGCATTTTTCTGGGAGGACCCCTGGGAAGGAATTGTTACTTAATCAAAAAGTTTCTTTCCTAGTTTGTCAGTGCTCTTGGATGAAGAGCAAATTGACTGCCTTTTGCCCTTTTACCCTTTGTGTAGGGCCAACTCAGACTTTCAGGTTATATTTGTGTAAAGTGTGGGAATGAAGGATGCCAGCTACTTCTTGAATCATAAGGCTACAACAGCAAAGCATGTCACCTTGGCTGACAGCGTGCTGTTTACCTTTGGCACCTGTATGGAACCTATTCACTCCTGTGTTGGACTAACATGTATCTCATCCAATATATGTCTTGAACAATAGTAAACACTTAGCTTAAAAGCTATGGATACATTAAGAAGAAAACCAGAAAAGACTTTGCTGTATTTCTAATGAAGCAACCCCCTTCTGACTAAATATATGACATCAATGGATAGTTGAATCTATTAGGAACTGACACTTCCAGGGATTTTCAGGATTTTTGAGTAGAGGACAGAGGTAGTAATCTGAACATACAGTTCCCTCTGTATGGTGTGCATTCAAATTCTATGAGCAAATCCATCAATGAGGAGCCACAGCTTTCTGAACACCTGAAGCTGCTTATGTTTAGATTTCTCTGAGCTCACACTTGTGCAAGTTTCAGACCTTTGGCACTTTCACTTCTGATAAAGCTTTTTTCTTGGAGAGAATGTCTAAAATTATTCCTGGGTTTGGGAGCTTCCCATTGTAGCTACCAGGTCCACGAGGCTCCCAAAACCAGGAAAAAATGTAGACTTTCAAAGTTGAAACCTATAAGAAATGAAGATGTTTAAAATGTTTTTTTTTTCATTGTTGAAGAAAGAAAATCTTTAGATTGGGCAAAGCATGTAACTAAGGTTTCAATAAAAATGAGAGTGGACCCTGAAGCTGTAATTTTGGATTAATTTTGGATTAACACCAGGGCCATTTTTGTAAATCACTGTAGTAGCTCCTGTAATAATGTTGAGAAGATTGCAACATTGCCATCATAAGGACTTAATTTGTTCAGGACTTTGTTTGGTTATGAAGTCAAACACTTTAAGGCTGGGAATGTCAGATGTAAGGATATCTTGATTTTGCTCTTTAGTATGTTATCATTGGCAGGAACTGATGGAGTGAAACAGCAGATGTAAAATAAGTGATCACGCCATTGCAACGTTATCATTAATGCAGTTACAAATGGCATCTGAGTTAGGCTTTCAGGCAGCCTTAAATCTGGCATTTTCCACATTTTGGCCTCTTGACTTTGTAAACCAAATAATACTTTTTCAAAAATACCTTTTTGTGTGTGTTACTGATTCATTGGATAGTATCCATGACATTCATTGCTATCATCTATCAGGAGTGTTTGAATCTCTTCAGAATTGCTGCACAGATTTTTCTGCTGCAGAGTTAACTCTTGTTAGCAGCAAGGAGAATTTTTTCATGGTGAGTGAGGGGAGGACTAAGCCTTGCTGTGGCTAGGAAAATCTTGGGCTCTGTCTTACTAGTCCTTCACTTCTGTGGATACTTTTGACATGCGGTCACGAGGCATGCTTACATTTTAAAGATCTGGGATCCAACATGAAAATACTTGTGTTACTATTTTGTCACAATGCCCACAGTTTGGGCTGAGGACCTCAAGCATAAGTTAAGGCTTTAGTAATTTCAACAGATAACCTCTGAAAAAAAGGCACTTTTCTATTGCAGTATCTTTTTTTCTGCTGAATTTGAAAGATGTGCTGCAAATAATGGAGCTGGGTGAGTTTTCTTAACATTAAAAATACCACTTGAATGCCAAATACAGGTATTGTGACCAAAATTACAGTACTATGTACTGTAGTTAAACCTGCAATTGTGAAATAAGAGAAACCTTATTGTATGTATCTTTATTATCATATATAGATACTGTGCTTATATAAATAGTTAAAATAGCATCTGTTAAATGTATGATTGTATTAAACTCTCTAAATTTGTGTAAATTATTCTAGTTCTGGTAAACCCAGAGGATTTAGTGTACAAATCCGTAGGGTTTGTCCTGTAATAGGTTTTTTTTTTGGAACTACAAGGAAGTCCATGTATTTAATAATGAAAGCTCAGAGAAAAAATATTTTTGCAATGGAAAATATATCATTCAGCTGAATCCATTGTCTTTTTAAGAGTGCTCTGATTCCAGAGGACTTTCTCAAACAGAACATTATGGTGAAAATACTAAAGCAGCATTCTCTAACTTGGCTTTGGTTTTATTCACTCTTTTCCCAAATTAAAAAATTAAACGTTAATTTTTACTGAAGAATAATATAGGTAAAGTTCTGAATTTAGTAGGTTTTGGTTGGAGGAGAAGACTGCAGACTTTCTAGGAATAAATTAATTACAACAGGGACAGCCCTTAACCTGCTGCTTCGTACATGGTTGCCTGGGTTTCTAGTAATGTTGGAAGCTCTTTGCTTATATTAGAGCTGTAAGCATATTCTGAAGCAATGGGGCACAGCAATGTACCAGACATGGAAGTTAATTTTCTGCCATTCAGTCGTCAGAATATTCCCTTATTCTTACTACTGAGCTTACAATGGACCTGTACAGAGCTGAAAATAACAGTATTGGAATGCATATATCTCTATTTATTAGGAGTTAAAAATAGAAGAGTATCATAATCATCAGGTCTTTGTTATCACGAGTAAGGATGAAATATGGCTTTGAGGGAACATAGGTTCTCCAACTACTCGGGTAGCTGAGTGGTTGTCAGTCAAGCGTGGGAGAGGGGTGCAGGGAAAGGGAGCACCGAATATTTAAGGAACTCACCCAAGGAAAATAGCTGGGACTGTGGTCTCTCAGCACTGGTTTGAGCAAGTACATTTTAGTTTCACTGAACATTAGTGTTTTTTTCTGCCAGGAGACTCCTTTCTCCCTTTATGTTTCAAGTATTCTCCCCATACAGACACTGAGCTTTAAAGACAGATGAATTGCAACCCTACTCAGAGCACCTGTTGCCTGGTGATTAGGGATTTGTGCTAGAACCAAAGAAAACATGAAAATGTTCTGTAGCAAATAGATTTTCTGACTGGTCTTGGCCAAAGTTGGACACCATTTCCACCATCGTGGACACATAAGCTGTGTCCAAGGAAAAGCTGGTCAGGTGAGAAGGGACACCACTGGAGGGTTCTGAAGGCCCTGTGCTGTCAGTAGAGAAGGGGTGTGTGCCCCAGACAAGACTAACTTTCACCCTCAGCTCTTTGTGGTGATTCAGAAATCGCTGGTTCAAAGACCTTGTGTGACAAAATGCCTGTTTTAAGGAAAACAGTCAAATTCAAATTTACATGACAGGAGAGCTATTTGGATTAGGACTGATCAGGTGAAGTAGTACTGGATGATGTTAAAAGTTCCATGAATGTGCGTTTACAGAAGTCTTTATGGTGCATTATGCTGATTTTTTGGTGGACTTGCATGACTCCAGGCAATGTTTGCTGGCTCACAGAACAAACTCCCCAAGCTGCAAGGGTTTCTCTGAGAAGTGCTTTCTGTCTTCAGTCAATGAAATGTCATGTTAGCTATTCCATTGCTTCCTTCATCTGTTACTTTGCTTACCATGTTCCATAGAAGTCCTGACATCCTACAAATGAGGCTGCATCTTCAGCAGCTGATTTACCATTTACTGCCAGGAAGTGTCTTTGAAGAAGGTAGAGTCCAGAAATATCAGGAAAACCTTTTGTGACCATTACATTGATGAGGCCAAATAAAATAAATGGGGAAAAGCATTCTCTCCAAAAATAGATCCTGATGATAGAAAGAGCAGGCTCCAACAGTGGAGGAAGAGGTCCTTCAATACAAACTGAACTGTGGAGGAGGTCTAGAGAAGAACTATGAGGTGCTATACCATCTTGCATCTCATTCCCCACCCTCTCTTCCTCCCCCTGTCTCTGATAAAATCAGTCTTCACAACACAATTTGTTATCAGTTAACTTGGATGAGAAAATCATTCTTGCTCAACAGCAGATCTTATTTCAGCCCTTATCTGATGGGTCAATAACTTATGCCTGTAGCTCTTAAAAAAAAAAAAAAAGACAACAAAAAAAACCCCAACAGAAAAGATGTCGACAAGTTTGGAGTACAAGGAGTGGACTGCTGAATTATATGAGTTCTTTGATCCTTTAGGGCTACTCCACAGTACTCGGTAAAGGTAATTTTACTATATGGTTTTTGGTTTTTTCCCTTCTTCTCTGCCTTTACAAAATGGTACAGTTGACGTATAGCTGAGAAGCTGGCAAATGAACTCTGCAGCACAGAAACGGTTAAAAAAATTACCTTAAGATTATTAACCACACCAGTGCTGAAGTAATGAAAGGACTTGCTTATACCCACAAAAGCAGAGAAGAGAAAGGTCAGAATTAGAACTGGAATTCCATACTTAGTTTGAGATTTCTAGTTATGGCAGCATATTTTGTGTATAGGGTTATTAGTCTTTGGCAAGCCCTGCTGTGTCTAAACACTTTTGGGTGGGCTAAGGATGAAGTTTCAGTTTAACTCAGAATTTTCTTGCTTTGTGGTTTTAGACTTTATATTATAATAACATTCCATGAGCATCAATTTTTGTGGTACAGTTCATTTGTAGAAGATGCTATTTTTACACAGTGCTAGTGATAATAGAAGTCTGTTGCATTAGATTTTAAAAGGTGATCTTCATTACTTTTTTTCTGACAAAGAAATATATTATCTAGGATACAGAACTGTGACAAGCTGTTTGTGAAATAATTCAACAAATCTTGTATTTTCTTGCCATTTTCCCCCGTTATCCTGAAAGGGAATGCAGCCATGAACCAAACTTTACCCTCTCGGTGCTTTAGTATATGGGCTGAAACGCACTCCTGGATATCTTATTACATTCTGTATGCACCACTTGTATAGGACTGTCAATGTCTGTCACCAGTCCTGCCTTAATACAGTCTCCTGTTCTTAATTTCTTGTGTTTAGACTCAGCGCAGCACAAGTACAAAGCCACTGTCTTTTTTTAGTGTTGAATTTTTAATGTTTCAGCATTTGTAATGATTTCATTACACTACTGAACAGAATTGGACTTTAAATTTTGCAGATACCACTGTATTTGGAAAAGGAACTGTTCTTTCCTCCTTTGAAGAAGTGTGTACAGTACATTGTGTACTCTGTTCTGTATGTATCTGTGTCTCCGAATTAGTTTGTATCACCTCTGTTATAAAAATCCTTTTCTTCCACCACTACTCTGAAATTGCCTTTCATACTCAGTGTAACCTATGAATTGGTCCTGCGAGTGAGTCATTCCAAGGTTGTTGTTCTTCCCTTATAACTACATTTAGTATAAAATACTGTGCTCTATGTTATGTCCATCTTGCTCAGATGGAACAGTGTCTGCTGAGATGGAAAAGCGAAATGCAATATCAGAATACATTTAAATGTAATAACGTCTCTAGAATCTTTCTTTTTATGGTACAGAAATAACAGCTCTCCTGCCGTTATCACTGCTTTGGATTTTAGAGCCTTGTGGTACCACAGTATTTCAATCACAGGCTTGGCCTTGCAGTTCAAAAATGCAACTGATGTCCAAAGGAGTTTTGCTTTCTTCAGGGACTGGGATTTGGCCTCAGGTCAGCTACCTAACCCTATCTTACGTACCCCTTTTTCTTACATAAAGATGTACATAAGCTTTATTGTTCTAGGTACCCTGCATTTCTTGTATTAACAAAATTATACACCTGGGGTTAATTTTCAGGACTATTGCATTTTATACATACTGGCCCTAAAGAAACCTTACTGAGAACATTAAATTCATTTTCTATTGAGTGTTGTTTTTCCTATAAGTACATGTGCATTCCAAGGTCCATCAAACACAGAGATTTTAAAGTATTAAACCAGTATTAGCTATCACAGTTACAACATCACATTTTATCTGTCCCTCCTGCAGCTGCAGTTGCAAAGCTGTGGCTGAGGTTCACTTGAGTTGTGCTTTCCTCAAAAAATAATCATTTAGTTTTACTTTTCCACACACAAGCTGTGAATCTGGGGTAAGAGACAAATGCACAAACCCACTGATACCCAGCTTCTCTGCAATACTTCCAGCAAGATTCCCTGCAGTTCTTTTTCCCAGTAAGTAGCATCAAGAGTGCTGGTAGTTGGAAGGGAACTTCACTGGCAGAGGGAAACTCATGCCAGGAAACTTGTTGTAAAACAATCACGTCTTTCCATCCACACACTCTCACTGAGGGTTTTCAGAAACACGTGGCTCATGTGAAGTTGTGATGCTCTCACGGTGTGATTCAGGCTGCCACCTGTATGGGACATCTCCATAGTTCCTTAAGGACCATCTGTTACTACTTGTAAAAATTTTCATGTTTCCTTTAAAACCCCTGTTTCTAATTCAAAACCTTTGCATAAGTAGATACACGTAACTAAAGAATCAGTGTGTTTTCCTGATAAAGGGAGATTGTCCACTGTTCCTTTGAGCTGTTTCTTGACCCAGTTCTATGTTACAGTTTTGTTGCTGTGATCTACAACAGTCTGTGCATGTGGTTGAGTGCCATGGGCCTGGGTGATCTGAATTTATGGACACTGGCTGTTGTACAGTAGCATCCTGTGCAGACACTTCCACGCCCACACAGGATGCCTCTGTGTAAAGATACTCTGCTTTGAAAGCAGATAGACATTATTGCTTCCTACTCCTAGGCTAAGTCTTCATCTTGATAGGCGAGCTTGTCTGGTTTGCCATGTGACTGTAGGAGCGCTACCAAACAAAGACGGGGCAGACTTCACCTTTTAGTTACAAATTTTAAATGGATTTTAGCCAGTTCTGAAATTGTGCCCTAAACTTACAGAGGGATTTTGCAAAACAGTGAATAAACTTCAAATTGATGTGGGTGCTAATCTCTCTGTATACGCCAACCCCATGTATACAGCTACTTTGGGTATATTTGGAAAACAGCCTATAGGTGCAGTGTTAGTGTGGGTAATTCAAGAATGAAACTTGTCCTAAAACTCACCAGTGGATGCAATTCCAGTGGCAAACAGTTCTACTTGAAAAGAGATTGAAAATGATTTGACGTTGGCAGCCCTAGCTAACTGAAGTATATAGCAACCATTCTAGTTTGCAGTAGTTTTAAGTCTGTCTTTAAAAGTGTTTCAGGAATCATTTTGAAGTAGAAATCTGAGAATATGAGATACACAGAAGGAAATGTTTCTGTCTGTCATGAAAAATCTGTATCTAGCTAGAGGCTGCAGTGATTGTGAAGAAGAATGATAGTATCTCAGCTATGCAGTATGCATTTTTGACTGTCAAAATTTGCATGTATTTAATGCATTGAACTGTTTTTAAAACACTGTTCTTAGAATACTTGTCAAAATATTTTCTATAATGGATGAATTTAAATCTAATTAACATATTCATGTTTTAAATTTACAGGCATTTTTTGTCCAGAGAAGTGCATAATTTATATTCATAAATAAGAATCTGATATACTATATTCAGACGTAGTATATAGCTCAGGTTTAAATTGAATTTGGATGATGTTCAGTCATAATACATCTTACTCATCAATGCAACTTTACATAGGTGTTCATTAATATTCTCTTAAAAGAGTGAATAAATGTTTTATACCTACAACCTATTTCTTATAGTTGGATTTTTTAAATGCTGGAGTAACAAAACGGAGATAAAGCTACATTGGATACTTGTTTTGTGCAAAACTTGGTCGGTGTGTGTAATGCTTATAAATAAAGGTGCAAAAGCAAATAGCCTAGATGTCCGGTAAGATGACATCTATATAAGCTCTCTGCTGAGTTCTGAGTAATCTTTTGTTAGTTCCCCCAATAACTCAGACTAATCAAATACAGGGACATAAGCGATATCATGTAATAGCTTTTTGGAATCAATAAATATGCCATGGTTTTGAATTACTAGCAGTGTAGATGTGGCTGATAAGCTCAATTGTTGGAAAACTGATCCCATAAAAGTGAAAAGTGAGATCTTTAAAAAAAATCAGATGAAAGCCAAATCTTCTAGGAAACAGAAATAAAATGTGTCCAAGTTCTACTCTGCACAAATTTGGACAAATAATTAATGATATGATAGAAATATGTGAGTTTAGCAGTGATATCTTTCAGGATCCAGGTTATTAACTGTGGATAAACCAGAACTGTCGGTTAAAGAAATGGGCTATCAGTTTTCTCAGTCTTCAGAACATCTTCAGAAAACTGCCTTGGTATCAGTATTTAAACTAAAAACTTAGGTGTAATTGTGACAGAGGTCTATACTGGTTATTTTCTAAAGCTTAAATACAGGTAAAGCTTAGGGATAGAAAATCTCCGTAAAACCAGCATATCCAGTGTAGAAGCAGAGACAGGTAACAGAGATGATTCCTCAGAGTATCCTTTTCTTTGTTTATCTGCCTTGCCAGTGTGCCTTAGTTTGTGACTCCCAAGCATCTAAAATTTATATAACATCTTACTAAAAAGACGGTGAAGCTTATGCATGGTATGCTAAGCTTGTACATAACCATTGGCACATAAAATCCTTGTTGAAGGTATCCTTAGGTAGGAAAGACTTTTCTAATGTTGAACAGCAGGAATTGCTAGTGCGTGCTACTGGTTTTTCTTGACTGAGGTCTCTGCTGTAAGTGTTAGACATCCCATTCTTCACTGGGTATGGGTTGAACTGTGATTTCTTTGCCCCACTGCTCTTTAATGAGTTTCAGACTTCTAGACAGACTTTGGTGGCATAGGAAATCATGTTCAAGTTGTATGGCCAAAGTACACTGAAATTCTATATAAGATATTGGGCATATTTCAGATGGTATGTAGGTTTATTGAGTAAGTTCTGCGGTAGCTGGTCTTACTTGAGATGTTTGTGGAATTGGGATGTATTAATCTGAGACCCACAGTATAATAGGTGCTGATATCTCTGTGTGGGTAACATTATGCGTACCAGTGCACTGTGTGGAGGCTGAGTGGGTGGGGAGCTACTGGGATTGAGAGGCTTGTGTGTTGTCAGTGCAGTGGTTACAGAGAGTGGATAACAGTTTGATGCTTCCTCCCCCACGGTATATATTTTAGAGGAAGCTCTATGGATAGTAGCATTTATAGAGCTGAGATATATTTAATGAAGATAATATATTTTGTAATTTGGGCTGTTTTGGTTCAGTACTCATCATTTATTTATATGCTGGTAGCATCCATATTTAGTGCTGTATACATTAATAACACTATATTTAGTAAATATGAACTATAATCATTGTGCTATTTAATTTGGGTCTAATAAGTACTTGCCAGACTAATGTGTAGTCATGTAGTTGGGCAGATGTACAAAAATGTCATTAACTTGTTTTGATTTGCGGACAGTGATGTATGTGGCAATGTCTGTGAATACTCCTGCTTTTCTTACACCACAGCTACCTCATTTGCCAAATATGGCTATGATCCTTTGTCCATGTTAATTGAGAATGGCATCCTTATTCATCATGTGCAGGGTTTTTTTCAGCCACTAAAATGCTGTCCAAAGACTACTCAACTGAGGAAAACTACAGAATAATACAGAGTGCTTGTTTATCTGTTGTTGTAAGCCTTCTGTTTCATCCCATTGTAATGAATGGGAAAAGGAACTCTCACATCTGAATGCAATGCTGCTGCTAAAGAGCACAAAGTTCTTTTGGAACATCAGCATTAATAATTGGACCAGGATTTGCCTGAAATATTTTCATCAGCAATGTCTCTGTTCAATGTTTCTTCTTTTCTTTGACCTTCTGAAAAATAAGTGAAAAATGCATTAAGGTAATTTACATTAGTTGTCAAAACCTGTGTTTATTTCTTTGATAATAAAGGTTTCCATTCCTTGATTAAATTTATGTTTATATTTGACATTTTCCAGGGATGCATAAATTTGTATGACAGTTAAAGTCTACATACTCCCAGTATCTAGTGCCAGGTTGAGTTGAATTTGGACACATCACATAAATAAAAGTGGTTTTATGTTTCACCTTCATCTGGTAGGTGAGCACTCCACCTTTTCTTGTGAAACATAATCGGTTTTGACATGGCAAAATTAGATCCTGGCTATTTATTATCTGCTGAAATCAAAAACCATAACTGGGAAAGCATGTGGTAAGTCCATTGGAGCAGCTTGCACGCAGAGAAGAAAAGGGGAGGCATTCCAATTTTATAAGCTCAAGGTGATTTTCTCTAACACCTAGACCGTTTTAATTAATTACCCTGAAAGATTGAGTAAATTATTATTTGAATACTTTATGGCATTACATGTTAACATTTCAAGGACAAAGTGCTGTACTTAGCTTTTCAACAATGCTTCATCTGTCAGAATATATCTTCTGAATTTATGTAGTATACTGCAGTGTAGAGGGTAGTCAGAACTTGAGTACTGTGAATTATTACAAGGAACCTGAGTCAAATATGATCTACTGAAATGGGAGCCCTAATATTTATGGACACCTGGTAGGGACCTACAAATTAAGAAAACCACAGATCTTGCTTCTTGAGAATTAAGATTTTTTTAATCTTTTCTTACATTAGTTTTTGCTCTTTTTTTTTTTCTTTTTTTTTTTTTTGACATGAAAGGATTAACTGAATGCCATTAAAATGTGGATTGCAATATGGGTATAGGCTTTGCTGATAATGGCATGCTCACGAAGTACAGCTCTGTATAGTTGCATGGTGAGATGCTGCTTCACTTGCACTGCTTACACAATATGCACAACATCTCCATTTTGTCTTCCTTTATGACTTTCAGTTTTGACACTTTAGCTTTGGGAAGAAGACCTAAGACATAAAACAGGTACCTACTTGATGGACATACCTGTGTGTTTCATATAACCTGTTTAAATCAATGGGGTATGTGAAATGTGATAAGTTGTTTAGATGGTGTTTGGTTACAAAACATCAACTATACTCCAGCTTTACTGGAGCTGTACTCCACAGATATAATCTTTCTTCCACTAGAAGAGTATACAACCTTTTAGTAACTTCATCCTACCATCAGTAGATTAGATTAAATCCCCATTTACTGCATTATATTAATATTTTCAATGGCACACTAATCCAAGAAATAAATGTGTCAGTTTCTATGGCTACCCTGTAATGGGCACAGCCATAAGACAGTGCCTTAAGGCCACGTAAAAGACTTAATGTACAGATTGAATAGAAGCACATTATTTATTACTGAGCTATCAAGCTGGGAAAATTTAGTGATCTCATTTTTTAGATTTGCTCATTTGACCTGGGCCAATTTGCTTGGCTGATAATATTGAGTATTTAATACCACAATGTTTTCTCAGTTTTAAGGATAAAGTGATTCATGCTAATTTTTTTCAGAACAGTTTTGTGGAATGAATGATTTTTATGGCCCTATGATACTTATTGATAGTTCTTTGCATTTTGTGTGGCTTGAAAATTAAGTAAGACTCTTTCAGCCTTTGAACAAACACATCAGAATTCAAGCGTACTGGTAGACAAAGTGAGAGAGACGCTGCTTTCTTCCTTCTCTCATGTCTTCCTCCCAAGCCCCAAGATAGGTTGAGGCATTCTAAGCTGTAAAATAACTTACCATGAAGTAAGATGGGGTGACCAGTGTGAGTCTCAGGGACTCCTCTGGCTCTGAAGAGTCTTTGGGGCTGATGCCGGTTGGTCATTTAAAGACGGAGTTCATCAGCCGTGTCCATGGTGGCTTACCCCTGGTGTAACAGGGGTAACTGTAACATGCCAGTTTCTTACTTGGGGACCCACACATACAGCTTAGGATGGAAGATATGGATCTCTTCACCCTCTGCCCTGTGACGACTTTAACACGTTGCTCATAGGGTAAGAAAACCTATCACCTGTGATGCAGATTAATCCCCACCACAACTTGGCTTCCAGCAGCAGTGATGGTGTTTGCAAGTGACAGGATGGTGCAGCCCAGGGCATTTCTGTGCCCATTCATAGCAGAAGAAGTATCAGTGTCCTTAGAGATGAATTACAGGAGTAAAACACTCAGGAGACCTGTTTGGCTGCAAGCTAACATAAAGTGACTGAAACCCCTGTTGGTTAGAGAAGGTCTGGGGTCAGACCCATAAAATACTTACGAGTCAAAAGGTGGTGGGAGTAACGAGGCAGCATACTGTGAGAGCAGGTTTCTTCTCAGTGTTTCTCCTCCTTTTGAGAACTGAGCAATACTTTGGGTAGTGATGATTGTATCATGACTTGAATGCAAACTAGTGAGTCCCCAAATAATGTGGCTTTGCTAAAAATTTGTTTTTTGAATATGATTTGAGGAATCTGCTGGTTGTTTTCTTTCCTGTGCAGAACTTGTGGTTATCACATCATTTTCAAAGGGTTTGTTGAAAGACAAAATTGTTCCTACAATATATTCTTTTACACTTCCTAAGAGATCTACTAATAACACTTTTAAACTGCAGCACTTGCCAAAAGCTGACATTTTCAGAATTTCAAATGTCAATAAAACTGTTTAAAACATTGTAAGGAGGCTGAAGGAAGACAAGAGAGACTTAGCAGAACGTATTAGTGGTTTTAACGTGGGTCTACTTAAGCCTTAAAATTTATGTTCTGGAAAAGCCCATTTCCAGTAAGTCAAAATAACCTTCACGACAAATTTTATCAACATAAATGCTAAAGACAAGTGACAGATATATATAGAATATAGTTGACATGGAATGCAAACATATTTTAACAAGTTTTAACCCATGAGCTGGTTAAAAAAAATAATAAATGTATCTGTGGAGTAATATAGACTTAGGAAAGCAGAGGGTAATATCTTTGTCACCTCATGATGACTAGTTTTTACATGTTTTTGTTTTTTTGGTATGTTTTGCCATTGCCAACACTGCTCTTAAGTATGTTTGTCCATTCAGGCACATCTGGCATAACTAACAAATGGTTATTACACAGTCTCACTTCAAGTCAGAGTAGCTGATAGGAAAATAACTAGAACTATTCACAGTGTAAATGTTAGAAGAAAGAGGAAGTTTGAGACTTCTGGGCCTTTACATGTGAGCAAAAAACCTGGTAACAGAGGTATTATTATAAACTGCCCTGCACTGTGTGAGATGCAGTGTTTCCAAACACTAAATTTACCAGAGACATGTTTTGTCCCTCTTGTGCAGCACCTTTATGCAATGTGTTCTGGTACATGGAAAGCACCTGATGTGCTGAGCACACTGTTACATTAGGGACAAAGGCTTATGCAGCAATGTCGTTAAACTGCTATAGCTTCTCAAATTTTGTTTGCTGTCTCAAGAGAAAAAAATTGAAGGTTTCATCAGCTGCCTATAAAGAACTACTCTTTACATTCAGTCCCAGTAAAGTTCTGTTATCAAGACAGCCTTTCTGAGAGAGTTCAGGGTACTGTACGAGCCATGCGGTCACAGTCATTCTGGCAGCGCTTTCACAATTAGTTCAGACGCAGTCTTGTACTTTATAGGTTAGCAGTGTTGGTAGAGGGATGAATGGCAAATAAAACCCAGTTTAAGCCTTTTGTTTGAAAGAAATGCAATGTGGCTAGCAACAAAATTATTTTCCATGTGGAATAAGACATCTTGTTGTGTTTATTGTATTTGGTAAAATATTGCACATAGCATTGTTATAAGCAAATGAGACTTTCCAAGTAACAAGTGCCCTTTGTTTGAACAAATAATTTTCTATGCAAAGGTTAAACACTGAGAGATTTTTCTTGTTCGAGTCATGCTCATGACTTTGGAAAGTCACCAAGTAAGTATGCTTAAAAAAGAAAATGTGAATGGAAAATTCTGAAGCACTTTGCCCTTTTTGGTTCCTAAGAGTGAGCTATCGTTTCGTTCCACCATGGTCATTAATAATGACAGATGTATGTGGTGCAGAGTTCACCTACATTATTGTCAGTAACAGGGATAGAGAGAGAATATTTATTACAGCAGGAGGAGGGAGGGGAAAGACATGATGTTGAACCAGAAGACAAGAGCAGAGTTCAGTGTTTTTCGTTTGGGTGGAAAGGGGGGTTAGCTGAGAGCATGCATTAAGGTTTCTTAGAGACTGATGCAGCTCTCATTGAAATCAGTTGAAATACTGCTACAGGCTGCTCTGAGAGGTGGATTGACTGGATGTTTAATATATTGTGCTTTACAGTACTTCAGTAATGCAGATTCATTTCAACTCAGCAAAAGCTCTTATTGGTTTGGATTTGCAAAAAAGCATGGTAACAATCTCATTTTATTTTTTTATTTTTGTGAACTGGTCAAGCATTAAATCATGTTTATGAAATGATAAAAGGACACTCCAGCTTGACACCTATTCATTTTTACAATATAAGCAAGTATAGCTTTAGGTTGTGCACTTGTTTTGTAGCACAGCTTGCTAGTTTTTTGGAGTATTATTACATTATTCTTTTTTTTAAAAAAAAACACCAATTTTCTCTCTTGATTTTGCTGTGTGAAAAATAAACACAGCATCCCCAGACTAGCAGGGGGACCGACAGCATGTGGGCATCCCTGAAGATCATGTACCTGTCTGCCCATGTTTCATCCCACCTCTCTTTGGTCATTTAACTGTGTCATCAAGAATACTCTGAAGGAAGAGATGTAGCATCTCCAAAGAGGCCATTTTAATATTAGAAGCCTCAGTCAGTGATAGGGCTTGAAAGAATTCAGGCCTTCAGGTCATCATTATGTTTAAAAATGCATTTTAGGAGATGGGCATTTAGTCCAAAAGTTCGCTTGATAGTAAATCATGTCTGGATAGGTTTGGGAATATGAAAGCATGGTGTAATTTATTTATCACCTGAAAATTTATGTTCTTCTTAAGAAATTATTCCCAGATGAATTTACATAGCATGAAAGACAAATAGATGGAACTCGGATACCTGATTTTTGCACAAGATTGAATGGTTTTACCTCTGTTCCCACCCTTTAACCAATGCCAAGTGATTTGTAAATTGCCACTTTAAATACAGTTTTCAACTAGTCACTTTGTCACAGAATTTTGCTATAGTAAGTAGCAATATTAAGTTACATTGGGTCTCAGTTGTTTTTGATCTACTGACACCGATTTTTGGACCATGAGATATCAATGATATGAGACCTATGGGCTGGCACAGACGTTTGAGAAAGTGGAATGTATTGCAATATCGGGGACCGTTATTTACAAACTGTTGAAGTATCTGGATAAACAGAGTCTCATTTGTACACCTGGGTGTCTGTATTAAGCTACAAATATCCATTATTATTTGGGACTGTGTCATTGTGCTAAAAGTCATCACTAGATATATTTAATCAGTAAGTTAATTATTGGCTGTTCTGGAAGGAGAATGTATTAATACAACAAACCATCTCATTCCAGTTGATGTTTACAGTCTCATTACCTAAAGATTATAGAAAAAAAAAGAGGCTTCATAAAATGCCTTTAGAAGTTAATAAATCCAGGTCTTGAAGGGGAAAAGAATTAGTACATTACTAAGGGAAAAAAAACAAACCAAAACATCCTTAGGAGCCATTTACTTGTTGCTAGCTTTAGCTCAACATGTGATTGCTTCATCAGAATTAAAGCAGTGAGGCCAGGGCAGAAGACTTGCTTGGTGGCCTGACTTTCACCGTGAGGTTAGCTGACACCTGAGGTATCCATGCCAGACATCCTTTGCATAACAGCCTGCTCAGCAAGCGAAAAAGTTCCATTCTCTGCTAGATTTTTGTCTGGAGGCACAGTTACAGTGATAGTGGAGGACCCTTTTGAGGACCTGACAATAGAAACAAGAGCCACTTTGTAAAGGGAAGCTCTTCTTGCTAGTGAAAAAAAATACCACCATAATTTCAGTGCTTTTCCCATTGTTATCTGCTACTGTTGGCATAGCGGAAGCCCCTGGTGACATTGGCACAGATGTTTGTTCTTCAGCTGTTAACAAAAGGTATAACTATTTTGTTGAGTTTTTAAAAATGAGAAGCTTCTCTGAAGGGAAGGTGTACCTGGGGCTGATCTTCACCTGCTGCAAGTTGGGAAGCACACTGGCTAGGTGGTGTTGAGCGGTTATATGCAAGTCTTAAAACTTCCGCCATTCCTGCTGTGGGCAATGAAGTCTAAATTTCTAAAATTTAAGATTTTAGATTTAAGATGAAGATTAAAATTTAAAATTTAAGTCTAGATTTCAAAAATCCTATTTCAATAGGTTTCTGTTAGCTTTACTGGATTTTAGGGGGTGTTGTTTCTAAAATAACTATAATCCAGAAAAGAAATAAGTAACTAAACACCAGCAGGTTTATAAGGTGTTATCTGACTGACTGTCTGTAATAAAATGATGGAACTCATTCTCTTAGAAGAAGGTACTTCATTTTGTGTGTAAGGTAAACTGCAGGACTAAAACCTATCCTGTTTCGACTTCTGTATGTCTTATTATTTTGGGGTTTTGGCTTAGCTTTTATAACAATACATTATTTAAATTACAACATTTTAACCTTTGAAACAGTAGTCTGAGACCTACTTCAGACATCTTTTCCCCTTTCTCTAGGAAAATAACATATCCTCATGATCCTTTCCCATGTGGGACTGTCAGTTGAGGTGAATTTTATGTAGCAGCTGTCATTAATATAAGTACTACACTTCTGAGTATTTTGCAAACTGTAGTAATACATAATTTCTGCCAGAATGAATGAGTTTTGAATTTTCTAGTGACTATTTAACAGAGAATAACATAAGAAAAGAAAATGAAATAATTGTAGTACTTCATCTTTTATTAATGGCAGTGTAAAGAACTTTATAATTGAAAACAGCATTCAGAATAAATACTAGAAAGTGGCTGCATGGGAAAAATAAGTAGGACTGTTATTTAAGATATTTCTGAAAACTTTTGGGCAATCATGAAATATTGCTTATACTTCACAGCATTTACAAGAAATATGAGCAGTTCTAGAAGTGAAAGAAGAGCAATGAGCTTGCACTCCAAAGATTGAATTGTACTCTGGTATGTGAGGGAGCAGCAAGAGTAGATCTTGCCTGTGGTACAGGTGAGAAGAATTGGAGGTCTTGAGTCTTCCAAGGTAGTTAGATGAACACATCCTAAAACCTGTCACTGACACTGCTGTTGACCTTCTCTTTGTGAACAGTCTCACTAAAGAAAGGCGAGTACGTGGGCTGGCAGATGGATTTGTCTTTCTGTATCCAGCCAGGGCCCCATCAGGTCTGACCAGCAAATGTTAATCTGTTCCTCCCCATGTTGCTATCTGATAACTGGCTGAAGAAAGGATTTAGGCATTCAGTTCTGTACCTCTTGGTGCCATATCAGCTTTGTCTTCAAGTACATGAATCTGTCTTCTTTTGCGCCTTTTAGCCTGTGTTTAGTGTGTGGCTGAGCCCACCACTTTTTATCTCAGTCATATTTTAAACTTGAAATGTTTGCTCTTCTCTGCTGCTTCTTGGCAATCAAAGGTTATTTTCTAAGCTAAGTGAATAATAAAATACTGAGTTGAGAGTTATGGTGGTGATATGAGTGAAGTTAGCAAAAGATCTACAGTCATTACAGAATCAGCTTTGATACACTGAGGTTTTGCATAGTCCTGATAATTCTGGAAACACATGAATCATAATTTCTTTTATTTTTGGAGAAAGATCTAATGTACAGATAAGTCATCGTCTTTATATTAAAGAGGCACTACAGAGACCCAAGTAGTTCTTCATATGCATTAAGTGCGTACATGAGCTCGTATTTTTCTGAACTAAAGAGCAGTCATTTTCTGTAACTGTTGAGTTAAAACCTGCTCTGAGCTGCGTTGCCAAATCCTGCCAGCTTTGCTGCTGGTTCTAAAAGACTGTTGTCACAGCATTTTGCCAGTAGTAGGCATAGGACAAGCCCAAAGTAATAAGCAGATCTAGTTTTACGGATCAGAATAGATACAGAAGAAGAGGAAAGATTTATTTGACCACTTTGTGTTTACTTGGTTAAATTTGTGTACTGGCGTACATTTATACCGCATTCAATAGGAAGCATCTCCATAGTAATTTAATATATAGAAACACATATAAACTGTAACCAAACATTGTTACATTATGTCTACAAGGGAAAGGTAGTGAGTTCCAATTCTGCAGGAGTCACCTTCTATTAGGGTTTCTTTCTATCCTTATTCTGAATGTCAGATGGATCGCTACATTTAATTAAGCAGTAACAATTGAGGTGCAGATTATTTCCTGGGGATTAATGACCAGCTGGACAGAGTTGATAGCCCAAGGTATTGGATAGATTATGCTGCATAGCCTCATGGATTAAGTATGAGCCCTATATTGTAGAGGTAGTCACTTTGAATAGAGTAAGAGAAAGCGTCACATTGAAGATAAAGTCTATTTTTTTTTTATCTTTTGTTCTTTTAGCACCAATTAGATCAGTACCTATCCAGTTCTCGATCATCCCTTTTTCCAGAAATAACCTGTATTTAAAATGACCCTTTGTTGAGGAATACAGACCACTCCTTTTTTTAGTTCCACATTGTCCTCTTGTAGCTGGAATGGACTAAGGAAAAGATGCAGAGATTTGTAAAGAGATATTACATATTTTTTCAAGACATCACACAACCATTTCGGTGCAAAATTTATTTTCCAGGTTTACTACAGTTCGCATGCATCTTATGAACGATTTTGTCCTTGTTCTGCACTAGGAAATGCATTTAATTGAAACTTTGTAGACTCTATTTCAGTGCTTCTTCCAGTACATTTTGACATGGCTGTTTTTCATAATGATGGTACATCTTAACTGGAACTATACACATCTAGATCCCTTTTCCTGGCCAGTGTTCAAGCATCAAATTTTATACCTAGTAGTTCTGGTTTTGTTCATGTTTTTACTTTGACAGGAGTTTGGGAGAGGTATCATTTTAAGCATATAACCTGGAGAGCCAATGGCAAAATCAGTACAGAGTTTTAAGCCTGCAAACACTAAACAAGAGAGCACATCTAAGGAGGGCCCAAAGACCCAGTTTATACTCTAGGTACCTGTTGGAAGATGCACCCCCTGCTTCTCAGTAGATTCCCCTACAATATTGTCTCCATGAGCTGGGGGTTGGACACACTCAGGTGTCTTGCCATCTTGAAGTCAGGACATGTTCATGGGTTTGCACTAGGATGCACACTGAAGCACACCTTGTTTTGCATTGTATTGCATTGTAGGCAGCCAAAATCAGCTTTCTCCTGTTTGCAGTTAAAACTGCTCAGCTCTGGGAGCTTCTTCTGAACTGTTTCTTATCCACACTGGGCTCATTCATCATCACTTGTCCTGAATCATACTTTCTTATTTATGTCCATAGTTACTTGATTTTATTGTATTTCTTACTGCTATAGAGAGCTAGCTGAGGTCTAAGGTTTGCACATATCATAGCCTTTGTAATTTTGTGTCTGCCTACTTGCTACAATTAGCAGAAATGGGGGATATAATAAAATGTCAGAATGTTAATAAATACAAATTTTCCATGAGTGCTTCCCTCTTATTTCTTTCATATCGCAGGTGTACCATCACCATGATATCTAGGCTCAAAATGCAATATGTAAGAGAAGAACATCAGTCGCTGTCTGTAAATTAATGATTTTCTTCACCCGTCCCTTGATAGAAAATGAAAAATTAATAATGTCCTAAATATGCCATGAAATATTTGCAGCATTTTTCTGACTTGAAAGAAGGAATATAGTATGTCCTAGTCCTTGTGGGCTGGGGTCTGTCCTGGCCTTATGCATTTGTGTTACTTGGGTAGCAACAGCACAGATGTCTTACACAGTCCAAGCAGGGATCAGCTGTGATTCTGGCTCTTCCTCTTGCAGGATGCCTGGGACATCTCACATCCAGGGAGCTCTGGAGCCGCTGCCATGGCCAGGACCCTTGGGTCATGCCTACTGCCAACCACATTGCCATGAAACAGGGAGCACCTTGTGCTCCATGAGTCTCAGATCTGAGTGCCCAAGAGCAGTTGAGAATACCCATTCTCTGGGCATAAGGCAGTCTATCTTTTATTGTGCTTTCTGTAGAAAGCACACTTGAGCCTATGTTACGTTTGAGTAATTGGCTGCAAAGTGCAGGCTTCTAGATTGTGAAAACGTGAGAGCCTCCGTCTTGCCAAGCAGTAGAGGCTGAATTGCAGGCTGCCAGAGCTGAAAAAGAAATACAGTTTGGGTGAATCAACCAGCATTCTATACCATGAATAGACAATGTTCAGAAGAAAATTTCATTAAAGAAAAAAATTAAAAAGGAAGGGAAAATACTTTATGTGGCTGTAGCTTTAATGATTTCCTACTGTGCTTTTTCTCTTTCCCATAGAGTAGATTGTGAACCGTTCTTTTTTTCTTTAATACCTGATAATTTCGTTAACTGAAATCTTAATTTTAGTATGCTAGATGCATACCCGTTGGAAAAAAAAAGATATTTTAAAATCAAAATATTTGTGGTTTCTGTATTAAGTAAACATGAGACCTTGCATTATTTACTTTAATATAGTGATAATTCAAATAAATAAAAGAAGCATACGAGCACATTATTTCTCTGGATAGAAATGGGAGGCAACTTGCTGTACACAGAATCTAAAGTATGCTCATTCAGGCATTAAGAGACCTTATGCAATCATATTTCATCTTCTGTGTGAATCCCTGTAATTTGGATTTTCCTTGTGATTTATACTATATATTTCAACATCTGAAACACATTAGACAGATATCAGATGAATGTATTGACAAATTGAAACATTTCTCTGACTGAACATTTGAATATATGGGAATGTTTTAGTTTAACAATGAATAAATTAAGCATAGCATTGTGGAAAGCAAGGTCCAAAGGAACGAAAACTCCTATTTGTAAAATCTGTGGAAGAAAAGAACTGAGGAAGGGAAGTGTGTGTGAGTGATGTGGCAGTTCAAATGAGGATGTGAAGGTGTGATGAAAAAAAAGGGAGAGAAGTTCTGCACTTCTGCACATGTCTAATGGGTAAAAGTATCTGGAAGGACCAGATTTTCTGGCTACAAAGAATGACCTACTAGTAAAGCAGAGGAAGAAATCTAATAATGGGGAAGAAATAAAACTAAGATAGGGACTTGGTGCACTGGAAATAAAGAAGAGAAATGCACAGTCAGAAGATAGCTGCTCTGCAGCAATTTTTTGATATACTATCTCCACAAAGCAAGGCAGAGATAATAGAGGGGCCAGGAGCCAGAAACAGCTAGAAATTGCAGAAGATAGGAAACTGTAAGATACAGACTGCTGGGTGATCTGCACCAGCATCTGACAAAGGCATGACATGCAGTTGGACGTTCCTGAAAAGAATCAATGCGCTTGACACCAGAGGAGCTAAAAGCAATCCACAGGCAAGGGTTCATTTTGGGACAGGTGATGCTGTCATCTGCCATAGATCCCTGTCAAGGTCTGGGAAAAAACCTCAAAGAAGAGAACATTTCAGTAGAACAGCAGTGTTGACTGGGTGATCATAAATAGAGTCAATTTAAATGTAATTGAGAGATCAGCCAAAGAAGACAGTTATTTTTTTGAAGGAAACTGAAAACCCCAGCAAACGAATGAAATTTTACTGCAGAATGACATTAAACTACAAATACATTCATATATCTGTGTACACATAGTTATATATATGCACTGCTCTGCACACTTATTTTCAAGTCTTATTCCTGAATCTAATTTTTCTGATTTGGAAATGGGTAGATCAATAAGAAAACAAGTCAAACCACAGTTAGAGAACAATTGCAGCTAGGACCAGTAAGATAAATCCAGAGAAGTAGAAAGCAAAGCAATATGATTATAATCTGTTGTAAACTGGAAAATTGAATTGCTTGGCTTTTTTTCTAAAGTAAGAAAAATATTGTGTTTCTACATGTAAGCATGTATTTGAATAAGAGAAGCATGTGGACAGGAATTCTCATTTACCATTTTGACATGAGGAGGAAAGTCTTTTGCAGTCTCTTTAAGAGATCTCAGAATAAAGACCGGTGGATTGAACAATGAAGAGATTATAAGAGAAACTGGGAAATTTTTGCAGTCAAAGGTGCAGTTGTTGAACTTTATTTCTAAAGCAGCAGCTAAAAAAGTTAAGTCCTGAGGGACTCTGAGCCTGAGTGAAGAACCAACTCAAGAAGAGCATTGAGACTAAGTGGAGAAGCTCTAAGGGTTAAAGTCTTATCAGGGAGGTGAAATTGGCCAACAAGTAAAGCATGTTGGACTTTGCAAATGATAGTAATAGAGAACAAGGAAAGAAATGTAGCAGCTGTGCGGTACAGAAAGGTAGAGACTACAAATTGTCAATAAGCATCTCAGTATTTGAATTGAACATATTTTATTCAGTCAAGAAAAATGACATTGAGTAGATGGGAAGAGGAATATGTATATGGAAGTAACAGACACTGAAGTGCAAAATAATCTTGAGAGAGAAAGGTACTGCCATCAAGGCAATAGAATTGTGAAAGGACTGGTGACAGAAATCGCAAGACCTGTTGGATTGGGTTTGAAGTATTATTTAGTATGTTCTTATTGAATGATGTGATTAGTCATACAAATAAGAGTTCATTAATTTGCTGATAACCAGGAATAAAGAGGCACCATTGCTACAAAGGGTCACAGCATATCAAGGAAAAGTATGCGACCCTGATGGTTGAAGTGTCGGGGTGCTGCAGAAGGATGAATGCACGAAGTCACCAGTGCGCAGCTGAACAGCAGAGCTTGCTGCTGTAAGCAGGGAGGGGAGCTTATCAGCTGCTGGAGAGGGGAGCGACTGGAATAAGTGTGAACTGCCAAGATGAGCTGTGACGATAATGAGAGCAAACGTCCGCATTTTTTTCTTGGGGGGAGATTTCTGGTAGAGGTGAGTTAGACACTGGTGAGATTGCCTGTGTCTGATCACCTGGATTCAAGGGAGACAAATTCAGAATGGAACAGGTGTAAGGAAGAGCTGTTAGGATGATCATGGGAAAGGACAGCCTATTGTAAAAGGATCAAATGATGGCTATTTGTATGTTGACTTAAGTCTAAAGACACCCCAGCTGTCTCTATAGGGATGTTTTGATGCAGTCGCGCATGCTATGGTATTCCCCAGCGAGGCAGTGTAGCCCATACAGAAGGTGACTGAGGTGCTACTGTGTCTAGGCTGATCTCAGTATCTGAGCTCATGGGGCATGCAGGAAACATCTTGGTTTGTTTAATCTGCTGCAAAGAAGGATGAGAGAGGAGATTAATTCTCTTTGTAACCATCTGAGGGAGAAAAACCTTAGGGGGGAAAAAGAGCAATTTCAGTCAAAGGACAATGCTGGTATAAGATCAAATAGTTATCAACTGCTGGTGAATAAATTTCTAGCCATTAAAATGAGGACTTTCCAGTACACCTAACCAGCAGGAGTAATGGTGAGCAAATGAGACAGGCCTTGTCAACTGAAACTGAGGACATTCGCTTCTCTGCCTCTGTGTTTCACTACGTTTTTCCATGCCTCCTCTTCCCTTCTGCAAGCAGTGAACTAGTTAAATTGTTGAGTAACTCTAGAAACAGTGCAAACAAGCAGCAGCTGCTCTATTGTTTCCAAATAAACGTATATTTAAATGACCTGGTGAAGGATAAGATTGAAGTGATAAAGCAGTTGGATGGTGAACATGTACAATAGAAAGTGTTACTGTAGACTGTGTCAATTTTTCTGTTCCAAAAGTGTTCTTAATAAGTATTAAAACTAATCAATGACACATGCCTAAAACTGATCTGATACATTTTATCCCCATGATGAGGACCTCAGGAATGTAGACATGGATTTCAAACTAAGGTAGCTTGCCAGAACATGAATTGAATGACCACGACCATTTCATGGAGGGATAATTAGCTTTTTGTTCTCTTTTGGGTTTAGTGGATTCTATTATTTTAAATGTATGTCCTCACCCTTGTGTTCACAGTGAAACAGTTTCCTTGTCCCCGACCTCATGGCTACACAAAGTGAAAACCTTCATAGTCACTCTTCAATTTCTAGGATGTAGTGGTGAGTGGCAGGGGTCTTCCAAGAAAATATCTTCCTCATCTTTCTCTTGATCACTTTGAACAGCAGAATGGGATAAATGAAATCTTTGTTTCTAAGAATAATACAGCACTTTTCTTGATAGGTGGACATAAACAAAAAGCAACATATGATGACAGCAAGTAACTTTATTCAGAAGGAAAAAAATGCATCAAACATAACCGCATTTTAAAATTGTGTACTGGTTACAATGATTTCCAAACAGACAGAAGTTAATTTCTTTGGGTTCCTGTGGCTGCTTTGCATAGGCTTGCCCAGCACAAAAAATAGACTATCATTTTTTCCTGACTCACATCCCGAGTTAGTCAGACAGATTTATTCTCACAATTACATGTTTTCTCCATATATTTTAGATTGCTGTGATTTTCATAGGTCTTTAAAAGAAATTGGTTATTTTTTCTTAATTATGAAAATGTTATTTCAGTAAATGCAATTTAATTAAAATAAGAATTTCTGCCAAAGCGTTTAAATAAATACAGTATTCTTTTACAAGTATGAAAGGAGTTACTATTTGCTGTTTCATTTCCTCACTAATATGCTGGCATGTTTGGTTTGAACCTGAGCTTGTGGAAGTTTATTCTTAACCAAAGCAGTTCCTTTTTCATGTAAGTAGGTTAAATGTGAGTTGTAGAGCCCTAGGGCTTTTTTTGTTCAGTTTTAAAGCCCCCTCAAGTGGGCCTCTTTTAGAAACCTGGAATCATATGTTTGTAAGGTTGATCCAAATTACCATTAGAATAGCTCTTTTCAACTTTTTATTTATACAAAGAATTGTAAAAAATGCACCAAACTGACAAGGTATTAAATCAAACAGAATAAAGACAGTTAATTTTCTTTTTGCTCAACAACTATTTTTTTTAATGGAAACTCTCAAATTGAAAAAATTGTCTGTAGAGTATGTTAAGGTGCCATGCAGTATAATAAAATGCTATTACTGTCAAAAAGGTACATGATAAAGTGCATTTGCACAAAAGGCACATATTAATGTCAATCATTTTGGGGTGATTTATATACTAACTGCAGTGTTTTAAGAAGATCAATATTCTTTGTTTTGACAACATTTCACAGCCATGTACATTCCTGACAGTATTAAACTTTCTACTACAGTATGGTAGAATAATTTTAGTAATTAGTGATCGGTCAGTTTGGTGAAAAGATATGCAGTAATAGTACATTTGAATATTACCAGGTAAAAAAACATATTGCATTTTTGAATAAGGTAAACATGGTAATAATTCTAATTTTTTTGTTGAATATAACATTATGCAATTAGTACAAAGTTCCTAAAGTGGTGATATTTTCCCATCCTCTAAAATGCATTTTATATGTATAGTAATTGCTTCCATCACAATACTATCAGTGTGTACCTTAAGAGAGCATAATAAACAGAATTAAAATAGTTTGGCACATAATTTTCTGATCTAGTTCTCAGAAGGCATCAGAAATATTTTAATTACAGAAATACTTTAATTATTTTCCTTATTTTCTATCTTTCTTTTCCTCCCTTTTTTTCAAATTCTGTTTTCCTCTTTTTATCCTTGTTTAACCCTCTTGTTTGTCATCCATTTTTTTTCCTTAAAGATTTGGATTTTTTTAGTAATAGAGCAGCTAAGTGGCTAAGCAAAAAAAGTCATGCTTTTTCTTGTCTCCTCTTGTGAAGAATTATTAGCTTTTTCCTCTACTTGTAAAAAAAAATCTCGTTCTTACTTGTTTAATAAGTTCCCCAGCTCCTGGAGAGCTCAGGTCTGAGAAAGCTGCCTCCACAAAAGAAGTCCTGGAGGTATTTTTGGGAGACCTTCTGGAGAGGTACTGAAGAGTTATGTTTTTAGTACAATCTGATTTTACCATTGCTTACCTGTAAGGCCTGGTGCACCTGTCTTTTACATCCTAATTTCTTCTAGTTTCTGTAGGGTGCTCAGTATCTGTACCACTAGGGCCATAATTTCTAAGGTCAGTAACAGAGCAGTAATTTTCAAGGCTTTTCATGACTTGCTCTATTTTAAAAATACCTGAGACACCATTTGGAAAGCATCTCTAGTACTACAGTTATTTCCTTATCTAAATAACTGAAGGATAGTGTAGGAGGTAGCTGCTGTCCAGTGATTCATAATAGCTGTACAGTTTATCATAGCGGTAACAGCTTTGCAAAGGCCATGTCTGTATTATGTAATGCATAACAACTTTCATTTTCAGTGTCCTAGATATCTTGTAAGTATTTAGTCAAATAAAGCTGAAGTAAGAGCTATAGAGTTAATTACAGTGAATGATCATACATTTGTCCCTCACACATTTCCTTCTATTAAAATATTTGCAAAGTGGATATTAAAAATACCAAAATGTACATACACAGGCTTTCATCAGAGCTCTGATGTCCAGGCTCAGATTGCCTACCCTAGGTGTCCTGATGCCTGAAGAACAGGCTAACTCTTTTGTAGTTTGCAGTTGTATGGCTGTACATAAACAGGGAAACAGACGTCTGTAATTTAGGCTTTATCTTCAGCATACAGCTCCCCACACCCAGGGACCTGTGCTGTAAGCACTCTGCCCTAGGCTGCGTCAGAGTGGGTCTCGCTGCCTCTGCTGCAGCAACTGAAACACGATGTGGAAAGGAGAGGGACCAGGGGGAGCAAAGGGAACCTGCGTATTTTGGGAAGAAATGGGCTTCCGTGCGCAGGACCCAAGTTCATGCTGAACAGCAATTTGTGTGTTTGATTAGTGACTTGTAAATGCAACTTCTGCCTATGATGGGAACTTCAGAGGTGGAAAATTCATAGAGGAGAGTAACCACTCATTATGTGTTTAAATGTAGAGTCCTGAGAACACAGCACAACTTTTGTGAAGCTGTGATGAATATTGTAGGCTCCTACCATGAGCCATTGGCTCAAGACAGGGACAGCAAAGACAGCAGGGTTTGTCTGTGGTGTGACACAGCTCAGGAGTGCTCATGGGTGTGCAGTTTATACCTAGGTTGCTTGTGTTGTGCCTTAATAGCCTGATCTAACTCTATACCATCATACTATATTCTAAGATATTATTTCTCAGGCTGGAGGAAGATAAGTTGTAGGATAATCTGTTTATTATTCATAGTGAGTTTTATGATATGATATGATGAACTGGTGGTAGTAATTCAGACTATCAAAATGATTGGGAAAAAAAAAAGAAAGAAAATATCATACTTTCCACTGGCAACTAACGCCCTATCTCAAATAATTGGCTTTTATGTGACAAAACTGTAAAAATATCATGAACCATTAAACAACAGCATGCGTTTATAATTTTTCTTAAATTCTGCTCATCAACTTTCATATGCGTGTGAACAAATAAAAGTTGATGAGGGTATTGTGTTGCTAAAAGTATGGGATAATATTCTTCTTAAACATCTGATCTTATAAAAATCCACTACATAGTAAAAGTCAATCACTATAAATATGTCTGGTTGGAGTAAAAATTTCTATCTGACATCAAATTTCTTTTTTAGTTAAAGAAGATTAAAGGTTAAGTTTTAGACATTTTTACAGACTGCATTCATGGAAGTTGTTTTTTTTTCTTTCTGTTCACCATTCTGGCAAACAGAGCACTTCCCTAAGAGCACTTTAACAACCCTACACCTGTTCATTTGTTCAGCTGTTGGGAAAAAATGGTTAAATTAGCATCAAACTCTTTGGAGGAGGGTTTTATTTTGAATAGGAGGTTGTTGTCCTATGTATAGCAGTCATATTACTTAGATTTTTGTACCAGTTATAGCTGGCAAATTATTTCTCCAGGTTATCCGATGTCTTCTAGTACTGCTTATGACAGCCTATTGGGTAATTCCAGAAAAAGGTTGTGATTTTATTGGGTTCTGTAAAAGGAGTTTCCTGATCTCATTATGATTTCTAGGAGCTAGAGAAGATCCCTGACTTTCTAGTTAGGCTTGTGTCTTCTGTGCATCAGAAGTTCTCCAATCTCAGTCCTTTGCAGGAAATGGGCATTAAGTTATTTTCTTCTAGAGAGGTATAAACACAGTGCCTTATTTTTTACCTAGATTGCAATTCTTGGATCTTTTCCTTTAAGGTTGCTACCATTTTCAATGACATTAAAGCCAGCTCTGACGGTGAACAAGTGATTCATTAGGTTGACTTAGCAGATATGATCAGCAAAATTGAAGACAAAAGTCCTTGTGTTCTAGGTTCAATACAGCCAAAAAGAACATTTTAAGTTCAGGCTCCTTATGTGGGAAGAAAAAGAGTGTTGGAAATTACTTGTAGGAATTCCTGCACTACCTCTGAACTGTAGCCACATCTTGTATGGTGTTGGAACTGTGTAAAATAATCTCACCTAAAGACACAGATAACAGTCACGTGCATTTGAAGCCAACAGTTTGCAATGCCAAAGCTGAAATTTGTCTGCAATAATATGGACTGTTTATTTTACTATAATTATTCACATGAAGGAGTCTGGCTTAGACCTTGGATTACAAGCTTTGACAGTATCAGTTTAGCAGTGCTTAAGTAATAAGTACATGAGGTGATGTTTCAGTGATTTTCTTTGTTGAGCAGGAAATTAAATCACAATGTTCTGGTGAATTTAGAAAATTTTGTTCTGTATTTCTAAAATAATCAATATGTCTTCAAGTGAAAATGAAATTCTTTTTCATATTCATATAGATGAATTTCATATTCCTATGAAAATTCATATGCATTCACATTATTCAAGCTTGACAAAACACATATGAGTCCGAGGATCTGCTGTGAGACTTGAAAAGCAGCTTGCCTAGATAATATCAAGCCTCTGTCTCCCTCGTATCTGCAGTTTACTTCATTTGCAGAAACACTAGTTAGTACCGTATTCAAAACCTGCTTGCAGGAGATATAAGATTGAGGCCCCAAACAAATCACCTTCAGCTGTTAAAAGTTATCACCAATTCAAGCAACACAGCCTTCATAATCCACTGTCCTGCCATCAGGGCAACTATCAATGAAGGGCAAAGTATTGAACAAAAAGGGAGACTGTCATCTTTTGAATCATTATTTCATGTAGCTCTGCCATTTTCCAGATTTTGCAAATTACAAAGGCCTGATTAGATTGTATGATTTGAAAGTTAATGTTGGGAAAGGTAAGTGTGTTTAGATTGGTTTCATATTACTTGTTCCTATTGGACTTTATTTTTAGAGTAAACCTTATCAGAAACCAGCTGCCTGAAGAGATACGCAGTCACAGAAGAAATTAGTCATCAAAGACAAATGCCAGCCTGAAGCTGACCAGACCTGAGTCTCCATTATAAGGTTTAAAAGGGGCAGCAGCAGCCATCTAAAGAAAAAGTACTTTGAAATGGAGCCCAGGTTCAGCCCATCAGGGACGACATTTAGATTTCCTGCATTTTCTTAAGCATTCTCACTTGACGTACTCTTCAAGATGACATGAGGGTGTGATTATGTGTAATTCAGCTTCTGTTTTCTTCCTCTGCTTAAGTTTCTAAAAATTTCTCTAATTTTTTTCACTACTTTAATTCTATATATCCTAAATACATCCTCACATATATAGGTAATTTGCAGTGAGTAGTTCTGAAGTTTAATTTAATTTGAGGCATTCTATTTACCTTTGTTGCTTTTTGCCTACTTTTTGTTCACATGATACTTCACTTTGGGATATTCTATAGAGTGAAGAACAATGTCTTTCTCTTGGGAGCAAACTGGGATTGCATGCAAGAGGAAAAAGATGCAACATATTCCCTTTCACGGCATGACTAAAAGAAGCAGGGTGCGTATGGGTGTCTACCCATTGCACAAGGGTGTATGTGAAAGCAAACTTACAGAAGCCATTGTTTCCCCCCATCCTGTTGGAAGGAACCGGAGCTGTGCCATTGTCGGGAAAGAGAGCATAAAATGTTGAAGTCTGCCTCTCACTGATTTCTGTGCTACTCTTAAACAGTGGGGTGAGCAGAAAGGAGCTGTGATTCTTGAGTGAGCATTTCTTTCCTGGGCATCTCAGAGCTGTGCACTACCCTTCACATGCAGAGAGGGGCTATGTTTGTTTCTAGCCTTAATTTGAATTTGTTAGTCATAAATTGCAGCAAAAGTCAAATTCATGAAAGATACTTGGTAAACATGGAAAAAGAGAGTAACTGTCTCTGGTGTCTATTCACATTTTTATAATGAACAGGAGTGTTTGTTGCTGTAGATCTATTAACTCTATTTGCTGCTCTAATTATGCATATTTTAAAAAGACACAGTGTTTTTTCATGAAATACATGTTAATAGGTTAAGGTGCTAGATCTCTTACGTATAGAATCACTAATTCTGGAAGACAGGAGAACACAATTAGGTGAAGTATCACTAGTGTTTTGAAGTTTAGTGCAAAGACTCCAGCTGAGTTCAGAAACCTCTACCTTAATTTTAAAAGGGTGCCTCTCCAGCCTTCTGTGCAGGCCAGCTGCCTGCTACCGGTAGTAAACAGTGGATAGAGATGGGTTAGTTGTTTTTTTTTAAATAGCACAACGGGTAGAAGTAAAATTGTTATGCTTATACTTAATTGATCATGTCGTATGTAATTCTTGTCTTAGCAATGTCATGTATGCCATTTGTTTTCAAAATTTAAGGCCATTTATAGTTTTTAATACTAACAGACTGAAAACATGAATTCCATTGGTTTTTAAAATAAAATACAGTATGAGTATTTCATTATGCCTTTCATTTGCTGTGCATAGTCCAACATTGCTCTTTTTCTTGCACTACCATATTTTTGAAATTACTTTTTGTGTTTTGTGGTTCCGGTGCTTCTTCCATTTTTAACATGCTTCTCTTTGCTACTTTTTTTTTTTTTTTTAACTGTTCTTAGAAATTACTCTTTCCCTCCTCTCCCTCTCCTGAAAATATTACTGAGGTCTTTTACTGGAACAATAAGTCTTGTGGTGTCTTCCACTTAGCATAAAGAAGTTAATTAACTCTAGGTTTAGGTGATAAAACTTTGTAATAAATATGTTGATCTTTTACTTGCCTGAGTTGCACCATGTAAACCAGAGAAACTTTGAAGCCAACAGAAATATTATCTGAGACAGTAGGAGCTGGGCTTTTTGAGATAGCTTCGGACTGAAAATAGCTCATAGTATATCAAAGCAGGAATTATATGAGCCATAACGATAAGATTGCTAGTTGGGAAGCAAGACTATGTGACATTGAAGGAATATACTGATATCATTGTATTAACTTTCATGAATTCTGGATGGTACTGTGTATTTTGGTTTCAGCAGTTAAAAGTCTTGTGTGAGTGTATTTATAGACCAAATCTTGTAATGGTTTTTATATGCTAATGAATGTCAATCTTTTATGTATTCATAAGAAATGTTTATAGTTGAGTTAATTACATCTTAAATCATTTATTGCTATTATAATAAAGCTATTTGATTAATTATTAAAATAAGCTTTTTGAATACTTGGTTTAAAACAACAGTGGCATATTTGTGGAAGTCTTTGTATTTCTAGCTACTTTTTTTGACATTCTTTGCAAAACTTTGATACATAATCATGTGAACAGCCTATTACACAATATTCTAATAACCCGAAGACTATGGAAGTAGAATTTTTATTTTGTATGCTCCTGTTTCAAAGGAGGATAAAGAAGTAATGTCCAAAGTAACAGACATAAGATTAAAAATGTTGGACTTGTTCTTTCAGGGTCCTTCAGTAATGTAGGACTCAGTAACTTAGCAAATGCTCAAAACCAGTGGCTGTTGGCTTATAGTATTGTTATAGCTGAGCGCAAGAATATTTGTTTCTCCATCTTTGGGAACATTTAGAAGTTCAGACCTGCAGAATGCATGGTCTCACCTTCTAATGCATGTGAGTGAGGACTGTATGCTTGGGCTGGACATGATACCCTTAAGGCTTGAGTTAGAGAGGCCTTAGAGCAAAGTCCTTAAGTGACTTGTTGTTAGAGATTTTATCCTTTATATAAGCCATTATGCTGAGGTTTTCTTTCAGTTGGTGGTTGTTGAGTTCCATATTTCAAAACTCCAAAGGTTAATCCACAAATACAAACAATCATGTTCTTTCTCTTATTGCTACCTACAGATTGATCCATGCGCTTCATATCACGCTGAGGAAGTGCTTCTTTGAACACAGTAATTCATTCTGTAAAGCTGTTTGAGATACATGACACTTAAAGAAAAACTGTCTAAAAATGCTAGTACAAAGCAAACCATGTTGTAAAGGCTGCATTGCCAGATATAAGAAAACTGAGTTATTGGTCAGTATAAGAGGAATGAAAACAACAGCCAAAATTATGGTTTATATTTTTTCTAGTTAGGACAGGCCAATATATTTCATAGACAAACCTGCTGAGATTCTGCAGGCAGTGCAGCAAGGCTGAGAGAGTTGTTATTTTAGAGTGTGTACAAATCTATACCATGTGCCTCATCAGTTTTTGCCCTGTTTGTTAGCCTAATGAAGGGAACTTTCAGACAAAAGGTGCCTTGTTATCTTTATAAATCAAACATATTAAGAAATGAAGAGGAACAGGCAATTGCCCCAGTTTATACAGGGATAAGGTGGTGGAATATTATTGTGTCTACCTTTCAGTAGAGTTAATGTTACTCAGTATCGTAGTATTATGTGCTTTATTTTAAACACTGTGGATAAATCCTCTTCAGTCTACAAAGCATTTTTCTTCAAGGCTTTTCTGTGTTTTTTTTTTTTTTTTTTCTAACATCAGTAGCAGTTATATATATGCAGTGAGACCAAAACTTTTATCATTAAAATTCTGTTTGCTCTTTATTCAGAAAAAATATTGGTCTTTATACGGAAATACTGTATTTGTGCATACAAATCCATTTAAACATGTTCCTTACACATATATTTTGTGCAGAAGTATCTTACATCATAGTCAGTGGAGGAAGCACTAGTAAAATATTCAGTACAGTTACTTGAAAAGGAAGAATGCTGGTTATTGCAGTCTTGTGTTTTGTATATATTCAGGGGATATAAAATGTAGGATTCAGGTCATGTAGCAAAGGTAGGTAGGAAACATTTTAATTCCTAGAGTTTCTATGAAGTTTTGATAAAGCTATTCTTTTCTGTCTGTTTTAAGTTTTTCCTGTAAACATGTAAAAAAGGTATTTTTTTTCCTGTGATGATGAAATAAAAAGCAAACCAAGATAGAATATCAGTTATTATGTGCTATATAATATTTCATTTTAAATTTAAACAGCTGATACTGATTTTATTTTGAAAGATTGACATCCTTCTTTGAACAGGTTATGGAATGTTCACATCATACAAAAATATATGTAATCTTCAGATTCACTGAGGTTTCACTTATACCTATATAATATTTTTTGTTATGACTGTATCCACTGTAAGTTGGGAAAGTTATGTTAAGTATCGCTGTAAGTATGGGAAATTCTGAATACCTCTTTGGTTTTTGTAAATATTTTGACAGAATTTAATAGTGAAGTGGGGGAATTATTGCAAAGCAAACCAATTGTAAAATATTTAGAAATAAGAGTAAGGTTTAAAAATTATAACATAAGTTTCTTGATTTAATGAGCTGTGTCTCATTTATGGTCAATTTAGTGCACTTCTGTGTCTTCATACTTGGGAACATGTGTATATGTGTCCATGCATGTATATGTAAAGTTGAGGCAGTACTGCACGTTAATGACTTGTTCATGACTAGACAGATCAGTTCCATGTATGATATGAGAGTTTTAATGGGAATCGTATTTAAAATACTTCTTGTAAGTTTTTTAAAACTGTCATGTAAAGTACATCAGAAATGCTTCAACGTGATCTCTGGATTAGTGTATAGATTATGAAGACACTGATAACTGAGTAGGTTGCATTGCCTTGGCTTTTTTCTGTCAGTGCCAAGATTGCTTGGATACCAGTCTGCTCTGGTCATTTTACCCAGATTTTATCTGTGATAGGGTAAAATGTCTAATAGAGGGTTTTGTTCTTAAATCTAAACTTTACACATTGTCAATGTCATGGAGTCCTCTACTCCATGTCAAAAAGGGAGAATATGTTTTTGAGCACTACACTGTAAAGAGTTTTCAGTGAAGAAAAGTCACTTTCAGTGAAGAGTTTTACTCCTCGTGGTTTAGTTTTAGCAACTGGACTGGTATTTTGGAGCTTTGTATATATAGAAAAAGTGCCTGCATTGATCAGCTACTTAATTACCATTGATTCTCAGTGTGAGTACATAATCTCATGGCACAGCCTGAGTAACAATTGTTAACATTTGACTAATCAATTAACTATTTCAGTATTCATGAAGGCAACAGATAAGACTGATTCTTGTTTGAAAGTTAAGATTCCAGAAGAAATACCAGTTTTCCTAATTTAATAGTAAACATTTATTTTTTAAAAAACTGAAATATATGAGACATTTTGATTTTCTGTGTCCTGTAGGTAAATGTATCAAATACTTAAATCCTCACAGGGAAACTGTGGCTCAAAGGAAATACTAAACAGCAATGCTTACTGAATGTGGTCTTTCCACATGTGTATTATCTTCATTATTTCAGCCCAGTGTTCAAATCTTGCATCAGTTCAGCATTTCTGATGAAGTAAATTTAGGACTCGTAAAAAATATGAGATTAACAGAAATGGAAATTTAATCTTCCTATTTATCTGCTAAATGCATGACCGTGGGCAGACACAGATGAGAACATCAACATGTTTCTTCCACTGGTGTGGTGGCTCAGGAGGAACTTTGCAAAGATCTAGACCATAAGTTAGCTCCTTGGCCAACTACTCTTTGACACGCTTTTAGGGCAGATGACAGATACTGTTCAGGAAGAGTTTCTTTGCAGATATGCTGTCTGTCTCTTCAAAGAGCTTTCCTGGACAGTCTGCATTTCACATGTTTGCTTCTGTACCGTGGAACAGGAGAAGAGCCACGGCTGAGGTCTAGCTCAGGATGCTACAGTGATTGTACTGGGTGGTGGTCTGGTGCCCCTTTAATGGTGGGAGCATTTTTGTTGCACAAGACTGGCTTTGATATGAGAGCTCTTGATGGCTGGCAGTAGTGGGGGCAACAACTTCTTACTCCCCTGTCAATTCACAGGAAAACCTCCCTTTCATCGGTTAACCTTTCGGGACTGCTGACCTAGAGATGGGTATGCCTGCAGTTTGTTACCGTGTTCTTTGTTCCTTTAGTTTTTCTTATTAATAGAGGTCTATAATCATGCATTGTGAAAATACTACTACACATCAATAACATTGCCCATCTTGAAAGAGTTGCTGGGAAATAGGATTTCAGTGAATTACTGAAAAATATTTTTCTGTTTAACATAACAATACCTATACTTTGTAGTAAAGTGTAGATACTGGGGAATTAATCAGTACATACAGTTTTATCAGTGCATACAGTTTGTTTTCCTGAGTATGTTTTAATAAGCTTTTCATTTCTGAAGTTAAAACTTTACTATTGTCTAGATTGCCTTGTATCCCCCAGAGTTACCTTCTTTTTAACCTATTCATGATTTAAGGGACAGGGATTTTTCAAAAAACACCCACCCACCCAACAAAACTTCTGTAGAGGAACTAAAGTCAGATTTTTTTTTAAGTAGAATAAAATGTATTTTGTTGTTTTCACTAGTTAACAGTTCTTTAGTTTTCTTGATAAATACTGCACATAATGTGTTCATCTTCAATTTAGTGTTTCAGTATGTTAAAGTTTATGATCACATAAACATTTTCTTGTCAAGCAGTCCCTGTGTGATTTGTTTCATGAGATCACAGTGAAGTCCAGAGGTATTACTTGTGATCATCAGCTTGAGTATAGGCTGCAGAACCGGATCCATCTGTGTGCAGAAGAGCCATATGCTGAGAGTAATACTCAGAAAGCTCATAGAAGTGATGGATGGATTCTTCAAACGTTAACATGTAATAACTAGTATGTACTTAGATGTCAGTGGATGTAGCAGAATATGAGTGGGGATGCCAGACATAGCCAGCTGTTCCATATCCATGCTATATTTGGCCCAGTAGATTTATAACGCATTGTCATTCACTAGCATGTCTTCATTCAGCTTCATCCAGTACACGACACATCGTTCCTGTCTTTACTCTCTGGCTTCCTCTTCCTCCAGAAACGAAGAATTTCTGCAGGTGCAGAAATCCTTTTGACTGTGACGTTATAGCAAAGAAACAGGTTGCGAGAGTTGATATCCAAGCAAGTCCAACCATTTGCAGTAAGTTTTGCCCATCAGAGTTTCCAATTCTAAACTAATTGATTTAAATAGTCTTGGAAGTTTTGAAACATAACATCCACAACGCATAGACTATGTTTCCCCTTAAATAACATTATTTTTTAAAATCATTAAATATTAATTTAGTACAAATTGAAGCTTTTTTTGTAAGGTGAAAGATACGATGAAGTAACCAGCTATGGAAAAACACCACAAACAAAAATATAGGTCTGGGTTTTTCTCCAAGAACAGTAAACCTGATCTTGAACCACATTACATTCTAATTCAAAAATCAAATTTCCAGGGATGCTGGAAGAATGTTCATTACTTTCTTTTTGTTCTCCCTGTAGTGGGATCTATCAAGGAAGCTTTTTTAACAAAATAATTGTAGGCCTCCATTTTACATTTAATTTTCTGAAACTTTATGGATGAAAGTACTTCTTAAGCTTGATCTTATACATTTATTACTTTTTAACTGATTAGCAAAAATTACTGGAATACTTCTGTCAGGCTATATTTCTGAAAAATAGCTCAAATTTCTACAGTAGGATTGCTAGCTGCCATAATACTAGAGAATACATGATTTTGAATTTGCTTTAGACCTTAATCTGTTGGCAGTTCCTGAACTGGGCAAGAAAGTAGTGTCATCTGTTAGATATTTGTGTTCTTCTTTCAAAGTATTGCTGCAAGTACGTACACTTATTTTTTTCCATGCTGTCAAGCTGTGATTTCCTTTTGCAGCAACACTTTTATCTGTAGATTTTGGAATGCTCAGACTTGAAGTGATTAGTTATTCAAAATTCTCAGGTTTACATTTTAAAATAATTTCAGTATCAGTGTAGCTGCAGATGTGAAGTGAGTGGGGTTTTTTTCTTCAGATTATAGATCTGAATCTCCAGTAATGCTTTCTAAGCATTATTTCTGTTGTCCAGCTACACAATATGTCTAAACATGAAGTAGAAAAAGGGCGTTATTTAGAGTGATTCATCCACTGTAAGTAGAAATGAGAGTATGGTGAAAGAGAGCATAGTTGTACTTTTTACTTCTCCTTGTGTAATGAAAGTTCCCTTTGATGAGAAGTGGGACACGGAGATGGATGCAAAAATACTGCAAATGGCTCCAAACAGGGGCTGTTCAGGTCTTATTCCCAGGGACCTGGCAATGGTTCTCTTGCTGGCTTCTTCACTACACCGCATCATCTCTGTGCATCAGGCTGGCAAATCCAGGACTGGGGAGCGTGTCCCAGGATTGCAACAGGACTGCTTCTTCAGCCCCAATGGCTATGTTACACTCCCAGTGGAAGCTACACCTTGTAGACCCCCTTCCCATCCCTCTGGGGGATGGGGTGTACATTATTTTTAGTCTGCTTTTATAATTCTGCTAGTGGAGGTAAAGTAATTTTTTTCTGATTGAAGTTCTCTCTTCTGTAATTCAGAAATGACACTGCAGGCTCAAACTAATGGAATTCAGTAGTTACTTCCACTTCATGTTGGTCTTTGAGCTTTTGCCTTGTATTTCAGAGATGGCACACATTTCTTTCAGAGGTTGTCAAACTGAGGTAATGTCTAAATTGAGAGCTGGCCACACTTTGCGCAGGCAGATTGATGAAATATGGGTCTCCATTTATGGGGAGAAGCAGTGGGCTTCTAAATATTTAGTTAAGGAAATTATCTGTGTTTTTTTTCCCAAAAGGGAATGTTCTCATACGTGGTTCTGATCTCCTCCAATGTGACAGCAATATCAGTGTAATCGAGGGAAGGAAAGGAGGCAGTGTAAAGAGTTGTCCTGGTTTCAGCTGGGATAGAGTTAATTTTCTGTGTTTTGGATTTAGAATGAGAATAATGTTGATAGCACACTGATGTTTTAGTTGTTGCTAAGCAGTGTTTACACTAAGTCAAGGACTTTTCAGCTTCTTCACCAATCCACCAGCAATTAGGCTGCAGGGCACAAGGTGGGAGGACATGCAGCCAGGACAGCTGACCCGAACTAACCAAGGGATATTCCATGCCCTATGACATTACGCTCAGTATACAAACGGGGGAGGGGGGGGGGGGGGGGGGGCAGGGGAAGCTGGCCAGGCTACTGCTCAGGAAGTGGCTGGGCATTGGTTGGCAGGTGGTAAGCAATTGCATTGTGCATCACTTATTTTGTGTATTCTAATTTATTTTTTTGTCTCTTCTGTTTCTGTTCCATTAAATTGTCTTTATCTCAACCCATAAATTTTAATTTTTTTTTTTTCCCCCCTATTCTCTCCTCCATGCCCCTGGAGCAGGGGGAGTGAGTGGCTATGTGGTGTTTAGCTATCTGCCGGGTTAAACCACAACAGGAGTCCTCTGAAACTTTTGACAGGAATGTATGTTGACCTGTTGCTCATCGGGATGCTCTGATTACCCTTTGTGCATGGCATTAGCAAAGTTCAAAGCTGCCTTTTCTGGCCAAAGTGGAGCACCAAGTAAGGACGTAGTAGCCAGGTAACATATGCAACTGCCAGATCTGTGGCTGCCACCTTTGCCAAATGTGTGTGATTGGCATAAGCTACTTATATTTCAAAATCTGTTAATTATTGACAGCTCTGGCAGTGTTGATGGCTGCAGTCCATCTTTTTTGATGAGCCTTATGTAAAAATAATGGATTTTTGTATTCTGTAGCTTAAGACTCTGCCATGGTATTTTTAATACATTCAACTCACTTTTTTAATAATCCCTTTGAAATTTGCACTGAAATAATTAAATCTGGTTTATTTTCCCAACATACTACTTATATATTTCCTTATGGTGTAAAGAATTGTTTGCTAATGCTACACTGTGAACAACTGAGTCATGGAAAATAGAAAAAAAAAATATTGAAAACTCTGCTCTCTTGGAAGAGGGAACATTTATTTACAACATTTATGCTAACTCAGGAAACATAGGAGGAAGAAGTATAATACAGTCCCAGAACAAAGTAGCATTGTGTAAACTCTATGGCTTACTCACACAGGTGTCTTAGATTCCAACACGAGTTTGGCACAGGAGAGAGGAGCTAGGAATATAGGAATATGGTCTAGAACCTAACCTATGCCATTGCTTTTGGCATAGTCACACAGGATCCAGTATGTGCACTTTGGTAAATGTATATTTTGATAGAAAGAGAACTTAAACTTTAAAACTGCTTTGAAAATTAATTAAAATAAGATAAATTTATTCCTGGTTTAAATGTTGTTCTAGTGTTGCAGTAGGTGGTTTGTTGTTCTTTGTTTATATTTATTACTCCATTTTAAATATATTAGTACACATGTAAACAGCAATACATACTTGAAAATAGAAATCTGTTTAGGTCAAACATATTCAGCTTTTAACTGGCTCTACAGTTTAGTTACAAATGTTTCATTAGGAGTCTAAAATAAATGCAGACCTCTTTCTGCACATCCAGTTGTATTATTCCTTGAGAGGTCTCAGCTAATAGGTCAAAGTGGAGTCAGGGCAACTGTGGGAAATAGTGGTATGATGTCCATCCTATTATTGAACAAGTTCCAGATGGAGCTCATGGAACAGCTGTTAAGTCTGGAACTGGAGATGCAATAGCCACCATAATAAAAGATTTAAAAATTATCTGAATAATCTGATAAATGGGCTTATATATGCAAAAGATACTAAGGTTTCTTGAGTTATCTCAGTCAGTTACTCAGTCTTTCAGCTTAATGCATTCACCTTAGCTATATCGTTCAAGGGTGCAACTCATTGATCTGCTTTTATGATTTCTTTACAAAGTGAGAATTTTCTCATTAATCCTCCTGAAAAACAAATCTATGAGGATGAAGTTTCATGGACCCAGAAAGATTCCTAAGTGTCCAGTGGTAGCAATAAATCTCACCCAAGCGTAGACTCACCCCATAGACTACCTGATTAAACACTACAGTCTTCATTCTTCACAGCAGTGGCTGCCTGTCACCTCCTTTTTCTGAATACGTCTATAGATAGGGATGAGTTGTGCCAGATGAAGCATGAAGGCAGAAAACAGCCAACTGAATGACAAAAGACACACTTGGATGTCAACTATCAGCAGCACAAGAAACTCTTTCATGAGTCTGTTACTCTGTGATGTAACCCAGAGATCCTTTACTCTTTACGAGAATTGTCAGTGACAATATCTCTTAAACAGATACATAAAGGGTAATGCCAAAACAGAGCATTGCAATCAGCTGACATGCATTCATAGATGCAGTGCAGTAACTTCTAATTATTAAATGAGACAACTTAGGAAACTAGATGTCTGTGTAGTCCAGAGAAACCCTTATGTGCATAAAATTGTCAGTAAGCAAGAACTGTGTACTAACCGTGATGTTTTGTCCATGACCACAGACCCTAGCAAAGCATATTATGAAGGGCTTTAGCCCTAGTTCTCAGTGTTTTGCTCAATTTCAGAGACTGAAGCTCTGGAAACCTGCAGGAATTATCATGCTGGCCCTATAAGGGAGACTCAAAGCCTTCATGTATGGTCATGTCATTACTACCTAAGTCCCCAACATCTCTTGTAAGTGGAGGGGAAATCTAGGAACACCCTTTGGGCAAGCAAAAATAGCACAAATAGGATGTTACTCAAAAGGATACTTTAACATTCCAAAACTTAATAGTCTTTTCATCTCCAGTACTGTAGACTGCATCCAGAATAATTCTTTATGGTAAAATGTGACATTTTAGAACTCTTTTTAGCACTGAACTAGCTCTGGTTAGGCAATGGGAAAAGCAATGGCTATATGAGGTAAGGCTTCATATTCATGTTAAGGAGTTGATAGTCATCCTACTTTCAGACCTTTCAGCTCAGAAATAACTGAGAGCAATGTATTATTTATTGGCTGTCTACTGCATATGGTTGGTGTAGGCAACAGACTCTGCTGCATCCTTTCAGACAGATCCAAAATCGTGAGTTTTTCACAACTAAAACTGTTATAATTCTGCTGCATGAGTATTTTGTGATTCTTTACCCTTTAACAGTGAAGGAAACAAAACGCAGTGGTCTGGTATATCCAATAATGTGTAGATAATGTAACCTGCAAGAGTCTTTTATCCTTCTGGATTGGGTATCCTTCCTAAGTGGGTATTATTCAAATGATTAAAAGGACAACATCAGAATTTCCTGGGTTTAAGTTACCTTAAAGAAACAGAACTTGATTTGAAAAGATGCTTGCCAAAGTTCAGCCAGATAAAGGCAGTGGTGGATGAAAAGATAATTTTAAAGAACTTGAAGATTCTTGATTACTGGGAAATGGATCACAAGCTGGAGGGCTTCCTTACCTTGCCTATAAAACTAAATGCCTTTAAGTACTGAGATCCACATGTCTACATGGAGCGAATAGTGATATGGAAAACTCAAAACTTGGTAAAATTAACCCCAACATGCACAATGGAGAATGGGAACCATTGTCTCCTGATTTTTGCAAAAAACAAAGAACCTTCCTATGTTCAGACATAGCATTTACTTACATTTAGTGAAATTTCACATTCAGATCAAGATTATATTCCACATACTTCCAGATTTCTGCCTTTACTTGGCCATGAGTTCATACAGAATCTATCACTTCTATCAACAGCAGATTTTATGTAGTCTTTAAAACTTTTGTGGCCTTTTTAAAAAAGAGAGGAAGAAACAAATGTCGCAGAGAAACATCTGTGCTGTAGTATAGTTTCCATTTAATGGAAGTCTGTGTATAGGGGTATGAAAGTTGCTTGAAGTATCTCTGTTGGTGTGTATTCACATCAGACAGTTATCTGGGTTAAGCCCAGTCCCCAGAGATAGCTATGGTTCAGTTTACATACAACACAAGTTTCTTCTGGCTCAAACACACCTCTAGAGATCGCTCTACTAGACAAAGATTTCTAGAAAGCTGATCATTCTTCCTTTGCTCCCTTTGGCTCGTAGTCGTCTCCTCCCAGTGTACCCTCTGGACCTGGCTAGACAGAAAACCCACAGCAACAGCAGAATGCCTTTGTTTCTTTTTTGGGCTATATTCTTTATCCTGCTATAATTTATGTAGGCCCAGTGATCCATTTCTGGTTTTAGTCCGTTTCTGAAGTAAGCATGGCTTTTAAGATCAGGTTGTCTTTGCCTGATTGACAGTCTTTTCCAGTAAGGCTTAGGCTATTTCAAGCATAATGAAATTTCAAAATAATTTCAAAAGTTACTGAGTTTCATGAAAGTAAACAGCTTGAGCATTTGAGAAGAGATTTGTTAGTAGTCCTGATGAGGGTGCAAACATAAAGTTTGGTGCATGAGAATCCACGTAGAGCTGAGCTGGAAGAAAACATGTTTCAGAAGTTCAGAACTGCTGTGACTTAATTTTGGGGTTTTGTACCATGTTCTTTTATAGTAAATTGTTGACATTTAACAGAGTGATGACATTTCCTTTTTTGTAGTCACATATTCAGAAAAGTATATTTATACAAGAAAAAGCAAAATACCGAATCTTTAACAGGTTGTGTGTGCTAATATTTTTGACTTTAAAAAAACCCAAGTTTTTTAGCTCGGTCAATACTTAATCATGAACATTTAAAGTTTACAGTGGAGTGAAAATGAAGCAAGTGGTCTGATCTTCTGCGTTTCACTGCTGTTTTTTCACACTAAGGACTTTTCTTTCATGCTGAAGTCAGGATCTGATATCTCAGTCACATGGGTTTTGACTACAGGTTACCTAGGAACAGTAGAGCAATTCTAAACAGAAGAAAGATGAACTTCGACCTTCTTTGTAGCAGATGGAACATTTTGTGAACAACTGGTCATGTGTAAATGTTAACTTGTTTGCCTTTCTTAGTAACCAACAAATGAACAACATATGCCTTTATTTTTCATTTTGCAAAGACTACAGGGTTTTTGGGGGGTTTTGGTTGTTTGTTTTTTGGGTTTTTTTTTGGGGTGGGAGGGTGTTTTGAAGAGTGTGTTCTTCAAGTACTGTACACAAAATATTACGTTCAGTAGAACAGAGTAAAATCTATGATGCCTCTGTATCAAATGCACAGTATGTTTGGAAAATTAACATTAACAAACATTACTTATATCTGAGGTTGTCAACATTTAATTAAGAGGGCCCTCTACATTTTAGGAAGACACTGTTTGCATATATGTAATAAAAGGTTCAAATTTAAATACTGTACAATTAGTTTCCATGAAAAAATGACTTTTGCAGAGACCTACAATAGGCAGTTTAAAGAAATAACTATTCTGTGTTTAAATTGTGCTCCTTAGTATTTTAAACAGATGGCAATGGCTTTCCTCTTGATTATAACTTTGAGGCATGCTTTACTAAATGGAATCAGCGGGGTTCATTAAGGTCCCATTTGATGTATCAGTATTATAAAAATACCATGTTAATTATCCTCAAACGTTGCAAGTTACCTCCATTTTCCTGCAATCAGAAGATGAGAGAAACCCTGTGAAGCAAATTAGTCCTAATTGAAAGAGGACTGATTAATATTTAAATAAGGCATTGTGTGAGGGATTCTGCCATGAGAAAAATAGGCTGAACATCTGAATTAATTGCATAGCAGGTTAAATTAAATTTCATATAATGGGTTGGAAGATGAGTTGGCTCAGTGCTTTAGCAGGGAGCACAATGGCTGAAATACCAGTCTTTTCTTTCACTCTTGGCTGGATTCCACTGAGGTCCTTGTAGCCCTTACCTCTTTGTTGTCTTTCTTTCAATACAAACAAAGGTACTAACAGAAAATTGCAACCACATTTTAAAAAATGTTAATCCTTTTTGGGAGACAGCACCTGTCTACATTTTCTCCATTTCTCTTCCACCTTGGCTGCAAAATTGGGAAACATTAGTATCTTTTTCCTTGCCAGGTTTAATGAGGATTGATGTCATAAAATGCTAATGGCTGGAATATAGTTAGAACTGCTATTAGTGGGTTATCACTGTCTGACATTTTCACTGCACAGGAGCATACATGTGGAGCCTGTTTAAAGTGATTGGGTTACTTAAGGGTCCCTGTTAGGGATATTTAATCCAACATAAATTACTTATGCACTTTGTTAGTGTTCAAAGGAAGAGTGTCACGTTGTATATGTTGGCAGTTTTCCAGTCAAGAGCTGTTAATTACTGTACAGCTAGTGAATACATTTTGTGGTGATGGAAGCCAAAGGAGGAAAAAACTATATCTATATTCCATCTAACTAAAAATGAATAGATGGGAGTGCAGGGGGAAAGTAGACTGAAGTCATTTTCACCCTTAGGAGTTACAATGCCATTTGTTTTCATTTTGAAAATAAAAACAAATGACAGTATGATTCCCTGAGGGGAAAGTACTTTAGCTATAAAGAATCCCTGCCAAAAACAAGCTATTATCTATTTGTATGCTGATAAGAAAAAAAAAAATGTTCTCCAAAGCTCTAATTCATCTACATCTCTGCAGAGTTTAAAGTTCACTAAGATACTCTTTGCTTATCATATTAAATGCATGTGATAACTAGGAAGATGGCTGATAACTATAGTACTCATTACTTTTTGACATGCAGTTTAGTATAGTCAAATTGCTGTATATTGTCACTCTTAGATTAACAAATACTGTTCTTGCCACGGCTTGGGGGGTTTTAGTGGTGGAGAGGCCCTTAAATAACAAGTATCTTTTGATATTATCATTTGGTTCAACTTTGGGAGCTAGCCATAAGAAATAGCTTTGAAGAGCTAAACACATTTTTTATATAGGAGCTCATGGATCATGTAACTGTGCTAGGTGAAAAATGCATAGTTTTGTTAGTAAAGTTACTGCATGGTCTACAAATAAAGATCCTGTTATACCCTTGATCTCTGCAAAATGGAAATAAAGTTTGAATATGGCCTAAAGTAGTATGTTTATTTCATTTTATTATCTAACTGCAGTGCTACTTATGAAGTTGTCCATATAAAGTTCATAATGAAGATAACTCCATTTTCTGTCTATGTTATTGAAATTGCTAAAGGCACAATATATGCATGATTGTAGTTATGTAAACACTCCATTTCTCAAATGCATCATTTATGAAGCTACGGGGAAAACTGGAATATCTTGCGTTTGCATAATAATACAACCTACCAAACGTTTTTTTGAAGCTTAACCCAAAACTTTTATTTTCAAGCGTTCTGCTAACGCTATTAGTACAGTCATTATATATTTGACTAAAATTCTCTTTCCTCCGTGGACATGATCGGGCTTTGAGTTTGTGATCTCTATACCCAACTGGCCTTGGGTCTCACCTTTTCTTGTTGAGAGCTGGTACTTGGGGTGGAGAGGTAGATCTGGTGACTGAAGTACGTTTTAGGTTTGAGAAAATGGTCCAAGCTATGTATTATTTTTCAGGTGAGGACTTTATATGGCTTGGTTTTGTTTGTGTTAGATGCAGATTGTTATAATCATAAATCCTAGATATGTATAAAGAGCACATGCATTATATATGTAGCTAGTTTTTGTAATCAGTGGTTCTCACTAGTGGCATTTGCTCTTCCTCAGCTCATTTGATAATTTGCACCTGCTCTTTGTAGTCTTCTTATACACTGTAGATCTTCAGGCCCAGGACTTTCTTCAGTGTTTGCACCGCACCTCAAATAACTGCATTAATTTGGCTTATTGGTAGGGATTACTAGTGTATAAATGCTAGATTATATGTTTTGTACAATGCTTATGCCTACTGTCATGCAGAGGTTTAAGGAACTAAATTTTCCACTAAGAATCCCTGAATTGCCACCCAGCCACTTTGCATCTTTAGCATCTGAAAATACTCACACAGGGAGATGCTCAGTTCTTGTGCCGCTTGTAGCAGTAAGAGTGGCTATTTCAGTGAAAACCTCAAATTCTTCCTACTCAAGGCTGTTCAGAGTTTAGAAACAAGGCATATTTTATCAATTGATTCCTTTTTAGACATAATAAACATGCGCTTCCTGAGCAGGGGCCAGAGCCCGCAACTCCTTCCTGGTAAAGGGCTGTAACCATTAGTAAAGGGAACATAAAATTTTGCGTTTATACTTATCATTTTGGGTGTCGTATCCAATTTCCTTTTGTACATCACAACTTCTGACTTGGAAAGCTCTACTGTAAGATGTGATATAAAAAGTTGGTATAGCCACACCATTACCTTAAATGTACTCAGAAGGAAGTTGGATGCTTCTCCATGGGTGGGACTTCTGAACTGTAGACAGGACTTCAAGAAAGATTAATTCTGATTTACTCTCTCAAAATGTTTGGTTTTCTGAATTTCATTCTTGGGTTTCTGACTTTCATCATTTATGGAACTCAATAGGCCAGGGGTCCTCAAACTACAGCCCGCGGGCTGGATACGGCCCCCCAGGGTCCTCAATCTGGCCCCCGGTATTTACAGACCCCCCCGCCGGGCGTTGGGGGGGAAACCAAGCAGCTGCAGATGACTGCCTGCCACTTCATCCACGTGCCGGCCCCCTGGTTAAAAAGTGTGAGGACCCCTGCAATAGGCTAACTCAGATTTTGGGGTTTAAACTTGGGATATGTGTACCCATCTTTTCCAACACTCAGTTACATTTCCTAAGTTAATTTGAGAACATTAAAGCCTAGAATAGGTGTATTTAAAAATGAATAATTAGATTATTTATTTTTATTAAAAGCAGGCTTTTTTGTTATATAGTTCTAATTTCCTTATTAAAAAGTCAATCCTTGTAAAAAATATAAAATGATTAATTAAATAAATATGGCAATGTTCAATATCTCTACTTGTTGAAGATATTGTATGAATATGAATCACCGTTCCAAATCGTTGATACAGATTATTTGCCTGGCTTTGAAACTTGAATGATCTTTTATATCTGTGCCATAAGCTAATTTGATTATCAAAGTATTTCCACAAAGAATTTGAACATTAGTCTTGTTTCTTTAAGTACAAAACAAGTAGTCATTGTTATTATCTCAAAATCAAATACTTATTTTACAGTGGTTATTGATATCTTTCTCAAATCAATGGTTACATAGAAGCAAGTGATCCACTTTGGTGGTTTTTTTTAATTCTTTCAAATGATCTTTTACTTCAGGTGAAGATTTTTGGTATAGTGAAGTACATTAATTGAATAGTAGTTTTTCATTAGGGCCTGTCTTACTAACAAATGTTTTTACTTGTAATTCTATGCCTAATAATTTTCAGTTTAAGGAAATGTCTTAAGCTGGGCTTCATATTTCAGGCTTTCCAGGGCCTGTCTCTTCTGTACATTTTCATGTGGCTCTCAGGGATGTCTCTGGCAAGGAGGAAGCACTAGGCATGGTGATAGCCAGGCTGTGTTTGGACCTTGGATGTGAATGAGCTGTTTGAAGCTTAGGCAAGACCCAGCTGAACCTGAAAGAGTGAAAGGTCTTGCAGATTTCTCTCCCTAGTCTACCATCCATGGAGCAGGTACATAAATTAGGCAGAACCTGCAACATTCAGAAAAGTTTTTTCCTATTTGGGCTATTTCTGTTCTTTCAGAACATGATTGCAAAAACTAATTCCTGGAGTTCAGATGACAAGATGGGACTTTTTAATCATTGGTTCTGTGTAACTGAGTAGTATAGTAAGCTCCTATCTCCTATCCAAAACAGATGGTCCTTAATGACTCATAAGCTAATAGAAATGACAGCTTAGTAGTGTTTTTCGCTATTACAAAAATTGTGCTTGGCTTAATCCATGAAAAAAGTGAAATGGTAAAATGTGTTAGGCAGAGGGACTGTTGATTTTTGAATTCTTGGAGCTACACATGAATTATCAGATTAACTATTCTCCTTTATAAAAGTTAAGAACCTCTGGGTGTGTTCAGAGATGAATCACCAGACATCTGGGCAATAAGCTATTAACAGAAAATAAAAAGACACCTAAGATCTCTCATTGTTAGGCATGAACTGAATAGGCATTTCCTCATTTGGATCTCTGTTCTGAAATCTGTGCAAGTATCATTTTAGACACTTGAGGCCTGAGGTTCCAGCACTCAGAGCAGTTTTTCTCAGACTTTTTTAAGCAACAGAGTGGAGACTTAGCATGGAAAGTCTTAGAGGAAAGAGCATATGGTATCAAAGATGAGGGTGAAGGTCTATGTGTATGTTTCAGTATCTGGAAATTAATGAAACATCATCTGTCTCAAAAGGTATCTTTAGAGAGAAGCAGAGCTTTTACCAGGAGGAGGTGGACTGAGTTCGTGTGGAATTAAGCAATGCTTTTTTAATTACCACAAAATTTAGAGGGGCATTTCAAGTTTAAATAAAGCTAAAACTCAAAACAAAGGTTTCCACTGGACTTAAATGAACTGCATAATGCTGGATATATATTTTCTGCCAACAAAATAAATCCATGAGGTGTTGCCGTCACTTTAAACCAGGGTTGTGCAGCACAATCCTTAACCATGATCAAGCTATTTGTCCTCAAAACCTCATTTCTCACTATCTTTTTTTTTTTTCACGGTTGACAATTACATCATTAAAATATTATCTAGAGTTGATTTAAGGATAACATGTCATTTGGACAATGCAATGTAAATATCTCATATTTCAAGAATACATATGGGAACATTTTTTTGCCAAGAATGCTTGAATCTCCTGATGCCATTCTAATTTTTTTCATGGATGATAACACATCAGATTATAAAAAAAGTTTTTATATCTGCATTTTTAATCCCAGAAAACATGAAATTGGCTAAATATGTATGTTACCCCAATCTTAAAGAGTATTTACACTGTTGTGATTAGTGTATTTTAGAAGTGTTACTATGCAGTTTAAAATAAATTAACAATCTGCTCAAAATCTTTTGGTATGTAGATCAGATGCTCCAATCTGTCATTCATATTGCATCTATACACTTATATACACACATTTATTTACATATAGGCTTACATACCTTCAGCAACTCTTTTCTTTCAGAATTTGAGCTATAATTTGTCAAACAATATTTCTATGGGTTTTTTTATTCCATAGTACATTTTTACAGCATTTTAATGCTAGCACTATTTTTTCAATCTTTAGCTTTGAAGGCACTTCTACCAAATGTGTGAATCTTTCTATCTGCAGGTTGTCCATGTTTGTTTCTGAGAGGCTCCAAATTGGTAGCAATCAACTTGAAAGTGTGTAGTAGCTGTCAAATCTCAGAACAGGCTGCAGATGATCTTATGACTGATTTAGCATGTACTGGGAGCCAAAGTAATACAAAATAATTGGCTGTTTTCCGCTGCCATGTTTGATGGCTAGGAACCTGATCCTCAAAGGTTCCTGACCTCATAGACAGTGTCTCAACTGGGGGAATCTGTAAACACTTCCAAACTCCCAGAACTGTGTGTGTGCTGGAGCCGGTCCTGACCCCATCTCAGAGCAAGTCTGGGGAGCTCACCCTTTTGTCTTGAATGCTGCAGTTACACAGGAAGGATTAAATGCACGCTCTGGCCAAGTCTCTGCTCTGAAGAGTTTGGTAGTAAAGACCACAGTCTAGGCTGGGATTAATTTCTGAGTGTCAGTTGCTGATTCTTGGCCTGACCTAGTTTGCCCTAATAACACTGTAGGGTGCATGAGATCTCTGGGATTAAGATTTAGCCCTTGATTCTGCCATGCAACTACTGTGGTTTTCCTCATCCTGGTTCAGCAAGTGAGGAAGAGAAAGGAGGTGCATAGGGAGCATCAAGCTGCACTGGAGAAGAAGACGCATGGGTGCCCAGCCAGCAGAAGAGGCAGCTGCGGGCACGTCACTGCATGCTGTCTGGATGAAGTTGAACTGAGCTGGAGTCTGCCATCTTGGTGAGCTCCAGCCCGGCTGTATGGCATGTGGCAGCCCTCCAGTCTAATTCTGGTGTAGCTCTGCTAAAATCAGCAGAGTTACAGGTGGAGGTGGAGGTTCAGGCTTCACCTACACTTTCTGTGAGGAGTGGATGGGTTTCCATTGTATTTACTCTTGCAATCACAATGTTAAGTGACAAAATGAAACCAGACAGGTCAGAGGCAAATCAGAAAAAACTCAAGAGGATAATGGTATCTGCACTAACTCTTGCCTGCTTTGTCTTGGGTGATGGCTTATGAGCTGTGATAGTACTCTAAGGGGTTTTACTGTAAGAAGAATTATGTGAAGAGATATCATACAGTTCTTCTGCAGAGATATTACTAATGAGATCTGTTAGAGTACTTCAAGTTTTGACCGGATAAGAAATTATCCATTGAGTCTCAGTCTCTTTTGGAACGAAGTCATAACTTCTAACAATTTATTTTGGCTGATGATACTTCTGAGGCTCTCCTCTCTAAAGAGGCCTTGGATGTGCAGAAGATGGCGATCGTGGTTTAACCCCAGTCGGTAACCAAGTGCCACACAGCTGCTCGCTCACTCCCCCTCACCCAGAGGGATGGAGAGGAGAATCGGAAAGGAATGTAAACGTTCTTATTTCAAGGGTTGAGATAAGAACAATTTAATAGGTAAAGCAAAAGCTGCCCATGCAAGCAAAGCAAAATAAGGAACTCATTGCTACTTTCCATGGGCAGGCAGGTGTTCAGCCATCCCCAGGAAAGCAGGGCTCCATCACGTGTAATAGTTACTCGGGAAGACAAACACCATAATGCCAGATGTCCCCCCCTTCCTCCTTCTTCCCCCAGCTTATATACTCAGCATGACACTCTATGGTATGGAATACCTCTTTGGCCAGTTTGGGTCACCTGTCCTGGCTGTGTCCCCTCCCAGTTTCCCGTGCCCCTCCAGCCCTCTGGCTGGCAGGGCCCAAGGAACAAAAAAGTTCTTGACAGTATAATCACCCAGCAAAAACTGAAAACATCTGTGTGTTACCAACATTGTTCTCACATCAGAGCCAAAACACAGCACTGTAACAGCCACTAAGAGGAAAATTAACCCTATCCCAGCTGAAACAGGACAATGGCCTAACTGAAACTTAGTAAACTATATATGATTAGTTGTGTGACAATGACTTTAGGGCACACTACATTTTGAGTAGTTTGAGGCCTACATCCTGCAAAGTGCAGGGCATTGGATGGAAGGTCGGAAAGGGTAGAAATGGCCAATGACCAAGCAGACTGTCACTGGTGTGTCCTGAAATGGATGGTGCAGTCTGCAGAGTGAGCAGTTGTGTCTGGAGAGGGAGTGTAACATGGGAACCAGGTAGGGGTTTATTCCATGCCTCTGTGGAGCATTTGCCACCACTTTAAAAAACTCCCATTCCCTGGCAGATGGTCATCCCCCATAAGGTTTGAACAGAACCTTCCTCACTAGAGTAAGCTAAGCCTATAATAACGTATAAATATTTACCTTGTTGTTAGTGCATATCTGGAGACTGGACTGTCTTCCAAATAGAAACAAATCCCTAATTTTTTATGAAGGAGTGGGGCAGAAATTCTGCCTACCTTATGCAGCACAGAGAAATGTCTAAAACATTTGGTAAAGCATTTTCATTTTTAAATCAAAGTGCAGTGTTGACCCTTTATAAGAACACTGTTATGCATTTTTAATAGGAGTATTGTGAGCAGCTGAGAAGCTGCGTAATAAATTTCAAGCATTTCACTATGTATTTGTTTTGGTTTGTGCCCTCGTAGTCAGAATAGGGGAATAATATACCTTGAAAATCATGTTAGTAAGTAATAAGAAATTTCAGAATGCATGAAGTCACCATCTTTAGAACAAATACATACTGTAATCTAATCATAGCACGTAGTATTAGTACCTAATTTCTGGTAAAGGGCTCTGAACGTATCATAGAATTTTATAGTGAAAATTTGTTCCAATCACTAACATAAATTTAAAGACATCTACAGAGAACATTAAGATTTGCAGTATCACCATAAATAAAGAAAAGTTAATTTTAAGATGTCATGTAGCTAGGTTAAATATAATGTTCATTTCCCATTCAGCATTTTCATATCATCTCCAAATAAGTAACTTATGCTAATTTTTCTTTGGCGTTTCACAATAAATAGCAAAAACACCTCTCCCCCTCTCCTTCCCATGCCATGGTGTAGTATGACTTGGTTACCTCATTCCTTCCTTACAGGGAGGGGCAGTTTATGCTCTGCAGAATCAAAGTTGGATGTATACCTTCCTTGGAATGCTGCTGCACAGCTAAAGCAGGGCAAAGGAGCTGCCATACAAATGACAACTGGCCAGCAGGTACTTAAGGATGAGAGAAGTATTACGGCTCTGGTAGCTCATAGGAAGTACAGCAGTTCCTGGAACAGGAAGATATAAGCCTTTAGAACACTAGTCCTGCTCATAATGATCTTAAACCCCCCTCTTTTTTGGTATAAAGTAAAAGTTCTTAATCTCTAGACAACTATAAATGTTGTTATTGAAACTTGCAATATGTAGAGGGAGTTGAAATTATTTTGAAAAGTAAAGTACTTTCCATATTTTTTTAAAAAACAAAAGGCCTAAATAGTTTAAAATATTAAAGATATCAGGACTGGAATTTGAAACTGGCATTTGGCATAGACACATCTTTAAGGTGTTGCAGCTTTACTTACTGTGCAGCGGAACAATTAAAATGTATTTCTGCAATGTTTGTTATCTTAGCCTGGTAGAATTAGGAGAGTGTAATGAAGCCTTTTCCTTTGCTAACTTATGCCACAATCAAAACTTCTTTATTCCCACTATGACAAGAACGTGACTTACTTCCTTTCTCCCTGGAAAAAGTAAAGGGAATGGCAGCTGTCCTGAAAATATTTCTTGGTCAGCTTTTATGTGTGAGATTGTTAGTATTTCCTCCCGACTGGGGGGTAAAGAAGGGAACAGATAGCACTATGCATGAAATGTGGAAGATGTAAATCGAAGATTGTAGTGTTTCTGAAGTGTTTTCACAATTGCATTATGCTGTGAAGCATTCTATATAATTTAGCTTTTCCTTCACAACAGTAATTACTCTCCCTGTGTGTTGGGAAGGTATTTCTATAATAATGCCATCTAGGAACTGGAGTTCTGTAAACTGGGAGTTGCTTTCAATAGCTTTCAGTAGCTACCCACAGTGGGAAGTGAAGTTAGAAACATAACTTACCTTTATCCCATTCACTTTGGTAAAACCAATTTTACGGATTTCCTTTTGTGGGTGAAGAAGGCTCACTATAGGTTAATGTCAAAGCATTGTTGAGATTGTTTGATTAAAGGAAAATCAAGAAGCTAATTTTAGCATATAGGGGGAGACAGGAAAGGGGAAATAACTAGTTTATTTTAGGGTTGCATAGTATCTTGGTTTTCCTGGAAGAAAGGAAGGATGAGGAAGGTGGCTTCCTGTTCTTTAGACCAAAAGCTCAGTGAATGTTTTGCAGCTTGTACAAAGCTTCTACGCCCCCTCCATGTTCATGTTAAAGGGAGCAGCAATAAAAGGCTGAGATCTTGACTGTCTTCCAGAGAAGCGGTTACTGTCCGTACCCAGAACAGTTACATCTTACTGGGGCTACAGGGACAATAAAAACATAGAATCATATAATGCTTTGGGATGGAAGGGACCTTTAAAGACCATCTGGTCCAACTCCCCTGCCCATGGACAGGAACATCTTTCACTAGATCAGGTTGCTTAAAGCACCATCTAACTTGGCCTTGAACACTTCTAATGATGGGACATCTACAACTGGAAATGGGCAAGATGTTCCAGTGTCTCACCAACCTCACTGTAAAGAATTTCTTCCTTATATCCAGTCCAGATTTACCCTCTTTCAGTTTAAAACCATTGCCCCTTGTCCTGTCACTACAGGCCACAAGAAGATCTCCCTGGAGCCTTCCCTTCTCTGGGCTGAACAACCCCAACTCTCTCAGCCCATCCCAGGGGCAGAGGGAAGAGGGTAGAGGAGCCAGATTTTGCTTTCCAGTCTGCTCCAAGGAAGCACAGAGGCATGGTGTTTCTTGCTTTGGCTTGTGAGAAAGTCCCTCTGTGCCATTAAATTTTGTAGTCGAGGCCAAATAAAATCTAAAGAAAACGCAAAAGAGAAGTTTGCTACAGAATTGCCAGCTTGGCCATATTGTTCTGCCTACTGGAGCTAGCCAGATCATCTGATCTGTCGGTTGTGGTGTGATATCTGAATGTGTTTATGTGTTTTCTCTTCATCTGATTAAATTTTGCAAACTTTATTAAAGTGTATTTAAAATCTGTACTGGATATAATATGGGCAACATTATGAATAGTTAAATGATGAGATTCTTCTAATTTTAAGTGAATACTCTTCAAACAGATTTAACATTGACTTTGGAGTGTTACACAGATTTTTTTTAAAAGTGCCAATTATACACGCAGAAAAATGAAAAAAAATATGCTAGTCAGGAATGTGAGCTTTGATTTTAGTTCTGTCCCACAGATTCCTAAAAGTTAATAGTACAAAAGAAATTTTGACTGTTTTTTGGTCAGTAATCATTTTTGTGTTGTCTTATACTTTTGACAGTCGTTTGTGTGCACTAAGTAAAAGGTAGGATGAATGGCCTATTTCTGTCTGTTTTCATTACTGTGCTCTTTCTGTGTGCTCCGTCTTATTCTCCGTATATGCCTACTGGGACATTAAAGATTCTGTAATTATTTCAATAAGATCAGGGTTATAGATTTTTTGTTCCACTTAGTTGTTTGCTAATAAACCTGCCTCTGTGCTGAAGGCTAACAAATTTCTTATTTAATACTGTACTTTTTTTTACATGATATATTAGAGAACATTTTAAAAGGTCAAGACTGTGCAGCTTACTGTTTTCTCAAGGTAGCTCCTTAACTGAAAACTCCAAAGTCATCATCATCCTTTTGAAAACATTAATATTAAAGCTGTTTTGTTTCTTATTTCAGAATTTGAAGAAAATTCAAACAGTTTTGAGACATTGCAGTGCTTAAAATCTAGAATGATTTTTAGCTTTAGTAGGAAGTATATTTACGGTCTTACAATTAAGAACATGCTAAAGGAGGAACATAAACTGGATAAACTGGAGCAGTGCAATAATATGTTCTTCACATATGGATTTTCCCTAATATCAAGTTCTTTGACATCTGTGGTATAAACAAACACTTTTTAATCATTTTCACCACACTGTTTCAGCCCAGGGTAAGATGGAGGCTACACAGGATGATGCGTTATGTCCTGTCCCCTAACACTTCAGACCTGTGCCCAAAGCTGGGACCCAGCTCAACAGTGCTGCCATTTTGAAAGCACTTCTCAATGTACTATTCAACATAAATTCCCTGGTGCCTAAAATTATACTTATTCTTACATCCAGAAGTGCTCATTTTTTACTAGTGCTGAGTAAATCGTTGTCTTTCTCAGGCCCAAGTACTGTGAAATTGTTCTTGGAAGAGACTGCCTTTTCCTGATGTCACTTGTATGTTGAATAGGGATCCCAGGTATTGAATCCAGCTCTGGATTGTGCAGAGGTATTGATTTTCATGTTTTTTCTGTAGTTGTACAGTGCTTGTCTTAGGAGGCAATTGACAGTTACTCAGTCCGTGCAAGAGTGATTTATTATTTATTTATTGCCTGCATGAAGCACAACAATTAACATGAGTTCTGTCAGTTATGCAGGGCAAACCCCTTTGTTTCTCAGGCTCACTAACTGGACATTTTTTTTTGACATTTTTGCCTACTCACAGTGACAGTGTGGCAATTACCTTCTTAAAAGACTGGTTTATCTTGTGTGTCTATGTAAAAACTGTTCCAAATATTGACCTTATAATTGTCTTGCATGTATTTTCAAGTTTTTAGATTCAAAAATTTTATAGCTGGGATGATCAGAGGACCTTGTGAACTGGCCTTGTCAAACCTTTTGGACATTTGTGGTGAGTTTAGTATGCATTGTATGCTTTATAGTGTAAGCTGCTATTAGGTCTACTCAATCACTGAGGCAATTTAGCCAACTGCTCTATAGATAAGTTGCTTCTTTGCACTCTGGTCGTTCCTGGGACCAGATGGAGTTCTGACACTTGAGTGCAAAAGGAATATTTTTACTGTTGGTTTTTTTTTACTGCTTCTTGAGGCCAAACTTCATGTACCCTCAATCTTCAAAGTATTAGGTGTCTTCTGCTAGCAGACATCAGGAAATGTTAGGTTTCTTTTGAGGATTCAAGACTCCACATTTTTCTGTAACTCTTAATATGTTTCCCATCAAAAACTCTGCAGCTGTAATTAGCACTCATCCATACAGAGCTGGAGTACTTCTAGGAAGGATGAAGACAAACTGGATGGAAGCCAGAAAAAAAAAAAAAAAAAGGCAACAAGAATGAAAGGCCTGGAATATTAACTGATGAGGATGAGAGATAATAACCACTCTCAGCTTGTACAAGTCAGGGAGATGAAATGCTGGAACAGGGTACATAGAAATACTGTGGTAACACCCTCATTGGAGGGCTTTTTCTTTAAAACCAGTTTTGGTGGTAATCAGTCAGGAACTGTCTACATCTACTTAGCTTGGGATTAGTGAAAGAGGCTGGAGATGATTTGAGAGCTGTGTTGCCATTACTTCTGAGCAAAAAGATAAAGAACAGGGGCATTATAAGTTGTCATGTATCTCCTCTGTGGTAACATAGGTGTTTAAGTCAGGTGCTTAGTAGAGTCACTGAATCCCCCTCTACACATGCTTACAAGGAAAAGGCAGATGTTTGAGCTTTGGGGATGACCTACTGCTAGATAATACCAGAGCTTTTATGAGCAGTCTGAGAGGATGCAAATTGCAACTTCTAACACTGGGCTTTCTAACCCTGGCTGAGGTTTTGTCTACCTGACAAAACTCCTGTCGTCTTGAATTTGTTACACTCAGCAGTACAGATGAGCTGCTACATATCATTGTCAGTAATAAATCAGCTTTTGTGGGTAACTTTAATAAAAATCTGTGGCTTAGACATAGATTTTTAGAATTATAAGGTGCTGTTCTCATACATCGACTGAACTCATGTGCACACAGAGGCCAAGAAATCAATCACACTGAGAAACTTCTACATCAGAACTTCTGTTTTGTTCATATAGTCTTTATTTAAAGGTTCTATTTATGGAAAATACTTCATGTTCTTATGTAAATTGCTTCCATGGGATAATGTTCTCAGTCAAATATGTGTGCTTTCTCTTTGACATTAATTACTCATTCCAAATTTTAAAGTTTTACTCTTTCTGAGATTTTTTATTGAGAAGGAAATCCTCAGTAGCATAGATTTCTTTCCTTGAGTTGGTATTTGCAGTTTGATTCGAAAGCATCTCATAACCTTATTTTCAGTCAATCATTGAAAATGGGATTTACATAGTCTGGCACTCTGAATCATTCATTTGGCCCCTGATTGTTTCTTAATGCTTCAGTGTATTACTTGGAGAGTAGACATGTCAGAATTGGACATGATATTCCAGTACAGGTGTTACAGGTGACTTGTAGAGCTGCTAGCATTCCTCACTCCCTTGCTTATAGCAGAACATTCCCTTGCTCTTGCCTACATGGCTCTTTCCTATGTTACTCTTGCAGTTCAGCCTGCCATCCATTTTTCATTTATAAAAGCAACATGTACAAAGCTGTGTTCAAATGAGTGCACTTCCCAGATGCTTTTCTGTAGCTCATCTTCCCCATTTGATATTTATGACTTCATCAGCTCTTTACATTTTCTCCAAATTTACTGGGTGAGTGATAGAGATACTGCATAGCATCAGGTTGAGAACGTTATGCCTAGAAGCATTTCTGTTAATGATATTTCCCCATTTGCATTTTTTTTAGTGAACTGTCAGTTAGTAGGGTTTTGCTGTGTATTATGGGTTATATTGAGTCTGTACGCTGTTTAAAAAATGTGGAATGAAATCTAAAGGATAAGAGAAATACAACTATACGATGACGTCAATTCAGTCTTCACCAGTCAGGCTTGTGATGTCATGAAAAAAATATTTTTGGGGAAGACCCTTCTTCTATAGAATCAAAGTCAATGCCATCAGTTCACCTGCCCTTTTAGTATTTATTGTTGCAGCATTTAACAGGTTTTGATGATTTCACATTCAGGCTAAGATGAGTCTTATCTGGTTTTATCCTCTTTATGCTTCTGAAATATTGATATGTTATGTTTTTTGTCCCCAGTCCACTGGAACTTCTCCAGTATTTTAAAATCTAGTTAAAAAAAATAAATCAGGGGAGGGCTTCAGCATCTCCTGAGCCAATTCTATCTGAACCCTTGGGTATAAGCTCTCTGATCCAGTTAATTAAATGTGGTTTATTTCACTTTAGCTGTTTAGTAACCTACATAGTTACAAAGGAAATCACAAGTGTTCGGTTGTCACAGCAAATGATGAATATATCACTTTCTGAAATATGTATTAGATTTACTTATCTTCTGCATCACAATTCATTATGAACTTTTGGGACCAGAGCTGTGCCATTGCCCAGATCTTGGTTCATGACTATTTAACCATACGGGAAATTTTTTTTTTCTTCAGAGTGCTGGCTTCCATAATCATTGGTCTGCATTTCTAAACTGCTAATTTGCATTTACTTCTGTAAGCTTCCACATTTTCACTTTTGCCAGATATATAAAAGAAGAAATTGTTCCAACTACTTTTCCTCTCAGCTTGGGTGTTTTTTCACAAAAAAATCCTCCTTTCATGACTGCAAGATTGTTTTTTATATTCTGATTTTCATTATTCTTTTGCATTAAAATATCTACTTTGCTCAGTTTTGTTTGCAAGTGTCTTTAAAATTATTTGGGCACATTGACTTTTTACAGAGAAAAAATACGGCATACTTCTTGCACATTGTAATTGAAATTCATTTGTGAATGCTCTAACACAGGCCATCAGCAGTTTTAGGCAATGATCAGCTTATTTTTATCTGTCATACTGAGATCTGGTACGGAACGATTTTAAGTTGCTTGGTTTACTTTTTATGTTGGGAATAGATCTGTAATTTTTAGACATTCCGAAAATAATTTATCAGTCACATCAGAAGTCTACCAGCTTATGTCTTCAGAAACCTGTGTGATTTTCTACATATTTACATATACTTTTAAGTCCTTTTTAGAGGCCTGCTCCTTCTATTTTTTCATCTGTGTCGGCAGCTATAGAAGACTTATATGGTTCTAAATCAAATACAACCTTCCTGAATTAGCTTGTAAGTCTGAAGTATGTAAATGATACCTTTAATGTGGAGGCCCGCGTTCTTGCTCTTCCTGGCTGTCTTTCCTATTTAGGTTTTACTGATAAGTTTCAGTCAAGTGAATTGTCATGCCAGGTTTCATGCCTACCAAATCATGTGAATTTTCTTTTACCAACACATAACTTGTTTTTAATTTCTCTTTGATGTTCCCAGAATAATTTATAGCTCTCCTTAGTTTTGTTTGTTTACAATGATGTTACTTTAGGTCTACACTTTATGGCTATGTATTAAGTAGTCCTTTAGCATTGCTTTTATATGCAAAGTTAAAGATCTTCAGTGTCTTGTTTTGAGGTGCAAGCAGAATTACTTAGAAAAGTCAGAACTGTAGAAGTTCAGTCTTGAGAACAAAACATTTTATAAGTTTGTGTTTCTTTTTTAACTTGTGGTTGTTATGTAATGAAGAATATATACAGACTCACTCTCTTTCTCTTCTCTTTGCTTAAAAGAGATCAAGGTAAACAGTTGAAGCAGAAGGAAACCAACTGTTTTTCCATTCACCTTATTATTGAGCTGTGGTTAAAAGAACTTCCTTTTTGGTACTATCAAAAGATCTAAGCAAAAACTTCAGTTGAACGTGGAGGAGAAATAGACTGTTTCAGAGATGGGAAAATACATAGAGACACTTGCCTTTGCCTAACAAAGGCTAAAAAGTATCATGTTAATTGCGTTTTCATAATTTCTCTAAATTACACGTTGTAGTATGCATGGCAGAAAATAGAAGTGTTTATTTTTGTTCCTTAGCTTGGGATTTAATGTTGAAATTTTGATCTTACAAAATACATCATTGGTTATCACAGTTTGCAAATTTAGCAATAGTAGTTTAAAACAGAGATACTAAAGGAACTGGAAACAGGGAGTATTTTAGAAACAAGAAGTGTGAAGCCCTGCCCCAGTTTAGTGGAGACCAAAACTTCTGCTGACTTCACAGAGGCCAAAATTTCACCCAAAGATTGTAACGAAATAAGAAAGTACAGCCAGCAGAGTATTTCTGTATGATTGTTACATGCCTCAGGAAGTATTACAAGGCATGAAACTAAAAGATGCATGAATTTAACCACCCGAGAAGTGTAATAATCACCCAGGGGTTGGAGGAGGGGGACTGAGTTCAGTTACAAAATTGATTTTTTTTCCCCTAAAACAAACATCCATTTGCTGGCAAATGTGGAGGGGAAAAGGACATCACATAAATCACAGATTTTCACTGGTGCTTGGGGTCCTTCAGTTATTCCAGAGTGAAGGAGGCACTGGACAAAGTAAATAAAGAGGTGGAAGAGTGGGACCTGGGCACCAAGTCCTCTACTTCTAGGTGTGGAGTCACCCTTTTACTGGGCAGTCCGTTTTTGGCATAATCTGGGGGATTTGTTGTTTTGTTTTGTTTTGGGTTTGGGGTTTTTTTTCCTGTACACAGCTTAAGCAGGGAGGGAGGAAAGTCCCTTGTCATTTCTAGCCTTTTCCTCCCTCCATGCCCAAGAGCTAAGTAACAATTTCAGATGACAGTTGGAAATTATTTCTTGCTATCAGTACTGCCTAATTTCACACATTCGGTCAGCAAGATTAGGAGTGGAGGTGTCCTGATTCCCTTTTTTCTGGGTTGAAAAAAGATGCGCATTTGTGAAAAAAGCTGGGGTGAAGCCAGTGGTGCAAGGGAGGCCAGGTATCTAACGTTCGTTGTGACAAAAATAGGCTTAAAACGCCCACTTTCAATCTGACTGCTGAAGTTCATTTGTATAGATAGCTGCCAGTATCAACAGGCACTGGTGTGTGTGGAGAGCATGCGGTTAATCTGGGTTGGTGCATCCAAATGTAGTCATGGTTGCGTAATTTTCTTGTCAGGTTCAAGTGTTACATTTGTGGAACATCTTCTGCAACCACTCCATCATAAGGTTTTAAGAACCGTGTTCTGCATTATACTTTAAAATGTGCATAATCCTTTCATTATAGAGAAAAACCGTCATATCGGTTCAGAAATAGAGGAAAGCAGATGCTTAATTTTGAGATGTGCTTGATGTATCATTATTCAGGAAAGCCTTACATGATATACATAATATGCAGTATTTAATATCCACAAGTGCTTTCTTGAATAGAGGTGTTTTAAGCACCTGCTTACACATGTAGAAGTGTTTCATACATGTATGCATATATACCTTTTTTTTCTGTAAGCAGCCCTAGGGAGGGCATAAAACTGTTTACACATTTAAAGTCAAGCACATGCAAAAGGGATTCCAGGTTTAAGGTTTAATTTGAAAAATATAAATGTAAGGCTAAATTAAATTAAACAACTGTATTCACGTCATCCTAAGTAATTTGTATGTCTTCACTACCAAGAATTAATCTGAAGCTGTAATTATAGCATCTTACACAAGCATTTATCAACAATGATGTTCATTTGCCACTTGGCAGTCTTTGGTCAAAAAATGTTTCAAAGAAAATATGATTAAAATAAAGTCCAATACATAATTTTTAAAATATTCCCTGCAGGTGGGCTTTTTTTTTTTTTTTTTTTTTTAAATTGTTTTGGTTTTTAGCATGGAAAGAAAACAGCTTTCCTGTTTAGCAAAGAGCAGCCCAAGACCAGCATGTTTGATTGTTATGGTTATACTACATCCACTAAAACTACTCATAGAACTGCCTCTATATTTCCATACAGATTTCCTCTGATTTCTGCTTTCCTTCTCATAAACAGTCGTTTTTAGAAATTACCAGTAAAAATTCTCATAATATGTTTGCCTAGAGTATTTGAGCACAATGGTTGGCCAAGATGAAATGACACAAATTTGTCAACAACTTCCACAAAGCCCAGTTACTTTATGGGTATGGATATAATTAATTAGTAGGTCATCAGAATGAAATGGTTTAGAAAAGACTATTGTAATTTTTTTGAAAAAAGCCATCAGTAAGCTGAGAAATAGCAATGCTCAGGTGTAATCAGCATTTTCAGTATTGGCCTTAGTGGTGGCATTGAGAGTGCGGGGGCTGGTTTGAAGTTAAATGACTAAACCCTTTATCCTCACCCTAGTTTTGGTCATGTTTCTGTGTTCTGGTAATTCTCTTGTCTAAAGTCACATATTTGCTGCTCAGGATAGATTTCCAAATTATTTCATTTTAGATGTCTCGCCGGTTTTCATATTTATACTCATTTTCTACAATGCATTTTTATAATGTCTGTTTTTATTTAAGAGTTAGTTGACTATTTGCTTCATTAGTACAGGGCAAGTGGAAGCAGTAGGTAAGGAGCTGCCTTTTCACATCTATGCTTTTCGTTGTCATTTTTTTCTTTAAAGTAATGCATTTACATTTCATAATCATAAACATGAAATTGAAGATGAAATCAGTTCTCGAAAGATTAATTCAGTCCTGCTCACAGCTGTGAAGACTGTGGAAATAAATATCATTTTGCAGTAACGTATTCCTGACAAAGGGCATAACAAAAGACTGATTTCTATTCAGAGATAGTGAGTATATTTATTTTGCATGTTGGGGGGAGGGGCTGTGGTCGACTGCTTGCGACCCTGACCTAGTTTTGTAGCTGCTTATTATTCAGCTATATGTTTAAGAAATCTCTGTAATTTAATTTGGCAACCTCTTCTGCATGTCTGCACGTAGCAGTAGGTGCTCTTAATATTATTCGTGTCCCATGCTGAATCATATTTATTTAGGAAAAGGAAAATCCTAATGCACTCATAACTCAGAAAGAAACTGTTAATTGTTAGCAGAGAACTGCCTGATTACAGACTGGATGTCTCGTCCAGGGCCCTGCCATAATTAGTAACCACTGTTGACATTTAGATTTAAATTGAATTTTCTTCTAATTAAACCCAGAGGGGGTTGATCCTCTCAGATGTACAGGTTAATAAAATTAGTCAGAAACTGTTAAACAGTAAACTGAATTCTCCAAGAGAGCTTTCCCAGTGTATTGTTAGGAATTCTGTAATTAATATTCAAAGGATTCAATAGATTTGGAGTTGTCCTTTTTTGTTTTGGGTTGCATCTGGGTTTGTTGCAGTTATTTCTTTAATTAGATCTGTTTGCTTTTGATATCTACAGTAATACTAATTTCCATCATGTTTGTGCATATGTAATTATAAGTGCACTGTTCATCCATACTGTGCAACTGTTATGTGTAATAACAAGCTGCTTTTTTTTCTGGGCACATTCAGTGAATAGTAATCTGAAAACTAAAAGCAAGTGTGAAATGAATTTTAGGAGTATAGCCTAGACTAACTGCTGTCTGTTTGTCATCGTCATACAAATGTTAAAGCTGCCACAGGGTCATTTACTTCTTTATTCATCATTGTTTTTTGCTGATCCTTCCCAAGCTTTTTGTTTAAATAGGATTGTGGTTTTTTTAAATGAAATATAGATGTTTGTATTTTTCCTATTGCTTTTTCAAGTACCATCAACTGGATTGAGATCTTAGCCTACATGAAATTAATCTATGGTTTTGCTTTCTTGTCCTGCTCAAAGATAAGAAGTTAAGAGTATGAAAACTATAGAGCATGCATGCCAGGAAGTAGCAAGAGTATCAGTGATGTGAGAAAAAGTAGAGTCAGAAGTGTTATAATGAGAAATTTAAACATTAAACCTTGAGAATATCAGATTTTTTGCAAAACTGCTCTGTGGGAGTAAAGTTTCTCTAACAAAGATCTCATAGCTGAACTCACTTGTGGTTTATCATAGCTCATATGCGGAGGAAATGCAGTAAAATATTGTTGAGCACTGAGAACAATTTAGTACCAGTTCTAAAAATTTAATACCAGTTTTACAAACAAAAGTGAAAAATGTATTTTACCATTTAATGAGCCTCATGAAAGTTATGGTTTTGGTTTAAGCCAATTTCAGAGCCACTGTAACTTAAAAATAGAGGTTTTAGAGAGACACAGAATGATAAATGAAAATGTATAAGGAATGCTTTCCTGAAAGATATCTTGTAATTCATAAAAGTTGTTCAATACTATTGAATTGAATTTACTTCCAAAAGGAATATCATTTCTGTCCCTTCCTCCTTAATCATGTAAGCCAAACAAACAAAGAAAAATCTAGATGACTTCATTTTTCTTGCTTAGTCTGGCTAAATTAATTGGATTAGGTAAAGAATGCTTTTCTCACTCAGAATTGGCTTCAGACGGTACAAAACCACTAAAAATGTATGGAACAATTCACTGCACTGGTGTACAGCACCAGGTAAATTCCTCCTTCCTGCAGGTTTGTTCTGTGGAAATCACAAGGCAGATCAAACCAAAGTGGCTGAAAATGTCAGGTCCAGAACTGCAAATTTTAACCCATTTAAAAGTGTTGTTCTAAATGAAACTTTAACAGGAAGAGTTTGTATGGATAACAGCTTCTGGATTCAGGTGCAGTTCTCAAGAAAACATCCAGCTGAAAAAACCTGAGTAAGAGCAATAACACAGAAAACATACCTCCTTAGCCCACAGTCCAATCAGACTCTTTACACTGAAAACAGACTTAATATTGCTATTGATTTTTCACAAAAAGTGTCTACTATGGTTATGGGCAGCAGTTCAGCTGAGATCAATAGGTAATTAAACCCTCTACGAGAACGCAGTCTTAAACTGAATTAAACTAAACTTTTGCAGTGACCAAATCACATTATCATGAAAATATACCCCAAAGTCTCACAAATTATCTGTAATCACCTCCAAGCAGCCATAAACTCAGTCCTGAGTTTGACAGCGTAGTAGCCATATTACATGGAAACTGAGCTTCCACGCGTGGATGGGAATATGCCAACCACGGTCATTTTATGAGAATGGGAGTGTCGTTGACAGTGGTCTTAGATTTTTCCCTCAGAATCAAGTACAAACTTAACCACTGGTAGCGGTACGCATACAAAACTAAAATTTGTTTCTCGTACAATTTTTAGGTAATGAATTAGGACTAACAGGTTTTCAACATCTTGACAGCTAGGCAGAGCTGCTAATAGAAGCAAAAGCAGATGTGTGATCACTGTGCTTTTATTAAACTATGTACGTCTCATTGGTGCCAGCAGGACACCAATAGAGAAAGGAAAGAAAACAGCAGTTGCTGAAGAAGCCACTGGTGTGCCCATCAACTTTGGCATGAAATACTTCAGGTCAACCAACAGTAGTCAGGAAATGTAAAACTGTCTGTGTTTCCTAGTTTACAGACAGTGTCAGCAAAATGCAGACTTAGCAAAGAGAAGGCTTGCACTGCGTTAAAGGCTTCTGCCAACTGAGTAAGGCAGGCCATTGCCCGCTGCAGCTGGGCAGCCTGGAGCAGGCGCCCAGTCTGGGGGCTGTGACCTGGCCTAGTGTGGGGCATGGCATCCCATTTGCACATAACTCAGCTACAGGGAAGCCAGGGGTGTGTTAACTGGGCTGGATTGTGAAAAGCCTAGATCTTCACTCGTACAGTCACAGCAAATTACAGATTTCAAGGAGAGAAGTATTCTGTTTGCATGACCATATGTGATTGCATGAGGAAATGTGGTGAGGCGATGCCAAGGCTTTCTGGGCTTGAGAAAAATGGGCTAGAAATTGCTAAAGACAAATAGCTGAGGTTCGTTCGTGAGCCTTTCACTGGAAACCATACTTTCTTATTGCTGCCTGTATATGTAGATCTTTGAACCTGTTGCAACAATATAAAGAATCGCTTTTCTTACTGTTACTTGTTCTTACTGTCTAAGAATGTAACTTTTTCCTTCTTTCATTTTTCCTAATGGTTTTGAGAGATGGAAAATTAAGTAAGTATTCAGTGCATAAACTTGTTAGATACAGGACTGTTTTCGAAGTAATCTTTGGGGCTTTTTCTTTGTTTGAGATATCATTTGAGATACTTAAGTTCTGAAGGAAGTTTGGGGTTTTTTTCCTGGAAAGTACACAAATACTGCCACATAAATGTAAGATCCAAACCTCCTTCAATTTACCTGCTTCAGTCAGAAAACCACATACTAAATCATCTGCCCAAGGATTTTTATTATGAAAAAATAATCAGTACCGACAGTGTTCTTTATCATCCAAATAAGAGGATGAACAAATGTGGAAGAGGCGTTGTAGTCAGTGCAATAAATTTTAAAATTACAATTAATCTGTTAATAATGTTTCTTAGTGTACATAGTGCCTATGTTAATGCTTATATTGGAAGCGGGCAAAGAATAGGCATTATATTGCATACCAGCTCTTGTATTTCAGATGTGAGTTGTCTGTTCCCGAGGTGCTCCAAGTCAGCTAATATTTTCTATGTTAGGTAAAATATTTCCTCAACTACAGATTTTTGCATGAAAACTGAGGAACGTGTTCTATATTTACTCTTTGTTTAAAGCTTTCATTTATGTCAGCAGGAGTTCTGTGTATAACATGAGGACTGTACATTTCTCTAAGTACTTGTAAGAAACATTTTTTGTATACTAATAGATTTGACACATAGTAATTTGTTTTTCCAGTTATATGATAGTTCTACCAATGCAGCAACAAAATAGGAATAATAAAGATAACCTGTAATGCTAGATAAATTACATTTGATATACCTTTTGCTTTTTATCCTCTATTTCACACCACCAGTACATGATGGCTCACTCTTCAGCCTTTATTTTGTCATTGAACAAAATACTTGTGCAAGTAAGTGCATTGGCCATGATGGGATTACTTGCATTGGTTAGTTTTCATGGGTAGGAGAAGACTGCCCAGTGTCGCCGTTGGCCTTTTGTCACGCAGCACTGAGTTCTCCTAATGAAGGTGGAGGGGAGATTTTCCTGAATAATTGGGATCTGGAGTTCATGCAGAAGAAAAGGTACAGAGTCTGTTCATTCAGTTTTTCTCTGGCAGAACTGTTCCCCTTCCCCAAAGTTTTTTTTTCAGAACTAGCTGCAAATGGAACAATGTGTAGAAGAATTGCTCCTCCATTTTACTGACAGGAGGATTTTCCATGGAACAAGTTTGCAAGCAATGAGGGACTCAATAATGCAAAGTACCTCTGCCTTATTTTATGAATTCAAAGATCATTTTTAGTGTTGCATATTAGGAAGGGACTATGGAAGCCAGTGACATTACAGGATTTATTTTTGTAGCCTAAGTAGGTGCGTTCTTTGATGCTTTTGCATTTTCACAGATCCAGTGTTAGATGGAGATTCCAGAATCACTGAGGTGTCTTAAAGATTGGTGTTTCTAAATTCATTCAGCCCCCATCAAAGATATTTAGCAGCCTGTTACAGTCTGAAGCATCTAAATTTTGGGAAAACTGGATATTTATGGAAATTGTTGAAGCAGACCTACAAAATCTTTTGAAACTCATCCTTCTAGGAAAGTTTTCTGGAACTATAAAGTGGAAAGAATATAGGTATTTTACTTTAAGAATGACATTGGGACTGTCCCTCATGAAAAAGGGTGATTAATATGCATTTGTGCCATCTAGTCAAATACAGAAACAAACATCCAAACATATGGTAAATATTTCCAATGAAAGTAAAAGAAATTTTGCAATACTCCTCCTGGTTCTGATAATGTTAAATTTATTATTTGAACGTTTTTAAATAACCAGTTACAATATATAAGACATCTCTTCATTCTTAGCAGATAGGCAGAGAGGCAAGACGTATATGGAGAGGTATATATATGTTATTGGAATGAGTTATATAATTAGATTAGCTTTCAAAAAAGTAGGCTATTTATCAGGTTAATAAACATTTTCAGGTACGGACCTATCCTGTTACACAATCATAAATGAAACGGTGCTTTCTTGGCTGTGTAGTTATAGGATGTCTGTGCATCAGATGTTTTGAACCTGCTGAGTGTCCCCCTATTTTTCCTGAGTTTCAGTGAGAACTGAGAACACTTTGCATGTCCTCAAGAAGCATTCAGCAGAGGAGCAATTGGAAAGAAAAGAGACACTTCAGTGGAGAGAGATAAGATCTGCTTATCTGCTTTTATGTGCATGTGTGCACACACACATGCGCCTTCATTTCCTTTATGGTTATGTATGTGTATGTGCGCATGCACATGACAGATCAAGATTTTACATGAAAATGTGTGAAAAAATGTTGCCTTTCTAATCTTGCTATGAGCTAGACCATATGACTATGTTAGAGAGTTGGAAGGAACCTCTGGTGCAAGTGTCTGAAATCTGATTTAGCTTTCTAGGCTTCTTGGCTGACAGCACACTGTATTTTGGGAATCTACAAGCAAGTATTTAGTAATAAAGATATACTAAGTGGAGTAAGTTCTGGACACCAGTGCAGCTGAATCCCTCAAGTATATTTTCAAGAGCTGGGATTTATAAAATCCAAGTACAATGGCTGTAGCATGCAAAGGCTGTAGAAGTTTCATGGGTAGGGAAGGCAAAGTCAGTGGCAGTGTACATGATAGCGCATGCGGGCAATACTGTGCTATAGTGCCTAAGAGTTTGCAGTCAGGTGTCGATCACTAATGCAGCAGAATATGCCCTATGGCCACCAGTATATGGTTTGAAGAACAGATAGCATGTTTGGCCATAAAACACAGTGACTGTCCCCGGGGTCAATTACAGGTAGAGCAAACAGAATGGGTGTTTCTGACAGCAGCTTGAGGTAGACGGTACTGCTCATGCTGTACTGGCTTTGGGCATATTTCCAGGAGCACTCCTGAAGTGAACTGTTAAGGGCTGTGTTTCTGCAAGTTCACAGATGTAGGTATCTGACGTAGCTATTCAATTTGCAGCTTGAGGATGACTTCCCAACTCCATTAGAAGGTCTGTACACCTGTCTGGTGAATGAGAGGTGATGTTAACATTTAGAATATGGCTTATAGAAGTAAAATTCAAGAAACAGTCAACTACAAGGGAAGGGAGGATGATAAAACATCTCATCACATTCATGCTAAACTCACAGTGGGACCAATGCATTTAGACTGTTTTAAGAACTGATTGTTGTTGGAAAACTGTTAACTAATCCACTAGAAAAACTTTTCTGCATTAGTAAGATTGTCTGAGTGAAATTCTGTGTGAGAAGGCTTCTTTGATACTTCTAGTGAGTGCATGCTTGTGAAATCGGTTCCAGGCCGTCTAATAGTCTAATGGTGAAATCCTGGACACTGGTCTTCCAAGTACAAGGCTCACGTCCTCAGCAAAGGAGGCAAGCACAGAGAATGTCATACAAGTCTTACAGTAAAAGAAAACAAAATTGAAGGGAATGAGATTTTGTCCTTGTGTATGTTAGGAAGACTATGCAGCCTGGAAATGGGAAAAACTATTTTCTGCTCAGCCTGGCCTTTGGCTCTTTAATGTATTGTTCTGTTGTTGCTTTCTGCTTTCTAGCAGTTACCCATGTGTGGTATATTGCAAGATCATTACGTCACTTGTCATGGTGATGTGTATGTTCCTTACATTTTCATTAGCTGTATAAATGTTTTATCTCTACTGCAAAAGCTTATACTAAATACTAGTAGCTAAGAAAATTCACCTCCTTGGGTTTATCATGTACAAAAAAATATTTAAATCCTATTGCATGTTGTGATCTCTTAGGTGCTAATAATAACAAAATATGCCACCTGTGATAGTCATGTTCTCACTTCAGAATTAAATGAAGTAAATCACTGAAGATTTGAAAAACTGTTTTAGTACTTTATGCAAACTGAATATTGGTTTGAATGCTAATCAAGCTGACAAAGTAGCTATAGGAGGCAATTTTGCATTTCTTTCAAGGAAGGATCAAGATACTTGATACTGTTTTCTTTGGTAAGGAATGATGCATGGAAAAATACCTGGTACAGTGATCCCTGCTGTCGGTGTTGAGAAATGCATATATACATTCTTTGTTAATGTGAATGCAGATATGGTGATACTCAAAAAGGATTTTACAAGTATTTGGAAACCATTAAATATAACTTATGACTTTTTCTTGTATTTTCACAATTTGAAACGGCAAATTTAAGACCTCAGAGTCTCCACGAAACATTGCATGGGAAAGGGCGGGTTTGGGAGAGCACTTAAAGTTAGTGCAGTGAGGGGTAAAAAAGATAAAGCTGGAGAAAATTGCAGTTGACTGGAATCAAACTGCACTAGTTGCTTACAATTGATTGTGTGTTGTTCAACCACAAAGATAAATTAGAACATAGAATACTGCAATAGAAAAGTGGTTTAGATGTCATAGAGACAGTATGACTATTTTTATCTCTCAGTTGTAAACCATAGCCTACAGTGGCTGAAATGACATTGAACTGTTTTTCTCTTTGATGATTTACAGCCTGTGTAGTGCATTTGTAGGAGCAGATGTCACGTTTTATGTATCTGAAAGTGTCAACACTGATGACTTATGTCTGAAGATTCGGTGCATGAATCAATAGAATGTAGTGATTTCCATTTCTTAAAAGAGTTTTTCCGACATAATAAAAAACACATAGTGAATTTTGGTCATTATAATGCTACTCTTGAACTCTCTTCCCTCCCTCCCCCCTGTATTTTACACTACCAGGAGATCGTTATTTTACAAAATCCACTTCTCACCCCATAAGCGCAAATAGCTATGGGTAAACTGTCTTCTCTTTTGCTTAACCTGTTTAATTTGGTGTACAAAGCACTTCATTTTATTTTGAGAAATTAATAATCAAAAAACTTGGATTCATTGATAAAAGAAAATGCATCAATGTTATCTTACTAAGAATTATACCAAGCAAATCTAGACAGATCTCATCCCCCCAGCCTTCTCCTATATTTCCAAATGATACTGTCTGAAAAATTTGGGAAAAAATGCTTGTCATCCTATTAAAACAAAAAGTCAAATTTGCATTTAAATGGAAAATATATCAAACATTTAGCATCTGCAAACCTGGAAGTTTTATTTTATTCTTAAAAAAAAAAAAGCTACGTAAGTTTTTAGTTCACGTATGTGCAATATTCCATGTGTGTAAAGGGGTTTCTTTATGTAGTCACACCCTCACAAAATCATATGAGAAAGTACTAGTTTAATTTAATATTTTTAATTCTATATGTGGAAAATCTACCAGTATAAGCAGGAATTTATGTGGAAATAAAGGACAGAAAATTGCTTTTTAGAATTATATTAATACTTCTGCATTAAAAACAATGAGCCAGATGTGGTCTGTGCAGGTGTTGGGTCGCACATCAAAGATTTGATTGGAAAATGTCCTTAAAAAAGAGGACTTTTTTACATTTTCCTAATTCTATACCCAGGAAAACCTAAGCTGGAGGAAAACAGAGCCTAAAGTTCAAAAATATGTATGAGTTTCTACAGCAGGATTCCTTTTTCTTATTTTGCACCTCAAGTACTTCCACCAGAGCAGTACCTTCACAGTGAGTGTAAGTTTCTTACTTCAGGCATGTGAGAAGGGGTATTATGGGCCCTGACCTCTGGGTTTGACTCCATCTGCTCAGCCAGTCTGTTCTGCAGCCACACGTGGGTTTGCAGACTGCAGAGGATTCGAAGGGATGCTTCTGGAAAGGCAGTATGCTTCTCAGTTTGCTATACGCAGAGCAAAAGTCTGAGTATAAAGGAGATATTTCATGTCTAGATCTCAGCTGGTGACTCCTACCTATATTAGTTCATCAGAGTTGTCTTCCACAAGGGAGAAATGGAGTGTGGTACTGTGATCTCAGTTTGAACTGAAGGTGGTTAAATTGTACAAGGAAAGATGTGGTGTTTTTAATTTTGGGAGTAGATGTGTTTGCTTTTCAGTCATTGTCATAATACACCCAGAAGCTAAGGGTTTTCCTGATGGCTGATTACTGTATGATGTCACATGTAATTGCATGAACAAATTTTCTCATTCTCTGCAGCAGTGTGGCTGTGGATTATTGGTGTCAAAAGTGCTGCCTAGCACTGCAGGAGATCAGAGAAACTGGTAGAGCATTTCTTCACATTTCCTCAAACCTCTCTATTGCAATTCAGTATAACATTAATATACTGACAGCCTTACAGAAACAGGAGTTACAGTAAGGATGCTGAAATAGCTATGCTACAGTGCATTTAATAGCAGTGGTAATTATTACCATGGAGCTCCTGTGTCGTGCTAAGTGTTTAACAGGTTCCTGCCCTGAGGAACTTGCAGCCTTCATGGTGCTCATGACAGACGGGCAAAAATGTGATGCAGCTTCACACAGAAAGTGTCAAATTCCAACAAGCAGAACATATAAATTGTTTCCTCTGCTATGCCAGGTCTTCCCCAGTCTGCCTAAGGTATCTATCATTAGCTGGGGCTTGATCCTGGACAAGCTGAGCTTGCACAGTAGCAAGTGCTGACCTAGCTGAAGAATTATCCTTCTGATTCTAGACCTGTGTTTCCCAACTTCAGTGCTGTAACACAGATACTCTTTCCTGATTTTTTATTAACATTTATAGACATCACTGTGGATTCTTCCACAAAAGCTTGTCCTTTTTAATCAAAAATGTCTGCAAAGAAGTTGAAGGCCTGGAAACCCAAATATGGTGCTTTAGGGATATTTGGAAGTTAAAGTTAATGTGCTTTGTATACTTGTTTGTATTTCTGCATTAATCTCAGAACTCTGAAGTCCAGTTATCATCATACACTTTCTGTTGTCACCAAACTTGGCTCATACTGGGAGATGTCTTTCAACTAAGAAAGTCGGTTGCCTTACCAGAGTTGTGAAACAGCACCTCCAGCAATCACTTCAGTGATTTTTCCAGTTAGGAATACATATTTTCTTTGCTAATGGTTGAAGTTTTCTAAAGGGAGAGGCTGTGGCTTGGTTTACACAACACCAGGCCTGCTGGCAACAGACAGGGCACACCTGTCTCAGAGGGGAAAAGATCATTGCACAGGAATTAGTAGGGCTTATTGAAAGAGCTCTTAACTATGGTTGAAGGAGGAATGGGACAAAATTGCTAGAGATAAGCCTGAGGGCAGCAAGCCAGTGTTTGAGGGATGGTATGCTTGTGAGGTCCTTTGGTCTGCTGTCTCAGTGAAGGTAGGAGATAGAGATCCAGGTGGCAGCAACAACACGAGAGTTACTGATGTGTTAAGAAACCACAGAAGGGCCTGAGACTGGCCATGTAGGAATAGGACTGTTCCCCTAAAAAAGGTGGCAGAATCAATAGCCCAAATGAATTGCATCTACACCAATGCACACAGCATAGGCAACAAACAGGAGGAGCTGGAATCCATTCTGAAGCAGGAAAACTATGACACAGTTGCCATCATGGAAACATGGTGGGATGACTCGCACAACTGGAGTGCTGCAATGGATGGCTATAAACTCTTCAGAAGGGATAGGCAAGGAAGGAGAGGTGGTGGGGTAGCCCTGTATGTTAGGGAGTGTTTTGATTGTCTAGAGCTTGATGATGGTGATGATAGGGTTGAGTTTTTATAGCTAAGAATTGGGGAAGGCCAACAAAATAGATATCAAGGTGGGAGGGAGTGTGTTAGAGACCGCCCAACTAGGATGAAGAGGCAGGTAAAATATTCTATAAGCAGCTAGGAGAAGTCTCACAATCACTAGCCCTTGTTCTCATGGGGGACTTCAATTTAACAGCTGTCTGCTGGAAATACAGTACAGCAGAGAAGAAACAGTCTAGGAAGTTTCTGGAGTGTGTTTAAGATTGTCTTGGTTTCAGCTGGGATAGAGTTAATTTTCTTCCCAGTAGCATGGTACAGCGCTGTGTTTTGGATTTAGTAGGAGAAGATGTTGATAACACACTGATGTTTTGGTTGTTGCTAAGTAGTGCTTACCCTAAATCAAGGACTCTTCAGTTTCCCATGCTCTGCCAGTGGGCAGGTGCACAAGGAGCTGGGAGGGAGCATAACCAGGACAACTGGCCCAAACTAGCCAAAGGGATATTCCGTACCACAGAACGTCATGCTCAGTATCTAAACTGGGGGGAGTTGGCTGGGAGGAGCTGATTGCTGCTTGGAGACTAGCTGGGCATTGGTCAGCAGGTGGTGAGTAATTGTATTGCACATCACTTGTTTTTTTCTTGAGTTTTATTGAGTTTTATTCCTCTCTCTCTTTTTGTTATCTCCCTTTTCATTACAATTATGCTTAGTAGTAGTATCAAATTTTACTTTATTTCAGCTATTAAACTGTTCCTATCTCAACCCACAGGTTTTATCTTTTTCTGATTCTCCTTCTCCCCATCCCACCTAGGGAATCAGGGGGAGTAAGTGAGCAGCTGTGTGTTACTTGGTTGCTGGTTGGGGTCAAACCATGACAAAGAACTTCCTGACAGTGCTGGTGTGGGAGCCAAGTAGGACAGGCACCCCACTGGACCCGTTATTTGCAAACAGAGAAGGACTTGCAGGTGATGTGATGGTTGGAGGCCGTCTTGGGCATAACAATCACAAAATTACAGTTTTAAACTCTCAGAGAAGTAAGGAGGGGGGTCAGCAGAATGGCTTGGACTTCTGAAGGGCAGACTTTAGCCTAGTCAGGAGCCTGGCTGACAGAGTCCCATGGGAGGCAGTTCTGGAGGGCAGAGGAGTCCAGAGGAGTCCAGGAAGGCTGGGCATTCTTCAAGAAGGACACCTTACAGGCACAGGAGCAGGCTGTCCCCATGTGCCAAAAGACGAGCCAGCGGAGAAGAAGACCAGCCTGGCCGAACAGAGAGCTTTGGCTGGAACTCAGGAAAAAAGGAGAGGTTATGACCTTTGGAGGAAGGGACAGGCAGCTCAGAAGGAGTACAAGGATGTTGTGAGATTATGCTGGGAAAAAATCAGCAGGACCAAAGCCCAACTCGAAGTTACCTCACTACTGACATGAAAGACAATAAAAAATGTTTCTGTAAATACATTAGCAACAAAAGGATGGCTAAGGAGAATCTCCATCCATTATTGGATGCAGAGGGGAAACACAGTGACAAAGAATGAGGAAAAGGCTCAGGTACTTAATGCCTTCTTTGCCTCAGCCTTTAATAGTAAGATTGATTTCTTCTCTGGATACCCAGCCCCCTGAGCTGGAACACAGGGTTGGGGAGCAGAATGAAGCCTCCATAATCCAAGAGGAAATGATCAGAAACCTGCTACACCACTTGGACACTGAAAGTCAGCACACTCTTCCTTCTTTACCAAGGAGATAGGAGACCTTCCAGTGAGTATTGCTAATAAAGCTGAGCATTTCATGATGTTTATTATTACTGTAAAAAACAGAAAAGTGTAATCTCACCAGATTAATGTATGCAATAATTCAGTATTTGTGGAATCTGATGTTTAGCAGAGCTGGGGATACAATTCAAATGTCAGTCACTCAGGCACAGGGTGTTCACAAAGCTGTTATTAATGTGATCACACTAAATTTGTTTGAGACTCACCACCCCCCTCAAATTCTTGTCTTCATTATTTGGCAGACAGTTATATAAAGTAGTAAAACATATATTTCACCTCCCTATATGGATTGATCTGCACACAAAATAAAAGTTCAGTTGGTTTTACTATGTTTTTCAAATTTCTACTATAGTGAGGAGAACTGTGGTTCTAGATTCAGAGAAGGCTTGTTTGCTGTTAAGGCTTGAGGGTGGTAATAAATCGTTTCCTCTTCTTTGAGCTGATTTTATAGATTAATATGTCATAGCTACATAAGAGAATACTATTTTTCTGCTAGACTTCTGCCTTACACAGTGCTGAGCTGTGCAATGAACACAAAAAAAATATTCAAGAATGTTTGTTCATGAAAGCTGAATCCTCTCTTGGGGTCTGCCACAGTGTGCCCCATCTGTATCCTAAGAGTACAGAATTCATAAAAGGGGATCATGGCTAGCCTTTCCAACACCATTTACTTCTCAGGGCTTGTCAATGGCATTATTCTGGATAGTTTAAACAAATATTGTGATACCAGCTTTTAAGCCAGCTGTCTGTGAGTGTCTTTGTGAAGCATACTGAATAGCAACACCAACAAATATGTATTTTTTCTCCTTGACATCTTTGGATGGTCTGCTTTGTGATGAGACTAAACTAGTAAATTCATTCCTAGCAGTCTCAAAGGCTATTTAGAAATGAGGTTCAAACCATTCCATGGGTCTCATTCAGAGTAGCTGTAGCAGCAAGCTTGTGTGTTAAACTGGGGAAGTGCATAGCTCATTCTAGCTAATTCTAACTAGAACAAATGCGTGGCACAGGTAAAAGTACAACGATATTGCTGTAAATGAGTTGATGATTGAATGAGTGTGTTGGATTTATCTAAATTGTAATTTAGTCCTCATGGTCCATTTTGGTTTGGGACCAGTTTCCATTTTCAGTAAAAAGTTTTTTCATGGAAGGAAAATAGTATCTTTTCAACACTGTACACAAGAACGACATTCTTGTCATTCCACAGACTAAATATTAAAAAACATATTTTGCACTCTCAGAAAAGTAGAGCTGCAAAACCAAAATGTATTTTACAGTACATAATAAGTTAATTTCAGTTTAAATTAAAAATGTATTAAAAGTGATGAAGAAATTAATTGCATACTTTTCAAATTGCTTAAATCCAATTTTTCTGTACAAAGAAAGAAACTGAAATACTATAATAGTTGATGAAAATTTAGAAATCCACACAATTTGTCAAGAGTATGTTCATAAGAAGTTTTTGTTATGGAGGCAAATGCTTCCCTTGTTTTCATTGGCATAAATATATGAAAAGTTTAAAACTTTGTTATTTGAGATTGAATGTATAGTGTCAAATTCCAGAGTTATTTTGTATTATTGAGCCCAAACATATCAAATTCATGAAATCTTGGGGATGTGAAATGAGCTGATTTACAAGGTTCTGTAGCTTATTAAATTTATGCATACTATTCTGTTTTTCAGCATGTTTCATTTATACAGGAGAGACCCACTGTCACATTGTTATTTCTAAAACTGAACATGAAAGTCTGTATTTTCATGATTCAAACAGAAAAAGTATGAAATATTTGTAAATAATTAAATATTTTCATCCCTAGCAGTATTGTGTTTCTGAGCAATGAAACTGTCCTTTTTCATTGCCCTAAATGCAATTTTTTGCAGAGAATATTAAGTGGAAAGCAGATTTAGGTTTTTAGACATCAGAAAACCTACTCAAAAACTTGGTGTTAAAACATTCATATAATTACATCATGATGCATATTTCCTAGGCATAGTCTTGAGTGGTGAGATGGTATAAGGGAAGATCCATATTTCTGTGATAGCTTATAACACTGCAGAGCCACCAGAGTGGGTGGCAAAAGTGTGCCTTAACTTTACTGCTCTTTGTAGAGCAGTCAACTAAGCTACTACAGGTACGCTAACAAAAATGGCAGCTTCGGGTGAACAGGTCTGTGGAAGGAAACAGATGGTGCCAAGGGCTGGCATGGGCTTGCTGCCTTTTGTTGGTGCATTTATTTTTTGGAGGTGTATGACTTTGTATCAGTTCAAATTTGACTGGTCCCAGAGAGGTAACACTCATTAACAGTTGCAGTACATCTGGCAGTTTTGTTTCATCCAAAAGTAACCTGTTTGTCTGCTTCACAATAACTTTATGCTGAGAAATTGCTATGAAAATACACTTCTCATCAGTTTAATACCAAAGTAAACAAATCCAGTGCCAACCTGTGGAGAAGAGCAATGAAAGCGAAGTAGGAGTTAAGGGGAATTGAATAACTAATGTACAACTTCTTTCTTTGTGCTCAAAAAGTTTGGGAGGAATTCCTGATGCTTTTGCTGGAATTGCAGCAGACTGCCTTACTTTGTAACTTGTATTGTAACATCAAGTCTTGACTCTGTGCTGTCATGTACAGCTACTACGTGGAGTAGGACTAATCAACTGTAGGACATGCAGTGTTGCAGTTGCAAGAAAGATTTGTAGGACATGCAGTGTTGCAGTTGCAAGAAAGATTTGTTGGACAGCAAGTGTTCATGTTGAAGAATAATTCTTCCAGACCGTCATTTATTTCAATTGTTGCAGTTTGTTCATGTTTAAGGATTTGGCTTTCTTAAGAGAAAAACAGAGTAAAAAAAAAAATAATTGATTCAGCAGTTTTATGATAAGCCTTTGGAACTCTCTAAGCATTAGTCATTGAGTTTCCAAATAAATGTTTTATTATTAGTGCTTCCTATAATATCTCTAGCATTTGGTGGATACCACTGGTAACTTACGCTGCACAGTCTCAAAAGAGTGTGGGGTGTTGGGAAAACCTAAGCTTACCTAGAGTTTAAAGTGGCAAGGAAGGACAGCAAGAAGAGCTTCTGTTATTATTGCCTCAGTCCCCACTGACAAGATCTCCTGCGCTTTTGAGCCTAGAGACAGGATTCAAGGAAGAGAGGGTTTACCAGCAGTGGAAGAAGATCAAGTCCATGATCTCTTAAAAAATGTTGACTCACACAAATCCATAGGATTGGATAGAGAACATCCAGGATGCAAAGAGAGCTGGCGGATATGATTTTGAGGTCATTCTGCATTGTCGTTGAAGGGTTGTGGAGATTGTAAGAGATTCCCAATGATTGGAGGCAGGCAATGTTGTAAACATCTTCAAAAAGGGTGAGAAAGACTACCCAAGGAACTACAGGCTGGATAATAAAATAATTTTGGTTCCTGAGATAATCATGGTATGTGTCCTCTCAGAAACTGTTTCTGCACACATGAAAGAGAAGGTGCCTGGGAATAGCAGCATGGATCTCCCATGGGTCAATCACTCCTAATGGTCTGTTTGCCATCTGTGGTGAAATGACTGAATCTGTGGATGAGAGGAGAGCAGTGAATCTTTGACCTTGACTTCAGGAAGGCTTTGACACAAACTCCCTCATCATCCTTGTATTCAAGTTGAGGCATTACAACCTACGTGTAGGAAACTGGCTGCCTTGTCAGGCTCCGAGTGTAACAGTTAATGGTTCATACACTGCCTTGAGGCTTATTACAAGCAGAGTTCTTCAGAGGTCTGTCCTGGGACCTAACATGTTTATTATCTTCATCAAAGACCTGGAGAAGATGACAGTGTACACTCTTGTCAAGCTTGGAGATGACCAGAAAGGTCAGTTGATATGCTTGTGGGCAGTGTCACCACCCAGACGCACCTAGATGGGTTGGAGGAGTTGTCCAACAAGAACCTCATGAATTCACAAATGCAAAATGCAAAGTCCTGCACCTGGGCTGGACCAACCCCTGCACTGATGCAGGCTGAGGACTCTCTGACTAAGGTCTGATTGACTGGGATGCTACTGAAAATGGTCTGGGTATCCTGATGGTCAGTGGGCTGAACATAAGCCCAGCAATGAGCTCTGAAGTGGGCAAGACTAACGGCTTCCTGGGATGTATCAGCAGGCCTGTAGCCAGTAGATCAAAGGATGTTATTATTCCCTTTTCCTTTATACTCATTGTAGCACAGAATAATTTGGAATAACTTGTCCAGTTTTGGTCTCCTCAGTACAGAAATAGTTTGTAAACTGGAATAATTTCAATGGAAGGCCACCAAATTTGTCAGGGAAAGATCTAGGAATGAAGATTCAGCCTAAATAAGAGGTGGCTTTGGGGTACCTAACAGCAGCCCCCCAGAATCCACAAGGGAATTTCTGAGAAGGCAGGGCCATGTTTTTAGTGAGGTGCACAATGGGTAGACAAAGATTGTTTATAAATTGAACCATGGGATGTTCTTACTGAACAGACAGAAAAGAAAATTCTCTGTGGGAATAATTAAGCCCATGCAACAAGTTACCTGGAGATACTGTGGAATCTCTGTCCCTGTAGGTTTTCAAGACTGACCTGATCAAAGTTCTGAGCAACTTGATCTGAGTACAGTGTTGAACCTATGCTGGACAGGAGGTTGGACAGGTACCCTGCTGGGGTCCTTTCCAACCTTAATGTGTCTGTGATACTACCCCAGACAAATCTCTACAGGTTCTGGGAGACTGCCACCCACATTTTGTATTGCCAGCACTTCATGAATCTTATGTTAGCTTCAATAGTTGGAATAATTAAATATCGTCGTGAGAATTTCCAAGAGCCAGTGTGGACATTTCTGAGACTAGTGACAAGAAAATACAGTGGATTTAGGTGCCTCACAATATCTTGCTTCAATCAAGTAGTTGAGTCAGTAGATTTTCTAGCTGAAGAGCTGAGTGACAGCTAGTAATCCAGAGCTTCTTGTAACATTTTTTTAAGTGATCATTACTAAAGGAAGCTATTGCAGTCTTATTCAGTATATGACATGAGTAAATTGCTGAATAAATAATTGTTCTGGACATTCTTCAAATAAAGCTTATGTCTGGATCAATAAGTTATTCAATAACTTAACTCCATATAATTTAGGTTTTTAACTATGTTTTTTTATGAAGTGTTTCATTTTAGTGTTCATTCTTCAGATTATTTTCTGTTCTTTCTAACTGTTAGAGCTGATTAGTAAGGGTGCTTTCGCTAAAGGATTATATTAAATGGCCATGTTACAGTTATGCAGTTTACCTCAAAAACGTTATGCAAAAGAGAATCTGACCCCTGACCCTCCATATCGGTCTTGGAGGTGGAGCATGGCGTGTTCAGGCAGCAAGCAAGGTCTGTACTACTAAATAGTCCTTTGTATGCCTACCGTGGTTGCGGCTGTTGTGTGTGCATTGTAAAAGGAGGTGGTGGGATAGCAAGCAAAGCTCCTCTTACTCCAGCTGGAGTGGAACAGGAGCTGCAGTGATGTTAAGTTGAACACTGTAGGTCTATTTGCAGTGCTGCAAAATAGTATTTAATATTACCCATTGTTCTGGCAGACATAAAAAATACTTAGAAATGGCATAAACTTTCAGTTCTACACTGTCTTGCTCTTTTTAGTTTTCATTCTATTTTGAACATTGTTATTTCTTTTTTGAAAACATTGTATGGAATGATTGTCATTGGTAGTGATGCAGGAAGACAAAAGACAGTTTTCCTTTCATTGACTCTGTCGACCATACAGGCTCAAAATAGCAGAGATGTTGTTTTGATTGGTAAATTGAGTAAGTTTGACACAGGAATGAGAACATAAAAGTGTGTACAACTTGATTTTTTTAGTGGTTATGTACATATATACACTCTAGAGAGCATATATGTTTTAGCTTTTTGTGGACTGCCTTAAAAACTAAGCGTTTTTTGATTTATGGCCAGTTACCTGCTAAACAACATCTGTAGGATTTTGACAGAGTTAATTGTACAAATCTATGACTGAAGTGGATGGTGGTAAAATGCATGATCCTGCCTGAACTTGACAATGTTGAAATCTCTAATTTGAAGCCAAATGTTATATGCAGAACTTATTGGAAGAGTAAATTAATCTTGATTTATTACTTCTTGTGAGTTAGGAGTTCCATCACAAATATTTTCCCTCTGTATACTTGTCAGAATAATTTCCTAGTGAATTTAACTTATTTTCCCTGTTCTTCGCTGCTTAACTATAAATTCTCACTCGGTCATTTGAGTTTAGTTTCGTATGCCATCCTTTCCATCTGAACAAGTTGTTTGTACACAGTCCGCTTTCTATGAGTTTTAGTTTAATTTTCTTCCTGTGCAAATCTGGTTAATCTTCTTTCCACTTGAGGTCTTATCTGAAGTCCATAGAAGTAAATGTGGGAGTCTTTCCAATCATTTAGCATATGCACAAGATGCAGAGATATTTTCTTCTCACTGCTGTAGCATTGAACAGATTCATGATCTGAGAGTACTCTGGTAGCATTTGGCAGCAGATTTGAACACTTCTTGCTAAAAAAAAAATTTTTTTTGTAGATTGGGTGATCCAGATCTAAGGGGCCTTGTCTGCAGTCATGCCAACAAAGTTATACTTCACAAAGTTGGAGATTACTTTTCTTCCATTTCAGCTAATATTACATCTTCAAACACAAGAGGTAAAGGAGCACTTCTAGCTATGATCTGTAGAATAAATTATTGGTAAGTGAAGTCAAGCAGAAAGGCTCAGAGGCCATTTTGGAATGGGCTGTCAAAGGGCATGATGCCTGCTGCTTTGCAGGAGCCATTATTATTCCTTTGCTCAGGAGACAATCCTTGACATTGTCAAGTCTCTCCAGTCTTTGCTATTACTTTAATGTGCTTTTTTTTTTTTTTTTTTTTTTTTTTTTGAGGTTATACTCTAGCTGGCTGTGTTTAAGTCAGAGAACACTGGCCTTACAAACCCCAAGTGAAACTGGCCTAAATCTGTGTTGTGTGCAGACATATGTGAGGTAATGTAGGCCTCTTCTCTTTTGTTTCCGAATGGTCAGCTGCTTTTACTGTCTGTGGCTGTGACAGGTACTTGCTCAAGTGACTCCGTTGCTTGTTTGCCTGCCCTGTACCATAGAGAAAAGAAACCCACAAGGGAAACGGCCCGAGTTTCACCTTTTGAGTGACTTGTTCTGTATGTGGGTGATACTGCTTTTCTTTTTATGTCTGTTGTAGTTTTACCGCTCTGTCTTTTAGATTATGTGTTCCTGCCTCTCATTGAATGTTGTTTTCATCTCCGCTTAAAAGTGAGTTTGTCCAGATTTAATTAACAAACCTGAATTCTCAAATGTTAGCTGTAATGCACTCACCTGGAATACTTTACAGATGTTCCTAAACATTAGCAGAGTAGATAAATACACCCATGTTAGACACTGCTAACACCAAAGTAAAAGTAGTAATCGGGTAGTTTTGCACTTATTTGGCTTCTTTTTCTGACAGCTTGCCACCAGAGATCAAAGAGCTTTCAAAAGACATTTAAAAATAAGTCTTCCACAAAACACTCAAATAGGGATTGATGTTGTATCTTTGTTATTTTGCTGACATTGGCATAATGAAATATTTCACCTAAGTCCACACAGGGAAATCAAAACCAGGACCAAGAATGGAGTTTCCAGATTTTTCACTGGCTGTCCAGTGGCAGTATTTATCGCTTTAGGAAAAGGAGCTGAGGTCCTTTTTAAAGCAACCAGAACCATGTGTATGGTAGTGCAACTCAACAGATCACCACTGCTTCTGCTGAAATATTTAAAATTCTGATAAAATATTTATGAAATATATTTCACAGCCTGTTATTTATTCTTAAATTTAAAGTGCACTTACATTTATTGCAGAATATCTAAACTGTATTAGAGGTGAACCATGACAGGGGTCCAAACCAAAACTGACCATATCAAACTATGGCTTTCATTTAGTCTGTCAGTGAACAACAACAAAAAAGAATATTTTCTCATTATTTTATTCTAAAAAAGGCTTTTTATAGTTCTTGTTTAATATCAAAACTTTGACTCTTTTGATGTATTTGTCAAATTCACACACCTAATAGATCAGAAAATCCTCACTCACTTCTGATGTATTGTGAGCAATAGGAGTTCTTAATAAGTATGTACTAAGTACATATTGTATATGGGTTGTGAAAATGCAGATTGTAGTGTCCATTTTATATTTTGTTATCTGTTGTAGATATGACATATACTCTCTCATACTTGGATACTTTTTGGCTGGTTTTCTTCAAAAAGAGTTTTAAAGGAAATTCAAAGCTAATGATCTGTTGTTGTGGGGAACTCTACTACCACATTAGAAATCTGCTCTTACAAAATCAAACATATGGTAACATTGCACCATATGTTGATTTTTATATTTAGTAAATGCATAAATATGATATAACCTTTATAAATTTCATTCTGTTTTATTTTGACTGATAGGGCTTCATCTTCAAATGGAACTAAATGCACTTCTTCCAAAGTGTGTCATATTGTTGTATTCCCTAAAAAATCAATGGAAGTTATTAGTACAATGTGGAAAATATTTCCTGTAATTTGTGTGTGTGTACACACACCTACTAAACTTATGCAGCGATGCATAGGAGAAATGCAGGAGATACTACAGCTGCTGAAATGTGTACCTCAAGTGTGTATATTTTTCTAACTGTAGAATCTTAATGACTTTATGGCAGAGATTTACATGAGAAGTACAGTATGTGAAAGCTCAATTTGAATGCCTGTACTTTTTTCTGTACTTTTTGAACTTCTGAACCCATTAAATCATATTAACATTTGCCTTACTGTTACCCTTATTATTAACCTTGCCCCTACCCACGAACTTTGTCTGTTTTTTGGTTTCTTTTCTCCTCCCTCTGTAGAACTTATGGAAACACTTTGGCCATGTTGTAGTAGTCCATTTTCAGTGTTATGTTAAGACTTGAAGAGCCAAATGTAACTCAGTATATTTCAGTTTTAACTCCTTCTCTGCATGCATTCTTGTGGAAATCAGTTTTCCAAGGAAATGCAGAATTACATGCCTTCCATTGAAGAATGGAGCATCAAGACCAGCCAAGGACAAATTTATTAAAAACAATGGGTTAAAGATGTCAAGCAAAATAATACTCACTGCCCACCATAAAACCATACAATGATTCCTTACTCCTTTACGTTATTTAGCTTGTGTAATAGCTCACACAAGGATAAATGCTGTAGCTGATACCACTATTCCTATTGTGCACATTCCAAACATAAGTGCTCCCTGTAGCTTTCTTCAGAAAGTGTGAACCAGATTAGAAGAGGAAGAATTTCATCTCCTCTCTAACAAGCCCTTATCCCATCCTTCAAAATATTTTCCTTAAAATGATAAGACATATTTTATCTTTTTTAGTAACTATCCGTGCAACAATTTCTAAGCTGTTGCCTGCTTTGAACTTTCTTCTACCTAAAGTGTCCTCACTGCTTGACTTCTGTTTTATCTGAATACTGGAGCAAGTATGGAACATAAGTATATATTGCTGGAGAACACAAAGAATCTGATGGGGAGTGGAATGATGAAAAAGGCACATGCAGCCTTCATGGCAGCCATAAGCTGGCACAAACAGGTAGAAGTATGAATGACGCACTAACTTTAGGTAAGCCAGTAGGGCTGTGAATGTACATCTGTTTTACACATGCAATTTGGGCAAGCAGTGGTTTGTGATTGCCAAAGGTGATCCTGAAAACATAAACTGTGGGGATGGGTTTCATATTTTTTTCCTAGTAGAGATGGAAAATGGATGAGCTCAGTGAGTTACTATGATTTTTCGAACATACATGTTAAATTCAGGAAACTCTGTCAGTCATTAGATACACAATGCTCTGCTTGTCGATAGGCATGCAGTGATAATAGGCAGGAACTAGTAAATCAGCTGTAATTGTCATTTACTTGTAAAGGTCTGAGAGTGAAATTTTTTTTTCTTGGACTTGGGTAACAGAATTCTGATGTAACCTGTATTTGTCAAATTCTGCTTTACCTTCATTCTACTTCTTCAAACAACTGTTTCTACATATCTTCAGCGAGACACATCCACTACCTTAAGCAGCAGAGATGGATAGCCTGAGGTTGTCCTGAGAGCTCCCGTTTTATCATTGTACAGGCACAGCATGGCATGCCAGGTGCAACCAGTGTAAGGAGGATTCCAGCATCTCCATCATACAGTAAGCTCCTGTCAGAGAAAAGATCTTATGCAGTGATACACTGGTTAAATTTGACAAAAAACATAGATTGTGTAAATCATGCTGTTTTCATTGATTATAGTCTGAGAGTACATTAACCCTCCTTAAGGCTCCAGAAATCGCTTTCATAAATGTGAGTAGTAGAAGAAAATGTTTAGTGAAGCTTTTCATGTATTAATTCTTTGTTAGAGGATAAAGTATTTTCACACATACAGATATTAAAGCGATAGTTATACTTGGAGTTTTTTTATATTTTTGCCTCCACTGAGCATTTGTTTACTATAACCCCTTGAAGGTTAATTTTCACTTATGTTTTATGGGGGCATATTGACAAGCTTTGAAACACATCTTGTATTATGCCAACTGTATTAATTAAAGCAGTACTCTGGCTGGGGTGAATTCTCAGTGTAGAAAAGAAAGATCCAAGTTTAGAATTAGAAAGCGCTTCCCACAGTTACTCGAGGCTTCTCATAGCAAGGGCTCTAAGGAAAATTGTTTACAATTTAGGGAGTTTTGAAACTGGTTTTGTTCACTTTTAATCTGTGTTTTCTGATTAGGTAGTTGGACTTGTGTGTTTTAACGTTATTTTGAGATTTTTTTTCTCCCTGAACAATGGGACTCCCTTTCTGCTTGAGGAAATATGTGATTTACTCTGTTTTTGAGCTTCAGGGCCAGTGCCTAATTTTCTTTTTATTGCATTCTTAGTTCCTTAGTAAGCAATTTCCTTTGGATTCACTGAACAGAAATTCTTTGGATATCATAATTATAAACTATACATTATGACTTCCTACAGTTAATTTTAAAGAGAGAGATTATAGCATGTAGTTTTTGACTGCTTTTATTTTATTGTCTGTGAGTCTATTAATGCTTGTATATGTAGAGACTTCAGCTGGTAGACTATCAACTAAAAAAGAGCCAGACATTATATTTACTGGAATTCAAAAGCACAACATCAAGTTGCCAAAATAAAATTGCTAGCACACCTTAATCACATTTTTATCACCTCATTCTTCACTCTAAGAAACATATTTCCAACCAAGTTTTATATTAAAGAGATCAAGGCATCTCATGGCTCTGCAAAACCTCATAAATTGGGTGCAAAGTATCCTATAGCAATTCAGAAGTCTATTTTGCTTCTTAAACATTGTGCTAAGTTGTTTCTTCTTTCACTAACAGTCTGCAGTAATAAATAATAGGTTGGATTTGTGGGCAGGGATGCAATAATTTCATGTTGCAGTGCCATCAGCCTGTCCATTCATTGACTGCAACTTGGAAATTCTTCCCTGGGAAGACCCTTCATGACTGCTTTTGCCAGTTTGATTCTGCAGGTAGTGCTGTATAAAATGGCTGCATCCATACCCTGCAATCTAACATGCTCTTTATTATTTCCTACTATTGGGAAAAACGTCACATGCACAAAGCTGTTTCCCTCAGCCAAGGGAATCCTTCAATACAGCAGGCAAAACCATCCCTGGTCTTCTTCATAATCCTTACAATTGATCTTCAGGAGAAGGAGAGAATAAGGATTCTGCTGCAGCTTCACGATGTTTCAGTGGTGCTATTTCAGCTCCTCAGGGATGGAGAGCAGTGAGGACATTGGTCCTGAAGAAAGGTAGTGGACACTTTACACTGTCCCATTCACTTCACAGTGTGCAATAGTTAGGATTCATCTCACATCTTTTACAGATCTTAAGTTTGATACATTTGTCCTAGAGTCCCTTTATAGACAGCAGGAAAAAGTATGCACATTGTATAGACAGTTCAGCCGGTCTGACATGGAAACCTGCTTCCATAGTTGGAAGTTGGGCTTTGATACCGGTCTTTCCTCTGCTTCAATTTTTTGTTTCACTCCCCAGGCAAGATGCAGTCTTTCCCATCCAGGTCTGCTTCATCCTTTTATCCAGATTGCATCCAAGTCTTTCTACAGGTGCTGTGTTTGCGTTAGCTGTCATCTGTCTACTTTGGGGAGGCCTGGTATGAACACAGCAGGGGGTTTAGGAAGCCGTGAGGGTGACTTTCTGGGTCTGAGAAGTAGTTTCCACTGTAAAAGACAGGGGAACCTTATTCTTCAGGCTCTGCCTGTCTTTGGACAAAATATAAAAGTGCATTTTCAAAGGTTCCCAGATGCAAAGTAGGACGACTGTTCACTAAAATGAGACTAGAGTAAAATGACAGTGAATAGTTTTAAAATTGCCCACCTTGTTTAACTGAGCTACAATGACCATGCAGTGAAGTCATGGCAGACATCTTCAGTTCATCCACATTACTTGTCCATCTGGCAAGGATATTTATAAATTCCTGAATTTTATGCTGCACTGTAAGGTGTTTCTGAGCAATGTCCCTTTTCACTACAGAAGTGGCTCTGTTTCACTGGTAATTTACATTTCCATTAGCAAAACACGTAAGGCCTGAAGTCTTCTTTTGCATATACCCCTCAAAATGACTACTGGAGTCAAGGGGTGCTGAACACAATTTAAGGACAGAATTTAATCAATATTTACAAAGCACTTTGGAGTACTTGGGCATGAAAGGTATCACATTAAATAAATATTATTTTCATTCTGAGTTAAATCCTGAAATCTGTACTTCAAATATTCATGATTTCTGAACTGAGGTAGATATGTGTATATGAAAAGATTTTATTTGGACTAAGTTTGCTTGCTTACTTGTTGATCCTGAATGAAATCAAGATGTTTCTTATTTTGCTTGACTGAAGGAAAAACAGCAACATTCCTTTCTGTAGAGGAATGAAGTTGGGTTAATTAGCATTGATATTATACAACTGTGGGTTGGCTTCAGGGGTGGTGGGCTGGCTGATATAAGTAAGGTGCAGCTGTGGCTGGTTCTGTTAAGAGGTTGGGCAGCCAAGGAAGAGAGAGCAGCCGAGAAAGAGAGAGAGGAAGAAGCAGAGAGAAGAAAGAGAATGTGTGCCCTGGATGAGGAGAGACCAGGAGAAGGCAGTAGAGGGACTGGTGTGAAGAGTGTGTTGGTATGAGATGGTGAAAGACCTTGTTGCAGCTTGATAGTTTGAAGAGTGCTGTGACACCTTTCTACCTCTGATCTTGTTTTCTGTCTGAAAAGTGCAGGCCAGCACAGAAAAGAAAATCAAATTGTTTGTTGATAGTAAAGAAGGACCAAGCCTCTCGTATTTTGACATTTACTAACATTAGATTTGCTTTTTAAGACATGTTGGGGTGTAAGCCAAATGTAAGCCTGACTGCTTTCATCTATGCTTTCCTAGAAACTGGTGCATCTCAGTAGTCAGACTGTATTATAGTAATGCCCAGTGGTGACACTACACCCTGGGGATGAGTGTTTATTCATGTAAAGCTTGCATATTAAGTAGTGGAAACTGATACTGTAGTAGCTGTCTACTGGAAAAGTGGGATATGTTCTTCCTCAGACCACTGATTAAAGAGCAAAGGCATAAATTTGTGTTCAGCTATCAGGAGAAAAAAAGCCAAGTGATTCCTAGTAGTGAAGTGTTGTTGAACCACCTCTGCCTAGACATCATAGCTTTCAGCTCAGGCTGGAGAGTTAGGGAGAATTACCAAGTTCACAAACACACTAAAGAGCACAGAACCTTCCTCTCTCTTTTTCAGGTCTTTTCCTATCTTTACATATCTCTTCTTTTTACACTGTCTGCTATAAGTATCCTGTTTATCGGTTAATAAGTTGTCTGACAAGATAACCACTTTGTACCTAATTGTTCAGTTTATTTATGTATTATTGATGAGCCTAGACTTGAACTCTGCTTTCCTTAGAGGCTGCTTGATAAATCTGTTGGCTGACCCTATCTAAGACACTGAATTACCTGCTGTGGCATAATACATGATATTGCTTTTGCTTTATATTCTTAAAAGGAGCTGGTTATACATTTCCAATGAGCTGTGTTTAACAGTCAGAAATAATATCAGATATGTAATTCACATTGCTCTCTGTGGTAACGTAAGACCTTCAGTGATGTACTGTAATGCATAAAATATTTCCACAGCTTTTAAGTCAATGTTCTGACTATTTTAGCTTGTAAGGGCTCACGTAGCTAAAAGAACCTCTGAACTGCAAAATCTTGATTATGAGTAAAACTTAGACATGTCAAAACTCTTATGTTGTGTATTAATTATATGATCTGAAAATATTGGAAAATTAATCACCTTATATTTTCCAAGGTAGTAGTTACTATTTCAAATAAGTGAATAAAACACCAATTTAATTTTCTATCAAAACATTAATCTAGTGATGACACATTTTTATGCTATGTTATTATTTCTGAACTTCTGTGACATGTAGGCACTGACATAAGGGAAAGTTGGGAGTATTACAGGAACTGTAGAGCGCAGGAAGAAGCAGCAATACTGTATGACTACTGTTTCTGAATTCAGCTATTAAGACCCTGGAGCCTCTGCAAAACCCTGGAGCCTCTTAATACTCTTCTTAGAAGAATATCACAGAACAGATTGTTGTGCATACTAGGAGAGACTAAGTGCTGAATGCAAGAATTCATTTAATGGTTTCCCTAAAAATGAGAAAATAAGCAAACTGCATCTCAAGTAAACCTTAATTTCCTGGGCCTGATCAATGGATGTTCTACTCAATTTTAGTCTTGAAATTATTTGAATTATACCAGCATAGACTCAGGCTAGTACCCTGGTACAGGCCCTGTCTGTGTAAAGGTGTTTGATTCTGAACTGCATTCAAATCAAAGGCATTGTACTCCATCGGTAGATATCCGGTTATTTCAATTGGTGCTTTGGAGTTTTTTTGGAAGGAAGGAGCCAAATATGGTTTTGGTAACTTTTATGCAGCTTTTGTGTATCTGCAAATCGCAGCATGATTTGGCCATTTGATTTTCTCTATTCCTTCTTTATTTATTTTTTTAATTAATAAACACAGAATTAAATTATTCTAGATTGGGAAAGTTTAGTTTAGAAGTGGGTTTGACCATGTGAGTAAAGTTTATTCTGCATATATGTAGCAGAGACATAATCTCAGGTATGACCATTGAAGCTGTACTTTTCAGTGTGTTGTTCCCTAACTTTAAAACTTTTAATATGCATTTCAGCCTTCCAAACACAAAGAACATCTTAAAACAAAAGTTATTCAAGCCATTTGTTTCAAGTTCAATGTGCGCTCATTTAATGGTCTTTAGGCATAGAAGATTACAATAATTTTCATCACATATTTTATCAAATCCAGAGGATGGTGTATTAATAATTCAGTAGCTTATACAGAGAGGTAAGAGAATATAATATCGGGCACTAAAATGATAAGGCATATTTTCCATGACATTACTGTTATGCTTTCATTGATTAATAAAATGGCTAAAGAGTCTGTCTAGGCTACGAGATTGCTTAAGTTAACACAACAGTTATTGTACAGTTGGGTAAAACAGAAGCAGATATTGTGATGCTGTGGGGAAAGTGAAACATCAGAAGTTAATATGAAGCCATTTTTCTAGTATAAAAGCATTAGAACAGCTCCATCAAGCTTTAATCACATATATTATACATTTATTTTAAAATTGTTAGCTCATTAGCATTGGTTTTAGCAAAGATTGTTGTAATTATAGTAAGATTAGCAAATACTAAATTTTGCTTCTATTTCAGTGCACTGAAGCACAGGCTGCAATGTGTGAATTATAGGATTATTTGTTTAAAAAGCAGTACTTCTGTATTTCAAGGGGTTTCCTCTTAACAGTGGTGTCACTGTCCAGTTCAAAAATGCCGGCACCCAATTTGCAGGGACTAGTTGTTTAATGCTGGCTAAGGTGGAGGGGAGCCCATGGCCACCTTGCCCATAGATCCTCTCCTAGCCATGTGTTGAAGAGTACCTGCTTCCCTCTGGGTTGCTACATGTGGGGAATGATTGCCAGTGCATCGCAACCCTGCTGCAGCCTGGCTAGCCAGGAAGGAGCTGCACCAGAGCTCCTTTCGTGGTAAGTGGTGAAAATAAAGCACCGCCCTTGTGCCTGCATGGCTCTTTCCAGCATAACAGAGCTCTCAGCTTCTTTCAGTCCATTTGGGGGCTTCAGCAGTACATCAGGTTGGAAACTTTGAAGTGACATGGTCTTGTGAATATTCATTTGACAAAACTATGATTGCCAAGGGTTTGTTTTTCAGTTCTTCCTTAAGTATTTCTCAGGGTTGGGATGTGATTTCTGTTCAAAACTGGCAAGACCGATACCAGAAAATAATGTCCTGTGAGGCACAGAGCTCAGCTAGGTGTGAGAGAGATGAATTCAAGTCTACAGCATCATCATTTTTAGAAAGTTAACACGACAAGAAGTGATACGAAAGACTATCCCCCAGTCTGTGGTTATGGTGTACAATTGGTATATGAGGGAATGGCAGAGTAGGGCTGAACCAGGGTTTCCCGCAGTGCTGCTGCATGCTTGAACTGCCACATTCTTCTTGTTAAAGTGTCTTTTTAATTTTTTGTATAAAATGTTTAAAAGTCAATTTCATCATAAGATACATTTTGGAAATGCTTTATTTGAAAAAAACATACAGCTCTGACTTGGGCCAAAATCCATGGAACTTCATTTATCATAGATCATGATATCTACCTAATTATCTGTCAACTTTCCATGCTACTGTATAGGTCAGGAGAAGCTTCCAGAGGTTTCATTTATTAAGGGCTGGGAAAACCCAAAACTTCCATGTGCAGCAAGGAAGAAGCTGGTGCATACCCCAGTCTAGATGAACTCTGGGAACAGAGAACGTCTTCAGATCTGTTCCTGCATAGCTAGAGCACTACATTCATTTTTTACAGCACATGAGATGATGAAAAGAACATCAGTAACAGGAAGCACTCAAGTGGTTACAAATGAAGAAATGTTTGAAAAAAGTGTATTGTCAGAGAAGGTTAAAGAGATTTAAAACAAGCTTCCTGAAGAAGGGGACAGCGTATCTGTCTTTAAGTGTGCTCACAAGTGTTATTAAAAAGTAAGGGGTCATTAGTCTCAGCAGACTGGAAGGATGGAGAAAGATCTTAAGATAAAACAGTAAAATTGATGAAGAGTTTGAACTGAAAGGAGAAAATGCATGGAAACACCACTGCTGGAGTTGTATCCAAGGCAGAACTTGACAATAAGCTTTCACAGATGCTGTGTGAAACATATTCTGCTATTATTCAAGGGACGGATTTGCCTGCCCAGGGAACTTCCTCCCAGTGCTCATGTGACTGCCTCATGCTGATATGCATGGCCTCTTGGAAAGACAACAGTCATGGTGCTGATAATGCCAGGTTTGAGTAACTTTTGCTATCTGATTTGCTGTGAGGAATGTACAACAGTAATAGATTCAGTGTGTATTGATGGGAAAAGCAGCAGCCAGTGCCGAGGGTAGCACTCTTTCCTCAAGTGGGAGGGAGGAGGTAGAACACTTTTCATCTTCAAAGGGTTTTGGTAAGACAGTAGCAGGTACAACTGTAACTTTATATTTTAGGTCTTTACGTTCAAAACTAAAAAAGAAATGTATTTGTACAGACTTGCCTTTCTTTCTGTTTAAAGAAAATATATCAAATGTATAAAGGAAACACCGTTGCAGACTAACAAAAAAAACCTGTTGTAAGTGATACTTGACAAAAGAGAAACAAAAGATGAGAACAGTCATGGAATAATTTAGTCATAAAACGAACTGTAATCTTGAAGGTCAAATTTTATCTTAAAAGGTATAGAGAGAACACTTAGAATTTTTGAGAACTGATAAGTGATTTCATTACATCAAGGACACATCTTCACTGAAGTTGATAAGAAAAAAAAAAGTAAAACAACTTTTCCTCTTCTGCTTTTGAGTAATAGTTTGAACATTTCTGATGACATTTACTCTTGAGTGACCTATTCTGGGACAGAGTACTGCAAACTTTTCTACATTGCTCTATCAGTGTATCTCAGCTTGATCTGTAGACAATCTTAGCAAAGCAGTAAGTCAAACTACAAGCTATGTCAAGGTTTTGAATCTGTTCCAACTGGAAACACAAAAACTTTTGTTATGTTCAAAAGTGGAATTTGAAGTGTGTGGGGCTCCAGCTTCTTGTTTTTTGCAGGCAGGGAAATAAATGTGTTGCATTCTTCATGAAAATAATCCTGGTGAAATTAACGGACCTCTTCATATATCAGAGTAACGGTGGATGGAAGTGGGATTGTCCACGTGGCTGCCATGGTAGCTGTTTTGGTAAACTATGATTGTCTAGCAGCCCTACAACACCCTTGTCATTTAACAGATGTCTGTGTTTTGCCAAATCTTTGAGATCAGTCATTTTTGTTATCCCTCCTTCCAGGTCAGAATTAGTTGTATCTAATGAGATTCCATCAGACTGTGCTAAATAATTTGTTTACCAGAAATTTAAGCTGATTTGTCCTATCTGAGTTTGGCTCATACTTCAATATTTTATGCCTGTTCCTGTAAATTTCTGAGCTCTTCAGTCCTATCTCATCACATATTTGAATGGCTGCTTGATCTTAAATACTCTCACACTGTCATCCCCTTCAACGGGATAATTTTAATGCATGCTATATATGCACGTGTTCAAATGACCTGCTGCATTGATGTGGAGTGCTTAAGTTCTTAGATGATCAAGCCTTTCAATAACTTTTTAAAACTGGATTTCTAAATATGCCATGGCTTGGGGTTTTTTTTCCCTTACTCTTTTAAACATGAGGCATAGCAGTATTGAGGCAAGATTTTCTAGTTACCTGGCAATTGTTGTGTTTAGTTTAAGTCTCAGGACCCTCTGTCACAGGATTTTCAGAATAGCAGTAGAATTTTGCTTGCACTTTTCTTGTTAATGTTGTTCTGGCCCGTTTTATTTCTAAGATTCTGCTCTGTAGAAGCAGACATACTTTCCCACAGGAACTATATATGTATATATACCCCATTCACTCTATAAATAACATAGTGGATTAAATTTGGTCCATGGGTCCCTGCACACAGCTCCTGCTGTAGTCATGCAAAGGAACAGTTTTGTCCTAGTTGTGCAAAACTCATTCACTGAGGTCTGTGGAGCCTGTCTTCTGCCATACTGCGACACAGGGAGCTCCACACATGAATATAGAAAAAAAATCAGTCATCTGTCTGCTCTCTGTAGATCCTTTTTATTAAGCTTTCTTGTGTTTTATTACATAATCTACCATTTGAAATGATGAGGCAGATATGAATACTGACAAAAATTACTCTGAAACTCTAAGAAGGGCCCTATTACCTTTACCATTCTACCGGATCCAGTTCCTGTCCAAATGGCAATGGCAAGATTCACTTCACCTTCTGTGATGCAGGATCAGACCTTTGTCATGAAATTGGCCAAGTGCGTTTGGGTTGGAAAATATTGCAAACCTACCAGGTTAAACAAATTTCCTCAGCTATTGTGGGCAGAAAGAGAAAGGTCTAATCTTAGTTGTTCAAACCTTTCCACCTTATCACCCAATTTTCCCAGTGGGTTGCTACATCTATAATTTAGTGTGGATTGAGGAAAACAATAGCAAAATCATTTGCCACTTTGATCCCTGTATGTTTATTCAATGAGTGTTCAATATGCAAGAGATAGTTTAGCATAGGAATCCAGACCACATTGCGTTGATTTGTTGTTTTTTTTTTTTTAAATTTTATTTTATTTACACACCCAAGGTTAAAAGGAGCAGGAGCCCAGCTGAGAGAGTTCAGAGTTCATCTCTGCATGCTCACTGTCTTCCATTTAAATGTACACAAAGGACTAATACAGTACCCGCTCTCCCCTGGGCTGTCTTTGATACACTCTGCTGTGCCTGGACTCTGCCACTCCTCCTATCAGTCTGATCCTACTTCTATTAGCCCGCTGTGCTCAGCACTGTAACCTCATTCAGCTAGCGCACTGCGTGCAGGCTAACAACTTCAAGGCTCTGTCAGGCATTGACACATGCAGGCTCCAAGCGGGAAGCTAAACACTCCCCTTCACCTCCTCTCCAGTTCCACATTAACCTCTATTAAGCACAGGAAAAACACAAATGCTGTAGTGACATCGTTCAGGTTTTAACTACCAGTGTATATTTAGATATTCAGCCAGCTTGCCACCTTTGAGAATGTACTCGGCGAACCTCTGGTTCCTCCCCTTTCTCACAATGAGAGCAGTAAATAGTGAGTTAGCTTGGGGAACGCAACAGTAGAAGGTCTGTGTTGGGTATTTATGGCACAGGCATAAAAATCTGAGAGAAAACTTTGACAGTACTGCCTATACTTTCTGAGGCAATAGTATGTGTTATAAATGGAAAATGAGACAAAAATGGTCTCATTCTGGAAGAATCAAGCAGGGTATTTTCAAAACATGTCCTTTTTGAAAGCCATGCTGTAGAAAAGACACAGTGTGGTGCTAATCTGCATGCCCTGTTGTGGCTTTGATCCAGGCACTGAATGTATTGAAGTCAGTGGAGTGCTGTGAGCAGAAAGAGTTTCATCACTCTTTCTGGCTCTTTCCAAGGATGGGAAATGTCTGACAGTGTTCCCTTGTGAAGCAGCACCTTCGCTTCCTGCCCTGGGGATTGCTGCCAGTGCTCGCCCACCTTGTGGCTCACTCCCACTCTCCAGAGAGCCATCAAGACCGGGGCAGATTCTTTCCCAACTCCAATATGCCTAGCCCACACATCACTATACTTGGATTAATTAAACACATCATACCCCGTATTCCTGGTTTAGACTCTGGACAGCATGTAAGAAAATGAAAGCAGAGGAGACAAACAGAATTTTCCTAATACTTCTGAAAATGAGTTACAAAATCAAAATTTGTGACAATAATAAACTTGAGACATGCCATCTCCTGTCTAATGCTTGGTACAGCAAACTTTCTGTGACCTGGAGGACTCTTACTGCTCCAGGTGGGACAGGACATCTCCACGCCCTGCCAGACTGCAGTAGTCGCCTTCATTTGGCCATACAGAAACATCCAGCTCTGCAGAGACCTGTCTTCTTTTTGCCATGGTACTCCATTCAGGCATTTTCACCTCATCTCATAAGTCTTCCAGTACTCTTCTCTTTTGAAAAGCAATCCTGGAAGGAGGGAGGAAAGATGGCAGAAGAGGCAATCAAAGTCGTAAGTACTAGTGTGTTTTGACAATTTTCCTGTGATAGTCCTTCAGTGAGGTGTCGAGCCCCTTTCCTGAGAAGGACACCTGTCTAGAATACATTACTGTAACCTGTCTTGGGCAAATTTAAGCATGTGTTCAGTACAGCATACAAAACAGTTCAGGAGACAAAATGGAGTTTCAATTTAATGCAGACATACCGCTCTGAAAAACTGTCAAGAAAGGGATTTTCCATCGTGTAATGATGTTTACAGAGCATCTCTGTTTTTATCTTCAGTGGTTGCCGTAACAAGATCAACTGTTCTTTTAGCATAGCCATTTGATGATTTATGTTGTGTTCCATCATTATTTTAGTCTTATTTCAGCAGCTCTGAGTAAAATAATATATCACTTTGTTTGCCATCGAGCAACCTGAGACAATGTTCACTCTTCGCATTTGGTTTAAAATAAACAAAATTACCTAGTTTAAAAGCTTTTTCAGGATTAGTGGCTTTTAGATAATGTAAGTTACAAATGATGTCTGTAAGCTGTAAGCACTAAAATCACTAAATCACTAAAAATAAATGATCTTTTTACACAATGTTATTGCAACATTTTCTTAAAATGAAACAATGAATTGTGTTGGGGCACCGTCAGAGCAAGGTAAACTATGGTTAAAAGCTATAGCTAAAGTTTAAATTTAAATCTAGTTTCCAGTTCCAATCTAAGATGGGAGAAATTTGTATTTAGATTATGTGATTAATAACACAGGCTTTCAAGATCTTCAGCATCCTTTGAAGATACTGAGATGTCGAGTCCAAGTGGCTTTACCCAGAAGCTGAACTTCATAAACACAGCAACTTTCACCAGTTTGACCATCTCTTCCCTTGCTGCTTCTCCTTTAATCTCTACATTTCTGGATATTGCTGTTGAGGTACATTTGTGCACAAAACAGTGTCCACAGTTCCTCCTGCTCCACGCCCCAGCCCCAAGCTTGTTTTGGCATCAAAAGTCATATGGGATACTATTCATCATGCTTTCCTGCCTGGATGAAATGTAGTACCATCATACTGAGCTGTACTTCAGCATGAACTAGAAGAAGCTCAAAGTTCCATGTGCTTGATTTTCTTTCTTCTAGCTGATATAACTATGCCTGCAGAACTTAGGGCATGTATATATGCATGCAAAGAGAAAGAAAATAGGCAGTTCCCTCAGACATTCAAAACTGTGGATGAAAAGGAGGAAAATAAATCCTCACTTCTCTCAACAACAGCAAAGAAGTGAGAGGTAGCAAGGAGAAAGAGAAGGGTGAAAATTCATTCTCCCTGTAATCCAGATAGCACAGGTGACCCTGGCAATGAAGACTGAGTGACCTGGCATAGAAATTGTAGTCTGTGGGGAGGGGCGGACACGTAGGCTGGAAGCTTCTGTTGAACCTGTGCATCCCTGTGGCAGTTGTCATCTGAACTAGCTACACGAGGCTAATGCAGGTATGTCTCTGCATTTATAATCACTGTATACTCACATACAGTTAGCAATATAAAAATAATTTTTCTTTGCAGTTATCCTCTTCGGCTTTCAGCCCCTTCTAGTTTTTTCTGCACTCTGGTACCTTTCTTTTTGTCTTCCAAATTTTGTATATGTAGGCTGTAATGAAGAATCTTTTAAGTTGGTGTCACCAAATTTTTATGCAATCTGATTATAATGTCTTTGTGACATAGTCCGCATATGATGTTTTTCATTTGAAGAAGCACATAAAGAATGAATGAAAAAGTACCATTCTTGCAAGCTTTGCTACTTCACAATCATTATTATAAATGCTGGGAGAGTTGGCTGCAACCTAAGTGGGAAGATGAAAACAGGCTTCCGGGCCATGACTACATTATATGACTCTGATGTGATGCCATGCTAATGGGAGACAAAAGCCAGCTTTGGACCCCTTGGTAAATCCATCCATGATAAAACAACCTCACCACCCTCTGAACATTCGCTGAACTCTGTCATAGCTCTTGCATCAGTTACAGTAAGCCAGTGTTTATGTAGTTATTTTCCTAACTTAAATGAGTAAATTGCATTTAATAACAGCACTTGGGTATTTTGTGCATGTTGGTTGTTGAACACTGTAACTTGTCTTACAAAGGGTGATTCTAAGGGAGATCTAACTGGCCGAGCCATAGTGTTGACCTGTACGTTTTATTTATAATAATCATTTAAATAAAGAGTATGATGTAATTCTGAATATATATTCCAAACAGCTCCAACTTACATATCTTTTTATATTACTATGTGGTCATATTCATAGTTTGCTCTCACCCAAAATTCTCATGCAGTTACACTTTAATATGAAAAGAAATGTTGTCATGAGTAGTTATTATCACACATCAGAATATTGTATTAGCATTCACTTTTAATAGATTAAAATGAAAGATTTTGAAATCTGCCCTTAATGATACTGAAGGATCTTGGAGACACATTAGGAAAGCTTTAGATGAAATGTCATATGATATATATACATCATACATAGGTTCATAAAAGACAGTTCATTTAACTGCCTGCCTTGTGTTTTGTCTGTTATGTTTGGATGAATCATCCACAGGTTAAGTGATGCTTGTGCAGTTTCCTTGCTTAAAATCAAGCACAGTGAGTGGCAGAGAATACAAGGTTCTTGTAGGTCTGGGGAATGATGAGTAAAATAAGATCATTTTGGAGGCATGGAGTATAACCTGGAAGAAAAATCTGGTGGTTGGAGGCATCTTTGTGTTGTATTTGCTGACCTTTTGACTCACTGTCGGATCTGGATGGGTTGCTTGAACTGCTCTTGCATAAATCACCTTACTTTTAAAGCTGAATTCAAGGTAGATGTAGTATGAGTTAGCCTGTTCTGGATGAGAGTTGAGAGGTGCCATGCTGCAGACCCTGTGTGTTACAAAGCAGTGTATTAAAGGTGAAATGACTCAATATTAATTTCTGGGGTTTATGGGCTTGTTTTGGAAGCTTCTGAAACAAATGGGAAAAAAAAAAAAAAGAGTAGAACCTTCCATTTGATCAATTAGTTGGCATTTTTTTCTCAGTTTATTGTTTCAATGTGGAATAATCATATTTGGGCAAGGTGGGCACAGACACAATATGCTGGTTGCATCAGTGTCTCTGAACTTCTTGTTATTGAAGGCTTTGTATACCCTGGGTTTTTAGCTGGCATGGGCTATATAGGTCATCTGTATTCCACAGGTTGGTAGTTGGGAAAGGGGATGATGAATAACCAATTCAGCATTGAATTAAATATTTTGTTTTATTTTAGTATACAAAAATCATAATTTCACTCTTTTATAAACATTTTAATAAATACTGAAAACTTGAAGGAGACATCTCCTGACAGTACCTGCTGTAAGAAGCACCAAGAAGCCATGCACCATGCTGCACTAGACTGAGGGCAGATAATAGTTTAATAGCTCTAAATGTAGTATGAATACTAACATGCCAGCAGTGTTAGTGTCAACAAATACAGTCTGCATCCTGCAAATATAAACACTACAAAAAATACACATTGCATCAAATCTTATTGAACTATGCAACCAGTTACACAACATCTTACACATACTTCTTCTAACAAGCAGATACTAAATATGGCAGTGACTAAACTCCATGTTTTAACATTGAAGAAATTAAATAATAAATCAAACAGCTGCTGGGTATATTTAGATGTTAATAGGTCAATCAGATTTTACAGATATTATGCATCGATATATTTTTCTGAGAATTTACCGTACCAAAGTAATCCAAAACATTGCAGAAGGTCATTTCTCATTTCAGGCCAAGCCAAAAGTCCAGGAAGTTTAACTTTAGGTATGCTTTTGGTTTTGGCTTTCATTGATACATGCTCACATTAAGCCCACAGATGGTGTTAGAACAAAAGCATTTCAGAGCTAAACGGAGAGCCACAAGCAACGAATAGAAAAGGCTTAGATCCAAGATCCTGTCAATGCCAGAGGCACCACTAGTAACAAGCACTGATCAGGTAGGCAGATGATTCAAGAACAATGCACAGAATGATGAAAATTTCCAGGATTCATGGAAAAATACCTTAGGGAAATTTTTCTGTAAATGCAAATTTGGTGATTGTAAGCTTGGGAGCACGGACAAATAGATGACCAAACCATCCAAAAGAAGGAATTATTTGAAAGACTAGTACACTTCATAAAGATTTTTAAATTGCAAGCTCAGGCATTATGGAAAACAAAATAAATTGTAATAAATCTTGACTTATCTAGCCAGTATGCAGAAAAGGAAAGAAATTTCTTCATGTTCACTGCAATTGAACACATACAACATAAGATTTAAATTATAGCAATGTCTGCAATATAGAGCAGGAAATATATGAAGATAATGAGGAAAATTCAAAATAGGAGACTTAAAGAATCATGGTTTTCAGGGCAGGTAGGACTACCATAGCCAGCCAGTATAACTATCCTGTCCGTAGGATTTCTTATGAATATGATATGGAATGCTTCTTTTCTGAAAAAGATATCTAACTTCATTTTGAAATGTTCAAGAAATGGTGAGTTTGCTGTTGACATAATGCTTAATTACCTTCTAAAGTAGGATCTTGTATCTTATTTCAGGACTGAATTTCTCTAACTCCCATTTCTCAACACTAGATCTCATTATACCACTGTCAGGAAGGCTGACATCTTGCACTCAGACATCTTTCCAGGGTGTAAGTACCAATCACAGTGATCAAGGCACCTTTCAGCCTTTAGTCTGACAAGCTGAATAAGTTGAGCTCCAGTAGGCCTCACACTGGAGCGCTTGGTTTCCAACCGCAGGCTGTGAAATCTCTCTTCAGCATTTCACCTGTCCATCTGAGTAGAAGAAACAATGCATTTTTTCCAGGGTGCAAGCAATCTAGATGCTAAAAAATTTTCTCCAAAACTCTACTTTGAATGCTAGTAAATAAGGGTATTCTTTTCAATGAGAAATCTGAGAGAATGGCAAGTGTAAGCAAGAGATAATGAAGGAACATCCATCAATACCTATTTTTATGCTCTAATCTAGCTATCTGTAGTCCATCACACTTCAGAAATACTCTATTCCCTACGGCAGATCTGTGCCCGTGGTGTAATCCTTTCCCTCCTGTGGAACTAGGACTCCTGACAGATAGGCTGTGACTATCTATTAAACAGCTCTGGCCACAAATGGCAGACAACTGCTGCAGCAGGAGCTGGCACTTGCTCATTTCTGCTGCTGCTGTTACAAGCCTTGTAGCCTCTGGCAGAGAAATAGGATGAACAGCTGGAAGCTGAAACCTTTTCAGCCACCTCAGCAAAAATTGGTAGAGCTATCTGCCAAAGCCACAGTTTGACTTAGCTATCTTGGTCTAGTTGAATATACTGCACCTTGCAGGTAGAATATCCCGAGAAGCTCAGCGTGGCTCAAGAAATGTCCGTGGGATATTTCACTGCCACCTTCTGTAGGAGCAGGGTAGGCTCAGTAGTGCGGACTTTTTAAAAAAGCCGCTGCATCATCAAAAATAATGGCTCGTGTCCAAAATATGTCACCCTAAGCACTCACAGAATGGGTCAGGTGAAAGTTATTTCAAACACATGTCATAACAGCTGGAAATTTGTGGTTGATAACTGGGGATGGGGATTTCTGCTGTTGTTCATTTCTGCTTCAAAGGTTGAAAAGATTTTCCCTACCTCCTGAATGAACACTGGGATTATAGTTGTCCTGTTGGCACTGCCACTTGAAGGGGCGTGACAAGAGTTCTGTGGTGACATTTTCCAGATTATGTAACAAATGAGCAGTTTTATACTTTTTTGTGTTGGTACAGGATGAGGCTTCAGTTCTGACAGTTTTTCTCCATCTAGACCTTCAGATTTTAATGAACTCCTTTCTATCGCATTTCTGTTACTTCTTAACTGCAGCTGACTGGAGGAAAAGAACAACAACAAAAGCTTTGTATATATTTCCAGGAATGGCATTTATCATTTATGGAAGAGTATTTTTGCAGTTCTGGTTATGAATGTTTATTTTATTCACACACAGAGCAAACTATCCTCTTATACCATACGGTCAGGAGGTATGCTGTTTCAGATGTCTGAAAGCTGTCTGGAAATGTATTTCCTACTTTCTGATATGGGAACATTTTGATGGGGGTTTTAATTTGTTTTGAAATTTCAACTCTTGTTCTGCTCAGAAGCTAAACTTGGAATCCATTAAGATGCATTTTAGTGCAGTATCTATTCTCATCTTCCTTTTCTCAGTAACTGCAATTCACTTAGTACTTCATTACAACCAACAGCAATATGTATACATGGTGCACAAAATGAGCCATTTTGTTTTAAAACAGATTGCAGATGAAAGGAAACTATTCATTTCTTGCTTGCTAGCTGTAATTACTAGAGCGCTAATTACTCCAAATCACTGACATCCAGGGTCAATAAGGATGACAACAGGAACATCAAAGACAAGATGCACACATGCAATTACAAGTCTCTAAAACCAGGCTGTAATATTATTTTATGGCTACTGTTTTTTTTCAGTCAATGTTGAAAAATATTCAAGTTTGCTGAATGTTTACTATTATTTCCTTTGCAGTTTGACGGTGAGAACATGTATATGAGTATGACAGAGCCGAGCCAGGACTATGTGCCAGCCAACCAGGTGGGTTAATTAATCTTCTCTGCCTTGTTTCAAATTGTAATTAAACAAATTCAAAGAGTTGCATTGCAAATGAGTGGCACTATCAGTAACTGCTGCAATCAGGAATAATCATAATTTATAAACAAAGCATTTAAGCCTTGTTTCCAGTTAATGAGATAGAGCTGATAAAACACCAGAGTTGGCGTTTGTTGAAAGATACTACCTTGTTTCCTCTCCAGAATGCAAGCAGCTGTTTTGCCAGCATGATCTTTCCTAAACAGTTGTTTTACCTTCAGGAAATAAAGTCTTTACAGGTGCAAGTTATTTGTTTATCTGACTGCAGACAAGTTAATCATTATAAGCTACACATGTCACAAATAGCTTTAATTATCATTCTTAGGCCAGTCGTAGTTGAAGAATTGTATTTTTAACACTAATTATATGGCTGAGGACTGTTGCCAATGTTATACAATTAGCAGTGGGGTTAAGGCAATGACTTGGTCTTCTGTAGCTTGCAGACTAGATGGCTTAGTGTGATGTAGATACTTTACAGGTATCTTTGAGTCCTTTCAATTTGGGGAACCCTACACACTGAATTCTGATACTAGGTGTATATTTAAAAACCTGCCACCTTTCCACTCAAACCCTAAGATACTTCAGATTTCTAAAAAGTAAATACTGTAATTACTTCTTAAAAAGGAAATGTAGTTTTTTGGTTTGCCTACCTGTAGCTAAATCTGTATGTAGGGGAGAATTTTTCATACTCTTAGCATGTTTCAGCCAGTTTAATTCCACGTTAGTAAGTGATGGTGATAGTGGTGCAGGTCAGTTGGATTGTGTCAGAAATGTCCCTGAATAAGCAGGTTTGTGGTCTAGATTATGCAGTAGCTCAGGGCCAGCAGTGGCTACTCTGGTCTACCTCTTTCTTGCAGGACCAGTAGGAGTACGTGAAGAGCTCTCATTGGGTGGAAAATAAGTTTGCATGCATAGTAAATGTGTATAGATGGCCAGGATGTAATTTAGAAATCAACGGTTTTGGAAAGTGACAGTACAGTCAGTGCTTAATGTCTTCGTGAAGCAGAGTTCTTCAGATATAGAGGTTCATTTGGGGGCAGGGAAGCAGGAGGCTGAGTGAGATGAGCTACACTGTTCAATCAAAAAGACTGTCTTTAAAATATTCTACCATGTTGCTTCCCAGCCTTCTGTTGAAGTTATTCTGAAGTACCTTTAGAGACCAACTGTACTTTGCATTTAGCATTTGTGCGTGATTGAACTTATTCAACTAAGAACCCTCCAAGATCCAGAGGTAGTTTAGAATAGAACTGTTTGATTAAAAAATGAAAAATTATATTATTAATTTTTCTCTAACCATTAATCCAAAAACTGTACTGACAAGTTTTAGTATTACTATTAGATTAAAGCAGCCTAGTATCATCTCATTTATGCCTTAAGGGTTTTGAAGTGCAAAGGCTAATTGAATTTGTTTGAAAGAGTAGAAATACAAACTCTGTGAATGATTGCTGTTATAAGGCAGCTGCTACCTTTCAGAGAATCATTATGTCTGTCTTAAATAGTTTTGAATAAAAAATTGCAAATCCACATTATACATCAGAATTATTTTTCTTCTGTTGATATTTTTGTACTGTGTGTGCATGTAGTTTAAATAATTTAAATGGCATATTGAAAAATTAAGAGTATAAGTTTTAATCTTTTATGCAGTTTCTACATGTGCTAACAAGGCCCAGATACTCAGAGATATTTATGCATGTAACACTGGTTTTAGTGGAAGTAAGGTGCTTAAAGTTCCTTTAAAGATCCAGGCCTAGATATTTTCAGTGCAAATGTTTTTGTCTTCAAAGAGAAAATCTATCAAATATGACATTTCCAAATTCAATGACAACAGAAAACCCTGAATGCCTACTAAGGGCTGGAGCCAAGAAAGGACTTACAGACTTAAAACCTTGCCATTGCAAAGCTGAGCTCTTGGGTGTCTGGCTCCCAGGTGGAGTTCCAAACTCAGAGGCTGGTGTCAAAACTCTTTGTCCTTTGCTGGGGGATCCATGTGGCAAGAGATAGCTCAACTGCCAGGCGTGGTAATTTAAGTTATCACCAAATGCACACCAATAACTGCCTCCTTTGCCTGTTTGAGAGCAGCTGTCAGCTTTGAGCTGTCACACCATCCTTTCCCTTACTGTGATTCTCTCCTGGCGTTTACAACATTGCAGTGGTTTTTAAAGTGAATATATGTGAAAAAGCCTGTAATAATGATTTTTTTTTAAAAAAAAAGGAGACAAAACAACACACTAGGAGCAGGCAGCTGGGGTGTGTTGGAAACCTGCCTCTTGTTTTGGCAAGAACCTGGGACTGTGAGAGAAGCCTTCTCAAACCCGTTCCTGATGTAGACAGCTACTAGTCATTTCTCAAAGGAACTAAGCTCTTCACTGACAGTATTGGTGAGGTCTTCACTGACTGTAATGCGGTGTCATTCCTATCTCAGGCAACATTTGATGAACACCCAAAAATTGGTGAACTGATTACCATTTCAACATCCAATCTGCTTGTTAAAACTGGAAAGAATATGATGTTCACTGCTCTGAAAACAAAGCATGCAAGATCGCGTAGCTTACTAGGGAAGGAAAGGAAGAAGAAAGGATGTGACCGTATTTTCTTGTCCCTCTTTTCAAGACCGACTGTTCATTTTCCTCTGAATGTTACTGGATGTAAAACAAATAATCCTATAAAAAGAGATGAGAAAATGTTCTCTCACAGGTGAAAGCCTAGTCACTTCATCCATAGAGTTTTGTTCTGTGTCAATTTTGCATCTGTTCTCATGAGCCTTGCAGTTGCATGACTTCAGTAAGAGGAGTGCAGGTTCCTTCCCACCCTCAGTAACTTGGCTGTTCCCTTTCAAGATCAGAAAAGAGGGTTTGAATCCTGTCAGAATGAGGAGTGAATTAATTTCTCCACTTTCCTTCATGGAGACACATCTGTTAACTAAGATATGAATCTCACATATTAAGAGATGCCTGGCCCTATCAGAAACTTTTATTCAAGCTCTGATCATGCTGACTGAGTCAGCTGTAAGCATCATTTTCTAATTTCAGAGTCTGACACAGTTTGTTTGGGAAGTAGGTTGGCAGACTGAATCATGGTATGCAACACCAAGGACCGAGAGGTTTCAACTAGGCTGTCTTCAGGATTCTGTGACTACAGAGGCAGAATTTGGGGGGGTCCTGATGCACACTGACATGTACTTCAGTTCTTTCTGTTTACTGCAAACTGTTCATATCCAGAAAGACATCACCTTGTATTATTTTAAGAGGTTTAATCAATTTGTCCCCTTTAGGCTAGCATAAATAAAAGCTCAGCTACTGGACAGGAAAAATATAGTTTTGTTCCTTTTGCTGTATAACATCAAACATCTGCATAGCTTGGTAATCCAAGACAAGTTGCCTCACAGCATCCCTCAACAATTATCATTTCTGTTCAATTTTCAAATCAGTACATGCTTTGGGACTTATAGACCAAGTTGCTAAGTAGCAACATATGGCTTACTACTGTTCCTGTGATGTTGCTGCAAGCAAATAGCATAATTCTATACTTGAAATGATTTTTACAGAAAGCCAGTGCTGGAACTGAGCCAGAAGTGTAAGTGTACAGTAAAAATTAATGATATTCTTTTAAACTGTCCCAAAAGGCTGTTTGGCAATGTTGTCTCTGTATACATTTTATATATACATGTAAGTACTGTATTTTTGGTTATGATCTATGTAGTACAGGACTCTGCACTGCAAGCATCTCCAAAATGAGTTATGCCAGCCATATTAACAAACATACATAGTAAAACTACATGACATTTTCACTACTAATTGCACTTCGATCTGAAAATATTTATCATTTTAAAATAAAACTATGCCAACTGCTCTGCATTTCAAATTCTCACAAATATATTGTTTTCTCCCCACACCTATAATTGGAATCTCAGAGATGAATTGTTCTTCATGTAATTCCTCCTCCTGTAATTTGTGGGCCATGCACAGCACAGTGTAAAATTATATTGTTTATTTTACATTTCTTCCTAGTCACAATACAGAATGTAATTCAGGACTCTGTTGCACAAAGCCTTGGCATTTTTTTAGCCCTCCTGAGGCCTGATAAGTGTTAAGGGTAATGAACTCAGCTGCCAAATCCCCTGCACAGTCCAAGGGAAGGAAGAAGAACTGGTCTGGAGCTGATGGTTTGGGGCAGTACCCCCATTGCCCCAGTGCAAAGAAAAGAGATGCCTGAGGCAGAGTATTTTGCATAGAGGTGGTATTTTCCTCCCTCCCAGAGCTATCCCAGGGAGATTATATAAGATATGTATGCATTCTCTTTGGTACAGTGGGTGCCATGGGTATCCAAACTGTTTTGTCCTGTACAGCTTCGCGGTAAAATCGGGTAGAATGACATCCAATAGAGAGATTTTTCATATTAATAGGAAACAAAATGGTTATCCTGCCTTTTGTTGCTGTATGCACGTGGTCCTATATATGCCCTTAACTTATTTTTACATGTTTATACCCTAATTTCTAAAAGTATTAATGGGATAGCTATTACTCATGTGAAGTAGGGATGGATGAATGCTACTTAATAGCTGCTCTCTCATGCTCTGTATTGGTCCTTCCCTGTACGTAGACTAGAATTTCAGGGTACTGTATCCCATTCCTGCCAGAAGATATGGCTCTTCTCTCTTAGCGCTCCTCCAGAGCCACGGTCAGCAGAGCAAGGCAGGAGATGGCTGCCCTGGAAAAGATTCAGGAAACGCAGCATTCTTACGTGGAGAGTCATTGAGTGGTCTGGTGTCATCCCATGGATACATACTACCCTGAAGTCCAGGGCAATTCTACCCAAAAGCTGGAAAGCTTTTATTCAGTAGTTGAGAGGCTGCTTCATAGTGAAAGGCCAATGCCACCGGGCCAGTCTGCTGGCTGGCTGCAATTCAGGGCTATTTTGGATCATATTCCACCTCCCTTTTCCTGTTCCACTATCTTTTAATTTCAAAAATAAGAATATCAACAGAAGGGAGCCCACTTCTTGCTCCTCCATTTCTCTGAAGTAGGCTACAGATGCCACTTTAAAAAAAAAAAAAAGGGTGTAGGTTTAAATGGCCTCAGGGATAGAAAACCACCAGGCAGGACTTTCAGATACTGAATGAGTGGTTAAAGGTAGAGGTAATTTTACCCTACCGTTCCCTCTTGTGTAGAACATAATCTTTTAATGTCAGCATCAGGCACAGAGTCTGGAAAAAAAGGAGGCCCTGATGAAAACACATCATCAGTTGCATTAACAAGGCTATGTATATGTTTATAGGTATATGTATATAGAATCACAGAATGGTTTAAGTTGGAAGGCATCTTTGAAGATCATCTAGTCCAATCCCCTGCCATGGGCAGGGACACCTTCCACTAGACCAGGTTGCTCAAAGCCCCATCCAGCCTGGCCTTGAACATTTCCAGGGATGGGGCATCTGC